>NC_057863.1:656989489-659664489 GCF_019393635.1 Dromiciops gliroides | reverse complement strand
AATATAGAAAAATACTCCAGGCTTCTTAGGTTTGTTTTATATCCTGCAACTTAACAAAGTTATATTTTCTATTGCTTTAAAAAAATAACTCTCTCTGGTTCACTGCCTGAGTCATCATATTCATCTGCAAAAAGCAATACTTTTGAGGATTTCTTGTCATTGTTATAACTAATTTTTTTTTAGAATCATATAGAATGACAGTGGTGACAACACACTTTTATTTTGAAGTTGTCAACATTTATTAAGTACCTGCTATATGCCATGCAGTTTGCTAAATTTTGAGGATGCAGAGAACAGCAAAAGAAAGTGCCTGTCTTCAAGGAGGTCACACTCTATTGGAGGAGACAACATGCATTGCTCCCATTCTCTCTTTTTTTTTCCTACCCTATTCCTATCACCTCTAAGTTTCTCAAACTTACTCTTCAATTTGGAAAAGAAAAAAAGTAAAAACAAAGCCCTTCTAAAAATGTTAAAACATGTCCAAAAGTGCCTGTCTATTCTCCCTCTTGATTCCATTATCTTTCTGTCTATAGATAGCACACTTAATTATCAGTCCTCTAGAACTGCAATGGACCATTACATGGATAACATTTAAGGCAAATTGTTTTTCTTTATAATCCTGTAATTATATAAATTGGTCTCCTCATTCTGTTCACTATGCATCAGATTATACAAGTTTTCCAAGCTTACTTTGAAACAACCCTTTTCATTATTTTTGACACAAAAGTATTACAGTTTACATGTAAGGTGGTGGTGGTGGGGGGTGGAATTCTAAATAAAAAAAAAAACATTCATAAGAAGATCTCATTTAGAATACCCTGATATGTTATTGGGCTAGATACAATCAACATAACATGGGGGGGAGGGAAATGATTATCATTAGTACTACAATATGGGATGATCACACATCCCATGGATTGTTGTTTCTTGTTGCTGTTAGACTCATTCTGATGCCATTTTTGATCAGCAATTTTCAAAATTTTTGTTAACTTTTGAGTTCCAAATCTTTGATAATAGAAAAATGAATTCTACAAATAGTTTTGTACATATGGGTCCTTCTTTCTTTGTAATTTTTGGTGTATAGGCCTATGAAGGTATTGCCTTCTCAAGGAGAAGGACTATTTATTGGCTTTAATTTCAAACTGATTTTAAGTATGGTCGATCATTTTATAGCTGCACATAAAATGTTTTCATTTGCCCATTTTCCCATAGCCTTTTTTGAAAATTACTGCTTTACAACAAAGTTTGAGGTCTAGAAGTGCTATTCTCCCTTCACTCTTCTTTTTCTTTTTTTTTTTTTTTAGTAAGGCAATTGGGGTTAAGTGACTTGCCCAGGGTCACACAGCTAGTAAGTGTTAAGTGTCTAAGGCCGGATTTGAACACAGGTACTCCTGATTCCAGGGCCGGTGCTCTAGCTAATGTGCCACCTAGCTGCCCCTCTCCCTTCACTCTTATTCCATGGATGTTTAAAATAGTCTGTTTTTCCAACAGAATTTTATTATGTATTTATTCAGGTCTTTAAAGTAACATGAAAAATATTAAACAACTTAGAAAGTGGCATAATGTTGGCTTTATCTTGGCACATATTAGCATTATTTAGCCATGAGCACTGATTATGCCTCCAGCTACTTGATTTTTTAATTTTTATTTTTAAGGAAAATTTTTGCAATTGAATTTATTTTTAAAAGTTAGGTTATGCACATTGGTAGTTCATTCTCAGATATTTTATGCAGTTTGTAATTATCTGGAATGAGACCAATTTATTTTATCGCTCCTTCAATTTTGTTATTATTTAGAAAAGCATTTGATTTTTTGTGGGGTTTTTTAACCTAACATTTTTCTGGAATAATTTTCTCAATATCTTGGCTTATTCCCCAGGTTTTAAGTATACCTTCATAGCATTATCAAGTAGAGATAATTTTGTCACGTCCTTACCCAAACTTATACCTTTAAAATTACTCTCCTGTTGTTTTCTATTGGTAATAATTTGAGAACCATATTAAATAATAGTGGGAAGAATAAATATCCATATTTAATTATCATATTTATTGGAAAAGTTTCTATTGAATGCCCATTGTGCATGATGCTTGTTTTTTCTTCTTCTTCTTCTTCTTTTTTTTTTTTTTTGTGTGTGTGAGGCAATTGGGGTTAAGTGATTGCCCAGGGTCACACAGCCACTAAGTGTTAAGTGTCTGAGTCAGGATTTGAACTCAGGTCCTCCAGACTCCAGGGCCAGTGCTCTATCCACTGCCCCATCTAGCTGCCCCCTTGGTTTTTTTTAATGGTATTAAAAATAAAACCTCCTCTTATACTTTTCAGGGTTTTTAGCATGCACGTGTGTTTTACATAATCAGTTTTTTTTCTTACCCCATATCTATTGAGATAAATTATATAATTTTGGATTGCTTTTTAAAAAGGATTATATTCATTATTTTCTTAATATTGAACTATCATTACACCCCTGATATAGATCCAACTTGAATGTAATGCATGATTCCTTGAAAAAAAAATGCTGTCCCTTATTTATGAAGATTTTATTTATTTTTTGAATTAAATTTCATTAATGATATGAGTTTATTATTCTGTTCGGCACTATCTTTTCCTGTATTATGAGTAATTATTACATGTCTCCCATAAGAGGAAGATACTAGAATTTTTTTGGTCAAGTTTTGAGAATATTTGTATACTAGAGCTACTACTAAGTGCTCTATAAAATTTGGTAGATTTTTTTTCCTGTGAATACCTCAGAATTAGGGAGTTCCTCTCCCAAATCTCCACTGCTTTGGGATTTCCTTCATATCTAATTTTATTTATTTTTCTGATATTTGAATATTTAAGATCTTTAATGTGTCTTCTGTCAAACTGGGTAGTTTGTTTTTTAAAAACATTCTCCTATTTTCTATTTGTTCTCAGCTTTCTTAACATATAACTGTTTAATAGGTTCAGATAATTCTATTTCTTTTAGTTCATTGCAAATTCACTTTGTTATTTCAGTTGGTATTTTATTTATTTGATTTTCTACCACTTTGGGTAATGATTTACCAGTATTATTAGTCTTTTCAAAGAACAGATTCTAGTTTTATCATTTTTATAGGTTGGGTTTTTTTTATTTCCAGTTTATTTCCCCTATAATGATTAATGTCGTCTCTAGTGTGGTAATTCCATACCTCTTTATTTGTTTTATTTCTAATTTATAATGAATATTCAGTTAATTAAGAGTTCTCTTTCTTATTTTCTTAATATATGCTTGCAGACATATGTTTTCTCCCATGCAGACTATTTTAGTTGCATCCAGTTAGTTTTGTATTTTTCATCATTGTCATTTTCTTTCATATAATTATTATTTCTCCTATTCTTTGATTCACTCATTATTTAGGATTTCAATATATAATCTTTATTTGGGTCTGTGTCTTTTGTTTGTGGTCCCTGAAGCAATTACTATTTTTGTTGTTGTGTTCAATAAAGGATTTATTTTCTACTGCATCTTTGCAGGTGATTTCAGTGTCTTTGAGACTTAATAGATGGTCATTTTATTGGTTGTTAGTTTTCCTTCTTTCCTGAAGAGAACCCAAATTGTATCACTGTGTTGGGTTCAAGGTACGGTTTGTCTCACTGGTTGCTCAGACCAATATGCTCAAACTGCTTAGAAGGCAGTACCACAATTTGGGCAGAAAAAGCCCATATGAACATTTTTTTCTCTGAATTTGCGTATGTCATATTTCTTTTGAGCTTCTGCAATTTTACTTTGGTAATAGATCTCAGCACCTTCTTTTATATGGGCACACCATGTTGGGTGGTGCTGTGCCAGTGTTTCCCACGTCTCACAATCTATTCAAAAGTTCCTCAGAGGGGCTTTAAGAGTGCCCATGTATCACTTCTTCTGAACTCCTTGTGAGTACTTGCCTTCTATGAGTTCTCTGTAAAATAATATTTTAGGGAAAAGTACATTTGGCATTCAAACAACATAGGTAGCCCATTGGAGGTGCATTCTACAGTAGAGTTTAAAAATGTTTCACAGTTTGGGTGGAAAAGAGAGAATATTTGGATTTCAGAATTTTTTAAATGCATTAATATAAATAAATAATGCATTTTTGAAAGGAAGAAAGAAATAAAACTAGAGATCAATGGAATAGGCTAAAATGCAAGGGTCATAAGGAATGGAATTCAGTAACAGTGTCAACAAACAGAAAGCATAAATTATTTAGGAAAAAATTCCCAATTTGATTAAAAACTGTGATAAAAACTGGAAAGTGGTTTGGTAGAAATTATCTTTAGACCAATATCTTCTGCCATATTTCACAATAATGTCAAAATGAATGCATCACTATATATTAAAGATCATCTCCCAAAAAAACAGAAGAGAGAAAATTCATATGATTCTCGGAGCAATGGATAGCATATGTATTATTAAAGAAATATTAGAAATATTAACTATAGATAAAATTGATAACTTGGGCTACATGAAACTGAAAAGTTTCTGCATGCAAAAAAATTAATTCATCTATGATAAAAATGGGGGAAAATTCAAATGGGAAAAATTATAGAATTGTACAGATAATTGTTTTGCGTCCAAGTTGTTAAGACAAGTAACACGAAGAGTGTCTCAAGAGTTCCTTGGTCATTCCCAATAGAAATGTGGTCAAAGGATAGGAACAGTTATCAAAAGAATTATAGAAAACTAATAACAAACATTTCAAAAAATGGTCCAAATCTTTAATAATAAGGGAAAAACAAATCAAAACAACCCAGTGTTTTTCCCTCGACAACCAGCAATTTGGAAAAAATAACAAGAGGGATTGTGGTACAATAATTATTATTCTTGGAGTTGTGAATCAGCACAATGATTTTGGAATGCAATTAGGAAGTATATAAATGCAGTATCCAAATTCCCAGACTTTTCAACCCAGAAAGCTGAGAGAATATATAAAGTAGTATTATTCATTAAGGAAGTCACTGATCAGAAGAAAAAACCCCAAAGAAACCAAAATATTTATAAGAATTCTTTGTGTTACAACAAAGAATTTTAAACAAAATAGATAACCATCAATTAAGAAATTGTGGTACATGAACTAATCACATTTTACTGTGATAGAACAAATGATGAATGTGATAAATTAAGAGAAGCATGTAAAAATTTGCGCAACTGATTGTAGAGTGAAACCAGCAGAACCACACACACACACACACGCAAATTATAGCAAAGTAAATGCAAAGAACCACCACAAAGCCAATAAAAGTAAATGTGATGAAATTACAAGGAATAAGCATGCTCTTCAAGAAGATATATGAGAATACACCTCTATTCCACTACTCATCAGAGGAGAATTCCATCAGTGTGGTACACTGTATAAATGTTCAGACTTCTTTAATGTACTGATTAGTTTTGCTACTTTTTCTTCTCTTTTTAAGTATTTCCTTTAAAATATTAGTTCATGGAAAGCTTCTCAGTGAGGGAAAACTGGCCCAAATATTCTGGAAGAAATTCTGATCATATAAAAACTAAAATATGTTCAGAAAAATCTATTTTAAAAATAATTATACTGACACTTCTGGGGCGGAGCCAAGATGGCAGAGGAAAGGCAGTGAGCTCCCAAACTCCTGACACAATCGCTCCAAAAAACATCCAAATAATGCCATAGGAAAATGTGCGGAGCAGCAAAACTCACAGAAGAATATGCTGAAATCATCTTCTAACCAAGAACGTCTTGGAAGGTCAGAAGGAGGGAGCTGCTGTGCTAATATAGGAGTCGAGTCCAACCCCACAACCACCCTGACACAGATCCAGTCCCAGGAAGGCCTCACCAGAGAAAGAGACCCCCAGAGCTTCTGAATCAGCTGAAGTGCCAGTGTTGTCTGAAACTAAGCTCACAGTCTGGTGAGTGGGCTGAGCCCTGGGCAGGGGGGAGACTACTGGGGTATATGTTGGTGCTAAGGCAGAACTTGGATTTTACACCCCTGCTGAGAACCAGGAGGTAGGCTTGAGTAGCAGTGGCCCAGGTGGGGGAGGGGCACAGGCTTGTCAGAGCTAACAACCACAACACACAAAGCTGGTTGATTAGCAAGTTGGTCTGGGGTCATCTAAGGACCACGGAACAGGCTGGGCAAGGGAAGAACCTGATTCTCCTTAAGTCATCCCACCTGGGACTTCTTAAGGTTGGGCTACTGCAGCCTGGAAACAGTTCCCCACTTTAAGGAGCTAAAAGTCAAGTAAAAGAAAGGCAAGATGAGCAGACAGGGAAAGGTGAGGACCATAGAAAGTTTCTTCAGTAACAAGGAAGATCGAGCTGCACCCTCAAAGAAAGATATCAACATCAGGGCCCCTATATCTAAAGCTTCCAAGAAAAATATGAATTGGTTTCAGGACATAGAGGTTCTCAAAAAGGACTTTGAAGATAAAGTTAGAGAGGTAGAGGAAAAAATGGAAAGAGAAATGAGGGGGATGCAGGAAAGACATGAGAAAAAAGTCAACAGCTTGAAAAGTCAAATTGGCCAAATGGAAAAGGAGGTACAAAAGCTCTCTGATGAAAATAATTGCCTAAGAATTAGGATTGAGTAAATGGAAGCCAGTGACTTTATGAGAACCCAAGACACAATAAAGCAAATCCAAATGAATTTAAAAATAGAGGGCAATGTGAAATATCTTCTGGGAAAAACTGCTGACCTGGAAAATAGGTCCAGGAGAGATAATTTGAAAATTATTGGTCTACCTGAAAACCATGATCAAGGAAAGAGCTTAGACACCATCTTCCAAGATATTCTCAGGGAAAATTGCCCTGAAATTCTAGAAGAAGAAGCTAAAATAGAAATTGAAAGAATCTACCAATCACTTCCAGAAAGAGATCCCCAAAGGAAAACTCCTAGGAATATCGTAGCCAAATTCCAGAGCTCTCAGGTCAAGGAGAAAATATTGCAAGCTGTCAAAAAGAAAGAATTCAAATACTGTGGAACCCCAGTCAGGATAGCACAAGATCTAGCAGCTTCTACATTAAAGGACCGGAGAACATGGAATATGATATTCCAGAGGGCAAAGGAAATGGGATTACAACCAAGAATCACCTACCGAGCAAAACTCAGCATTATCTTTCAGCGGAAAAGATGGGACTTTAATGAAAAAAAAGACTTTCAGATATTTGTGATGAAAAAGACTTGAACTGAATGGCAAATTTGACTTTCAAATACAAGACCCTAGAGAACCATAAAAAATTGGAGCTGGGGGACATACCTGGGGTCGTACAGTGGGTTACTGTCTTGTGTCTGAGGCCAGGTTTTGGCTGGGATCCCCCTGGGTCCAGGGGGTGATGCTTTGTCCACTGTGTCACTTAGCTAAGTGATGACATCTTTAGGGTTAAATTGAGGGGTGAAGGGAATTCACTGGGGGAGGGGGAAGGGCAGAGGTGAAATCCTACATGAAAGAAACAGGAAAAGGCTTATGGAGTGGGGGAAGAGATGGGAGAGGAGCAGGGCAGTAAGTGAATTTTATACTCATCAGAAAAGGCACAAAGACCTTAAACTCATCAGAGCTGCCTCAAGGAGGGACTAACACACACACACACACACACACACACACACACACCCAGCTGGGTGGAGTAATCTGTTTAATCTGGGCAATAAATGATCCTGACACTCATCAAAATTGGCTCAAAGATCTCAATCTCATTAGAATTGGCTCAAGGAGGGAATAATGTACACACTCAATTGGGTGGAGTAATCTCTCTAACCCTGCAGGAAAATAGGAGGGGGAGGGGATAAAGAGAGAGGGGCAAAAGAAGGAAGGGCAGAGTGGGTGAGGGGACAGACAGAAGCAAATCCCTTTTGAAGAGTGATAGGATGAAAGAAGATGGGTAATAGAATAAATATCATGGGGAAGGGAATAGGATGGAAGGGAAACAGTTAACAATAGTAATCATGAAAAAGAGAAAAGGGGGGAAATTGTACAAAAAATATTTATAGCAACTTTTGGTGGAGGCTAAGAATTGAGAATCAAGGGAATGTCCATCAATTGAGGAATGATGGAAAAAGATGTACTATATGATTGTAGTGGAATGAACTTGTGCTGCAGGAAATGACAAACAGGATGATCCCAGAAAAACCTGGAAATACTAATGAACATCAATGTATAGTGAAGTGAGCAGAGCTGAGAGGACATTGTGCATAGTGACAGCAGTATTGTTCAATGAGCAATTGTGAATGACTTAACTACTCTCAGCAGTGCGATGATGCAAGACAATACCAAGGAACTAATGAGGAAGCTTACTATGCACCCCTATAGAAAGAACTGATAAAAAGAACACTTGTGGATTGTACTTATATAACCTGGCTGCAATCTTGTGGAGGGGGGAGGAAAGGGAGGGAGGGAAGGAGAAAAATTTGGAACTCTAAATCTTATGAAAATGAATGTTGAAAACTACCCTTACATGTAACTGGAAAATAAAAATAAATGTTTGTTGCTAAAAAGAAAAAAAAACTTATACTAATGATGCTTCACAAGTCTTTTATCAACCAGACTAAACATAACAAATTCTTTTAACCTAACCTCATATGGAATGGTCTTCCATTCTCTAACATTTAGCTACTTCAGTAACATTATTTAGTCACTTAAAGTCCCTGGGCCAGAGTTTCCTGATCTGTAAAATGAGGGGATTGTAATAGATCACCACTGATCTCACTTCTCTCAGTTGATTTATGATCTATGAACTGGATTTGCTCCAGTTTATCCACATTCTTCCTATAGGATCACAGTCATTACTGAAGTCTGACTTGAGCATGGTACAGTGGCTAGTAATTAATAAAAAATGAGAAAGTAGAGTAAAAGTCATTTTTTAATAGCTAGGCAGTTGGAAACATCGGGTCATTGGACTTCTCAGTAAATCCAAAGACCTTGAGTAGAGAATAAAGCAGATTTTTATACATTGAAAACAAACAAACAACACAATGAATCAAATAAGACCAATTAATCATAACAACAACAACACCTAGGATGCAAACAGATATAAATTTACATAATCTAGTTTTTAATTGGAAGAAAGATTATGGGTTTTCCAAATTGAGTGAAGGAGAGAGTAAATTTTGCTAGATTTGGGAGGGGTACAAAAGGTTTCAGGGTCTTCTATTGACAAAATGGAAAGTTATTAGTCAATTGCATTCATTTGCATTTATGAAACAATAGACTGTTTATACAGTCTCATTTCTCATGTATGAATAAGAGAAAACCAACAAGATGGCAGAGAATACATGTAGTCAGTGGTTACTAGAGAGAATCTGATTGGGTCTCCTTATTTCCACACCAAATTCACTTAATTTTGTATGTTCTTCATTTTATCTAGTTAATTCTTCATTTTGATTAATTCAGAGAGGACAGCCACTCTCCTAAATCACTTAGCTATTAGCTAAATCAATTAAGTTTGTTCCTATGATTATAATCATAATCAGAATAGTGTAACAAGATAAGATCCCTAGGTGTTACTCTCTCACACAGTTTAGGGCAACATTTAAATGTATAGAGCAAAAAACAAACAAAGAAACAAATAAATACAAAAACACACAAATGAAGAAATGGCTTATTAAATAAATAAATAGGTAGATAAATGAAATGTAATGATTGGAATGACGCCACCTACTAGAGACTTGCTGTGGAAAAGCTCCACCATGAGGAAAATGCCTCAGAGGCATTGTGGCTTTTCCTTGGCGTCAGGAAATGACGTTTGCTCATGGGTGCTGTCTATCAAGGCTACCAGCCAATCAACTTGAGGAGCCTCCTATGGTCTGGGAGGAGACAGGAAGGAGGAAAGGGAGCCTGCGCAGAGAGCGCTGCTTTTTGGGCTTCCGGACTTGATGGTGGTGGCAGCAGAGGACTTCACAGGAAATTTGAGGAAAGATAGGAATGCCAGGCTGTTAGAATTCTCAATCTTTTTCTTTCTATTTTCCAATAAACCCTTAAAAACCTAAACTCGTTTTATCAGTGATTTTTAGTCCGTTTCCCCCAAACTGAGGGAACAGATTAGAATCCACATTTAGAATCTTAAATTACACAGAAAATATAGATAGATCAATTAATAAATGAATGAAAGATGAACAAAAATAAATTTTAAAAAACAAATAAATGAATAAATAAATGAGTGGGCAAACAAATCCCCTGCTGAGAAAGACATTGTGAGAACCTGTATAGAATGCCTGTAAGTCATGTCAATTAATGGACCAGCCAATTAGCTTGGAGCTGTGTGTGGGGACCATCCCTCTTCTGGTCCCACAGGAAGATTCCACTGGAACAGACTGAGGATTGCTCTTTTTCATTCGGGAACCACTATATGGTGGCAGAAGCAGGCAGAGTAGACTGATTTGCTAACTTTCAGAACTTCATATATTCTCTATGGAAGCATGAATAGCTAGGTGAAGGCAGCTTTCTCTCTCTCTCTCTCTCTCTCTCTCTCTCTCTCTCTCTCTCTCTCTCTCTCTTTACTAACCCCTAATATACTTTAAGAAATGCTAAAAAGCCTAAATTGTTGCTGAATTTATCAGTAAACTTAGCTAGTTCACACACACACACACGCACGCATGCACGCACGCACGCACGCATGCACGCACGCACGCACGCATGCACGCACATACACACACAATGATCGGGGGCAGATAAGGCAATCACACATTAGATTTTAAACATCACAGTTTTGGCTACCCCCATATCTTGTTCTCCAGATGGTGGCATCTACCTGGAATTGCCAGAGGATACTGTTCACTTACTGCCAATTTTGATCTCTGACACTCAGGAAACAGTGGGGGATACATTTGAAATCCCTTCTGATATTCCTGAGTCCCTATGGGCTTCCTCCTCTACTGATGTAGGTCTCCTTAAATCTGCTGTGCCTGTTACCATTAAGACCAAAGATGGCCCAGAACCATCCCACAATATCCTTTATCTAGAGAAGCCATTGAGGGAATTTCTCCTATAATTGAGGCTTTGACAAACCAAGGCATGATTGTCCCATGCCATTATTCCCTGTGCAATACTCCCATTTTGCCAATTAAGACTGCAAGTCTGGGCCAGATGGCAAGCCTGTTTACTGTTTTGTACAAGATCTTCTTGCATTTAACTCCTATGTAATACCTACACATACAATAGTGCCCAACCCTGCTACTATCATTTCCTCAATCCCATGTGAGACAACATGCTTCACAGTGGTAGATCTCTGTTCTGCTTTCTTTTCAATACCAGTACATCAGAATTCCAATACTTGTTTGCCTTTACCTGATAGATTAGACAGTAGACTTGGACCAGACTCCCACAGGGGTTTATTGACAGTCCCACACTATTCTCTCAAATTTTGCTGCAGGATTTAGCCTCCATTACCGTTAAAGGTTCCACTTTAGTCCAATATGGGTGCACCTAATGCTGAGATTTGCCACGAAGACAGCCGCTACCTGTTATTAGAGTTGCACAAACGAGGCCATAAGGTCTCTAAGTCTAAAGTACAATGGTGTCTACCTGAGGTGGAATATTTGTGTTTTGTTTTGGCTCCTGGCACTTGATCCATCTCTCCTAAGCATGTCCAGACTATTCAACAACTCTCTGCTCCCTCTACTAAGAAGCAACTAAGGGCTATTCTGGGAGCAGCTGGATATTGCACACAATGGATATCCTCTTTTGGTGACATTACTAAGCCTCCTACATCTTTAACCAAAAATTCTGTCCCAGAACCTTTACAGCTGGATTTCTAGCATCTTTCAGCTATAAGAGAATTAAAACAGGCCTTGTTATCAGCACCTGCACTAGGACTCCCAGACTACAGTAAGCCTATTACTCTTTTTTTGTACAGGAGCAGAAGGGAGTGGCTTCTGGGGTCCTGCCTCAAAAATTAGGACCTGTCCAGCACCCAATATCTCATTATTCTACCCAACTTGATTCTGTAGCCACTGGGGCACCACTTTGCCTCAGGGCAGTGGCAGCTAAGGCCCTTTTGGTAGAAAAAGCCTCTGATCTGGTCCTAGGTAACCCTGTAATCGTGCAATGCCTTTATGAAGTTGAGGCTCTCTTACTGTGTCATAGGACACTGGCTTTTTTTCAGATCAAAGGCTCACTAGATATGAAGTAACCCTGCTAGGAAATGAGAGAATCAATTTAAATCATTGTACAGTCCTTAACCCAGGAACACTGCTCCCTGACCTGCCACTCTCAGGGGAGCCTTTGCATGACTGCACCTCCCTAGTTGATATAGCTGAGAAAACTCGTGATGATTTTTTGACACACCCTTAGAGAACCCAGATTTTATTTTCTATACTGATGGATCTTCTTTATTCTGTAAGGGAGCTCACTATACAGGTGCTGCTGTAGTTTCTGGTTATGATACTATTTGGGCAGCTTCTCTGCCTTCACACCTTAATGCCCAGGCTGCTGAACTTGTGGCTCTCACACAAGCCTGTTCTCTGGCCAGAGGAAAAAGTATTACTTTTTACACTGATTCCCGATATGTATTCAGTGTCTGCCATGCTGCAGGAATGTTCTGGCTGCAGAGAGGAATTTTAACCTCTGCTGGCAAAGTTATTGCTAATAAAGCATTTATTAAAGATCTCCTATCTGCCTTAACACTCCCCTCTGCTCTAGCTATTGTTCATTGTCCTGTTCACAGGAAAAAGCAACCCTGTTTCAAAAAGGAATGAATGAGTTGCTGCTGCTGCTGCTGCTAAGCTTGCTGCTTCAATGTTTAAAATCTAAATGTGGGTCCTAACCCACCCACCACCCACCCCCAGTTTTGGGGGAGAAGCTGACTAAAATCACTGATAAATTCAACCCAGTGCAAATCTGCCTTTCTGATCAGCAGACTCTTTCCTATCACATCTCATTTATTTCTATTTCAGTCCTTCCCATGTCATTCCACTTTCCCCTGCTCTTCCCTTTTGCCTTCTGGAAGCCCTGTTCTGTTTTTAATAAACTTCCCTTGAAAACCAAAGCTGGGCTTTTTACAATTTTGCATACATAGTTTGTTCTGGCACGTAAACTTAAATATAATGTCCTCACCAATAGAGTATAACCTCCATGAGCACAGTATTGTCTCTGCACTCCCAGCACACAGCACAGGGAAGGTCACATAGTAGGAGCTTAATAAATGGTCATTAGATTTGATCTTGGTCTTGTCTAGGCAGGAGACTGCCTTCTCAGGAAAGTACAGAGTGATGATAGGCATGGAAGCACAGACTGTAAGCTATGCTCATGCACAGCTCCTGAACCCCACCCTCTCACCCCCTGGTCCAAGAGTCAGCTCTATGGGTAGTTACAACACTGCCAACACTGTGGCTCATTATTCCAGGACTGAAAGGTGCTGCCACTGGGGTATCCTAAAGGGAGTTGAGGAACTGGGGCATTTAAATACCTAGAGGTTGGATACCATTTGACTGAATAACTAGAGTATATGGAGCAAGCTGAATGGTGTCAGGAGATTTGTGGTCATGATGACTGGAATTCAAATTCAACTTTGAGAACATGGGTAAGTGACTTCAACTCTGCCTACCTCACTTTTCTCAGCTGTAAAAGGACAATGTAGAACATAGTCACGTGTGGTTGTGATGAGGAAATAAGATAATACCGGCAAATTGTTTTGCAAAACAACATGGTATATACATCTTGACCATCATTATCATTGCTGTTCTTGTTATTCACCCCGGAAGGGTAGATGATGAGACTGCCCCAGAAGTGACACCGCATTTGGAACAAGTGCTTCACTCAGAGCCTGGCCAATGCTGGCTGCTTTATAATTGTGTATGATTGATGGTGCCCCAGACGGGACCAGGGACCCTCTGACATGCCATCATACATGTGTTCTCATCCCCCTTCTCCATCCACAGAGAATAAGCATTCAGGTCAATCTTACTCTGTGCTGAAGGGCTGACTACCCACTTCCCAAAGCCTCCACTCAGGATTCTGAGCCATGGGCTGCCCAGGCCAAAGCTGTCTTTCTAATCCCCAGACACTCTTCTCTCAGGCTCATTTATTTCAACCAAATTCCCCCCTGTCCTTTCTCTCTTCCTCTTCCTTTGTGCCTGCTGGAAGGCCTGTTCTGTCACTGACAAACTGCCATTAAAGAAAGAACTCAGCCTTCCAACCCCAAATCACTTTGCATAAATATTTTGTGCAGATGTGTCTACTTCAAAATAGTTTTCTCCTCACCAGTAGAGTGTAAACTCCAGGAAGGCAGGTCTGTTTCTTTATTTTTCTCTTTGTACTCTCAGCACCTAGGACAGGGCAGATCATAACGTAGAAGCACAATAAATGGTTGTCTGCTTTGAGCTGGGTCTTGTCTAGGCAGGAAGGTGCTGCCCCATGGGGCTCTGTGCCAGGGAAGTCCTGAGTGATGAAGTGCAGGCAGCCCAGGACTGGCAGCTGTTCTCCTGAAGGGATCCTGAGATGTCCTGGTCAGGGGATAACTCTGTAAGTTGGTACAATGTCTGAACAAAGAACATTGAGAGCAGCCACCACCAGGGCTGACCATTCCTGGGCTGAAAGGTGCTGCCATTGTGATGTCTTACAAGGCATGTTGTAACTGATGCAGTTAAATACCTAGGTCCCAGGGGCCCCAACACTGCACCAAATTCCTTCATTACTTGTAGCCAGATTCATGATTTTGACTGTTTTGGAATCAGGAAACCCTAAGTTCAAATCCTGCCTTAGAAACTTATTAACTGTGTAACGATTGGAATGACGCCACCTGCTGGATACTTACTGTAGAAGAGTTCTGCCCATGAAGCAAAGGTCTTTGAGGGCAAGACCAGGCTTCAGGAAGTGACGCGGACTAGTGGGAGGAGGAAGGAAGAGACGGGCGCTCGGTCTCGCGCTCTTGCCTCTGGACTCTGGCGGAGAAGGGAGCTAGAAATGTGCTCTCCCTTTAATAGATAGGAATCTAGGCCTTTCTCTCTCTTTACCAAATTCTTATTCTCCTTAATAAATGCTTAAAAGTCTAACTCTTGCTAAAGCTTATAATTTATTGGCGACCACTCATTAGATATTTTAGACAGTTTAGCTAGAATTTTAACCCTTAACAGATGGCTGACCATGAAGAGGAAAGCTAAACCTGTCTTCTGATCTTCTGGTTGGGTAAGAAATTTCCCCTCCCTCTCCCTTTAACTGCTAAGTACTGGCGTACTGGCTGTGTTTTCCCTTTAAATTTTTTCGAATGGACCTTTTAAACTCCCTAATTACCCTATTTTTGATTTTAGTCTGTTTAACCAGACAAATGGGAGATAAGATCATGTTAATGCTTTGTTTTTGTGGATTTTCTATTTTTCTTTTTCTTTTTGTTAAAAGAGCCAGCAACTTACTCACACAAGGAAATATCTCTCCCTCTCCCAACCATGCTTTTTCAGAGAAGCCTGAAGAGATTCCCGCAGCTTTTCCCAGTTCTAACAGTAATTGTTGCTTTAATTTTGCATGCCTGGAGGCAATGACCCACCCTCTAGAAGCTTTTAATCCCCTAGCACCTGGAGGCAAAGTGGGGGAAGAGGAATCCAGGCCTGAGTTCAAAATCAAGTCTGATTCAAATTGCTCTGGTCCCTCCCCTCCTCTCCAGACCCCATCCTCTACTCCTCACATGGCCAAGCCCATTGCTTCCCCTGCCTGGGAAGTCCAGAGATCTGATGCGCATGCTCAACTTTTTCTACCTGCATTTGCAGCTTCAGGCTCAGCCCTTCCCCATCCTGGCTGTGCTTTTGAGACAATCTTAGAAAACTCTTTAAATTCCAGATATGCTCGTTTTGTTCATAATTTTGCTAACCTGCTTTTGTCTTTCATTAGTAATCTTATAAAGCATTTGTATGGTGAAAAGCCCGACAGACAATATAGAGGGGTTAAAGAAGAAAAACTTAAGCTGAATAAGAATGACAATCATCAACATAGTTCAAGACAATGCTTCTTTTGGCATGGAAGGATATATATTGTACAGAAATGTAGAAGTAAGCAGCAAGGTATTGATATGAGTATTGGGGATTTTAGATATCGGAATCAAAAGTGTTCTGAATTCACTCAGAGTAATAGTATCAGTTCAGAGGTTACATAGGACTTCTATGCTATTATATATACATTTTGAAATTAATGGTATGGGTTTATTTTCATAGAGATTTTCATGCATTTGAGATTGTGTTTTATACTTAGTTTCTAAAACAAGGAGAATATTTGTAAAAGCTTTTTATAGTCATGTGATCAAGTTATATTTTATAATACTCTTATTGATATTAAGTTCATATTCATTTAGATTTCCCTAGTTTGAATTTCATTGTCTTTTATTATTCCATGTGTATTTTCTTCTATTCATTCATCTATCTAATTTTGAAACATGGTTTTGATTTCATAATACAATGTTAATTCTAGGAGTATTGTGCTCCCATATTCTGAGTTATTTGTTTTTGTTATTTTTCTCAACTGATTATTTGATCAAACTCTTTAAAGCATTTCCCTAGCAAATTGTTTGCCATGGCAAGTGTAAATTGATTCTAGAAGTATTATTTTTGATAAGCATATTCAAAAAAAAAAAAGAGGGGAACATTTGTAAAAGTTGTCTTTGAGATTGTGTTGTGCTTTAACTTGTATTTAAATATGTTCAGATTTTTCAAAAAAGTAATTGTATACTAAGTTAAAAAAAGGGGTATCATTTGAAATTGTTGCATAATTATATATTGTGTTCTGAGTCAAGATGTATTCACATTTTTTGCAATCATTTATTATCCTCAATTTTTAAATCCATATGAGACTTGGATTATGGGAACTTATCATTTAAGACATTAATTGCCTTTATTCTGAGTTATCAGATGCCAGTTGGCCAAGATGCCATCCAATCACAAGAGGAATACATGCAAGAGCAGACACTGAACTGTCACATGAGGGGAGACATGCATGAAGTCAAGGTATGGCCGAGGGAACAGCTTTTGACAAATGTTGAGGTTGGATTCTCTTGGTTTAATATTTTATTCTCTTTTTCCCCACAATATTGTACAGATGGCTGGAAGTATTCATCCCACCCATCTCACTTCTACACCTGGCTTCTATGCTCCCTCCTATATGCCTGATGCCATGGACATCTCAATCCCATGCATCTGATTAAGTCTGACTCAGTTTCTTCCAATATGTTCGGTGGCATGGACATATATTCCATCCACCTATTTTAAGCCTGGCATACTGTATGGGCAGTACATATTGCTCAGGTGTGGGAATGCTCATATCCCATCATTTCTCTGTTCTTTTATGGTAACCCCCATAATTATCTCAGGTGTCATGATAAATACAGTGTTGAATTTGGCCTTGACACCTGTTACCAATTATATTAGATTTTTAAATTTCTCATAATGGCATGAGGATAATTAGGCAGATGATGCAAAAAGTGATAAAACAAAGATAAAAATTATTTTTATTAATTAATATTGCAGCAATTGTCTTCTCAATTACCCTCCATGAGGGGGGACTATAGTAATATTATAATTTTAAAGAATGTTTTAATTTTTGTTTTATTATATGTTTCATGTGTAACAACTAAGATTCTGTATTCCCTTAGACATGTTTTTGAGAACTTTCATTGTTTGATTTTATTATTGACAAAGCTATTTTAAAGTTGTGTTAAGCTCAATTTTGTAGGAAATTTCCTGGCTGATTACCAGCATCCATACCTCAACCCCTGAAAAGACTTCCATTCCACGACTACACCTAGAGGACATCTGAGAAAAGACTTTCAGAGACTTTAAATGAACAGTTTTGATTTGTTTTTGTTGGTTTTTTTTCTCTTTCTGTTATAATATACACCATCTGTAACATGTATTCTCTGCAGAGGCCCTCCCTTTGCAAGACCAATGTCAAAGCGTCGGTTCATGAGGACAAAAAAAAAAAAAATCGCCCCTCTGGACAAAACTTTCCTCTCTTCCTTTTCTATATTGTTGTTCACATATTATTAGTTAGCAATAGTTATTATATTGTTTTTACTGTTCCGTCAAGGAAACATTTTGTTTCTTGAGGAACAACAGGGGGGACTGTAACGATTGGAATGACGCCACCTGCTGGATACTTACTCTAGAAGAGTTCTGCCCATGAAGCAAAGGTCTTTGAGGGCAAGACCAGGCTTCAGGAAGTGACGCGGACTAGTGGGAGGAGGAAGGAAGAGACTGGCGCTCAGGCTCGCTTTTTTTTTCCTCTGGACTCTGGCGGAGAAGGGAGCTAGAAATGCGCTCTCCCTTTAATAGATAGGAATCTAGGCCTTTCTCTCTCTCTTTACCAAATTCTTATTCTCCTTAATAAATGCTTAAAAGTCTAACTCTTGCTAAAGCTTATAATTTATTGGCGACCACTCATTAGATATTTTAGACAGTTTAGCTAGAATTTTAACCCTTAACAACTGTGAGCATGGGCATGAAACTTACACCTCTGTCTACCTCAGGTTTCTCATCTCTAATATAGGGATAATATAGAATCTACCTCCCATGTTGTTGTGAGGATCAAATGAGAAAATATTGGTAAAATACTTTGCAAGCTGCAATGTGCTAGATAAAGGACAGCCATTGTTGCTGTTGCTGTTGTAGTTGGTGTTAGAAGATGAGACTGACCCAGAAGGAATATCACACATAGTGCTCAAAAGCCGGCTGAGCCAAGCATCTGAGACTGGTACTTCTGATCTCAGCATCGGCCTTTGTGGCCAATCTTGGTGCTCTCAGGGTGACACTTTCTTTTCTTTTTTTTTCTTTTTTTTTTTTGGTGAGGCAATTGGCGTTAAGTGACTTGCCCAGGGTCACACAGCTAGCAAGTGTCAAGGGTGTGAGGTCGGATTTGAACTCAGGTCCTCCCAAATTCAGGGCCGGTGCTCCATCCACTGTGCCACCCAGCTGCCCCAGGGTGACACTTTCAAGGGGTTCTGGTCATTGCCAGGCTTCCCTAACCCTAAAGGCCACTTGATCTCCCCACAGGTAAACTTCGAAGGTCAATGATCCTTCTTCCACTAATAAAAAGAGCAGAAATTGAGGGGCTTGGGTTTAGGGGATGTAAGGCAGCAGGGCTGGCCACCACATCCTGAGCCCACTTCCAGTACATCTACCTTTTCCCCTCTGCTCAGTTGAGGCTGGGCAGCTCAGAACAGAGCTGGACTCACCATGGGCCCCACGGGCACTTTCCTGCTTTTCATTGGTGAGTCTCTAGGGTCAGAAATAGGGAGGGATGCTGTGACAAGGCCCGTGACTCTGAAGGACAGGGAGGAAGCCTAAAGAGGAGCCAGAACCTTCTTGGGTGGAGCAGGACCCAGTGTCTTCTCCAAGGGCTCTTCCTTCATATTCTGACCAAAGCAGAATGAGAGGTTCAGGGGCTTTGGAGAGAGCTGGGGCTAGGGTCAGTGTGGGCTGGAGGGGACCCATGAATGACCTGAGCTTCTCTTCCAGGGCTGTGTCTGCACCGGGAGATTAGGGCTCAGATGGGTGAGTCCTGTCACCCATATCCCACTGCGCTTTTTGCCTTCCTTGGCCCAAATCCACCTAGACATCCATTCCCTAGATGAGAAGAGAGGGACACAGGGGACATTGAAATGGATGTTTGGGGTGACTCAGGGAGGGGCTTCAGAATTCAGAGGTGAAACCAACACTGGGACAGAGGGATCTTTGGAAATAAAATTTGTTTCCTTCTCAGCCACCCTCCCCAGGCCCACCCTCTGGGCTGTCCCCAGTCCTGTAGTCCCCAAGGGAGCAGATGTGACCCTCAGGTGCCAGGGCCCCCTGGGGAGTGACAGGTTCCAGCTGCAGAAGGATGGGGAGCCCAGAGAAGAGAGAAATGCATCCTGGGAGCTGGCAGCGTTTGTGCTCAGGCAGGTGGATGATGTGAGAGATGCAAGAAGCTACAGCTGCCGCTCTGGGCAGGGGCCCTGGTGGTCAGAGCTCAGTGAACCCCTGGCCCTGGTGGTGACAGGTGAGGGGCTGCTGGTATACATCCCTCCCAGTCCTGAGAGATGAGCCCCAGATCCCTCTCTGGAGAGTCTGCTACAAATGGAGAAAAGCCTCAGCCTTTACCACCTGCTTCCCCTAAGCACCCCCACCTCCCAAAGGTTCTGGAAACACCCAGCTCACCAGCTCATATTTTGGGGAAATCTTTCTCCTCAATAATCCTGTGAGGAGGAGAGCATATGCACCATGATTTCTCTTTTAGACTGGGGAAACTAAGGTCCTGTTAGAAGGAAAGGTGACTTGAACAGTATACCAGGTTCTTTAGCATCAGAGCCAGGATTTGAACCCATGTCTCCCACCCTCAAACCCAAGGATCCTTCCCCATTTGCTCAGTGTCTGTGGGCACCCAGCCTGGAGGGAGAGCTGGGCTGCTCTTCCCTTAGAGGATACTCAGCAGCCTCTGAGAGCAGGGACACAGCCTTTTACTGAGAAAACTTCATCTAGATAAACATTTCCTCTCTTCTCTCAGGCCCAAACTGGCAACACCCTCCATGTCCAGTTGTGTCTCCTGTTATTCCCTTCTGCCCGTACTGCATTAGCCTGGAGAGATGACTCTATCACCTCTCATCATGTCCTACCATTGTGCCTTTGCTCACACAGTGCCCCCTGCCTGGGATGCCCTTCCCACTGTCATCCATCACTTTCATACACATGTTAAAGCCCAGCTTGAATCCTGGCTGGTCCAGCATGCTGCTCCTGATTGCATCCAGTGGCAGTGTCTTTGCTCTCAGCCCTCCCAGTATGGTGGTTACACCTCTCGTGTGTGCCCACTCTAGCATTGTGACCCTTCTCACCATCGCAGGCTGCCATCAATCGGGCCTGTGTTGGGAATCAGCATGCTAAAGGGGGAAGGGGCCTGAGATTGGGAGCCTGGGACAGGAGGTTCAAACACCTGCGCCCCTAGTTCCTGGCTGTGTGACTGTGGGCAAGTCAGCAGCACTCTCTGGCCCTCAGTTTCTTTTTCCATGACATGAAGTTTGGGGGCTGGGTCATCTAATGAGGCCATTTGAGCTCAAACCCCTGTGTTCCCTGGGACTGTGAGCTCCCTAGGGCAGGAGGGAAGGAGTCTTCTCTAACCCTCTGGGCCTCCCCTGTCACTGAGCAGGAGGCACATCATAGGTGAGTGATCAGTAAGGTAAGAGAACTAGATTACACCTCATTCCTCCCAGAGCCACCCAGAGGGAGCCCCCTCTTCCTCTCTAGCCCCTAACCACCCAGGGACAAGCCCAGCCTGGCCTGCTCTGCTCTGGCTTCTCTGAGGGGTAGACTGGGTGGCAAGACAGGGCCCTGGTACCATGTGGCTGTGTGGGGAGTGGCCAGTGTCCAGAACTGGGCATCTGTGTCTCTAACACACCAGTTATAGGGTGATGGGGAGGAAAGAGATTTGCAAACCCCAAAGCTTAATAGAAAGGCCTGAATTCAGCAGTGATGTTGCATTAGGTCCAGCAGTCCAGGCTGTAGACATGGGGAGGATGGCCACCCCCTCCCATAGCCCTTCCTATCTCTCTTCTCCCCCCATCACTCTGTGCTCTCACAGCCTTCCTGGACCCAGAACCCTTTCTGAGAGTGTCCCAGGCTACCAAGCCATGAGCAGGCCTAGAGGACTGGGCAAAGGGGCCTGAGCTGGGACCCTCGGCCTGCCCTCCCCTGCTACCCTCTGTTTCAGGGGATGATTGAAGGAAATGAGACTAAAAATTGGGTCCCTAAGTTTCCCAGGAGCCCTTTCTGAAGCCTCCATTTCAGCCTCGTCTGTCTCCATAGTATCCCCGGGGACAACAGTGACTATCAGCTGCCACGTGTCACCACAGGCCCCCTCTCAGGACTACAGCTTGGCCCTCCTGGAGGCAGAGAGCCGGGAGCCTTTGCAGCCACAGAGCCCAGGAGGAACCTGGATTGGGTCATTAGGATTCAGTCGTCTTAGAAGACAGGAGGCATTTCTGTTCTGATCTAGAACCTTGGAAAGAAAGGTGTTGGTGAGGACAGAGCTGGGGGTTAGGAGAAGAGTCACAGAGCTGAAAGGGTCCTTGGAGGTGCCTGAGGCCAAACACTTCCATCAACAATGAGCAAATTGAGGCCCAGAAAGAGAGAAGGACTTGTCCAGGGTCACACAACCAGTGAGTGACAGAGTCTGGAAATGAGCCTGAGCCTTCTCTCCCCTGGATTCACATTTAGGGTAAGCCCTGGGCCTGTCTGTGATACCTCAAATGAAAGTTATGGGGCAGCTAGGTGGCACAGTGGATAGACCACCGGCCCTGGAGTCAGGAGTACCTGAGTTCAAATCCAGCCTCAGACAGTTAACCCTTACTAGCTGTGTGACCCTGGGCAAGTCACTTAACCCCAATTGCCTCACAAAAAAAAATTATAATAATAATAAAATAAATAATTTTTAAAAAAAGAAAGGTGAGGGGTCATGAACTTCCCTCCTGGGAGTCCTTAGAGGCATCAGATCATAGGTTGGATGAGTTCCCTCTAATGTGAAAGTCTCCACAGATTCCTAGCTAAATACAGATAAAAGGCCAGACAGATCTTCTAGTCTAACCCCTCAATTACAAAGGAGATAACCCAGGCTCATGGGCAGTTAGGGGGCTTAGGGAAGACCCTTCTTCCTGAGATCAGATCTGGCCTTGGACACCAGCTGCATAACCCTGACCAAGTCACTTAAGCCTTTTGCCTCATTTTCCTAATCTGCAACATGAGCTAGAGAATGAAGTGTTAAAACCACTACATTATCTTTGCAAAGAAAACCCCAGAGAGTTGGACCTGGCTGGAAAACAACTGAACAACCAAAGTGAGACTCGGCCATGGCCAGGAATTGGGTCAAGGTCAACAGGGACTCAGAGGCAGAGCAGGAACCTGACCCAAGTGTCTTTCCTCTCAGCCCGGCCAGGCCCAGATGTGGCTTCTGGGGCCCATGTGACCTTATGCTGGGGGCCTTTATGGGATCCTAGGTTTGTTCTATACAAGGAGGGAAATGAAAAGATTCTGCAGAATACTGGTACCACTCAAGATGGGGCCCAGTTTCCTTTGTCTCATGTGACCATGAAGGACTCTGACACTTATATCTGCAGCTACCAGTTCAACATCAATGTGTCCTTGTCCTGCTCTGGACACAGCACAGTGACCTCCTGAAGCTTATAGTGAGAGGTGAGAGGAAGAAGCCCATGGGACCCAGTGGAGGTACCAGTGACCACTCCTTCCCTCAGCTCCTACAAGGAAATCAAACCAAGGCCTTGGCTCTGACCAAGCGACACAGGATAAGAGACACCAGAGACTTTGACATTGTCCTCAATTCTAGGCTCATGGAGACCCAGGGTATGATCTGGGGCATGAGGCTTCCCCTCCTACTACCCCATCGTAGTCTCTGGGTTTCTGCCCATTAATATGAAGGGATAAACCCCCTCTGAGTAGAATTTGTGCCAAACTCTTGGATGCTGGTGGTGATGGGTGACTATGGAGGAGGATGGAAAAGAAGGACAAAGTTCAGGGACAGCTGCAGAGGCAGGATGAGGGTCCCCTCTGGGCAATAATTCAAGAGAATTCTTCTCTCTCCTCCACCCCAGCTTCACAACCCAGTTACACCCTCATTGCCACCCTCATCTGTTGCCTTCCTCCTCTGCCTCCTCCTGCTGGAATTCTTCTGCCATGGATCCATCCTTGTGGGTGAGGGTGGGAAGAGAGAGTGACCCACTTGGGGTCCAAAGGCACAAGGATGTGGGTGAAGACTGGGACTTCATTTCTTCCTGTAGGATCCTCTCTCATCTTGCTTCCTTTTACTTCTCTCTCTCTCTCTCTCTCTCTCTCTCTCTCTCTCTCTCTCTCTCTCTCTCTCTCTCTCTCTCTCTCTCTCTCTCTCCCAGGGACCTTCCAGGAAACATCTCTAGGAGATAAAACTCAGCTCCTCTGCCCATTGTCCCCTGGTCCTTCCTTTCCATATGAACCCAAGCTGCCCCCTAGGGCTCTTTCTAATTTGGGATCCAAGACAGACAGAATGGAATATCCACACTCCACCTGTACCTCCCTGTGAAACTATTGATAAGTAAGTCCCCAAGACTGTCAAGGATGGGCTAAAGATATATCAGTGTGCCTGA
Source organism: Dromiciops gliroides (assembly GCF_019393635.1). Taxonomy (NCBI): domain Eukaryota; kingdom Metazoa; phylum Chordata; class Mammalia; order Microbiotheria; family Microbiotheriidae; genus Dromiciops; species Dromiciops gliroides. The sequence goes on along the minus strand of NC_057863.1, from coordinate 659,640,460 downwards.
AAGATGTGCATGCACACATACCTCCCCAAAGCTACTGGAGTGAATGAGAGATCAGATTTTCCTTGTGAGACCCAGCCAGTCAGCTAATGCCATGGTACCCTACAGGTGTTATACCTATACTAAAATTTGACCCTGACCAGGATATCTCAGGAGTCCTTCAGGGCAAAAGCTGCCAGTTCTGTGCTTCTCTGCATATCAACATTCAGCAATCCCCTGGCACAGAGCCTCATTGGGGCAGGCAGCTTCCTGGGTAGAGTAGAACCAGCTCAAACTTATTGACCCATCATTAAACTTCTGCTTTGTGGTCTGGTCTGTGCTAGGTGCTAGGAGTGCAAACAGAAAAAAGTAATAGGACCTATTTCACGGAGTTTGCACCCTATCAGTGAGGACAGAACATATTTAAATATACATGTCAGTCCAAAATATTTATATATAATGATTTTGGGGGGCGGGGGGCAAATCACAGCTGAATCTTAAATGGAAGTTTGTTAATGACATAATGGGGCTTCCAGACTGCACAAAAGAAAGTTAGGAGAAAATGGCCTGGGATAGAAGTGGCACTGAAGTTGAAATAAATTAGACATAATCGAAGAATGTCTGGTGATCAGACATTTTGGTCCTGCACAGCCCAGGGCTCAGAATCCTGAGTGGAGGCTGTGGGTAGTAGACAGTCAGCCCTTCGGTTCAGTAAATGTAATATCGACCTAATTTTTATTCCCTGTAGGTGGAAAGGGGGTTGAGTGCACACGCGTGATGGCAGAACAGATGGTCTGAACAAAGATATAGCCGGTGTGAATACAGATGTACGTGTATACTTACACATATATACACCCACACACATCCCCATTTATCAGAGTATTGTGGAAACATCACAGTCAATTTTTAATCTATTGATCTGGTGGTTTTAATGAATGGAAACTTAAGATGTAAACAATGTGATGAGCCAACCACCCCAAACACTGCTGAGATCATCATTTACTTTTCAACAAGTGGTGCTGAGAACAAAGACTGTGAGAGTGCTACTGTACTGTGGCTATGTCAGACCACATCCAGAGTATGTTCTGTGGTGAGTGGGATCCTGTAGAAAGAATGTGGCTAAATTGAAGAAAATCCAGTGCATTGGAATGATCATAGAGCAAGGATCAACTGAGAGAAGGGAGGTTAGTAGTGATTTATTAAAATCACTACATTTTATAGAAGAAGGAACTGGAGCCCAGAAAACCTTAGTGGCATACTCAGTGTTGGAAAATGGAAGACAATCCCATATGAGGATGGGTTAAGAGAAATGTGAAATGAGAAATATTTTGCCTGATTAATAAAAGCCTGAGGGACATAAGTAGGCTTAGTCACTGGGTTCCATTCCCAAGGGGAAGGGCAGTGAGGGATTCCCTGGATACACAAATCAGAAAGCATCCTTGTTGATAAGAAGTTCACAGATCAAGGCTTGATTAGGAGATGTATTGATAAGGAGATCTCTCAAAAAATAGGATAAATCTAAGAGTCCCATAGCTAGAGTTGGGAGAGAGCTGGAGACAATAAGGCCATAAACAGGACATGTTCATAGTCTAAAAACTTGCAGTCAGGTAACATAGGAATGTCTCTTCAAGGTCCATAAACCATCATCACCAAATAGTTCAGAATCTGCTTCAATGTTCTTATGAGCTTCATTGACTCCAGAGTTACTGATTTTCTAGCTAGGTTGACTTTGGTCACTGAAAAGATTGTTTTTGTGTTAACCAAAGTAGCCAGTCCTCATAAGCTTTTCTGATTACCTGCAATAAAGATCCAAGTTGTGAGAATGCATACCTTGATTTTTCAAATCCTGATCTATATTCCAAATGTTATCATATAAAACCTTAATTTATAATTTTAATTACTTGGTATTATATCTTACACAAAAGGTACTTATTAGAAGCATTAAATATAGAGGATTTCCTGATATTAAACTTCCCCTACAAAATATTTTTTTAAAGTGGCAGCATAAACTGAATTTTAACTCTAATAAATCCTATTACACTTAGGTACCTGCTACTATCAGATTCTTCCTTACTCCTATAGTAGAAACAGCTGTGTGGAACAAGAGAGGGGCTTAGGACACTTGTCATCATGAATTTTGGTCCTAGCCCCCTGTAACTTTGTCTAATGCCTTACTAAAGCCCTATTTTTCCAAAGTTGAGCCCAGGAGATTTTCTATATTAATCTGCTTATTACAAAATTGAGAGATACCCTAGGAAATCCTTGATTGCCAACTTAATAGTTTTGAAAATTTTTTACAAAAATTATATACTCACCCTTCCATTGTCTTGCTACTCTTAACTTTTTTGGATTGGGAGGGTTAATTTACATATCAAGAGAGCCTTCACCTACATTAATTATTTAAAAAAGAAACAACCCCTCTCCCCCAGTTTTCACAATGTTCATAATAGAATGAAACAAACCAACAAAAAACTAACCCCATCAAAGTTTATCTTTAAAAACGTTTCCCAGTTTTTAACACATTGCCTTGATGTCAGATATTTGGGCAGCAAAGAAAATTTTTCCCCCAAATTTGAGTTAAACAAAAACTACAAACTTTAGCTAAACATGAATGATCTTTAATTAGCTCATTTAATTGATCTCACTTGCCTTGCTCCTAAATTTTAGCCCTCGCCTAAAGCCATTAAGAGAGGAAAATCCCCTACTCTTAAAAATCCCTTTTTTAAGGAAAAAAACACACCAAATGAGACAGAAAGACACAGACAAAAACAAAGAAAAAAGAAACAATAACATCAACAACAACAAAATGTACATCATTGCTCTACATAGAGTTACAGCTGTGGTAACATACACCATGCACAGAGGAAGAGAATTAGTCTCAGTAATGACCTTGAGTTCAGGACCCTGTTAATCTCAGGGCTAACTTTTTTTTATGAACTTGTTGTGCAGTGGTATCTGAGTATTGCTCTTGAAATGAGTCTTCGATAACGCAGGTTGATCCCCCAGAAGCATCAAAATTTCTAGGATGCTCCCCCTTACCTTCATGCCTGCTCTGAGAAGGCTAAATCAGACAGTTTGAGAGGGAAATTCACCAAGCACTTAGAAAAAAACAGACAAACAAACAAAAACAACAAACAACATATGAAAACTTAGATACATGCATTTAGCAAAACACCAAAACTAGGAACAGTTATACAGAAACATAACTGTTTACCCAGATATTTTTTTTTTCTGGTCAAACAAACAAACAAACAAAAACACAGTCAGATCATCCTAACAGAAAGTTCCCCTGGTGGAAAACCTCTCTAACTGTGCCCATTTTAAGGGGAGCTTCTTGTTAAGATTCTGGAATGAAAAGGCTCTTCTTTCTTACCTGCTTGGTCATAACTCTGATGATTAAAATATGAAAGACATTGTGTCTGGGTTATTTAATTATTTTAGTAAAACGGTCAGTGGGTTACTAAAAAATGAGGTCTGTGGTCATCTCTCTCAGAACAATGGACCCATGGTGGTGGGGCACAGAGCTTATATACCCTTGAAACTGTAAGTGATCAATGGGGTCAAGAATTGACCTCCGGATGTGGGAAAACTGGCACACTAATCCACTGTTGGTGGAGTTGTGAAAAGATCCAACCATTCTGGAAAGCAATTACGAACTATGTGCAAAAGGCTATAGAACTCTGTATACCCTTTGATCCAGCAATACCACTGCTAGGTTTATATATCAAAGACATCTCCAAAATAAAAAAGACCAATTTGTACTAAAAAAAATATTTATAGCAGGTTTTTTTGGTGGTAGCTAAGAATTGGAAATTAAAAGAATGTCCATCAATTGGGGAATGGCTAAACAACCTGTAGTGTATGATGGTGATGGAATTTTATTGTTCTATAAGACATGACAAGTGGGATGTTTTCAGAAAGGCCTACAAAAGCTTGTATGAAATGATGTATAGGGAAGTGAGGAGAACTAGGAGAACACTGTGCATGGAGACAGCAATGCTGTTTGATGAACTGTGAATGACTTGACTATTCTCAATAATACAGTGATCCAAGACAATCCCAAAAGACTAATGATGCAGCCAACTGTCCACCTCTAAAGAAAGAACTGATATTGGTTCAACACAGACTGAAGCTTGCTATATTCCACTTTCTTTCATTTTCTTTTAATAAAGTTTTCTTGTACAAAATGACAAATATGGTGATGTTTTACGTAACCATACATGTAGGTATAACCCATATATGATTCCTTGACACCTCAGGTAGGGTGGAGGGGAGGAAGAGAAGGAGGGATAAAAATTGGAACCCAAAATTAGGAATAAAAATATTTATTACATTAAAAAATATTTGACCCTTGGAAAGATTATCTCCAGATTTCAAAGAAAGTCCTCCTCTTCTATGCTCCCATCCACCCAGTGACCCCCACCCTACAAAGAGAAGCCTTCAGCTATCTAGATAAATGGATCTGTCTCTACCCAATATTCCTTATGAGCTTGGGGTGGGCCTGACCCAGATGAAGAGATTTGATGAAATTTCTCCAGAAGCCCTTGCCTTTGAGTGGAGAGAAGAGAGGACAAAGAAAGAAAGGGAGAACTCTGGTTCCCTCAAGGTATTGATTATTGTTTTTGTTTTTGTTTTTTTTGGTGAGGCAATTGGGTTTAAGTGACTTGCCCATGGTTACACAGCTAGTAAGTGTTAAGTGTCTGAGGCTGGATTTGAACTCAGGTACTCCTGACTCCAGGGCCGGTGCTCTATCCACTGTGCTACCTAGCTGCCCCTCAAGGTATTGATTATTAATAATAATTTCTCACACAGGAATGCAGGGATGGTTCAATACTAGAAAACTCAGCATAATTGACTGTATCATTAACAAAACCAATAGCAATCATATTATTAAATCAATTAATGCAGAAAAAGCTTTTTGACAAAAAATAATGCCTATTCCTAATGAAAAACACTACTAGAGAGCTTATGGATAAATGGAGCTTTCATTAAAATTATAACTAATAAGTAAAATGATAGGTAATCTAAAACTATCAGCAAGCATCTATAATGAGATACAGTAGATGCCTTTCCAATAAGTTCAGAGATGAAGTAAAGATGGACATTATCATCACTACTGGTTAATATTGTACTAGAGATGCCAGTGTTAGTAATAAGAAAAGAAAAAAATGAGGGAATTAGAATAGACGATAAGGAAAGAAAATTATCAATCTTTGCATATGATATGAGTCCTAGGTAAATAGAACTAAATACTAGTTGAAATAAGTAACAATCTTAGCAAAATTGCAGGATATAAAAGAAACCCAGATAAATAAACAACATTTATATTTATTACCAACAAAGTACAGGAGCAAGAAACAGAAAACAAAGTGTCATTTAAAACACTTGTAGACAAGATAAAGTACTTAAAATCTACATACCAAGACAATTCCAGAAACTATATGAACATAATTACAAAACAAACAAACAAATAAAAAAACCATCTTTTCACATAAATAAAGTTAGATCTAAACAATTGGGAAAATATTAACTGCTCATGGTGGGGGGCTAAGATGATATAATAAAAAAAATATAATTCTACCTAAATTAATCTACCAAATTAAGTGCCATTCCAATTGAACTACCAAAAAAAAAATAGATCTAAAACTTTTTTTTTTTTAATTTCATCTGGAGGAACAAAAGTTCAAGAATACAAAAGGAATCAGTGAAAAAAATGTAGAGGAAGGTAGCCTATCTCAGGGTGTGTTATAAAGGAAAAAACAAAACAAAACAAAAAACAAACAAAAATAAAACATCAAAACTGATTAAGTTTTCAAACTGGTCAAGGTATTGGGTGCTAGATCAGTGAAATTGTTTAGATACATAATCCACAGCAGTGGATGACCATAGAAATCTAATGTTTGATCAACACAAAGATCCACACTTCTGGAATGAGAACTCACTATTTGACAAAAACTTGTGGGAAGACTGCAAAGCACTTTGTCAGAAAATAAGTATAGACCAACATCTCACAGAGTAGAACAAGATCAAATTGAAATGGGTAAATGATTTAAACGTGAAGACTGATGCCATAAACATGGCAAAGAAATGGAGATTTGGGTGTCTTAACATTTGTATTCTTTGGATATGTCTACCTCATAAGAGCTTTCTGAGTATTAGGGCAGATGATAGGAATAAATTTAGTCAGAGGGCACAGGTAGCATTGATTATGAAGGGATGATAACTGTCAAGCATTTATTTTTTGTTTATCTTCATGGGGGGGGGGTGGTTAAGGCTGAATGGCACGCCTGGGGTCACGGGTTGGTGTCTTGTGTCTGAGGCCAGCTTTGAGCTTGGGTACTCCTGGGTCCAGGGCTGGTGCATTGTCCACTGTGTCACCTAGCTGCCCCATGATGACATCCTTAGACTAAAATTGAGCTGGGAGAGAATTGCACTGGAGGAGGGGGAAGGGGAGAGGTAGAATGGAGTGAAATCTCACATGAAAGAAGCAGCAAATGGCTTATGGAGTGTGTGTGGGGGGGAGGTGAGGGAGGAGTGGGGCAGTGAAATAGCATTACATTCATTAGAATTGTCTCAAAGACCTTAATCTCATCAGAGTTGGCTCAAGGAGGTAATAGCATGCACCTTAATTGGGTGGAGTAATCTATCTAACCCTGTAGGAAAATAGGAGGGGAAGGGGATAAGGAGGGAGGGGCATAGAAGGGAGGGCAGAGTGAGGGAGGAGGAAGTCAGAAGTAAAACACTTTTGAGGAGGGATAGGGTAAAAGAAGATGAAAATAGAGTAAATATCATGGTAAGTGAATAGGATGGAGGGGTACAGTTAACAATAGTAATTGTGAAAAAATTTTGAAGCAAAGCCAAGAGTAACATACAATGATGGTGATGATGATTGATAAATTGATGATGATTGGAGGAAGAGGAGGATTTTTAATAAGTAAAATGAGGACCGATTAATGATGATGACAAAAGGTATGCTACTTACATTGCTGGGCTATTGGGAAGAAAATTCTTTGTCAGGTATAAAGTACTATATAAATGTTATCTATTACTATTGTAATAATCAATTTCATGGGTTTATTGTAAGGAAATCTCTCTTTAAATTACTAAATAAATTTAATGTGCTATAAAAATGATGTGTAGGTTGCCATCAGAAGGACCTGGAAGGACCTGCATGAGCTGATGCAAAGTGTCATATACTATACACAAAATAACAGCAAAATTGTGAGATGATCCGCTGTGAACAACTCAGTCATTTTCAGCAATGCAATGATACAAGACAACTCTTAAGGTCTGATGAAAAATGCAGTCCATATACAGAGAGAACAGACGATACTTGAATACAGATTGAAGCATAATTTTTTTGTTAGTTCCTTTATCTGAAGTTTTTTTGTTTGTTTTCTTTCACAACCTGGCTAATGTGGAAATGTTTTGCATGACTGCTCATGTATAGCTTATATTGAATTGCTTGACTCCTTGGGGTGGGAGGAGGGATGAAGAGAATTTGGAACACAAAGTTTAAAAAATGATGACAAAATTTGTATTTTACTTGTAATTTGGGAAAACAAAATTCTAAATATAAAAAAAAAAAACATATCAACACCATGGCTGCTCTGATGACTGGTGCTTGGCCAGAAAACTGAGGAACAGGTGATGTAGGACAGGACAAGGCAATAGAACCAGTCAGTATGCATGGAGTAAAGTGGTAAGCATGAGTAGCATTCCATTAAGGCATTAAGCATTAAACTGTAGTCAGTTTTGTCCACCCAACAATCACTAAGGCAGAAATCCTCACCAGTTAAGCTTGAAATATTCAGTATTGGAAGATTCTGAGATGCTTGGAGAATCAGTCCTGAAGGGAAAGGAATCAGATCATGAAAAATAGGAGACAATAAATGCAAAAAACAGATCACCTTGCACTGGATTTTCCCAAGTTACTCCACATTCTTCCTACAGTATTACACTTTCTACTGAACACATTACTCTGAGTGTGGGTCTAAGTGGGCATGGCACACTAGCACTATTACTCCCTGTGTTCATAATACTACATCTCTAAGGCATGTGGAAGTCTCAGCAGAGTTTGAGGCCACCATGTCACAATAATGTTGACTTGTCAAGCTTTCCATTCACTAAAACCACCAGGTGTTTGTAACGATTGGAATGACGCCACCTGCTGGATACTTACTGTAGAAGAGTTCTGCCCATGAAGCGAAGGTCTTTGAGGGCAAGACCAGGAGTCTTTTCTTTGGCGGGGAGGAAGTGACGCAGACTAGTGGGAGGAGGAAGGAAGAGACTGGCGCTGACTCTGGGGCTCTTTCCTGAGGACGCTGGCGGAGAAGGGAGCTAGAAATGTGCTCTCCCTTTAATAGATAGGAATCTAGGCCTTTCTCTCTCTCTTTACCAAATTCTTATTCTCCTTAATAAATGCTTAAAAGTCTAACTCTTGCTAAAGCTTATAATTTATTGGCGACCACTCATTGGATATTTTAGACAGACTAGCTAGAATTTTAGCCCTTAACATGTTCAAATTAACATTTGAGGGTGATATTTCCACCATACTCTGCCTTCAGCAACATGAATGCCATATGTGGATTAGTGCCTAGCCCTTTAATATACATTCATTTTTGAAACAATGTAGCTGAATTAAGCCTGGAGGGAATGTTTCTAGAAATGTACTCCATACTCCTCTCATCTATCTTCAGGATGCTGAGCTATAAAGAGGACAAGCAGCTAAGGGTCTATTCTGTTGCCCCTCTCATTTCTAGAACTGTGACTGTGGGTACACATCCTCCTCAAAGACCAGGTTAAGAATTTCTCCAGTGGGTCACTGCAAATGAGCAGGGCCAAATGTTTATTGCAGATTATCCTCAACTAGTAGCAAAGCTGAAGGTGTGGGCAGAGCCAAGATGGTGGAGGAAAGTCTGTGACTCACCCCTGCTACTGAAAAATCCATCCACATACCTCCAAAAATAATGCCATAAGACAACTCCTGGAGCAGCATAACCCACAAAAGAACACAGTGAGACTATTTTCCAGCCAAAGATGTCTTAATTAGGTGACTGGGATCATCTGCTGTTCAGGATGAGAGAGGAGCTCAGCATACAGCACAGATCCTGCCCCAGCCAGGCTGAGCCTCCAGAGTCTTGGAAAGTTCAAGCAGGTTAACACAAAATCTAGCAGCTTCTACATTAAAGGACTGGAGGTCATGGAATATGATATTCCTTAGGGCAAAGGAATTGGAATTACAATGAAGAATCAACTACCCAGCAAAACTGTATATAATCTTTCAGGGGGGATAAAGGGACATCAATGAAAAAGAGGACTTTCAGGCATTAGTGGTGAAAAGACCTGAACTGAATAGAAAATTTGAATTTCAAAAACAAGACCCTAGAGAAGCATAAAAAGGTAAACAGAAAAAAGAAATCATGAGGGATATTAAAAGGTTAAACTGTTTACATTCCTACGTGGGAAGATAATGTTTCTAACTCTTAAGAACTTTTTCACTATTAAGACAGCTGAAAGGAATAAACTTCAAAAGAGGGCACATGTGTGAAATGAATATGAAGGGATGATAACTATAAAGGATTTATTTTTTGTTTATCCTTTTTTTTGTGGGGCAGGCAAGGTGGGGTGGCTTATGTGTGGAGCTGAATTTGGAATCGTGGACTCCTGGGTCCAGGGCTGGTGCTTTGTCCACTGGGTCACCTAGCTGACACATGATGACATATTTAAAATAAACTTAAATGGAAAGAGGAATGCACTGAAAAAAAGGAAAGGGGGGAAGTGGAATGTGGTATAATAGCTCACATAAAAGAAATAATAAAAAGCTTATGGAGTGGAGGGGAAGATGGGGAAGGAGCTCAGGAGTGAGTGAACCTTACTCTCATCAGAATTGGCTCAAAGAGGGAATAACATACACATTCAAGTGGGTATAGTAATATATTTTGACCTGAAGGAAAATAGAAGGAGAAAAGGATAAGGGAGGGAGAGGTGAAGGAAGGGAGGGCAGGTTGGGGCAGGGTTCAGTAAACAGCAAAACACTTTCAAGGAGGGATAGGGTGAAGGAAGATAGATAATAGAGTAAATATCCAGGGGGAGGGATTAAGATGGAGGGTAATACAGTTAACAATAATAACTGTGAAAGAAATGATGAGCAGGATGCTATCAGAAGGGCATATGAAAAATGCAAACCATCAACAGGGAAAGAACTGATGGCATCTGAATACAGATTGAAGTAGAGTTTTATGTGTTAGTTCTTCTTTCTAAAGTTATTTTGTCTATTTTCTTTAACAAGCAGACTAATGTGAAAATGTTTTGCATGACTGTAAATGTATGACATATAGAATTGCTTGATTTCTTGGGGAGGGGTAAGGAAGAAGGGAGGAAGAAAATTTGGAAAACGAAGTTTTAAAATTCAATGTGGGCATCAGCTAGATGGCACAGTGGATAAAGCACTGGTCCTGGATTCAGGAGGACCTGAGTTCAAATCCAGCTTCAGACACTTGACACTGTCTAGCTGTATGACCCTTGTTAAGTCACTTAACCATCATTGCCCCACCAAAAACAAAACAAAACAAAACAAAAAAATTAATGTGAAAAACATTTTTTTACATGTAACTAGGGGAAAATTCTAACTAAATTAATAAATTTTTAAAAATTAACAATTAACATAGCCCCTCAACTTACTTTCCCCTGAGCTTTCCTCTCTGTAGTTCAAAGGTAACCCTCTGAGGTTATGACATTTTCTCTAATGTTATTGCTTTAAAACCTTCTCAGGTCTGCTCCCCTTAATGATTTGGGGCTGTTATCACTTAGTCAGCCAGACATAAATATAGTTTAAATCTCTAAAAATGGGAAGAGGTTATTTTGCTACAGTTGTATAGATGTAACAGTATATCTCCTCCATCACAGCTCCTTCTCAAAACAAAAAAAAAAAACAAAAAAAAAAGAGAGAGAGAGGGAGAAATACTCTTCCATAAGCAAATATAGAAGAGGATTCTGGGAAAAAAAGGTAAAGTAGGTTGAAAACTTCCAGGTTCTCCAACTTTCCTCCACAGACAGAAAATCAGTACAAAATGTTCATAGAGGAGGAAAAATAAAAGGGTAAAGCAGTTGTCCTACTGAAATAACTTGAGAGTACCTCAGGGAAGGCTCCAGGGGCTGAAGTTTGGCTTGACTCAAGTATAGACACCTCCAGGCTGATTCCACTGAATCAACAAATAGTAGGCTTTGTAGCAACTTTGTGAGTCCTAGGCCTCAATAAATTTCACCTCATTGACTCGGGGACTTTGATCTCACAAACTTTCATCTAATGAACAGTAGATGCTGAATAGGGGAAGACCTAAAAGACCCTCCCCCGTGCTGTTTCCAGAAGCCAAGTCTAGCAGTACTAACCAAAAGTGATCCTGGGCTTTGACTATTTGCCCAGGGAGTGTGGTACCAAAGGGAGTAGGAACATTGTCTGCATAGTGTGGCTGGAGATCCTAACTGTGGCTTAGGGGAGGAGAGGTATCCCTCAGTTTGATCCCTGGACAGGAAATAAAAATAAGACCTGAAGCTCAGGATAACATTACACTTACCCACAACTCCGGATTAAACCCTGATTAGCATAATGCTAAAACAAAATAAAAATAAAAATGAGTGTGCAAAGGGGAAATAAGCCAATCATAGATAATTGCTTTGGTGTTGTGAGAAAATAATTATGAATAATGAATATCTAGGAAAAACCTAGGTGTGCTACTGTTAGATGCTCTCCCCCCGCCCCCAAACCAGCCTGGGATGAGCTTTCAGTTTAACAAAAGGAATGCAGATTGGTCCTTCTGATTAGCCAGGGGAGGAAGCACACCTACAAAGTTGAAATTTGATCTCTAGAACACCCCCCCAAGTCATGTTAACCAAAGGAGATGAATGATGCTAAGCCATTAGCTTAGATCAATGTGTGGTGACCTACCTCTACCAAAAAGAGGCTAAAATCCCTGGCCACACCAGGGTCCTGCTCTTGGCTCTTGGCTCTTGGCTCTCTTCTTCCCAGGACTCTCTTTTACTCTCTACACTGGAGTTGTGTACAATGAGGTGAGTATAAAAAAATTACGTAGGAAAATGTAAAAGCAAATAATTATATTATAAATATGATATTCTATTATAACAATGTGGCATGGAAGGAAAAACTAATATGGAAGAAGCAGGTTGGGTGGAGGACTGGTAATGTTGGAAACTTACTCTCATCCTGGCTGAAGAGGAAGCACCATGTAAGGTTAGGGAAGACGTCTAGTGAACAATTAGAGAATTGAGAAAACTGGGGGATGGAGTGAGGGAGGACCTTTGAGTGTTGTGTACATTAGGATTGGGAGGGTGGCAGCGCCTCAGGGAGGGAGAAAATAGTAAAAAATAAACTGGAGGGAAATTCACAAATACTAATCGTCATTTTGAATGTGATTCTGCTCCCTCAGAAAGAACTAATAAATAGAAGTTGATGATTTTACACAGATGCACACACATAGACACACACAGACTCACACACACACACACAATGTTCTTGTCTCTTTTGCTCTGGCTTATTCTGGTCATCCCTCTCTGGGTAGCCCACATAGGACATGGTCCTCCACTCACACCCACCAACACAGTTCATGGTCAAAGAGAAGAAAGGACAGCACGCATGCTTATGTTCTGTTCTTTCTGGGAGCCCTCTCCTTGTTCTCCAGGGTCCCATCCTGTCCTCCAGGTCCCCATTACAAAGATCTCTTCACATCCACCCCCAGGTCTCCAGCACAATCCTTGGAGTCACTAGGCCAGAGAAAGGGGGTGAGTGCCTGGTACCACTTCTGCTGGGCAGAAGGAAGGAGTGAGCAGGGTTGGAGGTTGGGCACAGGATGTGGTGACAGGAATGGCTGTCCCACAGACATGTGCAGAAGCTGGCTAAACCCTAGCCCACACTTTACTATCAGGAAATTAAGAAACTAGGGCCGAGTTTCTACCTTCCCCTGCCCAGTAGTTTCCCCACATCCCAGAGAGCTTGTTCCCTACCCATGGCCTTCCACACTGTCAAGTTCCTCCTGGGATCCTTTGGGCACAATCCTCCTTCCAGACACCACGTTCAATCAAACACTTTCACTAATTGGAACTTGTACAGGGTCCAGGAACTATGACCCCTCTGTGGCTCCCTGGGACCTCTAGAATAAAATAAGACTTTGCCCTGGAGGGCTTTAAAGCCCTCCACAATCCATCCCCAAGGGACCTTTCCTGACTTGTCATGCATTGTTCCCCTGCCTGTGCTCTAAGGTCCGGCCAAAAGAGCCACTGCTTCCCAACCCCATCTCCATCTTTGTAAGGACCTTGTGTCTGTCTGTCATGCACCCCCACACCTTTCCTCCCAGGATACTGCCATTCATTCAAGACCCTGCTGAAGCAGCATCTTCAACATAAAAGCATTTCCTGCTTCCCCAGGGCTGGTGCCCTCCCTCTCAAACTAATGTGCATCTGCCCACATGCGTGTCTTTACTATATATTACTGCTCTATATATTTATTCTGCACAGACATCCACCTATGCACTTGTTGTCTCACATGAAGCAATGGAGGCCCCTTGAGAACCTTTATTGTCTCTGATCCCCCCAGGTACCTTGGACCCTGGTGACAATGGGTGCTTAATGAATGATGATGGATGAGGGCATAAGGCAGGACCAGTGATCTCCTGACTTGCCATCATCCATGTGTACTCACCCCCTTTTCCATCCACAAGAGATGAATGTTAGGTCATCTTACTTATTCCTACAGTCAAGGGCTAGCTGCCCCATGTGCCCACTCAGGATTCTGAGCCAACAGCTGCCCAGGCCAAATCTGCATTTAAGGACACCAGACTCTGTTCTATCACCTCTAATTCATTTCAACTTCAATCCTCCCTGGGTTTCAGTCCTCTATCCCCAACCTTTACACTGTGCCCTTTGGAAGCCCAGTTCTCTTAACAAACTGCCCTTGAAAGTTAAAGCTGCCACCCTCAAAATGTTGGCACACATACTTTTTACTGACATGTACACTTCACTCTGTTTTCCCCACCAGTAGAATGAAAGCTCCCTGAGGGCAGTCCTGTTCCTCTTTTCTCTTTGCACCCCCAGCACACAGCACAGGTCTTAATAAATGGCCACTGTGTCTGAGCTGGGTCTTGTCTAGGCTGGAGGCTCCCAGACTCATGGGGCTGTGCCAGGAAAGTTCTGAGTGAGGATGGACAAGGCAGCACAGAATGATCAGCTGTGCTCAGGCAGAGTCCTTAGACACCCCCCTTCCCCCCCCCCTCCCTTCAAGGGTGAGCTCTGTGGGTATTTACAATACCTTTGAATGCAGATGTCAACACTCCTACTGCCTATCCCTGAGGTGAAGGATTCTGCCATTGGGGTAGCCTTGGGGAAATGCAGAAACCAGAGCATTTAAATACCCACAGGCCAGGTACCTCTCTTTAGAAACCCTACAGTACCTGGTGTCAGCTTCATAACTTCAGCAGATTTGTAGTCAGGAAGACCTGGATTCAAATCCTGCTTCACACACTTACTAGCTATGAGAACCTGACAGTGAGAACTGGGCAAGTAACTTAAGCACTCTACTTCACTTTTCTCATCCATAAAATGGGAATAACAGAGTACTTACCTCCCTTCTTATTGTGAAGATCAACTGGGATAATATTGGTATGTTATTTTGCAAAACTGAATGTGCTACACAATTCTTAGGTATTATTGTTGTGGGGGTGGTCGTTATTAATCCTAGAAGAACTGAGGATGACATGGACCCCAGAGTTATACCACATGAATAATATCAACAACCATCTGAGCTCAGGGTCTGAGGCTGAGTCTTCAGGCGACATGGCATTAGGCCTTTGTGCCCAATCTTGGTCCTTTTTGCAACAGGCTTTTTTACAGGGTGTCATTGACCTGTTCCAGAAATGTCTGGACCTCTTTTCCTCTTCATTGGTCTTCAGTAGGAGATACCCATCAGAACCCCCGCTTGTTGCCATTGTACACTAAAACTGAAGATACTCTGATGCCCTCAGTCCTAAACCTTGAAGGACCAGCGTCCCTCTTTCATCATTATAAAAGTGGAAATTGCGGGGTCTGAGTTTGAGGGTATAAGGAAGCAGGGCTGGCTACCACATCCTGGGCCAGCCTCCAGTCCTGCTACACTTTCCCCTTTACACAATTGAGGCTGGGCAGCCCAGGGCAGAGCTGAAGATCCACCATGGGCCCTACAGTCGCTATCTTGCTTTCCATTGGTGAGTCTCCAGGGTCAGGCCTGGGGAGGGAGGGACATTGTGACAAGGTCCTTGGCTGGCTTTCTCTGAGGGACAGGGAGGAACCTTAAGGAGCAGACGGAATATTTTGGGGCAGAGGAGGACCCCACCATCTGTTCAAAGGGCTCTCCCTTCATATTGTGACCAAAGCAGAATGAGAAGTTCAGGGGTTTGGCAAGAGCTGTGGATGAGGTCAGTGTGGGCTGGAGGGGAGCCATCTATATTTTGAGTTTCTCTTACAGAGCTGTATTGGAACTGGGCAATTGAGGCACAGATGCGTAAGTTATCCCCAGCACTCTATTTCCTTCCTTATTCTCTTTGTTCTAGCTCAGCCCACATAGCCATCCCACCAATAATCAGGGAGGAAAAATAGGAGAAATTCAGATAAATGGATGGGGTGATAGATATGGAGATAGATGGATAGATAAATAAATAAATAAATAAAATTTTCTCACATAGACATAACATTTAAAAGTTGGTTCAGGGATCACAAAAAAACCCACATAGTTTAAAATAAAGACTTAACAATGAAATCCCCAATAATGAGTAATCAAAGAACAAATTAGAGAAATAATAATTACAGACAAGAAGATGATCTAAAACTACTAAATTTCCTGGGATACAGCTAAAGCTGTATACATGGGGGAAAAAAACAAACCAAACCAAAACCAAAACCAAAGTATATATATATATATGCCTTCAAACATATATTAACAAAATAGGAAAAAGAATGATTAACTAGATATTCATTAAACATTAGAAAATCATCAAAAAGGCAAGTTTAAATTTGCCACAAGGGAAAAGACATAAAAAACAGAGAAACACATAAACTGGAAACAAACATAAAGTCTATAAAAATGGCAAATAAAAATGAAAGCTGATTCTTTGAAGAGCCCAAGAAATTGATTAATATTTAGCCAATCTGTTTAAAGAAGAGAGGCTAGCACCACCACTAGGTCTGTATCCCTGAAACATTCAAAAACATGGGAAAGGACATATTTGTAAAACGATATTTATAAAAGCTCTTTTTGTGGTGGCTAAGAATCAGAAATTAAAGTGCTGCCCATCAATTGGGGAATGGCTAAATAAGCTGTGGTATACAAGTGTAATGGAATATTATTCTACTATAAGAAATAATACACAGAATGATATCGGGGGGAAAAAATTATAAAGACTTACTTGATTTGATGCATAGTGAAGTAGACAGAATCTGAAGCACATTGTACACAGTAACAACAATATTGTGTGATGGGATTTTCCAGAGGAGGATACAAGATGGAAGATTGAAAGCAGGAAGCTGTCTGAGCTCTCCCAAATTTCCCTCAGAGAAAACATTAAATAAATCTTCTCAACAGATTCTGGAGCTGCAAAACCTGCAAAAAAAAAAAAAAACAACAAATAAACAAAACAGAGTGAAATGATCTCCCAATTTAAGACAACCTAAAAGGTTTTCAGGAAAGGTCTGTTTCATCTGGGTAAAAGGGGAACACAGTTCAGCTCAGAGGGTGTGTGGGCAAGCCATAAAAAGGATCTCAGTCGGTGGCAGCTAGGTGGCAGAGTGGATAAAGCACCATTCCTGGAATCAGGAGGAAGTGAGTTCAAATCAGGGCTCAGACAGTTGACACTTACTAGCTGTGTGACCCTGGGCAAGTCACTTAACCCTCATTGCCCTGCAGAAAAAACAAAAACAAAACAAAACAAACAAAGAAACAAAGAAAAAACTTGGGACAATGAGCCCTGTACACCGGGAGCAGAACTCAACTTTAAAAGGCACCAAAGAGGTTAAAATATAAATAGAAACAATGATGAACTCTCACCATTGACAATTACTATGGTGACAGGGAGGATCAAAACATAAATTCAGAGGAGGACAACAATGATAAAATGCCTACATGTGAAGCCTTAAAGGGGAAGACTTGGTCTTGAGACCAAAAAGCCCTCTTGGAAGAGCTCAAAAAGGATTTTATAAACCAAATAAGAGAGGTAGAACAAATATTAGGACAAGAAATGAGAGTTATGCCAGAGAGAATCAATAGCTTGGAAAAAGAAGTACCAAAAAATGTTTAAGGAAAACAAATCGTTAAATAATACAAATGGCCAAATGGAAAAGGAGATGCAAAAGCTGACTGTGGAAAATAATTCCATAAGAATAATAATTGTATAGATGGAAGCTAATGACTCAGTCAGCAACAGGAAGAAGTAAAGCAGAATCAAAAGAATATGAAAGTAGAAGAAAAAGTAAAATACCTCCTCAGAAAAAAAACAACAGACCTGGAAAATAGATCCAGGAGGGAGTAACTGTATAATTGGACTAGATGAGGACTGTGATAAAAAAAAGAGCCTGAACAGCACACTCCATGAAATCAGCGAGAACTGTCCCAATATCTTACAACCAGAAGAAAAATTATTCATTGAAAGTATCCACCAATCTTCTCCTGAATGAGATCCCAAAAAAGAAAACTCCAAGGAATATCATAACTAAATTAAAAAATTATCAAATAAATAAGAAAATACTGCAAGTACTGCCAGAAAGCAAAAATTGAAATATTAAGGAACAATTATCAGAATTACACAGGACCTGGCAGTTTCAACACTGAAGGAATGGAGGGTTTAGAATATGATATTCTGGAGGGCAAAGGAACTGGTATTACAAGCAACAATGTACTACCAAGCAAAATTAAACATGATCTTTCAGGGGAAAAGTTGGACATTCAAACTTTCCTAATGAAAAGCCCAGAACTGAACAGAAAATTTAATCTACAAATGCAAGACCATGAGATGCATGAAAAGGAAAAAAAAAAGACAGAAATAAACATGTTACTCCATGAGGTTAAAATGTTTGCATCCCTAAATGGAAAGAAGATACTTTTAACTCCTGAGAACTGTATTTATTAAGGTAGATAGGAGTACACATAGACAGAAGGTGTGGGTATAAATTGATTCTAATGTGATGTTATTTAAAAAAAAAACTTAAGGGGAAACAAAAAGGATTATGCTATAAGAAGAGAAATGGAAAGGCAGAATGGGGTAAATTATTTTATGATTAAAAAAAATAAGAGTCAGGGGCAGCGACATGGCACAGTGGATAAAGCACCTACCATGGATTCAGGAGTACCTGAGTTCAAATCCGGCCTCAGACACTTGACATTTAGAAGCTGTGAGACCATGGGCAAGTCACTTAAACCCAACTGTCCTGCAAAAAAAAAAAAAAAGAGTGAATGTGACAATGGCCTGGAAAAAGCATAGCCTTCAAGAGATATTAGAAGACAGCACAGAAACATTGCTCTGAAGGAAAGAACTCTATGCGTGTGGTATGTTGAATTTGTTTCCAGACATCTTCAATGTATTATCTGGATTTGTTACTTTTTCACTTTTTCCTTTCTTTTTTCTTGTCACAAAATCATTAGATATATGGGAAGATGCTCTGTGAGAGGACCATGCTGCATTTATACTGGAGAAAA
The DNA here is from genome assembly GCF_019393635.1 of Dromiciops gliroides. Taxonomy (NCBI): domain Eukaryota; kingdom Metazoa; phylum Chordata; class Mammalia; order Microbiotheria; family Microbiotheriidae; genus Dromiciops; species Dromiciops gliroides. The sequence continues at coordinate 659,621,754 of NC_057863.1, read as the reverse complement.
TATTTGATGATACAAAAACTAAAAAATAATATTAAAAAATCTATAGTTAAAATGAATATACCAAGGATGCCTGTCTTACTATCCTTTCATAATATATCCAGTTCTTTAAATTGCCTCATATGGAAAGATTTTCCATTTTCTAACACTGAGTATATCATTTAAATTCCCTGGGACAGTCATCTCGTGTAAAATTAGGGGAAAGGAACAAATCACCACTGAGTTTGCTTCTATCAGTACATGTATGATCTCTGATGTGATGATTTATTCAGATCATTCTGTATGAGATTTGCTCCAGTTTATCCACATTCCTCCTAGAGGATCACACTCATCCCTGAACACAGTTCTCTGGGTGTGGTCTGACCTAGGCATGTACAGCATATGTGTTATCACCACCACTTCTCCATAAGCAGATGACAATCTCAGCATCGTTAGGGGTGGCTGTCGCACCATATTGTTTACATGTCAAGCTTTCAATTCACTAAAACAACTGCTCATTAGATGGAAAATTATATACATGTGTTTATGTGTGTGTATATGTGTAGGTCTATATGTATATGCTTATCAACATCAATATCTCTATCTCTATTTCTATATCAATAAATTGGGGATATCATAGAATCTACCTCCCATTTTGTTGTGAGGATCAAATGAGAAAATATTGTTAAATAATTTGCAATCCTGAACCATTAGACAAATGACAGCCATTGTTGTTGCTGTTGCTATTGCTGTTGTTCATGTTAATCATCCCAAGAAAGTTGAAGATGATAATGACCCAGAAAGATCTAAGCACATAGAACATGTGCTCAAAAACCAAATAAGCCATGGGTCTGAGGCTGACTCTCCTGGGCCCATAGCATTGTGCCTTGGTGTCCAGTCTTTGTCCTTTCTGGGTGAGAATTTCATGGGTGGCCCTGGTCCTTGCCAGGCTGCCCTAAACCTCAAGACACCCTGATCTCTTTAGAGCTAAGCCTTGAAGGACAGTGGTCCTTCTTTCATCATTATTAAAGCGGAAATTGTGGGACTGTGTAAAGGGGGTGTAAGGCAGCAGGGCTGGCCACCACATCCTGGGACAGCCTCAAGTCCTGCTAGCTTTTCCCCTCCACACAGATGAGGCTGGGCAGCCCAGGACAGAGCAGAAGACCCAGCATGGCCCCCACAGTCACTTTCCTGCTCTCCATTGGTGAGTCTCCAGGGTCAGGCTTGGGGGGGAGGGGAGTATTGTGACAAAGTGCCTGACTGCCTGATGCTGGGGACAGGGAAGCAGCATAAGGAAGAGTCAGGATCTTCTTGTCCAGAGCAGGAGCCAGAGTCTGCTCAAAGGGCTCTTCCTTCATATTCTGACCAAAGCAGACTGAGAGGTTCAAGTGCTTTGGCAAGAGCTGGAGATAGTCAGTGTGGGCTGGAGGGGAGCCATCTGTAACCTGAGCTTCTCTTCCAGGGCTGGGTCTGAACTGGGTGATGAGGGCACAGATGGGTGAGTCCTGCCCCAACAGCCCCCTGCCCTCTTCCTCTCCCTTTCCCAGATAAATCCCAATAACCACTCCCAGGAGAAGTAGGGAGGGAAACATGGGACACTGTGATGCATGGATGGGATGACTCAGGGAGGGACTTCAGAATCCAGATGTGAAATAAACACCAGGGCCAGAGGCCTCTCTGAAAATCAATGTGTTTCCTTCTCAGCCACTCTGCCCAGGCCCACCCTCTGGGCTCTACCAAGTCCCGTGGTCCCCAAGGGAGCAGATGTGACCCTCAGGTGCCAGGGCCACCTGGGGAGTGACAGGTTCCAGCTGTGGAAGGATGGAGAGCTCAGAGAAGAGAGACATGCATCCTGGCAGCTGGCAGAGTTTGTGCTCAGGAAGGTGGATGATGTGAGGGATGCGAGAAGCTACAGCTGCTGCTCCGGGCAAGGGCCCTGGTGGTCAGAGCTCAGTGAACCCTTGGTCCTGGTGGTGACAGGTGAGGGGATGCTGGTATACAACCATCCCTGGTGGAAAGGATGCCAACCTTGAGAGACAAGGCCCAAATCCCCTCTGGAGATTGGGCTACAAGCAGGGCAAACCCTCAGGCTCATGATCTGCCTCCCCTTAGCACCCCCACCTCCCAGAACTGCTGGCTTACCAGCTCACATTTTGGGGACATAAGTGATGTTCTGAAATCTTTCCCCTCAACAATCCTGTGAGGAGGAGAGCACATGTACCATGATTTCTCTTTTAGAGATGGGGAAACTGGGGGCCAGAGAGCAGGTAAAATGACATGAGCAGGTCGCCTGGATCTTTAATGTCTGGGCCGGGATTTGAATCTTTGTCCCCCATTCCCAAACCAGTGATCTTTCCCCATCTGGTGAGTGTTTCCCCATGACCTGTACAGGAGGGCTGGTCTGCTCCTCCTTTAGGGGATACCCAGCAGCCTTTGTGAGAAGGGGCACACAGACTTTCACTGAGAAAACTTCATCTAGATAAACTTTTCCCATCTCCTCTCAGGGCCAAACTGGGAAAATCCACCCTGTCCAGTGGTGTCTGCCCTTGTACCCTTCTGCCCACACTGCACTGGATAGATGACTTTATCACTTCTCAACATGTCCCACCATTCTGCCCTTGCTCACCCATTTCCTCCTGCCTGTGATGCCTTCCCCACCCTAACCCATCACTTTCATACACATGCTTAAAGCAAGGCCCAATTCCCAGATGATCCAGCATGCTGCCTGCCCCTCGTTGCATCCAGTGGCACTGTCCTTGTTCTTGGCACTACCAGCATCGTGCCCAAAGACCTCTTGAGTTCCCACTCTGGCACTGGGGCATGTTCCACACTCCAAGCCAATGTCTTTCTGGCCCGTGTTAGAAGACAGCCTGGTGAAGGGGGAAACAGCCTGAGACTAGCATCCTGTGTCAGGAGGTTCAAACGACTATCCCCATAGTTCTTGGCTGCATGATTGTAGACTCATTCTCTTTTTGTGGGGGGCCATGAGGTTTAAGTGACTTGCCCAGAGTCACACAGCTAGTAAGTGTTAAGTGTCTGAGGCTAGATTTGAACTCAAGACCTCCTGAATCCAGGGCCAGTGCTTTATCCACTGTGCCACTTAGCAGCCCCCATACCACTCTCTGCATGTCTGTTTCCTCTTCCATGACATGAAGCCCAAGGGCTGGATCATCTAATGAGGCCATTGTAGCTCAAACCACTGTAACCCCTGGGACTGTGAGCTCCCCAAGGCCAGCAGGGATGGTCTTCCCTAAAGATTTGGGGGTCCCCCATCACTAAGCAGGAGGCTCCTGATTAGTGGGTGATCAGTAAGGCAAGAAAACCGGAGAAAACCTAATTCCTCCCTGAGCTGCCCAGAGGGAGCCCCCTCTTCCTCTCCCGGCTTCTTCCCAACCAGGAATGCTCATATAACTCTGTCAATTCTGCCCTGGTTTCACTGAGAGATGGGGAGGGAGTGGCAGGACAGAGACCTGGCACCATGGGGCCATATGGGGAAATGGGTGGGCTCCAGGACTGAGGATAGGAGTCCCTGTCTAACTCCTCAGTCACGGGGTTAAGGGAGGAAAGAGCTTTGCAAACCTCAGAGCTTAAAGCAAACATCTGAATTGTCCAGGGATGTTACATTAGATCTTCCCTTGGTCCAGCAGCCCAGGCTGTGGGCCCAGAGCTGGGCCCCTTGGAGGGGGAGAGGAGGGGCAGGAGGGGTAGGGTGACCTCCTCTTCCTATCTCCCTTCTTCTCCCATCACTCTGTGCCCTTACAGCCCTCCTGGGCCCAGCACACCATTCTAAAGGGGCCCCAGAGAGCCCAGTTAGCGTGCCATGAACAGGCCTACGGGACTGGGCAAAGGGGCCTGGCCAGGAACCCTCAGCCCACCCTTCTCTGTTATTCTCCCTCTCAGGGGATGATTAGAGGGGATTAGGGCGAGAGAGGCCAGGTCCCTAACTTCATTCCTTCATCCCTTCACAGGAGCCCTTTCTCAGCCCTCCATTTCAGCCTCACCTGCCTCCTATATAGTCTCAGGGACAACAGTGACCATCAGGTGTGAAAGGTCCAAGGAGGCCCCTTCTTGGGACTACAGCTTTGCCCTCCTGGAAGCAAAGAGCCTGGAGCCCTTGCAGCTGCAGAGCCCTGCAGGGACCCGGGCTGATTTCTCACTTCCATCTGTGAGGGCCGAGGACACTGGGAGCTACAGCTGTATTTACTACAGGACAACAGCCCCCTACAGAGGGTCACACCACAGCCTGGCCCTGGGGCTGAGGCTGAGTACACAAGGTGACTTGAGCTGGGAACCCCCTAAATCCCAAAGTCCAACCCCAAATAGACACCCACAGAACTCTGAAAATAGCGTAAGATCCAGGCAAGAGTGTAGGCATGGTTTGGGGTGGGGAGGCTGAAGGAGGCACTGGTGCCCTCTCCTATTCTGCATGCACTCAGACTTGGCCCCAGAACAGTGGGCATATCCTCAGCTCAAGCTAGGACCCAGACAAGCAAGTGAGAACAGAGGCTCTATTGCAGTTACCCCTCTCACTGGTCAGGGGAGGGGTACTAGAAATGCCATCTGCCCTTGACTCTGACACCCCTTTCTCCTCAGACCTATTCCCCAAGCCGACTGTGTGGGTCCATCCTGGCCTTGTGGTGGCCCCAGGGGCCAACCTCACCCTCTGGTGCTCAAGGCCAAAGCTCTCTGCCATTGAAGAGGTGACTTTCTCTCTGTGGAAGGCTGGGACCCAGGAGCCCTTACAGCAGAAGAGATCAGCAGAGCCCTGGACTAGCTTCCTTCTCCCTTCTGTGAGACCTGAGAGCGCTGGGAGCTACAGCTGCACTTACAGGGACGAGAGAGCCTCTGCTACAAGATCAGAGTCCAGTGATGCCTTGGAGCTGGTGGTGACAGGTGAGGGGGGTGTGAGCCCCAGAATGACTCTGTGTGTGACCCCTCTTGTTTCTGCTCAGACAGGGGCCTCACAGAGACCTGGGAATGTTGTCTACACAGCCAGCTCTGCCTTAGGACCTGTCATTACTCTGGAGTCTTGGAATATCTGAGGCATTTCTGTTCTGATCTAGAATCTTGGGAAGAAAGGTCATGGTGGGGACTGAGCTGGGGGTCAGGAGAAGAGGCTCAGAGCTGAAATGGGCCTTGGGGGTTTTGGGGGCCAAAAGCTCCCATTACCAATGAGCAAAGTGAAGCCCAGAGAGAGGGAAGGACTTGTCTAAGGTCAGACAATAAGAGAGTGACAGAGACTGCAAATGAGCCTGAGATTTCTTCCTTCAGGACCATGATCTGAGGGCTGGGTTTGGCTGAGCCCTGGGTCTATCTGTGACACCCCAAATGCAAAGTGAAATGTTATGAGCTTCCCTAGTGAGAGTTATTAAATGCATAGGACCATAACCTGGGGGAGCTCCCTCTTGTAGGAAGGTCTCAGATTCCTAGCCAAGTACAGCTAGAAGATTCTGATTTTCTTGTCAAATCATTCATTTATTTTTTAATTTCTTTTTAAATCATAAAAGTATTTTCTAATTTTCCAATTACCTGTAAAGATTATATTCAACATTTGTTTCCATCAGATTTTTACTTCTGAATTTGTCTCCCTCCCCTTCCTTCCCTCCCTCCTCCCCAAGATAGAAAGCAATTTGATATACACTAGATATGTTGAATCATGTTCAACATATTTCTGCATTACTCGTGATGTGAAAGAAGAATCAGAATACAAGCTAAAAATCTAAAAAAAAAAAAAGTATAAAGAGTATGTTTTAATCTGCATTAAGAATCCACAGTTCTTTTTTTGCTAGATGTAGAGAATATTTTCCATCATGAGTCCTTTGGAATTCTCTTGGATCACTGTATTGCTAAGAAGAGTTAAGTCTATCCCAGTAAATCACCACAAAATGTTTCTGTTACTGTGTCCAATGGTCAACTGGTTCTGCTCATTTCACTCAGCATCAGTCTACTTAAGTCTTCCCAGGTTTTTCTGAAATTTCTCATTTCTCTAATTGATGTGATTTTAGTGCACTTTTTTTTCATATAGCAATAGACGGCATTAATTTCTTCACCTGAAAACTGCCCTTTCATACCCTTTGATCGTTTCACAATTGGGGAATGACTTGCATTCTTATAAATTTGATTTCATTCCCTATATATTTTTACAATGAAGCCTTTATCAGAAACAATGGATGTAAAAATGGTTTCCCAGCTTTTTGCTCCCTTTCTAATTTTGGCTGTTGCTTATATGTGTACAAAAACTTTTTAATTTAATATAAACAAAATCATCCCTTTTGTATTTCAAATTACCCTCTGTCTCTTGGTTGGTCATGAATTCTCCTCCTCTCCATAAATCTGAGAGTTAAACTATTCCTTCCTCTCCTAATTTACCTAGGGTATCACCATTTATGTCTAAACCATGTACCCATTTTGACCTTATTTTAGTATTTGATCCAAGATATAGATCTATGCCTGGTTTCTGCCGTACAGTCTTGCAGTTTTCCAAGCAGTTTTTTGTTAAATACTGAGTTCCTATCACAGAAGCTGGTGTCTTTGGCTTTATGAAACAGTAGATTACTATAGAAATTTACTACTGTGTCTCCTGTGCGTAACTTATTCCATTGATCCACCTCTCTATTTCTTAGTGAATACCAAATAGTTTGGGTGGCTTCCACTATATAATATAGCTTTAGATTTTGTATGGCTAGCCCATCTTCCTCTGCATTTTTTATTAGTTACCTTGATATTCTTGACCTTTTGTTCTTCCAAATGGACTTTGTAATTATTTTTTTGTAACTCTATAAAATAAATTTTAGGTACTCTGATTGGTATGGCAGTGAATAGGTGAATTGATTTAGGTAGAATTGTCCTTTTTATTGTATTAGTTCAGCATATCCATGAGCAATTGATATTTGTCCAGTTATTTTGTTATGCTTTTATTTGTATGAATTCTTTTGTAATTGTGCTCATAGAGTTCCTTGGTTTGTCTTCTCAGGTAGACTCCAAAATATTTTATATTGTCAAAAGATATTTTAAATGAAATCTCTCCTTCTATCACTTGCTGCTGAACTTTGTTGGTCATGTATAGAAATGCTGATGTTTTATATGGATTTATTTTATATCCTGCAACTTCACTAAAGTTAATTGTTTCAAGTAGGTTTTTTTTTTAGTTAATTCTTTGGGATTCTCTAAGTATACTATCATATCATCTGCAAAGAGAGCAGATATTTCCTGAAGATCTTCTAGGTTAAGTAGGAAGATTGTTTCACTACATATATTTTTGCAGGTTTTTCAGCTCCAGAATCTGTTGAGAGGCTTAATTTAATGTTATTTCTGAGGAAAACTTGGGAGAGCTCAGGCAGCTTCCTGGTTTTCTTCTGCCATCTTTGCTCCACCTCAAATACCTCATTTACATAGGAGTTAATTGAGGCTCATGGGCAGCTAGTGAGTTCTGTGGAGACCCATTTTCCTGAGGTCAAATCTGGACTTAAAAACCAGCTGTGTGACGCTGACCAAGTCACTTACTGTCCTGCCTTTTGTTTCCTAATCTATAGAATGAGCTTGAGAATGGTATGGAAAATCACTGCAGTATGTTTGCCAAGAAAACCTGTAATGGGCACATTGAGAGTTGAACATGACTGAGAAATAACTCAACAACCACACTGACACTCACAGAGGGAATGCATATGGTCACACAGGGACTCAGGGACAGAACAGGGTCTTAATTTAAGTGTTGTGACTCTAAGCCCCATGTTCTTTTCCTCCCAGGATCTCTGCCCAAGCCTTCCCTCTCAGCCCTCCCAGGCCTTATTGTAGAGCCCGGGACACATGTGACTCTCCAGTGCCGGCAGCCCCTTCAGTCATCTCTTTGGAGGGTGACATTCATTCTGCTGAAGGTGGGAACACCCCAGCCTTTGCAGATCCAGAGCCCAGCTGGGACCTCAGCTGACTTTCCCCTCCTCTCTGTGAGGGCCCAGGATACTGGTAACTACAGCTGTGTCTACTATGGGAGGATGGCTCCAAACCAGGTGTCTGAACCCAGTGAGATATTAGAGATCTGGGTGACAGGTGAGTGGGTGTCATGGTCCCCAAGGCATAAAGTTCAGGATAGAGGCTCAAACCTGAGAGACAGCCTGAGAAATCTGGGAGGACATATTGTTCTGGGCACTTGGACCATCATGAGGTAGAGGTTGGCACAAGGGCTGAAGGTCCTTAAGGAAGGGGAAAGCAAAAGTCGAAGGATGGCCTGAATGAAGTAGTATTATAGACTAGAGGACAAAGACAGAAGGAAAAAGCCTCCCTGTTTCTAGATCACCCCAGAGAACACCTGAGGTTCAGCATCCATGCCTCTCTAGGAAAGGAGATTTTGGGCAGGGAATGACCAACGAGCTAGAGGAAGTAAGACCTGGTGGTCAGAGTTTCTCAGGGACCTTTCAACTCTTGCTCTGCCCCCATCCCTATCCCAACTATGGAAGTGACCTTGAGTATGTCTTGCCTCTATTTGGGTTTCTAGATGTACTTCCCAAGCCTTCCCTCTCAGCCTGGCCTCGCCTAGAGATAGCTTCAGGAGCCAACATGATGCTGCTGTGCTGGGGACCCTTGTGGGCTACTAGATTTGTTTTGTGGAAAGAGGGAGATGAGACAATCCTTCAGACCGTGGATACCACTCAAGATGGGGCCCAATTCTCCTTGTCTTATGTGATCCCTGAGCATTCTGGCTCTTACCGCTGTAGCTACCAGCTTGACACCAATGGAAGTGTCTGGACACAACACAGTGAGCCCCTGGAGCTTATAGTGAGAGGTGAGAGGAAGAAGCCCATGTGACCCACTGGAGGGTGGGGTGCCAATAACCACTCCCTCCCTTATCCCCTACAAGGAAATGAAACCAAGGACTTGGCCCTGGCCAAGAGACAGAGGATAAGAGATAACAGGGACTTTGACACTTTCCCCAGTTCTAGGCCCTTGGGGTCCCAGGATGTAATCTGGGACCTGAGGCTTTTCCCCAGACTTGTCTCTATGACTCACTTCTTCTGGGTCTCTGGCTTTCTAGCCCTCATTTGAAGGAATGGCTCCATTGGAGCAGGATTTGTGCCAAACTGTTGTAAGCTGGTGGTGATATGAGGCTGTGGAGTAAGATGGGAGGACAGCTGGGATAGCTGCAGAAGCAGGATGAGCTTCCCTCTTTGCAGTCATTCATGAGAATTCTTCCCTCTCCCCCACCCCAGTTTCAGAACCCAGGTACACTCTCATCGTCACCCTCAGCTGTGTTGCCTTCCTCTGCCTCCTCCTCTGCCTCCTCCTGCTGGAATTCTTCTGCCATGGATCCATCCCTGTGGGTGAGTGTGGGAGAAGAGAGTGACCCCTTTGAAGGTACAAGAAGATGGGTGTGGACTTGACCTTCATTTCCTCTTGTGGGATGCTCTTTCATCTTGCTTCCCTTCCCATCTCTCTTTCTCCCTGGGATCTTGGAGGAAAAGAGTTGTAGGTGATTTTTTTTTTAAATTCAGCTCCTCTGCCCATAGCCCCCTGTTCCTTCCTTCCCATGTAACTCTGAATCTTCTGCACTGGACAGAGTCCGTGGTGAGGCAAGGATGCTTACAGAGCCTCCCAGAATGACCTATGGCCCCCTTTCCTATGCCATCTTCCTTTCCCTACAGGTGGCTCTGCTGCTCTTGTCTTTCTTGAGGTATCCGCCTCCCCAAAGTCCTTGAGGCCCACAAGAGGAGGCTCTGTATAAGTTATTTAGGAAGGAAATGGCATGATCCTGGGACAGGAAGAGGGGTTGGTGGAAGGCAGTCCTGGTCCTGGGACCTAGGGGAATGAGGAGCCCTCAGGGAGTGACTCATATTAAGCTAAACTTAAGGAGCTTGAGTAGAAGGCAAGGAGTGTGGGGACATCCACAGCACCCACATTCCAAGACCCTGTGTCCTTGGACTGAGGCACAAGTATAAAGGCATTACCAACCTTTGGAAAAGGAATCCTCACTCGCTCCTTCCCTTTACTTTTCTCACTCTTTTCTTCTCTTGTCCTCTCCTTCAGTTCTCCTCTCCCTCACTCCCATTTCATGTGACATCTGATACATTTTCCTCAGGTCCCCACCTCTGAGGAGCCATGATGTCTGTTGGGGATGTCCACTTTGGTTGTATTGGTTTTTAATGTAATAAACATTTTTCTTTATAGTTTTTGGTTCCAATTATTATCCCTCCTTTCCTCCCTCCCCTGCCCCCTCACTGAGTTGGCAAACAATCAGGTATGGGTTATGCATGTAGGAGAACATAAAACATAGCCAAATTTGTCATTATGTACAAGAAAACTTGATTAAAAGAAAAAATTAAGAAAGGGAAACAGTATTCTTCTGTCTGTCCCATCAATATTAATTGTTTCTTTGGACATAGACAGTATGTTTCATCATGAGTCCCTTGAGATTGTCTTGGATCACTGTATTGTTGAGAATAGTGAAGTCATTCACAGTTCTTCATTAAACAATATTGCTGTCTCTATGCACAATGCTCTCTTGGTTCTGCTCTCTTAACTATTTTTCAGGCCATTCTGAAGTCATCCTGCTCATCATTTCTTATAGCACACTGATATTCTATCGCCAGCATATACAACAGCTTGTTTAGCCATTCCCCAAATGATGGACATTGCTTTGAATTCCCATTCTTAGCCACCACAAAAAGAGCTGCTATAAATATTTTGTACAAATAAGTCTTCCTCTCTTTTGGGGAAATTACTTTGGAATATAAAGTTAACAGTGGTATTGCTGGATCAAAGGGTAAGCACAGTTCTATAGCCCTATGGGCATAGTTCCAAATTGCTTTCCAGAATTGTTGGATCTTTTCACAACTCCACCAACAGTAGTTTAGCATTCCAGCTTTCCCATATCCCCTCGAACATGCAATATTTTCTGTTTCTGTTATATTTGCCACTGATAGGTGTGAGGTGATATCTCAGAGTTGTCTTAATCTGCATTTCTCTCAGCAATAGTGATCTAGAGCATTTTTTCATATAAATTATAAATAGCTTTGATTTCTTTGTCTGCAAACTGCCTAGTCATATCCTTTGACCACTTATCAATTGGGTAAAGAAAAAGGAGGGGGGGGGCGGAGCCAAGATGGCAGAGAGGAAGCAGCAAGCTTCCTGAGCTCTCCTTCTGTTCCCTCAAAACAAACATTAAATCAAGCCTCTGGACGGATTCTGAAACTACAGAACCTGCAAAGGGACAGAGAGACACAGTCCTCCAACCAGAGATAATTTAGAAGACTTCAGGAAAAGGTCGGTCTGACTCGGGCAAAAGGGAGGCCCAGCGCACGGCAGCAAATCCAGTGCCGAGGGGGTCAGGGCAAGTCAGCAGGAGCTGCGGGCCACAGCCGAACAACTGAAGCCCCTGGAAGCTGGTTCAAAAATCTGGTGGCAAAGAAGGACAGTAGAAAAACCTACCTGCACCGGCCGGGAGGGCCACGAATGGGTCAGGCGGGAACGGATGCCGGGAGTGGGCGCCTGGCTGGCCGAGCGCACCCAGACAGGAAGTGCAGGGCGGGGGATCTCCACACACCATAAAGGCCTCAGAGTAAAAAACCAGTCACACAGCACCTATACCCCTGCACAAGAAGCCCAAAACAGGGACCCTGGTGCCCCCAGAGCAGACCTCAACTTAAAAAATAAATAAATAAGCTGCAATAATGAGTAAGAAGCAAAAAAAGAGCCCTCTCCATTGAGAGCTTCTGTATCAATAGGGAAGAAGCCAACTCAAACTCAGATGAGGACAATAGCCTCAAATTGCCTACATCTGAAGCCTCACAAGGGAAGGTGAATTGGTCTCAAGAACAAAAAGCCTTCCTGGAAGAGCTCAAAAAGGATTTTAAAAATCAATTGAGAGAGGTAGAAGAAAAAATGGGGAGAGAAATGAAAGCAAAACAAGAAAACTATGAAAAAAGAATCAGCAGCTTGGAAAAGGAAGCACAAAGATTGACTGCAGAAAACAATTCCTTAAAAAATTCATCTGGCCAAATGGAAAAAAAAAGTGCATAATTTCACTGAAGAAAACAATGCCTTAAAAAATTCAGATGGCCAAATGGAAAAAACGGTGCATAATCTTACTGAAGAAAACAATGCCTTAAAAATTAAAATTGGACACTTGGAAGATAAGGAATCCATGAGACACCAGGAATCAGTCAAGCAGAATCAAAAGAATGAAAAAAATAGAAGAAAATGTGAAATACCTCATTGGAAAGACAACTGATCTGAAAAAGAGATCAAGGAGAGGCAATTTGAGAATCACTGGACTGCCTGAAAGCCATGACCAGAAAAAGAATCTAGACACCATATTCCAGGAAATTATTAAGGAGAACTGCCCTGATATCATAGAATCAGAGGATAAAATCATCATTGAAAGAATCCACCGATCACCTCCTGAAAGAGACCCCAAAAGGAAAACTCCAAGGAATATTGTAGCCAAATTCCAGAATTATCAGGTGAAGGAGAAAATACTCCAAGCAGCCAGAAAGAAGCAATTTAAATATCATGGAGCCACAGTCAGGATTGCTCAGGACCTGGCAGCTTCAATATTAAAGGACAGCAAGGCTTGGAATATGATATTCCGGAAGGCAAAGGAGCTTGGATTGCAGCCGAGAATCTATTACCCAGCAAAAATGTGCATTTTCTTTCAGGGGAAAAGATGGACATTTAATGACATTGGGGACTTTCGATCTTTCCTGGTGAAAAGACCAGAACTGAATAGAAAATTTGATCTCAACATACAAGACTCAAGAGAAGTTTAAAAAGGTAAACAGAGGGGGAGGAAAAAAAAAAACAGGTTACCCTATTAGGTTAAACTGCTTATATCCCTACGTGGGAAAATAATACTCATAACTCTTAAGAACTGTAAATGTATTTGGGCAGAGAGAAGGACTTTACACAGAGGGTATAAATATAAATTGTCTTTGATGTGATGATACAAAAGAATTAAGGGGTTAAAAAGGGAGTCTATGGGGAGGAGAGGAAAGGGGAGGTGGAAGGGGATGAATTATATCACATGAAGAGGTGTAAAAAAAAACCTATTGCAATAGAGGGAAAGAAAGGAGGGGGGAACATTGTTTCAACCCTATTCTCATTAGATTTGATTCAAAGAGGGAATAACATATACGTTCATTGGGATAAAGAAACTTAACTTATTCTTTAGGGAAGCAAAAGGGGAAGGGAAAGGGGGGGACTGATAGAAGGGAGGACAAAAGCAAGGGAGAAAAGGGTAAAGAAAAGAGAGGGGGGTGATAAAAAGGGAGGGCAGATTGGGGGAGGCAGGGGTAAGAAGTAAAACGTCGGTGAGGAGGAATAGGGAGAAAGAAGGGGGGGAAAGTACAAAGGGGGTAAATAGAATGGAGGGGAATAGACAGTCAGTAATAATAACTGTGAATGTGAATGGGATGAACTCTGCTATAAAACGGAAGCGAATTGCAGAGTGGATTAAAAAACAGAATCCTACAATATGCTGTTTACAAGAAACACATTTGAAGCAGAGAGATACACACAGAGTAAAGGTAAAAGGCTGGAGCAGAATATATTATGCTTCAGCTAAAGTAAAAAAAGCAGGGGTAGCAATCCTTATCTCAGACAAAGTGCAGGCAAAAATAGATCTCATTAAAAGAGATAAGGAAAGAAATTACATCTTGCTTAAAGGTACTATAGAGAATGAAGTAATATCAATATTGAATATGTATGTGCCAAGTGGTATAGCATCCAAGTTCTAAGAAGAGAAGTTAAATGAGTTACAAGAGGAATTAGACAGTAATACCATACTAGTGGGGGATTTGAATCTCCCCCTCTCAGAATTAGATAAATCTAGCCAAAAAATAAATAAGAAAGAAGTGAAAGAGGTGAATAGATTACTAGAAAAGTTAGACATGATAGATGTCTGGAGAAAATTGAATGGGGATAGAAAGGAATATACCATTTTCTCAGCAGTACATGGAACATTTTCAAAAATTGACCATGTATTAGGGCACAAAAACATCATAGTTAAATGTAGAAAGGCAGAAATAGTAAATGCATCTTTTTCAGATCATGATGCAATAAAAATTACATGTAAGAAAGAGCCAGGGAAAAGTAGAATGAAAATCAATTGGAAACTAAATAATTTCATTCTAAAGAATGAATGGGCCAAACAAGAAATCATAAAAAACAATCAATAACTTTATCCAAGAGAATGACAATAATGAGACAACATACCAAAATCTATGGGATGCAGCCAAAGCAGTGCTTAGGGGAAGATTTATAGCTCTAAATGCTTACATGAATAAAAAAGAGAAAGAAGATATTAATGAATTGGGCATGCAACTTAAAAAGCTAGAAAAAGAACAAATTAGAAACCCCAATTAGATACTAAATTAGAGATCCTGAAAATCAAAGGAGAAATTAATAAGACTGAAAGCAAAATAATCTATAGAATTAATCAATAAAACTAAGGGCTGGTTTTATGAAAAAAACAATAAAATAGATAAAATATTGGTTAATTTGATTTAAAAAAAGAAAGAAGAAAACCAAATTACCAGTATCAAAAATGAAAAAGGGGATGTTACCACCAATGAAGTGGAAATTAAATCAATAATTAGGAATTATTTTGCCCAACTGTATGCCACTAAATTTGACAATCTAAATGAAATGGATGAATATGTACAAAAATACCAACTGCCCAGGTTAACTGAAGAGGAAATAAAATCCTTAAATAAACCCATATTAGAAAAAGAAATTGAACAAGCCATTAATGAACTCCCTAAGAAGAGATCCCCAGGGCCAGATGGGTTTATGGGTGAATTTTACCAAACATTTAAAGAACAATTAATTCCAATATTATACAAATTATTTGGAAAAATAGGTGAAGAAGGAGTTCTACCAAATTCATTTTATGACACAAGTACGGTGGTGATACCAAAACCAGGCAAAGCAAAAACAGAGAAAGAAAATTATAGACCAATTTCCCTAATGAATATTGATGCTAAAATCTTAAATAAGATATTAGCAAGGAGATTACAGCAAGTGATCACCAGGATAATACACTATGACCAGGTGGGATTTATTCCAGGAATGCAGGGCTGGTTCAACATTAGGAAAACTATTAACATAATCAACCACATCAATAAGAAAACCAACCAAAATCTTATGATTATCTCAATAGATGCAGAGAAAGCTTTTGACAAAATACAACACCCATTCCTAAAAAAACCCTGGAGAGTTTAGGAATAGGGGGAGCTTTCCTTAAAATAATAAACAGTATCTACCTAAAGCCATCAGCAAGTATTATATGCAATGGAGATAAATTAGAGGCCTTCCCAATAAGATCAGGGGTGAAACAGGGATGTCCATTATCACCCCTATTATTTAATATTGTTCTAGAAATGTTAGCTTTAGCAATCAGAGAAGAGAAAGGAATTAAAGGAATTAGAATAGGCAAGGAGGAAACAAAACTATCACTCTTTGTAGATGATCTGATGGTATACTTAAGGAATCCTAGAGAATCAACTCAAAAATTACTTGAAACAATTAACAACTTTAGCCAAGTAGCAGGATATAAAATAAATCCACATAAATCATCAGCATTTCTATACATGACCAACAAAGTTCAGCAGCAAGAGATAGAAAGAGAAATTCCATTTAAAGTAAGAGTAGATAATATAAAATACTTGGGAGTCTACTTGCCAAGACAAACCCAGGAACTCTATGAACACAACTACCAAACACTCTTCACACAAATCAAATCAGATCTAAATAATTGGAAAGATATCAATTGCTCATGGATAGGCAGAGTTAATATAGTAAAAATGACAATACTGCCTAAATTAATTTACTTATTCAGTGCCATACCAATCAGACTACCTAAAAATTATTTTATAGAGCTAGAAAAAATCATAACAAAATTCATCTGGAAAAACAAAAAATCAAGAATATCCAGGGAAATAATGAAAAAAAATTCACAGGAAGGTGGGATAGCAGTACCAAACCTGGAGCTTTACTATAAAGCGGCAGTCATCAAAACTATCTGGTACTGGCTAAAAAATAGGGTGGTAGATCAATGGAATAGGCTAGGCTCAGGAAATGCAGTAGTAAATGACACTAGTAATGTAGTGTTTGATAAACCCAAAGAATCCAGCTTCTGGGATAGGAACTCAGTATTTGACAAAAACTGCTGGGAAAACTGGAAGATAATATGGCAGAAATTAGGCATAGACCAACATCTTACACCTTATACTAAAATAAGGTCAAAATGGATACATGATTTAGACATAAGAGGTGATACCATAGGTAAATTAGGAGAGAAAGGAATAGTGTACCTATCAGATCTTTGGAAAGGAAAACAGTTTTTGACCAAACAAGAGATAGAGTATATTATAAAATGCAAAATGGATGATTTTGATTATATTAAATTAAAAAATTTTTGTACAAACAGAAGCAATGCATCCAAAATTGGAAGGGAGGCAGAAAGCTGGGAAACAATTTTTGAGGCCAGTGCTTCTGATAAAGGCCTCATCTCTAAAATATATAGGGAATTAAATCAAATTGATAAGAATCCAAGTCATTCCCCAATTGAGAAATGGTCAAAGGATATGAACAGGCAGTTTTCTGATGAAGAAACCAAAGCTATCTATTCCCATATGAAAAAATGCTCTAAATCTCTAATGATTAGAGAGATGCAAATTAAAACAACTCTGAGGTACCACCTGACACCTGTCAGATTGGCTAAAATGACAAAAAAGGAAGATAATAAATGTTGGAGAGGCTGTGGGAAAATTGGAACACTAATGCATTGTTGGTGGAGCTGTGAACTGATCCAACCATTCTGAAGAGCAATTTGGAATTATGCCCAAAGGGCGATAAAGCTGTGCATACCCTTTGACCCAGCAATACCACTTTTGGGTCTTTTCCCCAAAGAAATCATGGAAAGGGGAAAGGGACCCACATGTACAAAAATATTTATAGCTGCTCTTTATGTGGTAGCAAGGAATTGGAAGTTATGGGGATGCCCATCAATTGGGGAATGGTTGGACAAGTTGTGGTATATGAATACAATGGAATACTATTGTGCTGTAAGAAATGATGAGCAGGAGGACTTCAGAGAAACCTGGAGGGTCTTGCATGAGCTGATGATGAGTGAGATGAGCAGAACCAGAAGAACATTGTACACAGTATCATCAACATTGAGTGTTGATCTACTGTGATGGACTATATTCTTCTCACCAATGCAATGGCACAGAAGAGTTCCACGGAACTTGTGATGGAAGAGGATCTCCAAATCCAAGAAAAAAAAAAGAACTGCAAAGTATAGATGCTGATTGAACCATATTATTTCTTTTGTTTTTGATGCTGTTGTTTTTTTTCTATTTTGAGGTTTTTCATCATTGCTCTGATTTTTTCTTATAACATGACTAATGCAGAAATTTGTTTAATGTTGTTATGTGTGTATATATATGTATATATGTATATATATATATATATATATAACCTATATCAGATTACCTGCTGTCTAGGGGAGGGGGGGAGGGAGGGGAGGGAGGGAGAAAAATCTGAAATTGTAAAGCTTGTATAATCAAAAGTTGAGAACTATCTTTACATGTAACAGAAAAATATAAAATACTTTATTCATTTAAAAAAATAAACACTGATTACAGGGGGAAAAATAAAAAAAAGAAAAGAAAAAGGAGGGGGGCTGATAAAACAGAGGGCTGATTTGGGGAGGCAGGGGTAAGAAGTAAAATATTGGTGCAGAGGAATGGGGTGAAAGAAGGGGGGAACAAAGGGGTTAAATAGAATGGAGGAAAATAGACAGTTAGTAATAATAACTGAATATGCATGGGATGAACTCTGCCATGAAACAGAAGTGAACAGCAGAGTGGATTAAAAACCAGAATCCTACAATATGTTGTTTACAAGAAATACATTTGAAGCAGAAAGATACACACAGAGTAAAGGTAAAAGGTTGGAGCAGCTGAAATAAAAAAGCAGGTGTAGCAATACTTATCTCAGACAAAGCAAAGGCAAAAATAGATCAAATTAAAAGAGATAAGGAAGGAAACTACATCTTGCTGAAAGGTACTCTAGATAATGAAGTAATATCAATTCTAAACATGTATGCAACAAGTGGTATAGCATCCAAATTCTTAGAGGAGAAGTTAAATGATTTAAAAGAGGAAATAGAGCAAAACTATACTGGTGGGGTATCTGAATCTTCTCCTCTCAGAATTAGATAAATTTAGCCACAAAATAAATATGAAAGAAGTTACAGAGGTAAACAGAAAGTTACAAAAGGTTGATATGATAGATGTCAGGAGAAAATTGAATGGGTAGAGAAAGGAACATACCTTTTTCTCAATGGTACATGGCACATGTTTGAAAATTCACCATGTATTAGGGTACAAAAACCTCATAGTCAAATGTAGAAAGAGAGAAATAGTAAATTCATCCTTTTCAGATCATTATGCAATAAAAATTACATGTGATAAAGAGCCATGGAAAGGTAGACTGAAAATTAATTGGAAACTAAATAATCTCATCCTTAAAAAATGACCCTAAACTAGCCCAACAAATCATAGAAACAATCAGTAACAGCATCCAGTAGAATAACAATAATGGGAAAACATACCAAAACCTATGGGATGCAGCCAAAGCAGTGCTTAGGGGGAATTTTACCTCTCTAAATGCTTACATGAATAAAAAAGAGAAAGAGGAGTTCAATGAATTGGGCATGCAACTAAAATAGCTAGAAAAAGAACAAATTAATAATCCCCAATTAAATACTAAATAAGAAATCCTGAAAATCAAAAGAGAAATTAGTAAGATTGAAAGTGAGAAAACTATAGAATTAATAAATAAATCTAAGAGCTGGTTTTATGAAAAAAACTATAAAATAGATAAAGCTTGTGTACATTTGATTAAAAAACAAGAAAAAAGAAAACCAAATTACTAGTACCAAAAGTGAAAAGGGTGATTTCCCCACCAATGAAGTGGAAATTAAAGTAATAATTAGGAGCTATTTTGCCCAACTGTATGCCAATAAATTTGACAATCTAAATGAAATGGATAAATATTTACAAAAATACAGATTGCCCAGGTTAACTGAAGAGGAAATAAAGTCCTTAAATAAGCCCATATTAGAAAAAGAAATTGGACAAGCCACTAATGAACTCCCTAAGAAACAACTGCCAGGGCCAAATGGGTTTACAGGTGAATTCTACCAAAGAATAAAAGCCGAATTAATTCGAATACTATACAAATTATTTGAAAAAATAGGTGAAGAAGGAGTTCTACCAAATTCGTTTTATGACACAAACATGGTGGTGATACCAAAACCAGGCAGAACAAAAGCAAAGAATGAAAATTATAGACCAATTTCCCTAATGAATATTGATGAAAAAATCTTAAATAAGATATTTGCAAGGAGATTACAGCAAGTGATCACCAGGATAATACACTATGACCAGGTGGGATTTATACCAGGAATGCAGGGCTGGTTCAACATTAAGAAAGCTATCAACACAATCAACCACATCAATAAGAAAACAAAACAAAAGCATATGATTATCTCAATAGATGCAGAGAAAGCTTTTGACAAAGTACAACAGTCATTCCTAAGAAAAAACTAGAGAACATAGGAATAGATGGAGCTTTCCTTAAAACAATAAGCAGTATCTACCTAAAACCATCAGCAAGCATTATATGTAATGGAGATAAGTTAGAAGCATTCCCAGTGTGTTGTTTAAAAATCTAGATGTGGGTTCTAATCTGTTCTCCCAGTTTGGGAGGAAACTGGCTAAAATCATTGATAAATTCACCAAGAGTTTAGGCTTTTAAGGATTTATTAAAGCTTGGATCTATTCGGTACAGCCAGAGAGACATAAACCTTTCCTTTCCTAACAGCCCTCATGAAATTCTGTCACCAAGGGAAGTAATGAAAAACAAACTGCACAGGAAGCTGTGCTAGCTGAACCAAACTGAAGCTTTACTATAAAGCATCAGTCATCAAAATTATTTGATACTGGCTAAGAAATAGAGTGGTGGAGAGTCAAGACTAAAATCACTGATGGGGGCAGTGAGATGGCACAGTGCATAAAGCACTGGCCCTGGATTCAGGAGGATCTGAGTTCCAATCTGGCATGAGACACTTGATACTTACTAGCTGGGTGACCCTGGGCAAGTCACTTAAACCCAATTGCCCGGCAAAAAGCAAACAAACAAACAAAAAGACGAAAATCATTGAGGAAGGTGAATCATTTGAGAATTAATAGAGGAGGACAAATGGGCCTGGGGTGAGAAAAGTATTTGGATTGTGAATCTCTAAGGAGAATTTTTGAGTGATCATGGCAGGAGACTCTAGAAATGAAAAGGGGATAAAAGAATATTCCAAGTCTCTAACTTCTATGAGAGAAGTTGTGGGACATGAGCAGTGCAGAGGAGTGGTTTATGAGGGACGGGAGAAATTTCTCCTGTTACTACACATGAGTCTTCCTCAGTGTGTCCCCATAATATCAGTTGATATCAAACAATCATGGAAAGGTAATTAGCTTGCTGGAATGTGTATTTATTTAGACAAAAGTGTAAGAACATTTATTTGGCACAAGACTTCACTATACCCTCAAATGTCTTTGACAAACCCTCACATCAGTATACAGTGTCCAGTGAGAAGTGGGCTCAAGATTAGAGAGCCCATGTTGTAATACAGTTCCCAGTTACCAGAAATACATTTTTTCTTCAACTGAGGAGTACTCATTTATTTCCCTTTAGGTATTTTATAGCTTTTCTTCCTGGATCCTTGAATCCAGAGGCTTCCTTTCCTCAGTGTGTCTCAGAGAGTCCTGGACTAATAATGATCACTGCCACTGCTCACTAATATTCTAGTGACACTGATAGGATGCAAATAATAGTCTTTAAATCTGGTAATATGGGATCATGTGGCCAACATTAAGAGATAGAAAATATTAAATAATGAAGAAAATTGGAGAAATGTATCATATTTTAGAAAAAAAACACCTACAGAAAAAAATGAATTTTTTTTTTTTAGTGAGGCAATTGGGGTTAAGTGACTTGCCCAGGGTCACACAGCTAGTAAGTGTTAAGTGTCTGAGGCTGGATTTGAACTCAGGTACTCCTGACTCCAGAGCTGGTGCTCTATCCACTGTGCCATCTAGCTGCCCCAGAAAAATGAGATTTTAAGTAATGAAAAGACAAGTTGAAAGTGATCAGAGGAAAGGGTTATACCTCATGTACTTAGTTGAAGGGAAAAAAGATGGGAAATAATAAATAATTAAGGAAAAGCATGGAAGAAAAAAGAGGTAATAAGAAAACTCTAAAATCAGGCAAAGAGGTGACATTTTGTTAATGGTAGTATTGTAGGTTTTCAGGATGAGGGCAAGGAAACTGATAAAATAGACTGTATTCAAATAAATTAATGTGAAATAACTGAAGATACATAATCCTGTATTTATTTTTGAAAAGCTTAAAATTTCATTTGGGGACAATGTGAAGAACAAAAGGAGTAAAATATAAATATAAATCTCAGAATGTTAAATGGGAAGGAAATAAATTTAAGAAAATAATAATACTAAAAGAATGCCAGATTGGATAAGTAAACACAGATACATAATTGTTGCTTAGAAGGAGTGTATTATGAAACAGATACCTAAACAGAATTAAGATGAGGGGATGACAGAATTACTGGGAATTACATGATCCACAATCTCCCTCCCCCCAAAAAGGGGAGGAATTAGTTTGATGATATCAGAAAAATCAGAAATATTTACAACACAAAAAGCAAAACAAGGAAACCACATTATGATGAATTCTTTCACAGGAAACATGAATTTGTTTTTCATAAAATTTTCTCAAAGACAGCAAATCTGCATCAATATTAAAATATATATTTCCAAATGTCTTAGAATCTAAATTCATAAAATACTAATGTAGCTATAATAACCTATAGACAATGACAAAATAATGACTGGTAATTTCACTGCCTTGGTTTTAGTTACATAGGAAAGAAAGTCAAATGAAAAGAAAAATAGGGAACTGAAGAAATTAGTGGAGAAACTAAGGCCAAAATATGTATGATGTCTTCTCACTGAAACTGCAAATAAATGTGGGTATAATATAATATTGATCTTGTATGGGGTTAGAACATAGTCACAAAGGGCTCTGATGTTTTAATAACTTCTTGAAAATTATTTTCAAATAATTTAAGCCATTTATGAGATTTTACCCCTTTGTGAATTTTAGCCTACTCTGTATAAATGCCCAGAGATATTGCAAACACCTGTAAAAATGGAGAAGCAGGGGCAGCTAGGTGGCTCAGTGGATATAGCACTGGCCCTGGATTCAGGAGAACTTTAGTTCAAATCCGGCCTCAGACACTTGATACTTACTAATTGTGTGACACTGGCCAAGTCACTTAACTCTCACTTCTCTTCAAAAATAAATAAATAAGCAATAACTTTTTTAAATGCAGAAGAAGCATATGTGTGTGTGTGCACGCGTGTGTATAATAAAAAGTATTTTATTATTTTCCAGTTACATATAGAGATAGTTGTCAACATTTGTTTTTATAAGATTTTGAGTTCCAAATTTTTCTCCCTCTCTCTCTTTCTTCCCCACTCCCCAAGACAGAAAGCAATCTGATATAGGTTAAATATGTACAATCATAATGAACATATCTCTGCATTAGTCAGAACAAAAAGGAAAAACCTCAAAAAAAGAAAAAAAAAGTAGAAAATGTATGGTTCAATCTGAATTCAGTTTCCACAGTTCTTTTTTCTGAACGTGGAGAGTATTTTCTATCATGAATCCCTTAGGAATTGTCTTTGATCATTGTATTGCTCAGAAGAGAGCTGTCTATCACAGCTGATCATCCCTCAGTGTTGCTGTGACTGTGTATAATGTTCTCCTGGTTCTGCTCACTTCACTCAGCATCAGTCCACTTAAGTCTTTCCAGGTTTTTCTGAAATCAGCCTGCTCATCATTTCTTTATTTTTTTTAATTTAAATTTTTATCATAAAAGTATTTTATTGTTTTCCAATTACATGCAAAGATAGTTTTCAAGATTTGTTTTCATAAGATTTTTAACTTTAATTGTTTTCTCCCCCTTTCCTTCTTTCTCCCCTCCTCAAGACAGAAAGTAATCTGATTGATAATAGGTTATATATGTACAATTACATTAAACATATTTCTGCATTGGTCCTATTGTGAAAGAAGAATCAGAACATAAGGGAAACAAAACTCAAAAAACAAAAAACAAAACAGCTAAAAAGTAGAAACAGTATGGTTCAAACTGCATCCAGAATCCAGAGTTCTTTTTTTTCTGTACATGGAGAACATTTGCTATCATGAGTTCTTTGAAATTGTCTTGAATCATTGCACTGCTGAGAAGCTGCTCATCAATTCTTATAGCACAATATTAGTAAATATATTCTATATTCTTTATTAAGGTGTTTTTAAATTACCTGCTGCATTATTTTATAAGTTAATTGATTGCTCCTTATATATCAATGGCTATAGCACTCATTTTGACAGTATTTATCATTAATTAATATCATGTATACCAGTAAAGAACTGACTGCCTAGCAGTTAGCACAAGCAAGAGAAAAGCCCCAGACATATGTTGTCTATAAGAGAAATAGCACATAGTCTCAAGGAGGGTTCAGAAGACATACAAAACTTACCCTGTCCTAAGAGGCAGAGCATACACTAAGAGATTCCCAGGACCCTCAAGTGGTCAAGGGTTTTATCCTCTTTTGAGAGAGCTGGGTCATTATGCATTGATCAGAGCTAATTGGTTAACATCATTCAATTCCTTTGGCTGACAAGACTTAAGAGTGGTCCAAACCAAAATGAACTCTATAAGGACAAAAAGGAAGAGTATGCAAATAGACCCTCACGGAAGAGCAAAGCAAAGTCCAGTATCTAGTTGTGGTTTGATCCCATTAATTCACGTAACTAGGCAAAAGAATCAGTCTATATTTCTTTTGTTCCCTTGGGCTTGTCCCAAACAAGATGTGAATTTCCTCTAGAACTGGTCTTTTGGAAGTGTGGTGGGGAGGCTGAACCTGGTCTCTGGGTTCCCCCAAGAAATTCATTATTAATAATTATTTTCTCACATAGACATAACATTAAGAAATGGTTCAGGGATCACAAATAAAACACATAGTTTAAAATAAAGACTTAACAATGAAATCCTAAATAATGACAAATCAAAGAACAAATCAGAGAAATAATAATTGCACAAAAGAAGAAGGTATAAAACTGTACTAAATTTCATGGGATACAACTAAATCCATCTGCATGGGGGGGGAGAAATATATATATATGTCTTCAAACATATATTAACAAAATAGGAAAAAGAATGATTAACTAGATATTCATTAAACATTAGAAAATCAACAAATAAGCAAGTTTAAATTTGACACAAAGAAGGAGACATAAAAAATAGAGGAGAAACATATAAACTGGAAACAAACATAAAATCTATAAAAATGACAAATAAAAATGAAAGCTGATTCTTTGAAGAGTCCAGGAAATTTATTGATATTTAGCCAATCTGTTTAAAGAAGAGAGGCTAGCACCACTGCTAGGCCTTACTTGAGTTGTTGCATAGTGATGTAGACAGGACCTGGAGCACATTGTACACAGTAACAACAATGTTGTATCATGGGTACTTCCAGAGGCAAAGCCAAGATGGCAGATTGAAACCAGGAAGCTGTCTGAGCTCTCCTAAATTTCCCTCAGAGAAAACATTAAATTAATCCTCTCAACAGATTCTGGAGCTGCAAAACCTGCAAAAAAAGAAAAAAACACATTAAAAAAAACAGAGTGAAATGATTTCCCAATTTAATACAACCTAAAAGATATTCAGGAAAGGTCCATTTCATCTGGGTAAAAGGGAATTCAGCTCTGAAGGTGTCTGGGCAAGCCATAAAAAGGCTCTTAGTCTGGGGCAGCTAGGTGGCTCAGTGGATAAAGCATCGACCCTGGATTCAGGAGAACCTGAGTTCAAATCAGTCCTCAGACACTTGACACTTAGTAGTTGTATGACCATGGACAATTTACTTAACCCTCATTGCCCCACCAAAAACAAACAAACAAACAAACAAAGGCTCTTAGTCACAGCAGAAATCAGCAGCTAAGGACCCAAGATCCTAGCTAAGCAAGGTAGTAGCACAGCAGGCCAGCTGTGAGACCCACAGCCCCAACACAGAAGGCAATTTGCCATCTGAGGTATCACCTACCCAACAGAGCCAACTAGATTAGGCCACTCAAGTACAGTGAGGAAGCTGCAAGCTGCTGATGATGCCTAAGAGCAGAAAGCTGGTGAGCAAGCCCCTGACCCCAGCAAAAAAACCCACAAAACCTTGGGATTGGGGTAAGCTAGGTGGTACAGTGGATAAAGCATTGGCCCTGTATTCAGGAAGACCTGAGTTCAAATCTGGCCTCAGACAATTAACAATTACTAGCTGTGTGACCCTGGGCAAGTCACTTAACCCTCATTTCCCTAAAAAAAAGAAAAGAAAAGAAAAGAACCTTGGGAAAATGAACCCTGTGCACCAGGAGCAGAACTCAGCCTTAAAAGGCACAAAAGAGGCTAAAATATGAATAAGAAACAAAGAGGAACCCTCACCATTGACAATAACTATGGTGACAGGAAGGATCAAAACATAAACTCATAGGAGGACAACAATGATAAAATGCCTACATGTTGAGTGGGATATGGTAGACTTGAGTCAGTTCCAACTCTGAAGCTGGGGTCTGGAAAGTACACAGACCTCAATCCCTGTTATTGTTAAACCATTCTGTCTATATTCCATCCCATTGCTAAAACACACATCATCCCCTTGTTCTGTTGCCAAGCAGGAGAGCTGTCTCCTGTTAGTGTAGACCCACTCTGATACTACCTCTCCCTTCTTGCATTCCTAAGCCCTAGCTCCTGGTACCAGATCCTGGTATGATATCTCCCTTCTTCCCCTTGCCCTCTCCTTACATTGGTGGAATGGTTTCACCCTTTCCCCCTCCCCTTCCCCCCAGCTCTCAGACATAGCTGAGCATGCCTCCACACTATGATCACATGCTGAACACGCAAACTAGGTGAGAGAGAATTGGATGTAAGACTGTGAACTCACCCTGTGCACAAGGGGAATAACCCCTCAAACTTCCATAAAAACCAAACTCATGAGCTCATTAGCACATTCCTCATTCCTTGCATGAGGTCCCCCATTCTCTTGAGAATGAAATAAATCTGTCTCTGCTTGACTTGGTGGGCTTCTTGAATTTTGGGAGTAAACTGAGGCAATTGTCCCATACAATATGAAGCCTTAAAGGGGAAGAATTTGTCTTGAGACCAAGAAACCCTCTTGGAAAAGCTCATAAAGGATCTGACAAACCAAATAAGAGAGGTAGAAGAAAAAATGGGACAAGAAATGAAAGTTATGCCAGAGACAGTGAATAACTTGGAAAAAGAAGTACAAAAAATGATTGAGCAAAACAAATTTTTAGAAAATACAACTGGCCAAATGGAAAAGGAGATGCCAAAGCTGACTGTGGAAAATAATGCCTTAAGAATAAGAATTGTGCAGATGGAAGCTAATCACTCAATCAGCAAGAGGAAGAAGTAAAGCAGAATCAACAAAATATAAAAGTAGAAGATAAAGTAAAATACCTCATCAGGAAAAAAAAAACCAACAGACCTGGAAAATAGATCCAGGAGGGACATCCTGTGTATAATTTGACTAGCTGAGGACCAGGATCAAAAAGAGAGCTTAGACAGCATACTCCATGACATCAATGAGGGGAAGGACCCCAGTGTGTTACAACTAGAGGAAAAAGAATTTGTTGAAAAAATCCACCAATCACTTCATGAATGAGATCACAAAAAGAAAACTCCAAGGAATACCATAACTAAATTAAAAATATTATCAAGTAAAGAAGAAAATACTGCAAGCAGCCAGAAAGAAACAATTTCAATATTAGGGAACAACTATGATAATTGCACAGGACCTGGTAGCTTCAACATTGAAGGATTGGAGGGTGTAGAATATGATATTCTGGAGGGCAAAGGAACAGGAATTACAATCAAGAATGTACTACCAAGCAAAATTAAGTATAATCCTTCAGGGAAAAAGATGGACATTCCATAAAATAGGGGACCTTAAAATTTTCCTAAATGAAAAGCCCAGAACTGAACAGAAAATTTAATATACAAATGCAAGGCCAAGAGATGCATGAAAGGGGAAAAAACACAATAAACATGTTAATCCATAAGGTTAAAATATTTGCATCCCTAAATGGAAAGAAGATACTTTTAACATATGAGAACTGTATATTTTTAAGGTAGATAGGAGTACACATAGATAGAAGGTGTGCGTATAAGTTCATTCTAATGGGATGTTATTTTAAAACTAACTTGAGGTGAAACAAAAAGGATTATACTGGGAAAAGAGGAATGGAAAGGTAAAATGGGGTAAATTGTTTTATGATTAAAAAATCAGAGTGAATGTGACAAAATGGCCTAGAAGGAGCATAGTCTTCAAGAGATATTAGAAGACAACACAGATTCATTGCTCTGAAGGAAAGAACTCTATGGGTGTGGTATGTTGAATTTGTTTCCAGACATCATCAATGTATTATCTGGGTTTGCTACTTTTTCACTTTTTCCTTTCTTTTTCCTTGTCACAAAATCATTAGATATATGGGAAGATGCTTTGTGAGAGAACCAAGCTGCATTTATACTGCAGAAAAAAAAATTGATGACACAAAAACTAAAAAATAACATGAATAAAAATCTATATTAAAAATGAAGATACCAGAAGGGCAGAGCCAAGATGGCAGAGGAAAGACATTAAACCCACAGGGCTCCTGATATAATAACCCCCAAAATAGCAATAAAAGAACCCTTGGGGCAGATAAAAACAAAAATACGGGCTGAGAGTTTTCTCCAACTATAGATAGATTCCAGGGGGCCGTGCTGGGCCACAAATAAAGCCTAACCCTGCAATCGGGCCAACACACCAGACACCTTCCAGAGGAATTTTCCCCAGTGCCTCTGAATCAGCTGCAGCACAGGTGTCTTCTGGAACCTAGCAGTGTAGTCAGACTAAATGGCTGGCCTGGGGCAGGGGTGGGAGTGGGGGGGCAGAAGGTAAGTGCAGGGGCACCAGTGGACAGGGGGAAGGATTCAACTGTCCCACTCTAGTGGGGAACCAGGAAGAAATCCTGAGCTGGGGGAGACCCAGGTGGGGGAGGGGAGCAGGGGAGCAGTCTCATTGGAAGCTGAGAACCACACCACTGAAAGCTTTGCTGGTTGATTGCTTAGTAAACTAGGCCTGAGGTTATCTCTGGACCTGAAAACAGGCCAGGTGAGATTAAAGCCTGCCCCTCCTCAACCCAAAACACCTGGGACCCTCTGAAGCTGCAAACAGGAGTGGAGCCATGAAGCAGCCCCACCCCCACCCCATAGTGGAGAGTTTAAAATCAAATGAAAGCTCAGATCTAAATAATTGGAAAAATATCAATTGCTCATGGATAGGCAGAGCTAATATAGTAAAAATGACAATTCTACCTAAATTAATTTACTTATTCAGTGCCATACCAATCAGACTACCTAAAAATTATTTTATAGAGCTAGAAAAAATAATAACAAAATTCATCTGGAAAAACAAAAAATCAAGAATATCCAGGGAAATAATGAAAAAAAATTCACAGGAAGGTGGGATAGCAGTACCAAACCTGGAGCTTTACTATAAAGCGGCAGTCATCAAAACTATCTGGTACTGGCTAAAAAATAGAGTGGTAGATCAATGGAATAGGCTAGGCTCAGGAAATGCAGTAGTAAATGACACTAGCAATGTAGTGTTTGATAAACCCAAAGACTCCAGCTTCTGGGATAGGAACTCAGTATTTGGCAAAAACTGCTGGGAAAACTGGAAGATAGTATGGCAGAAATTAGGCATAGACCAACATCTTACACCTTATACTAAAATAAGGTCAAAATGGATACATGATTTAGACATAAGAGGTGATACCATAGGTAAATTAGGAGAGAAAGGAATAGTGTACCTATCAGATCTTTGGAAAGGAAAACAGTTTTTGACCAAACAAGAGATAGAGTATATTATAAAATGCAAAATGGATGATTTTGATTATATTAAATTAAAAAATTTTTGTACAAACAGAAGCAATGCATCCAAAATTGGAAGGGAGGCAGAAAGCTGGGAAACAATTTTTGAGGCCAGTGCTTCTGATAAAGGCCTCATCTCTAAAATATATAGGGAATTAAATCAAATTGATAAGAATCCAAGTCATTCCCCAATTGAGAAATGGTCAAAGGATATGAACAGGCAGTTTTCTGATGAAGAAACCAAAGCTATCTATTCCCATATGAAAAAATGCTCTAAACCTCTAATGATTAGAGAGATGCAAATTAAAACAACTCTGAGGTACCACCTGACACCTATCAGATTGGCTAAAATGACAAAAAAGGAAGATAATAAATGTTGGAGAGGCTGTGGGAAAATTGGAACACTAATGCATTGTTGGTGGAGCTGTGAGCTGATCCAACCATTCTGGAGAGCAATTTGGAATTATGCCCAAAGGGCGATAAAGCTGTGCATACCCTTTGACCCAGCAATCCTACTTTTAGGTCTTTTGCCCAAAGAAATCATGGAAGGGGGAAAGGGTCCCACATGTACAAAAATATTTATAGCTGCTCTTTACGTGGTAGCAAGGAATTGGAAGTTGAGAGGGTGCCCATCAATTGGGGAATGGCTGGACAAGTTGTGGTTTATGAATACAATGGAATACTATTGTGCTGTAAGAAATGATGAGCAGGAAGAGTTCAGAGAAACCTGGAGGGTCTTACGTGAGCTGATGATGAGTGAGATGAGCAGAACCAGAAGAACATTGTACACAGTATCATCAACATTGAGTGTTGACCTACTGTGATGGACTATATTCTTCTCACCAATGCAATGGTACAGAAGGGTTCCAGGGAACTCATGATAGAAGAGGATCTCCAACAACAGGAAAAAAAAGAAAGAAAGAACTGTGGAGTATAGATGCTGATTGAACCATATTATTTCTTTTGTTTTGGGTGCTGTTGTTTTTTTTTTCTATTTTGAGGTTTTGCATCACTGCTCTGATTCTTTCTCTTGTAACAGGATTAATGCAGAAATAGGATTAATGTTAGTATGTGTATATATATATGTGTGTGTGTGTATATATATATATATATGTATATGTATATATATATATATATGTATATGTATATATGTATATATATATATATATAAAACCTATATCAGATTACCTGCTGTCTAGGGGAGGGGGGAGGGAGGGGAGGGAGGGAGAAAAATCTGAAATTGTAAAGCATGTATAAACAAAAGTTGAGAACTATCTTTACATGTAACGGAAAAAAATAAAATACCTCATACATTAAAAAAAAAATCAAATGAAAGCAATGCCAGGCAGGCTGAGAAGAAGCCCACCCATCCCCCAGGCCAAGCTGTAGCTTGAACAGTGTGTCTTAGAAGCAGTGCCACACTTTAAGAAGGAGTTAAAAGCCAAGAAATAGTAAGCCAGGATGAGTAGGCAGAGAAAGCAGAAGACCATTGAAAACTTCTTTGGGGGTAAGGTAGACCACAATACAAACTCAGAAGAAAAAGATAATAACAGGGTCAAAGCTCCAACATGCAAAGCTTCCAAGAAAATTATGAACTGGTCTCAGGCCATGGAAGCTCACAAAAGGGACTTTGAAGAGAAAGTAGGAGAAATAGAAAGAAGATGTAGAGAAAAGGAGGAAATAATGGAAAGGGAAATGAGAGCGATGCAGGAGAGTCATGAAAAAAAAGTCAACAGTTTGAAAAGGCAAATGGAAAAGGAGATTAAAAAACTGATGAAAATAACTGCCTAAGAATTAGGATTGAACAAATGGAAGCTAGTGACTTTATGAGAAACCAAGACACAGTAAAGCAAATCCAATTGAATGAAAAAATAGAGGGCAGTGTGAAATATCTCCTTGGAAAAACAGCTGACCTAGAAAATAAATCTAGGAGAGATAATTTGAAAATCTTTGGACTACCTGAAAACCATGACCAAAACAAAAGCTTAGACACCATCCTCCAAGAGATTGTGAGGGAAATTTGCCCTGATATTCTAGAAGCAGAAGCTAAAATAGAAATTGAAAGAATCCACCGATCACCTCCTGAAAGAGATCCCAAAAGGAAAACCTCCAGGAATATTATAGCCAAATTCCAGAACTCCCAGGTCAAGGAGAAAATACTGCAAACAGGTAGAAAAAAAGGAATTCAAACACTGTGGAGCTCCAATAAGGATGAAGCAAGATCTAGCAGCTTCTACATTAAAGGACCGAAGGGCATGGAATATAATATTCCAGAGGGCAAAGGAAATGGGACTTCAGCCAAAAATCACATACCCAGCAAAACTGATTGTAATCTTTCAGAGGAAAAAATGGGATTTCAATGAGAAAGAGGTCTTTCAAGCATTTATGATGAAAAGACCTGAACTGAATAGAAAATTTGACTTTCAAATACAAGATCCTAGAAAAGCATAAAAAGGTAAACAGGAAAAAGACTTCATGAGGTCTTTTTTTCAAAAGGTCAAACTGTTTACATTCCTACATAGGAAGATAATATTTTGAAATCATAAGAACTATCTCAGTAAGAAATTCAGGGGCAGCTGAGTGGCACAGTGGATAGAGCACCGGCCCTGGACTCAGGAGAACCTGAGTTCAAATGTGACCTCAGACACTTAACAATTATTAGCTGTGTGACCCTAGGCAAGTCACTTAACCCCAACTGCCTCACCAAAAAGCAAAACAAAATAGTCTTCACAAGAAATTCACAGAAGACAGGGCTGAACTGAATATGAAGGGATGATATCTGTAAAGCATTTATGTTTTGTTCTTTGTAGGGCAGACAGGGTGGGGTGTCTTATGTCTAGGGCTGGATTTGGGCTTGGGGCCTCCTGGGTCCAGGGCTGGTGCTTTGTCCACTGTGCCACCTAACTAATCCATGATGACATCATTAAAATAGAGTTGAGGTGTAGGAGGAATAAACTGGGGGAGGGAGAAGGGAAGAGATGGTCTGGGGAGAGGTAGTTCACATGAAGGAAACAAGAAGAAAGCTTATGGAGGAGAATAGAAGAGGGGGAAGGAGTTGGGGGTGAGTGAACCTTGATATCATCAGAATTGGCTCAAAGAAGGACTAACATACATACTCAAGTAGCTATAGTAATATATTTTTGTCCTGAGGGGGTGGGGTATAAAGCGGTTGGGAGAAAGATGGGAAGGAGAAAAGGGCAGATTGGGGGAGAGAATAGTAAAAAGCACAACACTTTCAAGGAAGATGAAGATGTTCTGCATTACTGCACCAGCATGACATATTGAATTGCTTGATCTCATAGGGAAGGTTGAGGAGGGAGCGAGGAAGAAAAATTTAGAACACAGAATTAGCTCAGAGACCCTGATCTCATTGGAGTGGGCTCATGGAGGGAATAGCTTTCATACCCAATTGGGAGGAGCAATCTATTTAACCCTGCAGGAAAATAGGAGGAGAAGAGGACAAGGAAGGAAGGGTGAAAAAAGGGAGTGCAGAGTGAGGGAGAGGACAGTCAGAAGTAAAACACCTCTGAAGAGGAATAGGTCAAAAGAAGATAGAGTAAATGTCATGGGAAGGGAGTGGGATGGAAGGAAATAGTTATGATGATTGATTATAATGGCAAAACGTATGGTAACTACTTTGCTAGGCTTTTATGAAGAAAATTCTCTGTCAAGCTTAAGGTACTATACAAATGTTATGATGAACAGGATACTATCAGGAAAACCTGGAAAGACCTACATGAACTGAAGCAGAGTGAAATGTACTGTATACAAAATAACAGCAATAGTGGGGGATGATCTGCTGGGAAGCATGTGGTTATTTTCAGCAAGGCAATGATCCAATGTAACCCTGAGGGACTTATGAAGATTGCAGCCCATCTGCAGAGAAAGAACTGATAGTATCTGAAAACAGATGGAAACACATTTTTAATTTTTTTTTCTTTTCCTCTTTGACAATCCCTTAATCTAAAGTTTTGGGTTTTTTTTTTTTTACTTTTTTCCCCACAACTAGCTAATATGGGAATTTTTCCGTGACTACTCATGTATAACGTATTTTGAATTCCTTGAGTTCTTGTGGGTGGGAGTGGGAATGGAGGGGGGAAGAGAAGTTGGAAAACAAATTTTTTTAAAAATTGATGTTAAAATTTTGTTTTTACATATATTCTGGAAAATAAAATTCTATTCAGAATTAAAAAAATGAATATACCAATGATGCCTGCCTTTTACTATCTCTTCTTAAAATATCCAGTTCTTTAAATTTGCCTCATATGGAAGGATTTGCCATTTTCTAACACTGAGCATGTCATTTAAATTCCCTCAGACAGTCTCCTCTTGTGTAAAATGAGGGGAAAGGAACAAATCACAACTGAGTTCCCTTCCATCAGTACATCTGTGATCTCTGATGTGATGATTTATTCAGATCATCCTGTATGAGATTTGCTCCAGTTTATCCACATTCCTCCTAGAGGATCACACTCATCCCTGAACACAGTTCTCTGGGTGTGGTCTGACCTAGGCATGTACAGCATGTGTGTTATCACCACCACTTCTCCATAAGCAGGTGACAATCTCAGCATCGTTAGGGGTGGCTGTCGCACCATATTGTTTACATGTCAAGCTTTCAATTCACTAAAACAACTGCTCGTGAGATGGAAAATTGTATACATGTGTTTATGTGTGTGTATGTGTAGGTCTATATGTACATGCTTATCAATATCAATATCTCCATCTCTATTTTTATATCTCTCTTATCTATATCTGTATCTAGTCCCACCTTGTGATCCTGAGCATGAAAGTTATCCTCTGTGTACCTAAGTTTTCTCATCTATAAAATGGGGATATCATAGAATCTACCTCCCATTTTGCTGTGAGGATCAAATGAGAAAATTTTGTTAAATAATTTGCAATCCTGAACCATTAGACAAATGACAGCCATTGTTGTTGCTGTTGCTATTGCTGTTGTTCATGTTAATCATCCCAAGAAAGTTGAAGATGATAATGACCCAGAAAGATCTAAGCACATAGAACATGTGCTCAAAAACCAAATAAGCCATGGATCTGAGGCTGACTCTCCTGGGCCCATAGCACTGGGCCTTGGTGTCCAGTCTTTGTCCTTTCTGGGTGAGAATTTTACGGGTGGCCCTGGTCCTTGCCAGGCTGCCCTAAACCTCAAGACACCCTGATCTCTTTAGAGCTAAGCCTTGAAGGACAGTGGTCCTTCTTTCATCATTATTAAAGCGGAAATTGTGGGACTGTGTAAAGGGGGTGTAAGGCAGCAGGGCTGGCCACCACATCCTGGGACAGCCTCCAGTTCTGCTACCTTTTCCCCTCCACACAGATGAGGCTGGGCAGCCCAGGACAGAGCAGAAGACCCAGCATGGCCCCCACAGTCACTTTCCTGCTCTCCATTGGTGAGTCTCCAGGGTCAGGCTTGGGGGGGAAGGGAGTATTGTGACAAAGTGCCTGATTGCCTGATGCTGGGGACAGGGAAGCAGCATAAGGAAGAGTCAGGATCTTCTTGTCCAGAGCAGGAGCCAGAGTCTGCTCAAAGGGCTCTTCCTTCATATTCTGACCAAAGCAGACTGAGAGGTTCAAGTGCTTTGGCAAGAGCTGGAGATAGTCAGTGTGGGCTGGAGGGGAGCCATCTGTAACCTGAGCTTCTCTTCCAGGGCTGGGTCTGAACTGGGTGATGAGGGCACAGATGGGTGAGTCCTGCCCCAACAGCCCCCTGCCCTCTTCCTCTCCCTTTCCCAGATAAATCCCAATAACCACTCCCAGGAGAAGTAGGGAGGGAAACATGGGACACTGTGATGCATGGATGGGATGACTCAGGGAGGGACTTCAGAATCCAGACGTGAAATAAACACCAGGGCCAGAGGCCTCTCTGAAAATCAACGTGTTTCCTTCTCAGCCACTCTGCCCAGGCCCACCCTCTGGGCTCTACCAAGTCCCGTGGTCCCCAAGGGAGCAGATGTGACCCTCAGGTGCCAGGGCCACCTGGGGAGTGACAGGTTCCAGCTGTGGAAGGATGGAGAGCTCAGAGAAGAGAGACATGCATCCTGGCAGCTGGCAGAGTTTGTGCTCAGGAAGGTGGATGATGTGAGGGATGCGAGAAGCTACAGCTGCCGCTCCGGGCAAGGGCCCTGGTGGTCAGAGCTCAGTGAACCCTTGGTCCTGGTGGTGACAGGTGAGGGGATGCTGGTATACAACCATCCCTGGTGGAAAGGATGCCAAC
The DNA here is from genome assembly GCF_019393635.1 of Dromiciops gliroides. Taxonomy (NCBI): domain Eukaryota; kingdom Metazoa; phylum Chordata; class Mammalia; order Microbiotheria; family Microbiotheriidae; genus Dromiciops; species Dromiciops gliroides. Next base: position 659,586,430 of record NC_057863.1, on the reverse strand, counting down.
CTTGAGAGACAAGGCCCAAATCCCCTCTGGAGATTGGGCTACAAGCAGGGCAAACCCTCAGGCTCATGATCTGCCTCCCCTTAGCACCCCCACCTCCCAGAACTGCTGGCTTACCAGCTCACATTTTGGGGACATAAGTGATGTTCTGAAATCTTTCCCCTCAACAATCCTGTGAGGAGGAGAGCACATGTACCATGATTTCTCTTTTAGAGATGGGGAAACTGGGGGCCAGAGAGCAGGTAAAATGACATGAGCAGGTCGCCTGGATCTTTAATGTCTGGGCCGGGATTTGAATCTTTGTCCCCCATTCCCAAACCAGTGATCTTTCCCCATCTGGTGAGTGTTTCCCCATGACCTGTACAGGAGGGCTGGTCTGCTCCTCCTTTAGGGGATACCCAGCAGCCTTTGTGAGAAGGGGCACACAGACTTTCACTGAGAAAACTTCATCTAGATAAACTTTTCCCATCTCCTCTCAGGGCCAAACTGGGAAAATCCACCCTGTCCAGTGGTGTCTGCCCTTGTACCCTTCTGCCCACACTGCACTGGATAGATGACTTTATCACTTCTCAACATGTCCCACCATTCTGCCCTTGCTCACCCATTTCCTCCTGCCTGTGATGCCTTCCCCACCCTAACCCATCACTTTCATACACATGCTTAAAGCAAGGCCCAATTCCCAGATGATCCAGCATGCTGCCTGCCCCTCGTTGCATCCAGTGGCACTGTCCTTGTTCTTGGCACTACCAGCATCGTGTCCAAAGACATCTTGAGTTCCCACTCTGGCACTGGGGCATGTTCCACACTCCAAGCCAATGTCTTTCTGGCCCATGTTAGAAGACAGCCTGGTGAAGGGGGAAACAGCCTGAGACTAGCATCCTGTGTCAGGAGGTTCAAACGACTATCCCCATAGTTCTTGGCTGCATGATTGTAGACTCATTCTCTTTTTGTGGGGGGCCATGAGGTTTAAGTGACTTGCCCAGAGTCACACAGCTAGTAAGTGTTAAGTGTCTGAGGCTAGATTTGAACTCAAGACCTCCTGAATCCAGGGCCAGTGCTTTATCCACTGTGCCACTTAGCAGCCCCCATACCACTCTCTGCATGTCTGTTTCCTCTTCCATGACATGAAGCCCAAGGGCTGGATCATCTAATGAGGCCATTGTAGCTCAAACCCCTGTGACCCCTGGGACTGTGAGCTCCCCAAGGCCAGCAGGGATGGTCTTCCCTAAAGATTTGGTGCTCCCCCATCACTAAGCAGGAGGCTCCTGATTAGTGGGTGATCAGTAAGGCAAGAAAACTGGAGAAAACCTAATTCCTCCCTGAGCTGCCCAGAGGGAGCCCCCTCTTCCTCTCCCGGCTTCTTCCCAACCAGGAATGCTCATATAACTCTGTCAATTCTGCCCTGGTTTCACTGAGAGATGGGGAGGGAGTGGCAGGACAGAGACCTGGCACCATGGGGCCATATGGGGAAATGGGTGGGCTCCAGGACTGAGGATAGGAGTCCCTGTCTAACTCCTCAGTCACGGGGTTAAGGGAGGAAAGAGCTTTGCAAACCTCAGAGCTTAAGCAAACATCTGAATTGTCCAGGGATGTTACATTAGATCTTCCCTTGGTCCAGCAGCCCAGGCTGTGTGCCCAGAGCTGGGCCCCTTGGAGGGGGAGAGGAGGGGCAGGAGGGGTAGGGTGACCTCCTCTTCCTATCTCCCTTCTTCTCCCATCACTCTGTGCCCTTACAGCCCTCCTGGGCCCAGCACACCATTCTAAAGGGGCCCCAGAGAGCCCAGTTAGCGTGCCATGAACAGGCCTACGGGACTGGGCAAAGGGGCCTGGCCAGGAACCCTCAGCCCACCCTTCTCTGTTATTCTCCCTCTCAGGGGATGATTAGAGGGGATTAGGGCGAGAGAGGCCAGGTCCCTAACTTCATTCCTTCATCCCTTCACAGGAGCCCTTTCTCAGCCCTCCATTTCAGCCTCACCTGCCTCCTATATAGTCTCAGGGACAACAGTGACCATCAGGTGTGAAAGGTCCAAGGAGGCCCCTTCTTGGGACTACAGCTTTGCCCTCCTGGAAGCAAAGAGCCTGGAGCCCTTGCAGCTGCAGAGCCCTGCAGGGACCGGGGCTGATTTCTCACTTCCATCTGTGAGGGCCAAGGACACTGGGAGCTACAGCTGTATTTACTACAGGACAACAGCCCCCTACAGAGGGTCACACCCCAGCCTGGCCCTGGAGCTGAGGCTGAGTACACAAGGTGACTTGAGCTGGGAACCCCCTAAATCCCAAAGTCCAACCCCAAATAGACACCCACAGAACTCTGAAAATAGCGTAAGATCCAGGCAAGAGTGTAGGCATGGTTTGGGGTGGGGAGGCTGAAGGAGGCACTGGTGCCCTCTCCTATTCTGCATGCACTCAGACTTGGCCCCAGAACAGTGGGCATATCCTCAGCTCAAGCTAGGACCCAGACAAGCAAGTGAGAACAGAGGCTCTATTGCAGTTACCCCTCTCACTGGTCAGGGGAGGGGTACTAGAAATGCCATCTGCCCTTGACTCTGACACCCTTTCTCCTCAGAACTACTCCCCAAGCCGACTGTGTGGGTCCATCCTGGCCTTGTGGTGGCCCCAGGGGGCAACCTCACCCTCTGGTGCTCAAGGCCAAAGCTCTCTGCCATTGAAGAGGTGACTTTCTCTCTGTGGAAGGCTGGGACCCAGGAGCCCTTACAGCAGAAGAGATCAGCAGAGTCCTGGACTAGCTTCCTTCTCCCTTCTGTGAGACCTGAGAGCGCTGGGAGCTACAGCTGCACTTACAGGGACGGGAGAGCCTCTGCTACAAGATCAGAGTCCAGTGATGCCTTGGAGCTGGTGGTGACAGGTGAGGGGGGTGTGAGCCCCAGAATGACTCTGTGTGTGACCCCTCTTGTTTCTGCTCAGACAGGGGCCTCACAGAGACCTGGGAATGTTGTCTACACAACCAGCTCTGCCTTAGGACCTGTCATTACTCTGGAGTCTTGGAATATCTGAGGCATTTCTGTTCTGATCTAGAATCTTGGGAAGAAAGGTCATGGTGGGGACTGAGCTGGGGGTCAGGAGAAGAGGCTCAGAGCTGAAATGGGCCTTGGGGGTTCTTGGGGCCAAAAGCTCCCATTACCAATGAGCAAAGTGAAGCCCAGAGAGAGGGAAGGACTTGTCTAAGGTCAGACAATAAGAGAGTGACAGAGACTGCAAATGAGCCTGAGATTTCTTCCTTCAGGACCATGATCTGAGGGCTGAATTTGGCTGAGCCCTGGGTCTACCTGTGACACCCCAAATGCAAAGTGTGAAATGTTATGAGCTTCCCTAGTGAGAGTTATTAAATGCATAGGACCATAACCTGGGGGAGCTCCCTCTTGTAGGAAGGTCTCAGATTCCTAGCCAAGTACAGCTAGAAGATTCTGATTTTCTTGTCAAATCATTCATTTATTTTTAATTTCTTTTTAAATCAAAAAAGTATTTTCTAATTTTCCAATTACCTGTGAAGATTATATTCAACATTTGTTTCCATCAGATTTTTACTTCTGAATTTGTCTCCCTCCCCTTCTTTCCCTCCCTCCTCCCCAAGATAGAAAGCAATTTGATATACACTAGATATGTTGAATCACGTTCAACATATTTCTGCATTACTCATGATGTGAAAGAAGAATCAAAATACAATCTAAAAATCTAAAAAAAAAAAAGTAGAAAGAGTATGTTTTAGTCTGCATTGAGAATCCACAATTCTTTTTTTGCTAGATGTAGAGAATATTTTCCATCATGAGTCCTTTGGAATTTTCTTGGATCACTGTATTGCTAAGAAGAGTTAAGTCTATCACAGTAAATCACCACAAAATGTTTCTGTTACTGTGTCCAATGGTCTCCTGGTTCTGTTCATTTCACTCATCATCAGTCTACTTAAGTCTTCCCAGGTTTTTCTGAAATCTCTCATTTGTCTAATCGATAGGATGTTAGTGCATTTTTTTCATATGGCAATATGAAAATAGATAGCTTTGATTTCTTCGCCTGAAAACTGTGCTTTCATACCCTTTGATCGTTTCACAATTGGGGAATGACTTGCATTCTTATAAATTTGATTTCATTCCCTATATATTTTTACAATGAAGCCTTTATCAGAAACAATGGATGTAAAAATGGTTTCCCAGCTTTTTGCTCCCTTTCTAATTTTGGCTGTTGCTTATATGTGTACAAAACCTTTTTAATTTAATATAAACAAAATCATCCCTTTTGTATTTCAAATTATCCTCTGTCTCTTGGTTGGTCATGAATTCTCCTCCTCTCCGTAAATCTGAGAGTTAAACTATTCCTTCCTCTCCTAATTTACCTAGGGTATCACCATTTATGTCTAAACCATGTACCCATTCTGACCTTATTTTAGTATTTGATCCAAGATATAGATCTATGCCTGGTTTCTGCCATACTGTCTTGCAGTTTTCCAAGCAGTTTTTGTCAAATACTGAGTACCTCTCACAGAAGCTGGTGTCTTTGGCTTTATGAAACAGTAGATTACTATAGAAATTTACTACTGTGTCTCCTGTGCCTAACTTATTCCATTGATCCACCTCTCTATTTCTTAGTGAATACCAAATAGTTTGGGTGGCTTCCACTATATAATATAGCTTTAGATTTTGTATGGCTAGCCCATCTTCCTGTGCATTTTTTATTAGTTACCTTGATAATCTTGACCTTTTGTTCTTCCAAATGGACTTTGTAATTATTTTTTTGTTACTCTTTTTTTTGTTTTGTTTTGTGTTTTGTGGTTTTGTTTTGTTTTGTTTTTTTGTTTTTTGTTTTTTTGTTTTTTGTTTTTTTTTTTTTAGTGAGGCAATTGGGGTTAAGTGACTTGCCCAGGGTCACACAGCTAGTACGTATTAAATGTCTGAGGCCGGATTTGAACTCAGGTACTCCTGACTCCAGGGCCAGTGCTCTATCCACTGCGCAACCCAGCTGCCCCTTTTTGTTACTCTATAAAATAAATTTTAGGTACTCTGATTGGTATGGCAGTGAATAGGTGAATTGATTTAGGTAGAATTGTCCTTTTTATCGTATTAGTTCAGCATATCCATGAGCAATTGATATTTGTCCAATTATTTTGTTATGATTTTATTTGTGTGAATTGTTTTGTAATTGTGCTCATAGAGTTCCTTGGTTTGTCTTCTCAGGTAGACTCCCAAATATTTTATATTGTCAAAAGTTATTTTAAATGAAATCTCTCCTTCTATCACTTGCTGCTGAACTTTGTTGGTCATGTATAGAAATGCTGATGTTTTATATGGATTTATTTTATATCCTGCAACTTTACTAAAGTTAATTGTTTCAAGTAGGGGTTTTTTTTAGTTAATTCTTTGGGATTCTCTAAGTATACTATCATATCATCTGCAAAGAGTGCAGACATTTCCTGAAGATCTTCTAGGTTAAGTAGGAAGATTGTTTCACTACATATATTTTTGCAGGTTTTTCAGCTCCAGAATCTGTTGAGAGGCTTAATTTAATGTTATTTCTGAGGAAAACTTGGGAGAGCTCAGGCAGCTTCCTGGTTTTCTTCTGCCATCTTTGCTCCACCGCAAATACCTCATTTACAGAGGAGTTAATTGAGACTCATGGGCAGCTAGTGAGTTCTGTGGAGACCCATTTTCCTGAGGTCAAATCTGGACTTAAAAACAAGCTGTGTGACGCTGACCAAGTCACTTACTGTCCTGCCTTTTGTTTCCTAATCTATAGAATGAGCTTGATAATGGTATGGAAAATCACTGCAGTATGTTTGCCAAGAAAACCTGTAATGGGCACATTAAGAACATGACTGAGAAACAACCACACTGACACTCAAAGAGGGAATGCATAAGGTCACACAGGGACTCAGGGGCAGAGCAGGGCCTTAATTTAGGTGTCATGACTCTAATCCCCATGTTCTTTTCCTCCCAGGATCTCTGCCCAAGCCTTCCCTCTCAGCCCTCCCAGGCCTTATTGTAGAGCCCGGGACACATGTGACTCTCCAGTGCCGGCAGCCCCTTCAGTCATCTCTTTGGAGGGTGACATTCATTCTGCTGAAGGTGGGGACACCCCAGCCTTTGCAGATCCAGAGCCCAGCTGGGACCTCAGCTGACTTTCCCCTCCTCTCTGTGAGGGCCCAGGATACTGGTAACTACAGCTGTGTCTACTATGGGAGGATGGCTCCAAACCAGGTGTCTGAACCCAGTGAGATATTAGAGATCTGGGTGACAGGTGAGTGGGTGTCATGGTCCCCAAGGCATAAAGTTCAGGATAGAGGCTCAAACCTGAGAGACAGCCTGAGAAATCTGGGAGGACATATTGTTCTGGGCACTTGGACCATCATGAGGTAGAGGTTGGCACAAGGGCTGAGGGTCCTTAAGAAAAGGGAAAGCAAAAGTCGAAGGATGGCCTGAATGAAGTAGTATTATAGACTCAGGGGACAAAGACAGAAGGAAAAAACCTCCCTGTTTCTAGATCACCCCAGAGAACACCTGAGGTTCAGCATCCATGCCTCTCTAGGAAAGGAGATTTTGGGCAGGGAATGACCAACGAGCTAGAGGAAGTAAGACCTGGTGGTCAGAGTTTCTCAGGGACCTTTCAACTCTTGCTCTGCCCCCATCTCTATCCCAACTATGGAAGTGACCTTGAGTATGTCTTGCCTCTATTTGGGTTTCTAGATGTACTTCCCAAGCCTTCCCTCTCAGCCTGGCCTCGCCTAGAGATAGCTTCAGGAGCCAACATGATGCTGCTGTGCTGGGGACCCTTGTGGGCTACTAGATTTGTTTTGTGGAAAGAGGGAGATGAGACAATCCTTCAGACCGTGGATACCACTCAAGAAGGGGCCCAATTCTCCTTGTCTCATGTGACTGCTGAGCATTCTGGCTCTTACCGCTGCAGCTACCAGCTTGACACCAATGGAAGTGTCTGGACACAACACAGTGAGCCCCTGGAGCTTATAGTGAGAGGTGAGAAGAAGAAGCCCATGTGACCCACTGGAGGGTGGGGTGCCAATAACCACTCCCTCCCTTATCCCCTACAAGGAAATGAAACCAAGGACTTGGCCCTGGCCAAGAGACAGAGGATAAGAGATAACAGGGACTTTGACACTTTCCTCAGTTCTAGGCCTTTGGACACCAATGGTGTGAGCTAGGACATGAGGCTTCCCTCCACCCATATTTTCCTTTGACCCCAAAACCTTTATCTTGGTTTCTGAGTTTCTCAACCTCATTCCAAGGAGTAGCATTTGTGCCAAACTGTTTGATGTTGGTGGTGATGGGTGGCTGCGAAGGGAGATGAGAAGAAAATACAGGTGCAATTTCAAGGACAAGTTCAGGGTCCCCTAAGTATGATGATTTATGAAGATTCTACTCTCTCTGCCACCCTAGGCACAGTGCCCAGTAACACCCTCATCATCACCCTCAGCTGTGTTTCCTTCCTCCTCCTCCTCCTCTGCCTCCTCCTGCTGGCTTTGCTCTGCCAAGGATCCATCCCTATGGGTGAGACAGAGTGAAAACCCTTAATGTCTTAAGGAATAAATATGGGTAAGGACTGGGACCTCAATTTCATCCTTTGTGATCTTCCATGACCTTGCTTTTTCCCTTTTCATGTCTCTCTTACCAGGGTCTTTGCAAGGAGACAGCCCTAGGAGGTAAGGAGACTCATCTCCTCTTCCTATAGTCCCCTGTTTCTTCCTTCCCATGGAACCTTGGACCATCTGTACTATGGTGATTAGATGATGTTCATAGAGCCTCTGAGGTAGAACTCTCCCTAATCCCATTTCTTCTCTTTCTGCCTCCTATAGGAGCCTCTGTTGTCCTTGTCTTCTTTGGAGTATCTGCCTGCCCCATCATCCTGAGGGGCCCAAAGAAGAAGTTCCATGTAAATTATATGGGAGGGAGGGGGTATGACAATGGGTATGGGGAAGGTGATAGTAAATGGGAGTCCTGGTCCTGGGAGCTGTGGAAATGATGGAACCTTCCCTACCCCTCAGATGCAGACGTGGCTAAGGAGAGATCAAGGGAACCATTGGTGAGTTACCCCAGTCTGTGTAGGATTCTCTTAATTCCTTGACCCTTACCTTTTCCAACAAGTTCTAGGTCCAGAGTTGTACAACTTCTTAATAGTTTATAATTTTTCTTCTAGCCACCTAATATGGAGCCTCAGAACTGAGCATCTGTTAACTTATGGGGGTAATTTGTTAAATATTTCAATCACTGTACTTCGTTTCCTTTTTAATTTTATGGAGTTAACTTCATATAATTAAAAGAATGAGTCTGAGAGGGCATCTCTAGTTTTCACCAGAAAGGCAGTCAAAGGCTTCATGACACACAGATTAAGAATTCTTGCTCCAATGTTACTCACTCTTCCCTCACCCTTGTATTTCTCCTTCAGGTCTCTATGACTGAAGGCCCTAAGGGAGTGACCTATGCTCAGCTGAACATAAATAATTTGAATGAGAAGAAAACTGACCCCACAAAGACACCCTCAGAGCCTACCCTCTACTCTACTGTGCTGAGGAACTGAGCGTTTGAGAACCTTTCACAGAAGAAATTGTCTCCCATCCTGTCCTATCCCATCCTCGCTTTTCCCATCTCCTCTCCTTTCCCTCACTCTTATTTCATCTGTTTTGTAGTTCATCTTCCACAGGTTTCCATTATTGAGGAGCCATGATGCCTGTTGGGGTTATTCATTTCTAGATTTGTGTAAAACAAGTGTATCCATGTACAATGATGAGAAACATATAAGATACATACAGAAGGGAAGGGGGAGAATCTCTCCAGGGGAAGTCACTGGCAGATGTGGGGCCCAGGGAATGCCTTCTGAACTAGACTGCATTGGATCTGAGCGCTAAAGGAATCCAGGCAAAGGAAGACACATATTGGAAGAAAGATATCATCCCCAGACATGGGGAGTGACCACCTCAAACTCATGGACTGAGAAGATTATTGTGTAAAAGGAAAAAAATAGTTTGCCTTGTAGCTGGTCCATAGAGTGAGTGGAGAGAAGTATAAGAATGTTGATAAAGGAACTAACCACTGAGGCTCATCATGTCATTGCCATCCTCTGCTCATCGCTCAAACTCACCCCATGTATTGAGTCTGGTGTCAAACCAGTGTTTTCCAACTTCATAACATCTTTTAGATGTTCTCTTCTCTCCAATCTCACAGCTCCTACCCTGGGGCTCTCCTCATACTTCCACTATTACAACCACCTGCCGGTGGGTCTGCCTGCCACCAGCCTCTCTCCCCCTCCAGTCTATTATCCACTCAGTCATCAGGCTGATGACTAAAATACAGCTCTAACCACACTAGATTCAAGCCCCTAGCCAATAAACTCCATTTCTTTCCAATCACCTTGTGCCCTTCACAACCTCCCCCATGACCCTTCAAATTTTCTTATATCTTCTGTCCTCTCACACACTCTTGGTGCAGGTACCCTTTGGATCCTTTGCTGGTATTCGTGTGATTAAATACCATCCCTCAACCCACCATTATTACATACATTAGTACTTAAGAGAACAATTAAGATTTCTTTTATCTACTTACATGTGGTGAAAATTTACCAATCCTAGAAGCTTTGTTTATTCCCCAATTATATGTACATATTGTTTTTTCCTACAGAATTTTCAAGAATGAGAGCAGGAGGGGCAGCTAGGTGGCACAGTGCATAAAGCACTGGCCCTGGATTCAGGAGTACCTGAGTTCAAATCCGGCCTCAGACACTTGACACTTACTAGCTGTGTGACCCTGGGCAAGTCACTTAACCCTGTTTGCTCCACTAAAAAAAAATAAAAGAAATAAAAGAATGAGAGCAGGAACTATTGTGTTTGTATGTTTGTATCTCAGGGACTAGTCTGATAACTGGTAAGAGTGAGGCATTTAATAAACATGTGATTGATATTTGGTGTTACTGGTCATTCTGTGTTTGAGAGGACCATGAGATATTTATTTTGAAATTTCAAACAGACTTAGTACTAACTGGTTACCTAGGTAAGGGATTCATCTTCAAAGGGATGAGGACTCAGCGTGTAGGAATTGATGAGATCTACAAGCAGGAAAATGTCAAAAGACTAGAGAAGAGAATCTAGGTTCTCTCATAACTCACATACAGGAAGAGTCTCTTGGAATATAGTCTAGATGAAGAATCCAGGGATGGAAGAAGGAATTATGGGGCACGAAGGAGGAAAATAGCCCTCAAGTATACCTGTGGTCATGTGAAAACACTTTCCTAATGGAAATTGGGTAGTTGTTATTGTGCTTAGTTTCCTTCATATATGTTGTTTTGCACCAGGGGATCAAGTAATGATTCAATATCGTTTCCTATTATTTTAAACTTACACACACAACCACACATCAAAAATTAAAGAATTTCCTTATACCCAAAAGAGCACAAAAAAGGTTCTGTTTGAGTATGGAAATTTCCATTTCTTACCTTTTACTCCTTTAAATATGTGTGTATATATGCATATATATGTGTATATGAATGTACATATGTATAAGAATATATGTATATGTGTATTTTTATATATACACATTTGTGTGTTATAAATGTATGTATATACAGTTTGGTCCATAAAAGCTCAGTCAAAAATTGGGTGCCACACTTCATCATGCATCCTCTGAAGGAATACTTAATCATTACATAGCTCAGAGATGTTTAGATTTTCAAAGTTCTTTTTGTTTACAATATTGTTTTCCCAATATAAATTATTCTCCTGGTTCTGCTTCCTTGACTCTGCATCAGGATTCTCTGAGATCATTTCATTTGAATTTTCATATAATTAAATATCACTACATTATTTTCATTTAACATAGTTGGTGAAGCCATTCCACAATTGTCTAAAGGACTATCTAGGACACTCCTTAGATGCTCTCCCCACCTGTTAAGCTCCTCTTCAGGACTTGTAAGTTAGGTTTGCTATTCAGTATTTCCTACTTGCTCTAATTCTCCCTCTTAACCATCTGTACCCCAGTTCTTGCTTATTTCCCAATTAAATTACCTGCATAGAAATGGAAATTTAACCCAATGGAGCCGATGTGAACCCAGAGAACAAGGGAGCATAGAAGGAAAAAAGAAGAGGGCCAAGGTCAGAGTACAGAGGAGATGGAAAGATGATTTCCATGGATATCAGCTGAGTCAGACATTGGCACAGAAAAGCGGACAACCAAGTAGCATCTTACCAAGCAGGTTTGGGAAGTCCATGTGTACAACAGAGGAGTTTGTCATAGACTATGAGACTATGGGGAACACATCGATCCAGTAGATGCTGTGAGATCACGGGCCCTAGTGGGAGCAACAAGAAAACATGATTAGCATATCAGCTTCAAAAACTACAAGGACACTCTCCTGCTTCTGCTCTTGGGGATTTAGCAATGCTGGCCACTCCCCCCCACACACACACATACACATATACATACACACACATTTCAGTTCTCATCCCTATGCAAGAGTATGGGTGAATGTAACCCACACTTTAGGCTACTTCCCCAGAGGGAGGATATTGCTTCTAGGTGATGGCCATAGTTCATGGATCTGTACTCACTACTCCCCAAGCTCATGAGTCCTTATGGTTGTCCTTCCCCTATAATAGTTGACTAGTAGAAAAAGAAAGCTAAAAGAAAAATGATTTTATCAGATGACATACCAGGAACAGTAATTGTAGATAATTTCCCTCTTATCCGTAAGGAACACTCTCCAACAAACACATACCAGATCCATGGGAAGAATGGGCACAGACTTAGAGTTGAATGGTACGGAGGCACCCATGGAGAAACTATGTGTGGCCAAGGCTATTCACTCCTCTGACCCTGGCAGGCCTCCAAGGTATGATCAGCTCATCCAACAGTCCATTGATTAGCTACTCCTTTCACTCACTGAATTAATGGCATGGAGATACATTTCTGCAGATTCACAATGCTTAGAGTACAGGCTCATCTGGATGGAAATGTCAGGGAGCACAGAATGTCATTTGCTTTAGTAACAATATGTAGCATGTGAAAAGATAAGAAGCATAAAGAAAAATACTGAAATCAGGAGAGGAAGATCACTGTACACCCATCAGAAAGGAGAAGCCCAGGCCTCTGCCTGTAGGAGCAGTGGTTGGCTTCTCAACCTTGATTACACAGGTGGTAATGTGGATGTAGCATCCTCTTGTCATGATTATGGCAAAAAAAAAACCCCAAACCCACAAAACTCTGAGACAGAACTTCATTCTCAACATGCTCTTTCTCAAGCCATAGTCCCTGTGTTTACTCTTACATTAATGTAAACCTGTGGTGAATCTTGGACCATAGTCTTATATATTTTATCAATTGCATCTCAGGACAACCTCCCATGTGTTGGTAGATGGGAAATCCAAGTACATCATGGCACTTACTAAGTCCCACAGTAGGAACTTAATACATGTTTATTGATTAATGACCATGCCTCTGTGAAAGCTCTTTGTAGCTAAGTAAAATTAGTAAGCAAAACTAACATCACAGTTACCACATCTGTAAGAGCACATGGCATCCCACAATTGATAGCATCTTCTGTACTAACAAAATAATTCATTTATTCTAATTTTTACACTTTTTCTTTAAAGAGAAAAAGGAAAAGAAAAGAAAATTCCTCATAACAAACATAAATAGTTATACAAAATCGGTCCCCCACTTGTCATTGTTGGTTGTCCTTTATTCTTGAAGAGGACCATGACATCAGAAAGTGATGTCATGACTTGCACTGAATTGGATTTAAGTGAGAAAGGGCTGTGCAAAGTCACAAGCCTCAGTCTCTCCTCCAGAGTCATCTGGGACCAGTGGCAAGATGTATATCAGGACAACTGGAGATGGCCCTGGATGCCTTAGGCAATTACCCAAGGTCACACAAGCAAGTATCTGTCTGAGGTAAGATTTGAACTCAGGTCCTCTTGACTCTAGGGACAATGCTCTGTCCACTGCATATTTATCTGCTCCCCCCCCCAACTAGTGCTATGTATATATATATATGTATGTATGTATGTATGTATGTATTATATGTGTGTATGTATGGACATGGACATGGACATGGACATGGACATGGACATGGACATGGACATATACATATACATATACATATACATATACATATACATATACATATACATATACATATACATATACATATACATATACATATACCACTGCCCATATCATCCTAGAGCCTTGGAAAACCAAATTACAGAAATCAACACCACTTCACCAGTGCTGCACCTCTCTAATTGCTGGTGCTGGGCCAGAGAACTGGGGAACAGGGGGAGCAGGACAAGGAAACTGGAATCTCTCACTGCATAGAGGGGAAGAGGTAGGATTATTAGCACTCTACTCAGGCTGAGGTCAAAACTTCAACATCAAAATCATGTCAGTTTTGTTCACCCAAAACTTATTTCATCCATACACTCAATCTGCTAAACCATGACTGCCTCAGTAAAGGAGAAAGTTGAGATGATTAGAGATCCAGTCCCTGAGGAAACCACCAACAGAGTGGACGGACTCAGACAATGAGCAATAGGAAAAAATAATTGGAAAAACCCTGAAATCGCCAGATTTGACTTCCTGTGCCAAGATGGTGGAGGAAGGAACCCTCTAGAGCTCTCCCAAATTTCCCCTCCAAACCAATATCCAACTACCTCTGAGGTATTTGAATAGCAGGGAGGCAGTCTAGCAGCCCTGAAGAAAAGGTCTATCTTACCTGGGTGGGAGGGAAGTGAGGTCCAAGAGCAGCAGTAGCAACATCTTCTGGGCTCACAGCAGGGATCCTGGAGCAGGACTCTGAGCCTGGAGCAAGCCACCAGTGAGGCTCCACCTACCTGCAAACCAGAAACCCCTTGGGCAAGTGAGCAGCCTGGGCAGCCTTGGAGGGACCCTCACCAGCCATCCCACAGCCAGCTTAGACCACCAGTGAGGCCTTGACCACACTGTTGACCAGTAGTGAAGCCCTGCCCAAGGTGGGGCCACAGCAAGTTCTCTCCCCTGGGACCTACCAGGAGAGATACTCTTTCTGGGGTAAATCAGTAACAGGGGGCTCCAACCCTTAGCAGATCTTCAAAAAAATTAACTTTCCAGGCCCTGCTAGCTTAGGGACTCAGTTGCCATAGCATCTCAGGAGTAGGGCCCCTACACTTGGGCAGATTGACAACAAAAGTACTTCTCCAGGGCCAGCCACCAAAAAGACTTTGTTAACTTTTGCAACCCAGGACCAGGATACCACCCCTGGAGAAGGCCAATCCACAGTCAGGGAGGGCCAAAAAGGAGGACTAACACCCGAATACAAATCAGAAGGAAAGCTTACTCTACAGAGAAAGCAAGCAGCTAAACCCTGAAGCCCAGTTAAAACCAATAGTAAGACCTAGGGCCTCAGCACAAAAACTTGGGACAGTTTATGAATAGCTCCCAACACTCTCATAAAAACACTATCACATAAAAGGTGATACCAAAGGTAAATTAGAAAAGAAGGAATAATCTACCTTTCAGATCTTTGGAAAGGAGAACAGTTTATGACCAAACAAGAGATAGAGAATATTATTAAATGCAAAATGGATGATTTTTATTACATTAAATTAAAAAGGTTTTGTACAAACAGAAGCAATGCATCCAAAATTAGAAGGGAGGCAGAAAGCTGGGAAACAATTTTTATAACCGGTACTTCTGATAAAGGCCTCATTTCTAAACTATATCAGGAACTAAATCAAATTTATAAGAATCCAAATCATTCCCCAATTGAGAAATGGTCAAATGATACGAACGAGCAGTTTTCTGATGAAGAAATCAAAGTAATATGTTGCCATATGGAAAAATGCTCTAAATCATTATTGATTAGAGAAATGCAAATTAAAACAACTCTGAGGTACCACCTGACACCTATCAGATTGGCTAATATGTATGACAAAAAAGGAAAATAATGAATGTTGGAGAAGCTGTGGAAAATTTGGAACACTAATGCATTGTTGGTGGAGCTGTGAACTGATCCAACCATTCTGTAGAGCAATTTGGGATTATTCCCAAAGGGCTATAAAGCTGTGCATGCCCTCTGACCTAGCAATACCACTATTGGGTCTTTTTCCCAAGGAGATCATAAAAACGGGAAAAGGACCCACATGTACAAAAATATTTATAGCTGCTCTTTTTGTGGTGGCAAGGAATTGGAAATTGAGGGGATGCCCATCAATTGGGGAATGGCTGAACAAGTTGTAGTATATGAATATAATGGAATACTATTGTGCTGTAAGAAATGATGGGCAGGTTGATTTCAGAGAAACCTGGAAGGACTTGCATGAACTGATGATGAGTGAGATGAGCAGAACCAGGAGAACATTGTTCACAGTATCATCAACATTATGTGTTGATCAACTGTGATAGACTTGATTCTTCTCAGCAACACAATGATCCAAGATAGTTCCAAGGGACTCATGATGGAAAACACTCTCCAAATCCAGAAAAAAAAAAAAAAAGAACTGTGGAATATGGATGCAGATTGAACCATACTATTTCTTTTGTTTTTGGTGCTGTTGTTTTTATTTTTTGAGGTTTTTCCTTTTTTGCTCTGATTCTTCTCTTATTACATGACTAATGCAGAAATATGTTTAATGTTATTGTACATATATAACCTATATCAGATTACTTGCTGTCTTGGGGAGGGCGGAGGGAGGAGAAGGAGGGAGAAAAAAGTGAAACTAGAAATCTTATAAAAACAAATACTGAAAACTATCTCTACATGTAACTGGAAAATAATAAAATACTTTTATAATTAAAAAACACTATCATGGGGCAGCTAGGTGGCGCAGTGGATAGAGCACCAGCCCTGGAGTCAGCAGTACCTGAGTTCAAATCCAGCCTCAGACACTTAACACTTACTAGCTGTGTGACCCTGGGCAAGTCACTTAACCCCAATTGCCTCACTAAAAAAAAACAAAACAAAAAACACTATCACAATGTGATGTTTAAAATCTAAATTATGGTCGCCTTAAATTAGAAGCTTTAGCACCAGTCCTTGGGCATTAAACATTTATTAAAGCATACAGATATTTACAAAGAGTTCAGGAAGTTAAGAAAAAAGTCTATTTAGCCTAGAGTTCCAGCCTGGTCTGGTTCTTCCTCAAGTCCTCTGCCACTAGCCTGCTTCAATCACAAACTCTCTCCAGCAAACTGATTGTGGAAGCTTTTTATAGGTCTGGAACAGAGGCAGTCCTTACACACTGCTTTAAGCTGATTGGTTGGTGTCATCCAAATCCATTGGTTCTGAAGGTGTTCTCAAATTGTGATTACAATCCAGTTAACTTGAAGTAGGCTAATCAGCAGTTAATCACTCTCACTTGATTCAATCAGTCTAGATTAATCTCCAGGTGGGTCTTTGAGTATCTACTAAATCTCATTATTTCATCACAACAAGAAAGGCATAAAATGAATTTAAAAAACAACAAAAAAGGTTGACTATTGAAAGTTACTATGGTGATAGGTAAGATCAAGGTATAAACCTGGAGGAGGATAATAGTAACAAAATGGCTACAGGTGAATTTTCAAAGTAAAATGTAAATTGGTCTCATGTCCAAAAAGAAATCCTGGAAGAGCTTAAAAAGGACTTTAAAAAGCAAATTAGAGAAGTAGAAGAAAAATGGTAAAAGAAATGAAGGTAATACCATAGAACCATGAAAAAAAAAGGACTCAATAACATGGAAAAAGATATACAAAAATTTACTGAATAACTCCCCCCAAAAACAGAATTAGCCAAATGGAAAAAAATGTACAAAAGGTCACTGAAGAAAATAATTCTTTAAAAATTAGAATTGAGGGGGGCGGAGCCAAGATGGCAGAGAGGAAGCAGCAAGCTGCCTGAGCTCTCCTTCTGTTCCCTCAAAACAAACATTAAATCAAGCCTCTGGACGGATTCTGAAACTACAGAACCTGCAAAGAGACATAGAGACACAGTCCTCCAACCAGAGATAATTTAGAAGACTTCAGGAAAAGGTCGGTCTGACTCGGGCAAAAGGGAGGCCCAGCGCAGGGCAGCAACCCAGCACTGAGGGGGTCGGGGCAAGTCAGCAGGAGCTGCGGGCCACAGCCGAACAACTGAGGCTCCCGGAACCTGGTTCAAAAATCTGGTGGCCAAGAAGGACAGTGGAAAAACCTACCTGCACTGGCCGAGAGGGCCACGAACGGCGGGATCAGACGCCGAGGTCTGGCTCCTGGCTGGCCAAGCACAATCAGACAGGAAGTGCAGGGCGGGGGATCTCCACACACCATAAAGGCTTCAGAATAAAAGCCCGGTCACACAGCACCTATACACCTGCACAAGAAGCCCAAAACAGGGACCCTGGTGCCCCCAGAGCAGACCTCAACTTAAAGAATAAATAAATAAGCTCCAATAATGAGTAAGAAGCAAAAAAGAGCCCTCTCCATTGAGAGCTTCTGTATCAATAGGGAAGAAGCCAACACAAACTCAGATGAGGACAATAGCCTCAAATTGTCTACATCTGAAGCCTCACAAGGGAAGGTGAATTGGTCACAAGAACAAAAAGCCTTCCTGGAAGAGGTCAAAAAGGATTTTAAAAATCAATTGTGAGAGGTAGAAGAAAAAATGGGGAGAGAAATGAAAGCAAAACAAGAAAACTATGAAAAAAGAATCAGCAGCTTGGAAAAGGAAGCTGAAGAAAACAAAGCCTTAAAAAATTCATTTGGCCAAATGGAAAAAAAGCTACATAATCTCACTGAAGAAAACAATACCTTAAAAAATTCACTTAGCCAAATGGAAAAAAAGGTGCATAATCTCACTGAAGAAAACAATGCCTTAAAAATTAAAATGGGACAGTTGGAAGATAAGGAATCCATGAGACACCAAGAATCAGTCAAGCAAAATTAAAAAATGAAAAAATAGAAGAAAATGTGAAATACCTCATTGGAAAGACAACTGATCTGGAAAACAGATCGAGGAGAGACAATTTGAGAATCATTGGACTGCCTGAAAGCCATGACCAGAAAAAGAATCTAGACACCATATTCCAGGAAATTATTAAGGAGAACTGCCCTGATATCATAGAATCAGAGGATAAAATCATCATTGAAAGAATCCACTGATCACCTCCTGAAAGAGACCTCAAAAGGAAAACTCCAAGGAATATTGTAGCCAAATTCCAGAATTATCAGGTGAAGGAGAAAATACTCCAAGCAGCCAGAAAGAAGCAATTTAAATATCATGGAGCCACAGTCAGGATTGCTCAGGACCTGGCAGCTTCAACATTAAAGGACCGCAAGGCTTGGGATATGATATTCCGGAAGGCAAAGGAGCTTGGATTGCAGCCGAGAATCTATTACCCAGCAAAAATGTGCATTTTCTTTCAGGAGAAAAGATGGACATTTAATGACATTGGGGACTTTCGATCTTTCCTAGTGAAAAGACCAGAACTGAATAGAAAATTTGATCTCAACATACAAGACTCAAGAGAAGTTTAAAAAGGTAAACAGAGGGGAAAAAAAAAGTTACCCTATTAGGTTAAACTGTGTATATCCCTACACAGGAAGATAATACTCATAACTCTTAAGAACTGTAAATGTATTTGGGCAGGGAGAAGGACTTTATATAGAGGGTATAAATATAAATTGTCTTTGATGTGATGATACAAAAGAATTAAGGGGATAAAAAGCGGGTCTATAGGGAGGAGAGGAAAGGGGAGGTGGAATGGGATGAATTATATCATATGAAGAGGTGGAAAAAAACCTATTACAATAGAGGGAAAGAAAGGAGGGGGGAACATTGTTTCAACCCTATTCTCATTAGATTTGACTCAGAGAGGGAATAACATATACGTTCATTGGGATAAAGAAACTTAACTCATTCTTTAGGGAAACAAAAGGGGAAGGGAAAGGGGGAACTGATAGAAGGGAGGACAAAAGCAAGGGAGAAAAGGGTAAAGAAAAGAGAGGGGGGTGATAAAAAGGGAGGGCAGATCGGGAGAGGCAGGGGTAAGAAGTAAAATGTTGGTGAGGAGGCATAGGGTGAAAGAAGGGGGGAAAGTACAAAGGGGGTAAATAGAATGGAGGGGAATAGACAGTCAGTAATAATAACTGTGAATGTGAATGGGATGAACTCTGCTATAAAACGGAAGCGAATTGCAGAGTGGATTAAAAACCAGAACCCTACAATATGCTGTTTACAAGAAACACATTTGAAGCAGAGAGATACACACAGAGTAAAGGTAAAAGGCTGGAGCAGAATATATTATGCCTCAGCTAAAGTAAAAAAGGCAGGGGTAGCAATCCTTATCTCAGACAAAGTGCAGGCAAAAATAGGTCTCATTAAAAGAGATAAGGAAGGAAATTACATCTTACTTAAAGGTACTATAGATAATGAAGTAATATCAATATTAAATATGTATGCGCCAAGTGGTATAGCATCCAATTTCTTAGAGGAGAAGTTAAATGAGTTACAAGAGGAATTAGATAGTAATACTATACTAGTGGGGGATCTGAATCTCCCCCTCTCAGAATTAGATAAATCTAGCCAAAAAATAAATAAGAAAGAAGTGAAAGAGGTGAATAAATTACTAGAAAAGTTAGATATGATAGATGTCTGGAGAAAATTGAATGGGGATATAAAGGAATATACCTTTTTCTCAGCAGTACATGGCACATTTTCAAAAACTGACCATGTATTAGGGCACAAAAACATCATAGTCAAATGTAGAAAGGCAGAAATAGTAATGCATCCTTCTCAGATCATGATGCAATAAAAATTACATGTAAGAAAGAGCCAGGGAAAAGTAGAATGAAAATCAATTGGAAACTAAATAATTTCATTCTAAAGAATGAATGGGCCAAACAAGAAATCATAGAAACAATCAATAACTTTATCCAAGAGAATGACAATAATGAGACAACATACCAAAATCTATGGGATGCAGCCAAAGCAGTGCTTAGGGGAAAATTTATAGCTCTAAATGCTTACATGAATAAAAAAGAGAGAGGAGATTAATGAATTGGGCATGCAACTTAAAAAGCCAGAAAAAGAACAAATTAGAAATTAGAAATCCCCAATTAGACACTAAATTAGAGATCCTGAAAATTAAAGGAGAAATTAATAACATTGAAAGCAAAAAAACTATAGAATTAATCAATAAAACTAAGAGCTGGTTTTATGAAAAAACCAATAAAATAGATAAAATATTGGTTAATTTGATTTAAAAAAAAGAAAGAAGAAAACCAAATTACCAGTATCAAAAATGAAAAGGGTGATGTTACCACCAATGAAGTGGAAATTAAAGCAATAATTAGGAATTATTTTGCCCAACTGTATGCCAATAAATTTGACAATCTAAATGAAATGGATGAACATGTACAAAAATACCAACTGCCCAGGTTAACTGAAGAGGAAATAAAATCCTTAAATAAACCCATATTAGAAAAAGAAATTGAACAAGCTATTAATGAACTCCCTAAGAAAAAATCCCCAGGGCCAGATGGGTTTACGGGTAAATTTTACCAAACATTTAAAGAACAATTAATTCCAATATTATACAAATTATTTGGAAAAATAGGTGAAGAAGGAGTTCTACCAAATTCGTTTTATGACACAAATATGGTGGTGATACCAAAACCAGGCAAAGCAAAAACAGAGAAAGAAAATTATAGACCAATTTCCCTAATGAATATTGATGCTAAAATCTTAAATAAGATATTAGCAAGGAGATTACAGCAAGTGATCACCAGGATAATACACTATGACCAGGTGGGATTTATACCAGGAATGCAGGGCTGGTTCAACATTAGGAAAACTATTAACATAATCAACCACATTAATAAGAAAACCAACTAAAATCATATGATTATCTCAATAGATGCAGAGAAAGCTTTTGACAAAGTACAGCACCCATTCCTAATAAAAACACTAGAGAGTTTAGGAATAGGAGGAGCTTTCTTTAGAATAATAAACAGTATCTACCTAAAGCCATCAGCAAGTATTATATGCAATGGAGATAAATTAGAGGCCTTCCCAATAAGATTAGGGGTGAAACAGGGATGTCCATTATCACCCCTATTATTTAATATTGTTCTAGAAATGTTAGCTTTAGCAATCAGAGAAGAGAAAGGAATTAAAGGAATTAGAATAGGCAAGGAGGAAACAAAACTATCACTCTTTGCAGATGATATGATGGTATACTTAAGGAATCCTCGAGAATCAAGTCAAAAATTACTTGAAACAATTAACCACTTTAGCCAAGTAGCAGGATATAAAATAAATCCACAGAAATCATCAGCATTTCTATACATGACCAACAAAGTCCAGCAGCAAGAGATAGAAAGAGAAATTCCATTTAAAGTAACGGTAGATAATATAAAATACTTGGGAGTCTACTTGCCAAGACAAACCCAGGAACTCTATGAACACAACTACCAAACACTCTTCACACAAATCAAATCAGATCTAAATAATTGGAAAGATATCAATTGCTCATGGATAGGCAGAGCTAATATAGTAAAAATGACAATTCTACCTAAATTAATTTACTTATTCAGTGCCATACCAATCAGACTACCTAAAAATTATTTTATAGAGCTAGAAAAAATAATAATAAAATTCATCTGGAAAAACAAAAAATCAAGAATATCCAGGGAAATAATGAAAAAAAATTCACAGGAAGGTGGGTTAGCAGTACCAAACCTGGAGCTTTACTATAAAGCGACAGTCATCAAAACTATCTGGTACTGGCTAAAAAATAGAGTGGTAGATCAATGGAATAGGCTAGGCTCAGGAAATGCAGTAGTAAATGACACTAGTAATGTAGTGTTTGATAAACCCAAAGACTCCAGCTTCTGGGATAGGAACTCAGTATTTGACAAAAACTGCTGGGAAAACTGGAAGATAGTATGGCAGAAATTAGGCATAGACCAACATCTTACACCTTATACTAAAATAAGGTCAAAATGGATACATGATTTAGACATAAGAGGTGATACCATAGGTAAATTAGGAGAGAAAGGAATAGTGTACCTATCAGATCTTTGGAAAGGAAAACAGTTTTTGACCAAACAAGAGATAGAGTATATTATAAAATGCAAAATGGATGATTTTGATTATATTAAATTAAAAAATTTTCGTACAAACAGAAGCAATGCATCCAAAATTGGAAGGGAGGCAGAAAGCTGGGAAACAATTTTTGAGGCCAGTGCTTCTGATAAAGGCCTCATCTCTAAAATATATAGGGAATTAAATCAAATTTATAAGAATCCAAGTCATTCCCCAATTGAGAAATGGTCAAAGGATATGAACAGGCAGTTTTCTGATGAAGAAACCAAAGCTATCTATTCCCATATGAAAAAATGCTCTAAATCTCTAATGATTAGAGAGATGCAAATTAAAACAACTCTGAGGTACCACCTGACACCTATCAGATTGGCTAAAATGACAAAAAAGGAAGATAATAAATGTTGGAGAGGCTGTGGGAAAATTGGAACACTAATGCATTGTTGGTGGAGCTGTGAGCTGATCCAACCATTCTGGAGAGCAATTTGGAATTATGCCCAAAGGGCGATAAAGCTGTGCATACCCTTTGACCCAGCAATCCCACTTTTAGGTCTTTTGCCCAAAGAAATCATGGACGGGGGACAGGGTCCCACATGTACAAAAATATTTATAGCTGCTCTTTACGTGGTAGCAAGGAATTGGAAGTTGAGAGGGTGCCCATCAATTGGGGAATGGCTGGACAAGTTGTGGTATATGAATACAATGGAATTCTATTGTGCTGTAAGAAATGATGAGCAGGAAGAGTTCAGAGAAACCTGGAGGGTCTTACGTGAGCTGATGATGAGTGAGATGAGCAGAACCAGAAGAACATTGTACACAGTATCATCAACATTGAGTGTTGACCTACTGTGATGGACTATATTCTTCTCACCAATGCAAAGGTACAGAAGAGTTCCAGGGAACTCATGATAGAAGAGGATCTCCAACAACAAGAGAAAAAAAAGAAAGAAAGAACTGTGGAGTATAGATGCTGATTGAACCATATTATTTCTTTTGTTTTGGGTGCTGTTGTTTTTTTTTTCTATTTTGAGGTTTTGCATCACTGCTCTGATTCTTTCTCTTGTAAGAGGATTAATGCAGAAATAGGATTAATGTTATTATGTGTATATATATATGTGTGTGTGTGTGTATATCTATATCTATATCTATATGTATAGAGATATATAGATATAACCTATATCAGATTGCCTGCTGTCTGGGGGAGGGGGGAGGGAGGGGAGGGAGGTAGAAAAATCTGAAATTGTAAAGCATGTATAAACAAAAGTTGAGAACTATCTTTGCATGTAACGGAAAAAATAAAATACCTCATACATTAAAAAATATATATAATTTAAATAAACTGCTAATAAAAAATCAGAAAAAAAAATTAGAATTGAGGGCAGCTAGGTGGCACAGTGGATAAAGCACTGGCCCGGGGATTCAGGAGTACCTGAGTTCAAATCCGGCCTCAGACACTTGACACTTATGAGCTCTGTGACCCTGGACAAGTCACTTAACCCCCATTGCCTTGCAAAAAAAAATTTTTTTAAATTAAAAATAATAAAATTAGAGTTGAACAAATAGAATCTAATGACTCTATGAGACATCAAAATATAATAAAACAAAATTTTAAAAAGTAAAGAGAAATAAAAAAAGAAAATGAGAAGGGCAAAGGACCCACATGTACAAAAATATTTATAGCAGCTCTCTTTCTGGTGACAAAGAATTAGAAATCGAGGGGATGCCCATCAATTGAGAAATGGCTGAACAAGTTTTCATATATGTATGTAATGGTAATTATTGTGCTGTAAGAAATGAGGAGGCAAATTTCAGGAAAAAAAACTGATTTGTTGAGTGACTCATTGGAAGTGTTTATATTTTTAAAAGGCAGTAACTTTTATTTTTAATCTTATAAGAATTTTATTATTTTCCCCTTACATTTTTTCCACTAACATTTAAAGATAATTTTCAACATTTTTGGTGAGGGGGCAATGAGAGTTAAGTGACTTGCCCAGGGAAACACAGCTGGTAAGTGTCAAGTGTCTGAGACTGAATTTGAACTCAGGTCCTCCTGAATCTAGGGCTGGTCCTTTATCCACTGTGTCAACTAGCTGCCCCTTCAACATTTGTTTTTGAAAAATTTTGACTGAAATTTTTCTCCCTCACTCACTTCCCTCCCCCCTCCCCAAAACAAAGGGCAATTTGATATAGGTTATATATATACACACACACACACACACATATATATGCAATCACATTAAACATATTTCCGCATTAGTCATGCTGTGAAAGAAGAATCAGAACAAAAGGGAAAAACCTCAAAATAAGAAAAAAAAATTGAAGCAGTGTGGTTTAATCTCCATTCAGATTTCATGTTTCTTTTTTTTTTCTGTATATGGAGAGCATTGTCATTATGAGTCCTTTGGAATTGTCTTGGATCATTGTATTGCTGAGAAGAGCTAAGTCTATTACAGTTGATCATCACACAATGTTGCTGTTAAGGTGTATTATGTTCTCCTGGTTCTGCTCACTTCACTCAACATCAGTCCACTTAGGTTTTTTCAGTTTTTTTCTGAAATCTGCCTGTTCATCATTTCTTACAGCACAATAGTCTTTCACTATATTCATGTATCACAACTTATTCAGCCATTCCCTAATTGATGGACATTCTCTCAATTTCTAATTCTTTGCCACCACAAAGAGAACTGCTATAAATAGTTTTGTACATGTGGGTCCTTTTCCTTTTTTTATCATCTCTTTGGGATATGGTATTAATGGGTCAAAGGGTATGCACAGGCCCATAGCCCTTTGGGCATAGTTCCAAATTGCTCTTTAGAATGATTGAATCAGTTAACAGCTGCACTGGTAATGCATTAGTGTTGTAAAAAAAAAAAAAAAACCTGAGGAAATAGATGGTTTTAAAAAACATATAGAAAGACATATCAAGGGATGCAGATGAAGAGTATAAAATTAGCATTTATATTCTAACAATGGCATTACAAAACTGAACAAATTGGAGAGCTTTTGTATATTGATGAAGAATGAAATTAACAGAACAAGGGGAATGATTTCTACAATGACATCATTTTAAAACAAACAATTTTGAAAGTTATATTAACTGTACTTAACAGTGAGCATCCATAATTCATGAAGACTGATGATGAAATATACTACCCCCCCAAAAAAAGAAAGGAGATGGATTCAGGGATAGAATATATACATATATATAAGCATACATACATGTGTTTGTATACACACACATAGATACATACATATGCACATATATTGAGAGTAGCTAGGTGGCATTGTGGATAAAGCACTGGCCCTGGATTCAGGAGGACCTGAGTTCAAATCTGACTTCAAACACTTGGCACTTACTAGCTGTATGACCCTAGGCAAGTCACTTAACCCTCATTGTTCCACAAAAAACAAACAAACAAAAACCTCTATGAAGAAAGCTCCATAAACTTGTTGGGAAATAGATATCCTTCCAACCATACACACATATATACACATATACATATACATACACATACATATATACACATATACATATATTTGTATGTAAAAGTATATATACGTATATACAAATGCATACCCATATGCATATGCACATACATATGCATTGTGGTAAAAATTATTTGCGTTAAAGATTAATATTCCCATTTTTAGCTAGCTCATTTGGGAGGAGCCACACCTGGCCTACCCTGAGATTATGTATGCTACTGAGCAGCTTTTGAAGGAACTCCCCTTTTGGGGGAGAGGGGATTGAACGCTACTGGAAGGGAGCATAGGCTGTTTCCAGAACATAAGCTGCCACTCATTCTTTCTTCTTGGGCCCTTGTGGTGGTGGTGGTGGTGCAGCTTTGTTCGTGCTCTCTCTCAGGTGACTGCTGTCTCTGGTCAGCAACTGGAAACTTTCAGGTTCGGTGAATTACTTACAGAAAACCCTAAATTCCTTTGAATTAGCTTAATTGGAAATCAGTCTGGGGTTGCATAGTTTAAGTTTAGAGTTAATAATATTCATCTGTATTTTCATTTTCCTATTTCCTTATCTTTGATTTTGTATTAGTTTCACCTTTGTTGTTTAATTCCCAAGTAATAAAATCTGATCCTTTTGTGAACTAAAGCTTAGAGGCTCCTTTCTTATTGGCCTAGGAGAAATATCTAAAAGGGGCAGTTCAGAGGGGAGGTTAAACCTTAAAGGGTCCCTCATATTTCTGGGGCCCCAATATTAAAGCGAGTCACCCAAATAATGCTCCATATATCAAATTTTGGCCCTCACAGCATTTACATACATATATATACACACAGGGGAGAGAGGATTATATAAACATGCACATTATGCATATTTGTTTGCATATATACATATATGTGGGTATAAATGCACATACATAGACACATATGCATAGACATAGACACTTCCAGCCAGTGAAGGATTTGTTTTGTGTAAATATGCATATTTTAACTAGGATTTTTTCTACATTTTTAATAATAGGGTGAGGGATGAGAATAGATTTCTGGTATTTATTTTTTATATAGAAGTGGAAATGTTATAGATATAGGATGTCATGTTCGCTTTAAGATAAGGTCACTATCTCGTTTTTGTTTTTTCTTTATTATTTTACTTCATTACAAGAGGCTTCTCCATCAATAAATAAAAATTTTAACTTCTTACTATCTATGCTATTGATGCCCAAATCTTTCTACCTACCCCAATGTCAATACTGGGATATTGAGTCTTACAATGCTTTGTTGAAAATGACTTTTTGACATTTCAAACTGGGTGTCCAATAGCTATTTGAAACTCAAGATGTCTAAACCTGAGATCACTGTCTCTTTCCCCAAATCTATTGCTTTTCTGAAATTTCAATTTCCGCTTCAGGCATCCCCATCCATCTATTCAACCAGGATCACGGCCCATAGTCATTCTTAACTCTTTCTTCTCTCTCATCCCTCCCAATCCAATCAGTCACCAAATCTCATTACTACATGAATGAATTAAAATTTTATTAGTATTCATTCATAAGGAAAATGTGGATTTTCTTAAAGAGTTATATTAAAATTTATGCAATGAGGATAAATGATTCCATGGATATCAAGAAATTTTAAATAAAAGGACTGAAAAAAATGTAATATCTGATAGAGGAAACAACATGTCTAGACAAAAGAAAGAAGAAATACTTTAGGAATTGCTGGATTTCTTGAAACCATGACCAAATAATCCCCCTGTTCATTATATTTCAAGAAATCGTTAAAAATGATCCGCATATATTAGAACTAGAGGGTATAGTGAATATCAACAGAATAATTCAGAGGAATCCCATGCACCAAACTCTGGATCTCTCACTTTAGAGAAAAATGATGCTGCCAGCATTTGAAAGAGAATCTTCAAATCAGCATCACAAAAGACTTGGAAATTTCTCTTCTAAATTAGTGAAGGTTTTTGGAATAAAATATTCAAAACTGCGTAACATCAAGATTTAGAATAACTTACATAGTAAACCTGAGTATCTGCCCAAAAGGAAAAATAATGGAGAAATTCAATGGGATAGAGAACGTGCAAAATTTTCTGATAGATTTAAGAAACAAGAAGAAGAGTAATAACAGTTGGGTAGAAACACAAGAGTCCAGAGAAAACTAAAAAGGCAAATTTACTTGAAAAATTGAATGGGGCTTTATGATTGGTGGAGTTCCAACATTTCAATATACTGTATTGAAAAAATTACTCATGGTGACTTTTTCTTGGTTTTGCTTCTCACTATTTGGTTTGACACATTTTCTTGGTTATTTTGGAAAAGCTTTTGTGGGAGCTGAGGCAAAGTTGCTAGCTCTCCCTCTGCCATATTGTGTCTGCCTTGCTGACATCTGAGTAGAGAAGAAAGAAGTGCCCTTTCAGAAAGTTAATGTCTTCAAAGGACTCATATAGTTGTTGTTGTTTTATTTTTGGGGGGGGAACTGGCAATGAGGGTTAAGTGACTTGTCCAGGGTCACACAGCTAGTAAGTGTCAAGTGTCTGAGGCCAAATTTGAACTTAGGTCCTCCTGAATGGAGGACCAATGCTTTATCCACTGTGCCACCAAACTGCCCAAAAGGTTTTATTTCTTGGAAGGGTAAGGAAGCAAAATACAGCCCCTACAAGAGCCAGAGGCTGAAGCAATGAAAGGAAGGTGCTTCTGGTTCTACTGACTAGTTTGGGGATGTAGGGGCCAAATTTAATATGGGGAGAGTTAATTGGGTGGCTCGCTGTAATATTGGGTTTCAGAAAATAATGAGGAACCTCGAGGTCCAAAGTTTCCTCCCTTCCAAATTCCCTTTTTTAGTTATTTCTCCCAGACTAATAAGAAAGGAGATTAACAGCCTCTTTTCCACAAACAAATCAGGTTTTATTAATAGGAATAAAATGTATAACAAAGGTGAAGTTAATAAAGCCAGGAACAAGGTAATAGGGGAAGAGAAAAATGTATAAGCTCCCTGGCTCTAGCAAAGACTGACTCAATCCCCAAACTTGCTTCCAGCTCAGCTAATTCAAAGAGCTGGTCTTGTTTCTATTAAGTCACCACCTGGGGTCCGTAGTTTCTGTGGCAGTGAGCTGTGCAGCCCCTCTCCAGTCCCCTCACAGAAGTTCACCAACAGGAAAGAGAGAGCTCCCAGCCTCAGCATTCTCTTTTCTACCTTTTCTCTCCTTCCCCCAAAAGGGAGGTCCTTTAAGTTACATGGCTGAGAGTGGTCCCCCTGCTGACATCAGCAGTATACATCACTCAGGGCAGGCAAGGTGTGGCCTATATCTAATCATCCCTAGTAGGTACTTCATTGGTTTCTCAAGCAATATCAATATCAAACAAAATCAATCAGGTGGGACCCCTGGGCTTCTACCAAATTCCATTATTTTATCATAGGGACATTCTGGGTTTTTGTTTTCCATTTCTTAGTCTAACAATGCTCAGGGTCCTGGCAGAAAACTGCTCCCCTCCTGCATCCTCATTGTGGGGTGCACAGAGCACTGTTTCTTGGCAAGGCCATTCCTTTCTTCTCTCAGGTAACTGGATGCTCATTTCCTTAGTGGCTGCTTCTTGTACTGGCTGGGTTCTGTAATTACTCTGGCTGCTTCTTCCAAGGGACAAAGGCTTCATTTCAGCCATCCACTTGTCCCTCATGTCTGCATTATAGCGTGGACTGTATTTTGACCTTTCAGCTCTCTGAACTGGTGATAGAGATGATCACACTGGTGAGCATTGATGGGGACCTCCAGGAGGCAGATGGGAACAGTCCTGCAATTCAACACCTCGTATTTATTCTAGACCAACATCTTCAATTGGAGCAAAGAATGGTTGTTCTGCTCCAGCTGAGGGCCCTTATCAAACTTGATGTACTCAAGGTCTTCCAAAACTTTTTCTACATCCTTGCTTCCTTTCATGTATATTGTAAAATCTCACAATGATTACTCATTTCCAGAAGGGAGGTCTTCTTGTGGCCATTTTCAATGTCTTCTAGGCAGGCATCTGTGATCTTCTTTCATGGACATTTCCTTGCTCCTGAATCCTCTTTAGCATCTTGGGAACAGGCACGTCCATATAGATAACCAGATGAGGTGGCATATATGCGGAAAAAGTGAAACATTTCATTTCATTGTAGTTCTCTATGTGCTGTTTTCTGATGAAGCCCTGAACATGGCCTCCATGAAGACTAAGTCACTGAAGATAGACTGCTCTAGGACGACATCTTGTCCTGTGCTCAGCATGTGCTCCAGGGCATCTGGAATACTGAAGAACGTGGTTAGCACTGAGCCAGGATGCAGGCACTCCAAGTTGCCATGGTTACTCCTGGGGGCATCATAGAACTTCTCTAAGCTGCAGTTGTAGCCCAGCTCTGGACTTGAATCATGCCACCCCAGAGGTTTTCTCCGAGTAATGAATGTCAAATTCAGGAAAGCGCTACAAACTGAGATTTTCTGCTAATTGCTTCTGGGGTCACCTTTTCCAGAATATAAATTGCCATGCACAGTTAGCACTTTGCTTTTCTCAGTAACTCTGTGGTTCCCTCACAGACATGTGCACCAAGGCAACATACTGCTGCTGGTGTTGCAAAACTTTATGAATTCCTGCTGCATGTGGGGTGCCCATGGCCCAGAGGCCTCAGGCTGACAGCTGCAAGGACACCACCCAGGACTCGTGGGGTCTCAGGAGAATGGCAGCCATAGCCATGTCCGGGAAGTGGCCTCCACTGTCAAGAGGAAGCAGAGACCTCCATGCTTTACAGTGTTGACCTCTCCCATAAAAAAAAGCTTAAATGCACATGCACCTTATAGGATACTAAAAAAAAATAAACTAGAACCTGCCAAATGCACAGCTCATATATTTGTTTTGTTTTCCAAAAAAGTATGTCTCCCAAAATGCATCTCCAACAGTGTTCCATGTAATGCAGTATAAGAGCAATATTTAACATTATTGAACCTGCTTTAACCTAAATAAGCTTACTGCTTAAGTACAGTCCTACAACATAACTGTGACCTTGAGAAAAGCTGAAATTGTTTAACAGTTTTAGTCTTGGGGGACAGCTAGGTGGCATAGCAGGTAGAGTACTCGCTCTGGCATCAGGAGGACCTGAGTTCAAATATTGCCTCATACACTTGACACTTACTAGCTGTGTGACCCTGGACAAGTCACTTAACCTTCATTGCCCTGTAAACACACACACACACACAAACAAACAAAAAACAAACAAAACAAACAAACAAAAAAATGTTATAGTCTTTACTCAACTTGGTTATAACATCCTAGATGAATGTTTTTCTGTGTTCAAAAATACTGAACCTGAAGTTTTTAAAACAATCCTGATTTTACTTGCAGTAAGCATAAATCACAAGCCTGCATTGCAAAACTGTTAAACTTCATTTTTTGTGTGTGTGTGTTTCTTTAAAAAAAAAAAAAAGTTGACCAAGAGTCATTGATCAGGATTACATTCTCCATCCACCACTCATACTGGACATTCCAGGCATCCCTCCCATTCTGTTCAGTCCCATAGATACATGGCTCCTGCTACTGTAGTAGCTGCTGTTCATCCCTCCTTGGCTCCCTATGCAATGTCTGATTGAAAATCACAGCAGTTGAAGGTGGCAGAGGAAAGGCAGTGAGCTCCTGAACTCATGACACAATCGCTCAAAAAAACATCCAAATAACTTCATAGGAAAATGCCCGGAGCAGCAAAATTCACAGAAGAATGTGCTGAAATCATCTTCTAACCAAGAACGGCTTGGAAGGTCAGAAGGAGGGAGATGCTCTGCTAATACAGGGGTCGAGCCCAACCCCACAGTCACCCTGACATAGAGCCAGTCCCAGGAAGGCCTCACCAGAGAAACAGACCCCCAGAGCCTCTCAATCAGCTGAAGCACCAGTGTTGTCTGGAACTAAGCTCACAATCTGGTAAGAGGGCTGAGCCCTGGGGAGGGGGGAGAATACAGGGTTCTATGCTGGTGCTAAGGCAGAACTTGGATTTTACACCCCTGCTGAGAACCAGGAAGTAGGCTCGAGTAAGAGTGGCCCAGGACAGGGAAGGGCACAGGCTCATCAGAGCTAACAACCACAACACACAAAGCTGGTTGATTAGCAAGTTGGTCTGGGGTCATATAAGGGCCAGGGAACAGGCCGTGTGAGTGAGGAACCTGATTCTCCTTAAATCTTACCACCTGGGACTTCTTAAGCTTGGGATACTGCAGCCTGGAAACAGTGCCCCACTTTAAGGAGCTAAAAGTCAAGTAAAAGAAAGGCAAGATGAGCAGACAGAGAAAGGTGAGCAACATAGAAAGTTTCTTCAGTAACAAGGAAGATCGAGCTGCACCCTCAAAGGAAGATGTCAACATCAGGGCCCTTATATCTAAAGTTTCCAAGAAAAATATGAATTGGTCTCAAGCAATAGAGGTGCTCAAAAAGGACTTTGAAGATAAAGTTAGAGAGGTAGAGGGGAAAATGGAAAGAGAAATGAGGGTAATGCAGGAAAGACATGAGAAAAAAGTCAACAGCTTGAAAAGTCAAATTGGCCAAATGGAAAAGGAGGTACAAAAGTTCTCTGATGAAAATAATTGCCTAAGAATAAGGATTGAACAAATGGAAGCCAGTGACTTTAGGAGAAACCAAGACACTGGTAAAAAATGGAAGTTTTAGCTGAATCATTTGAGAGTTGAGTGCATGCTACTGAAGTGGCTTTTGAAGGACCTCCCTTTTGGGGTGGAGACTGTGATGAACTTCCGGGACGCCAGCTTAAAACTGAGGGTAGAACGGAAGTTTAGACTCTCTCTGTGGCTTTGCAGCTTAGCCGTGGTGGCACACATGTTTGGTGGTCGGCTCTGGTTCTCGGCCTGGCAGGAAGTTTGGGATTCGGTGAGTTTTATAAAGGAATATAGACTAAGCTTAGATCTAAGATTATTCATTTGTATTTCTACTTTCCTATTTCCCTAATTGGTATCACCTTTTGTTGTCTAATTAATTCCCAAACGATAAAAACCAATCCCTCACTGATTAAAGCTCAGAGGCTTTTTTTTTTCTTAGTGGTCTGGGAGATATATAAGGGAAAAGTTAAAGGGGGAGTTTAATGCTCATATATCCAATTTTAAATCTCACAACACAATAAAGTAAATCCAAATGAATAAAATAATAGAGAGCAATGTGTAATATCTTCTGGGAAAAACTGCCGACCTGGAAAATAGGTCCAGGAGAGATAGTTTGAAGATTATTGGTCTACCTGAAAACCATGATCAAGGAAAGAGCTTAGACACCATCTTCCAAGATATTCTCAGGGAAAATTGCCCTGAAATTCTAGAAGAAGAAGCTAAAATAGAAATTGAAAGAATCTACCAATCACTTCCAGAAAGAGATCCCCAAAGGAAAACTCCTAGGAATATCATAGCCAAATTCCAGAGCTCTCAGGTCAAGGAGAAAATATTGCAAGCTGTCAAAAAGAAAGAATTCAAATACTGTTGAACCCTAGTCAGGATAGCACAAGATCTAGCAGCTTCTACATTAAAGGACTGGAGGACATGGAATATGATATTCCAGAGGGCAAAGGAAATGGGATTACAACCAAGAATCACCTACCCAGCAAAAGTCAGCATAATCTTTCAGCGGAAAAAATGGGACTTTAATGAAAAAGAAGACTTTCAGATATTTGTGATGAAAAGACCTGAACTCAATGGCAAATTTGACTTTCAATTACAAGACCCTAGAGAACCATAAAAAATTGAAGCTGGGGGACATACCTGGGTCATACAGTGGGCAACTGTCTTGTGTCTGAGGCCAGGTTTTGGCTGGGATCCCCCTGAGTCCAGGGGGTGATGTTCTGTCCACTGTGTCACTTAGCTGAGTGATGACATCTTTAGGGTTAAATTGAGGGGTGAAGGGAATTCACTGGGGGAGGGGGAAGGGCAGAGGTAAAATCCTACATGAAAGAAACAGGAAAAGGTT
This sequence comes from Dromiciops gliroides, assembly GCF_019393635.1. NCBI lineage: Eukaryota > Metazoa > Chordata > Mammalia > Microbiotheria > Microbiotheriidae > Dromiciops > Dromiciops gliroides. The sequence goes on along the minus strand of NC_057863.1, from coordinate 659,552,954 downwards.
TATGAAGAGGGGGAAGAGATGGGAGAGGAGCAGGACAGCAAATTAATTTTACACTCATCAGAAAAGGCTCAAAGACCTTAAACTCATCAGAGCTGCCTCAAGGAGGTACTGACACACACACACACCCAACTGGGTGGAGTAATCTGTTTAATCTGGACAGTAGAGAATTGGCTCAAAGACCTCAATCTCATTAGAATTGGCTCAAGGATGGAATAATGTACACACTCAATCCGGTGGAGTAATCTCTCTAACCCTGCAGGAAAATAGGAGGGGAAGGGGATAAAGAGAAAGGAGCAAAAGAAGGAAGGGCAGAGTGGGGGAAGGGGACAGAAAAAAGCAAATCCCTTTTGAAGAGTGATAGGATGAAAGAAGATGGATAATAGAATAAATATCATGGAGAAGGGAATAGGATGGAAGGGAAACAGTTAACAATAGTAATCATGAAAAAGAGAAAAGGGGGAAAATTGTACAAAAACTATTTATAGCAACTCTTGGTGGAGGCTAAGAATTGAGAATCAAGGGAATGTCCATCAATTGTGGAATGATGGGAAAAGCTGTGTTATATGATTGTACTGGAATGATCTTGTGCTCCAGGAAATGACAAAGAGGATGATCCCCCAAAAACCTGGAAAGACTAATGAACATCAATGTATAGTGAAGTGAGCAGAGCTGGCAGGACATTGTGCATAGTGACAGCAGTATTGTTCAATGAGCAATTGTGAATGACTTAACTACTCTCAGCAGTGCAATGATCCAAGACAATCCCAAGGAACTAATGAGGAAGCTTACTCTGAACCCCTATAGAAAGAACTGATAAAAAGAACACTTGTGGATTGTACATATATAACCTGATTGCAATCTTGTGGAGGGGGGAGGAAAGGGAGGGAGGGAGAAAAATTTGGAACTCTAAATCTTATGAAAATGAATGTTGAAAATTACCCTTACATGTAACTGGAAAGTAAAATAAATGTTTGTTGCTGGGGGAAAAAAAAGAAAATTATGGCAGTTTTGGGGGGCAGCTAGGTGCTTTTGACTAAAGCACTGGTCCTGGATTCAGGAAGACCTGAGTTCAAATCTGGCTGCAGACACTTGACAATTACTAGCTGTGTGACCCTAGGCAAATCACTTAACCCTCATTGCCACCCTTCCCCCCCAAAAAACCCCAAATAAACAAACAAACAAAAACCACTGGAATTTTCCTTGGTCATATCTGCTCATGCTGCTTTGACCACATTAGCCTCTGCTGAAACTCCCACTCAGCTGCTGGCTATCTGGACTACCATAAGTGGACTTGTTTGACAAGCTCACACCTCACATCATTTGGCAACCATAAGCACCACCAGTTGCTCCTGCTGTAGAATTTAAGTCTTCATTACTGTGCTGCATATTTTCTTTGACATAGCTCCCACAGCATCTTCATGAGTAGCAAATTCAACATCTGCCTCTCCAGTCATTCTGCCATTTAGTCCAATTTCAACGTGTCCTTGAGGGTTGAGTGGTGAGAAAAAATTGTAAATATCATTTTCAGTAGCTCTGTAAGGTAATCCCCTTGTGTGCATACAATGGTCTGTTATACTCTGGAAGGTGGACCCACCATCACCATATCTATGACCAGACATTCCTGCAGATCAGTAATTGTTGTCTCTTCCACATCTATGTGACCCAAAGCCATATCCATCATTATATACATTGTAGTCACAATAACCTCCATACCCTCCACCATAGTCACCTCACCTCATTCTTTCAAACCCAGCTCCTCTACCAAGGCTGTTATAGCCTGTGTTATCTTCTTTGCTACAGTGAAATGGGAGTTCTCTAAGGAACACAAAGCCATCATTGGCAGCATCAGGCGTTTCAACACCCAAACCATTTCAACGTTGTTTGACTTGAATACTTCAACATATCTGTGTCCCATTGTTTCTATGTCTTTTTTCAGTGCCAATTTGACTTCATGTTCAAGTTCAACAAATATTTCTCCACTTGGTCTGGCTTTTGAGGTATAGATGAAAGGTATGCCTGATTCCCCTTTTCAAATTTTGCATTCTAAGAAGGAGCATCGGACTTTATCAGCAAAGCAGGACCAGGGCAAGCCCTGAACCTTCCCCATGAAGCCTTCTCTGCCTTTTGATGCTCAGCATCATCTTGTTCAGTCAGAGGCAGTGACTCCATACTTGACTTGAGTGTGGCTACAAAGAAATGCACATTTAGTTGGGGGGTTTTTTGTAGTTTTTTTGGCAGGGCAATGAGTGTTAAGTGACTTGCCCAGGGTCACACAGCTAGTAAGTATCAAGTGTCTCTGGCTGGATTTGAAGTCAGGTCCTCCTGATTCCAGGGCCAGTGCTTTATCCACTGTACCACCTAGCTGCCCCCAGTTTTAAATTTAAAAAAACCACACACCATGAATTCTTATTGTTTTAATGGTTTTGAGAGCCAGAAGAGAAGGAAGGGTAGAAAGAATGCATTAGTGTAGAAGAGAGGAAGGTGGGTTAACTTTTCCTTGTATTTGGGATACATGGAAAAAGAGCATACAAACAAGTAGGGAGAAGTGGGAGAAGAACCTCACCTTTATAGAAAATATACAAATAAGATTCAAACACATACATATAAACTATTTATTATAAGAAGTTATCACACTCAAGAAGGAAAAAGCAGGGACCGTGATGGAATGGGTTAAAGGGGAGGACAATAGTAAGGAGGGAATAGTTATTAGTAAATCTATCTAATCTTAAAGAAGGAATCAAAGAGGGAAAATCAGAGAACAAGATGCTAAGTGGGTACCCTATATGATCCTTTAGAAAATTGAAGAAAGAGAAAGTTCATTCAAAGTAACTGTAGACAAAATAAAACCAACATCTTACTCCATATACCAAAAGAAGATCAAATTGTGTACATGATTTAGACATAGTGATACCATAGGTAAATTAGGAGAGGAAGGAAAAGTTTAGAACTAAGATCTATGGAGGGAAGAAGAATTTATGATCAAATAAGAGATAAAGATTAATATGAAATTCAAAATGTAGTATTTTGAGTACATTAAATTAAAGTTTTTGTACAAACAAGAACAATACAACCAAGATTAGAAGGGAAGCAGAAAGCTGGGAAAGAATTTTTGGACTGAGTGTTTCTGATAAAGACCTCATTTCTAAAATATACTGGGAACAAAATCAAATTTATAAGAATGCAAGTCATTCCCCATTTGAGAAATGGTCAACGGATATGAACAGGCAGTTTTCAGATGAAGAAATCAAAACTATATATTGCCATTTGAAAAAAATTCCCTAAATCAATACTGATTAGAGAAATGAAAATTGAAACAACTCTGAGGGGCAGCTAGGTGGCACAGTGGATAGAGCACTGGCCTTGGAGTCAGGAGGACCTAAGTTCAAATCCAGCCTCAGACATTTAACACTTACTAGCTGTGTGACTCTGGGCAAGTCACTTGACTCCAATTGCCTCACCAAAAAAAAAAAAAAAAAATGAATAAAGATTATTTACAAGCATAACAAACCTCATGTTTATATAGAAAATCCTTTGGGTCAGCTAGGTGGATAAAACACTGGTGCTGGATTTAGGAGGCCCTGAGTTCAAATTTGGCCTCAGCCACTTGACACTAGCTGTGTGGCAAGTTACTTAACCCTCATTACCTGGCCCCCCCAAATAAAGAACAACTCTGAGGTACCACCTCACACCTATCAAAATAGCTAATATGACAATAAAGCAAAAAAAGAAAACAATAAATGTGGGAGAAGTTATGGAAAAATTGGTACACTAATGCATTGTTTGTGGAGTTGTGAATTCATCCAATCATTATGGAGAACAATTTGGAACTATGCCCAAAGGGCTATGGGACTGTGCATGCCCTTTGACCCAGTAATGCCACTACTAGGTCTGTATCCCAAAGAGATCATACAAAAGGGAAAAGGACTCATATGTACAAAACATATTGGCAAAGAATTGGAAATTGAAGGAATGCCCATCGATTGGGGAAAGGCTGAACATGTTGTGGTAAATGAATGTAATGGGATATTATTGTGTTATAAGAAATGATGAGCAGGTAGATTTCAGAAAAAACCTGGAAAGACTTAAATGGACTGATGCTGAGTGAAGTAAGCAGAATCAGGAGAACACTGTACACAGTAACAGCAACATTGTGCGATGGTCAACTGTGATAGACTTTGCTCTTCTCAGCAATAAAAATAATCCAAGACAATTCCAAAGGAATCATGATAGGAAATGCTCTCCACATACAGAAAAAAAAAAGAATTGTGGAATCTGAATTCAGATTGAACCATACTGTTTCTACTTTTTTTTTTCTTTTATGAGGTTTTTTCCCCTTTTATTCTGATTTTTCTTTAACAACATCGACTAATGCAGAAATATATTTATTCTGATTGTACATGTGTAACCTATATCAGATTGCTTTCTGTCTAGTGGAGGGGGAGGGAAGGAAGGGAGGGAGAAAAATTTGGAACTCAAAACAAATGTTGAAAACTATCTTTACATGTAACTGAAAAATAATAAAATACTTTTATGATTAAAAAATAAAATATGGGGGCAACTAGGTGGTGCAGTGAATAAAGCACTGGCCCTGGATTCAGGAGTACCTGAGTTCAAATCTGGCCTCAGACACTTGACACTTATTGGCTGTGTGACCCTGGGAAAGTTATTTAACCCTTATTTCCCTGCAAAAATAACAACTAACTAAATAAATAAAATATATCATATTCTGCATTTTATGAAAAAAAAGAAAATTGGGGAAATAGCTATATGAAGAGTAAATGAAAATGAAGGTGTCATAGTGCAATTATGTGAAACTGCAAATCAAATTATTTCAGAGAACCCTGGGTAATATGAACTGATGTTGAGTGAATGGAACATAAGTAGGGGAATATTTTATGCAAGGACAATAATGGTGTAAGGGTGGAAAAAAACTTTCAAAGACTTAAGAACTCATGAACAACTCAAAAAACTACAATGTTTTAAGAGGACCTCTGTTGAATCATGGTGCTCAACTCTTGACTGAAAGTAATAGACAGACATAAAGTACAGAAACATATTTTTGACAGGAACATAATTTGGGTTAATTCTATTTAACTGTGCTTATTTGTTTTTGTTTTTTTTCCCCCTTTAATTAGAAAGTTGTTTGAGTCTACATAGGATTAACAATAGGAATGCAAGATCTCCCAATGCAAAGATGGTGGAGCGTGGAAGGAACCCTCTGACGCCTTCAGAAATTTCCCCTCTAAACAATAAACTGACAGAATTATTCCAGGACCATGAAATCAGGTTACCAGTCCTTCAGGAATGATCTTTCTTATTGGAGTGAGAGTGGGGGTGAAGTCTGAGAGCAGCAGTAACAACAGCAGCCAGTCTAACTGCTGCAAGGGTATAAGCCCAGTTCAATGCATCAGTGAGGCCCTGCCCTCTTACAAACCAGCTATCCCCTAAACAAGTGAGCAACTGGAGCTGCAGAGCTCCACAGGCCCCACACCATTGACCCCACTCATAGCACAAGCCACCTGGGAGGCCTTCATCACACTACTGAACAGTATTAAATCTCCTGCCCTGAGAGCCTACCAGTGGAGAGATTCTGTTTCCATCACAACCCAGTAGCAGGTCCCTCAACCCTCAGGCAGATCCTGAACAAAATTATTCCCCCAGATCCTGCTAGTAGAGAGACCCTGCTTCTATAGCAACCAAGCAACAGTTCACTACTCATGGAACTGATGAGCAACCATATCTTTCCTTTAGCACCAGCCACCAGAAAGACTCTGTTCCCATAGAAACCAATCATTGGAGCAGGCCAGCAGCTGAACCTCACACCAGGGAAGGCAGACATGGAGAATCCACCCATCAGTACAAACCAGGAAAGAAGGCTATTATAGAAATAAAGCAAGCTGCTAAGCCCTAAAGCACAGTGGAAGCCAGCAGTAAGACCCTGAGCCCAAGCACAAAAACAAAGGACACTGCAGGACTAAAGTCCAACTCTCACACTGTGAGATTTAAAATTGGATATTAGATCATAAATCTCCCCTCTTTAACCTTTCCCTTAATTTATCTCCCAGACTAGTAAATGGAAGAAGCTTCTGGTTTTCTAGTTAGAGCTTTAGTGTGTGGTAGTTACCAGGTGATGTTGATTAGAGGGATAGGAAAGTAGAAATACAATACAAATCATCTTAAGTCTAAGCTTAGTCTATAAGCTTAGTCTATATTCCGTATAAAACTCACCAAAAGCCCAAGGCCACCTTTGGGGAGAGAGAGAGACCGAGTCAAGCGCGTGCTGCTAACCGCGAGCCGGGTTGAGTCGAATTCCAGTCAGCGTCTGGAGTACAGTGCAGTCAGGAGACCAGCAGAGCAGGAAAAAGATCTCCCACTTCCATTCTCTCTTTGCCTTTTAAGCTTGCACCCCGGAAGTCGAGTGCATAGCAGGCAATCTGGCGTGCGTAGCTCATGCCGTTGGTCTCCTGCCCAAAAGGGTGGTCCTTAAAAAAACTGGCATCTCTCCATTATCGCTAGCCGACTGTTAAAACTTTTAGTCTTTACAGACTAATGTCAAAGCATCAGTTCATGAGGACAAAAAAAATCACCCCTCTGAACAAAACTTTCCTCTCTTCCTTTTCTATATTGTTCACATATTATTAGTTAGCAATAGTTATTATATTCTTTTTACTGTTCCATCTAGGAAATATTTTGTTTCTTGAGGAACAAAAGGGGGGAATGTGGTAAAAAAAAGTTTTAACAGTTGGCTAGCAATAATGGAGAGACGCCAACATAAAAACAGCAGGTCATGGAAATAAAGGCAAAAAAATGAGGAAAAAATTAAGCTTGACAATATAAGCTTTCTATACTGATAGGGAGGATCAAAGCAGAAAATCAGAAAAATGATAGAGTGAAAATGTCTACATTTGAAACCTCAAAGAAAAATATAGTTTTTTCCCAGGCCCAAAAAAAATTCCTGGAAAAGTTTAAAAATGGTTTTAAATAGCAAATTAGAGAAGGAGAAAATTTGGGAAAAGAAATAAGACTAAAGCAAGAGATTCAGTTTATTGACTGACCAACAAAGAAAAAAGATTCATCAAAAAGAGTAAATAGTATGAGAAAAGATACACAAAATTAACTGCGGAAAAAAGCTCCCTTAAAATAAAAAACAAAAACAAACAAAAAAAGAATTTTTCCAAATAGGAAAAAAAAGAACTACAACTACAAAGGCTCACTGAAGAAAGTACTTCCTCAAAATTTAGAATTGAACAAGTGAAAACTAATGACTCTATAAAAACAAGCAAACTAACTAACTAACCTAGAAAATAGATACTAGGAAGATAATATAAGAATTGTTTAATTACCCAAAGTCCATGATCAAAAACAAACATAAAAAACAAAAAATTAAATAAAAAATTACGGGCATCTTTCAAATTATTTAAAAAGAAATTGCCCTGAAATATTAAAACCAGATGGCAAAATAGACATGGAAATAATCCACTGATCACTTCCTGAAAGTGATCTGAAAATGAAAACTTCTAGGAAAATCATAGCCCAATTCAAGAGCTCACAGATCAAGGAGAAATTACTGCAAACAACCAAAAAGAAAGAGTTCATATATAATTGAACTACATTAAAGATTACACAAGATATGGCAGCTTCTGCATTAAAGAAGCAGAAGGCTTGGGATATGAAATAACAGAAGGCAAAGGAGTTAGGTTTACAACCAAGAATCACCTAGCTAGGAAAATTGAATATATTCTTTTTTGGGGGAAAATTGATATTTAATGAAATATAAAACTGTCAAGCATTTCTAATTAAAAGACCAGAACTGAATATATGTTTATGTTTCTATATGAAAAAAATCATATTTATAACTCCCAAAAATCTATTAATTAGAAAGCGTATATGTAGATAGAAAGTGTGGATATAAGTGGACATCAAAATGGAATGATACCCTAAAAAACAAAATTAAGGGTTGAGATATAGCACTGGAAGAAGAAGGGGAGGGTTGAAAGGGGTAAAAGATTATACCACATAAGAGAGGCATGAAAGAGCTATTATAAAAGAGGGGAAGATGGGGCAGGGGGAATGTAGGAACAGTTTAAACCTTACTCACATCAAAATTGGCACAAAGAGTAAATAACATTCAAATTCAGTTGGATATAGAAATCTATCTTATTGTTTGAGGAAGTAGAAAAAGGATGGGAATAATAGAAGAGGAATGGGGGATAGATAAAAGGGTAGGCACATTGGGGAATGTGGTGATCAGAAGTAAAAAAGAAACTTGTAATGAGGGAAAAGGTGGGGATAAATTAAAGAGGGGGAAACAGGGGAATAAAGGATATAGGGAAATACACAATTAGTTATCATAACTATAAATGTGAATGGGATTAACTCATCCATTAAGTGGAAGCAGATAACAGAATGGATTAAAGAACAAAATTCTACAATATGTTTACAAGAAACATATTTGAAGTAGAGAGATACTCACAGGGTAAAGTTAAGGGGCTAGAGCAGAATCAATTATGTTTCAGCTAAAGCAAAAAACAAACAAATGAAAAATAACAAGGGGTAGCAATCATGATTTCAGACAAAGAAAAAGTGAAAATAGATCTAGTTAAAAGAGAAGGAAACTATACATTCCTGAAAGGTACCATAGGTACAAAGTCAATACTTAATATATTTGCACCAAATGGTATAGAATCTAAATGTTTTAAGAAGTTGAATGAGTTACAGGAGGAAATAAATAATAAAACCATACTGGTAGGGTACCTTAATGTTCCCCTTTCAGAACTAGATAAATCTAACTAACAAATAAACAAGAAAGAAGTTAAGGATGTGAATAAAATTCTGGAAAAAATTAGATCTTTGGAAAAAAGTGAATGGGGATAGAAAGAATTGTACATTTTCTCAGCAATACCTAGTACCTAGCCACACAAAAATTAACCATGTAGTAGGATATAAAAAATAGTTACAACCAAATACAGAAAAGCAGAAATAGTAAACAAATTCTTTTAATTTCATAGTGCAATAAAATTTCATAGTGCAATAATGGACAATGGCAAGAGAGATTAAAATTAAATGGGAATTCCATTTAAAATAACTATAAACAGTCTAAAATACTTGGGAGTCTACTTGCCAAGACAAACCCAAGAAATATATGAATACAACTATAAAACATTTTTCACAAAAATAAAGCCAGATATAAACAATTTGAAAAAATATTAATTGCTCCAGGAAAGACTGAGCCAATATTATAAAAATGGCAATCCTACCTCAATTAATCGATTTATTTAGTAGTATACCAAACTATCAAAAATGTGTTTTATATGCAGAAAAAATAATAGCATTCATCTGGAAGATGAATATGCAGAAAAAATAATAGCATTCATCTGGAAGAACAAAAGTTCAAGGATATCAAAGAAATCAATGAAAAAACTATGGTTCTGGCTAAGAACTAAAGAGGTGAATCAGTGTAATAGAGTAGGTAGAAATTATACCATAGTAAATGACTATAGTAATCTAGTATATGATTAACCCAAATATCCAAGCTTTTGGAAGAAATACTAATTTTTTGACAAAATCTGCTGGGAAAACTGGAAAACAGTATGGCAGAAACTGTTTATACACCAACATCTCACACTGTATACAAATATAAGGTCAAAATGGATACATGATTTACATATAAAGGGTGATACCTTATGAAAATTAAGAGAGCATGTCAGATTTATGGAAAGGTGAAGAATTTAGAACCAATAATCTAAAGAGCATTATAAAATGTAAAATATATCATTTTGATTACATAAAGTTTTGTTTGTTTTGTTTGTTTTTAATTTTTAAATATTTTTTCAGTTTAAACATTATTATTTATATTTTTATATTTCAATCTCTATCCCTCCCTCCATCCCTTCCCTCCCCTCTTCCTGAGGTGGCAAACAATCCGATATGGGTTATACATATATGATCATGCAAAACATCACCATATTTGTCACTTAATGAGAGAATGTGAAAAATAGCATCCTTCAGTCTGTTCCATCAATATCAGTTCCTTCTTCGAAGGTGGATAGTATGTTTCATGAATATTCTTTTGGGATTGTCTTGGATTATCATATTGTTGAGAATAGTCATTCAAAGATCTGCTCTAAATATTTTTGTACAAATAGGTCTTTTTTTCTCTTTTTGGTGTTGTCTTTGGGATATAAACTAAGTAGTGGTATTCCTCAATCAAAGGGTATGCACAATTCCATAGCCTTTTGGGCATTGTTCCAAATTGCTCACCAGAATGGTTGAATCTTTTCACAGGTCCACCAACAGTGGATTAGCATTCCAGTTTTCCCACAATCCCTCTAACAACCAATATTTTCCATTCTTGATATATTTGGCATTCTAATAGGTGTAAGGTAATATCTCAGTTGTTTTAATTTGCATTTCTCTGTTCATTAATGATCTAGGGCATTTTTTTCATATGATTATAGATAGTTTTGATTTCTTTGTCTGAAAACTGTCTGTTCAAATCCTTTGACCATTTATCAATTGGGGAATGACTTGTATTTTTAAAAAACTGATGCAGTTCTTTATATATTTAAGAAATAAGGCATTTATCAGAGATATTTGTTTCAAAAATTCTTTCACAGTTTTCTACTTGCTTTGTAATCTTGGATAAATTAGTTTTGTTTTTCCAAAAGCTTTTTAATTTTATATAATCAAAATGATCTATTTTACATTTACTTTTATTCTCTATATCTTCTTTGGTCCTAAATCCTTCCTCTGTCCATAAATCTGCCAGACAATTCCATAGTCCTTTAATTTTCTTATGGTTTCAGCTTTTATTTGTAAATCATGTACCCATTTTGACTTTATTTTAGTATATGTGTGAGATGTTTGGCTATCCCTAATTTCTGCCATGCTGTTTTCTAGTTTTCCCAGAAATTTTTGTTAAACAATGAGTTTTTGATACAAAAACTTACAACCTTGCCTTCATCATAGACTAGATTACTATAGTCATTTTACTATAGTGTTGTTTCTATCTCTTCTATTCCACTGATCTACCTCTCTATTTCTTAGCCAGTACCAGATTGTTTTGATAATTACCACTGTAATAATTGGAGTGATACCACCTGCTGGAGAGTTACTACAGGAAAGCTCCACCATGAGGAGAAGGCGTCTGAGGGCAATCCATGTGGTCAAGTTCTTTGGCCTCAGGAAATGACGTTTGCTCGTGGGTACTGTCTATCAAAACTACCAGCCAATCCACTTGAGGAGCCTCCCATTTCTGGGAGGAGAACACAAAGTAGGAAACGGATGCTGGCAGAGGGGTTCTTCCTCTTTGGGTGAGAAACATCGGCTTGGTGGCAGGACTTCATGTGGGAGGTTAGGAAGGCTAGGATTTTCATAATATAAGAAATCTGTCCTCAGTCTTTCTCTCTCTTTACTATCTTATATCTTTGAATAAACCCTTAAAAGCCTAAACTCCTGGTGAATTTATCAGTGATTTTAGCCAGTTTCCCCCCAAAACTGGGGGTGGGGACAGATTAGAACCCACATTTAGATTTTTGAACAACAGTTTGGCTGACCACAAAGAGGAAAGCTGAACCTCCATCTTCTGGTCTTCAAGTAGGATTTTCTAAGTACACAATCATATCATCTGTAAAGAGTGATAATTTTGCTTCATCCCTGCTTATTCTAATTCCTTTCATTTCTTTTTCTTTTCTTATTCCTATAGCTAACATTTCTAATACAATATTAAATAATGAAGGTGATAATGGGCATCCTTGCTTCACCTCTGATTGTATTGGAAAGGCTTTTAGGTTATCCCCCTTTCAGATAATGCTTGCTGATACTCTTAGATAATTAGTACTTATCATTTTAAGGTAAGCTTTTAGTTCTATGTTCTCTAGAGTTTTTAATAGGAATGGGTGCTGTATTTTGTCATAGGTCTTTTCTGTATCTATTGTGATAATCATATTATTTCTGTTGCTTTTGTTATTAATGTAGTCAATTATGCTAATAGTTTTCCTAATATTGAGACATCTCTGCATTCCTAGTATCAATCCCTCTTGGTCATAGTGTATGGTCTTTGTGATATATTTCTGTAATCTATTTGCTACTATTTTATTTAAAATGTTTGCATCAATATTCATCAGTGAGATTGGTCTATAATTTTCTTTCTCTGTTCTGGCTCTTCCTGTTTTGGGTATGAGCACCATATTTGTCTCATAAAAGGAATTTGGTAGGACTCCACCTATTTTTTTTCAAATATTTCATGTAGTATTGGCATTAATTGTTCTTTAAACATTTGCTAGAATTTACTAGTGAATCCATCTGCTCCTGGGGGGGTTTTCTTAGGAGGTTCATTGATGACTTGATCAATTTATTTTTCTAAAATTGGGTTAATTAAATATTTTATTTCTTCTTCTGCTAATCTGGGTAACTCATATTTTTGTAGATATTCATCCATTTCATTTAGATTGTTAAATTTATTGGCATACAATTTGGCAAACTAGTTATTGATAATTGTCTAATTTTCCTCTTCATGGGTGGTGATTTCACCCCTTTCATTTTTGATCCTAGTAATTTGGTTTTATTCTTTTCTTTTTTTGATCAAATTAATCAATGGTTTTTTTTTCTTTGTTTTCTTCATAGAACCAGCTTCTAGTTTTATTTACTAATTCAATGGTTTTCTTACTTTCAATTGTATTAATCTCTCCTTTGATTTTCAGGATTTCCAATTTGGTGCTTAAATGGGAATTTTTAATTTGTTCATTATCGAGTTTTTTTTAGTGGGATGACCAAATCATTGATTTTCTTCTTCTCTATTTTAATTATGTAAGTGGTTAGGGATATAAATTTTCCCCTTGGAATTGCTTTTGCTGCATTGCATAAATTTTGATATGTCGTCTCATCATTGTCATTTTATTTAATGAAATCATCAATTGTTTCTATGACTTGTTCTTTGACCCACTTGATTTTTAGGATCAGATTATTTAATTTCCAATTGGTTTTTAATCTCTTTTTCAATTGTGCATTATTGAATGTAATTTTATTGCATTATGATCTGAAAAGGAAATATTTATTATTTCTGCTTTTCTGCATCTGGTTGCTAAATTTTTATGCCCTAATACATGGTTAATTTTTGTGTAAGTCCCATGTACTGCTAAGAAGAAGGTATATTCCTTTCTATTCCCATTCAATTTTATCCAGTGACCTATTATATCTAATTTTTCAGGAATTTTATTCATTTCCTTAACTTCTTTCTCATTTATTTTTGGTCAGATTTATACAGTTCTAACTGGGGAAAGTTAAGGTCTCCCACTAGGATAGCTTTGTTACCTATTTCCTGCTGTAAGTCATTCAACTTCTCCTTCAAAAATTTAGAAGCTATACCATTTGGTGCATATATGTTAAGTATTAATATGATTTCATTGTCTATGGTGTCTTTCAGCAAGATATATTTTCCTTCTTTATCTCTTGTACCTAGATCTATTTTTGCTTTTGCTTTGTCTGAAATAATTATTGCTACCCCTGATTTCTTTGCTTCAGCTTAAATATAATATATTTTCTCCATCCCTTTACATTTACCCTACGTGTATCATTCAGTGTTAAATGTGTTTCTTGTAAACAGCATATTATAGGATTTTGTTTTTTAATCCATTCTGCTATCTGCTTCTATTTAATGGGTGAGTTCATCCCATTCATATTTATAGTTATGGTGACTTTTTATTTCTCCATAAAGCTGAAAATTTAACTTTCAAATACAAGACTCATGAGAAGCATAAAATGGGAAACAGAAAGAGGAAATCATAAGGGATACCTATATGGGAAGATTATACTTGTAATTCATAAAAACTTTTTTATTATTAAGCAATTTCAAGGATAATATATAGAGGACACAGACACGAGCTGAATAGGAAGGGATGATTTCTTACAAAAATAAAATAGGAAGTGAGAGAGAAATGCAGAAGGAAAAAGAGAGAAGTGGAACAGGATAAATTATCTCACTTATAAGAAACAATAAAAAGCTTATACAGAGGATGGGAATATGGGGAGCTGAAGAGAAATGAGTGAGCCTCATGCTCATCAGAATTGCCTCAAAAAGGGAATAATGTGTGATCACTTGAGTATAGAAATTTATCTTATCCTAGAGGAAAATAGGAGGGAAAGATAACAAATAGAGGTAGGATGGGTGATATAAGGGAAGTTGGATTGGGTGAGGGAGTGGTCAGAAGCAAAATGCTTTTGAGGAGGGACAGGGTGAAAGGAGAGAGAATAGGAGAAAATGTCTTTGGTGGCAAAGAACTGGAAATTGAGGGAATGTCCATCAATAGTGGAAAGGCTAAACAAGTTGTGGCATATGGAATATTATTGTGCTGTAAGAAACAATGAGGAGGAGAAGGAATAGGAGGAGAAACCTGGAAGGACTTACATGAACTGATGCTGACTGAGAGGAGCAGAACCAGGAAAATATTGTACACAGTAATAGCAACATTGTGTGATGAACAATGGGGATAGACTCGGCTCCTCTCAGCAGTGCAATGATCCAAAAGTTTCAAAGAATTCATGATAGAAAGTGCTCTCTTTTTTATGATCTCTTTTGGAAAAAGACCCAAAAGTGGTATTGCTGGGTCAAAGGGTATACACAGCTTTATAGCCCTTTGAGCATAATTCCAAATTGTTCTCCAGAATGGTTGGATCAGTTCACAGCTCCACAAACAATTCATTAGTGTTCCAATTTTTCCACAGCTTCTCCAACATTTATTATTTTCCTTTCTTGTCATATTAGCCAATTTTATAGGAGTCAGGTGGTACCTCAGAGTTGTTTTAATTTGCATCTCTCTAATCAATAGTGATTTAGATCATTTTTTCATATGGCAATAGATAGCTTTGATTTCTTCATCAAAAAACTGCCTGTTTATATCCTTTGACCATTTCTCAATTGGGGAATGACTTGGATTCTTATAAATTTGATTTAGTTCCTGATATATTTTAGAAATGAGGGCTTTATCAGAAGTACTGGCCATAAAAATTGTTTCCCAGCTTTCTGCATCCCTTCTAATTTTGGATGCATTGCTTCTGTTTGTACAAAATCTTTTTTAATTTAATGTAATTAAAATCATCCATTTTGAATTTCATAATATTCTCTATATCTTGTTTGGTCATAAACTGTTCTCCTTTCCAAAGATCAACATTATGTCTTGATCAACTGTGATAGACTAGATTCTTCTCACTAATCCAATGGTACAAGAAAGTTCCAAAGGACTCATGATGGAAAAGGCTCTCCAAATCCAGAAGAAAAAAAAGGAACTGTGGAATGTGGATGCTGGATGGAACATACTAGTTCTTTTGTTTTTGGTGCTGTTGTTTTTCTTTTTTGAGGTTTTTCCTTTTTGCTCTGATTCTTCTCTTATAACATCCCTAATGCAGAAATATGTTTAATGTTACATATATATATAACCTATATCAGATTACCTGCTGTCTAGAGGAGGGGTGAGGGAGGGGAGGGAGGTAGAAAAAGTTGAAATTTGAAATCTTATATAAACAAATGTTTAAAACTTAATTAATTAATTAATTAATTAAAAAAAAGAAAGTGCTCTCAACATCCAGAAAAAATCACTGTGAATTATGAATCCAGATTGAACCATACTGTTTCTACTTTGTACTGTTTTTATTCCCTCTTGCTTGAGGTTTTCCCTTGTGCTCTAACTCTTCTTTCACAATATGACTAATACAGAAATATGTTTAATGTGATTGCACATATACAACCTATATCAGACTTCTTTCCATCTTGGGGAGGAGGGAGGGAAGGGAGGGTGGTAGAAAAAGAAAATTTGGAACTAAAAATCCTGTGAAAAAAATGTTGAAAATTATCCTGGAAAAATAAAATACTTAATAAAAAATTACATGTAATTGAGGAACAATAAAATATTAAATAATATTTAATATTATATTTTAAATGTTAGCTATTGCAATAAGAGATGAAAAATAAATTAAAGGAATGAGAATAGGCAATGAGGAAACAAAACAACAAATCTTTATAGGTGATATGATATTATATTTGAAAATAATAGAGAATCAGCTAAAAACTACTTTAAATTATTAACAAATTTAGCAAAATTGCAGGATACAAAATTAAATCATAAGCATTTCTATATAGTACCAAGTCAAGCAGCATGAAATAGAAAGAGAAATTCCATTTAAAATAACTGAATAATAAAATACTTAGGAGTCTAGTTCCCAAGACAAACACAAGAAATATATAAACACAATTATAAAACACAAAGTCACAAATACAAATAAAGTCAGATCTAAAGAACTGGAAAAATATCAATTTCTCATGGGTTGGCTGAGCCAATATAACACAAATGGGAATCCTATCTAAATTAAACTATGGAAGAACAAAAGCTCAAGGATATCAAAGGGATCAATTGGAGGGGGAAAAAAAGGAAAGTAGGTGCTCTAACTCTAGCAGATTTCAAATTGTATTATAAAGCAGTAATTATCAAAACTATCTTGTATTGGCTCATAAATAGAGTAGTGGATCAGGGGAATATAATAGGTAAAAATTATACCATAGTAAATGTCCAGAGTAATCTAGTACATGATGAACCAAATATCTAGGGCTTGGGGACCAAAAAAATCATTATTTGACAAAAATTTCTGCAAAAACTGGAAAACACTATGGCAAAAACTAGGCATAGACCAACATCTCACACTCCATACTAAAATAAAGTCAAAAGATGTACATTATTTACACATAAAATGTGATACCATAAGCAAATTAAAAGAGTATGGAATAGTTTATGTGTCAGATTTATGGAGAGGGGGAGAATTTAGAACCAAAAAAGCTGTAGAGACTATTAAAAAATGTAAAATAGATAATTTCCATTATAGAAAATTAAAAACCTTTTCCACAAATGAAACCAATGTAACCTAAATTATAAGAAAAGCATAAAACTGGGAAAGAATTTTTGCAATAAGTATCTCTGATAAAAGCTTCATTTTCCAAATATACAAAGACCTGATTCGAACTTATATAAACAGGGGCAGGTAGGTGGCACAATGGATAAAGCACCGGTCCTGGATTCAGGAGGACCTAAGTTCAAATCCATCCTTGGACTCTTGACACTTACTAGCTGTGTGACCCATGTCACTTAACCCTCATTGCCCCACAAATAACCAAAAACAAAACAAATTTACATAAACAAATACGTCATTACCCAATTGATAAATGCCTGAAATATATAAATAGGCAGTTTTCAGACAAAGAAATAAAAGCTATCTACAGCTATGTAAAAATGCTCTAGAAAATACCCTTTAATCCATAAATAACACTGTGTGGTTTATATACTAAAGACATCAAAAAAAAGGGGAAAGGACCTGTATGTATAATGTGTCTATCTACATATATGTATATATGTATGTAAATATGTATGTATGTGTATATATGTATATTAATAGGAACTCTTTGTGGTAGCTAAGAATTGGAAATCAATAGGATGCTCATGAATTTGGGGATGACTAAACAAGCAGGTGTATATGAATATAACAAAATATTGAATTATAAGAAATGACAAGCTGGATGATTTCAGAAAAAAACTGGAAAGACTTACATGAATTGATGCATACCTATGTGAACTGTGAGAAAATGATTATTAATAATGGATTTCTTGAGGAGAATCGGTTTTAGTTGTCTTTCTCTCCCCCTGATGCCAGCAAGTGAAATTCTTAGGAGGAAGTTTTGATCATGTTCAGGGCCAACTCCAGGTGTATAATGGGAATGGAGATAACCTTTTTGTCTAGCAAAGTGATTTTATTTTTATTTTATTTTTATGGGATTTTACCACACCCACATAATGGACTTTGTCCTGAGCACCATGGGGGAGAGTCTTTTTGCACACTTCTTCCTGATGTCTGTCATCTGTAGAGATCATTTTAATATGACCCACCCTCAAGTCATGTCAACCAATGGAGTTGAAGGATGCTATCCAATTAGCTTTGATCAATATATAATGATTCACCTCTATCAAAAGAGGATAAAAGATGAGATCACATGAGGGACGCCATTGTTTTTGTTGTTCTAGGCTTCCTGGACCCACTGTCACTTGGTGTGCACTCAGCACAGGGTAGGTGGGTAGGCCATGTGCTCTCTGGGAGACAACATGGTGCTGGTGCTTTTTTGCTTGTGTTAACTTCCTCACAGTCTATTCTTTACTAGTTTTTAATATTAATTAATAATAAATGCTTACTGCCAAACTAGGTGAAATAGCCCTTATATAAATAATCATTAAAATTATAAGTAGCAAATATTTTAGCAAGCACAGCCTAACACAAATAATTTTTAAAACACAGAACAGAACCAGGAGAACATAGTAAATGATAACAGCAATATTGTTCAATGAAGAATTGTGAATGACAGCTATTATTAGCAATACAATGATCCAAGACAATCCCAAAGGACTAATGATGAAACATATCGCCCTCTAGAAAAAGAACAGATATTGATTGAAAACAGACTGAAGCATGCTAATTTTCACTTTCTCTTTTTTCATTTTTTTTCCTTTTATTGGAGTCTTCTTATACAAAATGAATAATCTAGAAATGCTTTACATAATTGTACATGTATAACCTACATCTATAGTTTACTGCCTCATGGTGGGGGGAGGGAAAGGAGGGAAAGAGGGATAGAATTTAGAACTCAAAATTTAAATCAAATGTTTATTTTTTTAAAAGGAAATGCCAAAAGAAGAGAAGTGTATATGTGTGTGTTTGTGTGTATATACTGTGGTAAAAAGTGAAAGCTTTTAACTGTCGGTTAGCGAAAACTGAAGGACCACTCTTTCAGGGAGGAGACCCTGACGAACCGTCTGTCCGCCTGCTAAGCATTCCACTTCCAGGGTGCGAGCTTAACAGGCAAGGAGAGAATGGAAGTGAGGTCTTTTTCCGCTCTCCTCGCCCGCTGGCTTGCTCTGCACACACAGACGCTGACTCAGGTTCGACTCGGCCTGGTTCTCCATAACAGCACGTGCTTGATGCAGTTCTCAACCTCAGAGGTGGCCTTGGGTTTTTGGTGAGTTCTATATGGAATATAGACTAAGCTTAGGTCTAAGACTATTTATTTGTATTTCTACTTTCCTATCTCTCTAATCAACATCACCTTGTAATTCCCAAACAATAAAAGCTCTAACTAAAGCTCAGAGGTTTCTTTCACTTATTGGTCTGGGAGATATATAAGGGAAAGGTTAAAAGGGAGTTTAATGCTCTTGTATCCAATTTTAAATCTCACATTTTAAATCTCACAATACACACACATACATACACACACACATATAGGAAGGATATTAAACAGGATTGGGTTTTTTGTTTGTTTTGGGTTTTTTTTTTTTTTGCGGGGCAATGAGGGTTAAGTGACGTGCCCAGGGTCACACAGCTAGTAAGTGTTAAGTGTCTGAGGCCCAATTTGAACTCAGGTCCTGCTGAATCTAGGGCTGGTGCTTTATGCACTGCGCCAACTAGCTGCCCCTCCAGGATTGTTTTTAAAAACACATGAAAGTTACATGTGTATGTGTGTGCCTACGTGTGTATGAAACAGACATTCTTCATCTCATATGCAATCTGCTTTTATGTTCCATTTGAAATGTGGAAATGTGCAGGGTGGTTTTCCATGTTTAAATTGTAGTAGCAGCCTGGTGGGCCTGGGCCCAGTTAGGGATGCTGTGGCCCTGAGGGGGACACTATGACCATGAAGAAATACAGTTGATCAGCTTGCTGGGGTCAGTTAGAGATGACTCTTTGTTTGAAGAAGCAAAGTATCTGATTAGCCAGGCAGTGGTTGGTCAAACAGATAATAAAGCAGACATGTCAGGGACACCCAGAAAGCTGGGCGCCTTGAATTTACAACATGAGCTTAGTCTGGAGCCAGTCGTGTTTGCTATGTGATTAGGGCCAGGTAGTGACAATAATCTCAAGTTGGAAATGTGGAATTTTCATATATCCGAATAGCGAACATCATCATTTTCAAACTGCTGTAACTTTTCAGTCTTAGGTCTCTACCCCCACCCCCTTCTCGCCTCTATCAAATTGTCACCTTTTTTGTTTGGGGAGTTGAAGTTAGACTTCTCCTCCCAGCCACACCTCTAAGGCTGCCTGATTAAGGAACATGCCATAAACTTGTACCTCCCTGGGAATTGAAGTATAGGCTTCCTCTCCTGGCCATACCTCTGTGTGCCAAATAATTAAAAAAAAACAAACCTTTTACTTAATTTTTTTTTTTGGTGTGTTTGTTTGTTTTTGGTGGGCAATGGGAGTTAAGTGACTTGCCCAGGGTCACACAGCTAGTATCAAGTGTCTGAGGCTGGATTTGAACTCAGGTCCTTCAGAATCCAGGGTTGG
The DNA here is from genome assembly GCF_019393635.1 of Dromiciops gliroides. Taxonomy (NCBI): domain Eukaryota; kingdom Metazoa; phylum Chordata; class Mammalia; order Microbiotheria; family Microbiotheriidae; genus Dromiciops; species Dromiciops gliroides. Next base: position 659,532,587 of record NC_057863.1, on the reverse strand, counting down.
TGCTTTATCCACTCCACCACCTAGCTGCCCCTGCAATAGATATTTAAAGGGATGCCACACAATTCCCAACAATCTGCCTTTTTCCTTAGAAAACCTTGTTTGAAGTTAAGGTCCTTTCCCTTACCAGTGCCCCATCATTCCTTAGCCCCTTCGTGACTTCTTCATCGAGCCTATATTCCAAAAGAATCCTACTTTTTGTGAGTCTCTAACCTTTCAGCTCCCTAGCCACCTAATCTGTGCCGACCTCCATGATCAATCAAGAAGCCATATAGAAGTCCCATTAGACCTTAAAGCTGTATTAGAGAACTGTCTGGGCCTGGCTTGCCAGAACTTGTTGCCAATGAAATTCTACAAAAAGCTATTAAGCACCTACACTGTATGAGCCACTGTGATAGTCACTGACCATATGAATGAGTTGAATTGAAGAGGGGTGGTCATGGAATTTCCTTGATGTATTTGATGGACTTTGTTTTGTACTTTGTGCCAGTAAGTGTGTGAGAGGACATAAACTGTAAGACTTGGAAAAAAAAAAAAGACTTGAAAAATCATGGGGGAGGTTACAAAGGATTTTTAAAGACAGAGGGTTTTATTTTGAATCCTAGAGCTGATAGGGAGCAAATGGAATTTATTAACTAGGGGGCTAAAACAGTCAGATGGGCAATTTAGAAACATCAATTTAATGGCTGAATAGACCGTAGATTGGAGTGGGAGAGAGTGACGTCAGGCAGACTCACCACCAGGTGATTGCAATAGTCCAGGTGTGAGGTGAGCTTTAGGGTAGTAACTGTGATCAAAGAGAAGGGGGCATATACAAGAGATGTTATTAAGGTAGAAAAAATAGGACTTGGCACCAGACCAAATGCATGAGCTTAGTTGGAGTGATAAGTGGATGAATACAGTGAAGTGATGTTCCTCAGTGGTTTCTTACTTTTTCAATCTTCTTGTACTTTATTTCCATCCACTCACTCCATAAGCCAGCTACCCAGGTTGACTTTTTTTTTTTGGCACAAAATTGTCTCCTAACTCCAAATCTCTGTGGTGTCTGTTTCCCCATCCTTGGAATGGAATCTTTCCTCCAATCTGCCTCTTAGTTTGCTTGGTTTCCTTTAAAACTTAGTTCCAATCCCATTGAGTACAGAAGTCCCTTACTTCTGACCACAACTGCTAGTGACTTGAACCCAGAGATGATCACCCGTCCTGCTTCTACTCCATATATAATTTGGATGTATCTCATCATGGTAGACTGATACATTTGGATTGCACGATTCTAGATTCCAGTGGATAACCTGAATAGATATTATGGCTCCATGGTGATGAGAACCTGGAGAAGTACTAGAGAATAAAATGGGGTTGCAGAGAGGAGAGGAGATGAAGGAAGGAAAAGGAGGGATTCCTTTGGTAAAGGTGCCCAAATCCTTAGTCCAAGTACACAGTAGCATAGAGGGTGGGCTCCATGGGAGTCTCCTTGGGGTCAGTTGTTTTCTTATTCAAGGTTCTTAGGTTCAGATGAGTATAGGTCACTCCCTGGGGATCTTCAGCTGTGGAAGCCTGAAAGAGAAATGCAAAGATAAAGAGAACAGTGAGGGGCAGTTAGGTTGTGCAGTGGATAGATCACCGAACCTGGAGTCAGAAGGACCTGAGTTCAAATCCGACCTCAGACACTTGACACTTAACCCCAACTATCTCACACACACACAAAAATAGAGAACAGTGAGTGACATTGGAGCAAAAGTCCTTAATGTATTTGTGTGTCATGAAAGCTTTGATACCCTGTCTGGCAAAACCTAGGGATGGCTTCTCAGTCTCATTCCTTTAATTACATGAACTAAACTCCATAGGATTTTAAAGGAAATGAATGATAATGAAATACAGTTATTGAAATATTAAAAAAACTAAATAATTTCAAGAATGCCCAAGTCAAATGTAGTCTATTTGGGAGGAGAAGAAATAATAGGCAAGCAAATTAGAAGTGGTCCAACATTGGGTATAGAGCCTATTGGCTTGACTAGAGTTAAGGATGAAACCAATTCCACTAGCTGAAGGACAGGATGGTGCTTACTCACCAATGGTTCCCTTGGTCTGGCATGCAACACATCTGTATCTGAGGCAGAGGGAAGCTTCCATCAATCTCCCACCTCTCTGAAGCAAAAAGCCCCTTCACCAGCCCCTCTCCCTGTCCCAGCATCATGCCCCTTTCCTGCCAACATAACTTACACAGGGCTTCCTTTCCGGGGGCCTCAGGCTGACTGGACAGATTCCAAGGAAGACAAGGGCAACAAGGGCAGCTGTTAGGAGAGTGAGAGGTAAGAAATGGGACATGGCTACAGAGTTCATGCTGGAAGTCTCTGGGACCATCCTCTCCTCACCAGAGACTCTCTTCAGTGTAGACATTCCAGGGTTCCATGGAATAGAAGGAACAAGGAACTATGGGAAGAGAAGCTGAGTCTCCTTACCTGCTAGGGCTCCCTCCTTGTAAAGACCCTGGTGAGAGACACGTGGGAAGGGAAGAAGCAAGGTCAGGGAAGACCACAAAGGACATGGAGGTCCCAGTCCTGACCCATCTCTTTATTCCTTCAGACTCTAATGGGTTTTGTTCTGTCTTTGTACACTCACCCATTGGGCTGGATCCACAGCACAGGCATGTGAGCAAGAGAAGGCAGAGGAGGAGGAGGAGGAAGGAAACACAGCTGAGGGTGATGATGAGGGGGTTTCTAGCTTCTGAACCTGGGATTGGGGGAGAGAGGAATCTTCAGAAATCACCTAAGGGACCCTCCCCTTGCCCTGAAAGGGTCCCTGCTTTTTCCCTTCTGATGCCCCCTCCCCAGCACCACATCAAACCCTGTTCAGAGAGGGCTTAGCCCTTGGGATTGCACTGAGAAACCCGGAAGTCACAGAGAAGTATGGGGGAAGCCTCATGAGACAACTCAGCCCTTTGGTCTCTATGGGTCAGGAACTGAGGAGACTCAGTCTCTGTCGTCTCTTACATTGTGTCTCTCGGCCAGAATCAAAGCCTTGGTATTATTTCCTTGTAGAGACTGAGGGAAGGAGTGGTTCTTGGTACCATCCAGTAGGTCCTGTGGACTTATCCCTCTCACCTCTCACTATGAGCTCCAGGGGGTCACTGCATTGTGTCAGGAGACTTCCATTGGTGACAAGCTGGTATTGGCAGCTGTAACTGCCAGAATCTTTGGGTGTCACTTGAGTCAAGAAATATTGGGTCCCATTTTGAGTGGCATCTATGCTTGACAGGTTTTTTTCATCTCCTTCCTTGTAGAGAATAAACCTAGTAGCTCTTGAGGGCCCCCAGCACAGGAGGGTCACATCAGACCCTGATGTCACCTCTGGACCAGGCCAGACTGAGAGGAAAGGCTTGGGAAGAGAACCTGGAAACTCAAATAGAAACCAGAGAACACGAGGTCCTTCCCACAGTTGGGAGGGGATGGGGGGGAACAAGAACGTGGAGGTCCCAGAAGAGCTCCCTGACCATTGACTCCTGCTTTCAATGGCTCCTTGGTCATCCTTGCCCCAAACCTCCTTCTTATGGAGGGTTGGAAGCTAAATCTCACATGTTCTCTGAGGCTGCTTAGGAACAGGGACGTTGTTCCTCTTCCATCCTTGTCTCTAGAGGTTGAGGTAGGACCTGAGCTGGCCTATCCTTCCACTTTGTCTTTCCCCTTCCATAGGGACCCCCAGCCCTTATCCCAACCTCCACCTCATGATGCTCAAAAGAGACCCTCACTCTCTTCCTTTCCAAACTTCCTGGGCTGCCTCTTAATCTTGACTTCTAATCCTGTACTTGGTTCCCTGGGAACCTGGACACCCCCTCACCTGTCACCCAGATCTCCAGGACCTCACTGGGCTCAGACACCTGGGATGGAGCCATCCTGCTATAGTAGACACAGCTGTAGTTTCCAGCATCCTGGGCCCTCACAGACAGGAGGGGAAAGTCAGCTGAGGAACCAGCTGGGCTCTGGCTCTGCAAGGGCTGAAAGGTTCCCCCTTTCAGCAGAGTGAAGGTCACTCTCCAGAGGGATGACGGAGGGGGCTGCCGGCACTGGAGAGTCACATGGGTCCCGGGCTCCACCACAAGGCCTGGGAGGGCTGAGAGGGAAGGCTTGGGCAGAGAGCCTGGGAGAGGAAGGACATGGGGCAGGAAATCAGGACACCTGGGTCAAGGTCCTGCTGTGTCCCTGAGTCCCTGTGAAACCTTGGCCCATTCACTGGCCCCATATGAACCCCAGTTAAGTCCTCTGTAAACACATTGGTTGGACTAAAATATCTCTGACCCTTCCTGCTCTAGTAACCCAGGAATCTAGAGATACCTTCACATTCGAGGGGGCTCATGTAACCTCTGTCCTTAGGCCTTTGAGGAGGACTGTGAGGAAAGTTCATGACTCCTCACTTTCATCTGGGGTGTCACAGAGAGGCCCAGGGCTCAGCATAAACCTGGGCTCAGATCATGCACCAGGAGCAAAGAGGCTCAGGCTCATTTCCAGGCTCTTTTCACTCACTTATTGTGTGACCTTGGGCAAGTCCTCCCCTCTCTCAGAGCCTCACTTTGTTCATTGGTGATGGGAGGGTTGGCCCTCAAGCACCTTCCAGGCCCCTTTCAGCTCTGGGGCTCTGAGACTCTTGTCCTAAGCCCCAGCTAAGAGCCCACCACCACCTTTCTTCCCAAGATTCTAGATCAGAAGAGAAATGCTTCCTCTCTTCAATGACCCCACATCTGGACAGGCCACAGGACAGAACTGCCTGAGTACACACCATGTCTATGTCTTTATGAGGCCCTTGTCTGGGCAGAGAGCAGAGGGGTCACACTCAGAGTCATTGTGGGGCCCACACACCCCCCTCACCTGGCACCATCAGCTCCAGGGCCTCACTGGGCTCTGATCCTCTAGCAGGGGCTCTCCCCTCCCTGTAAGCACAGCTGTAGCTCCCAGTGTCCTGGGGACTCACAGAAGGGAGGAGGAAGCTAGCCCAGGAATCTGCTGAGCTCTGCTGCCTTAAGGGCTCCCGAGTCCCAGCCTTGGACAGAGTGAAAGTCACCTCTTCAAGGGAAGGCAGCTTGGGCCGTGAGCACCACAGGGTGAGGTTGGTCCCTGTATTCACCACAAGGCCAGGTTGGGCCCAGAGAGTGGGCTTGGGGAGTGGTCCTGAGGGGAAAGATGCAATAGGGGTCAAGGTGAGATTTCATATCAGGGACCCTCCCCCTGGTGAGAAGTGCAATAGCAGCCTAGCCTTTATTTTCCCTTTCTTGCCTGGGCCTGCCTTGGGCTGGGAAAACCCCCACTATCCCGGCATCCCAAGTATGAGTCCGTGTAGAGCTGCAAAGGATCCTGGGGTCTCCAGCAGTCTCCCCCAAAACAGCCCTTCAGAATTCCCTGGATCTCATACTGTCCCCCTAGCTCAATGGGCCCCTATGTCTGGGATAATATTGGAGACTTAGGGGCATTCTCTCTATAGTCACCAGACACAGTCAGCTCCAGGGCATGGCTGGGATGTGAGCCCCTGTGGGGGGCTGTCTTCCTATAGTAAATACAGCTGTAGCTCCCGGTGTCCTCGGCTCTCACAGATGGAAGTGAGAAATCAGCCCGGGTCCCTGTAGCCTTCTGGTGCTGTAAGACCTGCAGGCTCTTGGCCTCCAACAGAGCAAACATGTAGTCCTGAGAGGATCCCTGTTTTGAGCACCAAATGGTCGCTGTGGTTCCTGGTGTCATATGGCCAGATGAGGCTCCAATGGAGGGTTTGCGAAAGACTTCTGTGAAAGGAAGGGAGGAAAAAAGTTAGGGACCTGAACCATTTCCCCATTCTCCTCACATACATCCCTGAAACAGAGTTCTGAAGTGACTATGGGCCAAGGAAACTTTTTATAGCCCCTTGGCCCAGTCCTCTGGGCCGGTTCCTTGCCATGTTACTTGGATCCCTGCTCCCAACAAGATTTGGAGAGCACAGATTCATGGGAGAAGGGCCAAGGGAAGAAGAAATTGTCCTCTCCCCCCGTCCCTCTTCTCAGCTTCTGGAAGGGGCCCAGGTCTGGTCCTACAGCCTGGGCTGCTGGACCAATGCAGGATCCTGATGTAATATCTCTGGTGAGTTCAGACCTTTCTCTTAAGGTTTGAGGTTTGCAAAGCCCTTTCCTCTCTATAAGCCCATGATTGGGGGTTTGACAGAGACCCAGATTCCCAGGTCTGTCCACCATCCACTTCCCCACACAGCCACATCATGCCAATTGCCCGTCCTGTCACCCCCTGTCCACTCCTCAGGTTAGCCAGGGCAGAGCTGGGTGTGCTCAGCAGGGGCTGGAGAGAAGGAGGGGGCTCCCTCCAGGCAGCTCTGGGAGGAATGAGGTTTCCTCTGCTTCTCTTGCCTTAGTGATCACTCACCTATCAGGTGCCCCCTGCTCCACAATGGGGAAGTCAAAAGGTTTAGGGAAGACTCCATCCCTGATGTCCCCAGGGAGCTCACAGGCCCATGGATCAAAGGGGTTGGAGCTCAAGTGATTCCTTAGATAATACAGCCCCTGAGCTTCATGTCATGGAAGAGGGAACCGAGGTACACAGAGGAGAAGGGACTTCCTGCAGTCATGCAGCCACGACTTAGCGGGCCAGGAGTTTGAACCCCCTGCACTAGGTACCTGCCCTTTAATAAATTGCCTTCTAACACAGTCTGCATGGACAGTGGCCTGGGGTGGCGGGAAGGACCCAGTGCCAGAGTGCACACATGAAAGGAGTAGGCACCAAGGTGGGAAGAGAAGGACCGGGACACTGCCCCTTGATGCAATCAGGGATGGCTTCCTGGTGCAGTCAGGGTCGGAGCTGGGTTTTAGGCATGTGTAGGAAAAAGATGAGTGAAGGTGGGCAGGGCATCCCAGGGAGGGGAGCTGTGTGAGCAGAGGCAGAATGGTGGGGCATGTTGGGAGGTGAAGTTGTCATCTGTCCAGGGTCATGTAGTTTGGGCAGAAGGGAACAAGGGGAGAGACATCTGGCTAGGGTAGATGTTGCCAGTTTGTGCCATGGAGAAGATAGGATAAAATGCCCTCAGTACAAGCTGTGTGCTCCTTCTCCCAGAGGCTGCTGAGTGTCCTCTGAGGGAGAAGCACCTTGGCTCTCCTGGCTGGGTCACCAGGGGACACTGACCTGATGGGAAAAGACCTTGGGTTTAGGGGTTGGAGACATGGGGCCAAATCCTGTCCCTCACAATAAAGTTCCATTTGTCCTGCTCAAGTCACCCGACTTCCTTCCCAGGCATCTGTTTCTCCATATCTAAAAGGGAAATCACGGTGCATGTGCTCTCTTCCTTACAGGATAACTGAGGGAAAGATTTGAGAAACTTATTTGTGTTCCCAAAATGTGAGCAATGAGCAAGGTGGTACCAGAACCTGGGAAGGCGGAGGTGCTAAGAAAAGGCAAGGTAGTAAAGCCTGATGGTTTTCCCCACTTGTAGCTGACGTTCCACAATGGGATCTGGGTTCAAATCCTGGACCTGATTCTAATGATCAAGGTGATCTGTGCAAGTCACATTACCTCCTCCCCAGGCACAAGTCTCCCCATCTATGAAAGAGCACATGAACTCTCCTCCTCAGAGGGTTATTAAGGAGAAAGTTTTAAGAACCCAAAATGTGAGCTGGGGAGTCAGGGTTTCCCAGAGTCTTGGGAAGTGGTGGTACAAAGGGTAGGCAGGTACTAATACCTAAGGGTTTGTCCCTTTTGTAGCCGACTCCATAGAGAGGGATCTCTGGCTCCTCCCTCAGGACTGGCCTCCCTCCCACCAAAGATGGGTATATACCAGCACCCCCTCACCTGTCACCACCAGGGCCAGGGGTTCACTGAGCTCTGACCACCAGGGCCCCTGCCCAGAGCGGCACCTGTAGCTTCTCGCATCTATCACATCATCCACCTTCCTGAGCACAAACTCTGCCAGCTCCCAGGATGCATTTCTCTCTTCTCTGAGCTCTCCATCCTTCCACAGCTGGAACCGGTCACTCCCCAGGTGGCCCTGGCACCTAAGGGTCACATCTGCTCCCTTGGGGACCACAGGACTGGGGACAGCCCAGAGGCTGGGTCTGGGGAGGGTGGCTGAGAAGGAAACAAATTGATTTCCAGAGAGGCCTCTGGCCCTTTTGTTTCTATTACCTCTGCAATCTGAAGTTCCTCACTGAGTCACCCCATCCATTCATCACAATGTCCCATGTTTCCCTCCCTACTTATCTTGGTAGTGGTTATTGGATTTTATCTGGAAAACGGGGGAGGGAAGAGGAAAGTGGGCTCTTGGGGGCAGAACTCACTCATCTGTGCCCTCATCACCCAGTGCAGACACAGCCCTGTAAGAGAAGCTCAGGTTATTCATGTCTCCCCTCCAGCCCATGCTGACTCCATCCACAGCTCTTGCAAAAGCCCCTGAACCTCTCATTCTGCTTTGGTCAGAATATGAAGGAAGAGCCCTGTGAGAGCAGACACTGGGTCCTGCTCTGCCCAAGAATATTCTGGCTTTTCCTTAGGCTTCCTCCCTGCCCATCAGAGCCAGCCAGTCAAAAGCCTTGTCCCAGTGCCGTCCCTTCCCAGGCCTGATCCTGGAGACTCACCAATGGAGAACAGAAGAGTGACTGTAGGGTCCATGCTGGGTCTTCAGCTCTGCCCTGGGCTTCCCAGCCTCAACTGTACAGAGCTGAAAATGTAGCAGGACTGGAGGCTGGCCCAGGATGTGGTGGCCAGCCCTGCTCCTTACACCCCCTAAACCCGGCCCCACAATTTCCGCTCTTTTTATTGATCAAAGAAGGACCATGGGCCTTCAAGGCTTAACTCTGAGGGGATGAGGGTGTCTTAAGGTCAGTGTAGCCTGGCAAGGAGCAGGGGTTCTGAAGGGCATCTAGTGCTGGAGACAATGTGTGGGACCAGGATAAAATATACTGAGACTTCCCCGGGAATAACTTGGGAACCCATGAAAGCCTCCGTCTGAAAGCACCAAGACTGGGCACAAAGGCCTAACAGCTCTTCTCCTTTGATCCTCACAGCAAGATAGGAAGCAGGTTCTACATTATTCCTATTTTACATATGAAAAAAACCTGAGGTAGAATATGATATTCCAGAAGGCAAAGGAGCATGGATTGCAGCCAAGAATCTATAACCCAGCAAAACTGATCGTTCTCTCTCTCAGGGGAAAAGATGGACATTCAATGAAATAGGAGACATTCAAGGAATACTAATGAAAAGACTAGCATTGAATAGAAAATTCAATCTTAACATACAAGATTCAAGAGAAGTAAAGAAAAGGTAAATAGGGGGAAAAAAGGTATTCAATAAGGTTAAACTGTTCACATGCCTACATGGGAAAATAGTACTTATAACTCTTGAGAACTGTATATCTATTTGGGCAGAGAGAAGGATTATACACAGAGGGTATAAATATAAATTGTCTTTGATTTGATGATAAAAAGAAAATTAAGGGTTTAAAAAGTAGTTTATGGGGATAATAGTTAAGGGAAGGTAGAATGGAGTGAATAACATCATATGAAGAGGTGCAAAAAACCTATTACAATAGAGGGAAAGAAGGGAAGGGTGAACATTGTTTCAACCTTACCCTCACTAGATTTGATTCAAAGAGGAAATAACATATACATTCATTTGGATAAAGAAACTTAGTGTATTCTCTAGGGAAGTAAAAGAGAAAAGGGAAAAGGGGGGACTGACAGAAGGGAGGGCAGAAGCAGGGGAGAAAAGGATAAAGAAAAGGGAGTGGTCTGATAAAAGGGAGGGCAGATTGGGAGAGGCAGGGGTAAGAAGCAAAATGTTGGTGGGGAGGAATAGGGTGAACAAAGGAGGGAAAAGTACAAAGGGGGTAAATACAATGGAGGGGAATATACAGCTAGTAATAAAAACTGTGAATGTGAATGGGATGAACTCTGCCATAAAATGGAAGCGAATAGCAGAGCAGATTAAAAACCAGAATCCTACAATATGCTGTTTAAAAGAAACACATTTGAAGGAGAGAGATACACACAGAGTAAAGGTAAAAGGTTGGAGCGAAATATATTGTGCTTCAGCTGAATTTAAGAAAAGCAGCGGTAGGGGCAGCTAGGTGGTGCAGTAGATAAAGCACCAACCCTGGATTCAGGAGGACCTGAGGTCAAATCCAGCATCAGACACTTGACACTTACTAGCTGTGTGTCCCTGGGCAAGCCACTTAATCCTCATTGCCCTGCCCTGCCCCACCCCCCAAAAAAAAAGAAAAAGAAAAAAAAAGGGGTAGCAATCCTTATCTCAAATGAAGAAAAGGCAAAATAGATCTAATTAAAAGAGATTAGGAAGGAAACTACATCTTGCTAAAAGTTACTATAATGAAGTAATATCCATAGTAAACATGCATGTGGCAAGTGGTATAGCATCCAAATTCTTAGAGAAGTTAAATATGTTACTAGAGGAAATAGACAGCAAAACTATAGTAGTGGGGGATCTGAATCTTCCCCTCTCAGAATTAGATTAATCTAGCCACAAAATAAATAAGAAAGAAGTCAAAGAGGTTATTAGAAAGTTGGAAAAGTTAGACATGATGGATGTCTGGAGAAAATTGAATGGGGATAGAAAGGAATATATGATTTTTTCAGGGGTACATCACACATATTCAAAAATTGACCATGTATTAGGGCACAAAAACCTCAAAATCAAATGTAGAAAGGTAGAAATAGTAAATGCATCCTTATCAGATCATGATGCAATAAAAATTACATGTAATAAAGAACCATGGAAAGGTAGGCTGAAAATTAAGTGGAAACTAAATAATTTCATTCTAAAGAATGAGTGGGTCAAACAAAAGATCATAGAAATAATCAGTAACTTCATCCATGAGAATGACCATAATGAAACACCAACAAAATCTATGGGAAGCAGCCAAAGCATTCCTTAGGGGGAAATTTTATATCTCTAAATGCTTACATCAATAAAAAAGAGGAAGATCAATGAATTGGGCACGCAATTTATAAAGCTAGAAAAAGAACAAATTAAAAATCCCCAATTAAATACTAAATTAGAAATCCTGAAAATTAAAGGAGAAATTAATAAAATTAAAAGCAAGAAAACTATAAAATTAATCAATAAAACTAAGAGCTGGTTTTATGAAAAAAACAATAGAATAAAATAGATAAACCTTTGGTTAATTTGGTTAAAAAAATAAAGAAGAAAACCAAATTACTGGTATCATAAATGAAAGGGGTGATTTCACCACCAATGAAGTGGAAATTAAAGTAATAATTAGGAACTATTTTGCCCAACTGTATGCCAATAAATTTGACAATCTAAATGAAATGGATAAATATTTACAAAAATACAAACTGCCTAGGTTAACTAAGCCCATATCAGAAAAAGAAATTGAACATGCCATTAATGAACTCCCTAAGAAAAAATCTCCAGGGCCAGCTGGGTTTACAAGTGAATTCTGCCAAACATTTAAAGAACAATGGATTTCAATATTATAGAAATTATTTGGTAAAATAGGTGAAGAAGGAGTGTTACCAAATTCCTTTTATGACACAAATATGATGTTAATACCAAAACTAGGCAGAGCAAAAAAAAGAGAAAGAAAATTATAGACCAATTTCCCTAATAAATATTGATGCAAAAATCTTAAATAAGATATTAGCAAGGAGATTACAGCAAGTGAACACCAGGATAATTCACTATGACCAGGTGGGATTTATACCAGTAATGCAGGGCTCGTTTAACATTAGGAAAACTATTAACATAATCAACCACATAAATGAGAAAACTAATCAAAATCATATGATTATTTCAATAGATACAGAGAAAGCTTTTGACAAAATACAGCACCCACTTCTAATATAAACACCAGAGAGCTTAGGAATAGGTGGTGCTTTCCTTAAAATGATTAGCAGTCTCTACCTAAAACCATCAGCAAGCATTATATGTAATGGATATAAGTTAGAGGCCTTCTGAATAAGATAAGGTGTGAAACAGGGATATCTATTATCACCTCTATTATTTAATATTTTACTAGAAATGTTAGCTTTAGCAATCAGAGAAGAAAAAGGAATTAAAGGAATTAGAATAGGCAAGGAGGAAACAAAACTATCCCTCTTTGCAGATGATATGATGGTATACTTAGAGAATCCTAGAGAATCAACTAAAAAATTACTTGAAACAATTAATACTTTAGAAAATAGAAGGCTATAAAATAAATTCACATAAATCATCAAAATTCCTATACATGACCAACAAATTCCAGCAACAAGAGATATAAAGAGAAATTTAAGGTCATGATAGAGAATATAAAATACTTGGGTGTCTACTTGCCTACACAAGCCCAGGAACACTATATGGACATAATTACAAAACACGTTTCACACTCTAAATTACTATTGATTAGAGAAATGCAAATCCAGCCTGGATTTATATTCAGGAAAATAAGTTGCCCTCACTTCAGGCCAGGCACTATATCTACTGTGGCATCTAGCTAATAATATGGGTAAGTGAGTATAATTTATTCTGTCCTACTTATTTTTTTATCAGATCAGAAGAAAATAGAAGGGGCACTGAGATAACCATGTAACCTGGTCACCAGAACAACTTTTATGTGATTCAGCAAGAAATAGGACGGGCAACCTCAAGGATATTCCAAAGGATGACCCCCTCTTCAATTCTATAAGCACTTCTTTGACTACCACTCTCCCCACCCCTGAGAGTAAGTACGTCTTGGTTTTTGTCTTTATGTCTCTAGTGCCTAGCCCTGGACATGACACATAGTAGAAGCTTAATAAATGTTTGCTGACTGACATTTCTACCTTCTTAAATCCCTCTTCCCATCCTATTTAGACAAAATCTGTAAATGTATCCCGTTATGTCTTGTATTCCAGACATTCAGAGATTTACTGTATCCTTTTTTTAGATTATCTATTTCTTGAGGTCAGAGACATTATTTTTTTATTTTTGTCTCTCCAGAGCCAATCACTGTGCATGAGAAAATCACAGGAGCTTAATGAATATCTTTAGAAGGAATGGATGGCTTTTCAATTTTTTAAAGAGAAACAACAACAAAATATACTTCCATCTATATTCAGGTACCATCAGTTCTTTCTCTGTAGATGGATTACATTTTTCATAAGCCCTTCAGAGTTGTCTTGGATCATTGCACTCCTGAAAATAACTAATTAATTCTCAGCAGATCATCTTAGGATATTGCTGTTATTTTGTATACAGTACATTTCACTCTGCATTAGTTCATGTAAGTCTTTCCAGGTTTTTCTGATAGCATCCTGCTCATCATGTTTTTATACTATACTGCATTTACATAGTACTTGAAAGAGAGATTTTCTTACAATAAACCCATGAGGTTGATTATTGCAACAACAGTAATGGATAACATTTATATAGTATCAGGTTGTTTGGGTTTTTTTGAGGGGTGAGTCATTATATTTTCCTATTAACATTTTGTTCTACCTTTAGCTGCAATTGTCCTTCAAATGAGTGATTTTGTGCCAAACTAAGCACCAAAAGCAGGATGGGGGAAAACAACACAAATGCATAGAATCATCAGATCTTATAGAACGATTAGTTTTGGAACCAGTCACCAAAAATGGAAACAATATGGGATGCTGCTTTGAACTACATCTGGAGTTAGGACCCTGTTAACTCTGGGAGAGGTGTATAAGTCTTAAGCATTAAATTATCTTAAGTAGAAAACTGAAGTGGAAGGGTGCAGCTCATACCTCCAAATGTCTAGTGGTCATAGCAGGGGTTTCAGAAATTTGCAGTGACAGAAATGGCTTTCCACCAGCTATGGGCAATATAGAAACCTGTGGTCAGTGTGGGAGAGGGGGAGGGGAAATGCTACCACCCAAGTCAGCCCCAGGTGTTAGAATCAAAGATGGTTCACAATCTTTCCTGTTTTCTATGAGAGAATAAGGACCAAAGAGGTAGAAGAAGGGAGGGAAGAAAAGGGGGAACAAGAAGGTAGAAAGGAATGGAGTGGAGGGGAAGGTAAGAGAAGAAAGAATAGGAGGGAAGAGAAGGGAGAAGGCAAAGGAAAATAGGGGAAAGAAGAGGAGAGGGGACAAAAGGGAGATGGAAGAAAAGAGAGGACAGCAGAGAGGGGGAGGATAAAACTTAGTGATTTGGTTAAAATAAATTAAACACTATCAAATTCCTTATATTTAAAGAGGAAAGATGACCCTTGGAGCTCTAAGAACCCTCTACAGGGAACAGATTCTTCAACACCATAGGAACAGTGATAAAGAATGACTGTGAATAGTGATATGGATCATCCTGCAGTAGCCATGGTTTGATTGGTCTTACCATAGTGTGCAGTCATGAAAAAGTGACTGAAGCCCTCAGAGTTTTTGTATTCTTGTCTGCAGAAGCTAATGTTAATTATCAGAAAATACAATACTTGTAAAAGGATCTGTTAATATTGAAGTGCTCTATAAAAATCCTTCCCTTCTGAGTTACTCACTGTTTTCACTGGTACCCATGTATCTGATTCAAAGTTCTGAACTCAGTGTACCAGACATCACTTGTTCCCTGTTGGGTCCTTAGTCTGTGTCTCTCTCTGTCTATGTCTCTCTCTCTGTCTCTGTCTCTCTCTCTGTCTCTCTCTCTGTCTCTCTCTCTCTCTCTCTCTCTCTCTCTCTTTCTCTCTCTCTCTTTTTCTGTCTCTCTCTGTCTCTGTCTCTCTCTGTCTCTCTGTCTCTGTGTGTGTGTGTGTGGCCAGGACCTTGATATTCCAATTTAGTTTCATTTTCTCTTTTCTTTTTCTGGGACCTAGAAGAAAAGTGAGCCAGCCAGAAGGTCTGAGGTAGTAGGATAGGTGAAAATATAGAAGAAAGAATGGACACATAGGGACAGAAAATATATGGCTGTGACCAACTGGGAATCAGACATGACACCTTCCTCTCAAAACTGGGTTTCAATGGCAGAAAAGAATGTTGACCTTGGGAAGTCATGATATCGACCAATAGTGAAATGTTATATCCACTTCTTAAACAAAAAAGCAGTGCACTCAAAATGCAAAATTAAACATGTATTTGGAGCATGACCAAAGTAAGAACTTGTTTCACTTCACTATATATTTATTACAAGATTGGGGGTATTTTTCCACTTGTGGAGAGAGTAGGCAAGTGTGAAAATTTTCAGTTGAAAAAATACATTAAAAATAGAAATGGGGAAGTGATGTACTCTGAATTATATAGTTCCTCGGCAGCCAAATCCACCACATCTTCTGAAAAAAACTTGCTCCAAACACCCTAGACCATCACCTGGAGGATGTTCTACCTTGAGTCCCCACTTTCCTAGTTGTTGACAACCTTTCCCAGAATATTATTTCAGGAAAACTCCAGCTGGGTTTCACTCCATTCCTTTCTCTCTAGCTCAGGCTTTCCTCAGTAACTACAGACCCTGCCATTGCCCCTCCTCCATTTTTAGAGACAAGAACATTAGACCAACCTTGATTAGACTGGTTCCATTGTTCCTGAATAGTCTGTGCCAATTTAGTCCCTAAAAGTTTGCCCTTCCTACAACTTTCTATAGTAAAGTGCCCCTCCCCTTAACATAAATATGGGTGCATTTTTTCTTCTTGTAGCATCTAAGCTCCTTGAGAGCAAGGTCTAATTTGCTTTAATATGTGTATCCCAAACCCTTAAGCCAATATTTGGCACCAAGATGTAGCTAAAACATCTGCTTCCTGATTGGGAAAAAAAACATTTTCTTTTGCTACAACATGGGGCTGATCCTATTGTTTTCTAACTGGATCTAATGAGTTCTCCATATGTAGGGACTAAGTCAAAGTAAAAAATGTTGCACCTTTCCAAATAGACTCTTGGGAGAATAAGCAAGGAGTCCAGGGGGGACTACACAGGTCTTCTCCTCTACTCCCAATAAATGCAAGATCCAAGTCAAGAAGAAACTCAGAAGGTAAGTTGGTAAGAATCTAAAGAGTAGTCATATGATATTTTACACTCTTTTAGATACAGAGAATTACAGAATTTCTCAGTGACCATGAATGTCAAAGAATATCGAGTCTACCTCTGCCTTCATAGGTACCTACAGCAAAAGGTACTGTGGTACACAGCACATGTATGGAATAGGATTAGTGTTATTTATGCTTATATTAGGGCTGATATAACACTCAGAAAAATTATAGTCAACAGTGTATGCAATTAATAGTACAAACATATGTTTCTCTCAGCAGAAAGTAACAGTCTGATTCCTATACTTCCCAGGAAGCAAGTAGTACAACCAATGCCCATGAAAAACTTCTCTCTCTTCCTAGGTGAAGGTAATGAGTCCCCCCACACACACCACCCCCTTCATAACCTCCACCACTGAGGTGGTATTCTGATAAGTTTCCCTTAATCAGTTTTCCTTTCAAGGAAACATGTTAGCCTCATATTTCCATGTGTATGTTACACAGGAATCTGTCCATGTGGTGCCCCAGGAACTGGTAGATGGCTGGAGTCACTAGGTGGTTTTTAGGTTTCTGGCCAAGGATGTTTACAAATTACATTTAAGTTCTGAAAAGGGAACTATTGATCAAAACTAACATTATTAGCTAGTATTTGTCAAGTGTTTACCGAATTGGGGGATTCACAGTATGAATGGTTTGCCGACACAGGGCATTAGTAAGATATTTTAATCATATTTGAGGGAAATATTTGTCATTGCCAAACTATACCACTCAAGTGTGGGCATTCTTACAAGAAAAAAAAAAGAAAGAAAACAAGCTACATCAGAATTACTTAGTCACAAAAAGAAGTCTTCAAATAAAATGGAGTCATTTATCATAAGTTATCATTCTGATTCCCACTACACCACTACATTTATTTGACAAGTTTTTAGACTTGGCTTGAAGACCTCTACTGACAGAGGACTCACTATTTCCTAAGGCAGCACTTTTCCCCTTTGGAAAACTACATATATTAATTATTCATATATATGTTATAAGTTATGTATATATATATATTTTCCTCCCATCAAGGCAAAATATGTCTTTCTATAATTTGAGAATATTGCTCCTAATTCTTCAATTTGGATGTTAGCACTCCAAATCTAATGCTGTCTCCACCCAGTGGCCTTTCAAATACTTGATGATAACAACAATGGCCCCTCAGTTTTCTCCAAGTCCATTTGCTCTGTTACTCCACTCTATCCTTATTGTGACAAGGTCTTCCAAGTCAATGGCCCCTGTTTCCCCATATGTAAATGAAAGGGTTAGAATAAACTGCCTCTGAGATCCCTCCAAACTCTATGAAATCTATGGTGCTAAAAAAGATCCATTCTGATCACTCTACACTAGATTTTCTCCAGGTTCTACATTTCCTTCTTAGAGTATTCTACCCAGCTCTTATCAAAATATGCTGGGCAGGGTCTGACCAGAGCATGGTACAGTAAGACCATCACCACCTGTATTTTCAACATTCTATGGCTTTTACAGATGATCCCAGCTACGTCTGGGGCCACCATCTCACCACATTGTTGACTTCTCAAACTTTCTGCCCACTAAAACCACCAGATCTTTTGATAAAACAAACAAACAAGGGTGCTATTTCCCTCTCCTCTTTCTTGAGCAACACAGATGTCATACCGAGATTGAGACTCAAATGTTAAAAAAAAAAAAAGAAAAGTTTGCTCTTTTAGCTAGCTTGTGGTTGAATGAAGCTGGAATGGAGAGTTTGTGGAGAATTCTGGGGAGAGGAGATACAAAATATGGAAACATATTCTCTACCATTCATCTCCCTGGGGCTCAGCTTTGGGACAGGGTTGAGCAGCTAAGGGACCACCCTTCTTCCCCTCCTGTTGGCTTGTGGTGCATGATCATGCATTAGGGTCCTATCCACAGAATGCAGGCAGGGATATGGAACCCTCAGCTACAGCCATCTTGTCCTGATTCCCCTATCCGTGCATACTAGATTCAGAACCTATTTGTTTCTATCTTCTGCATAGAGGAGCCATAGAATCTTCTTGGCATCCGTAGAAGAAGGGGTGGTTACAGAGGAATAAAGCAACTGAGTAATTATATCCAAACAATGATCAATTTAGCAATGGATATGGTTGCAGAAACAAACCAAGTGCAAGCCACTCATCAGCCAAGGATATTTCCTATTGGTTCCTAAACAGTTTAGTGGATGAAGGAAAAAGAAGAAAAACAGATGTAGGGATTTAGACACATGTTTTCTTATTGGTGGAGAGAATCAGGTGATATTTAAGTGAGAGAGAGACTGAGACTTGGTAGAGGAGATCAGGAAATACTGAGTTAAAAGGGGCAGTTTTGTAACATTCCCTAAGTTAAATGACCATAAGAAGGAGGAATAATCAGGTGATTTGCAAGCAGCTGAGACTTAGCTTCACGAAATGGTATATAAAGGCAAAATGGAGTCGCTACTGCTGTTTTCATGTAACAAGTCCAGCTGTATCCATCTGTGGCTCTATCCATGGCTGCAGCCACTCTTCAGATATCATTTCCCTCTTCTCTGCATCAACCAGTTCCCAAAAGTCCACTGAATCCTGATCACATCCCTGGTGAATGTCAAGTTCATTGCATGTGAATGTGAACATTGGAAGGGACTTCAGGAATGATGGTCTCCCACTCATTTGTGTAAAGTGTTCCCAATACAACATCCCTGGCAAGTGATCATTTTTCAATGACATCACCCAAGTCTACATCATCAGAGCCTACATTCTGGAGGGCTCTGTGGCCGTTGCCATGTTGATCAGTTTCTGATAGTTCTAAGGTTTCTATTTTTCAGTCATGAAAAAAAGATCTTACCAGGGATCCCTGGTGATGAAGACTCATATCTGATTTTCTGGAGACTCTGAGCCCTGCTGGGTCCAGAACTGGGGTGAGGCAGTGTGTCCTTAGAAGAAAATCAAAGTCTGAACTTCCAAGAAAGTTGCCATTCTTTACTGGATTTCTCCAGCCTCAGCCTCCTGAGCTCTACTGAAGGAACATTTGTCCTGAGCAGGGACAAGGGGAATTTGAAGGAGAAGGATATACCTTCCTCTTCTTTGCTTTTCTGAACTGTTGGCCAGCCACATGCAGATAATCTTGCTTCCCCCAAATACCCAGGTCCTGTCCTTGGCTAAAAATACTAACTGAAGGCAAGAGAGAGACTGGCAGACTTTGATACAGAGGGACAGAGACATAGATAAAAACAGAAAGAGAGCAAAAAGGAGAGTGATCAGGTGCATGGGTTCTGTTCTCTACTCACTTTAGTCCCCAGGGGTGCCTTTTGTCCTATAAAACCTCCATTCCAAAGGTCTCTTCAGATTCTCTGCCATGTCTGCAGTGCAGCCCTTGAACCCATTTGGCTGAAATGGGGAAGTGAGCACCCAGAATGCACTTCTTCTTGGCAAAATGAAGGAGATAACAGGACTACAGCTTGGGTACAGGATATCCTGCAGTAGAAGGAACAGCTGTCCCCCAGAAACATATGAGAGTTGGTCAAACCCCAGGCCACATTTATTCATCAGAAAGTTGAGAAATCAGGGCCATGTTTCCATTTTCCCCTATGCTGCAACCTCTCTAAGTCCCAGAGAGGCAGGGTGAGCAGAGTGCCCCAGGCCAAGCCCCTTGGCCCAGTCCTCTAGGCCTTTTCATGGCTGCATAACTGGACTCCCTGGCGCTCCCTCAGAATCATGTTCTGGGCCCAGGAGGTTTCTGAGGACACAGAATGATAGGAGGAAAAGGGAGATAGGGGATAGAGGTCACACCTCACCACCTGCCCCTCTTCTCACCTCCAAGGGGCTCATCTCTGGCTCTATAGCCTGTACTTTCTGGGCCAAGGCAGGATCCTAATGTTACATCACTTGTGTAACGATTGGAATAACGCCACCTGCTGGAGACTTACTGTAGAAGAGTTCTGCCCATGAAGCGAAGGTCTTTGAGGGCAAGACCAGGAATCTTTTCTTTGGCATCAGGAAGTGACGCGGACTAGTGGGAGGAGGAAGGAAGAGACTGGCGCTCACTCTTGCTCTCTTGCCTTTGGACTCTGATGGAGAGCAGAGCTAGAAATGTGCTCTCCCTTTAATAGATAGGAATCTAGGCCTTTCTCTCTCTCTCTTTACCAAATTCTTGTTTTCCTTAATAAATGCTTAAAAGCCTAACTCTTGCTAAAGCTTATAATTTATTGGCGACCACTCATTAGATATTTTAGACAGACTAGCTAGAATTTTAGCCCTTAACACTTGCAAATTCAAATCTTTCTCCTAAGCACCCTTGCTTCCTTCAAGGGAGCTCACAGTTCCATGGAGCACAGGGTTTTATGCCCAAATGGCCTCATTAAATAATATGGCTGATGGACTTCATGTCAGGGAAGAGTAAACTAAGGTCTACAGAGTGTTGCTGACTTGCCCACAATCATGCACCCAGGAACTAAAGGGGCAGATGCTTATACGTCCTATCCTAGGTTCCTTCTTTCAGGGTCCTTCCCCCTCCATTGCACTGACTTCTTTTTTTATTATAAAAGTATATTATTATTTTCTCGTTACAGGTAAAGATACTTTTCAACATTTGTGTTCAAAAGATTTTTAGTTCCAAATTGTTCTCCCTCCATCCATTTCCTCCCCCCTCCACAAGAGAGAAACGTATCTAATATAGGTTATATATGTACAATCACATTAAACAGGTTGTGAATAAAGAATCAGAACACAAGGGAAAAACCTAAAAAGAGAAGAAAAAAGTAGAAACAGTATGGTTCAATCTGCATTCAGATCCACCGTATTTTCTTCTGGATGTGGAGAACATTTTCCTTCCTGAGTCCTTTGGAATTGTCTTGGATCATTGCACTGCTGAGAAGAGTTCTCCAGGTTCTGCTCACTTCACTCAGCACCAGTACACTTAAGTCTTGTGTCATTTGAAATATTATGGGGAAATCTGTCGCTGTTCTAAGTTATTGGGGAACTTAGCTGGGATTTCTAATATATTGCTTCTTATAAATTAATGGCTATTGCACCGGTTTGGGGCAGCAAGCATTTATTAAATCAAAGTAATTTTAGTAAAGAATTGACTGCATTTAGCACAAGCTGAAAATAACCAGCACCATAGAGGGAGAGAGAGAGAGAGAAAGCACATGCCTGCAGAGGTCAGAGATCCTACATCACATAGAGCTAGAGAGAGAAGAGAAGGGGGAGGATTGGCTACCCCCTTCATGATCCCAGGCCAAGAGAGTGAGACTAAGCCTCCTGTGGTCCAACCCAGAGACAGGTCTTCCACATCGCTCAAAGCAAATTGGCTAGCATCATTCAGTTCTATTGGTTTATGGGACATGATGGTGGTCCATATCAAAATGAGCAGTGGCTACAGGGTCCAGTGAAAGTCAGACCCTCTGAAGACAAAGGCCCTCAGGTAGGTGTGGTTTCTATTGGGAGTCTGATCTCCATTTCTAATGATTCTAGGCTGGCTTTCAGAAACCAGCCAGAGTTCCTCAGTGGGGGTAGGGTCACTGGGTTTTCCCCAAAACCCATTATTAATAATTTTCTCATAGACTTTCCAGTTTTTTCTGAAATCTGCCTATTCATCATTTCTTACAGCACATTAGTGTTCAATTGCAATCATATACCACAAGTTGTTCAGCTATTCTCCAAATGATGGGCATTCAATTCTTTGCCACCACAAAGAGAGCAGCTATAAATATTTTTGTACATGTGGGTCCTTTCTTTTCTATGATCTCTGTGGTATACAGACAGAGTAGTGGTATTATTAGGTCAAAGGTTGTACACAGTCCCATATCCCTTTGGGCATACTTCCAAATTGCTTTCCAGAATGGTTGGATCATTTCACAGCACTACCAACAATGCATTAGTGTTCCAATTTTTCCATGGCTTCCCAACATTTATTATTTTCCTTTTTTGTCATATTAGCCAATCTGATAGGTGTCAGGTGGTACCTCAGAGTTCTTTTAATTTGCATCTCTCTAATCAATGGTGATTTAAAGGCTAGGTTTCTGGTGCCTGGCGGCACAAGTGTCTCTTTTCAGGTGGTCCAGTTTGTGCAGCCAAAATGAAGTTCAATCCCTTTGTGACCTTGGACTGCAGCAAGAATTACAAAAGACACTTCGACGTGCCCCCGTACATGTGGCGCAAGATCACGTCATCCCCACTCTCCAAGGAGCTGAGGCAGAAATACAAAGTCTGCTCCATGCCCATCCAGAAGGACGACGACGTCCAGGTTGTTTGTGGACACTACAAAGGCCAGCAAATTGGCAAGGTAGTGCAGATTTAAAGAAAGAAATAGGTCATCTACATTGAGCGTGTGCAGCGTGAAAAAGCTAACTGTCCATGTGGGCATTCACCCTAGTAAGGTAGTTATCACCAGATGAAAACTGGACAAAGATTGTAAAAAGATTTTTGAGCATAAAGCCAAATCCTGACAAATTGGAAAGGAAAAGGTCAAATATGAAGAAGAAACCATTGAGAAGATGTAAGAATCAGGTGGTCTGTTGTACAGTTGTAATTAAAAATTAAAAAATATAGTGATTTAGAGCACTTTTAATATGGCAATAAGTAGCTTTGGATTATTCATCCATCAGACTGACTTTTTTTTGTTTGTTTTTGGTTTTTGGTGAGGCAATTGGGGTTAAGTGACTTGCCCAGGGTCACACAGCTACTAAGTGTTAAGTGTCTGAGGCCGGACTTGAACTCAGATCCTCCTGAATCCAGGGCCGGTGCTCTATCCACTGCGCCACCTAGCTGCCCCCAGACTGACTTCTAATGCAGGCCAGAAGGACTGCATCCTGGTGTCATTAGAAGGGTCCTGCTGCTAAACTGGGCACATGAGAGAGGTATAGGCCCCTGGCTGGAGGCCTGAGGACACTTGATGCAATCAGAGACAGCATGCTGGAGCATCTGGGATTTGAGCCTGGGTTTAAGCACCTGGATGAAAGTGATAGATGAAGATGGGAAGGGCATCACAGGCAGGGGGACTGTGTAAGCAAAGGCAGAATGGTAGGAAATGGTGACAGGTGATAGAGTCATCTATCTTGGTGAATGCAGTGGGCAAAAGGGAACAATGGGAGAGACAAAGTGCAGGTTGGGGCAGAAAAAGCTTTCCAGTTAAAGGCTGTGCCCCTTCTCATAAAGGCTGCTGTGTATCCTCTGAGGGAGGAGCAGCCCAGCTCTCCTGATTATGTCACCAGGGGACATTGAGAGAAGGGAAAAGATCCCTGCGTTTGAGAGTGGGAGGCATGGGTTCAAATCTTGGCCATGATGCTAAAGATCCAGGTGACCTGCTCAAGTCACCTTGGCTCTTCTTCAGGCCTCAGTTTCCCCATCTCTAAAAGAAAAATCATCGTACATATGCTGTCCTCCTCAGAGGGCTATTGAAGGAACAATTTCAGAAGTATATTTGAATCCCCAAAATGTGAGGTGGGGAGACAGGGGTTCCCAGAACCTTGGTAGGTGGAGTACTAAGGGGATGCAGGTAGTAAAGGCTAAAATTTTTCCCTGCTTATAGCTGACTCTCTAGAGAGGCACCTGGGGTTCATCTCTCAGGATTGGCCTCCTTCACACCAGGGATGGTTGTATACCAGCACCTACTCACCTATTATCACCAACAGGGCCAGGGGTTCACTGAGCTCTGACCAATAGAGCCCCTTTCCACAGTTGCAGCTGTAGCTTTTCACATCTGTCCAGTCACCCACCTTCATGAGCACAAACTCTGCCAGCTGCCAGGATGCATTTCTCTCATCTTTGAGCTCTACATCCTTCAACAGCTGGAAACTAAGTGGAAAAGGAACACATGAAAAATACACAACTAAACACCAAATTGGAAATCCTGAAAATCAAAGAGAGAATAACAAAATTAAAAGCTGGTTTTATGGAAAGAACACAAATAAAATAGATAAACAATTGATTCATTTGATCAAAAAAAGGAAAGAAGAAAAACAAATTACGTGTATCAAAAATGAAAGGGTTTAACTCACCAGAAATGAAGAGAAAATTAAAACAATTATTAGGAAATGTTTCGTCTAATTATATGCCAATAAATTTGACAATCTAAATGAAATGGATGAATATCTACAAAATTATAAATTAACCACATTAGCATAAGAAGAAATAAAATATTTAAATAACACAATTTTGGAAAAAGGAATCGAACAAGCCACCAGTGAACTTCCTAAGAAAAAATTCCTAGGACCAGATGTATTTACAAGTGCATTCTACCAAATGTTTAATGAATAATTAATGCCAACATTACATAAATAATTTCAAAAATAAGTGGAGTCCTACCAAATTCCTTTTGTGACACAAATATGGTGCTGATACCCAAAGCAGGAAGAGACGAAACAGAGAAAAAAATTATGGACCAATCTCAATAATTAATATTGATGCAAAAATTTTAAATAAAATACTAGCAAAAAGATTACAAGGGCAGCTAGGTGGCACAGTGGATGGAGCACCAGCCCTGGAGTCAGGAGTACCTGAGTTCAGATCCGGCCTCAGACACTTAACACTTACTGTCGTGTGACCCTGGGCAAGTCACTTGACCCCAATTGCCTCACTAAAAAAAAAAAAAAAAAGATTACAGCAATATATCACAAGGATAATACACTATGATGTGGTCATATTTATACCAGGAATGCAGGGCTGGTTCAATATTAGGAAAACTATCAACATATTTGACCATATCAATAACAGAAGCAACAGAAATCCTATCATCTCAATAGATGCAGAAAAGGCCCCTGACAAAATATAGCATCCATTCCTATTAAAAACACTAGAGAGCATAGGAAAAAAAAGGAGTTTACTTTTAAATTATAAATATTATTATGTAAAACCATTAGCAAACATTATCTGTAATGGGAATAAGCTAAAACCCTTCCCAATATAATCAGGGTTGAAGCAAGGATTCCCATTATCACCTCTATTATGTAATATTCTACTAGAAATATTAACTATGGAAATAAGAGAAGAAAAATAAATTTTAAAAATTAGAATAGGTAATGAGGAAACAAAACTTTCATCCTTTCCAGATAATATGATATTATACTTATAAAATCCTGTAGAAGCAACTAAAAGATTATTTGAAATTATTAACAACTTTAACAAACTTGCAGTATACAAAATAAACTCACATAAATCATCAGAATTTCCCTGTTTTACCAATAATATCCAACAACAAGAGATAGAAAGAACAATTCCATTTAAAATAATTGTGACCAACATAAAATACTTGGGCATCTACTTGCCAAGACAAACATAGCAACTATATGACCAGAACTACAAAATACTTTTCAAAGAAATAAAGACATATCTACACAATTGGAAAAATATTAATTGCTCATGGGTAGGCAGAACCAATATAAATAAAAATGGAAATCCTACCTAAGTTGATTTGTTTATTTAGTACTATAAAAATCAAACTATCTAAGATATTTTATATAAAAATATTAACAAAATTCATCTGGAAAAAGAAAATTTCAAGGATATCATGGGCATCAACGAAAAATACAAAAGAAGGTGGTCTAGTAATAACATCTCAAATTGTAATCAAAAGTGGTAATTATCAAAGCAATCTGGTACTGGCTAAGAAATAGAGTTGTGGGTCAGTGTAATAAAATAGGAATGAATTGCACTATGGTAAAGGACTATAGTAATATGGTATATGATAAACACAAAGATCCCACCTTTTAGGACAAAAACTTATTATTTGGAAAAAATACTGGAAAAATTAAAAAACAGTGTGGCAGAAACTAGATATGAACCAACATCTCACATTGTATACAAAAATAAGGTCAAAATGGGTACATGATTTATTCAAAACCATAAGCAAATTAAGAGAGTATGGAATTGTTTATCTGTCAGATTTATGGACAAAGGAAGAATTTAGGATGAAAGAAAATATAGAGAGTAAAACAAAATATAAAATAGTTCCTTTTGATTACATAAAATTAAAAACCTTTTGAACAAACAAAACTATTGTAACCAAGATGACAAGGGAAGCACAAAACTGGGAAATAATTTTTGGAACAAATATCTCTAATAAAGGCCTCATTTCTCAAATATAAAGAGAACTGAGTCAAATTTATAAAAAAAAAAAAGTCATTCCCCAGTTAATAATTGGTCAAAGGATATGAACAGGCAGTTTTCAAAGAAATCAAAGTGATCTATAATCATATGATAAAATGCTCTAGATTACTATTGATTAGAGAAATGCAAATTAAAACAACTCTGAGGTATCACCTCACACCTATCAGAGTGCAAATATAACAGAAATGGAAAATACTGGATGTCTTAGAGGATGTGGGAAAGGTGGGACACTAATCCAATGTTGGTGGAGTTGTGAAAAGATCCAAACATTATGGGGAACAATTTGAAAATATACCTATAGGGTTACAGAACTATACAACTCCTTAGATACAGCAATACCACTACTAAATTTATATCCCAAAGACATTCCCCAAAAGAGAAAAAGACCTATTTGTAAAAAAAAAAAAAAAAAAATTACAGCACCTCTTTTTTGTGGTGGCTAAGAATTGGACAATCACAGGAATGCCCACCAATTGGCCAATGGCCAAACAAACTGTAGTATATGATGGTGATGGAATATTATTGTGTTTTAAGAAATGACAAGCAGGATGACTTCAGAAAGGCCTAGAAAAAACATGTATGAAATGATTTATAGTGAAATGAACAGAATGAAGAGAACATTGTACATAGAGATAGCAATATTGTGTGATGAAGAATTGTAAATGACTTGGCTATTCTCAACCATATAGTGATACAGGATAATTGCAAAGGACTAATGATAAAACATATCATCTACCTCCAAAGAAAGAACTTATATGGAGGGAAAAGTTTGAAGCATGCTATTTTTCATTTTCTTTCATTTCTTTTCTTTTAATCTAGTTTTCTTTTACAAAATGACATGTACAGTAATATTTTATACAATCATACATGTAAAGAAATCTTTATTATTCTTTTTTCCTGTTTTCCTTTTTATGCTTCTCTTGAGTCATATTTGAAAGTCAAATTTTGTATTCAGCTCAGGTCTCTTCATCAAGAATGCCTGAAAGTCTTCTCTTTCATTGAATGCCCATTTTTCCCCTGAAGGATTATACTCCATTTTGCTGGGTAGTTGATTCTTGGTTGTAATCCCAGTTCCTTTGCTTTGTGGAATATCATATCCCAAGCCCTATGATGCTTTAATATAGAAACTGCTAAATCTTGTGTTATCCTGACAGAGGCTCAATTATACTTCACTGGTTTCTTTCCGGCTGCTTACAATATTTTGTCCTTGATCTGGGAGCACTTGAATCTGGCTATGATATTCCTGGTGGTTATCCTTTGGGATCTCTGTCAGGAGGTGATCAGTTTATTCTTTCAATTTCTACTTTACCATGTGATTCTAGAATATCAGGGCAGTTTTGCTTACTTATTTAATGCAAGATGATGTAGAAGAATTTTTTTGATCATGTCTTTCAGGTAACCCAATAATTTTCAAATTATTTCTCCTGGATCTATTTTCCAGGTCAGTTTTTTGTTTGTTTGTTTTTTCAGATGAGATATTTCACATTGACTTCTATTTTTTCCCACTGTATTGGTTTTGCTTGATTGTATCTTGATTTCTCATACAGTAATTAGCTTCCATTTGCTCAATCTTAACTGTTTTTTGTGGGTTTTTTGGCCAGGGCAATGGGGGTTAAGTGACTTGCCCAGGGTCACACAGCTAGTAAGTGTCAAGTGTCTGAGGCTGGATTTGAACTCAGGTACTCCTTAATCCAGGGCCAGCACTTTAACCACTGCGCCATCTAGCTGCCCCTCAATCTTAACTTTTAAGGAGTTATTTTCTACAGTGAGCTTTTGTATCTCCTTTTTCATTTGGTCAATTTGACTTTTCCAGGGATTCTTTTCCTCGTTGAGTTTTTCTACCTTTTTTACCTTTTGTCCTGGTATATTTTCAAGGTGCTATCTTCTTCAGTATTTTTTGTGTGTCCTTTATCAAGCAAGGGAAATTGACCTGTCTACCTCAGGTTTTCATGTGTAAAAGATGGATGATCTCAAAGCTCCTTCTCATGTTGTGGTGAGGATCAAATGAGAAATGGCCTTAGGCCTTTGCTCCAGACCTTGGTCTCTTCAGAGTACAACTTTCATGGGACCCAGTTCATTTCCAGACAAGCCTCAGTAGTTCTGACGCTGGTCCCCTTCAGTGGTCTCCATTACTGACTATCCATCAGAGGCCCCTGTCCTTGCCAGGTTATACTAAACATAAGACACCTTGAAGCCCTCAGAATAAAGCCTTGAAGGACCACAGTTCCTACTTCATCAGTATCAGAGCAGAAATTCTGGGGCTGGGTTTTAGGGGGTGTAAGGCTGTAGGGCTGGTCACCACATCCTGGACCAGCCTCCAGTCCTGCTACCATTTCCCCTCCACACACTTGGGGCTGGGCAGCCCAGGACAGAGCTGAAGACCCACCATGGACCCCACAGTCACTTTCCTGCTCTCCCTTGGTGAGTCTCCAGGGTTAGGACTGGGGAGGGAGGCTATGACTAGGTCATTGCCTGCTGATGCTGAAGAACAGGAAACAAGCCTGAGGAGGAACCAACAACTTCTGGGGCAGAGCAGGACCCAGTGTCATTGGAAATGGCTCTTCCTTCATATTCTGACCAAAGCCGAATAAGAGGTTCTGGGGTCTTAGCAGGAGCTGGGGATGGGTCAGTGTGAGCTGCGGGGAAGCTGTCTATAACCTGAACTTCTCTTCCAGGGCTGTGTCTACACTGGGCGATTAGGGCACAGATGGATGAGTCCTGCCCCCAACCTCCCAAGGCCCTTTTCCCCTTCCTGCTCCCACAACTATTCTGATGTCCACTCCCAGGATAAGTAGGGAGGGACATGGGGACATTGCAATGAATGGATGGGGGTGACTTGTGGAATAGCTTCAGAAGCCAGAGAATAAAGAAACAAGGCCAGAGCAATCTCAAAGAATCGATTTTGTTTCCTTCTCAGCCACCCTCCCCAGGCCCACCCTCTGGGCTGTCCCCAGTCCTGTGGTCCTCATGGGAGCCAATGTGACCCTCAGGTGCCAGGGCCCCCTGGGGAGTGAACAGTTCCAGCTGTGGAAGGATGGAGAGCTCAGAGAAGAGAGAAATGCATCCTGGGAACTGGCAGAGTTTGTGCTCAGGAAGGTGGATGGTGTGAGAGATGCGAGAAGCTACAGCTGCCGCTCTGGGCAGGGGCCCTGGTGGTCAGACCTCAGCGAAGTCCTGGCCTTGACTGTCATGACAGGTAAGGGGGTGCTGGTATGCAACCATCCCTAGGGGGAAGGAGATCAGTCCTCAGAGACAAGCCCGAGATCCCTCTCTAGAGAGCGGGCTACAAGAGGAGAAAACCTTCAGGCTTTACTACCTGCCTCTCCTTGGGACCTCCCACCTCCTCACACTCTGGGAGCCCCTGGCTCTCCAGACCACATTGTGAGGACACAAATAAGGTGCTGAAATCTTTCTCCCCAGTAACCATGCAAGGAGGAGAACACATGTACCGTGATTTTCCTTTTTAAAATGGGGAAAGTGAGGGCTGGAGAGGAGATAAGGTGAAATGATGCATTTGATCGCTAATGTCAGGGCCAGGATTTGAACCCATTTCTTGCACTCCCAAACCCAGGGAACTTCCCCATATGCTCAGTGTCCCCTGGTGACACAGTCAGGAGAGCTGGGCTGCTCCTCCCTCAGAGGGTACTCAGCAGCCCTTGGGAGAAGGGGCACAGACTTGTACTGAGAAAGCTTTATTTAGATAAACTTTTCCTGTCTTTTCTAAGGCCCAGACTGGGAACATCCAACCTGTGCACTTGTCTCTCCCCTTGTTCCCTTCTGCCCAAACTACATTAGCCTGGACCGATGACCACATCACCTCCCATCACGTCCCACCATTCTGCCTTTGCTCACACAGGTCCCCCCTGCCTGTGATTCCATCCCCCCTTCATTATTTTCCTACCCACACCTAAAGCCCAGGTCAGATCCTGGCCGCTCCACAATCCTGTCCCTGATTCAATCAAAGGGCAGTATCCTGGCCCTTGGCCTTCCAGCCTGTTGCCCACACCTCCCTCATGTTCTCCCTCCAACACTGAGTCCCTTTCCCCCGCACCAGGACACTGACCCTCTGTCCTGAGATAGGATGCAGACTGTTGAAGCAGGAAGGAACCTGAGAGTAGGAGCCTGGGCAGGGGGTTCAAACTCCTGCCCCCTCAGTCCTGGGTGCATGAGTGTGGGAAAGTCAGCAACCCTCTCTGGACCTCGGTGTCCTCTTCTATGACATGAAGCTCATCAAATGAGGCCATTTAAGCTCAATCCCCTGAGATCCATGGGACGCTGAGCTCCCTGAGGGCAGCAGGGTGGAGTCTTCCCAAATCTTCTGGGCCTCCCCCACTGTGGAGCAGGAGGCACCTGATAGGTGGGTGATCAGGGCTGCAGGGGAGCCAGAGGAAACCTAAGTCCTCAGAGAACTGCCCAGAGGGAGCCCCCTCCTCCTCCCACAGCACCTGTGGGACACACCCAGCCCTGCCTGCTCTGCTCTGGCTTCACTGAGGGGGTGGGCAGGGGGTGTCCTAACAGGGACCTGCCAGCACATGACGCTGTGGGCAAATGAGGAGGACTCAGAACTGGGAATCTGGGTCTCTGTCTAACCCCCAATCATGGGGTCATTGGGGGCAAAGAGCTCTGCAAACCTCAAGGTTTAAGACGAAGCTCTGATTTTGCCAGTGATGTTGCATTAGGATCCTGCCTTGGACCTGCAGCGCAGAATGTAGGGACTGAGCTGGGCCCCTTGGAGGATGTGGAAAGAAGGGCAGGTGGGAGCGGGCAATTTACTGGACCCAGAATATCTGTGACCAGGCATCCAAGTGACCCAGCCATGAACAGGCCCACAGGACTGGGCAAGGGGGGACTAACAGGGTCTCTCAGCCTACCCAGATCCTACACAGCTCTGCTTCAGAGAAGCATTTGAGGAGACTGGGGAGAGAGAGAAGGTCCCTAACTTTCTTCCTTTCACCTCTCACAGGAGACCTTCCCAAACCCACCTTTACAGCTTCAAAGCATTATATAATATCCCCAGGGACAAAAGTGACCACTGAGTGTCAAATATTACCACAGGAGTCCTCTCAGGACAACATGTTTGCCCTTCTGGAGGCGAAGAGCCTGCAGGTCTTACAGAGACAGAGCACTGCTGAGCACTGGGCCTTTTTCTCGCTTCCCTCTGTGAGGGCTGAGGACTCTGGGAACTACAGCTGTATTTACTACAGGAAGAATGACCCGCACAGTGTGTCTCACCCCAGTGAGGCCTTGGAGCTGAGTGTGTCTGGTAACTGGAGATGGAAACCTCCCAAAGTCCTTAATCTCATCCCCCACATAGGCACCCACAGACCTATGGGAGCAGCAGAAAATCCTGGGAATTCTGTGGGGATGGTCTGGGCAAGCCTAGAGGAGACCACACACCCCCACCCCCCCTTTGCTGCATGCACTCACACTGGGCTTCAAGGACAGTGGTGGTTTTCCCAGCTCAAGGCAGGCTGCTGACAAGAAATGGAGATTAAAGGCTAGGCTGCTATTTCCCATCTCTTAAGAGGTCAGGGGGATGGTCCCTGGAATGACATGTGCCCTTGACCTCTAGTGCCCCTTTCTCCACAGGACAACTCCCCCAGCCCACACTCTGGGCCCAGCCTGGCCTTGTGCTGGCCCAAGGGGCAAACCTCACTTTCTGGTGCTCAAGGCCCAAGCTGTTTTCTCTTGAAGAGGTGACTTTCAGTCTGTGGAAGGCTGGGACCCAGGAGCCCTTAAGGCAGCAGAGCTCAGCAGAGCCCTGGACGAGCTTCCTCCTCCCTTCTGTGAGACCCCAGGATACTGGGAGTTACAGCTGTGCTTACAGGGAGGGGAGAGCCCCTGACAGAGGATCAGAGCCCAGTGAGGCCCTGGAGCTGGTCGTGCCAGGTGAGCTGTCTGTGGTCCCCAGAATGACTCTAAGTATGACCCCTCTGCTCTCTGTCCAGAAAAGGGCCTTAGACTAAAAAAGGAATGGTATCTACAAAACCAGCTGAGCCCTGGGGCCTGGCAGCACACAGGGGTCTTGGAAGAAATGAGGCATTTTTGTTGTGATCTAGAATCTTGGGAAGAAAGGTGGTGGTGGGGACTGAGCTGAGGTTTGGAGAAGAGTCACAGAGACTCAGAGCTGCCAAGCGAGTCACAGAGCCTGGAATGAGCCTGAGGCTTTCTCTCTCCTGCAGCAGGATCTGAGCCCAGGGTTGGGCTGAGCCTTGGGCCTAACGTGACACCCCATAGAAAAGTGAGGGATCATGATCATCCCTGGCAGGAGTCACTGAAGTCCTGGCACCATAGCTTGGAGAAGCTTCCTCAAATGTCAAAGTCTCCTTTGATTCGTCACTAAGTATGTCTACAAAGGCAGAGATGTCTTCCTGTCCAACTCTTCCTTTAAAAGAGAGAAAACAGGCCTGTGGGCACCCAGGGGCTCAGTGGAAACTCTGCTACCTGAGTTCAAAGGATGCCTCAGACACTAGTTGTGTGACCGTGGGCCAGTCACTTAACCCTCTTGGCCTCAGTTTCCTCATTTGTAAAAGGAGCTGGAAAAACAAATGGCCAAACACTGTAATATCTTGGGTAAGAAAGGCCCAAATGGAGTCATACAGAGTTGGACCTGACTTAAAACCAACTGAATAACTCCAATGAGAGTCACACAGGGCCAATGAATGGGCCAAGGTCACACA
This sequence comes from Dromiciops gliroides, assembly GCF_019393635.1. Classification (NCBI taxonomy): domain Eukaryota; kingdom Metazoa; phylum Chordata; class Mammalia; order Microbiotheria; family Microbiotheriidae; genus Dromiciops; species Dromiciops gliroides. The sequence continues at coordinate 659,499,883 of NC_057863.1, read as the reverse complement.
GGGACTCAGGAGCAGAGCAGGACCTTGACCCAGGTGTCCTGACTCCCAACCCCATGTTCTTCCTCTCCCAGGATCTCTGCCCAAGCCTTCCCTCTCAGCCCTGCCAGGCCTTGTGGTGGAGCCCAGGACACATGTGACTCTCCAGTGCCAGCAGCCCCCTCAGTCATCCCTCTGGGGAGTGACCTTCACTCTGCTGAAGGTGGGAACCCCTCAGCCCTTGCAAACCCAGAGCCCAGCTGGTTCCTCAGCTGACTTTCCCCTCCTGTCTGTGAGGGCCCAGGATGCTGGAAACTACAGCTGTGTCTACTATGGGAGGATGGCTCCATCCCAGGTGTCTGAGCCCAGTGAGGTCCTGGAGATCTGGGTGGCAGGTGAGGAGATGCCTGGGGACTCCAGGAAAGATCATAAGGATGAAATCCCAATCTTGAGACTCATACGGGGAAGTCGAGGCTTAGGCAGCACAAGAGCTAGTGTGAGCACTACTGAGGAACAGGCTGGGGCCCCGGATATTAACTGTGGGAAAGGTCTGTATGTGGGCACAGTAGCTCCTGCTCTGGGATGCAGAGTCCTTGGCATCTTGTTGGCCAATAAGCACTTATTAAGGCCTTGGGATGTTCTAGCCCCTGGGCTAATCCCTGGGCCTACAAAGAAATACACAAGACAAGCCATGCCCTCAAGAACTTATACACTATTTGAGGAGACAACAGGTAAAATCCCATGAACCCACAGGATGTACACATGGAGGTGGGTGCTCATTCCAGAGGGGAGGCCCTGGAATACCTGGGAATGACCTCCCACAGGAAGGGGGATCTTAGGCCAGTGCTGAGGAAGACCAGGAGAGGGGGGTGGGCAGAGAATTCCAACCTATGAAAAGGCCCCCATGTGAGCCTCATCACAGAGGCCATGGGTTGTAGAATGAGTGGAGGGCAGGAGAGGAGCAGAAGAGACCAAAAGGAGGAGGGGGGAGAGGGTCAAGGTTGTAACTTGTAAATAGGAACTTTGTGCTTGTCCTGGGAAGCAGAGGGAGCCAGTGCAGTTTATTGAGCAGGGTTGTGACAATGTCAGTCCTTCCCCTTGGGAAGCTCACTTTGGAAAGTGAAGAGGGGGAGTCTTAGAGCTTGGGGAGATAGAGAAGACAGGCCAGACTCAAGAAGGCTATTCTAGTGTCCAGCTGCAGGATTATGAGGGCCTCCATCAGGTCAGGGACACAGAGGTTGGCAAGATGGAAGCAATGGAGGTGAGGGATGTTCTCCTTCCAAGCTGTTCTGAGGAACAAGGACGAAGGAAGACTGGACTCGGTCTGTCCTGGGAGTGACTATTTCCTGGTCAGGCACTCCTGGGCATTCCCAGCCAGCAGGTATCATAAGCCTCTCCACATGGGCATGGTTTTCACCCCCATCCCTGTCCAACAGGTGCTCCCACATGGGACAGGTTTCCTCCATGCAATGTGTGGACAGGATTCATTCTCAAGGTGGGCTCTCAATGACCCATTCACCGCATCTCTAGGCTCACCTGACAATTTTACCTCCACCCCCATTTCTATAGGAATTTTTTCTGACGGGATTGTTTCTGTCACATTAGATAGAAATTCTCAAAAAAAAAAAATGGGGCATCTGGGTGGCCCAGTGGATAGAGCACTAGCCCTGGATTCAGGAGGACCTGAGTTCAAATCATGCCTCAAACACTTGATACTTACTAGCTGTGTGACCCTAGTCAAGCCACTTAACCCCAATTGCCTCACCAAAACACAAATTAATAAATAGAATTTTCAAATAGTGACCATTGTGCTGCTCACCTCTGGGAAGGCTAGGCCAAATCTGGGCCCATGGCTTCTCCAGGACTCACAGATATCAGAGGGTCAGCATCAGCTCTCCCAGTCAGGAATGATCACAGCTCCCCAGGTGCTTTGCCAACAAGGACACACACCCTCCTGACCTTATCTCACAATGGTTTGAGAGGTCTCTGCTCTGTCCCCTTCTCCCTAACTGCCATTGCACAGATATTTGTCCTTTGTCCCACAAACTACCAGCTCACTTCTTCTAAAACACCTCTGCTCTGAGGCACGTTTTCACGACCCTGCTGGCTCTTTTCCTTCTGGAGGGATGCCCACACTCCAGTTGCAGTGATGTTACAGAACCTACTTGACATGTAACAGGTCTCTTCTGGACCTGCCTCTCCACCTGTCCTAGTGCTCTAGGATGCTCTTGGCATGCCCTTCTGTGACCCTCCCCATCTCAGGGATGAACTCTGCTCTGGTGAAGTGATAAAGGTTGGAAGGATGAAGTTCTCCTTTCACCAGGAGCCAGAGCCAGAGGAAGGGGAGGGGAGGACTAGACGTGAGGGTCCTAGAAGTGCAGGGGTTAGGGACAAGAAAGCTCTTCTCAGCTTCTCTCCTTTGCCTTTTCTTCTGCACAGGAGATCCAGAGCTGAAGACAGGTGAGTGGTGGGAACTCTCTGCTGGTAGGTGGGGAGGATGGATGGGCAAGGGTCTGGGGCATCCCAAAGGCCTCCTGAATAGAAAAGGCCAATCCTTGTGTAGGTGATGGCCTCTGACCTTCTCTTCCTCAGAATCCATTGGAAAGGATTACACAGTGGGGAATCTCATTGAAATTGGCCTGGCCACTCTGGTCCTTGTAACCCTAGGGATCATCCTGGGTAAGGCCTGGAACAGCTGCAGGAGAAACTAGGGCAGAGCTCCTAAAGAGACCCAAAGCCTGAGCAGCCAGGCCAGGGATCTGGAAGGCAGAGAAGGGAGAAGGGAGCAGCAGGAAGATGAGCTAGCATTGAGGTTCTGTGGTAATGGTGCCACCTCAGGACATTTGCATATACAGTGCCCCCTGCCTGGACTACCATCCCCCATACTCCCTTTTGCTTTCTAGGATCCATCACTTCTGTTAAGAAGATTCTCATGTGCCAAGTCTTGCCCAGACCCTAGCTCTGATTGCTTCTCTCCTCCACCCTCCCCCAGTTCTTGACATTTTCCCTCTCTTGAAATGACTGCATTACTTTTGTTTACTTAGGATTTGCTCATTGTGTCTATCTGCTATCCTTCCTTTTCCCCTCCCCCAGTAGAATGTAATCTCTTTTAGGGCAGTACTCTGGGTTTTTTGCTTTTACTTCTGTATCCATAGCTCTAACCTTGTCCTTTGCACCTAGCAGACACAATAAATGTTTATTGAATGGATGAAGCAATAAATGATACAATATGATATGATAAACATTTGCTAAGGTTGTACTAAGTATCAGGCACTGTGCTAAGCATTACTCATGCAGATAAGGAAAATGAAACACAGCTCCTGCTCTCTGGGAAGTTACAATCTCACAGAGAAAATGGCAAGCGAAAGTAAGTTTGAAAGGGCAGGAGACCTGAAAATATCTGGCCCTCGACATGATGAATGATGGGGGAATGAAAATCAGGCAGAGAAACTGGTGGAAAATGAAGAGATGACAGGCATTTTCTTTCTTGATTTCTGAGTTTCTCAACCTAATTCCAAGGAATGCGCCCTTCATGAGCAGCATTTGGGGCCAAACTGTCAGATGGCAATGCTGATGGGTAGCTATGGAAAGAGATAAGAGGAGAAACTAGGGGAAAGAGGTGTGTCTACCAGGGTAGTGATTTATGAAGATTTCTCTCTCTCCACCCCCTTAGGTACAGGGCCCTGTAATACCATCATCATCACCCTCAGCTGTGTTTCCTTCCTCCTCCTCCTTCTCTGCCTCCTCCTGCTGGCATTGCTATGTCGTGGATCCATCCCTAAGGGTGAGACAAAGTAAAATCCCGTCATGTCTTAAGGAGTATCAATGGGTAAGGAGCTCCATTTCATCCTTTGAGATCTTCCCTGAATTGGCTTCTTCCCTTCTGATTTCTCTCTCACCAGGGTCTTTGCAAGAAGACAGCCCTAGGAGGTAAGGAAGCTCAGCTCCTCTTCCCATAGACACCTGTTCCTTCTTTCCTGTGCAACCCTGGACCCTCTGCACTGGATAGAGTATGTGAGGATGAGATGGTGTTCATAGAGGCTCCCTGGTTGAACTCCCACCCCCATTCTATTTCCTTTGTTTCTCACTACTACAGGAGTCTCTGTTGTCCTTTTATTCCTTGCAGTGCCTACCCACACCATCTTTCTGAGGCCCCCAGAGAAGAAATCCTTTGTAAGTTATCTGGGCAGGGAGGGGATGTGATAATGAGTCAAGGGAGAGGATAGTGGAGGGGAGTCCTGGTCCTGGTCGATGTGGGAATAATGAAACCTTCCCTCCACCCAGATACAGAAGTGGCCAAGGTGAGATCAAGGGAACCACTGGTGAGTTAGCCCCCATCTTGTCTTCTACCTAGAGAAGTCTGTAACATGTGATACCCTAACCTTTCCCAAGAGTCTCTGGGCTCAATTTTGGACCCCTTCTTATTCACTTGCCAATTTTTCCTTCTAGTCACCCAATGTGGGACCTCTGAACTGGGCATCCCTTAACTTATCGAGGTCATTTGTTAAATATTTCAGTTGCTGTACTTCAATATCCTTCATTTCCTTTTGAATCTCATGGAGTTTATTTCATATAATTAAAAGAATTAGTCTGGGAGGTTAGTCATAGGTTTCACCAGACAGGCAGTCAAAATTTTCTTGATACACAAATAGATGAATAACCTTTATTCCAATGTCACTCACCCTTGTATTTTTTCCTTTAGGTTCATGTGGCTGAAGAATGGCAGGGAGTGACCTACAGTCAGCTGAACATAAATACTTTGAAAGAGAGAAAAACTGACTCCAAGGAGCCACCCACAGAGCCTACCCTCTATGCCACAGTGTCCAGGGACTGAGGGTTTGGGCACTTTTCACAGAAGAAATTCCCTTTTGTCCTTTTCTCTGTCATCCTCCCTTCTCCCATCTTGCCTTTCTCTCACCCCTATTTCATTGATTTTCTAGTTCATGATCTGCAGCTTTACATCACTGAGGAGTCATGATGCCTATTGGATTATCCATGTCCAGTTTTATGCAAAACAAGTGCAGCCATCTACAATAAAGATAAACATGCAAAATACATATAGAGTAGAAAGGGGATAATCATCTCAAATGGGACATCAGTGGCAGATGTGAGGACCAGGGAATTCCTTCTGCAATAGAATGGATTGGAGTTGAGTTTTAAAGGACTCCAGACAAAATAAAAGGCAGATTACAGGAGAGGTAATATGCCAGGCATGAAGGGCAGCTGCCACAGAGGCATGGAGTTAGAAGAATATTGTTTACAAGGGCAAAAAAGAAATCTGTCATTGTATCTGGTTCATAGAGTGAGTAGAGAGAAGTATAAGGAGATTGGAAAAGGAGAAAGGACTGAGTCTCATCACCCTATTGTCAGCTTCCACTCAGCCCTCAAACTCACCTCATGTATCCAGTCTGGTGCCAAGTCCTGTGTTTTCCACCTTCACAACATCTCCTTTCTATGTACCCTTCTCTCCAATCACAAGTTACTAGCCTGGGGCTCGCCTCACACCTGGACTATTTCAATCACTGGCTGGTGGGTCTGCCTACCAGCAGTCTCTCCACTCAGGTCCATCATCCACTCAGCCATCAAATGGACGTTTATAAAGGGCAGGTCTGACTAGTCAGTCCCCAGGTCAATAAACTCCAATTGTTTCCAATCACTTCTAAGATTGAATATAAAACCCTGTCATTCAAAGCCCTTTGTAACTTCCCTCATGACCTTTTATGTCTTCTTACACCTTTTGTCCTCTCACACACTCTTAGTGAAGGTGCCCTCTAAATCTTTTGCTGTAGGCATGTGGTCCAGTATCACCAGCTGCCTACATTATTACAGACATTAGCACTTGAAAGGACAATTACTATCACCTTTATCTACTTCCATGTGGTAAAAATGTGCATGAGAACTTCCCAAATCAATCCACATCAGCTCTGTTTATTCCCCAGTTATATGTACAGGTTGTTGTTGTTGTTTCCTAGAGAAAATTAAAGAATGTGAGCAGATACCATTGTGTTTTGTATCTTTGTATCACAGTCTGAATAACTGGTAAGAACTAGAACTAGGCATGTACTAAATATATGATTGACTTTTAGTGTGACCGGCCACTTTGCATGTTAGGGGCTCATGTGTTCTTTACTTTGAGTTTTCCAAGAAACTTAGTAATCAGTGAATACCTAGACAAGGGAGTCAACTGCAGTGGAATGAGGACTCACACATGAGAGCTGGTGAGATCATCAGGAGGATGTCAAGAAGAGAAGGAAATCTAGGTTCACTCCTGGCTCACAGAAAAGTAAGAGTTTCTTGGAATATAGGCTAGATGGAGAATTCACAGAGAGACTAAGGACTGATGGGACACATATAGAGAAGAGTCCTCAATTCTACCCCTGGTCTTGCAATAAATACTTTTTTTTTTTTAGTTTTTTAGTGAGGCAATTGGGGTTAAGTGACTTGCCCAAGGGTCACACAGCTAGTAAGTGTTATGTGTCTGAGGCCAGATTTGAACTCAGATACTCCTGACTCCAGGGCCGGTGCTCTATCCACTGCACCACCTAGCTGCCCCCAATAAATGCTTCCTTAATGGTCATTGTGTAGTTGTTATTAGGCAGCTGCCTTTGTTTTGGACTAAGATATGTGTCATTTAAAAATTTATGGGGTGGGGGCAGCTCGGTGGCGCAGTGAATAAAGCATCAGCCCTGGATTCAGGAGTACATGGGTTCAAATCCGGCCTCAGACAGTTGACACTTACTAGCTGTGTGACCCTGGGCAAGTCACTTAACCCCCATTGCCCCACCAAAAATTAAAAAAAAAATTTATGGGGTGCCCTATATCTGTCCCAAATTTTAAGGAATTGAGCTGGGGTTTCTAATATATTGTTACTTAGGAATTAGAGGATATAGCACCAGTTTGGGGCATTAAGCAGTTATTAAAGCATATCAATTATTAGTAAAGAGAAAGCACGTGGCTCAGAAAGGTAAGAAAGGAGAGATAATAAAAGCACCTCTGCTCCCTCCAGCATTCCCAGGCCATGAGAAGAGACTGTGAGCCTCAGCTCCCTGTGGTAAGGAGACATGATACTCCCACACTGCCCAAAGCTTATTGGCTAGCATCATTCAAATCCACTGCTTTACTGGACTTGAGGGTGGTCCATGAGCAGTAAGATGCTGAGGTCACAGCTCAGAGAACAGACCCTCTGGGGGAAAGGTTTTCAGGTAGGTGTGGTTTTAATCTCTAAAAGTCTCTATTCACTGTCCAGGCTCCCAACTTGACTGACTCTGGGCTGGCCTTAAAAGGTCAGGCAGTTAGGCCCTCAAGTGAGGGGGTTTCTGGGAGTCCCAAAACCCCATTATTTTCTCACAGGTATCAAGAAACAATTATTTATATTTTTCTAATTATTTTGCACTTAGATACACAAACACACATCAAAATAAGAGCATTTCTAAATGTCCAAAGGAGCACAAAAAGATGGTTGGTTATGAACCTGTGGTTTCCATTTCATTGCTTTCAATCATCTAGATATGTAAATGCACATTTATATGTACACATTAAATATGTGAATATAGCATATATGTGTATATATTTAAGTATATATATATGTGTGTGTGTGTGTGTGTGTGTGTGTGTGTGTGTGTGTGTATCTATCTATCTATCTGTCTGTCTATCTTCTTTTTTTTGCTGGGTAATGAGGGTTAAGTGACTTGCCCAGGGTCACACAGCTAGTAAGTGTCAAGTGTCTGAGGCCAGATTTGAACTCAGTACTTCTGAATCCAGGGCCAGTGCTTTATCCCCTGTGCCACCTAGCTGCCCCCTTGCCTTTCTTCTATCTATCTATATTACTGTGTTACTTTCTCTTTTTTTTGGGGGGGGGAGTAATACACATTTTTATTTAAAGTTTTCAGTTCCCTCCCTGCCTGCCTCCCCCACCTGCCTTGAGGTTGTAATCAATCAGTTATTGGTTATACATGTGCAATTATGTAAAACATTACCATATTAGTAATTTGATATTAGGAAAATTTAATAAAAGACAAAAAATGAAAGTGAAAAATAGGAAGCCTCAGTGTTTGTTCTGTAAATATCAGTTAGTTCTTTGGAAATGGATTGTATGCTTCATCATTAGTTCTTTGGAGTTGTCTTGGATCATTGTATTGCTGAGAACAGTTAGGTCATTAACAGATCTTCACAGAACAATGTTAATGTTACTGAGAACATTTCCTCATTCTGCTCACTTCACTATAGATCTTCTTATGTAAGTCTTTCCAGACCTTTCTGAAATTTCCCTATTTTTAATTTTTTATAGCACAATAATATTCCATCACAATCTAATACCACAGCTTGTTTAGCCATTTCCCAGTTGATGTGCATTCCTTTGATTTCCAATTCTTAGAGACCACAAAAAGAGCTACTATAAACCTTTTTGTACAAATAGATCTTTTTTCTCATTTTCATATATCTTTGGCATATAAAAGTTGCAATGATACTGCTGGATCAAAGGCTATGCACGGTTTGATAGCCTTTGAGAATATATAAAAAGTACTCTCCAAAATTGTTGGAACAGTTCACAACTACACCAACAGTGGATTAGCATCCTAGTTTTCCCACTTACCCTCTTTTGTTGTTATATTTACCATTCTGTTAGGTGTGATGTGATACCTCAGAGTTGTTTTACTTTCCATTTCTCTGATCAGTAGTGATTTAGAGCATTTTTATATGACTGCATATAGCTCTGATTTATTTTTCTGAAAACTGTTCATATCCTTTGACCATTTATCAATTAGGGAATGCCTTGTATTTATATAAATTTTACTCAGCTTTCTATACATTTGAGAAAATAGGCTTTTACAAGAAATACATGTTACAAAAATATTTTCAAATTTTCTCCTTTCCTTATAATAATTTTGGTTGCATTGGTTTTGTTTGTGCCAAAGTTTATCAATTTCATATTTTGTATTGTTCTCCATATATTATTTAGTCCTAAACTCTTCTCCTGTCCATAAATCTGACAGATAAACTATTCCATGTCCTTTGAATTTGCTTATAGTATCACCCTTTATGTGTAAATCATGTACCCATTTTTACTTTATTTTAGTTTACAGCATGAGATGTTGTTCTATGCCTACTTTCTGCCATACTGTTTTCCATTTTTCCCAGCAGTTTTTGTCAAAGAAGGAGTTTTTCTTACAAAAGCTTAGATCTCTGGGTGTATAATGAAGAACATTATTATTGTCATTTACTATTGTGTAATTTGTACCTATTCTATTCTACTGATCCCCCTCTCTATTTCTTAGTATGTACCAGATTGTTTTGTTAATTACTGCTTTTATAATACAGGTTAATATCTGGTACAGCTAGAACACCTTCATTCACTTTTTTTGCACCATTGATTCCTTTGCTATTCTTGAGATTTTTTTTTTGTTAGTTTGGTTTTTTTTTGTTTGTTTTTTCCAGATCAATTTTGTTATTGTTTTCTAGGTCTACAAAATATTTTGGATAGTTTGATTTGTATGGCCTTAAATATATTAATTTATGTAGGATTGCCATATTTTTTATATTGGCTCAGCCTACACATGAGCAATTAATGTTTTCCATTTTTTTTAGATCTAACTTTATTTTTGTGAAAAAGTGCTTTATATTTCTCTTCATATATATAGATCCTGGATTTGTTTTTGCACATAGACTCCCAAATATTTTTTATTGTTTACTTTTATTTGAAATGGCATTTCTCTTTCTATCTGTTGCTGCTCAAATGTGGTGCTACTGTGCGGGCCAGAATTGGATATACTGAGAGCTATTTGGGTGACTTGCCTTAATATTGGGGTCCCGGAAATATGAGGGACCTTTTTTAAGGTTTAATCTCCCCTCTGAATTATTCCTTTTAGATACTTCTCCCAAGCCAATAAGAAAGGAGCCCCTAAGCTTTAGTTCACAAAAGGATCATATTTTATTACTCAGGAATTGATTAAACAACAAAGGTGAAACTAATAAAAATCAGAGATGAGGAAATGGGAAAATAGAAATACAGATAGATAGTCTTAACTCTAAGCTTAACCTATGCAATCCCAGAGAATTCCTAATTAAGCTACTTCAAAGGAATTTAGGGTTTTCCATAAGTAACTCACCGACCCCCAGGTCAGTATGCAGTTTCCAGCACCACGCTGAGATGGCAATTCCCAGACAGCTAACACGCCGCTGCCAGGCCAAGCAACAGACTGAAACACCAATGTATCTGACATCAGGGAAATGTGCTAAAAACTGCAAAATATTATGTTTTTAAAGGTACTTGGATTAGTGTTGGTTTTTCTATCATAACCTTAAATGAACATTGGCAATGCTTTTTTTTTTTTTTCCTTTTTAAAGCGATCAATGTTGGTGAAGGCATTCTTGATCTAACTAACTTTCCCAATCTTAAAAGGTTAAGTGCTGCAAGACAAGAAGGGTAAGTTGTTTTTCTAATTTTTAAAACTTATGTAGGCAATCAAGGATTGCCTAGGGAAAACATACATTTTGTAATAGACAGATTAATGAAGAGAATTCCCTGCTTTCACTTTGGAAAAAGAGGGCTTTGGTAAATAGAAAGATTGTAGTGTGAAAATGGGAAACTTGATTTGCTTGAGCCCCTCAATTATCCAGGTAACCAGACCAACTCTCTCCACTTTGTCCTTTGCATGGCCAAGGGTAAACCCAAGTGGTGGTGCTGGGAATCAGTAACCCTGAAACCAATTAAAGTCTTATCTGACTGCAGGATATGGGACTATAGATAAGGACTTTAACTTCAATAAAATCTCTAAATTTGGAACAATCTTTTTCTGCATAATAAAGCACTGAACTGACTATCACGAACGCAGCCATATATTGTATATTAAAGGCCACATCCTGCACCCCTGGAATTTTTCTTACAATTCCCCTCTCATTGGGAGTGTGCCTTTCTAAGCCCACCTTTCTTTTCTTTTCTTTTCTTTTTTGTGAGGCAATTGGGATTAAGTGACTTGCCCAGGGTCACACAGCTAGTAAGTGTCAAGTGTCTGAGGCTGGATCTGAACTCAGGTCCTCCTGACTCTTGGGCCAGTGCTCTATCCACTGTGCTACCTAGCTGCTCCGCTAAGCCCACCTTTCTTCCAGATTTCTTGCCTACCTTTGTTCAAACCATATATAAAACACTACTGCATGTTGTCCTATTCTGCAATAGGCTGAATAGCACCCAAGATCATGCTAGATTTACTTCCCTGCTTAATAAAACCTTTCTTTTTAATTTGTACAGGCATTGTCTTTCTCTGCTTTCCCTTCCCTTTTAGTGAGAAGGGGATTGAAATCTCAAGAACTGGCCTTCGCATTTTCTGGTCTTCCTCTTTGGGAAAGGAGAGACCTAAATTCCATTTAGGAGAAGTTTGCCTCAGTTTGCAGTAGCCTGATTTAAAAACCACTAAACAAAGTGACAGGGGGCTAAGATGGAAATGGAGTATGCCAAGTGCCTAAGGCCCTCTCCTCCCACATGGCTGATTCTGCTATGGGAAAAGGAGGAATCTTATAATAACTGGTTCCTAAGAGTAATATGATCTATTATAGTTCAAATCTGGTATATACTTGCAGCTTCAAAACCTTTTCTAGTGGAATAATTCAAAAGAAGGATATTCTGTGAATAATAAATGCTTGAAATAAATAGTTCTTGAACAAAATATCATACTAAATAATTAAATTAAAAATTAAGGTTTTCTATGGTATCATTTAGAATAAAGATACCAATTAAGTGAATTAATTTCTGTCTCATTTTAAGTGAAATGTATTATTTGTAATGTGTAAAAGTGGCAATATTAGTGTAATAATTCATTGTATTAGAGATATTCTTAGGATTTGAATCTCCTTCAATTCTTCTGGAATGGAGATTTAATTACTAAAAGACTGATGCAAATATGTTTTAAATTGAAAGATATTTTTAGAAGTGTACAAGGTAGGAAAATGGTTTTCTGTGAAGTGGACATGGAACTGAACCCCTTAAAATATCCTCATCTATATTCTAAGATTTTAAGATCTAGTCATATACTCAGGAAAATACAGTGATTGGATATTTGTTAAGAGCTAGAAATTGAAAATAAACTTTCTTTTTTCAATTCAAAACAAAACAAAACAAAACAAAACAACCTCTAACCACTGATCTAACCTTTCCTAAGAACACCTTTCAGCTGTTCAATCTCAGAAAGATTGGGTCATGTGATTAATGATAGCTACAGACCCTGCTTTTTCCCCAACTCCACTAACCTTTTAGTAAGACCATATTAAATCTAACACTACATAAATATTGGGTATGATAAAGATATTGGTTATTTATTGGTTACTGTATTATGCCAAATCTTAAATATCCTTTGTGCTACCCAAATTGAGAATTATTTTACTCCTGTGAAACAGGCCCTGCCTTATCAGCTTTGAGCCAAACTCCCTCTGCCTGGGACGCCCAGAAAAGCTGCTGCTGCAGAAGAAGAAAAAAAACCCTCAGGTTTTATTCCAACCTGTTACCTGGATTGTGTCTAAGGTAGGGGTGGAGGTCTTAGCGCGCTGGAGAAGAGAAGGAAACAAATGCATACATGGCTGGGAAATTGTCACCACATTTAATGTGCCTTGGGAATTCATGGATGGTAATAATAAATGAGGTTGGGGGAGAGAAGAGATGGGAGAAGAAAAGAGAGGGAAATCCCTTAGTAAAGGTACCCAACCCTTAGTCCAAGTACACAGTAGCGTAGAGAGAGGGCTGTGTGGCTTTCTCCTGAGGGTGAGGTTTTTTCTTATTCAAGGTTCTTAGGTTCAGCTGAGTGTGGGTCACTTCAGCCATGGAGACCTGAAGGAGAAATGTAAGGATGAGAAAACCCTGGGTAACATTGGATCAGGAGTCTTTATTTGTGTGTGTGTGTGCCCTGAAAGCTTTGATAGCCTGTCTGGCAAAACCTAGGGATGGCTGCTCAGTCTCAAATCAGGCAAGCAAATTGGAGGTGGTCCATCATTGGGTATAGAGCCTATCGGGAAGTACTGGAATCAGGGAGGAAACAGGCTCCTCCAATGGAGGACAAGATGGGGCAAACTCCCATTGTTTACATGGGTCTCTCCTTAGCCACTTCTGTATGAGGCGGAGGGAAGCTTCCATCATTGCTCCAGCCTCCAAGACCTGAAATCCCCTTCACCAGCCCCTCTCCCTGCCCCAGGATCATGCCCCCTTCCTGCCCACATCACTTACACAGGGCTTCCTCTCTGGGGGCCGCAGGCTGACTGGGCAGATTCCAAGGAAGACAAGGGCCACAGGGGCGGCTGTTAGGAGAGTGAGCGGTAAAAAATAGGACATGGCTAAGAGTTCGTGCTGGGAGCCTCTGTGACCATCCTCTCCTCACTAGAGACTCTACTCAGTATAAAGCTTCTAGGGTTCAAGGGAATGGAAGGAACAAGGAACTATGGACAGAGAAGCTGTCTCCTTACCTCCTAGGGCTGCCTCCTTGTAAAGACCCTGGTGAGAGACACATGGGAAGGGAAGAGGAAAGGTCAGGGAAGATCACAAAGGAGGACATGATGAAGGTCCAGGTCCTGACCCATTTCTTTATTCCTTCAGACAATAAAGGATTTAACTTTTGTCTTTTCAAAACTCACCCATAGGCCTGTATCCATGACACAGGAATAGCAGCAAAAGAAGGCAGAGGAGGAGGAGGAGGAGGTAAACGCACCTGAGGGTGATGAGGAGAGTGTTCCTAGGCTCTGAAACTGGGATGGGGAGAGAGAGGACTCGTCATAAATCACTGAGGGGACCTTCCCCTTGCCCTGAAAGGGTCCCTGTCTTTTCTTTTCTGATGCCCCCTCCCCAGCATCACATCAAACCCTGCTCAGAGAGGGCTTAGCCCTTGGGATTGCAGTGAGAAACCCAGAAACCAGGATAGCGATTGTATGGGGGAAGCCTCCTGAGACAGCTCAGCTTTGGTCTCTATGGGCCAGGAACTGAGGAGACTCAGTCTCTGTTGTCTCTTACACTGTGTCTCTTGGCCAGCACCAAAGGCTTGGTTTCATTTCCTTGTAAGGGCTGAGGGAGGGAGTGAGTCTTGTTAGCCTCTAGTAGGTCCTGTGGACTTATCCCTCTCACCTCTCACTATGAGCTCCAGGGGGTCACTGTGTTGGGTCAGGAGACTTCCATTGGTGACAAGCTGGTATTGGCAGCTGTAACTACCAGAATCCTTGGGGGTCACATGAGTCAGGAAGAATTTGGACTCATTTTGAGAGGCATCCGTGTTTGTCAGGTCTTTCTCATCTCCCTCCTTGTAGAGAATAAACCTAGTAGCTCTTGAGGGCCCCCAGCACAGGAGGGTCACATCAGACCCTGATGTCACCTCTGGGCCAGGCCAGACTGAGAGGAAAGGCTTGGGAAGAGAACCTGGAAACTCAAATAGAAACCAGAGAACACGAGGTCCTTCCCACAGTTGGGAGGGGATGGGGGGGAACAAGAACGTGGAGGTCCCAGAAGAGCTCCCTGACCATTGACTCCTGCTTTCATTGGCTCTTTGGTCATCCTTGCCCCAAATCTCCTTCTTGGGGAGGGTTGGAAGCTAAATCTCACGTGTTCTCTGGGACTGCTGAGGAACAGGGACGTTGTTTCTCTTCCATCCTTGTCTCTAGAGCTTGGAGTAGGCCTGAGCTGGCCTATCCTTCCACTTTGGCATTACCCTTCCATAGGGACCCCCAGCCCTTATCCCAACCTCCACCTCATGATGCTCAAAAGAGACCCTCACTCTCTTCCTTTCCAAACTTCCTGGGCTGCCTCTTAATCTTGACTTCTAATCCTGTACTTGGTTCCCTGGGAACCTGGACACCCCCTCACCTGTCACCCAGATCTCCAGGACCTCACTGGGCTCAGACACCTGGGATGGAGCCATCCTCCCATAGTAGACACAGCTGTAGTTTCCAGCATTCTGAGCCCTCACAGACAGGAGGGGAAAGTCAGCTGAGGCCCCAGCTGGGCTCTGGCTCTGCAAGGGCTGAGAGGTTCCCTCTTTCAGCAGAGTGAAGGTCACCCCCCAGAGGGATGACGGAGGGGGCTGCCAGCACTGGAGAGTCACATGTGTCCCGGGCTCCACCACAAGGCCTGGGAGGGCTGAGAGGGAAGGCTTGGGCAGAGATCCTGGGAGAGGAAGAACATGAGGCTGGGAGTCAGGACACCTGGGTCAAGGCTCTGCTCTGTCCCTGAGAACCTGTGTGACCTTGGCCCATTCACTGGCCCTCTGGGACCCTCAGTTATCTCCTCTGTAAACAAATGGGTTGCACTAGAAGATCTCTCAGTCCTTTCATACTCTAGAAGCCCAGGAATCTACAGAGACTTTCACATACAAGGGAACTGCATCCAACCTCTGTCCTCAGGCCTTTAATGACTCCTGGGGAGATTGGGGGTTGGGGGAGAACATGACCTGTCACTTTTCATCTGGGGTGTCACAGACAGGCCACAACCTAAACCTGGCCTCAGATCATGGTCCAGAAGGGAGAAGGCTCAGGCTCCTTCCCTGGCTCTGTCCCCCCCTTACTGTGTGTCTTTGGACAAGTCCTGCCCTCTCTCTGGGCCTCACTTTGATCATTGGGAATGGAGAATCCCATCTCAAGAACCTCCCAGGCCCCTGTCCTCTCTGGGGCTCTGAGACTCTCATCCTAACCCCCAGCTCAGTCCCCACCACTACCTTTCTTCCCAAGGTTCTAGATCCGAAGAGAAATGCCTCCTGTCTTCCAAGCTGCCTGAGCCTTTCCAGGCCCCGGGGCAGAGCTGGCTGTGTAGACACATGCCCTTATCTCTGTGAGGCCCCTGTCTAGGCAGAGAGCAGAGGGCTCATACTCAGAGTCATTGTAGGGCCCACATACCCCCCTCACCTGGCACCACCAGCTCCAGGGCCTCACTGGGTTCTGATCCTCTGGCAGGGGCTCTCCCCTCCCTGTAAGCACAGCTGTAGCTCCCAGTGTCCTGGGGTCTCACAGAAGGGAGGAGGAAGCTAGTCCAGGGCTCTGCCGAGCTCTGCTGCCTTAAGGGCTCCCGGGTCCCAGCCTTCCACAGAGTGAAAGTCACCCCTTCAAGGGAAGGCAGCTTGGGCCTTGAGCACCACAGGGTGACGTTGGCCCCTGTATTCACCACAAGGCCAGGTTGGGCCCAGAGAGTGGGCCTGGGGAGAGGTCCTGAGGGGAAAGATGCAATAGGGGTTAAGGTGAGATTTCAATCCAGGGACTCTCCCCCTGACTTCTTAGGGACAGGGGCAATGGCAGCCTAGCCTTTATTCTCCCTTTCTTGTCTGGGCCTGCCTTGAGCTGAGAAAACCCCCACTATCTTGGAGTCCCAAGTATGAGTCCGTGTGAAGCCACAGAGGGTCCCACAGTCTCCTGGAGCCTCCCCCAAAACAACCCTTCAGAATTCCCTGGATCTCGTACTGGCCCCTTAGCTCTGTGGGCCCCTATGTCGGGGATAATATGGGAGACTTAGGGAGATTCCATCTATAGTCACCAGGCACAGTGAGCTCCAGGACCTGGCTGGGACGTGACCCTCTGTAGGGGGCCGTCTTCCTGTAGTAAATACAGCTGTAGCTCCCAGTGTCCTCGGGCCTCACAGATGGAAGTGAGAAAATAGCCTGGGACCCTGTAGGGCTCTGCTGCTGTAAGACCTGCAGGCTCTTGGCCTCCAGCAGAGCAAAAATATAGTCCTGAGAGGATCCCAGTGGGGAGAAGTAGCAGCAGATGGTCACTGTGGTGTATGGGGATACTGTGGAGCCAGATGAAGATCTAATGGATGGATTGGGCAAACCTGTGAAAGGAAGGGAAGAGACAGTTAGGAAGCTGATCTCTCTCCCGGGTCTCCTCCAATACATCCCTGACACAGAGTTCTGGAGAGGCTGGATGGGCCAAGGGTCCCTGTTCAAGGCCCTTTGCCCAGTGCTGTGGGCATGTTCACAGCTGTATTACTAGGATGCATGGTCCCAGATATTCTGGGCCCAGCAAGATTCTGAGAGCACAGGGTGATGGGAGGAGAAAGGACGAGGGCAGAGGAAGGTGCCCTCCCCACCTGCCCCTCTTGTCACCTCCTCCAAGGGCCCATCTCTGGCCCTACAGCCTGGGCTGCTGGACCAAGGCAGGATCCTAATGTTACATCCCTGGCACATTCAGACTTTCTCAAGCTTTGAGGTTGGCAAAGCTCTTTCCTCTCATAACCCACTGACTCCGGGATTAGACAGAGACCCAGATTCCCAGGCCTGGGTCCTTCTCATGTACCCACAGTGCCACGTGCTGCCATGTCCCTGTCTTGCAAGGCCCTGCCCACCCCTAAGTGATGCCAGATTAGAGCAGACAGAGCTGGGTGTGTCCCAGGGTGGGGAGGGGCTGGCAGAGAAGGAGGAGCACCCTGTGGGCAGTTCTGGGAGGAATGAGATCTGCCCTGGCTCTTCTCCCTTAATGACCACCCATCCATCAGGTGCCTCCTGCTCAGCGATGGGGGAGGCCCAAAGGTTTAGGGAAGACTCCACCTCTGCTTCCCTGGGGGGCTCCCAGTCCCTGTGATAACAGGGTTTGACCTCAAAGGGCCTCATTAGATGATCCAGCCCCAGTGCTTCATGTCATGGAAGAAGAAACTGAGGGCCAGAGAGTACAGCTGACTTGCCCCCAGTCACACACCAAGGACCTAAGAGGCAGCTGTTTAAACCACCTACTGCAGCCTCCCAATCTCAGGCCCCTCCCCCTTCAACGGATCTTGGCCTGGGCTAGTGGGCAGGGACCCAGGGCTAGAGTGGACACACAAGAGGAGGAGGCACCAAGGGGGGAAGCCAAGGACCAGGACACTGCCCCTTGATGCAGTCAGGGACAGGTCCTGGAGCCGCCAGGGTCAGAGCTGGGCTTCAGCACGTGTAGGAAAAACGTGGGTGAAGGTGGTCAGGGCATTGCAGGGAGGAGGCTCTGGGAGAGCAGAGGCAGAGTGGAGGGACGTGATGGTAGGTGAGGCTGTCATCTGTCCGGGGCCATGGACTGTGGGCAGAGGGGATCAAGGGGAACCACGACAGGCCAGGTCTGATGTTGCCAGTTGGGGCCATAGAGGAGACAGGAAAACTTCATGGGGATAAAGTGCCCTCGGTGCAGCTGTGCCCCTTCTCCCACAGGCTGCTGACTGTCTCCTGGGGGGGAGCGGCCCGGATCTCCTGGATGGGTCACCAGGGGACACTGAGCAGGTGGGCAAGAATGCCTGGGTTTGGGGCTGGGAGACAAGGGTTCCAATTTGGGCCCTGACACTAAAGTTCCTTTTGTCCTGCTCAAGTCACCTGACCTCCTCTCCAGGCCTTGGTTTCCCCATGTCTAAAAAGGAAATCATGGTGTATGTGATGTCTTCCTTGCAGGGCTACTGAGGAAAATAGTTCAGAAACTTATTTATGTCCCCAAAATGGGAGCTGGCAAACCAGGGGCTCCTATAGCCTTGGGAAGTGGGGGTGCTAAGGGGAGACAGGTAGTAAAGCCTGAGGGTTTGCCCCACTTCTAGCTGACTCTCCAGAGAGGGATCTGGGGCTCCCCTCTCAGGACTGGCCTCCCTCCCACCAGGGAGGGTTGTATACCAGCAGCCCCTCACCTGTCACCACCAGGGCCAAGGGTTCACTGAGCTCTGACCACCAGGGCCCCTGCCCAGAGCGGCACCTGTAGCTTCTCGCATCTGTCACATCATTCACCTGCCTGAGCACAAACTCTGCCAGCTCCCAGGATGCATTTCTCTCTTCTCTGAGCTCTCCATCCTTCCACAGCTGGAACCTGTCACTCCCCAGGGGGCCCTGGCACCTGAGGGTCACATTTGCACCCTTGGGGACCACAGGACCGGGGACAGCCCAGAGGGTGGGCCTGGGGAGGGTGGCTGAGAAGGAAACAGAGTCCATGTTTCTAGGGATTCCTCGGACCCCAGTGTTTGTCTCACCTTTGGATTCTGAAGCCTCCCCGTGAGTCACCCCAAACGTCCATTTCAGGGTCCCCTGTGTCCCTCCCTTCTCATCCAGGGAATGCATGTCTAGGTTGATGTGGGACAGGGGAGGGAAAGAGGGCAGTGGCCTCTGGGTGCCCGGACTCACCCGTCTGTGCCACCATCACCCAGTGCAGACACAGCCCTGTGAGAGAAGCTCAGGTTACTCATGGCTCCCCTCCAGCCCATGGTGACCCCATCCCCAGCTCTCTCCCAAGCCCCTGAACCTCTCATTCTGCTTTCAACAGAATATGAAGGAAGATCCCTTTGAGCAGACCCTGGGTCCTGCTCTGCACAAGAATATTCTGGCTTTTCCTTAGGCTTCCTCCCTGCCCATCAGAGCCTGCCAGCCATGGCCCTGGTCCCCATGCCCTCCCCCTGCCCCAGGCCTGACGTTGGAGACTCACCAATGGACAGCAGGACAGTGACTGTGGGGTCCATGTTGGGGCTTCAGCTCTGCCCTGGACTTCCCAGCCTCAACTGTGCAGAGCTGAAAATGTAGCAGGACTGGAGGCTGGCCCAGGATGTGGTGGCCAGCCCTGCTCCTTACACCCCCTAAACCCAGCCCCACAATTTCCGCTCTCTTTAATGATGAAAGAAGGACCATGGGCCTTCAAGGCTTAGCTCTGAGGGGCTGCGGGTGTCTCAAGGTCAATGCAGCCTGGCAAGGAGCAGGGGGTCTGAAGGGTACCTGGTGCTGAGGACAGTGTGCGGGACCAGGGCAAAATATACTGAGACTCGCTGGGCAATGACCTGGGACCCCATTAAAGCTCCCACCTTAAAGCAATAGGACTGGGCACAAAGGCCTGACAGCTCTTCTCCTTTGACCCTCACAGCCGCCTGGGAAGCAGGTTCTACATTATTCCTATTTTACAAGTGAACAACCTGAGGTAGACAGAGGACAAGTCACCTGCCCAGGCTCTCACAGCTAATACGTTTGTAAGGCAGCATTTGCACTCAGGTCTTCCCACCTCCAAATCATTTGAAATCATGGATCTGGCTCCAGGTGCAGTCTGGAGGCCCCTGAACCCGAGGTTATTAAATGCCTCAGTCGCAGCATCTTCTTTAGGACAGGGCAGGAGAGGCACCTTTCAGCCCAGGAATGGCCAACCATCATGTTGGCTGCTCTGAATGCAATTTGACCAGGATGATGCCCTCTTCCAAAGGATGGCTCAGGAGCCCTCCTTGGCACCAGCTGCCCTGCCCAGCATCACTCAGGACTGCCCTGGCACAGAGCCTCGTGGGGAAGTAGCCTCCTGCCCATACAAGACCCAGCTCATACTCAGTGGCCACTTACTGAGCTTCCATTATGAGACATGCCCTGTGTTAGCTGCTTGGAGCACAAACAGAAACAGAAAAAGAAATGGCCAGTCCTCCCGGGAATTATACTCTGCTGGTGAGGACAAAGCTGTTGTGAGGTGTACTTTTGCAAAGTGATTTTGGGTTAGAAGGCAGAGTTCTTTCTTCAATAGATGTTTCTTAGGGACAGAACATTACTCCCAAAAGGCCCAAAGGAAGAGGAGGGGATAAAGGGCTGAGATACAGGAGGGAATAAAGTTGAAATAGATGTGCCTGATTGGAAGGAGTCTGGTGATCAGAAACACAGCTTTGGCCTGAGCATTCCATGGCTCAGAAACCTGAGTGGAGGCTTTGAGTAGCGTGTCATCAGCCTTTCCCTTCAGTATAAAGTCAGATGGGCTTAATGTTGATCCCCTGTGGATGGAGACGGAGAATGAGCACACACATGTGATGGCAGGTCAGGTGCTCACTGGTCCTCTCTGGTGAACAACCCATCATAAACAATTATCAAGCAAGCAGCATTCACAAGACTCTATTCCAGGTGCTGGGCATTTGAAGACAGAAAATTTCTCAAGGAATTGCCATTCTGAGGTGACAAGTGTACATTTATGCTGAATAACTGTAGCCAGGGTCAATATACAATAAAAACGTGCATGGGAGTATAAAGTTCACGGTGTCCAGAGGGTCTTCAATGAAGGTAGAGACACAATGTGAGGAAATAGTTGAGGGACACTTCACTATAGATATCACAGATAACACAAACACGTATATGCGCACACACAGATTTACATGTATATGTATATGCACCCACATTGAAACCTATATATGTGTGCATATATGTAAATGTATGTGTAAATATGTGTGTATCTATGCATGAATATATGTGTGTATGAATGTGTAAGTATGTATGTATAATCACATTCAATTTGTCACCTAATGATCCAGTTCTTTTCGTGAATGGAATGTTTGAAATCTTAACAATGTGGTAGGACACCCAACCCAAACACACTATTGAAATCATCACCGCAGATAGAGAAAGCATGGTGAAAACCCATATGCCATACCATGCCCAAGTGAGACCACACTTAGAGTAACGTGTTCAGTGGTGAGTTTGATCTTGTAGGAAGAATGTGGATAATTGGAGAAAAGCCCATGCAGGGTGAGGTGAATAAATCCTAGCATCATAGTTCATAGATCTACTGACAGAAAGGAGCTCAGTGGGTCCAATGCCCCCATTTTACAGATGACAGGAATGTTTCCCAGGGAATTTCAGGGACGTTCTCCGTGTTAGAAAAGGGAAACTACTCCCAACGAGCGCAGTGTAAAGACCTGTATGTATTAAGCCTGCGTATAAATATTGAGGCATCATGGATATCTTTATTTTAGTATTGATTTTTCTAGCTTTGCCATCATCAAAATTTCTGCCAGTATATCTGTAGCATTTCCTCCTCACTGAGCATCTTACCAGGAAACTAGTCATATTTTTTTCAAGTTTTTCAATTATTTTTGGAAATATTTTATTTTCTAATTACATTCATAGATTGTTTTCCATAGTCATAATTGTACGATTTTGAGTTCTAATTTTTCTCCGTCCCCCCTTCCATTCCTTCTCCCCAAGATATATTTCCATACTGGTGATGTTGCAAAAGAAGAATGAGAATAAAAGGGAAAGGGGGCAGCTGGGTGGTTCAGTGGATAAAGTACCAGCCCTGGATTCAGGAGGACCTGAGTACAAATCTAGCCTCAGACACTTGACACTTACTAGCTGTGTTGTATGACTCTGGGCAAGTCACTTAACCCTCATTGGCCCATCCAAAAACAGAAAAAAAACAAACAAACAAAAAAAACTTAGTTCTAATCCTATCAAGTGCAGGACTCTCTTCCTGCTGCCCACAATTGCTAGTGACTCCAACCCAGAGATGATCACCCACCCTGCTTCTACTCCTTATGTGACTTGTATTTCTCTCATCATGGCAGACTGATGCACTTAGTCTGCACAGCTCTAGACTCCAGTGGATAACCTGCATACTCATTATGGCTCCTTGGTGATGGGAAGCTGGGGAGTACGTAGTAGATAATGAAATAGGGGTGGGGAGAAGAGAGATGGGAGAAGAAAAGAGAGAGTATTCCTTTGGTAAAGGTGCCCAAACCATTAGTCCAAGTATGCAGTAGCATAGAGGGTGGGCTCTATGGGAGTCCCCTTGTGGACAGTTTTTTTCTTATTCAAGGTTCTTAGGTTCAGCTGAGTGTAGATGACTCCCTGGGGGTCTTCAGCCATGGAAGCCTGAAGGAGAAATGTAAGGATGAGAGAACAGTAAGTGAAATTGGAGCACGAGTCCTTAATGTTTTTCTCTGTCATGAAGGCTGTGATAGCCTATCTGGGAAAACCTATGCACGGATCCTCAATCGCATTCCTTTAATTCTGCCAAGTGAACTCCATAGGATTATCAGGGAAAGGAATGATATTGAAGGACAGTGATTGAAATATTTTTTTAAAAGCTCAATAATTTGAAGAATGCCCAGGTCAAATGTGCTCTATTCAAGAGGAAATAAACAATAGGCAGCAAATTAGAAGTGATGCAAACTTCGGTATAGAATCTATTGGGAAATACTAAAGTCAGGGATGAAACAAGTTTCTCCAGCTGAAGGACAAGATGGGGCTGACTCACCAGTGACTCCCTTGGTCTCTCCTTGGCCACTTCTGGATCTGAGGCAGAGGGAAGCTTCCATCAATCTCCCACCTCTCTGGAGCAAAAAGCCCCTTCACCAGCCCCTCTCCCTGCCCCAGGATCATGCCCCCTTCCTGCCCACATCACTTACACAGGGCTTCCTCTCTGGGGGCCTCAGGCTGACTGGGCAGATTCCAAGGAAGACAAGGGCAACAGAGGCAGCTGTTAGGAGAGTGAGAGGTAAGAAATAGGACATGGCTACAGAATTCATGCTGGGAGTCTCTGGGACCATCCTCTCCTCACCAGAGACTCTCTTCAGTGTAGACATTCCAGGGTTCCATGGAATGGAAGGAACAAGGAACTATGGGAAGAGAAGCTGAGTCTTCTTACCTGCTAGGGCTCCCTCCTTGTAAAGACCCTGGTGAGAGACACATGGGAAGGGAAGAAGCAAGGTCAGGGAAGACCACAAAGGAAGATATGGAGGTCCCAGTCCTGACCCATCTCTTCATTCCTTCAGACTCTAATGGGTTTTGTTCTGTCTTTGTACACTCACCCATTGGGCTGGATCCACAGCACAGGCATGTGAGCAAGAGAAGGCAGAGGAGGAGGAGGAGGAAGGAAACACAGCTGAGGGTGATGATGAGGGGGTTTATAGGCTCTGAACCTGGGATGGGGAGAGAGGAATCTTCAGAAATCACCCAAGGGACCCTCCCCTTGCCCTGAAAGGGTCCCTGCTTTTTCCCTTCTGGTGCCCCCGCCCCAACACCACATCAAACCCTGCTCAGTAAGGACTTAGCCCTTGGGTTAGTGGTGAGAAACCCAGAAACCAGGATAGAGATTGTGGGTCACAGAGAAGTATGGGGGAAGCCTCCTGAGACAGCTCAGCCCTTTGGTCTCTAAGGGCCAAGAAGTGAGGAAACTGTCAGTCTCTGTTGTCTCTTACACTGTGTCTCTTGGCCAGCACCAAAGGCTTGGTTTCATTTCCTTGTAGGGGCTGAGGGAGGGAGTGAGTCCTGTTAGCCTCTAGTAGGTCCTGTGGACTTATCCCTCTCACCTCTCACTATGAGCTCCAGGGGGTCACTGTGTTGGGTCAGGAGACTTCCATTGGTGACAAGCTGGTATTGGCAGCTGTAACTGCCAGAATCCTTGGGGGTCACATCAGTCAAGAAGAATTTGGACACATTTTGAGAGGCATCCGTGCTTGGCAGGTCTTTCTCATCTCCCTCCTTGTAGAGAATAAACCTAGTAGCTCTTGAGGGCCCCCAGCACAGGAGGGTCACATCAGACCCTGATGTCACCTCTGGCCCAGGCCAGACTGAGAGGGAAGGCTTGGGAAGAGAACCTGGAAACTCAAATAGAAACCAGAGAAATTAGGTCCTTCCCACAGGTGGGAGGGAGTGGGGGGGGGGAGCAAGAACTTGGAGGTCCCAGAAGAGCTCCCTGACCATTGGCTCCTGCTTTCATTGGCTCTTTGGTCATCCTTGCCCCAAATCTCCTTCTTATGGAGGGTTGGAAGCTAAATCTCACATGTTCTCTGGGGCTGCTTAGGAACAGGGACGTTGTTACTCTTCCACCCTTGTCTTGAGAACTTGGAGTAGGACCTGAGCTGGCCTATCCTTCCACTTTGTCTTTCCCCTTCCATAGGGACCCCCAGCCCTTATCCCAACCTCCACCTCACGATGCTCAAAAGAGTCCCCCAAAATCTGACTTATCAGGCTTCCTGGGCTGCCTCTTACTCTTTATTTTGTTCCCTGGGAACCTGGGCACCCCCTCACCTGTCACCCAGATCTCCAGGACCTCACTGGGCTCAGACACCTGGGATGGAGCCATCCTCCCATAGTAGACACAGCTGTAGTTTCCAGCATCCTGGGCCCTCACAGACAGGAGGGGAAAGTCAGCTGAGGAACCAGCTGGGCTCTGGCTCTGCAAAGGCTGAGAGGTTCCCCCTTTTAGCAGAGTGAAGGTCACCCCCCAGAGGGATGACTGAGGGGGCTGCCGGCACTGGAGAGTCACGTGGGTCCCGGGCTCCACCACAAGGCCCGGGAGGGCTGAGAGGGAAGGCTTGGGCAGAGAGCCTGGGAATGGAACAACATGGGGCTAGGAGTCAGGACACCTGGGCCAAGGCTCTGCTCTGCCCCTGAGACCCTGTGTGACCTTGGCCCATTCACTGGCCCTCTGGGACCCTCAGTTATCTCCTCTGTAAACAAATGGGTTGCACTAGAAGATCTCTCAGTCCTCTCCTGCTCTAGATGCCCAGGAATCTACAGAGACTTTTACATACAAGGAAACTCCATCCAACCTCTGTCCTCAGGCCTTTAATGACTCCTGGGGAGATTGGGGGTTGGGGGAGAACATGACCTGTCACTTTTCATCTGGGGTGTCACAGACAGGCCACAACCTAAACCTGGCCTCAGATCATGGTCCAGAAGGGAGAAGGCTCAGGCTCCTTCCCTGGCTCTGTCCCCCCCTTACTGTGTGTCTTTGGACAAGTCCTGCCCTCTCTCTGGGCCTCACTTTGATCATTGGGAATGGAGGATCCCATCTCAAGAACCTCCTAGGCCCCTGTCCTCTCTGGGGCTCTGAGACTCTCATCCTAACCCCCAGCTCAGTCCCCACCACTACCTTTCTTCCCAAGGTTCTAGATCCGAAGAGAAATGCCTCCTGTCTTCCAAGCTGCCTGAGCCTTTCCAGGCCCCGGGGCAGAGCTGGCTGTGTAGACACATGCCCTTGTCTCTGTGAGGCCCCTGTCTAGGCAGAGAGCAGAGGGCTCATACTCAGAGTCATTGTAGGGCCCACATACCCCCCTCACCTGGCACCACCAGCTCCAGGGCCTCACTGGGTTCTGATCCTCTGGCAGGGGCTCTCCCCTCCCTGTAAGCACAGCTGTAGCTCCCAGTGTCCTGGGGTCTCACAGAAGGGAGGAGGAAGCTAGTCCAGGGCTCTGCCGAGCTCTGCTGCCTTAAGGGCTCCCGGGTCCCAGCCTTCCACAGAGTCAAGGTCACCTCTTCAAGGAAAGGCAGCTTGGGCCTTGAGCACCACAGGGTGACGTTGGCCCCTGTATTCACCACAAGGCCAGGTTGGGCCCAGAGAGTGGGCTTGGGGAATGGTCCTGAGGGGAAAGTTGCAATAGGGGTTAAGGTGATATTTCAATCCAGGGACCCTTCCCCTGACGTTTTAGTGACAGGGGCAATGGCAGCCTAGCCTTTATTCTCCCTTACTTGTCTGGGCCTGCCTTGAGCTGGGAAAACCCCCACTATCCTAGAGGCCCAAGTATGAGTCCGTGTGGAGCCACAGAGGGTCCCACAGTCTCCTGGAGCCTCCCCCAAAACAAGCCTTCAGAATTCCCTGGATCTCATACTGGCCCCCTATCTCTGTGGGCCCCTATGTCGGGGATAATATGGGAGACTTAGGGAGATTCCATCTATAGTCACCAGGCACAGTGAGCTCCAGGACCTGGCTGGGACGTGACCCTCTGTAGGGGGCCGTCTTCCTGTAGTAAATACAGCTGTAGCTCCCAGTGTCCTCGGGCCTCACAGATGGAAGTGAGAAAATAGCCTGGGACCCTGTAGGGCTCTGCTGCTGTAAGACCTGCAGGCTCTTGGCCTCCAGCAGAGCAAAAATATAGTCCTGAGAGGATCCCAGTGGGGAGAAGTAGCAGCAGATGGTCACTGTGGTATTTGGGGATACTGTGGAGCCAGATGAAGATCTAATGGATGGATTGGGCAAACCTGTGAAAGGAAGGGAAGAGACAGTTAGGAAGCTGATCTCTCTCCCGGGTCTCCTCCAATACATCCCTGACACAGAGTTCTGGAGAGGCTGGATGGGCCGAGGGTCCCTGTTCAAGGCCCTTTGCCCAGTGCTGTGGGCATGTTCACGGCTGTATTACTAGGATGCCTGGTCCCAGATATTCTGGGCCCAGAAAGATTCTAAGAGCACAGGGTGATGGGAGGAGAAAGGACGAGGGCAGAGGAAGGTGCCCTCCCCACCTGCCCCTCTTGTCACCTCCTCCAAAAGCCCATCTCTGGCCCTACAGCCTGGGCTGCTGGACCAAGGCAGGATCCTAATGTTACATCCCTGGCACATTCAGACTTTCTCAAGCTTTGAGGTTGGCAAAGCTCTTTCCTCTCATAACCCACTGACTCCAGGATTAGACAGAGACCCAGATTCCCAGGCCTGGGTCCTTCTCATGTACCCACAGTGCCACGTGCTGCCATGTCCCTGTCTTGCAAGGCCCTGCCCACCCCTCAGTGATGCCAGATTAGAGCAGACAGAGCTGGGTGTGTCCCAGGGTGGGGAGGGGCTGGCAGAGAAGGAGGGGCACCCTGTGGGCAGCTCTGGGAGGAATGAGATACAGCCCTGGGAGGAATGAGATACAGCCCTGGCTCTTCTCCTTTAATGACCACCCATCCATCAGGTGCCTCCTGCTCAGCGATGGGGGAGGCCCAAAGGTTTAGAGAAGACACCACCTCTGCTGCCCTGGGGGGCTCCCAGTCCTTGTGATCACAAGGTTTGAGCTTAAAGGGCCTCATTAGATGATCCAGCCCCAGTGCTTCATGTCATGGAAGAAGAAACTGAGGGCCAGAGAGTACAGCTGACTTGCCCCCAGTCACACACCAAGGACCTAAGAGGCAGCTGTTTAAACCACCTACTGCAGCCTCCCAATCTCAGGCCCCTCCCCCTTCAACGGATGGTGGCCTGGGCTAGTGGGCAGGGACCCAGGGCTAGAGTGGACACACAAGAGGAGGAGGCACCAAGGGGGGAAGCCAAGGACCAGGACACTGCCCCTTGATGCAGTCAGGGACAGGTCCTGGAGCCGCCAGGGTCAGAGCTGGGCTTCAGCACGTGTAGGAAAAACGTGGGTGAAGGTGGTCAGGGCATTGCAGGGAGGAGGCTCTGGGAGAGCAGAGGCAGAGTGGAGGGACGTGATGGTAGGTGAGGCTGTCATCTGTCCGGGGCCATGGAGTGTGGGCAGAGGGGATCAAGGGGAACCACGACAGGCCAGGTCTGATGTTGCCAGTTGGGGCAATAGAGGAGACAGGTAAACTTCATGGGGATAAAGTGCCCTCGGTGCAGCTGTGCCCCTTCTCCCACAGGCTGCTGAGTGTCCCCTGGGGGGGGAGCGGCCCGGATCTCCTGGATGGGTCACCAGGGGACACTGAGCAGGTGGGCAAGAATGCCTGGGTTTGGGGCTGGGAGACAAGGGTTCCAATTTGGGCCCTGACACTAAAGATCCTTTTGTCCTGCTCAAGTCACCTGACCTCCTCTCCAGGCCTCGGTTTCCCCATGTCTAAAAAGGAAATCATGGTGTATGTGATGTCTTCCTTGCAGGGCTACTGAGGAAAATAGTTCAGAAACTTATTTATGTCCCCAAAATGGGAGCTGACAAACCAGGGGCTCCTATAGCCTTGGGAAGTGGGGGTGCTAAGGGGAGACAGGTAGTAAAGCTTGAGGGTTTGCCCCACTTCTAGCTGACTCTCCAGAGAGGGATCTGGGGCTCCCCTCTCAGGACTGACCTCCCTCCCACCAGGGAGGGTTGTATACCAGCAGCCCCTCACCTGTCACCACCAGGGCCAAGGGTTCACTGAGCTCTGACCACCAGGGCCCCTGCCCAGAGCAGCACCTGTAGCTTCTCGCATCTGTCACATCATTCACCTGCCTGAGCACAAACTCTGCCAGCTCCCAGGATGCATTTCTCTCTTCTCTGAGCTCTCCATCCTTCCACAGCTGGAACCTGTCACTCCCCAGGGGGCCCTGGCACCTGAGGGTCACATTTGCTCCCTTGGGGACCACAGGACCGGGGACAGCCCAGAGGGTGGGCCTGGGGAGGGTGGCTGAGAAGGAAACAGAGTCCATGTTTCTAGGGATTCCTCGGACCCCAGTGTTTGTCTCACCTTTGGATTCTGAAGCCTCCCCGTGAGTCACGCCAAACGTCCATTTCAGGGTCCCCTGTGTCCCTCCCTTCTCATCCAGGGAATGCATGTCTAGGTTGATGTGGGACAGGGGAGGGAAAGAGGGCAGTGGCCTCTGGGTGCCCGGACTCACCCGTCTGTGCCACCATCACCCAGTGTAGACACAGCCCTGTGAGAGAAGCTCAGGTTACTCATGGCTCCCCTCCAGCCCATGGTGACCCCATCCCCAGCTCTCTCCCAAGCCCCTGAACCTCTCATTCTGCTTTCAACAGAATATGAAGGAAGATCCCTTTGAGCAGACCCTGGGTCCTGCTCTGCACAAGAATATTCTGGCTTTTCCTTAGGCTTCCTCCCTGCCCATCAGAGCCTGCCAGCCATGGCCCTGGTCCCCATGCCCTCCCCCTGCCCCAGGCCTGACGTTGGAGACTCACCAATGGACAGCAGGACAGTGACTGTGGGGTCCATGTTGGGGCTTCAGCTCTGCCCTGGACTTCCCAGCCTCAACTGTGCAGAGCTGAAAATGTAGCAGGACTGGAGGCTGGCCCAGGATGTGGTGGCCAGCCCTGCTCCTTACACCCCCTAAACCCAGCCCCACAATTTCCGCTCTCTTTAATGATGAAAGAAGGACCATGGGCCTTCAAGGCTTAGCTCTGAGGGGCTGCGGGTGTCTCAAGGTCAATGCAGCCTGGCAAGGAGCAGGGGGTCTGAAGGGTACCTGGTGCTGAGGACAGTGTGCGGGACCAGAGCAAAATATACTGAGACTCGCTGGGCAATGACCTGGGACCCCATTAAAACTCCCACCTTAAAGCAGTAGGACTGGGCACAAAGGCCTGACAGCTCTTCTCCTTTGACCCTCACAGCCGCCTGGGAAGCAGGTTCTACATTATTCCTATTTTACAAGTGAACAACCTGAGGTAGACAGAGGACAAGTCACCTGCCCAGGCTCTCACAGCTAATACATTTGTAAGGCAGCATTTGCACTCAGGTCTTCCCGCCTCCAAATCATTTGAAATCATGGATCTGGCTCCAGGTGCAGTCTGGAGGCCCCTGAACCCGAGGTTATTAAATGCCTCAGTCGCAGCATCTTCTTTAGGACAGGGCAGGAGAGGCACCTTTCAGCCCAGGAATGGCCAACCATCATGTTGGCTGCTCTGAATGCAATTTGACCAGGATGATACCCTCTTCCAAAGGATGGCTCAGGAGCCCTCCTTGGCACCAGCTGCCCTGCCCAGCATCACTCAGGACTGCCCTGGCACAGAGCCTCGTGGGGAAGTAGCCTCCTGCCTAGACAAGGCTCATACTCAGTGGCCACTTACTAAGCTTCTATTGTGAGACGTGCCCTGTGTTAGCTGCTTGGAGCACAAATAGAAACAAAAAGAAATGGCCAGTCCTCCCGGGAATTATACTCTGCTGGTGAGGACAAAGCTATTGTGAGGTATACATGTCAGTGTACTTTTGCAAAGTGATTTTGGGTTAGAAGGCAGAGTTCTTTCTTCAGTAGATGTTTCTCTGGGACAGAAAATTACTCCCAAAAGGCCCAAAGGAAGAGGAGGGGATAAAGGGCTGAGATACAGGAGGGAATAAAGTTGAAATAGATGTGCCTGATTGGAAGGAGTCTGGTGATCAGAAACACAGCTTTGGCCTGAGCAGCCCATGGCTCAGAAACCTGAGTGGAGGCTTTGAGCAGTGTGTCATCAGCCTTTCCCTTCAGTATAAAATCAGATGGGCTTAATGTTGATTCCCTGTGGATGGAGAAGGGGGATGAGCACACACATGTGATGGCAGGTCAGATGCTCACTGGTCCTCTCTGGTGAACAACCCATCATAAACAATTATCAAGCAACAGCATTCACAAGACTCTATTCCAGGTGCTGGGCATTTGAAGACAGAAAGTTTCTCAAGGATTTGCCATTCTGAGGTGACAAGTGTATGTTTATGCTGAATAACAGTAGCCAGGGTCAATATACAACAAAAACATGCATGGGAGTATAAAGTTCACAGTGTCCAGAGGGTCTTCAATGAAGGTAGAGACACAATGTGAGGAAATAGTTGAGGGACACTCCACTATAGATATCACAGAAAACACAAATATATGCACACACACAGATTTACATGTATATGTGGGGCACTGTTTCCAGGCTGCAGTATCCCAAGCTTCAGAAGTCCCAGGCAGTATGATTTAAGGAGAATCAGGTTCTTCACACGCCTGGCCTGTTCCCTGGTCCTTAGATGATCCCAGACCACCTTGCTAATCAGCCAGCTTTGTGTGTTGTGGTTCTCAGCTCCCATGAGCCTGTGCCCCTCCCCCACCTGGGCCACTTCTACTCGAGCCTACCTCCTGGTTCTCAGTAGGGGTGTAAAATCCAAGTTCTCCCTTAGCACCAGCATAGACTCCTGTAGTCTCCCCCCTGCCCAGGGCTCAGCCCACTCATCAGACTGTGAGCTTAGTTCCAGATGGCACTGGTGCTTCAGCTGATTCAGAGGCTCTGGGGGTCTCCTTCTCTGGTGAGGCCTTCCTGGGACTAGATCTGTGTCAGGGTGACTGTGGGGTTGGGCTCCACTCCTGTATCAGCACAGCAGCTCCCTCCTTCTGACCTTCCAAGCTGTTCTTGGTTGGAAGATGATTTCAGCACATTCTTCTGTGAGTTTTGCTGCTCTGGGCATTGTCTATTGCATTATTTGGATGTTTTTTGGAGCGATTGTGTCAGGAGTTCGGGAGCTCACTGCCTTTCCTCCATCATCTTGGCTCCACCCTGGAAGTCTGCTTGCAGTATTTTCTCCTTTACTTGCTAATTCTGGAATTTGACTACAATATTCCTTGGCATTTTCCTTTTGGGATGTCTTTCATTTGTCAATCAGTGAATTCTTTCAATGACTAAACTTTCCTCTGGTTCTAAGACAATGGGGCTGTTCTCCTTAACAATGTCAAAATATGCCACCTAGGTTCTTTTTTTTTTTGTCATGTTCCTTATATAGTCTAATTATTCCTTGTTTCTTTTTGTGTGAGGCATTTGGGGTTAAGTGACTTGCCCAGGGTCACACAGCTAGTAAGTGTCAAGTGTCTGAGGCCGGGTTTGAACACAGGTCCTCCTGACTCCAGGGCTGGTGCTCTATCCAGTGTACCACCTAGCTGCCCCTTAGTCTAATTACTCTTAAGTTGTTCCTCCTGCATATATTTTTCAGGTTTGTTGTTTTTCTGAAAAGATATTTCATGTTTTCTTCTACTTTTATATTCTTTTCATTTTGCTTTACTTCTTCCTCTTGTCTAATTGAGTCATTAGCTTCCCTATGTCTAATTGTGATTCTTAGGGAATTATTTTCCCCAGTCAGCTTTTGCCTCTTCTTCTCCATTTTCCATTTGTATTTTTAAGGCATTATTTTCTTTTTCAACATTATTGACTTTCTCTTTCAGAACTCTCATTTCTTCCAAGATGGTTTTTTGGTATTGAAACAAGTTCTTCTTATCCTTTAACACATCACCTGTGGGTATTTTATCATTGTTGTGCTCCTGAGTTTATGGTTTGATCCTCGCTGTCATCATGGTAATTTTTAATGGCGATGGTTCTTTTCTATTTAATATTCATATTTTATCCTCTTTTTTGCCTTTTAAGGTTAAATTCTGCTCCTGGGGTACAGCATACTCTGTCCCAAGCTTCTTTTTCTGGGGGCCAGGGGCCCAGTCATTAGCTTTTTGCTCTGAGGCCTCAGCTCCTTGCAGCTTGCTCACTGCACTGGAGTAGCCCAGCCCAGTTGGTCCTGTTGGGTAACAGAGACCCCAGCTGGCACATTACCTTCTGCATTGAAGCCAGGGGTCTCACAACTGGCCTGTTGTGCTACTACCATGCTGAGCTTGGACTGGGGGCCCTCAGCTGCTGATCTGTGCTGAGGGTAATAGCCCTTTGGTGGCTGGCCCAGACACCCTCTCAGCTGACTTGTCCTCCCCTTTGACCCTGCTGACCCAGACCTTTCCTGAAGATCTGCCAGGATATCTTAAGTCAAAAGATTGTTTCACTCCATTTTTTGTAGGTTTTACAGCTTCAGAATATGTTGAGAGGAATATTTTAAATGTTGTTTCTGAGGAAAATTTGGGGGAGCTCAGGCAGCTTGCTGGTTTCATTCCCCATTCTTGGCTCTTTATCTATTTTTTTGATTAAGTGTATGTCATGGGACAAGTCACTCAACTCCTATTGCCTTAAATATCCTGAGCCATCTCCAGTGCTGCTGATCTATATCTTGCCACTGGAGCCATGAGATGACCCTGATGTCATGGTCTTCTTTTAGAATGAAGGACAAAGAACGACCTTCCCTTAATCTCTGAATGGGCATCGCCTCAGACAAACTGAGCCCTGAGAAAGACCTTACTTGAAAAGGCAAAGGTCACTCACTGCCTTTGGGGTCATCTCCAGTGGTCCCGATGAACATCGAGCCACTGAACCCTGATTGGTCTGGAAGAGAGAGTGAGGTTGGTGCCTTTGCACAGTCTTTCCTCACTCAAATCCAGTTCATTGTGAGTCATGACATCACCTCCCCAATATCTTGGTCCTCTTCAAGAATGAAGGATGAACAAAAACTACCAAAAATAATTGTTGTGTAGAGATAGAATAAATGCAAATTTCATCTGGAAGAACAAAAGGACAAGAATATGAGGGGAACTGATAAAGAAATGCAAAGGAAGGTGACCTAGCCATGCCCTCAATATTCTCTGGTAATGGCTAAGACCTGGAGTGCAAGATCAGTAGAATAGGTTATGCACACGAAACAGAGGTGTAAAGGACTTTAGTATAGAGTTTGAGAAGCCAAAAGATTATGGCTTCTAGTATAAGAACTCCCTATTTGAAAAAAAACTGCTGGCTAACATGGAAATTGTATTGCAGAGCCTAGATATAGACAAACATCTCACACCTTATGGCAAGATACAGTCAAAATGAGTACATGATTTAGATATAAAGGGTGCTACCAGCAGCAAAATAGGAAAGCAGAGAGTACTTTGTCAGATTTGTGGACAGAGGAAGATTTTAGGCCCAAAGGAGAGATAGAGAAGATCAGGAAATGCAAAGTGAATCATTTTGCTTACACTAAATGAAAAAATGTTTACAGAAACAAAATCAATGTAACCAAGATAGAAGGAAAGCAGAAAGATGGGGAACAATGTTTTATAGCAAGTGTTTCTCAAAAAAGCCTCATATCTCAAATATAAAGAGAATATAACCACATTTATAAGAACACAAGCTATTCCCCTATGGATAAATGGCCTATGAATATGAACAGGCAGTTTTCAAGGTCAGGAATCAAAATTACCGCTACTCATATGAAGAAGTGCTTTAAATCACTTTTGAGTAGAGAGATGAAAATTAAATCAGCCACCTGACACCTCTCAGATTGGCTGATATCGTAGAAAAGGAGAATGATAACTGTTGGAGAAGTGGGAATATTGGAACACTAATGAGTTGTTGCTGGAGTTGTGAACTGATCCAAACCCTGTCCAGAGCAATTTGTAACAATATGCAAAGGGCAACAAATCTGTGATAGTCTTTGATCCAGCAATACCATTACTAAGTCTCTATCCCAAAGAGATCATAAAAAAGAGACCTACACATACAAAAAAGATTTGTAGCTGCCTTTCTTGCAGTTCCAAATAATTAAAAAGGGAAGAAATGGCCATAGACTGGGGAAAGTAGAAATAGTATGGTTCAATCTACATCTAGATTCCAGAGTTGTTGGTGGTTTTTTTGGTTGCTGTTTGTTTGTTTGTTGGATTTGGAGAGCGTTTTCCAGTTGCGGTATTTGAATGTAATGGAATACTATTGTGGCAAAAGAAATGATAAACAGGCAGATTTCAGAAAAACCTGGAAAGACTTTGGGGACTGAAGCTGAGTGAAGTGAGCAGAACCAGGAGAATGTTGTATATAGTAGCAGCACCGTTGTGGGATGATCAACCATGATAGACTTAGCTCTTCTCAGTAATGCTATGCTCCAAGACAACTTGAAAGGACTCATCATGGTAAGTGCTCTCCACATAAAGGGAAAAGAACTGTGGCCTCTGAATGCACATTGCACCATCCCATTTTGACTTTTTGAGGGTTTTGTTTGTTTGTTTTGCTTTTTCTTCCCTTTTGTTATGATTTTTTTTACATTGGACTAATATAGAAATATTTTTAATTTGGTATATAACATCTATCACATTGTTTTCTTTTTTCAGTCTTAAAAGTACTTGATAATTTTCTAGTTACATGTAAAGATAGTTTTCAAAATTTGTTTTTATAAGATTTTGAGTTCCAAATGTTTTCCTCCCTTCCTTCCCTCCCTCCTCTCCAAGACAGAAAGCAATCCAATCTAATATAGGTTATACATGTACAATCACATTAAACATGTTTCTGCATTAGTCCTGTTATGAAAGAAGAATCAGAACAAAAGGAAAAACCTCAAAAAACAAAAAAAAAGTAGAAACAGTATAGTTCAATATGCATTCAAATTCTACAGTTCTTTTTTCTGGATGTGGAGAGCATTTTCCATCATGAGTCCTTTGGAACTATCTTGGATCATTGTATTGCTGAGAAGAGCTAAGGCAATCACAGCTGATCATTGCACGATGTAATAGGCATTTCTTTTTATATCTAAAAATGTTTTATTACTTTCTATTTGCATGTAGAGATAGTTTTCAACATTTGTTTTTATAAGATTTCTAGTTTCAAATTTTTCTCCTCCCCTGCACCCCTCTTTCACCCCTCCCTGAGGCAACAAGTATTTTGATATATGTTATATATGTGCAAACACACTAAACCTATCTCCACATTAGCCATGCTAGGAAAGAAGTATCAGAGCAAAAGGGAAAACCTCAAACAGGGAATAACATAAACACTCAAGTGGGTATAGTACAATATTTTGCCCTGAGGGATAGTGGGAGGGGAAGGGGAAAAGGGGAGGAGAGGTGAATGAAGAGAGGGCAGATTAGGGCAGGGGACAGTAAAAAGCAAAATATGTTCATGACCACACATGTATGACTTGTATTGAATGTCTTAATTCCATAGGGAGTGTGGGGGAGGGAGGGAGGAAGAAAAGTTAGAACACAAAGTTTTTTTTAAAAAATCAATGTGAAGAAATGATGAGCAAGTGGATTTCAGAGAAATCTGGAAGGACTCACATGAACTGATGATGAGTGAGATGAGAAGGACCAGGAGGACATTGTACACAGTATCAACAACATTGTGTGTTGATCAACTGTGATAGACTTGATTCTTAGCAATACAATGGTCTAGGATAGTTCCAAAAGACTCATGATGGAAAATGCTCTCCAAATACAACAAACAAACAAACAACAACCAAAAAAACACCAAAAAACCAACTGTGGAATCTAGATGTAGATTGAACCATACTATTTCTACTTTTTTTTGGTTCGCTTTTCCTGTTTTGAGGTTTTTCCCTTATATCACATTGCTTTTTATATTGTGGAGGGAGTAGGGGAGAAAGGAAGGAAGAAAACTTTGGAATTCAAAATCTTTTTTTTTTTTTGCAGGGCAATGAGGGTTAAGTGACTTGCCCAGGATCACACAGCTAGTAACTGTTAAGTGTCTGAGGCCAGATTTGAATTCAGGTCCTCCTGAATCTAGGGCTGGTGCTTTATCCACTGTGCCACCTAGCTGCCCTGGAATTGAAAATCTTATAAAGACAAATTTTTAAAGTCTTTACATATAATTGGAAAAAAATAAATTACTATTCAGATTGGTCAAAAATTACACATATATATATATATACATATACATACATACATATTGTAAGGGGCTAAAATTCTAGCTATACTGTCTAAAATATCTACTAAGTGGTAGCCAATAAATTATAAGCTTTAGCAAGAGTTAGACTTTTAAGCATTTAATAAGGAGAATAAGAATTTGGCAGAGAGAGAGAGAGAGAGAGAGAGAGAAGGGTCTAGATTCATCTATCTATCAAAGGGAGAGCACATTTTTAGCTCCACTCTCCACCAGAGTCCTCATGGCAAGAGAGTGAGAGAGCCAGCTTCACCCCTTCTTCCTCCCACAAGCAAAGTCACTTCCTGATGTCAAAGAAAAGCCCCATGTATTGCCCTCAGACACCTTCTCCTCGTGGTGGAGCTTTCCTACAGTAAGTCTCCAGCAGGTGGCATCATTCCAATCATTACTATATATATATATATGTGTGTGTGTGTGTGTGTGTATATGTATGTATGTATGTGTGTGTGTGTTTTATGGTTCTAAATAATTGGAACCTGAGGCAATGCCCATCATTTGGGGAATGGCAGAACAAGTAGTGGTATAGGAATTTAATGAAATAGTGTGCTATATAAAATGATGAGCACACAGATTTCAGAAAAACCCAGAAAGACTCCTATGAACTGATGCTGAGTGAAATGAGAAAAAGCAGAACTGTGTACACCATAACAGCAACATTGTGCAATGATCATCTGTGAAAGACTTAGCTCTTCTCACTAATACAGTGATCCAAGACAATTCCAAAGGACTCATGATGGGAAACACTCTCCAAATCCAGAGAAAAAGTGTGTTGGAGTCTGAAAGAACATTGAGGCAGGCTATTTTCACATTTTTTTTCTGTTTTTTTGTTTCCCATGGTGTGAGTGAGATTTTCCCCACCCTTTAAATATACGTGATTTAACAGGAGTAGTAATCAGTTTATAGACTACAAACTGTGATGTAAAAGATTTAGATATTCTTTAGTAGCTTAAGAGAATGATAATGAAGTTACTAAGATAGATATTGAAAGGAGCTAAGGGAAATGCTAACTTCCTAATTGACAAGCTTAACCAAAGGTATAACTACCTGGCTTCCAATTGTGGTGAGGTCTAGCCACCAATCAGCTTAAAGATCAAATACATAAATTAGCACCTTCTGAGGTGTAAGGGAACAATGAGAGCTGGAGAGAAGTTGGAAAGCCAAGCTGAACCAATATGGTGGAAAGTCTGGATAGCTGAGAAAAAAGTCAGAGAAATATAGGTCAGAGAAGATACGTCCAAGATGGCAAAGATGCAATCCAGTATCTGGTTTCATATGTTATGAGCCTGTTACTTAATAACAGTGTTATTTTAAAATAATATATAGAATTGCTAGTGACTATGCTAGTACCTGATGGTTTATTTCTCCATATTCCATACTTATTGTATGTGTATCACTTGGGTTATAATAAATAGTGGGAGGAGTCATGTTGTCTAAATATCCCTGAATCCTGAGGCTTAGGGTCTTTGGGTTCTAGAACTGAGATCAGTTTTATAGTAAGAAAGTATCCCTCTCTTAATAAACTTATTTTCTTTTCCCTTTCTTTGTCTAACACTGAAACTTTGAAATTTTCACTACAGTGGTTTTCCCTTTTGACCTGTTTTTTCTTTCACAACATGAACAATGCAGAAATGTGTATACATCGTTCCACATGTATAAGCTGTATTAGATTGCTTTCCATTTGGGAAAGAGGGAAGGAAAAGGATTGAGAGAAAAAAATGAAACTCAAAATTGTATGGGAAATAAATGTTGAAAGCTACCTTAACATGTAATTGGAAAAAAAAGTAACTTACTTTTTCCCAAATAAATTAAGCAATCTTGCAGGTGTTTCCAAAGATTCATTCTGCCTATTTTAAATGAAAAAATTCTTCATTTTGGTGGGGGAAATAGAATATGAATAAGTTTACATTATGCCACATGACAAAATAATATATTTTAGGTGTATATATCTTTCTGTTAATACATAATTCTTTTCCTCAGGTGGAGAGACCAGGTTGGTTTGAAGAAGATGGCTACAAAGATGAACATTTCTGTGGAAGAATTTGGCCAGCATAGATTTGAGAGTGATGGTGCAAAGGCTTTTGGTTGGAACTCAGATCTTGTTAGGCATCAGGAAATTCACAATGGAAAATTTTTTTATAAATCTAATCAGTGTGGAATGACTTTCACAGGGGAATCTCCTCTTGTGGTACATCAGAGAATCCATATTGGAGAGAAACCTTATGAATGTAATCAGTATGGAAGGCTTTCACAGAGAGTTCCAGTCTTGCTGTGCATCAGAGAATCCACACTGGAGAGAAACCTTGTGAATGTATACAGTGTAGAAAGGCTTTTGCACAGAGCTCTGCTCTTGCTGCACATCAGAGAATCCACACTGGAGAGAAACCTTATGAATGTAATCAGTGTCTAAAGGCTTTCATGGTGAGCTCCAATCTTGTTGTACATCAGAGTATCTGAATCAAACAGTGTTCTCAAAAATATGTCTAAGGAAATTCAGAATCTTTTAAAGTTATAATAAAAACAAAAATTGAATTTTCTTTTGTTTTGTTTCCTCATAACTTAATGTTACTGTAATCAAACTCCTGTGGAGAATAAATTGAGAAGGCAATTGTGATATTAATTTAGAAAAGAATTTTTTTGTCTTTGTTTCATCACTTTTTACATCATTGGCCTAATTATCCTCATGCCATTATGAGAAATAAAGAATCTAATATAACTTATAATAGATTCCAAGGCCAAATTCAACATGATATCCATCAAAATATCTGAGATAATTATGGGGTTGCCATCAAAAGAC
This sequence comes from Dromiciops gliroides, assembly GCF_019393635.1. NCBI lineage: Eukaryota > Metazoa > Chordata > Mammalia > Microbiotheria > Microbiotheriidae > Dromiciops > Dromiciops gliroides. The sequence goes on along the minus strand of NC_057863.1, from coordinate 659,460,512 downwards.
AGAGCAAGAAGAGAAGTGAGCATTGCCAAACTTGGTGGTTCTGTAGACAGCCAATGAAGTATGTTGAGGGGCAACTGAGTCAGGCTTAATTACATGCATAGGATTGAAATGTACATGGCATCAAGCATATAGGAGGGGGAAATAGAAGTCAGGCATAGAATGAGATGGCATAGCCCAGCCATCAAGTGCAATGTAGGGGGGAAATTAAACCAAGAGAATCTAACCTCAACTGTTACCAAGAGCTGTTCTCTTGGCCTTTCCCAAGGTAGTACAGTACCTGGATTTTGTATTTGTCTCCCCTTCTGTGACAGCCGAGCAGTGGAGAATCACTATCAACCCCCTAGATTTTGCTATTACTGCAATAAACAGGGGCACATAATGTGGTACTGTAGGAACATGCAAAGAGAACAGAACCAAACCAGATATAATTCCTCTCAGAGACAGATAGGCAGAGTCAAAGGAGATATAGTTCTTTTCAGGGGGATACAGAGAGGAGCAGTCAAAACAGTTGTAGGCCTTTTCAGAGAGATATAGAGGAGCAAAATGAGAACAGTTACAGACCCTCTCAAAGATGTACATATCAGAGAGATTTAGAGGACTGATGGTGCAGGGGAGGGGAAATGACAGTAGAATCTGAAGACTATCTTTCCAGACCTTCTTTTGCCAGTCCATTCACCTCCCCAAAATAATGAATTCCACATAACCCTTAGGGTTGGAGATACTTATTATGATTGTTTATTAGATAGAGGAGCCTCAAGATCAGTCCTAGTGAGCAAACCTGACCCTGAATGTACATCTATTGGATCTCTAAATGTAGTTGGCATTTCAGGAAAAGCACAATCAGTTGCAAAATTAACCCCTCGCATAGTGAATCTGGGACCCTTCACAATAGAACATTCATTTCTACTTCTGCCTGACTCTCCTGCAAACCTATTAGGTCATGACTTCCTTTGTAAACTTAGAGCAACCATATCTTGTTCTCCAGATGGTAGCATTTCGCTGGAATTGTCAGAGGATACTGTCCACTCACTGCCAATTTTGATCTCAGACACTCAGGAAAGTGGGGGATACATTTGAAATCCCTTCTGATATTCCTGAGTCCCTATGGGCTTCCTCCTCTACTGATGTAGGTCTCCTTAAATCTGCTGTTCTTGTTACCATTAAGACCAAAGATGTCCCACCACCATCCATTCCACAATATCCCTTATCTAGAGAAGCCATTGAGGGAATTTCTCCTATAATTGAGGCTTTGACAAACCAAAGCATCATTGTCCCATGCCCTCATTCCCTGTTCAATATGCCTATTTTGCCAGTTAAAAAGCCAAAGCTTGGGCCAGATGGCAAGCCTGCTTACTGTTTTGTACAAGATCTGAGAGCAATTAATTCCTATGTTATAGCTGAACATCCAATAGTACCTAATTCTGATACTATAATTCCCTCAATCCCATGTGAAGCAACATGCTTCACAGGGGTAGATCTATGCTCTGCTTTCTTTGAATACCAGTACATCAGGACTCCCACAGGGGTTTGTTGACAGTCCCAGACTATTCTCTCAAATTTTGCAGCAGGATTTAGCCTCCATTACTGTTACAGGTTCCACTTTAGTTCAATATGTAGATGACTTACTCCTGGCTGCACCTTGTGAGATTTTAAATTGGATACTAGAGCATTAATCTCCCCTCTTTAACCTTTCCCTTAATTTATCTCCCAGACTAGTAAATGGAAGAAGCTTCTGGTCTCTAGTTAGAGCTTTTATTGTTTGGTAGTTACAAGGTGATGTTGATTAGAGGGATAGGAAAGTAGAAATACAAAACAAATAGTCTTAAGTCTAAGCTTAGTCTATATTCCGTATAAAACTCACCAAAAGCCCAAGGCCACCTTTGGCGGGGCGAGCCGGGCCAATTCGAACTCCAGTCAGCCTCTGTGTGTGCAGCGCAGTCATCGGACCAGGAGAGCAGGCAAAAGACCTCACTTCCGTTCTCTCCTTGCCTGTTAAGCTCGCACCCCAGAAGTGGAGTGCTTAGCAGCCGGGCTGGTGTGTGTAGCCCATGCACAGCTGTCAGTCTCCTCCCCGAAAGGGTGGTACTTCAAAAACTGGTGTACTTTTTACCACAACCTAATGCTGAGATTCACCAGGAAAACAGCCCACATCTGTTATTAAAATTTGTGAGATTTTAAATTGGATATAAGAGCATTAAACTCCCCCTTTTAACTTTTCCCTTTGTGGTAAAAAAATGAAAGTTTTTAACTAAAATTTAAGAGTTGAACACATACTATTGAAATAGTTTTTAAAGGACCGCCAGTTTTTGAAGGACCGCCCTTTTGGGGAGGAAACCGTGACAAACAGCTGTGCGCCTGCTACTGCCTGGGAGGGCGTGGCCAAGCATGCCAGACTTCTGGGACGCCAGCTTAAAAACGAGGAGAGAACGGAAGTGGTATCTCTCTCAGCTCACACAGTCTGGCTCGGGTTTGACTGCACATTCAGATGATCGGCTCTGGTTCTCGGTGGCAGCACCCATTCGACTCTGGTTCTCAGCCTGAGAGGTAGTTTGGGGATTCGGTGAATTTTATAAAAGAATATAGAGTAAGCTTAGATCTAAGACTATTCATTTGTATTTCTACTTTCCTATTTCCCTAATCAGTACCACCTGTTTGTTGGCTAATTGATTCACAAACAATAAAGGCTAATTAATCCCTCTCTAATTAAAGCTCAGAGGCTTCTTTCTCTTACTGGTCTGGGAGATATATAAGGGAAAGGTTAAAGGAGAGTTTAATGCTCTTATATCCAATTTTAAGTCTCACACCTTATACAGGAAAAAGCAACCTTGTTTCTTTTTTTTTTCTTTTTTTTTTTGCTGGGCAATGACGGTTAAGTGACTTGCCCAGGGTCACACAGCTAGTAAATGTCAAATATCTGCGGTCAGATTTGAACTCAGGTCCTCCTGAATCCAGAGCTGCTGCTTTATCTACTGTGCCACCTAGCTGCCCCGTTGACCCTGTTTCAAAAGGGAATAAATTAGCTGCTGCTGCTGCTAAGCTCACTGCTTTGGAAGCCCCTGAACATGTATTTAACCTTTCTTCTGATAATGTTTCCATTTCTCTTACTTATGATAAGTTTGAAAAATGAAATAGAAAAAGAAATTCAAGACGATAGAAGTCAATGGGGTCTGGGTGACTTCGCAAGGGAAGCAACTTCTCCCCCATAGTTTCTACCATTAGATATACCTATCTATTCACAGAAAAGGCTATTTTGGCACACAATGAATTGTGGACTCAGTAAAAAGGGTTTGGATTGCCCCTGGAGTTACTAATGTGGCCTCTAGGGTTTGTGCCTCTTGTTCTGTCTGTCAGATTTATAATCAATATGCCTTCAGAGCTAAAGCTTATGGAGGGTGTCCTTTAGCATATACACCTTTTGAGCATTTACAATCAGATTACATCACAATTCCTAAGGCATCCACATGTGACTTGGCATCCAGAAGTTATGTCTATAGAACCACCTGTAGTCATGTCAGTCAAAGATACCAGTCAATTAGCTTGGAGCTGTGTGTGTAGACGGCCCTGCCTCCTGATTTACAGACAGTTTCTGGGAGAATCTGCTGAGAATCAATCTTTTTCCATCCAGGATTTTGGCGTGGTGGCAGAACTTCAAGGGGGCTGCTAGGAAAGGAGGGTCCCTCTTTTTGTTTGGGACTTTGGCTTGGTGGAAGAGAGAGAAAAGGCAGACAGAGAAAAAGAGAGGAAAGTAGGTAGCAAGTAGATAGACTTTTGTGGTGTTACGGGATCCCATAAGTTCTCTTTACTCTTTAATAAATCCTTAAAAGCCTAAACTCTTATTGAATTTATCAGTAAATCTTAGCCAGTCCCTCCCCCCCCAAAAAAAAAACACTGGGGGGCAGGGGCAGGTTAGGACCTACATTAGATTTTAAACATCACATTGCATTGGTTCAAAAATAGAGAAATAGATGAATGGAACAAAATACACATGGAAGAATAATGGAAAATGAAATTCAATAGTCTACATGTGCCAGTCCTGGGAAGCAATGTATCCAAGAGTCCTTTTTTCTGATTTTGATGGCAGTGGGAGTTGTTACTCATACCTGGAAAGGACCTTCCCAAGCTGGCTGGGTCCCACTAGTCCACTGAAAATTTTTGATATATACACTGTCTCCTGGTTTCAAATCATGTAAGGAGAAGTCCAAGGGACCAGCCTGTATCGCTGCCCCTGCCTCATAGAGTTCACGTAGTCGGGCTTGTAATTCTTGTATATAGGAAGCAGCAGAATTATCTCCCCCACAGGAGTGTGAATGGACTAGCACAAAAGGGCTAATGATCTCGGGATTTGGAAAGGTAAAGTCCTCAGATTCTACCATCCTTTCCTCTCCCCTACACTATCAGTTCTCTTTCTCTCTGAAAGGGTCTTTAAATGTGTTGGTTCTGCCCCTCTGTACCTCTCTGAGAGTATCTATAACTGTTTTGATTCTGCCTCTCTGCACCTCCCTGAGAGGGTCTATAACTGTTCTAAATTCACCAGTCATCATCATCTTAGTTCCCTTTGCCTAATTCTACGGTATCCCAATATGTATCCCCGTCTATTGCAGTAATAGCAAAATCTAGGGGGGTGATAGCAATTCAGGGGTCGATAGTGATTCTCAACTGCCTGACCTTACTGCCTTGTGGTTTCCTGTAATGGAGCTAAAATGCTCTGTCTATTCCTTTCTTCCCTCTCATTTCCTTCATAAATATGTGTTGCTACTTCTTTCATTCTATCTGTACTCAGGACATTCCAACCTGGACATTACCTTTCAAAATGTTTCCATATTTCTAGCAAGGACTGATGCACAAAAAGGTTAGAATAAAGGGTGCATCTCTAGAATCTAATACGTCCAATCTAGTATTATGTTTGGCACTCTTACACAATCTATCATAAAATCTATTAGGTCTTTCATTAGGTTCCTGAATTGTATCTATAATTTTTTAAAACAAAAGTATTTTATTATTTTCCAGTTACGTGCAGAGATAGTTTCCAACATTTGTTTTCATAAGATTTCCAATTTAAAATTTTCCTCCTTCCCTCCCCTCCACAAGATAGCAGGTAATCTGATATACGTTATATATGTATAATAACATTAAACATATTTCTGCATTAGTCATGTTATAAAAGAAGCATCAGAACAAAAAGGAAAAACCTAAAAAAAGAAAAACAACAGCACCAAAAACAAAAGAAATAGTATGGTTCAATCAGCATCCATATTCCACAGTTCTTTTTTTTTCTGGATTTGGAGAGCCTTTTCCATCATGAATTCTTTGGAACTTTCTTGTACCATTGTATTGGGGAAAAGAATCTAGTTTGTCACAGTTGATCAACACATAATGTTGATGATACTGTGTATAATGTACTTCTGGTTCTGCTCATCTCACTCCTCATCAGTTCATGCAAGTCCTTCTAGGTTTCACTAAACTCCTCCTGCTCATCATTTCTTACAGCACAATAGAATTCCATTACATTCATATACTACAACTTGTTCAGCCATTCCCCAATTGATGGGCATCCCTTCAATTTCCAATTCCTTGCCACCACAAAAAGAGCAGCTATAAATATTTTTGTACATGTGAGTCCTTCTCCCTTTTTTATGATCTCTTTGGGAAAAAGACCCAAAATTGGTATTGCTGGGTCATAGGGTATCCACAGCTTTATAACCCTATGTGCTGTAATTTATAAATTTTGCCAGTTATTAGTATTGCTAGCACAGGATTCCATTGCCTTCAACAATGTTTCCCTTGCTTCCTGCAACTCATCAAAATGCTCAGGGATATTGGGGTCCCAGTTAGGGTCTTCTAAAGGACAAGGAATAGTAAATTTTTCTGATGTTTCTAAGGAGTTTGCTGCAGCTAATATATCAGCTCTTTCCCCTGGGGATAATAACATTTCTATGAGATAAGTAACATCACTCCAAGTGGGCTGATATCCTCTGAAAATTTCTCTAAACTGGCTGATAACTGTTGTGGGATCCTCATCAAATTTAGGAATATCTCATTTCCATGAACTCAAATCTTTGGGCCCAAAAGGTGTGTATTGTCTGAGTACCCCTTCAGTCATGGGTGAAGATCTCTTGAAGGGGAAGAATTTGGGGCTTTTCTGTCTCCTGTAAAGGTGAATTTTCTGTAGAGGAAATGGAAGTTGTACTATTTGGCATTCTAGCCTGAGAAACAGGCTCAGTTTCAAACTGGGGCATGGATCCCCCTTCTCTTGTATCCCCTTATTTCAGTTTTCTGCTCACTTTACTCTAGACTTTCCACTAAAGTAAAGGTTTAGGTGGCCAATGGCATAGGATTCCTTGCAAATGCCTCAGTGTTTAAGGATTAAATGATGCACGTTCAGGCCATTCTTCCTCTAATACACTATGCACTATAAAACATAGTCTGATAAGATTTCCCTTGGTCATGTTTGCTTTCACTGTAAGTTTTTCCTCATCCCAATACATGAGTAGTTTTTGTAATGGGGAGTCCTGGGAAATTTCATGGGGTGTGCTATTTCTAATCTTCTCCTTGATATTCAAATCTTTCCTTACCACAAAACACAAAAGGGTAAAAATAACAATTAAAATAGTATAGAATATTCAAATTCAAACTGACCAAGTGTAAATATGAGCTTAACCTCTGCTTTTAAGGTTAACCAGACTAGGGGGCAGCTAGGTGGTGCAGTGGATAAAACACTGTCCCTGGATTCAGGAGGACCTGAGTTCAAATTTGGCCTCAGACCCTTGACACTTACTAGCTGTGTGACCCTGGGCAAGTCACTTAACCTTCATTGCCCCACCCCCCCAAAAAATTACCCAGACTAAAGTTCTTAGGAGGTTGAAGAAACCCATCTGAAGACTTAAAGGGACAGGCATATGGAAATAGAAGAAAAATTCTTACCCAATGGAAAGATCAGAAAATTTAGGGATTCAACTCTCCTAGCTGGCTCACCTAAACTGTGATGGGTAAAACTAAATGTGAGTGTTCCCCTGTCCCCAGTATAGGGAAAGTTAACTAGGACAACAGTTTAACAGTTTAGGTATTAAACATTTATTAACATATATTAGAGGTTAGTGAAGAGAGAACTGTTTCTGATAAAATAGGAAAAATAGGAAAACCTATGTACCCTAGAGGAGAAATCAGAGTTCACACCCCTATCTGGTTCTTCTAGCACCCCCCACAAGGTTCCAGTCACCAACTGACCAAAGCAAATGCCTTCCACACTGCTTCAAGCTGATTGGTTGAGAATTGTCTTATGTTGCTGTGAGGTAACTTCTGGTCCCTGAACCATAGAAAGGTCAACCCATGCTCTCTCAGCAGGGGACCCCTGGTAATAATATTCTCAGGGAGAAGGACCCACATGTACAAAAATACTTATAGCAGCTCTCTTTGTGGTGGCAAAGAATTGGAAATCAAGGGAATGCCCATCCATTGGGGAATGGCTGAACAAGTTGTGGTATATGAATGGAATGGAATACTGTTTTGCTCTATGAAATGATGAGCAGGAAAATTTCATAAAAACCTGGAAAGACTTAAGTGGACTGAGGCTGAGGGAAGTGAACAGAACCAGGAGAACATTTTACAGAGAAACAGCAACGGTCTGTGATGATTAACTGTGATAGATTTAACTCTTCTCAGCAGTGAACTGATCCAAGACAATTTTAAAGAACTCATATAGGAAATGCTCTCCACATGCAGAACAAAAAACAAAAACAAAAAACCCTGTAGATTCTGAATGCAGATTGAACCATACTCTTTCTACTTATTTTTTTTGGAGGTTTTTGCCTTCTGTTCAGATTCTTCTTTTACAATATGACTAATGCAGAAATATGTTTTTTATGATTGTCCATATATAAACTATATCAGATTGCTTTCTGTACTGGGAAGGGGGGAGGGAAGGGAGGGAGGGAGAAAAATTTGGAACTAAAAATCTTATGAAAACAAATGTTGAAAACTTTTTACATGCAACTCAAGAATAATAAGATACTTTTATTATTAAAAAAAAACTGTGTTCCAAATGCTCTTCCTCCTTCCCAACTTCCCTCCCCACCTCCCCTTAAGAACTCAAGTAATTCAAAATAAGTTACACGTGTGTATTTATGCAAAATATTTCTACATTAGTCAGGTTGTCAAAAAAAGCTGACAAAAAACCCTTCAGAGTAAGACACTAAAAAATATGCTTCAGACACCATCAGTTCTTTCTCTGGAGATGGATCTAATTTTTGATAAATCCTTCAGAGTTGACTTGGATCACTGAATTCCTGAGAATGGCCAAGTCATTCACAGCTTTCACAGTTTACAATATTGTTGTTACTTTGTATGCAGTACATCTCAGTTTGCATCAGCTCAAATAATTCTTTGCAAGTTTTTCAGAGAGCATCCCACTCATCATTTCAGTTACTATTGCTAACTGAATTTCCCTCCATCCTAATCCCTCCCCATGTCACTTATTCTATTCTCTTATCTCCTTTCACCCTTTCCATCCTCAAAGGTCTTTTGCTTCTGACTGTTCCCTCCCACAAGCTGCTATCCCTTCTATCACCACTCTCCTCCACCTTCCCCACCTCCTTTCCTGCAGAGTATGATACATTACTATACAGAATTAAGTGTGTATGTTATTCCATCTTTAAGACAATTCTGATGAACAAGGTTGACTCACTCCCCAGTACCTCCCCTTTCTTCCTCTCTACTGCATAAGCTTCTTTCTTGCTTCTTTTATTTGAGATACTGTATTGCATTCCACCTCTCCCTTTTCCTTTCTCCCAGTGCATTTCTCTCTCACCCCTTAATTTTATTTTTTAAAGATATCATCCATTTATTCAACTCACACCTGTGCCCTCTGTCTAAATATACCCCATCCAGCTGCCCTAATAATGTGAAAGTTTTTGTGAGTTACAAATATCATCTTCCCATGTAGGAATGTAAACAGTTTAGCTTTTTAATATCCCTTATGATTTTTTTCCTGCTTACTTTTTCATGCTTCTGTAGAGTCTTGTTTTTGAAAGTTACATTTTCTATTCAACCCAGGTCTTTTCATCAAGAATGCCTGAAAGTTCTCTCTTTCATCGAATGCCCATTTTCCCCCTGAAAGAATATACTCAGTTTTGCTGAGTAGGTGACTCTTGGTTGTAATACCAGTTTCTTTGCCCTCCATTATATCATATCCAAAGCCCCTCTGATCCTTTAGTGTAGAAGTTCCTAAATATTGCTTTATCCTGACTGTGGCTCTACAATACTTGAATTGTTTCTTCCTGGCTGCTTTCAATACTTTCTCCTTGATCTTGGAAATCTGGGATTTGGCTACAATATTCCTGGGAGTTTTCATTTTAGGATATCTTTCAGGAGGTGATCAGAGGATTCTTTCGATTACTAGTTTACCTTCTGGTTCTAGTATATCAGGGCAATTTTCCCTGACATAATTCCTTGCAAAATGATGTCTAGGCTATTTTTTGATCATGGATATGGACTAAAGTACAATAATTTTCAAATTATCTGTCCTGGATCTATTTTTCAAGTCAGTTGTTTTTCCAGTGAGATATTTTATATTGTCTTCTATTTTTTTCATTCTTTTGATTTTGCCTTACTGTTTCTTGATTCCTCATAAAGTCATTAGCTTCCATGTGTTCCATCCTAATTTTTAAGGAGTTATTTTCTTCAGAGTGATTTTATATCTCCTTTTCCATTTGGCCAGTTCAGCTTTTTAAGGTATTCTTTTCCTCACTATCTTTTTGTACCTCTTTTACCATTTGGCCTAGTCTGCTTTTTGAGGTGTTATTTTCATCAGTATTTTGGGGGTCTAATTTATTAAGCACTTAAATATTTTCATGATTTTCTTACATCCCTCTTATTTCTCTTTCCATTTTTTCCCCTCTATCTCTCTTACTTTATTTTCAAAGTCCTTTTTGAGCTCTTCTATGGCCTAAGACCAATTAATATTTTTCTTGGAAGCTTTGGATATAGGAGCTTTGGCTTTTTTATCTATCTTCTTGAGAGGGTGTATTTTGATCTTCCTTGTCATCATAGAAACTTTCTAGGGTCAGCATTTTTTTCTGTTTGCTCATTTTCCCAGCCAATGTCTTTCCTTTTAACTAATTGTTAAAGTGGGGAACTACTTCCAGGATGAAGGATGCACTCTTTCAAACTTCAGGGGGTTTATGCAGCTGTTTCAGAGATACTTCTAGGGATTTGTAAGTGTTAAATTCTTCCAAGGTGTTATGATTCAAGGAGAGGTATGTTTACTAATCTCCTGGCCTGTGCTCTGGTCTGTAAACAACCATAGTCCAGCTTTTCTGCCCTTGAACTATGAAAAAAGTCCATTTCCACTGTGGTTCCAAGCTCTGGTGTGCTTGTGCTCCTCCCCAACCTGGGATGTATGGGCAAAACCACAGAATCCTGCTTCAATGCTAGAAAAGAGATCCCTGTGACCTCCTTCTGACCAGTTGGACCCTTTACTGCCTGTTGGCTGAGTTCAAGAAGTATTTGCTGCTGATGATGATTCAGAGGCTCCTGAGGCCAGCTTGTGCTTTGCTGATGCTGGGTCTTCACTATCACAGCCTGTGCTGGGTTTGCTCCACTCTCACCCTGACACAACAGACCTTTCCTGGTGACCTTCTAAGTTGTCTTTGGCTGGAAAATCATTTTACCCTGTCTTCTTGTGGGTTGTGCTGCTCCAGAAATTGTCTTATGGCATTATTTGAAGGTATTTGGAAGGGTCTTGGGGAGAGCTCAGGCAAGTCACTGCCTTTCCTCTACCATCTTGAGAAGTCATTTCTATGAGCAACTCCATACAAAGTTTGCTTGGATTTGCTAATTTCATTCTTTATTATTTCTTGCAAATCTTTCCTTGTTTTTCTAAGTCACTGAGCTCATAATTTCTTATAGCACAGTAGTATTCCATCGCAATCATATACCACAATTTATTCAGCCATTCCCTAATTTATGGGCATCCCCTGCCATTTCCAGTTTTTTGCCACCACAAAGGGAGCTGCTATGCATATTTTATTACATGTAGGTTCTTATACTTTTCTTCTAATCATCTTGAGAAACAGATCAAGTTGTGGCATTGCTGGGCCAAAGAGTATACATGGTTTTATAACTGTTTGGGCATAATTCCAGATTGCTCTCCAAAATGGTTGCATAAGTTCACAGTTCCATCCACAGTGAATTAGTTAATCTTGATCCAACCATTCTAGACAATAATTAGGATATGTCCAAAAGACTTTGGGGCTGTGCATAATCTTTGACCCAGTAATACCACTATTAGGTCTATATCTCAAAGAGATCATTTATAAAATGGAAAAGGACCCACATGTACAAAAATTTTTCTAGCAGCTCTCTTTGTGGTGGCAAAGAATTGGAAATTGAGGGGATGCCCATCAATTGGGGAATGGCTGAACGAATTGTGGTATATTAATATATAGAATACTATTGGGTTATAAAAAATTATGAGCAGTCAGATTTCAGAAAAACCTGGGAAGACTTAAGTGTACTGATGCTGAGTGAAGTGAGCAGAACCAGGAGAAAATTGTACAAAGTAACAGCAACATTGTGTGATGAAAAACTGTGATAGACTTAGCTCTTCTCATCAAGACAATTCCTAAGGACTCATGATGGAAAATGCTCTCCACATCTGGGAAGAAAAGGATTGTAGGATCTGAATGCAGATTGAACCATACTGTTTCTACTTTTTTATTTTCATTTTTTGAAAATTTTCCCTTTGGTTTTGATTCTTTCTTTACAACATGACTGAAGCAGAAATGTCTTTAATACGATTGTACATATTTAACCTATTTAAGATTGCTTTCTGTCTTGGTGAGGGGAGAGGGAAAGGAGGGAGGGAGAAACATTTGTATCTCCAAATCATATAAAAGCAAATGTTGAAAACCATCTTTACAAGTAACTGGAAAATAATAAAATACTTTTATGATTAAATAAAAAAAATTTTTAAAAACACTGAATTAGTTAATCCTAACTAAATTAACCTTTTTATTTAATGCCATATCAATCAAATAATCAAAACTGTTAGGTCACAGGGCATGCACAGTTTTTTTATAGATAGTTTTGATAATTCCTGCCTTATAATATAATTTAAAATATGGCACTGCCAAACCTCCTTCCTTTACATTTTTCTTTATTTCTTTTATATTCTTAATTTATTTTCAATGAATTTTCTCATTTTTTCTAATTCAGTAAAAATCATTTTAGATTAATTGGAATTGCATTGGATACATAAATTATTTTAGGTAATAATTTCATTTTTATTACATTGACACCTGTGGTTTACCATTTCCTTGTCCAGTTAATTTTATAGATAAAGAAACTGAGGTAAATAGGGTTGTGACTTTCCCAGGGTCACATGACTAATGAGTGTCTAGGCCAGATTGGAACTCAGGAAAACAAGTTGTCCTGACTTCAGGCCAGGCTCTCTATCTACTGTGCCATCTAGTTGACATCATGATGAACTGGATATAATTTACTACTTTGCTCATCTTGAGTGTTAATTCCTTGCTACATACTTTTGTTCTGAGGTAAGAAGAAAATAGAAGGGCAGCTGAAATAACCATGGAACCTGGTCACCAGAACACCTTCCATGCCATTCAACAGGAAACAGGAATGGCAACGTCAAGCATCTTGCAATGGATGATCCCCCCTTCAATTCTCTAAGCACTGCTTAGACCACCACTCTCCCTACTCCTGACAAAATATAAGTTCTTTGAGAGTAAGTATGTTTTTTTTCTTTGTGTCTCTGGTGCCTAGCCCTGGACATGACAAATAGTAGAAACTTAAAAGAAAATGTTTGCTGACTGACATTTCCACCTTCTTCAGTCCCTCTTCCCACCCTATTTAGACAACACCTGTAGCTTTATCCCATCATGTGTTTCAGACATTAAGACATTCCCTATATCCTTTTTTTTAGATTATATATTTCTTGAGGTCAGAGACATGATTTCTTTTTATCTTTGTCTTTCCAGGACCAATTACCCTGCATTAGACATGACAGGAGCTTAATGAGTAACTGTTGAAGGAATGGATGGCTTTTTTAACTAACACTTCTTTGTTTGTCTCTGTGACAATGAGACTGTGTTATATTGAGTACAGGGGTGGGCTGCATTCTAATCTTATCACAGATGTTGGATGAGGCTGTTCTTCAGTTACTTGCTACTTTCTTTTTGGGGGGGGGGGTCAGGGTCAATTTTGAGGGGGAGGGGAGGTCACAAAAAAGGAAGTCGCCAGGTTTTCCCATTAACATTTTATCCTACCTTTATCTGTAATTGTCTTTTAAGTGACTGATTTTGTGACAAACTAAGCACCACAAAGGGGGATGGGGGAATTGAGCAAAGTGCATAGAATCATCAGATCTTATGGTAAGATTAGTTTTGTAACCAGTCACCAAAAATTGAAATGATATGGGATGCTGCTTTGAACTACATATGGATCTAGCAGGTGTAAAAATCTTAAACATTAAATTATCTAAGTAGAAAAGTGAGGCAGAAGGTTACAGCTCGCACCTCCAAATGTCTAGTGGGAGTGGCAGGGGTAAAAGGTTTGCAGTGACAGAAATGGCTTTCTCCCAGCCATCGGCAATATAGAAACCTGTGGTCAGTGTGGGGGAGGGGAGAGGGGAAGTGCTACCACCCAAATCAGCCCCAAGTGTTAGAACCAAATATTGTTCACAATCTTTCCTGTTTTTGTTTTTTTTGTGAGAAAAAAAGGAGAAAAAAGTAGGGGAAGGGAGGGAAGGAAAGGGGGAGAGGGAAGGGAGAAGGGAGAGGAGAAGAGAGCAGGGAATAGGATGGAAGATGGAGGAGAATAGGGAAAAAGTGCAGAGAGAAGGTGAGGGGAAGGAAGAGGAGAGAGGAGAAAGGGAGATGGGAGAGAAGAGAAGAGAGCAGATGGGGGAGGCTGAAAAGCCTCACTTATCTTAGTGATTTGGAAAAGATGAAGCAAACACCCTCAAATTCCTTACATTCCCAGAGGAAAGCTGACCCTTGGAGCTCTAAGAATCTTCTCCAGGAAATAGATCCTTCTACATTATAGGGACAGTGATAAAGAATGACTGTGAATAGTTATATGGATCATCCTGCAGGAGCCATGGTGTGATTGGCTTTACCACAGTGTGCAGTCATGAGAAAGTGACTGAAGACCCCAGAGTCTCTGTGTTCTTGTCTGCAGATGCTAGTGTTCATTATCGGAAAAGACAATACTTGTCAAGTGTTCTTTAAATATTGAAGTGCTATATATATATATATATGTATGTATATATGTATATATGTATGCGTGTTATATATATATGTGTGTGTGTGTATATATATACACACGCATATACACATACACATATGTTTGTATATATAAGTGTATATATGTATGTGTATACATATGTACCTGCATATATACAAATATGCACATAGATACATACATGGATCACATTAATTATGTGTATGTGTATGTTTTATTGGGGGGTTGTATATATATATATATATAAACCTCCTCATATCTGAGTGATATCTGCCTTTCTGCAATTTGAGAATATTGCTCCTAATTCTAAAATTTGGCTATTGTTTGCTCCACCCAGTGGCCTTTCAAATCCTTCATCATAACAACATTGGGCGCTCAGTCTTCTCCATATTCATATGCCCCATTCCTCTACTCTATCCTTGTTATTATATGGTCTTCCATTCCCTTACCTGTGTGTAAATCAATAGGCCATAGTTCCCTCATGTGTAAATGGCAGGGTTAGAAAAGACTGCCTCTGAGATCTCTCCAAATCTACAGTGCAAAGTAAGATCCATTCCGATGACTCTGCACTGCATTTTCTCCAGCTGTTCCATGTCCTTCCTAGAGTATCCCACTCACCTCCTATCGCAATATTCTGGGTATGGTCTGACCAGGGCATGGTGCAGTAAGACCATCAGCAGCTGCACTCTCAACACTGTATGTCTTTTAGTGCAGGTGAAGGTCCCAGCTACGTCTGGGGCCACCACCTCACCACATTGCTGACGTCTCAAGCTTTCTGTTCATTAACACCACCAGATCTTTAGATTAAAACAAGGTCAAGGGTGACCCCCCCCCTCCTCTTTCTTGAGCAACATAGATGTCACAACTTGATTGGTACTCAAACATGGGAAAATTCTCTTAGCTAGCTTGTGGCTGAACAAAGCAGTAAGGGAGAATTTGGGGAGCAATCTGGGGAGAAGAGATACAAAATATTCTCTCCCATTCATGTCCCTGGGGCTCGGCTGTGGAACAGGGTTAAGCAGCTAAGGCGCCACCCTCCTTCCATCTCTATTTGCTCATGGAGCATGGTCATGGGTTAGGGTCCTATCCACAGATTACAGGCAGGAACCTGGAACCCTCAGGTACAACCATCTTGTCTTGATTCCTCCATCCATGGGTACTAGATTCAGAACCCATTTTTTTCTCTCATTTGGATAGAGTAGCTATAGAATCTTCCAGGCACCCATAGAAGAAGGGGTTTGTTACAGAGGAATAAAGAAAATGAGTAGTTATATCCAGAGAATGATTCATTTAGAAATCCATGTAGTTGCAGAAACAAACTATGTGCAAGGAATTCATGTGCCAAGGATATTTCACTTTGGTTTCTAAACAGTTAATATACCATTTGGATGGATGAAAAAGAGGAAAAACAAGGTGGAGGAATTGAGACACCTGGTGTCTTATTGGTGGAAAGGCTCAAGAGACATTTAGGTGAAAGACAGAGAGAGGGTTGGTAGAGGGGATAAGGAGACACTGAGGTAAAAGGGAGAGCCGCAGTTTTGTTTGGATGACCACTGGAAGGGGGAATAATTTGGTGACTTGTCCAAAATCATTTGATTTACAAGCAACTGAGACAGCTTTGGAAAATGGTAGATAAAGACAGTGCTCTATCCAGTGTGTGCTAGGAAGCAAACATGTGGTCCTCCCTCCTCCCTTCTCTGGCTTCTACATTCCTGGTCTGGCTGCTCAAGCTTTGGTTCTTTTTGGGTCCCTTTAGGGAGCTCAGCCCCAACTCCTTTTGTTAGTTAAAATACTGTGAGAAAAGCTGCTTCTGTCTATATTATCGGGGAACTAGGCTGGGGTTTCTAAAATATTGCTACTTATAAATTAACAGCTATTGCATCCATTTTTGGCAATAAGCATTTATTAATTAATATCACATATCAATAAAGTACTGAGCACATAGCATTTCCCAAATGTTTTCATTAGTCACAGGGTTACAGGCCTAAAAGAATTATATACCCAGTACATTTTGGCCAAGAGGGAGAGGGGAGGGTATGTGGTGAATTTAAGAGGGTCCCAGGAAAAAGAGACTGGAGAGAAAGACAGACCGTTTCCTGTCCCCGAGGATTTTTATCCTCTTTTTGGTAGAGGCAGGTCACCACACATTTATCTAAGATAATTGGTTAGCATCATTCAGATCCATTGATTGACTTGACTTGGGGGGGGGGGGGGTTCCTAGAGATCCAGTTCCAATCTGGTAGGTGTGTTTCTCCCCTAGACAATCAGAAGGATCACTCGGCTTTCCTTTAGTTAAGCTGAAGGCTCATCCCAGGTTGGTTTCCTGGAAGGGGGAGAGAACAGCTACCACTAACATGTCTGAGTTTTTCCTAGAAATTCATTTTTAATTTTTTTTTTTTTTGCAGGGCAATGAAGGTTGAGTGACTTGCCCAACGCCATAGAGCTAATAAGTGTCAAGTGTCTGAGTCAGGATTTGAACTCAGGTCCTCCTGAATCCAGGGCTGGTGCTTTACCCAAAAATTCAACATTAATAATTATTTTCTCACATCTTTCTCCAGCCGGTGTAGACCTCAGCTAGGATGATCCCTATGGTTAAAAGGCAGGGTATGTCTCTGGATCCCCCTCACACCAGAAGTCGCCCTGCTTGCTCCACCTGGTCCCATTCTAGAGGCCAGTCATCAAGAGCCCTGGAAGAACAGAGGTCACGACTTCCCAAGGTTGGAATGGGGAGAAGCGGAGTGGAGTGTGGTGCGTGGCTTTCTGGGAAATGGAGTCCCCGCTGCCGCGCATGCCCAGGAGGCCATGGGGGCGGGGCTGTTGAAAGGCTCCTGGCTCTCAGTCTTCTTCCCCAGCTTGGTGCTCAGCCCCCCGAGCTGCGTCCTCTCCTTCCTGCTCCCCTGAGACTCCGGTTCAGGGTCAGTAACGCCCCTACCCCAGGGGGCCCTCAGGGGTCCGACTGTCCAGCCGAAGGGGACGCGGGGAGGGTTTCCAGCAGAGACACCGGGCTGGGGTGGGGGGTCCTCCTCTTTCCGGAATTGTCCATTTCCCGGAGGGTCCGAGGGCACGACCCCCAAGGCCCGGGAGCCCCCGGCCCGGCCCCAGCGGGGTCTGCGGCGGCTCAGGCTGGGGGTGACGTCACAGGGAGGCGTGCGTGGGGGCCGAAGCTGGGACCCCGGGCAGGTGTGTGGCATGTAGGTGTAGGGCGGGGCCCCGCAGGTGAGGAGGCCGGACCCCCCCCCCCAGCCCCCTCCGGGGGGCTTCCCCCAATGGAGCCTGAGACGGGGAATCCCAGTCGATTTTCCCATGTGCCACCTCCCCCTCGCGTGTCCAGAGTCCACGCGGTGACCCCGAGGGTCCTGTACCAGGGGTGGAAACCCGGGAGCCTCATGGTTGTGTTAATGACGTGTCCACAAGCAGAGAAGGCTTTCGGCAGAATACAGCGCTCATTGCTGTGGAAACCCCCCCAAAGCTCAGGTGTGAATGGCCATTTCCTTAAATGATAAAGAAAAGGAAAAAAAGAGCCTCCCACTCAAACCGTCAGCCGGCATTGTTTGTGATGAGGCCCAGCTGGAAAACTTCCTAGTAAGATCAGGAATGAAGCAAGGATGCCCACTGCCACCCACCTCATCCAGGGTTTTATTGGAAATGCCAGCACGGGCAGCTAGGTGGCGCAGTGGATAGAGCACCGGCCCTGGATTCAGGCAGGAGTACCTGAGTTCAAATCAGGCCTCAGACACGTAACATTTACTAGCTCTGTGACCCTGGGCAAGTCACTTAACCCCAGTGGCCTCACCAAAAAAAAATAAAAATTAGAAGGGAAGCAGAAAGCTGGGAAACGATTTTGGGGGTGGCTAGGTGGCACAGTGGATAAAGCACAGGCCCTGGATTCAGGAATACCTGAGTTCAAATCCGGCCTCAAGACACTTGACACTTACTAGCTTTGTGACCCTGGGCAAGTCACTTAACCCCCATTGCCCCGCAAAAAAAAAAAAAAAAAAGAAAGAAAGAAATGCCAGCACCGGTCATGAGAAGAAAAAGAAACCCAAAGAATCAGAATGGCCAATGAGGCGATAAAACTGTTTGTTTTGGCAAGTGATATTGATGCTGTTCTTGGGAAATCTTAAGGATTTAGCTAAAAAGTTAGTAGAACAATTTTAGCAAAGTAGCAGGAAGTAAAAGCACTTCTCCATATCATTTTAAAAAACTGTAGACCGCACATAAAATATCTGGGATTATATCTACTGTGATGTTTAAAATTCTAACTGTGATGTCTAAAATCTAATGTATGGTCACCTGAACTTGACCCCAGTGTGGGGGAGAAACTAGCTAAGATTTACTGATAAATTCAGCAAGAGTTTATGCTTTTAACTATTTATTAAAGTGTATTAGATGTTAGTGAAAAAAGGGTGAGAACAGATCTCTTATAGAATAGGAAACTCTAGCTTAAATCTATGTGGGATTGACAGAGAGAAAACCTCACCTTTTCTCTGTCCACCACCAAACCAAAGTCCCAGAGAAAAAGAGGCCCATCCTGCAAACCAGCCTCACCTTCCTACTTCCTGTCTCCCTCCCTGAAAGAGGAGGTCCTTCAAGCTGATTGGTTGAGGGTGGTCTCCTGTTGATGTTGTAGTTCACAGCTTCTGAGAACAACACCCCACTCAGGGCCAGCCAGGTGTGGTCTCGATTTAATCACCTTTAAGTAGGTTCTCAGTCAGTCTCTCAGTCTCACCCAATTCAATCAATTCCAAACCAATCTTCAGGTAGGGGCCCTGGGCATCTGCCAAATCCCATTATTTTATCATACTACCAAAAATAAACTCAGGAACTAAAGGCACATAGTTATAAAACTGTTTGATAAAAATAAAGTCAGATTTCAATAATTCAGGAAATCCATTGTCCAATTCAGGACTATCCATTGTTTATGGATAGTCAGAGTCAATACCATAAAAATGACAATTTTACCTAATCTATCCAATACCATCTCAACTTAATTGCCAAAATATATTTTATTGAATTTAGAAAAAAACAATTCATTAGGAAGAACAAAAGATCGAGAATATCAAAGGAACCAATGAAAAAATGTAAAGGAAGAAGGGTTAGCAGTACCTGATCTTAAGCTATATTATAAGGCAGTGATGAACAAAACTATCTGGTACTGGCTAAGAGCAGGAAAGTGGATCAGCACAACAGTAGATATACAGCACACAGGAGCACATGATTATAGTAACCTTGTGTTTGACAAATGTAAAGATTTAAGCTTTGGGGGTAAGAATTCATTTTTGGTAGAAATTGTTGTGCTATAGAGAGAGCGGTCTGGCAGAAATTGGGTATAGCCCCATGTCTTACACCATTTACCAAGCCAAGATCAAAATGGATACATGTCTCCATATAGAGAGAGATATTACAAGACAGTTACAAAAACATGGAACATATGACCTGTCAGACTTGTGGATAGGAGAAGATTTTATTAATAAAGAAATGGTAGAGAGCATTGTGAAGTGGAACATTGGTGATTTTGATTATGCTAAATGAAAAATGTTTTGTACCAAAAAACCCAATGTACCCAAGATTGGGAGGAAAGCAGTAAATTGGGAAAAATATTTTCATCTTTCATCAGATAAATGTCTCATATCTCAACTTGGTCAAATTTGTAAGAATATGATTCATTATCCAATTAATCAAAGGATATGTACAGGCAGATTTTCAATGAAGAAATCAACACTATATATGGTCATATAAATATGTGCTAAATCATTATTGAGGAGAGATACAAATTAAAACAGCTTTGAAATATCATCACACATCTATGAGATTGACCAAAATGATAGAAGTGGAAAATGACAATGTTTGAAGGAATGTGGAAAAATTAAGATACCAGTTCACTGTTGTGGAGCTGCGAAATGATCCAACCATTTGTAGAACAGTCTGGAATTCTGCCCAAAGAGTTATAAAGACTGAGTATACCCATTGACCCATCAACATCACTATTAGGTCTGTTTCTCAAGGTCATTAGAGAAAAAGGAATAAAAAAGTCAAAACCTTATAGGTTTTAAACTATTTGTAGCACGTCTCTGTGTTGTGGCAAAGAACTGGAAGATGAGAGTCTGCCCATCAATTGGGGAATGGCTAAACAAATTGTGGCATCTGATTGTGAAGGAATGTTACCATGCTGTAAGAAATGATGAGCTGGTTGAATCAAATGAGTAAAACCAAGAGAACATTGTATTCAGTACCAGCAGTACTGTTCTAGGAACAACTTTGAGTCATCTGAATATCATGAATATGCAAATCAAATTTAAAGGACCTATGAGGAAAGATGCTATTCACCTGCAGAGAAAGAAGTGGTAAATTGACATGTGTGTACTGTGCTTTTTTTAAAATTATTTTCCAGTTATATTTAGAGATGGTTTTCAACATTTGTTTTCATAAGATTTCTAGTTTCAGGTTTTTTTCCCTTTCCTCCTCTACCCTCCCCAAGACAGCAAGCAATCTAACATAGGTTATGGATGTACAATTACATTAAACATGTTTCTGCATTAGTCATGTTATGAGAGAAGAATCAGCAAACAGGAAAAACCTCAACAAAGTAAAACAGCAACAAAAAGCAATAGAAATAGTCTGGTTCAATCTGCATCTGGATTCCACAGTTCTTTTTTGTCTGGATTTGGAGAAAATTTTCCATCATGAGTCCTTTGGAACTATGTTAGATCATTGTGTTGCTGAGAAGAGTCAAGTCTATCACAGTTGACCAACACATAATGTTGATGATACTGTGTACAATGTTCTTCTGGTTCTGCTCATCTCACTCAGCATCAGTTCATGCAAGTCCTTCCAGGTTTCTCTGAAATCTGTCTGCTCACTGTTTCTTACAGCACAATAGTATTCCATTCCATTCTTACACCACAACTTGTTCAGCCATTCCCCAATTGATGGGCAGTCCCTCGATTTCCAGTTTTTTGCCACCACAAAAAAGAGCAGCTGTAAATATTTTTGTACATGTGGGTCCCTTTCCCTTTTCCATGATCTCCCTGCTAAAAAGACCCAATAGTGGTGTTGCTGGGTCCAAGGGTATGCACAGCTTTATAGCTGTGGGAATTTATTGTGATTTGGGGACCCTGCCTTTGGGCTGAGATTAAAAAGCCTTAGGCCCTCAGGGTTCTTCCCTGTTTAAGAGGGGCTGATGCCCCTGCCCCTCCACTTTAGCCAAATAGAGAAGCCCTGGGAGGCCAGGCTGGACTGTTAAAAAAGCCCCAGCTACCTCCACCCTGAGGGGATTTACCCCAGAGATCCTGGGCTGATCCAGGCTGACCTCTGGCATAGCCATTGTGGAGGTCCCAGGCAGGCAGCAGGGGGGCACAGCCCCTTGAGCCCTGGGTGTGGTGTGCACAGCAGATTTGAGCCACCCGTCTGTAGCCCAATGCTTTTTTTACTTCAGCTGAAACCTAATATAATCTACTCCAACCTTTTACCTTTACTCTGTGTGTATCTCTGGGCTTCAAATGTGTTTCTTGTAAACAGCATATTGTAGGATTCTGGTATTTAATCCACTCTGCTATTTGCTTGGGTTTTATGGCAGAGTTCATCCCATTCACATTCACAGTTACTATTACTGTCTATTTCCCTCCATTCTGTTTACCCCCTTTGTACTCCCTGCCCTTCTTTCCCCCTATTCCTCCTCACCAACGATTTGTTTCTTTCCCCTGCCTCCCCTATTCTGCCCTCCCTTTTATCAGTCCCCCTCCCATTTCTTTACTCTTTCCTCCCCTGCTACTGTCCTCCCTTCTATCAGTCCTCCCCTTTTTCCTTACCCTTTTACTTCCCTAAAGAATAAGCTCTGTTGTTTTTTTTTTATCCAAATGAAGGTATATGTTATTCCCCCTTTGAATCAAATCTAGTGAGAGTAAGGTTGAAACAATGTTCACCCCTCCCAACTTTCCCTCTATCATAATAGGTTTTTTGCACCTTTTCATATGATGTAATTCACCTCATTCCATCTCCCCTTTCCTCTTCTCCCCATAAAGTCCTTTTTTCACCCCTTAGTTTTTTTTTTATATCATCACATCAATGACAATTTATACTTATACGCTTGGTGTATAATCCTTCTGTCTGCCCAAATATATAGACAGTTCTCAAGACCTATAAGTATTATCTTCCCAGGTAGGGATATAAACAGTTTAACCTTATTGAATAATTTTTCCCCTGTTTACCTTTTTAAACTTCTCTTGAGTCTTGCATGTTAAGATCAAATTTTCTATTCATTTCTGGTCTTTTCATCAGAAGACCTTGAAAGTCCCCAATGTCATTGAATGTCCATCTTTTCCCCTGAAAGAGAATGGTCACTTTTGCTGGGTAATAGATTCTTGGCTGCAATCCAAGGTCCTTTGCCTCCAGAGTTATTTGGGATGTGACATATCATTTACATTTCCACCCATAGTATCAGATGGAGGTAGGGCTCTGGGACTGGGGTCATTGAGGCTCTGCCTGGTCTCCACCCCTCTGGGGTCCCCAGTCCCTTCTTCCTCCAGGGTCTCTCTGCAGGAAGATGGGGGGGGCAGGAGGTGAAAGACAAGGAATTAGAGAGGGTGTCAAGTTCTCTTCCTGTTCAGGCCAAGCTCACTTCCAAGCCTTACCCTCTCTGCTGTCCTCCTGTTCTGATTAGAGTCCCCTGAGGGCAGGACATTTTCAAGTGCTCTGAGACTTCAAGCTCTGTAATTCCAGGTAGGCCAGTGTCCACCGTAGGAGGAAAACACAAAAGACAATGTCTCTCCCACTCTGAGCCCCTTCTCCCTCCCCAGGCCAGTTTGCAGACACTCAGAGTGTATTCCAAGGAGAGAGCCTGGAACCAGAGAGGATGGCCCCAGGAACCCAGAGACCCTCATCCCAGGTGAGTGCAGCCCATCCCCAGACCTGACCAGCATCAGCAAAGGTGGAATCCAGCAGAACCAAGGAAGCTTTTTCCTGTTACATGTACATTGTCCTCTGCAGGGCTGTCAGCAGAGCAGACATTGTCCTCCTAATTCTGCTCATCTCCTTCTGCCTCAGGCCACCCCAGTCTTCCCTGGTCTGTCTGAATCCCTCTCATTTGTCATTTCTTAGGTCACATCAATGAGTATTTAGACAGTGACTCCTCTGTGCCAAGAACTGTGCCAACCCACTGGGGATGCAAAGGAAGGTTTAAACAACAAGAGGCCCTACCCTCAAGGGGCTCACAGTCTCCTTGGGAGATAACATGGCAGCAGCTGGGTCCACACAAGGTCTCTACAGTATGAATGGGAGGCCCCCTCAGAGGGAAGGCCCAAGCAGTGTCAGGGACCAGGAAAAGCTCATTTTCAGAAGGTGAGGATTTTGCTGAGATGTGAAGGAAGCCAGTGCTGGGGGTCTTGTGACCTGGGTCTAGGGCCTAGCTCAGCCAAAGAATTGGAGGCTTGTCACAAATCTTGTGTTAAAATGGAAAATCATTCACTTCTTTGTACCTAAGTCCCATTTTACCCCTATTTTTTAAGGATACACCTGAGCAGGGGATCCACAGGGAATGCTTTCTCCTTGTCCCTTTTCATGGTGGGCTGGGCTAGACCTCAGGGCCAGATGCCCACACCTGCCTCCAAGTGGGTGCTGACAAAACCCTGAGCATTGCTTAAGTCTGGATGTCGTGTGACTGTAAATCAAAGAGAATCTAGAAGTAGCCTGGCTGGCTATTCATACCTCAGACAGTGGGGCCACCCACTGAGACTGAGGATCCCTACAGGAGAAAGCAGAGTGTACACCCCACCTGGGGAATCCAAGAGCCACATGAGCAGCCCACCTTTTTACCTGCCTAATGACTTTTACTGGGTTTCAGCACCATAATGTTGGGAGACTTGTGACCTGGATCAGCAGGCAAGCTCACCCATGAATTGGAGGCTCATCAGAAACCTTGTCATAAGAAAAGTGATTTATTAGGAGAGAGGAATATTTGAACAGGAGACAGAATCACTGTAGAAAACCTGTCTCCCTGGGTAAGAGAAGAGCTGGTCCTTTCTATGTTTACAAGCAAAAGCTGTGTGCAAAGCAGTTAGGAGGGGCAAGACCACTGGCAGGGAAACAACTGGTAAGGAGTGCCTGGGGAGGAATAGCACCCACCCTCATCAGTATGTCATCTTTGTTCCTTGCAGACCAGGGCCTTTTTACTTAGCCACAGCATATTCTGGAGATGGGAGGTGGAGCTGCTTTCCCCTTGGGAAACTTTAATGATTCCTTGGGGTTTGGGGTCCCTCCTCCCACAACACCAGGAAACCCAGGTGAGGAGGGGGTCTGTGCAAGTATGAGACACAGCCATTGGAAAGGCAAAGAGTTGGGGGATAAGAACGCAAAAGATGTCCTTGTGCTTCCTCGAGTTAAAGGAGGAAAGAGACTCGTTGGGGGTGGCATAAAGATGACCAGAGAGGAGCACGAGTGTGACAAGGGTTGGGCCTGTTGAAAGTCCTTCCCAGTGAGCATGGCCAGGGCTCTGGGTGGGCTCTAGAGGGCTGAGTGAAGTAGGAATCATGGCATGTTCAGGAAGGTCTAGTACCCCTGGGGTGAGGGCTGCCAAGGCCTTTTCAGGGCTGCTTCCCACTTTGGTGTCTACCTGGTCCAGCCAGGTCTCCCCTGGCTCCAAGAAGCTGTATCATACACAGCAGCCACAGCCCAGTCAACTATTTCAGCACAAGAACTAACCAGGTTGGGGTTAACTGAGGTGGGGGCGGGGGCAGGTGTCTACCTGAGGCATGTGAAAACTTCCCCCTGTGGAATGGGTAGAAAAGAACAATTTATGCCAATGGCCATTTAAGGCAGCTGAAGCAGGTATTTTGTAAGTGCTCAAAAGGTGTATATGCTAGAGGACGCCCTCCATAAGCTTTGGCCTTAAAAGCATACTGATTATAAGACTGACATGTGGAGCAGCTCGGGCAGATTCGAGATGCTGTATTAGTCACACCTGGTGCTATCCAGGTTCTCTTAATAGAGTCTACGATGCCTTGCGTACCAAAATGGCCTTTTCTGTGAACAGAGAGGCATACCTGGTGGTAGAATTTCCCGGGAAGAAATGGCTTACCTTCCGGAGACACCCAGACGCCATTGATCTGTTTTGCCTTAAATTTCTCTTTCCACTTTTCTACTTCAGAATCGTCATAGGTTAGGTTGGAAGGAATATCCTCCGAAGGTGAAAGGTTAAATATATGTTCAGGAGCTTCTAATGCAGCAAGCTTGGCTGCAGAATCGGCTCGTGCATTTCCCTTTGAAACAGGATCACTATTCCCTGTGTGGGCAGGGCAATGTACAACGACTAGGGAAGAAGGCAGTTTCAGGGCATCTAAGAGGTCCTTGATAAGGTCCCCATTGGCAATAGCCTTGCCCAAGGATGTTAGGAAGCCTCGTTGACGCCAAATCATACCAATAAAGTGGCATATGCCAAAGCCATATTTCAAGTCAGTAAAAATAGTGGCGCTCTTATCTTTGGCTATATTACAGGCCTGTGTAAGAGCCACAAGTTCAGCAGCCTGTGCACTAAAATGGCAAGGCAGAGAAGCTGCCCAGAGGGTGTCATAATCAGAAACTACAGCAGCTCCAGTAAAACGGGTTCCCTCTCTCATAAATGAGGAACCATCTGTATAGAGGACAAGATCAGGATTTTCTAAAGGTGTATCAAAAAGATCATCACGGGGTTTTTCAGCCATATCAACTAAAGAAGCACAGTCATGCAACGGTTCCCCCGAGAATGGTAAGTTAGGGAGTAGTGTTGCTGGATTAAGAACTGTGCAGCGTTTTAAAGTGATATTCTCATTACCTAACAGGGTTACTTCATACTTAGCCAGCCTTTGATCTGAAAAGGCTTGTGTCCTGTGACGTAGTAAGAGAGCCTCCACTTCGTGAGGGCATTGCACAGTTAGAGGGTTACCTAGGACCAAATCAGAGGCTTTTTCTACCAAAAGGGCTGTGGCCGCCACTGCCCTAAGGCAAGGTGGCGCTCCAGCCGCTACAGGGTCCAGCTGAATTGAATAGTAGGCTATAGGGCGTTGGTTAGGCCCCAGTGACTGAGTCAGGACTCCAGAAGCCACCCCCCTTTGTTCATGCACAAAGAGAGTGAAAGGCTTACTATAATCTGGTAGTCCCAGGGCAGGTGCTGATAACAAGGCCCGTTTTAATTCTTTTATGGCTGAGAGATGCTGGGGATCCAACTGTAAAATGTCTGGAACAGAACTTTTTGTAAGAGCTATGAGGGGTTTAGTAATTTCACCAAAAGAGGGTATCCATTGTCTACAGTACCCAGCTGCTCCCAGAATGGCTCTCAACTGCCTCTTAGTAGTGGGGGCAGAGAGTTGTTGAATGGCCTGGACTCTCTTAGAAGAGACAGAGCGAGTTCCAGCAGCCAAAATAAATCCTAAATATTCTACCTGGGGCAAACACCATTGTACCTTTGTCTTGGAAACCTTGTGTCCTCTCTTGTGCAGCTCCAGCAGTAAGTGACGGCTATCTTCCTGACAAATTTCAGCATTAGGAGAGGCCAAAAGTAAGTCATCTACATATTGTACTAGTGTGGAGCTTTTAAAGGTAATAGAGGCCAGATCCTGCTGTAAAATTTGGGAAAATAATGTGGGACTGTCTACAAATCCCTGTGGGAGTCTAGTCCAGGTCCACTGTCTATTTTTCCAGGTAAAAGCAAATAAATATTGGAAGTCCTCATGTACTGGTATGGAGAAAAAGGCAGAGCAGAGATCTACCACTGTGAAGCATGTAGATTATTTCTTGGGAGTGACTCCAAAATTCCACACGCCCTACCATCCACAAAGTTCAGGCCAAGTTGAACGTATGAATAAAGAGCTTAAGAGTATGATTGGCAAATTATGTACTGAAACCCATTTGAAATGGCCTGATGTTCTACCATTGGCATTATTCTATCTACGAAGTAGACCAAGAGGAGAACTTCATATATCTCCTTATGAAATGCTTTTTGGTCACCCTCCTATCCAAGCTAAAACTTTTTCCTCAGTTTATACATCACTGATGGGAGGTGATACTTCTGTTGCATCCTATATACAGGAATTACAGACCAGGCTACGTGAACTCCATGAGGCAGGAGCTGTGGTCCAGGCAGGACCATTAGACTTTTCATTGCATAACTTCAACCCAGGAGATAAAATATATGTAAAGAATTTTCAGAGAACCAGTGGAACCCAACCTGCCTGGGAAGGACCTTTTCAGGTATTATTGACAACTCCTACTGCCATTAAAATTGGTGAAAAAGTCTCATGGATTCATTGCTCTCATATAAGGCCTGCACCATTCATAGGTGAAGAGATTTCAGATAGACCTGAGGTAGACGCTAAAGAGGTAAAAACCCTAACGATAGCAACTGTTAAAGAGCAAAGAGAGTTCAGAGGAAATAGGCAGTTCCCATTTGATAATCCCACTGATAAGTTGAATGCTTTGGGACTCAGTCTTCGTAAAGTATCAGGAGACAGAAATTGCCTTTCTAGGGCTTTAGCAGACCAGGTAGAAGGTCACTGTAGAAATCATCTCAGACACAGACAAGAAGCTGCTTCTTACATGATTAACCATAGACAAGAGTTTGAGTCTTTTAGAGTAAATGACTCCCCTTTTGAAGAATATATTGATGAATTAAAGAAATTTGGAAAGTGGGGAGGAAATGATACAATTGTAGCATTTGCTAAGCAGCATCAGCTGAATGTGGTGGTTCATCAATTAAATCAGCCTTTATTGAAAATCAGTGGCACAGACAAAACTGATGCTAGAGAACTCCACATTTTCTACCATAAAGAACATTATGACAGCATTAGAAAGATCAATGACAATTCAGAAACCCCTGCCACTTTGGCATGCAGAGAATTGGGGAACCAGTTAAAACAATGTGGCATACCCCAAACTCTAGCAGCCTAAATACCTTAAAATTTAACAAGCATTTCCTTCCACAGGCAAAAGCACTGAAGCACATGGCCTAGTTTTCTGGCCCACCTCAATTTCTCCCACCCTTTTCCTACCCTATACCTATTTTTTTTAATCCTTCTTGTTTTTTGTTTTGACTTTTGAAAGTCACTAAAAAGACCTGGAATTCACCACACCTTTAAGTTCTTTAAGAGCACAAAAGGGTGCTTAGCGAATCTTTTGCTTTTTATTTTTGGTTTTTGGTTTTATTTTGTTTTTTGACTTTTGTTTCTTTTGCTTTTCTTTAAAACTAAACTAAGTGACTTTTCAAAGACATTTTAAGTATATGCTGTGGGTGAGGCCATCGGGCCTCAGAAAGTACCAGAATTCTTTTTTTTTTACTCTTTCTTTTTGAGAGAACCATGAGTTCTAATGAGTTGTTTTTTTTCTCCTTTCTCTTTTATGTTGTTCTGTTTAACTAAAAAAGACAAGAAAGGGTTATTGAACCCTATTGCTTGATACCTCACTGAAAACATTGAATATTGAATCTTGCTAATTGAAGTCTTATTTCTTTTTGATGAATTAATCACCACTTTAAGTATCTGCTACTGTTATACTAGAGAATTCATGTATAAGATGATGTGGTTTACTTGCTAAAAGAAGATTATGTAATAATGTTTAATATAATCAGCTATTTACATTCATTTATTATTTATATGTCATCATACTCTGGGTATGGTTTGGAATTATTGTATATATCACTAATATATTCTCATTTATGCAGCATAGCACGCATTTTTACCATCATACTGTCTTTGGTGAAATTAATGAGATTTCCGAAGTATGGAAACTTATCATTTCAGAGACTAACTTGCTGTGAACTCTGACGCAGGCCCTGGAGAGAATATATGTGCAACAAAAGGAGAGACAGGTATACGTAAGTCCATGGTTTGCTTATGATGGTGACTATGTAGAGCACAATTACTAGGCACAGTCCAGTATTCATCCTCTCTCCCTCCTAATTTAACTGAACTTATTTATCTTTTTATCTCACTCAGTTGAACTCACCTGTGGCCTAGCACAATCACTGCCTGTCTCGGAACCATGAGATATGGTATGATAACCTTTCCATAACATTTTCAGGTGTCATGAACACATACTAAATTTGGCTTTGATCCAGACACATGGTGGTAAAAAGTGTTACAGATTGCATAACTACTTCAACCCTCTATTAGAAGTCTAAGGATATAAAGGAAGGAATGTAATAGAATTTATTAATTCGATCTTTGACAATGCTATGCTAAGGTTTAGTAAAAATGCAGCAATTCAAACAGTTAAAGAAGAGAATCCAGCTTTCCAGACCAGAGTCCAGCATCCAGTTTTCCAGACCAGAATCCAGCTTCCTCCTGATGACATCTTACCACTTCAAGAAGACAAGAGAACTCAGAGACTTTATATGAACTGTTTTGTTTTGTTAGTTTTTACTATCTCCTTTCTGTTATAATATACACCATCCGTAACATGTACTCTCTGCAGAGGCTCTCCCTTTGCAAGACTAATGTCAAAGCGTCGGTTCATGAGGACAAAAAAACGCCCCTCTGGACAAAACTTTCCTCTCTTCCTTTTCTATATTGTTGTTCACATATTATTAGTTAGCAATAGTTATTATGGTTTTTTTTTACTGTTCCGTCAAGGAAACACTCTTTTTCTTGAGGAATCAAAGGGGGGAATGTGGTAAAAAGTTTTTAACAGTCGGTTAGTGAATACAGAAAGACGCCAGTTTTTCAAGGACCACCCTTTCAGGGAGGAGACCAATGGCCGTGCATGGGCTACACACGCCAGTCCGGCTGTTAAGCACTCCACTTCTGGGGTGCGAGCTTAAAAGGCAAGGAGAGAACAGAAGTGGGATCTTTTTCCTGCTCTCCTGGTCTGAGGACTGGTGCTGCACACACAGACGCTGAAGGAGTTGGATTCGGCCTGGCTCACTGTTAGCAGCACATGCCTGATACGGCTCTCCCCCCACAAAGGTCGTCTTGGGGTTTTGGTGAGTTTTATACTGAATAAGACTAAGCTTAGACTTAAGACTATTTGTTTTGTATTTCTACTTTCCTATCCCTCTAATCAACATCACCTTGTAATAATTTCCAAACAATAAAAGCTCTAACTAGAGACCAGAGGCTTCTTTGCCTTACTGATCTGGGAGATAAAATAAGGGAAACAGTTAAAAGGGGAGGTTACTGCTCTATTATCCAATTTTAAATCTCACAGAGGACTTAGAACTTGCTTAAACATTGAAGAACAAGGTATTCCCCTGACAAGCCAAGGCCATGCCCTGCATTTCAAGCCATCACCAGTTACCTCGACTCTGTTCTGCCCCAGGACTGTGACAACTCTGGAAGAAGGAGTGAGGCTGATGACTTTGTGCAACTCTGACAAATACAAATTTATGAATGAATTAGAAGATATCACCCATAGCACTTTACTATTTTTACCTCTCTTAATGTCCTGTGATGACAGGCACGTGATGTAGCAGCAGATGGAGATTCACTGGCAGGTATAGATACTACCCTGCATACAAGTGGCCTAGGCCCCAGGCCTTCTCCCTGAAAGCAGCAGGGGCACATGGCAGCCCCCTGGCTATCTTAGCATTGCTGGCCAGATTCTTATGCATTGGTCCCCTCTTGGGATGAGGAATGGGATAGAATAGATGCCTTAAAAATCATCTGCTTACTCTACCTTGGCCTGATTAGCGCAACATGCAGAGAATTCTGCGGTCCTTTTCAGCTCTAAATCATGTGATTTTTGATGGCTCAGGAGTTGGTGACATACAAGGATGTGGCTGTGGATTTCACCCAGGAGGAGTGGCGCCTCTTGGATCATTCTCAGAGAGAGCTGTACAAGGAGGTCATGCTGGAGAATGTCCAGACCCTGCTCTCTGTGGGTAAGGACCTTTGCCTCTGGTGACTGAGCTACTAACATGGTAGCTCCCTGCTCCCCATCCTGCCAGGCCTAGCAAGTTTATCCTGATTCTTCTTGCTTTGTTCCCTCAAATTCCAGTCCAGATGTTGGGAAAGGAAGGGAATGGAATAAGCATTCATACATACCTGCTTTATATCTAGCACTGGGCAAAGTGTATTAAAGTTATTATCATTTGATCTTCACAACATCCCTATGAGTTTGGTAGTATTATCATCCCCATTTCATAGGTGAGGTAACAGGCAAACAGGTTACACAACTTGTCCAGGGGGACACATCTCCCATGTGTCTGACACTGGTTTGAAATGGTCTTAGTGACTCTAGGCCCTGGGCTGTTACCACTGCACTACCACAGCCTCTAATTTCTTTTCTTTCTTTTTTTTTTTTTTTTGGACAGGGCAATGAGGGTTAAGTGACTTTCCCAGGGTCACACAACTAGTAAGTGTCAACTGTCTAAGGCTGGAACTGAACTCAGGTCCTTCTGAATCCAGGGCCAGTGCTTTTTCCACTGCACCACCTAGCTGCCCCAGCCTCCAATTTCTAGATGATTGAAGCTAGGCAGTGTTCCCATCCTTCTAGGAAAGAGGTGAATAAAGGGGAAGTTTTCTGATGCCAAATGGCCTGTGTGATCTCGGGCTGCCTCCAAAGTTCCCAGCAATCAATACCTCGGGAACTGTCCTTGAGACATCCTGGGAACCATCCTGTCCTCTTTGCTTGCATGTCTTCTTTCCCTAAAGAGGACTAAAGTGTACATTTCTCTATTCTCCTCCCTTCCTCTTCCTATATTCCTAGGACTTCCAGTTTCTAGAGAAGATTTGCGCTATCCTTTCCAGGAAGGAGAATCACCAGGGATGGTAGAGCACAAAGGTCTGAGGGACTCCTGTCCAGGTGAGTGACATAAATCAGGTGTATGAGGGCTCTTATGACAAGAGGTCTCCTAAGTGTTGTGGTCAAGGGAATGCTAGACTTGTGGGCAGGAAGGTCTTACTTGCAATTGATTTTTAGACACATTTCAGCATTGGGATCCTGTGCAAGTGACTGAATCTTACAGCCCCAATTTCCTTATACAGGGGAGCAAGTCAAACTCCTTGACTTTTCAGTTTCCTTTGTGGTATTTAAAATTATATGGGAGTGACCTGTTTCTGTCCCAAGTTGTAGGGAAACTTAAGTGGGGTTTCTAATGTATTGCTACTTAGAAATTAAAGCCTATAGCACCAGTTTTGGGCATTAAGTATTTATTAAAGCATATTAAATATTAGTAAAGATAGAGCATATGGCCCCAAAAGTTCAGAGGGGAGACTGATAGTGAGCCATGTGGCTGCTCGTTCAGAGTCCCAAGGCCAAGAAAGAGAGTCCATGGGAGTCAGCTCCTTGAGTTCAGGAGGAGTGGTGGCCCTTACACCCTGCTTCAAGCTAATTGGCTAGCATCATTCAAATCTATTGGTTCACTGTACTTGAGGGTGGTCTGGAGCAGTATGTGCTGATGTCAGAGCCCAGAGGACAGACCCTCTGGGGGGCAAGGCTTTTCAGGTAGGTGTGGATTTAACTTCTGTTGTCTGTATTCACAGCCCAAGGTACAACTACATTTCCTCTGAAATTCTCCTGACTCTGGGCTGGCCTTAAGAAAGGGCAGGCAAGGCTCTCTGGGTCCCCTATAACCCCATTAATTTCTCACATCTTGTAGTTATAAAATTTTGATGGTATAAGAAGTCATCATTTTGAACTTTGGGGCATGAAACTCTACTGAAAGCGACTCAAATGGGCTGAGAGTATCCATTCTGAATTGTTTCCTAGTCTTTATTCCAGTCAATAAACATTTAGTAAGCACCTACTATGTCCCAGACACTGCTAAACACTGGGAACACAAAGAATGGCAAAAGATAAGCCTTGCTCTCAAGGAGTTCAGTCTAATGGGGAACACAGCATGTAAACAAGGATCTTCCAACCCAATGCAGTTCTCCTTAATAATGTCAAAATATGCTGCCTAGGCTTTTTTATTTTTTAGTCAAGTTCCTCAGGTAGTCTAACTATTCTTTTTTTGTGTGAGGCAATTGTGGTTAAGTGACTTGCCCAGGGTCACACAGCTAGTAAGTGTTAACTGTTGGAGGCTGGATTTTGTGGGGACCGATTTTTAACTGGGGAGTGTTAGCTAAGCGGCTCCCCGCAATATTGGGGCAAGGAAGGAGACCGGCACCCTCCCTCAAAACAGAACAGGATTTATTTTAACAAGAACAAACTTAAAAAAAAAAAACACAAACAGGATCAGTAGGATCCAGGGAAAGGACATAAAATGGAGAAAGGGAAATTATACAACTTGAAGAAATACCACCGCCCAGGAATCAGCTGAGCATGCACAGCAGAGCTCCTGTCGCTGTCCAGCTTCCAGCTAGAAGGGCAACTTCTCCCCGTTTCCTGAAACCCCACACAGCCCTGAACCAATTGTCTGGCCACTCTGACAGTCACATGACTGCCCTCACTAGGCTTCCAATCGTTATAATTTTGCCAGGCCCATGTAGGCATCTGCGAGTGGTGATGATGCGAGTAGCCCCAGGCCAGTGCGCGCTGAGGCATAAAAACCTCAAAATAACAATTAATTCTTTACAATTTGAACTCGGGTCCTCCTGACTCCAGGGCCGGTGCTCTACCACTGTACCACCAGCTGCCCCTCAGTCTAATTATTCTTAAGTTGTTCCTCCTGGATATATTTTTCAGGTTCGTTGTTTTTCTGAAAAGAAATTTCATGTTTTCTTCTACTTTTATATTCTTTTCATTTTTCTTTACTACTTCCTCTTGTCTCATTGAGTCATTAGCTTTCCTGTGTCTAATTCTGATTCTTAGGGAATTAGTTTCCCTAGTGAGCTTTTGCCTCTTCTTTTCCATTTGTCCAGTTGAATTTTCTAAGGCATTATTTTCTTTTTGCATATTATTGACTTTCTCTTTCAGAACTTTCATTTCTTCCAAGAGGGTTTCTTGATATTGAAACCAATTCTTACCCTTTAAGACATCACCTGGGGGCACAGTGGATAAAGCACCAGCCCTGGATTCAGGAGGACCTGAGTTCAAATCCGACATCAGACACTTTCGGCCTCAGACACTTGACACTTACTAGCTGTGTGACCCTGGGCAAGTCACTTAACCTTCACTGCCCCACAAAAAAAAAAAAAAAAAAAAAAA
This sequence comes from Dromiciops gliroides, assembly GCF_019393635.1. NCBI lineage: Eukaryota > Metazoa > Chordata > Mammalia > Microbiotheria > Microbiotheriidae > Dromiciops > Dromiciops gliroides. The sequence continues at coordinate 659,426,207 of NC_057863.1, read as the reverse complement.
ACATCCCCCGTAGGTTTTTTATCATTGTTGTGCTCCTGAGTTTATGGTTTAATCCTCCCTGTCACCATGGTAATTTTCAATGGTGATGGTTCTTTTCTATTTCATATTCATATTTTATCCTCTTTTTTGCCTTTTAAGGTTGAATTCTGCTCCTGGGGTACAGCATGCTCTGTCCCAAGCTTCTTTTTCTGGGGGCCAGGGGCCCAGTCATTAGCTTTTTGCTCTGAGGCCTCAGCTCCTTGCAGCTTCCTCACTGCACTGGAGTAGCCCAGCCCAGTTGGTCCTGTTGGGTAACAGAGACCCCAGCTGGCACATTACCTTCTGAATTGAAGCCAGGGGTCTCACAACTGGCCTGTTGTGCTACTACCTTGCTGAGCTTGGACTGGGGGCCCTCAGCTGCTGATCTGTGCTCAGGGTAATAGCCCTTTGGTGGCTGGCCCAGACACCCTCTCAGCTGACTTGTCCTCCCCTTTGACCCTGCTGACCCAGACCTTTCCTGAAGATCTGCCAGGATATCTTAAGTCAAAAGATTGTTTTACTCCATTTTTTTTTGCAGGTTTTACAGCTTCAGAATATGTTGAGAGGAATATTTTAAATGTTGTTTCTGAGGAAAATTTGGGGGAGCTCAGGCAGCTTTCTGGTTTCATTCCCCAGTCTTGGCTCTTTATCTATTTTTTTGATTAAGTTATGTCATGGGGCAAGTCACTCAACTCCTATTGCCTTAAATATCCTGAGCCATCTCCAGTGCTGCTGATCTATATCTTGCCACTGGAGCCATGAGATGACCCTGATGTCATGGTCTTCTTTTAGAATGAAGGACAAAGAACGACCTTCCCTTAATCTCTGAATGGGCATTGCCTCAGACAAACTGAGCCCTGAGAAAGACCTTACTTGAAAAGGCAAAGGTCACTCACTGCCTTTGGGGTCATCTCCAGTGGTCCCGATGAACATCGAGCCACTGAACCCTGATTGGTCTGGAGGAGAGAGTGAGGTTGGTGCCTTGGCACAGTCTTTCCTCACTCAAATCCAGTTCATTGGGAGTCATGACATCACCTCCCCAATATCTTGGTCCTCTTCAAGAATGAAGGATGTACAAAAATTACCAAAAATAATTGTTGTGTAGAGATAGAATAAATGAAAATTTTATCTGGAAGAACAAAAGGACAAGAATATGAAGGTGTGTAATTTAAGATTCTAAATGTGGATTCTAATCTGTTCCCCCAGTTTTGGGGGAAACTGACTAAAATCACTGATAAAACGAGTTTAGGTTTTAGTTTAGGGTTTTAAGGGTTTATTGGAAAATAGAAAGAAAAAGATTGAGAACAGAATTCCAACAGCCTGGCATTCCTATCTTTCCTCAAATTTCCTGTGAAGTCCTCTGCCGCCACCACCACCAAGTCAGGAACCCAAAAGCGTGAGAGCTCTCCGCGCAGGCTCCCTCTCCTCCTTCCTGTCTCTTCCCACAAAATGGGAGGCTCCTCAAGTTGATTGGCTGGTAGCCTTGATAGACAGCACCCATGAGTAAATGTCATTTCCTGACGCCAAGGAAAAGCCACAATGCCTCTGAGGCATTTTCCTCATGGCGGAGCTTTCCCACAGCAAGTCTACAGTAGGTGGCATCATTCCAATCATTACAAAGGGAACTAATAAATAAATGCAAAGGAAGGTGGCCTAGCCATACCCAAACTAAAATTATATTATAATGTAGCAGTCCTCAAAATTGTCTGGTAATGGCTAAGAACTGGAGTACAAGATCTTCTCACTAATACAGTGATCCAAGACAATTCCAAAGGACTCATGATGGAAAATGCTATCCATATCCAGAGAAAAAATGTTGGAGTCTAAAAGAACATTGAGGCGTGCTATTTTCACATTTTTTCTGTTTTTTGTTTCTCATGGTGTGAGTGAGATTTTCCCCACCCCTTAAATGTACATGATTTAACAGTAGTAGTAATCAGTTTATAGACTACAAACTGTGATTTAAATGATTTAGATATTCTTTAGTAGGTTAAGAAAATGATAATGAAGTAACTAAGATAGATATTGAAAGGAGCTAAGGGAAAGGCTAACTTGCCTACTCAACAAGCTTAACCAAAGGCATAACTACCTGACTTCCAATTGTGGTGAGGTATAGCCACCAATCAGCTTAAAGATCAAATACATAAATTAGTACCCTCTGAGGTGTAATGGAACAATGAGAGCTGAAGAGAAGTTTGAAAGCCAAGCTTAACTAATATGGTGGAATGTCTTGATAGCTGAGAAAAAAGTCAGAAAAATATAGTCCAGAGAGGACACCTCCAAGATGGCAAAGAAGCAATCCAGTATCTGGTTTCATATGTTATGAGCCTGTTACTTAGTAACAGTGTTACTTTAAAACAATATGCAGAATTGCAAGTGCCTATGCTAGTATCTGATGCTTTCTTTCCCCCTGTAAGTATTCCATACTTATTGTATGTGAACCACTTGGGTTATGATAAATAGTGGGAGGAGTCATGTTGTCTAAATATTCCTGAATCCTGAGGCTTGTGGTCTTTGGGTCCTAGAACTGAGACCAGTTTTATTGTAAGAAAGTATCCCTCTCTCAATAAGCCTATTTTCTTTTCCCTTTCTTTGTCTAACACTGCAACTTTGAAATTGTCACTCAGTGCTTTTTCCCTTTTGACCTGTTTTTTCTTTAACAACATGAACAATGTGGAAATGTATATACATCATTGCACATGTATAAGCTATATTAGATTGCTTACCATATTGGAAACAGGGAGGGGAAAAAATTGAAACTCAAACTTGTATGGTAAATAAATTTTGAAAGGTACCTTTACATGTAATTGGAAAAAAAAACAACCTTACTTTTTCAAAAATAAAAGAAGCCATCTTGCAGGTTTTTCCAAAGATTCATTCTGCCTATTGTAAATGAAAAATTATTTCTTTTGGCTGGGGAAATAGAATATGAATAACTTTACATTATCCCACATGACAAAAGAACATATTTTTAGGTGTATGTATATTTCTGTTAATACATAATTGTTTTCTTTAGGTGGAGAGACCAGTTTGGTTGTGAAGAAGATAGCTACAAAGTTGAACATTTCTGTGGGAGAATTTTGCCCGCATAGATTTGAGAGTGATGGTGCAAAGGCCATTGGTTGGAACTCAGATCTTATTAGGCATCAGAACTTTCACAATGGAAAAAAGTTTTATAAATGTAATCAGTGTGGAATGACTTTCACAGGAGAAGACCCTCTTGTAGTACATCAGAGAATCCATACTGGAGATAACCCTTATGAACATAATCAGTGTGGAAAGACATTCACAGAGAGTTCCAGGCTTGCTCAGCATCAGAGAATCCACACTGAAGAGAAACCTTATGAATGTGATCATTGTGGAAAGACTTTCACACTGAGCTCCAGTCTTGCTAAGCATCAGAAAATCCACACTGGAGAGAAAGGTTATGAATGTTATCAATGTGGAAAGACTTTCTCAGAGAGTTCAGGTCTAGCTAAGCATGAGAGAATCCATACTAGAGAGAAACCTTATGAATGTAATCAGTGTGGAAAAGCTTTCACAATGAGCTCGAATCTTGATGCACATCAGATAATCCACACTGGAGAGAACCCTTTTGAATGTAATCAATGTGGAAAGGCTTTCACACAGAACTCCAGTCTTACTAAGCATAAGAGAATCCACACTGGAGAGAAACCTTATGAATGTCATCATTGTGGAAAGGCTTTCACACGGATCTCCAGTCTTGCTGCACATCACAGAATCCACACTGGAGAGAAACCTTATAAATGCAATCAGTGTGGAAAGGCTTTCAAAGAGAGAACCAATCTTGCTAAGCATCAGAGAATCCACACTGGAGAGAAACCTTATGAATGTCATCAGTGTGGAAAGGCTTTCACACGGATCTCCAGTCTTGCTGCACATCACAGAATCCACACTGGAGAGAAACCTTATGAATGTAATCAGTGTGGAAAGGCTTTCACACGGATCTTCAGTCTTGCTGCACATCAGAGAATCCACACTGGAGAGAAACCTTATGAATGTAATCAGTGTGGAAAGGCTTTCACACAGAACTCCAGTCTTGCTCAGCATCAGAGAATCCACACTGGAGAGAAACCTTATGAATGTCATCAGTGTGGAAAGGCTTTCAAAGTGAGCTCCAATCTTGCTAAGCATCAGAGAATTCACACTAGAGAGAACCCTTTTGAATGTAATCAATGTGGAAAGGCTTTCACACGGATCTCCAGTCTTGCTAAGCATCAGAGAATCCACACTGGAGAGAAACCTTATGAATGTCATCAGTGTGGAAAGGCTTTCACACGGATCTCCAGTCTTGCTGCACATCACAGAATCCACACTGGAGAGAAACCTTATAAATGCAATCAGTGTGGAAAGGCTTTCAAAGAGAGAACCAATCTTGCTGCACATCAGAGAATCCACACTGGAGAGAAACCTTATGAATGTCATCAGTGTGGAAAGGCTTTCACACGGATCTCCAGTCTTGCTGCACATCACAGAATCCACACTGGAGAGAAACCTTATGAATGTAATCAGTGTGGAAAGGCTTTCACACGGATCTCCGGTCTTGCTAAGCATCACAGAATCCACACTGGAGAGAAACCTTATGAATGTAATCAGTGTGGAAAGGCTTTCACACAGAACTCCAGTCTTGCTCAGCATCAGAGAATCCACACTGGAGAGAAACCTTATGAATGTAATCAGTGTGGAAAGACTTTCACACGGAGCTCCAGTCTTGCTAAGCATCAGAAAATCCACACTGGACAGAAGCCTTATGAATGTAATCAGTGTGGAAAGACTTTCACACAGAGATACAATCTTTCTGAACATAATAGAATCCACACTGGAGAGAAACCTTATGAATGTAATCTGTGGAAAGGCTTTCACACAGAGCTCCAGTCTTGCTCAGCATCAGAGAATCCACACTGGAGAGAAACCTTATAAAAATAATCAGTGTGGAAGGCTTTCACAGAGAGTTCCAGTCTTGCTGCACATCAGAGAATCCACAATGGAGAGAAACCTTATGAATGTAATCAGTGTGGAAAGGCTTTCACAGTGAGCTCCCATGTTGCTAAGCATCAAAAAATCCACAATGGAGAGAAACATTATGAATGTAATCAGTGTGGAAAGTCTTTCACAGTGAGCTCCAATGTTGTTGTACATCAGAGTATCCACACTGGAGAAATCTGAGAAATATTATATATATATATATATATATATATATACTAAAACCTTCAAGCAATATTCACATTTTATAGAAATCTTATCACTGTTATGAATTAGAAAATGCATTCAGTTGTCATTCAGAGCTTGTTCAAATTTAAGGAATTCATTTTACTTTTTTGTCATTTATTTAGAATTTTATTTTCCCCACAATTACATGTAAAAACTATTTTAAAGTTCATTTTAAAACTTTATTTTTTCTTTGCCCAAAAGGCTATGGGACTGTGCATACGCTTTGACCCAGTAATACAACTACTAGTTCCTTATCAAAGAGATCATCAAAACAGGATGTAACAGGTAAAACTATATGTGTGTGGTCACCTGTCCCCAGTTTGGGGAAAGCTAACTAGGACAACAGTTTAACAGTTTAGGTATTTAACATTTATTAAAATATATTGAAGGTTAGTGAAGAGAGATGAAGTTTGTCTTATATAATAGGGAAAATAGGAAAACCTGTCTACCCTAGAGGAGAGATCAGAGTTCACACCCCTACCTGGTTCTTCTACCAACCTCCCACAAGGTTCCAACCACCAACTGACCAAACCAACTGCCTTCCACACTGCTTCAAGGTGAGTGGTTGAGAGTGTTCTCACATTGATGTGAGGTAACTTCTGGATACTGAACCTTAAAAAGGTTAACCCATGCTTTCTCAGCAGGGCACCCCTGGTAATAATATTCTCATGCCCCACCCCGTGCTTCATTAAGAAACAATCACTTTACAGATACTTATGATGAACCATGTAAGGGGAATGAAAAGAGAGAAAAGAAACTGAATGATGTACTCCCCTTTAGTAGGTGGACATTACTAATAGTGTATGCAGTGGAAGAAGGAAAACAGGAAGCTTTCCATTTAAGTCTTTGGAAGTCTTTTCTCAGATGATTCTTGGAATATCCTTTGGGTATACAGCTCTGGATCCTGGGCATGCTCTTAGATGTAGTTGTAAAAAAAAAAAGTTTCAGATACTGATGATCAGCTAGAAAGTCTCCTCAGCTGGAAAATTTCCTATAAAATTATCTTAACACAGCTTTAAATGTCTTGGGCAATAACCAAATCAAACAATAAGTGTCCTCAAAAATGTGTCTAAAGAAATTCATAATTTTTTAGATTCATAATAAAAACAAAAATTGAATTATCTTTTTTCTTCAAAATGTAGTTACTGTAATTAAATCCCTCTGTGTAGAGTAAATTGAGAAGACAATTATGATATTAATTAAAAAAAGATTTTTTTTATCTTTGTTTCATCACTTTTTGCACCATTGGCCTAATTATCTTCATGCCATTATGAGAAAGTAAAAAATCTATAATAATTTAACAAATGCCAAGGCCAAGTTCAACATTATATCCATTATATTATATGCCAAGTTTTGTTATGTGGTATGGAAAGTTCTGCATGTCATGGAGGAGATTAGAATGAGTATTATTCCCTAGAATTCTCCATTAAGAATGCTACTCATGGATTGGGATAAGGGAAAATTTATAACAAAAACAAACATGACCAGAGGAAAGCTCATTGAACTGTGTTTTATGTGGCATGAGGCATTACAGGAAGAATGTTCCAAACATGGGTCATGTATTTCCCAAACATTGAGACATTTGCAAAGAATCCTATGCCAATGTCTACCTGAACATTCAACTTATTGGAAAATCTGGGCCAGACTAAGCAGGGATTGTGGCATATAGGACAAGGAGAATGTTTAAATCTGAGTCTGTTTCTTATACTGAAACAATAAAGGGCCCAACTCAACCCAAGCCTGAGATTGAATGCAAGGCCTCTCAGACTGAAATTCCAATAGACCCAACTCCTATTCCCTCTCCATTTCCTCCAAGCCAATCAAACAAATAAGTAAAGAAATTATTCATCTGTAGAAGAGACAGAGAAGATCAAAATTTTTCCCCTTCAAGAGATACTCACCCATGGTCAAAAAGGTGCTATACATAAGCTCAGACAATACACACCTTTTGCGCCCAATGATTTGATTTCATGCAAACAAAATATGCCTAAATTTGATGAGGATCCCACAGCAGTTATCAGCCAGTTTAGGGCAATTTTTAGAGGATATCAGCCCCCTTGGAATGATGCTACTGATATAATAGAAACAATATTATCCCCAGGGGAAAGAGTTGATATAATAGCTGAAGCAAACTCCTTAGAAAAATCAGGAAAAGTTGCTATTGGATGGCCTTGAGAAGACCCTGACTGGGACCCAATATCCCTGAGCAAGTTGATAAGTTCACCTGGAAAAACAAAACTTCAAAGATGTCACAGGAATCAATGAGAAAAAAATATGAAAGAAGGTGGTCTAGCAGTACCAAATCTCAAACTGTATTGTATACTGGCAATTATCAACACAATCTGGTACTGGCTGAGAAACAGAAAGGTCATGGGGGATGGGGGGGGGTCGGGGACCAGAGACAAGATGGTGGAGGAAAGGAATTAAGTTCTCAGAGCTCCTGACACAATTATTCCTTTTTTGTGTGGGGCAATTGGGGTTAAGTGACTTGCCCAGGATCTGTAAGAGCTATGTAGACATTTCAGGTGCTATTAAGAAAGCCAGCATGTGGGGATGGGGACCAAAGCCAAGTTGGCAGAGGGAAGCCAGCAAGTTGCCTGAGCTTTCCTTTGTTTCCCTCAAAAAGAACATTAAATCAAGCCTCTAAACGAATTCTGAAACTACAGAATGTTCAAGACAGAGACACAATCTTCCAGCCTGAGATAATTTAGAAGACGTCAGGAAAGGTTGGTCTCAGGTAAAAAGGGAGCTCAGCATACCTCAGCACAGCACAGAGTGGAGGGGATCTGGGCAAGTCAGCAGGCAGCAACAGGCCACAGCCAAGCAACTGAAGCCTTTGATCCTAGCTCAGCAACCTGGTGGCACAGCAGGCCAGTGGTGAGATCCACCAGCACCAGCACAAGCAGGGCAGGCTCCCAGCTTGAAGGCCACCCACAGGACAAGTTCAACCAGGCCTGGCCATCCCAGCAAGCTGGGAGCAAGCACAGGGAGCAAGCCCAGGGTGGTTAGAAATCCAAAAGCCATAGAGGCCTCAGAGTAGAAATCCAGTGACACAACCACTATCTCCCAGCACAAGAAGATTGAAACAGTGACCCTGATGCCCCAGGAGCAGACTTTTAAAAAAATAAGCTGCAATATGAGTAAGAAACAAAAGAGATACCTTACCACTGAGAGCTTCTGTGTCCTCAGGGAAGAGCTAAACACAAACACAGATGAGGATAATACTCTCAAATTGCCTACATGTGAAGCCTCAAGAGGGAAAACGAATTGGTCCCAAGATCAAAAAGCTGACTTTGGAAGAACTCCAAAAGAATTTAAAAATCAATTGAGAGAGGTAAAAGACAAAATGGGGAGAGAAATGAAAGCAGCACAAGAAAAATATGAAAAAAGAATCAGCAGCTTGTAAAAAAAAAAAAGCACAAAGATTGACTGAAGAAAACAAATCCTTAAAAAAATTCATTTGGCCAAATGGAAAAGGGGGTACATAATCACACTGAAGAAAACAATGCCTTAAAAATTCTAATTGGACAGTTGGAAGCTAATGACTCCATGAGACCAGGAATCAGTGAAACAGAATCAAAAGAATGAAAAAATAGAAGAAAATATGAAATATCTCATTAGAAAGACAACTGACCTGAAAAATGGATTCAGGAGAGAAAATGTGAAAAGCCATGATTAGAAAAACAGTCTAGACACCATGTTCCAGGAAATTATCAAGGAGAACTGCCCTGATATTATAGAATCAGTGGATAAAATTGTCATTGAAAGAATCCACTGATAACCTCCTGAAAAGAACCCCAAAAGGAAAACTCCAATTAATATTGTAGCCAAATTCCAGAATTACCAGGTGAAGGAGAAAATACTCCAAGCAGCCATAAAGAAGCAATATCAATGTCATGGAACCACAGTCAGGATTGCACAGGACTTGGCAGCTTCAACATTAAAAAATCACAAGGTTTGGAATATGATATTCCCAAAGGCCAACAAGCTTGGATTGCAACCAAGAATCTATTACCGAGCAATCATTCTCTTTCAGGGGAAAAGTTGGACATTCAATGAAATAGGGGAATTTCAAGGTTACCTGATGAAAAGACCAGAACTGAATAGAAAAAAATTGGTTCTTTTTGGGTCCCTTTAGGGAGCTCAACCCAAACTCCTTTTGTTAGTTAAAATACTGTGAGAAACACTGTTTCTGTCTATATTATTGGGGAACTAGGCTGGGGTTTCTAAGATATTGCTCCTTATAAATTAACAGCTATTGCAGCTATGGCAATAAGCATTTATTAATTAATATCACATATCAATAAAGTACTGAGCACATAGCATTTCCCAAACGTTTTCACTAGTCACAGGGTTACAGGCCTAAAACAATTATATACCCAGTACATTTTGGCCAAGAGGGAGAGGAGACGGTATGTGGTGAGTTCAAGAGAGTCCCAGGAAAAAAGAGACTGGAGATAAAGACAGACAGTTTCCTGTCCCCAAGGATTTTTATCCCCTTTTTTTAGAGGCAGGTCACCACACATCTAACTAAGATAATTGGTTAGCATCATTCAGATCCATTGATTGACTTGACCTGGGGTGGGGGTCCTAAAGATCCAATTCCAATCTGGTAGGTGTGTTTCTCCCCTAGACAATCAGAAGGCTCACTCTGCATTCCTTTAGTTAAGCTGAAGGCTCATCCCAAGTTGGTTTCCTGGAAGGGGGAGAGAACAGCTACCACTAACATGTCTGAGTTTTTCCTAGAAATTCATTAATTTTTTTTTTTTTGCAGGGCAATGAGGGTTGAGTGACTTGCCCAATGTCACAGAGCTAGTAAGTGTCAAGTGTCTGAGGCAGGATTTGAACTCGGGTCCTCCTGAATGCAGGGCTGGTGCTTTATCCAAAAATTCAACATTACTAATTATTTTCTCACATCTTTCTCCAACTGGTTTAGGCCTCACCCAGCATGATCCCTGGGCTTAAAAGGACCAGGGTGGCCAGGGCAGTTCCTGTGAGATTTCCCACACTCTAATCCTTTTGGATGGAGTCTGAGAACAGAAGATCAGAGGCCTTCATTGACACAAGAATAGGACTTTTCTATTTGAAAGCCTTTTGAAATGCCCCATAGTCTTCCCCAGTCCATCCTCCCCACCTGCTAGCTGAGAGTTCCAAGTGGAGACTGACTTTTCTGCCTCTACACCCCTCTCCCAAACATACACACACTCCCATGGGAATGGATCCATCAGCTCTTCCCCAGAGCAGAGATCATCTCTGAAACCGTGACAGAAGGGCATTTGACACCAGCAGGACAGGTGGAGAGGCAGGTCCAGAAGACACCTGTTGATATGTCAATTAGATTCTGACAGGTCAGTGCAGCTGGATTGTGGGCAGCCCTACAGCTGAACCAGAGAGTAAAAACATGCCTTAGAGTAAAGTAGTCTTAGAAGAAGTGGGCTGGGTAGCTTCTGGGACAAAGGACACATGTCTGTGCAAGGGTGGTCAGGGAGGAAAAGGGGACAGAGCAGTGACCTCTTGTTAGAATCGCAGCTACCCACTCTTCGTGTTGCTCAGCTCTAGTGTTGGCAGCCCCCATGTTGCTAACAGGTCACTGTTCAAAAACTCCAAGCAGGCAGCAGTTGGTGAGTGAAGGCTTTGTTCATCTTCATGAAGATGGGCACTCTTCTGAATGTGCCAGAGAGTGCACTGAAGTGAGGTCCCTCACCTCTATTTATACCCCTCAAGGGGTCCCCTCAGACCAATCACAATAAGGCCTTCTGATACCCCTCATTTACATTTCTATTACAGATATTACAGTTGTTATTTATACAGAATAACAGTAACAGCCTAAGAACCCATCCGGTGGTACCAGTTAACCAATCAGATTTTACAAACAACAATACCAGGCCTTAACCTATTCTGGGCAAGAGTGTCAGTTACTCCTTAAAACAATGCTGTGTTAATGTATATAACTCTTTAAGAGAGAAAGCCTGTCTTGGAGTTTGACCAATCAGATTATGGCTTTAGAACCCAAGCCTGTGCTGGAGTAAGAATGTCCCCATTTGCCACTAAACAGTGCTTGTGTAAATATAACTTTTCAAAACAAAACTCAAGTCAGGGCTTAAGCTCCAAGTCACGTGAGAATCACCTCGGGCACCTCAAGGTGAACTCCCAGCCCAGCCCGACTCCCACAAAACCCAGAAACCCACACCCTACTTCAGGTCATGCTCCAGCTTAAGGTCCCCCCCCCTCCCCCCGCACAAAGCTGTTGGCCTGAAACTGGACTCACTCTCTGCCTTTAGGGCTCTGAGAAGAGTCCAAATATAGGCTTTTCTCTCACCTCTCAAACTTCTGTGAGATAGGGTCACAAGGGTGTCTGTCCGTGTTGGCTAGGCTCCTGGGGAGCCATGATCATTCCTGACTGGGAAAGCTGATTCTGACCCTCTGACATCTGTGAGTCCTGGAGAAGCTGTGGGCCCTGATTTGGCTCAGCCTTCCAGAGGTGAGCAGCACAGAGAGTCACTCTTGAAGATAAATATCCCAAGACTAGGAGGTGGGAGAAACCTTAGCATTTCACTATGTCCCATGCATGCTCCTGAGCCCTAAGGGCATGGAGACATCTCTGGGTTCAGGGTATTGAAAGTTTTAGTTAGGGGCAGCTAGGTGGTGCAGTGGATAGAGCACTGGCTCCGGAGTCAGGAGGACCTGAGTTCAAATCCAGTCTCAGACACTTGACACTAGCTGTGTGACCCTGGGCAAGTCACTTAACCCCAATTGCCTCACTAAAAAAAAAAGAAAGAAAGTTTTAGTTAATGTGACCAGATGAGGAGAGAGTTGTGAATTTCTGTCTACGATGATAGAAACAATCCTGGAATCCAACCAGAAACATCCCATTGAAATGAGGGTAGAGTCAAAAATTTTCAGAGAAGCCTAGAGTTAGGGTGAATGGGTCATTGGAAGTCCACATTGAGAATGAATTCTATCCATACATCATATGTAGGAAATCTGTCCAATGTGGGAACGGCCGTCAGTCAAGGATAGAGGTGAAAGGCAAACCTATGTGCATAGGCTCATGACACCAACTGACTGGGAGTGCCCAGGGCTTCCTGGTTTAGGAAACAGTTACTCCCAGTATAGCCGGTGTCCAGTCTTCTTTCAGAAGCCCTCCCAAGGAAGACAGATTATAAACTTCCTCATTCTCCAGGACTGTCTGGATAGAAGTAGAACATCCTTCCAGCTCCATTCCCTCCGGTGTTTGTCAGCATCTCTCGAATATGCCCCCCCCCCACACACACACACACCAGATTTCCCAGGCTGCCTCAGGCTTGAGCCTCTACCCTGAATTTGATGCCTTGGGGAACTTGACAACCAGTCCTGGAAGAGAAGCTCAGGTTATTCATGGCTCCCCTGCAGCCCGTGCTGACCCCAGCCCCAGCTCTGGCAAAAGCCCCTGGACCTCTCATTCTGCTTTGGTCAGAATATGAAGGAAGAGCCCTTGGAGCAGGCATGGGGGTCCTCCTCTGCCCACCTTTCTTTCTCCTTCTTAGGTTTTCTCCTTGTCCTTCAGCATCAGCAGGGAAGGACCTTGTCCCAATGTCCCTCCCTCCCCAGGCCTGACCCTGGTGTCTCACCAATGGAGAGCCCATGCTGGGTCCTCAGCTCTGTCCTGGGCTGCCCAGCCTCAACTGTGGGAAGGGAAAACTGACCCTGAAAACGTGCCTCTCTCCAGGCATCCCCACCCCCATGTCCCAGTCCAGATTTAAGTGTCAGCTGTGACTGTGGGGCTCACAGGGGGTTGGCCAGAGAAGGGAAGGGGTCGTTTCATAGCATAGAAAGGGGGGGAGGTCTGGGACAGAAAAGTGTGGGGAGTGGGGTGCGTGAGACCCTAATGAGAGGAAGACCCTGTCTGGACTCTTCTCAGAGCCCCAAGGACAGAAAGTGACTCTAGTTTCAAGCCCCCCCACTTCAATGCCCAGATTCCCAGCAGGGGGCTGCATGGCCTGTGAGGTTCCTGAGCCCCAGGCCTGAGCAGAGCCTGGAGAAGGGCCTGGGCTTTTTGGGAGCAGAGCTAAGCTGGGGGTTCCCCATGAGGCACCCCAGGTGTTTACCCCATGCATGGTTAGGTATTCCAGCCCTCTCCAAGGTAGGAGATTTGGGGCAAGGAATGCCCAAAGAGCCAATGAAAGCAGGAGTTGATGGTCAGGGAGTTTTTCTGGGACCTCCAAGCTCTCTTTCCCCTCCTTCATCTCGGCTGTGAAAGGCCTTCACATTTCCTGGTCTCTATTTGGGTTTCCAGATGTTCTTCCCAAGCCTTCCCTCTCAGCCTGGGCTGGCCCAGAAGTGGCCTCAGGGTCTGATGTGACCCTCCTGTGATGGGGCTCTCAAGATGTCACAGTGAAAGGTTTGTTCTGTACAAGGAAGGAGATGAGAAAATCCTGCCAAGCATGAATAACACTAAAGATGGGGCCCTTTTCTTCTTGAGTCATGTGACCCCCAAACACTCTGGCAGTTACAGCTGCAGCCACCAGCTTGGCACCAAGGGAAGTCTCTGGACACAACATAGTGACCCCCTGCCGCTTATAGTCAGAGATGAGACGAAGCAGCCCACAGGACCCCCCGTAGAGTGCCAACAACCCCTCCCTCCATCAGCCCCTAGAAGGAGATAAGACCAAGGCCTTGACTATGGCCAGGAGACACAGGACAAGGGGCACCAGGGACTTTGACACTGTCCTCATGTCCAGGCCAGTAGAGACCAAGGGGCTGAGCTGGGTCATGAGGCTTCCCCCATTCTTCTGGGTGACCCACAATCTCTATCCTGGTTTCTGGGTTTCTCACTCCAATCCCAAGGGCTAAGCCCTTTCTGAGCAGGGTTTGATGTGGGGGCATCAGAAGAGAAAAAGCAGGGACCCTTTCAGGGTAAGGGGAGGGTCCCTTCAGTGATTTATGAAGATTCATCTCTTTTTTTGGGGGGGTGGGAGGGTGAGGCAGTTGGGGTTAAGTGACTTGCCCAGGGTCACACAGCTAGTAAGTGTTGTGTCTGAGGCAGGATTTGAACTCAGGTCCTCTGAATTCAGGGCCAGTGCTCTATCCATACTGCCACCTACCTGCCCCTAAAGATTCCTCTCTTTCCACCATCCCAGCCTCAGAGCCTAGAAACACCCACATTGTCACCCTAAGCTGTGTTTCCTTCCTTCCTCCTCCTCCTCCTCTTCTGCCTTCTCTTCCTGGAATTCCTGTGTCATGGATCCAGCCCTGTGGGTGAGTGAGGCAAAGACAGAGAGAAAGCCCTTAGTGTCTGAAGGAATGAAGAGATGGGTCAGGACTGGCACCTCCATGTCCTCCTTTGTGATCTTCCCTGACCTTGCTTCTTCCCTCCCCATGTGTCTCTCACCAGGGTCTTTACAAGGAGAGAGAGACCTAGGAGGTAAGAAGCCTCAGCTCCTCTTCCCATGTCCCCTGTTTCTTCCATTTCATGGAACCCTGGGGACTCTACACTGAAGAGTCTCTGGTGAGGAGAGGATGGTCACAGAGACTCCCCCTATGACCTCTGTATAAAACAAAAGGTGGGCAAATGCAGGGCTAGCCTGGGAGGCCTGAGTCCACTTAGGGATACTGGGACTCTAGGGAGCACACTCTGACCAGGAGTCCCAGCTTGCTGGGGTCAGTGAGAGGGTGCTCTCTGCTTGGAAAAGCAAAGGCTTCATGAACCAGATGGTGGTTGGTCCGACAGGTCACGCAGCAGGGGGCTCACGGGCGCCTTGACATTGATTGACAGCAGGAGGGGACCAGGGAGGGACAATAACCTCAGTTTAGAAACGGGCATCGTTAGGGCCTCACGTGTCCCACTCCCCACAGCGGTCACTTTTCCATCCCAGTCCCCCCCCTTCTCTGCTATGAAATGACCCCTTCCCTTCTGCGGCCGTCCCCCGTGAGCCCCACAGTCCCAGCGCGGACTCACATCCGGACTGGGACGCAGGGGGCCCGGGATGCCCGGACAGAGGCACGTTTTCAGGGTCAGTGTGGCCGCCGCATGGTGGACGCCGCTGATCTGCTTTTCTGTCTATTTCACAAGAGCCCGATGACGTCAGGGCGGATCCAGGCCGTGGTCTTGGCGTAAGAACAGCTGCGGGACTGACGTCAATGATTTTTGTTTTGTACTTTCCACCTCCTCTGAGTTTCAGGATTGCCACTGGGGTGTTTCATTGTGGATTGTGCGTGATTTTTCTTCTTTTTGGGAGGGGGGGGGTGTTGTGTCTCTGGATCCCCCGGGCACCAGACGTCGCCCTGCATGCGCCAGCTGGTCCCATTCTAGAGGTCAGTCATCTAGAGCCCTGGAAGATCAGAGGTCCAGAGGTCCTGAGGTTGGAATGGAGAGAAGCGGAAGTGAAGTGCATTTTTAGGCCTTCTGGGAAATGTAGTCCCGGTGCCGCGCATGCCCAGGAGGCCATGGGGACAGGGCTGTTGAAAGGCTCCTGGCTCTCAGTCTTCTTCCCCAGCTTGGTGCTCAGCCCCCCGAGCTGCGTCCTCTCCTTCCTGCTCCCCTGAGACTCCGGTTCAGGGTCAGTAACGCCCCTTCCCCCGGGGCCCTCAGGGGTCCGACTGTCCAGCCGAAGGGGACGCGGGGAGGGTTTCCAGCAGAGACACCGGGCTGGGGGGGGGGGGTCCTCCTCTTTCCGGAATTGTCCATTTCCCGGAGGGTCCGAGGGCACGACCCCCAAGGCCCGGGAGCCCCCGGCCCGGCCCCAGCGGGGCCTGCGGCGGCTCAGGCTGGGGGTGACGTCACAGGGAGGCGTGCGTGGGGGCCGAAGCTGGGACCCCGGGCAGGTGTGTGGCATGTAGGTGTAGGGCGGGGCCCCGCAGGTGAGGAGGCCGGACCCCCCCCCTCCCTCCCGGGAGGCTTCCCCCAATGGAGCCTGAGACGGGGAATCCCAGTCGATTTTCCCATGTGCCACCTCCCCCTCGCGTGTCCAGAGTCCACGCGGTGACCCCGAGGGTCCTGTACCAGGGGTGGAAACCCGGGAGCCTCATGGTTGTGTTAATGACGTGTCCACAGGCAGAGAAGGCTTTTGGCAGAATACAGCGCTCATTGCTGTGGAAACCCCCCCAAAGCTCAGGTGTGAATGGCTATTTCCTTAAAATGATAAAGAAAAGGAAAAAAAGAGCCTCCCCCTCAAACCATCAGCCGGCATTGTTTGTGATGAGGCCCAGCTGGAAAACTTCCTAGTAAGATCAGGAATGAAGCAAGGATGCCCACTGCCACCCACATCATCCAGGGTTTTATTGGAAATGCCAGCACCGGCCATGAGAAGAAAAAGAGCTGGCAAGAATCAGAATGGCCAACGAGGTGATAAAACTGTTTGTTTTGGGAGGTGATATTGATGCTGTTCTTGGGAAATCTTAAGGATTTAGCTAGAAAGTTAGTAGAAAGAACAATTTTAGCAAAGTAGCAGGAAGTAAAAGCACTTCTCCATATCATTTAAAAAACTGTAGACCGCACATAAAATATCTGGGATTATATCTACTGTGATGTTTAAAATTCTAACTGTGATGTCTCAAATCTAGTGTGTTGACCTGACCCCAGTGTGGGGGAGAAACTAGCTAAGATTTACTGATAAATTCAGCAAGAGTTTATGCTTTTAAGTATTTACTAAAATGTATTAGAAGTTAGTGAAGAGAGAGAGGGTGAGAACAGATCTCTTATAGAATGGAAAACCCCAGCTTAGATCTGTGTGGGATTGACAGAGAGAAAACCTCACCTTTTCTCTGTCCACCACCAAACCAAAGTCCCAGAGAAAAAGAGGCCCATCCTGCAAACCAGCCTCACCTTCCTACTTCCTGTCTCCCTCCCTGAAAGAGGAGGTCCTTCAAGATGATTGGTTGAGGGTGGTCTCCTGTTGATGTTGTTCACAGCTTCTGAGAACAACACCCCACTCAGGGCCAGCCAGGTGTGGTCTCAATTTAATCATCCTTAAATAGGGTCTCAATCAGTCTCTCAGTCTCACCCAATTCAATCAATTCCAAACCCATCTTCAGGTGGAGGCCCTGGGCGTCTGCCAAATCCCATTATTTTATCACACTACCGAAAATAAACTCAGGAACTAAAGGTACATAGTTATAAAACTGTTTTATAAAAATAAAGTTAGATTTGAATAATTCAGGAAATCCATTGTCCAATTCAGGACTATCCATTGTTTATGGATAGTCAGACTCAATATCATACAAATGACAATTTTACCTAATCTATCCAATACCATCTCAACTTAATTGCCAAAATATATTTTATTGAATTTTGAAAAAACAATTCATTAGGAAGAACAAAAGACTGAGAATATCAAAGGAACTAATGAAAAATGTAAAGGAAGAAGGGTTAGCAGTACCAGATCTTAAGCTATATTATAAGGCAGTGATGAACAAAACTATCTGGTACTGGCTAAGAAACAGAAAAGTGGTTAAACACAACAGCAGATATACAATACACAGGAGCACATAATTATAGTGACCTTACATTTGACAAATGTAAAGATTTAAGCTTTTGGGGTAAGAATTCATTTTTGGTAAACATTGTTGCGATGTGTAGAGAGCAGTCTGGCAGAAATTGAGTATAGCCCCATGTCTTACACCATTTACCAAGCCAAGATCAAAATGGATACATGTCTCCATATAGAGAGAGATATCACAAGACAGTTAAAAAACATGGAACATATGACCTGTCAGACTTGTGGATAGGAGAAGATTTTATTAATAAAGAAAAGGTAGAGAGCATTGTGAAGTGGAACATGGATGATTTTGATTATTTTAAGTTAAAAAGGTTTTGTACCAAAAAACCCAATGTACCTGAGATTGGGAGGAAAGCAGTACATTGGGAAAAATATTTTCATCGTTCGTCAGATAAATGTCTCATATCTCAACTATCAGAAGAATTTGGTCAGATTTGTAAGAATATGATTCATTGTCCAATTGATTAAAGGATATGTACAGGCAGATTTTCAATGAGGAAATCAAAACTATATATGGTCATATAAATATATGCTAAATCATTATTGATGAGAGATACAAATTATTATTATCACACATCTATGAGTTTGACTAAAACGATAGAAGTAGAAAATGACAATGTGAGAGGGAATGTGGAAAAATTAGGATACCAGTTCACTGTTGTAGAATGGTCTGGAATTATGTCCAAAGAGTTATAAAGACTGAGTATACCCATTGACCCATCAACACCACTATTAGGTCTGTTTCTCAAGGTCATTAGAGAAAAAGGAATAAAAAAGTCAAAACCTTATATGTTCTAAACTATTTGTAGCACGTCTCTGTGTTGTGGCAAAGAACTGGAAGATGAGAGTATGCCCATCAATTGGGGAATGGCTAAACAAATTGTGGCATCTGATTGTGAAGGAATGTTACCATGCTGTAAGAAATGATGAGCTGGTTGAATCAAATGAGTAAAACCAAGAGAACATTGTATTCAGTACCAGCAGTACTGTTCTAGGAACAACTTTGAGTCATCTGAATATCATGAATATGCAAATCAAATTTAAAGGACCTTTGAAGAAAGATGCTATTCACCTGCAGAGAAAGAAGTGGTAAATTGACATGTGTGTACTGTGCTTTTTTTAAAATTATTTTCCAGTTATATTTAGAGATGGTTTTCAACATTTGTTTTCATAAGATTTCTAGTTTCAGTTTTTTTTCCCTTTCCTCCTCTACCCTCCCCTAGACAGCAAGCAATCTAACATAGGTTATGGATGTACAATTACATTAAACATGTTTCTGCCATAGTCATGTTATGAGAGAAGAATCAGCAAACAGGAAAAACCTCAAAAAAGTAAAACAGCAACAATAACAACAACAAAAAGCAATAGAAATAGTATGGTTCAATCTGCATCTGGATTCCACAGTTCTTTTTTGTCTAGATTTGGAGAAAATTTTCCATCATGAGTCCTTTGGAACTATGTTGGATCATTGTGTTGCTGACAAGAATCAAGTCTGTCACAGATGATCAATATATAATGTTGTTGATGCTGTGCACAATGTTCTCCTGGTTCTGTTCATCTCACTCAGCATCAGTTCATGCAAGTCCTTCCAGGTTTCTCTGAAATCTACCTACTCTTTGTTTCTTACAGCACAATAGTATTCCATTTCATTCTTACACCACAACTTGTTCAGCCATTCCCCAATTGATGGGCAGTCCCTCGATTTCCAGTTTTTTGCCACCACAAAAAAGAGCAGCTGTAAATATTTTTTGTACATGTGGGTCCTTTTTCCTTTTCCATGATCTCCCTGGGGAAAAGACTCAATAGTGGTGTTGCTGGGTCCAAGGGTATGCACAGCTTTATAGCTGTGGGAATTTATTGTGATTTGGGGACCCTGCCTTTGGGCTGAGATTAAAAAGCCTTAGGCCCTCAGGGTTCTTCTCTGTGTAAGAGGGGCTGGTGCCCATCCCCTCCACTTCAGCAGAGTAGAGCAGCCCCGGGATGCTAGGCTGGAGAGCTGGGGGAAAACCCTAGCTCCCTCTGCCCTGAGGGGATCTACCCCATAGATCCCGGGCTCATCCAAGCCAGGCTCTCCCTAGCCATTGTGGAGGTCCCAGGCAGGCAGCAGGGGGCACGGCCCCTCAAGCCCTGGATGTGGTGTGCACAGCAGACTCGAGCCACCCAGCCGCAGCCTTAGCATGGCTGGGAGATTACCTTGGCGTGTGTGGCGGGCAGGGAGCCCGAGGTTTGAAGGGAGAGAAGGAAGATATATACCGGGGTGTTAGAAAGAGGATGGACAGAAAGAGGCCTCCAGAGGACTAAGATAATGCAAGGAGGTCTGTGAGAGAGGAGACGCAGGGGTTCAGCACCACAGTACAGAACGGGAGTTCGCAAAGGAGACTGAGCAGAAGAGTGAGGACTAAGAGAATGCAAGGAGGTCAGTGAGAGAGGAGAAATGCTTGAGGGGGGTTCGCAACAGTAAGAGGCTTTTCAGGGGGCTTGGCAAGAGTACAGAACAGGGGGCTTTTCAATGTGGGGAATGCTAGAAGAAGGTCGGTTGGCACAGAGACGCCGGAGGATGCTAAGAAAGTTGTGGGCAAGGCAAACGAGTTCCTTGGCAGAAATCCACAGGTCGTCATTTTTTGGTCCTTGTTTCTACATTTAACTCTAAGTTTATTCACCTAAATAAACCCCATATTTGCTTTAACTAATAAAGGCATTTTAATCCTTTTTTTCTTATCAGTCTGAGAGGCAGTGGGTGTAAAAACGCCCCATATTATATTAATGTAAGAAGAGAGGAGGGTCAGGGCTCCATCCACCAAGCCTCGTATCTCTCCCATTGTGACCTCTTGGTCAGTGTCCTCTTGGCTGGCCAGGAGCAAGCCCCCCTCCAATCCTGGCTCTGGGGGTGTCTCTTCCTACTTATGAAGAAAACCTGTCCCATCCCAAAGGTCCTAGGATGCCATGCCCAGGTTCACCATGAGGTCAGAGTTGCCTGACCTGCATATCTCACATGTAGTAACAGATGGAGGTAGAGTTCTGTGTCTTTGGTCATTGAGATTCTGCCTGGTCCCCTCTCCTCTGGGGTCTCTTCTGTCTCCTGAGTCTCTCTGCAGGAAGATGGGGGAGGGGCAGGGGGCCAAAGACAAGGAATTAGAGAAGGTGGCAAGTCCTCTTCCTGTTCGTGCCAAGGTCACTTACAACCTGACCCTCCCTGCTGTCCTCCTGTTCTGCTTAGAGTCTCTCCCCTAAGGGCCGGACATTTTCAAGTGCTCTGAGACTTCAAGCTCTGTAATTCCAGGTAGGCCAGTGTCCACCCCAGGAGGAAAACGCAAAGACAATGTCTCTCCCACTCTGAGCCCCTTCTCCCTCCCCAGGCCAGTTTGCAGACAACCAAAGTGTATTCCAAGGAGAGAGCCTGGAACCAGAGAGGATGGCCCCAGGGACCCAGAGACCCTCATCCCAGCTGAGTGCAGCCCATCCCCAGACCTGACCAGCATCAGCAAAGGTGGAATCCAGCAGAGCCCAGGAAGCTTTATCCTGTTACATGTACATGGTCCTCTGCAGGGCTGTCAGCAGAGCAGACATTGTCCTCCTGGTTCTGCTCATTTCCTTCTGCCTCAGGCCACCCCAGTCTCCCCTGGTCTCTCTGAATCTCTCTCATTTGTCATTTCTTAGGTCAAGTCAATGAGCATTTAGACAGTAGCTCCTCTGTGCCAAGCACTGTGCCAACCTACAGGGGATGCAAAGGAAGGTTTAAACAATAACAATCCCTGCCCTCAAGGGGCTCACAGTCTCCATGGGAGATAACATGGCAGCAGCTGGGTCCACACAGGGTCTCTACAGTATGAATGGGAGGCCCCCTCAGAGGGAAGGCCCAAGCAGTGTCAGGGACCAGGAAAAGCTCATTTTCAGGTGAGGATTTTGTTGAGATGTGGAGGAAGCCAGTGCTGGGGGCCTTGTGACCTGTTTCTAGGGGCTAGCTCAGCCAAAGAATTGGAGACTTGTCACAAATCTTGTGTTAAAATGGAAAATCATTCACTTCTTTGTACCTAAGTCCCATTTTACCCCCATTTTTTAAGGATACACCTGAGCAGGGGATTCCCAGGGAATGCTTTATTCTTGTCCCCTATCATGGTCGGCTGAGCTAGACCTCAGGGACAGATGCCCACACCTGCCTCCAAGTGGGTGTTGACAAAACCCTGAGCATTGCTTAAGTCTGGATGTCGTGTGACTGTAAATCAAAGAGAATCTAGAAGTAGCCTGGCTGGCTATTCATACCTCAGACAGTGGGGCCACCCACTGAGACTGAGGATCCCGACAGGAGAAAGCAGAGTGTACACCCCACCTGGGAAATCCAAGAGCCACATGACCAGCCCACCTTTTTACCTGCCTGATGACTTTTACTGGGTTCCAGCATCATAATGTTGGGAGACTTGTGACCTGGATAAGGAAGCCCCTCACCCACGAATTGGAGGCCCATCACAAACTTTGCAAAATGAAAAGTGATTTATTAGGAGAGAGGAATATATGACCAGGAGACAGAATCACTGTTGAAAACCTGTCTCCCTGGGTAAGAGAAGAGCTGGTCCTTTCTATGTTTACAAGCAAAAGCTGTGTGCAAAGCAGTTAGGAGGGGCAAGACCACTGGCAGGGAAACAACTGGTAAGGTGTGCCTGGGGAGGAGTAGCACCCACCCTCATCAGTATGTCATCTTTGTTCCTTGCAGACCAGGGTCTTTTTACTCAGTGACACCATATTCTGGAGATGGGAGGTGGAGCTGCTTTCCCCTTGGGAAACTTTAATGATTCCTTGGGGTTTGGGGTCCCTCCTCCCACAACACCCGGAGGCCCAGGTGAGGAGGGGGTCAGTGCAAGCATGAGAGACAGTCATTGGAAAGGCACAGATGAGGTGATGGAGGGCCTTGGTCAAGGATCATCCAGGAGGCCAGTGTCCCCAGGTCAGAGAGAAGAGGACTGAGGGGCAAGAAGACAGGACAGGGTTATCTGGTATCTGCTGTGTGCTGGGAGCCATATAAACATGATCTCCCATGATCCTGTTGGGACATTTGTCAGGGTCCTTCCTAGGGACGGCCAGAATAAAGGAGCACAAGTTTCAGCCAGACAGTAAACTCTGGTTTGTCTATTCTCTCTGAAGAGTGACGTCCTCCCTGAGTGGGTGATGGACATGTGTGTCTCAGAGTTCCACAGATGATGGAGAGACAGTCTCCCCTCCTGAGTTATATGACCTAACCTTTGGGTAGCATGGGTTAGGTCTTGTTATCATAGACAGGCTTACAAAGAGGTTTTGGATAAGTTTAGGTTGGGGCACAGAGAGAGGGAAAGGT
The DNA here is from genome assembly GCF_019393635.1 of Dromiciops gliroides. Classification (NCBI taxonomy): domain Eukaryota; kingdom Metazoa; phylum Chordata; class Mammalia; order Microbiotheria; family Microbiotheriidae; genus Dromiciops; species Dromiciops gliroides. Next base: position 659,403,155 of record NC_057863.1, on the reverse strand, counting down.
ACTTTTTAATCATAAAAGTATTTTATTATTTTCCAGTTACATGTAGAGAGAGTTTTCAACATTCCAGGTGTAACGATTGGAATGACGCCACCTGCTGGAGACTTACTGTAGAAGGGTTCCGCCCATGAAGCGAAGGTCTTTGAGGGCAAGACCAGGAGTCTTTTCTTTGGCGTGAGGAAGTGACATGGGCGAGTGGGAGGAGGAAGGAAGAGACTGGCGCTCAGTCTCACTCTCTTCCCTTTGGACTCTGGTGGCGAGCGGAGCTAGAAATGTGCTCTCCCTTTAATAGATAGGAATCTAGGCCTTTCTCTCTCTCTTTATCAAATTCTTATTCTCCTTAATAAATGCTTAAAAGTCTAACTCTTGCTAAAGCTTATAATTTATTGGCGACCACTCATTAAATAGTTTAGACAGTTCAGCTAGAATTTTATCCCTTAACACAGGGCAGGGCAGGGCAATGAGGGCTAAGTGACTTGCCCAGGGTCATACAGGTAGTAAGTGCCAAGTGTCTGATGCTAGATTCCAACTTAGGTCCTCCTGAATGCAGGGGCAGTGCTTAATCCACTGAGCCAATTAGCTGCCACTCAACATTTGTTTTTATCAGATTTGTAATTTTTCTCCTTTGCTGCCCACCCTGCCCCAACACAGCAAGCAGTCTGATATAGGTTATATAAGTACTATCATGTTAAAATATATCTGCTTATGTAATGAAAGAAGAATTAAAACAAAAGGGAAAAACCTCAAAAAGGAAAAAAGAAAGACAAAAACAGTAGAAGCAGTATAGTGCCATCTGCATCTAGATTCCACAGTTCTTTATTCTGAATGTGGAGAGCATTGTCCATCATGAGTCCTTTGTAGTTATCTGGGACCATTGTGTTGCTGAGAAAAGTTAAATCTAACACAATTGATCATCACACAGTGTTGCTGATCCTGTGTATATAGTGTTCTCCTGGTTCTGCTCATCTCACTCAGAGTCAGTTCATGTAAGCCTTTCTAGGTTTTTCTGAAATCTGTCTGCTCATCATATGTTATAGCACAATAACATTCCATCACATTCATATATCAGAACTTGTTTAACCATTAACCAGTAGATGGGCATCCCTTCAATTTCCAATTCGTTCCAACCACAAAAAGAGCATTTATATATATATATGTATATATATGTGTATATATATATATATATGTGTGTGTGTATATGTATATATATATGTGTGTGTGTGTATATGTATATATATATATGTGTGTGTATATGTATATATATGTGTGTATATATATATATATATACACATATATACACACATATATATATATATATATATATATATATATATATATATATATATATATACATATCAGGGCAGTGGAGTTTAAGTGAGTTTCCCAGGGTCATACAGCTAGTAAGTGTCAAGTGTCTAAGGCTGGATTTGAACTCAGGTCCTCCAGAACTCAGGTCTGGTGCTTTATCCACTGCACCACCTCACTTCCCCAGCTATAAATATTTTGCAGATGTGGGTCCTTTTCCCTTTTTTATGATCTCTGGGATAAAGACCTAATAGTGGAGAAAAGTTACATTTTGAGCAAAAGTAAAAACTGTGAATTGAGACTTAGACTTGAAAGTTCAGATACAAAGATGTTTAGCATTGGTACTCAAAACCAGTCTAAAAAAGATAGGAGCAGCTTGAGTAGTCAGGGAGTTAATCCCCATTTGCTAAGCCCTTTGTACTTCCTTGGACAGAATAACAGGACAGGAAGTGAGTCCTGTGTGTTCTCCTTAAGTGACTGGGGAAGAGAGGTCCTGAAGGGGACATTCATTCAGTACCTTGATTTAAGAACAACCAGTCTAGCATCAAATGGAGTTAATGATCTTTTCTCAAAAGGTCACTTTAAGCACCATGAGCCACTTGGTACATCAAAGCCTCAGTGTTACAAGTTGGGGGATGAGAATACAAAAGATGTCCTTGGACTTCCCAGAGTTAAAGGAAGAAAGAGACCAGCTGTGGGTGGTATAAAGATGGCCAGAGAGCAGCAGGAGGGGGACAAGGGTTGGGCCTGTGGAAAGTTCTTCCCAGTGAGCATGGCCAGGGCTCTGGGGGGGCTCTAGAGGGCTGAGTGAAGCAGGAATCATGGCATGTTCAGGGAAGAATAGTGCCCCTGGGGTGAGGGCTGCCAAGGCCTTTTCAGGGCTGCTTCCCCTTTGGTGCCTCCCTGGTCCAGCCAGGCCTCCCCTGGCTCCAAGAAGCTGCATCATGCACAGCAGCCGCAGCCCAGTCAAGTATTTCAGCACAAGGACTAACCAGGTTGGGGTTAACTGGGGGTGGGGGGAGCAGGTGTCTACCCCAAGCGTGTGAAGACGTCCCCCTGTGGAATGGGTGGATAAGAACACTTTATCCCAATGGCCATGAAGGCAGCTGAAGCGGGCACTTTGGAGCACTGAGAGCTTGCTTGGACATTGAAGACCAAGGTATTCCCCTGACAAGCCCAGGCCATGCCCTGCAGCTCAAGCCATCACCAGGTACCTTGACTGTTCTGCCCCGGACTGTGACAACTCTGGAAGCAGGAGTGAGGCTGGTGACTTGGTGCAGCTCTGACTCAAATGCAAGTTCTGAATGAATTAAAAGACATCACCCATAGCACTTTAATGATTTTATCTCCCTCAATGTCTTGTGGTGACAGGCACGTGATGTAGCAGCAGACGTAGATTCACTGGCAGGTATAGCTACTACCCTGCACACAGGTGGCCTAGGCCCCAGCCCTCTTCTCCCTGAAAGCAGCAGGGGCACATGGCAGCCCCCTGGCTATCTTAGCATTGCTGGCCAGATTCTTATGCACTGGTCCCCTCTTGGGATGAGGAATGGGATAGAAAAGATGACCTAAAAATCATCTGCTTACTCCACCTTGGCGGGATTAGCACAGCAGGCGGGGATCCCACCTTCCTGTCAAAACAAAAAACAGAAAAAAAAATTCTGCACGGGTGATTCCATTTGCCATCAGTATATGAACTGTGGGCAACCTTAGGGACAGCCTACAATCAAGCAGACCTGAAAGATGAACAGCTTTTGTTACAGGGGAACTCAGGCAGATCACATCCCAACAGCAGCCCTAAGTACGACACGGCTGGCCAATGAAGGCCAGCTTCCTCAAGTTGGGGCTGGAGACACTTTTTTTTTTTTCTGGACTGGTCACAGTGAAGGGGAGCACAGGGAATCTGGCATAGGTTTTGCAATCAAAATTAATCTAGTCACCAAGCTTGTATGCCTACCAAGAGGAGTGAATGAAAGGCCTGTGACAATGTGCTTGCCTTGCAGAAAAATGCCAAGGCTATGGACCAAAGACCTATGGTGCATCTCAACTACTCAGTGAGGAAGGGGACACACTGGTAAATGATAAGGACATGATCCTGGAGAGATGGGCTGAACACGTCCATAATGATCTCAATAGACTGTCATCAATCAATCATGAAGCCACTGGCCATTTAACTCAGGTTGAAGTCAATCCCTCTCTAACCAAATTTCCAACTGAAGAAGTTTGAATGCCATTAGCTCCTCCCCTCTGACAAAGCAGCTGGTGCTGATTTTATTCCAGCTGAGATTTACAGTGTGTGGGTCCATTGCTCCTACAAACCTTGGCTAACATTTTCTGGATTATATGGCAAGAGGAGGTTATCCCCCAGGAGCTCAGGGGTGCCTCCATTGTCCATGTGTATGAAGGTAAAGGAAATGGATTGTCCTGTGACTATCAGAGGAGACTCTCTCTTCATCACTGCTGGCAAGATTCTTTCCACAGTCCTCCTAAACTGGCTGAGCCTTCCCATGGAAGATGGTCATCTACCTGAGAGCCAGTGTGGCTGCAGAAATGGCTGAGGAATGGTCAGTGTGGCATTTGCTCACCGACAATGCCAGGAGAAGTGCCAGGGGCAGAGCAGAGGTCTGTACACAATGTTCATCACTAAGGCCTGTGTAATTTAAAATTCTAAATGTGGGCCCTAATCTCTTCCCCCAGTTTGGGGGAAAACTGACTAAAATCACTGATAAAACGAGTTTAGGTTTTTAAGGGTTTATTGAAAGATAGAAAGATTGAGAACAGAATTCCTACAGCCTGGCAATCCTAGCTTTCCTCAATTCCTCTGTCTCGTCCTCTGCCACCACCACGAAGCCAGGAACCAAAAGAGACAGAGCTCCCTGCGCAGGCTCTCCTTCCTCCTTCCTGTCCCCTCCCAGAAATGGGAGGTTCTTCAAGCTGGTTGGTTGACTGGGCCGGAAGTTCAAAGTTTTTTTGGCTTCTGAGAACCATGCTTAAGTACTCTCAAGTACCAGCCAGATGTGCTTAGAATCTAGTCAACTAGTAATCCAGTCAAATCAGCCAGTGATCCACTCCGGGGTGCTCCTGAGTATCTGCCAAATCTCATCTGTCACATTCCACTGTCAGTTATGAGGAGTTATGGAAAATGATGTCCAAATCTGGTTGCCTGTAGAACTTCATCAGCACTGAACATCTATCCCATGATGTCATGCTTGCTTGGGTTCTGGATCACGGACTCCTGCCCTTTCCCAGTCAGATGCCTTCAATGAGATGAAATACAGCATCAGCATCACCTATTGAAATGGGTAAATTGTTTAACTTGAAAAGGCTACAAGAAAAAAGTGTTTAGGGGATATTTTTATTGTTTGTTTGCAGATGACTGCATTTAGTGCACTCTCTGAAGGTGATATGGAACAAAATAGTGGCCAATTCCTTATTGCTTATTTTGGCCTAACAATTAACTCTAAGAAAATACAAGCTGTGGGAAAATTGGAACACTAATGCATTGTTGGTGGAGCTGTGAACTGATCCAACCATTCTGGAGAGCAATCTGGAATTATGCCCAAAGGGCTATAAAGCTATGCATACCCTTTGACCCAGCAATACCACTTTTGGGTCTTTTCCCCAAAGACATCATAAAAAAGGGAAAAGGACCCACATGTACAAAAATATTTATAACTGCTTTTTTTGTGGTGGCAAGGAATTGGAAATTGAGGGGTTGCCTATCAATTGGGGAATGACTGAACAAGTTGTCATATATGAATGTAATGGAATTCTGTTGTGCTGTAAGAAACAATGAGCAGGAGGAGTTCACAGAAACCTGGAAGGACTTGCATGAACTGATGATGAGTGAGATGAGCAGAACCAGAAGAACATTGTACACAGTTTCATCAACACTTTGTGTGGATGTACTGTGATGGACTAGATTCTTACCAATGCAATGGTACAGAAGAGTTTGAGGAGTCATGATGGAAGGGAATCTCCAAATTCAAGGGGAAAAAAAATATCTGTGAAGTATAGATGCTGATTGAACCATACTATTTCTTTTGTTTTTGGTGCTGTTGTTTTTCTATTTTGAGGTTTTTCCTCATTGCTCTGATTCTTCTCTTATAATATGACAAATGCAGAAATAGGTTTAATGTTTTATACACACACACACACACACACACACACACACACACACACACACACACACACACATATATATATATAAAACCTATATCAGATTGCCTGCTGTCTAGGGGAATGTGTAGCGAGGGGAGGGAGGGGAAAAATCTGAAATTGCAAAGCTTGTATAAACAGATGTTGAGAACTGTCTTTACATGTAACTGGGAAAAAATAAAATGCTTTTATCAGAAAATAAAAAAAGAATGCTCTTCTTGCTTTTATCTAGGTAGGACTTTGTTTCAGCCTTTCAGGAAATTGACTAAGTTTGTTTTCTTTTTTCTCTTCTCAGGGATGACTAGTAATGTCCCCCACCCACCCACCCCCCCGAGTTTACAGTATTTGCCAACTTCTCATAAATTCTTTATAAAATTTCCTTAACATATCCCTTATGACATGTAACATATCATTTCAGGTGAGGAGACATTTCATATTACCTTGCTTTCTTCTCCATAGTTTGATACTTCACTCACAGAGAACATACCTTCTCCGGGTGAGCCTATGGGTAAAAGCATTGCATATTAAGACCCTTATTCAACTTTTATCATTCTAACATGATTCTCAGTTCAAATATAAAATGCTTTTCTCAATATTCCATTGGACTCTTGTTGGATGTGGTTTCAAGTGTTGTTGCTGACTCTCATAAATATATAAATTTTGGTCAAATGCCTTCTGTGCTTCAGTTTCTTCCTTTAAGTTGATGAGGGTTGGATTAGGCAATTTCTGCAGTCTTTTTCAGCTCTAAATCATGTGATTTTTGATGGCTCAGGAGATGGTGACATTCAAGGATGTGGCTGTGGATTTCTCCCAGGAGGAGTGGCACCTCTTGGATCATTCTCAGAGAGAGCTGTACAAGGAGGTCATGCTGGAGAATGTCCAGAACCTGCTCTCTGTGGGTAAGGACTGTGGGGTCCAAATTTAATATAGGGAGAGTTAATTGACTGGCTCGCTATAATATTGGGGTCCCAGAAATAATGAGGCACCTCTAGGTACAAAGCTCCCTCCCCTCAGAACTGGCTTTTTAGGTATTTCTCCCAGGCCAATAAGAAAGGAGCCTAACAGCCTCTTTTCCAGAAATGAATCAAGTCTTATTAATGGGAATAAAATAAACAGCAAAGGTGAAATTAATAGAATCAAAGACAAGGGAATAGGGAAAGAGAAATATGGATAATCCTCCCAACTCTAACCTAAGTCTATACAATCCCCAAACTCTCTTCCAGTTCAGCTTATTCAAAAGAGCCGGGCTCGTATGTTAACTCACCCCCTGGGGCTCATTGCTTCAGTGGTACAAACAGCTTACAGCCAGGGCACAAAGGACTTGTCTGCTGCTGCTGCTCACACCAACGTGACTCTGGAAGAGAGCCAGCTCCCCTCAGGGAGCATTTCATCTTCCTCCCCCAGAAGGGGAGGTCCTTCAAAACTGCCTCTGGAGAGTGGTTTCTCCTGCTGACCTCAGCAGCACACGACACTCAGGGCAGGCCAGGTGTGGCCCCTCCCAATGAGTCAGCCAAATTCCAGTAATCTCGCCACAGGACCTTTGCCTCTGGTGACTCTGAGCTGCTGACATGGCAGCTCCCTGCTCCTCATCCTGCCAGGCCTAGCAAGTCTATCCTGATGCTTCCTGCTTTGTTGCCTCAAATTCCAGTCCAGATGTTGGGAAAGGAAGGGAATGGAATAAGCATTCATACATACCTGCTTTATATCTAGCACTGGGCAAAGTGTATTATCCTCATTGTCATTTGACCTTTGCAACAACATCCCTATGAGTTGGGTAGTATTATCATTCCCATTTCATAGGTGAGGTAACAGGCAAACAGGTTACACCACTTGTCCAGGGGGACACAGCTCCCATGTGTCTGACACTGGTTTGAAATGGTCTTATTGGCTCTAGGCCCTGGGCTGTTACCACTGCACTACCACAGCCTCCAATTTCTAGATGATTGAAGCTAGGCAGTGTTCCCATCCTTCTAGGAAAGAGGTGAATAAAGGGGAAGTTTTCTGATACCAAATGGCCTGTGTGATCTCAGGCTGCCTCCAAAGATCCCAGCAATCAATACCTTGGGAACTGTCCTTGAGACATCCTGGGAACCATCCTGTCCTCTTTGCTTGCATGTCTTCTTTCCAAAAGGAGGGCTAAATTGTACATTTCTCTCTATTCTCTTCCCTTCCTTATTCTACATTCCTAGGACTTCCAGTTTCTAGAGAAGATTTGAGCTATCCTTTCCAGGAAGGAGAATCACCAGGCATGGTAGAGCACAAAGGTCTGAGGGACTCCTGTCCAGGTGAGTGACATAAATCAGGTGTATGAGGGCTCTTATGACAGGAGGTCTCCTACCTGTTGTGGTGCAGGGAGTGCTGGACTTGTGGGCAGGAAGGTCTTACTTGGAATTGGTTTTTAGACACATTTCTGCATTGGGATCCTGTGCAAGTGCCTGAAGCTTAGAGCCCCAATTTCCTCATACAGGGGAGCAAGTCAAACTCCTTGGCCTTTCAGTTTCCTTTGTGGCATTTAAAATTAAATGGGAGGGACCTATTTCTGTCCCAAGTTGTAGGGAAACTTAGCTGGGCTTTTGAATATATTGGTACTTAGAAATTAGAGGCTATAGCACCAGTTTGGGGCATTAAACATTTATTAAGGCATATTAAATGTTAGTGAAGATAGAGCACATGGCCCCAGAAGTTCAGAGGGGTTAGCGATAGAGGGCCATGTTGCTTGCTGCTCCTTCAGAGTCCCAAGGCCAAGAGAGAGCGTCTGCAAGCATAAGCTCTTTGAGGTCAGGAGGAGAGATGGCCCTTACACCCTGCTTCAAGCTAATTGGCCAGCATCATTCAAATCTATCAGTTCATTGGACTTGAGGGTGGTCTGGAGCTGTATGTGCTGATGTCAGAGCCCAGAGGACAGACTCTCTGTGGGGGGCAAGGCTTTTCAGGTAGGTGTGGATTTAACTTCTGGTGTCTGTATTCACAGCCCAAGGTACAATTACATTTCCTCTGAAATTCTCCTGACTCTGGGCTGGCCTTAAGAAAGGGCAGGCAAAGCTCTCTGGGTCCCCTATAACCGCATTAATTTCTCACATCTTGTAATTTTGTCATTTTGTCATTTTGAACGTTGGGGCATGAAACTCTACTGAAAGCATCTCAAATGGGCTGAGAGTATCCATTCTGAATTGTTTCCTAGTTTTTATTTGAGTCAATAAACATTTCTTAAGCACCTACTATGTCCCAGACACTGCTACACACTAGGAACACAAAGAATGGCAAAAGATAAGCCTTGCTCAAGGAGTTCAGTCTAATGGGGAACACAACAGGTAAACAAGGATCTACCAACCCAATGCAGTTCTCTGTAATAATGTCAAAATATGCTGCCTAGGCTCTTTTTTTTTTCATGTTCCTCATGTAGTTTAACTATTCTTTTATTGTGTGAGGCAATGGTGGTTAAGTTACTTGCCCAGGGTCACACAGCTAGTGTTAACTGTCTGAGGCTGGATTTGAACTCAGGTCCTCCTGACTCCAGGGCCTGTGCTCTATCCATTGCGCCACCTAGCTGCCCCTTAGTCTAATTATTATTAAGTTGTTCCTCCTGGATATATTTTTCAGGTTTTTCTGAAAAGATATTTCATGTTTTCTTCTACTTTTATATTCTTTTCATTTTGCTTTACTTCTTCCTCTTGTCTCATTGAGTCATTAGCTTTCCTGTGTCTAATTCTGATTCTTAGGGAATTAGTTTCCCCAGTCAGCTTTTGCCTCTTCTTTTCCATTTGTCCAGTTGTATTTTCTAAGGCATTATTTTCTTTTTCCATATTACTGACTTTCTCTTTCAGAACTCTCATTTCGTCCAAGAGGGTTTTTTGATATTGAAACCAATTCTTCTTACCCTTTAAGACATCACCTGTAGGTGTTTTGTCATTGTTCTTCTCTTAGTTTATGCTTTATTCCTCCCTGTCACCATGGTAATTTTCAATGGTGATGGTTCTTTTCAATTTAATATTCATATTTTATCCTCTTTTTGCCTTTTAAGTTTAAATTCTGCTCCTGGGGTACAGCATGCTCTGTCCCAAGCTTCTTTTTCTGGGGCCCATTCATTAGCTTTTTGCTCTGAGGCCTCAGCTCCTTGCAGCTTGCTCACTGCACTGGAGTAGCCCAGCCCCGTTGGTCCTGTTGGGTAACAGAGACCCCAGCTGGCACATTACCTTCTGAATTGAAGCCAGGGGCCTCACAACTGGCCTGTTGTGCTACTACCTTGCTGAGCTTGGACTGTGGGTCCTCAGCTGCTGATCTGTGCTGAGGGTAATAGCCCTTTGGTGGCTTGGCCAGACACCCTCCGAGCTGACTTGTCCTCCCCTTTGACCCTGGTGACCCAGACCTTTACTGAAGATCTGCCAGGATATCTTAAGTCAAAAGATTGTTTCACTCCATTTTTTTTGCAGGTTTTACACCTTCATAAAATGTTGAAAAGTGTATTTTAAACATTTATTCTGAGGAAAATTTGGGGGAGCTCAGGCAGATTTCTGGTTTCATTCCCCAGTCTTAGCTCTTTATCTATTTTTTTGATTAAGTTATGTCATGGGACAAGTCACTCAACTCCAATTGCCTTAAATATCCTGAGCCATCTCCAGTGCTGCTGATCTATATCTTGCCATTGGACCCATGAGATCACCCTGAATGAATGAAGGACAGAGAACTACCTTCCCTTAATCTCTGAATGGGCTAGACGAACTGAGCCCTGAGAAAGACCTTACTTGAAAAGGCAAAGGTCACTCACTGCCTTTGGGGTCATCTCCAGGGGTCCTGATAAACATCGAGCCACTGAACCCTGCTTGGTCTGGAGGAGAGAGTGAGGTTGATGCCTTGGCACAGTCTTTCCTCACTCAAATCCAGTTCATTTTGAGTCATGACATCACCTCCCCAATATCTTGGTCCTCTTCGAGAATGAAGGATGTACAAAAACTACCAAAAATAATTGTTGTGTAGAGATAGAAAAAATGCAAATTTTATCTGGAAGAACAAAAGGACAAGAATATGAAGGGAACGAGTAAAGAAATGCACAGGAAGGTGGCCTAGCCATGCCCAATCTAAAAGTATATTATAGTGCAGCAGTCCTCAACGTTCTCTGGTAATGGCTGAGAACTGGAGTCCAAGATCAGGGGAATAGGTTATGCACACCAAACAGGTGTAAAGGACTATAGTATACAGTTTGAGAAACCAAAAGATTATGGCTTCTAGTATAAGAACTCCCTATTTGACAAAAACTGCTGGCTAACAGGTAAATTGTATTGCAGAGCCTAGATATAGACAAACATCTCACACCTTATGGCAAGATACAGTCAAAATGAGTACATGAGTTAGATATAAAGGGTGCTACCAGCAGCAAATTAGGAAAGCAGAGGGTACTTTGTCAGATTTGTGGACAGAGGAAGATTTTAGGCCCAAACTAGAGATAGAGAAGATCAGGAAATGCAAAGTGAATCATTTTGCTTACACTAAATGAAAAAATGTTTACAGAAACAAAATCAATGTAACCAGGAGTAGAAGGAAAGCAGAAAGATGGGGAACAATGTTTTATAGCAAGTGTTTCTCATGAAAGCCTCATATCTCAAATATAAAGAGAACTTAACCCAATTTATAAGAACAGAAGTCATTCCCCTATGGATAAATGGCCAATGAATATGAACAGGCAGTTTTCAAGGTCAGGAATCAAAATTACCACTACTCATATGAAGAAGTGCTTTAAATCACTTTTGAGGAGAGAGATGGAAATTGAAACAACCACCTGACACCTCTCAGATTGGCTTATGTGACACAAAAGGAAAATGATAACCGTTGGACATGTGGGAATATTGGAAAACTAATGAATTGTTCCTGGAGTTGTGAACTGATCCAAACCCTGTCCAGAGCAACTTGGAACTATACCCAAAGGGCAATAAATCTGTGCACAGTCTTTGACCCAGCAATACCATTACTAGTTCTCTATCCCAAAGCAATCATAAAAAGGAGACCTACATGAACAAAAAAGATTTGTAGTTGCCTTTCTTTTAGTTCTAAATAATTAAAAAGGGGAAGGAGTGGCCATAGATTGGGGAATGGCTGAACCAGTTGTGGTATATGAATGTAATGGCATACTATTGTGCTAAAAGAAATGATAAACAGGCAGATTTCAGAAAACCCAGCAAAGACTTAGGGGACTGAAGCCGAGTGAAGTGTGCAGAACCAGGAGAATGTACATAGTAACAGCACCATTGTGGGGTGATCAACTGTGATAGACTTAGCTCTTCTCAGTAATACTATGCTCCAAGACAACTCCAAAGTTCTTATCATGGTAAATGCTCTCCACATCCAGGGAAAAGAACTGTGGTCTCTGAATGCACACTGGACCATCTTATTTGGACTTTTTGAGGGGTCTTTGGTTTGTTTTGCTTTTTCTTCCCTTTTCTTGTGATTTTTTTTTACATGGGACTAATATAGAAATATGTTTGATTTGATATATAACATATAACACATTGTTTTCTGTTTTTAATCTTTAAAGTATTTTGGGGTCAGCTAGATGGTGCAGTGGTTAAAGCACCGGCCCTAGACTCAGGTTCAAATCCAGCCTCAGACAGTTAACACTTACTAGCTGTGTGACCCTGGGCAAGTCACTTAACCCCAATTGCCTCACTTAAAAAAAAATTGAATGGCTTGATTCCATAGGGAGGGTGGGGGAGGGAGGAAGAAAAGTTAGAACACAAGGTTTTTTTAAAAAATCAACGTGAAGAAATTTTGAGCAGGCAGATTTTACTCGCGTGAACTGATGCTGAGTGAGATGAGCAAAACCAGGAGAACATTGTATACAGTATCAACAACATTGTGTGTTGTCCAAATGATAGACTTGACTCATCTCAGCAAGACAATGTTCCAGAATAGTTCCAAAGGACTCCTGATGGAAAATGCTCTCCAAATCCAAAAAACAAAACAAAACAAAATAAAAAAATCTCTGGAATCTAGATGTATATTGAACCATACTATTTCTACTTTTTTTTTTTGGTTTAGTTTTCCTGTTTTTAGGTTTTTCCTTATATCACATTGCTTTTTATATTGGGGAGGGAGGAGAGGAGAGAGGGAGGAAGAAAACTTTAGAATTCAAAATCTTACAAAAACAAATTTGAAAAGTCTTTACATGCAACTGGAAAAAAATAAACTATTAAGATTGGTTAAAAATTATATATATAAAAATTATATATATGTACATATATATGTATATAAAGCAGTTTTTTATGGTTCCAAATAATTGGAAACTGAGGCAATATCCATCATTTGGGGAATGGCTGAACAAGTTGTGGTATAGGAATTAGTGAAATAATAGTGTGCTGTATGAAATGACGAGCAGACCGATTTCAGAAAAACCCAGAAAGACTTCTATGAACTGATCCTGAGTGAACCTTGTACACCATAACAGCAACATTGTGCAATGATCATCTGTGAAAGACTTAGCTCTTCTCACTAATACAGTGATCCAAGACAATTCCAAAGGACTCTTGATGGAAAACGCTATCCATATCCAGAGAAAAAATGATGGAGTCCAAAGGAACATTGAGACGTGCGATTTTCACATTTTTTCTGTATTTTGTTTCTCATGGTGTGAGTAAGATTTTCCCCACCCCTTAAATGTACATGATTTAACAGTAGTAGTAATCAGTTTATAGACTACAAACTGTGATTTAAATGATTTAGATATTCTTTAGTAGGTTAAGAAAATGATAATGAAGTAACTAAGATAGATATTGAAAGGAGCTAAGGGAAAGGCTAACTTGCCTACTCAACAAGCTTAACCAAAGGCATAACTACCTGACTTCCAATTGTGGTGAGGTATAGCCACCAATCAGCTTAAAGATCAAATACATAAATTAGTACCCTCTGAGGTGTAATGGAACAATGAGAGCTGAAGAGAAGTTTGAAAGCCAAGCTTAACTAATATGGTGGAATGTCTTGATAGCTGAGAAAAAAGTCAGAAAAATATAGTCCAGAGAGGACACCTCCAAGATGGCAAAGAAGCAATCCAGTATCTGGTTTCATATGTTATGAGCCTGTTACTTAGTAACAGTGTTACTTTAAAACAATATGCAGAATTGCAAGTGCCTATGCTAGTATCTGATGCTTTCTTTCCCCCTGTAAGTATTCCATACTTATTGTATGTGAACCACTTGGGTTATGATAAATAGTGGGAGGAGTCATGTTGTCTAAATATTCCTGAATCCTGAGGCTTGTGGTCTTTGGGTCCTAGAACTGAGACCAGTTTTATTGTAAGAAAGTATCCCTCTCTCAATAAGCCTATTTTCTTTTCCCTTTCTTTGTCTAACACTGCAACTTTGAAATTGTCACTTCAGTGCTTTTTCCCTTTTGACCTGTTTTTTCTTTAACAACATGAACAATGTGGAAATGTATATACATCATTGCACATGAATAAGCTATATTAGATTGCTTACCATATTGGGAACAGGGAAGGAAAAGGAGGGAGGGGAAAAAATTGAAACTCAAACTTGTATGGGAAATAAATTTTGGAAGGTACCTTTACATGTAATTGGAAAAAAAAAACACCTTACTTTTTCAAAAATAAAAGAAGCCGTCTTGCAGGTTTTTCCAAAGAATCACTCTGCCTATTTATTGTAAATGAAAATTTTTTTCTTTTGGCTGGGGAAATAGAATATGAATAACTTTACATTATGCCACATGACAAAAGAACATATTTTTAGGTGTATGTATATTTCTGTTAATACATAATTGTTTTCTTTAGGTGGAGAGACCAGTTTGGTTGTGAAGAAGATGGCTACAAAGTTGAACATTTCTGTGGGAGAATTTTGCCTGCATATATTTGAGAGTGATGGTGCAAAGGCCATTGGTTGGAACTCAGATCTTATTAGGCATCAGAACTTTCACAATGGAAAAAAGTTTTATAAATGTAATCAGTGTGGACTGACTTTCACAGGGGAAGCCCCTCTTGTGGTACATCAGAGAATCCATACTGGAGAGAAATCTTATGAATGTGATCATTGTGGAAAGACTTTCACACTGAGCTCCAGTCTTGCTAAGCATCAGAAAATCCACACTGGAGAGAAAGGTTATGAATGTTATCAATGTGGAAAGACTTTCACAGAGAGTTCAGGTCTAGCTAAGCATGAGAGAATCCATACTAGAGAGAAACCTTATGAATGTAATCAGTGTGGAAAAGCTTTCACAGTGAGTTCCAGTCTTGCTACACATCAGAGAATCCACACTGGAGAGAAACCTTATGAATGTAATCAGTGTGGAGAGGCTTTCACAATAAGCTCTGAACTTGCTGCACATCACAGAATCCACACTGGAGAGAAATCTTATGATTTTTTTCAATGTGGAAAGGCTTTCACAGAGAAGTCCAGTCTTGCTCAGCATCAGAAAATCCACACTGGAAGGAAATATTATGAATGTAATCAGTGTGGAAAGGTTTTCACAATGAGCTCCAATCTTGCTGCACATCAGAGAATCCACACTGGAGAGAAACCTTATGAATGTCATCAGTGCGGAAAGGCTTTCACACAGAAATCCCATCTTGCTAAGCATCAGAAAATCCACACTGGAGAGAAACCTTATGAATGTCATCAGTGTGGAAAGGCTTTCAAAGAGAGATCCAATCTTGTTGCACATCAGAGAATCCACACTGGAGAGAAACCTTATGAATGTAATCAGTGTGGAAAGGCTTTTACACGGATCTCTAGTCTTGCTGCACATCACAGAATCCACACTGGAGAGAAACTTTATGATTGTAATCAGTGTGGAAAAGCTTTCAAAGTGAGCTCCAATCTTGCTAAGCATCAGAGAATCCACACTGGAGAGAAACCTTATGAATGTCATCATTGTGGAAAGGCTTTCACAGTGAGCTCCCTTCTTGCTAAGCATCAGAAAATTCACACTGGAGAGAAACCTTATAAATGTAATCAGTGTGGAAAGGCTTTCAAAGAGAGATCCAATCTTGCTGCACATCAGAGAATCCACACTGGAGAGAAACCTTATGAATGTAATCAGTGTGGAAAGGCTTTCACACGGATCTCTGGTCTTGCTGCACATCAGAGAATCCACACTGGAGAGAAACCTTATGTTTGTAATCAGTGCGGAAAGGCTTTCAAAGTGAGCTCCAATCTTGCTAAGCATCAGAGAATTCACACTGGAGAGAAACCTTATTCATGTAATCAGTGTGGAAAGGCTTTCACACAGAAATCCCATCTTGCTGCACATCAGAAAATCCACACTGGAGAGAAACCTTATGAATGTATTCAGTGTGGAAAGGCTTTCACACGGAGCTCCAGTCTGGCTAAGCATCAGAAAATCCACACTGGACAGAAGCCTTATGAATGTAATCAGTGTGGAAAGACTTTCACACAGAGATACAATCTTTCTGAACATAATAGAATCCACACTGGAGAGAAACCTTATGAATGTAATCAGTGTGGAAAGGCTTTCACACAGAGCTCCAGTCTTGCTCAGCATCAGAGAATCCACACTGGAGAGAAACCTTATAAATATAATCAGTGTGGAAGGCTTTCACAGAGAGTTCCAGTCTTGCTGCACATCAGAGAATCCACAATGGAGAGAAACCTTATGAATATAATCAGTGTGGAAAGGCTTTCACAATGAGCTCCAATGTTGTTGTACATCAGAGTATCCACACTGGAGAAATCTGAGAAATATTATATATATATACTAAAACCTTCAAGCAATATTCATATTTTATAGAACTCTTATCACTTTTATGAATTAGAAAATTTATTCAGTTGTCATTCAGAGCTTGTTCAAATTTAAGGAATTCATTTTACTTTTTTGCCACTTATTTAGAATTTTATTTTCCCCACAATTACATGTAAAAACTATTTTAAAGTTCATTTTAAAACTTTGTTTTTTCTATGCCCTTTGGGACTGTGCATATGCTCTGACCCAATAATACCACTACTAGTTCCATATCTCAAAAAGATCATCAAAACAGGATGTAACAGGTAAAACTATATGTGTGTGGTCACCTGTCCCCAGTTTGGGGAAAGCTAACTAGGACAACAGTTTAACAGTTTAGGTATTTAACATTTATTAAAATATATTGAAGGTTAATGAAGAGAGATGAAGTTTGTCTTATATAATAGGAAAACCTGTCTACCCTAGAGGAGAGATCAGAGTTCACACCCCTACCTAGTTCTACCAACCTCCCACAAGGTTCCAACCACCAACTGACAAAACCAACTGCCTTCCACGTGGCTTCAAGCTAATTGGTTGAGAGTGTTCTCACATTGATGTGAGGTAATTTCTAGACACTGAACCTTGGAAAGGTTAACCCATGCTTTCTCAGCAGGGCACCCCTGGTAATAATATTCTCATGCCCCACCCCATCACTTTACAGATACTTAAAACTAACAATGTAAGGGGAATGAAAAGAGAGAAAAGAAAACTGAATGATGTACTCCCCTTTAGTAGGTGGACATTACTAATAGTGTATGCAGTGGAAGAAGGAAAACAGGAAAATTTCCATTTAAGTCTTTGGAAGTCTTTTCTCAGATGATTCTTGGGATATCCTCTTGGGATTCTGGCTCTTGATCCCGGGCATGCTCTTAAATGTAGTTGTAAAAAAAAAAAAAGTTATACTGAAACAATAAAGGACCCAACTCAATCCAAGCCCGATATTGAATGCAAGGCTTCTCAGACTGAAATTCCAATAGACCCAACTCCTATTCCCTCTCCCTCTATTTCCTCCAAGCCGAGCAAACAAATAAGTAAAGAAACGATTCATCTGTAGAAGAGACAGAGAAGATCAAAATTTTTCCCCTTCAAGAGATACTCACCCATGGTCAAAAAGGTGCTATACATAAGCTCAGACAATACACACCTTTTGAGCCCAGTGATTTGATTTCATGCAAACAAAATATGCCTAAATTTGATGAGGATCCCACAGCAGTTATCAGCCAGTTTAGGTCAATTTTTAGAGGATATCAGCCCACTTGGAATGATGCTACTGATATAATAGAAACAATATTATCCCCAGGGGAAAGAGCTGATATAATAGCTGAAGCAAACTCCTTACAAAAATCAGGAAAAGTTGCTATTGGATGGCCTTGAGAAGACCCTGACTGGGACCCATTATCCCTGAGCAAGTTAATAAGTTCACCTGGAAAAACAAAACTTCAAAGATGTCACAGGAATCAATGAAAAAAAATATGAAAGAAGGTGATCTAGCAGTACCAAATCTCAAACTGTATTGTATACTGGCAATTATCAACACGATCTGGTACTGGCTGAGAAACAGAAAGGTCATGGGGGATGGGGGGGGGGGGGCGGGGACCAGAGACAAGATGGTGGAGGAAAGGAATTAAGTTCTCAGAGCTCCTGACACAATTATTCCTTTTTTTCTGTGGGGCAATTGGGGTTAAGTGACTTGCCCAGGATCTGTAAGAGCTATGTAGACATTTCAGGTGCTATTAAGAAAGCCAGCATGTGGGGATGGGGACCAAAGCCAAGTTGGCAGAGGGAAGCCAGCAAGTTGCCTGAGCTTTCCTTTGTTTCCCTCAAAAAGAACATTAAATCAAGCCTCTAAACGAATTCTGAAACTACAGAATGTTCAAGACAGAGACACAATCTTCCAGCCTGAGATAATTTAGAAGACGTCAGGAAAGGTTGGTCTCAGGTAAAAAGGGAGCTCAGCATACCTCAGCACAGCACAGAGTGGAGGGGATCTGGGCAAGTCAGCAGGCAGCAACAGGCCACAGCCAAGCAACTGAAGCCTTTGATCCTAGCTCAGCAACCTGGTGGCACAGCAGGCCAGTGGTAAGATCCACCAGAACAAGCAGGGCAGGCTGCCAGCTTGAATGCCACCCACAGGACAAGTTCAACCAGGCCTGGCCATCCCAGCAGACTGGGAGCAAGCACAGGGAGCAAGCCCAGGGTGGTGAGAAATCCAAAAGCCATAGAGGCCTCAGAGTAGAAATCCAGTGACACAACCACTATCTCCCAGCACAAGAAGCTTGAAACAGTGACCCTGGTGCCCCCAGGAGCAGACTTCAGCTTCTTAAAAAATAAGCTGCAATACGAGTAAGAAACAAAAGAGATACCTTACCACTGAGAGCTTCTGTGTCCTCAGGGAAGAGCTAAACACAAACACAGATGAGGACAATACTCTCAAATTCTCTCAAGCCTCAAGAGGGAAGATGAATTGGTCCCAAGACCAAAAAGCTGACTTTGGAAGAGCTCCAAAAGAATTTAAAAATCAATTGAGAGAGGTAGAAGAAAAAATGGGGAAGGAAATGAAAGCAGCACAAGAAAAATATGAAAAAAGAATCAGCAGCTTGTAAAAAAAAAAAGCACAAAGATTGACTGAAGAAAACAAATCCTTAAAAAAATTCATTCAGCCAAATGGAAAAGGGAATACATAATCACACTGAAGAAAACAATGCCTTAAAAATTCTAATTGGACAGATGGAAGGTAATGACTCCATGAGACCAGGAATCAGTCAAACAGAATCAAAAGAATGAAAAAATAGAAGAAAATGTGAAATGCCTCATTAGAAAGACAACTGACCTGGAAAATGGATTCAGGAGAGAAAATGTGAGAATTATTGGACTGCCTAAAAGCCATGATTAGAAAAACAGTCTAGACACCATATTCCAGGAAATTATCAAGGAGAACTGCCCTGATATTATAGAATCAGTGGATAAAATTGTCACTGAAAGAATCCACCGATAACCTCCTGAAAAGAATCCCAAAAGGACAACTCCAATTAATATTGTAGCCAAATTCCAGAATTACCAGGTGAAGAAGAAAATACTCCAAGCAGCCATAAAGAAGCAATTTCAATGTCATGGAACCACAGTCAGGATTGCACAGGACGTGGCAGCTTCAACATTAAAAAATCACAAGGTTTGGAATATGATATTCCCAAAGGCCAACAAGCTTGGATTGCAGCCAAGAATCTATTACCCAGCAAAACTGAGCATTCTCTTTGAGGGGAAAAGGATGGACATTCAATGAAATAGGGGAATTTCAAGGTTACCTGATGAAAAGACCAGAACTGAATAGAAAATTGGTTCTTTTTGGGTCCCTTTAGGCAGCTCAACCCAAACTCCTTTTGTTAGTTAAAATCCTGTGAGAAACGCTGTTTCTGTCTATATTATTGGGGAACTAGGCTGGGTTTTCTAAAATATTGCTACTTATAAATTAACAGCTATTGCATCCATTTTAGGCAATAAGCATTTATTAATTAATATCACATGTCAATAAAGTACTGAGCACATAGCATTTCCCAAATGTTTTCATTAGTCACAGAGGTTACAGGCCTAAAACAATTATATACCCAGTACATTTTGGCCAAGAGGGAGAGGAGACGGTATGTGGTGAGTTCAAGAGAGTCCCAGGAAAAAAGACTGGAAAGAAAGACAGCCAGCCTCCTGTCCCCAAGGATTTTTATCCTCTTTTTGGTAGAGGCAGGTCACCACACATTTAACTAAGATAATTGGTTACCATCATTCAGATCCATTGGTTGACTTGACCTGGGGCGGGGGGGGGGGGGGGGGTCCTAGAGATCCAATTCCAATCTGGTAGGTGGGTTTCTCCCCTAGGCAATCAGAAGGATCACTCTGCATTCCCTTAGTTAAGCTGAAGGCTCATCCCAAGTTGGTTTCCAAGAAGGGGAAGAGAACAGCTAACACTAACGTGTCTGGGTTTTTCCTAGAAATTCATTTTTATTTATGTTTTTTTTGGCAGGGCAATGAGGGTTGAGTGACTTGCCCAATGTCACAGAGCTAGTAAGTGTCAAGTGTCTGAGGCAGGATTTGAACTCAGGTCCTCCTGAATGCAGGGCTGGTGCTTTATCCAAAAATTCAACATTATTAATTATTTGCTCACATCTTCCTCCAGCTGGTGTAGGCCTCAGCCAGCATGATCCCTGGGCTTAAAAGGACCAGGGTGGCCAGGGCAGTTCCTGTGAGATTTCCCACACTCTAATCCTTTTGGATGGAGTCTGAGGAGCAGAAGATCAGAGGCCTTCATTGACACAAGAATGGGACTTTTCTATTTGAAAGCCTTTTGAAATGCCCCAGTGGATAAAGCACTGGCCCTGGATTCAGGAGGACCTGAATTCAAATCTGGCCTCAGACACTTGACACTTACTAGCTGTGTGACCCTGGACAAGTCACTTAACCCCCATTGCCCTGCAAAAAAAAATTAAAAAACAACAACCACCAAAAAAAAAAAAAAAAACCACCATGCCTCTCTCCAGGCATCCTGGCTCCCATGTCCCAGTCCAGATTTAAGTGTCAGCTGTGACTGTGGGGCTCATAGGGGGTCAGCCAGAGAAGGGAAGGGGTCGTTTCATAGCAGAGAAAGGGAGGAAGGCCTGGGACGGAAAAGTGACCGCTGTGGGGAGTGGGGTGCATGAGACCCTAATGAGAGAAAGACCCTGTCTGGACTCTTCTCAGAGCCCCAAGGACAGAGAGTGACTCTAGTTTCAACCCCGCCCCCCCCCACTTCAGTACCCAGCTTCCCAGCAGGGCACTGCCTGGCCTGTGAGGCTCCTCAGCCTCAGGCCTGAGCAGGGCCTGGGCTTTGTGGGAGCAGAGTTAAGCTGGGGGTTCCCCATGAGGCACCCCAGGTGTTTCCCCCATGCATGGTTAGGTATTCCAGCCCTCTCCAAGGTAGGAGATTTGGGGCAAAGAATGCCCAAAGAGCCAATGGAAGCAGGAGTTGATGGTCAGGGAGTTTTTCTGGGACCTCCAAGCTCTTTCTTTCCCCTCCTTCATCTCGGCTGTGAAAGGCCTTCACATTTCCTGGTCTCTATTTGGGTTTCCAGATGTTCTTCCCAAGCCTTCCCTCTCAGCCTGGGCTGGCCCAGAAGTGGCCTCAGGGTCTGATGTGACCCTCCTGTGCTGGGGGCCTCAAGATGTCACAGTAAAAGGTTTGTTCTGTACAAGGAAGGAGATGAGAAAATCCTGCCAAGCATGAATAACACTAAAGATGGGGCCCTTTTCTTCTTGAGTCATGTGACGCCCAAACACTCTGGCAATTACAGCTGCAGCCACCAGCTTGGCACCAAGGGAAGTCTCTGGACACAACCTAGTGACCCCCTGCTGCTTATAGTCAGAGATGAGAAGAAGCCCATGGGACCCCCTGTATATTATATTATATTATATTATATTATATTATATTATATTATATTATATTATATTATATTATATTATATTATATTATATTATATTATATTATATTATGTATATTGTAGTCAGAGATGAGAAGAAGAAGCCCACGGGACCCCCGTAGAGTGCCAACAACCCCTCCCTCCATCAGCCCCTAGAAGGAGATAAGACCAAGGCCTTGGCCATGGCCAGGAGACACAGGACAAGGGGCACCAGGGACTTTGACACTGTCCTCATGTCCAGGCCAGTAGAGACCAAGGGGCTGAGCTGGGTCATGAGGCTTCCCCCATTCTTCTGGGTGACCCACACATCTCTATCCTGGTTTCTGGGTTTCTCACCCCAATCCCAAGGGCTGAGCCCTTTCTGAGCAGGGTTTGATGTGGGGGCATCAGAAGAGGAAAAGCAGGGACCCTTTCAGGGTAAGGGGAGGGTCCCTTCAGTGATTTATGAAGATTCATCTCTTTTTTTTTGGGGGGGGGGGGGGGTGAGGCAGTTGGGGTGAAGTGACTTGCCCAGGGTCACACAGCTAGTAAGTGTTAAGTGTCTGAGGCAGGATTTGAACTCAGGTCCTCTGAATTCAGGGCCAGTGCTCTATCCACATCGCCAACCTAGCTGCCCCTAAAGATTCCTCTCTTTCCACCATCCCAGCCTCAGAGCCTAGAAACACCCACATTGTCACCCTAAGCTGTGTTTCCTTCCTTCCTCCTCCTCCTCCTCTGCCTTCTCTTCCTGGAATTCCTGTGTCATGGATCCAGCCCTGCGGGTGAGTGAGGCAAAGACAGAGAGAAAGCCCTTAGTGTCTGAAGGAATGAAGAGATGGGTCAGGACTGGCACCTCCATGTCCTCCTTTGTGATCTTTCCTGACCTCTGTATAAAACAAAAGGTGGGCAAATGCAGGGCTAGCCTGGGAGGCCTGAGTCCACTTAGGGATACTGGGACTCTAGGGAGCACACTCTGACCAGGAGTCCCAGCTTGCTGGGGTCAGTGAGAGGGTGCTCTCTGCTTGGAAAAGCAAAGGCTTCATGAACCAGATGGTGGTTGGTCCGACAGGTCACGCAGCAGGGGGCTCACGGGCGCCTTGACATTGATTGACAGCAGGAGGGGACCAGGGAGGGACAATAACCTCAGTTTAGAAACGGGCATCGTTAGGGCCTCACGTGTCCCACTCCCCACAGCGGTCACTTTTCCATCCCAGTCCCCCCCCTTCTCTGCTATGAAATGACCCCTTCCCTTCTGCCGCCGTCCACCGTGAGCCCCACAGTCCCAGCGCGGACTCACATCCGGACTGGGACGCGGGGGCCCGGGATGCCCGGACAGAGGCACGTTTGCAGGGTCAGTGTGGCCGCCGCATGGTGGACGCCGCTGATCTGCTTTTCTGTCTATTTCACAAGAGCCCGATGACGTCAGGGCTGATCCAGGCCGTGGTCTTGGCTTAAGAACAGCTGCGGGACTGACGTCAATGATTTTTGTTTTGTACTTTCCACCTCCTCTGAGTTTCAGGATTGCCACTGGGGTGTTTCATTGTGGATTGTGCGTGATTTTTCTTCTTTTTGGGAGGGGGGGGGTGTTGTGTCTCTGAATCCCCCGGGCACCAGACGTCGCCCTGCATGCGCCAGCTGGTCCCATTCTAGAGGTCAGTCATCTAGAGCCCTGGAAGATCAGAGGTCCTGAGGTTGGAAAGGAGAGAAGCGGAAGTGAAGTGCATTTTTAGGCCTTCTGGGAAATGTAGTCCCGGTGCCGCGCATGCCCAGGAGGCCATGGGGGCGGGGCTGTTGAAAGGCTCCTGGCTCTCAGTCTTCTTCCCCAGCTTGGTGCTCAGCCCCCCGAGCTGCGTCCTCTCCTTCCTGCTCCCCTGAGACTCCCGTTCAGGGTCAGTAACGCCCCTTCCCCCGGGGTCCTCAGGGGTCCGACTGTCCAGCCGAAGGGGACACGGGGAGGGTTTCCAGCAGAGACACCGGGCTGGGGGGGGGGGTCCTCCTCTTTCCGGAATTGTCCATTTCCAGGAGAGTCCAAGGGCACGACCCCCAAGGCCCGGGAGCCCCCGGCCCGGCCCCAGCGGGGTCTGCGGCGGCTCAGGCTGGGGGTGACGTCACAGGGAGGCGTGCGTGGGGGCCGAAGCTGGGACCCCGGGCAGGTGTGTGGCATGTAGGTGTAGGGCGGGGCCCCGCAGGTGAGGAGGCCGGACCCCCCCCCCCCAGCCCCCTCCGGGGGGCTTCCCCCAATGGAGCCTGAGACGGGGAATCCCCGTCGATTTTCCCATGTGCCACCTCCCCCTCGCGTGTCCAGAGTCCACGCGGTGACCCCCAGGGTCCTGTACCAGGGGTGGAAACCCGGGAGCCTCATGGTTGTGTTAATGACGTGTCCACAGGCAGAGAAGGCTTTCGGCAGAATACAGCGCTCATTGCTGTGGAAACCCCCCCAAAGCTCAGGTGTGAATGGCCATTTCCTTAAAATGATAAAGAAAAGGAAAAAAAGAGCCTCCCCCTCAAACCATCAGCCGGCATTGTTTGTGATGAGGCCCAGCTGGAAAACTTCCTAGTAAGATCAGGAATGAAGCAAGGATGCCCACTGCCACCCACCTCATCCAGGGTTTTATTGGAAATGCCAGCACCGGCCATGAGAAGAAAAAGAGCTGGAAAGAATCAGAATGGCCAACGAGGTGATAAAACTGTTTTGGCAGGTGATATTAATGCTGTTCTTGGGAAATCTTAAGGATTTAGCTAAAAAGTTAGTAGAAAGAACAATTTTAGCAAAGTAGCAGGAAGTAAAAGCACTTCTCCATATCATATTAAAAAACTGTAGACTGAATATAAAATATCTGGGATTATATCTACTGTGATGTTTAAAATTCTAACTGTGATGTCTCAAATCTAATGTGTGGTCACCTGAACTTGACCCCAGTGTGGGGGAGAAACTAGCTAAGATTTACTGATAAATTCAGCAAGAGTTTATGCTTTTAAATATTTATTAAAATGTATTAGAAGTTAGTGAAGAGAGAGAGGGTGAGAACATATCTCTTGTAGAATGGAAAACCCTAGATTAGATCTGTGTGGGATTGACAGAGAAAACCTCAATTTTTCTCTGTCCACCACCAAACCAAAGTCCCACACAAAAAAGAGGCCCATCCTGCAAACCAGCCTCACCTTCCTACTTCCTGTCTCCCTCCCTGAAAGGGGAGGTTCTTCAAGATGATTGGTTGAGGGTGGTCTCCTGTTGATGTTGTAGTTCACAGCTTCTGAGAACAACACCCCACTCAGGGCCAGCCAGGTGTGGTCTCAATTTAATCACCTTTAAGTAGGCTTTTAGTCAGTCTCACCCAATTCAATCAATTCCAAACCCATCTTCAGGTGGGGGCCCTGGGTGTCTGCCAAATCCCATTATTTTATCACACTACCAAAAATAAACTCAGGAACTAAAGGTACATAGTTATAAAACTGTTTGATAAAAATAAAGTCAGATTTCAATAATTCAGGAAATCCATTGTCCAATTCAGGACTATCCATTGTTTATGGATAGTCAGAGTCAATATCATAAAAATGACAATTTTACCTAATCTATCCAATACCATCTCAACTTAATTGCCAAAATATATTTTATTGAATTTACAAAAAAACAATTCATTAGGAAGAACAAAAGATCAAGAATATCAAAGGAACTAATGAAAAAATGTAAAGGAAGAAGGGTTAGCAGTACCAGATCTTAAGCTATATTATAAGGCAGTGATGAACAAAACTATCTGGTACTGGCTAAGAGCAGAAAAGTGGATGAGCACAACAGTAGATATACAGCACACAGGAGCACATGATTATAGTAACCTTGTGTTTGACAAATGTAAAGATTTAAGCTTTTGGGGTAAGAATCCATTTTTGGTAAAAATTGTTGTGATATGTAGAGAGCAGTCTGGCAGAAATTGGGTATAGCCCCATGTCTTACACCATTTACCAAGCCAAGATCAAAATGGATACATGTCTCCATATAGAGAGAGATATCACAAGACAGTTAAAAAACATGGAACATATGACCTGTCCGACTTGTGGATAGGAGAAGATTTTATTAATAAAGAAAAGGTAGAGAGCGTTGTGAAGTGGAACATGGATCATTTTGATTATGTTAAATGAAAAATATTCTGCACCAAAAAACCCAATGTACCCAAGATTTGGGAAGAAAGAAGTAAATTGGGAAAAAAATTTTCATCGTTCATCAGATAAATGTCTCATATCTCAACTTGGTCATATTTGTAAGACTTTGATTCATTATCCAATTAATCAAAGGATATGTACAGGCAGATATTCAATGAAGAAATCAAAACTATATATGGTCATATAAATATGTGCCAAATCATTATTGAGGAGAGATACAAATTAAAACAGCTTCGAAATATCATCACACATCTATGAGATTGACCAAAATGATAGAAGTGGAAAATGACAATGTTGGAAGGAATGTGGAAAAATTAAGATACCAGTCCACTGTTGTGGAGCTGTGAAATGATCCAACCATTTGTAGAACAGTCTGGAATTCTGCCCAAAGAGTTATAAAGACTGAGTATACCCATTGACCCATCAACATCACTATTAGATCTGTTTCTCAAGGTCATTAGAGAAAAAGGGGAAAAAAAGTCAAAACCTTATATATTCTAAACTATTTGTAGCATGTCTCTGTGTTGTGGCAAAGAACTGGAAGATGCGAGTATGCTCATCAATTGGGGAATGGCTAAACAAATTGTGGCATCTGGTTGTGAAGGAATGTTACCACTGTGCCACCTAGCTGCCCCCAGCCCATATTATATTAATAGCAGTCAGATAGCCAGCCAGTCAAACATCCACACATGAGGCCCCCAGTTAGATTAGGGCCCATTAGTCAGTTAAAATATTTTTACATAGCCCTTTGGGCATAGCTTCAAATTTCTCTCCAGAATGGTTGGATCAGTTCACAGTTCCACCAACAATACATTAGTGTTCCAATTTTTCCCCAACTTCTCCAACATTTATTATTTCCCTTTTTTGTCATATTAGCCAATCTGATGGGTGTCAAGTGGTACCTTGGAGTTGTTGTAATTTGCATTTCTCTAATGAATAGTGATTTAAAGCATTTTCTCATATGGCAATAGATAGCTTTGATTTCTTCATCAGAAAACTGCCTGTTCATATCCTTTGACCATTTCTCAATTGGGGAATGACTTGGATTCTTATAAATTTGATCTAGGTCCCTATATATCTTAGAAATGAGGCCTTTATCAGAAGTACTGGCTATAAAAATTGTTTCCTAGCTTTCTGCATCCCTTCTAATTTTGGATGCACTGCTTCTGTTGGTGGAAAACCTTATTAATTTAATGTAGTCAAAATCATCCATTTTGTATTTCATAATATTCTCTATCTTGTTTGGTCATAAAATGTTCTCCTTTCCAAAGATCTGAGAGGTAGACTATTCCTTCCTCTCCTAATTTACCTATGGTATCTCCTTTTACGTCTAAATCATGTACCCATTTTGACCTTATTTTAGTATAAGGTGTAAGATGTTGGTCCACACCTAGTTTCTGCCATACTACCTTCCAGTTTTCCCAGCAGTTTTTGTCAAATACTGAGTTCCTATCCCAGAAGCTGGAGTCTTTGGGTTTATCAAACAGTATATTACTAAAGTCATTTACTACTGTGTCTCCTGTGCCTAACCTATTCCATCAATCCTCTACTCTATTTCTTAGCCAGTACCAAATAGTTCTGATGACTGCCACTTTATAGTAGAGCGTCAAATTTGGTACAACTAGGTCATCTTCCTGGGCATTTTTTTTTAATTAGTTCCCTTGATATTCTTGACCTCTTGTTTTTCCAGATGAATTTTTTAATTGTTTTTTCTAGCTCTATAATATAATTTTTAGGTAGTCTGACTGGTATGTCACAAGTAAATTAATTTAGGTAGAATTGTCATTTTTGTTGTATTAGCTTGGCCTATCCATGAGCAATTGAATTTTTTCCAATTATTTAGATCACATTTGATTTGTGTGAAAAGTGTTTTGTAATTGTGTTCACAGAGTTCCTGGGTTTGTCTTGCCAGGTAGAATCCCAAGTATTTTATATTTTTTACCATTACTTTAAAGGGAATTTCTCTTTCTATCTCTTGCTGCTGAACTTTGTTGGTCATGTATAGAAATGCTGATGATTTATGTGG
The DNA here is from genome assembly GCF_019393635.1 of Dromiciops gliroides. Taxonomy (NCBI): domain Eukaryota; kingdom Metazoa; phylum Chordata; class Mammalia; order Microbiotheria; family Microbiotheriidae; genus Dromiciops; species Dromiciops gliroides. Next base: position 659,375,357 of record NC_057863.1, on the reverse strand, counting down.
ATTTATTTTATATCCTGCTACTTTCATAAAGTTGATCATTGTTTCAAGTGTTTTTTTTTTTTAAGTGAAGCAATTGGGGTTAAGTGACTTGCCCAGGGTCACACAGCTAGTAAATGTTAAGTGTCTGAGGCCGGGTTTGAACTCAGGTCTTCCTGACTCCAGGGCTGGTGCTCTATCCACTGCGCCACCTAGCTGTCCCCTCAAGTGATTTTTGAGCTGATTCTCTAGGATTCTCTACCCTCATCCTCATCTGCAAAGAGTCACAGTTTTGTTTCCTCCTTGCCTATTCTAATTCCTTTAATTCCTTTTTCTTTGATTGCTAAAGCTTACATTTCTAGTACAATATTAAATAATAGAGGTGATAGCAGACATCCCTATTTCACCCCTGATCTTATTCAGAAGGCCTTTAACTTATCTCTATTACATAGGATCCTTGCTGATGGTTTTAGGTAGATAATGCTTATTGTTTTAAGGAAACCTCCACCTATTCCTAAACTCTCTAGTGTTTTTATTAGGGATGGGTGCTGTATTTTGTCAAAAGTCTGCATCTATTGAGATAATCATATGATTTGGGTTAGTTTTCTTATTGATCTGGTTGATTATGTTAATAGTTTTCCTAATGTTGAACCAGCCCTGCATTCCTGGTATAAATCCCACCTGGTCATAGTGTATTATCCTGCTGATCACTTGCTGTAATCTCCTTGCTAATATCTTATTTAAGATTTTAGTATCAATATTCATTAGGGAAATTGGTCTATAAGTTTCTTTCTCTGTTTTTGCTCTGCCTGTTTTTTGTATCAACACTATTTTGGTGTCATAAACGGAATTTGGTAGAACTCTTTCACCTATTTTTCCAAATAATTTGTATAATATTAGAATTAATTGTTCTTCAAATGTTTGGTAGAATTCACTTTTTTTTTGTTTGTTTTGTTGTTGTTGTTGTTTGTTTTTTTAGTGAGGCAATTGGGGTTAAGTGACTTGCCCAGGGTCTCACGGCTAGTACCTGTTAAGTGTCTGAGGCCGGATTTGAACTCAGGTACTCCTGACTCCAGGGCCGGTGCTCTATCCACTGCGCCACCTAGCTGCCCATAGAATTCACTTGTAAATCCATTTGGCCTGGAGATTTTTTCTTAAGGAGTTCATTAAAGGCGTGTTCAATTTAATTTTCTAATATGGGCTTATTTAAGGATTTTATTTCCTCTTCAGTTAACCTGGACAGTTTGTATTTTTGTAAATATTTACCCATTTCATTTAGATTGTCAAATTTATTGTCATACAGTTGGGCTAAATAGTTCCTAATTATTGCTTTATTTTCCACTTCATTAGTGGTGAAATCACCCCTTTAATTTTTTTTTTTTTTTAGTGAGGCAATTGGAGTTAAGTGACTTGCCCAGGGTCACACAGCTAGTTAAGTGTTAAGTGTCTGAGGCCGATTTGAACTCAGGTACTCCTGACTCCAGGGCCAGTGCTCTATCCACTGCACCACCTAGCTGCCCCCAAAGAAAGCCTTTCATTCTTGATACCAGTAATTTGGTTTTCTTCTTTCTTTTTTTTAACCAAATTAACCAAAGGTTTATCTATTTTATTGTGTTGGGTTTTTTTTTTTTTCATAAAACCAGCTCTTAGTTTTATTGATTAATTCTATAGTTTTCTTGCTTCCAATTTTATTAATTTCTCCTTTAATTTTCAGGATTTCTAATTTAGCATTTAATTGGGCATTTTTAATTTGTTATTTTTCTAGTTTTTAAAGTTGCATGCCCAATTCATTGATCTCTTTCTCTTTTTTATTGATGTAAGCATTTAGACATATAAAATTTCCTCATAGAACTTTTCTGGCTGCATCCCATAGATTTTGGTATGTTGTCTCCTTATTGTCAATCTCTTGGATGAAGTTATTGATTGTTTCTATGATTTGTTGTTTGATCCACTCAGTTTCCAATTAATTTTCTGTCTACCTTTCCATGGCTCTTTATTACATGTAATTTTTATTGCATCATGATCTGAGAATGATGCATTTACTATTTCTGCCTTTCTACATTTGACTATGAGGTTTTTGTACCCTAATACATGGTCAGTTTTTGAATATGTGCCATGTACTGCTGAGAAAAGGTATATTCCTTTCTATCCCCATTCAGTTTTCTCCAGAAATCTATCATGTCTAACTTTTCTAACATTCTATTCACCTCTTTAACTTCTTCCTTATTTATTTTGTGGGTAGATTTATCTAATTCTGAGAGGGGAAGATTCAGATCCCCCACTAGTGTAGTATTACTGTCCATTTCCTCTGGTAACTAATTTAACTCCTCTAAGATTCTGGATGCTCTACCACTTGGCGCCTACTTGTTTAGTATTGATCTTACTTCATTATCTCTAGTACCTTTTAACAAGATATAGTTTCCTTCCTTATCTCTTTTCATTAGATCTATTTTTGCCTTTGCTTTGTCTGAGATAAGGATTGCTACCCCTGCTTTTTTTACTTCAACCGAAGCCTAATATATTCTGCTCCAACCTTTTACCTTTGCTCAGTGTGTATTTCTCTGCTTCAAATGTGTTTCTTGTAAACAGTATATTGTAGGATTCTGGTTTTTAATCCACTCTGCTATTCACTTCTGTTTTATGGCAGAGTTCATCACATTCACATTCACAGTTATTATTACTGTCTATTTCCCTCCTTTCTATTTACCCCCTTTGTACTCCTACCCACGCTTCTTTCACCTCCTCACCAACAATTTGTTTCTGTCCTCTGCCTCCCCTATTCTGCCCTCCCTTCTATCAGTCCTCCCCTTTTTCCCTTACCCTTTTACTTCCTTAAAGAATAAGCTACGGGGGGGGGGGGGGGCAGCTAGATAGTGCAGTGGATAGAGCACCGGCCCTGGAGTCAGGAGTACCTGAGTTCAAATCCGGCCTCAGACACTTAACACTTACTAGCTGTGTGACCCTGGGCAAATCACTTAACCCCAATTTCCTCACACACAAAAAATGAAGAATAAGCTATGTTTCTTTATCCAAATGAAGGTATATGTTATTCCCCCTTTGAATCAAATCTAGTGAGAGTAAGGTTGAAACAATGTTCACCCCTCCCTACTTTCCCTCTATCATAATAGGTTTTTTGTACCTCTTCATATGATGTAATTCACCCCATTCCATCACCCCTTTCCTCTTCTCCCCATAAAGTCCCTTTTTAAGCCCTTAATTTTCTTGATATCATCACATCAAAGACAGTTTATATTTATACCCTCTGTGTATAATCCTTCTGTCTGACCAAATATATAGACAGTTCTCAAGAGCTATAAGTATTATCTTCCTATGTAGGAATATAAAGAGTTTAACCTTATTGAATAATTTTTCCCCATTTACCTTTTTAAACTTCTCTTCAGTCTTGCATGTTAAGATTAAATTTTCTATTCAGTTCTGGTCTTTTCATCAGAAGAACTTGAAAGACCCGTATTTCATTGAATGTCCATCTTTTCCCCTGAAAGAGAATGGTCACTTTTGCTGGGTAATAGATTCTTGGCTGCAATCTAAGCTCCTTTGCCTCCAGAGTTATTTGGGATGTGACATATCATTTACATCTCCACCCATAGTATCAGATGGAGGTGGGGCTCTGGGACTGGGGTCATTGAGGCTCTGCCTGGTCCCCTCTCCTCTGGGATCCCCAGTCCCTTCTTCCTCCTGGGTCTCTACAGGAAGATGGGAGGGGCAAGAGGCCAAAGACAAGGAATTAGAGAGGGTAGGAGGTCCTTTTCCTGTTCTGGCCAAGCTCACTTCCAAGCCTTACCCTCTCTGTTGTCCTCCTGTTCTGGTTAGAGTCTCTCCCCTGAGGGCAGGTCATTTGCAAGTGCTCTGAGACTTCAAGCTCTGTAATTCCAGGTAGGCCAGTGTCCACCCTAGGAGGAAAACGCAAAGACAATGTCTCTCCCACTCTGAGACCCTTCTCCCTCCCCAGGCCAGTTTGCTGACCACCGAAGCCCCTTTCAAGGAGAGAGCCTGGAACCAGAGAGGATGGCCCCAGGGACCCAGAGACCCTCATCCCAGGTGAGTGCAGCCCACCCCCAGACCTGACCAGCATCAGCAAAGGTGGAATTCAGCAGAGCCAAGGAAGCCTTTACCTGTAACATGTACATTGTCCTCTCCAGGGCTGTCAGCAGAGCAGACATTGTCCTCCTTGTTCTGCTCATTTCCTTCTGCCTCAGGCCACCCCAGTCTTCCCTGCTCTCTCTGAATCTCTCTCATTTGTCATTTCTTAGGTCAAGTCAATGAGTATTTAGACAGTGGCTCCTCTGTGCCAAGTACTGTGCCAACCTACAGGGGATGCAAAGGAAGGTTTAAACAATAACAGTCCCTGCCCTCAAGGGTCTCACAGTCTCCTTGGGAGATAACATGGCAACAGCTGGGTCCACACAAGGTCTCTACAGTATGAATGGGAGGCCCCCTCAGAGGGAAGGCCCAAGCAGTGTCAGGAACCAGGAAAATCTCATTTTCAGAAGGTGAGGATTTTGCTGAGATGTGAAGGAAGCCAGTGCTGGGGGCCTTGTGACATGTTTCTAGGGGCTAGCTCAGCCAAAGAATTGGAGGCGTCTCACAAATCTTGTGTTAAAATGGAAAATCATTCACTTCTTTGTACCTAAGTCCCATTTTACCCCCATTTTTTAAGGATACACCTGAGCAGGGAAGGCCACAGGGAATGCTTTATTCTTGTCCCCTATCATGGTGGGCTGAGCTAGACCTCAGGGCCAGATGCCCACACCTGCCTCCAAGTGGGTGCTGACAAAACCCTGAGCATTGCTTAAGTCTGGATGTCGTGTGACTGTAAATCAAAGAGAATCTAGAAGTAGCCTGGCTGGCTATTCATACCTCAGACAGTGGGGCCACCCACTGAGACTGAGGATCCCGACAGGAGAAAGCAGAGTGTACACCCCACCTGGGAAATCCAAGAGCCACATGACCAGCCCACCTTTTTACCTGCCTGATGACTTTTACTGGGTTCCAGCATCATAATGTTGGGAGACTTGTGACCTGGATAAGGAAGCCCCTCACCCATGAATTGGAGGCTCATCACAAACCTTGTAAAATGAAAAGTGATTTATTAGGAGAGAGGAATATATGACCAGGAGACAGAATCACTGCTGAAAACCTGTCTCCCCTGGTAAGAGAAGAGCTGGTCCTTTCTATGTTTACACACAAAAGCTGTGTGCAAAGCAGTTAGGAGGGGCAAGACCACTGGCAGGGAAACAACTGGTAAGGAGTGCCTGGGGAGGAGTAGCACCCACCCTCATCAGTGTATCATCTTTGTTCCTTGCAGACCAGAGTCTTTTTACTCAGCGACACCATATTCTGGAGATGGGAGGTGGAGCTGCTTTCCCCTTGGGAAACTTTAATGATTCCTTGGGGTTTAGGGTCCCTCCTCCCACAACACCCGGAGGCCCAGGTGAGGAGGGGGTCAGTGCAAGCATGAGAGACAGTCATTGGAAAGGCACAGATCAGGTGATGGAGGGTCTTGGTCAAGGATCATCCAGGAGGCCAGTGTCCCCAGGTCAGAGAGAAGAGGACTGAGGTGCAAGAAGACAGGACAGGGTTATCTGGTATCTGCTGTGTGCTGGGAGCCATATAAACATGATCTCCCATGATCCTGTTGGGACATTTGTCAGGGTCCTTCCTAGGGACGGCCAGAATAAAGGAGCACAAGTTTCAGCCAGACAGTAAACTCTGGTTTGTCTATTCTCTCTGAAGAGTGACGTCCTCCCTGAGTGGGTGATGGACATGTGTGTCTCAGAGTTCCACAGATGATGGAAAGACAGTCTCCCCTCCTGAGTTATATGACCTAACCTTTGGGTAGCATGGGTTAGGTCTTATTATCATAGACAGGCTTACAAAGAGGTTTTAGATAAGTTTGGGTTGGGGCACAGAGATAGAAAAAGGTACTTTTTAATCATAAAAGTATTTTATTATTTTCCAGTTACATGTAGAGATAGTTTTCAACATTCCAGGGCAGGGCAGGGCAATAAGGGCTAAGTGACTTGCCCAGGGTCACACAGGTAGTAAGTGCCAAGTGTCTGATGCTAGATTCCAACTCAGGTCCTCCTGAATCCAGCTTAATCCACTGAGCCAATTAGCTGCCACTCAACATTTGTTTTTATAAGATTTGTAATTTTTCTCCCTTGCTCCCCCCCTCCAAAGACAGCAAGCAGTCTGATATAGGTTATATAAGTACTATCATGTTAAAATATATCTGCTTATGTAATGAAAGAAGAATTAAAACAAAAGGGAAAAACCTCAAAAAGGAAAAAAGAAAGACAAAAACAGTAGAAGCAGTATAGTGCCATCTGCATCTAGATTCCACAGTTCTTTATTCTGAATGTGGAGAGCATTGTCCATCATGAGTCCTTTGTAGTTATCTGGGACCATTGTGTTGCTGAGAAAAGTTAAATCTATCACAATTGATCATCACACAAATTTGTTGATCCTGTGTATACAGTGTTCTCCTGGTTCTGCTCATCTCACTCAAAGTCAGTTCATGTAAGCCTTTCTAGGTTTTTCTGAAATCTATCTGTTCATCATATTTTATAGCATAATAACATTCCATTACATTCATATATCAGAATTTGTTTAACCATTCACCAGTAGATGGGCATCCCTTTAATTTCCAATTCATTCCAACCACAAAAAGAGTATTTATATATATATCAGGGCAGTGTGGTTTAAGTGAGTTTCCCAGGGTCATACAGCTAGTGTCAAGTGTCTGAGGCTGGATTTGAACTCAGGTCCTCCAGAACTCAAGTCTGGTGCTTTATCCACTGCACCACCTAGCTGCCCCAGCTATAAATATTTTTGCAGATGTGGGTCCTTTTCCCTTTTTTATGATCTCTGGGATAAAGACCTAATAGTGGAGAAAAGTTACATTTTGAGCAAAAGTAAAAACTGTGAATTGAGACTTAGACTTGAAAGTTCAGATACAAAGATGTTTAGCATTGGTACTCAAAACCAGTCTAAAGAAGATAGGAGCAGCTTGAGTAGTCAGGGAGTTAATCCCCATTTGCTAAGCCCTTTGTACTTCCTTGGACAGAATAACAGGACAGGAAGTGAGTCCTGTGTGTTCTCCTTAAGTGACTGGGGAAGAGAGGTCCTGAAGGGGACATTCATTCAGTACCTTGATTTAAAAACAACCAGTCTAGCATCAAATGGAGCTAATGATGTTTTCCCAAAAGTTCACTTTAAGGACCATGAGCCACTTGGTACATCAGAGCCTGAGTGTTACAAGTTGGGGGATGAGAATGTAAAAGATGTCCTTGTGCTTCCCAGAGTTAAAGGAGGAAAGAGACTGGTTGGGGATGGCATAAAGATGGCCAGAGAACAGCAGGAGGGGGACAAGGGTTGGGCCTGTGGAAAGTTCTTCCCAGTGAGCATGGCCAGGGCTCTGGGGGGGCTCTAGAGGGCTGAGTGAAGCAGGAATCATGGCATGTTCAGGGAAGAATAGTGCCCCTGGGGTGAGGGCTGCCAAGGCCTTTTCAGGGCTGCTTTCCCCTTTGATGTCTACCTGGTCCAGCCAGGCCTCCCCTGGCTCCAAGAAGCTGCATCATGCACAGCAGCCACAGCCCAGTCAAGTATTTCAGCACAAGGACTAACCAGGTTGGGGTTAACTGAGGTGGGGGGGGGGCAGGTGTCTACCCCAAGCGTGTGAAGACGTCCCCCTGTGGAATGGGTGGATAAGAACACTTTATCCCAATGGCCATGAAGGCAGCTGAAGCAGGTGCTTTGGAGCACTGAGAGCTTGCTTGGACATTGAAGACCAAGGTATTCCCCTGACAAGCCCAGGCCATGCCCTGCAGCTCAAGCCATCACCAGGTACCTTGACTGTTCTGCCCCGGACTGTGACAGCTCTGGAAGCAGGAGTGAGGCTGGTGACTTGGTGCAGCTCTGACTCAAATGCAAGTTCTGAATGAATTAGAAGACATCTCCCATAGCACTTTACTCAATGTCCTGTGACGACAGGCGCATGATGTAGTAGCAGATTCACTGGGAGGTATAGCTACTACCCTGCACACAGGTGGCCTAGGCCCCAGCCCTCTTCTCCCTGAAAGCAGCAGGGGTACATGGCAGCCCCCTGGCTATCTTAGCATTGCTGGCCAGATTCTTATGCACTGGTCCCCTCTTGGGATGAGGAATGGGATAGAAAAGATGCCCTAAAAATCATCTGCTTACTCCACCTTGGCGGGATTAGCACAGCAGGCGGGGATCCCACCTTCCTGTCAAAACAAAAAACAGAAAAAAAAATTCTGCACGGGTGATTCCACTCCCCATCAGTATATGAAATGTGGGCACCCATAGGGACAGCAGACAATCAAGTAGGCCTGAAAGATGAACAGAAATGAAAGAGAACTCAGGCAGATCACATCCCAACAGCAGCCCTAAGTACGACATGGCTGGCCAATGAAGGCCAGCTTCCTGAAGCTGGAGCTGGAGACACTTTTTTTTTTTTCTGGACTGGTCACAGTGAAGGGGAGCCCAGGGAATCTGGCATAGGTTTTGCCATCAAAACTAATCTAGTCACCAAGCTTGTATGCCTACCAAGAGGAGTGAATGAAAGGCCTGTGACAATGTGCTTGCCTTGCAGAAAAATGCCAAGGCTATGGACCAAAGACCTATGGTGCATCTCAACTACTCAGTGAGGAAGGGGACACACTGGTAAATGATAAGGACATGATCCTGGAGAGATGAGCTGAACACGTCCATAATGATCTCAACAGACTGTCATCAATCAATCATGAAGCCACTGGTCATTTACCTCAGGTTGAAGTCAATCCCTCTCTAACCAGATTTCCAACTGAGGAAGTTTGAGTGCCATTAGCTCCTCCCCTCTGACAAAGCAGCTGGTGCTGATTTTATTCCAGCTGAGATTTACAGTGTGTGGGTCCATTGCTCCTACAAACCTTGGCTAACATTTTCTGGAGTATATGGAAAGAGGAAGTTATCCCCCAGGAGCTCAGGGATACCTCCATTGTCCATGTGTATGAAGGTAAAGGAAATGGATTGTCCTGTGACTATCAGAGGAGACTCTCTCTCCATCATTGCTGGCAAGATTCTTTCCACAGTCCTCCTAAACCAGCTGAGCCTTCCCATGGAAGATGGTCATCTACCTGAGAGCCAGTGTGGCTGCAGAAATGGCTGAGGAATGGTCAGTGTGGTGTTTGCTCACCGACAATGTGAAGTATAGATGCTGATTGAACCATACTATTTCTTTTGTTTTTGGTGCTGTTGTTTTTCTATTTTGAGGTTTTTCCTCATTGCTCTGATTCTTCTCTTATAACATGACAAATGCAGAAATAGGTTTAATGTTTTATACACACACACACACACACACACACACACACACACACACATATAAAAAACCTATATCAGATTGCCTACTGTGTAGGGGAATGTGTAGCGAGGGGAGGGAGGGGAAAAATCTGAAATTGCAAAGCTTGTATAAACAGATGTTGAGAACTGTCTTTACATGTAACTGGGAAAAAATAAAATGCTTTTATCAGAAAATAAAAAAAGAATGCTCTTCTTGCTTTTATCTAGGTAGGACTTTGTTTCAGCCTTTCAGGAAATTGACTAAGTTTGTTTTCTTTTTTCTCTTCTCAGGGATGACTAGTAATGTCCCCCCCCCCACCCACCCCCCCGAGTTTACAGTATTTGCCAACTTCTCATAAATTCTTTATAAAATTTCCTTAACATATCCCTTATGACATGTAACATATCATTTCAGGTGAGGAGACATTTCATATTACCTTGCTTTCTTCTCCATAGTTTGATACTTCACTCACAGAGAACATACCTTCTCCGGGTGAGCCTATGGGTAAAAGCATTGCATATTAAGACCCTTATTCAACTTTTATCATTCTAACATGATTCTCAGTTCAAATATAAAATGCTTTTCTCAATATTCCATTGGACTCTTGTTGGATGTGGTTTCAAGTGTTGTTGCTGACTCTCATAAATATATAAATTTTGGTCAAATGCCTTCTGTGCTTCAGTTACTTCCTATAAGTTGATGAGGGTTGGATTAGGTGAATTCTGAAGTCTTTTTCATCTCTAAATCATGTGATTTTTGATGGCTCAGGAGATGGTGACATTCAAGGATGTGGCTGTGGATTTCTCCCAGGAGGAGTGGCACCTCTTGGACCATTCTCAGAGAGAGCTGTACAAGGAGGTCATGCTGGAGAATGTCCAGAACCTGCTCTCTGTGGGTAAGGACTGTGGGGTCCAAATTTAATATAGGGAGAGTTAATTGACTGGCTCGCTATAATATTGGGGTCCCAGAAATAATGAGGCACCTCTAGGTACAAAGCTCCCTCCCCTCAGAACTGGCTTTTTAGGTATTTCTCCCAGGCCAATAAGAAAGGAGCCTAACAGCCTCTTTTCCAGAAATGAATCAAGTCTTATTAATGGGAATAAAATAAACAGCAAAGGTGAAATTAATAGAATCAAAGACAAGGGAACAGGGAAAGAGAAATATGGATAATCCTCCCAACTCTAACCTAAGTCTATACAATCCCCAAACTCTCTTCCAGTTCAGCTTATTCAAAAGAGCCGGGCTCGTATGTTAACTCACCCCCTGGGGCTCATTGCTTCAGTGGTACAAACAGCTTACAGCCAGGGCACAAAGGACTTGTCTGCTGCTGCTGCTCACACCAACGTGACTCTGGAAGAGAGCCAGCTCCCCTCAGGGAGCATTTCATCTTCCTCCCCCAGAAGGGGAGGTCCTTCAAAACTGCCTCTGGAGAGTGGTTTCTCCTGCTGACCTCAGCAGCACAGGGCACTCAGGGCAGGCCAGGTGTGGCCCCTCCCAATGAGTCAGCCAAATTCCAGTAATCTCACCACAGGACCTTTGCCTCTGGTGACTCTGAGCTGCTGACATGGCAGCTCCCTGCTCCTCATCCTGCCAGGCCTAGCAAGTCTATCCTGATGCTTCCTGCTTTGTTGCCTCAAATTCCAGTCCAGATGTTGGGAAAGGAAGGAAATGGAGCCTGCTTTATATCTAGCACTGGGCAAAGTGTATTATGCTCATTGTCATTTGACCTTTGCAACAACATCCCTATGAGTTGGGTAGTATTATCATTCCCATTTCATAGGTGAGGTAACAGGCAAACAGGTTACACCACTTGTCCAGGGGGACACAGCTCCCATGTGTCTGACACTGGTTTGAAATGGTCTTAGTAGCTCTAGGCCCTGGGCTGTTACCACTACAGTACCACAGCCTCCAATTTCTAGATGATTGAAGCTAGGCAGTGTTCCCATCCTTCCAGGAAAGAGGTGAATAAAGGGGAAGTTTTCTGATACCAAATGGCCTGTGTGATCTCAGGCTGCCTCCAAAGATCCCAGCAATCAATACCTTGGGAACTGTCCTTGAGACATCCTGGGAACCATCCTGTCCTCTTTGCTTGCATGTCTTCTTTCCAAAAGGAGGGCTAAATTGTACATTTCTCTCTATTCTCTTCCCTTCCTTATTCTACATTCCTAGGATTTCCAGTTTCTAGAGAAGATTTGAGCTATCCTTTCCAGGAAGGGGAATCACCAGGCATGGTAGAGCACAAAGGTCTGAGGGACTCCTGTCCAGGTGAGTGACATAAATCAGGTGTATGAGGGCTCTTATGACAGGAGGTCTCCTACCTGTTGTGGTGCAGGGAGTGCTGGACTTGTGGGCAGGAAGGTCTTACTTGGAATTGGTTTTTAGACCCATTTCAGCAGTGGGATCCTGTGCAAGTGACTGAAACTTAGAGCCCCAATTTCCTCATACAGGGGAGCAAGTCAAACTCCTTGACTTTTCAGTTTCCTTTGTGGCATTTAAAATTAAATGGGAGGGACCTATTTCTGTCCCAAGTTGTAGGGAAACTTAGCTGGGCTTTTGAATATATTGCTACTTAGAAATTAGAGGCTATAGCACCAGTTTGGGGCATTAAACATTTATTAAAGCATATTAAATGTTAGTGAAGATAGAGCACATGGCCCCAGAAGTTCAGAGGGGTTAGCGATAGAGGGCCATGTTGCTTGCTGCTCCTTCAGAGTCCCAAGGCCAAGAGAGAGCGTCTGCAAGCATAAGCTCTTTGAGGTCAGGAGGAGAGATGGCCCTTACACCCTGCTTCAAGCTAATTGGCCAGCATCATTCAAATCTCTTGGTTCATCGGACTAGAGGGTGGTCTGGAGCTGTATGTGCTGACGTCAGAGCCCAGAGGACAGACCCTCTGGGGGGCAAGGCTTTTCAGGTGTGTGTTGATTTAACTTCTGGTGTCTGTATTCACAGCCCAAGGTACAATTACATTTCCTCTGAAATTCTCCTGACTCTGGGCTGGCCTTAAGAAAGGGCAGGCAAAGCTCTCTGGGTCCCCTATAACCGCATTAATTTCTCACATCTTGTCATTTTGTCATTTTGTCATTTTGAACGTTGGGGCATGAAACTCTACTGAAAGCATCTCAAATGGGCAATTGTTTCCTAGTTTTTATTTGAGTCAATAAACATTTCTTAAGCACCTACTATGTCCCAGACACTGCTAAACACTGGGAACACAAAGAATGGCAAAAGATAAGCCTTGCTCTCAAGGAGTTCAGTCTAATGGGGAACACAGCATGTAAACAAGGATCTACCAACCCAATGCAGTTCTCTGTAATAATGTCAAAATATGCTGCCTAGGCTCTTTTTTTTTTCATGTTCCTCATGTAGTTTAACTATTTTTTTATTGTGTGAGGCAATGGTGGTTAAGTTACTTGCCCAGGGTCACACAGCTAGTGTTAACTGTCTGAGGCTGGATTTGAACTCAGGTCCTCCTGACTCCAGGGCCTGTGCTCTATCCATTGCGTCACCTAGCTGCCCCTTAGTCTAATTATTATTAAGTTGTTCCTCCTGGATATATTTTTCAGGTTTTTCTGAAAAGATAGTTTGTTTTCTTCTACTTTTATATTCTTTTCATTTTGCTTTACTTCTTCCTCTTGTCTCATTGAGTCATTAGCTTTCCTGTGTCTAATTCTGATTCTTAGGGAATTAGTTTCCCCAGTCAGCTTTTGCCTCTTCTTTTCCATTTGTCCAGTTGTATTTTCTAAGGCATTATTTTCTTTTTCCATATTACTGACTTTCTCTTTCAGAACTCTCATTTCTTCCAAGAGGGTTTTTTGATATTGAAACCAATTCTTCTTACCCTTTGAGACACCACCTGTAGGTGTTTTATCATTGTTCTGCTCTTAGTTTATGCTTTATTCCTCCCTGTCACCATGGTAATTTTCAATGGTGATGGTTCTTTTCTATTTCATATTCATATTATATCCTCTTTTTTGCCTTTTAAGGTTGAATTCTGCTCCTGGGGTACAGCATGCTCTGTCCCAAGCTTCTTTTGCTGGGGGCCAGGGGCCCAGTCATTAGCTTTTTGCTCTGAGGCCTCAGCTCCTTGCAGCCTCCTCACTGCACTGGAGTAGCCCAGCCCCGTTGGTCCTGTTGGGTAACAGAGACCCCAGGTGGCACATTACCTTCTGAATTGAAGCCAGGGGCCTCACAACTGGCCTGTTGTGCTACTACCTTGCTGAGCTTGGACTGTGGGTCCTCAGCTGCTGATCTGTGCTGAGGGTAATAGCCCTTTGGTGGCTTGGCCAGACACCCTCTGAGCTGACTTGTCCTCCCCTTTGACCCTGGTGACCCAGACCTTTCCTGAAGATCTGCCAGGATATCTTAAGTCAAAAGATTGTTTCACTCCATTTTTTTTGCAGGTTTTACACCTTCAGAAAATGTTCAAAAGCCTATTTTAAACATTTATTCTGAGGAAAATTTGGGGGAGCTCAGGCAGCTTGCTGGTTTCATTCCCCAGTCTTGGCTCTTTATCTATTTTTTTGATTAAGTTATGTCATGGGGCAAGTCACTCAACTCCAATTCCCTTAAATATCCTGAGCCATCTCCAGTGCTGCTGATCTATATCTTGCCACTGGACCCATGAGATCACCCTGAATGAATGAAGGACAAAGAACGACCTTCCCTTAATCTCTGAATGGGCATCGCCTCAGATGAACTGAGCCCTGAGAAAGACCTTACTTGAAAAGGCAAAAGTCACTCACTGCCTTTGGGATCATCTCCAGTGGTCCTGATAAACATCGAGCCACTGAACCCTGGTTGGTCTGGAGGAGAGAGTGAGGTTGGTGCCTTGGCACAGTCTTTCCTCACTCAAATCCAGTTCATTGTGAGTCATGACATCACCTCCCCAATATCTTGGTCCTCTTCGAGAAAGAAGGATGAACAAAAAGTACCAAAAATAATTGTTGTGTAGAGATAGAAAAAATGCAAATTTTATCTGGAAGAACAAAAGGACAAGAATATGAAGGGAACTAATAAAGAAATGCACAGGAAGGTGGCCTAGCCACGCCCAATCTAAAAGTATATTATAGTGCAGCAGTCCTCAACGTTCTCTGGTAATGGCTCAGAACTGCCGTGCAAGATCAGGGGAATAGGTTATGCACACCAAACAGAGGAGTCACGCACTAGAGTATATAGTTTGAGAAGCCAAGAGATTATGGCTTCTAGTATAAGAACTCCCTATTTGACAACAACTGGCTAACAGATAAATTGTATTGCAGAGCCTAGATATAGACAAACATCTCACACCTTATGGCAAGATACAGTCAAAATGAGTACATGAGTTAGATATAAAGGGTGCTACCAGCGGCAAATTAGGAAAGCAGAGAGTACTTTGTCAGATTTGTGGACAGAGGAAGATTTTAGGCCCAAACTAGAGATAGAGAAGATCAGGAAATGCAAAGTGAATCATTTTGCTTACACTAAATGAAAAAATGCTTGCAGAAGGAAAATCAATGTAACCAAGATAGAAGGAAAGCAGAAAGATGGGGAACAATGTTTTATAGCAAGTGTTTCTCAAAAAAGCCTCATATCTCAAATATAAAGAGAATATAACCACATTTATAAGAACACAAGCTATTCCCCTATGGATAAATGGCCTATGAATATGAACAGGCAGTTTTCAAGGTCAGGAATCATAGTTACCGCTACTCATATGAAGAAGTGCTTTAAATTACTTTTGAGTAGAGAGATGAAAATTAAATCAGCCACCTAACACCTCTCAGATTGGCTGATACAACAGAAAAGGAAAATGATAAATGTTGGAGATGTAGGAATATTGGAACACTAATGAATTGTTGCTGGAGTTGTGAACTGATCCAAAATCTGTCCAGAGCAATTTGTAACTATACGCAAAGGGCAATAAAGCTGTGCATAGTCTTTGATCCAGCAATGCCAAATAGATCATAAAAAAGAGACCTACATGTACAGAAAAGATTTGTAGCTGCCTTTCTTGCAGTTCCAAATTATTAAAAAGGGAAGAAATGGCCATGGATTGGGGAATGGCTGAACCAGTTGTGGTATATGAATGGAATACTATTGTGCTTAAAAAAATGATAAACAGGCAGATTTCAGAAAAACCTGGAAAGACTTAGGGGACTGAATCTGAGTGAAGTGAGCAGAAGCAGGAGAATGTTGTACATAGTAACAGCACCATTGTGGGGTGATCAACTGTGATAGACTTAGCTCTTCTGAGTAATACCATGCTCCATGACAACTCCAAAGTTCTCATCATGGTAAATACTCTCCACATCCAGGGAAAAGAACTGTGGCCTCTGAATGCACATTGGACCATCCTATTTTGACTTTTTGAGGGGTTTTTTTGTTGGTTTTGCTTTTTCTTCCCTTTTGTTGTGATTTTTTTTTACATGGGACTACTGTAGAAATATGCTTAATTTGATATATAACATATATATCAAATTAAGCATTTGATATATAACATATATATCAAATTAAGCATTTGATATATAACATATATCAAATTAAGCATATTTCTACATTAGTTCCATGTATATATCATATATCAAGTCATTTTTTTAAATCTTAAAAGTATTTTATAGGGGCAGCTAGGTGGCGCAGTGGATAGAGCACCGGCCCTGGAGTCAGGAGTACCTGAGTTCAAATCCGGCCTCAGACACTTGACACTTACTAGCTGTGTAACCCTGGGCAAGTCACTTAACCCTCATTGCCCTGAAAAAAAAAAAGTATTTTATACTTTTCCAGTTACATGTAAAGATAGTTTTCAACATTTGGGTTTTTTTTTTCTTTTTTTTTTTCTTTGTTTTTTTTTTCAGGGCAATGAGGGTTAAGTGACTTGCCCAGGGTTACACAGCTAGTAAGTGTCAAGTGTCTGAGGCCGGATTTGAACTCAGGTCCTCCTGAATCCAGGGCCGGTGCTTTATCCACTGTGCCACCTAGCTGCCCAACATTTGTTTTTATAAGATTTTGAGTTCTAAATTTTTTCCTCCCTGCTGGATATGGAGAGCATTTTCCATCATGAGCCCTTTGGAACTATCTTGGATCATTGTATTGCTGAGAAGAGCTAAGGCGATCACAGCTGATCATTGCACGATGTAATAGGCAGTTCTTCATATATATATTTCTTATTTTCTAGTAGCATGTAGAGATAGTTTTCAACATTTGTCTTTAAAAGATTTGTAGTTTCAAATTTTTTCTCCTCCTCTGCCTCCCCTCAGTCCCCCTTCCCCGAGGCAGCAAGTAATCTGATATATATTATATATGTACAGTCACACTAAACCTATCTCCGCATTAGCTGGGAAAAAAGAATCAGAGCAAAAGGGAAAACCTCAAACAGGGAATAACACAAACACTCAAGTGGGTATAGTAATATATTTTGCCCTCAGTGGAAGTGGGAGGGGAAGGGGAAAAGGGGAGGAGAGGTGAAGGGAGTGAGGGCAGATTGGGGCAGGGAGCAGTAAAAAGGAAAATACTTTTGAGGAAGGTTAGGGTGAAAGAAGATAGAAAATGGAGTAAATATCAAGGGGAGGGAACGGGATGGAGGGTAATACAGGAAGCAATAGTAAGTGTGAAAGAAATGATGAGCAGGATGCCATCAGAAGGTCTTATGGAAAATGCAAACCATCAACAGAGGAAGAGCTGATAGTGTTTGAATACAGATTGAAGTGTGGTTTTGTTTATTGGTTTCTCTTTCTGGAGTTGTTCTGTCTGTTTCACAATTTGACTAATGTGAAGATGCCTGGCATGACTGCACATGTGTGACTAATTTGAATGGCTTGATTCCATAGGGATGGTGGGGGAGGGAGGAAGAAAAGTTAGAACACAAGGTTTTTTAAAAAATCAATGTGAAGAAATAATGAGCAGGCAGATTTCAGAGAAACCTGGAAGGACTTGCATGAACTGATGCTGAGTGAGATGAGCAGATCCAGGAGAACGTTGTACACAGTATCAACAACATTCTGTGTTGATCAACTGATAAACTTGACTCTTCTCAGCAATACAATGTTCCAGAAGCCTTCCAAAGGACTCATGATGGAAAATGCTCTCCAAATCCAAAAAAACCAAAACAAAAAACCTCTGGAATCTAGATGCAGATTAAACCATGCTATTTCTACTTTTTTGGGGTGGGTTTGTTTTCCTCTTTTGAGGTTTTTCCCTTATATCACATTGCTTATTATATTGGGGAGGGAGGAGGGGATAGAGGGAGGAAGAAAACTTTGGAATTCAAAATCTTACAAATACAAATTTGAAAAGGCTTTACATGTAACTGTAAAAAATAAACTACTATTAAGATTGGTGAAAAATTATATATATATATATATATACATATACATATACATACACACACATATATATATATTTAAAGCGGGTTTTTTATGGTTCCAAATAATTGGAAACTGAGGCAATGCCCATCATTTGGGGAATGGCTGAACAAGTTGTGGTATAGGAATGTAATGAAATAATAGTGTGCTATATGAAATGACGAGCAGACCGATTTCAGAAAAACCCAGAGAAGGCTTCTATCAACTTATCCTGAGTAAAATTGAGCAAAACCAAAACCTTGTACACCATAACAGCAACATTGTGCGATGATCATCTATGAAAGACTTAGCTCTTCTCACTAATACAATGATCCAAGACAATTCCAAAGGACTCATGATGGAAAACGCTATCCATATCCAGAGAAAAAATGATGGAGTCCAAAGGAACACTGAGACGTGCGATTTTCACATTTTTTCTGTTTTTTGTTTCTCATGGTGTGAGTGAGATTTTCCCCACCCCTTAAATGTACATGATTTAACAGTAGTAGTAATCAGTTTATAGACTACAAACTGTGATTTAAATGATTTAGATATTCTTTAGTTGGTTAAGAAAATGATAATGAAGTAACTAAATAGATATTGAAAGGATCTAAGGGAAAGGCTAACTTGCCTACTCGACAAGCTTAACCAAAGGTATAACTACCTGACTTCCAATTGTGCTTAGGCATAGCCACCAATCAGCTTAAAGATCAAATAATTAAAATAGTACCTTCTGAGGTATAAGGGAACAATGAGAGCTGGAGAGAAGTTGGAAAGCCAAGCTTAACCAATATAGTGGAATGTCTTGATAGCTCGGAAAAATATCAGAAAAATATAGGCCAGAGAGGATACATCCAAGATGGCAAAGGTGCAATCCAGTATCTGGTTTCATATGTTATGAGCCTGTTACTTAGTAACAGTGTTATTTAAAACAATATGTAGAATTGCAAGTGCCTATGCTAGTACTTGATGGTTTCTTTCCCCCTAAAAGTATTCCATACTTGTTGTATGTGTACCACTTCAGTTATGAGAAATAGTGGGAGGAGTCATTTTCTCTAAATATTCCTGAATCCTGAGGCTTAGGGTCTTTGGGTCCTAGAACTGAGACCAGTTTTATTGTAGGAAAGTATCCTCTCAATAAACCTATTTTCTTTTCCCTTTCTTTGTCTAACACTGCAACTTTGACATTTTCACTATGGTGCCTTTCCCCCTTTGACCTGTTTTTTCTTTAACAACATGAACAATATGGAAATGTATATACATCATTCCACATATATAAGCTATATTAGATTGCTTACCATTTTGGCAAGGGGGAAAGGAAATGGAGGAAGGGGAAAAAATTGAAACTCAAAATTGTGTGGGAAAAAAATTTTGAAAGCTACCATTACATGTAAATGGAAAAAAACAAAACAAAACAAAAAAAACCCTTATTTTTCCAAAATAAAATAAGCCATCTTGCAGGTGTTTCCAAATATTCATTCTGCCTATTGTAAATGAAAAATTCTTCATTTTGACTGAGGAAATAGAATATGAATAAGTTTACATTATGCCACATGACAAAAAACATATGTTTAGGTGTATGTATCTTTCTGTTAATACATAATTGTTTTCTTCAGGTGGAGAGACCACGTTGGTTGTGAAGAAGATGGCTACAAAGTTGAACATTTCTGTGGAAGAATTTGGCCAGCATAGATTTGAGAGTGATGGTGCAAAGGCCTTTGGTTGGAACTCCAATCTTATTAGGCATCAGAACATTCACAATGGAAAAAAGTTTTATAAATGTAATCAGTGTGGAATGGCTTTCACAGAGGAATCCCCTCTTGTAGTACATCAGAGAATCCACACTGGAGATAACCCTTATGAACGTAATCGGTGTGGAAAGACATTCACAGAGAGTTCCAGGCTTGCTCACCATCAGAGAGTCCACACTGGAGAGAAACGTTATGAATGTGATCAGTGTGGAAAGGCTTTCACAAAGAGCTCCAATCTTGCAGCACATCAGAGAATCCACACTGGAGAGAAACCTTATGAATGTCATCAGTGTGGAAAGGCTTTTACTCAGAAATCCCATCTTGCGAAGCATCAGAAAATCCACACTGGAGAGAAACCTTATGAATGTAATCTGTGTGGAAAGACTTTCAAAGAGAGAGCCAATCTTGCTGCACATCAGAGAATCCACACTGGAGAGAAGCCTTATGAATGTAATCAATGTGGAAAGACTTTCACAGAGAGATCCAGTCTTGATGCACATCAGAAAATCCACACTGGAGAGAAGGCTTATGAATGTAATCAGTGTGGAAAGGCTTTCACAGAGAATTCCAGTCTTGCTCAGCATCAGAAAATCCACACTAGAGAGAAACGTTATGAATGTAATCAGTGTGGAAAGGCTTTCACAATAAGCTCCAATCTTGCTGCACATCGGAGAATCCACACTGGAGAGAAACCATATGAATGTCATCAGTGTGGAAAGGCTTTCACACAGAAAGCCCATCTTGCTAAGCATCAGAAAATACACACTGGAGAGAAACCTTATAAATGTAATCAATGTGAAAAGACTTTCAAAGAGAGATCCAATCTTGCTGCACATCAGAGAATGCACACTGGAGAGAAACCTTATGAATGTAATCAGTGTGGAAAGGCTTTTACACGGATCTCTAGTCTTGCTGCACATCACAGAATCCACAATAGAGAGAAACTTTATGATTGTAATCAGTGTGGAAAGGCTTTTACAGAGAGATCCAGTCTTGATGCACATCGCAGAATCCACAATGGAGAGAAATCTTATGAATGTAATCAGTGTGGAAAGGCTTTCAAAGTGAGCTCCAATCTTGCTAAGCATCAGAGATTCCACACTGGAGAGAAACCTTATGAATGTAATCAGTGTGGAAGGCTTTCACAGAGAGTTCCTGTCTTGCTGCACATCAGAGAATCCACAATGGAAAGAAACCTTATGAATGTAATCAGTGTGGAAAGGCCTTCACAGTGAGCTCCCATCTTGCTAAGCATCAGAGAATTCATGCTGGAGCAAAACCTTAGGAATATAATCAGTGTGGAAAGGCTTTCACATGGATCTCTGATCTTGCTGCACAACAGAGAATCCACACTGGAGCAAAACCTTATGGATGTTATCAATGTAGAAATAAATTCATAGAGAGGTCTATTCTTGCTCAGCATCAGAAAATCCACACTGGAGAGAAACCTTATGAATGTAATCAGTGTTGAAAGTCCTTCACCCAGAGCTCCAGTCTTGCTGCACATCAGAGAATCCACACTGGAGAGAAAGCTTATGAATGTAATCAGTGTGGAAAGTCTTTCACAATGAGCTCCAATGTTGTTGTACATCAGAGTATCCACACTGGAGAAATCTGAGAAATATATATAGTAAAACTTTCAGGTAATATTCATATTCTATAGAAATCTTATCACTGTTACAAATTAGAAAATATCTTCAGTTGTCATTCAGAGCTTGTTCAAATTTAAGGAATTCATTTTACTTTTTTTGCCATTTATTTAGAATTTTATTTTCCCCACAATTACATGTAAGAACTATTTTAAAGTTCATTTTAAAACATTATTTTTTCTATGCCCAAATTGCTATGGGACTGTGCATCCCCTTTGACCCAGTAATACCACTACTAGTTCCGTATCCCAAAGAGATCATCCAAAAGGGATGTGATGGCTAAAACTATATATGTGTGGTCATCTGTCCCCAGTTTGGGGAAAGCTAACTATGACAACAATTTAATAGTTTAGGTACTTAACATTTATTAAAATATATTAAAGGTTGGTGAAGAGAGATGAAGTTTGTCTTATATAATAGGAAGAATAGGAAAACCTGTCTACCCTAGAGGAGAGATCAGAGTTCACACCCCTACCTGGTTCTTCCAGCAACCCCCCACAAGGTTCCAACCACCAACTGACCAAACCAACTGCCTTCCACACTGCTTCAAGGTGAGTGGTTGAGAGTGTTCTCATGTTGATGTGAGGTAACTTCTGGACACTGAACCTTAGGTTAACCCATGCTTTCAGCAGGGGGCCCCTGGTAATAATATTCTCCTAACCCACCCTGTGCTTCATTAAGAAACAATAGTTTCAGGGCAGCTAGGATGCACAGTGGATAAAGCACTGACCCTGGATTCAGGAGGACCTGAGTTCAAATCTAGCCTCAGATACTTGACTAGCTGTGTGACCCTGGGTAAGTCACTTAACCCTCATTACCCTGCAACCGCCCCCCCCAAAAAAAAAACCACAATAGTTTCCTTAAACGAAGCAATCACTTTGTAGATACTTATAAATAACAATGTAAGGGCAATGAAAAGAGAGAAAAGAAATTGAATGATACACTCCCCTTTCGTAGGTGGATATTATAAATCATGTATGCAGTAGGGAAAAGAAAACAGGAAAATTTCCATTTAAGTCTTTGGAAGTCTTTTCTCAGATGATTCTTGGGATGTCCTCTGGATATAGCTCTGGATTCTGGGCATGGTCTCAGATGTGGTTGTAAAAAAAAAAAAAAAAGCCAGGTGTTTCAGATACTGATGATCAGCTAGAAAGGCTCCTCAGCTGGAAAATTTCCTACAAAATTGATCTTAACACAACTTTAGATGTCTTGGGCAATAACCAAATCAAACAATGAGTGTCCTCAAAAATATGTTTAAGGAAATTCAGAATCTTTTAGAGTTATAATAAAAACAAAAATTGAATTTTCTTTTTGTTCTTCAAACTTAATATTACTGTAATTAAACCCCTCTGTGTAGAATAAATTGAGAAGACAATTGTGATATTAATTAAGAAAAGAATTTTTTTTTATGTTTGTTTCATCACTTCTTGAATCATTGGCCTAATTATCCTCATGCCATTATGAGAAAGTAAAGAATCTATTATAACTGGTAACAGATGCAAAGGCCTTGAGAAGACCCTGACTGAGACCCCAATATCCCTGAGCAAGTTGATAAGTTCACCTAGAAAAACAATACTTCGAAGATGTCACAGGAATCAATGAAAAAAAATATGAAAGAAGGTGTTCTAGCAGTACCAAATCTCAAACTGTATTGTATACTGGCAATTATCAACACAATCTGGTACTGGCTGATAAACAGAAAAGTCGTGGGAGGTGAAAAGGGGGGGATAGAGACAAGATGGTGGAGGAAAGGAATTAAGTTCTCAGACCTCCTGAAACAATTCCTTTTTTTTTTTTTTTTTTTTGGTGAGGCAATTGGGGTTAAGTGACTTGCCCAGTATCAAACAGCTAGTACGTGTTAAGTGTCTGAGGCTGGATTTGAACTCAGGTCTTCCTAACTCCAGGGCCAGTACTCTATGCCCTGCATCACCTAGCTGCCCCTAAAGATAGTTTTCAACATTTGTTGTTTTTTTTTTTCTTTTGGTAGGGCAATGAGGGTTAAATAACTTCCCCAATATCACACAGCTAGTAAGTGTCAAGTGTCTGAGGCTGCTGACACAATTATTCCAAAAAGTTCCAGACACATTGATAAGACAACTTCTGGAGCAGCAGAACCCACAAAAAGAGAGGCTGAGATTATTTTCCAGCCAAAGACGGTTGGGCAGAAGGGGGCCGCTGTGTTGGGCTGGGAGTGGAATCCAACCCCATGATTGTGCCAACACACATCCACCTCTCAGGCAGGCTGTGCCAGAGAAACTTAACCCCAAGCATTCAAATCAATGTCTTCTGGAACTAAGCTTACAGTCAGATGAGAGGGCTGAACAGCTGGGTGAGGGGGAAATATACCAGCAGGTATAATAATAATCCCAGGTCAAGGAGAAAATATGGCAAGCAGCCAGAAAGAAACAATTCAACTATGGTTGAGCCATGGGGAAAGGATAGCACAGGATCTAGCACCTTCTACAATAAAGGATTAGAGGGCATAGAATATGATATTCTGAAGGGCAAAGGAACTGGGATTACAAACAAAAATAACCTACCCAGCAAAACTGATTATAATTTTTCAGGGGAAAAAATTCAACTTCAATGAGAGGATTTTCAGGGACTTGTTTTTGGTTTTTTTTGGTGAGGCACTTGGGGTTAAGTGACTTGCCCAGGGTCACACAGCTAGTAAGTGTCAAGTGTCCGAGGCCAGATTTGAACGATGATGAGGATTGATGGATGATAATTGATTAATGATTGATTGATTGATGATGATGGCAAACATGGTACTTACTTTGATGGGCTATTGTGAAGAAAATTCTTTTTCAAGTTTCAGGTACTATAAAAAAGTTATTTTTTACTGTTGTTTCAATAATCAACCTCATGTGTTCATTGTAAGGAAATCTCTCTTTAAAGTACTATATAAATGTAGTTTACTATTTTAAAAAAATAGATGACCAGAATTCTATCAAAAAATCCTGGAGGGACCTGCATGAGCTGATGCTAAGTGAAAAGTACTGTATACAAAAAAGTAATATTGTGAGATGATCTTCTGTGAATGATTCCATTATTTTCAGCGATGTAATGATCCAAGACAACTCTGAAGGACTTATGAAAAATGCAGTCCATCTCCAGAGAGAGAACTGATGGTATTTAAATACAGATTGAAACACAATTTCTTTGGTTACTTTATTGGAAACAGACAAACAAATGATGATCAGGATGCTATCAGAAAAACCTAGAAAGATCTACATGAACTGATGCAGAGTGAAATGTGCTGAAGACAACATAACAGCAATAGTGTAAGATGATCTGCTGTGAATGACTTGGTTATTTTAAGCTATGCAATGATCCAAGATAACTCTGAAGGAATTATAAAAATTGCAGTCCATCTATGAAGAAAGAACTGATGTTGTCTGAAAAAGATTGAAGCATAATTTTTTGATAGTTCCTTAAGATGAAGTTTTGTTGGGATTTTTTGTCTGTTTTCTTTTACAACCTGGCTAATGTGGAGATGTTTTGCATGATTATTCAGGCATAACTTATATTGAGTTGCTTGAGTTCTTGGGAGTGAGGTGGGGAGGAAGGGAGGAAGAGAAGTTGAGACAAAGTTTAAAAAATTGATGTCAAAATTTGTTTTTAAATGTAATTTGGAAAAATAAAATGCTAAGACAAAAACAGAAACAAAAAACACTCCATATGGTCTGACAGGGCCAGGGGTCAGTGAGACTAGCACTCCCTCATTCCTAGAAACTGTCTCCTTTAATGCAACATGAGATCTTGTATGCATTTTGGGTGGCTGCAGGCTCCTGCTGACTGCCCTAGAGTTTGCTTCTACTCAGACTCCACATATATCAATCAGAAAATAAACACTGACTGACTGTAAGAGCTATACAGACATTTAGGGTGCTATTAAGAAAGCCAGCATGTGGTGGTGGGGGGCACGGGGGACAGAGCTAAGATGGCAGAGGGAAGCCAGCAAGTTGCGTGAGCTTTCCTTTGGTTCCCTCAAAAAGGACATTAAATCAAGCCTCTAAATGGATTCTGAAACTACAGAATGTACAAAAGGACAGAGAGACACAATCTTCTAGGCCGAGATAATTTAGAAGACTTCAGGAAAGGTTAGTCTCACTCAGGCAAAAAGGGAGCTCAGCACACCTCAGCACAGCACAGAGTGGAGGGGATCTGGCCAAGTCAGCAGGCAGCAATAGGCCACAGCCAAGCAACTGAGGCCCCTTGATCCTAGCTCAGCAACCTGGTGGCACAGCAGGCCAGTGGTGAGATCCACCAGCACCGGTTGAGAGGGTAGGCTGCCAGCTAAAAGGCCAGCCAGAGGACAAGTTCAACCAGGCCTGGCCATCCCAGCAGGCTGGGAGCAAGAACAGGGAGCAAGCCCAGGGTGGTGAGAAATCCAAAAGCCATAGAGGCCTCAGAGTAGAAAGCCAGTGATACAGCCACTATCTCCCATCACAAGAAGCTTGAAACAGTGACCCTGGTGACCCAGAAGCAGACTTCAAATTAAAAAAAATAATAATAATAATAAGCTGCAATATGAGTAAGAAACAAAAGAGAGACGTAACCACTGAGAGCTTCTGTGTCCACAGGGAAGAGCTAAACACAAACACAGATGAGGACAATACTCTCAAATTGCCTACATGTGAAGCCTCAAGAGGGAAGATGAATTGGTCCCAAGACCAAAAAGCCTCCTTGGAAGAGCTCCGAAAGGATTTAAAAATCAATTGAGAGAGGTAGAAGAAAAATGGGGAGGGAAATGAAAGCAGCACAAGAAAAATATGAAAAAAGAATCAGCAGCTTGTAAAAATAAGCACAAGGACTGACTGAAGAAAACTTAAAAAAATTCATTTGGCCAAATGGAAAAGGAGGTGCATAATCTCACTGAAGAAAACAATGCCTTAAAAATTCTAATTGGACAGATGGAAGCTAATGACTCCATGAGACCAGGAATCAGTCAAATAGAATCAAAAGAATGAAAAAATAGAAGAAAATGTGAAATACCTCTTTAGAAAGAGAACTGACCTGGAAAATGGATTCAGGAGAGAAAATTTGAGAATTATTGGACTGCCTAAAAGCCATGATCAGAAAAAGAGTCTAGATGCCATATTCCAGGAAATTATCAAGGAGAACTGCCCTAATATTATAGAATCAGTGGATAAAATTGTCATTGAAAGAATCCACTGATCACCTCCTGGAAAGAATCCACTGATCACCTCCTGGAAAGAATCCACTGATCACCTCCTGAAAAGAACCCCAAAAGGACAACTCCATTTAATATTGTAGCCAAATTCCAGAATTACCAAGTAAAGGAGAAAATACTCCAAGCAGCCATAAAGAAGCAATTTAAGTGTCATGGAACCACAGTCAGGATTGCACAGGACCTGGCAGCTTCAACATTAAAAGATCAGAGGGTTTGGAATATGAAATTCCCAAAGGCAAATGAGCTTGGATTGTAGCCAAGAATCTATCATCCAGCAAAACTGATCGTTCTCTTTCAGGGGAAAAGATGGACATTCAATGAAATAGGGGAATTTCGAGGTTTCCTGATGAAAAGACCAGAACTGAATAGAAAATTTGATCTTAACAAGCAAGACTCAAGAGAAGTTTAAAAAGGTAAACGGGGGGAAAGTTATTCAGTAAGGTTAAGCTATTTACATCCCTACAAATTGTTATTCAATAAGGTTAAACTGTTTACATCTGACACAGGAAAATAATACTTATAACTCTTGAGAACTGTACTTCTATTTGGGCAGACAGGATTACACACAGAAGGTATAAATATAAATTGTCTTATGTGATAATATAAAGAAAATTTCTGTGTGAAGAAAGAACTTTATGGGGAGAAGAGGAAAGGGGAGGTCAAACAGGGTGAATTACATCATATGAAGATGTGCAAAACAACTCTTACAATAGAGGGAAAGAAGGGAGGGGTGAACATTGTTTCAACCTTACTCTCAATAGAGTTGATACAAAGGGGGAATAACATATACTTTCATTTGGATAATGAAACAGCTTATTCTTAGGAAAGAAAGGGGGTAAGGGGAAAAGGGGGGACTGATAGAAGGGAGGGTAGATTGGGGGAGGCAGAGGTAAGAAGTGAAATGCTGGTGAGGAGGAATAGGGTAAAAGAAGGGGGGATAAGAGTACAAAGGGGGTAAAGAGAATGGAGAGAAATAGACAGTAATAATAACTGTAAATGGGAATGGGTTTAACTCTGCTATAAAATTGAAGGATATAGGAGAGTGGATTAAAAACCAGAATCCTACAATATGCTATTTACAAGAGACACATCTGGAGCAGAGAGATACACACAGAGTAAAGGTAAAAGGTTGGAGCAGAATATATTATGCTTCAGCTGAAGTGGAAAGATCAGGGTTAGCAATCCTCATCTCAGATAAAGCAAAAGCAAAAATCTAATGAAAAGAGATAAGGAAGGAAACTACATCTCTCTAAAAGGTACTATAGATAATGAAGTCATATCAATACTAAACATGTATCCACCTAGTGCTATAGCATTCCAAATTCTTAGAGGAGAAGTTAAAAGAGTTGCAAGAGGAAATAGAGAGCAAAACTATACTAGTGGGGGATCTGAATATTCCTCTCTCAGAATTAGATAAATCTACCCACAAAATAAATAAGAAAGAAGATAAAGAGGTGAATAGAATTTTAGAAAATTTAGATAAGATAGATATCTGGAGAAAATTGAATGGGGATAAAAAGGAATATACCTTTTTCTCAGGAGTACATGGCACATATTGAAACATTGACCATGTATTAGTACAGGACCTGATATATAGGTGCTTAAAAATGTTTCTGACTGAAAGTTCATGAACATAACCAGCCTGAAGCCAGAGGAACAGGGAGACTTTAAGACTCAGTGACCACAGGCTGCAGAAGTGGAAAATTTCATCTGAAAAAATCCAAGGGTTTTAGAAACCTGTGGGTGGAGAGTTTGGAGTCCCTGGGAAAATACATATTATGATACTCTATTGGGAGTGTGCTGAGCAGCCTAGAGTTCCAAATGTTCAGATGTCCTGAGAACTCTGTACTGAGATATTCTAAAAGTTCCTTCATATAGTTTTCTAAAACTCAAATATCCAGGAAATCTTAGGGCTGTGTTCTTTTGAATAAATGGTTCAAATTATTTCCATTCACCAAATATGCAAACTTTTCTTTGATTCTTTTTTCTTTTATCTCTTTCCCAAGTCTAGATTTTGAAACACCACTTGGTTTCGTCATTCCTTAGAGTATGATGTTCTCATTGCCCTTTTTTTCTAACAACATAGTAAGGTAATGCTAGTCGGATTGGGTAATCTCAGAATTACAAAAAGTCATTTTCCTTGAGTGAAAATTTAATCATTTATATTGCAGTTCAGAAATTTTCTTACATGTCTCTTACTGTTTGAAGGCTGAGTTCCAGAAGCAGTTCTTGTTGCTGCTGCTGCTGCTGCTGCTAATTCAGAGGATAACAAGGCTTGTTGTTCCTGGATACAGGGATTGGGGCTGAGTCTGCACTGGCACAGCCTGAGCTGGACTGCCCATCATTCTTACCTTGGTACAACAGACCTTTCCTGCAGACCTAAGTTGTCTTTGGCTGGAAAATTATTTCACCTTGTCATTTTGTGTGTTCTGCTGTTCCAGAAATTGTCTTATGGCATTTTTGAAGGTATTTGGAGGGTGTTGGGGAGAGCTCAGGCAAGTCACTGCATTTCCTCTGTCATCTTGGCTCTGCCCTCATCAACTGGTTAATTTAAAGGAAAATTAGATTCAAAACACACATGATCAAAATCAAGATCAATATGATTTTGTTTTGTTTTGTTTTCTGGGACAATGAGGTTTGAGTGACTTGTCCAGAGTCACACAGCTAGTAAGTGTCTGAGGCAGGATTTGAACTCAAGTGCTCCTGAATCCAGGGCTGGTGCTTTATCCACTAAGCCACCTACCTGCCCTCAATCAATATGATTAATGCCAAATTATATCCTACAAGCCCAAAAGTTGTTTTAAAGAAAACAAAGCAAAACTGGTTTCAAGGTCCCCAGGTCCCCATAGACCCTTGCCAAGGAGGCTTGGACAGAATCTGTTCCTTATCATCTTGGCTACTAGAAAAGGCAGACTAGAATTGGAGAGAATGTCATGCCCCAAGAGACAAGCAGCCTGACCCTCCAAAGGGCTGGTGGACAGGAGACCTTCCAAATTTGACTTTAGACTCACAAGTCCTGGAGAAAATTAGACTAGCTTATAATAATAATAATAATAATAATAATAATAATAATAATAATAATAATAATAATAATGAAAACAAAGAAGAAGAGGAGGAGGAGGAAGAAGAAAGAGGAGGAGGTAATAGATGCCTTGAGTTTTGGTTGTATTTTTAACTTTATTTACCTTTAGACACTTTGAAAGCCCTCTAATGAAGAAAGAAAAAGGTCTGAGTAAAACTTTAGTACCAGTGAATATGAGCACAAGGGAGGGACAGAAGTAGTGAGCCTTGGGCAAGGGGAGGGGGCAGAACACAACTCAGAATTGTGAGTTATAGTATCCAGATGGGTCCAGATGAGCTTAGTCCAGAGCCCTTTCACTCATTTATTCATTCATTCCTGCAGAGAGGAGGAGCAAAAGCCTCTTCCCATCACTTCCCTTTATGGAGGGCTGACAATGCCAGTCATCTCTTCATTTGCCCCCAGCTACTTGGTTTTGACTCTGCCATCGTCATCATGCCCAGGGCCAGGTACCCTGTGGCTCCACTTCACCTGCTTTTAGTTTATTCATTTCTTCCTTCAACTGTAAGATCCTTAAAGGGCAGGATTATCTTTCCTTTTTTTATTTGCATCACTAGTGCTTAGCACATTGCCTGACACCTTCATCAATGTTTACCATATTATATTGTATCATTTATTGATTCATCCATTCAACAAATATTTATGTGTCTGCTATGTGCAAAGGACAATGTTAGAACTGTTGATTAAAAAGATAAAAGGGAAAGAAAAACATTGTCCCTGCCCACAGAGAAATTACATTCTATTGGGGAGAGAGGGGAAGTGATACAAAATGTACACAATGAGCAGATTTAAGTAAACCATTGTAATGCAGTCATTTCTAGAGAGTTAAGACCCCAAGAACTGGGGGGAGGGAGAGAAGTGCCTATTGGGGTCTGGGTAGAACTTGGTACCCAAGAAGCCCATGGAAGGAAGCTGGTGATGGCAGAAGACAAAAGGGAGCTGGGATGGTAGTCCAAGAAGGGGTCACTGTGTATGAAAATGCCCTGAGGTGGCATCATTTCCAGAGAACCTCAGATGCTATGTGCTCTATCCAGTGTGTGCTAGGAAGCAAACATGTGGTCCTCCCTCCTCCCTTCTCTGGCTTCTACATTCCTGGCCTGGCTGCTCAAGCTTTGGTTCTTTTTGGGTCCCTTTAGGGAGCTCAGCCCCAACTTCTTTTGTTAGTTAAAATACTGTGAGAAAAGCTGTTTCTGTCTAAATTACTGGGGAATTAGGCTGGGGTTTCTAAAATATTGCTACTTATAGATTAATGGCTATTGCAACCATTTTTGGCAATAAGCATTTATTAATATCACATATCAATAAAGTACTGAGCACGTAGCATTTACAAACGTTTTCACTAAGTCACAAGGTTACAGGCCAATTATATACCCAATACATTTTGGCCCAGAGGGAGAGGGGAGGGTGTGTGGTGAGTTCAAGAGGGTCCCAGGAAAAAGAGACTGGAGAGAAAGACAGATAGTTTCCTGTCCCCGAGGATTTTTATCCTCTTTTTGGTAGAGGCAGGTCACCACACATTTATCTAAGATAATTGGTTAGTATCATTCAAATCCATTGATTGACTTGACCTGGGGCGGGGGGGGGGGGGGTCCTAGAGATCCAATTCCAATCTTGTAGGTGTGTTTCTCCCCTAGACAATCAGAAGGATCACTCTGCATTCCCTTAGTTAAGCTGAAGGCTCATCCCAGGTTGGTTTCCTGGAAGGGGGAGAGAACAGATACAACTAACATGTCTGGGTTTTTCCTAAAAATTCATTTTTAATTTTTTTTTTGCAGGGCAATGAAGGTTGAGTGAATTGCCCAATGTTACACAGCTAGTAAGTATCAAGTGTGTGAGGCAGGATTTGAACTCAGGTCCTCCTGAATGCAGGGCTGGTGCTTTATCCAAAAATTCTTCATTACTAATTATTTTCTCACATCTTCCTCCTGTTGGTGTAGGCCTCAGCCAGCATGATCCCTGGGCTTAAAAGGACCAGGGTGGCCAGGGCAATTCCTATGGGATTTCCCACACTATAATTCTTTTGGATGGAGTCTGAGGAACAGAAGATCAGAGGCCTTCATTGACACAAGAATGTGACTTTTCTATTCAAAAGCCTTTGGAAATGCCCCATAGCCTTCCTCAGTTCATCTTCCCCACCTGCTAGCTGACAGTTCCAAACCACTCACCGGTCTTCAGCTGTGGACAGTTTGGCATCAGCAAACAAAAGAAGTGGAGACTGACTTTTCTGCCTCTACACCCCTCCCCCAAACATACACACACTCCCATGAGAATGGATCCATCAGCTCTTCCCCAGAGCAGAGATCATCTCTGAGACTGTGACAGAAGGGCATCTGACACCAGCAGGAGAGGTGGAGAGGCAGGTCCAGAAGACACCTGTTGATATGTCAAGTAGATTCTGACAGGTCAGTGCAGCTGGATTGTGGGCAGCCCTACAGCTGAACTGGAGAGTAAAAACATGCCTTAGAGTAAAGTTGTCTTAGAAGAAGTGGGCTGGGTAGCTTGTAGGACAAAGGACAAATGTCTGTGCAAGGCTGGTCAGGGAGGAAAGGGGACAGAGCAGTGACTTCTCAAACTTCTGTGAGATAGGGTCACAAGGATGTCTGTCCATGTTGGCATGGGACCTGGGGAGCCATGATAATTCCTGACTGAGAGCTGATTCTGACCCTCTGACACCTGTGAGTCCTGGAGAAGCTGTGGGCCCTGATTTGGCTCAGCCTTCCAGAGGTGAGCAGCACAGAGAGTCACTCTTGAAGATAAACATCCCAAGACTAGGAGGTGGGACAAACCTTAGCCTTTCTCTGTGCCCCACACGTGGTCCTGAGCCCTAAGGTGTCCCAGGGCATGGAGACATCTCTGGGTTCAGGGTATTGAAAGTTTTAGTTAATGTGACCAGATGAGGAGAGGGTTGTGTGAATGTCTGTCTAAGATGATAGAAACAGGCAGTAAAAAACAAAAACAAAAAACAGCCTAATGCACATAAGAACAGAAGGAGACTATTTCTCAGCAAAAGAGGGAAATTCTGATCACCTACTGATCAGGCTGACCCAGCCAAGGACAGTGTTTCCAGCGCCTGTCAGAGTCTTCAGCACCAGTAGCTTCTGAAGCTCCGATCACAGACTGGTGAGGGGGTTCTGCGGTAGGCCAGGATGAAGTGGAGGCAGTCTCTGCTGGAGTTGGGGCAATGCACCCTGGGTCTAAACCAGTGGGCTGAATTGAGTGGTGGTGGCTCAGTGGGGGAGGGGAACCAGCATGCCAACCTTCGGACCATAGAGAATCAGAGTTCAATCAGACTTCTGTTTCCCAGTCAAAGAGAAAGCAGCGGTGGTTACTCACAGGCCAGGATGGCTGAGAAGAACCCTAATCACCCCCTGGGCCATGCTGTAGCTTGAACAGTGTGTCCTGGAAGCAGCGCTACACTTTAAGAAGGAGTTAAAAGCCAAGAAATAGTAAGCCAGGATGAGTAGGCAGAGAAAGCCGAATACCACTGAAAATTTCTTTGGGGTAAAGGTAAACCACAATACCCCCTCAGAAGAAAATAATAACAGGGTCAAAGCTCCAACATCCAAAGCTTTCAATAAAAATATGAACTGGTCTCAGGCCATGGAAGCTCTAAAAAAGGGACTTTGAAGAGAAAGTAGGAGAGATGGAAGATGTGGGGAGGAGGAAAGAATGGAAAGAGAAATGAGAGTGATGCAGGAGAGTCATGAGAAAAAAGTCAACAGTTTAAAAAGCCAAATGGAAAAGGAGATTAAAAAACTAATGAAAACAATTGCCTAAGAATTAGGATTGAACAAATGGAAGCTAGTGACCTTATGAGAAACCAAGACACAGTAAAGCAAATCCAATTGAATGAAAACATAGAGGGCAATGTGAAATATCTCCTTGGAAAAACAGCTGACCTAGAAAATAAATCTAGGAGAGATCATTTGAACATCATTTAACTACCTGAAAATCATGACCAAAGCAAGAGCTTAGACACCATCCTCCAAGAAATTTTGAGGAAAAATTTCCCTGATATTCTAGAAGCAGAAGCTAAAATAGAAATTGAAAGAATTCACTGATTACCTCCTGAAAGAGATCCCAAAAGGAAAACCTCCAGGACTATTATAGCCAAGTTCCAGAACTCCCAGGTCAAGGAGAAAATATTGCAAGCAGCAAGAAAAAAGGAATTCAAATACTGTGGAGCTCCAATAAGGATAAAGCAAGATTTAGCAGCTTTTATATTAAAGAACCAGAGGGCATGGAATATGACATTCCAGAGGACAAAGGAACTGGGACTACAGCCAAAAAAATCACGTACCCAGCAAAACTCATTATAATCTTTCAGAGGAAAAAAATGGGATTTAAATGAAAAAGAGGAATTTCAGGTATTTGTGATGAAAAGACCTGAACTGAATAGAAAATTTGACTTTCAAATACAAGACCCTGGAGAAGCATAAAAAGGTAAATACGGAAAAGACTTCATGAGGGATGTTAAAACATCAAACTGTGTACATTCCTACATGGGAAGATAATACTTCGAACTCATAAGAACTATCTCAGTAAGGAATTCACTGAAGACATAGGTCTGAACTGAATATGAAGGGATGATATCTATAAAGCATTTATATTTTGTTCTTTGTGGGGTAGACAGGGTGGGGTGTCATGTCTGGGGCCAGATTTGGGCCTGGGGTCTCCTGGGTCCAGGGCTGGTGCTTTGCCCACTGTACCACCTAACTAACCCATGATGAAATTTTTAAAATAGGGTTGAGGTGTAGGAAGAATAGACTGGGGGAGGGAGAAGGGGAGAGATGGTCTGGGGAGAGGTAGTTCACATGAAGGAAACAAGAAAAAAGCTTATGATGGGGAGGGAAAGATGGGGAAGGAGTTGGGAAGTTAGTGAACCTTAATATCATCAGAATTGGCTCAAAGAAGGACTAACATACATACTCAAGTAGGTATAGTAATATATTTTTGCCCTGAGGGAGATGTAACGATTAGAATGATGCCACCTGCTGGAGACTTACTGTAGGAAAGCTCCAACATGAGGAGAGGGCCTCTGAGGGCAGCACCATGTGGTTTTTCTTGGGCATCAGGAAGTGACATTGGCTTGTGGGAGGAAGAAGGTTGGCGCCCTGGCTTGCTCTCTTTCCTGAGGACTCTGGTGGAGAAGGGAGCTACAAATGGATTCTCCCTTTAATAGATAGATGAATCTAGGCCTTCCTCTCTTTTCCAAATTCTTATTCTCCTTAATAAATGCTTAAAAGTCTAATGCTTGCTAAAGCTTATAATTTATTGGCGACCACTCACTAGATATTTTAGACAGTATAGCTAGAATTTTAGCCCTTACCTAGGGGAGGGAGATAAGCGGGGAGAGGGGAAGGAGGGAAGGGCAGATTGAAAGAGAGCAGTAAAAAGCAAAACACTTCTGAGGAAGGTGAAGATGTTCTGCATTACTGCACAAGTAGGACATACTGAATTACTTGATTTCATAGGGAGGGTGGAAGAAAAATTTAGAACACAGAATTAGCTCAGGGACCTTAATCTCATCAGAGTGGGCTCATAAAAGGAATAACATTCACACCCAATTGGGAGCAGTAATCTACTTAACCTTACAGGAAAGTAGGGGATGAAGAGGATAAGGAAGGAAGGGTGAAAAAAGGGAGTGCAGAGCGGGGGAGGGGACAGTCAGAAATAAAACACTTTTGAGGAGGAATAGGTTAAAAGAAGAGAAAATAGAGTAAAAATCATGAAAAAAAACATGACGGAAACACATTTAAAAAAATTTTTTTTCCTCTTTGACAATTACTTAATCTGGCAGCCTACCCTCTCAGCTGGTGCTGGTGGATCTCACCACTGGCCTGCTGTGCCACCAGGTTGCTGAGCTAGGATCAAGGGGCCTCAGTTGCTTGGCTGTGGCCTATTGCTGCCTGCTGACTTGGCCAGATCTCCTCCACTCTGTGCTGTGCTGAGGTGTGCTGAGCTCCCTTTTTGCCTGAATGAGACTAACCTTTCCTGAAGTCTTCTAAATTATCTCGGCCTAGAAGATTGTGTCTCTCTGTCCTTTTGTACATTCTGTAGTTTCAAAATCCATTTAGAGGCTTGATTTAATGTCCTTTTTGAGGGAACCAAAGGAGAGCTCACGCAACTTGCTGGCTTCCCTCTGCCATCTTAGCTCTGTCCCCCGTGCCCCCCACCACCACATGCTGGCTTTCTTAATAGCACCCTAATTGTCTGTATAGCTCTTACAGTCAGTCAGTGTTTATTTTCTGATTGATATATGTGGAGTCTGAGTAGAAGCAAACTCTAGGGTAGTCAGCAGGAGCCTGCAGCCGCCCAAAATGCATACAAGATCTCATGTTGCATTAAAGGAGACA
Source organism: Dromiciops gliroides (assembly GCF_019393635.1). Lineage (NCBI taxonomy): Eukaryota > Metazoa > Chordata > Mammalia > Microbiotheria > Microbiotheriidae > Dromiciops > Dromiciops gliroides. The sequence continues at coordinate 659,339,673 of NC_057863.1, read as the reverse complement.
GTTTCTAGGAATGAGGGAGTGCTAGTCTCACTGACCCCTGGCCCTGTCAGACCATATGGAGTGTTTTTTGTTTCTGTTTTTGTCTTAGCATTTTATTTTTCCAAATTACATTTAAAAACAAATTTTGACATCAATTTTTTAAACTTTTTCTTCCAACTTCTCTTCCTCCCTCCCTCCCCACCTCACTCCCAAGAACTCAAGCAACTCAATATAAGTTATGCCTGAATAATCATGCAAAACATCTCCACATTAGCCAGGTTGTAAAAGAAAACAGACAAAAAATCCCAACAAAACTTCATCTTAAGGAACTATCAAAAAATTATGCTTCAATCTTTTTCAGACAACATCAGTTCTTTCTTCATAGATGGACTGCAATTTTTATAATTCCTTCAGAGTTATCTTGGATCATTGCATAGCTTAAAATAACCAAGTCATTCACAGCAGATCATCTTACACTATTGCTGTTATGTTGTCTTCAGCACATTTCACTCTGCATCAGTTCATGTAGATCTTTCTAGGTTTTTCTGATAGCATCCTGATCATCATTTGTTTGTCTGTTTCCAATAAAGTAACCAAAGAAATTGTGTTTCAATCTGTATTTAAATACCATCAGTTCTCTCTCTGGAGATGGACTGCATTTTTCATAAGTCCTTCAGAGTTGTCTTGGATCATTACATTGCTGAAAATAATGGAATCATTCGCAGCAGATCATCTCACAATATTACTTTTTTGTATACAGTACTTTTCACTTAGCATCAGCTCATGCAGGTCCCTCCAGGATTTTTTGATAGAATTCTGATCATCTATTTTTTAAAATAGTAAACTACATTTATATAGTACTTTAAAGAGAGATTTCCTTACAATGAACACATGAGGTTGATTATTGAAACAACAGTAAAAAATAACTTTTTTTATAGTACCTGAAACTTGAAAAAGAATTTTCTTCACAATAGCCCATCAAAGTAAGTATCATGTTTTGCCATCATCATCAATCAATCAATCATTAATCAATTATCATCCATCAAGCCTTATCATTATCAATCAATCCTTCTCTTCTTCATTCAATCCTCCTCATCATCAATCCTCATCTATCATCATTTTACTTTACTCTTGCCTCTACTTCAAATTTTTTTGACATTTATTATTAACTGTTTCCCTCCATTCTACCCCCTTCCCATGATATTTACTCTTTTTCTATCTTCTTTCGCTCTACCCTTCCTCAAAGGTGTTTTGCTTGTCACTGCTCCCTCCCCTGCTCTGCTCTCACTTCTTTCACCCCTCCCCTCCTACTTTCCTGCAGGGTTAGAGGGATTACTCCACCCATTTAAGTGTGAATATTATTTACTCCTTGAGCCAACTCTGGTGAGATTAAGGTTTTTGAGCTAATTCTGATGAGTGTAAAATTAATTCACTTCCCCACTCCTCCCCCATCTTTCCCCCACTCCATAAGCCATTTCCTGATTCTTTCATGTGAGATTTCACCCCATTTTACCTCTCTCCTTTCCCCCTCCCCCTGTGCAATGCTCTCCCCCCTCACTTTTACGTTGAAGTCATCATGGGGTAGCTAGGTGACATAGTGGACAAAGCACCTGCCCTGGACCCAGGAGGACCCGAGCCCAAATCTGGCCTCAGACACAAGGCACACACCAACCCTAACTGCCCCCTCCTCCCAAAAAAAGATAAACAAAAAATAAATTCTTTACAGATATCATCCTTTCATACTTAATCCCAACCTATGCCCTCTGGATAAATTTATTCCTATCATCTGTCCTAATACCCAGAAAGCTCTTATGATTTAGACAAATCATCTTCCCATGTAGGAATGTAAACATTTTAACATCTCTCATGATTTCTTTTTTCCTGTTTACCTTTTTATGCTTCTCTAGGGTCTTGCATTTGAACATCAAATTTTCTATACAGTTCAGGTCTTTTCATCACAAATACCTTAAAGTCCTCTTTTTCATTGAAGTTGCATTTTTTCCCCTGAAAGATTATAATCAGTTTTGCTGGGTAGGTTATTTTTGGTTGTAATCCCAGTTCCTTTGCCTTTCAGAATATTATATTCCATGCCCTCTGATCCTTTATTGTAGAAGGTGCTAGATCCTGTGCTATCCTTTCCCCATGGCTCTACCATAGTTGAATTGTTTCTTTCTGGCTGCTTGCCATATTTTCTCCTTGACCTGGGATTTCTGGGATATTTCCCCCTCACCCAGCTGTTCAGCCCTCTCACCTGACTGTAAGCTTAGTTCCAGGAGACACTGATTTGGAAGCTTGGGGATAAGTTTCTCTAGCACAGCCTGCCTGAAAGGTGGATGTGTGTTGGCACAATCATGGGGTTGGATTCCACTACCAACTCAACAGAGCAGCCCTCTCCTGCCCAACTGTCTTTGACTGGAAAATAATCTCAGCCTGTCTTTTTGTGTGTTCTGCTGCTCCAGAAGTTGTCTTATCAATGTGTTTGGAGCTTTTTGGAATAATTGTGTCAGGAGCTCTGAGAACTTATTTCCTTTCCTCTGCCATCTTGTCTCTGTGCCCCCCCACCCCCGCCCACCTTTCTGTTTCTCAGCCAGTACCAGATTGTGTTGATAATTACCACTATACAATACAGTTTGAGATTTGGTTCTGCTAGATGACCTTCTTTCATATTTCTTTTATAGATTCCTGTGACATCTTTGAACTTTTGTTTTTCCAGGTGAATTTTGTTATTATTTTTTATCTATAAAATAGTTTTGATAGTTTGATTGATCTAGCACTAAATAAATAAATTAACTTATGTAGGACTGTCATTATTATTATATTTGCCTGGCCTATCCATGAGCAATTAATATTTTTCCCAATTGTTTTGATCTGACTTTATTTGTGTGAAAAGTGTTTCATAGTTTTGGTCATATAGTTCCTGAGTTTGTCTTGGCAGGTAGACTCCCAAGTATGTTATGTTGCCCACAGTTATTTTAAAATAGAATTTCTCTTTTTAACTGGTGTTACTGGATTTTGTTGGTAGTATACATAAACGCTTATGATTTGTGTGGATTTATTTTGTATTCTGCAACTTTGCTTCCTCATTGCCTATTCTAGATTTTCAAATAAAATATTCAAAACATCTGTAACCTCAAAACTCAGAATACTTTATCTTGTAAAGCTGTGTGTATTCCTATAAAGAAAAAAAGTACTTTAATGGAATAGATTTTAAAAATAAACCAAAATCCCCCAATAACAACAGGTGATTAGCAACTCAAGAGCAAAGAGAAACCTAGAAATTTGTATGAGTAAATTTCTCCCAAAAAAGAGAGGGGGGGCATTTAGATGGCACAGTGTTAGAGTCCAGGGTCAGGAGTGAGGAAGACCTGAGTTCAAATCTGGATTCAGACATTTACTAGCTGTGTTATTCTGGGGAAGTAACTTAATTTCTTTGCCTCTCTTTCCTCAACTGTAAAATGGAGACACATGGAAGAAGGAAATGGCAAACTACTCCAGTATCTCTGCCAAGAAAACCCCAAATGGCGTAACAGTCAGAAATGGCTAAAAAACAACTGACCACCACCACCACAATTCATCATTACAATTATATAGAATTTAAGGGAAAGGAAGGGAATTTATGATGATGGAATGTTAATATTCCATGTTTCCTATACTGGAAAAAAGTACAACTGCCATGATTTTTCATATTTTTTTCTTTTCAGACTTTGGTTTGACACATTTTCTTGGTCATTGTGGAAGAAGTTTGGGGAGAGCTAAGGCACAGTTGCTAGCTGTCACTCTGTCCTAGTGAATCTGCCCTCCCTAGCATTCAAATAGGGAGGAAAGAAAGAAGTGCCCATTCAGTATTTCAGTGTCTTCAGAGGATATTCAAAGTTAAATATGAAATAACAGGATTTGGATGCAGACTGTTTAAATGGTTTTAAGAGACAGAAGAGAAGAGAAGATAAACTGAACATATTAGTGTATACATGAGGGTGGAAGAGATATCTATTCTTCCTATTTGAGGTGCTTGAGAAAAATATACAAACATACAGGTAGCTGTAGGGGAGTAAGCATCCGATGAACCTCAGCTTTAATCAAAGTGTACAAACTGTAAGGGGCTAAAATTCTAGCTAGTCTGTCTAAAATATCTAATGAGTGGTTGCCAATAAATTATAAGTTTTAGCAATAGTTTACACTTTTTTAAAATTAATTAATTTATTTATTTATTATTTATTTTTTTAGTGAGGCAATTGGGGTTAAGTGACTTGCCTAGGGTCACACAGCTAGTAAGTGTTAAGTGTCTGAGGCCGAATTTGAACTCAGGTTCTCCTGAATCCAGGGTCGGTGCTCTATCCACTGCGCCACCTAGCTGCCCCAATAGTTTAGACTTTGAAGCATTTATTAAGAAGAATAAGAATTTGTTAAAGAGATAGAGAAAGGCCTAGATTCATCTATCTCTCCCAGGTAGCTACAGTTCTCCTGCTCTGCTCTCCATAAGAGTCCTGGCAAAAGAGCTTGAGAGAGCCAGCCTCTCCTCCTCTTCCTCCTACAAGCAAACGTCACTTCCTGACGCCAAAGAAAAGCCACATGGCCTTGCCTTCAGAGGCCTTCTCTTCATGGTGGAGCTTTCCTACAGTAAGTCTCCAGCAGGTGGTGTCACTCAAATCGTTACAAAACAAGGGTTAGATATACACACACATACGTGCACAATTTTGTGTAGAAACACCTCATACTCAATAGGAAAATAAGCAGTGATTGGAGTGAAATGGGTAAAGGAGAAGATAACAGAAAGTAGGGAATACATTTAATAGTAGCTTTATCTTCCTAATCCTAAAGAAGGACGAAAAGGGAGGAAATAAAATGACAAGAAGCAAAGGGGGTAACCTAGATTGTCCTTTAGACAACTGAGAAATGGCTGCACCCACTGTGGTAAATAACAACAAGGAATGACATTTTACAATATGAAGCTGCAAAAGTGATTATTTTAGAGAGAAACTTGGGGAATACAAACTTATGTCAAGGAAAGGGAACATAAGCAGAAGAATAATTGATGCAAATTAATCATTGTAAAGAGAAAATATTGCGAGATTTAAGAACTGCCCTCTTTTCCTTCTTTCTTTCTTTTTTTTAAATTTGGGGGTTCGTGCCTCAGCAGCCGCCCACTTTCTCAATCTTTTACCCTTCGTTTCCCTCTTCTCACTCTGTGATCTGACCACACTGTCTGAATTGGTTTTTTATCTTTGTACACAATAGTTTCCTTGCTCCAGGCCTTGGTAGTGACCCTCCCTATGACTGGACTGTTATCCTTCCTCAAATCTACCTCTTAATTTGCCCGATTTCCTTTAAAATGCAGCTCTAATTCCATCTATTGCAGAAGCCTTTCCCTGGTGCTTTTAACTTCATCTCTGAGATTACCCCTCCTGCACTGACTCTCTATGTATCTTGTATGTTTGTATATATGTGTGTGTGTATATATATATATATATATATATATACATATATACATATATACATACACACACACACACACACACATATATATATCAAAATGGATACCCTCAATAGGCATCATGGATCCTCAAAGATGAGAATCTTAGGAAGATGTACTGGTGGACAGATGGGATACAGGTGAAGAAGAGAGGAAGGGAGACAATTTCCTTTTGAAATGTCCCAAACTCTCAGTCTAAGGACACAATGGGATAATCTTTAGGCTCTGTCAATGTCCCTTGTGGTCTGTTTGCCTTTTATTCAAAGTTCTTATGTTCAGCTGAGCATAGGTCACTCCTTGAGGGTCTTTAGCCATAGGAACCTGAAGGAGAAATACAAGGGTGAGGGAACAATTAGGGACACTGGAAGAGGAGTCCTTAATCTTTTTGCATGTCACGAAAGCTTTGATAGCCTGTTTGATGAAGACTATGGAAGTCTTCTCAGTCTCATTCCTTTAATTACATGAAATGACCTCCATAGAATTATATATACATATAAAACCAATAATTTATTTTATTTTTCCCCTCCCTGCCCCTTCCCCAAGACAGCAAGTAATCTGATATAGGTTATATATGTACAATCACACCAAATATATCTCTGCATTAGTCATGCTGTGAAAGGAGAATCAGTGCAAAAGGAAAAAAAAAACCTTAAAAAAGGAAAACAAGAAAAAAAAATAAAAACAGCATGGTTCAATCTGCATCTAGATTACATAGTTTTTTTTTATTTGGAGGGCATTTTCCATCATGAGTCCTTTGTATTGCTGAGAAGACTCAAGTCTATCACAGTTGATCAACACACAACATTGCTGATACTGTATATAATGTTCTGCTAGTTCTGCTCATCTCATTCAGCATCAGTTCATGTGAGTCCTTTCAGATTTCTCTGAAATCCACTTGCTCATCATTTCTTCACATTGATTTTTAAAAAAAACTTTGTGTTCTAACTTTTCTTCCTCCCTCCCTCCCCCACTCACCCTATGGAATCAAGCAATTCAATATAAGTCACACATGTGCATTCATGCCAGGCATCTTCACATTAATCAAATTGTGAAAGAAAACAGACAGAACAACTCCAGAAAGAGAAACCAACAAACAAAACCACACTTCGATCTGTATTCAAACACCATCAGCTCTTCCTCTGTTGATGGTTTGCATTTTTCATAAGACCTTCTGATGGCATCCTGCTCATCATTTCTTTCACACTTACTATTGCTTCCTGTATTACCCTCCATCCCGTTCCCTCCCCTTGATATTTACTCCATTTTCTATCTTCTTTCAGCCTATCCCTCCTCAAAAGTGTTTTGCTTTTTACTGCCCCCTGCCCCAATCTGTCCTCTCTTCCTTCACCTCTACCCCTCCTTTTCCCCTCCCCCTCCCCCTTCCCCTCAGGGCAAAATATATTACTATACCCCCTTGAGTGTTTACGTTATTCCCTTTTTGAGCCAATTCTGATGAGAATAAGGCTCACACTCCCCTGCTCCTTCCCCATTTTCTCCTTCACTCTAAAAGCTTTTACTTATGGCTTTTATTTGAGTTACTTTACACCCTTCAACCTTCTTCTCCTTTCTTCCAGTACATTCCTTTTACCCCTTAACTTTATTTTGAAGATGTCATCATGGGTCAGCTAGGTGACACAGTGGACAAAGCACCAGGCCTGGACCCACGAGGCCCTGAGCCCAAATCTAGCCCCAGACATAAGCCACCCCACCCTGCCTGCCCTACAGAAAATAAGGGTAAATGCTTTTCAGATATCATCCCTTCCTATTCAATTCACACCTGTGCCCTCTGTCTAAATTTATTCCTTTCAGCTGCACTAATACTGAGAAAATTCTTATGAGTTGGAAGTATTATCTTCTCATGCTGACTGAGAGGATCAGAACCAGGAGATCATTGTATACAGTAATAGCAAGATTGTGTGATGAACAAATATGATAGACTTGGCTCTTTTTAGCAATGCAATGGTCCAAAACATTTTCAAAGAATTTCATAATAGAAAATGTTCATAACATTCAGAAAAAAGAACTGTGGTTTATGAATGCAGATTGAACCTTACTGTTTCTATTTTTGGTCTAGCTTTTTTTTCCTTCTTTTTTCCCTTGTGCTCTGACTCAGAATTTGACTAATGCAGAAATATGTTTAATGTGATTGCTGTAATGATTGGAATGATGTCACCTACTGGAGACTTGCTGTAGGAAAGCTCCGCCATGAGGAAAATGCCTCAGAGGGCAAGGCCACGTGGCTTTTCCTTGGCGTCAGGAAATGACGTTTGCTCATGGGTGCTGTCTATCAAGGCTACCAGCCAATCAACTTGAGGAGCCTCCTTTTTTCTGGGAGGAGACAGGAAGGAGGAAAGAGAGCCTGTGCAGAGAGCTCTCTTTTTTTTTTTTGGTTCCTGACTGGATGGTGGTGGTGGTGGCAGAGGACTTCACAGGAAATTTGAGGAAAGATAGGAATGCCAGGCTGTTGGAATTCTGTTCTCAATCTTTTTCTTTCTATTTTTCAATAAACCCTCAAAAACCTAAACTCGTTTTATCAGTGATTTTAGTCAGTTTCCCCCAAAACTGGGGGAACAGATTAGAATCCACATTTAGAATCTTAAATCACACATTGCATATATATATATATATATATATATATATATATATATATATATATATATAACCTATATTAGATTGCTTTCTGTCTTGGCGAGGAGGGAGGGAAGGGAGGGTGGGAGAAAAATTTGGAACTAAAAACCCTATGAAAACAAATGCTGAAAACTATCCTTATATGTAACTGGAAAATAATAAAATACTGAAAAATAATGTGCTCGCTTTGGCAGCACATATACTAAAATTGGAACGATACAGAGAAGAATAGCATGGCCCCTGTGCAAGGATGACACACACATTCATGAAGTGTTCCATAGGATTATAAGGAAAGGAATGATCTTGAAGTACAGTGATTGAAATATTTTTTGAAACACATTTTAATTTTTTTTTTTTTAGTGAGGCAATTGGGGTTAAGTGACTTGCCCAGGGTCACACAGCTAGTAAGTGTTAAGTGCCTGAGGCTGGATTGAAACTCAGGTACTCCTGACTCCAGGGCTGGGAATGAAATATTTTTTAAATAATCCCAAGAAGCTCAGGGATCCCCAGTCCACAATCTCTGCATTGGGGACAGAAACATCAATAGGTGAATGATTAAGTAGTGGTTCAACCCTGGGCCCAGAGCTTGTGGGGAAAAGTCCTCCAGGTGGAGGACAGAATGGGATTGACTCACTGGTGGTCTCCTTTGTCTCTCTATGGCCCCTTCTGTGGCTGAGGAGGAGGGAAGGTGCCATCATTCCCCCAACTCCCAAGACACCACCTCCTTTGTGCTCAGAAAGCTCAGGCAGAGATTCCTTTTCCTGGCCCTTCCCAATCACATAACTTACACAGCACCTCACCTCTGGGGCTCTCAAGGTGTCGGGGCAGGCAGACGCCCTGAGGAAGACAGGGGCAGCAGAAGAACCTGCAGGGAGAGGGGGAGGGGAAAGTCCAAGATGACATAGATCCCTCGGGGAGTTTCTTTGAGCATCTCCTCCCCTCCCCCTAGGCCCTCTGTCCAGAGCCAAGGGACCAAGGATGCACCAGAAGGAAGAATCAGGGGGTTATCACAGTAGTAGGTGAGTCTACTTACCTCCCAAGGCTGTCTCCACGCAAGGCCCCAGCTGAGAGGAACCTGGGGAAGGAAGAAATATTGGGGAAGTTCCTGAAGGAGGAAGGGGTTCCCAAGAGGTCACTCTCTCTCTCTTCCCCTACTCAGCCCTCAGGATGAATCTCTGGCAGGAGGAAGCAGACACAGCTGAGGGGGGTGATGAGGGTGTTGCTGGGCCCTGAAGCTGGGGGGGGGTGGAAAATCCTCATAAATCCCTGTCCTGAGGGGACTCTCACCTTTCCTATATCTTAGTCCCTGAATCTTCTCCTCCTCTCTCCCATCACCACCTGCACCCACAGCTTGGCACAAATCCTGCTCAGAGGAGGCTCATCCCTTAGAATTATGGTGAGAAACCCAGAAACCAGGTTGGAGGCATGTGGCTGACAGGGAAGTATGGGGAAACCTTATGTCCCCACATGCCCCCTTGGGCCCCGTGTGTCTGGAACTGGGGACAGGATCAAAGTTTCCCCTGTCTCTTATCCCAGAGCCAAGGCCTTGGTTTTACCTCCTTTTGGGGCTGAGGGAGGGAATATTGTGGGCTTCTTCCTCTCACCTCTCACCATAATCTCCAGGGGGCCACTGAGCTGTGTCCAAAGACTGCCATTGGTGCCAGTCTGGTGGCTGCAGGTGTAATTCCCCTTGTGCTCGGGGGTTACATGGGCAAAAAGAACTGGGGCTCTCCTTGAGTGGTGGCCATGATCCCTCCTTGTACAGAACAAACCTAGTACTCCATGAAGGCCCCTGGCACAGGAGGGTCAGGTTGGTGCCTGAGGGCACCTCTGGGCCAGGTCACACTGAGAGGAAAGGCTTGGGAAGTGCATCTGGAAATCCAAACAGAGGCCAGAGATCCTCACTGTTCCTTCCACAGTGGAGTGGGGGACGTGAGAAATAGGTGGACCCTGCAGAATCCCATGGCCCCAAGCTCTGAATTCCATCAGCTACTTTGTTCATTCCTTTCCCAAACTCTCCTCCCCTGGAGAGGGATGGATGCTCGACTTCAGATCCTCAATGGCACTACTAAGTAGGGAGGCGCTTCCTCCTTCAGTCTTTGCCAATTGAGCTTAGTGTAGTTCCTGAGCTGGTCCATTCTTCTATCTGTGCCCCCCACAAACATAGGGATGGACCCCACAATGTCTACCTCATGATGCTCAAAAGATCCCCAGATAACATACCCGTCCTAGGCTGTCTCTAAATACAGAATCTCAACCTTCTATGCCTTGGGGGCCTGGACACCCCCTCGCCTGTCACCCAGATCTCCAGGACCTCACTGGGATCAGACACCTGGGATGGAGCCATCCTGCTATAGTAGACAGCGGTGGTAACCAGCATCCTGGGCCCTTACAGAGAGGAGGGGAAAGTCAGCTGAGGAACCAGCTGGGCTCTGGCTCTCCAAGGGTTGAGAGGTTCCCTCTTTTTTTTTTTTTTTTTTTTTGCAGGGGCAAGGGGGGTTAAGTGACTTGCCCAGGGTCACACAGCTAGTAAGTGTCAAGTGTCTGAAGCCGGATTTGAACTCAGGTACTCCTGAATCCAGGGCCAGTGTTTTATCCACTGTGCCACCTAGCTGCCCCCAAGAGGTTCCCTCTTTCAGCAGAGTGAAGGTCACCCCCCAGAGGGGTGACTGAGGGGGCCGCCAGCACTGGAGAGTCACATGGGTTCCGGGCTCCAGCACAAGGCCTGGGAGGGCTGAGAAGGAAGGCTTGGGCAGAGATCCTGGCAGAGGAAGGACACAGGACTGGGAGTCAGGACAGTTGGGTCCCTGCTCTGTCCCTGAGACCTTGTGTGACACTGGCCAATTCAATAGCTCTGTCTGAACTTTAGTTATCTCCTCTGTAAGTAAAGGGTTGGAGTAGATCTCTCAGCCCTTTACTCTTCTAGTAACCAGGAATCTAAGGAGACTGACATTCAAGGACTTCATCCAACCTGTGGTCTCAGGCTTGTGATGACTTCCAAGAGGGAAGACTTTTCACCTGGGGTGTCACAGAGAGGCCCAGGGCTCAGCCTAAACCTGGCCTCAGATCATGGTCCAGGAATGAGAAGGCTCAGGCTCATTTTCAGGCCCCGTCACTTGTTGTGTGACCCTGGACAAGTCCCTCCCCCTCTCTGGGCCTCAGTTTGCTCTTTGGCCATGGGAGGGTTTGCTCTCAAGAACCTCTGAGGCCACTTTCCGCTCTGGGGCTCTGTGACTCTTGTCCCAGCCCCCAGCTCAGTCCCCACCGCCCCCCCCACCCCGTTCTTCCCAAGATTCTAGATCAGAATAGAAATGTTTCATGTCTTCCAAGCTGCCTGAGCCTTGTCAGGCCTAGGGCAGAGCTGGCTGGGTAGACACCATGTCGTTTTCTCTGAGGCCCCTGTCTGGGCAGAGAGAAGAGGGCTCATACTCAGAGTCATTATGGGGCCCACACACCTCCCTCACCTGGCACCCCCAGCTCCAGGGCCTCACTGGGCTCTGATCCTCTGGCAGGGACTCTCCCCTCCCTGTAAGCACAGCTGTAGCTCCCAGTGTCCTGAGGTCTCACAGAGGGAAGTGAGAAATCAGCCCGGGTCCCTGCAGGGCTCTGTAGCTGCAAAGGCTCCAGGCTCTTGGCCTCCAGGAGGGCCAGGCTGTGTTTCCAGGAGGGAGCCTGTCATGGTATGTGGCCCAACATGGTCACTGTTGTCCCTGGGGATGGTGTGTAATGATGTGAAGGTGTCATGTAGGGTTTGGGGAGGATTCCTGTGAAAAATGCAGGATGAATGTCAGGGACCTGCTCTATCCCTCATCCCCTCAATCCATTCCCTGAAATAGAACTAAGCAGGGGGGATGGGCTGAAGGCCCCAGGCTAGGCCCCTTTGTCCGGTCCTCTAGGCCTCTGCCCGGATTGGCGACTGAGCTCCCTGGGGCACCATTAGAATGAGGTTCTGGGCCCAGGGAGGCTCTGAGAGTACAGAGTGATGGGAGGAAAAGGGAGATAGGAGGGGGAGGTCACCCTCCCCCACCTGCCCCTCTTCTCACCTCCAAGGGGCCCAGCTCTGGCCCTACAGCCTGCACTGCTGGACCAGGGCAGGATCCTCATGTCATATCTCTGGTGAATTCGGGCCTTTCTCTGAAGCTCTGAAGTTTGCAAAGCTCTTTCCTCCCCATAATCCTATAGCTGTGGGCCAGGGGGGTGTGGGTTAGACAGAGACCCACATTCCCAATCCTGCCCCCAACCCACTTCCCCTCAGAGATATATGGTGCCAGGTCCCTGGTTCTGCCTCCCCCTGCCCATCCCTCAGTGAAGGCAGAGCAGAGCTGGCAGAGCTGGGTGTGCCCTGGGTGGGCAGGGGCTCCCTCTGATCATCTTTGTGAGGAATCAGGTTTTCTCTGGTTCTCCTGCTCTCATTCATTGCCCTTCTTTCAGTTCTGTAGTAGGGGAGCCCAAAGATTTACAGAAGACTCTACCCCTCCTGCTCTAGGGAGCTCACAGTCCTGTGAATCACAGGAGTTTGAGCTAGAATGACCCCATTAGCTAATCCATCCTATGAGCTTCATGGCATAGAAGAGGAAACAGAAGGTCAGGGACTTGCCTACAGTCACCCAGCTAGGCTCTAGTGGGCAGGTGTTTGAACCCCCTGCCCCAGGATCCTCTGCCTTCAGCAGGCTGCCTTCTATCAGAAGCTGATGGACAGTGGCCTAGGGTGCTGAGAAGGGCCCCAGTACTAGGACAGCACCACAAGGGAGGTGCAGGAGGCCCCTCAGAAGGCCAAGGGCCCAGACAGTGACACTCGATGTGATCAGGTAATTATCAATACTATCTATAAAAAGCTGTGCATGCCCTGTGACCTGACAGTTTTGATTGATTCATTGGTATGGCATTAAATAAAAAGATTAATTTAGTTAGGATTAACTAATCAGTGTTTTTTCATTTTTTATTTAATCATAAAACTAGTTTATTATTTTCCAGTTACCTGTAAAGATGGTTTTCAACATTTGCTTTTATATGATTTGGGGATACAAATGTTTCTCCCTCCCTCCCTTCCCTCCCCACTCCCCCAGACAGAAAGCAATCTTATATAGGATAAATATGTAAAATCCCATCAAACATATTTCTGCTTCCGTCAAGTTGTAAAGAATCAAAACAAAAGGGGAAAACTTCAAAACATGGTTTTTTTAAAAAGTAGAAACAGTATGGTTCAATCTGCGTTCAGATCCTACAATCCTTTTTTTCCCCAGATGTGGAGAGCATTTTCCATCATGAGTCCTTAGGAATTGTCTTGATGAGAAGAGCTAAGTCTATTACAGTTTTCATCACACAATGTTGCTATTACTGTGTACAATTTTCTCCTGGTTCTGCTCATTTCACTCAGCATCAGTCCACTTAAATCTTTCCAGGTTTTTCTGAAATGACTGCTTATCATTTTTTATAACCCAATAGTATTCTATATATTAATATACCACAACTTGTTCAGCCATTCCCCAATTGATGGGCATCCCCTCAATTTCCAATTCTTTGCCACCACAAAGAGAGCTGCTAGAAAAATTTTTGTACATGTGGGTCCTTTTCCATTTTTTAAATGATCTCTTTGAGATATAGACTTAATAGTGGTATTACTGGGTCAAAGGTTATGCACAGCCCCAAGGCCCTTTGGACATAGTTCCTAATTACTGTCCAGAATGGTTGGATCAAGATTAACTAATTCACTGTGGATGGAACTGTGAACTTATCCAACCATTTTGGAGAGCACTCTGGAATTATGCTGTGAGATTTAAAATTGGATATACGAGCATTAAACTCCCCCTTTAACTTTTCCCTTATATATCTCCCAGACCACTAAGAAAAAGAAGCCTCTGGGCTTTAATCAGTGAGGGATTAGTTTTTATTGTTTGGGGATTGATTAGATAACAAAAAGGTGATACCAATTAGGGAAATAGGAAAGTAGAAATACAAATGAATAATCTTAGATCTAAGCTTAGTCTATATTCTTTTATAAAACTCACCGAATCCCAAAACTGCCTGCCAGGCCAAGAACTAGAGCCGACCACCAAATGCATGTGCTGCCACCGTTAAGCTGAGAAGCCAGAGAGACGCCAACTTCTGTTCCACCCGCAGTTTTTAAACTGCCGTCCTGGAAGTTGGTGCCCTCAGACATGGTGTGCTTGGCCAGCTCTCCGGGCAGCAGCAGGCACACAGCTGTTCCTTGCGGTCTCCTCCCCAAAAGGGCGGTCCTTCAAAAGCCGCTTCAGTAGCGTGCGCTCAACTCTCAAATGATTCAGCTAAAACTTCCGTTTTTTTTACCACAATGCCCAAACAGTTATAAAACCATGTATACCCTTTGACCCAGCAATGCCACAACCTGATCTGTTTCTCAAGATGATTAGAGGAAAAGTATAAGAACCTACACATACTAAAATATGTATAGAAGCTCTCTTTGTGGTGGAAAAGTACTGGAAATGGCAGGTGATGCCCATAAATTAGGGAATGGCTGAATAAATTGTGGCATATGATTGTGATGGAATACTACTGTGCTGTAAGAAATTATGAGCTCAATGACTTTTAGAAAAACAAGGAAAGACTTGCAAGAAATAATAAAGAATGAAATGAGCAGAACCAAGCAAACTTTGTATATAGTAATGGCGACATTGCTTGTTTTTTGTTTTTTGTTGGTTTTTGGGTTTTTTTGGCGGGGCAATGGGGGTTAAGTGACTTGCCCAGGGTCACACAGCTAGTAAGTGTCAAGTGTCCGAGGCCAGATTTGAACTCAGGTACTCCTGAATCCAGGGCTGGTGCTTTATCCACTGTGCCACCTAGCCGCCCCCCACATTGCTTTTTTATATAGTATATTCCAGCAAATACATGTTGAAATGATTTTTTTTTAATTAGAGTTTTGAATTCCAAGTTATATCCCTCTCTCTTCTTTCTGCCTCTCATCTCCTTTCATGATATGTTAAGCAATCTGATATAGCTTAAAAGGAAGAAAGAAAATAAAAAGAAAAATAATAGCATGCTTCAATATGTATTTAGATAGAATCAGTGCTCCCCCACACACACACCCCACCAAGATGGATAGAATGCGTCATCATTAGTCCTTTGGGGCTATCTTGTATCACTCTAATGTAGAGAATAGCTAAGGAATTCACAATTCTTCATCATACTGTATTACTGTTTCTGTGCACCACATTATCTTGGTCCTGCTCACTTCCAGTTGCATCAGTTCATGGAAGTCTTCCTAGGGGTCTCAGGCCATAGAAGGGCTCAAAAAGGACTTTGAAAATAAAGTTAGAGAGATAGAGGGGAAAAATGGAGAAATAAGAGGGATGCAAGAAATTGTCTTGCTTGTCATTTTTTATAGTACAGTAATATTCCATCACAATCTTATAACACTGTTTAGCCATTCTCCAATTGATGGACATCCTTTTGATGTCCATTTCTTATTCATAAGGAAAAAAATTTGCAATAAATATTTTGGTACAAATAGGTCCTTTTCTATCTTTGTTGTTGTCTTTGGGATATAGACAAACTAGTGGCATTTTTAAATCAAATGGTATACAGTCTTATACTCCTTTTCTCCTAGTTCCAAATTGTTCTCAACATATATGAAAACAAATGTCTTTTCACAAAAATAATGTCAGATATATACAAGTGGAAAAATATTAATTGCCATGGATAAGCTGAGTCAGTAAAATAGAAAAGACAATTCTGCCAAAATTAATCTATTTATTCAATTCCATAATAAACTATCAAAAATATGATTTTATAGATCTAGATAAAATAATAACAAAATTCAGCTGGAAGAAGAAAAGGTAAAATTTATGAAGTTCATCAATGAAAACAAAATGTAAATGAAGTACTGGATAAGAAATAGAGGGGTAGATCAGTAGAATAGATTATGTCTACATTGCATTGGACTTATAAATGACCACAGTAGTGTAGCATATCATAACACAAAGATCCAAAATTTTTGAACAAAACACATTATTTAACCTAAAATTCTAGGAAAACTGGAAAACAGTAAACAGAATATAGGTATAGAGTAATATCTAATACTGCATCCCATGATAAAGTCAAAATGGGCACATGATTAATACAAAAAGGGTGATAACATAAGGATATTAGAACAGTATTGAATAATTTATTTGTCAGGTCTAGGGATAAAGAAAGAATTTGGGACCAAAGAAAATTTAGAAAACATTACAAATTGTAAAATAGACAACTGTGAATACATAAAAGAGAAAAGCTTCTGTACAAAGAAAAACAATGTAACCAAATTTAAAAGGAAAGCAGAAAACTGGTAAAAATTAATAAGTATGTCTTATAAAGACCTTATTTCTCAAAATATATAGGTAAAATGAGTCAATTATATACAACTCATTCCCCAATTAGTAAATGGTAATAGGATATGAACAGATATTTTTGGTGAAAAAGAATTATATCTTTCTATAAACATATGAAAAATGTTCTTAATCATTATTGAATGTAAATGAGAACAATATTGTTTTTCTCATTGATTTAGAATTTTTCTCAAATTATAGGCAAAAACAATTTCAACATCGATTTTTATAATTTTTTATTCCAAATTCTCTTCCTTAGGGGCAGCTAGGTGGTGCAGTGGATAAAGCACCAGTCCTGGATTCAGGAGGACCTGAGTTCAAATTCATCCTCAGAGCTTGACACTCATTAGCTATGTGACCCTGGAAAAGTCACTTAAACCTCTGTGATGTGTAAAATCTTAATGTGGGTCATAACCTGCCCCCCCCCCAGTTTTTTTGGGGAAACTGGCTAAGATTTACTGATAAATTCAGCAAGAGTTTAGGCTTTTAAGGCTTTATTAAAGTGTATCAGAAGTTAGTGAAGCAAGAGAACGGAAAACCCTAGTTTAGATCAATTCAGTATAGCCAGAGAGAAACCCTTGCTTTTCGTAGCAGTCCACGTGAAGTACCCCACCACGCCAAAGTCCTGGAAGAAAAGAGGGACCCTCGGATTCTCCATCTTCTGCCTCCAAGACAGTTCCAGGAGATAAAAGGAAGATGCAGCAAGCCAGCCTCACCTTCCTACTTCTTGTCTCCCTCCCTGAAAAGAGAGGTCCTTCAAGCTTATTGGTTGAGGGTCATCTCCTGCCAATGTCAGTAGTCCACAGCCTCTGAGAACAACACCCCACTTAGGGCCGGCCAGGTGTGGTCTTGATTTAATTATTTTTAAATAGATTCTTAGTAAGTTTCTCAGTGTCACCCAATTCAATCAATTCTAAATCAATCTTCAGGTGGGGCCCCTGGGTGTCTGCCAAATCCCATTATTTTATCACACCTCATTGCCCCACAAAACAAACAAACAAAAAACCCAAAACAAAACAAAAAACAAATTCTCTTCCTTCCTCCCTCCCCAACCTTTTTAAGAATGTAAGCAATTCAATATAAGTTATACATGTGTAGTGTTGCAAAACATTTCTACATTAGTCAGATAGTGAAAGACAACAGACAAAAAAAACCCTTAAGAAAAAGGAACTAAAAGAAATTTGCTTCGATCTACATTCAAACACCATCAGTTCTTTCTCTGGAGATGGCCTGCATTTTTCATAAGTCCTTCAGAGTTATCTTGGATCACTACATTGCTGAAAATAGCTAAGCCATTCATAGCTGATCATCACAAGTTTTCCTTAGTACACCTCAACACCTACCTCAAATATATTTAATATTTAGTCGCTGGGGGATAGGATGGGGTGGTTATCTCCTACCATTTAAATTATGATGTTTCTTTCATGTAATAAGTGCTTACTAAGTGTTTATTAATGAAAAAAGAAAGAAAATAAATACAAACATGTGCTTAGATAAAATTTACCATGAGAGGGAGGAGACTAACACCTGAGGATCAGGGAAGACTCTCTGTCCCAAGTAGCATGTGACCATGAGCCTGGGAGTCTGAAGTGAAGAGACAGTACATTACAGCTGTAGGGCATGGTCTGTGTGAAGGCATGGATAGATGGAGAGTGGTGTGAGGAAAGGGGTTTCTTTGGCAGAACTTAGAGGTGAAACACACAAGAGGAGAACAGAAGTCTATACAGAACATTTGTGGGTGGGAAGAGGGACTGAAGAAGGTGGAAATGTCAGTCAGCAAACATGTTTTTTTAAAGTTTCTACTATGTGTCATGTCCAGGGCTAGGCACCAGAGACATGACAATCAATGTTGTCTTCTCATCACCCTCCTCCAGAGAAATTCCCTTGAGCACATTAGTTAACTCTTTTCTTCACAATGACTCATCTGAGATAAAGTAAGATGTGATGTCTGCCTGAAAGCCTTCCCACACTGAGTCGAGATGGAGTTGCTCATAGAAATGACTTCTCAATATGGTAGAGGAAAGGCAGTGACTTGCCTGAGCTCTCCCCAATACCCTTCTAAATACCTTCAAATAACGCCATAAGACAATTCCTGGAGCAGCACAACCCACGACAAGACAGGGTGAAATGATTTTCCAGCCAAAGACAACTTAGAAGGTCACAAGGAAAGGTCTGTTGTGCCAGGGTGAGAGTGGAGCACACCCAGCACAGGCTGTGATAGTGAAGACCCAGCATCAGCAAAGCACAAGCTGGCCTCAGGAGCCTCCAAATCAGCAGCAGCAGCAGCAAATGCTTCTTGAACTCAGCCAACAGGCAGTAAGGGAGTTCAGTTGGTCAGAAGGAGGTTACAGGGATCTCTTTACTAGCATTGAAGCAGGACTCTGTGGTTTTGCCCATACGTCCCAGGTTGGGGAAGAGCACAAGCACACCAGAGCTTGCAGCCACAGTGGAAATGATCTCTGTTCATAGTTCAAGGGCAAAAAAGCTGGACTATGGTTGCCTGCAGACCAGAGCAAAGGCCAGGAGATTAGTAAACACACTTCTCCTTGAATCATAACACCTTGGAAGAACTAAACACTCACAAATCCCTAGAAGTATCTCTGAAACAGCTGCATAAATGCCCTGAAGCTTGGGAGAGTGCGCCCTCCATTCTGGAAGCAGGTTTCCACTTTAACAATTAGTTAAATGTCAAGACATTGGCTGGGAAAATGAGCAAACAGAAAAAAATGCTGACCCTAGAAAGTTTCTATGGTAACAAGAAAGATCAAAATACACAATCACAGAAAGATAGATGACAAAGCCAAAGCTCCTATGACCAAAGCTTCCAAGAAAAATATGAATTGGTCTCAGGCCATAGAGGGGCTCAAAAAAGATTTTGAAAATAAAGTTAGAGAAATAGAGGGGAAAAAATGGAGAAATAAGAGGGATGCAAGAATATCATGAAAAAACTGTGTTTAATAATTGAGACCCCCAAAATACTGAGGAAAATAGCACCTCAAAAACCGGACCAGGCCAAATAGTAAAAGAGGTAGAAAAGGAGGCAGCTAAGTGGTGCAGTGGATAAAACACCGGCTCTGGATTCAGGAGGACCTGAGTTCAAGTGTGGCCTCAGACACTTAACACTTACTAGCTGCGTGACCCTGGGCAAGTCACTTAATCCCCATTGCCTCTCAAAACAAAACAAAACAAACAAAAAAAGAGGTAGAAAAAGGCAGTGAGGGAGACAGCTAAGTGGTGCAGTGGATAGAGCACTGGCCCTGGATTCAGGAGGACCTGAGTTCAAATCCAGCCTCAGACACTTAACACTTACTAGCTGTGTGACCTTGGGCAAGTCACTTAACACCAGATGCCTCACCAAAAAAAAAAAAAAAGCCAGTGAAGAAAAGAATGCTTTGAAAAGCTGAATTGGCCAAATAGAAAAGGAGATATAAAAGCTCTCTGAAGAAAATAACTCCTCAAAAATTAGGATGGAGTGCATGGAAGCTAATGACTTTATGAAGAATCAAGAAACAATAAAGTAAAACCAAAAGAATGAAAAATATAGAATGCAATATGAAATATTTCACTGGAAAAACAACTGACTTGAAAAATAGATCCAGGACAGATAATTTGAAAATTATTAGACTACCTGAAATCTATGATAAAAAAATAGCCAAGACTTTATCTTCCAAGAAATTATGTCAGGGAAAATTGCCGTGATATTCTAGAACCAGAAGATAAAGTACTAATCAAAAGAATCCACTGATCACCTCCTGAATGAGATCCTAAAATGAAAACTCCCAGGGCAGCTAGGCGGTGCAGTGGATAGAGCACCAGCCCTGGATTCAGGAGGACCTGAGTTCAAATCCAGCCTCAGACACTTGACACTTACTAGCGGTGTGACCCTGGGCAAGTCACTTAACCCCCACTGCCCCACAAAAAGAAAAAAAAAAAGAAAGAAAACTCCCAGGAATATTGTAGCCAAATTCCAGATTTCCAAGATAAAGGAGAAAGTATTGCAAGCAGCCAGGAATAAACAATTCAAGTATTGTAGAGCCACAGTCAGGATAACACAAGATTTAGCAGCTTCTACACTAAAGGAGCAGAGGGTTTGGGATATGATATTCTGGAGGGCAAGGGAACTGGGATTATAACCAAGAGTCACCTACTCAGCAAAACTGAGTATATTCTTTCAGCAGAAAAATGGGAATTCAATGAAAGAGAGGACATTCAGGCATTCTTGATGAAAAGACATGGGTTGAATAGAAAAAGAAAATTTAACTTTCAAAAACAAGACTCTACAGAAGAATGAAAAAAGTAAACAGGAAAAAAATCATAAGGGATATACAAAAGTTAAACTGTTTACATTGCTACATGGAAAGATGAAATTTGTAACTCACCAGAACATTCTCATTATTATTAGGAAAGCTGGATAGGGTATATTTAGATGGAGGGCACAGGTGTGAATTGAATATGAATGGATCTTTTTAAAAAGGGGGTGAGAGAGGAATGCACTGGGAGAAAGGGGAAGGGAGAGGTGGAATGTGATAAAGTATCTCAAAAGAAGCAAGAAAAAATCTTATACAGTAGAGAGGAAGAAGGGGGAGGTGCTGGGAAGTGAGTCAACCTTACTTATCAGAATTGGCTTAAAGATGGAATAACATACACACTTAATTGTGTATAGTGATGTATTTCACCCTGTAGGAAAGGAGGGGAAGGGGGAGGAGGGTGGTGATAGAAGGGGCAGCAGCTTGTGGGAGGGGACTGTTAGAAGCAAAAGAGGATGGAAAGGGTGAAAGGAAATAAGAGAATAGAGAAAATGACATGGGGAGGGATTAGGATGGAGGGAAATTCAGTTAGCAAT
Organism: Dromiciops gliroides; assembly: GCF_019393635.1. Taxonomy (NCBI): domain Eukaryota; kingdom Metazoa; phylum Chordata; class Mammalia; order Microbiotheria; family Microbiotheriidae; genus Dromiciops; species Dromiciops gliroides. The sequence continues at coordinate 659,318,414 of NC_057863.1, read as the reverse complement.
AGGAACTGAAATGATGAGCAGGATGCTCTTAGAAAAACATGGCAAGAATTATATGAGCTGATGCAAACTGAGATATACTGCATACAAAGTAACAACAATATTGTAAACTGTGAATGACTTGGCTATTCTCAGGAATTCAGTGATCCAAGTCAACTCTGAAGGATTTATCAAAAATGAGATCCATCTCCAGAGAAAGAACTGATGGTATCTGAAGCATAATTTTTAGTGTCTTATTCTGAAGGGTTTTTTTCTGCTCTTTTTGACAACCTAATAGGGAAATATTTTGCATAAATACACATGTGTAACTTATTTTGAATTACTTGAGTTCTTAAGGGGAGGTGGGGAGAGAAAGGGGAAGGAGGAAGAGCATTTGGAACACAGTTTGTTTTTTAATAATAAAAGTATTTTATTATTCTCCAGTTACATGTAAAGTTTTCAACATTTGTTTTAATAAGAATTTTAGTTCCAAATTTTTCTCCCACCCTCCCTTTCCTCCCCCCTCCCCAAGACAGAAAGCAATCTGATATAGTTTATATATGGACAATCTTTATATATATATGCATTAGTCATATTGTAAAAGAAGAATCAGAATACAAGGCAAAACCATCCAAAAAAAAAAAGTAAATAGAAAGACTATGGTTCAATCTGCATTCAGAATCTAGAGGGTTTTTGGTTTTTTGTTTTCTGTTCTGGATGTGGAGAACATTTCCTATCATGAGTTCTTTAAAATTGTCTTGGATCATTGCACTGCTGAGAAGAGCTAAGTCTATCACAGTTGATCATCACAGACTGTTGCTGTTACTATGTATAATATTCTCCCGGTTCTGCTCACTTCACTCAGCCTCAGTCCACTTAAGTCTTTCCAGGTTTTTCTGAAATCTGCCTGCTCATCATTTCTTAGAGCAAAATAGTATTCCATTCCATTCATATACCACTTGTTTAGCCATTCCCCAATGGATGGGTATTCCCTTGATTTCCAATTCTTTGCCACCACAAAGTGAGCTGCTATAAATATTTGTACATGTGGGCCCTTCTCCCTGAGAATATTATTACCAGGGGCCCCCTGCTCAGAGAGCATGGGTTGACCTTTCTAAGGTTCAGTGTCCAGAAGTTGCCTCACATCAACATGAGACCATTCTCAACCAATCAGCTTGAAGTAGTGTGGAAAGATGTTGGTTTTTCCAATTGGTGGTCAGAACCTTGTTGGGGGTTGGTTGAAGAACCAGGTAGGGGTGTGAACTCTGATTTCTCCTCTGGGGTACATAGGTTTTCCTATTTTTCCTATTCTATCAGACAGTTGTTCTCTCTTCACTAACTTCTAATATATGTTAATAAATGTTTAATATATAAACTGTTAAACTGTTGTCCTAGTTAACTTTTCCCCATATTGGGGACAGGTGAACATTCACATTTAGTTTTACCCATCACAGATTAGGTGAGCCAGCTAGGAGAGTTGAATCAATCAATCTTCTGATTTTTCCATTGGGTAATAATTTTTCTTCTATTTCCATATGCCTGTCCCTTTAAGTTTTCAAATGGGTTTCTTCAACCTCCTAAGTACTTTAGGCTGGGTAATCTAATTTTTTTTGGGGGGGGGGGCAATGAGAGTTAAGTGACTTGCCCAGGGTCACACAGCTAGTGAGTGTCAAGGGTCTAAGGCCAAATTTGAACTCAGGTCCTCCTGAATCCAGGGACGGTGCTTTATTCACTGTGCCACTTAGGTGCCCCCTAGTCTGGTTAACCTTACAAGCAGAGGTTAAGATCATATTTATGCTTGGTCCATTTGAATTTGAATATTATTTACTATTTTTATTGTTATTTTTACCTTTTTGTGTTTTGTGGTAAGGAAAGTTTTGAATACCAAAGAGCAGATTAGAAATAGCACACCCCCTGAAATTTCCCAGGACTCCCCATTACAAAAGCTACTCATGGACCGGGATGAGGAAAAACTGACAGTGAAATCCAACATGACCAAAGGAAATCTTATCAGACTGTGTTTTATATGGCATAGTGTATTAGAGAAAGAATGGCCTGAACATGGGTCATTTAATCCTCATACACTGAGGCATTTGCAAGGAATCCTATGCCACTGGCCACCTAAACCTTTACTTTAGTGGAAAGTCTAGAGTAAAGTGAGCAGAAAACTGACACAAGGAGATACAACACAAGGGAGATCCACACCCAAGTTTGAAACTGAGCCTGTTTCTCAGGCTAGAATGCCAAATAGCCCAACTTCTATTTCCTCTATAGAAAATTCACCTTTAGAGGAGACAGAAAAGCCCAAAATTCTTCCTTCCCCTTCAAGAGATCTTCACCCATGACTGAAAGGGTACTGTAGCTAAGTTCAGACAATACACACCTTTTGGACCCAAATATTTGAATTCATGGAAACAAGATATTCCTAAATTTGATGAGGATCCCACAACAGTTATCAACCAGTTTAGAGCAGTTTTCAGAGGATATCAGCCCACCTGGGGTGATGTTACTTATCTCATAGAAACGATATTATCCCCAGGGGAAAGAGTTGATATATTAGCCGCAGCAAACTGCTTAGAAACATCAGAAAATTTTCTATTCATTGGTCTTTAGAAGACCCTAACTGGGATCCCAATATCCCTGAGCTTTTTGATGAGTTGCACAAAGCAAGGGTAACATTGTTGAAGGCAATGGAATCCTGTTATAGCAAGACTGGTAAATGGCAAAAATTTGTAGATACAGTTCAGGAACCTAACGAAACACAGAATGGATTCTATGATAGATTGTGTAAGAGTGCCAAACATAATACTAGATTGGACCTATTAGATTCTAGAGATGCGCCCTTTATTTCTAACCATTTTGTGCAACAATCCTTGCCAGAAATACAGAAATATTTTGAAAGGCAGTGTCCAGGTTGGAATGTCCTGAGTACTGACAAAATTAAAGAAATAGCAACACATATCTATAAGGAAATGAGAGGGAAGAAAGGGACACAGCATTTTAGCTCCATTACAGGTAGGGAGGTCACGCAGTTGAGAATCACTATCAACCCCTGAATCACTATCAAACCCCTAGATTTTGCTATTACTGCAATAGATGGGGATACATAATGGGGTACTGTAGAATTAGGCAAAGGGAACTTAGACAGATGATGACTGGTGAATTTAGAACAGTTATAGACCCTCTCAGAGAGGTGCAGAGAGGCAGAATCAAAACAGTTATAGATTCTCTCAGAGAGGTACAGAGGGGCAGAACCAATACACTTATAGGTCCTTTCAGAGAGAAACAGAGAACTGATAGTGATGGGGAGGGGAAAGGATGGTAGAATCTGAGGACTTTACCTTTCCAGACCCTGAGATCATTAGCCCTTTTGTGCTAGTCCATTCACACTCCTGTGGGGGAGATAATTCTGCTGCTTCCTATGTATAAGAATTACAAGCCAGGCTACGTGAACTCCATGAGGCAGTGGCAGCGATACAGGCTGGTCCCTTGGACTTCTCCTTACATGATTTGAAACCAGGAGACAGTGTATATATCAAAAATTTTCAGTGGACTAGTAGGACTCAACCAGTTTGGGAAGGTCCTTTCCAGGTATGAGTAACAACTCCAACTGCCATCAAAATCAGAGAGAAGGACTCTTGGATGCGTTGCTTCCCAGGTAAAACCAGGACCAGCACATGTACATTATTGAATTTCATTTTTTGTTATTCTTCCATGTGTATTTTGTTCAATTCATTTATTTCTCTGTTTTTGAACCAATGCAATGTGATGTTTAAAATCTAATGTAGGTCCTAACCTGCCCCTGCCCCCCAGTGTTTTTTTTTGGGGGGGGGGGAGGGACTGGCTAAGATTTACTGATAAATTCAACAAGAGTTTAGGCTTTTAAGGATTTATTGAAGAGTAAAGAGAACTCATGAGGTCCCGTAACACCACAAAAGTCTATCTACTTGCTACCTACTTTCCTCTCTTTTTCTCTGTCTGCCTTTTCTCTCTCTTCCACCAAGCCAAAGTCCCAAACAAAAAGAGTGAACATTCTTTCCTAGCAGCCCCCCTGAAGTTCTGCCACCACGCCAAAATCCTTATGGAAAGAGACCAATTCTCAGCGGCTTCTCCTAGAAACTGTGAAACAGGAAGCAGGGCTGTCCACACACATACCTCCAAGATAATAGGCTGGTATCTTTGATTGACATGATTATAGGTGGTTCTATAGACATAACTTCTGGACACCAAGTCACATGTGGATGCCTTAGACATTGTGATATAATCAATTTGTGGATGCTCAAAAGGTGTATATGCTAAAGGAAGCCCTACATAAGCTTTAGCTCTGAAGGCATGTTGATTATAAGTTTGACAGACAGAACAAGAGGCACAAACCCTAGAGGCCACATTAGTAACTCCAGGGGCAATCCAAACCCTTTTTACTGAGTCCACAATTCATTGTGTGCCAAAATGGCCTTTTCTGTGAATAGAGAGGCATATCTGATGGTAGAAGCTCCAGGGGAGAAGTGGCTTCCCCTGCAAAGTAACCCAGACGCCACTCACTTCTTTATCTTTGAAGTTCTTTTTCCACTTCACTACTTCAGACTTATCATAAGTAAGAGAAATGGAAACATTATCAGAAGAAGAAAGATTAAAATACATGTTCAGGGGCTTCCAAAGCAGCAAGCTTAGCAGCAGCAGCCGCAGTCTATTCATTCCCTTTTGAAACAGGGTTGGTTTTTCCTGTGTGAGCAGGACAATGAATAATAACTAGAGCAGATCGGGGTTTTGAGGCAGATAGGAGATCTTTAATAAATTCTCCATTGGCAATAACTTTGACAGCAAAGGTTAAAAATCCTCTTTTTAGCCTTTCCACGCTGATTACTTTCATACGATTTCTCTCCAGTGTAGATTCACTGATGTGCAGCAAGATGGGATCTGCGTAAAAGCCTTTCCACATTGATGACATTCATAAGGTTTCTTGCCAGTGTGGATTCTCTGATGCTTAGCAAGACTGGAACTCTCTGTGAAAGTCTTTCCACAATGATAGCATTTATAAGGTTTTTCTCCAGTGTGGATTCTCTGATGTGCAGCAAGATGGGAGCTCACCTTGAAAGCCTTTCCACACTGATGACATTCATAAGGTTTCTCTCCAGTGTGGATTCTCTGATGTGCAGCAAGATGGGATCTGTGTGAAAGTCTTTCCACACTGATTACATTGATAAGGTTTCTCTCCAGTGTGGATTCTCTGATGTGCAGCAAGAGTAGACTTCACTTTGAAAGCCTTTCCACACTGATTACATTCATAAGGTTTCTCTCCAGTGTGGATTCTCTGATGCTGAGCAAGACTGGAGCTCACTTTGAAAGCTTTCCCACATATATTACATTCATAAGGTTTCTCTCCAGTGTGGATTCTCTGATGTGCAGCAAGACTGGAGCTCACTTTGAAAGCTTTTCCACATATATTACATTCATAAGGTTTCTCTCCAGTGTGGATTCTCTGATGCTTAGCAAGACTGGAACTCTCTGTGAAAGTCTTTCCACACTGATAACATTTATAAGGTTTCTCTCGAGTGTGGATTCTCTGATGCTTAGCAAGACTGGAACTCTCTGTGAAAGTCTTTCCACAATGATAACATTCATAAGGTTTTTCTCCAGTGTGGATTCTCTGATGTGCAGCAAGATGGGAGCTCACTGTGAAAGCCTTTCCACACTGATTACATTGATAAGGTTTCTCTCCAGTGTGGATTCTCTGATGTGCAGCAAGATTGGAGCTCACTTTGAAAGCCTTTCCACACTGATTACACTGATAAGGTTTCTCTCCAGTGTGGATTCTCTGATGCTTAGCAAGACTGGAACTCTCTGTGAAAGTCTTTCCACAATGATAACATTTATAAGGTTTCTCTCCAGTGTGGATTCTCTGATGCTTAGCAAGACTGGAACTCTCTGTGAAAGTCTTTCCACAATGATAACATTCATAAGGTTTCACTCCAGTGTGGATTCTCTGATGCTGAGCAAGACTGGAGCTCACTGTGAAAGCCTTTCCACACTGATTACATTCATAAGGTTTCTCTCCAGTGTGGATTCTCTGATGTGCAGCAAGATGGGAGCTCACTGTGAAAGTCTTTCCACAATGATAACATTCATAAGGTTTCTCTCCAGTGTGGATTCTCTGATGTGCAGCAAGATGGGAGCTCACTGTGAAGGCCTTTCCACACTGATTACATTCATAAGGTTTCTCTCCAGTATGGATTCTCTGGTGTGCAGCGAGATTGGAGCTCACTGTGAAAGCCTTTCCACACTGATTACATGCATAAGGTTTCTCTCTCGTGTGGATTCTCTCATGTTTAGCAAGACTCGAACTCTCTGTGAAACTCTTTCCACACTGATTACATTGATAAGGTTTCTCTCCAGTGTGGATTCTCTGATGTGCAACAAGACTGGAACTCACTTTGAAAGCCTTTCCACACTGATCACATTCATAAGGTTTCTCTCCAGTGTGGATTCTCTGATGGTAAGCAAGACTGGAACTCTCTGTGAAAGTCTTTCCACACTGATAACATTTATAAGGTTTCTCTCCAGTATGGATTCTCTGATGTACCACAAGAGGGGATTCCCCGGTGAAAGTCATTCCACACTGATTACATTTATAAAACTTTTTTCCATTGTGAATGTCCTGATAACTAATAAGATTGGAGTTCCAGCCAAAGGTCTTTGCACCATTGTTCTCAAATCTATGCTGGCCAAATTCTTCCACAGAAATGTTAACCTTTGTAGCCATCTTCTTCACAACCAACATGGTCTCTCCACCTGAAGAAAACCATTATGTATTAACAGAAAGATACATACACCTAAAAATATGTTCTTTTGTCATGTGGCATAATGTAAACTTATTCATATTCTTTTTCCCCAGTCAAAATGAAGAATTTTTCACTTAAAATAGGCAGAATGCATCTTTGGAAACACCTGCAAGATGGCATCTTTTAGTTTGGAAAAAGTAAGTTTTTTTGTTTTTTTCCAATTACGTTAAGGTAGCTTTCAATATTTATTTCCCATACAATTTTGAGTTTCAATTTTTTTCCCTCCCTCCTTTTCCTTCCCCCTTCCCAAAATGGTAAGCAATAAAATATAGCTTATACATGTGGAATGATGTGTGTGTGTGTGTGTGTGTGTGTGTGTGTATGTGTGTGTATATATATATATATATATATATATTTCCACATTGTTCATGTTGTGAAAGAAAAGACAGGTCAAAAGGGAAAACCACTGTAGTGAGAATTTCAAAGTTGCAGTGTTAGAAAAAGAAAGGGAAAAGAAAATAGTTTTACTTAGAAAGAGATACTTTTTTTTTTTTTAAGTGAGGCAATTGGGGTTAAGTGACTTGCCCAGGGTCACACAGCTAGTAAGTGTTAAGTGTCTGAGGCCGGATTTGAACTCAGGTACTCCTGACTCCAGGGCCGGTGCTCTAACCAGTGCCACCTAGCTCAGTTCTAGGACCCAAAGACCCCAAGCCTCAGAATTCAGGGATATTTAGACAACATGACTCCTCCCACTATTTCTCATAACCCAAGTGGTACAAATATAATAAGTATGGAATATGGAGAAAGAAACCATTAGGTACTAGCATAGTCGCTTACAATTCTATGTATTGTTTTAAAATAACACTGTTACTAAGTAACAGGCTCATAATATGAAACCAGATACTGGATTGCAATCTTTGCCATCTTGGATGTGTCCTCTCTGGCCTATATTTCTCTGACTTTTTTCTCAGCTATCAAGACATTTCACCATGTTGGTTCAGCTTGGCTTTCCAACTTCTCTCCAGCTCTCATTGTTTCCTTACACCTCAGAAGGTACTATTTTAATTATTTGATCTTTAAGCTGATTGGTGGCTATACCTCACCACAACTGGAAGTCAGGTAGTTATTTCATTACATTCCTATAGCACAACTTGTTCAGCCATTCCCCAAATGATGGGCATTGCCTCAATTTCCAATTATTTGGAACCATAAAAATATTATATATATATATATTTTTTTTTGACTACTCTTAATGGTAGTTTATTTTTTCCAGTTACATGTAAAAGACTTTTCAAATTTGTTTTTATAAGATTTTGAATTCCAAAGTTTTCTTCCTCCTTCTCTCCCCCCCTCCTTCCCCAATATAAAAAAAGCAATGTGATATGAGGGGAAAACCTCAAAACAGGAAAACAAAACAAAAAAAAAATTAGAAATAGTATGATTCAATCTACATCTAGATTCCGGAGTTCCTTTTTTTGTTTGTTTTGGAGAGCATTTTCCATCATGAGTCCTTTGGAACTATTCTGGACCATTGTATTGCTGAGAAGAGTCAAGTCTATCACCACTGATCAACACACAATGTTGCTGATACTGTGTACAATGTTCTCCTGGTTCTGCTCATCTCACTCAGCATCAGTTCATTTCAGTCCTTCCAGATTTCTCTGAAATCCACTTGCTCATTTCTTCACATTGATTTTTTTTTTTTTGGTGAGGCAATTGGGGTTAAGTGACTTGCCCAGGGTAGTGTTAAATGTCTCAGGCTGGATTTGAATTCGGGTCCTCCTGACTCCAGGGCCAGTGCTCTATCCACTGTGCCCTCCAGCTGCCTCGACATGGATTTTTTTTTTTTTTTTGGTGAGGCAATTGGGGTTAAGTGATTTGCCCAGGGTCACACAGCTAGTAAGTGTTAAGTGTCTGAGGCTGGATTTAAACTCAGGTACTTCTGACTCCAGGGCCAGTGCTCTATCCACTGCGCCACCTAGCTGCCCCCCACATTGATTTTTTAAAAACTTTGTGTTCTAACTTTTCCTCCCTCCCTCCCTCCCCACTCTCCCTATGGAATCAAGCCATTCAAATTAGTCACACATGTGCAGTCATGCCAGGCATCTTCACATTAGTCAAATTGTGAAACAGAACAACTCCAGAAAGAGAAACCAATAAACAAAACCACACTTCGATCTGTATTCAAACACCATCAGCTCTTCCTCTGTTGATGGTTTGCATTTTTCATATGACCTTCTGATGGCATCCTGCTCATCATTTCTTTCACACTTACTATTGCTTCCTGTATTCCCCTCCATCCTGTTCCCTCCCCTTGATATTTACTCCATTTTCTATCTTCTTTCACCCTAACCTTCCTCAAAAGTGTTTTGCTTTTTACTGCTCCCTGCCCCAATCTGCCCCTCCCTTCCTTCACCTCTCCTCCCCTTGTCCCCTTCTCCTCCCACTTCCCCTCAAGGTAAAATATATTACTAAACCCACTTGAGTGTTTATGTTATTCCCTGTTTGAGGTTTTCCCTTTTGCTCTGATTCTTCTTTCCCAGCATGGCTAATGCAGGGATGTTTAGTGTGACTGTACATATATAACAGATCAAATTACTTGCTGCCTCAGAGAGGGGTAAGGGAGAGGAGGAGAAAAATTTGAAACTAGAAATCTTATAAAAACAAATGTTGAAAACTATATTTACATGTAACTGGAAAATTACAAAATACTTTTAAGATTAACAAAAACAATGTGATATATGTTATATATCAAATTAAACATATTTCTACATTAGTCCCATGTAAAAAAAAGAATCACAACAAAAGGGAAGAAAAAGCAAAACAAACAAACCAACAAAAAAAAACCCTCAAAAAGTCAAAATAGGATGGTCCAATGTGCATTCAGAGGCCACAGTTCTTTTCCCTGGATGTGGAGAGTATTTACCATGATGACAACTTTGGAGTTGTCATGGAGCATAGTATTACTGAGAAGAGCTAAGTCTATCACAGTTGATCACCCAACAATGGTGCTGTTACTATGTACAACATTCTCAAGGTTCTGCTCTTTATTCAGCTTCAGTCCCCTAAGTCTTTGCTGGGTTTTCTGAAATCTGCTTGTTTATCATTTCTTTTAGCACAATAGTATGCCATTACATTCATATACCACATTGGTTTAGCCATTCCCCAATCCATGGCCACTCCTTCCCCTTTTTAATTATTTGGAACTGCAAGAAAGACAGCTATGAATCTTTTTTGTACATGTAGGTCTATTTTTTATGATCTTTGGGATAGAGACCTAGTAATGGTATTGCTAGATTAAAGACTATGCACAGATTTATTGCCCTTTGGGTATAGTTACAAATTGCTCTAGACAGTGTTTTGATCAGTTCACAACTCCAGCAACAATTCACTAGTGTCCCAAAATTCCCACATCTCCAACAGTTATTTTCCTTTTGTGTTATATCAACCAATCTGAGGTGTCACGTGGTTGTTTCAATTTTCATCTCTCTACTCAAAAGTGATTTAAAGCACTTCTCCACATGAGTAGCAGTAACTTTGATTCCTGACCTTGAAAACTGCCTGTTCATATTCGCTGGCCATTTATCCATAGGGGAATGGCTTGTGGGGTTTTTTGTTTGTTTGTTTTTGCTATGGGGTGTAACGATTGGAATAACGCCACCTGCTGGATACTTACTGTAGAAGAGTTCTGCCCATGAAGTGAAGGTCTTTGAGGGCAAGACCAGGAGTCAGGAAGTGACGCGGGCTAGTGGGAGGAGGAAGGAAGAGACTGGCGCTCAGTCTCGCTCTCTTTCCTTTGGACTCTGGTGGAGGGCGGAGCTAGAAATGTGCTCTCCCTTTAATAGATAGGAATCTAGGCCTTTCTCTCTCTTTACCAAATTCTTGTTTTCCTTAATAAATGCTTAAAAGCCTAACTCTTGCTAAAGCTTATAATTTATTGGCGACCACTCATTAGATATTTTAGACAGACTAGCTAGAATTTTAGCCCTTAACAGGGGCAATGGGGTTTAAGTGACTTGCCCAGGGTCACACAGCTAGTAAGTGTCAAGTGTCTGAGGCCAGATTTGAACTCAGGTCCTCCTGAATCCAGGGCTGGTGCTTTATCCACTGTGCCACCTAGCTGCCCCTGTGGCTTGTGTTCTTATAAATTTGGTTAAGTTCTCTCTATATTTATATAATTTATATATGAGATTGTGGGAATTTATTTTGATTGAGGACCCTGCCTTTCGGCTGAGATTAAAAAGCCTTAGGCCCTCAGGGGTTTCTTCTGTCTAAGAGGGGCTGGTGCCCCTCCCCCTCCGCTTCAGCTGAGCCAAAAAGCCCGGTGGGTTTTACAGGGTGGGTTTTACAGGGTGGGTTTTACAGGGTGGGTTTTACAGGACGTCAGGTCAGTTGGTTGGGGGAAAAGCCGCAGCACCCTCTGGCCTGAGGGGGGAACGCTAGAAGAACGTCTGTTGGTACTCAGGAGGAGGCTAAAAAGATTCCAGGCGTGGCAGGTGGAAAGAGATGCCCCAGACAGCAGTCAGGTTGTACCTGTTATTTCCCTGTATTTTTAAGTTTAAATTGTATCTCATAAATAAGCCTTCCACTGTTACAATGGAAGAGGCTTCTTAACCTTTTGCTTATCAATTTGGAAGGAGCAAGTGTGGTGGAACTTTATAAAGGGCCCATATTAAATTAATAGCAGTCAGAGAGCCAGCCAGGCAACAGCCCCCAAGATTAGTCATTCCCAAATTGGTCCCCACAAGTTAGTAAAAATAACATATTCTGAAGCTATAAAATCTGCAAAAAAAAAAAAAAAGGAGTGAAAATCTTTTGACTTAAGATATCCTGGCAGATCTTCAGGAAAGGTCTGTCTCACCAGGGTCAAAGGGGAGGACAAGTCAGCTCAGAGGGTGTCTGGGCCAGCCACCAAAGGGCTATTACCCTCAGCACAGATCAGCAGCTGAGGGCCCCCAGTCCAAGCTCAGCAAGGTAGTAGCACAACAGGCCAGTTGTGAGACCCCTGGCTTCAATGCAGAAGGTAATGTGCCAGCTGGGGTCTCTGTTACCCAACAGGAACAACGGGGCTGGGCTACTCCAGTGCAGTGAGGAGGCTGCAGGGAGCTGAGGCCTCAGAGCAAAAAGCTAATGACTGGGCCCCTGGCCCCCAGCAAAAGAAGCTTGGGACAGAGTATGCTGTACCCCAGGAGCAGAATTCAACCTTAAAAGGCAAAAAAGAGGATAAAATATGAATCTGAAATAGAAAAGAACCATCACCAGTGAAAATTACCATGGTGACAGGGAGGATTAAACCATAAACTCAGAAGCACAACAATGATAAAAAACCTACAGGGGATGTCTTAAAGGGTAAGAAGAATTGGTTTTGATACCAAAAAACCCTCTTGAAAGAGCTCAAAAAGGATTGTATAACTGTTATTGAACACAGACTAAATAAAGCATGATATTTTTCACTTTCATTTTTTCCTTTTGTGTTTTCTTATATAAAATAGCTAATACGGTAATGTTTTATATAATTGCCCATGTATAACATGTATCTGATAGCCTTCTGCTTCTGGGAAGGTGTAGGAAATGGAGATAGGGAGGGAAAGAATTTTAAACTCAAAACTTTAAAATAAAAATGTTTATTAAAAATATTTAATATTTTTATATATGTGGGTCCTTTTTTACTTTTTATGATCTCTTTGGGCAAAAGACCCAAAAGTAGTATTGCTTGGGTCAAAGGGTATACACAGCTTTAAACCTCTTTGGGCATAATTCCAAATTGCTCTCCAGAATGGTTGGATCAGTTCAAAGCTCCACCAACAATGCATTAGTGTTCCAATTTTCCCACAGCTTCTCCAGCATTTATTATTTTCCTTTTTTATCATTTTAGCCAATCTGATAGGTGTCAGGTGGTACCTCAGAGTTGTTTTAATTTGCATCTCTCTAATCATTAGAGATTTAGAGCATTTTTTCATATGGGAATAGATAGCTATGGTTTCTTCATTAGAAAACTGCCTGTTCATATCCTTTGACCATTTCTCAATTGGGGAATGACTTGGATTCTTATAAATTTGATTTAGTTCCCTATATATTTTAGAGATGAGGCCTTTATCAGAAGCACTGGCCTCAAAAATTGTTTCCCAGCTTTCTGCCTCTCTTCTAATTTTGGATGTATTGCTTCTGTTTGTACAAAACATTTTTAATTTAATGTAATCAAAATCATCCATTTTGCATTTCATAATATTCTCTATCTCTTGTTTGGTCATAAACTGTTCTCCTTTCCAAAGATCTGAAAGGTAGACTATTTCTTCCTCTCCTAATTTACCTCTGATGCATAAATCATGTACCCATTTTGACCTTATTTTAATACAAGGTGTAAGATGTTGGTCCACGCCTAATTTCTTCCAGTTTTCCCAGCAGTTTTTGTCAAATACTGAGTTCCTATCCCAGAAGCTGGAGTCTTTGGGTTTATCAAACAGTAGATTACTATAGTCATTTACTACTGTGTCTCCTGTGCCTAGCCTATTCCACTGATCCTCCACTCTATTTCTTAGCCAGTACCAAATAGTTTTGATGACAGGCTGAACAAGTTGTGGTATATGAATGTAATGGAACTGATTATGAGTGAGATGAGCAGAACCAGAAGAACATTGTACACAGTATCATTAACATTGTGTATTGATCAACTGTCATAGACTAGATTCTTCTCACCAATACAACGGTACAAGAAAGTTCCAAAGGACTCATGATGGAAAAGGCTCTCCAAATCCAGGAAAAAACCAAAAAAACAAAAACTGTGGAATATGGATGCTGATTGGACCATACTATTTCTTTTGTTTTGGGTGCTGTTGTTTTTCTATTATGAGGTTTTTCCTTATTGCTCTGATTCTTCTAACATGACTAATGCAGAAATATGTTTAATGTTATTTTATATATATTTGTAACCTATATTAGATTACCTGCTGCCGGGGGGGGGGGGGTGGAGAGGAGTGAGGGAGAAAAATTTTAAATTGGAAATCTTATATAAACAAATGTTGAAAACTATCTCTACATGTAACTGGAAATAATAAAATACTTTTATCAGGAAATAAAATTTAATGGCACCTTATACATTAAATAATTGCCAAGGTGTGCTTGTGCAATGATTCTCAACCATCATGATTAGGCATAAAATGATGTTATTTTTAAAAAAAGACTTCTGCTTGATTACACTGCTTCAAGTCTCTCACCAACCCACTTAATCCCCAACCTAGCTGCCAAATTCATTTACTACAGGACACTTCTGATCATGTCACTGCCACTCAATAAAACACTTCCTACTGCCTCCCCATTAACAGGATCTAATATGAAATACTCTGCTTGGCTATTAAAGGCCTTTATCATCAGCCCTTCTCCTAGTTTCCCAGGCTTTCTTCACCTTATTTTCCCTCTACATGTGTGAAAAGCAGGTTTCTTTGCTTCTTGACCAGCAACATCTCCTGATTCCGTGTTCTCTCTGGCTGTCCCTCAAGTGTCACCTAAAATTCTTCCATTTACAGTAAGTCTCCTCCTGTCTTCCTTACTCATAGGGCCTTCCCTGTCTTGATGAGGTCCACTTTATCCGGGATACATTGGGTTGGTAGATCCCTGTTTACATGTTGTGTTCCCCATTAGACTGAACTCCTTGAGAGCAAGGCTTATCTTTTGCCATTCTTTGTGTTCCTAGTGTGTAGCAGTCTCTGGGACATAGTAGGTGCTTAATAAATGTTTATTGAATCGAATAAAAACTAGGAAACAATTCAGAATGGATACCCTAAGCCCATTTGAGAGGCTTTCAGGAGAGTTCGATGCCCCAAAGTTCAAAATGATGACTTCTCATACCATCAAAATTTTTTAACTACAAGATGTGAAAAAATAATGGGGTTACAGGGGACCCAGAGAGCCCTGCCTGCCCTTTCTTAAGGCCAGCCCAGAGTCAGGAGAATTTCAGAGGAAATGTAATTGTACCTTGGGCTATGAATACAGACACCAGAAGTTAAATCCACACCTACCTGAAAAGCCTTGACCCCCCCCAGAGGGTCTGTCCTCTGGGCTCTGGCATCAGCACATACTGCTCCAGACCACCCTCTAGTCTGATGAACCAAGAGATTTGAATGATGCTGGCCAATTAGCTTGAAGCAGGGTGTAAGGGCCACCTCTCCTCCTGACCTCAAGGAGCTTACTCTCAGGGACTCTCTCTCTTGGTCTTAGGACTCTGAAGGAGCAGCAATGTGGCCCACTATCCCTCTCCCCTCTGAACTTCTGGGGCCATGGGCTCTATCTTCACTAATATTTAATATGCTTTAATAAATGTTTAATGCCCAAAACTGGTGCTATAGCCTCTAATTCCTAAGTACCAATATATCAGAAACCCCAGCTAAGTTTGCCTACAACTTGGGACAGAAATAGACCATTCCCATATAATTTTAAATGCCACAAAGAAAACTGAAAGGCCAAGGAGTTTGACTTGCTCCCCTGTATGAGGAAATTGGGGCTCTAAGCTTCAGTCCCTTGCACAGGATCCCAGAGCTGAAATGTGTCTAAAAATCAATCCCAAGTAAGCCCTTCCTGCCCACAAGTCCAGCACTCCCTGCACCACAACACTTAGGAGACCTCCTGTCATAAGAGCCCTCATACACCTGATTTATGTCACTCACCTTGCCAGGAGTTCCTTGGACCTTTGTGCTCTACCATCCCTGGTGATTCCCCTTCCTGGAAAGAATAACTGAAATCTTCTCTAGAAACTGGAAGTCCTAGGAATATAGAATAAAGGGATGAAAATAGAGAGAAATGTACAATTTAGTCTACTTTATGGAAAGAAGACGTGCAAGCAAAGAGGACAGAATGGTTCCCAGGATGTCTCAAGGACAGTTCCCAAGGTATTAATTGCTGGGATCTTTGCCGGCAGGCTGAGATCACACAGGCCATTTGGTACCAGAAAACTTCCCCTTTATTCACCTCTTTCCTGGAAGGATGGGAACACTGCCTAGCTTCAATTTTCTAGAAATTGGAGGCTGTGGTAGTGCAGTGGTAACAGCCCAGGGCCTAGAGTCACTAAGACCATTTCAAACCAGTGTCAGACACATGGTACCTGTGTCCCCCTGGACAAGTTGTGTAACCTGTTTGCCTGTTACCTCACCTATGAAATGGGGATGATAATACTACCAAACTCATGGGGATATTGTTAAGATCAAATGACAATAACTTTAATACACTTTGTCCAGTGCTAGATATAAAGCAGGTATGTATGAATGCTTATTCCATTCCCTTCCTTTCCCAACATCTGGACTGGAATTTGAGGGAACAAAGAAGGAAGAATCAGGATAAAGTTGCTAGGCCTGGCAGGATGAGGAGCAGGAAGCTGCCATGTCAGTAGCTCACAGTCACCAGGGGCAAAGGTCCTTACCCACAGAGAGCAGGTTCTGGACATTCTCCAGCATGACCTCCTTGTACAGCTCTCTCTGAGAATGGTCCAAGAGGTGCCACTCCTCCTGGGTGAAATCCACAGCCACATCCTTGTATGTCACCAACTCCTAAGCCATCAAAGGTCACATGATTTAGAGCTGAAAAAGACTTCAGAATTCACCTAATCCAACCCTCATCAACTTAAAGAAAGAAACTGAAGCACAGAAGGCATGTGCCCAGAACTCATATTTATGAGAGGCAGCAACAACACATATTCAATAAGAGCCCAATGGAATATGGAGAAAAGCATTTTATATTTGAAGTGAGAACCATTTTAGAATGATAAAACTTGAATAAAGGTCTTACAATGAAATGCTTCTCCCCATAGGCTCAGGGAGAAGTTAGGTTCTCTGTGAGTGAAGTATCAGAGACTATGGAGCAGAAAGCAAGGTAATATGAAATTCTCCCTCACCCAAAATGATATGTTACATGTCATAAGGGATATATTAAGGAAGTTTTATAAAGAATTTATGAGAAGTTGACAAATACTATATACTCTAGGGGAGGGGAGGGGAACATTACTAGTCATCACTGAGAAGAGAATAAAGGAAAAAACCTTAATTTCCTAAAAGGCTGAAATAAGGTCCTACTTAGACAAAAGCATGAGGAGCATTCTTAAGAAATATTGCTTACAGGGAGAGCTAGGTGTCTCAGTGGATAACGCAACGGCCTTGGATTCAGGATGTCCTGAGTTCAAAGCCAGCCTCAAACACCTGACACAGCTGTGTCACCCCGGTCAAGTCACTTAAACCTCATTGACCGTCAAAAAAAAAAAAAAAAAGAAAGAAAAAGAACAAAAGAAAAATTGCTTACAATCAGCCCTGAAGTTATGAGAATCTCTTCCTGGAAAAGTGAAGAAAAGTTATCTTTTGTAATATTGAGGGCTTGGGGCAACATCGGGTATGATGTGTCAGAGCCAACATAAATTTTATGTCTTTGCTTTATGATTGCTTTCACTATTTAAAGGAGCATATTCATTCATTTTAATATTTAGTTACATAAAAATAAGAGTAATTATAAAGGGGAAAGGAGAACTCATTCATTTATTTTTTTAATTACATTTTTCAAATTTTTTTATTGACTGTGGTTGGAGATGAGGCTAATTCATAAGACATTGACGGTTTATTTATGAAAAAGAAACGATCACAACTTACCCCTAAAACATTAGAACATTTAGCACCAAGAGTCAAGACAAAGAGTCATTTTGTATCAGAAAACTTGAATAAAAGAAAAATGAAAGAAAGTGAAAAACAGCCTCCTTCAGTCTGTGGTCAATCAACATGATTCAATCAGCTTCTTTGGCAGTAGATAGTAAGCTTTATCATTAGTCCCCTTGGGATTGTTGTGGATCATTGTAAGGAGCAATTCTTCTTCACAAAGATGAAAATATCTTCACTTTCTTGCCATTTTAATTTTTTCCTCAAACGATGTGATTTGTCAAATTTAAGCAAATTTGATTTTTATTTCCTGCAACTGCTTTAGCTGCAAAAGGAGGATACTAAGAGGTCCTTCCTGCCAGGGTTCTGCTGAGGATCCAATGAGATGTTCTTTGTAAAGAACTTCACACCATGCCTGGCACTTAGTCAATACTGATCCTCCTCCTTTTCCTCCCTCCCACAGCCTCCTAGGTGGTGGCCCTAGCTTTTGTCTCTCAGCACTCTGGGCCATCCTCTTCACTATTGCCTAACTTCTCTTCCTTAGCATGGAACCGACCACGTAACTGCTACTCAGATAATCCCAATGGCCTCTGGGATCATACAGCAACCACTCCCTTTAGCTTCCATGCCACATACAACCTGGTCCCAACCTCTCTTTCAGCCTAAGACACTCACTACTCACTCTCTTGCCTTTGCAACCCAGACACATTGGCCTTCTCTCTTTCTGGGCTCTGCTCTTCCTCCTTGCCTTGCTGCCTATTTTACTCCATGTTGCAGTCCCTCTGTCCCTTGAAAACACATTTTCTGCATAAAGCCTTCCCTGATATCTAAAAGCACTTGGAGCCTCTCCTTCAAATTACTTTCTATTGAGTCCCACTGTATTTATCTGAATTTATCCAATCCTATTGAAGCTGTACCTGTGTTTGTCAGTATTTCTTGTCTGTTCTATGAGGATTTAAGCTCACTGCAGTGCACTTCTTGGAGCCAAGCGAGACTTGGCTGGACCAGGTAGACACCAAAGAGGAAAGCAGCCCTGAAAAGCCCTTGGCAGCCCTCACGCCAGGGGCACTATTCTTCCCTGAACATGCCATGATTCCTGTTTCACTCAGCCCTCTACAGCCCAGCCAGAGCTATGCTCACTGAGAAGGACTCTCAAAAGGCCCAACCCTTGTCCCCCTTCTGCTCCTCTCTGGCCATCTTTATGCCACCCCCAACCAGTCTCTTTCCTCCTTTAACTCTGGGAAGCACAAGGACATCTTTTGCATTCTCATCCCCCAACTCTTTCCACTGAGGCTCTGATGTATCAAGTGACTCGTGGTCCTGACCCCCCCACCAGAAATGTTGAAAACTATCTCTACATGTCACTGGAAAATAACAAAGTACTTTTATGATAAAAAAAAAATGTACCTTTTCCTCTCTCTGTTCCCCAACCCAGTCTTATCTAAAACCTCCTTGTAAACCTGTCTATGGTAACAAGACCTAACCCATGCTACCCAAAGGTTAGGTCATATAACTCAGAAGGGGAGACTGTCTCTCCATCATCTGTGGAACTCTGAGACACACATGTCCATCACCCACTCAGGGAGGGCGTCACTCTCCAGAGAGAATAGACAAACCAGAGTTTACTGTCTGGCTGTAACTTGTGCTCCCTTATTCTGGCCGTCCCCAGGAAGGACCTTGACAAATGACAGGATCACGGGAGATCATGTTTATATGGCTCCCAGCACACAGCAGACACCAGATAACCCTGTCCAGTCTTCTTGCACCTCAGTCCTCTTCTCTCTGACCTGGGGACACCGGCCTCCTGGATGATCCTTGAACAAGACCCTCCATCACCTGATCGGTGCCTTTCCAATGAATGTCTCTCATGCTTGCACTGACCCCCTCCTCACCTGAGCCTCCTGCTGTTGTGGGAGGAGGGACCCCAAACCCCAAGGAATCATTAAAGTTTCCCAAGGGGAAAGCAGCTCCACCTCCCATCTCCAGAATATGGTGTGGCTGAGTAAAAAGACCCTGGTCTGCAAGGAACAAAGATGATACACTGATGAGGGTGGCTGCTATTCCTCCCCAGGCACTCCTTACCAGTTGTTTCCCTGCCAGTGGTCTTGCCCCTCCTAACTGCTTTGCACACAGCTTTTGTGTGTAAACATAGAAAGGACCAGCTCTTCTCTTACCCAGGGAGACAGGTTTTCAACAGTGATTCTGTCTCCTGGTCATATATTCCTCTCTCCTAATAAATCACTTTTCATTTTACAAGGTTTGTGATGAGCCTCCAATTCATGGGTGAGCTTGCCTGCTGATCCAGGTCACAAGTCTCCCAACATTATGGTGCTGAAACCCAGTAAAAGTCATTAGGCAGGTAAAAAGGTGGGCTGCTCATGTGGCAGGTGGGGTGTACACTCTGCTTTCTCCTGTCGGGATCCTCAGTCTCAGTGGGTGGCCCCACTGTCTGAGGTATGAATAGTCAGCCAGGCTACTTCTAGATTCTCTTTGATTTACAGTCACACGACATCCAGACTTGAGAAATGCTCAGGTTTTTGTCAGCACCCACTTGGAGGCAGGTGTAGGCATCTGTCCCTGAGGTCTAGCCCAGCACACCATGAAAAGGGACAAGGAGAAAGCATTCCTTGTGGCCCTCCCTGCTCAGGTGTATCCTTAAAAAATGGCAGGGGAAAATGGAACTTAGGTACAAAAAAGTGAATGATTTTCCATTTTAACACAAGATTTGTGACAAGCCTCCAATTCTTTGGCTGAGCTAGCCCCTAGAGCCAGGTCACAAGGCCCCCAACACTGGCTTCTTTCACATCTCAGAAAAATCCTCACCTTCTGAAAATGAGCTTTTCCTGGTCCCTGACACTGCTTGGGCCTTCCCTCTGAGGGGGCCTCCCATTCATACTGTAGAGACCTTGTGTGGACCCAGCTGCTGCCCTGTTATCTCCCAAGGAGACTGTGAGCCCCTTGAGGGCAGGGACTGTTATTGTTTAAACCTTCCTTTGCATCCCCTGTAGGTTGGCACAGTGCTTGGCACAGAGGAGTCACCGTCTCAATACTCACTGACTTCGCCTAAGAAATGACAAATGAGAGGGATTCAGAGAGAGCAGGGAAGACTGGGGTGGCCTGAGGCAGAAGGAAATGAGCAGAACCAGGAGGACAATGTCTGCTCTGCTGACAGCCCTGCAGAGGACAATGTACATGTAACAGGATAAAGCTTCCTGGGCTCTGCTGGATCCCACCTTTGCTGATGCTGGTCAGGTCTGGGGATGGGCTGCACTCACCTGGGATGAGGGTCTCTGGGTCCCTGGGGCCATTCTCTCTGGTTCCAGTTCTGGTTGTCTGCAAACTGGCCTGGGGAGGGAGAAGGGTCTCAGAGTGGGAGAGACATTGTCTTTGTGTTTTCCTCCTAGGGTGGACACTGGCCTACCTGGAATTATAGAGGTTGAAGTCTCAGAGCACCTGCAAATGTCCTGCACTCAGGGGAGAGACTGTAACAAGAATGGGAGGACAGCAGGGAGGGTCAGGCTTGGAAGTGATCTTGGCCTGAACAGGAAGAGGACTTGCCACCGTCTCTAATTCCTTGTCTTTGGTCCCCTGCCCCTCCCCATCTTCCTGCAGAGAGACCCAGGAGACAGAAGGGGCTGGGGACCCCAGAGGGCAGGAGACCAGGCAGAACATCAATGACCACAGACCCAGAGCCCTACCTCCATCTGTTACTACGCGTGAGATATGTAGATCAGGCAACTCTGACCTCATGGTAAAACTGGGCATGGCATCCTAGGACCTTTGGGATGGGACAGGCTTCCTTTATATTTAGCAAAAGATACCCCCAGAGCCAGGATTGGAGGGGGGCTTGCTCCTGGCCAGCCAAGAGGTCAGAATGAGAAAGATATGGGGATTGGTGGATAGAGCACTGACCCTCCTCACTTAAATCTAACTCATCGTAAGTCATGATGTGTGTCATGATCCTCTTTGAGAGGAAGGACAAACAGACAACAACAACAGAGTGGGAAGATGAGGCCCCATGGAAAGGACAACCATCAGAAGCAGGATGTGGAGAGGGGCCCTTGTTCTGACCTACCTGGCACCTGCTTGTGCAGAGCTGGCTCCCAGAAGACAGAGAGATCTCAGGTCCAGGGAAGGCAGAGAGATCTCACCTGTGAGGGAAAAAGAGACCTCAGCTTGAAATGAAGGACGAGAGAGCTCAGATCTAAGGGCTGCTCTGCGTAAGGCCTCCTATTCCCAAGGGTCAAGCCCCACCCAGCCTCCCTCTCCTGGAATGACCTCTCTCCTCCCCTTCCCACCTCCCAGGCTTCCAAACTTCACCCCAGGAAGAGAATCCCCCCAAGGTCACCCCCTACCTGGCTGCTCAGTTCTGAGACCTCTCCTCCCCCATTGCTCTACCACCTCTGCCCCCTCCCTTACCTGCTCTGGGACTCCAACCCCCCTCAGCAGAAACTCCTGCCCTGCCAGCTCTCCCCCCACCACCACCACACCCATCTTCTTCCTGGTTCTCCCAGCCATTCCCCTCCCCTGAAGCCCCCCTTGCTTCTCTGTAGTCTGGGCTCCACACTTGCCCCCCCCTTAACTCCCCTCCAAACTGAAAACATTCACCCCCTTGGCCCATCCCCACTCTTGACCTTCCATACCCCAGTCGTCACACTGAGGGAGCGTTTCCTTCTGTCTTGTTTTTCTTCCCTCAGAGATGTTCTCTCAGAGGAAGACAGCTGGATCCTAAGGGGGAGCTGAGGCCAGGACACCTGGGTCCCAGGGCATAGGTCACAGCACATGTGATAACCTTTCTCTATCTACTTACACACACCTTCACATCTCCCTCTAAGTCCAGGGGTGTGGCTGTTACCTGACTCAGCCACTGGAATCCCTCCCCTGGGAGGTCTCACTAGTTCCCTCTTCACCCCTCAAAACCCAGGTTCTAGGGGAAGTGGAGAGGGGCAGAAAGCAGGACAGGCTGGTCCTGGGGCACAAGAATGCCAGGAAACCAGGATGGAGGCCACACAGGGACAGAAAGTGGGATTCCTGGGCTGGGGAGCTCAAAACCCCAGCACAGAATCCTTAACGATCCTTCTGGCATTTTTTTTTTTTAAAGAAAAGTAAAGACTAATGCAGAAATATATTTAAAGTGATTGTACATACATAACCTATATCCATGACTTTCTGTCTTGGGTATGAAGAAGGGAGGGAGATAAATTTGGAACTAAAATCTTATGAAAATGACTGTTGAAAACTTTCTTTACATATAATAGGAAAACAATAAAAACAAATGAAAAAAACTAGGAAAAAAAGCCAAATGAAGGAGTGTGCACACATACACAGATCCACTTCTCTGTCTGCTTGGCTAGGTGGTAAAGCCTACTGCTCAGCTGAGAATTAAGAGCTTTCCCAGGGAACTCAGGGGCTTTAAGAGAGGAATGGCTTTCTGACAATGGGAACAGCAGCAGAAAGACAAAGCCTGGGGAAGGAGCAACACAAAGGAGGAGAAGCCAAAAGGCCAGTTGGGCTGCTCAGGCCTGGGTGAAGGGGACTGTGTGTAAGCACCTCGGATGGTAGCTGGGGCCAGGCTCTGAAGAGCTTTCAAATAGGAAGCAGAGGCATCTGGAATCACTCATCTATATTATGGGAGTCACTGGAATTTCCTGAGTGGATGTGATATGGGGAGGCCTGAACTTTCAGCCTGTAGGAGACCATCACCTTCACCTTAGATTTTCCCCCCCCAATAGAGTTAGATAAGTCAATCCAGTTAAGTTCTTGGATAGGGCCTATGTGCAGAAGTGGCTCATATGGGGAGGTTTGTTTACTTGGCCCCAGAAAAGAGAATTATTCCTGCAGCCTGTATCCAAGGTGGCTCAGGACAATAGTAGAGGGGAGGGCTACAGAGAGGACTTGAAAGAAAAATGAAAGGCAAAAAGTTAGTGAAACTGTAATACTTGGAGAAAACAAGAGGTGACTATCAGACAAAGCAAAAGGAAAAACAAGAAAGAGATTTAGCACCTAATTGGCCATAGGGAGATGGGGCCAAGACAGAGGGAAGAGTCAGGGATGGCGTCTAGGTTGCAAATGTGGAGGAAATGCAGTGAATTTGGGGGAAGCAGCTCCCCCCAAAATAATTTCCTTGGATGTCAAAGAAACTGAAGTGCCTTACAGGACTATGTAAACAGAGACAGACACGAGGGAATCCTCCAATAACTGGAGACTCACCAATAAGATATTCTAAAGGAATTAACTAGAGACCCACCTCCTCTGGCTCCACCAGATATTCTGGGCATGAGAAAACATCTCCATAGTGTGATAAAATAATGGGATCTGGCAGACACCCAGGGCCCCCACCTGAAGATGGGTTTGGAATTGATTGAATGGGGTGAGACTGAGAGACTGACTAAAAGCCTACTTAAAGGTGATTAAATCGAGACCACACCTGGCTGGCCCTGAGTGGGGTGTTGTTCTCAGAGGCTGTGAACAATATCAACAGGAGACCACCCTCAACCAATCAGCTTGAAGGACCTCCCCTTTCAGGGAGGGAGACAGGAAGTAGGAAGGTGAGGCTGGTTTGCAGGATGGGCCTCTTTTTCTCTGGGACTTTGGTGTGGTGGTGGACAGAGAAAAGGTGAGGTTTTCTCTCTGTCAATGCCACAGAGATCTAAGCTGGGGTTTTCCATTCTATATGAGATCTGTTCTCACCCTCTCTTCACTAACATCTAATACACTTTAATAAATACTTAAAAGCATAAACTCTTGCTGAATTTATCAGTAAATATTACCTAGTTTCTCCCCCACACTGGGGTCGGGTCAGGCGACCACACACTAGATTTTAGACATCACAGTTAGAATTTTAAACATCACAGTAGATATAATCCCAGATATTTTATATTCGGTCTACATTTTTTTAAATGATATGGAGAAATGCTTTTACTTCCTGCTACTTTGCTAAAATTGTTCTTTCTACTAACTTTCTAGCTAAATCCTTAAGATTTCCCAAGAACAGCATCAATATCACCTGCCAAAACAAACAGTTTTATTGCCTCATTGGCCATTCTGACCCTTTGGGTTTCTTTTTCTTCTCATGGCCGGTGCTGGCATTTCTTTTTTGTTTGTTGGTTGGTTTGTTTTTTGCAGGGCAATGGGGGTTAAGTGACTTGCCCAGGGTCACACAGCTATTAAGTGTCAAGTGTCTGAGGCCAGATTTGAACTCAGGAACTCCTGAATCCAGGGCCGGTGCTCTATCCACTGCGCCACCTAGCTGCCCATGCTGGCATTTCCAATAAAACGCTGGATGAGGTGGGTGGCAGTGGGCATCCTTGCTTCATTCCTGATCTTACTAGGAAGTTTTCCAGCTGGGCCTCATCACAAACAATGCCGGCTGAGGGTTTGAGGGGGAGGCTCTTTTTTTCCTTTTCTTTATCATTTTAAGGAAATGGCCATTCACACCTGAGCTTTGGGGGGGTTTCCACAGCAATGAGCCCTGTATTCTGCCGAAAGCCTTCTCTGCCTGTGGACACGTCATTAACACAACCATGAGGCTCCCGGGTTTCCACCCCTGGTACAGGACCCTCGGGGTCACCGCGTGGACTCTGGACACGCGAGGGGGAGGTGGCACATGGGAAAATCGACGGGGATTCCCCGTCTCAGGCTCCATTGGGGGAAGCCCCCCGGAAGGGGCTGGGGGGGGGGGGTCCGGCCTCCTCACCTGCGGGGCCCCGCCCTACACCTACATGCCACACACCTGCCCGGGGTCCCAGCTTCGGCCCCCACGCACGCCTCCCTGTGACGTCACCCCCAGCCTGAGCCGCCGCAGACCCCGCTGGGGCCGGGCCGGGGGCTCCCGGGCCTTGGGGGTCGTGCCCTCGGACCCTCCGGGAAATGGACAATTCCGGAAAGAGGAGGACCCCCCCCCCCCAGCCCGGTGTCTCTGCTGGAAACCCTCCCCGCGTCCCCTTCGGCTGGACAGTCGGACCCCTGAGGGCCCCGGGGGAAGGGGCGTTACTGACCATGAACGGGAGTCTCAGGGGAGCAGGAAGGAGAGGACGCAGCTCTGGGGGGCTGAGCACCAAGCTGGGGAAGAAGGAGGAATGGAGAACTAGGAGCCTTTCAACATCCCTGCCCCCATATCCTCCTGGGCATGCGCGGCACCGGGACTACATTTCCCAGAAGGCCTCACACCGCACTTCACTTCCTTTTCTCCCCCTTCCAACCCCAGGACCTCTTGACTACAGATCTTCCGTGATTCACCCATTTTGGAGAGCGATCTGGAATTATGCCCAAACATTTCTAAAACCGTGTATGCCCTTTGACCCAGCAATGCCACAACTTGATCTGTTTCTCAAGATGATTAGAGGGAAAGTATAAGAACCTACATGTACTAAAATATGTATAGCAGCTCCCTTTGTCGTGGCAAAAACTGAAAATGGCAGATGATGCCCATCAATTAGGGAATGGCTGAATAAATTGTGGTATATGATTGTGATGGAATACTACTGTGCTATATATGAAATTATGAGCTCAGTGACTTTTAGAAAAACAAGGAAAGACTTTCAAGAGATAATAAAGAATGAAATGAGCAAAACCAACCAAACTTTGTATACAGTAATGGCCACATTTATATTTATATAGTATATTCCAGCAAAAACATGTTGAAATGATTTTTTTTAATTACTTTTGAATTCCAAGTTCTATCTCTCTCTTCTTTCTGCCTCCCCTCCCCTTTCATGATATGTTAAGCAATCTGATACAGCTTAAAAGGAAGAAAGAAAATAAAAAGAAAAAAAACAGCATGCTTCAATCTGTATTTAGATAGAAACCCCCCCAACCAAGGTGGATAGAATGCTTCATCATTAGTCCTTTGGGGCTGTCTTATATCATTGTAATGTAGAGAACAGCTAAGAAATTCACAATTCTTCATCATACTGTATTGCTGTTTCTGTGCACAACATTCTCTTAGTCCTGCTAATTTCCAGTTGGATCAGTTCATGGAAGTCTTTCCAGGTTTTCTGAAATTGTCTTGCTTGTCATTTCTTATAGTACATCTTCCATCACAATCTTATAACTTCTATTATAACTTTAAAAGATTCAGAATTTCCTTAGACATATTTTTGAGAACACTCATTATTTGAATCTTAATATGTTTATTTTTCCAGTTACATGTAAAGACTTTTCAAATTTGTTTTTACAAAATTTTGAATTCCAAAGTTTTCTTCCTCCCTCTCTCCCTCCTCCCTCCCCAATATAACATGATATAAGGGGAAAACCTTAAAAGAGGAAAACAAAACAAAAAAAATAAATAAATAAATAAATAGTATGGTTCAGTCTACGTCTAGATTCCAGAGGTCTTTTTTATTTTTTTGGATTTGGAGAGCATTTTCCATCATGAGGGCTTTGTATTGCTGAGAAGAGTCAAGTCTATCACAGTTGATCAACACACAATGCTGTTGATACTGTGTAAAATGTTCTCCTGGTTCTGCTCATCTTACTAAGCATCAGTTCATTTGAGTCCTTCCAGATTTCTCTGAAATCCACTTGCTCATCATTTCTTCACATTGGTTTAAAAAAAAAAAAACTTGTGTTCTAACTTTTCTTCCTCCCTACAGAATCAAGCAATTCAATATGAATCATTCATGTGCAGTCATGCCAAGCATCTTCACATTATTCAAATTGTGAAACAGACAGAACAACTCCAGAAAGAGAAACCAATAAACAAAACCACACTTCGATCTGTATTCAAACACCATGAGCTCTTCCTCTGTTGATGGTTTGCATTTTTTATACGACCTTCTGATGGCATCCTGCTCATCATTTCTTTCACACTATTGCTTCCTGTATTACCCTCCATCCTATTCCCTCCCGTTGATATTTACTCCATTTTCTATCTTCTTTCACCCTAACCTTCCTCAAAAGTGTTTTGCTTTTTACTGTCCCCTGCCCTCCTGTCCTTCACCTCTCCTCCCCTTTTCCCCTTGCCCTCCCACTTTCCCTCAGGGCAAAATATATTACAATACCCACTTGAGTGTTTATGCTATTCCTTCTTTGAGGTTTTCCCTTTTGCTCCGATTCTTCTTTCCCAGCACGGCTAATGTGGGGATTACTTGCTGCCTTGGGGAAGGGGGGCTGAGAGGAGGCAGGGGAGGAGGGTCAAAGGCTATGCACAGTCTGATAGCCCTTTGGGCATAGAAAAGATAAAGTTTCTAAATGAATTTTAATATAGCTTTTACATTTAATTGGGGGGAAAATAAAATTCTAAATAAATGGCAAAAAAAGTAAAATGAATTCCCTAAATTTGAACACGCTCTGAATGACAACTGAATACATTTTCTAATTCATAACAGTGACAAGATTTCTATAGAATATCAATATTGTGCCTGAAGGTTTTACAATGTTCATTATATTTCTAAGATTTCTCCAGTATGGATACTCTCATGTACAACAAGATTGTAACTCACTGTGAAAGCCTTTGCACATTGATTACATTCATAAGGTTTCTCTCCGGGGGGATTTTCTGATGTGCAGCAAGATTGGAGCTCACTGTGAAAGCCTTTCCATACTGATTACATTCTTAAGGTTTCTCTCCAGTGTGGATTCTCTGATGCTGAGTAAGATGGGATCTCTGTGTGAAAGTCTTTCCACACTGATGACATTCATAAGGTTTCTCTCCAGTGTGGATTTTTTGATGCTTAGCAAGATTGGAGCTCCATGTGAAAGCCTTTCCACACTGATTACATTCATAAGGCTTCTCCCCAGTGTGGATTTTCTGATGTACAGCAAGATGGGATCTCTGGTTGAAAGCCTTTCCACACTGATGACATTCATAAGGTTTCTCTCCAGTGTGGATTTTCTGATGTGCAGCAAGAATGGAGATCCGTGTGAAAGCCTTTCCACACTGATTACATTCATAAGGTTTCTCTCCAGTGTGGATTCTCTGATGTGCAGCAAGACTGGAGCTCACTGTGAAAGCCTTTCCACACTGATTACATTCATAAGCTTTCTCTCCAGTGTGGATTCTCTGATGTGCAGCAAGATGGGATCTCCCTGTGAAAGCCTTTCCACATTGATTACATTCATAAGGTTTCTCTCCAGTGTGGATTCTCTCATGATTAGCAAGACTGGAGCTCTGTGTAAAAGCCTTTCCACACTGATGACATTCGTAAGGTTTCTCTCCAGTGTGGATTCTCTGATGTGAAGCAAGAATGGAGATCCGTGTGAAAGCCTTTCCACACTGATGACATTCATAAGGTTTCTCTCCAGTGTGGATTTTTTGATGATTAGCAAGATTAGAGCTCCACGTGAAAGCCTTTCCACACTGATGACATTCATAAGGTTTCTCTCCAGTGTGGATTTTCTGATGTGCAGCAAGAATGGAGATCCGTGTGAAAGCCTTTCCACATTGATTACATTCATAAGGCTTCTCTCCAGTATGGATTTTCTGATGTGCAGCAAGAATGGAGATGCGTGTGAAAGCCTTTCCACACTGAATACATTCATAAGGTTTCTCTCCAGTGTGGATTTTCTGATGTACAGCAAGAATGGAGATACGCGTGAAAGCCTTTCCACACTGATTACATTCATAAGGTTTCTCTCCAGTGTGGATTTTCTGATGTGCAGCAAGATTGTATCTCTGT
This sequence comes from Dromiciops gliroides, assembly GCF_019393635.1. Classification (NCBI taxonomy): domain Eukaryota; kingdom Metazoa; phylum Chordata; class Mammalia; order Microbiotheria; family Microbiotheriidae; genus Dromiciops; species Dromiciops gliroides. The sequence goes on along the minus strand of NC_057863.1, from coordinate 659,289,416 downwards.
GTGAAAGCCTTTCCACACTGATGACATTCATAAGGTTTTTCTCCAGTGTGGATTTTCTGATGCTTAGCAAGACTGGAGCTCTGTGTGAATGTCTTTCCACACTGATTACATTCATAAGGTTTCTCTCCAGTGTGGATTCTCTGATGTACCAGAAGAGGGGATTCTCCTATGAAAGTCGTTCCCCATGGATTACATTTATAAAACTTTTTTCCAATGTGAATGTTCTGATGCCTAACAAGATCTGAGTTCCAACCAAAAGCCTTTGTACCATCACTCTCAAATATATGCTGGCCATATTCTTCCACAGAAATGTTCACCTTTGTAGCCATCTTCTTCACAACCAACCTGGTCTCTCCACCTGAAGAAAATGATTATGTATTAACAGAAAGATACATACACCTAAAAACATGTTCTTTTGTCATGTGGCATAATGTAAACTTATGCATATTCTATTTCCCAAGCCAAAATAAAGAATTTTTATTTAAAATAGGTAGAATGAATCATTGGAAACACCTGCAAGATGGCTTCTTTTATTTTGGAAAAATTAAGTTTTTTTGTCTTTTTCCAATTCCATGTTAAAGGAGTTTTCAAAATTTATTTCCCATACAATTTGGAGTTTCAATTTTTTTCTCGCAATCCTTTTCCTTCCCCCTTCCCAAAATGTCAAGCAATCTAATATAGCTTATACATGTGGAATGATGTATATACATTTCCACATTGTTCGTGTTGAGAAAGAAAAAACAGATCAAAAGGGAAAAACCACTGTAGTGAAAATTTCAAAGTTGTAGTGTTAGACAAAGAAAAGGAAATGAAAATAAGTTTACTGAGAGAGGGATCCTTTCTTATAATAAAACTGGTCTCAGTTCTAGGACCCAAAGGACCCAGGCCTCAGGATTCAGAAATATTTAGACAACATGACTCCTCCCACTATTTCTCATAACCCAAGTGGTTCACATACAACAAGTACAGAATACGGAGAAAGAAACCATCAAGTAATAGCGTAGTCACTTGCAATTCTATATATTGTTTTAAATAACACTGTTACTAAGTAAAAAGCTCGGAACATGAAACCAGATCCTGGATTGCACCTTTGCCATCTTGGAGGTGTCCTCTCTGGCCTATATTTCTCTGACTTTTTTCCCAGCTATGAAGACATTCCACCATATTGGTTAAGTTTGGCTTTCCAACTTCTCTCCAGCTCTCATTGGTCCCTTACACCTCAGAAGGTACTAATTTATGTATTTGATCTTTAAGCTGATTGGTGGCTAGGCCCAAGCACAATTGGAAGTCAGGTAGTTATACCTTTGGTTAAGCTTGTCAAGTAGGCAAGTTAGCATTTCCCTTAGCTCCTTTCAATATCTATCTTAGTAACTTCATTATCATTTTCTTAAGCTACTAAAAATATCTAAATCTTTTACATCACAGTTTGTAGTCTATAAACTGATTACTACTACTGTTAAATCACTTATATTTAAGGGGTGGGGGAAATCTCACTCACATCATGAAAAACAAACAAACAAAAAAAAAAACAGGAAAAAAATGGGAAAATCGCATTCCTCAATGTTCTTTCAGACGCCATCATTTTTTCTCTGGATGTGGATAGCGTTTGACATCATGAGTTCTTTGGAATTGTCTTGGATCACTGTATTAGTGAGAAGAGCTGAGTCATTCATAGATGATCATTGCACAATGTTGCTGTTCAGGTGTACAGTGTTCTGGTTTTGCTCATTTCACTCAGTATCAGTATATAGAAGTCTTTTTGGGTTTTTCTGAAATCTGTCTGCTCATCATTTTATATAGCACACTATTTCATTAAATTCCTATACCACAAATTGTTCAGCCATGCATTGCCTCAGTTTCCAATTATTTGAAACCATTTTTTAAAACATATATATACATATAATTTTTGACTAATCTTAATAGTAGTTTACTTTTTTCCAGTTACATGTAAAGACTTTTCAAATTTGTTTTTATAAAATTTTGGATTCCAAAGTTTTCTTCCTCTTTTCCCTCCTCCCTCCCAAATATAAAAAGCAATATAAGGGAAAAACCTCAAAACAGGAAAACAAAACCAAAAAAATTTTAAAAAGGATAAATAGTATGGTACAATCTACATCTAGATTCCAGAGGTCTTTTGGAAAGCATTTTCCATCATGAGTCCTTTGTATTGCTGAGAAGAGTCAAGTCTATCACAGTTGATCAACACACAATGTTGTTGATACTGTGTACAATGTTCTCCTGGTTCTGCTCATCTCACTCAGTGTCAGTTCATATGAGTCCTTCCAGATTTCTCTGAAATCCACTTGCTCATCATTTCTTCACATTGGTTTTTTAAAAAACTTTGTGTTCTAACTTTTCTTCCTCCCTCTCTCCCCCACACTCCCTATGGAATCAAGACATTCAATATAAGTCACACATGTGCAGTCATGCCAAGCATCTTCACATTATTCAAATGGTGAAACAGAACAACTCCAGAAAGAGGAACCAATAAACAAAACCACACTTCAATCTGTATACAAACATCATCAGTTCTTCCTCTGTTGATGGTCTGCACCTTTCATACGACGTTCTGATGGCATCCTGCTCATCATTTCTTTCACACTTACTATTGCTTCCTGTATTACCCTCCATCCTATTCCCTCCCCTTCATATTTACTCCATTTTCCATCTTCTTTCATCCTAACCTTCCCCAAAATGTTTTGCTTTTTACTGCCCCATGCCCCAATCTGCCCTCCCTTCCTTCACCTCTCCTCCCCATTTCCCCTTCCCCTCCCACTTTCCCTCAGGGCAAAATATATTAGTATACCCCTTTGAGTGTTTATGTTATTCCCTGTTTGAGGTTTTCCTTTTGCTCTGATTCTTCTTTCCCAGCATGGCTAATGCAGGGATGTTTAGTGTGACTGTACATATATAACAGATCAAATTACTTGCTGCCTCGCGGAAGGGGGACTGAGGGGAGGCAGGGGAGGAGAAAAAATTTGAAACTACAAATCTTATAAAAACAAATGTTGAAAACTATCTCTACATGCTACTAGAAAATCATAAAACATTTTTATATATATAAAGAACTGCCTATTACATCGTGTAATGATCAACTGTGATAGACTTAGCTCTTCTCAGCAATATAATAATCCAAGATAGTTCCAAAGGACTGATGATGGAAAATACTCTCCACATCCAGAAAAAAGAACTGTAAAATTTGAATGCGAATTGAACTATATGGTTTCTACTTTTTTTTGAGGTTTTTCCCTTTTGTTCTGATTCTTCTTTCACAACATGACTAATGCACAAACATATTTAATGTGATTGTACATGTATAACCTATTTCTTTCTGTCTTGGGGAGGAGGGAGGGAAGAAAGGTAGGAAAAAATTTGGAACTCAAAATCTTATAGAAATAAATGTGGAAAATTATAAAATACTTTTAAGATTAAGAAAAAGAAAACAATGTGATATATGTTATATATCAAATTAAACATATTTCTACATTAGTCCCATGTGAAAAAAGAATCACAACAAAAGGGAGGAAAAAGCAAAACAAACCAACCAACAAAAAAACCCTCAAAAAGTCAAAATAGGATGGTCCAATGTGCATTCAGAGGTCACAGTTCTTTTCCCTGGATGTGGAGAGTATTTACCATGATGACAACTTTGGAGTTATCTTGGAGCATAGTATTACTGAGAAGAGCTAAGTCTAGCACAGTTGATCATCCCACAATGGTGCTGTTACTATGCACAACATTCTCCTGCTTCTGCTCACTTCACTCAGCTTCAGTCCCTTAAGTCTTTGCTGGGTTTTCTGAAATCTGCCTGTTTATCATTTCTTTTAGCACAATAGTATGCCATTACATTCATATACCACAACTGGTTCAGCTATTCCCCAATCTATGTCCATTCATTCCCTTTTTAATTATTTGGAACTGCAAGAAAGGCAGCTATGAATCTTTTTTGTACATATAGGTCTCTTTTTTATGATCTCTTCAGGTTAGAGACATAGTGATGGTATCGCTGCATCAAAGACTATGCACAGATTTATTGCCCTTTGGGTATAGTTACAAATTGTTCTGGACAGGGATTGGATCAGTTCACAACTCCAGCAACAATTCATTAGTGTTCCAATATTCCTACATCTCCAACATTTATCATTTTCCTTTTCTGTTGTATCAGCCAATCTGAGAGGTGTCAGGTGGCTGATTTAATTTTCATCTCTCTACTCAAAAGTGATTTAAAGCACTTCTTCATATGAGTAGCGGTAACTTTGATTCCTGACCTTGAAAACTGCCTGTTCATATTCATTGGCCATTTATCCATAGGGGAATGGCTTGTGTTCTTATAAATGTGGTTATATTCTCTTTATATTTGAGATATGAGGCTTTTTTGAGAAACACTTGCTATAAAACATTGTTCCCCATCTTTCTGCTTTCCTTCTATCTTGGTTACATTGATTTTCCTTCTGCAAGCATTTTTTCATTTAGTGTAAGCAAAATGATTCACTTTGCATTTCCTGATCTTCTCTATTTCTAGTTTGGGCCTAAAATCTTCCTCTGTCCACAAATCTGACAAAGTACCCTCTGCTTTCCTAATTTGCTGCTGGTAGCACCCTTTATATCTAAATCATGTACTCATTTTGACTGTATCTTGCCATAAGGTGTGAGATGTTTGTCTATATCTAGGCTCTGCAATACAATTTACCTGTTAGCCAGCAGTTTTTGTCAAATAGGGAGTTCTTATACTAGAAGCCATAATCTTTTGGTTTCTCAAACTGTATACTATAGTCCTTTACACCTGTTTGGTGTACATAACCTATTCCCCTGATCTTGGACTCCAGTTCTCAGCCATTACCAGAGAACGTTGAGGACTGCTGCACTATAATATACTTTTAGATTGGGCATGGCTAGGCCACCTTCCTGTGCATTTCTTTACTAGTTCCCCTCATATTCTTGTCCTTTTGTTCTTCCAGATAAAATTTGCATTTATTCTATCTCTACACAACAATTATTTTTGGTACTTTTTGTTCATCCTTCTTTCTTGAAGAGGACCAAGATATTGGGGAGGTGATGTCATGACTCACAATGAACTGGATTTGAGTGAGGAAAGACTGTGCCAAGGCACCAACCTCACTCTCTCCTCCAGACCAACCAGAGTTCAGTGGCTCGATGTTTATCAGGACCACTGGAGATGACCCCAAAGGCAGTGAGTGACCTTTGCCTTTTCAAGTAAGGTCTTTCTCAGGGCTCAGTTAGTCTGAGGCAATGCCCATTCAGAGATTAAGGGAAGGTCGTTCTTTGTCCTTCATTCATTCAGGGTGATCTCATGGGTCCAGTGGCAAGATATAGATCAGCAGCACTGGAGATGGCTCAGGATATTTAAGGCAATTGGAGTTGAGTGACTTGCCCCATGACATAACTTAATCAAAAAAATAGATAAAGAGCCAAGACTGGGGAATGAAACCAGAAAGCTGCCTGAGCTCCCCCAAATTTTCCTCAGAAACAACGTTTAAAATATTCCTCTCAACATATTCTGAAGCTGTGAAACCTGCAAAAAAATTGGAGTGAAACAATCTTTTGACTTAAGATATCCTGGCAGATCTTCAGTAAAGGTCTGGGTCACCAGGGTCAAAGGGGAGGACAAGTCAGCTCAGAGGGTGTCTGGGCCAGCCACCAAAGGGCTGTTACCCTCAGCACAGATCAGCAGCTGAGGGCCCCCAGTCCAAGCTCAGCATGGTAGTAGCACAACAGGCCAGTTGTGAGACCCCTGGCTTCAATGCAGAAGGTAATGTGCCAGCTGGGGTCTCTGTTACCCAACAGGACCACCGGGGCTGGGCTACTCCAGTGCAGTGAGGAAGCTGCGAGGAGCTGAGGCCTCAGAGCAAAAAGCTAATGACTGGGCCCCTGGCCCCCAGCAAAAGAAGCTTGGGACAGAGCATGCTGTACCCCAGGAGCAGTATTCAACCTTAAAAGGCAAAAAAGAGGATAAAATATGAATATGAAATAGAAAAGAACCATCACCATTGAAAATTACCATGGTGACAGGGAGGATTAAACCATAAACTCAGAAGCACAACAATGATAAAAAACCTACAGGGGATGTCTTAAAGGGTAAGAAGAATTGGTTTCAATACCAAAAAACCCTCTTGAAAGAAATGAGATTTATGAAAGAGAAAGTCAATAATGTCTCAATGAGACAAGAGGAAAAAGTAAAGCAACATGAATAGAATATAAAAGTAGAAGAAAACATAAAATATCTTTTCAGGAACAACAACAAACCTGAAAAAAATATCCAAGAGGAACAACTTAGGAATAATTAAAGGGCAGTTGGGTGTCACAGTGGATAGAGCACTAGCACTGGAATCAGGAGGACCTGAGTTCAAATCTGGCCGCAGACACTTAACACTTACTAGCTGTATGACCCTGGGCAAGTCAGTTTACTACAACTGCCTCACCAAAAACAAAGAATAATTAGACTACCTGAGGAACATGACCAAAAAAGAGCCTAGGCAGCATACTGACATTATTAAGGAGAACTGCCCCATTGTCTTAGAGCCAGAGGAAAGTTTAGTCATTGAAAGAATTAATTGATCACCTCCTGAAAGACATCCCAAAATGAAAATGCCAAGGAATATTGTAATCAAATTCCAGAATTAGCAAGTAAAGGAGAAAAGACTACAAGCAGTCAGAAAGAAACCATTTCAATATCAAGGATCAATCACAATTACACAGGATCTGGCAGCTTCTATATTAAATGATTAGAGGGCTTGGAATATGATATTCTGGAAGGCAATGGAAACTGGGATTACAACCAAGAATGTACTACCCAGAAAAATTCAACATAATCTTTCAGGGGAAAAGATGGACACTCAGTGAAAGAGGGGACTTCAAACCTTTTTGAAAGAGAAGCCCAGAACTGAACAGAAAATTCAATCTAAAAATGCAAGACTCAAGAGATACAGGAAAAGATAAAAAGGGAGTTATAAATATTACTCACTAAAGTTAAAATTTTTGCATCCTTACAAGGGAAGAAGATACTTGTAATTCTTGAGAACTGCATATTAAGACAGATAGGAGGAGTCTTGAGTTGATTCTGATGTAACGTTATTTAAAAAAAAAAAACAACAAACTTAAGGAATAACAAAAAGGATTATAAGGGGAGAAAAGGAAAGGGAAGGCAGAATGGGGTAAATCCCATCACATAAAGAAGCACAAAAGAACAATTTCTAATAGTGGGGAAAAAGGGGGGGGTAAGTATTGTTTTGACTTCACTCTCATCTGATTTGACTCAAAGAAGGAATAACATACACACTTAGTAGGTTCTAGAATTTTATCTTACCCTCTAGGGAAGTAAAAGGGGAATGGGGAAAAGAAAAGGGTGGGGAAATAAAAAGGGTGGGATGCTGATAGAAGGGAAGGTAAAACTAGGAGAGGAAAGGACAAAAGAGAGGTGGGGCTGATAGAGGGAGAGAAAACTGAGGTGGCAAGAAACAAAACACTAGTGAGAAGGGACAGGGGAAAAGGAAAGAGAAAAATACAAACAAGGGAAAAAATAGTTGATTCTTTAAGCATACTATCATATCATCTGAAAAGAGTGATACTTTCATTTCTTCATTACCTAATCTAATTCCTTCATTTTTCCCCCATTTATTGTTAAAGCTAACATTTTCTAAGGAGATATTGGAGAAGAGGGGTGATCATGGGCATACTTGTTTAACTTCTGATCTTACTGGCATCATGTCTAGCTGATCCCCTTTCTGCACAATGCATCTTTAAGGTTTTAGATACATTACTTACTTTGTGGCATATATTGATATAATCATATGCTTTTTCTTTTTCTTATATACCTGATCTATTACGCTAATCATTTTCCTAAAATTGAAAAAGCCATGCATTCCTGATATAAATCATAGCTTGTTATAGTGTGTGATCTTTGTGACATATTGCTGTTATCTCTTTGCTAATATTTTATTTTATAATTTTGCATTAATATTCATAAGTGAAATTGGTCTAAAATTTTCTTTCAGTTTTAGCTCTTCTTCATTTAGGAATCAGCACCATGTCTGTGTTATAAAGGGAATTTATGAGGACAACTTCACCTATTTTTCCCTTTGATTTTTTAATGTAAAAGCTCTTAAGTCCATGGTAATACTACTTGTAGCTACGTGGTATTTGAATTTTCATTCTGGCAGACTGCAGCATTTTCTACTTGACTTGATAGTTCTGGAACTGGACTAAAATATTCCTTGGAGTTTTCATTTTCAAATCTCTTTCAGGAAGTTATCAGGTGATTCTTTCAATGAAGATTTTGCCCTCTGATTCTAGGTTATCATGGCAGTTTTCCTTGATAATGTCTTAAAAAATGCTGTGCAGGCTCTTTTTCTGATCCTAGCTTTCATGTTATCCAAGAATTCTTAAATTATCTCTATATTATGTTTCAAATTATATCTTGAATACAACATCTTTCTATTAAGAATTTAACAGCAGGATTTTCTAATGGTCCTCTCTTACCACATCCCATTTAGTGGTTCAAGAACTCTTTGGAGGTTCATGATGATGAAATCCAAGGGATTTTTAGCTAAAAATTATTTAGTGCAAAAATTCTGGTACTGACAAAGAAATAGAGTAGTAGATCAGTGGAAAAGAATAGCTACATATTACAGTATAGTAATTGATTATACTACCCTTGTATATGACAAAGCCAAAGATCCAAGCTTTCCTAACAAATGCTCATTATCTGACAAAAACTGCTGGGAAAATGGAAAAAAGAATGGCAGAAACTAGGTACAGAACAACATCTCAAACTGTGTTTTATAATAAGGTCATAAAGGGTGATACCTTAAGCAAATTAAAAGAGCATAGAAGAGGGGAAGAATTTAGGACCAAAGAAGACATAGAAAGCTTTATAAAATGGAAAATGTTCTAAATCACTATGGATCAGGGAAATATAAAGTAAAACAACTCTGAGGTAGCACCTCACACTAATGGGAAACTAATAAACTCTTGGTGGAGTTGTGAATTGATCCAACCATTCTGGAGAATAATTTGGAACTAAGTCCAAAGGATTATGAAACTGTGCATACCCTTTGATCCAGCAGTACCACTGTTGGGTCATATCCCAAGACATGCCAAAAAAGGGAAAAGACCTACCTGTATAAAAATATTTATAACAGCTCTCTTTCTAGTGGCTAAGAAAATCAAAGGGATGCCCATCAATTGGAGAATGGCTAAACAACCTGTGGTAGATGATTGTAATGGAACATTATTGTGCTATAAGGAATCACAAGCAAGATGGATTTAGAAAGTCCTTATTATGAAAAGCAGAACCAGAAGAACACTATGCACAGTGACAATGAAGTTGTTTGATGAAGAAATGTGAATGAGTTAACTATTCTCAGCAATACAATGACCCAAGAAAATCCCAAAGTAGGGATGATGAAACAATCTCCACCCCCAAAGACTAAACTGATATTGAACACAGACTAAAGCATGATATTGTTCACTTTCATTTTTTCTTTTTTTTCTTATATAAAATAACTAATACAGTAATGTTTTCTATAATTGCCCATGTATAACATGTATGTGATAGCCTTCTGACTCTGGGAAAGTGTAGGAAATGGAGACGGGGGAGGGACAGAATTTTAACCTCAAAACTTTAAAATAAAAATGTTTATTAAAAAATATTCAATGACACCTTATGCAGTAAAGAATTGCCAAGGTTTGTTTGCTGTATATTTTTCTCCTGGAACAACAAGTAGATATATGTTTCAGGCATTAATATATTTCATTGTGCAGTGATTCTCAACCATCATGATTAGGCAAAAAATGATGTTATTTTTTAGAAAAAAAACCTTCTGGTTGCTTTCACTGCTTCAAGTCTCTCACCAATCCACTTAATCCCCCACCAAGCTGTCAAATTCATCTACTACAGGACACTTCTGATCATGTCACTGCCACTCAATAAAACACTTCCTATGGCCTCCCCATTAACAGGATCTAATATGAAATCCTCTGCTTGGCTGTTAAAGCCCTTTATCATTAGCCCCTCTCCTATTTTCCCAGGCTTCTTTCACCTTATTTTCCCTCCATATGTGTGAAAATCAGGTTTTTTGCTTCTTGACCAGCAACATCTCCTGACTCCATGTTCTCTCTGGCTGTCCCTCAAGTCCCACCTAAATTCTTACTTTTATAGTAAGTCTCCTCCTGTCTTCCTTACTCATAGGGCCTTCCCTGTTTTGATGAGGTCCACTTTATCTGGGATACATTGGGTTGCCAGATCCTTGTTTACATGTTGTGTTCCCCATTAGATTGAACTCCTTGAGAGCAAGGCTTATCTTTTGCCATTCTTTGTGTTCCTAGTGTATAGCAGTGTCTGGAACATAGTAGGTGCTTAATCAGTGTTTATTGACTGGAATAAAGACTAGGAAACAATTCAGAATGGATACCCTCAGGCCATGTGAGATGCATTCAGGAGAGCTCTATGCCCCAAAGTTCAAAATGATGATTTCTTATACCATCAAAATTTTGTAACTACAAGATGTGAGCAAATAATGGGGTTACAGGGGACCCAGAGAGCCTTGCCTGCCCTTTCTTAAGGCCAGCCCAGAGTCAGGAGAATTTCAGAGGAAATGTAATTGTACCTTGGGCTATGAATACAGACAACAGAAGTTAAATCCACACCTACCTGAAAAGCCTTGCCCCCCACAGAGGGTCTGTCCTCTGGGCTCTGACGTCAGCACATACTGCTCCAGACCACCCTCTAGTCTGATGAACCAAGAGATTTGAATGATGCTGGCCAATTAGCTTGAAGCAGGGTGTAAGGGCCACCTCTCCTCCTGACCTCAAGGAGCTTACTCTCAGGGACTCTCTCTCTTGGCCTTGGGACTCTGAAGGAGCAGCAATGTGGCCCACTATCCCTCTCCCCTCTGAACTTCTGGGGCCATGTGCTCTATCTTTACTAAGATTTAATATGCTTTAATAAATGCTTAATGCACAAAACTGGTGCTATAGCCTCTAATTTCTAAGTAGCAATATATGAGAAACCCCAGCTAAGTTCCCCTACAACATGGGATAGAAATAGGTCACTACCATATAATTGTTTTTCTTTTTTTTTTTTTTGTGGGGTAATTGAGGTTAAGTGACTTGCCCAGGGTCACACAGCTAGTAAGTGTTAAGTGTCTGAGGCCACATTTGAAATAAGGTCCTTCTGAAGCCAGGGCTGGGGCTCTATCCACTGCGCCCCCTAGCTGCCCCTTCCCATTTAATTTTAAATGCCACAAAGGAAACTGAAAGGCCAAGGAGTTTGACTTGTTCCCCTGTATGAGGTAATTGGGGCTCTAAGCTTCAGTCACTTGCACAGGATCCCACTGCTGAAATGGGTCTAAAAACCAATTCCAAGTAAGACCTTCCTGCCCACAAGTCCAGCACTCCCTGCACCACAACACTTAGGAGACCTCCTGTCATAAGAGCCCTCATACACCTGATTTATGTCACTCACCTGGACAGGAGTCCCTCAGACCTTTGTGTTCTACCATGCCTGGTGATTCCCCTTCCTGGAAAGGATAGCGCAAATCTTCTCTAGAAACTGGAAGTCCTAGGAATGTAGAATAAGGAAGGGATGAGAATAGAGAGAAATGTACAATTTAGTCTACTTTATGGAAAGAAGACGTGCAAGCAAAGAGGACAGGATGGTTCCCAGGATGTCTCAAGGACAGTTCCCAAGGTATTGATTGCTGGGATCTTTGCCGGCAGCCTGAGGTCACACAGGCCATTTGGTATCAGAAAACTTCCCCTTTATTCACCTCTTTCCTAGAAGGATGGGAACACTGCCTACCTACAATTATCTAGAAATTGGAGGCTGTGGTAGTGCAGTGGTAACAGCCCAGGGCCCAGAGTCGGTAAGACCATTTCAAACCAGTGTCAGACACATGGGAGCTGTGTCCCCCTGGACAAGTGGTGTAACCTGTTTGCCTGTTACCTCACCTACGAAATGGGGATGATAATACTACCAAACTCATAGGGATGTTGCGAAGATCAAATGACAATGAGGATAATACACTTTGCCCAGTGCTAGATATAAAGCAGGTATGTATGAATGCTTATTCCATTCCCTTCCTTTCCCAACATCTGGACTGGAATTTGAGGGAATAAAGAAGGAAGAATCAGGATAAAGTTGCTAGGCCTGGCAGGATGAGGAGGAGGGAGCTGCCATGTCAGTAGCTCACAGTCACCAGGGGCAAAGATCCTTACCCACAGAGAGCAGGGTCTGGACATTCTCCAGCATGACCTCCTTGTACAGCTCTCTCTGAGAATGGTCCAAGAGGTGCCACTCCTCCTGGGTGAAATCCACAGTCACATCCTTGAATGTCACCAACTCCTAAGCCATCAAAAGTCACATGATTTAGAGATGAAAAAGACTTCAGAATTCACTTAATCCAGCCCTCATCAACTTAGAGGAAATATCTGAAACACAGAAGGCATTTGCCCAAAACTCCTATGAGAGGAAGCAACACTTGAAACCACATCCAATAAGAGCCCAATGGAATATTGAGAGAAGCATTTTATATTGAAGTGAGAACCATGTTAGAATGATAAAAGCTGAATAAAGGTCTTACTATGAAATGCTTCTCCCCATAGGCTCAGGGAGGAGGTATGTGCTCTGTGAGTGAAGTATCAGAGACTATGGAAAAGAAAGCAAGGTAATATGAAATTCTTTCTCACCATAAAGGATAGGTTACATGTCATAAGGGATATGTTAAGGACATTTTATAAAGAATTTACGAGAAGTCGGCAAATACTGTATACTCAGGGGTGGGGGGGAGGGGAACATTACTAGTTATCACTGAGAAAAGAATAAAGAAAAAAACTTACTCAATTTCCTAAAAGGCTGGAATAAAGTCCTACTTAGATAAAAGTATGAAGATAATTCTTAGGAAATATTGCTTACAAGGAGAGCTAGGTATCTCAGTGGATAAAGCACAGACCCTGGATTAAGGAGGACCTGAGTTCAAATCCAGCCTCAGACACTTGACACTTACTAGCTGTGTCACCCTGGTCAAGTCACTTAACCCTCACTGCCCCTCAAAAAAAAGAAAGAAAAATAGAAAAATTGTTTACAATCTGCCGTGAAGTAAGAGTTATGAGAATCTCTTTCCAGAAAAGTGAAGAAAAGTTATCTATTGTAATATTGAGGGCTTGGGGTAATATCTGGTATGATGTGTCAGAACCAAAATAAATTTTATGTCTTTGCTCTATGATTGCTTTCACTAGTCAATGGAATATATTCATTTATTTTAATATTTAGTTACATAAAAATAAGAGTAATTATAAAGGAGAACTCATTTATTTTTTTTAAATTACATTTTTCAAATAATTTTTAAATAATTTTTATTGACTGTGGTTGGAGATCAAGCTAATTCATAAGATATTGACAGTTTATTTGTGAAAGAGAAATGATCACAACTTACCCATAAAACTTTAGAACATTTGGCACCGAGAATCAAGACAAACAGTCATTTTGTATCAGAAAACTTGAAGAAAAATGAAAGAAAGTGAAAAATATATTTCTGAGGTCTGTGTTCAATCAACATGATTCAATCAACGTCTTTGGCAGTTCTACAGGCAACCAGATTGGGACATGATTTTTCATAACTCCTCACAACTGGCAGTATCAAAGGCCTTAGTGATGAACATTGTGTACAGACCTCTGCTCTGCCCCTGGCATTTCTCCTGCCATTGTCAGCGAACAAACACCATACTGACCATTCCTCAGCTGTTTCTGCAGCCACACTGGCTCTCAGGTAGATGACCATCTTCCATGGGAAGGCTCAGCCAGTTTAGGACGACTGTGGAGAGAATCTTGCCAGCAGTGATGGAGAGAGAGTCTCCTCTGATAGTCACAGGACAATCCATTTCCTTTACCTTCATACACATGGACAATGGAGGCACCCCTGAGCTCCTGGGGGATAACTTCCTCTTTCCATGTACTCCAGAAAACGTTAGCCAAGGTTTGTAGGAGCAATGGACCCACACACTGTAAATCTCAGCTGGAATAAAATCAGCACCAGCTGCTTTGTCAGAGGGGAGGAGCTAATGGCATTCAAACTTCTGGTTAGAGAGGGATTGACTTCAACCTGAGGTAAATGGCCAGTGGCTTCATGATTGATTGATGACAGTCTGTTGAGATCATTATGGACGTGTTCAGCCCATGTCCTTATCATGTACCAGTGTGTCCCCTTCCTCACTGAGTAGTTGAGATGCACCATAGGTCTTTGGTCCAGAGCCTTGGCATTTTTCTACAAGGCAAGCACATTGTCACAGGCCTTTCATTTACTCCTCTTGGTAGGCATACAAGCTTGGTGACTAGATTAGTTTTGATTGCAAAACCTATGCCAGATTCCCTGGGCTCCCCTTCACTGTGACCAGTCCAGAAAAAAAAAAAGTGTCTCCAGCTCCAGCTTCAGGAAGCTGGCCTTCATTGGCCAGCCTTGTTTTACTTAGGGCTCTGTTGGGATATGATGTTGCCTGAGTTCTCTTTCATCTTTGTTCATCTTTCAGATCTACTTGATTGTCTGCTGTCCCTATGGGTGCACACATTTCATATACTGATGGGGAGTGGAATCACCTGTGCAGAAATTTTTTTCTCTTTTTGTTGTGACAGGAAGGTGGGATGCCTGCATGCTCTGGAGCCCAGCACACAGCAGACACCAGATAAGCCTGTCCAGTTTTCTTGCACCTCAGTCCTCTTTTCTCTGACCTGGGGACACTGGCCTCCTGGATGATCCTTGACTAAGACCCTCCATCGCCTGACTCTGTGCCTTTCCAATGAATGTCTTTCATGCTTGCACTGACCCCCTCCTCACCTGGGCCTCCTGCTGTTGTGGGAGGTGGGACCCCAAACCCCAAGGAATCATTAAACTTTCCCAAGGGAAAAGCAGCTCCACCTCCCATCTCCAGAATATGCTGTGGCTAAGTAAAAAGGCCCTGGTCTGCAAGGAACAAAGATGAGATACTGATGAGGGTGGGTGCTACTCCTCCCCAGGCACTCCTTACCAGTTGTTTCCCTGCCAGTGGTCTTGCCCCTCCTAACTGCTTTGCACACAGCTTTTGTGTGTAAACATAGAAAGGACCAGTTCTTCTCTTACCCAGGGAGACAGGTTTTCAGCAGTGATTCTGTCTCCTGGTCATATGTTCCTCTCTCCTAATAAATCACTTTTCATTTTACAAGATTTGTGATGAGCCTCCAATTCATGGGTGAGCTTGCCTGCTGATCCAGGTCACAAGTCTCCCAACATCATGGTGCTGAAACCCAGCAAAATTCGTTAGGCAGGTAAAAAGGTGGGCTGCTCATGTGGCTCTTAGATTGCCCAGGTGGGGTGTACACTCTGCTTTAGACCCACTGTCTGAGGTATGAATAGCCAGCCAGGCTACTTCTAGATTCTCTTTGATTTACAGTCACACGACATCCAGACAAGAAATGCTCAGGTTTTTGTCAGCTCCTACTTGGAGGCAGGTGTGGGCATCATTCATTTTTTGTGCCTAAGTCCCATTAGGGGGGAAAATGGGAAAAAAAGTGAATGACTTTCCATTTTAACACAAGATTTGTGACAAGCCTCCAATTCTTTGGCTGAGCTAGCCCCTAGAGCCCGGTCACAAGGCCCCCAACACTGGCTTCCTTCACATCTCAGAAAAATCCTCACCTTCTGAAAATGAGCTTTTCCTGGTCCCTGACACTGCTTGGGCCTTCCCTCTGAAGGGGCCTCCCATTCATACTGTAGAGACTTTGTGTAGACCCAGCTGCTGCCATGCTATCTCCCAAGGAGACTCTGAACCCCTTGATGGCAGGGCCTCTTGTTGTTTAAACCTTCCTTTGCATTCCCAGTAGGTTGGCACAGTGCTTGGCACAGAGGAGCCACTTTCTAAATACTCATTGATGTGACCTAAGAAATGACAAATGAGAGGGATTCAGAGAGACCAGGGAAGACTGGGGTGGCCTGAGGCAGAAGGAGATGAGCAGAACCAGGAGGACAATGTCTGCTCTGTTGACAGCCCTGCAAAGGACAATGTACATGTAACAGGATAAAGCTTCCTGGGCTCTGCTGGATCCCACCTTTGCTGATGCTGGTCAGGTCTGGGGATGGGCTGCACTCACCTGGGATGAGGGTCTCTGGGTCCCTGGGGCCATCCTCTCTGGATCCAGGGTCTCTCCCTGGAATAAGCTTTGGTTGTCTGCAAACTGGCCTGGGGAGGGAGAAGGGTCTCAGAGTGGGAAAGACATTGTCTTTGCGTTTTCCTCCTGGGGTGGACACTGTCCTACCTGAGCTTGAAGTCTCAGAGCACTTGCAAATGTCCTGCCCTCAGGGGAGAGACTCTAACCAGAACAGGAAGACAGCAGGTAGGGTCAGGCTTGGAAGTGAGCTTGGCCTGAACAGGAAGAGGACTTGCCACCCTCTCTAACTCCTTCCCTTTGGCCTCCTGCAGAGACCCAGGAGGCAGAAAGGGCTGGGGATCCCAGAGGGGAGGAAACCAGGCCGAGCCTCAATGACCACAGACACAGAGCCCTACCTCCATCTGTTACTACGCGTGAGATATGTAGGTCAGGCAACTCTGACCTCATGGTAAAACTGGGCATGGCATCCTAGGACCTTTGGGATGGGACAGGCTTCCTTTCTATTTAGCAAAAGATACCCCCAGAGCCAGGATTGGAGGGGGGCTTGCTCCTGGCCAGCCAAGAGGACACTGACCAAGAGGTTACAATGGGAGAGATAAGTGGCTTGGTGGATAGAACACTGACCCTCCTCACTAAAATCTAATTCACTGCAAGTCATGACATGTGTCATGATCCTCTTTGAGAGGAAGGACAAGCAGACAACAACACGGTGGGAAGATGAGGCCCCATGGAAAGGACAACCATCAGAAGCAGGATGTGGAGAGGGGCCCTTGTTCTGACCTACCTGGCACCTGCTTGTGCAGAGCTGGCTCCCAGAAGACAGAGAGATCTCAGGTCCAGGGAAGGCAGAGAGATCTCCCCTCTGAGGGAAGAAGAGCCCTCAGCTTGAAATGAAGGACGAGAGATCTCAGATCTAAGGGCTTCTGCCTCCAGCCATGCTGCTCTGGGTAAGGCCTCCTACTCCCAAGGGTCAAGCCCCACCCAGCCTCCCTCTCCTGGAATGACCTCTCTCCTCCCCTTCCCAAATCTCAAGGTTACAACCTATACCCCAGGAAGAGAATTCCCCCAAGGCCACCCCCTACCTGGCTGCTCAGTTCTGAGGCCTCTCCTCCCCTTGTGAGGCCCAAAATTTAATATACGGAGCATTAATTGGGTGACTCACTGAAGTATTGGGGTCCCAGAAAAATGAGGGACTCCTCCCCTCTCAACTGCCCTTTTAGATATTTTTCCCAGGCCAAGAAAGGAGCCTTACAGCTTCTTTTTCACAAAAGGATCAGGTTTTATTACTTGTGAATTAAATAAACAACAAAGGTGAAACTAATAAAAATCAAAGATAAGGAAATAGGGAAAAGAAATACAGATAAATTGTCTCAACTCTAAACTTAGCCTATGCAATCCCCAGATTGTTTCCAATTAAGCTAATTCAAAGGAATTTAGGGTTTTCTGTGTTCACTCACCAAAACCTGGAAAGTCTACAGTTGCTCATGCCCTGGAAGGGCAGAAGAGAGAGAGAGCTACCATTCAGAAACAGCGTCTGCCTCCCCTCAGGGAGTGTTCAATCTTCCTCCCCGGAAAGGGGAGATCCTTCAAAAACTGCCTATGGAGAGTTCTCCTTCTGAGCTCAGTAGCATACCTAACTTCAGGGTGGGTCAGGTGTGGCCCCACCCAAATGAGTCAGGTAAAACTCCAATAATTTTTTACCACACCCCATTGCTCTACCACCTCTGCCCCCTCCCTTACCTGCTCTGGGACTCCAACCCCCCTCAGCAGAAACTCCTGCCCTGCCAGCTCTCCCCCCACCACACCCATCTTCTTCCTGGTTTTCCCAGACATTCCCCTCCCCTGAAGCCCCCCTTGCTTCTCTGTAGTCTGGGCTCCAGACTTGCCCACCCCTCCTTAACTCCCCTCCAAACTGAAAACATTCACCCCCTCGGCCCATCCCCATTCCTGACCTTCCATACCCCAGTCGTCACACTGAGGGAGCGTTTCCTTCTGTCTTGTTTTTCTTCCCTCAGAGATGTTCTCTCAGAGGAAGACAGCTGGATCCTAAGGGGGAGCTGAGGCCAGGACACCTGGGTCCCAGGGCATAGGTCACAGCACATGTGATAACCTTTCTCTATCTACTTACACACACCTTCACATCTCCCTCTAAGTCCAGGGGTGTGGCTGTTACCTGACTCAGCCACTGGAATCCCTCCCCTGGGAGGTCTCACTAGTTCCCTCTTCACCCCTCAAAACCCAGGTTCTAGGGGAAGTGGAGAGGGGCAGAAAGCAGGACAGGCTGGTCCTGGGGCACAAGAATGCCAGGAAACCAGGATGGAGGCCACACAGGGACAGAAAGTGGGATTCCTGGGCTGGGGAGCTCAAGTCCCCAGCACAGAATCCTTAATGATCCTTCTGGCATTTTTTAAAAAGAAAAGTAAAGACTAATGCAGAAATAGATTTAATGTGAGTGTACAAACATAACCTATATCACATGGCTTTCTGTCTTGGGGAGCTGGGCAGGGAGGGAGAAAAATTTGGATCACAAAATCTTATGAAAATGACTGTTGAAAAACATCTTTACATATAACAGGAAAACAATAAAAACAAACGAAAAAAAACTAGGAAAAAAAAAGCCAAATGAAGGAGTGTGCACACATACACAGATCCACTTCTCTGTCTGCTTGGCTAGGTGGTAAAGCCTACTGCTCAGCTGAGAATTAAGAGCTTTCCCAGGGAACTCAGGGGCTTTAAGAGAGGAATGGCTTTCTAACAATGGGAACAGCAGCATAAAGCCAAAGCCTGGGGAAGGAGCAACACAAAGGAGGAGAAGCCAAAAGGCCAGTTGGGCTGCTCAGTCCTGGGTGAAGGGGACTGTGTGTAAGCACCTCGGATGGTAGCTGGGGCCAGGCTCTGAAGAGCTTTCAAATAGGAAGCAGAGGCATCTGGAATCACTCATCTATATTATGGGAGTCACTGGAATTTCCTGAGTGGACGTGATATGGGGAGGCCTGAACTTTCAGCCTGTAGAAGACCATCACCTTCACCTTAGATTTTTTCCCCCCCAATAGAGTTAGATAAGCCAATCCAGTTAAGTTCCTGGACAGGGCCTATGTGCAGAAGTGGCTCATATGGGGAGGTTTGTTTACTTGGCCCCAGAAAAGAGAATTATTCCTGCAGCCTGTATCCAAGGTGGCTCAGGACAACAGTAGAGGGGAGGGCTACAGAGAGGACTTGAAAGGCAAGAACAGATAGTGAAACTGTAATACTTGGAGAAAACAAGAGGTGACTATTAGACAGACAAATTAAAAGGAAAAACAAGAAAGAGATTTAGCACCTAATTGGCCATAGGGAGATGGGGCCAAGACAGAGGGAAGAGTCAGGGATGGTGTCTAGGTTGCTAATGTGGAGGAAACCTAGTGAATTTGGGGGAAGCAGCTCCCCCAAAAGAATTATCTTGGATGTCAAAGAAACTGAACTGTCTTATAGGACTATGTAAACAGAGACAGACCTCAGGGAAGCCTCCAATAACTGGGGAGTCACCAATAAGATATTCCAAAGGAATTAACCAGAGACCCACCTCCTCTGGCCCCACCAGATATTCTGGGCATGAGAAAACATCCCCATTGAAACAACCTTTGCAACTCCTAAGAGGAAGGTTAACATTCTCCCCAAAATCACCTGACATCCTGCCTCTATACCCAACCACCCCAATGAGCAAAGTGGCTGCCCAGCCTCCCCAGATGGACTGAGGCTGTGTAAAACCCTATTTATGCCTCTACTTCCCCTTGTTCCCTTGAGATGCTCCCCACAGGGCAGCTGCCAGGGAGCTGATGCTACTTTATCTTCAGGCAGGGATTCCAGCTAGATGGGCCTGGAGGCAGGAAGAACTGAGTTCAAATCTGACCTCAGACACTTTCTCTGTGTGACTCTGGACAAGTCACTTGACCTGCTTGTCTCACTTTCCTCAATTATGAAAGAAGGAGAATAATGGCATCTACCCCAAAGGCTGCTGTGAGGATTCCATTTCCCAAGTGCTCAGCAGTGCCTGGCACCTGGGTGCTAGAGAAAGGCTAGCTCTGATTGTTCTTACTGCTGTCCAGGAGGTTTTGGGGACCTCTGGGCTGAGGAATTCCCCAACACTGACCTAAACTTGCTGAAGGAACAACATTGATTGTCCTCTGCACCCCAGTGCAGTGTCTGGGACATACAGATGAGGAAACTGAGAGGGCAAGACATCAAGTCACTTAAGAGAGATGACAGCCATGTGAGAGAGGTTTGGACTCAGGTCTAGCTGACTGAGGTCCAGCACTACCCACTGTACCACCCAGCTAGTTCCCTTCAGAGAGATGACTGAAAGCTACTTCAGAAAAGCAGGCCCAGGACTGAGGGAGAGTTACCCCCATGGGGAGTGAGGTGGGCAGGGAGAAAAGGGAACCAAAACAGACCAGGGAGGAACTTGGTGCTCAGTCATTTTCAGTCAGACTCTTCCTGACCCCATTTGGGAGTTTCTTAGCAAAGGTGTTAGGCTGTTTTGCCATTTCCTTCTCCAGCTTGTTTTACAGTTGAGGAAACTGAGGCAGACAGGGTTAAGTGACTTGCTTAGGATCACACAGCTAGTAAGTGTCTGAGGCCACATTTGAACTCAGGAAGATGAGTCTCACATGCTGTAGGACTGGTCCTCCATCTACCTTGCCACCACCTAGCTGTCTCTCTGAAGGGAAGACCCAAGTTCAAATTCCACCAAGACTCTGTTATGTTCATGCCAGGCAAGTTACTTGGCAGTCACAATATGGCTTCTGTCCCAGAAACAAAGGCTTTGATAAACCCCATGTCCTGTATAAATGGGACATTATGTCATCCAATCCAAACCCCAATTCTACAAATTGGAAAACTAGGCCATAGGATTGAGCACAGCTTTGCTGCAGGCCTCTCTATTCTTCTCCTATTATTCCCCCTTCCAGGTATTGACAACAGTCAATACTGTCAATAGAGAGCCAGACTCAGGAAGTCAGGCTCCCAGCCCTGCCTCAGACTCAGGCTGTCAGGGCACCTTCCCCCAGTAAGAGCTTAAGGGCCTGGAACGTTGTCAAAACCCAGGCTAGCTCAGACTTTCAGGGAGCTGGCATCATCTCCCAGGAGTCAGGGCACTCAGGCACCCCACCCAGTGATCTCTCTAATATGCATAAATTATGAGGCAACCTGGTAATCCTCCCATTAGAGAGTGAACTCCCAGGACTAGGACTGCTTGAGTCTTAGAATCTCCTGCAATCGACAGTTTGGAACTTCTAAGAACTAGAGTTTCAGAAACAGACCAATGGGGCTAATAATGAGAAACAAAGTGAAAAACTCCCAAATGGGAGTGGAAGAGGGGGAGGGGGCTGGGGAGCTTCTGGGGAGAGTCATTAGCATTTCTAAAGGTTTTGAAAGTCAGACTCCCAGGAGAGCTTTTATCACTGTTGTCCCCCTCTGAGTTTACGTTTTGGGCCTCCCTCTGGCCATAGGATGTTCAATGCAGAGGGATCTTCTCTCTTTCCTGTTCACATTTTCGCCTCTTTGGTGCCTTTGAAAGTTGAGTTCTGCTCCTGGGGTACAGTGTACACTGTGCCAGGCCCTGGGCTAAGGCCAACGGGGCTTCTTGGAGCAATTTTAGAAAATGAGCCAGTACTGGGGCAAGGGGAAGAGGGGGGGGTTTCAGGTTTTTTCATTTAACTGTGGGGAGAAACAATGACTAGGAGGCCAGAGAAAGTCCCTGAGAGAAGGGCAGGGCACAGGGTGGAGAGCAAAGACACCAGAGGAATCTACTGAGCCTGGGAAAAGTAGAGCAAGGGAGAGAGTTGGTGGTTGGAATTGGGCTTCCTTCCGGGCCCCTAAATGTGTCTGAAGGATTCTCCCAGTTCAGGAGGGGCTGGTGGGGAGGGGCAGGGTGGCTGCCCAGTGGCAGACAGTAGCAGGGAAGCAGGGAACTGAGTAGGGCCAGAGATGGTGTCCAAGGCTGGAGGCCACAGTTCGAGTGCCCTGGGCTCCATGCCCCCCTGTTACCTGGGAGGAAACAAGGCTCAGAGCAGTCAATGACCTGCCCAGGGTCACAGGGGCATTAAGAACAGCCAGGATATTCCAGCTTGGGTCAGATTTACAGCCAGTCGGGAAAGCCAAGAACATAGACTGACTCCAACTCAGAACATGCAAGGGTTTATTTCTGAGCTGATTTCCAGATCACAGGAACACACATATATTTGAAACCTGACAGGGGCTTAGAGGTCACTCCATCCAGTCCTCTCATTTTACAGATGAGAAGACTGAGGTTCAGTGACTTAGCAGCTAAGGTTAAGTGGATAGAGCCCTGGGCCTGGAGTCAGGAGTACCTGAGCTCAAATCTGGCCTCAGACACTTAACACTTACTAGCCGTGTGACCCTGGGCAAGTCACTTAACCCCAATTGCCTCACTAAAAAAATAAAAAATAAAGATAAACTACAATATGAGCAAGAAACAAAAAAGATCCCTTACCATTGACAGCTTCTATGGTGAAACAGAAGACCAAAACTCAAACTCAGATGAGTTTGTCAAAATCCCTACAAGTGAAAACCCAAGTGGGAAGATGATCTTGTCTCAAGACCAAAAAACCTTCTTTGAAGAGCTCAAAAAGCCATTTAAAAATCAAATGAGAGAGGTAGAAGAAAAACTGGAAAAAGAAATGAGAGAAATGAGAGCTATTCTCTGCAAAAATAAAGGCAAAAATTGACTGAGGAAACAATTCCTTAAAAAAATGCAATTGGCTAAATGGAAGAAGAAAACGGCCAAATGGGGGGAAAAAAACTGGCCAAAATGAAAAAGAGGTACAAAATCTTACTGAGGAAAATAAGGCCTTAAAAATTAAAATTGGGCAAATGGAAGCTAATAACTCCATGAGACAGCAAAAATCTGTCAAGCAGAATCAAAAGCCTGTAAAAATAGAAGAAAATGTGAAATACCTCATTGGAAAAACAACTAACCTGGAAAATAGATCCAGGAGGGATAATCTGAGAATTACCTGAAAGCCATGATCAAGAAAAGAATGTAGACACCATATTCCAGGAAATTATCAAGGAGAACTACCCTGAAATTGCAGAATAAGAGGATAAAATCATCATTGAAAGAATCTACCGGGGCAGCTAGGTGGCGCAGTGGATAGAGCACTGGCCCTGGATTCAGGAGTTCCTGAGTTCAAATCCAGCCTCAGACACTTGACACTTACTAGCTGTGTGACCTTGGGCAAGTCACTTAAGCCCCATCGACCTGCCAAAAACAAAACAAAACAAAGAATCTACCCATCACTTCCTGAAAGAGACCCCAAAAGGAACACTTCAAGAATATTGTAGGCAAACTCCAGCATTATCAGGTGAAGGAGAAAATACATTAAGCAGCCAGAAAGAAACCACTTAAATATCATGGAGCCACATTCAGGTTTGCACAGGACCTGGCAGCTTCAACATTAAAGGATCCCAGGGCTTGGCATATAATATTCAGGAAGGTAAAGGAGCTGGGATTACAACCCACAATCAACTACCCAGCAAAAGTGATCATTCTCTTTCAGAGGAAAAGATGGATATTCAATGAAATGGGGACTTCTAAGGTGTTCTGAGAAAAAGACCAGAAGTGAACAGAAAATGTCATCTCCCAATACAAGACTCTAGAGAAATATAAAGAGGTAAACAAGGGGGAAAAAAGGTTATTCAATGATGTTCAATTGCTTGCATCCCTAGGAGGGAGGATAATACTTGCAGCTCTTGGGATCTGTATCTCTGTTAAGGTATTGTTATTAAATTGACTTTGATGTGCTGATATAAAGAAATTTAAGGGGCAAAATAAAAGAAGACAAGGGTGAGGTGGTATGGGGTTAATCATATCATATGAAGAGGCACAAAAAGGACACATTATAATAGAGGGAAAGAAGGGAGGGGTAAGCATTGTTGTAACCTTACTTTCATCAGATTTGGTTCAGAGAGAGAATAAAATACACTCCCATTTGTATAAAGGAACTTATCTTACTCTTTAAGGAAACAAAAGAGGAAGGAGAAAAGGGTGGTACAGCTGATAAAAGGGAGGGCAGATTGAGGGAGCTGGTGCTCAGAAGCAAAACACTGGTCCAGAGGAATAGGGTGAAAGAAGGGACAAAAAAAGAGTGCCAAGAAAGGGGAAAAGAGGATGAAGGGAAATAAACAGTTAATAATCTTAACTGTGAATGTGAATGGGATGAACACTCCCATAAAACAAATAGCATAGTGGGTTAAAAATCAGAATCCTACAATGAGTTGTTTACAAGAAACACATTTGAAGTAGAGAGATACACACGGAGTAAAGGTAAAAGGTTGGAGCAAAATATATTCTGTTTCTGCTGACATCAAAAAAGCAGGGGTAGCAATTCTTATCTCAGACAAAGGAAAAAGGAAAAATAGATCTAAATAAAAGAGATAAGGAAGGAAACTACATTTTGCTAAAAGGTATAATAATGAAGTAATATCAATACTAAACATATATGCACCAAGTAGTATAGCATCCAAATTCTTAGAGGAGAAGTGAAATGAGTTACAAGAGGAAATGGACAGCAAAACTATACTAGTTGGGGGATCTGAACCTTCCCCTCTCAGAATTAGGTAAATCTAACCAGAAAATAAATAAGAAAGACATTAAAGTGGTACATAGAATATTAGAAAACTTAGATATGATAGAAAAAAAATTCTCAATCATCCTGATTGATTCAAAAAACTAAAGGGTCTCAGCAAGTCTATATTCTCATGAACAGGGAAGATCTTACTGATTTCATAAGTAACCCTTCAGCATGAGATTAGGATGGGACACAATTATGCATTAAGAAATGAAGAGCAGGTAAGAAATGATGAGCAGGAGGAGTTCAGAGAAACCTGGAAGGACTTGCATGAACTGATGATGAGTGAGATGAGCAGAACCAGAAGAACATTATACACAGTATCAACAACATTATGTGTTGATCAACTGGGATAGACTTGAGTCTTCTACTAATCCAACAGTACAAGAAAGTTCCAAAGGACTCGTGATGGAAAAGGCTCTCCAAATCCAGGGGGGGAAAAAAAGAACCGTGGAATATAGATGCTGATTGGACCATACTATTTCTTTTGTTTTTGGTGCTGTTTTTCTTTTTTGAGGTTTTTCCTTTTTGCTCTGATTCTTCTCTTATAACATGACTAATGCAGAAATATGTGTAATGTTATTATATATACACACACACACATATAAAAGACCTATATCAGATTACCTGCTGTCTAGGGGAGGAGGAAGGGAGGGGAGGGAGGGAGAAAAATTTGAAATTGGAAATATCTAAACAAACCTTGAAAACTAGAAAATATATAATTGATTAATTAATTAATAAAAAAGAATAAATGATGAGAAGGATGCTATCAGGACTTATGAAAAATGCAATCCACCTACGGAGAAAGAAGTGATGGTATCTGAATACAGATTGACGTATAAATTTTTTTGTTAGTTCCTCTTTCTACAGTTTTTTGTCTGTTTTCTTTCACAACCAACATAAAGAAATAAATGAATAAATAAATAAAAGAAATTAAAGTACTTTAAAACATTAAAAAATAAAAAGTGGAAAAAAAAAGTTCAAAAACCTCTGTTGAAGTATATAACCCTTTGTGTTCATTAGTTACAGACGTTAGTTTGAGGTATCTATTGGTAAATCAATTAGATTCAGACTGATTAGCTTTCAATTTTCCTACAGGGTATTACCAGTTGTATTAGCATGATGCAAATCAGTTTGAGAGTTGTTAAAAGCAAACAATATGAAAGAAGTATATGATTCAAAAGGGTTTGTCTAGAATAAGAATATCCAGGATTTATAGGGAAATAGTATGGCTGCAGCAGATGAATGAAATCATTAGACAGCCATAAAATCTACCAATTATACCAGGGAAAGAAGTCAATACATAGGGGTTTATCTGCTACCCATAGACTCTGGGACATTTGGAGAGGTAAATGATATGTAACACCCCAAATTACTCTGGATGCAAAGGAGCTTGAATTGCAGCCAAGAATCTATTACCCAGCAAAATTGATCATTCTCTTTCAGGGGAAAAGATGAACATTGAATGAAATAGAGGACTTTCAAAGTCTCCCGATGAAAAGACAAGAACGGAATAGAAAATTCGATCTTAACATGCAAGACTCAAGGGAAGTTTAAAAAGGTAAATGGGGGAAAAATTATTCAATAAGGTTAAACTGTTTATATCCCTACCTGGGAAGATAATACTTATAGCTCTTGAGAACTGTCTATATATTTGGACAGAGAGGATTAAAGACAGAGGGTATAAGTATAAATTATCTTTGATGTGATGATTTTTTAAAAAGTAAGGGGTATATATACTGTATATTTACTATTGTGCTGATCCACGTTTCTGCTCTTAGCCAGTACCAGATAGTTTTGCTCATCACTGCCTTATAATACAGCTTAAGATCTGGTACTGCTAACCTTTCTTCCTCTACATTTTTTCATTAGTTCCTTTGATATTCTTGATCTTTTGTTCTTCCTAATGAATTTTTTTTCTAAATCCAATAAAATATATTTTGGCAATTGAATTGAGATGGTATTGGATAGATTAGGTAAAATTGTCTTTTTTATGATATTGAGTCTGACTATCCATAAACAATGGATAGTCCTGAATTGGACAGTGGATTTCCTGAATTATTGAAATCTGACTTTATTTTTATAAAAGAGTTTTATAACTATGTACATTTAGTCCCTCCTCACCTGCGGGGCCCCGCCCTACACCTACATGCCACACACCTGCCCGGGGTCCCAGCTTCGGCCCCCACGCACGCCTCCCTGTGACGTCACCCCCAGCCTGAGCCGCCGCAGACCCCGCTGGGGCCGGGCCGGGGGCTCCCGGGCCTTGGGGGTCGTGCCCTCGGACCCTCCGGGAAATGGACAATTCCGGAAAGAGGAGGACCCCCCCCCCCCCCAGCCCGGTGTCTCTGCTGGAAACCCTCCCCGCGTCCCCTTCGGCTGGACAGTCGGACCCCTGAGGGCCCCGGGGGAAGGGGCGTTACTGACCCTGAACGGGAGTCTCAGGGGAGCAGGAAGGAGAGGACGCAGCTCGGGGGGCTGAGCACCAAGCTGGGGAAGAAGACTGAGAGCCAGGAGCCTTTCAACAGCCCCGCCCCCATGGCCTCCTGGGCATGCGCGGTACCGGGACTACATTTCCCAGAAAGCCACGCACCACACTTCACTTCCTCCTCTCCCCCTGACAACCTCGGGACCTCGGGACCTCGTGACCTCTGATCTTCCAGGACTCTTGCTCACTCGCCTGTAGACTGGGGCCAGGTGGCTGAAGCAGGGCCAGGTTTGGTTCGCTGGGGATGCAGAGACACCCCTCCACCCCCCGAAAAAACAACCACAACCACAACCACAAACACGCACAATCCACAATGAAACACCCCAGTGGCAATCCTGAAACTCAGAGGAGGTGGAGAGTACAAAACAAAAATCATTGACGTCAGTCCCGCAGCTGTTCTTACGCCAAGACCACGGCCTGGATCCGCCCTGACGTCATCGGGCTCTTGTGAAATAGACAGAAAAGCAGATCTGCGGCGTCCACCATGCAGCGGCCACACTGACCCTGCAAACGTGCCTCTGTCCGGGCATCCCGGGCCCCCGCGTCCCAGTCCGGATGTAAGTCCGAGCTGGGACTGTGGGGCTCACGGGGGACGGCGGCAGAAGGGAAGGGGTCATTTCATAGCAGAGAAGGGGGGGGACTGGGATGGAAAAGTGACCGCTGTGGGGAGTGGGGCACGTGAGGCCCTAACGATGCCCAGTTCCTGACCTGCATTCTTCACTAAGCAGGGTTGTGTGAACATACCTAACCATGCACGGGAGAAACACCTGGGGCGCCTCATGGGGAACCCCCAGCTTAGCTCTGCTCCCACAAAGCCCAGGCCCCTTTCCAGGTCCTGCTCAGGCCTGAGGACCAGGAGCCTTACATGCCACGTGGCCCCCTGCTGGGAAGCTGGGCACTGAAGTGGGGGGGGGCGGGGCTTGAAAATAGACTCACTTTCTGTCCTTGGGGCTCTGAGAAGAGTCCAGACAGGGTCTTTCTCTCATTAGGGTCTCATGTACCCTACTCCCCACAGTGGTCACTTTTCAATCCCAGGCCTCCCCCTCTTTCTCTGCTGGGAAATGACCCCTTCCCTTCTCTGGCCAACCCCACTGTGAGCCCCACAGTCACAGCTGACACTTAAATCTGGACTGGGACACGGGCCGGGGATGCCTGGAGAGAGGGGCCGGTTTTCCCCTCCCCACAGTTGAGGCTGGGCAGCCCAGGACAGAGCTGAGGACACAGCATGGGCTCTCCATTGGTGAGACGCCAGGGTCAAGTCTGGGGAGGGAGGGACCTTGGGACAAGGTCCTTCCCGGGTGATGCTGAAGGACAAGGAGAAAACCTAAGGAGGAGAAAGAAAGGTGGGCAGAGGAGGACCCCCATGCCTGCTCCAAGGGCTCTTCCTTCATATTCTGACCAAAGCAGAATGAGAGGTTCAGGAGCTTTTGCCAGAGCTGGGACTGGGGTCAGCATGGGAGCCATGAATAACCTGAGCTTCTCTTCCAGGGTCCTGTCTGGGCTGGGTGATTTGGGCACAGATTTGTGAGTCCTGTCCCCAGAATCCCACAGATCTTTCTCTTCATTGTCCCACATCAATCCCATCACTGATTCCAAGCAAAAGTAGGGAGGGAAAAGAGACATTGTGATGAATGGATTGGGTAACTAAGGTGGGGGCTTCAGAATCTGGAGGTGAAGGAGGCATGGGGGGTTAGAGACATCCTGAGGAATCTGGACTCTGTTTCCTTCTCAGCCACCCTCTGCAGGCCCACCCTCTGGGTTGTCCCCAGTCCTGTGGTCCCCAAGGGAGCAGATGTGACCCTCAGGTGCCAGGGCCACTTGGGGAGTGACCGATTCCAGCTGTGGAAGGATGGAGAGCTCAGAGAAGAGAGAAATGCGTCCTGGGAGCTGGCAGAGTTTGTGCTCTGGAAGGTGGATGGTGTGAGAGATGCGAGAAGCTACAGCTGCCGCTCTGGGCAGGGGCCCTGGTGGGCAGAGCTCAGTGAAGCCCTGGTCATGGTGGTGACAGGTGAGGGGGTGCTGGTATACAACCCTCCCAGTTCTGAGAGACGAGCCCCAGATCCCTCTGCAGAGTCAGCTACAAATGGGGCAAACCCTCAGGCATTACTGCCTGCCTCCCCTCAGCACCCCCACCTCCCCAGGCTCTGGGAGCCCCTGCCTCCACAGTTTACATTTTGGGAACAATAAGGTTCTGAAATCTTTCTCCTCTGTGATCCTGTGAGATCATATGTGCCATAATTTACTTTTTCAAGATGGGGAAACTGAGGCCTGGAGAGGCGGTCAGGTGACTTGGGCAGGTCACCTGGATCTTTAAAGTCAGGGCCAGGATTTGGACCCGTGTCTCCCACCCTCAAACCCTGGCACCTTTTCCCGTCAGGTCAGTGTCCCCTGGTGACCCATCCATGAGAGCTGGATTCCCCCCCCCCCCCAGAGCATACCCAGCAGCCTTTGGGAGAAGGGGCACAGCCTTTTACTGAGAAAACCTTGTCTGGATAAGAAGTTTCCTGTCTTCTCTAAGGTCCAGACTGGCACCATCCTCCCTGTCCAGTTGTGTCTCCCATTGTTCCCTTCTGCCCACACTGCATCAGCCTGGACAGATGAGAACATCTCTTCCCCTCAGGTCCCACCGTTCTGCCTTTGCTCACACAGTGCCCCCTGCCTGGGATGCCCTTCACACCTTCATCCATCACTTTCCTACATGCCTTTAAAACCCAGGTCAGATCCTGGCTGCTCCTGATGGCATCAAGGGGCAGTGTCCTGGCCCTTGCTCCTCCCGGTGTGGTGCCTACACCTCTCTCATGTGTCCACTCTAACACAGGGGCCCTTCCACCATCACCAGGCCATTGTCTGCCTGGCCTGTGTTAGAAGGCAGCTGGCTGAAGGGGAAGGAGCCTGAGATGGGGAGCCTGGGGCAGGGGGTTCCAGCACCTTCCCCCTGAGCCCTAAGTGTGACTGTGGCCCAGTCAGCCACACTCTCTGGACCTCGGTTTCCTTTTCCTTGACATGAAGCCCATGGGCTCAATTATCTCATGAGTTATCCACACTTATACAGCCGATCCTAGGCCTGGCATACTAGAAAATTTCTGATTTGATGGACTGTGCTAAACACATCATGTCCAATATCAAAAGTCAGAATGAGACTGCTCAGGAACTGGTAGTTTGGCCAATTCAAAATTACGAACAGGTGCACCGCACACAGAACAGAGATTGGGACCAGGTCAGAGGGGTGGGTGACTCAGACATCAGTGGACACCCTGGTCTTCTCTACTCCCCATGAATGGATGAGAAACAAATCAAACCCAATGACTGTCACTGCTATAAACATCTTGGTCAGCCACAATTTAGGATCCAGTTAAACAACAAATAAAAATTTGAATTCTTTTCTTGGACAACACGAGGTCTGGAAACTCACTTCTCTTGCTTCTTTGATGTTAGTAGCCCACTCTTTCCCCACGAACCAGGACAGGCCTTTTGTGATTATGCCCCGGAATACAGGGACATTTATTTTCTGCTCTCCACTCAATGTTTCTGTGCTAGGACGTCCTCAATGTCTTTCTTTACGGACAATCCATTATTGCTATAGCTATTGTCCCTCTATTAATTCTCAATGCCTTTGCCTGTCTCTTGTGGGGATTTCCATCATGTCTTCCTTTTTTCATCCCTTGTTCACCCACTAATCACCTGGAGGGGAATATCATTTATACAACAAAATCAACTCTGGTCCAAATGTTTGGGATTTTTTAAAGTTCCATTTCCTACAAGCCTGAGCATTCTTTGTCTCTTTCAGCCCAGGCCTGAGTTTTCAGTACCAGAAAACTTCTTTCAGGTGCCTTTATGTATAAGGGCTTCCTGTGTATGTGGAAAGACTGCCATGGGAATGTAGAGTCTCTCTCCTTCTCTCAGCACCGAAAGCACGTGGAGGTCCTCTCTTCCTCTAGAGGCTCAACCTTGGTCCTGTGTCATTTAAAATTCTAAATGTAGGTTCTAATCTGTCCCCCCAGTTTTGGGGGGAAACTGGCTAAAATCACTGATAAATGAGCTTAGGCTTTTTAAGGGTCTATTAAAAGATATAAGATAATGAAGAGAAAGATTGAGAACAGGTTTCTTATAGCATGGAAATCCTGGCCTTCCTAAACCTTCCACTTGAAGTCCTGCCACCAAGCCGATGTCTCCCACCAAAAAAACCCAGACGTCCTCTGCCAGCGCCAACTTCCTCCTTCATGTTCTCCACCCAGAAATGGGAGGGTCTTCAAGCTGATTGGCTGGCATCGTTCAAATTCATTGGTTCACTGGACCCGAAGGTGGTCTCCATGTAAAATTCAGAGTTTTTAGCTTCTGAGAACACTACCCTCTTAAGGACCAGCCAGGTGTGCTTACAATCTAGTTAACCAGAAGTAGGCTAATCAGCAGCCAATCCCTCTCACTTAATTCAATCAGTTTAGATTAATCTCCAGGTGGGCCTTTGAGTATCTGCTAAATCCCCTTATCTGCCACATTCCACTATCTTGTCCAGTATGCAGATGATTTATTAGCATTACTTCTGGTCATTAGACCCTAAGCTCAAAAAGGGAAGAAAACTTTTAAGGTTAAATTTCAGTTTTACTTTGTCCAAGTGAGATATCAGGGAAGTGTAGTAGTTGTTGGTGTTTGACCTTCGTGCTTGGAGAAAAACAAAATGACATCCCGATGGCAGAGTTAATGGACACTGTGCCAGGCTCTGGTTGATCAGACAAGCTCAGAAGGCTCCACCACAGGTAGGGTACGAATAGTCTATATGACTATTTGGGAGGGAGATTTTTCTAAATTTCTGTAACTCGTGTTTCTTTTGAGCTGCGACAATTTTGCTTTGTTCGTAGAACACAGTGTCTTCTTCATACAGCCACATCCTACTGCATAATCCTGTGCTGGTGTTTCACAAGTCTCACTATCAAAACCAAAGTTGCTCAGTGATAGCTTGAGAGTGTCCTTGTATTTTTTTTTTCATAGCACAGAATATTTATTTGGTAGCAAAGAGCTAAAAGCAAAAGCGTTCACACTGATTGTTTAACAGCCAAATAAATTGTAAAAGGATAGAAGATTGCTGTCACAATAAATGAATATGAAGAATTCAGAGAAACATGAGATTTATATGAACTGAAGCAGAATAAAGTAAGTAGAACTAGTCAATAATGTATGCAATGAGTACAACAATGTAGATGGAAAGAAGACAAAAATCAACCTTGTGAAATTAAAATGAACAAATTTAGTTTTGACGAGGAATTGAAAAATCATACCTCCTTTCATTCATTGAAGAGGTGGGAAAGGGGTATATGGATGTAAGTTAATTCACATAGTGTCACATGGTCAATGTGTATGTTGATTTGTTTGTTTGTTTGTTTGTTTGTTTGTTTTTGCAGGGCAATGAGGGTTAAGTGACTTGCCCAGGGTCACACGGCTAGTAAGTGTCAAGTGTCTGAGGCTGGCTTTGAACTCAGATCCTCCTGAATCCAGGGCCAGTGCTTTATCCACTGCGCCACCTAGCTGCCCCTGAATATGTTGATTTTGATGAATTTTTTAAAATCTTTTTTAATTTAGAATTTTATTTTTCCCAAATTACATATAAATACAAATTTCGACAATTTTTAAAAGCTATGTGTTCCAAATTCTCTCTTCTACCCCAAGAACTCAAGCAATGCAATATAAACTCAACATGAGCAGTCATGCAAAACATTTCCACATTAGCCAGGTTGTGAAAGAAAACAGACAAAAAGAAAGATTTAGATAAAGGAATTAACAAAAAAAGTAAGCTTCAATCTGTATTCAGACACCATCAGTTATCTCTCTGTAAATGGACTGCATTTTTCATAAGACCTTCAGAGTTATCGTGGATCATTGCATTGTTGAAAATAAACAAGTCATTCATAGCAGATCATCTTGCAGTATTGCTGTTATTTCATATACAGTGCATTTCATGTTGTATCAGTTCATGTAGGTCTTTCCAGGTTTTACTGATGGCATCCTACTCATCATTTTGGCCAGGGATTTTACAGTAGACTACATTTATATATTTATAAAATCAGCCCTATTCTGTTGCAAAGAATTGAAAATTTATGAGATGCCCATCAATTGGGTAATGGCTGAATAAATTTAGTTTGAGATTAGGATGGAACACTATTGTGCTATAAGAAATGATATGCAGAATGCTCTCAGAAAAACCAGGAAAAAATTTACATGAGCTGTAACAGCAATAATGTAAGATGACTTAGCTATGTAAATGACTTAGCTATTCTCAGCAACATTGATTCAAGACAACTCTGAAGGAATTAGGAAAAATGTGATCCATCTCCAGAGAAAGAATTGATGATGTCTGCATAAAGACTGAACCATATTTAAATTTTTTTTCTTGTTTTTTTTTGGGATCTGTTTTCTTTCACAACCTGATTAATATAGAAATGTTTTGTATGAATACACATGGATAATTTATATTGAACTGCTTGAGTTCTTGGTGGGGAAGAGAGGACAATAATTTTGAACACAAAGTTTTAAAAATGAACATTAAAAATTGTGGGTTTTTATGTGTAATTGGGCAGGGGGAGAATAAGATTCTAAATAAAGAGAAAAAAAGAGACTTAAAAAAATAACTAACTGAGCCATGGATCTGAGGCTGATTGTTCTTGGCCCATAGCATTAGGCCTTTGTGCTCAATCATGGTCCTCTTAGGATGAGGTCTTTATTAGGGTTCTGGTCCTTACCAGACTACACTAAAGCATACAACACCCAGATCCCCTCAGAAGTAATCCTTGAACAACAATGGCCCCTCTTTCATCATTATAAGAGCGGAAATTGTGGGGCCGGCTTTTAGGGGGTGGAAGGCAACAGGGCTGGCTACCACATCCTGGGCCAGCCTCCAGTCCTGCTACCTTTTCTGCTCTGCACAGATGAGGCTGGGCAGCCCAGGACAGAGCTGAAGACCCACCATGGGCCCCACAGTCATTTTCCTGCTCTCCATTGGTGAGTCTCCAGGGTTAGGCCTGGGGAGGGAGGAATATTGTGACATGACTCTTATCTGGCTGATACTAAGGGATAGAGAGGAAACATAAGGAGGAGACAGAACTTTATTGGGCAGAGCAGGACCCCATCATCTGGTCAAAGGACTTTTTCTTGGTATTCTGATTAAGGTAGAATTAGAGGTTCAGGGTGTTTGACAAGACCTGGGGAAGGGCCCAGTATGTGCTGGAGAGGAGCCATCTATAACCCAAGCTTCTGTTCCAGGGCTCTGCCTGGACAGGAAGATTAGGGCACAGATAGATGGGTGAGTCCTGTCCCCAACCTCCCACTGCCTTCTTTTCCTTCCTTGTCCCAGATAAATTCTGATGTCCATTCCCGGGATAATTGGGGAGGGAAACAGGGAAGTTTGCAATGAATGCTAGGGGTGACTCAGGGAGGTGATTCAGAATCCAGAGGTTAAAGCAACACAGGGACCAGAGGAATCTCTGGACATCAAATGTGTTTCCTTCTCAGTCACCTTTCCCAGGCCCACCCTCCGGGCTGTCCCAAGTTCTTTGGTCCCCAAGGGAGCTTCTCTTCCAGGGCTGGTTGTCAAGTTGCCCAAGGCATCAAATCCAGGGTAGAGGCTCAAGCCTGAGGCAGCCTGGGAAATCTGGTGGAGGGGGGGGGGGACATATTCGAGAGATGTTGACAAACACGGGAGGGAATGGAGCTGGAAGGATGTTCTACTTCCATGCAGACAGTCCTGGAGAATGAGGAAGTTTACGATCTGGCTTCATTGGGGAGGGCTTCTGAAAGAAGACTGGACACCGGCTATACTGGGAGTAACTGTGTCCTAAACCAGGAAGCCCTGGGCACTCCCAATCAGTTGGTGTCATGAGCCAATCCACATAGCTTTGTCTTTCACCTCTATCCTTGACTGACGGCTGTTCCCACATTGGACAGATTTGCTACATATGATGTATGGATAGGATTCATTCTCAATGTGGACTTCCAATGACCCATTTGCCCTAACTCTAGGCTTCCCAGAAAATTTTTGACCTTATCCTCATTTCTTTTCTTTTCTTTTCTTTTTGTGTGTGAGGCAGTGGGGGTTAAGTGACTTGCCCAGGGTCACACAGCTAGTGTCAGGTGTCTGAGGCTGGATTTGAACTCAGGTCCTCCTGAATCTATGGCCGGTGCTCTATCCACTGCACCACCTAGCTGCCCGCTTACCCTCATTTCAATGGGAATGTTTCTGGTTGTATTCCAGGATGGTTTCTATCATCTTTTTCTGTACAATCTCTTGGAGGCTGGTGTGTAAACTCATTTTGGTCAAGGTTTTCAGGTAGTTCAATGATTTTCACATCTCTCCTAGATTTATTTTCCAGGTCAGCTGTTTTTCCAAGGAGATATTTCACATTACGATCTTTTTTTTTTTTTTTTTTTTTTTTTTTTTGGTGAGGCAATTGGGGTTAAGTGACGTGCCTAGAGTCACACAGCTAGTAATTGTTAAGTATCTGAGGCCAGATTTGAACTCAGGTCCTCCTGAATCCAGGACCAGTGCTCTATCCATTGCACCACCTAGCTGTACCCCTGTCTATTTTTTCATTCAATTGGATTTGCTTTACTGTGCCTTGGTTTCTCATAAGGTCACTAGTTTCCATTTGTTCAATCCTAATTCTTAGGCAATTATTTTCATTAGACAGTTTTTAAATCTCCTTTTCCATTTGGCTTTTCAAACTGTTGACTTTTTTCTCATGACTCTCCTGCATCACCCTCATTTCTTTTTCCATTCCTTCCTCTCTTTGTCTACATCTTTGTTCTATCTCTCCTACTTTCTCTTCAAAGTCCCTTTTGAGAGCTTCCATGGCCTGAGACCAGTTCATATTTTTCTTGGAAGCTTTGGATGTTGGAGCTTTGACCCTGTTATTATCTTCTTCTTCTGAGGATGTATTGTGGTCTACCTTTCCCCCAAAGAAGTTTTTGATGGTCTTCTGCTTTCTCTGTCTACTCATCCTGGATGACTATTTCTTGGCTTTTAACTCCTTCTTAAAGTATGGTGCTGCATCCATGACACACTGTTCAAGCAACAGCATAACCCAGGGGGTGACTGGGATTCTTCTCAGCCTGCTTTCTCTTTGACCCAGAAACAGAAGTCTGATTGAACTCTGATTCTCTATGGCCAGAAGCTTGGTGTGCCTGTGCCTCTCCAACACTGGGCCACCACCACTGGATTCAGCCCACTGGTGTAGACCCAAGGCTTATTGCCCCAACTCCAGCAGAGAATGCCTCCACTTCACCCTGGCCTACCACCAAACCCCCTCACCAGTCTGTGATTGGAGCCTCAGAAGCTGCTGGTGCTGAAAACTGACAGGTGCTGGAAACACTATCCCTGGCTGGGTCCCTGGCCGCACTCTGAGCTGTTCAGCCTTATCAGTAGGTGATCAAAATTGCCCTCCTTTGCTGAGAAATGGTCTCACTCTGTTCTTATGTGCATTAGGCTGCTGGATTTTGTTTTGTTTTGACCATCTGTTTCTATCATCTTAGACAGAAATTCACGCAACCCTCTCCTCATCTGGTCACATTAACTAAAACAGAGATATCTCCATGCCCTGTGACACCTTAGGGCTCAGGACCACGTGTGGGGCACAGAGAAAGGCTAAGGTTTGTCCCACCTCCCAGTCTTGGGATGTTTATCTTCAAGAGTGACTCTCTGTGCTGCTCACCTCTGGAAGGCTGAGCCAAATCAGGGCCCACTGCTTCTCCAGGACTCACAGATGTCAGAGGGTCAGAATCAGCTCTCCCAGTCAGGAATGATCATAGCTCCCCAGGTTCCCTTGTGACCCTATCTCACAGAAGTTTGAGAGGTCACTGCTCTGTCCCCTTTCCTCCCTGACCACCCTTGCACAGACGTTTGTCCTTTGTCCCAGAAGCTACCCAGCCCATGTCTTCTAAGACAACTTTACTCTAAGGCATGTTTTTACTCTCCAGTTCAGCTGTAGGGCTGCCCACAATCCATCTGCACTGACCTGTCAGAATCTACTTGACATATCAACAGGTGTCTTCTGGACCTGCCTCTCCACCTCTCCTGCTGGTGTCAGATGCCCTTCTGTCACAGTCTCAGAGATGATCTCTGCTCTGGGGAAGAGCTGATGGATCCATTCTCATGGGAGTGTGTGTATGTTTGGGGGAGGGGTGTAGAGGCAGAAAAGTCAGTCTCCACTTCTTTTGTTTGCTGATGCCAAACTGTCCAGAGCTGAAGACTGATGAGTGGTTTGGAACTCTCAGTGAGCAGGTGCGGAGGATGGACTGGGGAAGGCTATGGGGCATTTTAAAAGGCTTTTAAATAGAAAAGTCCCATTCTTATGTCAATGAAGGCCTCTGACCTTCTGTTCCTCAGACTCCATCCAAAATGATTATAGTGTGGGAAATCTCATAGGAATTGCCCTGGCCACCCTGGTCCTTTTAACCATAGGGATCATGCTGGCTGAGGCCTACACCAGCTGGAGGAAGTTGTGAGAAAATAATTATTAATAATGAATTTTTGGATAAAGTACCAGCCCTGGATTCAGGAGGACCTGAGTTCAAATTCTGTCTCAGACACTTGACACTTATTAGCTGTGTGATGTTGGGCAAGTTACTCAACCCTCATTGCCCTGCAAAACAAAAAATATTAAAAATGAATTTCTAGGAAAAACCCAGACATGTTAGCGTTAGCTGTTCTCTACCCCTTCCTGGAAACCAACTTGGGATGAGCCTTCAGCTTAACTAAAGGAATGCAGAGTGATCTTTCTGATTGTCTAGGGGAGAAACCCACCTACCAGATTGGAACTGGATCTCTAGGACCCTGCTACCCTGCCCCAGGTCAAGTCAATCAATGGATCTGAATGCTAACCAATTATCCTAGATAAATTTGTAGTGACCTGCCTCTACCAAAAAGAGGATAAAAATCCTTGGGGATAGGAAGCTGGCTGTCTTTTTCTCCAGTCTCTTTTTCCTGGGACCCTCTTGAACTCACCACACACCCTCTCCTGTCACTCTTGGCCAAAATGTACTGGGTATATAATTGTTTTAGGCCTGTAACCCTGTGACTTATAGAAAAGGTTTGGAAAATGCTACGTGCTCAATACTTTATTGATATGTGATATTAATTCATAAATGCTTATTGCCCAAAATGGATGCAATAGCCACTAATTTATAAGTAGGAATATTTTAGAAACCCCAGCCTAGTTCCCCAATAATTTAGACAGAAACAGCTTTTCTCACAGTATATATATGTATTTGGTGAGGCAATTGGGGTTAAGTGACTTGCCCAGGGTCACACAGCTAGTAAGTGTTAAGTGTCTGAGGCCATATTTGAACTCAGGCCCTCCTGCCTCCAGGGCTGGTACTGTATACACTGTGCCACCTAGCTGCCCCTTCTCACAGTATTTTACATAACAAAAAGAGTTGGGGCTGAGCTCCCTGAAGGGACCCCAAAAGGATCAAAGCTTGAGCAGCCAGGCCAGGAATGTAGAAGCCAGAGAGGGGAGGAGGGAGGACCACATGTTTGCTTCCTAGCACACACTGGATAGAGCACATAGCATCTGAGGTTCTCTGGAAATGATGCCACCTCAGGGCATTTTCATACACAGTGACCCCTTCTTGCACTACCATCCCAGCTCCCTTTTGCATTCTGCCATCGCCAGCTTCCTTCCATGGACTTCTTGGGTGCCAAGTCCTACCCAGACCACAATAGGCACTTCTCACCCTCCCCCCAGATCTTGGGGTTTTCACTCTCTTGAAATGACTGCATTACAATGGTTTATTTAAATCTGCTCATTGTGTACATTTTGTATCACTTCCCCCCTCTCTCTCCCCAGTAGACTGAAATTTCTTTGTGGGCAGAGACAATGTTTTTCTTTCCCTTTTATCTTTTTATCAACAGCTCTAACATTGTCCTGTGCACATAGCAGATACATAAATATTTGTTGAATGGATGAATCAAGAAATGATACAATATGATATGATAAACATTGATCAAGGGTATGCAAAGTGTCAATGTGCTAAGCACTAGTGATGCAAATTAAAAAAAAGGAAAGATAATTGTGCCCTTTAAGCAACTTACAGTTGAAGGAAGAAGATAATAAACTAAAGGCAGGTGAAGTGGAGCCAGAGGGTACCTGGCCCTGGGCATGATGATGATGGCAGAATCAAAACCAAGTAGAGCAGCTGGGGGCAAATGAAGAGATGACTGGCATTTTCAGCCCTCCATAAAGAGAAGTGATGGGAAGAGGCTTTTGCTCCTCCTCTCTGCAGGAATGAATGAATGAGTGAAAGGGCTCTAGACTAAGATCATCTGAACCCATCTGGATTCCATAACTCACAATTCTGAGTTGTGTTCTGCCCCCACCCCTTGCCCAAGGCTCATGTCTTCTGTCTCTCCCTTCTGGAACTCTCTGTGAAAGTCTTCCCACATTGATAACAATCATAATGTTTCTCTCCAGTGTGGATTCTCTGATGTGCAGTAAGATGGGAGCTCTCTTTGAAAGCCTTTCCACATTGATTACATTCATAAGCTTTCTCTGCAGTGTGGATTCTCTGATGCTGAGCAAGACTGGAACTCTCTGTGAAAGTCTTTCCACATTGATTACATTCATAAGGTTTCTCTCCAGAGTGGATTCTGTGATGTGCAGCAAGATGGGATATCTGTTTGAAAGCCTTTCCACACTGATGACATTCATAAGGTTTCTCTCTAGTGTGGATTCTCTGATGCTGAGCAAGACTGGAGCTCTGTATGAGTTCCTTTCTACACTGATTACATTCATAAGGCTTCTCTCCAGTGTGGATTTTCTGATGCTGAGCAAGACTGGAACCCTCTGTGAAAGATTTCCACATTGATAACATTCATAAGGTTTCACTCTAGTGTGGATTCTTTGATGCTTAGCAAGACTGGATCTCACTGTGAAAGCCTTTCCACACTTATTACACACATAAGATTTCTCTCTAGTGTGGATTCTCTGATGTGCACCAAGATCAGAGATCCATGTGAAAGCCTTTCCACACTGATGACATTCATAAGTTTTCTCTCCAGTGTGGATTCTCTGATGCTGAGCAAGACTGGACCTTTGTGTGAAAGTCTTTCCACACTGATAACATTCATAAGGTTTCTCTCCAGTGTGGATTCTCTGATATAGAGCAAGATTGGATCTCTCTGTGAAAGCCTTTCCACACTGATGACATTCATACGGTTTCTCTCCAATGTGGATTCTCTCATGCTTAGCAAGATTGGAGCTCACTTTAAAAGCCTTTCCAAAAAAAAAGCCTTTCCACACTGATTACATTCATAAGGTTTCTCTCCAGTGTGGATTCTCTGATGCTTAGCAAGATGGGATCTCTGGTTGAAGGCCTTTCCACACTGATGACATTCATAAGGTTTCTCTCCAGTGTGGATTTTCTGATGTGCAGCAAGAATGGAGCTCCGGGTGAAAGCCTTTGCACACTGACTACATTTATACGGTTTCTCTCCAGTGTGGATTCTCTGATGTGCAGCAAGATGGGATATCTGTGTGAAAGCCTTTCCACACTGATTCCATTCATAAAGTTGCTCTCCAGTGTTGGATTCTCTCATTCTTAGCAAGCCTGCAGCTCACTTTGAAATCCTTTCCACACTGATGACGTTCATAAGGTTTCTCTCCAGTGTGGATTCTCTGATGCTGAGCAAGACTGGAGCTCTGTATGAAATCCTTTCTACACTGATTACATTCATAAGGCTTCTCTCCAGTGTGGATTTTCTGATGCTGAGCAAGACTGGAACCCTCTGTGAAAGACTTTCCACATTGATAACATTCATAAGGTTTCTCTCCAGTGTGGATTTTCTGATGTGCAACAAGATGGGATGTCTCTGTGAAAGCATTTCCAC
Organism: Dromiciops gliroides; assembly: GCF_019393635.1. NCBI lineage: Eukaryota > Metazoa > Chordata > Mammalia > Microbiotheria > Microbiotheriidae > Dromiciops > Dromiciops gliroides. Next base: position 659,248,278 of record NC_057863.1, on the reverse strand, counting down.
ACTGATTACATTCATAAGGTTTCACTCCAGTGTGGATTCTTTGATGCTTAGCAAGACTGGATCTCATTGTGAAAGCCTTTCCACACTTATTACATACATAAGATTTCTCTCTAGTGTGGATTCTCTGATGTGCACCAAGATCAGCGATCCGTGTGAAAGTCTTTCCACACTGATAACATTCATAAGGTTTCTCTCCAGTGTAGATTCTGATATAGAGCAAGATTGGATCTCTCTGTGAAAGCCTTTCCACACTGATGACATTCATACAGTTTCTCTCCAGTGTGGATTCTCTCATGCTTAGCAAGATTGGAGCTCACTTTAAAAGCCTTTCCAAAAAAAAAAAAAGTAAAAAAAAAAGCCTTTCCACACTGATTCCATTCATAAGGTTTCTCTCCAGTGTGGATTCTCCAATGCTGAGCAAGACTGGAGCTCTGTGTGAAAACCTATCCACACTGATTCCATTCATAAGGTTTCTCTCCAGTGTGGATTTTCTGATGTGCAGCAAGAATGGAGCTCCGGGTGAAAGCCTTTGCACACTGACTACATTTATACGGTTTCTCTCCAGTGTGGATTCTCTGATGTGCAGCAAGATGGGACATCTGTGTGAAAGCCCTTCCACACTGTTTACATTCATAAGGTTTCTCTCCAGTGTGGATTCTATGATGCTTAGCAAGACTGGATCTCATTGTGAAAGCCTTTCCACACTTATTACATACATAAGATTTCTCTCCAGTGTGGATTCTCTGATGTGCACCAAGATCAGAGATCCGTGTGAAAGCCTTTCCACACTGATTACATTCATAAGGTTTCTCACCAGTGTGGATTCTTTGATGCTGAGCAAGACTGGACCTCTGTGTGAAAGCCTTTCCACACTGATGACATTCATAAGGTTTCTCTCCAGTGTGGATTCTCTCATGCTTGGCAAGATTGGAGCTCACTTTGAAAGCCTTTCCACACTGATTACATTCATAAGGTTTCTCTCCAGTGTGGATTCTATGATGTGCAGCAAGATTAGAGATTCGTGTGAAAGCCTTTCCACATAGATTACATTCATAAGGTTTCTCTGCAGGGTGGATTCTCTGATGTGCAGCAAGATTGGATCTCTCCTTGAAAGCCTTTCCACACTGATGACATTCATAAAGTTTCTCTCCTGTGTGGATTTTCTGATGCTTAGCAAGATGGGATTTCTGTGTGAATGCCTTTCCACACTGATGACATTCATAAGGTTTCTCTCCAGTGTGGATTCTCTGATGTGCAACAAGAATGGAGCTCCATGTGAAAGATTTTCCACACTGATTACAATCATATGGTTTCTCTCCAGTGTGGACTTTCTGATGAGCAGCAAGATTGGAGCTCCCTGTGAAAGCCTTCCCACACTCATTACATTCATAAGGTTTCTCTCCAGTGTGGATTCTCTGATGCGCAGCAAGACTGGAGCTCTCTGGAAAAGCCTTTCCGCACTGATTACATTCATAAGGTTTCTCTCCAGTGTGGATTTTCTGATGTGCAGCAAGATGGGATCTCTGTGTGAAAGCCTTTCCACACTGATTACATTCATAAGGTTTCTCTCCAGTGTGGATTCTCTGATGCGCAGCAAGATTGGATCTCTGTGTAAAAGCCTTTCCGCACTGATTACATTCAAAAGGTTTCTCTCCAGTGTGGATTCTCTGATGTGTAGCAAGACTGGAACTCAGTGTGAAAGTCTTTCCACACTGATTACATACATAAGGTTTCTCTCCATTGTGGATTCTCTGATGTGCAGCAAGATTGGAGATCACTCTGAAAGCCTTTCCACACTGATCACATTCATAAGGTTTCTCTCCAGTGTGGATTCTCTGATGCTCAGCAAGCCTGGAACTCTCTATGTATGTCTTTCCACACTGATTACATTTATAAAACGTTTTTCCATTGTGAATTTTCTGATGCCTAATAAGATCTGAGTTCCAACCAAAGGCCTTTGCACCATCACTCTCAAATCTATGCTGGCCATATTCTTCCACAGAAATCTTCAACTTTGTAGCCATCTTCTTCACAACCAACCTGGTCTCTCCACCTGAAGAAAACAATCATGTATTAACAGAAAGATACATACACCTAAAAATATGTTCTTTTGTCATGTGGCATAATGTAAACTTATGCATATTCTATTTCCCAAGCCAAAATAAAGAATTTTTATTTAAAACAGGCAGAATGAATCATTGGAAACACCTGCAAGATGGCTTCTTTTATTTTGGAAAAAGTAAGTTTTTTCATTTTTTTCCAATTCCATGTTAAGGTAGCTTTCAAAATTTATTTCCCATACAATTTTGAGTTTCAATTTTTTTCTCTCCCTCCTTTTCCTTCCCCCTTCCCAAAATGTCAAGCAATCTAATATAGTTTATACATGTGGAAAAATGTATGTACATTTCCACGCCGTCCAAGTTGTTAAAGAAAAAACAGGTCAAAAGGGAAAAACCACTGTAGTTAAAATTTCAAAGCTGCAGTGTTACCCAAAGAAAGGGATAAGAAAATAGGTTTATTGAGAGAGGGATACTTTCTTACACTAAAACTGGTCTCAGTTCTAGGCCCCAAAGATCCCAAGCCTCAGGATTCAGGAATATTTAGACAACATGGCTCTGATGTGCAGCAAGACTGGAACTCAGTGTGAAAGTCTTTCCACACTGATTACATTCATAAGGTTTCTCTCCATTGTGGATTCTCTGATGGGCAGCAAGATTGGAGATGGCATCCTGTGCAAGTAACTGAACCTTACAGCCCCAATTTCCTCATACAGGAGAGCAAGTCAAACTCCTTGGCCTTTCAGTTTCCTTTGTGGCATTTAAAATTATAGGGGAGTGACCTATTTCTGTCCCAAGTTGTAGGGAAACTTAGCTGGGGTTTCTAATATATTGGTTTCAATACCAAAAAGCCCTCCTGGAAGAAATGAGTTATGAAAGACAAAGTCAATAATGTTGAAAAAGAAAATAATGTCTTAGGAAATACAACTGGACAAATGGAAAAGAAGAGGCAAAAGCTGACTGGGGAAAATAATTCCCTAAGAATCAGAATTAGACATAGGGAAGCTAATGACTCAGTGAGACAAGAGAAAGATGTAAAGCAAAATTAAAAGAATATAAAAGTAGAAGAGAACATAAAATACCTTTTCAGAAAAACAACAAACCTGAAAAATATATCCAGGAGGAACAACTTAAGAATAACTAGACTAAGGGGCAGCTAGGTGTCGAAGCAGATAGAGCACAGGCCCTGGAGTTAGGAGGACCTGAGTTCAAATTAAGCATCAGACACTTAACACTTATTAGCTGTGTGACCCTGGGCAAGTCAATTAACCACAACTGCCTCACAAAAAAAGAATAATTAGACTACCTGAGGAACATGACAAAAAAAAAGAGCCTAGGCAGCATATTTTGACATTATTAAGGAGAAAAGCATTGGGTTGGTAGATCCTTGTTTACATGTTGTATTCCCCATTAGACTGAACTCCTTGAGAGCAAGGCTTATCTTTTGCCATTCTTTGTGTTCCTAGTGTTTAGCAGTGTCTGGAACGTAGTAGGTACTTAATAAATGTTTATGACTCAAATAAAAACTAGGAAACAATTCAGAATGGACACCCTCAGCCCATTTGAGATGCTTTCAGGAGACATCAATGCTCTAAAGTTCAAAATTATGACTTCTCATACCATCAAAATTTTAAAACTATAAGATGTGAGAAAATAATGGGGTTACAGGGGACCCAGAGAGCCTTGCCTGCCCTTTCTTAAGGCCAGCCCAGAGTCAGGAGAATTTCAGAGAAAATGTAGTTGTACCTTGGACTGTGAATACAGACACCAGAAGTTAAATCCACACCTACCTGAAAAGCCTTGCCCCCCCAACCCCCCAGAGGGTCTGTCCTCTGGGCTCTGACATCAGCACATACTGCTCCAGACCACCCTCAAGTCCAATGAACCAAGAGATTTGAATGATGCTGGCCAATTAGCTTGAAGCAGGGTATAAGGGCTGCCTCTCCTCCTGATCTCAAAGAGCTTACTCCCATGGACTCTCTTTCTTGGCCTTGGGACTCTGAGCAAGAAGCCACATGGCTCACTATCAGTCTCCCCTCTGAACTTTTAGGGCCATATGCTCTATCTTTACTGATATTTAATATGCTTTAATAAATACTTAATGCCCAAAACCGGTGCTATAGGCTCTAATTTCTGAGTAGCAATATATTAGAAACTCCAGCTAAGTTTCCCTACAACTTGGGACAGAAATAGCTCACTCCCATTTAATTTTAAATGCCACAAAGGAAACTGAAAGGCCAAGGAGTTTGACTTGCTCCCCTGTATTAGGAAATTGGGGCTCTAAGCTTCAGTCACTTGCACAGGATCCCAATGCTGAAATGTGTCTCAAAGTCAATTCCAAGTAAGACATTCCTGCTCACAAGTCTAGCACTCCCTGCACCACAACACTTAGGAGACCTCTTATGATAACAGCCCTCATACATGATTTGTGTCACTCACCTTGCCAGGAGTTCCTCAGACCTTTGAGCTCTACCATCCCTGGTGATTCTCCTTCCTGGAAAGGAGAGCTCAAATCTTCTCTAGAAACTGGAAATCCTAGGAATGTAGAATAAGGAAGGGAAGAGAATAGAGAGAAATGTACAATTTAGTCCTCTTTAGGGAAAGAAGACGTGCAAGCAAATAGGACAGGATGGTTCCCAGGATGTCTCAAGGACAGTTCCCAAGGTATTGATTGCTGGGATCTTTGGAGGCAGCCTGAGATCACACAGGCCATTTGGTATCAGAAAACTTCCCCTTTATTCACCTCTTTCCTAGAAAGATGGGAACACTGTCTAGCTTCAATCATCTAGAAATTGGAGGCTGTGGTAGTGCAGTGGTAACAGCCCAGGGCCTAGAGTCACTAAGACCATTTCAAACCAGTGTCAGACACATGGTACCTGTGTCCCCCTGGACAAGTTGTGTAACCTGTTTGCCTGTTACCTCACCTATGAAATGGGGATGATAATACTACCCAACTCATAGGGATGTTGTGAAGATCAAACGACAATGAGGATAATACATTCTGCCCAGTGCTAGATATAAAGCAGGTATGTATGAATGCTTATTCCATTCCCTTCCTTTCCCAACATCTGGACTGGAATTTGAGGGAACAAACCAGGAAGCATCAGGATAGACTTGCTAGGCCTGGCAGGATGAGGAGCAGGGAGCTGCCATGTCAGCAGCTCAGAGTCACCAGAGGCAAAGGTCCTGTGGTGAGATTACTGAAATTTGGCTGACTCATTGGGAGGGGCCACACCTGGCCTGCCCTGAGTGCCCTGTGCTGCTGAGGTCAGCAGGAGAAACCACTCTCCAGAGGCAGTTTTGAAGGACCTCCCCTTCTGGGGGAGGAAGATGAAATGCTCCCTGAGGGGAGCTGGCTCTCTTCCAGAGTCACGTTGGTGTGAGCAGCAGCAGCAGACAAGTCCTTTGTGCCCTGGCTGTAAGCTGTTTGTACCACTGAAGCAATGAGCCCCAGGGGGTGAGTTAACATACGAACCCTGCTCTTTTGAATAAGATGAACTGGAAGAGAGTTTGGGGATTGTATAGACTTGGGTTAGAATTAGGAGGATTATCCATATTTCTCTTTCCCTATTCCCTTGTCTTTGATTCTATTAATTTTACCTTTGCTGTTTATTTTATTCCCTTTAATAAGACTTGGTTCACTTCTGGAAAAGAGGCTGTTAGGCTTCTTTCTTATTTGCCTGGGAGAAATATCTAAAAAGGCAGTTCGTAGGGGAGGGAGCTTTGAACCTAGAGGTCCCTCATTATTTCCAGGACCCCAATATTACAGTGAGCCATTCGATTAACTCTCCCTATATTAAATTTGGCCCCCACAGTTCTTACCCACAGAGAGCAGGTTCTGGACATTCTCCAGCATGACCTCCTTGTACAGCTCTCTCTGAGAATGATCCAAGAGGCGCCACTCCTCCTGGGTGAAATGGACAGCCACATCCTTAAAGGTCACCAACTCCTAAGCCATCAAAAATCACATGATTTAGAGCTGAAAAAGACTTCAGAATTCACTTAATCCAGCCCTCATCAACTTATAGGAAGTAACTGAAGCACAGAAGGCATTTGCCCAAAGCTCATATATTTATGAGAGCCAGCAATAACACTTGAAACCATATCCAATAAGAGCCCAATAGAATACTGAGAAAAATATTTTATATTTGGAGAATCATGTTAGACTGGTAAAACTTGAATAAAGGTCTTACTATGAAATGTTTCTCCCCATAGGAGCAGGGAGAAGTTAGGTGCTCTGTGAGTGAAGTATCAGAGACTATGGAGAAGAAAGCAAAGTAATATGAAATCCCTCCTCACCCAAAAGGATATGTTACATGTCATAAGGGATATGTTAAGGAAATTTTATAAAGAATTTATGAGAAGATGGCAAATACTGTATACTCTGAGGGGGTAAAAAAAAAAACACCAGTAATTACTGAGAAGAGAATAAAGAAAACAAATTTAGTTAATTTCCTAAAAGGCTGAAATAAATTCCTACTTAGATAAAAGCATGAAGAGCATTTTTAAGAAATACTGCTTACAGGGAGAGCTAGGTATTGCAGGGGATAAAACACCAGCCCAGGATTCAGGAAGGCATGAGTTAAAATCCAGCCTCAGACACTTGACACTTACTAGCTGTGTGACCCTGGGCAAGTCACTTAACTCTCATTGACTCCCCCCCTCCTCCACCCCCCAAAAAAGAAATATTCCTTAAAGGGAGAGCTAGGTGTCTCAGTGGATAAAGCACTGGCCCTGGATTCAGGAGAACTTGAGTTCAAATCCAGCCTCAGACACTTGACACTTACCAGCTGTGTCACCGTGGTCAAGTAACTTAACCCTTACTGCCCCTCAAAAAAAAAAAGAAAGAAAAATTGCTTACAATCTGCCCTGAAATAAAAGTTATGAGAATCTCTTTCTAGAAAAGTGAAGAAAAGTTATCTATGGTAATACTGAGGGCTTCAGATAACATCGGGTATGATGTGTCATTGCCAAAATAAATTTTATGTCTTTGCATTATGATTACTTTCATTAGTTAATGGAATATATTCATTCATTTTAATATTTAGTTACATAAAAACAAGAGTAATTAAAATGGGGAAAGGAGAACTCATTCATTTATTTTTAAAATATTACATTTTTAAATAATTTTTTATTGACTGTGGTTGGAGATCAAGCTAATCCATAAGACATTGACATTTATTTATTTATTTATTAATTATTAATTTTTAGGGGGTGAGGCAATTGGGGTTAAGTGACTTGCCCAGGATTACACAGCTAGTAAGTGTTAAGTGTCCGAGGCTGGCTGAGGCTGGATTTGAACTCAGGTTCTCCTTGACCTCAGGGACGGTGCTCTATCCACTACGCCACCTAGCTGCCCCAACAGTTTATTTAAGAAAAAGAAATTATCACAACTTACCCCTAAAACTTTAGAATATTTGGCACCAAGAGCCAGGATAAACAGTCATTTTGTATCAGAAAACTTGAAGAAAAGAAAAATGAAAGAAAGTGAAAAATTGCCTCCTTCAGTCTCTGTCCAATCAACATGATTCAATTAGCTTCTCTGGAGGCGGATAGTAAGCTTTATCATTAGTCCCTTTGGGATTGTTGTGGATCATTGTATGGAGCAATTCTTTTCAACAGAGATGAAAACATCTTCACTTTTTTGCCATTTTAATTTTTTCCTCAAAAGATGTGATTTGTCAAATCTTTGCAAATTTGATTTTTATTTCCTTCACCTTCTTTAGCTGCAAAAGGACGAGATCCTTCCTGCCAGGGTTCTGCTGAGGATCAAATGAGATGTTCTTTGTAAAGAACTTCACACCATGCCTGGCACATAGTAAACTCCATGATAATGTTGATCCTCCTCCATTTCCTTCCTCCCACAGCCTCTTTTTTTTTCTTTTGGGTGAGGCAATTGGGGTTAAGTGACTTGCACAGGGTCACACAGCTAGTATGTGTTAAGTGTCTGAGGCTAGATTTGAACTCAGGTCTTCCTGAATCCAGGGCTGGGGCTCTATCCACTGCGATACCTAGCTGCCCCTCCTCCCACAGCCTCTTAAGTGGTGGCCTTAACTTTTGTCTCTCAGCACTGTGGACAATACTCTTCACTATTGCCAAACTTCTTTTCCTTAGCATGGAGCTGACCATGTAACTGCTACTCAGATAATTTCAGTGGCTCTGGGATCATATTGCAACCCCTCCCTTTAGCTTCAATGCCACATACAACCTGGTCCCAACCTCTCTTTCAGCTTTATAACACACTCATTACTCACCCTTTTGCCTTTGCAACCCAGACACATTGGCCTTCTCTCTTTCTGGGCTCTGCTCTTTCTCCTTGCCTTTCTGCCTCTTTTACTCCATGTTGCAGTCACTCTGTCCCTTGAAAACACATTTTCTACATAAAGCCTTGCCTGACATCTCCAACCACTGGGAGCCTCTCCTTCAAATTACTTTCTATTGAGTACCATTGTATTTATCTGAATTTATCCAATCCTATTGATGCTGTACCTGTGTTTGTCAGTACTTCTTGTCTGTTCTATGAGAATTTAAGCTCACTGCAGTGGCCATTATTCTATTAATTGCAGCTATCTCTCTCACAAGTAGTATAGTCCCTGTTGTCCTTTGTTCTCAAAGAGGAAAAAACTGACATTACTATTACAATCATGCTAGAATGGCTGACTGGCTGATCAGACCAGTACACCCTCAGAATGCTCTACCACAGGTCCAGACCTTCAATTTGGTATTCAGTCTAATACTTCTTGTGCCCTACAATTTTCTTCAGAACTTTCGAAATACTGAGGTAGCTCTGGGAATGCATGAGTCAACCACATAATCAATGTGGACATCCCTGAAAAGTAGACAGCCAAGGGAAGTGAACATATCTACATTATTTAAATCTTCTCCACTTGCTGGAACTGATGGTTCCAGGTATGCATGGGTTGGTGCTGGCTGATGAAGCACCTGTGGTTTCTTAGCATTAATTTTTAGGCCAAAATAAGCAATAGAGAATTGACCGCTATTTTAAATGCATAGTCATCTGCAAACAAACTATTTTTATCATTATGGTTTTACGTAGCTAAAACCATCAGCAAGGATTCTATGTAATGGAGATAAATTAGAGGCCTTCCCAATAAGATTGGGGTGAGACAGGGATGTCCATAATCACCTCTATTATTTAATATTGTACTAGAAATGTTAGCTTTAGCAATCAGAGAAGAAAAAGGAATTAAAGGAATTAGAATAGGCAAGGAGGAAACAAAACTATCACTCTTTGCAGATGATATGATGGTATACTTAGAGAACCCTAGAGAATCAACTCAAAAATTACTTGAAACAATTAACAACTTCAGTAATGTAGCAGGATATAAAATAAATCCACATAAATCATCAGCATTTCTATACATGACCAACAAAGTCCACAAGGAAGAGATAAAAAGAGAAATTCCATTTAAAGTATTGGTAGACAATATAAAATACTTGGGAGTCTACTTGCCAACAGAAACCCAGGAACTCTATGAACACAATTACAAAACACTTTTCACTCAAAACAAATGTGATCTAAATAATTGGAAAAATTTCAATTGCTCACGGATAGGCCGAGCTAATATAATAAATATGACAATTCTATCTAAATTAATTTACTATTCAGTGCCATACCAATTAGACTACCTAAAAATTATTTTATAGAGCTAGAAAAAATAATAAAATTCATCTAGAAAAAGAAAAGGTCAAGAATATCAAGGGAACTAATTTAAAAAAAAATGCCCAGGAAGGTGGGCTAGCTGTACCAAATTTGAAGCTGTATTATAAAGCAGCAGTCATCAAAACTATTTGGTACTAGCTAAGAAAGAGGGTGGAGGATCAATGGAATAGGTTAGGCACAGGAGACACAGTAGTAAATGACTGTTTCAAAAACCCAAAGACCCCAGCTTCTGGGATAGGAACTCAGTACGTGAGAAAAACTGCTGGGAAAACTGGAAGAGAGTATGGCAGAAACTAGGCATAGACCAAAATTTTACATCTTAAAATAAGGTCAAAATGGGTACATGACTTAGACAGAAAAGGTGATACCATAGGTAAATTAGGAGAGGAAGGAATAGTTTACCTCTCAGATCTTTGGCAAGGAGAACAGTTTATGACCAAACAAGATAGATAATATTATGAAATGCAAAATGGATGATTTTGACTACATTAAATTAAAAAGGTTTTGCACAAACAGAAGCAATGCATCCAAAATTAGAAGGGAGGCAGAAAGCTGGGAAACAATTTTTATAGCCAGTACTTCTGATAAAGGCCTCATCTCTAAAATATATAGGGAACTAAATCAAATTTATAAGAATCCAAGTCATTCCTCAATTGAGAAATGGTCAAAGGATATGAACAGGCAGTTTTCTGATGAAGAAATCAAAGTTACATATTGCCATATTAAAAAATGCTCTAGGCAGAGCCAAGATGGCGGAGGAGAAGCTGTGACTCCCACAAGCTCCAGATAAACCCGTCCATTCACACCCAAATAATGCAGTAAAAAATCAAAACCCAGAGCAGCCTAATGCACATAAGAACAGAGTGAGACTGTTTCTCCGCAAAAGAGGGCAATTCTGATCACCTACTGATCAGGCTGAACAGCTCAGCACAGGGTCCGGACCCAGCCAGGGACATTGCTTCCAGCACATGTCAGAGTCTTCAGCACCAGCAGCTTCTGAGGCTCCGATCACGGACTGGTGAGGGGGTTCGGTGGTAGGCCAGGGTGAAGTGGAGGCATTCTCTGCTGGAGTTGGGGCAATAAGCCTTGGGTCTACACCAGTGGGCTGAATCCAGTGGTGGTGGCCCAGTGTTGGAGAGGCACAGGCACACCAAGCTTCTGGCCATAGAGAATCAGAGTTCAATCAGACTTCTGTTTCTGGGTCAAAGAGAAAGCGGCTGTGATTACTCACAAGCCAGGCAGGCTGAGAAGAAGCCCAGTCACCCCCTGGGCCACGCTGTAGCACGAACGGTGTGTCCGGGAAGCAGCGCTACACTTTAAGGAGTAAAAAAAGCCAAGAAACAGTAAGCCAGGATGAGTAGGCAGAGAAAGCAGAAGACCATCGAAAACTTCTTTGGGGGAAAGGTAGACCACAATACATCCTCAGAAGAAGAAGATAATAACAAGGTCAAAGCTCCAACATCCAAAGCTTCCAAGAAAATTATGAACTGGTCTCAGGCCATGGAAGCTCTCAAAAGGGACTTTGAAGAGAAAGTAGGAGAGATAGAAGGAAGATGTAGAGAGAGGGAGGAAAGAAAGGAAAGAGAAATGAGAGCAATGCAGGAGAGTCATGAGAAAAAACTCAACAGTTTGAAAAGCCAAATGGAAAAGGAGATTAAAAAACTGTCTGATGAAAATAATTGCCTAAGAATTAGGATTGAACAAGTGGAAGCTAGTGACCTTATGAGAAACCAAGACACAGTAAAGCAAATCCAATTGAATGAAAACATAGAGGGCAATGTGAAATATCTCCTTGGAAAAACAGCTGACCTGGAAAATAAATCTAGGAGAGATAATTTGAAAATCATTGGACTACCTGAAAACCATGACCAAAACAAGAGCTTAGACACCATCCTCCAAGAGATTGTGAGTAAAAATTGCCCTGATATTCTAACTAAAATAGAAATTAAAAGAATCCACAGATCACCTCCTGAAAGAGATCCCAAAAGGAAAACCTCCATGAATATTATAGCCAAATTCCAGAACTCCCAGGTCAAGGAGAAAATACTGCAAGCAGCTAGAAAAAAGGAATTCAAATACTGTGGAACTCCAATAAGGATAAAGCAAGATCTAGCAGCTTCTACATTAAAGGACCGGAGGGCATGGAATATAATATTCCAGAGGGCAAAGGAACTGAGACTACAGCCCAAAATCACGTACCCAGCAAAACTAAGCATCATTTTTCAGAGGCAAACATGGAACTTCAAGGAGAAAGAAGATTTTCAGGCATTTGTGATGAAAAGACCTGAACTGAATAGAAAATTTGACTTTCAAATACAAGACTCTGGAGAAGCATAAAAAGATAAACAGGAAAAAGACTTCATGAGGGATATTAAAAAATCAAACTGTTTATATTCATACATGGGAAGATAATACTTCAAACTCATAATAACTATCTCAGTAAGGAATTAACAGAGGACACAGGTCTGAACTGAATTTGAAGGGATGATATCTGTAAAGCATTTATGTTTTGTTCTTTGTGGGGTGTCTTATGTATGGGGCTGGATTTGGGCTTGGGGCCTCCTGGGTCCAGGGCTGGTTCATTGTCCACTGTGCCACCTAGCTAACCCATAATAACATCCTTAAAATAGGGTTGGAGTGTAGGAGAAATAGACTGGGGGAGGGGGAAGGGGAGAGATGGTCTGGGGAGAGGCTGTTCACATGAAGGAAACAAGAAAAAAGCTTATGGAGGGGAGGGGAAGAGGGGGAAGGAATTGGGGAGTGAGTGAACCTTAATATCATCAGAATTGACTCAAAGAAGGACTAACATACATACTCAAGTGGGTATAGTAATATATTTTTGCCCTGAGGGAGGGGAGGGAGATAAGGGGGTGGGGGCGAGGGGAAGGAGGGAAGGGCAGATTGGGGGATAGAGCAGTAAAAAGCAAAATACTTATGAAGAAGGTAAAGATGTTCTGCATAACTGCACAAGTATGACATATTGAATTGCTTGATTTTATAGGGAGGGTTGAGGAGAGAGGGAGGAAGAAAATTTGGAACACAGAATTAGCTGAAAGACCATAAACGCATCAGAGTTGGCTCATGGAGGGAATAACATTCACACCCAGTTGGGAGGAGTAATCTATTTAACCCTACAGGAAAGTATGAGGGGAAGAGGATAAGGAAGGAAGGGTGAAAACAAAGGGAGTGAAGAGTAGGGGAGGGGACAGTCAGAAGTAAAACACTTTTGAGGATGAATAGGTTAAAAGAAGATAGAAAATAGAGTAAATATCATGGGAAGGGAATAGGATGGAGGGAAATAGTTATGATGATCGAATATAATGGCAAAATGTATGGTACCTACTTTGCTGGGCTAATATGAAGAAAATTCTTTGTCAAGTTTAAGGTACTTTATTTAGGTTATGATGAACAGGATACTATCAGAAAAACCTGGAAAGACCTACATGAACTGAAGCAGAGTGAAATGTCCTGTATACAAAATAACAGCAATAGTGTAAGATGATCTGCTGGGAAGCATGTGGTTATTTTCAGCAAGGCAATGATCCAATATAACCCTGAAGGACTTATGAAAATGGCAACCCATCTGCAGGAAGTGATAGTATCTGAAAATAGACGGAAACACATTTTTTTCTTTCTTTTTTTTTTTTTTCAGTGAGGCAATTGGGGTTGAGTGACTTGCCCAGGGTCACACAACTGGTGGGTATTGAGTGTCTGAGGCCGGATTTGAGCACTCCTGATTCCAGGGCCGGTGCTCTGTCCACTCTACCACCTAGCTGGCCCTGGAAACACACTTAAAAATTTTTTTTTTTCCTCTTTGACAATTCCTCACTCTGAACTTTTGGGGGTTTTTTGACTGTTTTCTCTCACAACCTAGCTAATGTGGGAATGTTTTCCATGACCACTCATGTATAACTTATTTTGAAATGCTTGAGTTCTAGTGGGTGAGGGGTGGGAATGGAGGAGGAAGAGAAGTTAGAACACAAATTTTTTTTAATTGATGTTAAAATTTGTTTTTACATATATTTTGGAAAATAGAATTCTATTCAATAAAAAAATAGAAAAAGGAAAAAAAAAGCAAAAATAAGGAGAGACAAAGGAAGCTCAATATAGATGCCTCTGAGTCTTGGCTACACTGAAACACCTTTCTCTGGGAGAGTCACAACATGGAGGGAAGGCAGGACATATTTGGCTATCATTGATGTCAGAAGGTGGTTTGTAAAATGTTGGTTGACTTACAATAAAACTGTTGTCTTAGCATTTGTGGGAAAAAAAATGCTCTAAGTCACTATTGATTAGAGAAATGCAAATTACAACAACTCTGAGTTACCACTTGACACCTATCAGGTTGGCAAATATGGCAAATAAAGGGAAATAATAAATGTTGGAGAAGTTGTGGAAAAATTGGAAGGCTAACGTATTCTTGGTGGAGCTGTGAACTGATCCAACTATTCTGTAGAGAAGTTTGGAACTGTGAGGGACGAATTTTAATATATGGAGTGTTAATTGGGTGACTTACCAAACACTGGGGTCCCAGAAAGAATGAGGGATCCCTCCCCTCTGAATTTCCCTTTTAGATGTTTCTCCCAGGCCAATAAGAAAGGACCCTTTACAGCTTCTTTTCACAGAAGGATCAGATTTTATTACTGGGGAATTAATTAAACCACACAGGTGAAACTAATAAAAATCAAAGACAAGGAAATAGGAAAAAGAAATACAGATAAATTCTCTTAACTCTAAACTTACCCTATGCAATCCCCAGATCATTTCCAATTAAGCTAATTCAAAGGAATTTAGGGTTTTTTGTGTTCACTCACCAAAACCTGGAAAGTCTACAGTTGCTCTCACCACCAGAAAGGGCAGAGGACAGAGAGAGAGAAAGAGCGAGTGAGCGCTCGAGCAAGCTAGTGTTCAGGAAGAACCTCTGCCTCCCCTCAGGGAGCGTTCAATCTTCCTCCCCAAAAGGGAAGATCCTTCAAAAACTGCCTATGGAGAGTTCTCCTTCTGACCTCAGTAGCATATATAACTTTAGGGTGGGCCAGGTGAGGCCCCTCCCAAATGAGTCAGCTAAAACTCCAATAATTTTTTACTACAAATAATTTTTACCACAGAACTATGACCAAAGAGCTATAAAGCTGTGCATACCCTTGCATCCAGCAACACCACTATTGGGTCTTTTTCCCAGGGAGATCATGGAAAAGGGAAAAGGACGCACATGTACAAAAATATTTATAGCTGCTCTTTTTGTGGTGGCAAAAAACTGGAAATCAAGGGACTGCCCATCAATTGGGGAATGGCTGAACAAGTTGTGGTATATGAATGGAATGGAATACTATTCTGCTGCAAGAAACAATGAGCAGGTAGATCTCGGAGAAACCTGGAAGGACTTGCATGAACTGATGATGAATGAGATGAGCAGAACCAGGAAAACATTGTGCACAGCATCAACAACACAATGGTCCAAGATAGTTCCAAAGGACTCATGATGGAAAATGTTCTCCAAATCCAGAAAAAAAAAGAATTGTGGAATCCAGATGCAGATTGAACCAGACTATTTCTATTGCTTTTTGTTGTTGTTGTTTTACTTTTCTGAGGTTTTTCCTTTTTGCTCTGATTCTTCTCTCATAATATGACTAATGCAGACATATGTTTAATATCATTGTACATCCATAACCTATATTAGATTGCTTACTGTCTTGGGCAGGGGGGAGGAGGGAAGGGAGAAAAAATTGAAACTAGATATCTTATAAAAACATGCTGAAACTATCTCTAAGTATAGCTGGAAAATAATAAAATATTTATACAAAAAAAAAAAAGAAAAAGCACAGTACATACATGTCAATTTACCACTTCTTTCTCTGCAGGTGAATAGCATCTTTCTTCATAGGTCCTTTAAATTTGATTTGCATATTCAGGATATTCAGATGACTCAAAGTTGTTCCTAGAACAGTACTGCTGGTACTGAGTACAATGTTCTCTTGGTTTTACTCATTTGATTCAACCAGCTCATCATTTCTTACAGCATGGTAACATTCCTTCACAATCAGATGCCACAATTTATTTAGCCATTCTCCAATTGATGGGCAGACTCTCATCTTCCAGTTCTTTGCCACAACACAGAGACATGCTACAAATAGTTTAGAACATATAAGGGTTTGACTTTTTTTTTTTCCTTTTTCTCTAACGACCTTGAGAAACAGACCTAATAGTGGTGTTGATGGGTCAATGGGTATACTCCGTCTTTATAATTCTTTGAGCATAATTCCAGACTGTTCTGCAAATGGTTGGATCATTTCACAGCTCCACAACTGTGAACTGGTATCCTAATTTTTCCACATTCCCTCCAACATTGTCATTTTTCACTTCTATCATTTTAGTCAATCTCATAGATGTGTGATAATGTCAAAGTTGTTTTAATTTGTATCTCTCATCAATAATGATTTGGCACATATTTATATGACCATATATAGTTTCGATTTCCTCATTGAAAATCTGCCTGTACATATCCTTTGATCAATTGAACAATGAATCATATTCTTACAAATCTGGACAAGTTCTTGTGATGGGTGAGATATGAGACATTTATCTGATGAACGATGAAAAATTTTTTCCTAATTTACTTCTTTCTTCCCAATCTTGGGTACATTGGGTTTTTTGGTACAAAACCTTTTTAACTTAAAATAATCAAAATCATCCATGTTCCACTTCACAATGCTCTCTACCATTTCTTTATTAATAAAATCTTCTCCTGTCCACAAGTCTGACAGGTCATATGTTCCATGTTTTTGTAACTGTCTTGTAATATCTCTCTCTATATCGAGACATGTATCCATTTTGATCTTGGCTTGGTAAATGGTGTAAGACATGGGGCTATACCCAATTTCTGCCAGACTGCTCTCTACACATCGCAACAATGTTTACCAAAAATGAATTCTTACCCCAAAAGCTTATATCTTTACATTTGTCAAATGTAAGGTCACTATAATTATGTGCTCCTGTGTATTGTATATCTGCTGTTGTGTTTATCCACTTTTCTGTTTCTTAGCCAGTACCAGATAGTTTTGTTCATCACTGCCTTATAATATAGCTTAAGATCTGGTACTGCTAACCCTTCTTCCTTTACATTTTTCATTAGTTCCTTTGATATTCTCAATCTTTTGTTCTTCCTAATGAATTTTTTTTTCACAATTCAATATATTTTGGTAATTTAGTTGAGATGGTATTGGATAGATTAGGTAAAATTGTCTTTTTTATGATATTGAGTCTGACTATCCATAAACAATGGATAGTCCTGAATTGGACAGTGGATTTCCTGAATTACTGAAATCTGACTTTATTTTTATAAAACAGTTTTATAACTATGTACCTTTAGTTCCTGAGTTTATTTTTGGTAGTGTGATAAAATAATGGGATTTGGCAGACACCCAGGGGCCCCACCTGAAGATGGGTTTGGAATTGATTGGATTGGGTGAGACTGAGAGACTGACTAAAAGCCTACTTAAAGGTGATTAAATCAAGACCACACCTGGCTGGCCCTGAGTGGGGTGTTGTTCTCAGAAGCTGTGAACAACATCAACAGGAGACCACCCTCAACCAATCATCTTGAAGGACCTCCCCTTTCAGGGAGGGAGACAGGAAGTAGGAAGGTGAGGCTGGTTTGCAGGATGGGCCTCTTTTTCTCTGGGACTTTGGTGTGGTGGTGGACAGAGAAAAGGTGAGGTTTTCTCTCTGTCAATGCCACACAGATCTAAGCTGGGGTTTTCCATTCTATAAGAGATCTGTTCTCACCCTCTCTCTCTTCACTAACATCTAATATACTTTAATAAATACTTAAAAGCATAAACTCTTGCTGAATTTATCAGTAAATCTTAGCTAGTTTCTCCCCCACACTGGGGTCAGCTCGGGTGACCATACATTAGATTTGAGACATCACAGTTAGAATTTTAAACATCACAGTAGATATAATCCCAGATATTTTATATTTGGTCTACAGGTTTTTTTAAATGATATGGAGAAGTGCTTTTACTTCCTGCTACTTTGCTAAAATTGTTCTTTCTACTAACTTTTTAGCTAAATCCTTAAGATTTCCCAAGAACAGCATCAATATCACCTGCCAAAACAAACAGTTTTATTGCCTCATTGACCATTCTGATCCTTTGGGTTTCTTTTTCTTCTCATGGCCGGTGCTGGCATTTCTAATAAAACGCTGGATGAGGTGGGTGGCAGTGGGCATCCTTGCTTCATTCCTGATCTTACTAGGAAGTTTTCCAGCTGGGCCTCATCACAAACAATGCCGGCTGACGGTTTGAGGGGGAGGCTCTTTTTTTCCTTTTTTTTATCATTTTAAGGAAATGGCCATTCACACCAGAGCTTTGGGGGGGGTTTCCACAGCAATGAGCGCTGTATTCTGCCGAAAGCCTTCTCTGCCTGTGGACACGTCATTAACACAACCATGAGGCTCCCGGGTTTCCACCCCTGGTACAGGACCCTCAGGGTCACCGCGTGGACTCTGGACACGCGAGGGGGAGGTGGCACATGGGAAAATCGACGGGGATTCCCCGTCTCTGGCTCCATTCGGGGAAGCCTCCCGGGAGGGCTGGGGGGGGCGGGTCCGGCCTCCTCACCTGCGGGGCCCCGCCCTACACCTACATGCCACACACCTGCCCGGGGTCCCAGCTTCGGCCCCCACGCACGCCTCCCTGTGACGTCACCCCCAGCCTGAGCCGCCGCAGACCCCGCTGGGGCCGGGCCGGGGGCTCCCGGGCCTTGGGGGTCGTGCCCTCGGACCCTCCGGGAAATGGACAATTCCGGAAAGAGGAGGACCCCCCCCCCCAGCCCGGTGTCTCTGCTGGAAACCCTCCCCGCGTCCCCTTCGGCTGGACAATCTGAGGACCCCTGAGGACCCCGGGGGAAGGGGCGTTACTGACCATGAACGGGAGTCTCAGGGGAGCAGGAAGGAGAGGACGCAGCTCGGGGGGCTGAGCACCAAGCTGGGGAAGAAGACTGAGAGCCAGGAGCCTTTCAACAGCCCCGCCCCCATGGCCTCCTGGGCATGCGCAGCCCTAGGGACTACATGTCCCAGAAAGCCACGCACCACACTCCACTTATGCTTCTCCTCTGATCTTCCAGGGTTCTTGCTGACTCTAAAGTGGGACCAGGTGGCACAAGCGAGGCGACGTATGGTGCGCGGGGGACACGCGGGGGACACGCACACGCACACACAGTCTCTCTCGCACACGCACGCACTCACACGCGCACACACCCCACAATGAAACACCCCAGTGGCAATCCTGAAACTCAGAGGAGGTGGAAAGTACAAAACAAAAATCATTGACGTCAGTCCCGCAGCTGTTCTTACGCCAAGACCACGGCCTGGATCCGCCCTGACGTCATCGGGCTCTTGTGAAATAGACAGAAAAGCAGATCAGCGGCGTCCACGATGCCGCGGCCACACTGACCCTGCAAACGTGCCTCTGTCCGGGCATCCCGGGCCCCCGCGTCCCAGTCCGGATGTGAGTCCGCGCTGGGACTGTGGGGCTCACGGGGGACGGCCGCAGAAGGGAAGGGGTCATTTCATAGCAGAGAAGGGGGGGGACTGGGATGGAAAAGTGACCACTGTGGGGAGTGGGGCGCGTGAGGCCCTAACAATGCCCCGTTCCTGACCTGAGGTTATTATTCCTCCCTGGTCCCCCCCACCCCTGCTGTCGATATATGTCAAGGCGCCCGTGAGCCCCCTGCTGTGTGACCTGTCGGACCAACCACCATCTGGTTCATGAAGCCTTTGCTTTTCCAAGCAGAGAGCACCCTCTCACTGACCCCAGCAAGCTGGGACTCCTGGTCAGAGTGTGCTCACATCATGGGGCAGTGTCCTGGCCCTTGGCCCTCCCAGCATGGTACCTACACTTCTCTCATATGCTCACTGTAGCAGTGTGGTCCTTACCACCACCCCAGGCCACTGTCCTTCTGGTCTGTGTTGGAAGTCAGCCTGATGAAGGGGGAAAGAGTCTGAGATTGGGAGCCTGAGGCAGGGGTTCAAATATCCGCTCCCCCACCCCCCACATAGTTCATAGCTGTTTGGCTGTGGGCAAGTCAGCAACACTCTCTGGACCTCAGTTTCTTTTTCCTTGACATGAATCTCATGGACTGGATTATTAATGAGGTCATTCATGTGCAAACCCCTGTGATCCATGGGACTGCGAGCTCCCTGAAGGTAGCAGGGGTGAAGCTCCCCTATTGGCTGAGTGGGAGGCCCATAATGGGTGAGTTATCAGTGATGGCAGAACCAGAGAAGCTCTCATTCCTCCCAGAGGGAGCCCCCTCCTCCTCTCCAGCCCCTGCCCCCCCGGGGACACACCCAGCTCTGCCAGGGATGCTCTGGCTTCACTGAGGGGTGGCAGGGAATGGCAGCACAGGGCAGTGAGGGGAGGTTTGTGGGGCCCAGGACTGGGCATCTGGGGCTCTGTCTAAGCCCCAGTCATGGGGTTATGGGGAAGACAGAGCTCTGCAAACCTCAAGTCTTGAGAGAAAGGCCTGAATTCACCAGTGATGTTCCATTACATGCTCCCTTGGTGCAGCAGGCCCAGGCTTTAGTGAAACTCTTGGAAGATCAGACCTTGTTTTTCTTCCAATGCCACACTGCCTGGCCCCTATTCTGAGTACAGTAGGGCTCAGAGGTCTCTAGAAAGACAATCACCAGCTATTCCTGGTCAGGTGTTTTTTCCATGCCTGAAGAATAGAAGCTTCAGAAATACCAGAAACTGAACAAGATGGCAGCAGACACAGAGTCCTCCAGATTGTAGGCTCTGATGATGCAGAGACTTGGATAATGTCATTGGAAAATCACTTGCCAAGTATGTTGTAACACCACACATGAGAAGTGTGGAGCCCATCATAACAGATGTCCCTTACACTGTTCATATTCACATCCAATGAATGTTCACATTAAACAACTCCATGATCAGGGTTCAGTGGACATTTGGGAACTGGTTGAGGCAGAGAAGAGGGAAATGATACCTGAAGAGAGGCTGCAGCCATGGGTAGACCCACAGATGGACAAAGTTCTACCTGTTACATGAAAATATCATTCGTGACTGTATCTTGTCTTTATCTACCATTTTCCAAAGCTGTCTCAGTTGCTTGTAAATCAAATGATTTTGGACAAGTCACCAAATTATTCCCCCTTCCAGTGGTCATCCAAACAAAACTGCGGCTCTCCCTTTTACCTCAGTGTCTCCTTATCCCCTCTACCAACCCTCTCTCTGTCTCTCACCTAAATGTCTCTTGAGCCTTTCCACCAATAAGACACCAGGTGTCTCAATTCCTCCACCTTGTTTTTCCTCTTTTTCATCCATCCAAATGGTATATTAACTGTTTAGAAACCAAAGTGAAATATCCTTGGCACATGAATTCCTTGCACATAGTTTGTTTCTGCAACTACATGGATTTCTAAATGAATCATTCTCTGGATATAACTACTCATTTTCTTTATTCCTCTGTAACAACCCCTTCTTCTATGGGTGCCTGGAAGATTCTATTCCTACTCTATCCAAAAGAGAGAAAAAAATGGGTTCTGAATGTAGTACCCATGGATGGAGGAATCAAGACAAGATAGCTGTACCTGACAGCTCCAAGTTCCTGCCTGTAATCTGTGGATAGGGCCCTAACCCATGACCATGCTCCATGAGCAAATAGAGATGGAAGGAGGGTGGCACCTTAGCTGCTTAACCCTGTCCCACAGCCGAGCCCCAGGGACATGAATGGGAGAGAATATTTTGTATCTCTTCTCCCCAGATTTCTCAAAAAAAAATTCTCCCTTACTGCTTTATTCAGCCACAAGCTAGCTAAAAGAGAATTTTTTTTTCCATGTTTGAGTACCAATCAAGTTGTGACATCTACGTTGCTCAAGAGGAGCCTGTGTTCTGGCCTACCTAAATCTCCCCCACCTCTTCGCCTCCCCCTACTTAACCTTTGTTCCTTGAAATGGACTTTTTGTTTTTTGTTTTGTTTTGGAAAGGCATTGAAAAGGCCTGGAATTCACATCTTTAGGTTTCCTCATGAGCACAAAAGCAAATCTTTTGCTTTTTGTTTATGGTTCTGGTTTTGGTTTTACTTTGTTTTTGACTTTTATTTCTTTTGCTTTCTTTTTAACTCAATTTTGTAAACTAAGTGACTTTTCGAAGACATTTTAAGTATATGCTGTGGGGCCATTGGGTCTCAGAAGCTATCACAATTCTTTTTTTTTTTTTTAGAGAACCATGAGTTTTTAATGAGCTTGTTTATGGGATTACATTTTTTTTAAAAAGGGGGCTGTTGAAACCTATTGCTTGATTTATCAATGAAGATATTGAATATTGCTGATTGAAGTTTTATTTCTTTTTGATAAATTGATTATCATTTTAAGTATGTTACTGTCATACTAGATAGAGAATTCATGCATAAGATGATGTGTTTACTTGCTCAAAGAAGATTATGTAATACTGTCTAATATTATCAGCCATTTACAGTCATTTATCATTTGCATGTCATTATACTCTGAGTGTGGTTTGGAATTATTGCATATATTACAAGTATATCCTCAGTTATGCAGCGTAACATGCATTTTTACAATCATACTGTCTTTGGTGAAATTAATATGAGATTTATGAATTATGGAAACTTATCATTTCAGAGACTAACTGCTCTTAAAATGAGCTTGATGCAGGCCCTGGAGAGAATATATGTACAACAGGAGGAGAGACGGGTACATATAAGTCCATGGTTTGCTTATGATGGCAACTATGTAGACCCCAATTGCTGGACACAGTCCAGTTTCTTCCTCTCTCCCTCCTAAAATAACCTAGTTTAACTTAACTAGTTTTCTTTTTCTTTCACTCAGTCTGATGGCATGGTCGGAATCCATCCACCTGTGGCCTAGTACAATTACTGGATGTCTCGAAACCATGAGATGCAGTATGGTAACTTTCCATAACATTTTCAGGTGTCATGAACACATTGCTAAATTTGGCTTTGATCCAGACACATGGTAGTAAGAAGTTTTATAGATTATATAACTACCTGAACCCTGTATTATATAAAGGAAGGGAATGTAATGGAATGTATTAATTTGATCATTGACAATGCTATGCTAAGGATTAGTAAAAATCCAACAGTTCAACAGCTAAAGAAGTGAGTCCAGCTTTCCAGACCAGAGTCCAGTTTTCTCCTGGTGAAATCTTACCACTCCAAGAAGATGGAAATAGTAGTGGTATTACTGGGTCAAAGGGTATGCTCAGTCTGATAGCCCTTTGGGCATAGAAAACCATATATTCCTTTGAACTAACTTAATTGGAAATCAGTCTGGGGTTGCATAGGTTAAGTTTAGAGTTAATAATATTCATCTGTATTTCCATATCTTTCATTTTTTATTAGTTTCACCTTTGTTGTTTAATTAATTCCCAAGTAATAAAATCTGATCCTTTTGTAAACTAAAGCTTAGATGCTCCTTTCTTATTGGCCTGGGAGAAATATCTAAAAAGGGCTGTTCAGAGGAGAGGGTTAAATCTTAAAGGTCCCTCATATTTCCGGGAGCCCAATATTAAGGCGAGCCACCCAAACAATGCTCAGTATATCAAATTTTGGCCCTCACAACTCATTATTTGATTTGGTTATTGCCAAAGACATTTAAAGTTGTGTTAAGATCAATTTTGTAGAAATTTTCCAGCTGAGGAGACTTTCTGCTTGATTATCAGTATCTGAAACACCTGAGAGACTTTTTTTTACAACCACATCTGAGAGCATGCCCAGGATCCAGAGCCAGAATGGAGAGCTATACCCAGAGGACATCCCAAGAATCATCTAAGAAAAGAATTCCAAAAACTTAAATGGACATTTTCCAGTATTCCTGTTCCCACTGCATACACTATTTGTCATGTCCACCTACGAAAGGGGAGTGCGTCATTCAATTTCTTTTCTCTCTTTTCATTCCCTTTACATTGTTAATTATAAGTATCTGTAGAGCGATTGCTTCATTTAAGGAAACTATTGTTTCTTGATGAAGCACAGGGTGGGGTATGAGAATATTATTACCAGGGGCTCCCTGCTGAGAGAGCATGGGTTAACCTTTCTAAGATTCAGTGTCCAGAAGTTATCTCACATCAACGTGAGACCACTTTCAACCACTCAGCTTGAAGCAGTGTGGAAGGCAGTTGGTTTGGTCATTTGGTGGTTGGAACCTTGTGGGGGGGGGGGTTGGTAGAAGAAGCAGGTAAGGGTGTGAACTCTGATCTCTCCTCTAGCGCAGACAGGTTTTCCTATTTTTCCTATTATAGCAGAGAAACTTGTTTTCTCTTCACTAAACTCTAAAATATTTTAATAAATGTTAAATACCTACACTGTTAAATTGTTGTCATAGTTAGCTTTCCCCAAACTGGGGACAGATGACCACACATATATAGTTTTACCCATCACATCCCTTTTGGATGATCTCTTTGGGATACGGAACTAGTAGTGGTATTACTGGGTCAAAGGGTATGCCCAGTCTGATAGCCCTTTGGGCATAGAAAAGCTAAAGTTTTTAAATGAACTTTAAAATAGTTTTTACATGTAATTGGGGGGAAAATAAAATTCTAAATAAATGGCAAAAAAGTAAAATGAATTCCCTAAATTTGAACAAGCTCGGAAGGACAACTGAATGCATTTTCTAATTCATAACAGTGACAAGATTTCTATAGAATATGAATATTGCACCTGAAGGTTTTATACATTTATTATATTTCTAAGATTTCTCCAGTATGGATACTCTGATGTGCAGCAAGATTGGAGCTCACTGAAAAAGCCTTTCCACACTGATGACATTGATAAGGTTTCTCTCCAGTGTGGATCCTCTGATGCTTAGCAAGATGGGATCTCTGTGTGAAAGCCTTTCCACACTGATGACATTTATAAGGTTTCTCTCCAGTGTGGATTCTCTGATGTTCAGTAAGAATGGAGATCCGTGTGAAAGCCTTTCCACACTGATGACATTCATAACATTTATCTCCACTGTGGATTTTTTGATGCTTAGCAAGACTGGAGCTCTCTGTGAAAGCCTTTCCACACTGATGACATTCATAAGGTTTCTCTCCAGTGTGGATTTTCTGATGTGAAACAAGATGGGATCTCTGGTTGAAACCCTTTCCACACTGATGACATTCATAAGGTTTCTCTCCCATGTGGATTCTCTGATGTGCAGCAAGATTGGAGTTCATTGTGAAAGCCTTTCCACACTGATTACATTCATAAGGTTTCTCTACAGTGTGGATTTTCTGATGTGCAGCAAGAATGGAAATCCGTGTGAAAGCCTTACCGCACTGATTACATCCATAAGGTTTCTCTCCAGTGTGGATTCTCTGATGTGCAACAAGAATGGAGCTCTCTGTGAAAGCCTTTCCACACTGATTACATTCATAAGGTTTCTCTCCAGTGTGGATTCTCTGATGCTTAGCAAGACTGGAGCTCACTGTGAAAGCCTTTCCACACTGATTACATTCATAAGGTTTCTCTCCAGTGTGGATTCTCTGATGCTTAGCAAGACTGGATCTCTCTCTGAAAGCCTTTCCACACTGATTACATTCATAAGGTTTCTCTCCAGTGTGGATTTTCTGATGTGCAGCAAGATGGGATCTCTGTGTGAAAGCCTTTCCACACTGATGACATTCATAAGGTTTCTCTCCAGTGTGGATTCTCTGATGTGCAGCAAGAATGGAGATCCGTGTGAAAGACTTTCCACACTGATTACATTCATAAGCTTTCTCTCCAGTGTGGATTCTCTGATGCTTAGCAAGACTGGAGCTCTCTGTGAAAGTCTTTCCACACTGATTACATTCATAAGGTTTCTCTCCAGTGTGGATTCTCTGATGCTTAGCAAGACTGGATCTCTCTGTGAAAGCCTTTCCACACTGATGACATTCATAAGGTTTCTCTCCAGTGTGGATTCTCTGATGCTTAGCAAGATGGGATCTCTGGTTGAAGGCCTTTCCACACTGATCACATTCATAAGGTTTCTCTCCAGTGTGGATTCTCTGATGTGCAGCAAGACTGGAGCTCACTGTGAAAGCCTTTCCACACTGATTACATTCATGAGGTTTCTCTCCAGTGTGGATTTTCTGATGCTTAGCAAGACTGGAGTTCTGTGTGAAAGTCTTTCCACACTGATAACATTCATAAGGTTTCTCTCCAGTATGGATTCTCTGATGTACCACAAGAAGAGATTCCCCTGTGAAAGTCATTCCACACTGATTACATTTATAAAGCATTTTTCCATTGTGAATGTTCTGATGGCTAATAAAACCTGAGTTCCAACCAAAGGCCTTTGCACCATCACTCTCAAATCTATGCTGGTCATATTCTTCCACAGAAATGTTTACCTTTGTAGCCATCTTCTTCACAACCAACCTGGTCTCTCCACCTGAAGAAAACCATTATGTATTAACAGAAAGATACATATACCTAAAAATATGTTCTTTTGTCCTGTGGCATAATGTAAACATATGCATATTCTATTTCTCCAGCCAACATCAGGAATTTTTCATTTAAAATAGGCAAAATTAATCTTTCGAAATACCTGTAAGATGGCTTCTTTTATTTTGGAAAAAGTCAGTTTTTTTGTTTGTTTTTTTTCCAATTACATGTTAAGGTAGCTTTCAAAATTTATTTCTCATACAATTTGAGTTCCAATTTTTTTCTCTCCCTCCTTTTCCTTCCCCCTTCGCAAAATGGCAAGCAAACTAATATAGCTTATACATGTGGAATGATGTATATACATTTCCACATTGTTCATGTTGAGAAAGAAAAAACAGGTCAAAAGGGAAAAACCACTGTAGTGGAAATTTCAAAGTTGTAGTGTTAGACAAAGAAAAGGAAATGAAAATAAGTTTACTGAGAGAGGGATCCTTTCTTACAATAAAACTGGTCTCAGTTCTAGGACCCAAAGACCCCAAGCCTCAGGATTCAGAAATATTTATACACAATGACTCCTCCCACTATTTATCATAACCCAACAGGTACAAATATAATAAGTATAGAATACAGAGAAAGAAACCATCAGATGCCAGCATAGTCACTTGCAATTCTATATATTTTAACACTGTTACTAAGTAAAAAGCTCTAACATATGAAACCACATCCTGGATTGAATCTTTGCCATCTTGGATGTGTCTGGCCTATATTTCTCTTTTTTCTCAACTATCAAGACATTCCACCATATTGGTTAAGCTTGGCATTCCAACTTCTCTCCAGCTCTCATTGGTCCCTTACACCTCAGAAGGTACTAATTTATGTATTTGATCTTCAAGCTGATTGGTGGCGAGACCTAAGCACAATTGGTTAAGCTTGTCCAGTAGGAAAGTTAGCATTTCCCTGAGCTCTTTCCAATATCTAGCTTAGTTACTTCATTATCATTTTCTTAAGCTACTAAAGGATATCTAAATCATTTAAATCACATTTTGTAGTCTATAAACTGATTACTACTACCGTTAAATCACATATTTAAGGGGTGGGGAAAATCTCACACCATGAGAAACAAAAAAAACAAAAAAAAATGGGAAAATCGCACGCCTCGATGTTCTTTCAGACGCCATCATTTTTTCTCTGGATGTGGATAGCGTTTGACATCATGAGTTCTTTGGAATTGTCTTGGATCACTGTATTAGTGAGAAGAGCTGAGTCTTTCCTAGATGATCATTGCACGTTGCTGGTAAGGTGAACAAGGTTCTGGTTTTGCTCATTTCACTCAGCATTTCATAGAAGTCCTTCTGGGTTTTTCTAAAATCTGTCTGTTGATCATTTCATATAGCACACTATTATTTCATTAAATTCCTATACTACAACTTGTTCAGCCATGTATTGCCTCAGTTTCCACTTATTTGGAACCATTAAAAAAGCCATAAATATATATAATTTATATATACAAATTTTATATACATAAATTTTGACCAATCTTAATAGCAGTTTATTTTTTCAAGTTACATGTAAAGACTATTAAAATTTGTTTTTATATAATTTTGAATTCAAAAGTTTTCTTCTTCCCTCTCTCCCCTCCTCCCTCCCAATATAAAAAGCAATATGATATAAGGGAAAAACCTCAAAACAGGAAAACAAAACCAAAAACCAAAAAAAAGTAGAAATAGTATGGTTCAATCTACATCTAGATTCTAGAGGTCTTTTTTATTTTCAGTTTTTGGATTTGGAGAGCATTTTCCATCATGAGGCCTTTGTATTGCTGAGAAGACTCAAGTCTATCACAGTTGATCAACACACAATGTTGTTCATACTGTGTACAATGTTCTCCTGGTTCTGTTCATCTCACTCAGTGTCAGTTCATGTGAGTCCTTCCAGATTTCTTTTGCCACCTTCCTGTGCATTTCTTTATTAGTTCCCTTCATATTCTTGTCCTTTTGTTCTTCCAGATAAAATTTGTATTTTTTCTATCTACACAACAATTATTTTTGGTAGTTTTTGTACATCCTTCATTCTTGAAGAGGACCAAGATATTGGGGAGGTGATGTCATGACTCACAATGAACTGGATTTGAGTGAGGAAAGACTGTGCCAAGGCACCAACTTCACTCTCTCCCTCCAGACCAAGCAGGGTTCAGTGGCTCGATGTTTATCGGGACCACTGGAGATGACCCCAAAGGCAGTGAGTGACCTTTGCCTTTTCAAGTAAGGTCTTTTTCAGGGCTCAGTTCATCTGAGGCGATGCCCATTCAGAGATTAAGGGAAGGTCGTTCTTTGTCCTTCATTCATTCAGGGTGATCTCATGGGTCCAGTGGCAAGATATAGATCAGCAGCACTGGAGATGGCTCAGGATATTTAAGGGAATTGGAGTTGAGTGACTTGCCCCATGACATAGCTTAATCAAAAAAATAGATAAAGAGCCAAGACTGGGGAATGAAACCAGCAAGCTGCCTGAGCTCCCCCAAATATTCCTCAGAAACAACGTTTAAAATATTCCTCTCAACATATTCTGAAGCTGTGAAACCTGCAAAAAAATTGGAGTGAAACAATCTTTTGACTTAAGATATCCTGGCAGATCTTCAGGAAAGCTCTGGGTCACCAGGGTCAAAGGGGAGGACAAGTCAGCTCAGAGGGTGTCTGGGCCAGCCACCAAAGGGCTATTACCCTCAGCACAGATCAACAGCTGAGGGCCCCCAGTCCAAGCTCAGCAAGGTAGTAGCACAACAGGCCAGTTGTGAGACCCCTGGCTTCAATGCAGAAGGTAATGTACCAGCTGGGGTCTCTGTTACCCAACAGGAACAACTATGCTGGGCTACTCCAGTGCAGTGAGCAAGCTGCAGGGAGCTGAGGCCTCAGAGCAAAAAGCTAATGACTGGGCCCCTGGCCCCCAGCAAAAGAAGCTTGGGACAGAGCATGCTGTACCCCAGGAGCAGAATTCAACCTTAAAAGGCAAAAAAGAGACCATTTCAATATCAAGGATCAATCACAATTACACAGCATCTGGCATGTTCTTTATTAAATTAGAGGGCTTAGAATATGATATTCTGGAAGGCAATGGAACTGGGATTACAACCAAGAATGTACTACCCAGAAAAATTAAACATAATCTTTCAGGGGAAAAGATGGACACTCAGTGAAAGAGTGGACTTCAAAACTTTTTGAAAGATAAGCCCACAACTGAACAGAAAATTCAATCTAAAAATACAAGACTCAAGAGATACATGAAAAGATAAAAAGGGAATTATAAATATTACTCACTAAAGTTAAAATTTTTGCATCCTTACAAGGGAAGAAGATACTTGTAAAATTCTTGAGAACTGCATATTAAGGCAGATAGGAGGAGTCTTGAGTTGATTCTGATGTAATGTTATTTAAAAAAAAAAAACTTAAGGAACAGCAAAA
Organism: Dromiciops gliroides; assembly: GCF_019393635.1. Classification (NCBI taxonomy): domain Eukaryota; kingdom Metazoa; phylum Chordata; class Mammalia; order Microbiotheria; family Microbiotheriidae; genus Dromiciops; species Dromiciops gliroides. Next base: position 659,218,666 of record NC_057863.1, on the reverse strand, counting down.
AGGTTTATAAGGGGAGAAAAGAAAAGGGAAGACAGAATGGGATAAATCCCATCATATAAAGAAGCACAAAAGACCTATTTCTAATAGTGGGGAAAAGGGGGGGGTAAGTATTGTTTTGACCTTACTCTCATCTGATTTGGCTCAAAGAGGGAATAACATACACACTCAGTAGGTTCTAGAATTTTATCTTACCCTCTAGGGAAGTAAAAGGGGAACGGGGAAAAGAAAAGGGTGGGGAAACAAAAAGAAGGGTGGGATGCTGATAGAAGGGAAGGTAAAGCTCGGAGGGGAATGGACAAAAGGGAGGTGGGGCTGATAGAAAGGAGAGTAGACTTAGGTGGCCAGAAACAAAACACTAGTGAGAAGGGACAGGGGAAAAGGAAAGAGAAAAATACAAACAAGGGAAAAAATAGGGCACAGGAAAATATACACTTAGTATTCATAACTGTGTATGTCAAAGGGATATGGTTGATTCTCTAAGTATACTATCAAATCATCTGAAAAGAGTTATACTTTCATTTCTTCAATACCTAATCTAATTCCTTCACTTTTTTCCCTTTTATTGTTAAAGCTAACATTTCTAAGGTGATATTGGATAAGCGGGGTGATCGTGGGCATACTTGTTTCACTCCTAATTTTACTGGCATCGTGTCTAGCTGATCCCCTTTCCACATAATTCTTCTTTAAGGTTTTAGATAAGTTACTTATTTTGTGGCATATATTGATATAATCATATGCTTCTTTTTCCCTTATATGCATGGTCAATTATGCTAATCATTCTCCTAAAATTGAAACAGCCATGCATTCCTGATATAAATCATAGCTGGTTATAGCGTGTGATCCTTGTGACATATTGCTGTGATCTCTTTGCTAATATTTTATTTTACAATTTTGCATTAATATTCATTACAAGTTTCTTTCGGTTTTAGCTCTTCTTCATTCAGGAATCAGCACCGTGTTTGTATTATAAAAGGAATTTATGAGGACAACTTCACCTATTTTTCCCTTTGATGTTTTAATGTAAAAGCTCTTAAGCCCAGGGCAATTCTGATTGTGGTATTTGAAAATGATTGTTCTGGAATTTGACTAAAATATTCCTTGGAGTTTTCATTTTTAAATCTCTTTCAGAGGTGATCAGGTGATTCTTTCAATGAAGATTTTACCCTCTAGTTCTAGGTTATCATGGTAGTTTTCCTTCATAATGTCTTAAAAAATGCTGTGCAGGCTCTTTTTCTGATCCTGGCTTTCAGGTTATCCAAGAATTCTTAAATTATCTCTATATTATGTTTCAAATTATATCCTGAATCCAACATCTTTCTATTAGGAAGTTAACAGCAGGATTTTCTAATGGTCCTCTCTTACCGCATCCCATTTAGTGGTTCAAGAACTCTTTGGAGATTCATGATGATGAAGTCCAAGGGATTTTAGCTAAAAATTACTTTGTGCAAAACAATCTGGTACTGGCAAAGAAATAGAGCAGTAGATCAGTGGAAAAGAATATTACAGGATAGTAATTGATTATACTAACCCAATATATGACAAAGCCAAAGATCCAAGCTTTTGTAAAAAATACTCATTCTCTGACAAAAAGTGTTGCGAAAATGGGAAAAGAGAATGGCAGAAACTAGGTACAGAACAACATCTCACACTGTGTTTTATAATAAGGTCATAAAGGGTGATACCTTTTTTTAAAACAATTATTTATTTATTTTTTATTTTTTAGTGAGGCAATTGGGGTTAAGTGACTTGCCCAGAGTCACACAGCTAGCAAGTGTTAAGTGTCTGAGGCCGGATTTGAACTCAGGTACTCCTGACTCCAGGGCCAGTGCTCTAACCACTGTGCCATCTAGCTGCCCCAAGGGTGATACCTTAAGCAAATTAAAAGAGCATAGAACGGGGGCAGCTAGGTGGCACAGTGGTTAGAGCACTGGCCCTGGAGTCAGAAGTACCTGAGTTCAAATCCGGCCTCAGACACATAACACTTACTAGCTGTGTGACCCTGGGCAAGTCACTTAACCCCCATTGCCCTGCAAAAAAAAAAAAAAGAGCATAGAACAGGGGAAGAATTTACGACCAAAGAAGACATAGAAAGTTTTACAAAATGTAAAATAGGTACTTTTTATTATATAAAATTAAAAAGCTTTTGCACAAACAAAACCAACTGAACCAAAATTATAAGGAAAGCAGAAAACTGGGAAAGAATTTTTGAAACATGTATCTCTGACAAATGCCATATTTCTCCAATATATAGAGAAGGGAATGAAATGAATAAAAGTAAAAGTCCTTCCCCAATAGATAAATAGTCAATGAATATGAACAGATGGTTTCAGACAAAGAAATTAAAGCTATCCGTAGTCAAATGAAAAAAAAGTTCTAAATTACTATGGATCAGGGAAATATAAATTAAAACAACTCTGAGGTAGCACCTCACACTAGTGGTAAACTAATAAACTCTTGGTGGAGTTGTGAATTGATCCAACCATTCCGGAGAATAATTTGGAACTAAGTCCAAAGGATTATGAAACTGTGCATACCCTTTGATCCAGCAGTACCACTGCTAGGGTTATATCCCAGGAAATGGCAAAAAAGGGAAAAAGAATTGTACAAAAATATTTATAACAGCTCTCTTTCTAGTGGCTAGGAAAATCAAAGGGATGCCCATCAAATGGGGAATGGCTAAACAACCTGTGGCAGATGATTATAATGGAACATTATTGTGCTATAAGGAATCACAAGCAAGGTGGATTTAGAAAGTCCTTATTATGAACTGATGAGCAGAACCAGAAGAGCATTGTGCACAGTGATAATGATGTTGTTTGATGAGGAAATGTGAATGAGTTAACTATTCTCAGTAATACAATGACCCAAGGCAATCCCAAAGGACTGATGATGAAACATAATCTCCACCCACAAAGACAAAACTGATATTGAAAACAGACTAAAGCATGATATTTTTCACTTTCCTTCATTTTTTTTCTTATATAAAATAACTAATACAGTAATGTTTTCTATAATTGCCCATGTATAACATGTATCTGATAGCCTTCTGCCTCTGGGAAGGTGTAGGAAAGGGAGACAGGGAGGGAGGGACAGAATAGTAAACTCAAAACTTTAAAATAAAAATGTTTATTAAAAAATATTAAATGGCACCTTATGCAGTAAAGAATTGCCAAGGTTTGTTTGCTGTATATTTTTCTCCCGGAACAACAAGTAGATATATGTTTCAGGCATTAAAATATTTCATTGTGCAGTGATTCCCAACCATCATGATTAGGCATAAAATGATGTTTTTGTTTTTTTAAAAAAAGACTGCTGGTTGCTTTCACTGCTTCAAGTCTCTCACCAATCCACTTAATCCCCCACCCATCTGTCAAATTCGTCTACTATAGGACACTTCTGATCATGTCACTGCCACTCACTAAAACACTTCCCCATTAACAGGATCTAATAGAAAATCTCTGCTTGGCTCTTAAAGCCCTTTATCATTAGCCCTTCTCCTATTTTCCCAGGCTTTTTTCACCTTATTTTCCCTCCATATGTGTGAAAATCAGGTTTTTTTGTTTCTTGACCAGGAACATCTCCTGACTCCATGTTCTCTCTGGCTGTCCCTCAAGTCCCACCTAAATTCTTCCTTTAACAGTAAGTCTCCTCCTGTCTTCCTTACCCATAGGGTCTTCCCTGTCTTGATGAGGTCCACTTTATCCGGGATACACTGGGTTGCCAGATCCTTGTTTACATGCTGTGTTCCCCATTAGACTGAACTCCTTGAGAGCAAGGCTTATCTTTTGCCATTCTTTGTGTTCCTAGTGTTTAGCAGTGTCTGGAACATAGTAGGTGCTAAATCAATGTTTATTGACTGGAATAAAGACTAGGAAACAATTCAGAATGGATACCCTCAGGCCATGTGAGATGCATTCAGGAGAGTTCAATGCCCCACAGTTCAAAAGGATGACTTCTTAAACCATCAAAATTTTGTAACTACAAGATGTGAGCAAATAATGGGGTTACAGGGGACCCAGAGAGCCTTGCCTGCCCTTTCTTAAGGCCAGCCCAGAGTCAGGAGAATTTCAGAGGAAATGTAATTGTACCTTGGGCTATGAATACAGACAACAGAAGTTAAATCCACACCTACCTGAAAAGCCTTGACCCCAACAGAGAGTCTGTCCTCTGGGCTCTGATGTCCGCACATACTGCTCCAGACCACCCTCAAGTCCAGTGAACCAAGAGATTTGAATGATGCTGGCCAATTAGCTTGAAGCAGGGTGTAAGGGCCACCTCTCCTCCTGACCTCAAGGAGCTTACTCTCAGGGACTCTCTCTCTTGGCCTTGGGACTCTGAAGGAGCAGCAATGTGGCCCACTATCCCTCTCCCCTCTGAACTTCTGGGGCCATGTGCTCTATCTTCACTGATATTTTAATATGCTTTAATAAATGTTTAATGCACAAAACTGGTTCTATAGCCTCTAATTTCTAAGTAGCAATATATGAGAAACCCCAGCTAAGTTCCCCTACAACCTGGGACAGAAATAGGTCACTGCCATATAATTTTTTCTTTCTTTCTCTTTTTTTTTTGGTGGGGCAATTGAGGTTAAGTGACTTGCCCAGGGTCACACAGCTAGTAAGTGTCAAGTGTCTGAGGCCAGATTTGAACTCAGGCCCTCTTGACTCCAGGGCCAGTGCTCTATCCACTGTGCCACATAGCTGCCCCTCCCATATAATTTTAAATGCCACAAAGGAAACTGAAGGGCCAAGGAGTTTGACTTGCTCCCCTGTATGAGGAAATTGGGGCTGTAAGCTTCAGTCACTTGCACAGGATCCCAATGCTGAAATGGGTCTAAAAATCAATTCCAAGTAAGACCTTCCTGCCCACAAGTCTAGCACTCCCTGCACCATGTAATGATTGGAATGACACCACCTGCTGGAGACTTACTGTAGAAAAGCTCCACCAGGAAGGAAGGTCTTTTGAGGGCAGGACCATGCGTCTTTTCTTTGGTGTCAGGAAGTGACGTTTGCTGGTGGGAGGAGGAAGGGGGAGCCGGGTTCTCTGCCTCTCTTTTCTTGGGGACGCTGGTGGAGAAGGGAGCTAGAAATGCGCTCTCCCTTTAATAGATAGGAATCTAGGCCTTTTCTTCTCTTTTTACCAAAGTCTTATTCTCCTTAATAAATGCTTAAAAGTCTAACTCTTGCTAAAGCTTATAATTTATTGGCAACCACTCATTAGATATTTTAGACAGTTTAGCTAGAATTTTAGCCCTTAACAAACACAACACTTAGGAGACCTCCTGTCATAAGAGCCCTCATATACCTGATTTATGTCACTCACCTAGACAGGAGTTCCTTGGACCTTTGTGCTCGACCATCCCTGGTGATTCCCCTTCCTGGAAACAATAGCGCAAATCTTCTCTAGAAACTGGAAGTCCTAGAAATATAGAATAAGGAAGGGAGGAGAATAGAGAAATGTACACTTTAGTCCTCTTTAGGGAAAGAAGACTTGCAAGCAAAGATGACAGGATGTTTCCCAAGATGTCTCAAGGACAGTTCCCAAGGTATTAATTGCTGGGATCTTTGGAGGCAGCCTGAGATCACACAAGCCATTTGGTATCAGAAAACTTACCCTTTATTCACCTCTTTCCTAGAAGGATGGGAACACTGCCTACCTACAATTATCTAGAAATTGGAGGCTGTGGTAGTGCAGTGGTAACAGCCCAGGGTCTAGAGTCACTAAGACCATTTCAAACCAGTGTCAGACACATGGGAGCTGTGTCCCCCTGGACAAGTTGTGTAACCTGTTTGCCTGTTACCTCACCTATGAATGGGGATGATAATACTACCAAACTCATAGGGATGTTGCGAAGATCAAATGACAATGAGGATAATATACTTGCAGGTATGTATGAGTGCTTATTCCATTCCCTTCCTTTCCCAACATCAGGACAAACTTGCTAGGCCTGGCAGGATAAGGAGCAACAAGCTACCATGTTAGTAGCTCAGAGTCACCAGGGGCAAAGATCCTTACCCACAGAGAGCAGGTTCTGGACATTCTCCAGCATGACCTCCTTGTACAGCTCTCTCTGAGAATGGTCCAAGAGGTGCCACTCCTTCTGGGTGAAATCCACAGTCACATCCTTGAATGTCACCAACTCCTAAGTCATCAAAAGTCACATGATTTAGAGATGAAAAAGACGTCAGAATTTACCTAATCCAACCCTCATCAACTTAGAGGAAGAAACTGAAGCACAGAAGGCATTTGCCCAAAGCTCATATATTTATGAGAGGCAGCAACAACACTTGAACCCACATCCACTAAGAGCCCAATGGAATATTGAGAGAAGCATTTTATATTTGAAGTGAGAACCATGTTAGAATGATAAAACTTGAATAAAGGTCTTACTATGTAATGCTTCTCCCCATAGGCTCAGGGAGAAGGTATGTTCTCTGTGAGTGAAGTATCAGAGACTATGGAAAAGAAAGCAGTATGAAATTCTTCCTCACCCTAAAGGATAGGTTACATGTCATAAGGGATATGGTAAGGAAATTTTATAAAGAATTTATCAAAGTTGGCAAATACTGTATACTTGGGGGGAGGGGTACATTACTGGTCAACACTGAGAAAAGAATAAAGAAAACAAACTTACTCAATTTCCTAAAAGGCTGAAATAAAGTCCTACTTAGAGGAAAGCATGAAGAACATTCTTAAGAAATATCACTTACAGGGAGAGCTAGGTGTCTCAGTGGATGACGCACAGACCCTGGATTAAGGAGGACCTGAGTTCAAATACAGCCTCAGACTCTTGACACTTACCAACTGTGTCACCCTGGTCAAGTCACTTAACCCTCAATGCCCCTCAAAAAAAAGAAAGAAAAAAAAATTGCTTACAATCTGCCCTGAAGTAAAAGTTATGAGAATCTCTTTCCAGAAAAGTGAAGAAAAATTATCTATTGTAATATTGAGGGCTTGGGGTAACATCGGGTATGATGTGTCAGAGCCAAAATAAATTTTCTGTCTTTGCTTTATGATTGTTTTCACTAGTCAATGGAATATATTCATTTATTTTAATATTTAGTTACATAAAAATAAGATAATTATAATGGGGAAAGGAGAACTCATTCATTTATTTTTTTAAAACTACATTTTTCAAATAATTATTTATTGACTATGTTTGGAGATCAAGCTAATTCATAAGATATTGACAGTTTATTTATGAAAAAGAAATGATCACAACTTACCCCTAAAACTTTAGAATATTTGGCACCAAGAGTCAAGACAAACAGTCATTTTGTATCAAAAAACTTGAAGAAAAATGAAAGAAAGTAAAAAATAGCTTTCTGAAGTCTGTGTTCAGTCAACATGATTCAGTCAGCTTCTTTGGCAGTAGACAGTAAGCTTTATTATTAGTCCCTTTGGGATTGTTGTGGATCATTGTAAGGAGCAATTCTTTTTCACATAGATGAAAATATCTTCATTTTTTGCCATTTTAATTATTTCCTCAAAAGATGCAATTTGTCAAATGTATGCAAATGTGATTTTTATTTCCTTCAACTGCTTTAGCTGCAAAAGGAGGATACTAAGAGGTCCTTCCTGCCAGGGTTGTTCTGAGGATCAAATGAGACGTTCTTTGTAAAGAACTTCACACCATGCCTGGCACTTAGTCCGTGCTGATCCTCCTCCTTTTCCTCCCTCCCACAGCCTCCTAGGTGGTGGCCCTAGCTTTTGTCTCTCAGCACTCTGGGCCATCCTCTTCACTATTGCCTAACTTCTCTTCCTTAGCATGGAACCGACCACGTAACTGCTACTCAGATAATCCCAATGGCCTCTGGGATCATACAGCAACCCCTCTCTTTAGCTTCCATGCCACATACAACCTGGTCCCAACCTCTCTTTCAGCCTCATAAGACACTCACGACTCACCCTCTTGCCTCTGCAACCCAGACACATTGGCCTTCTCTCTTTCTGGGCTCTGCTCTTCCTCCTTGCCTTTCTGCCTCTTTTACTCCATGTTACAGTCCCTCTGTCCCCTGAAAACATATTTTCTGCATAAAGCCTTCCCTGATATCTAAAAGCACTTGGAGCCTCTCCTTCAAATTACTTTCTATTGAGTCCCATTGTATTTATCTGAATTTATCCAATCCTATTGATGCTGTACTGTGTTTGTCAGTACTTCTTGTCTGTTCTATGAGAATTTAAGCTTACTGCAGTGGCCATTATTCTATTAATTGCAGCTATCTCTCTCACAAGTAGTATAGTCCCTGTTGTCCTTTGTTCTAAAATAGGACCAAATGGACATCACTATTACAATCATGCTTCAGTGTCAGACCAGCTGATCAGACCAGTACACCCTCAGAATGCTCTAGGTCCAGACCTTTAATTTGGTATTCAGTCTAATACTTCTTGTCCCCCACAATTTTCTTCAGAGCTTTCAAAATACTGAGGTAGCTCTGGGAATGCATGAGTCAACCACATAATCAATGTGGACATCCCTGAAAAGTAGACTGCCAAGGGAAGTAAACATATCTACAGGATTTAAATCTTCTTTACTTGCTGGAACTGATGGTTCCAGGTTTGCATGGGGTCGTGCTGGCTGATGAAGCACCTGTGTTTTCTTAGTGTTAACTGTGAGGCCAAAATAAGCAACAGAGAATTGACCCCTATTTTGTGACATATCAACTTCAATTTCAGAGAGTACACTAAATGCATCGTCATCTGCAAATAAGCAAACAATAAAATTATGCCCTAAAGCCTCCCTCTACTGTTCTCTTGTCTTGTAGTCTTTTCAAGTTGAATAATTTACCCATTTCAATAGGTGACATTGATGCTGTGTTTCACATCATTGAAGGCATCTGACTGGGAAAGGGCAGGAGTCCATGATCCAGAACCCAGGCAAGCATGACATCAAGGAATAGATGTTCAATGATGATAAAGTTCTACAGGCAACCAGATTTGGACATAATTTTCCATAACTCCTCACAACTGACAGTATCAAAGGCCTTAGTGATGAACATTGTGTACAGACCTCTGCTCTGCCCCTGGCATTTCTCCTGCCATTGTCAGTGAGCAAACACCACACTGACCATTCCTCAGCCATTTCTGCAGCCACACTGGCTCTCAGGTAGATGACCATCTTCCATGGGAAGGCTCAGCTGGTTTAGGAGGACTGTGGAGAGAATCTTGCCAGCAATGATGGAGAGAGTCTCCTCTGATAGTCACAGGACAATCCATTTCCTTTACCTTCATACACATGGACAATGGAGGTATCCTTGAGCTCCTGGGGGATAACCTACTCTTTCCATATACTCCAGAAAACGTTAGCCAAGGTTTGTAGGAGCAATGGACCCACACACTGTAAATCTCAGCTGGAATAAAATCAGCACCAGCTGCTTTGTCAGAGGAGAGGAGCTAATGGCATTCAAACTTCTTCAGTTGGAAATTTGGTTAGAGAGGGATTGACTTCAACCTGAGGTAAATGGCCAGTGGCTTCATGATTGATTGATGACAGTCTGTTGAGATCATTATGGACGTGTTCAGCCCATCTCTGCAGGATCATGTCCTTATCATTTACCAGTGTGTCCCCTTCCTCACTGAGTGGTTGAGCTGCACCATAGGTCTTTGGTCCATAGCCTTGGCATTTTTTTACAAGGCAAGCACATGGTGACATGCCTTTCATTTACTCCTCTTGGTAGGCATACAAGCTTGGTGACTAGATTAGTTTTGTTTGCAAAACCTATGCCAGATTCCCTGGGCTCCCTTTCACTGTAGCTATTCCAGAAAAAAAAAAAAGTCACCTGCTCCAACTTCAGGAAGCTGGTCTTCATTGGCCAGCCTTGTTTTACTTAGGGCTGCTGTTGGGATGTGATACTGCCTGAGTTCTCTTTCATTTCTGTTCACCTTTCAGGCCTACTTGATTGTCTGCTGTCCCTAAGGGTGCCCACATTTCATATACTGATGGGAAGTGGAATCACCCGTGCAGAAATTTTTTTGTTTTTGTTTTTACAGGAAGGTGGGATCCCCGCATGCTGTGCTAATCAGGCCAAGAATGAGTACACAGATGATTTTTAGGGCATCTTTTCTATCCCATTCCTCATTCCAAGAGGGGACCAGTGCATAAGAATCTGGCCAGCAATGCTAAGATATCCAGGGGGCTGCCATGTACCACTGCTACTTTTAGGGAGAAGAGGGCTGGGGCCTAGGCCACCTGTGTGCAGGGTAGTAGCTATACCTCCCAGTGAATCTGCTACTACATCATGCGCCTGTCATCACAGGACATTGAGAGAGGTAAAAATAGTAAAGTGCTACGGGTGATGTCTTTTAATTCATTCAGAAATTGCATTTGAGTCAGAGCTGCACCGAGTCATCAGCCTCACTCCTGCTTCCAGAGCTGTCACAGTCCGGGGCACAACAGTCAAGGTACCTGGTGATGGCTTGAGCTGCAGGGCATGGCCTGGGCTTGTCAGGGGAATACCTTGGTCTTCAATGTCTAAGCAAGTTCTCAGTGCTCCAAAGTGCCCGCTTCAGCTGCCTTCATGGCCATTGGGATAAAATGTTCTTATCCACCCATTCCACAGGGGGACGTCTTCACAGGCTTGGGGTAGACACCGGCCCCCCCCCACCCCACCTCAGTTAACCCCAACCTGGTTAGTCCTTGTGCTGAAATACTTGACTGGGCTGTGGCTGCTGTGCATGATGCAGCTTCTTGGAGCCAGGGGAGGCCTGCTGGACCAGGGAGGCACCAAAGGGGAAGCAGCCCTGAAAAGGCCTTGGCAGCCCTCACCCCAGGGGCACTATTCTTCCCTGAACATGCCATGATTCCTGCTTCACTCAGCCCTCTAGAGCCCCCCCCAGAGCCCTGGCCATGCTCACTGGGAAGAACCCTCCACAGGCCCAACCCTTGTCCCCCTCCTGCTGCTCTCTGGCCATCTTTATGCCACCCCCAACCAGTCTCTTTCCTCCTTTAACTCTGGGAAGCCCAAGGACATCTTTTGCGTTCTTATCCCCCAACTCTTTCCACTGAGGCTCTGATGTACCAAGTGGCTCATGGTCTTTAAAATGAACTTTTGGGAAAACATCATTAACTCCATTTGATGCTAGACTGCTTGTTCTTAAATCAAGGTATTGAATGAATGTCCCCTTCAGGACCTCTCTTCCCCAGTCACTTTAGGAGAACACACAGGACTCACTTCCTGTCCTGTTATTCTGTCCAAGGAAGTACAAAGGGCTTAGCAAATGGGGATTAACTCCCTGACTAATCAAACAGCTCCTATCTTCTTTAGACTGGTTTTCAGTACCAATGCTAAACATCTTTGTATCTGAACTTTCAAGTCTAAGTCTCAATTCACAGTTTTTACTTTTGCTCAAAATGTACCTTTTCTCCACTATTAGGTCTTTATCCCAAAGAGATCATAAAAAAGGGAAAAGGACCCACATGTGCAAAAATATTTATAGCTGGGACAGCTAGGTGGTGCAGTGGATAAAGCACCAGACCTGAGTCCTGGAGGACCTGAGTTCAAATCCAGCCTCAGACACTTGACAAGTACTAGCTGTATGACCCTGGGCAAGTCACTTAAATCTCATTGCTCTGATACACACACACACACATGCTCTTTTTGTGGTTGGAAAGAACTGGAAATTGAAGGGATTCCCATCTATTGGGGAATGGTTAAACAAGTTGTGATATATGAATGTAATGGAAGTTTATTGTGCAGTAAGAAATGATGAGCAGATAGATTTCAGAAAAACCTAGAAAGGCTTACATGAATTGACACTGAGTGAGATGGGCAGAACCAGGAGAACATTGTATACACAGGATCAACAACACTGTGTGATGATCATTTGTGATAGATTTAACTTTTCTCAGCAACACAATGGTCCAAGATAATTGCAAAGGACTCATGATGGAAAATGCTCTCCACATCCAGAATAAAGGACTGTGCAATCTAGATGCAGATGGAACCATACTGTTTCTACTCTTTTTGTCTTTCTTTTTTCCTTTTTGAGGTTCTTCCCTTTTGTTCTGATTCTTCTTTCATTACATATGCAGATATATTTTAACGTGATAGCACGTATATAACCTATATCAGATTGCTTGCTGTGTTGGGGCAGGGTGGGCAGCAAGGGAGAAAAATTACAAATTTTATAAACACAAATGTTGAGTGGCAGCTAATTGGCTCAGTGGATTAAGCATTGCCCCTGGATTCAGGAGGACCTGAGTTTGATTCTAGCATCAGACATTTGGCACTGACTATCTGTGTGACCCTGGGCAAGTCACTTAGCCCTCATTGCCCTGCCCTGCCCTGCCCTGGAATGTTGAAAACTCTCTCTACATGTAACTGGAAAATAATAAATACTTTTATGATTAAAAAATACCTTTCCCTATCTCTGTACCCCAACCCAAACTTATCTAAAACCTCTTTGTAAGCCTGTCTACGATAACAAGACCTAACCCATCCTACCCAAAGGTTAGGTCATATAACTCAGGAGAGGAGACTGTCTCTCCATCATCTGTGGAACTCTGAGACACACATGTCCATCACCCACTCAGGGAGGGCGTCACTCTCTAGAGAGAATAGATAAACCAGAGTTTACTGTCTGGATGTAACTTGTGCTCCCTTATTCTGGCCGTCCCCAGAAAGGACCCTGACAAATGTCCCAACAGGATCATGGGAGATCATGTTTATATGGCTCCCAGCACACAGCAGACACCAGATAACCCTGTCCAGTTTTCTTGCACCTCAGTCCTCTTCTCTCTGACCTGGGGACACGGGCCTCCTGGATGATCATTGACCAAGACCCTCCATTGCCTGACTCTGTGCCTTTCCAATGACTGTCTCTCATGCTTGCGCTGACCCCCTCCTCACCTGGGCCTCCTGCTGTTGTGGGAGGAGGGACCCCAAACCCCAAGGAATCATTAAAGTTTCCCAAGGGGAAAGCAGCTCCACCTCCCATCTCCAGAATATGGTGTGGCTGAGTAAAAAGACCCTGGTCTGCAAGGAACAAAGATGATACACTGATGAGGGTGGCTGCTATTCCTCCCCAGGCACTCCTTACCAGTTGTTTCCCTGCCAGTGGTCTTGCCCCTCCTAACTGCTTTGCACACAGCTTTTGTGTGTAAACATAGAAAGGACCAGCTCTTTTCTTACCAGGGGAGACATGTTTTCAGCAGTGATTCTGTCTCCTGGTCATATGTTCCTCTCTCCTAATAAATCACTTTTCATATGACAAGGTTTCTGATGAGCCTCCAATTCATGGGTGAGCTTGCCTGCTGATCCAGGTCACAAGTGTCGCAACATTATGGTGCTGAAACCCAGTAAAAGTCATTGGGCAGGTAAAAAGGTGGGCTGCTCATGTGGCTCTTGGATTTCCCAGGTGGGGTGTACACTCTGCTTTCTCCTGTAGGGATCCTCAGTCTCAGTGGGTGGCCCCACTGTCTAAGGTATGAATAGCCAGCCAGGCTACTTCTAGATTCTCTTTGATTTACAGTCACACGACATCCAGACTTAAGAATTGCTCAGGTTTTTCTCAGCACCCACTTGGAGGCAGGTGTGGGCATCTGTCCCTGAGGTCCAGCCCTGCCCACCATGAAAAGGGACAAGGAGAAAGCATTCCTTGTGGCCTTCCCTGCTCAGGTGTATCCTTAAAAAATAGGGGTAAAATGGGACTTAGGTACAAAGAAGTGAATGATTTTCCATTGTAACACATGGTTTATGATGAGCCTACAATTCTTCAGGTGAGCTAGCCCCTAGAAACAGGTCACAAGGTCCCCAGCACTGGCTTCCTTCACATCTCAGCAAAATCCTCACCTGAAAATGAGCTTTTCCTGGTTCCTGACACTGCTTGGGCCTTCCCTCTGAGGGGGCCTCCCATTCATACTGTAGAGACCTTGTGTGGACCCAGCTGCTGCCATGTTATCTCCCAAGGAGACTGTGAGCCCCTTGAGGGCAGGGACTGTTATGGTTTGAACCTTCCTTTGCATCCCCTGTAGGTTGGCACAGTGTTTGGCAGAGGAGCCACTTTCTAAATACTCATTGACGTGACCTAAGAAATGACACATGAGAGGGATTCAGAGAGACCAGGGAAGACTGGGGTGGCCTGAGGCAGAAGGAAATGAGCAGAACCAGGAGGACAATGTCTGCTCTGCTGACAGCCCTGCAGAGTACAATGTACATGTAACAGGATAAAGCTTCCTTGGCTCTGCTGGATCCCACCTTAGCTGATGCTGGTCAGGTCTGTGGATGGGCTGCACTCACCCGGGATGAGGGTCTCTGGGTCCCTGGAGCCATCCTCTCTGGTTCCAGGCTCTCTCCTTGAAAGGGGCTTCGGTGGTCAGCAAACTGGCCTGGGGAGGGAGAAGGGTCTCAGAGTGGGAGAGACATTGTCTTTGCGTTTTCCTCCTAGGGTGGACACTGGCCTACCTGGAATTATAGAGGTTGAAGTCTCAGAGCACTTGAAAATGTCCTACACTCAGGGGAGAGACTCTAACCAGAACAGGAAGACAGCAGGGAGGGTCAGGCTTAGAAGTGATCTTGGCCAGAACAGGAAGAGGACTTGCCACCCTCTCTAGTTCCTTGTCTTTGGCCTCCTGCCCCCCCCCCCATCTTCCTGCAGAGACCCAGGAGGAAGAAGGGGCTGGGGATCCCAGAGGGGAGGAGACCAGGCAGAGCATCAATGACCCGAGACCCAGAGCCCTACCTCCATCTGATATTATGGGTGAGATATGCAGGTCAGGCAAATCTGACCTCATGGTAAAACTGGGCATGGCATCCTAGGTCTTTTGGGATGGGACAGGCTCCCTTTATAAGTAGCAAGAGACACCCCCAGAGCCAGGATTGGAGGGGGGCTTGCTCCTGGCCAGCCAAGAGGACACTGACCAAGAGGTCACAATGGGAGAGATAGGGGGCTTGGTGGATAGAGCCCTGACCCTCCTCACTTAAATCTAATTCATCGCAAGTCATGACATGTGTCATGATCCTCTTTGAGAGGAAGGACAAACAGACAACAACAACAGAGCGGGAAGATGAGGCCCCATGGAAAGGACAACCATCAGAAGCAGGATGTGGAGAGGGGCCCTTGTTCTGACCTACCTGGCACCTGCTTGTGCAGAGCTGGCTCTCAGAAGACAGAGAGATCTCAGGTCCAGGGAAGGCAGAGAGATCTCACCTGTGAGGGAAGAAGAGACCTCAGCTTGAAATGAAGGACGAGAGATCTCAGATCTAAGGGCTTCTGCCTCCAGCCATGCTGCTCTGCGTAAGGCCTCCTATTCCCAAGGGTCAAGCCCCACCCAGCCTCCCTCTCCTGGAATGACCTCTCTCCTCCCCTTCCCACCTCCCAGGCTTCCAAACTTCACCCCAGGAAGAGAATTCCCCCAAGGCCACCCCCTACCTGGCTGCTCAGTTCTGAGGCCTCTCCTCCCCCATTGCTCTACCACCTCTGCCCCCTCCCTTACCTGCTCTGGGACTCCAACCCCCCTCAGCAGAAACTCCTGCCCTGCCAGCTCTCCCCCCACCACACCCATCTTCTTCCTGGTTCTCCCAGACATTCCCCTCCCCTGAAGCCCCACTTTCTTCTCTGAAGTCTGGGCTCCAGACTTGCCCCCCCCTTAACTCCCCTCCAAACTGAAAACATTCACCCCCTCGGCCCATCCGCACTCTTGACCTTCCATACCCCAGTCCTCACACTGAGGGAGCGTTTCCTTCTGTCTTGTTTTTCTTCCCTCAGAGATGTTCTCTCAGAGGAAGACAGCTGGATCCTAAGGGGGAGCTGAGGCCAGGACACCTGGGTCCCAGGGCATAGGTCACAGCACATGTGATAACCTTTCTCTATCTACTTACACACACCTTCACATCTCCCTCTAAGTCCAGGGGTGTGGCTGTTACCTGACTCAGCCACTGGAATCCCTCCCCTGGGAGGTCTCACTAGTTCCCTCTTCACCCCTCAAAACCCAGGTTCTAGGGGAAGTGGAGAGGGGCAGAAAGCAGGACAGGCTGGTCCTGGGGCACAAGAATGCCAGGAAACCAGGATGGAGGCCACAGAGGGACAGAAAGTGGGATTCCTGGGCTGGGGAGCTCAAATCCCCAGCACAGAATCCTTAACGATCCTTCTGGCATTTTTTAAAAAGAAAAGTAAAGACTAATGCAGAAATAGATTTCATGTGATTGTACATACATAACCTATATCATATGGCTTTCTGTCTTGGGGAGGTGGGCAGGGAGGGAGAAAAATTTGAAACTAAAAATCTTATGAAAATGACTGTTGAAAACTTTCTTTACATATAATAGGAAAACAATAAAAACAAATGAAAAAACTAGGAAAAAAAGCCAAATGAAGGAGTATGCACACATACACAGATCCACTTCTCTGTCTGCTTGGCTAGGTGGTAAAGCCTACTGCTCAGTAGAGAATTAAGAGCTTTCCCAGGGAACTCAGGGGCTTTAAGAGAGGAATGGCTTTCTGACAATGGGAACAGCAGCAGAAAGACAAAGCCTGGGGAAGGAGCAACACAAAGGAGGAGAAGCCAAAAGGCCAGTTGGGCTGCTCAGTCCTGGGTGAAGGGGACTGTGTGTAAGCACCTCGGATGGTAGCTGGGGCCAGGCTCTGAAGAGCTTTCAAATAGGAAGCAGAGGCATCTGGAATCACTCATCTATATTATGGGAGTCACTGGAATTTCCTGAGTGGATGTGATATGGGGAGGCCTGAACTTTCAGCCTGTAGGAGACCATCACCTTCACCTTAGATTTTTCCCCCCCCAATAGAGTTAGATAAGTCAATCCAGTTAAGTTCCTGGACAGGGCCTATGTGCAGAAGTGGCTCATATGGGGAGGTTTGTTTACTTGGCCCCAGAAAAGAGAATTTTTCCTGCAGCCTGTATCCAAGGTGGCTCAGGACAACAGTAGAGGGGAGGGCTACAGAGAGGACTTGAAAGAAAAATGAAAGGCAAAAAGTTAGTGAAACTGTAATACTTGGAGAAAACAAGAGGTGACTATTAGACAAAGTAAAAGGACAAATAAGAAAGAAGATTTAGCACCTAACTGGTTTGAGAGAGATGGGGCCAAGACAGAGGGAAGAGTCAGGGATGGCGTCTAGGTTGCAAATGTGGAGGAAATGCAGTGAATTTGGGGGAAGCAGCTCCCCCCAAAATAATTTCCTTGGATGTCAAAGAAACTGAAGTGCCTTACAGGACTATGTAAACAGAGACAGACATGAGGGAATCCTCCAATAACTGGAGACTCACCAATAAGATATTCTAAAGGAATTAACTAGAGACCCACCTCCTCTGGCCCCACCAGATATTCTGGGCATGAGAAAATATCCCCATAGTGTGACAAAATAATGGGATCTGGTAGACACCCAGGGCCCCCACCTGAAGATGGGTTTGGAATTGATTGAATGGGGTGAGACTGAGAGACTGACTAAAAGCCTACTTAAAGGTGATTAAATCGAGACCACACCTGGCTGGCCCTGAGTGGGGTGTTGTTCTCAGAAGCTGTGAACAATATCAACAGGAGACCACCCTCAACCAATCATCTTGAAGGACCTCCCCTTTCAGGGAGGGAGACAGGAAGTAGGAAGGTGAGGCTGGTTTGCAGGATGGGCCTCTTTTTCTCTGGGACTTTGGTGTGGTGGTGGACAGAGAAAAGGTGAGGTTTTCTCTCTGTCAATGCCACACAGATCTAAGCTGGGGTTTTCCATTCTATAAGAGATCTGTTCTCACCCTCTCTCTCTTCACTAACATCTAATACACTTTAATAAATACTTAAAAGCATAAACTCTTGCTGAATTTATCAGTAAATCTTAGCTAGTTTCTCCCCCACACTGGGGTCAGGTCAGGCGACCACACACTAGATTTGAGACATCACAGTTAGAATTTTAAACATCACAGTAGATATAATCCCAGATATTTTATATTCAGTCTACATTTTTTTAAATGATATGGAGAAGTGCTTTTACTTCCTGCTACTTTGCTAAAATTGTTCTTTCTACTAACTTTTTAGCTAAATCCTTAAGATTTCCCAAGAACAGCATCAATATCACCTGCCAAAACAAACAGTTTTATTGCCTCATTGACCATTCTGATTCTTGCCAGCTCTTTTTCTTCTCATGGCCGGTGTTGGCATTTCTAATAAAAATGCTGGATGAGGTGGGTGGCAGTGGGCATCCTTGCTTCATTCCTGATCTTACTAGGAAGTTTTCCAGCTGGGCCTCATCACAAACAATGCCGGCTGAGGGTTTGAGGGGGAGGCTCTTTTTTTCCTTTTCTTTATCATTTTAAGGAAATGGCCATTCACACCTGAGCTTTGGGGGGGTTTCCACAGCAATGAGCGCTGTATTCTGCCGAAAGCCTTCTCTGCCTGTGGACACGTCATTAACACAACCATGAGGCTCCCAGGTTTCCACCCCTGGTACAGGACCCTCGGGGTCACCACGTGGACTCTGGACACGCGAGGGGGGGAGGTGGCACATGGGAAAATCGACTGGGATTCCCCGTCTCAGGCTCCATACGGGCAGCATCCCAGAGGCGGGAGGGGGGTGGGGAGGTCCGGCCTCCTCACCTGCGGGGCCCCGCCCTACACCTACATGCCACACACCTGCCCGGGGTCCCAGCTTCGGCCCCCACGCACGCCTCCCTGTGACGTCACCCCCAGCCTGAGCCGCCGCAGACCCCGCTGGGGCCGGGCCGGGGGCTCCCGGGCCTTGGGGGTCGTGCCCTCGGACCCTCCGGGAAATGGACAATTCTGGAAAGAGGAGGAACCCCCCCCCCCCAGCCCGGTGTCTCTGCTGGAAACCCTCCCCGCGTCCCCTTCGGCTGGACAGTCGGACCCCTGAGGTCCCCCTGGGGTAGGGGTATTACTGACCCTGAACTGGAGTCTCTGGGGAGCAAGAAGGAGAGCAAGCAGCTTTGGGGGCTCAGCACAAAGCAGGAGAAGAAGGAATAGAGAGCCAGGAGCCTTTCAACAGCCCCGCCCACCCATGTCATCCTGGGCATGCGCAGCCTTGGGGACTACGTGTCCCAGAAGGCCCCGCACCGCACTTCACTTCCGCTTCTCACCCTTCCAACCTCGAGACCTCGTGACTTCTTTTCTTTTAGGGTTCTTACTGACTGGCCTCTAGAGTGGGATCAGGTGGAGCTAGCAGGGCGATGTCTGGTGCGCGGGGGATCCAGACAGACAGACAGACAGACACACACACACACACACACACACACACACACACACACACACACACACACACACACACACACACACACACACCCCACAATGAAACACCCCAGTGGCAATCCTGAAACTCAGAGGAGGTGGAAAGTACAAAACAAAAATCATTGACGTCAGTCCCGCAGCTGTTCTTACGCCAAGACCACGGCCTGGATCCGCCCTGACGTCATCGGGCTCTTGTGAAATAGACAGAAAAGCAGATCAGCGGCGTCCATGATGCCGCGGCCACACTGACCCTGAAAACGTGCCTCTGTCCGGGCATCCCGGCCCCCTGCGTCCCAGTCCGGATGTGAGTCCGCGCTGGGACTGTGGGGCTCACGGGGGACGGCCGCAGAAGGGAAGGGGTCATTTCATGGCAGACAAGAGGGGGTGTGGGGGCTGGGACGGAAAAGTGACCGCTGTGGGGAGTGGGGAGCATGAGGCCCTAACGATGCCCGTTCCTGACTTGAGGTTATTGTCCCTCCCTGGTCCCCTCCTGCTGTCAATCAATGTCAAGGAGCCCGTGAGCTCCCTGCTGCGTGACCTGTCGGACCAACCACCATCTGGTTCATGAAGCCTTTGCTTTTCCAAACAGAAAGCACCCTCTTACTGACCCCAGCAAGCTGGGACTCCTGGTCAGAGTGTGCTCCCTAGAGTCCCAGTATCTCAAAGTGGACTCAGGCCTCCCAGGCTAGCCCTGCATTTGCCCACCTTTTGTTTTATACAGAGATCATGGGGGGAGTCTCTGTGACCATCCTCTCCTCACCAGAGACTCTTCAGTGTAGAGTTCCCAGGGTTCAACGGAATGGAAGAAACAGGGAACATGGGAAGAGGAGCTGAAGCTTCTTACCTCCTAGGTCTCTCTCTCCTTGTAAAGACCCTGGTGAGAAACACATGGGAAGGGAAAAAGCAAGGTCAGGGAAGATCACAAAGGAGGACATGGAGGTGCCAGTCCTGACCCATCTCTTCATTCCTTCAGACACTAAGGACTTTCTCTCTGTCTTTGCCACACTCACCCACAGGCCTGGATCCATGACACAGGAATTCCAGCAAGAGAAGGCAGAGGAGGAGGAAGGAACCATAGCTGAGGGTGACAATGAGGGTGTTTCTAGTCTCTGAAGCTGGGATGGTGGAGAGAGAGGAATCTTCACAAATCACTGAAGGGACCCTCCCCTTGCCCTGAAAGGGTCCCTGCTTTTCCTCTTCTGATGCCCCCACATCAAACCCTGCTCAGAAAGGGCTTAGCCCTTGGGATTGGGGTGAGAAACCCAGAAACCAGGATAGAGATGTGTGGGTCACCCAGAAGAATGGGGGAAGCCTCATGACCCAGCTCAGCCCTTTGGTCTCTACTGGCCTGGACATGAGGACAGTGTCAAAGTCCGGACTGGGACGCGGGGGCCCGGGCTGCCTGGACAGAGGCACGTTTGCAGGGTCAGTGTGGCCGCTGCATGGTGGACCCCGCTCCCCACAGCGGTCACTTTTCCGTCCCAGCCCCCACACCCTCTCTTGTCTGCCATGAAATGACCCCTTCCCTTCTGCCGCTGTCCCCCGTGAGCCCCACAGTCCCAGCGCGGACTCACATCCGGACTGGGACGCGGGGGCCCGGGATGCCCGGACAGAGGCACGTTTGCAGGGTCAGTGTGGCCGCTGCATGGTGGACGCCGCAGATCTGCTTTTCTGTCTATTTCACAAGAGCCCGATGACGTCAGGGCGGATCCAGGCTGTGGTCTTAGCGTAAGAACAGCTGCGGGACTGACGTCAATGATTTTTGTTTTGTACTTTCCACCTCCTCTGTGGGCTTCTTCGGCTCATCTCTGACTGTAAGCTGCAGGGGAAGGACAATTTGCTCCTATTAACCCAGGGTTTCATAAAAAATACTTTTGGATAATAAGGCACCTCCATCAAATCCAGGTGGTCCATTTATTTATTTAACATCGCTTACTTTTCTTTTTTTCTTTTTTTTGGTGAGGCAATGGGGGTTAAGTGACTTGCCCAGGGTCACACAGCTAGTTAGTGTCAAGTGTCTGAGGCTGGATTTGAACTCAGGTCCTCCTGAATCCAGGGCCGGTGCTCTACCCACTGCGCCACCTAGCTGCCCCAACATTGCTTACTTTTCATCTGGGGTATAACAGACAGGCCCAGGGCTCACCCTAAACCTAGTCTCAGATCATGGGCCAGGAGTTAGAAGGCCCATTGACTGGCCCCATCTGAGCCTCAGTTTTCTCTTCTGGTTGTATGACCTTGGACAAGTCCTTCCCCCTCTCTGGGGGAAGGGAGATGGGGGAATGGGCAGAGGCAACTGTAGATTAGGTAAAGCAGATGGGAGAGGCTGATGAATGGAAAAAACAGGAGAATAGAGAACGTATTGGAGCTCCCCCAGATTGTGACAGGGGTACGGCTGTGAGGGGTACAGCTGGATCGATTGTGGAGACCGCTCTTGGGTGGGGCAAATAGAGGAATACTGAAGTCCACTCCCAGTGTGGCCAGAGCTTGGCTGTGGAGGGCACAGGGGATTGGTTCCGAGATCAGCCGGTGGGCAGAGGAGTCTCAGTCATGGAGTGGTATGACAGTGGTCGACCCATAGGGACAGAAGCAGGCAGGGAAGGAGTGAATCGAGAACCAGGGAGGGAATGAGGCTGAGGAGCAGGAGGGGATGGGGTCCCAGAGGAGGTGCCCGAAGGGTTAGCTCATTGCTTGGACTTTCGGTGATTTTCTACCGGCAAGAGGACCTCATCCTTTCCTATTGACTTCTGTCTTAAAGCCATAAAGGCCAAAATGTATGGGATTTCTGTCCATTTCCCTTCACACCTGCAAAACTTGTCCAATTGCAATGGTGTTATAGTTAAAAGTTCCATGTATGGGCCAGTTTCCTTGATATCCTAGGGGATACTGCGGCCAGACAGTGTTACAATAATAGATCATGCATCTCTTTTTCAAATTTGTAAGTTCTAATTTATCCAATCTCTTAGGATGCACCCCAGCGGTGAGCCTTTCGGGCCACGCCCTTTCTGTCCCAGATATTGTCCTGCCTGAGGAGAATGGTCTGAACGAGGTTCAGATGTAAGGTTTAGCTTTCTCAAAGGAGAGAGGTGCCAGCTGCCTGTCTCATGGAAGAGCAGAGCACTGGCAAGGGGTAGACACACAAGCACAAAAGTTCTTACCCAGAAATGTGGAGTCCGAGGGTCTGAGTGTGGTTTGGACGTCTGACTGAGCTTTTGGCGAGGGAGGGTGACCCAGGCTGCCCATCCGCTGTCGTGTGCAAAAGCTGACCATCTCTCCCTTTCTGTGACTCAAACAGGAGGTTGAGTCAGCTGGGAGAGGGAGAAAAGAAACCCATAAGGGAGGTTCCTACCTTTAGGTTTTGTGTGCCAAGAGGAAAAGGGAAATTTCCCGTACCCTTCAACGTTTGGTGCCAAAAATGTCATGGTGAAAATGGGGTAGGGGGATTGAGGTCCTTAGGAATTCCTCTTTAAAGAATTACACCCTCTTGCACACAAAAGCAATTAGAATAAGAGAGTAGTTTATTTTGGGGCTGAGGAAGGGAAGGGAAGGGAAACCATGAAAGAAATCCTTGGACTTTTCCTGGGGAGAAGGCATGGCACAGGGTGTGGCTCTGAGATACCAATCTCCTGGAGCAGGAGACCGTCAAGTACTTTTATAGAGGACTGATGGGGGTGACCATCTGACTGTGGAAAGTTCCCTTAATGAGGGAGGACCATGCCACACTGGTGGTGGCTGGAGGAGGTGGGTGAGGGGTGGCTGCGGATCTCTCAAGCCATCTCCTCTGGACACAAAGGAAGCAGCCACACCTAATCTTATCTCCCCAGGGTTGAGAGACTAGAATAAAGGGTGGGGGTCCTGGAGCTAGCTCAGTCAGATCTGGTTCCATTTATCTCTCTAGGCCTGTCTGTCCTGGGGTTTAGATTCTCAAGGAGAAGGTTCTTTGATGGGCCCATAACACTTCCCTACTGTCCTAGGGGAGCTCACATCATGGGGCAGTGTCCTGGCCCTTGGCCCTCCTAGTGTGGTACCTACACTTCTCTCATATGCCCACTGTAGCAGTGGGGCCCTTACCACCACCCCAGGCCATTGTCCTTCTGGTCTGTGTTGGAAGTCAGCCTGATGAAGGGGAAAGAGTCTGAGATTGGGAGCCTGAGGCAGGGGTTCAAACATCTGCCCCCCCCCCAAGCCTTCCCCCCCCCCCCGCCCCCGCCGCGTAGTTCATAGTTGTTTGACTATGGGCAAGTCACCAACACTCTCTGGACCTCAGTTTCTTTTTCCTTGACATGAATCTCATGGACTGGATTATTAATGAGGTCATTCATGTGCAAACCCCTGTGATCCATGGGACTGCGAGCTCCCTGAAGCCAGCAGGGGTGAAGCTCCCCTATTGGCTGAGTGGGAGGCCCATAATGGGTGAGTGATCAGTGATGGCAGAACCAGAGAAGCTCTCATTCCTCCCAGAGCAGCCCAGAGGGAGCCCCCTCCTCCTCTCCAGCCCCTGCCCACCCGGGGACACACCCAGCTCTGCCAGGGATGCTCTGGCTTCACTGAGGGGTGGCAGGGAATGGCAGCACAGGGCAGTGAGGGGAGGTTTGTGGGGCCCAGGACTGGGCATCTGGGGCTCTTTCTAACCCCCAGTCATGGGGTTATGGGGAGGACAGAGCTCTACAAACCTCAAGGCTTGAGAGAAAGGCCTGAATTCACCAGTGATGTTCCCTTACGTGCTCCCTTGGTGCAGCAGACCCAGGCTTTAGAGCCAGAGCTGGGCCCCTTGGAGGTGAGAAGAGGGGCAGGTAGGCAGGAGAGCTTCCTCTTCCCATCCCTTCTCCTCCCATCATGATGTGCTCTTAGAGCCTTCCTGGGCCCAAAACATCATTCTTTTTATTATGTTTTTTTGCAGGGCAATGAGGGTCAAGTGACTTCCCCAGGGTCACACAGCTAGTAAGTGTCAAGTGTCTGAGACCAGATTTGAACTCTGGTCCTCCTGAATCCATGACTGGTGCTTTATCCACTGAGCCACCTAGCCGCCCCCCCCCAAAAAAAAACCAACCCACATCAGTCTAAAGTTGTCCCAGGGAGCCCAATTACCCAGCCATGAACAGTCCTTAAGGGACCATGCAAAGGGGCCTGACCTGGGACCCTCAGCCCCCCCTTCTCAGCTCTGTTTCAGGGCATGAGTTGGGGAGACTGGGGATAGAGGCCTTGTCCCTAGCTTTTGTCCTTCCTCCTTTCACAAGGGCCCTCCCCAAACACATCACTGACGCTCTACCTGGCGCCACGACATCCCCAGGGGCAGCAGTTTTCATGTGGTGCCACATGTTACTATAGGCCCCTCTTGGGACTTCACTTTTGTCCTGTTGGAGGCCAAGAGCCCGGAGCCCTTGCAGAGACGGAGCCCTGCAGGGACCTGGCTCTGTTCTCACTTCCATCTGTGAGGGCTGAGGACTCTGGGAGCTACAGCTGTATTTATTACAAGGAGACGGCCCCCCACAGGGGCTCACATCCCAGCCAGGCCCTGGAGCTGACTGTGTTTGGTGACTGCAGATAGAACCCCACCCCAAGCCCCAGTCCCATTCCCCACAGAGAGGATCAAAGACATAGGGGACAACACAAAATCCAGGGAATCCTGAAGGGAAGGTTTGGGGGGAGAGCCTGGGACCTTCTCTTGTTCTACATGGACTCAGGTTGGAGCCCCAGGATAGTGGGGGTGCATCCAGGAAGGCTCCAGATAAGAAAGTGAGAACAGAGGCAAGATTGCAATTTCCCCTTACTAAGAGGTTAGGGGAGGGGGGCTCAAAATGACATCTGCCCTTGACCTCTGGTCCTTGACCTCTAGCATCCCTTTCTCCTCAGACCTACTGTCCAAGCCCACCCTGTGTGTCCATCCTGGCCTGGTGATGGCCCCGGGGCCAACCTCACTCTCTGGTGCTTAAGGCCCAAGCTGTCCTCCCTGGAAGAGGTGACTTTCACTCTGCAGAAGGCTGGGACCCAGGAGCCATTACAGCACAAGAGATCAGAAGACACCCAGACTAACTTCCTCCTCCCTTCTGTGAGAGCCCAGGACAGTGGGAGCTACAGCTGTACTTACAGGGAGGGGAGAGCCTCTGCAGAGGATCAGAGCCCAGTGAGGCCCTGGAGCTGGGGGTGCCAGGTGAGGGGGGTGTGTGAGCCCCTCAATGACTCTGAGTATGAGCCCTCTGCTCTCTGCCCAGACAGGGGCCTGGTGTCTCCACAGCCAGCTGTTCCCTGGGGCCTGTGAGGACTCTGGGGTCTTGAAGACAAGAGGTATTTCTATTCTGATCTGGAATCTTGGGAAGAAAGGTGGTGGTGGGGACTGAGCTGGGACTGGGAGGAGAGTCACAGAACCCCAGAGCTGAAAGCAGCCTTGGAAGTTCTTGAGGACAAACCCTCCCATGACCAATGAGCAAATTGAGGTCCAGAGAGAGGGAAGGACTTGTCCAGGGTCACACAACCAGTGAGTGACAGAGCCTAGAAAGGGGCCTGAGCCTTCTCTTCTGGACCATGATCTGAACCCAGGTTTAGTCTGAGTCCTGGGTCTGTCTGTGATACCCAAGAGGAAATGTGAGGGGTCATGAGCTTCCAAACCTGGTCTCATCAAAGGCTTGAGGGCATAGGCTGGATGAGCTCCCTGTAATGGGAAAGTCTCCTCAGATTCATAGCTAAATAGAGCTAGAAAGGGCTGACAGGCAGCTCAGGGATTCAGTGGAAATGTCTCTTCCTGAGTTCAAATCTGGCCTTAGACAACAGACAGCTATGTCATCCTGAACAAGTCACTTTCCCTCTTGGCTTCAGTTTTGTAACCTATAAAATGAGCTGGAGGATGAAACAGGAAAAAAACACAACATTGCAGTATCTTTGCTAAGAAAATGGCAAATCGAGTTATGAAATGTTGAATGTGGCCGGAAAATAACTGAACAACTAAACCGAGGCTCAGATGGGGCCAGTCAATGGGCCAAGGTCACACAGGGACTCGGGCAGAGCAGGGCCTTGAACCACGTGTCCTGACTCCCAGCTCCCTGTTCTTCCTCTCCCAGGATCTCTTCCCAAGCCTTCCCTCTCAGCCCTCCCAGGCCTTGTGGTGGAGCCTGGGACTCACATGACTCTCCAGTGCCTGCAGCCCCTCAGTCGTCCCTCTGGGCAGTGACCTTCACTCTGATGAAAGAGGGGATCCTCCAGCCCTGGCAGAGCCAGAGCCCAACTGGGACGTCAGCTGACTTTGACCTCCTGTCTGTGAGGGCCCAGGATGCTGGAAACTACAGCTGTATCTACTCTAGGAGGATGGCTCCATCCCAGGTGTCTGAGCCCAGTGAGGTCCTGGAGATCTGGGTGACAGGTGAGGGGGTGTCAATTCCCCAAGGCATCAAATCCAGGGTAGAGGCTCAAGCCTGAGGCAGCCTGGGAAATCTGGTGGAGGGGGGGGGCATATTCGAGAGATGTTGACAAACACTGGAGGGAATGGAGCTGGAAGGATGTTCTACTTCTATCCAGACAGTCCTGGAGAATGAGGAATTTTACGATCTGGCTTCCTTGGGGAGGGCTTCTGAAAGAAGACTGGACGCTGGCTATACTGGGAGTAACTGTTTCCTAAACCAGGAAGCCCTGGGCACTCCCAGTCAGTTGGTGTCATGAGCCAATCCACATAGGTTTGTCTTTCACCTCTATCCTTGACTGACAGCTGTTCCCACATTGGGCAGATTTGCTACATATGATGTATGGATGGGATTCATTCTCAGTATGGACTTCCAATGACCCATTCACCCTAACTCTAGGCCTCCCAGAAAATTTTTGACCTTATCCTCGTTTCAATGGGAATGTTTCTGGTTGTATTCCAGGATTGTTTCTATCATCCTTTTTTTAATTCAATTTTTTTAGAATTTTGTTTTCCAAAATATATGTAAAACCAAATTTTGACATCAATTTTTTTAAAACTTTGTGTTCCAACTTCTCTTCCTCCCTCCATTCCCACCCCCCTCCCACAAGAACTCAAGCAATCCAAAATAAGTTATACATGAGTAGTCATGGAAAACATTCCGACATTAGCTAGGTTGTGAGAGAAAACAGTAAAAAAAAAAAAACCCAAAAACTTCAGATTAAGGAATTGTCAAAGAAGAAAATATTTTCTTTTAAAAAATGTGTTTCCATCTGTTTTCAGATACTATCACTTCTTTCTCTGTAGAAGGGTTGCAATTATCATAAGTCCTTCAGGGTTATATTGGATCATTGCCTTGCTGAAAATAACCACATGCTTCCCAGGAGATCATCTTACACTATTGCTGTGATTTTGTATACAGTACATTTCACTCTGTTTCAGTTCATGTAGGTCTTTCCAGGTTTTTCTGATAGTATCCTGTTCATTATAACCTGTATATAGTACCTGAAACTTGACAGACAATTTTCTTCATAATAGCCCAGCAGAGTAGGTACCATATGTTTTGCCATTATAATCAATAATCATAACTATTTCCCTCCATCCTATTCCCTTCCCATGTTTTTTACTCTATTTTCCATCTTCTTTTAACCTATTCATCCTCAAAAGTGTTTTACTTCTGTCTATCCCCTCCCCTGGTCTGCACTCCCTTTTTTCACCCTTCCTTCCTTATCCTCTTCCCCCCCTACCTTCCTGTAGGGTTAAATAGATTACTCCTCCCAATTGTGTGTGAATGTTATTCCCTCCATGAGCCCACTCTGATGAGATTAAGGTCTTTGAGCTAATTCTGTGTTCTAAATTTTTCTTCCTTCCTCCCTCCTCAACCCTCTCTATGAAATCAAGCAATTCCATATGTCATACTTGTGCAGTAATGCAGAACATCTTCACCTTCCTTGAAAGTGTTTTTCTTTTTATTGCTCTCTCTTTCAATCTGCCCTTCCCTCCTTCCCCTCTTCCCCCCACCCCGTATCTCCCTCCCCTCCCTCAGGGAAAAAATATATTACTCTACCTACTTGAGTATGTATGTTAATCTGCCTTTGAGCCAATTCTGATGATATTAAGGTTCACTCACTCCCCAACTCCTTCCCCTCTTCCCCTCCCCTCTATAAGCTTTTTTCTTGTTTCCTTCATGTGGACTACCTCTCCCCAGACCATCTCTCCCCTTCTCCCTCCCCCAGTCTATTACTCCTACACCTCAAGCCTATTTTAAAGATGTCATCATGGGTTAGTTAGGTGGCACAATGGACAAAGCACCAGCCCTGGACCCAGGAGGCCACAGGCTCAAATCCGGCCCCAGACATAAGACACCCCACATTGTCTGCCCCACAAAGAACAAAACATAAATGCTTTACAAATATCATCCCTTCATATTCAGTTCAGACCTGTATCTTCTGTGAATTCCTTACTGAGATTATTCTTATGAGTTCGAAGTAATATCTTCCCATGTAGGAATGTAAACAGTTTTTGATCTTTTAATATCCCGCATTAAGTCTTTTTCCTGTTTACCTTTTTATGCTTCTCTAGGGTTTTGTATTTCAAAGTCAAATTTTCTATTCAGTTCAGGTCTTTTCATCACAAATGCCTGAAAGTTCTGTTTTTCATTTAAATCCCATTTTTTCCTCTGAAAGTTTATGATGAGTTTTTCTGGGTATGTGATTTTTGGCTGTAGTCCCAGTTCCTTTGCCCTCTGGAATATCATATTCCATGCCCTCCAGTTCTTTAATGTAGAAGCTGCTAAATCTTGCTTTATCTGTTTGGAGCTCCACAGTATTTGAATTCCTTTTTTCTAGCTGCTTGCAATATTTTCTCCTTGACCTGGGAGTTCTGGAATTTGGCTCTAATAGTCCTGGAGGTTTTCCTTTTGGGATCTCTTTCAGGAGGTGATTGGTGGATTCTTTCAATTTCTATTTTAGCTCCTGCTTCTAGAATATCAGGGCAATTTTTACTCACAATGTCTTGGAGGATGGTGTCTAAGCTCTTGTTTTGGTCTTGGTTTTTAGGTAGTCCATTGATTTTCAAATTATCTCTCCTAGATTTATTTTCCAGGTCAGCTGTTTTTCCAAGGATATATTTCACATTGCCCTCTATGTTTTCATTCAACTGGATTTGCTTTACTGTGTCTTGGTTTCTCATAAGGTCACTAGCTTCCATTTGTTCAATCCTAATTCTTAGGCAATTGTTTTCATCAGACTGTTTTTTAATCTCCTTTTCCATTTGGCTTTTCAAATTGTTGGTTTTTTTCTCATGACTCTCCTGCATCATTCTCATTTCTTCTTCCATTCTTTCCTCTCTCTCTCTACATCTTTCTTCTATCTCTCCTACTTTCTCTTCAAAGGCCCTTTTGAGAGCTTCCATGGCCTGAGACCAGTTCACATTTTTATTGGAAGCTTTGGGTGTTGGAGCTTTGACCCTGTTGTTATCTTCTTCTTCTAAGGGGGTATTGTGGTATACCTTTCCCCCAAAGAAATTTTCAATGGTCTCCTGCTTTCTCTGCCTACTCATCCTGGCTTACTATTTCTTGGCTTTTAACTCCTTCTTAAAGTGTAGCGCTGCTTCTAAAACACACTGTTCAAGATACAGCATGGCCCAGGGGGTGATTGGGGTTCTTCTCAGCCTTCCTGGCCTGTGAGTAACCACGGCTGTTTTCTCTTTGAACCTGGAAACAGAAACCTCATTGAATTCTGATTCTCTATGGTCAGAAGATTGGCATGCCTGTGCCCCTTCCCCACTGGACCACCCCCACTTGATTCAACCCACTGGTTTAGACCCAGGGTGCATTGCCCCAACTTCAGCAGAAACTGCCTCCACTTCACCCCAGTGTACCACCGAACCCCCTCACCAGTCTGTGATCAGAGCCTCAGAAGCTGCGCATGCTGAAGACTCTGACAGGCACTAGAAGCACTGTCCCTGGCTGGGTCAGCCTGATCAGTAGGTGATCAGAATTTCCCTCTTTTGCTGAGAAATAGTCTCACTCTGTTCTTATGTGCATTAGGTTGCTGGATTTTGTTTTGTTTTGTTTTAACCACCTGTTTCTATCATCTTAGACAGAAATTCACGCAACCCTCTCCTCATCTGGTCACATTAACTAAAACTTTCAATACCCTGAACACAGAGATGTCTCCCTGTGACACCTTAGGGCTCAGGACCACGTGTGGGGCACAGAGAAAGGCTAAGGTTTGTCCCACCTCCTAGTCTTGGGATGTTTATCTTCAAAAGTGACTCTCTGTGCTGCTCACCTCTGGGAAGGCTGAGCCAAATCAGGGCCCACGGCTTCTCCAGGACTCACAGATGTCAGAGGATCAGAATCAGCTCTCCCAGTCATGAATGATCATGCATTCCCAGGTCCCTTGCCAACAAGGACAGACACCCTTGTGACCCTATCTCACAGAAGTTTGAGAAGTCACTGCTCTGTCCCCTTTTCCTCCCTGACCAGCCTTGCACAGACGTTTGTCCTTTGTCCCACAAGCTACCCAACCTATGTCTTCTAAGACAACTTTACTCTAAGGTATGATTTTACTCTCCTGTTGGCTTCTTTCCAGCTGTAGGGCTGCCCACAATCCAGCTGCACTGACCTGTCAGAATCTACTTGACATATCAACAGGTGTCTTCTGGACCTGCCTCTCCACCTCTCCTGCTGGTGTCAGATGCCCTTCTGTCACAGTCTCAGAGATGATCTCTGCTCTGGGGAAGAGCTGATGGATCCATTCCCATGGGAGTGTGTGTATGTTTGGGGGAGGGGTGTAGAGGCAGAAAAGTCAGTCTCCACTTCTTTTGTTTGCTGATGCCAAACTGTCCAGAGCTGAAGAACGGTGAGTGGTTTGGAACTGTCAGCGAGCAGGTGGATAGGATGGACTGGGGAAGGCTATGGGGCATTTCCAAAGGCTTTTAAATAGAAAAGTCCCATTCTTGTGTCAATGAAGGCCTCTGATCTTCTGTTCCTCAGACTCCATCCAAAAGGATTGTAATGTGGGAAATCTCATAGGAATTGCCCTGGCCACCCTGGTCCTTTTAACCATAGCAATCATCCTGGCTGAGGCCTACACCAATAGGAGGAAGATGTGAGAAAATAATTAGTAATGTTGAATTTTTGGATAAAGCACCAGCCCTGGATTCAGGAGGACCTGAGTTCAAATCCTGATTCAGACACTTGATACTTACTAGCTGTGTGACATTGGGCAAGTCACTCAACCTTCATTGCCCTGTAAAAAAAATTAAAAATGAATTTCTAGGAAAAACCCAGACATGTTAGTGTTAGCTGTTCTCTTCCCCTTTCAGGAAACCAACCTGGGATGAGCCTTCAGCTTAACTAAGGGAATGCAGAGTGATCCTTCTGATTGTCTAGGGGAGAAACACACCTACAAGATTGGAATTGGATCTCTAGGACCCCCCCCCCCCGCCCCAGGGTCACGTCAATCAATGGATCTGAATGATGCTAACTAGTTATCTTAGATAAATGTGTGTTGACCTGCCTCTACCAAAAAGAGGATAAAAATCCTTGGGGACAGGAGGCTGGCCATCTTTCTCTCCAGTCTCTTTTTCCTGGGACCCTCTTGAACTCACCACACACCCTCTCCTCTCCCTCTTGGCTAAAATGTACTGGGTATATAATTGTTTTAGGCCTGTAACCCTGTGACTTATAGAAAAGGTTTGGAAAATGCTACGTGCTCAATACTTTATTGATATGTGATATTAATTCATAAATGCTTATTGCCAAAAATGGATGCAATAGCCATTAATTTATAAATAGCAATATTTTAGAAACCCCAGCTTAGTTCCCCCCAAAACCAGCTTTTCTCACAGTATTTTAACTAACAGAAGGAGTTGAAGCTCAGCTCCCTAAAGGGACCCAAAAAGAACCAAAGCTTGAGCACCCAGGCCAGGAATGTAGAAGCCAGAGAAGGGAGTAGGGAGGGCCACATGTTTGCTTCCTAGCACACACTGGATAGAGCACATAGCATTTGAAGTTCTCTGGAAATGATGCCACCTCAGGGCATTTTCATACACAGTGACCCCTTCTTGGACTACCATCCCAGCTCCCTTTTGCCTTCTGCCATCGCCAGCTTCCTTCCATGGGCTTCTTGGGTACCAAGTTCTACCCAGACCCCAATGGGCACTTCTCTCCCTCCCCCCAGTTCTTGGGGTCTTCACTCTCTAGAAATGACTGCATTACAATGGTTTACTTAAATCTGCTCATTGTGTACATTTTGTATCACTTCCCCTCTCTCCCCAATAGAATGTAATTTCTCTGTGGGCAGGGACAATGTTTTTCTTTCCCTTTTATCTTTTTAATCAACAGCTCTAACATTGTCCTTTGCACATAGCAGACACATAAATATTTGTTGAATGGATGAATCAATAAATGATACAACATAATATGGTAAACATTGATGAAGGTGTCAGGCAATGTGCTAAGCACTAGTGATGCAAATAATAAAAAAAAGATAATCCTGCCCTTTAAGGAACTTTCATTTGAAGGAAGAAGATAATAAGCAAAAGGAAGGTGAAGTGGAGCCACAGGGTACCTGGCCCTGGGCATGATGATGATGGCAGGGTCAAAACCAAGTAGAGCGGCTGGGGGCAAATGAAGAGATGACTGGCGTTGTCAGCCCTCCACAAAGGGAAGTGATGGGAAGAGGATTTCGCTCCTGCTCTCTGAAGGAATGAATGAATAAATGAGTGAAAGGGCTCTGGACTAAGCTCATCTGGACCCATCTGGATGCTATAACTCATGATTCTGAGTTGTGTTTAGCCCCCTCCCCTTGCCCAAGGCTCACTACTCCTGTCCCTCCCTTGTGCTCATATTCACTGGTACTAAAGTTTTACTCAGCCCTTCTTCTTTCTTCAAAAGGGGACTTTCAAAGATAAAGATAAAATAAAAAATGCAACCAAAACTCAAGGCATCTGTTAGCTTCTTTTCCTTCTCCTCCTTTTCTTTCTCCTCCTCCTCCTCGTTCTTCTTCTCCTTCTCCTCCTTCTCTTTTTTCTCCTCCTCCTCCTCCTTCATTATTAATTATTATTATTCTTAGCTAGTCTTGTTTCCTCCAGATCTTGGGACCCTGAAGGTTGATCAGGAAGGTTGCCTTTCCACCAGCCCTTCAGAGGGCCAGGCTATTTGTCTCTTGAGGAATGACATTCTCTCCAATTCCCCTCCTGAATCTTCTCCAGGAAGTGGTTTCCTTTTAAACTAGGCTGAAAGAAATAGCAGATGACTCCACCCAGAGAATGCCTTGAGGTTGACTGAAGAAAATCAATCATACCCTATGGAGCTTGGGTAAAAATAGAAGTGAGTCAAGCAGCTCAGCATGGGACTGAGGGCTTCCCATGCCCTTCCCTTCACATGCACCTCCCTGCCTATTTTACTTTGGAGAATTGTGGGGCTGAGTTAAACTATAGAGGAAGATTCAGAGATTGCATTTCACCAGAAAGTGTGTGTGTGTGTGTGTGTGTGTGTGTGTGTGTGTGTGTGTGTAGGGGGGGTGGTTAAAGTGACATGGCGGGGGAGACAGGAGATGGGGGTCTGTACGGCAGAAGTGATCACTCAGTTCAGAGAGAGAGTGCCCTGTTGCTAGGATGTCCCTTTGCTTCTCTCCCATAACTGGACACAGGGATGCTGATAAGGGAGCTACTACTATCCAGCACTGGGGGCGGGAGGGGAGTGCTGATACAGGAGCTATCCAGGACAGGGTGCTGATGAAGGAGCTATCCAGTGCTGGGCCCTCATGAACAGGTCTGAGTGTGGACCAGAGGATCAGTGCCAAAGATGTTTAGTCCTTTTTCCCTGGACACCCCAGACCCTCAGGTCAGCACAGTGAGCTCCTCACCAGCATGTCAGATTCTTATTGTATTCCCCTATCAACTAACTCCTTATTGAGGGAACTCAGGAGAGAACAGACTGGGGTGACTCTAGGAATATCAACTGTGCACCACTGACACCAGGAGAGAAAGTCACAGGGATGACAAGAAACACCCCTCAAATCACAAGTTTCTGATGTGAAATTTTGGGCTTAGGTTTGAAGGTAGTGAGGGGGAGTGTGCAGAAAACAACAGTTCTAGAAAGCATGCTGGGGTTCAATCCTGCTCTTCCATTCAGCCACCAAAGGCTGGTCAGTTAAGGACAAGGGTGTCCTCTACAGTCACCTGGAGAGTCATGGGTATGGAATGGAGGGAGAAAAGGGAGCCTCCAGATCCTCAGAACAGGGACCAGTGGTGCAGAAAATAACTCATCCTTTGCCCTAACCTTCTCCCATTCCCCTGGGCCTAGGACACAACCTTTGTTTGATAAAGGGAATGCTGGGTGGGGGTGGGAGAGCCCTCTCTAAGGGAATATGAAGATAAATCACCCCCTCCAAACATTCTCACTCAGCACAGAGAGCAGCCACTAATGCCCCAGAGAGGGAGAAGGGGGCAGCAGACATTTAAGGCCTAGGCTGAGGGAGGTGATTCCAAGGCTCCCAGGCGGCTCTGAGATAAGAGAGATGGAGGATGGGGGAAGAAGAAGGGCATTTAACTACTATAGAAGGTGGATGCACAATTTGTGTTGAAGAGGTCCCACTTTGTAGCCCGCAGCAGAGAGAGGCAGGGCTGAGGTGTATTTGTGTGTACAAGTATGTGAATAAATACATGTGTGTGTTTGTGTGTGTACTATCAGTGTTGTATATGCAGAGATGGGTGATGTCCATGTCACATAATTGTGCTAGGATTTCAGAGTCATCCCCTCTTACCTCTTCAGGCTTCCTTCTTCTTTACAATGTGCCTAAAAGCTGCCCTGGTCAAGCATTCCCTTGCATATGCACAGAAGTATTTTTCTACCTCTCCCCATGTTCTTTCTCCCTCAGGTTATGTCTCTACCATTCTCAATGGCTTCTTCTTCTTTTTTTTTTTTTTGGTGAGGCAATTGGGGTTAAGTGACTTGCCCAAGGTCACACAGCTAGTAAGTGTTAAGTGTCTGAGGCTGGATTTGAACTCAGGTCCTCCTGAATCCAAGGCCGGTGCTCTATCAACTGCACCACCTAGCTGCCCCCTCAATGGCTTCTTATCCCTCCTGGGTTAACATCTTTCCCCATAAATGTTTAGTCCATGGGATCTTAGCAATCTTTTATCTAAAGCATTTGGTTAAAATCGTTGATTGAGTCTAATGTTCATGGTCTGGGCCAAACAGACAATGGCTGCCCTCTACTGTATTTGGAAAGGTGAAGGTGCTTTCAAAGCTATCTTCCTTTCTTTCTGTATAACAAATGCTAAAATGAAAAACCCACTACCCACCCCAAGTCCCATTCAATAACCAGTTCTTCCCCACTGGTCCAAGTTTGATTTAGAGTAGCTCTTGCCACGAACCTCATTGATTCCCTTAGTATCACCTTTTGATATAAGACTTCCCTTTATCTTCTCAATGACTCATGACACCATTACCCACACCAGGTTGTCCAGCATTTTGTAATTCATTTTGTTTACAATTTCTACTAAAGACATTGGTGCATAGTGGACAGCAGCTGAACCTCCAACAGAAAGGTGTTCAACCCTCACCTCTGTGAGATATAATTTGTATTTACTGGTTTCTTCAGGAGATTTAGTGCTCTTCCCTGCTTTCAAGGTCATTTCCCCAGGTCTACTTCTCCTTGAAAATAAGATTATATTGGCTCCAGTGGCCATCCAGTTAAAGCCGTCAGGTATATTTATCCATCTTTCTATGAACAAAATTAAAATGGCTTCTAGAGGAAAGACAAAGACAAGTACATTAAAACAAAACTTAGGAGAACAATTGAACAGACTAATGCAACAGTTACAAAACATGGAAGAGTGTGGAGAACTTGTAGCAGATGAATATGAAGAAACCAGAAAAGAAACTTTAGAACAGTTGAGTAGATTCAGTGACTTGCTGAAGAAAAGTGTGTCTGGAAACAACTTTGGTCAAAGAACTTAGTGGGATACAACTGTCCATTTAAGAAGCCATCAGCCAGGCCTTTAAAACACCAGAGGTTATCAGAGTGTTTGTAAAGAAACAGCTAGGGCAGCTGTGGACAAGATTAGTATAGATAGAGACTTGATGGTTGGAAAATTGCAAAGATATATATATATATATATATATATATATATATATATACATACATACACATATATATATACATACATATATATATATATATATATATATATATATATATATATATATATATATATATATATATATATATATATATACCCAATAGAAGATGGAAATATTGACTGCCCTACGGAAAGTTGGAGAAAAGATGATGGCTGATGATGACACCCTCCTGTCCACAAAAGGAGTTGCCATCCTCAGCCAATTTGAGAAAGTCTCTGCTGACATTGGCTCTGGGGACAAAGTCCTCACTTTGGCATGTTTTGAAGTAGAAAAATACAAAAAATGATGAGGAGTTATGCGGGATCCCTGGGCTTTGGTTATAGTACAAATCATGTTTCCTTTTCTGCTGTGGATCTAAACTTATCTCTGAGAACTCCAGAGAATCTAGAACCATGGTGACAGCATGAGAAAAGCATAATGGAGGCACATTCTGGCCTAGTGCTTCCCTAGCATGTGGGCAGTGGGGGAGAGATGTGCTGCATGGATGGATGGATAGATGGATGGTCTCATTAAAACACTCAAATACACACACACACACACACACACACACACACACACACACACACACACACACACACACACACCATCCCTTAGAAGGGTCTTTCTATGGAAGGGAGCAGAGACAAGCGAGGAGGGCATATCTTCACTGGTAGGCTGATTTATTTCTTTGTCCATCTCTGCTCAAGTTCCTTGTTTGCTTATGCTGATGGTGAATGGAGACTAGCAGGAATAACAGCTTGTTTCTCTCTTCCAACTCCCCCTGCCTGGCTCTGCTGTATTGGCTTACTGCTCTTTCCATAGCCTTAGGGCTTCCCAATTCAAGGGACCTCTGTGATCTTGCCAATCTTTCTTATTCCAGAGGAAGAAAATGGAGGTCCAAAGGGGTATAATGATTTGTTCAAAGTTAGTGGCAGTCAGGATTAGAACCCAGGTAATCAGACTCCCAGTTTATCTCTTTCTACTACACTAAGTTGCCTTCAGTGTCCCATAAAAGTCTTTTGGGGGCAGCTAAGTGGTACAATGTATAAAGCACTGGCCCTGGATTAAGGAGGACCTGAGTTCAGATTCGGCCTTAGACACTAGACACTTACTAGCTGTATGATCCTGGGCAAGTCACTTGACCCTTATTGCCCCCCACCAAAGTGGTGTCATTAGAGAGTCTTACTCTATACAATTTAAGAACAGTATTTGTGGAAGCCAGGATTTTTTGAAAACTCTGTATCCCAGCAAAAATGGAGCATCCCAGAAACCTGTCTGGTCTCCATCTAAATGGAAGCCATTGGAGTTCTGAATTTTGAGCAGGGAAAAATGGGGGCCCTGTTGGTAGGATTCTTCTGGAATCCTCAAAACTCCTGCATTGTCTCGGCAGGGAATCCATATGAAATGACATCACAAGGCCTGCCTTCTGTGACCTGTGGCTGTGACCCTGGACCAGTCACCTGGGAGCTGCTCTTACTTCCCTGGTTTTCTAAGACTGTGACATGAGCTGTTAGGAGCCTGTCCTGCCCTATTTGCTTACATGTGTATGCTCAGCTTTCTCATTTCCTGGTCTGCTGCCGTTCTTGATGTTCTCTTTGTTTCCCTACTTAGTTTTCTTTGCACATCACATAAAATATTGGATATCTGTGCAGCTTTCCGTGTGCTATAAACTGCTCTTTTGTTTGTGCATAGAAATCCTGCCTCCTTCAGAACCAGTAATAGGAATCATTGTTTGCTGGGCTTACTGATTTGTGGCTTTCGGACCCATTTACCTCCTGTCTTTTCTCATAGACACCTCACTGTCCAAACCCCATGAGGCTGTGACTGACTTGGCAAAAGTACCTGCTGATCAGCACCTCATGCTTCCATCCTCTTTCTTCTGGGGCCAGTACTCAGCAGTCTCCCTTTTATAGTAGCCAAGAAGATAAGGAGTAGATTCTGTCCAAGCAACCTTGGGAAGGATCCATGGGGACCTGGGGACCTTGAATCCAGTTTTGCTTTGTTTTCTTTAAACCAAGTGATGACCTTGTAGGACGTAATTTGCCTTTAATCATCTTGATCTTGATTTTGATGATGTGTGTTTTGAAACTAATTTTCCTTTAAATTAACCAGTTGAGGAGAGCAGAACCAAGATAACAGAGGAAAGGCAGTGACTTGCCTAAGCTCTCCTGAACACCCTTCCAAATACCTTCAAATAATGCCATGAGACAATTTCTGGAGCAGCAGAACTCACAAAAAGGCAGTGTGAAATCATCTTCCAGCCAAAGACAACTTAGAAGTTCAGCAGGAAAGGTCTGTTGCACCAATAGGGCAGTCCAGCTCAGGCTGTGCCAGTGCAGGCTCAGACCCAATCCCAACAAGCTGGGAGCAAGCCTTGGAAGCCTCTGGATCAGCAGCAGCAACAAGAACTGCTTCTGGAGCTCAGCCTATAAATAGTAAGGGGGTCAAATAATTGGCAAGAAGGAGATTACAGGAATCCCTTTGCTAGCACTAAAGCAGTATTCTGTTGTTTTGCCCATAATCCCATGGAGGTGTCATTCTAAGGTGGTGGTCTCAGCCAGGGAAGAGCACAAACAAACTGGAGCTTGTGAAAACAAGAGAGTTGTACTCTGTTCATAGTTACAGGGGCAAAAAGCAGGCCTGTGGCTGCTTGAAGAGAAGAGCACAGGCCAAGAGAGTAGTAAACATACTTCTTCTTAAATCATAGCACCTTGGAAAAACTAAACACTTACAAATTCCTAGAAGAATGTGCTGAAATCATCTTCTAAACAAGAATGGCTTGGAAGGTCAGAAGGAGGGAGCTGCTATGCTGATACAGGAGTCGAACCCAACCCCACAGTCATCCTGACACAGATCCAGTCCCAGGAAGTCCTCACCAGAGAAGGAGACCCCCAGAGCCTCTGAATCAGCTGAAGTACCAGTGTCATCTGGAACTAAGCTCACAATCTGGTGAGTGAGCTGAGCCCTGGGCAGGGGGGAGACTACAGGGGTCTATGCTGGTGCTAAGACAGAACTTGGATTTTACACCCCTGCTGAGAACCAGGAGGTAGGCTCGAGTAGCAGTGGCCCAGGTGGGGGAGGGGCACAGGCTCGTCGGAGCTAACAACCACAACACACAAAGCTGGTTGATTAGCAAGTTGGTCTGGGGTCATCTAAGGACCAGGGAACAGGCCAGGTGAGTGAAGAACCTGATTCTCCTTAAATCATACCACCTGGACTTCTTTTTTTTTTTTTTTTTTGGTGAGGCAATTGGGGTTAAGTGACTTGCCCAGGGTCACACAGCTAGTAAGTGTCAAGTGTCTGAGGTCGGATTTGAACTCAGGTCCTCCTGAATCCAGGGCCGGTGCTCTATCCACTGCGCCACCTAGCTGCCCCGACCTGGGACTTCTTAAGCTTGGGATACTGCACCCTGGAAACAGTGCCCCACTTTAAGGAGCTAAAAGTCAGGTAAAAGAAAGGCAAGATGAGCCAACAGAGAAAGGTGAGGACCATAGAAAGTTTCTTCAGTAACAAGGAAGACCAAGGGACACCCTCAGAGGAAGATGTCAACATCAGGGCCCCTGTATCTAAAGCTTCCAAGAAAAATATGAATTGGTCTCAGGCCATAGAGGTGCTCAAAAAGGACTTTGAAGATAAAGTTAGAGAGGTAGAGGAAAAATGGAAAGAGAAATGAGGGTGATGCAGGAAAGACATGAGAAAAAAGTCAACAGCTTGAAAAGTCAAATTGGCCAAATGGAAAAGGAGGTACAAAAGCTCTCTGATGAAAATAATTGCCTAAGAATGAGGATTGAACAAATGGAAGCCAGTGACTTTATGAGAAATCAAGACACAATAAAGCAAATCCAAATGAATAAAAAAATAGAGGGCAATGTGAAATATCTTCTGGGAAAAACTTCCGACCTGGAAAATAGGTCCAGGACAGATCATTTGAAAATTATTGGTCTACCTGAAAACCATGATCAAGGAAAGAGCTTAGACACCATCTTCCAAGATATTCTCAGGGAAAATTGCCCTGAAATTCTAGAAGAAGAAGCTAAAATAGAAATTGAAAGAATTTAGGCCTTTATCAGAAATACTGGCTATCAAAATTGTTTCCCAGCTTTCTGCCTCCCTTCTACTTTTGGCTGCATTGCTTCTGTTTGTACAAACCCTTTTTAATTTAATGTAATCCAAATCATCCATTTTGCATTTCATAATATTCTCTATCTCTTGTTTGGTCATAAACTGTTCTCTTTTCCAAACTATTCCTTCTTCTCCTAATTTACCTATTGTGCTAAAATAATGGAATTTGGTCAGGGGTCCGACTTGATTGATTTAGTAGTGTTTGAATTGGGTGTGAATGAGAAACTACTAAGTACCCACTTAAGATGATTAGATTGTTAGCCACGCAGTTTAAACTTAGCCAACCCTGAGAAGGAGTGTCCTCAGAGGAAACCAGTCTCAGCCACACTACTTGAAGGACCTCCCCTTTGGGGGAGGGAGAAAAAGGTAGAAAAGGGGACCCCAATAGGAAGTAAGATACTTTCTCTCCCTCTGGCCTTGGAGCAGACTAGAGACTGGCTGCTGACTCCCAAAGAAATTATGGACCCCTGGTGGTGAATTAATCCAGTCCTTTCAATGAGCTGAGCTGGAAGCGAGATTGGGGATTGTGTATCCTTTTGTTAGAGTTAGGGAGATTATCCATTTTCCTCTTTCCCTATTCCCTTGTCCTTGACTTTATTAATTTAACCTTTGCTGTGTATTTTATTCCCATTAATAAAACCTGATTCATTTGTGGAAAAGAGGTTGTTAAGCTCCTTTCTTATTGGCTGGGGAGAAATAACTAAAAGGCAGTTCAGAGGGGAGGAAGTTATGGACCTAGAGGTCCCTCATTATTTTCTGAACTCCAGTATTATGGCAAGCCACCCAATTAACTCTCCACATATTAAATTTGGTCCCTACACTATGGTCTAAATCATGTACCCATTTTGACCTTATTTTAGTATAAGGTACAAGATGTTGGTCTATGCCTAGTTTCTGCCATACTCTCTTCCAGTTTTCCCAGCAGTTTTTGTCAAATACTGAGTTCTTATCCCAGAAGCTGGAGTCTCTGGGTTTATCAAACAGTACATTACTAAAGTCATTTACTACTGTGTCTCCTGTGCCTAACCTATTCCATTGATCCTCCACTCTATTTCTTAGCCAGTACCAAATAATTTTAATGACTGCCACTTTATAGTAAAACTTCAGATTTGGTACAGCCACCCCACCTTCCTGGGCATTTTTTTCATTACTTCCCTTGATATTCTTGACCTTTTGTTTTTCCAGATAAATTTTGTTATTATTTTTTCTAGCTATATAAAATAATTTTTAGGTAGTCTGATTGGTATGGCACTGCATAAGTAAATTACTTTAGGTAGAATTGTCATTTCCATTATATTAGCTAGGCCTATTCATGAGCAATTGATATTTTTTCAATTATTTAGATCTGATTTGATTTGTGTGAAAAGTGTTTTGTAATTGTATTCATAGAGTTTCTGGGTTTGTCTTGGCAAGTAGACTCCCAATTATTTTATATTGTCTGCCATTACTTAAATGGAATTTCTCTTTCTATCTGCTGGACTTTGTTGGTCATGTATAGAAATGCTGATGATTTATGTGGATTTATTTTATATCCTGCAACTTTGCTAAAGTTGTTAATTGTTTGAAGTAATTTTTAGTTGATTCTCTAGGGTTCTCTAAGTATACCATCATAT
This sequence comes from Dromiciops gliroides, assembly GCF_019393635.1. Taxonomy (NCBI): domain Eukaryota; kingdom Metazoa; phylum Chordata; class Mammalia; order Microbiotheria; family Microbiotheriidae; genus Dromiciops; species Dromiciops gliroides. The sequence continues at coordinate 659,176,723 of NC_057863.1, read as the reverse complement.
CATCTGCAAAGAGTGATAGATATGTTATTCCCTCTTTGAACCAAATCTGATGAGAGTAAGGTTAAAGCAATGCTTACCCTTTCCTTCTTTCCCTCTATTGTAATAGGGTTTTTGCACCTCTTCATATGATGTAATTTAACCCCATTCCACTTTCCCTTTCCTCTCCTCCCCATAAACTCCTTTTTTTTACCCCTTAATTTTCTTTATATCATCACATCAAAGACAATTTATATTTATACCCTCTGTATTTTCCTTCTGTCTGCCTAAATAGATACACGGTGTTCAAGAGTTATAAGTATTATCTTCCCATGCAGGGATGTAAACAGTTTGACCTTATTGAATAACTTTTTCCCCCTGTTTACCTTTTTAAACTTCTCTTGAGTATTGTATGTTAAGACAAGGGAGGTGCAGAGAGTGAGTGAACCTTACTCTCATCACAATTCACTCGAAGAGGGAATAACATACACACTTAATAGGGTAGAGTAATATATCTTACCCTGCAGGAAAGTAGGAGGGGAAGGGAATAAAGGGCGGTGGTACTCAAAGGAAGGGCATATTGGGGGAGGGGGCAGTCAGAAGCAAAACACTTTTGAGGAGGGACAGGGTGAAAGGAGATAGAAAATAGAGTAAATGTAATGGGGATGGAATAGGATGGATGGAAATACAGTTAGCAATAGTAATGGTGAAAAAAAAAACTTTGAAGCAAGTTTGTCTGACAAAGACCTCATTACTCAAACACATAGAGAACTGAGATAACTGAGTCAAATTTATTAAAATAAGAGCCTTTCCCCAATTGATAAATGATCAATCAAAGCGATCTTTTGCCATATGAAAAAAATCTAACTCACTATTGTTTAGAAGGATGAAAGTCAAAAGAATTCTGGGGTACTCTGTCCTGCCTATTGTATTGGATAATAGGAAAGCAGAGGAAAATGATGGATATTGTAGGGGATATGGGGAAAATGAGACTTTAATGCACTGTTGGTGGAGTTGTAAACTAACTCAAACATTCTTTAGAACAACTTGGAACTATGGCCAAAGTTGAGATTATATAGCACTTTTGTGCTATAAGAAATTAATGTGCAGGATGTTCTCAGAAAAACCTGGAAAGACTTACATGAGCTGATGCAAAGTGAAATATACTGTATACAAAGTAACAGCAATAATGTAAGATGATCAGCTGTAAATGACTTAGCTATTCTTACCAACACAATGATCCAAGACAACTCTGAAGGACTTATGAAAAATGTGATCCATCACCAAAGAAAGAACTGATGGTGTCTGAATGCAGACTGAAGCATAATTTTTTTTAGTTTCTTGGGGTTTTTTAGGTCTGTTTTTTTCACAACATGATTAATATGGAAATGTTTTGAATTAATACACATGTATAACTTATATTAAATTGCTTGAGTCCTTGGGCGGGAGGAAGAGTATTTTCAACACAAAGTCTTAAGTTGGACATTAAAAATTGTTTTTACATGTAATTGCAGGGAAAATAAGATTCTAAATAAATGGGGAAAAATTAAATTAAAAAAATAACTAACTGAGCCAAGGGTCTAAGGCTGATTGTTCTTGGCCTATAGCATTAGGCCTTTGTGCTCAATCATGGTCCTCTTAGGATGAGGTCTTTATTAGGGTTCTGGTCCTTACCAGACTACACTAAAGCATACAACACCCAGATCCCCTCAGAAGTAATCCTTGAACAACAATGGCCACTCTTTCATCATTATAAGAGCGGAAATTGTGGGGCCGGCTTTTAGGGGGTGGAAGGCAACAGGGCTGGCTACCACATCCTGGGCCAGCCTCTAGTCCTGCTACTTTTTTCTGCTCTGCACAGATGAGGCTGGGCAGCCAAGGACAGAGCTGAAGACCCACCATGGGCCCCACAGTCATTTTCCTGTTCTCCATTGGTGAGTCTCCAGGGTTAGGCCCGGGGAGGGAGGAATATTGTGACATGACCCTTAGCTGGCTGATGCTAAGGGATAGAGAGGAAACATAGGGAGGAGACAGAACTTTATTGGGCAGAGCAGGACCCCATCATCTGGTCAAAGGACTTTTTCTTGGTATTCTGATTAAGGTAGAATTAGAGGTTCAGGGTGTTTGACAAGACCTGAGGAAGGGCCCAGTATGTGCTGCAGGGGAGGCATCTATAACCTGAATTTCTCTTCCAGGGTTCTGCCTGGACAGGGAGATTAGGGCACAGATGGGTGAGTCCTGTCCCCAACCTCCCACTGCCTTCTTTTCCTTCCTTGTCCCAGATAAATTCTGATGTCCATTCCCGGGATAATTGGGGAGGGAAACAGGGAAATTTGCAATGAATGCTAGGGGTGACTCAGGGAGGTGATTCAGAATCCAGAGGTTAAAACAACACAGGGATCAGAGGAATCTCTGGACATCAAATGTGTTTCCTTCTCAGTCACCTTTCGCAGGCCCACCCTCCGGGCTGTCCCAAGTTCTTTGGTCCCCAAGGGAGCAGATGTGACCCTCAGGTGCCAGGGTCGAATGAAGAAAGAAAGTTTCCAGTTATGGAAGGAAGGAAAGCTCAGAGAAGAGAGACATGCATCCTGGCAGCTGGCAGAGTTTGTGCTCAGGAGTGTGGATGTTGTGAGAGATGCGAGAAGCTACAGCTGCTGCTTTGGTCAGAGGCCCTGGTGGTCAGAGCTCAGTGAGCCCCTGAACCTGGTGGTCACAGGTGAGGGAGTGTTGGTATAAACCATCCCTGGTGAGAAGGAGGCCATTCCTGAGAAAAGAGCCCCACATCCCTCTCTGGAGATATGGCTACAAGAGGTGTAAACCCTCAGTCTTTACTACCTGTCTCCCTTAGCATCCTTACCTCCCCAAGGTCTGGGAACCACTGTCTCCCCAGCTTACATTTTGGGAGCAATAATACGGTTCCAAAATATTTCTCCTCAGTAAACCTGTGAGGAGGAGAGCACATGTACCATGATTCCCTTTTAGAGATGGGGAAACTGAGCCCTGGAGAGGAGGTACTTGAGTGGGTCTCTAGCGTCTTGCAAGGACTTCAACCCATGCATCCCACCTGCAAACCCAGGGACCTTTTCCCATCTCCTCAGTTTCCCCTGGTTACCCAGCCAGGAAAACTGGGCTGCTCCTCCCTCAGAGGATACACAGCAGCCTCTGGAAGAAGGGGAACACAGCCTTTCACTGAGAAAACCCGTCTTCTCTAAGGCACAAACTGGGAACATCCACCCTGCCCAGTTGCCTCTCCCTTTATTCCCTTCTTCCCACACTGCATTAGCCTGGAGAGGTGACTCCATCACCTCTCATCATGTCCCACCATTCTGCCTTTGCCCACACAATTCCCCCTGCCTGTGATGCCCTTCCCACCTTTATCTATCTATCTGTCTATCTGTCTATCTGTCTATCTATCTATATCTATCTATCTATATCTATCTATCTATCTATCTATCTACCTATTTATTTTGTGGGGCGATTGGGGTTAAGTGACTTGCCCAGGGTCACACAGCTAGTAAGTGTCAAGTGTCTGAGGCCGGATTTGAACTCAGGTACTCTTGAATTCAGGGCTGGTGCATTATCCATTGCGCCACCTGGCTGCCCCCTTTATTTTATCTATCTGTCTATCTATGTATCTATCTACCTATCTGTCTATGTATCTATGTATGTATCTATCTATCTATCTATTTATTTATTCATTTTTGCCATCCCACCTTTGTCCATCACTTTCATACACATGCTTAAAGGCAGGCTCAAATCCCAGTTTCTCTACCACGTTGTGCCTGATTGCATTCTTGTGGCAATGTCCTTGCCCTTGGCCCGACCAGCATAGTACCTATGCCCATCTTGTGTGGCCACTGTAGCATTTGGGTCCTTCCTCCCACCCCAGGCCACTGTCCTATAAGTCAGTCTGATGAAGGGGGAAGAGCCTGAGGTTGGGAACCAGGGGCAGGAGGTTCAAAGGTCTGCCCCCGCCCCCCAGGTCCTAGGTGGATGACTGTGGGCAAGTCAGCAACACTCTCTGGACCTCAGTTTCCTCTTCAGTGACATGAAGCCCATGGGCTGAATTATCTGAAGTCATTTGAGCTCAAACCCTTGTAATCCATGGGACTGTGAGCTCCCCAAGGGCAGCATGGATGGAGTCTTCCCTTAATCTTTAGACCTCCCATATCACTGAGCAGGAGACATCTGAGAGGTGGGCATTCAGTAAGGCAGGAAAACCAGATTAAACTTAATTCCACATAGAACTGCCAAGAGGAAGCCGCCTGTTTGTCTCCCAGCCCCTGCCCATCCAGGGACACACAGCTCTGCCAGTTTTGCTCTGGCTTCACTGAGGGGTTGCAGAGCAGGGACACAGAAACACAGCAAAGTGAGGAAGCAGGTGGGGATCAGGACTTGGAATCTGGGACTCTGTCTAACCTCCCCCCGCCCCCATCACGTTATTGAGAGGAAAGAGCCTTGCAAACCCCAAGGCTTAAGTGAAAGGACTTAATTGGCCAGGGATGTTCCTTTAGGATCCTGCCTTGGTCCAGCAGGCCCAGGCTTTAGAGCTGACCTTGGCTCCTTGGAGGAGGGGAGAATGGCAGGTGGGCTCAGAACATTTATGAGGGTGTCCCAGGCAGCCCAGGAATCAATCCATGAACAGGCCTAGAAGACGGGGCAAAGGGGCCAGAGATGCTCAGCCCACACTGAACCTGCTCAGCTTTGTTTCAGGGGATGATTAGAAATGTGCAAACCTCAGAGTTTAAGAGAAAGGCCCGAATTTATGAGTGATGTCATATTAATTAGATCCTGTCTCTGTCCAGGAGGCCTAGGCTGTAGGCCCAGAACTGGGTCCCCTGGAGGAGATGAGAAGGGGGCAGGTGGGGCTGGGACCCAGGAGCCATTACAGCACAAGAGATCAGAAGACACCCAGATTAGCTTCCTCCTCACTTCCGTGAGACCTGAGGACACTGGGAAGTACAGCTGTACTTACAGGTGGGGGAGAGCCTCTGCCAGAGGATCAGAGCCCAGTGATACCCTGGAGCTGGGGGTGCCAGGTGAGGGGGGTTTATGGGCCCCACAATGACTCTGAGTATGAGCCCTCTGCTCTCTGCCCAGATAGGGGCCTCACAGAGACAAGGGCATGGTGTCTCCACAGCCAGCTCTGCCCTGGGGCTTGTGAGGACTATGGGGTCTTGGAAGACAGGAGGTATTTCTATTCTGATCTAGAATCTTGGGAAGAAAGGTGGTGGTGGGGACTAAGCTGGGACTGAGAGGAGAGTCACAGAGCCCCAGAACTGAAAGCAGCCTTGGAAGTTTTTGAGGACACACCCTCTCATGACCAATGAGCAAATTGAGGTCCAGAGAGAGGGAAGGACTTGTCCAGGGTCACACAACCAGTGACAGAGCCTGGAAAGGGGCCTGAGCCTTCTCTTTCTTGGACCATGATCTGAACCCAGGTTTAGTCTGAGTCCTGGGTCTGTCTGTGATACCCAAGGGGAAATGTGAGGGGTCATGAGCTTCCAAACCTGGTCTCATCAAAGGCTTGAGGGCATAGGCTGGATGAGCTCCCTGTAATGGGAAAGTCTCCTCAGATTCATAGCTAAATAGAGCTAGAAAGGGCTGACAGGCAGCTCAGGGACTCAGTGGAAACATCTCTTCCTGAGTTCAAATCTGGCCTTAGACAAAAGACAGCTGTGTCATCCTGAACAAGTCACTTTCCCTCTTGGCTTCAGTTTTGTAACCTATAAAATGAGCTGGAGGATGAAATGGAAAAAACATTGAAGTATCTTTACCAAGAAAACACCAAATGGTATTGTGAAGTGTTGATGGCTGGAAAATAACTGAACAACTAAACTGAGACTCACACAGGGCCAGTCAATGGGCCAAGGTCACACAGGGACTCAGGGTCAGAGCAGGGCCTTAACCCAGGTGTCCTGACTCCCAGCCCCCATGTTCTTCCTCTCCCAGGCTCTCTGCCCAAGCCTTCCCTCTCAGCCCTCCCAGGCCTTGTGGTGGAGCCTGGGACACATGTGACTCTCCAGTGCCGGCAGCCCCCTCAGTCATCCCTCTGGGGGGTGACATTCACTCTGCTGAAGGTGGGGACCCCTCAGCCCTTGCAGAGCCAGAGCCCAGCTGGAGCCTCAGCTGATTTTAACCTCCTGTCTGTGAGGGCCCAGGATGCTGGTAACTACAGCTGTGTCTACCAGAAAAGGATGGATCCAAACCTGGTGTCTGAGCCCAGTGAGGTCCTGGAGATCTGGGTGACAGGTGAGGGGGTGTCAAGTTCCCCAAGGCATAAAATCCAGGATAGAGGCTCAAGCCTGAGAGGCAGCCTGGGAAATCTGGGAGGGCATCTTGTTCTGGGATCTTTGACCATCAGGAGGTGGAGGCTGGGACAAGGGTTGAGGGTCCTTACAGAAGGCAAGAAGAAAGATGGAAGGATTGACCACCTCAGGTACTGCTCCAGGCCCAAGGGACAAGAAGAGAAGGAAGAAACCTCTCCCTGTTTCTAGATGGGCCCAGAGAACATCTGAGGTTTAGCATCCTTGTCTTCCTAGGGGATGAGACTTTGGACAAGCTGCTGCTCAGGGAGTTTCTCAGGGACCTCTCAGGCCTTGATCTCCTCTCAAACCCATCCCAACTGTGGAGGGGGCCTTGAGGATCTCTTGTCTCTATTTGGGTTTCTAGATGCACTTCCCAAGCCTTCTCTCTCAGCTTGGCCTGGCCCACAGGTGTCCTCAGGGGCTGACGTGACTCTGCTGTGCTGGGGACGCTCATGGGGTTCTAGGTTTTTTCTGTCCAAAGATGGAGATGAGAAAATCCTGATGAGCATGGATACCACTCAAGATGGTGCCCAATTCTCCTTTTCTCATGTGACCCCTGAGCATTCTGGCATTCTGTCCTAAATTCCAGGCCCATAGGGACCCAGGGTGTGAAGACCCTATACTCTCTGGTGACCCACACATCTCTACCTTGGTTTATGAGTTACTCACCTTAATTCCAAAGGATAAGCCCCCCCCCATCTACCCTGGAGTAGCATTTGTGCCAAACTGTTGAATGCTGGTGGTGATGCGTGGCTGTGGATGGAGATAAGAGGAGAACACACAGGGGCAATTTTAAGGGCAAGGTGAGGGTCCCCTGAAGATAAGGATTTAGAAGATTCTTCTCTCTCTACCCCCCCTCCCCAGGTACAGTTCCCAGTAACACCCTCATCATCACCCTCAGCTGTGTTTCCTTCTTCCTCCTTCTCTGCATCCTCCTGCTGGTTTTGCTCCGCCATGGATCCATCCCCATGGGTGAGACAGATTGAAACCACTTAAGGCTTTAGGGAATAGAGATGGGTAAGGACTGGGACCTTTATTTCATTCTTTGTAATCTTCCCTGACATTGATTCTTTCCTTCCTTTGTTTCTGTCACCAGGATCTTTGCAAGGAGAAAGCCCTAGGAGGTAAGGAGACTCAGCTCCTCTTCCCATAGTCCCCTGTTCATTCTTTCCCATGCAAGCCTGGGCCATCCACACTGGACAGGGTATTTAATGATGAGATGACTTTCCTCAAGCCTCCCAGATTGAACTTTACCTGACTATTTCCCATCTTTCTGCCTACTACAGGAAACTCTGTTGCCTTTGTCTTCCTTGGAGCACCTGCTTGCCCCATAAGTCTCAGACTCCCAGAGAGGAAGCCCTGTGTAAGTTGTCTAGGCAGGGAGTGGGTATGATGATGGCTTCAGGGAGGGGATGGTGGAGGAGAGTACTGTTTGTAGGAGCTGTGGGAATGATGCAATCTTCTCTCCACCTCAGATACAGAAGTGGCCAAGGAGAGATCAAGAAAACCATTGGTGAGTTACCAGATGCTGTTTCCACATGGTGGAACCTGTTACTTCCTTGACCCAAACCTTTCCCAAAGGGCTCTAGACTCAGAGTTGGACAAATTCTTAATTGCTTAGCATTTTTTTTCTTCTAGTCATGCAATGTTGGGCCTCAGAACTTGTAATCCTTTAACTTATTGGGGGTAATTTGTTAAATATTTCAATAACTGTACTTAAGTATCTTTCATTTCCTTTATAATTGCTTGGAATTCTTTTCATGTATTTAAAGAAATGAGAGTGAGAAGGCATCCATATCGCTCACTAGTCAGGTTGCCAAAGCTTTCATGACACACAAATAGATTAAGAACTCCTGCTCCAATGTCACTCACTGTTCCCTCGGCCTGGTATTTCTCCTTCAGATTCTCACAGATGAAGATCCCCAGGTATTAGTGACCTATGCTCAGCTCAACATACATACCTTGGATGAAAAGAAAATTGATTCCACAAAGACACCTATAGAGCCCACCCTTTATGACATGGTGTGCAAGGACTAAGCATTTGGACATCTTTTACAGAACACATTATTTCCCATCCTTTCTTCTCCCATTCTTCCTTCTTGCATCTATTCTCCTTTCCTTCACCCCTATTTCATGTGTTTTCTAATTCATCTTCCTCAGAGTTCCACAGTTGACAAGCCGTGATGCCTATTGGGGTTATACATGTCCAGATTTGTGCAAAAAAGTACATCTATCTATAATGATGGGAAACATATAAGATACATGCAGAGGGGAAAGGGTATAATCATTTCAAAGGGGAAGCCACTGGTAGATGCATTGAAGCTGAGCTCTAAATGAATCCAAGCAAAGTGAAATGCAAATATGATGAAAGATGTCATTCCATACATGGGGGACATCCACTACAGAGACACGAAGGTGTAAGACTATTGTGTACAAGGACAAAAAACATTGACTCTTGTAGCTGTTTCATAGAGTAAGTGAAGAGAAGTATAAGAAGATTGGAAAAGGAAGAATCCCCTGAGGTTTGTCACCTCTCCGCCATCCTCCACTCATCTCTCAAAATCATCCCATGAATCCAGTCTGGTGTCAAACCTGTTTTTCACTTTCATATTTCTTTTATATGTTCCCTTCTCTTCAATCATACAGCTACTACACTGGGGCTCCCCTCACACCAGGACTATTGCAATCTCCTGTTGGTGGGTCTGCCTGTCACCAGCCTCTCCCAGTCCACTCAATCATTCCATCAGCCATCAGGTAGATATCTCTAAAATGCAGCTCTGACTACACTATAGTTGGGCCCTTAATCAATAAAATCTATTTGTTTCCAATTATTTGTAAGAGTAAATTTGAATTTCTCTGTCATTCAAAGTCTTTTGTGACCTCCCCATGACCTTTCAATTCCTCTTACACCTTCTGTCCTCTTACACACTTTAGGTGCAGGTGCCCTTTGTATCCTTTGCTGATATTTGTGTGGTCCAGTACCATTTGGAAACCAACCATTAGTACAGACATTAGTACTTGAAAGTATAATTAATATCACTTTTCTCTACTTACACTGGTGAAAATTTCCACGAGGACACCCAAACCAATCTCTATCAACTTTGTTTATTCCCCACTTCCCTTTGTTTTTCCCTAGAGAATTTTCAAGAATAGGAGCAGGGACTGTTTTGTTTTTGTATCTTTGTATCTCAGGGATCAGTCTGTTAACTGGTAAGGACTAGGCATTTAATAAATATTTGACTGATATTTGGTGTGATTGGTTATTTTGGGTTAGATGGGACCATGTGTTATTTAGGTTGAGATGTCCAAGATGCTCAATACTCACTGACTACCTAGAAAAGGGAGGCATCTGCAGAGAGATAAGGACTCAGCACATGAGATCTGATGAGATCACCAATAGGGGGGATGTCAAATGATGAGAGAAGAGGATCTAGGTTCATTCATCGCTCAAATAAAAGTAGGAGTCTTTTGGAATACAGGCTAGATTGAGAATCCAGGGATGGGCCAGGGAATGATGGGACACAGATAAGGAAAAGAGCCCTCAAGTCTACCCCTGGTCTTGTGAAAATTATTTCCTAATGGTCTTTGTGTAGTTTATATTGTGCAAATTGCTTTTGTTTTACACTAGGGGGTAAAGGAAATATTTTTAATATTTTAAAATTTATTTAGAATATTATTTTCCCCAAATTATATATAAAAACAATTTTAATGTCCATTTTAGAACTTTGTCTTCCAAACTCTCTTCCGCCCTCCCTCTCTACCCACCCTTAAGATGGCAAGTAATTCAATATAAATTATACATGCATAGTCACGCAAAACATTTCCACATTAGTTAGGATGGGCTGTACTCCACTCTCACCTCAGTACAACGGACCTTTCCTACCAACCTTCTAAGCTGTCTTTGGGTGGAAAATGATTTCACCCTGTCCTTTTGTGGATTCTGCTCCTTGTTAAGGGCTAAGATTCTAGCTAAACTGTCTAAAATATCTAATGAGTGGTCGCCAATAAATTATAAGCTTTAGCAAGAGTTAGACTTTTAAGCATTTATTAAGGAGAATAAGAATTTGGTAAAGAGAGAGAGAAAGGCCTAGATTCCTATCTATTAAAGGGAGAGCACATTTCTAGCTCTGCTCTCCACCAGAGTCCAAAGGAAAGAGCACGAGACTGAGCGCCAGTCTCTTCCTTCCTCCTCCCACTCGCCCGCGTCACTTCCTTTTCCCAAAGAAAAGACTCCTGGTCTTGCCCTCAAAGACCTTCACTTCATGGGTGGAACTCTTCTACAGTAAGTCTCCAGCAGGTGGCGTCATTCCAATCGTTACATCCTCCAGGAATTGTCTTATGGCATTACTTGAAGGCATTTGGAGGCATCTTGGGGAGTCACTGCCTTTTTTCCACCATCTTGGCTCCTCCCCAAGGAAAGATTCTTTATATTTTTTTTCTAATTATTTTGAATTTAGAGATACAACCACACATCAAAAATCAGAGAACTTCCATATGCCCCAAAAAAGCACAAAAAGAAGCTTGTGTATGAGTCTGTGAATGAATATTTATTGACTTTGACTTTTAAATATATGTATATGTGTATATGTGTATATGTGTACATGTATTGTAACGATTAGAATGACACCACCTGCTGGAGAATTACTGTAGAAAAGCTCTGCCATGAAAGGAAGGTCTTTGAGGGAAAGACCATGCATCTTTTCTTTGGCGTCAGGAAGTGACGTTTGCTGGTAGGAGGAGGAAGGGGGAGCTGGGCGCTCTGCCTCTCTCTCTCTTTCAGAGGACGCTGGTGGAGAAGGGAGCTAGAAATGCACTCTCCAATATATTCGGTGGCATGGACATATATTCCATCCACCTATTTTAAGCCTGGCATACTGCATGGACAGTACATATTGCTCAAGTGTGGGAATGCTCATATCCCATCATTTCTCTGTTCTTTTATGGTAACCCCCATGATTATCTCAGGTGTCATGATAAATACAGTGTTGAATTTGGCCTTGACATCTGTGACCAATTATATTAGATTTTTAAATTTCTCATAATGGCATGAGGATAATTAGGCACATGATGCAAAAAATGATGAAACAAAGATAAAAATTATTTTAAAAAATTAACATCACAGCAATTGTCTTCTCAATGACCCTCTATAAGGGGGGACTATAGTAATATTAGTTTTAAAGAATATTTCAATTTCTGTTTTATTATATGTTTCATGTGTAACAACTAAGATTCTGAATTCCCTTAGACATGTTTTTGAGAACTTTCATTGTTTGATTTGATTATTGACAAAGCTATTTTAAAGTTGTGTTAAGCTCAATTTTGTAGGAAATTTTCCTGGCTGATTACCAGCATCCACACATCAACCCCTGAAAAGATTTCCATTCCACAACTACACCTAGAGGACATCTGAGAAAAGACTTTCAGAGACTTTAAATTAACAATTTTGTTTTGTTGTTGGTTTTTTTTTTCTTTTTCTCTTTCTGTTATAATATACACCATCTGTTACATGTACTCTCTGCAGAGGCCCTCCCTTTGCAAGACCAATGTCAAAGCGCCGGTTCATGAGGACAAAAAAAATCACCCCTTTGGACAAAACTTTCCTCTCTCCTGTACAAAAAATAATTATTCATAACTATAACTAACCTGGAAAATTATATATAATTGGATTTATTAAAAATTATGATTACATGAAAAATGATAAATTTAGAAAAATTATAATTGGGGCCATAAGTCCTGCCGCGGTCGCCATTCAAATGTTAGAATATTTTTGAATTGACTAGCCTAATTTGGGGGGCTAAAGCTGACTGGAGGACTAATCTGGGACTTGTGACTATTTGGCTATCTGACTGCGTTTAATTTAATGTGGGCCGTTGATAAAGTTCCACCACACTGCTCCCAAACGGATAAACTAAAGATTAAGAAGGCTCTTAACTAAATAATCAAAGCAGACTCTATTCAAGAGATACTATTTCAATTTAGGAATACAGGGAAATAAAGTACAACCTGACTGTTTTCCTGCGGTCTCTTTCCACTGCGTCTCTTTCGCACCTGCTGCGCTTGGAACTTCTTGAATACAATAAGGGCCTTAGCCGCCTCTGGCCTCAGGGCATGTTACACTTTCCCTAGTTTGTATTAAGGCCTGTAACCTTCTGTCTGTCTACTCTGTCAGTTTGCCTTTCGGCCTCTCTTTTGCCTGCTCCTTGTCCTTCTCACCTTCTCTTGCGTCCTTGTAGCCCTGTCTCTAGTCTCCAATCTTTACCGTCTCCTCAGCCGTCTCTTGACCTCTTCTTGTCTGTCCGAACCCCTGAGTCTTGTCTATTTAGTCCGTCCTCAGCCTGTCCTCTAGTCTGTCCTTCTTTATCTAGTCCGTCTCCTTCCTCATCTCCTTCCTTTTTCTATCTAACTCCTAGGTCTATATATACCTTTTTTTCTCTCCACTCAAATCTAGGGGTTTCCTTCGCCCCCACAGACCAAGCTAATCCGCCAGCCAGAGTTACAGCTGGTGGGGGAGGGGGGGTGCTCTCGAGCCTTATGACTCAGCACAGGCCATCCAGGATCCTTCAGATAGCTCCACTCAGGTTGGAGGGAGCTGGGGGCTTTTTTTTTCCCCCAGCTGTCTGACCTGGCGTCTTGTATAGTCCACAGGGCTTTTTTGCTCAGCTGAAGCTGAGGAGGAGGGGGAGAAACCCTGAGGGCCTAAGGCTTTCTAATCTCAGCCTAAAGGTAGGGTCCCCAAATCAAAATAAATTTCCACACTCCCTTTTCTATATTGTTATTAACATATTGTTAGTTAGCATAGGCTATTATATTCTGTTATTTTTGACTGTTTCATCAAGGAAATGCCCCATTTCTTGAAGAAACAAAGCAGGGACTGTAACAATTGGAATGATGCCACCTGCTGGAGACTTACTGTAGAAAAGCTCTGCTATGAAAGGAAGGTCTTTGAGGGCAAGACCAGGAGTCTTTTCTTTGGTGTCAGGAAGTGACGTTTGCTGGTGGGAGGAGGAAGGGGGAGCTGGGCGCTCTGCCTCTCTCTCTTTCTTTCAGAGGACACTGGTGGAGAAGGGAGCTAGAAATGTGCTCTCCCTTTAATAGATAGGAATCTAGGCCTTTCTCTCTCTCTTTACCAAATTCTTATTCTCCTTAATAAATGCTTAAAAGTCTAACTCTTGCTAAAGCTTATAATTTATTGGCTACCACTCATTAGATCTTTTAGACAGACTAGCTAGAATTTTAGCCTTAACAGAATATACACATGCACACATAAATGTATACATACACATAGGCATGTGCATGTGCATGCACACATGCATATATACATAATACAAATATATACATATATGCACATATATACATATGCACATACACAAACATATCTCTATCTCTACCTCAATCTATCTCTCTATTTTGTACTTTGGGTCTATTACTTCTTAGTCTAGATTTGGATTCCATGTCTCATCAGAGGTCCTCTGAAGGCAGACTTAGTACATTCTTTAGAATTCTTCAGATTTTCAAAGTTGTTTGTGTTTATGATACTGTTGTCCTCTCAGATGTTATTTTCTTGATTCTGCTTCCTTGACTCTGAATCAGTTTATATTACCCAGGATTCTCTGAGAATTTTCATCTGCAGTGTCATATGATGCAATGTCATTCCATTATTTTTATTTACCATAATAAGCACAGCCAGGCACTAATTGTCTAAAGGAAAATCTAGGATACCTCCTTAGATTTTTGTTCTTTTCTTTTCTTTTTTTCCTTTTTAATCCCTTCTTCAGGATTTGAAAGTTGACTTTACTATTCAATAATTCCCCCTTGTTCTGATCCTCCCTCTTAACCATCTCCACCCCAATCCTTGCTAATTTCCAAATTAAATTATCTTCATGGAAAGAAAAATTGACTCCAGTGGAATTGATGTGGACCCAGAGAAGGAAGGAACATAGAAGAGAAAAAGAACAAGGCCAAGGTCAGATCATGGGGGAGGTGGGCAGAGGGGTGAAAGCATCATCTGGTACAATGGACCACCTAGGTGGGGAGATAGCCCTGGATTTCAGCTGAGTTAGACATTGGAGGCAGTAAGTAAACAACTGAGTAGTATCTTACCAAGCAGGTCTTGTAAGTCTATGTGTGATAAACTATGAGACCATGGGGAACAGGCCTTTCCAGCAGATGCAGTGAGATCACTGGTAAGAAAACATGATTAGAAGATCAGCTTAAAACAGTACAGGAACACACTCCTGCTCATGCTCTTGGGGATTCAGCCATGCTGGCCATCTCCACCCTCACAGACATATTTCAGTTCCCATGGCAGTGCAAGGATATGTCACTCATACTTTGGGCTTCTTCTCCAGAGGGAAGCTACTACTTCTGGTGACAGGCATAGTTCATGGGTCTGTCCTCCCTTCTACCATAGCTCATGAGCCCTTGTTTGTGTTCTTTCCCTTCTAACAATTAATTAATAGAAAAAGAAAGTTAAAGAAAATTATTTCTTCTCAGATGACATGCCAGGAACAATAATTGTCGATCATGCCCCTCATATCCCTAAGGAACACTTTCCCAGAAACACTAGCCCAATCCATGGGAAGGGGGCATAGGATTAGAGCTGGATGGTAGAGAAGCACCTATGTGGATGTGTATATGAGTGAGTATAAATTATTATATACATACTTCTGCTTATCAATTCTTTAGACAATTTTGGTTTTCAAGGAGCTGTTTTCTTCCTTAATTTTTTATGTCTCCCATAGGCAAATTAGAAAAGGACAGAATACTTTTTATGTCATAGTAAACTATATTTATATAATATTTTAAAGGGAGATTTCCTTGCAAAACACCCACAAGGTTGATTATTGCAACAAGAATAATAGCTAATATCTATGTAGTACCTTATACCTGACAAAGAATTTTCTTCACAATAGCCCAGCAAAGTTAAGTACCACCACCACCACCATCCGCATCATCCATCCTCATCTTACTTTGCTCTTGCCTCTGATTTAGTTTTGTTCCCCAATTATTATTGCTGTTTCCCTCCATCATATTTGCTCCCCATGATATTTACTCTATTTTCTATCTTATTATTATTTCCCTCCTCAAAAGTGTTTTGCTTCTGACTTCCCTACCTCAATCTTCCCTCCCTTCCTTCACCCTTTCCCCCTTATACCCTTCCCCTCCCACTTTCCTGTAGGCCAAGATATATTACTATACCCACTTGAGTGTTTATGTTATTCCCTCTTTGAGCCAATTCTGAGCCATTCACTCTCTCTTTCCCCCCCATCTTCCCCTCTTCTCCATTAGATTTTTCTTGCTTCTTTTATGTGAGATATTTTACTCCATTCCACAGCTCCCTTTCCCTGTCTCCCAGTTCAATTCTCTCACCCCTTAATTTTATTTATTTCTTTTTTAAAAAACAAAGTGACTTTTTTTATTCCATAAATTATTTATTGGTGGACTATGGGCTACAGATATTTGATGGAGAGAAGATTTTATTGGTCTTTCAATTCCTTCAGTCTTCTGATGGCGGATTTGACTGTAACTGCAGAGGTGGTATTATAGGTCCATACACAACCAGCTACTGTTTTCATACAGGATCCACAATGCCAGATACCCACAGCCCATCTCTTCATTTTGGTCTTGCCACAGAAGGAGCAGGTATACTTGGCCTGCTGGCTAATTTCAATTTTCTTCACCATTTTTCTGAGGGATGCACCATAACGTGTTCCATATTTACCAACAATTCTGACCTTCTTGGTGCATTTAGCCATGTTGCCAATCATGGGCCCAGAACTTGAAGAGGCCCCTTAATTTTATTTTAAAGATGTCATCATGGGGCAGCTAGGTTACACAGTTGACAAAGTACCAGCCCTGGACCCAGGAGGCCCTAAGCCCAAATCTGGCCTCAGACACAAGCCACTCATTAGCTGCTCAACCCTAGGCAATGCATTCCACCCTGACTGCCCTCATCACCTACCCCACTACCATTAACAAATGGTAACTTGTTTCCCTGATTTTAGAGTTTTACTTATCACTTGCCTTTTCATCCTTGCTGTCATCTAATTATTTAATTTTTCCCCTCTCTTTACACCTCAGCTAAATAATTCAGGTTTATCCCATTCCTCTGCTGACTTTCAAATTCTTTTTTTCTATTACTTAAAATTTTTATTTATGTACATCTAAAATATGATAAATTTCCCCCATTCTCTTCATCATTTAAGAATAGAAATTAATTGATGGCACAGTAATGTTTTGTGCCAAATGTTTTTAGTCTTTCACTGAATAAATACACATTTTCAGAAAGCTAATACCTTTATCTATTTGCTATCAACTGATAATATGGGGACAGACTGATGGGGACTCATGAAATAGTAGAAATAGGAGAAATCTCTTCCCCCAAAACCATACCTCTATACTGCTTATGTTCCCCAAATTCTCTGGTAGCATTTAGGGACTTGAAATATTCTTTACTCCCTTTCACTTCCAGATTCTTCTAACATTATTCAGTAATTCTTCTCCTCTGAGATTCACAATATCCAAATCATTTTCTCAACTCAACTCTGATTGCCCTTCTTTATTAATTAACAAAATATTCACCTTCTTCAATGTATTTAGTCCTCTCAGTCTTCTTCTTGTTCCCACTTTCTCTAGTCTAAAAAAATAAGGTAAGAAAGTGAGAAGACATCCCTATCACACTGTTCTGCAAAGGGGAACTCTATGAGTTTGGTACATTGCACATATTTTCAGACTTCTATAATGCATGAACTAGGTTTGCTACTTTACTTCATCTTTTTTTCCCTTTTTCCCCTAAAAAATATCATTACTTTTATGGGAAGATGTTCTATGAATGTGAAGTAGAGAAGGCATACTGGAAGAAATTCTGAGGACATAAAAACTCAAAAATACAAATAAAATATAATTTAAAAGAGTGATGTCCCTCACTCTTTAATTAACCATGCTTAATTTACCTCAGTTATTTTAACCTATTCATATATGGAATAATCTTCCATTTTCTGACTTTAAGCACGTCACTATAATTTCCTGGGCTCCAGTTTCCTCATCTATAAAATGAAGAGATTGGAAGAGATCACCACTAAGCTCCCTTCTATCAGTAGATCCATGATCTGTGATCATTTAGATCATCTCAAATGGGATTTTCTTTAATTTATCCACATTCTTCCTATAGGATCACACTCACCACTGAATATACTCTGGATGTGGTCTGACATAGGTGACATAGGCAAGGTACAGTAACACTATAACAGCCTGTGTTCCAAAACCACTTCTTGAAATATAAATGACGATCTCAGCAGTGTTTGGGGTTATTGTCTCACCACATTGTTTACATCTCAAGTTTCCACTCATTAAAACCACCAGATCATTAGATTAAAAATTGACAGTGATGTCAGTAATCTGATAAATGTGTGTGTGTGTGTGTGTGTGTAATTATGCACGTATATCTGTATTCATATAGGGATATATTTTTTGTTCAGACCATCTGTTATGTCTGTAATGCACTACCTCTTGATCTTTGCCTCACAGTGTTCCTCCATTTATTCAAGGCCCTACTCACTCACATTCTTTGAGTCTTTCCTGATTCCCCAGCCCCTAATGCCTTCCCTCTCACATAAGCATGTATCTACTCACATGTATATGTTTATTTTACATTAAGCCTATGTCTATTTACTCTACATAATCATAGCCCTATGTAGATGTTGTCTCACCTGAAAGAAGAGAAGATCTATGGTAACCTTTCTGTCTTTGAATCCCCAGGAGTTAACTTACAATCTGGTCAATATCTCATGCTTAATCAATGTTTGTGATTGCTATGGACAAGATAGGACTGATGACCATTAAATAGCAGGAGTTCGGGGCAACAAAACCCTACAAGAGTTGGTGCTAAACCAATGATGTAACTCATTAGAAGTCAGGAAAACTAGATTTCAAAACCTGCCATAGACATTTATTAGCTGTGTGAACCTGAGCAAGTAACAAGCTCCCTTTACTTCCCTTTTATCATCTTTAAGATGGGAATTATATAGAAAGTACCTCCCATGTTGTCAGGAGGATCAAATAAGAAAATAATAGTAAAATCCTTTGCAAAGCTGAAGATGATATAGAAATGATAGCCACTGTTGTGGTTTTTGTTGTTATTGTGGTTGTTGTTACCATTTTTATTTACCCCAAGAGAGCAGAAAATGAGACATGTCAAAGTCATACCACATATGAAACATGTGCTAAACAACCAGGTGACCAATGGGTGTGAGGTTGAATCCTATTGGGCCATGGTATAAGGCCTTTGGCCCATTCTTGGTCTTTCCAGGGTAAATTTTTTTGTTTTTGTTTTTGTTTTTATGGGGGACCCAGTCATTTCCAGGAAAGTCCTGGTATTTTTGTCCTTGATTCCCTTCAGGGGCCTTCAGAACTACATATTCATAACACAAGAACACCCTGATCCCCTCAGTGCTAAGCCTTGAAGGACTATGGTCCTTCTTTGAGGAGTATAAGGGGAAAAAATTGTGCTGCCTGGGTTTGGGGATGTGAGGCAGTGGGGCTGGCATCCTGGGTCAGCCAATAGTCCTCCTACCTTTTTTCCTCTGTCCAAGTGAGGATGGGAAGCCCAAGACAGAGCTGGAGACCCACTATGGGCACCACAGTCAGTTTCGTGCTCTTCATGTGGGATAAAAACTGGAAGCCCAAAATATAAATAAAAATGTTTATTGTTAAAAAATAATAGTCAAAATTACTTATTTGTCCAGTCATAATTAAAACAATGTCACTGTTATTGTATACAATGTTCTCTTGTTTTTGCTCATTTCACTATATTATTTTGTGTAAGTCCATGTTTTTTCTAAAATCATTGAGCTCATCATTTCTTATACCACAGTTGTATTCCATCACAATCATATACCACAAGTTCTTCCCAAATGATGGGCATTCCTTCAATTTTGAGTTATTTTCCACCATGAAGAGAGTTTCCATAAATATTTTAGAATGTATTTTTGTTTTTCTTTTTTCTATAATCCACTTTGGAAATAGACAAAGTAGTGGAATTTCTGGGTCAAGGCATATAGGTAGTTTGATAATGGGGGGGGGGGACAGGAGGCAGCTAGGTGGCGCAGTGGATGAAGCACTGGCCCTGGATTCAGGAGTACTTGAGTTCAAATCCGGCCTCAGACACTTAACACTTACTAGCTGTGTGACCCTGGGCAAGTCACTTAACCCCCTTTGCCCTGAAAAAAAAAATAATGGGGGGAGACATAATTCTGAATTGTTCTCCAAAACTGTTGAACCAGCTCACAATTCCACCAACAATGAATTAGTGTCCCAGATTTTCAACATCCCTTATAACAGTTTTCTATTTCTCCTTCGATCACTGTAGCCAATCTGGTATATGGAAAATAATATCTTGAGGTTGTTTTAATTTGCATTTTTCTCATCATTAATGATTTAGAGTACTTTATATGAGCATAAATTGTATCAATTTCTTCATTTGCAAACTCCTTGTTCATATCTTTTGACCATTTATCAGTTGGGGAATGATTCATATTCTTACAGATTTGAAAATTTTCAGTATATATTTGAGATATGAGTTCTTTTTCTGAGAAGTTATCTATAACTTCTCCCTAATATTCTGCTTTTCTTCTGTTCTTGCCACATTTGTTTTATTTGTAGAAAAACTTTTAATTTTAATGTAATCAAAATTATCTATCTTACACCTTACTTAATTCTTTATCTCTATCCATTTATTCATAAATGGTTTACTGTTCTACAAGCTTGATACTAACTAAATATGTTCCACTTTCTTTTTAAATTTCATTTGTGATATATAATTAAATATTATACATATATCAAACTTAGATATAATATACTCATACACATATATATGACATATAATGTATATTTTCTATGTTATTCATTTAGATATATCTAGATATATTCTAATACATATAACTTAGTATTTTAAATCCTTCCTCTTTTTTATAAACAGGAAGCTTTCTTTTAGTATATGGTGTGAGATGTTGGTCTATACCTACTTTCTGCCATACTGTTTTCCAGTTTTCCCAGCAGTTTTTGTTAAATCTTTGTTAAATAATGAGTTTTTGTTCCAGAATCTTGGATCTTTAGTTTTATCATTGTGAGAATTAGAGTGCCACCAACCTGCTGAGAAAGACATTGCAGGGAAGTTTTGCCCTGAGGAGAAAGCATGAGGTGACCTTTCTGGGGTTTTGAAGGTCGGATTGGCATCCCAAAGTTCCCTGGTATCCAGAAGTTACATCTATAGAACTGCCTGCAGTCATGTCAATCAAAGTTATCAGCCAATTAGCTTGGAGCTGTGTGTGTGTGTGGACAGCCCTGCTTCCTGTTTCACAGAAGGCTTCTGGGAGAAGTGGCAGAGGAGCATGGTCGTTTCATGCAGGAACCATCTGTTGGCAGCAGGAGAGATTCACACTCTTAGATAGCTAAATGAAGGCTGCTTTACCCCTCTCTATATACTTTAATAAATGCTTAATGCTCAAAGACTGGTGCTATAGCTTCTAATTTAAGGCAACCATTCATTAGATATATATTTTTTTTTTGGTGAGGCAATTGGGGTTAAGTGATTTGCTCAGCTAGTAAGTGTTAAGTGTCTGAGTCCGGATTTGAACTCAGGTCCTCCTGAATACAGAGTCGATGCTCTATCCACTGTACCACCTAGCTGCCCCCATTCATTAGATTTTAAAGATCACAGCTAGAATTTTAGGCCTCATAGTTTTGGCAAGCCAGCCAGGAGAATGCTGAACCCTTTGATCTTCTGATCTTCCAGTTTGGTAAGAAATTTTCCCCATTTTCACATGTGCCTGCCCCTTTAAATTCTCAATTGTGTTTCTCTTACCTGCTAAGTACCTAAGTACCTCTTAAGTACCCTTTTTCTAATTTTAGCCTCCTATTTCCACTTGTCTCTCCTTTTTATGATTTCTAATGGATCAAAAAAGCCTCCTGAGTTTTAGCGTCTTAAGCTTCTTTTCCTGGTTGTTCACCCAGGTCAGGATTGACATGTGTTTATACTTGTTCCTTATGAATTTGAATGTTTTATTCCTATTTTAATTTTTATTCTTACTTTTCTTTGTGTTATAGTGGGAAATTTTTGAATTACAAAAAGGGGACTGATAATGCATACCACATAGTTCTGGGGCCCCCCCTTGAGAAAATAATCACAGCATGGGACTTATATAAGCTCATATAACCAAACAAATGGTTAGAGAATGGATCTTTTGACCACTTAACACTGAAAACTCTACAAATGATCCTGCACTTTGAGTCCTCCAAAGATTTAACTTATTGGAACCTCTGGAATGTAGCAAGTAAGGAATTGACCAAAAAGAGGGAAAAAGAGGGGGAATCCAAGCCTGAACTTGAATGCAAGTCTGTCTCTC
This sequence comes from Dromiciops gliroides, assembly GCF_019393635.1. NCBI lineage: Eukaryota > Metazoa > Chordata > Mammalia > Microbiotheria > Microbiotheriidae > Dromiciops > Dromiciops gliroides. Next base: position 659,155,038 of record NC_057863.1, on the reverse strand, counting down.
AGGCTGAAACATCAACCAAGGAAATAAAAAAGGAAAAAAGAGAAAATTCATGTGTAGAGGAGACAGGGAGGATAAAAATCCTTCCCTTTAAGAGATCCCCACCCAATATAAAAGGGGTATTGTAGTGAAGCTCAGGCAATATATACCTTTTGGCCCCAAAGATTTAACTTTATGGAAATGAGAAATTCCTAAATTTGATGAGGATCCCACAGCAGTTATCATCCAGTTTAGGGCAATTTTCAGAGGATATCAGCCCACTTGGAATGATGTTAATGATCTCATGGAAACAATATTATCCCCAGGGGAAAGAGCTGATTTAATAGCTGCAGCAAATTCCTTGGAAGCAATGGGTAAAGTTGACATTGGATGGCCTGTAGAAGGCCCTGACTGGGATCCCAATATCCCTATGCATTTTGATATGTTGAAAGATGCAAGGGAAACATTGTTGAAGGCAATGGAATCCTGTGCTAGGAAGACTGATAACTGGCAAAAATTTATAGATAAAGTTCAGGGACCTGATGAAAGACCTAACAGATTCTATGACCGGTTGTGTAAGCATGCCAGGCAATATGCTAGACTAGACCTATTAGACGCTAGAGATGCCCATATTATCTGTTCTCATTCTATACACCAGTCTTTACCAGAAATATGGAAATATTTTGAAAGGCAGTGTCCAGGCTGGAGTAGTTTGAGTCCTGACAGACTTAAAGAAATAGCAACATATATTTATGAAGGAAATGAGAGGGAAGAAAGGAACAGACAAGGCACTTTAGCTCCACTACAGGAAACAATGAGGCAGCGAGGCTGCGCAGTTGAGAATCACTATCAACCCCAGTATCTCTATCAACCCCCTAAATTTTGCTATTACTGCAATAAACAAGGACACTTTATGTGGTTTCATAGGACTATGATACGAGAACAGAACCAAAACAGATATAGTTTCTTTCAGAGGAATACAGAGAGGCAGAACCAAAATAGATATAATTTCTCTCAGAAGAGTACAGAGAGACAGAACCAAAATAGACATAGATCTTTTCAGGGGGCTACAGACAGATGGACACAAAACAGACCCTTTCAGAGAGATGTAGGTGAGCAGAATGAAAACAGTTACAGGCTCTCTCAAAGGGGTACAGATCAGAGAGATATAGAGGATTGATGGTATATGGGGGGAGGGGGTGAGAGGAAAGATTTTACCTTTCCAGACCCTGGAATTTTTAGCCCTCTTGTGCCAGTACATTCCCCTCTCCAAAGTAAGGAATTCCATGTAACCCTTAGGGTTGGAGATACTTATTATGATAGTTTATTAAATACAGAAGCCTCAAGATCAGTCCTAGTGAGCAAACCTGACCCTGAATGTACACCTATTGGATCTCTAAATGTAGTTGGTATTTCAGGAAAAGCCCAATCAGTTGCAAAATTAACCCCTTGCATAGTGAATCTGGGCCCATTAACATTAGAACATTCATTCCTACTTATGCCTGACTATTGCTAATGGAGAATTTATTAAAGATCTCCTATCTGCCTTAAAACTCCCATCTGCCTTAGCTATTGTTCATTGTCCTTCTCGTACTGGAAAAAGCGATCCTGTTTCAAAAGGGAATGAACAAGCTGCTGCTGCTGCTAAGCTTGCTGCTTTGGAAGCCCCAGAACATGTATTTAATCTTTCTTCTGATGATGATATTTCCATTTCTCTTATGATATGTCTGAAGTAGAGAAGTGGAAAAAGAAATTCAAGGCTAAAGAAGTCAGTGGGGTCTGGGTGACTCCAGAAGGGAAGCCACTTCTCCCTTGGAGCTTCTCTCATCAGGTATGCCTCTCTATTCACAGAAAATGCCATTTTGGCACACAAGGAATTGTGGACTCAGTAAAAAGGGTTTGGATTGCCCCTGGAGTCACTAATGTGGCCTCCAGGGTTTATGCCTCTTGTTCAGTCTGTCAGACTTATAATCAACATGCTCTCTGGGCTAAAGTTTATGGAGGGCATCCTTTAGCATATACACCTTTTGAGCATCTACAAATTGATTATATCACAATGCCTAAGGCAGGAAATTATAAGTTTTGTCTTGTTATAGTTGATCAACTCACTCAGTGGGTAGAAGCTTTTCCATGTTCCCAAGCCATAGCTGCCTTTGTTGCCAAAACCCTTCTTAAAGAGATTGTTCCTTGCTTTGGCCCACCAGCCCACATTGATTCTGACAGAGGCACACATTTTACTGATTCTGTTCTATCACAAATTTACTCTTTCTTGGGATTTACTCCAAAAATTACATACACATTACCACCAACAAAGCTCAAGCCAGGTAGAATGTATGAATAAAGAGCTTAAGAGCATGATTGGCAAATTGTGCACTGAAACTCATTTGATGTGGACCAATATTCTCCCCTTGGCACTGTTCTATTTGTGCAGCAGGCCAAGAGAATTACATATATCACTTTATGAGATGCGTTTTGGCCATCCTCCTATCCAAGCAAAACCTTTTCCCCCAGTATATCATTGGTGGGGGGAGATACCTCTGTGGCTTCCTATATACAGGAATTACAAACCTGGCTACGTGAACTCCATGAGGCAGGGACAACAGGACAGGCTGGCCCCTTGGACTTCTCCTTACATGATTTGAAACCAGGAGACAGTGTATATATCAAAAATTTTCAGAGGACTAGTGGGACCCAGCCAGCTTGGGAAGGTCCTTTCCAGGTATTGCTAACAACTCCCACTGCCATCAAAATCAGAGAGAAGGACTCTTGGATCCATTGCTCCCACATAAAACTAGTACCAGCACATGTAGACCATTGAATTTCATGGTCTCTTATTCTTCCATGTGTATTTTATTCTATTCATCTATCTCTCCAATGTTGAACCAATGCAAGATGGTTGTGATTCTCTGGGTGTATCATGCTCCCATATTCTAAATGGTTTGTTTTTTTTCCAACTGGTTATTTGATCAAATTCTAGAAAGTATTTCCCTGGCAAATTGGTTGCCATGGTAAGTATAAATTAATTATAGAAGTATTATTTTTGATAAGCATATTTTTAAAAAGAGGGGAACATTTGCAAAAGTTTTTTCATATTCCTGTAATCAAATTTATTATTGCCATAAATAGGGACATACTTTGCAAAATAATAATATGTGATTTGGAGATTTTACATATTGAAATTTAAAAAATGTTCTAGACTTAAAAAATTAATTTTTAAAAAGTCAGTTCAAATGTTACATAGGGATTTCTTTTTTATGTTATTACGACTACATTTTGAACTCAATAGTATGGGCTTATTTTTGTAGAGATTCTTATTCTTTTAAGATTGTGTTTTAACTTGTATTAAAATATGTTCTGATTTTTTACAAAAGTAATTGTATACTTAGTAAAAAAAGTCATTTGGAATTATTGCATAATTGTATATTATATTCTGTGTCAAGGCACATTCACATTTTTCGCAATCATTATTATCCTCAACTTTAAAATCCATATGAGACTTTCATTATGGGAATTTATCATTTAAGACATTAATTGCCTTCATTCTGAGTTACCAGATGCCAGTTAGCCAAGATGCCAGCCAATCACAAGAGGAATACATACAAGAGCAGACATTGAACTGTCACATGAAGGGAGACATGCATGAATCCAGGCACTGCATTGCCTTGGTAAAGGCTGAGAAAACAGCTATTGGCAAGCGTCGAGGTTGGATTTTCTTGGTTTAATTTTCCCCCACATGGCACCAGGTGTCCAGGCTTTGCCATCTCATTTGACACCTGACTTCACTTCTCTCTCCTATATGCCTGATGTCATGGACATCTCAATCCTATGCATCTGATTAAGCCTGACTCAGTTATTTCTCTGTTCTTTTATGGTAACCCCCATAATTATTTCAGGTGTCATGATTAATACAATATTGGATTTGGCCTTGACATCTGCTACCAATTATATTAGATTATTTAATTTCTCATAATGGCATGAGGACAATTAGGCAGATGATGCAAAAAGTGATGAAACAAAGATAAAAATATTTTCTAAATTAATGTCACAATTGTCTTCTCAATTTATCTTCTACAGGGGGGGAGTGTAGTAATATTAAGTTTTAGAGAAAGTGTAGAAATATTAAGCTTTAGAGAATGTTTCAATTTTGCATGAATCACAATGGGGAGTGTGAGAATTGGAGCACCACTAACCTGCTGAGAAAGACATTGCAGGGAAGTTTTGCCCTGAGGAGAAAGCATGAGGTGACCTTTCTGGGGTTTTGAAGGTCAGATTGGCATCCCAAAGTTACCTTGTGTCTGGAAGTTTCCCGGTGACATCTATAGAACCACCAGTAGTCATGTCAATCAAAGTTACCAGCCAATTAACTTAGAGCTGAGTGTGTGGATGGCCCTGCTTCCTGGTTCACAGGGGGCTTCTGGGAGAAGCATCAGAGAAGCACAGTCCTTTTGTGCAGGAACCATCTGTTGGCAGCAGGAGAAATGTGTGCTCTTAGATAGCTAGATAAAGGCTGCTTTCCCTCTCTATATATACTTTAATAAATTCTTTTTTTTTTTGAGGCAATTGGGGTTAAGTGACTTGCCCAAGGTCACACAGCTAGTAAGTGTTAAGTGTCTGAGGCCGGATTTGAACCCAGGTACTCCTGAATCCAGGGCCGGTGCTCTATCCACTGCGCCATCTAGCTGCCCCTTAATAAATTCTTAATGCCCAAAGACTGGTGCTAAAATTTCTAATTTAAGGTGACCAACTCATTAGATTTGAAACATCACAGCTAGAATTTTAGACCTTACATCATATACTAGATTTTATATCTCCTTTTATATGTAGGCCATATATCCATTTTTACTTTATTTGGGGAAATGGTGTAAGATATTGATCAATGTCCAGTTTCTTCCATACTGCTTTCTAGTTTTCCCACCAATTGTTACCAAATAATGAATTTTTATCTCAAAATTTTGAGTCTTTATGCTGCATTCTTATGTATTATATAACCATCTACTATGTTATTTTAATGATGTGATGAAAGACTTCTCTTTAAAACCTTACTTTTTTCACACATACTCTCCTGATTTTTTCAAAACACCTTTTATTCCTTATATTTTTAGACCACTGATGCTCTTTTATTTTTTTCACTGTCACTCAGTGTGTGTGTGTGTGTATACATACATATATATACACATATGCATATGTACTTATGTGTATATGTGTACATATACACATACATGTCTGTATGTATGCACATGTAAAATGTGATATGATATATAAACCATACTATATCATATAATATATAATATTATGTATATAATATGTAATCAAAAGAAAAACAGAGACTCCATATGCATATGTTTATCTAGCCCTAGTCATATTTAAGAAAAAAACTTTTTTTTTCAATTTTTACTCTTTGATTAACATTTAGATATATTTAAATTTTGTTGCCTAATCAGTTTGTATTTTGAATACCCTGCTCACTTCTGTGTTCTTTTGAAGGCATGATTCAAATTATTTCCTTTCACCAAACATACAAAATTTTCTTTGAATGTTTTTCTTTTATCTCTCCCCCACCCTGTTTGGAACACCAGTTGGTTTTCATTATTTTTTGGAATATTACATTATAATTTCCTTTTGACTTTTTTGTAACCACAGAGGAAGTTTATGCTAGTCTGACTAGATTATTTTGGATTTAAAATGTGATTGTCCTTGCTGAAAATTTATCCATTGATATTGTAGTTTTGAAATTTCACTTCTGTGTTTCCTACTGCGTCAATTTGGTGTTTCTTCTTCTTCTTTTTTTTTTTTTGTCTTATAAAAGGAGCAATTTGCAACACAATTTTATTGAAAATACTTGAGTACAATATTAGAGGAAATAACAGGAAATTCATTTTGTAACAGTGACCTGATCAACATAAGCACCACAAATGATACAATTCTTGGACAGTAACAATAGCTAATAAAGGAATGATATGGTATAAATACTTAAGTGATTGATATGACAAAGTTTTGGGGTGAGCAACTTTGGTATGATCATGGTTCTCTAGTCATATTATTTGGAAAGTGACATAAGCTGGTTCTCCATGCATGCAGCAATATTGGATATCAATGAAAGAAAGCTAATTTCATTTCCTGTGGGCCAATCTAAAGAGACCCAAAGGAAACAGAAAACCTAAAAATACCAGTGTCTTCTCTTGAGGCAACCTTTACAGACTATTTGATCTTACACATATATCTGATTCTACTTGTACATATGTAAACACAGCCATATTTAACATCATAAATTTATTTTTTAAATAGGCAAAAACAAAAATAATGTTCAATAAAGAATAAAACAATGCTTTCTCATCAGAGCAGGCTGGCTATGTAGATTTCATCCTGTTTTGTGCTAGAGGATAAAATCAATTCTGGACATTTTCATTTCAATGGGTTTCAAGTATTCTGAATTGGCAGCTATACTATTCTCACTGCACTCCAACAACACAAACATAAATAACTGCACTAACTCTTTTGGGATAATTTGGTGTTTCTTCTAATTCACTAGTGTTCTGTGGAGTCTCTTAGTCTATGTTTTGTCATATCCTTCTACTTATTTCTTCAAATTATATGTAAGATTACTTGGAATATGTCATCAAATGTTCTTTTTCATGATGTTTTTAAGAAGATATATAATCTGTAGATTATTAATGGGAATCCTATCTTTCAGCTCAGTTTTTTTTTTATTGTCCCTTCTCTGGCCCAGTGACTCCATTGATTTGCTGGAGAGCTGGGGATAGATGTGAAGAGATCTTTGAATTGGGGGCCATGGAGGGCAGGATAGGAAAGCAGAGCACAAGGAGAGGGCTCCCAGATAGATCAAAACCAAAGCAACTGTGCTGTCCCTTCCTCTCTGTCTTTGGCCATGACTTGTGTTGGTGGGTGTGAGTGGAGGACCATGTCCATTGTGCCATATCAGATTTGTCTGACCAAAAAAGGCAGAGTAAAAGGAAAAAGGGGGCTCCATCTTTCACCTTCAAATTTCCGTAATACCTGATCCACACAGATGCCATCCAAGTGCAACTCTGGAGGAGCAAGAAGAGTTTAGAAGGCTGAAGCTGGAGAAATGATGGGTATGAGGAAAAGAAGGATGGTGAGGGATGGGGGCTTTCTCGAAATCCCAGGGATTAGTTCCATTTTTTTAGTAATAATTTATTGTTTCCCCAATTATATGTTAAAATGTGATTTTATTTTTAAATATGCCTTTTAATGTTTTTTGTTCTATAACTCATCAGTTATCACTACCAACTTTCCCTCAACATAACAAATACTATTTTTAAAATGTAAAAAACAAAACAAAATAAGTTTAGGATAATTGACCAATTGTGAGAAAATAATAGGATTTGGCAGATACCCAAAGGCCCCACTTGAGATTAATTTAGAACTGATTGAATTAAGTGAGATTGATTGAGAGTGATTGACTTTGCTGATTAACCTACTTAAAGTTAATTCAATTAAAGCCACACCTAGCTGATTCCCAAGAGACAGTGTTCTCAGAGGCTGTGGACTATGCCATCAACACAGTACCACCCTCAAGTCCAGTGAACCAATGGATTTGGGTGACACTAATCAATCAGCTTGAAGCAGTGTATAAGGACCACCTCTCCTCCAGACCTATAAAAAGCTTCCATACTCAGTTTGTTCCAGCAGTTCATGATTGAAGCAGGCTAGTGGTGGAGGACTTGAGGAAGAACCAGACCAGGCTGGAACTCTAGGCTAGATAGGCCTTTTCTTAACTTTCTGATCTCCATGGGTTCTCTTTTTACTAATACCTAGTATGCTTTAATAGATGCTTAATGCCCAAAGACTGGTGCTAAAGCTTCTAATTTAAGGTTACCACACATTTAGATTTTAAACATCACACAATACATGGAAAAGAACTTAAAACATGTTCAATGTGTAACACCTGTAGACTATGGACACCTGACCTCCACAAAGGGGTGTTTGGGGCGGGGGGGGGGGGGGAGGGCATCTACTAATAGAATAAAAAATAATGACACATTAGCTAATAAAAGCTAACCCTCACACAGCTATTGCTATATGATATACGCTATACCTAATGCTTTATAATCATTATTTCATTTTGTTCTCATAACCCTGAAAGGTGGGTATTATTATCAGCCCTATTTTAATGATAAGGAAAGCAAGGCAAACAGAGGTGAAGTAACTTGCCCAAGGTTACCTAGCTAGTAAGTGTCTGAGTCTGATTTGAACTGCAATCTTTCTGATGCCAGGTCCAGTTCTCTATATACTGGGGGCATTGAGCTCCCCAATATCTTTCTTTTCTTTTTTTCTTTTTTGTTTTTTATTTGTTTGTTTGTTTGTTTCAGTTGGGCAATGAGGGTTAAGTGACTTGCCCAAGGTCACACAGCTAGTAAGTGTTAAGTGTCTGAGGCCAGATTTGAACTCAGGTCCTCCTGACTCCAGGGCCTGTGCTCTATCCACTGTGCCACCTAGATGCCCCTGATAATTTTTTTTTTTGCAGGGCAATAGGGGTTAAGTGACTTGCCCAGGGTCACACAGCTAGTAAGTGTCAAGTGTCTGAGGCCGGATTTGAACTCAGGTACTCCTGAATCCAGGGCCGGTGCCTTATCCACTGTGCTATCTAGCTGCCCCCCCCCCCCGATAATTTTTAAAGTAACTCTTTTTTTGTTTTTGATTTGTTTTTCGGGGCAATGAGGGTTAAGTGACTCACCCAGGATCACACAGCTAGTAAGTGTTAAGTGTCTGAGACCGGATTTGAACTCAGGTCCTCCTGAATCCAGGACCAGTGCTTTATCCACTGTGCCACCTAGCTGCCCCCTCAATCTCTTTATTTTTAAAAGTATTGATTTTATTTTTAATTTATGGAGAAAAACAAGCAATTCCATAGTATAGCCTAATAAAAAATAGATTATTGCACATGAACCTACAAATCTCTTATATACAACTTACTATTCCTTTTAAATATATAATAGTTCTCATGTATTTTTTCCATTTTTCTTCCCTTCCTTGTTGTACAGATGGCTACCATTATGCACAAATGTGTGTATATGTATATGTGTGTATACATACATACATACATACACACATACTTCTTTTTATCATTCTCTGGATGTAGGTAGCATCTTAATTCATAAGTCCTTTGTAGTTAATTTGTGTACTTATGACTAAAAATGACTAATTTTCTCAAAGTTGTTTATAAAAACTTTCATTTGCATTTCTGTAATCAATAGTTATTATGAACATTTTCATAGGTTTATAGAAAGCTTTGATTCCTTCTTCCCAAAAATGTCTGCTCATATCCTTTGATCATTTATCAATTGAGGAATGATTCATATTTTTATAAAATTGAATCAGTTATCTCTATATATTTGAGAAATAAGGCCTTTATCAGAGATGCTTTTGTAATTTTTCACAGTTTTCTGCTTTCCTTTAAATTTTTATTGCATTGGTTTTCTTTGGTCAAAAACTTTTTAGTGTTATATAATAACAGTTTTCTATTTTACATTTTGTAATGCTCTCGATATCTTCTTTGGTCCTAAATTATTTCCTTATCCACAGATTTGACAAGTACATGATTAAATACTGTCCTAATTTGCATATAGCATCACCCTTTTTGTGTTAATCATTTACCCATTTTGAACTTATCTTGGTACCTAGGGTGAGATATTGCTCTATACCTAGTTTCTGCTATACTGTTTTCTGATTTTCCCAAGCGTTTTTGTCAAACAATGAGTTTTTGTTCCAAACTCTTAGAGCTTTGGGTTTTTCATATACTACATTACTATGATCATTTACTTATAATGTAATGTGGACCTAATCTATTCCACTCATCTGCCACTCTATGTCTTATCCAGTACCAGACTGTTTTGAAAATTACCATTTAATAATATAGTTTGAGATCTGTTATGGTTAGAACACTTTCCTTCACATTTTTTTCATTCATTCCCTTGATATCCTTGACCTTTTATTCTTCTAGATGTTTTGCTATTATTTTCTAGATCTATAAAATAAAATTTTTATAGTTTGGTAGGGAACTGAATAAAGAGATTAATGTTGGTACAACTGTGATTTTATTTTACTGCCTCAGCCTTCCCATAAAAAATTAACATTTTTCTAGTTGTATATATCTGACTTCATTTTTGTGAAAAGAGCTTTGTAATTGTGTTCATATAATTTGAGAGCAAGTTGGAACTATAAACAAACCTTTGAATCAGAAATGCCACTACTATGTCTACATCCCAAAGACAATAACAAAAAATAGAAAACTATTTGTACAAAAATATTTATAGCATCTTTTTTTTTTCTGTTGGCTAAGAATTGGACATCAAAAGGATGCCCACCAATTGGGGAATGGCTAAATAAACTGTGTTAAAAGATTGGGATGGGATATTATTGTGCTATAAGACATGGCAAACAGAATGCTTTCAGAAAACCTTGAAAAACTTACACAATCCGATGCAAATTGAAGTTAGCAGTACCAGGAGAAAGTTGTATACATTGACAGCAATATGGTATGATGAATTGTGAGTTTCTTAGCTATTCTATTCAATACAGTGATCCAAGACAATCCCAAAGGACCAATCAGGAAGCATATTATTCACCTTCAGAGGGGGAAAAACTGATTCTGAATACAAACAAGCATGCTATTTTTATGTCTTTTTAATCATAAAAGTATTTTATTATTTTCCAGTTGCATGTAAAGATAATTTTCAACATTTGTTTTCATAAGATTTTTAGTTACAGATTTTTCTCCCTCCCTCCTTTCTCTCCCCCCTCCCCAAGAGGATATAGGTTATATATGTACAATCACAATAAACATATTTTGGCATTAGTCATGTTGTGAAAGAAGAATCAGAACACAGGGGAAAATTCTCAAAAAAGTAAAAACAAAAACAAAAGTAGAAACAGTATGGTTCAATCTGATTGAAGAATCCACAGTGTTTCTTTCTGGACGTGGAGAACACTTTCCATCATCAGTTCTTTGGAATTGTCTTGGATCATTGCACTTGAAGCAAGCTATTTTCTTTGTTTCTCTCTTTTTCATTCTTTCTTTTAAGCTATATCATATTGCTTAATGTATCATGAAATGGGAGTGGAGCAAGGAAGGAGAGAAAGAGGGATATAATTTGTACTCAAAACTCTTAAAAGTATTTTTTTAATTAACATGTAATTGGTGGAAAATACTATATAAAAAGCAATTTTGCCATTACCGAATACAAAGTTCTCTTGGTTCTGCTCATTTCACTCTTCATTGTTTTTTGCAAGTCTTTCAATGTATTTCTTTTCTAAAAAATCAATGAGTTCATCATTTCTTATAGCACAGTAGTATTCCGTCACAATCATTTACCATGATTTGTTCAGCCACTCCCTAATTGATGGGCATCCCCCACCATTCCCAGTTCTTTGCCACCAGAAAGGGAGCTGCTGTACATATTTTTGAACATGTAGGTTCTTTTACTTTTTCTCTAATCATCTTGGGAAACAGACAAAGTACTTGTATTGCTAGGTCAAAGGGTATAACAGTTTTATAACTGTTTGAGCATAATTTCAGATGATTCTCCAAGATGGTTGGATCAGTTCACAGCTTTATCAACAGTAAACTAGGTAATCCTACCTAAATTAACCTATTTATTTAGTGTCATACCAATCAAATTATCAAAACTGTAGAACAATGGGCATGCACAGTTTTATAAATAGTTTTGATAATTACTACCTTATAATATAATTTATGATTTGGTCCTGCCAAACCTCCTTCCTTTACTTTTTAAAAAATTTCTTTTGATATTCTTGACTTTTTCCAAGTGAGTTTCCTCATTATTTTTCTAATTCATAAAAAAAAATGGTAAATCAATTGGGATGGCTTTGAATATATAAATTAGTTTAGGTAATATTGTAATTTTTTTTTACATTGGCACCTGTGGTTTGGCATTTCCTTGCCCAGCTCATTTTATAGATGAGGAAACTAAAGCAAATGGGATTAAGTGACTCGCCCAAACTCACATGACTAATAAGTGTCTGAGGCCAGATTTGAACTGAGGAAGATTAGTTGTCCTGACTTCAGGTCAAGCACTCTATCTACTGTGCCACCTAGTTGGCATCATGAGGAACCAGTTATAATTTACTATTTTTTTACTAATCTTAGGTGTTAATTCACTTCGTACTTTGGTTCTGAGGTGAAAAGAGAAGGGTAGATGAGACAATCAAGGAAGCTGGTCACCATAACACCTTCTATAGGATTCAGTGAGAGAGAGGAAGGGCAACTTCAAGCATGTTCCAATGGATGATCTCCCTTCAATTCCATAAGCACTGCTTCTACCTCCACCCTCCCCACCCCAGTCAAAATATAAGTTCCTTGAGAGTAAGGATGGCTTGGGGTTTGTCTTCTGATGATGTTTCCATTTCTCTTATGATAAGTCTGAAGTAGAGAAGTGGAAAAAGAAATTCAAGGCTAAAGAAGTCATCAAAAAAGGAAATTATATTGGATGCTCCTCTGAACTGTATCTGGAGTTGAGTCTCTACCAACTCTCTGAGAGGTGTAAAAGTCTTAAGCATTAAGTTAAGTAGAAACGAGAGGTGGAAGGTTGCAGCTCACATCTCCAAATGACTAGTGGGAGTTGCAAGGGTTTCAGAAGGTTTGCAGTGACAGAAATGGCTTTCCACCAGCTATGGGCAATATAGAAACCTGTGGTCAGTGTGTGGGAGGGGTAAGGGAAGTGCTACCACCCAAGTTAGCTCCAGGTGCTAGAACCAAAGATGGTTCACAATGTCCAGAGTGGTGTTTGACCCTGGGTTTACCTGATTCCAACTCTCATCTTCTATATAATCTGCCATATCACCTCCAACTGTTTGTTAAATTAGGAATAATAAAACTTTTACAGAGTTGGGAGGATGGTGTGAGTAAATAAGGAGGTTCTGGGGGACCCAGAGGCCCCCCCACTCGAAGGAGCCTTGCCTGACCTCTTTTAAGGCCAGCCCAGAGTCAGTAGAATTGCAAAAGAATTGTAGATTGACCTTCCTGACTACCAAAAGGAAGTTAACTCACCTAGGTGACCCCTCACCCCCACCCCCAAGTCATGTCAATCAATGGACTGGCTAATTAGCTTGGATCAGTGTGAAGTTACCCACCTCTACCTGAGAGAGGATAAAAACCCTTGGGGCAAGGGGGTGGCTCTCTTCTCTCCCCTGTTCTTCCGGCTGAGCCTCTCACCATCCTGGGATTTTATGTTGGGACTGGGAAACTGGAGGAGGCAGCCACATGGTCCCCACTCTCTCTTTTTTTCTATCTAGGTATGCAGGGCTTCTGAACTCTCATTCTGAGGTATATACTCTCTGTATTACATTTGTTAATATGAACATATGGATCACCTGGATTTGATGGAGGTACCTTATTATCCAAGGGGAGTTTTATGAAACCCTAGATTAATAGGATTAATAGGAGCAAAATGTCCTTCAACTGAACTCCAGGCTGAGCACAGATAGCTAGCAGATAAAAGACCCTACCTAGTGACTTCTTTTCCCTCAGGATAGTAAATCCCTATCTTATGGTGACATCTGGGCATCCTCATCCTTGTCAAACCCTTTTTTGGAATCCTGTAGTCTTATCATGATGCTTCTGTATTTCCTCCATACTTGTTATAACTGAAATTGTTAAATTAGTTCTTGATCCTGCGTTGATTTCTGTATCATACTATTGAAACTGACAATGCCCTGTCATCAGTGCACTAAAGCCATATATACCCTCAGAAATGGGTAGTCCTTTGAGCCTCTCTTAGGAGGGGAGTCTCCACATGATCATGTTTTATTAACTTTCTTCTTGGGACAACAAAATATTAAATTGATTTTATGTTTTTTCCATCTGTCTCTGATCTGTTTTCGTAGGAGGACAGGTATGGATATCATGTTCTCTGATTGGGTTCCTTGTAGGAGATATAAAATCTGTTTATCGATTTGTAGGAGAGATTAAACATTATTTCTCTGATCTGTTTATAGGAGACAGGCAGATACAAAAGCTATATTTTAATATTTGACACATTTAATATGCTTTAATAAATGCTTAATGCCAAAGACTTGTGTTATAGCCCCTAATTTATAAGTAGCAATATATTAGAAACCCCAGCTAAGTTCCCTAAAACCTAGAACAGAGACAGGCACCCCCGTGTTTATTTGAATGACACAGTGGTGAGAGTACTTCACAAATGTTAAAACCTTCCTTGAATGTAATCATTTTTGTCATTGTTTTCTACAAACATATTTTTTCCATCTTCTTTCCCCACTGAGTGACTCATTATAGATCAGTGGTGCCCCATGAATCTCATCCAAAGTCCTGAGGTCAGTGTACCCGACATCACACATTCCCTGTTGACTCCTCAGTGTATCTGTGTGTATTGGGGGAGCAGCCAATTTTGGCTACAGAATGCTGAAAGTGACAGACATTTGGCCAGGGCCTTAATATTTCAATTTAGTTTTATTTTCTCCCTTTTTTCTGGGACTTAGAGAACCACCAGGCCAGCCTGAGGATCTAAGCTAGTGAGGAATGGTGCAAAGATAGAGAAAAGGATGGACAGATAGGAACAGAAAAAAATATTGCCGTGACCAACTGGGACTCAGACATGATACCCTCTTCTCAGAAATGGGCTTGAATGGGAAAGTATTGATATGTACCAATGGTGAAAGGTAATACCCACTTCTTAAAGGAAAAGGGGGGACTCAAAATGCAGAATTAAACATATATTTAGGGCATCACCAAAGTATGAATTGGTTTTGTTTCATTATATATTTATTGTAAGGTTTTTCTTTTTCTTTCCTTTTTTTTTTTTTACTTGTGGAGAGAGTGGGCAAGAGTGAAAAATGTCAGTTAAAAAAATACATTAAAACAGAGAAGGGGAAATGATGATGAACTCTGACTTTTATAGCTTCTGGGCAGCCAACTCCTTCACAGTCTTTTTGAAAACAAGCTCACCACAAACACCCCAGACCATGTCCTGGAGGAACTTCTGCCTTGAGGCCCCACTTTGATATTTGATGACTACCTTTCCCAGAACACTATTTCAGGAAAACTCCAGCTGTGATTCACTCCTTTCTCTCCGGCTTCCTCAGTAACTGCCCGACCCTGCCATTGCCCCTCCTCCATTTCTAGAGGCATGAAATTTAAATTAACTTTCAGTTAGTTCCATTGTTCCTGAATAGGGTGTTCCAATCTACTACTTAAAGGCCTGCCCTCCTGTCATTTCAATAAAGTGCTCCTCCCCTTAACAGAAATGGGGGTGCATTATTCCTTCTAATAGCACATAAGCTCCTTGTGAGCAAGATCTAATTTGCTTTATTATTTGTACCCCGATCCCTCAACACAGTATTGGGCACCAAGAGGTACCTAAAAATGCTTTGTTTTTCATTAATTCATGCTTGTGTCTGATGGACTTTTAAAATGTCTGTTTCCTAATTGAAGAAAAAAACAATTTTTTTCACAACAACACGAGGTGGCTCTGACCTTTTTTTTGGCGGGGGGGGGGGGGGGGGTGTTGGCAGGGCAATGAGGGTTAAGTGACTTGCCCAGAGCCACACAGCTAGTAAGTATCAAGTGTCTGAGGCCGGGTTTGAACTCAGGTCCTCCTGAATCCAGGGCCAGTGCTTTATCTACTGCGCCACCTAGCTGCCCTTGATCTGATTGTTTTCTTTTCTTTTTTTGGTGAGGCAATTGGGGTTAAGTGACTTGCCCAGGGTCACACAGCTAGTAAGTGTTAAGTGTCTGAGGCCGGATTTGAACTCAGGTCCTCCTGACTCCAGGGCCTGTGCTCTATCCACTGCTCCACCTAGCTGCCCCTGATTGTTTTCTAACTGGATCTAAGGAGTTCCCAGTGAGGAGGCACTAGGTCAAAGTAGATGATGTTGAATATTCCCAAGTAGACTCTTGGGAGAAAACAATCAAGGAGTCCTGGGGGGACTGCACAAGTCCTCTACTCCCAAGATCTTAATCAAGAAGAAACTCAGCATATAAGTTAAGCAACTAAAGAGTAGTCATATGATTTTTTACAGTCTTTTGGATACATAGAATCACAGAATTTTTCAGTGACAATGAATGTCAAAGAATATTGACTCTACCTCTGGCCTACATAGCAAAAGTTGCTGTGGTACACAGCACATATATGAAATCAATTTAAGTGTTACATATGTTTAAATTAGAACCAACAAAACACTCAGAAGAATTACAGTCACCAGTACACAAATCAATAATACAAACATGAATGTCTTTCAGCCCCAAATATCAGTCTGATTCCTAAAGGCCCCAGTAAGCAAGTCTTACACCAGTGCCCATGACAAACTTCCCTCTCTGCCCAGATGAAGCCATGAGTTTAGCCACCTACCACCCCCACCCCACCCCTGATAGAATTCTAAGAAGTCTATATCAATCAGTTCTACTTTAAAGCAAACGTGTCATCCTTATATTTCCAAGTGTGGGGTAAACAGGAACCTGTCCTTATGATTGCCCCTGAAGAAGGTATATGTCTGAGCCTCTGGTGGGATTTTATGTTTCTGGCCAAGAGTGTTTAAAAATTACATTGCAGTTCTCTAAAGGAAACTCTCAATTAAAGTTAACATTATTAGGTAGTACTTGTCAATGGTTTACCGAGTTTGGGGGATACACAGCACTAATGGTTTGCCAACTTTGGGCAAGATGGGTCATTAGTAAATTGTTTTAGCCAAATTTGAGGAGTAAATCTCATTGCCAAGCTATACCACTCAAGTGTGTGCCTTCTTAGAGGGAAAAAAAGAAAACAAGCTACATGAGAATTTCTTAGTCACAAAATTGAGTCTTTGAGAACGATGGAGTTGCTTAAGATATGTTAACATATTGATTCCCACTACACCACTGTATGTATTTGACAAGTTTTTAGTCTTGGCTAGAAGACTTTTATTAAGAAAAGACTCACTATTTCCTAAGGCAGAACATTTCACTTATACTTTAAAGATAGATAAATAGATAGATAGATAGATGTGTGTATATGTCTATACACACATATACATATACATACATACACATATACATATATACACAAACCTATTTTTGAGGAAATTTTTATATATGTATGTATATGTGGTGTATGTGTATATGTATATACATACATACACACACTCACATATATATGTGTGTGTCCAGTATACCCAGTTATTCCACTCTATCCTTATGATGTGGTCCTCCATTCTGTTACCTCTGTGTAAGTCAATGGACCACAGTTTCCTAATCTATAAATGAAAGGGTTTGAAAAGACTGACTCTGAGATCTCTCCCAACCCTGTATCTATGATCTATGGTGCTAAAAAGATCCATTCTGATCCCAGTGCACTAGAGTTTCTTCAGGTTTTCCGTGTGCTTCCTCTAGTATCCCACTCACCTCCTATCACAGAACTCTGGGTATGGTCTGACCAGGGCATGGTACAATAAGACCATCAGCAGCTGCATTCTCAACACTGTATGTCTTTTAGTGCAGGCGAAGACCCCAGCTGTGTTTGGGGCCACCATCTCACCACATTGCTGACTTCTCAAGCTTTCCATCCACTAAAACCACCAGATCTTTAAATGAGTAAAATAAAGGGTGATATTTCCCCTGTCCTCTTTCTTTAGTAACATAGATGTCACACCCAGATTGGTCCCCACATGTGAAAAAAAAAATTCTCCTTTGGTCAGCTTCTGACTGAGTAAAGCTGAGAGGGAGAGTTTTGGGGGAAATCAGGGTAGAGAATATACAGTATATGAAAGCTTACTCCCTTCATCTCAATTGGACTCAGCTGTGAGACAGAGATGAGCAGATAAGCCATTCTCCCTCCCCCCATTGGTTCATGGAGCATGACTGTGGGTTAGGGTCCTATCCACAGAGTGCAGACAAGGACAGCTCCAACCATCCTGTCTTGATTTTGCCATCTACGTATGCTAGATCCAGGGTTCATTTGCTCCTTATCTTCTAGATATGGTACCAATAGAATTGTTTGGTCATCCATAGAAGAAAGGGTTGTTACAGTGGAATAAAGGAACTGAGTTGTTGCTTCTGAGCAATAATTATTTTAACAATGTATGTCGGGGCAGCTAAGTAGCACAGTGGATAGAGCACCAGCCCTGGAGTCAGGAGGGACCTGAGTTCAAATCTGACCTCAGACACTTAACACTTACTAGCTGTGTGACCCTGGGCAAGTCACTTAACCCCAATTACATTGCAAAAAACCCCCCAAAAAACAAAAACCAAACAACAACAACAACAACAAAAAAACAATGCATGTCATTGAAGAAACAAACCAGGTCCAAGACTCTCAGTAGCCAAGAATATCGAGCATTTCTAAACAGTTAATATACAATTTGGATTGATAATTAATGGGAAAAACAGGATATAGAGATTGAATTATCTGGCTTCTTAAGGGTAGGGAGGATCTGGAAACATTGAGGAGAGGGTTGATAGAAGGAATCAGGAGATAGTGAGGTAAGAGGGAATGGAGTGATTTTGTGACATTCCTTCCTTACATTGTGTAACCATTGGAAGGGAGAGTAATCATGTGACTTTTCCAAAATCAGGTGATTTAAAAGTAACTGAGACTTAGCTTCCCCAAATGGTGGATAAAGGCAAAGTGGAGTCACTAATGCTATTTTCATGTAATGGATAGAACTGTGTCCATCTGTGGGTCTATCCTTGGCTGCAGCCCCTCTTCAGGTATTATTTCTCCCTTCTCCACCTCAACCATCTCCCAAATGACCACCAAACTCTGATCACAAAATTGTTGAATGTGAACATTGGAAAGGACCTCAGCCATGGCATACTCCAACCCATTCTGGTAAGAAGTGTGATACAGCATACAGGACAGGTGATCATTCTTCAGTGACATCAGTCAAGTCTCTGCATCATCAGATCCCACATTCTGGAAGGAGAAGTAGTTTCCCATATCGGTCACTTTATCAGATTTCTGAAGTTTCTATTTTTCAACCATTGAAAACTCAGGTGGATCAAGGATACCTGATGAGGAAGGCTTATATCTGACTTTCTAGGGACCCCTGAGTCTTACTGGGTCTAGAATAGAGGCCTGTCATTGTGTCCTTGGAAGAAAATCAAAATCTTATCTTCCAATAAAGTTGCCATCTTTTACTCAATTTCTCCAACCTCAGCTTCCAGAGCTCCATTGAGGGAATATCTGTGCTGAGCAGAGACAAATGGAACATGGAGAAGGATGGATCCTTCTCCTTTTGATTCTTCTGGACTGTGGACCATCCACATACAGATAATCCCCCTAAAATATAACTCCACTTCCTCCATATACCCAGACCCTGTCCTGTGCTCAAGGCTACCTGAAGGCTAGAGAGACAGAGAGAGAGACAGAAAGACAGACAGAGAGAGACAGACAGAGACAGAGACACAGAGAGGCAGTGAGAGAGAGACAGAGACAGAGAGACAGAGAGAGAGACAGAAAGACAGACAGAGAGAGACAGAGAGAGACAGAGAGAGACAGAGAGAGACAGAGACAGGCAGAGACAGAGAGAAACAGAGACAGAGACACAGAGAGGCAGTGAGAGAAAGAGAGACAGAGACAAAGAGACAGAGAAACACAGAGAAAGAGAGACAGACAGAGATGGAGACAGACAGAGACACACAGACCGACAGACAGACATAGAGACAGACAGAGAGCAGGTGCATGGGTTCTGTTCTGGACTCTCTTTAGTTCCCAGGTACTTATTCTGTCCTCTAAAATCTCCTATCCAAAGGCCTCTTCAGACCCTCCTCCTGGTCTCTGGTTCAGCGCTTGAAGCCCCTTAGCCAGAACAGGGAGGTGAGTGCTCGGTACCTACTTCTGCTGGACAGACTGAAGGAAATAACAGGGCTAGAGGTGGGGCACAGGATGTGGTGGAAGGAACAGTTGTCCCATAGACACATATGTGAGTTGGTCAAACCCCAAGCCACAATCAGTCCTCCAAGAGCTGAGAAATCGGGGGCAGCCAGGTCGTGCAGTGGTCCTGGATTCAGGAGGACCTGTGCTGCCTCAAACACTTGACCCTTACTAGCTGTGTGACCTTGGGCAAGTCACTTAACCCTTATTGCCCCCCCAAAACAAAAGAGCTGAGAAATCGGGGGCAGCCAGGTGGTGCAGTGGTCCTGGATTCAGGAGGACCTGTGCTGCCTCAGACACTTGACACTTACTAGCTGTGTGACCTTGGGCAAGTCACTTAACCCTTATTGCCCCCCCAAAACAAAAGAGCTGAGAAATCGGGGGCAGCCAGGTGGTGCAGTGGTCCTGGATTCAGGAGGACCTGTGCTGCCTCAGACACTTGACACTTACTAGCTGTGTGACCTTGGGCAAGTCACTTAACCCTTATTGCCCCCCAAAAACAAAAGAGTTGAGAAATCAGGGCCACATTTTCATTTTCTTCTGTCCTGCAACTTCTCTAAGTCCCAGAGGGCCATGCCCCTACCTCCCTTCCCCCCAAACCCCAACTTCCTCTAGTCCTGTTCCACCTGGACATTCTTTGTATACAAATCTCCTTCTAGACAAAACATTCAAGGAGGTGCATTTCCTGGATAAGGTCCCAGTGAGAGTCATGGGCTTGGCATAAGTAGGCCCAGGGAGCAGGATGTGGGAGTAAAGGATTGGTCCTAATCCTCATTGTAGACAGACTGTGGAAGGAGCTGGGGATGTTTGACTAGACCAAGGTCACTGGGGATGAGTGTGATGTGAGGACTGCCTTCAGGAGTGATAAGGGGTATGGTGGGAAGCCCTAAGGCTCACATGTGTTCTGGGAGGCCCCAGGTGAGAGAACTAGGACCAAGGTGGTGGAAGTTTGAGAGCAACAGAATCATCAGGAGGTGAGGAAAAATCTCCTGCAGTCAGAGTTGTGCAACCATGGACCAGGCTGCTTCGTGTGGTAGTGAGCTCCCTGTCCCTGGAGGTCTTCAGGGGATGGTGGAAAACCACTCTACATTCTGACCATCAGGAGGGACCAGAGCTCTGCCTCCTCTCTCACTGCACACTGGCTTCTGGTTCAGGAACAATGACCTTTCTATGACTTCCACCTGGGAGGACATAATTAACTCACCAGCAGTTAGTGCATGGACAGAGCTGAGCTGAGTTGACTGGGGTGAGTGTCTAAAACATGCTTCACCCCTCTAAACTATGCTGGCCCCAGGATTCCACTGACCTCTGCCTTTCCCCACCCCCAGTCCATCCTCCACACAGCTGGCAAAGTGAACTTCCAAAAGAACAGGCCTGATCATGTCACCTCCTTACTCCATAAACACCAATGCCTCCCTATTACCTCTAGAATGGAATACAGACCTCTGGGTGTGGCCTTTAGCATGCTTCACAGCCTGGTCCCAAAATATCTTTCTTACCTTGTGATGCAGAAATCCCTGTCTTGTGCTCTAAGGTCCAGCCAAAGAAGCCATTTCCTCACCCCGATCTCCCTCTGTGGTGTCTGTGCCTTCACACAGACCATCTCCCACAGCTGTGGGACTCACAGACTCACAGGCCCTGCTCACAGGCCACTTGAGACAGAAAGTCTTCCCTGATCCTCCCAGCTGCTAGTGCCTCTCCCAAGCTACCTTGTATCTAAGCCCCTGTGTGCATTTATTTTGTATTGATTAATTTGATGTTTATTCAGCATAAACATACAGCAGTGCAACACTGTCTCACCTGAGAGAATGGAGGGACCTTGAGCCTCTGCCTCAGTAAGTGATTCAGAAACGTTTGATGATGGGCATCAGACAGATCCAGTCCCCATCTGACCTGCCACCATGCATGTGCGCTCATGCCCTTTTGCCACCTCTCTCATGGGGACTCATGAACACAATGGCCTTGCTCTTTGTCTCATTGAAGGGCTGGTGATCTGTCTGGTGCCTCCACTCAGAAATGGGAGCTCTGAGCTGCCCAGGCCACAGCTGTCTCCCTGGTCACCAGATTCTCTCCTCTCATCCCCATCCATTTCCCCCTCACTCTCTGCAGTGCCCCCTCCCGCTGTCCCCTGTTCTTGCTTTGTGCCCTCTGCAAGTCCCATTCTATTGTTAACAAATTGTCCTTCCCATTAGAACCGTGACATATGCCCTGAAAATCTTTGCCTGCATATTTTGTGTTGACATATCCTAACCTATATTCCCCCAGGCCTGGAGTGTGAGCTCTGAGGGGCCTGAGAGGTTTCTCTTTTGTCTTTGTGCTCCAGCCACACGAAAAGGCAGGTCACACAGTAGGGGCTTGCATTTGGGCTGGGACTTGTCTCAGCTGGAGGCTGTAAGGGCCAAATTTAGTATGGGAAGAGTTAAGTGGGCAACTCACCCTAGTATTGGGGTAAGAAAGGAAACAGCCTCTTTCAAAAAACAAAGCAGGTTTATTAATGGGAACAAGTTCAAAACACAAGTGAGGTTAATAGAGCTAGGGAATCTAAATCTCTGGGGTAAAAAGGCCACAGGCACCCCAAACCTGCTTCCAGCCCAGCCAGCTCCAAAGAGCTAGCTTTGCCTCAAAGAACACAAACTCACCACCACCTGAAATCTGTAGCTCTAAGGAGAATTAGCTTGTAGTCTCTTCTGTTTTGGTCTGAAGGTCAAAACACCAGCAGCTCCTCTAACTGTCCCTACCTTCCTTCCCCATTTCTCTCAGAAAAACTCTCCCTAACTGCCTTTCCCCAAAACTGCCTCTAACTGTCTCCCCCATTGGAAAGGAAGGGGCAGTTCTTAGCCATTCTGAGTCTCCAATTGGCTCAGCACACCCACATGGGATGTCCCC
This sequence comes from Dromiciops gliroides, assembly GCF_019393635.1. Classification (NCBI taxonomy): domain Eukaryota; kingdom Metazoa; phylum Chordata; class Mammalia; order Microbiotheria; family Microbiotheriidae; genus Dromiciops; species Dromiciops gliroides. Next base: position 659,132,311 of record NC_057863.1, on the reverse strand, counting down.
ATTATAATCTGGCCAGACCCATGTGGGCGTGGGGGAGCTATCAGGGGAGGCCTAGTAACTTAGTTTCAATAAATGTTCCCTGTGGTCAGAGTTCCTCTTGTTTGTTCAATTATCTCCCAAAGTACACACCCACCTTCTCTTAGGCTTTTCAAGCTTACATTTTTTTCAGTCTGACCATAATGAAGCAAAGATATGAAAACCCCAAATCACAATTAATTCCTTACAAGTCCTATGGACCCTTCTTGCCTCTTGGGGCTCTTTATCAGGAAAGCACCGAGTGCTGATATACAAGGAATCACAGGTGCTCACCTGGGCTCACACAGGCCCCCTGAGAACCCCTAGGTCAAGGGTCAGCACCCTGAGTAGGTACAATCCTTGAGGAAACTATAAACAGAGCAGCAAACACTCTGGTTGGCCCTTCCTGGGCTGAACAGTGCTACTGTTGGGGTGGCCTAAAGGAGGGGCAAGAATTGGGATATTCAATAACTTGGAGGTTTGGTGCCTCTTGTCTATATTGAACTCCTGCAATACATGGTACCAGCTTCATGCCTTCACCTAAATTGTAGTCAGGAAGACCTAAATTCAAATCCTGCCTCGTAAACATACTACCTATGTGAACCCGCGCAAGTCATTTAACCTCCATCTGACTCAGTTTCCCCATCTCTAAAGTGGGGTTAATATTAGTAGCCGCATCTCAAGGTTCTTGTGTGGATGAAATTAGATAATATGTGTAAGGTGCCTGGCAAACAGGAAACCACTAAACAATGCTAGTTAAAATGACATTGTTTGGGGCAGCTAGGTGGCGCAATGGATAGAGCACCGGCCCTGGAGTCAGGAGGACCTGAGTTCGGATCCCGCCTCAGACACTTAACACACACTTGCTAGCTGTGTGACCCTGGGCAAGTCACTTGACCCCAATTGCCCCACATAAATAAAAAAACAAATAAATAAACAAACAAACAAACAAACAAACAAATAAATGAATGAATGAATGAATAAATAAATGAGTGAATGAATGAATAAATGAATGAATGAATAGATAAATAAATAGATAGATAAATAAATAAATGATGTTGTTTGTTTATTAATGGCAGTCCCAAAAGGGGAAAGGCAGCAGGCCTGGCCGCCACCTCCTGGGCCAGCCTCTAATCCTCCCCACACTTGAGGCTCGGCGGCCCAGGACAGAGCTGAAGCCCCACCATGGGCCCCACGGCCACTTTCCTGCTTCTCATGGGTGAGTCTCCAGGGTCAGAGTTAGGGAGGGATGTGGAGACAAGGCCCTTGGCTTGTTGACTGAAGAAGAGGGAGGAAGCCTAAGGAGGAGCCAAAGCCTCTGGGGGCAGAGCGGGAGTCCAGTGTCTGCTCCCAGGTTCTTCCTTCATATTCTGATGAAAGCCGAATGAGAGGTTCTGGGGCTTTGGTGAGAGCTAGGGTTGGGGTCAGTGTGGGCTGCAGGGCAGCCATCTCTAACCTGAGCTTCTCTTCCAGGGCTGTGTCTGCACTGGGCATTAGGGCACAGATGGGTGTCTGGTCCCCAGCATCCCACTGCCCTCTTTCCCTTTCTTGTCCCAAATCAACCTCAAGTCCTTTCCCAAGGAAAAGTAGGGAGAGAAACCAGAGACATTGTGATGAATGGATGGGGGTGACTCGGGGAGGGGCTTCAGAATCTGGAGGCAAAGGAAACACCAGAGTTAGAGAACTCCTGAGGAATCTGGACTCTGTTTCCTTCTCAGCCACCCTCCCCAGGCCCACCCTCTGGGCTGTCCCCGGTCCTGTGGTCCCCCAGGGAGCAGATGTGACCCCTAGGTGCCAGGGCCACCTGGGGAGTGACAGGTTCCAGTTATGGAAGGATGGAGAGCTCAGAGAAGAGAGAAATGCATCCTGGGAGCTGGCAGAGTTTGTGCTCAGGCAGGTGGATGATGTGACAGATGCAAGAAGCTACAGCTCCCACTCTGGGCAGGGGCCCTGGTGGGCAGAGCTCAGTGAACCCCTGGCCCTGGTGGTGACAGGTGAGGGGATGCTGGTATACAATCATCCCTAGTGGGCAGGAGGCCAGTCCTGAGATATGAATTCCAGATCCCCGTCTCGAGAGTCGACTAAATGCAGAGCAAACCCTCATGCTTTACTACTTGCCTCCTTTAGCACCCCCACCTCCCTAGGCTCTGGGATCCCCCGGGTCCCCAGCTCACACTTTGGGGGCTTAAATAAGATTCTGAAATCTTTCTTCTCAATTTCCCTTTGAGAAGTAGAGCACACGTACCATGATTTCTCTTTTCAAGATGCAGAATCTGAGGCCTCAAGGGAGGTAGGGTGACTTGATCAGGACAAATGAAACTTAAGTGTCAGGAACAAGATTTGAACTCATGTCTCCCACCGCCAAACCCAGGGATCTTTCCCCATATGTTCAGTGTCCCTGGTGGCCCAGCCAGGAGAGCTAGGCTGCTCTTCCCCCTGAGGACACACAGCAGCATTTGGGAAAAGGGACACACCCTTCTGAAGCTCCAAGATATGTCACAGAGAAAAAGGTGGGGGTCCTTGGGTATTCCTCAGTCAAAAAATACACCCTCACGCACAGTCCAATTAGAATTAATGTGGTCTTTTCTTTGGTGTTAGAGAATGTGACTGAGGGGTAAGTAGAAGACTTCACCCCCAGGGAAGAGGGCTCAGAAATGAACTTTACCCAGATTCCTTTACTGCCTTTCAGGAATGAAACAGGAACCAGCATGTCCGGTTATCTCTGCCATTGTTCTCTTCTGCCCATGCTACACTTCCATCAGCACGGGCAGGTGACTCCATCACCTTCCATCATGTCCTGCCACTCTCCCTTTGCTCACACAGTTCCCCTGCCTGTCATGCCCTTCTTACCTACAACCCTAACTTAAGTACATATGCTTAAAGCCCTGCCCAGATCCTGGCTGCTCCAGGACTGGATCAAGGGGCAGTGTCCAGGCCCTTGGCCCTCCCAGCATGATGTCTACACCTCTCATGTGCGCAGTACCTTTGGTGCCTTTCCTGCCACCCCAGGTATCTATCCTTCTGGCTTGTCTAAGAAGGCAGCCTGCGGAAGGAGGAAGGAGCCAGAGATTGGGAACCTGTGGCAGGGGGTTCAAGCAGGTGCCCCCATCATTCCTAGCTGTGTGACTGTGCAAGTCAGTAATACTCTCTGTGCCTCAGTTTCTTCTTCCATGACATGAAGCCAAAGGACTGGATTATTCAGTGAGGTCACTGGCGCTCAAGCACCTGTTATCCACAGGACTGTGAGCTCCCTGCGGGCAGCAGGAGTGGAGTCTTCCCTAAATTGTTGAGGTTCCCTTATTGCAGAGAAGGAGGCAACCTGGTAGGTCAATAAGGTCAGAAAAAAAACAGAGAGAACCCAATTCCTCACAAAGCTGCCCAGAGGGAGCCCCCTCCTCCACACTCCAGCCCCTGCCCAGCCAGGCACACCCCCAGCTCTGCCAGCTCTGTTTTGGCATCACTGAGGGGTATGAATGGGTAGCAGGACGGTGACCTGGTAGCATGAGGCCGTGTGGGGTCGTGGTTAGGGCCCAGAACTGGGAATCTGGATTTCTGCCTAACTGTCTCCCATGGAGTAAGTGGGAGAAAAGAAATGTGCAAACCTCAGAGTTTAAGAGAAAGGCCCGAATTTATGAGTGATGTCATATTAATTAGATCCTGTCTCTGTCCAGGAGGCCTAGCCTGTAGGCCCAGAACTGGGCCCCCTGGAGGAGATGAGAAGGGGGCAGGTGGGGCAGGGTGATCTCCTCTGCCCTTGTCCTCCTCTTATCACTTTGTGCTCTTGGAACCTTTTTGTACACCTTTTTGGTGCCCCAGGGAGCCCAGTTCCCCAGCCACAAAGAAGCCTAGAGGACTGGGCAAAGGGGCCTGGCCTGGGACCTTCTTCCCACCCTCCCCCTTCTCTGTTCTGTTTCAGGGACTGAGTTGAGGGGATTTGGGTGAGAGATCAGGCCCCTAACTTTCATCCAATATATGTTCATGGGAGCTTTCTCCTAACTCTACATTGTAGCTTCACATCAATATCCCCGGGGACAACAGTGACCATCTGGTGCCACACGTCACCAAAAGCTCACTCTCAGAACTACGGTTTGGCCTTCCTGGAGGCAAAGAGCCTGGAGCCTTTGCAGCCACAGAGCCCCAGAGGGAGCCAGGCTCTTTTCTCACTTCCATCTCTGAGGGCCGAGGACTCTGGGAGCTACAGGTGTATTTACTACAGGAAGACAGCCCCCCACTGGGGTCACATCCCAGCCAGGCCCTGGAGCTGACTGGGCATGGTGACTGAAGATGGAAACCCTGCTAAATACTCAATTCTATCCCCCACAGAGCAATGGGGAAAACATGAAATCCTGGGAATTCTAAAGGGATCATTTAAGGGGGAGGATGCAGGAGACCCTGGGAAGCCCTTCTGTTCTACATGGACACAGCTTTGAGTCCCAGGCTAGTGGGGGTGTCCCCAGCCCAAGGCAGACCCCAGACAAGGAATGCTACCGGCCTCCTCATTAAGAGATTGGGAGAGGGGCAGCCAGGTGGCGCAGTAGATAGAGCACCGGCCTTGGAGTCAGGAGTACCTGAGTTCAAATCTGGCCTCAGACACTTAAAACTTACTAGCTGTGTGACCTTGGGCAAGTCGCTTAACCCCAATTGCCTCACCCCCAAAAAAAATTTTAAAAAAAGAGATTGGGGGAGTCTTAGAAATGACATCTGTCCTTAACCACTGGTTCCCCTTTTCCCCTAGGGTGACTCCCCAGGCCCACTCTGTGGACCCAGCCTGGACTTGTGGTGGCTCTAGGGGCCAACCTCACTCTCTGGTGCTCAAGGCCCAAGCTGTCTTCCCTTGAAGAGGTGACTTTCGCTCTGTCCAAGGCTGGAACCCAGGAGCCCTTACAGCACCAGAACTCATCAGAGCCCTGGACTAGCTTCCTCCTCCCTTCTGTGAGACAGGGAAAAGAGAGCCCCTGCCAGAGGATCAGAGCCCAGTGAGGCCCTGGAGCTGGGGGGTGCCAGGTGAGGGGGGGTGCACCCTAGAGTAACTCTGAGTATGAGCCCTCTGCTGTCTGCCCAGACAGGGGCCTCACAAGGGCTTGGTGTCTACACAACCAGCTCTGTCCCAGAGCCTGTAAGGACTCTGGGGTCTTCATTTCTGTTCTGATCTAGAATCTTGGGAAGAAAGGTGGTGGTGGGGACTGAGCTGGGGGCTGGGAAGAGAGGCTCAGAGCCCCAGAAATGAAAGGAGGTACTTGAGGATACACCCTCTTATTGTCGTTGTTGTTCAGTTTCCAACTCTTTGTGACCCCATTTGGGGTTTTCTTGGCAAAGATACTGCAGGAGTTATTTGTCATTTCTTTTTATAGCTCATTTTACAAATAAGGAAACAGATGCAAACCCTCCCATTAGCAATGAACAAAGTGAGGCCAGAGAGAGGAGGGGACTTGTCCGAGGTCACACAATAAGTGAATAACAGAGTCTGGAAATGAGCCTGTGCCTTCTCACTCCCGGATCTGAGCCCAGGTTTAGGCTAAGCCCTGGTCCTGTCTGTGACACTCCAGATGAAAAGTGAGGGACCATGATCTTCCCTCCCATGAGTCATCCAAGGTGTGATACCATCAGTTGTATGAGTTACCTCTAATGTGAAAGTCTCTGCAGATTCCTGGGTTACTAGAGCAGGAAAGGACTGAGATATTTTATTCCAACACCATCATTTACAGAGGAGATAACTGAGACACACAGGGCCAGTGAATTGGCACACAGGGACTCAGGGCAGAGCAGGGCCTTGACCCAGGTGTCCTGACTCCCAGCCCCATGTTCTTCCCCTCCCAGGATCTCTGCCCAAGCCTTTCCTCTCAGCCTTCCCAGGCTTTGTGGTGAAGCCCCAGATGCATGTGACTCTCCAGTGCCGGTAGCCCCCTTAGACATACCTCTTAGGGGTGACATTCACTCTGTTTAAGTTAAAAAAAACAGCCCTTGCAGAGCCAGAGCCCATCTGAGACCTCAGCTGACTTTCCCTTCCCCTCTGTGAGGGCCCAGGATGCTGGTAACCACAGCTGTATCTACTATAGAAGATGATTCCCTCCCAGGTGTCTGAGCCCAGTGAGGTCCTGGAGATCTGGGTGACAGGTGTGGGGGTTCAAGTCCCCAAAGCATAAAGTAGAGCACTGGGAGTCAGTATTGAGAGACAGCCTGGGCATGTTATCTGGGGATCTTTTGAGCATCATGAGGTAGACATTGTGGGGTCCATCCCTATGTATGTGGGGGGCAAAGGTAGAAGAACGACCAGCTCAGGAACTACCCCAAGCTCAATTGATAAGGACTAAAGGTGTAACCACTTTCCTGCTTCTTAGTAATACATTGAGTATCTCCCTCTCCAGGGAAGGAGAGTTTGGGAAAAGAATGAACCAAGAGCCAATGAAAGTCAGAGCTTGGGGCCATGGGATTCTGCAGGGTCCATCTATCTCTTACCTCCCCCACTCCACTGTGGAAGGGACAGTGAGGATCTCTGGCCTCTGTTTGGATTTCCAGATGCACTTCCCAAGCCTTCCCTCTCAGTGTGGCCTGGCCCAGAGGTGGCCTCAGGCACCAACCTGACCCTCCTGTGCTAGGGGCCTTCATGGAGTACTAGGTTTGTTCTGTACAAGGAGGGATCATGGCCACCACTCAAGGAGAGGCCCGGTTCTTTTTGCCCATGTAACCCCCGAGAACTAGGGGAATTACACCTGCAGCCACCAGACTGGCACCAATGGCAGTCTTTGGACACAGCTCAGTGGCCCCCTGGAGATTATGGTGAGAGGTGAGAGGAAGAAGCCCACAATATTCCCTCCCTCAGCCCCAAAAGGAGATAAAACCAAGGCCTTGGCTCTGGGATAAGAGACAGTGGAAACTTTGATCCTGTCTCCAGTTCCAGACACATGGGGCCCAAGGGGGCATGTGGGGACATAAGGTTTCCCCATACTTCCCTGTCAGCCACATGCCTCCAACCTGGTTTCTGGGTTTCTCACCATAATTCTAAGGGATGAGCCTCCTCTGAGCAGGATTTGTGCCAAGCTGTGGGTGCTGGTGGTGATGGGAAAGAGGAGGAGGAGAAGATTCAGGGACTAAGATATAGGAAAGGTGAGAGTCCCCTCAGGACAGTGATTTATGAGGATTTTCCACCCCCCCCCAGCTTCAGGGCCCAGCAACACCCTCATCACCCCCCTCAGCTGTGTGTCCTTCTTCCTCTTCTGCCTCCTCCTGTAACTATTCTTGTGCCAGCGATCCATCCTGAGGGCCCAGTATGGGGAAGAGAGAGTGAGTGACCTCTTGGGCACCACTGCCTCCTTGAGGAACTTCCCCGATATTCCTTCCTTCCCCATGTGGCCCCAAACGAACTTTTATAAAAGTTACCAAGTTAACTTCAATTGTAGTAAAGGACTTAGGAAGACACTTAAATGATTAGTTTCACTAACTCTTTGTCACTCAACTAGTCTGCGAATTAAGTAGCAATCAGAGGTAAACTCATATTTCCCATTAAGGTGATATAAGAGAGTTCTTAAGTTACTATTGTCCACTAACATATCTTATACATATGACAAGTTTGGGCACTTATTTAACTATTGCTTAATACCAATAAATTCAGATCAAAACAGCAAGATCTTTCTCACAGCTTAGTACGGTAATTTATTTGCTTTGGTATTAATTTAACAACCAATTAATTCAATATTGGAATAACAACCTTCCACTTTGTCTACCCTGATAACAGAAATATACACACCAAACCTAAGAATGAAACAGAGAATATTCAGTTTCCCAGAAAAAGCTTGACCCTCCATTAATGAAGCCTCACAAATCACAGTAGATTTTGACATGACTGTCATCAATATCAAATTGTCAGCAGATCTTCAAACATCACACAAATGTTAATTGAACATGTACACAATTTATCCTGAAAATACCTTTCTTTTGAGAAACAGATTAAAATTTATCCTTAAAATAAAAAGGAATATTCAACAAATTTTCATGAGATTACTTTAAAAATAAATATATATATAACAAATATCTCTCTCTCTTATTCAGTCCTTAAAGCCCCTCCAAAAAGTCTTAAAATTGGAATTAGTCAAGATTAAGTTGGTGGAAAGTTAATTTTATCCCCCTCTCATTCAAATGCCTTTGCAGTGGGGATTAATTTCAGTTTCTTCTAAACCAAAAAAAAAAATATGCCAAATTAATTTCGCCATATTAGAATAATGGATTTTATCAGGCCTTTTAAAATTCTCTCATCATCTTTTTTACGCTTCAAATGACAGTACTCTAAAATATTATAACACAAAGTCAGTGAAGCTGATAAAATAACCTAACAATTTTAAGTCAGATCAGGCCTTTATCCCTAGTTTTATTTGTCTGTCTTTCAAGATTATGAGCAAGTTTCCAAGTTCCAACCCCCTTGGAATACCAAGTTGCATCTCATAAAAAAAAAATCACATAATATCACATATCTTTATCTCTCTTCTTGAATTTTTTTAATCATTGCACTGTGCTCATATTTTATACTAATTACTTGCTCTGATTATAGAAATCTGCTTAGGTGAGACCAAGATCGTCCTATTGTCCTTTCCACACTTAACTCCATCTACAACAGCACATTCCCTTCAAGTCACTTGTGGCATTCTCTGGAGGGGTAGGTTATTGACTTAATGACCCACCAGACAACAATCCCTGAATTCAAAACTCAAAACAGTATAAATTACAGTCTCAAAATATTTTATCATATTTAAACTTATCCTGGTGTAAAGATCAATCATTTAACGTTCCTTCTGTATCAAAAGCAAAGAGAAATTCTCATAAGACCATCCCTTGTTTAGGAATTTTATAATCCATAGCAAGCTCTTTTCTGGCAAGTTTACACATTAAGAGTCTTTTTCTGTATCTTTTCCCATACAATAATTTATCAGCTTTCCCATTTATATCCAAAATTCTTCCAGTACTTTCCTCTTTGTCTTCAAGAGGAAACAAAACAATTAAAATAGTCTATAACAAAAATGGGTAGGAGTTTCATATAATTTATGATTATTTTCAATTTCTCACACACACACACACACACACACACACACACCAATTTAAAAGTTACTTTGCAAGATCCCATAAATATCCAATTAGATCAAGTCAAACTCATTGCTTTTTTTTTTTCTTTTGGACTCACAAAGACCTGTTCTCAGTTTGTGAGCCAAGAAATGGTTAAGTAGTCCTTGCTCAAAAATGGAAACTTTTTCCCTTCACCTTGAGATTTTGAACTGGCATGGTTCCCAAACCTTCAAACCACTTTTTTTGTCATAAAAATATTTTATTATTTTCTAGTTACTTGTAGATATAGTTTCCAACATTTGTTTTTATAAGACTTCTAGTTCTCCCTTCCTCCCCCAATTCCCACCTCCCCCCTTCCCAAGACAGCAAGCAACCTAATATATGTTATATATGTACAATCATATTAAACATGTTTCTGCATTAGTCATGCTGTGCTAGAAGAATCAGAGCAAAAGGGAAAAACCTCAAAAAAGAAAAACAAAAAAACCCAATACAAATAGTATGGTTCAATCTGCACCTAGATTCCACAGTTCTTTTTTTTTTTTCTTGATTAGTAGAGCTTTTTCCATCATGAGTCCTTTGGAAGTATCTTGGAACATTATATTGCTGAGAAGAATCAAGTCTATCACAGCTGATCAACACAATGTTGTTGATACTGTGTATGATTGTCTCCTGGTTCTGCTCATCTCACCCAGCATCAGTTCATGAAAGTCCTTCCAGGTTTCTCTGAAATCTGCTTGCTCATTGTTTCTTACAGCACAACAGTATTTTCTTACATTCATATACTACAACTTGTTCAGCCATTCCCCAATTGATGGGCAACCCCTCAATTTCCAATTCCTTGTCACCACAAAAAGAGCAGCTATAAATATTTTTGTAGATGTGGGTCCTTTCCCCTTTTTTATTATTTCTTTGGGGAAAAGACATAATAGTGGTATTGCTGGATCAAAGGGTATGCACAGCTCTATAGCCCTTTGGGCATAGTTCCAAATTGATCTCCAGAATGATTGGATGAGTTCACAGCTCCACCAACAATGCATTAGTGTTCCAATTTTTCCACAACTTCTCCAATATTTATTAGTTTCTTTTTTTGTCATATATGCCAATCAGATAGATGTCAGGTGGTACCTCAGAGTTGTTTTAATTTGCATTTCTCTGATCAATAGTGATTTAGAGCATTTTTTCATATGGCAAAAGATAGCTTTGATTTCTTCATCAGAAAACTGCCTGTTCATGTCCTTTGACCATTTCTCAATTGGGGAATGACTTGGATTCTTATAAATTTGATTTAGTTTCCAATATATTTTTTAAATGAAGCCTTTATCAGAAGTATTGGCTATAAAAAATTTTTCCAGCTTTCTATCTCCCTTCTAATTTTGGATGCACTGCTTCTGTTTGTACAAAACCTTTTAAATTTAATGTAATCAAAATCATTCCATTTTGCATTTCATAATATTCTCTATCACTTGTTTGGTAATAATTTGTTCTCCTTTCCATAAATCTGAGAGGTAAGCTATTTCCTCCTCTCCTAATTTATCTATGGTATCACCTTTTATGTCTAAATCATGTACCCATTTTGACCTTATTTTAGTATAAGGTGTAAGATGTTGGTCTATGCCTAGTTTCTACCATACTATCTTCCAGTTTTCCCAGCAGTTTTTATCAAATACTGAGTTCCTACACCAGAAGCTGGAGTCTTTGGGTTTATCGAACTGTACATTACTAAAATTATTTACTACTGTGTCTCCTGTGCCTAAAGTATTGCATTGATCCACCACTCTATTTCTTAGCCAGTACCAAATAGTTTCGATGACTGCCACTTTATTGTAAAGCTTCAGATTTGGTACAGATAGCCCACCTTCCTGGGCATTTTTTTTCATTAGTTCCCTTGATATTCTTGACCTTTTTTTCTTCCAGATGAATTTTGTTATTATTTTTCTATCTCTATAAAATTATTTTTAGGTAGTGTGATTGGTATGGCACTGAATAAGTAAATTAATTTAGGTAAAATTGTCATTTTTATTATATTAGCTTGGCCTATCCATGAGCAATTGATATTTTTCCAATTATTTAGATCTTATTTTATTTGTATGAAAAATGGTTTGTAATTGTGTTCCTAGAGTTCCTAGGTTTATCTTGGCAAGTAGACTCCCAAGGATTTTATATTGTATACCATTACTTTAAATGAAATTTCTCTTTCTATCTCTTGCTACTGGACTTTGTTGGTCATGTACATAAATACTGATGATTTATGTGGATTTATTTTATATCCTACAACTTTGCTAAAGTTCTTAATTGTTTCATGTAGCTTTTTAGTTGATTCTCTAAGTATACCATCATATCATTTGCAAAAAGTGATAGCTTTGTTTCCTCCTTGCCTATTCTGTTTCCTTTAATTCCTTTCAAACTTCTTTTTAAAGTGGCAGTAAGCTTATCATTTTTTAAATCTCCAAAATGTTTACTTTTAAATCTTCTGTTCACACTGTCAGTGCAAATAGATTACAACTTTTTCTGCCCTCACTCTTATTCCTACATAAACTTTTTCTTTCAATATAAATCTCTTTTTAAAAAGCATAATCTTGTTTCTTTCTTATTCTGTTCTGATACTTTTCTCACCTCTATTTACTTAAATTATCTGAAACTAGCAAAATGGCAGTTAAACCAATATGTATTACTAATAGCTTATTTTCCAAAGTTAGACCCAAGGGATTCCCTTAATTAATCTGCCTATTACAAAATTCAGGTGTTCCCTAGGAACTCCTTGATTACTTTCTGTACAATTTTGGAAATTAAAGAATCATACTCACCCTTCCTATTGTCTTGGCGCTCAACCTTGTTGGATTGGAAGAGTTAATTTCACAGATTAAGGGAGTCTTCACCAACATTAATCATTTAAAAACAACCCAACTTTTACAATGTTCATCCAAGGCTATGAATACATAGTGGAGAAGTTACATCCCAGTAATCAATTCACACTTTGAGTAATTTACAATTCAGACAGCTTCAGTCACATTCCCACCTCCCTCACCTTTCTGAGGTTTAGAATCAGCTTCATGAGCTACAACCCAAAACTTATTTTTCACATAAGTACAATACTTTGGCAAACACATAACTGACACACATAAAATATGCAAACCCAGCAGCTTTGGGATCTTCTCATTTTTTTCCCAGTGTAGCTGCTGCCAACACAATTCCCCAGCTTCCTTCTCAGGGGCTTGTGAGGAAATAATGGGCTTTGCCAATGCCCAAAGGTCCCAGCTTGATTGAATTGATGGGATTGAGTGAGACTGGCTGGCTCTGCTGATTAACTCACTTAAAGTTAATTCAATTGAAGCCACACCTCCCTGGCCCTCAAGAGAGTATTGTTGGCAGAAGCTGTGGACTCTGACCTTAACATGGGACCACTCTCAAGTCCAGTGAACCAATGGATTTGGGTGACACTACCCGATTAGCTTGAAGCACTGTGCATGGACCGCCTCTCTTTGGGATTCAGAGGGAGCTGAGACTGGCAGTTCGGTGCTTGAACAGGCTGGTGGTGAAGGAATTGAGAACTCTAGGTTAAATAGGTCTTTTCTTGACTTTCTGACCCAGCTGTTATCTTTTTACTAATAAATGCTTAATGCCCAAAACTGGTGCTAAAGCTTCTAATTTGTAAGTAAACCCTAGCTAGTTTTCCCTACACTTGGGACAGGAATAAGGCAACTGCACATTAGATTTTTTTTACAGGCAAGGATCATTTTAATCCTACATTTTCCTGCAGTGACATCCATTGCTGGCCAAATATGAACTGAAAATGCATTTGCCCATGAACCCTGAACACTGAGTATCTTGACACAAAGTTCACAAGTTGATGCAGCCATACACAGAGCCATCTTTCAGCACCAAGAGAATACATATACCACATAAGCTGAATGGGTCTCTTGAATGTTTGCTTCTTAAGACAGCTGTTCATGGGAGATTTGTTTAGTAAAATGCATACTTACTTTCTTAATTTACATCCTTACTATATATTACTTTCAAAATCTTAATTATAAAAAGGCCAGTATATTCAGGATTTCAATTTGCAAGGGGAAAAAAATACAATCAGCAATTTTTCATGGGTGCTAAATTTTATAAGAGCAAACTAAAAGATAATATTTTTCCAGTTTGCAATGCCTGGCTTAGGACCTTTATAAAAACAGTACAAATCTGAATTTACCACTAATAGATTCCTATGGGGGGGAACCCTACAAAGTTGCTTATGCTCTTTCCCAGAGTGATATTTTTGATTTAAGTATAAACAGTTATTTGAGTTTTGTGACAATCTCATTCTTCGTTTATTTGTAGACATTGAGAAGAATTTTCAACCTCTCTTCAGTGGCCCTATTTTCAAAAAGAGCATTTTAATGAATGTATGAAATGGATATCTGTTGTTAATCAAACAGTAAAGTCCACAACAAATCTACAAGCTGCCTTCTACCCAACTGAAGGCTAACACACTGGAGACTTAAGGGAGGAGCAAAGAGCCTGGCTTTGGTAAAATCCAAATTCTTTTTAAAAATTGTATAGTGGGGGCAGCTAGGTGGCACAGTGGATAGAGCACCGGCCCTGGAGTCAGGAGTACCTGAGTTCAAATCCGGCCTCAGACACTTAACACTTACTAGCTGTGTGACCCTGGGCAAGTCACTTAACCCCAATTGCCTCACTAAAAAAAAAAAAAAAAAAAGCATTAGTGTTCCAATTTTTCTCATCTTCTTCAACATTTATTATTTTCTTTTTTTTCCATATTAGGCAATTTGAGGTGGTACTTTAGAGTTGTTTTAATTTGCATTTCTCTAATCAATCACGGTTTAGAGCATTTTTTCATATGGCAATAGATAGCTTTGATTTTTTCATCTGAAAATTGTCTGTTCATATCCTTTGGGTATTTCACAATTTGGGAAATGACTTTAATTCTTATAAATTTGATTTAGCTCCCCATATATTTTACAATGAGTCCTTTATCAGAAACACTAGCTGTAAAAATTGTTGCCCAGCTTTCTGCTTCCCTTCTAATTTTGGCTGCATTGCTTCTCTTTGTACAAAACCTTTTTAATTTAATGTAATAAAAATCATCCATTTTTCATTTCATAACATTCCTTATCTCTTTTTTGGTCATAAATTAGGAGAGGTAAACTATTCCTTCCTCTCCTAATTTACCTATGATATCACCTTTTATGTCTAAATCATGTACCCACTGTGACCTTATTTTGGTATAGGGTGTAAACTATTGGTCTATACCTAGTTTTTGCTATACTAGCTTCTGGTTTTCACAGCAGTTTTGGCAAACAGTGAGTTCTTATCCAAGAAACTGGAGTCTTTGTGTTTATCAAACAGTACATTACTAATTTACTACAGTGTCTCCTTTGCCTAACCTATTCCATTCATCCACCACTCTACTTCTTAGTGTGTTGTTTAAAATCTAAATTGTGGGTCCTAATCTGCCCCACCCCAGTCTTGGGGGGGGGGAAGCTGGCTAAAATCACCGATAAATTCAGCAAGAGTTTAGACTTTTAAAGATTTATCAAAATATATATTATGAGTTAGTGAAGACAGAAAGAGATTGAGAACAGATTCCTTATAGCATGGAAATCCTAGCTTAGATATGATTCAGTATAGCCAGAGAGAAAGAAATCAATTTACTTTCCTATAAAGCCACTTAAAATCTCTCACCACCAAGTCAGTGTCCAAACAACTAAAAGGGGTCCTCCTGTTCTATTGTCATGCACCTGTTTCTCACCAAAAAGAGGCTCAGGTAGCCTGATAAACTCTGCTTCCTAGTTCCTCTCTCCCTCCCAGAAAGGTGAGGTCCTTCAAGTGGGTTGGTTGAGAGTGGTCTTTTGCTGATGTCAGTAGTACTCTGCCTCTGAGAACAACATCATTCAGGGCTGTCCAGGTGTGGTCCACCTCTAATCATCCTTAAGTAGGTACTTAGTTTCTCATTCTCACCCAATTCAATCAATACTAAATCAATCAGGTGGGACCCCTGGGTGTCTGCCAAATTCCATTATTTTATCACATTAGCCAATAGCAAATGGTTTTGATGAATGGTGCTTTAGGGTATATTTTCAGATCTGGTACAGCTAGCCCACCTTCCTTTGCATTTTTTTATGAGTCCCCTTGATATTCTTGATCATTTTTTTCTTCCAGATGAATTTTGTTACTATTTTTCTAGCTCTATAAAATATTTTCAGGTAGTCTGATTGGTATGGCACTGAATAATTAATTTAGGTAGAATTGTCATTTTTATTATATTATCTTGGCCTATCCATAAGCAATGGATATTTTCCCAATTATTTAGATCTGATTTTATTTGTGTGAAAAGTGTTTTGTCATTGTGTTCATAAAGTTCCTGGATTTGTCTTGGCAGGTATACTCCCCAAAATTTTATATTGTCTACAGTTACTGTGTGTGTGTGTGTGTGTGTGTGTGAGGGGCAATTGGGATTAAGTGACTTGCCCAGGGTCACACAGCTCGTAAGTGTTAAGTGTCTGAGGCTGGATTTGAATTCAGGTCCTCCTGAATCCAGGGCCAGTGCTTTATCCACTGTGCCACCTAGCTTTCCCTACAGTTACTTTAAATGTAATTTTTCTTTCTACCTCTTGCTCCTGAGCTTTTTTGATTATGTATAGAAATGCTGATGATTTGTGTTGATTTAATTTTTTTTTTGCTAAAGTTGTTAATTGTTTTAAGTAATTTAAAAAAAAATTTATTCTCTAGGATTCTCTAAGTATACCATCATATCATCTGCAAAGAGTGACAGTTTTGTTTTCTCCTTGCCTATTCTAATTCCTTTAATTCCTTTTTCTTCTCTTATTGCTAAAGCTAACATTTCTAGTACAATATTGAATAATAGCAGTGATAATGGGCATCCTTGTTTCACCTCTAATCTTGTTGGGAATGCCTCTTGCCTATCCACATTCCATAAAATGTTTGCCAATGTTTTTAGGTAGATACTGTTTATCATTTTAAGGAAAGCTCCATTTATTCCTATGCTCTCGAGTGGTTTTAATGGGTAGGAATGAGTGCTGTATTTTATCAAAAGAATTTTCTGTATCTATTGAGATAATTATATGATTTTGGTTAGTTTTGTTATTAATGTGATGGATTATTTTAATAGATTTCCTAATGTTGAACCAGCCCTGCATTCCTGGTATAAATCCCACTTGGCCATAGTGTATTATCCTGGAGAGGGCAGTTAGGTGACGCAGTGGATAAAGCACAGGCCCTGGATGCAGGAGTAATTGAGTTCAAATACAACCTCAGACACTTGACACTTACTAGCTGTATGACCCTGGGCAAGTCACTTAACTCTCAATGCCCTGCAAAAAACCAAAAAGGGATGGCTTATTCAATTTATTTTTCTAAAATTGGGCTATTCAAGTCTTTCCTTTCCTCTTCTGTTAATCTGGGTAATTTATGATTTTTGTAAATATTTATCCATTTCCTTTAGATTTTCAAATTTATTGGCATACAGTTGGGCAAAATAGCTCCTAATTATCCACTTCTTGGTGGTAAATTCAGCCCTTTCATTTTTTATACTGGTAATTTGGTGTTCTTCTTCTTTTTTTTTTTAGATCAAATTGACCTGGGGGCAGCTGGATGGCACAGTGGATAAAGCCCCGGCCCTGGATGCAGGAGGACCTGAGTTCAAATCCGGCCTCAGACCCTTGACACTTTCTAGCTGTGTGACCCTGGGCAAGTCACTTAACCCTCGTTGCCCCACCAAAAAATAATAAATAAATAAATAAATTGACCAAAGGTTTATCTATTTTAATGATCTTTTTCATTAAAAAAATCTCTAAGTTTTATTTATTTATTAATTTTATAGTTTTCTTACTTTCAATTCCATTAATTCTCTCCTTTGATTTTCAGAAGTTCTAATTTAGTATTTAATTGGGGATTTTTTTTTTTTTTTGGCGAGGCATTTGGGGTTAAGTGACTTACCCAGGGTCACACACCTAGTAAGCGTTAAGTGTCTGAGGCCGGATTTGAACTCAGGTCCTCCTGAATCCAGGGCCAGTGCTCTATCCACTGTGCCACCTAGCTGCCCCTTAATTGGGAATTTTTAATTGGTTCTTGGGTGAAGGAGGGATAAAATTTGGTACTCAAAACTATAAACAAAAATGTTTATTATTTTATAAAAAGATGCACCTTCACCTCTTCCTCCCCAGAAAAAAAAGAGAGAGAAGAGAATGTAGTGGGACCCCAAGAAACTCAAAGACCCCAACCCCCAAGGAATCTTTAAACTTTCCCAAAGGAAAAAGAGTTCTGCCTCCCCCCCCCTCCCCACCATGAATGCAGTGTGGCCCAGCACCACCCTGGTACAGAGATTAGTAGTAACAAGGTCAGCAAGGTGATGTGCAAGATATGAATGGGTGCTGATGCCCCATTATTCAGAAATCCCCTCCCAGTTGTTTTGCTTTTCCTTCCCAGTTGCTTTGTTTTTGTTTTTTTGGTTTTTTGCAGGGCAATGAGGGTCAAGTGACTTGCCCAGGGTCACACAGCTATCGTGTCAAGTATTTGAGGCTGGATTTGAACTCAGGACCTCCTGAATCCAGGACTGGTGCTTTATCCACTGCACCACCTAGCTGCCCCCTCCCAGTTGCTTTCTAATTCTCTCCCCAGTTGTTTTGCTTTCTTTGTTTTTTAAACATATAAAAAGAGCAGTTTTTCACTTACTCAGCAAGATAGTCCCCATAGTGGTTCTGTCTCCTGGCCATATATTCCTATCTCCTAATACATCTTTTTTTTTAATTTTACCAAATTTGAAAAGAAGAAACATATGATGGAAAATGCTTTCCACATCCAGAAAAAGAAATTTGGAGTCTGAATGCAAATAAAAGTATATTATTTTCATGATATTTGTTTTTATTATTTTTTCTTTCTTGCAATTTTTCCTTTTGTTCTCATTCTCCTATTACAACATGACTAGTTTATAAATATATAACAATATAACATGATTTTATATATACACACATACATGTATACACATACGCACATACCTACATGTATACACGAACATATACTTATATGTGTATACATGTATGTATATGCACAATTAACATATGCATGCACATCCACATATACATATACATCATCTTATGTATGCATACACATTGCCACATTTATACATACATGTGTGAATTTCTGTATGTACAACACATATCTAATTGCTTTGTGGCTAGGAGAAGGTGGAGGGAAGGGAGGAAAAGAAAATTTTGGAGCTCAAAATCTTACAGAAATGAATGTTGAAAACAATCTGTTTTTTTTTTTCAGGGCAATGGGGGTTAAGTGACTTGCCCAGGGTCACACAGCTAGTAAGTGTCAAGTGCCTGAGGCCGGATTTGAACTCAGGTCCTCCTGAATCCAGGGCTGGTGCTTTATCCACTGCACCACCTAGCTGCCCCCTCCCAGTTGCTTTCTAATTCTCTCCCCAGTTGTTTTGCTTTCTTTGTTTTTTAAACATATAAAAAGAGCAGTTTTTCACTTACTCAGCAAGATAGTCCGCATAGTGGTTCTGTCTCCTGGCCATATATTCCTATCTCCTAATACATCTTTTTTTTTTAATTTTACCAAATTTGAAAAGAAGAAACATATGATGGAAAATGCTTTCCACATCCAGAAAAAGAAATTTGGAGTCTGAATGCAAATAAAAGTATATTATTTTCATGATATTTGTTTTTATTATTTTTTTCTTTCTTGCAATTTTTCCTTTTGTTTTCATTCTCCTATTACAACATGACTAGTTTATAAATATATAACAATATAACATGATTTTATATATACACACATACATGTATACACATACGCACATACCTACATGTATACACGAACATATACTTATATGTGTATACATGTATGTATATGCACAATTAACATATGTATGCATATCCACATATACATATACATCATCTTATGTATGCATACACATTGCCACATTTATACATACATGTGTGAATTTCTGTATGTACAACACATATCTAATTGCTTTGTGGCTAGGAGAAGGTGGAGGGAAGGGAGGAAAAGAAAATTTTGGAGCTCAAAATCTTACAGAAATGAATGTTGAAAACAATCTGTTTTTTTTTTCAGGGCAATGGGGGTTAAGTGACTTGCCCAGGGTCACATAGCTAGTAAGTGTCAAGTGCCTGAGGCCGGATTTGAACTCAGGTCCTCCTGAATCCAGGGCTGGTGCTTTATCCACTGCGCCACCTAGCCGCCCCTGAAAACAATCTTTACATGCAATTGGAAAATAAAATACTACCAAGGGGAAAAAAACAACAATGATGCTTATACCCAAACAAGGAAGAATCTAAAACAGAGAAATAATATTATAGATATATTTCCCTAATA
Source organism: Dromiciops gliroides (assembly GCF_019393635.1). Lineage (NCBI taxonomy): Eukaryota > Metazoa > Chordata > Mammalia > Microbiotheria > Microbiotheriidae > Dromiciops > Dromiciops gliroides. The sequence goes on along the minus strand of NC_057863.1, from coordinate 659,112,874 downwards.
AATATTGATGAAAAATTTTAAATAAAATATAAGCAAAGAGATTATAACAATATATCACAAGGATCATAAACTATGAGCAGATGGGTTTGTCCCAGGCAAGATCCTTAAGAACTTGCCTGGACTTTCTGGAGTGTGAGGGGAGGGGAGAGAAAGAAGCAAAACTGATCTCTGGGTCCCCCCCCAAGAAATTCATTATAAATAATTGTTTTCTCATGTTTGTGTGTACACACACATGTCTGATTGCCAACTTGGGGAGGGGGAAGGGAAGGGAGGAAGAGAAAATAATTTGGAACTCAAAATTTACAAAAATAAAGGTTGAAAACAACCTTTACATTTAATTGGAAAATGAACTATTACCCCCCAAAAAGGATATGTGCAATCAATATATATGTATATATATATATATGTGTGTGTATATATATATATGTGTATGTGTGTGTGTGTATATATATATATATATATATATATATATATATATATATATATATATATATATATATATATATATATTGGAGGGCACAGGGAAATGAGGGTTAAGTGACTTGCCCAGTGTCACACAGCTAGTGCGTGTCAAGTGTCTGCAGCCAGATGAACTCAGGTCTTCCTGAATCCAGGGCCGGTGCTTTATCCACTGCACCATCTACCTGCCCCTATAATCAATATTGAAAGAGATGCCAAACAATTATCACCAATTTGCCTGTTTCTTTAGAAGAGCAGTAGAATTGAGGGATCTTTTCCTTATCTCTGCCCCTTTGTTCCTTTGCCCCTTCCTGACTTTTCCATGTAACCTACATTTGAAGAGAAACCAACTATTTTTTTTATAAATCTCTAATCTTTCTCTTCAATTAAACTCAATTCCTAAAAGCACTCCCTAGCCACCTAATATGTGCTGACCTCCATGATCAATCAAGAAACTATATACAAGTTCTTTCAGATCTCAAACCTGTATTCAAGGACTATCTGAACTTGCCCTTACAGAACTTATTGCCAAAACAAAATCTACAAAGATATTAAGGACTTACTCTGTATGAACGTCTGTGGTAGATACTGACAATATGAATGTGAGTTGAATAGAAGAGGGGAGATCATGTGAATTCCTTTCTGAATTTGATGACTTTTGTTTGGAACTTTGTGCCACCAAGAATGTGTGAGAGGATATAAAGTGTATGAAGACTTGAACGGTCACAGGAGAGGTCACATAAGGCTTTGAATGACAGATAATTTTATTTGTAATACTAGAATTGTTAGGAAGAAAGCAGAGTTTATTTACTAGGCAGCTGATCTAATCAGACCAACACTTTAGAAACATTGATTTGGCGACTGAATGAATAATGCACTGGAGTGAGAAAGACTGTTTGCAGGTAGACCCACCAGCAGTGATTGTAATAATCCAGGTGGGAGGTGAGCCTCAGTGTAATACCCTGAGGCTAGTAGCTATGTGATTGGACAGAAGGGGACATATATAAGAGATGTTATGAAAATGGAAAAGAAGAGGAATTGGCACCAGATTGAATACATGAGGTGAGTCTGAGTGATGGATGGAAAGAGACAGTGAGGTGATGAGTCTTAGTGGCTTCCTCCTTTTCCAGTCTTCTTATACTTCATTCCCCTCCAATCACTCTATAAGCCAGCTACACTGGCTAATTTTTTGGTCCTTACACGCAATTGTCTCCTAATTCCACATTTCTGTGGCAGCTGCCCACCCTACCCCACCCCCATGCCTGGAATGCTATCCTTTATCCAATCTGCCTCTAACTTTGCCTGGATTCCTTTAAAACTTAATTCTAGGGGCAGCTAGGTGGCACAGTGGATAGAGCACTGGCCCTGGAGTCAGGAGTACCTGAGTTCAAATCCGGCCTCAGACACTTAACACTTACTAGCTATGTGACCCTGGGCAAGTCACTTAACCCCAATTGCCTCACTAAAAAAAAATTAAAAATAAAACTTAATTCTAATCCCATCTAGTGTAGAAGTGCCTCCCTGATGACCACAACTACTAGTGACTTCCCCACTGATATCATTACCTCCATTTCTACTCTGTAAGTATCATCTATGTATCTCATCATCATACACTTGATTTGCACAACTCAAGACTCCAGTGTACAATCTGAATAGCCTTCATGGCTCCACGGTGATGGGAGCCTGGGGAAAATGTACTAGAGAACAGATGAATGATGTTGGGGGAGAGGAAGAGAGATGACATGGGAGAAGGGAGAATATTCCTTTGGTAAAGACGCCCAAACCATTAGTTCAAGACACAGTGGCATAGAGGGTGGGCCCTGTGTATGTCTCCTTTGGGGGAGTTTTCCTCTTATTTAAGGTTCTTATGTTCAGCTGAGCATAGGTCACTCCCTGGGAGGCCTCTTCAGGCTTGGAGACCTGAAGGAGGAATACAATGGTGAGGGAACAGTGAGTGACACTGGAGCAAGAGTCCTCAATCTAGCTTGTGTTATGAGAGCTTTGACAGACTGTCCAGTGAAAGCTACAGATGCCTTCTCAGTCACTTTCCTTTAATTACATGATGTAAACCCCATAGGATTCTAAGGGAAATGAATGACGTTGAAGCATAGTCATTGAAATCATTTTTCCAAATAACCTAAATAGTATCAAGAATTCCAAGGTCAGATGTGCTCTAATGGGGAGTAGGAGGAACATTAGGTAAATAAGCAGGAATTAGTCCCACCATGGGTGTAGAGCCTATTGGGAAAAATTAAAGTCAAAGATGAAACAGGCTCCTCCAGGTAGAGCACGTGATGGGGCTAACTCACCAATGGTTGTCTTGGTCTCTCCGGCACTTCTATATCTGAAGTGAAGGGAAGTTTACATCATTCTCCCAATTCCCAGGACCAGAAAGTCCCTTCATTCTCCCTTCTCCCTGCCCCAGTATCATTCCTTCATCCTGCCAAGATAACTTACAAAGGGCTTCTTCTGCAGGGGCCTCAGGGTGATGGGTCAGGCAGGTACTCCAAGCAAGACAAGGGCAATAGAGGCTCCTATTAGTAGAGAGAGGGGTAAGAAATAGGTCATGGGTATAGAGTTCATGCTTGGAGTCTCTGTAACCATTCCCTTCTTTTTTTTTCTTTAGTGAGGCAATTGGGGTTAAGTGACTTGCCCAGGGTCACACAGCTAGTAAGTTTTAAGTGTCTGAGGCTGGATTTGAACTCAGGTACTCCTAAATCCAGGGCCAGCGCTTTACCACTGCGTCACCTAGCTGCCCCAACCATTCCCTTCTCACCAGAGACTGTTCAGTGTCTAAATTCCAGTGTTATATCAATGGAAGGAACAGGGGACTATGGGAAGGGTAGCTGAATCTCCTTACCTCCTAAGGCTGCCACCTTGTAAAGACCCTGGTGAGAGAGACATGGGATGGGAAGAAGCAAGGTCAGATGACAGAGGAGGAAATGGAGGTCTCAGCCCTAACCCATCCCTTTATTCCTTCAGTCACTAAGGGGTTTTACTCTGTCTTTGCCACACTCACCCATAGGGCTGGATCCACGATGCAGGAATACCCACAAGAGAAGGCAGAGGAGTAGGAGGAGGAAGGAAACACAGCTGAGGGTGATGATGAGGGCGTTACTATGCTCCGAACCTGGGATGGGGGAGAGAGAAGCATCTTCATAAATGACTGTCCTGAGGGGACCCTTCCCTTGACCTACAATTGCCCCTGCATTTCCTCTGATTATTCCCCCTCCCCAGCACCCCAGCACTATGAGAACACAAGAGTTTGATACAAATCATGCTCAGAGAGGCCTTATTCCTTGAGATAAGGGGGAGAAACCCAGAATCCAGGATAGAGATGTGTGGGTCACCAGGAAGTTTGAAGGGAAGCCTCGTGACCCAGCTCCCATTTTTCATTTCCTTGTAGGGGTTGAGGGAGGGAGGGATGGTTGGCACTCTACAGTGGATCCCATGGGCTTCTTCCTCTCACCTCTCACTATAAGCTCCAGGGGGTCACTGCTTTGTGTCCAGAGTCTTCCATTAGTGCTGAATTGGTAGCTGCAGCTGTAATTGCCAGAGTGATCTGGGGTCACATGACTGGAAAAAACCAGGACCCCATCTTTATTGGCATCCATGCTCAGGAGGGTTTTCTCATTTCCTTCTTTGTACAGAGCAAACCTAGTCCATCTTGAGGGCCCCCAACACAGGAGGGTCACGTTGGCTCCTGAGGCCACCTGTCGGCTAGGCAAGGCTGAGAGGGAAGGCTTGGGAAGTGCATCTGGAAACCCAAATGGAGACCAGAGAACGATAAGGTCCTATCCACAGTTGGGGTGGGGCGGGGGTGGGGGAATGGAATCAACAGCTTGGAATACCCTGAACAGCTCCCTGACCACTGACTCCTGCTTCCATTGTATCTTTGGTCATTCGTTGCCCCAAATCTCTTTCCTTGAAGAGCAGTGAATGCTAAACCTTAGATGTTATCTGTGGCTGCCTAGGAACAGGGTAATTGTTCCTCATCCCATCCTTGTCTCTAGAGGTGGGTAGTACCTAAGCTGGCCTATTCCACTTTTTCTTTCCCCTTCCATAGGGATGTCTAACCCTTCTCCCAACCTCTGCCTCATGATGCTTAAAAGAGCCCCCCATGATATGCATTTTTTTGGGTTTTTTTTTAGTGAGGCATGGGGTTAAGTGACTTGCCCAGGGTCACACAGCTAGTAAGTGTTAAGTGTCTGAGGCCAGATTTGAACTCAGGTACTCCTGACTCCAGGGCCGGTGCTCTACCCACTGTGCCACCTAGCTGCCCCCCATGATATGCATTTTCAGACTTCCAGGCTGCCTCTAAATCTGGTCCTCCAATCTTCTGCTTTATTCCATGGGAACCTGAATACATTCTTACCTGTCACCCAGATCTCTAAGACTTCACTGGGCTCAGACACCAGGTTTGGATCCATCCTTTTCTGGTAGACACAGCTGTAGTTACCAGCATCCTGGGCCCTCACAGACAGGAGGTTAAAATCAGCTGAGGCTCCAGCTGAGCTCTGGCTCTGCAAGACCTGAGGGGTCCCCACTTTATGCAGAGTGAATGTCACCCCCCAGAGGGATGACAGAGAAGGCTGCCGGCACTGGAGAGTCACATGCATCCCAGGCTCCACCACAAGTCCTGGGAGGGCTGAGAGGAAAGGCTTGGGCAGAGAGCCTGGAAGAGGAAGAACAAGAGAATGGAAGTCAGGACACTTTGGTCAAGGCCCTGCTCTGTCCCTGAGTCCCTGTGTGACCTGGGTCCATTCATTGGCCCTATCTGAACCACAGTTAGCTCTGCTGTTAAGTGAGGGGGTTGGAGTAGATCTCTCAACCCTTTCCTGCTCTAACAACCCAGGAATCAAAGAAAACTTTCATATTTGGGGGAGCTCATTCAAACTATGGTCTCTTGAATCTGACGACTCCCAGGAGGGAAGACCATGACCCCTCACTTTTCATCTGGGGTGTCTGACAGGCCCTGGGCTCAGCCTGATCCTGAGCTCAGAACCTGGGTCAGGAGTGAGAAGGCTCAGGCTCATTTCCAGGCTCTCTCACTCACTTGTTGTGTGACCTTGGGCAAGTCCTTCCCTTTCTCTGGGCCTCATTTTGCTCATTGGTAATGGGAGGATTTGACCTCAAGAACCTGAAAGCCCCTTTCAGTTCTGAGGCTCTGAGACTCTTCTCCTAACCCCCAGCTCAGTCACCAGCACCACCACCTTTCTTCCCAAGATTCCAGATCATAATAGAAATATCTCATATCTTCCAAGACCCCAGACCCCTCACAGGTGTCAGGGCAGAGCTGGCTATGAAGAGACCAAGTCCTTCTCTCTGTGAGGCCCATGTCTGGTTAGAGTTCAGAGGGGTCATACTCAGTCATTTGGGGCCCACACACACCCCTCACCTGGCACCACCAGCTCCAGGGTATCACTGTTCTTTGATGCTATACCAGGGGCTCTCCCTTCCTTGTAAGTACAGCTGTAGCTCCCAGTGTCCTTGGGTCTCAGAGATGAAAGGAGGAAGCTAGTCCAGGGCTCTGCTGAGCTCTGGTACTGCAAGGGTTCCTGGGTCCCAGCCTTCCAAAGAGTGAAGATTACCTCTTCAAGGGAAGTCATCTTGGGCCTTGAGCACCAAAGAGTGATGTTTTTCCCTGGGGTCACCACAAGGCCAGGTTAGGCCCACAGAGTGGGTTTGGGGAGTGGTCCTGAGGAAAAGGGGTGTCAGAAGTCAAGAGCAGCTGTCATTTCTAGAAGCCATCCCCCAACCCGTCAGAGAGAGGGGCAACATAAATCTTGCCTCTGTTCTCACTTTCTTATCTGGGGCATGCTTTTTGCTGGGAACACCCCCACCTCCCTGCAGCCCTTGGGTGAGTGTATGTAAAACAGGAGAGGGTCCCTGGATCTCCTGCAGCCTCCCATCCCCAAACCATCCCTTCAGATTTCCCTGGATCTTATACTGTCCCCATTGCTCTGTTGGCCCCTATGTGGAGGACGGAATCAGTGATGGGGGGTGGGATTCCATCATTAGTCACCAAGCACAGTCAGCTCCAGGGTCTGGCTGGGATGTGACCCACTGTGGGGGGCCATCTTCCTGTAGTAAATGCAGCTGTAGCTCCCAGTGTCCTCGACCCTCACAGATGGTAGTAAGAAATCAGCCCTGGTCCCTGCAGGGCTCTGTATTTGCAAAGGCTCCAGGCTCTTGGCCTCCAACAGAGCAAAAATGTAGTCCTGAGAGGGAGCCTGTTGTGACATGTGGCACTTGATGGTCACTGTTGTCTCAGGGACTATTTTAGAGCCAGATAAGAATGAAATGGAGGGTTCAGAAAGGGCTCCTGCAAAAAGATGAGGGAAATTAGGTCCCTGATCTCTCTCCCCAGTCCACTAAAATCATTCCTGAAACAGAGCTGAGAAGAGGGAGGATGGGCTGAGGGTCCCAGGCCAGGCCCCTTTGCCCAATGCTCCATGACTGTTCATGGCTGGGTAACTGGGTTCCCTGGAGCACCTTTAAAATGATGTGCTCAGCCCAGGGAGACTTTGAGAGCACAGAAAGATAGGAGAATAAGGGAGACAGGAAAAGGACGTCACTCTCCCCACCTGCCCCCTTCTCACCTCCTCCAAGAGTCTCAGCTTTGGCCCTATATCCCGGACACAATCAGCATCCTAAGGTAACATCAGTGGCAAATGCAGACATTTTTCTCAAGCTCTGAAGTTCATAAAGTTCTTTCATGCCACTGACCCCATGCCTGGGTGGTTAAATAGAAATCTACATTCATGGTTCTTGACCCTACCCACTTACCCACACTGCCACATGGTGCCAAGTCCCTGTTCTGCCACCCCTGAACCACTCCTCCATGAAGACCAGAGCAGAGCAGGCAAGAGATCTGTGTTTCCCTGGGACTGAGAGAGGAGGTGGGGCTTCCTCTGTGCATCTTGGTGAGGAATTAGGTTTTCTCTGGTTTTCCTGCCCTCATTAGTCACCTATAAGGTGCTTCCTGCTCAGAAATGAGGGAACCCCATAGATTTAGGGAAGACTCCACCCCTATTGCCATCAGGGAGTTCATAATCCCATGGATCACAAGGTTTTGAGCTAAAATGGCCTCATTAGGGAATGGATACCCATGAATTAGGGAATGGCTGAACAAGCTGTGTTATATCCAAAGTGAAATGTACTGTGTCCAAAGGAACAGTCATATTGTCAGATGATCAGCTGTGAATGACTTAGCTTCTGTCAGCAGTACAATGATCCAAGACAACTCTAAAGAATTATGATGAGGGCAGCTAAGTAGCACAGTGGTTAGAACACTGGCCCTGGAGTCAGGAGTACCTGAATTCAAATCTGGCCTCAGACACTTAACACTTACTAGCTGTGTGACCCTGGGCAAGTCACTTAACCCCAATTGCCTCACTAAAAAACCAAAAAAACAAACAAACAAACAAACAAAAGAATTATGATGAAAAATGCTATCAATGCCCAGAGAAAAAAACTTATGGTGTCTCAATACAGATTGAAGCGTAATTCTTTTTACTTTCTTTATCTTTTTTTATCTTGTTTTCTTTCACAACCTGACTAATGTGGAAATGTTTTGCATATGTATAGCATATTGAATTGCTTACCTTTTTAAAGGGGGAATGACAAGGGAGGAAGAAAAGAAGAGAATTTGGAACACAGAGTTTTAAAATGGATGTTAAAGTTATTTTACATGTAATTGGGGAAAATAAATTATAAATTATAAAAATAAAATAAAATGTCCTCATTAAATAATCCAGTTTATGAGTTTCTCATCAAGGAAGAAGAAAATTAGGTCCACAGAAGGTCGTGGACTTGCCTACAGTAATGCAGCTAAGAGCTAGGATGGAAGGCCCCCTCTCTCAGACTCCTTCACCCCTCAGCAGGCTTTCTTCTAACACAGGCCAGATGGACAGTACCCTGGGGTGGTGGGAAGGTGCCCAGTGTTAGCATGTGTGCACTAGAGAGGTGCAGGCATCACACCGGGGGTGAAAAGCACCAGGATAGTGCCACTTGATGCAATCAGTGACAGAATCTTGCAACAGCCAGGATTGGAGCTGGACTTGAAGTAAGAACGTGAAGGATGAAGGTGAGAAGGGCATCCCAGGCAGGGGGAACTGTGTGAGCAAAGGCAGAATGGTGGGACATGATGAGAATTCATAGAGTCATCTGCCCAGGCTAATGGAAATGTAGTGTGGGCAGAAGGGAACAAAGGGAGAGAGCTGGACAGGTTGGATGTTGCCAGTTCATCTTAGAGGAGACAGGAAACATTTATCCAGATAAAGTGTTCTCAGTGAAAGGCTTTGTTCCCCTTCTCTCAAAGGCTGCTGTGTATCCTCTGAGGGAGGAGCAGCCCGGGGAACACTGAGCAGATGGGAAAGATCCTTGAATTTTAGGGTGGGATACCTGGATTGAAATCCTGGCCCTATCATTAAAGAACCAGGTCACCTACTCAGGCCATCTTACCTCCTCTCCTGGTCTCAGTTTCCCCATATGTAAAAGGGAAATCATGGTACTTGGGCTCTCCTCTTTACAGGGTTATGGAAGAGGATGATTTCAGAACCTTATCTGTGTCCTCACAATGTGATCTGGAGAGCCAGGGGCTCCCAGAGGGTGAGGAGGTGAGGATGCTAGGGGAGGCAGGTAGTAAAGCCTGAGGGTTTGCCCCTCTTCCAACAGACTCTCCAGAGGGATCTGGGGCTCATCTCTCAGGACTGGGAGGGTTGTATACCAGCAGCCCCTCACCTGTCACCACCAGGGCCAGGGGTTCACTGAGTTCTGACCACCAGGGCCCCTGCCCAGAGCGGCAGCTGTAGTTTCTCGCATCTCTCACATCATCCACCTGCCTGAGCACAAACTCTGCCAGCTGCCAGGATGCATTTCTCTCATCTCTGGACTCTCCATCCTTCCAAAGTTGGAACCTGTCACTCCCCAGGTGGCCCTGGCACCTGAGGGTCACATCTGCTCCCTTGGGGACCACAGGACTCGGGACAGCCCAGAGGGTGGGCCTGGGGAGGGTGGCTAAAAAGGAAACAATTTTGATTTCCAGAGATTCCTCTGCCCCCGTGTTTGTTTCACCTCTGGTTTCTGAATCCCCTCCCTGAGTTATCCCACCCATTCATCACAGTGGTCCCATTTCCTTTCCTTCTAATCACGGGAGTGCATATCTGGCTTTTGGGGGGACAATGAGTCAAAAGAGAACAGTGGGATGTTGGGGGCAGGACTCACCCATCTGTGCCCTGAACGCCCAGTCCAGACAGAGCCCTGAAAGGAAGCTCAGATTACCAAGAACTCCCCTCCAAGCCATGCTTATCCCACCTCCAGCTGCTGCCAAAGACCAGAACCTCAAATCCTGCTTGAGTCCTAATGTCCCACTTTCCTTACTAATGACCCTGGAGACTCACCAGTAGAGAGCAGGAATGTGACTGTGGGGCCCATGGTGGGTCTTCAGCTCTGTCCTGGGCTGCCCAGCCTCAACTGTACAGAGGGGGAAAGGTAGCAGGACTGGAGGCTGGCCCAGGATGTGGTAGCCACCCCTACTGTCTTCCACCCCCTAAACCCTGGCCCCACAATTTCCACTTTTATAATGAACACAGCATCATGGTCCTTCAAGGCTTACTTCTGGGGAGATTAGGGTGTCTTAAGGATTAGTGTAGTCTGTCAAGGACTAGTACCCCCCCCCCCATGAAAGCCTCAGCCTGAAAGCACCAAGATTGAGCACAAAGGCCTAATGCTATGGGCCCGGAAGCCTTGCCTCAGACCCCTGACTCAATTGGGTTTTGAGCAGATGTTCCACGTGTGACGCTCTTTCTGTCTCAGTCTCATCTGCTCTCTGGGGTTGAACAACATGAATAACCACATGAATAGCAACAGAAATAACAGCAACAATGGCTGTCATTTATCTAGCGCTTTGAGGATTACAAAGTATTTTATGAAGATTTTCTCACATAGTCCTCACAACAACATGGGAGGTGGATTCTATCTCATGTTTTACAGATTAGAAAACTGAGGTAGACAGAGGTCAAGTTACCTTTCCAGGTTCACACAGCTTATAAATTTCTAAGGCAGGATTTGAACTCAGGTCTTTTTAACTCCCAATCAGTTGACTTCAATAATCTGGAGCACCAGCTACTGCAGGAATTTCACCTGACCCATGGGTATTTAAATGTCTTAGTTACAGCATCTTCCATAGCCCCAGGAATAGGCAGCCCCTTTGACCCCAGGAATGGGCAGCCCTGCTGCTGACTGCTCCTATCGCACTTTGGTCAGGCATTGTTCCTGCTTACAAATTATCCCAGGATACCTCAGTAGCCTGTCAGGACAATGGCTGCCAGTCCTGGGCTGCCCTGCACACCATCACTCATCATCCCTAGCCCAGAACCGCATGAGGCAGGCAGCCTCCTGGGAAAAAACATCTCAAAATCAGCAACCACTTGTGCTTCTACTTTAGCACCTGCCTTGTGTTTGGGATTGGGAAGGTAAAGAGAGGAAAAATGGGACTGCCCATGTGGGACTCACAATCTGTTGTTGAGAACAAACCTATTTTGAAGTCTACATGTCAGCACAAAATATTTATGCAAAATGCTTTTGGGTCAGAACTCAGAATTCTGTCTTTGATGGAACATTGTTAGTGACAGAAGAAGGCTTCCAGACAGCATAAAGGAAGAGCAGGGGAGAAAGAGCTGAGACACAGGAGGGGATCAAGTTGAAATAGATGAGCCTGAGAGAAGAGAGACTGGGGATCAGAAAGACAGCTTTCATATGGGCAGCCCATGGGCTCAGAAGCCTGAGAGGAGGCTTGGGGTAGCAGACATTCAACCCTTCACTTCAGTAAAAGGTAAAATTTACTCCATTTTTATTTCCTGTGGATAGAAAAGGGGAATGAGTACACTAGCCTTGTCTGGGGAACAATCAATCAAAAACAATGATTAAGTAAGCAACATTGGCCAGACTCTAAGTCAAGGGTTGGGGATTCAAATACACAAAAATTCTCAGGGAGTTTCATTCTTAGGTGAAAGAAAATGGGCACAAGTGTATGTTCATGCAGAATAAATCTATACAGGGTCAATACAAGATAAAAACATTCATGTGAGTATATAAAAGTTAGTGTGAGAAGGGTGGTATGTGAGTAGTGTCTTAAATGAATGGAGGGATAACGTAAGGCAAAAAGGTCAGGGGGAATTGAATTATAGATATGACAGATGATCCTAAAATATATACATACATATTTCTATATATGCACACACATATACATATGTAATATATATGTATACGTATACTTGCATGCATATATGTACACATATATTTGTATAGAAATTTATATATATTATATTTATATATTTATACAGGCGAGTCACTGGTGCCTTAAAACCAGTCACTTTGGGCAGATGGGGCTCATTTGCTTTGGCAGGCAACCTGACTAGGAAAGGAATCTCTGGTTTGAAACCTCCACTGCCTTGCAGCTATACCCATGTATGGGAAAGGCTTCGGGAGGAAAAATCAGGAGTCAGAGTCCCTTAGGCAGTTGGATGTTGGACATCACATCCCTCAGGCAACTACCACGGTGGCATTAGTGCCAAACTGTATTGTCTCTGCCTCTCCTTTGGATCCACCAGTGTCGCAGAGAGGGAAAACCTACTGCATGGGCAACAGCTTGTTTTCCATATTGATCCACCCAGGCCAGCGCCCTGGAGAGGCCACTCCAGCTACTCCTCATGGGGTAGATACAACACGGGATGTGGCAGTTACCAGTTTTAAGTCACTCAGGAGCTGTGGCTCCCCTATCGGACTGCACAGCCACACTGTGGCCTGTGGCTCTTCAAGGTGCTGATCCATGGTCGTCCGCGACTGGTGGAGGCCTACTACTACTACTATTGCTACATATACTTGCATGCATATATGTATACATATACATACATGCATGAGATATATGTATATATGCATATGTATAAATAGATATCCTTTGTATATATTTTATATATTTGTGTTTATATAAATATGTATATGTCTCTATGCCTACATATATTTTTCTACATATATATTTATATATAATAGTCGATTTTTCATTTAACAATCTGGTTGTTTTAGTGAATGGAAAGTTTGAGATGTAAACAATGTTGTGAGACAGCTACACCAAACAACGGTGAGATCATCACCTGCAGTTAGAGAAGTGGCACTGAAAACACATACTGTGTCATGCACAGGTTAGACCACATGCAGAGCATTGTGTTAAATGGTGAGTGTGATCCTGTAGGAAGAATGTGGATAAACTAGAGAACATTCCCTGTAGGGTGATCTGAATAAGTCACAGCATCATAAATCATGGAGGTACTGATTTATCAGAAATTCTTACAAAATACCTGTGGCATTTTTGCCCTCACAGAACTTCTCCCCCTAAAACTAGTAATGTTGTCAGAGGGGGAAAAAAGAAAAAGAGGACAAGAAGTAGCAAATGCAGTCAATACATCAAAAAGTCTGAAAATATATTAAATGGACCACACTCGTGGACTTTTCTGCAGAGTTCTGGGTTAGTGGTGTCTTCTCATATTTATCAAGGACTATGTTCTTTCCTTCTGGTATTTTCACATTTAGTTTTTGTTATTTTGTGTGTGTGGTTTTTTTCTGTTTACTTTTCTGAAATTTGTGTGTGTGTGTGTGTGTGTGTGTGTTCTGCTTACTTTACTCTGCATTCAATTAAGTAAATATTTACAAGCTTCTCTGAATTCATCATATGCATTGTTATATCACAGTGATATACTGTAACATTTTTGTACAAAAAATTTTGGTCTATTTTCTGATAGTCATCTACTTAGTTTCAAATGTTTTTCTATAACAAAATAGGTTGCTATAGGTGATCTGCAATTTTGGTGGTCTTTTAAAAATGTTATTTAGCATTTTATTTTCCCCAATTACATATAAAAGCAAATTTTAACATCCATTTTTAAAACTTTGTGTTTCAAATTCTCTCTTCCCCTTCCCCACTTTCTGCTGAGAAGGCAAGTAATTCAATATGTTATACCTGTGTAGTCATGCAAAACATTTTCATATTAGCCATACGAAAGAAAAAAAGACCAAAGAAAATCAAGAAAAAGAAAGCAAAAAAGAATTATGCTTCAATATCTATTTAGATACCAACTGTTCTTTCTCTGGGGATGGATAGCATTTTTCATCCTAAGTCCTTCAGAGTTGTCTTTGATCTTTGTATTGCTGAGAATGCCTAAGTCATTTACAGCAGATCATCTTATAATATTGCTGCTACTTTGTACACAGTACATTTCACTTTACAACAGTTCATGTAAGTCCAGCTTTTTCTGAGAATATCATGCTCATCATTTTTAAAGCACAATAACATTTTATCATAATCACATATCATAATTTGTTCAGGCATTCCCCAATTGATTGGCATCCCCTCAATTCCCAATTCTTTGCCACCAAAAAAGAGCTGCTGTAAATATTTTTGTACATTTTAGGTCCTTTTCCTTTTTGTATTTTATCTCTTTGTGGATACAGACTTGATAGTGGTATTGATAGGTTAAAGGGTATACACGGTTTTATAGCCCATTGGATACACTTCCAAATTGCTCTACAGAATGGTTTATAACTCCACCAACAGTACATTAATGTCTCATTTTTTCCATATCCCCTATAATATTTACATTTTCCTCTGCAGTCCTATTATCCAGTCCATAAACAGTGCTATAATGTCTAATTTTTCCCATATCCCTATTATATTTACATTTTCTTCTGCTATCCTATTATGCATTCCAATAAGTTTCAGAGAGTAACTCAGAATTGTTTTGATTTGCAACTTTCAAATCAATAGTGTTAGAGCATTTTTTTCATATAGCTATAGAAAGTTTAATTTCATCTGAAAACTGTTCATATCTTTTGATCATTTATCAATTGTGGAATGGTTTTTATTTTAAGGAATTTGACTCTGTTTTCTATGTTTGAGAAATGAGGCCTTTATCAGAGAAACTTGCTTCAGAGATTTATTTTCACATTTAGTATTTCTAATTGTATTTCCCTCCATCTTATTCCCTCCCCAAGCCATTTATTCTAGTCTCTATCTCCTTTCACCCCGACCCTCCTCAGTGTTTTCCTTCTGATGTCCCTCTTCCTCAAACTTTCCTTCCTTCTATCACCACTCCTTATCCCCTTCCCCTCCTACTTTCCTGAAGGATGAGATAGATTTCTATGCACACTTGAGTTTGTATGTTATTCCTTCTTTGAGCCAATTCTGATGAGTGTGAGGTTCATTTATTCTCCCTCACCTCCCCTATCTTCCCCTCCATGTTATAAGTTTTTCTTGATTCTTTTATATGACTTTACCGTATTCCACCTCTTCCTTTCCCTTCCTCCCAGTGTATTCTTTTATTACTCCTTAATTTAATTTTTAGATACCATCCCTTCATATTCAACTCACACCTCTTCCCTCTATATACTCTAACCAACTGCCCTAATAATGAGAAAGTTCTCATGAGTTACAAGTATTGTCTTCCCATATAGGAATGTAAACAGTTTAAACTTTTTAAGTCCCTTATTATTTCCTTTTCCTGTTTGCCTTTTAATGCTTCTTTTGAGTCTTGTATTTTAAAGTCAAATTTTCTATTTAGCTCAGGTCTTTTCATCAAGAATACAATGAAGTCCTCTATTTAATCAAATGCCCATTTTCCCCCCTGAAAGATTATACTCAGTTTTGTTGAATATGTGATTCTTGGATGTTGTCTCAGTTTCTTTGTTGTCCTGAATATCATATTTGAAGTCCTCCAATCCTTTACTATAAAAGCTGCTAAATATTGTGTGATCCTGACTGTAGCTCCACAGTGATTGAATTGTGTCTTCTTGGTTACTTGTAGTATTTTCTCCTTGACTTGGGAGCTCTAGAATTTGGCTATAATGTTCCTGGGGGTTTTACTTTGGGGATCACTTTCTGGAGGTGATCAGCAGATTTTTTTTCATTTTCTATTCTACAGGGCAGTTTTTCTCAATGATTTGTTCAAAGATAATGTCTAAGCTCTTTTTTGGATCATGGTTTTCAGGTAGTCCAATAATTTTCAAATTATCTGTCCTGAATCTATTTTCCAGGGCAGTTGTTTTTAATAAGGTATTTCACATTGCTTTCACTTTTTTCATTCTTTGATTTCATTTTATTGTATTTTAAAATTTCTCATAAATTCATTAGCTTCCCTTTGCTCAATTCTAATTTTTAAGGAGTTATTTTTTTAATGTGAGCTTTTATGCCACCTTTTTCATTTGGCCAATTTGACTTTTCAAGGTAAACTTTTTCTCATTGGCTTTTCATACCTCTTTTACCATTTGGCCTAGTCTGTATTTTAACTTGTTGGTTTCTTCAGCATTTTTTCTCCTTTACCAAGCTGTTGATTTTTTTATGATTTTCTTGTCTGATTCTCATTCCTCATGTCATTTTCCTCTACCTCTCTTACTTTATTTTATTTTTTAAATCATAAAAGTATTTTATTATTTTCCAGTTACATTGTAAAGAAAGTTTTCAACATTTTCTTTAATAAGACTTCAACTTCCAAATTTTTTAGCCCTCCTTCCCTTCCCTCCTCCATCCCCAAGACAGAAAGCAATCTTAATATGTGTGTGAGATATATATATATATGCATATGTATATGTATACAATCACATTAAACATATTTCTGCATTTGTCATGTAGTGAAAGAAGAATCAGAACAAAAAGGAAAAACCTCAAAAAAACAAATTAACAACAAAAAAGGTAGAAACCGTATGGTTCAATCTGCATCCATATTACACAGTTCTTTTTTCTAGATGTGGAGAGCATTTTCTATTATGAGTCCTTTGGAACTATCTTTGATCATTGTATTACTGAGAAGAGTTTTCTATCACAGTTGATCATTACACAATGTTGCTGTTACTATGTACAATGTTCTCCTGTTTCTGCTCACTTTATTCAGCATCAGTCCACTTAAGTCTTTCTATGCATTTCTGAAATCTGCCTGCTCATCATTTCTTATAGCACAATAGTATTCCATTACATTCATATACAACTTGTTCATGCATTCCCCAATTGATGGGCATCTTGTTTATTTTTAATTCTTTGCCACCACAAAGAAATCAGCTACCAATATTTTTTACATATGGGTCCTTTTCCCTTTTTTATGATCTCTTTGGGATGCAGACCTAGTAGTGGTATTACTGGGTCAAAGGGTATGCACAGCACTGTAACCCTTTGAGCATAGTTGCAAATTGCTCTCCAGAATGGTTGGATCAGCACACAACTTCTCCCACAATGCATTAGTGTTCCAATTTTTCCATAACTTCTCCTACAATTATTATTTTCCTTTTTTATCATGTTAGCAAATCTGATAGGTGTGAAGTGCTACCTCAGAGCTTTTTAAATTTGAATTTCTCTAATCAACAGTGATTTGGAATATATTTTCATATGATAATAGATAGCCTTGATTTCATCATCTGAAAACTCCCTGTTCATATCCTTTGACCTTATCTCATTTTTTTTATTTTTTAAGATAATTTTCCTCCCATTAAGTTTTATTTTCCATAATTACATGTAAATACAAATTTTGGCATCAATTAAAAAAAAAGTTGTATTACAAATTCTCTTCCTCCCTGACCTCCCCCCCACCACCAAGAACTCAAGCAAATCAATATAAGCTTTACATGAGCAGTCATGCAAAACATTTTCACATTAGCCAGGTTGTGAAAGAAAACAGACAAAAACAAAAATCCAGATAAAAGAAATAACAAACAAATAAATAAAATTATACTTCAATCTGTACTTAGACACCATCAAGTTCTCTCTCTCTGTAGATGGACTTCATTTTTCATGGGACCTTCAGAGTTCTCTTGGATCATTGCATTGCTGAAAATAAGCAAGTCATTCATAGCAGATCATCTTACAGTATTGCTGTTATTTTGAATATAGTACATTTCACGTTGCATCAGCTCATGTAGACCTTTGACCATATCTCAATTGGGGAATTACTTGCATTCTTATACATTGGATTTAGTTCCCTATTTATTTTAGAAATGAGGCCTCTATCAGAAACACTGGCTGTAAATATTTTTCTCAGATTTCAGCTACATTTATAATTTTGGCTGTATTGCTTCTCTTTGTACATAATCTTTTTAATTTAAAGTAATCAAAATCTTCCATTTTGCATTTCATAATATTCTTTATCTCTTGTTTGATCATAAATTCTTCTCCTCTCCATACATCTGACAGGTAAAATATTTCTTCCTCTCCTAATTTACCTATACTATCACATTTATGTCTAAATCATGTACCCATTTTAACCTTATTTTGGTATATGGTATAAGATGTTGGTTTGTGCCTAGTTTCTGCCATATACTGTCTTCCAATTTTCTCAGCAGTTTTTGTCAAATACTGAATTCCTATCCCAGAAACTGGAGTCTTTGGGTTTATCAAACAGTAGATTACTATAGTCATTTACTACTGTCTCCTGTGTGTAACCTATTCCACTGATCCATCACTCTATTTCTTAGCCAGTACCAAATAGCTTTGATGACTCCTGCTTTATAGTATAGCTTCAGATTTAGTATGCCTAGCCCACCTTCCCGTGCATTTTAAAAATTAGTTCCCTTGATATTCTTGACCTTTTGTTCTTCCAGATGAATTTAGTTATTATTTTTTCTAACTCTTTAAAATAGTTTTAGGTAGTCTGATTGGTATGGCACTGAATAAGTAAATTGATTTAGGCAGAATTGTCATTTTTATTATATTAGCTCAGTCTATCCATGAGCAATTGATATTTTTCCAATTATTTAGATCTGATTTTATTTGTGTGAAAAGTGTTTTGTAATTGTGTTCATAAAGATCCTTTATTTGTCTTGGTAGGCATCTTACTTTATTTTCATAGTCCTTTTTGAGTCCATCAATGGTTTGATACCAATTCATATTTTTCTGGGAGGCTTTGGATGTAGAAGCTTTGACTTTGTTATCTTTTTCTGAGTGTGTATTTCTATCTTCCTTGTCACCATGGTAGTTTAGTATGATCAGAATTTCTCTGTTGTTTGCTCCTTTTCCTAATCTATTTTCTGACTTTTAATTTCTTTGTTAAAATGGGGCTCTGCTTCCAGGGTGGAGGGCACAGTGTCTCAAGATTCAGGAGCTTTGTGCCACTATTGTCAGAGATAATTCTAGGGACCTGTAAGTTTTCAGTTCTTCCAAGGTGGTATAATCTAAAGAGATGTGTGTTTACTAGTGTCCTGGTCTGTGAGTGACCACAAGCCCATTTTTCTGTCCTAGAAGATGAGACTTCCTGCTCTACTGTGCTCTCAAGCAGTGCTGTTGCTCCTCCCCATGCTGGGAATGCCTCCCAGGCCTGTCACATAGAGCTGAGTATGGGCAAAGCAATAGAATCCTGCCTCAGTTCCAGCAAAGAGACCCCTATAATCTCCTTCTTAACAGCTTTTTGACCCCCTTACCATCTATTATCTGAGAGTTCCAGAAGCAGCTATTGCTGATTCAGTGGTTCCCAAGGTTTGCTCCTGGTTTGCTCCTGGTTTGCTCCTGGTTTGCTCCTGGTTTGCTGATTCCCACTCTGTGTTGGTGTTCTCTGTGATGGACTATGCTCTTCTTGCTTTTTCTTTTCTTTTGATTAAATCAACCAATATTTCATCTATTTTGTTGTGTGTTTTTTCATTAAAACAAGATTCTAGTTTTATTTATTAGTTCAATGTTTCTCTTTCAGTTTTAATAATCTCTTCTTTTATTATCTGGATATTCAATGTGGGCATTTAAAATTTGTTCTTTTTTCTAGTTTTTTTTAGGTGTATGCCAAAATCATTGATGTGCTTTATCTCAATTTTATGAATGTAAGCCATTAGAGAAATATTTTTCCCCAAAGTCCTTCTTTGGCTGCATCCCATACATTTAGGTATGTTGTCATTCTCTTTAATGAAATCATTGATTGTTTCTATGTTGTTTGACCAACTCAATCTTTAAAATTAGATTATTCAGTTTAGTTGTTTTGTCTAAGATCATGATTGCTACCTCAGACTTTCATAATGTAATATGAAACATAATAGATTCTGCTCTAGACCTTTACCTTTACTTTGACTGTTTTCTGCTTCAAGTATGTTTCTTATAAACATCATATTCCTGAATGCTCATTTTTAATCCATTCTGCTATCCACTTCCATTTTATGAGTGAGTTCATACCTTTTCTAATTCACAGTAATGATTACTGTGTATTTCATTTCATCCTATTTTCCTCCTTGCTGATCCTTCTCTCTTTTTCTCCTTTTACCTTTTTGTCCTTAAGACTGTTTTGCTTCTGACTACTGTCTCTCCTAATCTGGCCTTCCTTTTATTAGTCCTCTCTTATCCGTCTCCCCTACTACTCTGTAAGGGGCAAGAGAGATTTCTACACCCTATTGAGTATGTATAATATTCCTATTTTGAGTCAGGATGCATTTCTGAAAAAACTAAAGGTCAAAAATATCAAGAAAAGTAACGGAAAAAAAAGTTAAGGAAGGTTGTATAGCCAAAAGAGATTACTAATCATCAAACAAAAAAATCTTTTCTTGGCTAGGAAATAGTGTGGTGTATTAGTAGAAAAGGTTAAGTACACAATGCATGGCACTAAACGAACATAGTAATCTAATGCTTGAAAAACACAAAGATCTAAGCTATTGGGAGAGGAACTCACTATTTGAAAAAAAAAACAATTTAAAAAATTGGAAAAGTAATTTAGCAGAATCTAGATATAGACCATCATCTCACACAGTATACCAGTATAAGGCTGAAATGGGTAAATGATTTAGACATAAAGGGTGTTACCATAAAAAATATTAGGGGAGCATGGAATAGTTTACCTGTCAGATCTATGAACAATGGAAAAATTTATGAACAAACAAGAGATAGAGGTGATAGATTTCTATCAGTTGATAGAGCAGTTGAGCTGGAGTCAGGATGACCTGAGTACAAATTTGGGCTCAGACAGTTACTAGCTTTTTAAACCTGGGGAAATCACTTAACCCTGTTTACCTCAGTACCTCATCTGTAAAACCATCTGGAGAAGGAAATGGCAAATCATTCCAATATCTTTTCCAGTAAAACCCCAAAATGGGTCACAGAGAATCAAACACACCTGAATCAAGTGAACAATAACATATAACAGTTTACAGATTGTTTGCATAAACAAAATCAACACAGTCAATATTAGAAAGAAAGCAGAAATCTGGAAAAAATTTACAATTGTCTCTGATAAAAGCCTCTTTTTTCAAATATATAGAGAACTGCATTAAATTTATCAGAATGTAAGTTTTCCCTTAAATGATAAATGGCCAAAGGGCATGAACAGGCAGTTTTCAGATAAAGCTATCTATATAAAAAGTGTTTTAAATCACTATTGATTAGAGGAATTCAAGTCAAAATAATTCTGAGTTACCACCTCACACATATCAGAATGGCTTATATAACAGAAAAGGAAAATTATAAATATTGGAGAGCATGTAAGAAAAGTGAGATACTAATGCACTATTGGTGGATTTGTGAACTTATTCAGCCATTCTGGAGAACAATTTGGATCTATACACAAAGTGCTATAAATCTATTCATACATAGTGTGTGTGTGTGGGGGGGGGGGAGGACAGCTAGGTGGTGCAATGGATAAAGCACTAGCCCTGTATTCAGGAGGACCTGAGTTCGAATCCAACCAGAGACACTTGGCACTTACTAGCTGTGTGACCCTGGGCGAGTCATTTAACCCTCATTGCTGCAAACAAAATAAACAAAAGCATACATATTGGGGAAAGTGTTACTACAAGGTCTGTATAGCAAAGAGATCAAAATAAAAGGAAACATATAGGGAGCAGCTAGGTGGTGCGGTGGATAAAGCACCAGCCCAGGAGTCAGGAGGACCTGAGTTCAAATCCAGCCTCAGACACTTCACACTTAGTAGCTATGTGACCTTGGGCAAGTTACTTAACTCTCATTGACCTGAAAAAAAAGGAAATGTATCTTCAGAAAAACTGGGAATGCCCCAAATGCTAGAGAGTGCACAAGAGAGGTGTTGGCAGTGCCCTAGGAGGGTCAAGGGCCAGGATATTGCCAGTTTATGCAATCAGGGATGCATTGTGGAGCAGCCAAGCAAGCTAGGCAGGGCATTACAAGCAGGAGGCACTGTGGGAAGAAAGGCAGAATGGTGGAATCTGATAGGAAGTGATGTTCTCATCTATCTCATGTATCGTGGTGTGGTCAGAAGGGAACAATGGGAGAGATAACTGGAGATGTTGGATGTTCCCAGTTTGGACCTTAAAAAAAGCAGGAAAAGTTTATCTAGATAAAGTTTTCTCAGTGAAAGGCTGTGTGCCCCTTCTCCCAGAGGCTGCTGTGTGTCCTCTGAGGGAGAAGAAGCCCAGCTTTCCTGGCTGAGTCGCCAGGGGGCACTGACCAGATGGGGAAGAATGCCTGGGTTTGGGGGTGGGAGAAATAGATTCAAATCCTGGCCCTGACATTAAAGATCAAGGTGACCTACTCAAGTCACCTTACCTTGTCTCCAAGGCTCAGTTTCTCCATCTTGAAAAAGGGAATCATGTTACATGTGCTCTCCTTGCAGGGTTATTGAGGAGAAAGATTTTAGAACCTTATGGTTCCAAAAGTGTAAGCTGTGGAGACGGGGGCTCCCAGAGACTGGTGATGTTGGGGAGGTGCTGATAAGGGAAGGCAGGTAGTAAAGCCTGAGGGTTTGCCCCAATTGTACCCACCTCTCCAGAGGTAATTTGGGGCACATCTCTCAGGACTTGCCTCCTTCCCACCAAGGATGTCTGCATACCAGGAACTCCTAACCTGTCATTACTACAAGGGCCAGGGGTTCACTATGTTCTGACTACCAAGGCCCCTGCCCAGAGCAGCAGCTGTAGATTCTCATATCTGTACTACTATCTACACTCCTGAGCACAAACTCTGCCAGCTCCCAGGATGCAGTTCTCTCTTCTCTGAGCTCTCTATCCTTCCATATCTGGAATCTGTCACTCCCCACATGGCCCTGGCACCTGAGGGTCACATCTGCTCCCTTGGTGACCACAGGACTCAGGACAGCACAGAGGGTGGGCCTGGGGAGAGTGACTGAGAAGGAAACAGAGTCCATATTTCTCAGAATTTCTCTAACCCCAGTGTCTCCTTCACCTCCAGATTCTGAAGCCCCATCTCTGATTAATCATTCATCAAAATGTCTCTGGTTTCCCACTCTACATTTCCTTGGAATGGGTGTTGGGACATCTGACCTTGGAGATTTTTTCTTAGGCAGTTCATTGATGGCTTGTTCATCCCCCCCCCCCCTAAAATGGGCTTATTTACAGATTTTATTTCCTCTTCTGTTCATCTGGGCAGTCTATATTTTTGCCAATATCCATCCATTTCATTTATATTTTCTAATTTATTTGCATATAGTTGGACAAAATAGCTCCTAACTATTGCTTTAATTTTCTCTTCATGGGTGGTGAAGTCACCCTTTTTATTTTTGATGCTGGTCATTTGGTTTTCTAATTTTTGTAATCAAATTAACCAATGGTTTATTTATTTTATTGTTTTTCATAGAACAGCTCTTTGTTTCATTTACTATTTCTATAGTTTTTATACTTTCAATTTTATTAATCTCTCCTTTAGTTTTCAGAAATTCTAATTTGTTATTTATTTGTGGATTTTTAATATGTGTTCTTTCTAGTTTTTTAGTTGCATGCCAAATTCATTGATTTCCTCTTTTTCTATTTTATTCATGTATGCATTTAGAGAGACAAAATTTCCATTTGGAAATGTTTTAGCTGCATCCATAACTTTGGGTGTGTTGTCTCATTATTGTCACTTTCTTGGATGAAATTATTGATTGTTTCTATGATTTGTTGTTTGGCCCACTCATTCTTTAGGATGAGATTATCTTTCCATGGCTCTTTATTACAAATAGTTTTTATTGCATCATGATCTGAAAAGAATGCATTAACAATTTCTGCCTTTCTCTATTTGACTGTGAGGTTTTATGCCCTAATACAAGGTCAATTTTGTGTACATGCTATGTACCACTGGGAAAAGGGTATATTCCTTTCTATTCCCAGTCATTTTTCTCCAGAAGTCTATCATATTTAATTTTTTAAAATTCTATTTACCGTCTTAACTTCCTTCTTATTTGTTTTGTGGTTAGATTTATCTGAGGGGGTGATTGAGATGCCTTACTAATATGATCTTGCTATTTCTTCCTGTAACTCACTTGACTTCTTCTATAAGAATTTGGATGCTGTACCACTCGGTTTGTATAAGTTTATTTTTTATATTACTTAATTGGTTATAGTACCTTTTATCAAGATATAGTTTCCTTCCTTATTTCTTTTAATTAGATCTATTTTTGCTTTTGCTTTGTCTGAGATAAAAATTGCTACCTCCTTTTTTTTTATACTTCAACTGAAGCATAATATACTTTGTTCAAGTCTTTTCCCTTTACTCTGTGTGTATATCTCTACTTCTAATGTGTTTCTTGTAAATAACATATTATAGTATTCTGGTTTTTAATCCACTCTGCTATCTGCTTCTGCTTTATGGAAGTGTTCATCCCATTCAAATTCACAGTTATGATTACTAACTGTATTTTCCTGAACCCTATTTTCCCCTTATTTATACTTTTTCCTTTTCCCTGGTCCATTCTCATGAGTTTTTGCTTCTGACCACCACCTTCCTCAGTCTATTCTCCCTTCTCTCAGTCCCACCCCGCTTTTGCCTTTGCCCATTTCACCTCCTAATTTTACCCTCCCTTCTATCAGCACCCCACCCTTTTCTTTCCCCTCTTCCCTTATTTTTCCCTATAGCGTAAGATAAAATTTCTATACTCAACTGTGTATACAACTGTTTATGAGAGTAAAATTGAAAGTACAAACTGCCCCCCTTCTTTCCCCCAAGTGTAATAGATCTTTTGTGCCTCTTCATATGATGGGATTTACCTCATTCTTCTTTCCTTTTCCTATTCCTCCAGTATAATCCTTTTTGCAACCCCTTAAGTTTTTTTTAATATCACATCAGAACCAACTTATACCCACACCTTCTGTCTGTGTATATTCCTCCTATCTGCCTCAGTAAAGATAATTCTCAAGAGTTATAAGCATCTTCTTCCTGTGTAGTGATGTAAACATTTAAACCTTATTGAATAACATGTTTTGTTTTGTTTTTGCCCATCTTACCTTTTCATGCTTCTCTTGAGTCTTGCATTTGTAAGTTGAATTTTCTGTTCAGTTCTGGTATTTTCATTAGGAAAGTTTTAAAGTCTCCTATTTCACTGAATGCCTGCCTTTTCTCCTGAAAGCTCATGATTAATTTTGCTGCATAGAACATTCTTGGTTTTAATCCCAGTTCCTTTGCCCTCCAAAACATCATATTCCAAGCCTTCTGTTCCTTTAATGTTGAACCTGCCAGGTCCTATATAATTCTGATTTTTGTTCCTTGATATTTAAATTGTTTCTTTCTGACTGTTTGAAGTGTTTTCTCCTTTATTTGATAATTATGGAATTTCATTGGGATGTTCCTTGGGATTTTCCTTTTGGGGTCTCTTGCTGGAGGTGATTGGTGGATTCTTTCAATGACTACTTTTTTTCCTTTTGCTATAAGACATTGGGGCAGATCTCCTTGACAATGTCATGAAACATGCTGTCCAGCCTCTTTTTTTATTGTGGTCCTCAGGTAGTCCAATTATTATTAAATTGTCCCTCCTGTCTATTTTCCAGGTCTGTCATTTGTTGATTAACTATGACCCTCATTTTTGAAGGACCAGGATTTTTAGATCAATGACAAGAATTGGGCCCATTTTGTTATGGTTCTATTTATGGGTAGTAGCCAGAGACATGAAACAAGGAAAGCCATTTGATCTGGTCCCTATCTACCTTGTGATAAAATAATGGAATTTGGCAGACACCCAGGGGCCCCACCTGAAGATTGATTTGGAATTGATTGAATTGGGTGAGACTGAGAAACTGACTGAGAACCTACTTAAGAATGATTAAATGAAGACCACACCTGGCTGGCCCTGACTGCAGTGTTGTTCTAAGAAGTTGAACCTACTTAAGGTTGATTAAATTGAGACAAGCCTGGCTGACCCTGAATAGGGTGTTGTTCTCAGAGGCTGTGGACTATGACATCAACAAGAGACCACCCTAAACCAATCAGCTTGAAGGACCACCCCTTTTGGAGAGGGAGACAGGAAGTAGGAAGCTGAGGCTCACTCGCTGGGTTTCTCTCTTTTTTGTTCGGACTTTGACTTGGCAGCAGAGAGAGAAAAGGAGAATCAGCCTCTTTTCATCTGGGACATCAACTTGGCAGCAGAACTGGATGTGGGCTGCTAGGAAAAGGAAGAGTTTCTCTCTGACTATACCGAATAGATCTAAGCTAGGGTTTTCCATGCTATAAGGGATCTGTTCTCAACCTCTCTCTCTTCACTAACTTCTAATACACTTTAATAAATACTTAAAAGCCTAAACTCTTGCTCAATTTATCAGTAAATCTTAGCTAGTTTCCCCCCAAAACTGGGAGGGGACAGGTTAGGACCCACATTAAACATCACACCCTTCTGTGTACAATCCACCTATTAGTGCCTTTTAATGGGCTAAACCACCTATTCATCTTCAGAAGTCTCGTCCTGACTTTCTAGATTGGACATGATATCATTAGCACAGTCTATCAAATTAGAAAGATTCATTTTTCTATCATGCTAGGCCTGGGATGTGCACTATAACTGTGGAGAACAGTCCTTTAGTCAGTCAGTCAACACACATTTATTAGGCATATACTAGGCACAGTGCCAGGCATCCTGCATGGGCAAATGTTGCAACCAGAGCATTATAGGTCAGCTCTAAGAAGATATTTGTAAGGATGGGGCTCTTTTAGCTGACCAGCACCAAGATTAAAGTTGCTGGACAGAAATAGGTTCAAGCCCATGAGGTCAATATCCATTACTGACCAAGAAAGACATGTGCATTCAGTTGCCTTTTTTTTTTTTTTGGTAGAAATCCATGTAGCACTGAACCTGGATAATACTTGGAGAAATGAAAGGTCTATTTAGAATCCAAGGTGCTAGAGTACAAACATATGGAAGTGAACATGGAAGTTTAGGACATGTTCCAGATAGCATGCTAACAGCACATTGAGCCAACCTAATTTTACTCAGGGGTCTGTAGATGGCTAGTAAAGAGAGCAAATGCCTGAAGAAGAACTTTGTGAAGTAATAAAAGATGGTTATATCAATGGGCACAAGCACAGATCCCTTATAGACACCTCATGTTTGAGTTAATGGCAGAAGTTGGTGCTGTACCAACCAAATTGTCACTGATCCTCTGCAGCTTGTACTGGCTCAAGCTGATGACTCTGTAGTCACAGAAGCCTTATGTAATGACTTTGGACATATGACTCAAGAAAAAACCCCATGATGAGTAAGAAACAGTTTTTATTGATGGCCAATGATAGCCACAGGTGTCATCAAGAAGCGTGATATGTATGTGGTGTGTGCAGATGAAAGTATTACCAACTGGTGCTACATATTTAAAGAACATTAGCACCAGCAAATGTTTAAGACTTGTCTGACTTTATATTTTTCCCTCTTGAAGAAGAGAGTAAGTACATGAATCACAAATTGTTAGTAACTGACCACTTCCTTGACAATATACAGTGTTGCAGGGTTGGAGGGAAGGAGAGAGGCAGAGTCAGAGGCAAGTAGAAAGAAAAGAAGAAAAAGAGAGGAAAGCAGAGGAGAGGAGAAGAGAGGAGAGGAGAGGAGAAGAGACAGAAACAGAGAGAGACACACATACAAAGGGGGGGCACTTTCCCTGCACCCAACAAATCTGGGGTTTGGTCTATTATATACTTAGGAAAATCTCATTTCCTTTTGGGATTTGGGGGAGCTATTTGTGTGCTTTTGGAGATGTGGTGGGAGGAAAAAAGTCTGCTATCACCACGAAGTCTTTACAGTGACCCTGGTATGACAACAGCTACAAGGGGGAGGCAAATGAAGGAAGGCAACACAGACAGGGGTGATAGTGAGAGTGTAGCTGGATCTGAAGTTGGGTGGAAGAGAGAGAATTTTCATAAATTACTGCCCAAAGGGGATCCTCATCTTACCCCTATAACAGTCCCTAAACTTTCTCCTCCCATTGTCCCCCACAGCCTCCCATCACCATCAGCGTCCAATAATTTGGCACAAATCCTGCTTAGATGATGTTTATCCCTCTGAATTAGGGTTAGGAAAATGAGAAACCAAGATGGGGAAGTGTGAATCATAAAGAAGTATGGAGGGAAGCCTCATATCTCAGATCACATCCTGGGTCCGCATAGGCCTGAAATTGAGGACTGTTTCAATGTCTCTTGTCTCTTACACTGTGTCTCTAGACCAGAGTGAAGACCTTGGTTTCATTTCCTTGAAGGGGCTGAGGGAGTAGTTGTTGGAACCCTCAAGTGAGTCTCATGGACTTTTTCCTCTCACCTCTCACCTCTTACTATAGGGTTGAAGAGGTCACTGCCTTGTGCCCAAAGACTTCCATTGGTACCAAGCTGGTAGCAGCAGCTATAGTTGTCATAGTGTTTGGGGGTCCAGTGAGTCAAGAAAGACCGGGCCCTATCTTGAGTGGTATCCATGCTCAGCAGGGT
Source organism: Dromiciops gliroides (assembly GCF_019393635.1). Taxonomy (NCBI): domain Eukaryota; kingdom Metazoa; phylum Chordata; class Mammalia; order Microbiotheria; family Microbiotheriidae; genus Dromiciops; species Dromiciops gliroides. The sequence goes on along the minus strand of NC_057863.1, from coordinate 659,084,772 downwards.
TTTCTTATCTCCTTCCTGCCAGAACAAAGCTACTACTCTATGAGGGTCCCTAGCACAGGAAGGTCACATTGGACCATGAGATCCCCTCTAGCCCAGACCAGGTTGAGAGGGAAGACTTGGGGAGTGCATCTGGAAACCCAGACAGAGACCAGAGATCTTCAAGGTCTCAGACACGGTTGGGATGGGAGGAGGCAAGAGCAGTGTTCCAGAAAATCTTCCTGGCCATCAGCTCTCACTTCCTTTGGCTCTTTGTTCATTCCTTGCCCAAAGACTCCATCCTGGGAGAACCATGGATGCTAAACCTCAGATGTTCTCTGGGCCCAGCTCAAAAGAAGAGAGTGTTTTGTTTTGTTTTGTTTTGTTTTGTTACTTCTGTCTTTGTCCCTTGGTTTTGGAGCAGGGAATATTTCAAGTCTCTAAATGTTACCAGATAATTTGGGGGGCATAAACAGTGCAGAGGTATGGTTTAGAGGTAGAGAGTTTTATTGTTATTGCTCATGAGTCTCTATCAGTGTGTCTCCATATTCAGCTGATATCAAGTACAGGAAGATAATTAGCTTTCTGAAAAGTACATTTATTTAAATGAAAGAACAAGAATTTTTGGCACAAAGCATCACTATATCCTCAAATTCTCTCATCAGTATACCAAGAATCCAGCAGAAAGTGGGCTCAAGGTTAGAGAGCCCTATATGCCAAAAGCACAGATTTATAGCCCCTTGGGCATAATTCCAAATTGCTCTCCAGAATGATTGGATCAGTTCACAGTTCCACCAACAATGCATTAATGTTCCAATTTTTCCACAGCTTCTCCAACATTGATTATTTTCCTTTTTTGTCATATTAGCCAATCTGATAGGTGTCAGGCTCCTCACAGGATTATCGAGGAGAAATATTTCAGAACATTATTTATTCCCTCAAAATGTGATCAGAGAAGCCAGGAATTCCCAGAGTCTGGGGAGATGGGGCTGCTAAGGGGAGGCAGGGAGTAAAGCCTGAGGGTTTGCCCTAATTGTACCTACCTCTCCAGAGGGGATCTGGGGATCATCTCTCGGGACTGGCCTCCTTCACACCAGGGATGGTTGTATACCAGCACCCCTTCACCTGTCACCACCAGAGTCAAGGTTTCACTGAACTCTGACCACAAGGACCCCTACCCAGAGCGGCACCTGTAGCTTCTCGCTCGCATCTCTCACATCATCCACCTTCCTGAGCACAAACTCTGCCAGCTGCCAGGATGCATTTCTCTCTTCTCTGAGCTCTCCATCCTTCCACAGCTGGAACTTGTCACTCCTCAGGTGGCTCTGGCACCTGAGGGTCACATCTGCTCCCTGGGGGACCACAGGACTGGGGGCAGCCCAGAGGGTGGGCCTGGGGAGGGTGGCTGAGAAGGAAACAGAGTCCAAATTCCTGGAGATTCCTCTCATCTCCATTTCTCCTTCACCTCCATATTCAGCAGCCCCTTGCTGACTCACATCATCCATTCATCACAGTGTCCCTGGTTTCTGTACCTAATTATCCCTAAGAATTGATCTGGGACAAGGAAGGGAAAGAAGACACTGGACTGTTGGGGGTAGGACTCACCCATCTGTGCCTTAATCTCCCAGTGCAGACACAGCCCTGTAGAAGAAGCTCAGGTCAGAGCTGGCTCCCCTGCAGCTCACCCTGATCTCACCCACAGCTCTTGACAAAGTCCCTGAACCTCTAAATCTTCTTTGGTCCGAATATGAAGAAGAGCACTTTGAGAAGACACTGGGATTCTGCTCTGCCCAAGAAGATTCTCATTCCCCAGGCCTCCTCCCTGGCCTTCAGTCATCCACTGAGGGACCTAGCCACAATGTCCCTCCCTCCCCAGGCTTAAACATGAAGATTCACCAATGGAGAAGAGAAAAATGACTTTGGAGTCCATGGTGGGTCTTCAGCTCTGTCCTGGGCTGCCCAGCCTCAACCGTACAGAAGGGAAAATGTAGCAGGACTGGAGGCTGGCCCAGGGTGTGGTGGCCGGTCCTGCTGCCTTACACAGCCAAATTCAGGCCCCCAAATTTCCACTCTTATACTGATGAAAGAGGGACCGTGGTTCTCCAAGGCTTAGCTCTGAAGGAATCAGGACTCCTTGAAGTTAGTATAGCCTGGCAGGGAGCAGGGGCTGTGATGGGTATCTGGTATTGAAGACCACTGAATTGGACCAGTGCAAAAAATACCAAGAGTCGCCTAACAATGAGCAGGGGCCTCCAAGAAAACCTCGCCCATAAAGGAACAAGATTAAGCCCAAAGGTCGAAGGCCATTTCTCATTTGATCTTCCCAATAACATGGGAAGTAGGTTCTAGATTATGCCTATTTCACAGATGAAAAAACTGAGGCTGTTAGAAGTTAGGTTACCTGCTCAGGCTCACACACCTAATGAGTTTCTAAAATTGGATTCGAACTCAGGTATTCCTGATGCCAAATCAGTTTAAATTATGACTCTCACACCAGGTGCTATAGAAATTTGGAGCAGTCAGGGGGCACCCAAACCCCAGGTAATTAAATGTCTTAATTCCTATGTCTCCTGCAGGACATCACTATTACTTGGATGACAGAGTTCTTTCTTCAATAGAAGTTTGTTAGTGACTGAAAAGGGCTTCCCTAATGCACAAAGAAAGAGTAAGAGAGAAATGGTTGGGACACAGGAGGGAATTAAGTTGAAATAGATGAGCCTGAGAGAAGAGAGTCTGGAGATCAGAAAGACAGCTCTGGCCTGGGCAGCCCATGGCTCAGAATCCTGAGAGGAGGCTTTGGGTAGTAGGTAGTAGTAAAGGTAGTAGCCTTTCCCTTCAGCACAGAGTAAGATTGGCTTAATGCTTATTCCCTGTGGATGGAGAAGGAGGATGAGAACACGCTTGGGATGGCAGGTCAGAGGGTCCCTGGTCCTGTCTATGGCACCGGTAATCATACACAATTATAAAGCAACCAGCTTTGGCCAGGCTCTTAGCAAACTGCTAGGGATTCAGAGATAAGAAGATTCTCAAGCACTTTCCATTCTCAGGTGAGACAACATCTGCACAGGTGTATGTTTATGCTGAATACATATATAAGGGACCAATATAAATAAAAACATGCATGTGTGTATGTAAAACTTCATGTAAGAGGAACAGTGTGTGGCCAGTGTCTAAAATGAATGGAGGTACAATGGGAGAAAAAGGTAAGGGGGGAATGCAATATTGATATGACAGATGATCCAACCAAATAAATATATTTCTATATACATATAGATTTGTGTGTATATCTTCATATACATACACATATACATACCAATATATGTGTATGTATCTACATTTATATATGTAGTCAAACATGTATACATGTATGTATGTGTGTGGATACATATATACATATGTGTGTATCAAAGTCAATTTTTCATTTAATGACTTTTTTTGTTTTAGTGAATGGAAAATTTTAGTATAAACAACGTGCCGAGACAGCAACCACAAACATTACTTAGATACTCACCTTCATATAGACAAATAGTGTTGAAAGCACATTTACTGTGTTTTCACAAGATTTTGGAGAGAAGACAGGAAATTGCCTGAGCTCTCCCCAGTTTCCCTCAGAAATAATGCTCAGTGAAGTCTCTAAACAGATTCTAGAGCTCTAGAAGTTACAAAAAGACGGTGTGAAACAATCTTCCAGCTTAAGGTAACTTGGAAGGGCTTCTAGAAAGGTCAGTCTCACTTGGGTAAAAGGAGAGTGAAGTGTAGTTGCAGAGGGTGTCTGGGCAAGCCAGCTGGAGGCTCTTCGCCACTACACAGATCAACAGTGAAGACCTCGCAGTCCTGACTCATCGGGCTAGTCACACAGTCTGCCAGTTATGAGGTCTAACATAGGAGACAAACTTCCAGATGGGGCATTCACTACACAACAGGTGCAACTAAGCCAGGCCACCCCAGCACAGTGAGCAAGCCATGAGCCCCTGAGGCCTCAGAGCAGTGAGAAATTCACCACAAGCTGCTGAGGCCTCAGAGCAGAAAGCCAGTGATCAGGTCCCTTACCCCCAGGGCCCCAGGAGCCGAGCTCAACTTTAAAGGTCATGAAATATGCTAAGATGTGAGAAAAAACAACATAAAATAACACTCACCACTGAAAGCTGCTATAGTAATAAGGAAGATCAAAACACAAACTAAGAAGACAACAACCCTTTCAAAATGCCAACATGTGAAGTCTTAAAGGGGAAGATAAATTGGTCTAAAGACCAAAAAGTCTTCTTGGAAGAGCTCAAAAAGAATTTTTAAAATCAAATAAGAGATGTAGAAGAAAAAATGGGAAAAGAAATGAGAGTTATGCAAGGGAATTTTGAAAAAAAAAAGAGTCAACAGCTTGGAAAAGGAAGCAGAAAGGAGACTTAAGAAAATTCCTTAAAAATACAATGAGCACATGGATAGGCCGAGCTAATATAATAAAAATGACAATTCTACCTAAATTAATTTACTTATTTAGTGCCATACCAATCAGACTGCCTAAAAATAATTTTATAGAGCTAGAAAAAGTAATAACAGAATTCATCTGGAAAAACAAAAGGTCAAGAATATCAAGGGAAATAATGGGGAAAATGCACAGGAAGGTGGGCTTGCTATACCAAATTTGAAGTTTAAACTATCTGGTACTGGCTAAAAAATAGAGTGGAGGATCAGTGGAATAGGTTAGGCACAGGAGACACAGTAGTAAATGACTTTAATAATGTACTGTTTGATAAACCCAAGGACTCCAGCTTCTGGCATAGGAATTCAGTATTTGACAAAAACTTCTGGGAAAACTGGAAGATAGTATGGTAGAAACTAGGCATAGACCAACATCTTATACCTTATACTAAAATAAGGTCAAAATGGATACATGATTTAGACATAAAAGGTGATACCATAGGTAAATTAGGAGAGGAAGGAATAGTTTACTTGTTGGATCTTTCGAAAGGAGAACAGTTTATGAACAAAAAAGAGATAGAGAATATTATTAAATGCAAAATGGATGGTTTTGATTACACTAACTTAAAAATTTTTTTGTACAAACAGAAGCAATACATCCAAAATTGGGAGACAGAAAACTGGGGAACAATTTTTATAGCCAGTACTTCTGATAAAATCCTCATTTCTTTTTTTTTTTAATGAGGCAATTGGGGTTAAGTGACTTGCCCAAGGTCACTCAGCTAGTAAGTGTTAAGTGTCTGAGGCCGGATTTGAACTCAGGTACTCCTGACTCCAGGGCTGGTGCTCTATCCACTGCGCCACCTAGCTGCCCCTAAAATCCTCATTTCTAAAATATATCAAGAACTAAATCAAATTTATAAGAATCCAAGTCATTCCCCAATTGAGAAATGGTCAAAAGATATGAACAGGCAGTTTTTTTTTTTTACAGGCAGTTTTCTGATGAAGAAATCAAAGCTATCTATTGCCATATGAAAAGATGCTCTAAATCACTATTGATTAGAGAGATGCAAATTAAAACAATAAAGGTACCACCTCATACCTGTCAGATTGTCTAATATGACAAAAAAAGGAAAATAATAAATGTTGGAGAAGCTGTGGAAAAATTAGAACACTAATGCATTGTTGGCGGAGCTGTGAACTGATCCAACCATTCTGGAGAACAATTTGGAATTATGCCCAAAGGGCTATAAAGTTTTGTATACCCTTTTACCCAGCAATACCACTATTAGGACTTTTTCCCAAAGAGATCATAAAAAAGGGAAAAGGACCCACATATACAAAAAATATTTATAGCTGCTCTTTTTGTGGTGGCAAGGAATTGGAAGTTGAGGGGATGCCCACCAATTGGGGAATGGCTGAACAAGTTGTGGTATATGAATGTAATGGAGGACCTGAGTTCAAATCTGGCCTCAGACATTTGACAATTACTAGCCATGTGGCCCTAGGCAAGTCACTTAACCCTCATCTCCCTGCAAAAAACAAAACAGAACAAAACAAACAAGCAAAAAAACAGATGTTAAAAATCATCTCTAAATGTAACTGGAAAATAATAAAATATTTATGTGGAAAAAAGAAATCAGCCAATGTAAAATTATCTGGCCAAAAATAAACATTATTCTCCTTTTAAAAAAAATACAATGGGCAAAATGGAAAAGGATGTACAAAACATGACTGAAGGAAATAATTCTTTAAAAGTTATAATTGAGCAGATGTAAGCTAATGACTCTATGAGACATCAGGAATCAGTAAAACAAAATCAAAAGAATGAAAAATAAAAGAAAATGTAAACTATGTCATCAGAAAAACAACTGATCTGGAAAATAGACCCAGGAGAAATAATTTGAGAATTATTTGACTACCTAAAATCCATAATCAAGAAAAGAGCCTGAACAGCATATTTCAGGAAATTATCAAGGAGAACTGCCCTGATATATTTTTCCTTCTTTTTTTCTTTTCAGGGCAATGAGGGTTAAGTGACTTGCCCAGGGTCACACAGCTAGTTAAGTGTCAAGTGTCTGGGGTCAGATTTGAACTCAGGTCCTCCTGACTCCAGAGTTGGTGCTTTATCCACTGTGCCACCTAGCTGCCCCTTGCCCTGATATTCTTGAACCAGAGAGTAAAACAGTCATTGAAATATGCCATTGATCACCTCCTGAAAGATATCTCAAAATCAAAACCCCAAGGAATATTGTGGTCAAATTCCAGAATTAACAAGTGAACTAAAAAATACTGCAAGCAGCCAGAAAGAAACAATTTAAATATCAAGGAACCACAATCAGGATTAAACAGGACTTAGCATCTTCAACAGTGAAGTAGTGGAGAGCTTGGAATATGATACTCCAGAATGTAAAAGAACTTGGAATGCAACCAGGAACCAGCTACTCAGAAAATTGAGCATAATATTTGGGGGGAAAAGATTTAATGAAATAGGGGACTTTGAAGCTTTCCTCATAAAAAGACCAGAGCTAAAAATAAAATTCAGTCTTCAAGAGAAGCATAAAAAAGGCAAACAGAAAATCAAAATAAATAAACAAGCTGTTTAGTGAGGGTAATCTGTTTACATCCCTACAAAGTAAGATGATATTTTTAACTCTTGAGAACCATATCTCTTTTAGGGTCTATAGAAGGAATATACAAAGAGAGATTGGGTATAAGTTGATTTGATAACATAATATAAAAATAAAATTAAGGGGCAAAAAAGGATTGTACTGGGAGAATTAAAAAAGGAAGACAGAACAGGGTAAATTGCATCATTTCAAAAGTTGTAAAAGACCTATTACAATAGAGGGGGAAAAGGGAGGGGGTGAGTATTGTTTGAACTTTACTTTCTTAGGATTTGGCTCAAAGAGTTAATACCATATACATACAGTTGGATATAGAAATTTATCTTACTCTATAAGCAAGTAGGAGTGAAAAGGGGAAAAATAGAGAAGGGGCACTGATAGAAGGAAGGGGATAAATAGGAAGGGAAAGGGGAAAGTAAAAGAAAGGTGCTGATAGATGAGAGGACAGATTGAGGGACAAAATGGTCAGAATCAAAACATTGGTGAGGAGGGCCAAGGTGAAAGGCAAGAAAACAAGTATAAGCAAAGGGTGAAATGGGATGGAAGGAAATACACATTAGTAACTATAGCTGTGAAAGTGAATTTGGTGGGGCAGCTAGGTGGCACAGTGAATAAAGTACCAGCCCTGGATTCAAGAGGACCAGATTTTAAATCTGTACCATCAGACACTTGACAATTACTAGCTGTCTGACCCTGGGTAAGTCACTTAATCCCCATTGACCTGCAAAAAAGAATTAAAATAAAAGTGAATGTGGTGAACTCTCCCATAAAACGGATGTACATACCAGAGTAGATTAAAAACAAGAATCCTACAATGTTATTTACAGGAAACACATTTGAAGCAGAGAGAAACATACTGTAAAGGTAAAAGGCTAGAGCACAACATATGCTTCAGCTGAAGCAGAAAAAAAGAACAAATTTTAAATTCCCAATTAAATAACAAATTAGAAATTCTGAAATGAGATATTTTTGTTGTTGTTGTTGTTTTGGGTTTTTTTGCAGGGTATTGAGGGTTAAGAGACTTGCCCAAGGTCACACAGCTAATAAGTGTCAAGTGTCTGAGGTCAGATTTGAACTTAAGTCCTCCTGAATCTAGGGCTGGTGCTTTATCCACTGCACCACCTAGCTGCCCCATGAAAGGAGATTTTAATAAAATTAAATGTAAGAAAACTATTGAATTAATAAATAAAGTTAAAAATTGGTTTTATAAAAATAACAGATAAAACTTTGGTTGATTTAATTTTCAAAAGAAAGAAGAAATCTGAATTCCCATTATCAAAAATGAAATGGATGAATTCACCACCAATTAAGAAGAAATTAAAGTGATAATTAGGAGCTATTTTTCACAACTGTATGACAATAAATCTGACAATCTAAATGAAAGGGATGAACATATACAAAAATACAAATTGACTAGATTAACAGACGATAAAATAAAATACTTGAATAGCCCCATTTTAGAAAAAGAAATTAAACAAGCCATCAATGAACTGCCTAAGAAAAATTCTCCAAAGCCAGAGGAGTTTACGAGTGAATTCTACCAAACATTTTAAAAATTTAATTATAATAATATGTAAACTATTTGGAAAAATAGGTGGAGTTCTAGCAAATTACTTTTATGACACAAGTATGGTACTGATACCTAAATCAGGAAGAGCCAAAATAAAGAAAGAAAATGATAGACCAATTTACCTGATGAATATTGCTGCAAAGGGTCTAAATAAAATTTAAACAAGGAGATCAATTTATCAATTATGACTGGATGTGATTTATACCAGGAATTAGAGCTGGTTCAACAGTAGGAAAACTATCAACATAATTGACCACATTAATAATAAAACTAACTGAAATCTTATGATGATCTCAATAGATGCAGAGAGGGCTTTGGACAAAAAACAGCACCCATTCCTATTAAAAACATTAGAGAGCATAGCAATAAATGGAGCTTTCCTTAAAATGGAGAAGACAATTACAAAACACTTTTCACAGAAATAAAGTCAAATCTAAACACTTTCAAAACAATTCATTGACCATGGTTAGGCTGAGTCAACATAATAAGAATGACAATTCTCCCTATTTTAATTTACTTATTTAGTGCCATACCAATCAAAGTACCTAAGTATTATTTTGTATAACTAGAAAAATAATAATAAAAGTCTTCTGGAAGAACAAAAGTTCAAGAATATCACGAGAATGAAGGAAAAAATGTAAAGGAAGTTGGTCTAACTATAACAGATTAGTGGTCCTAAAAAACAAATTTTGTCCTTCTAAGAAATAGAGTGGTGATCAGTGGGACATATTAAGATCAAAATACACAGAAGAAGCAAATGACCAAAGTAATATAATGCTTTAAAAACCCAAGATCTAAGCTTTGGGGAGAAAAACTCACTATTTGACAAAAGCTGCTAGGGAAACTGGAAAAGTTTGGCAGAAAATAAATATAGATCAGTATCTCACACCTTCTGTACTAATATAAAGTCAAAATGGGTACATGATTTAGATATAAAGGGTTATACCATTAGTACATTACGGGAGCATGAAATAGTTTACTTGTCACATCTATGGATAAGGGAATAATTTATGACCAAGCAAGAGATAGAGAACATCATGAGATGCTAAGTGGCTTAGTGAATAGAGTTGAATCTGTGGATCCAGAAGGACCTGAGGAAAATCTATCTTCAAACAACAAATGTTTAAGCCTGGGGAAGTCACTTAGCTTTGTTAGATTCAGTACCTCATCTGTAAAATGAACTGGAGAAGGAAATGTCAAACCACTCCAATGTATTTGTTAAGAAAACTCAAAATGAGGTCACAGAGAATTAGATATGATTGAATTAACTCAACAACAACATTGAGATAGAAAATGAATAATTGTTTATATTAAATTACTTTTTTGTAAACAAAAATCAATGTATCCAAGATTAGAAAGAAAGCAGAAATCTGGGGCAGAGGGAATTGTTTACAGCAAATATCCCTGAAAAGTCCTCATTTCTCAAATATATAGAGAACTGGGCCAAATTTATTAGAATGCAAGTTGTTCCTCAAATAATAAATGGTCAAAAGAGTACTAGCTAACATTTTAGACAAAGTTATCAAAGATATCTAGAGTCATATTTTTAAAAAGTGCTCATAATCACTATAAATTCAATAAAGTCAAATTTAAACAACTCTGGGATACCACCTCACACTGATTACTCTGGCTAATATTATAGAAAAGGAAAATGATAAATGTTGAAGAGAATTTGAGAAAAGTGGACACTAAGGCAATATAGGTGAAGTTATGAACTGAGCTAATAATTTTGGAGAGCAAGTTTGAACTACATGCCAAGGGGTACAAATCTATACATACCCTTTGATGCAAAAATGTTACTGCAAAGTCTGTATCTGAAAAGAGATTAAAATAAAAGGAAATATATATGTGTTTTGGGGGACTGGGAAATGGGGGTTAAGTGACTTGCCAAAGGTCACACAGCCAGTAAGTGTCAAGTGTCTGTGACCAGATTTGAACTCAGATGCTCCTGAATCCAAGGCTGGTGCTTTATCCACTGTGCCAACTAGCTGCCCTTGAAACATATATATATATATATATATATATATATATATATATATGTTAAAAATATATTTATAGCTACTTTTTTTGTGTTGCAAAGAATTAGAAACTGAAGGGATGTCCATGAATTGGAGAATGGCTGAAGAAGTTATGGTATATGATTATAATAGAATACTATTTTGCTATAATAATATATGAATAATGAATAGTGGGATGCTTTCATAAAACCTGGATATGCTTACTTGAAATAAAGTGAAGTTACTAGAACTAGGAGAACATCATATACAGTAACAGCAATAGTGTATGAGGATTCACTGTGAATGACTTAACTATTCTAAGCAATACAATGATCCAAGACAATTCCAAAAACTCATGATGAAAATACTATCCACCTCCAGAAAAAGAACTGATGATGTCTGAATGCAGATTGAAGCACACTATTTGTCATGTTATTTTTTTTCATGGATTTTGGTCTCTGTTTTCTTACAACATGACTAATATGTATATAAGTTTTGAATGACTGAACATGTATAACCTATATCAAATTGCTTCCTGTGTCAAGGAAGGGGGAAGGGAGGGAGTTAGGGAAAGAATTTGGAACTGTAAGGGCTAAAATTCTAGCTTGTCTGTCTAAAATATCTAATGAGTGGTCACCAATAAATTATAAGCTTTAGCAAGAGTTTAGACTTTTAAGCATTTTAAGAATTTGGTGAAAAGAAAGAGAAAGGCCTAGATTCATCTTTCTATCTCAGGGAGCTATAGTTCTCCTGCTCCACTCTCCATGAGAGTCCTGGTGAAAGAGAGCGAGAGAGACAGCCTCACCCCCTCTTCCTCCCACAAGCAAACATCACTTCCTGATGCCAAAGAAAAGCCACATGGCTTGCCCTCAGACACCTTCTCCTCATGGTGGAGCTTTCCTACAGTAAGTCTCCAGCAGGTGGTATCATTCCAATCGTTACAGAACTCAATGTTTTAAAAAATCAATGTTAAATTTTTTTACAAGTAATTGAACAAATAAAATATTTTAATAGTTCTGTTTTCTTAGGTGAACCATGAAGAGTTAAAAAAAATCAACAAATAATAACTTTGGTAAAATTTCAGAATACAAAATGAACCAAAGGAACTCTGAAGGTTTTTTTCTTGTTTTTTTTTTTTTTTAGTGAGGCAATTGGGGTTAAGTGACTTGCCCAGGGTCACACAGCTAGTAAGTGTTAAGTGTCTGAGGCTGGATTTGAACTCAGGTACTCCTGACTCCAGGGCTGGTGCTTTATCCACTGCGCCATCTAGCTGCCCCAATTCTGAAGTTTTTATCTGTATATTACAAAAAATACTCATCAAAAATAGATAAAACAATTGGTTCCAGTATCAAGGCACAAACAGAAAATACATTAATTCAATTCTGAACTTGCACTAGTTTAATCAGCAAGAGCCTGACAAAGCATCCATTGGTCCTGACATTGTGATGTCATTTTGTTGTTTTTTGAGAATGAAAGACAAACATCAGCAAGAATTATTATACATCCCCGATATCTCATTTGGGGAAGGTAAAATAGCAATTGAAACTTACAGGTTTTACTGCCTTTTGAGCTTGGGGTGTAATGTCCACAACTAAAAGGCTGGTAAAAGGTCAACTGTAGACTGGACCAAGGTTGAGAATGCAGAGGAAGAGAGGACCTCCAAGTCCTTTAGGAGCTGAGAGAAGAAAGAGAGAGACTATATTCCTGTGGCAGCCTTTTTCATGTGTCCAGGAAGCCCTTTAACATGAAGGCACCCAGAAATTTTCAGGTAGTGAAAGCTTAGGGATGGTCTGAAGGAGACAAAGAACACTAGGGATTGTGAGGTATGGTCCTTAAAACGCCATTTGGACAGAAGTTGATTTTGCTTTTTAAATTATATTCCCCTCCAGGTGCTTAATGGGTGAATAAGGAATGAAAAAGGGAGACGTGATAGTCAGCAAGGTCCAGCAGAAATAGGCAAGGGAAGAGTAATAGCTTTCAGAATTCCCAGATGGATAATACCTACAACAGTAATGGATTGTCCACAAAGAAGGACATAGAGGGCATCCTAGCCCTGGAGCATTGAATGTAGAACAGAAAATCAATGTCCCTGTAATCTACGGTATGAGAACAAAAAGTGTGGTCTAGTGAATGAGGAGGGAGTGGGCTATTAAAATCGGAGAAACAAAAGAAGTGAATTTTTTATGTCTTGGGTTACCCAAGCAAGAATTCACATTTTTATTTGTTAATTATACAGGAACCGATTTTTGCAATGACCAGGATGTTTGCAGCACTGACAGGAATTGGGCTGTTTGGTTCTGATCCATTCATGGTAGTAGAGAGAACCAAATTGTCCAGAGATATTTGTGTTATCAAAGGACCCAGAGCCTGGAAGTGAAGAAAAACTTTCTTTACTCACCCCTTTAACCTGATGCCAACCTCCCTTCTGTGTAAAATGTACCTGTTAGTGGTTTTAGTTTGCTAAACCACCAATTTCTCTTCAGAGATCTCATTCTGACTTTTGAGATTGGACATGATGTGAACAGCACAGTCCATCAAATCAGAAAGATCCATTTTTCCAGTATGCAAGACTTTGTCTATGGTTTCTTTCTGTGGATAATCGTCTTGGAGTCAAACAATTCATATTTATTAGGCATATAAAGGCACAGTACCAGGCATCCTGTTTGGGGAAAGGCTGCATCCAGAGCCTATGGTCTGCTTTAAGAGTGCATTTGCAAAGATCTAGCCCTATTAGCTGAGCAGAACCAAATTGGAAGTTCCTAGCCAGGAAGGGATTCAAATCGTCAAGGTCATTACCCATCACTGCCCATGAAAGACATGTGCATTGAGATGCCTTTTTTTCTGAGAAGTCTGTGTATGACTGAACCTAGATGATACTTGGAGAACTGAAAGGTCTATCTAGAATCCAAGAAGCTAGATTACAAACATGTGCAAGTGCAGATAGAAATTTAGAGCAGCCACCAGATAGCATGTTATCAGCATATTAAGCTAACCCCATGTAACTCAGATGTATATGGCTGACTGGCAAAGAGAGCAAAGCCTGATGAAATACTCTGTAGTGATAAAAGGTGATCATGTCAAAGGGCACAAGCACAAATCCCTTGTAGGCACCTTATGGTTGAGCCAATGGCAGAAGTTGGAACCATACCAAGTGGATTGCTACTGATCCTCAGCATGAAAATAGATAGCAGCTGGTACTGCCTGGAGCTGGTCATTCTATAGTGACAAATGCCTCACATGCTGACTTTGGACATATGACTCAAGGAAAATACTATGATGAGTAGGAAACATTTTTTTCTTTACCAAGGACAGCCAGAGATGATGCTAAGAAGCATGAAGTGTGCATGGCATGTGCAGAGGAAAGTATGGCCAACTAGTGCTGCATATTTGAAGAAGATTAGCACCAGCAAATATTTAAGACTTGTCTGACTTTTTTCCATCTTGAAGGAGAGAGCAAGAACATGCATCACAAATTGGTGGTAACTGACCACTTCCTTGACAATGTGTGCACAGGCTTATCTAATTAAAAAGCAGACAGTTTCCACGGTTGCTAAGGTAACTCTCAATATATTATTTTCTGCCTGTGTCCATTTGTGCCAATGCAGAGACTTTGAATTATTATATAGGAGGAGATGTTAGCCTTGGTTGGCATTAAGTAGTGTACAACAACACCATACTCCAGGGACCTACAACCTTAATATTTAACCCACATCCTGGTGAATATATTACAAGCAGGTTGTGACATGTAACAGTCTTCAGGTACACTGAGAAGGGAACAACAATATCAGAGGAGCAAACATAGCTTTCCTGGCACATGCATACAACTTCACTCAGAATCACACCACTGGCTTTATACCCAACTTCCTCATGTTTGGACAGCATTCACACATACTTCACAATGTCTTAGACTGTTAAGAGATAAATGTTGCAGAATCCCACCATCGGTACATCCCTTTGCTGAGAACTAAAGAATACTTAACACCTATCCCAGCTGTAGCCCATAAAACCCTGAAAGAAGCAATGCTAGGATGCCCAAATCTGCTGTCATGTCCTTCAACGAGGTAGGTCATGGATTCTGCTGGACAACGTTGGTGTTCATGGGCACCACAAGGGAGCAGATGGAGGGCCCACTCTACTTAGTAATGGATAAATTGGGCAATTTGATCTTTGGCAAAATAATCTGAAAGACTGCTGGGGACCCTCCAAAGATGATTCACTTATTGCAATCACTGACTGCCAATAGACGAGACTGCCTGCTGAACAAGCTGAGACTGGTGGACATTCATCTCAGTAGATTATGTCCCATAGAGAGAAAAATTTTAATTAAGTGCCAACTGTATGCCAGGTACTATTCCAAGTGCTTTACAAAGATGATCAATTTAATATTGTATCATAGAGACCCCCTGCCAATCATACAAAGTCTGCCTGAGTAGATGGTGGCTCAGAAATAGACATTTCAAATGAACACTGCTTGATACCCTCTACCCAAGAACTAACAACACCATGAAGTGGCCTGGGCCCTCTCCAATTTCTGGTTCAGGAAGGCAGTACTTTAGTTCTGATGAGTCTCATAATCAGCCAATTCCATGAATTAGTTTTGATGTAGGGCAGATGGGTCATCAAGTCACAGGAGAGCAAGGCTTCCTTACCAGTCACCAAATCACTTTCCATGTCCCAGATAAAACTGGGGAATCAGTTATCAATGTGTTCATAAAGTGAAGTCAGTGCTCACTAATGCATTGGATGCCTCTATGAAATTATACTTTTTCATTGATATACATGATATTCCATGCTTTTTAAAAAATGTGTTCTCTCTTGAATATTTTGTCTCATGCATGTATTGTATAGTTTGGTAACTATGATGAAGTTTTAGTTCACAAATTAAGCTGCCTATTTTGTATAGCTGCTTGAGGCTATTATTGAACAACCCAGGCTGGTCACCACAAGAGGCAGGAGGAAAGAGTTGCCCCTAACAGGAAGATTTGGGATAAAGATCAGGCCCTTGAAAATGGGTAATATTTTATTAATATGGTAATAGTTTTCATAATTGAACATGTATAAACCATATCTAATTGCTTACCACCTCAGGGAGGAGGGAAGAGAGGAAGGGAAGGAGGGACAACAATTGGAACTCAAAACTATGAATAAAATATTTATTATTTTTAAATTTGGAGCAGGACATTAGGACAAGGCATTTTTCACATTCAGTGCGTGGACAGAACAGCTGAAATCTCCCCAACCTCATCCTACAAGGAAGCTCAGCTGCCAACGTCCTTCACATTCCTCACCTGACCTGATTCTCAAAGCTTTCCTCAGCCCCATTTTTCACTGGCCTGTTCTTTATCCCAAAACTCCCCCTTAAGGGTACCTCTCTCCTCTTGCCCCTTCTGCTTCCCAGCCTAGGCGTTTCAATGATAACATCAGTGGACTATGTAAAACAGGAAGATGAATTTATGAACTAAAATTTAAGCATAGTTACCAAACTATAGAATTCATGCATGATTTGAACTAATAAAAATGTCCAAGAGAGAACACATTTCAAAAGGAGCATTGGAGTAACTAACATATGTCAATGAAAAAAATATAAGTTCAGAAAAGGCACCCAATGCATAAGTGAGCATTGACATCACTGTCTAGCCACACCCATTACTGATTCCCCAGTTTTATAAGAGACATTCAAGGCAATTGGGTCACTGGTCAGACAAGCTTTGCTCTTCTGTCACCTGCTGACCCATCTGCCCTATACCAATTCTAGTCCATTGGATTGGCTGATTATGAGCCTCATCAGAACTAACGTCCTATCTTCCTGTTACTGAACTTGTTGTCTACCTCATAGTGTTATTATGTCTTTGTTAGAATATGTCCAGTGTTGTTCATTTGAAATTTCTGTTTCTCAGTCACTGTCTGGCTCAGGCAGACTAGCAGAGGATCTCTATGATACAATATAAATGTGAACATTTTTGTAAATCACTTGGCACAATACTTGGCATACATTAGATGCTTCATTAATATTTATTTTCTCTATAGGACAGATTCCACTGAGATGAACGTCCATCACTCTCAACTTGCTCAGCAGAGAATCTCACCCATTGGTAATCACTGACTGCAATAAGTGAATCATCTTTGAAGGGTCCCCAGCAGTCTCTCAGACTATTTTATGAATGACCAAATTTCCCAATATCTCCAATTCTAAATAGAGAGAAGGCCCTCCATCTGATCCCCTGACCCCTGCCCCCCGCCCATGAACACCAACATTGCCCAGCAGAATTTGTGACTTTGTCAAAGGTCGTGACAGCAGATTTGGGCATCTTAGCATTGTTTCTTTCAGGGTTTTATGGGCAGCAACTCGGATATGTGGTAAACATCCTTCAGCTTCTCTGTCAGCAGAGAAATGACTGATGGTGGGATTCTGCATCTCTGCCTCTTCAGAGACTCAGATATAACCAAGTATGCATGGCTGCTGTCCAAACACCAGGAAGTTGGGTATAAAACAAGTGGTGTGATTCTGGGTGAAGTTGTATGCACGTGCCAGGAAAGCTTTATTTGTTCCACTGACATTGTTGTCCTCTTCTCAGTGTACCTAATTGTTACATGTCACAATCTGCTTGCAACATGTTCACCAGGTTGTGGTTGAAATGTAGAGGTTGTGTGTCTCAGGAGTAAGGTGTTGTTGTAGACTTCTTAATGCCGACCAAGGCTAACATTTTTTCCTACATCATAATTTCAAAATCTCTGCATTGGTCTAAATGGATCCAGTAGAAGATACACATTTTAAAAATATTTTTCCCAAGAAATTTAACAACCATGGAAGCTACCTGCTTGCTAATTAGATATGCCTGTGCATACATTGTCAAGGAAGTGGTCAGTTACCACCATGTTGTGACTCATGTCACTCTCTCCTTCAAACAGGAAACAAAACCAAGTGAGATAAGTCTTAAAGGTTAGCTGTTGCTAATATTCTCCAAATATGCAACACTTATTGGTAATACTTTCTACTGCACACACTTTGTACATCTCACCTTTCTTAATGACAGCTGTGGTTATCTTTGGTCAACAAAAACTCCATACTCATCCTAGGGTACTTTTTTGAATCCTATGTCTAAAGTCATCACTTAAGTCTTTTGTGACTGTACAGTGATAAGCCCCATGCAGTATCCATTGGTATCTAGTGTGCAGAGGATCAGGGACAATCTGGTAGGTACAGCTCCAACTTCTGCCATTTCTCAACCATAAGGTGCCTCCAAGGGATTTGTGCTTGTGCCCTTTGATGTGACCACCTTTCATTACTTCACAGAATCCTTATCAGGCTCTGCTCTCTTTGCCGGTCATCCGCATACATCTGAACCAAATGGGGTTGGCTCAATATGCTGTTAGCATGCTATCTGGTGAATGTCCTAAACTTTGATCTATACTGTCTCTTGTTTGTACTCTAGCTCCTTGGATTTTACATAGTCTTTTCACTTCTCCAAGTACCATCCAGATTCAGTGCTAAATAGACTTCTTAGGGGGGAAAAAAGCATCTGAACACACATGTCTTTCCTGGTCAGTAATTAATAATGACCTTGTGGATTTGAACCAATCTCTGGCCAGCAACTTCCAACTTGGTGTTGGTCAGCTAAAAGATCTCCACCCTTATAAATTCACTCTTTGTTTTTTTACTCTAGCACTGCTCATTTTTATTATATACTAAATTTAAAGAGACAAATATCAGTACAAAAATATTCATCAAACAATTGTGTACACAAGTATTTAAAGACTGGCCATTGGTTTATAACATTATGTGCATTCAACTAACATTTATGAGAAACAATGGAGTGACAATTTGTTAATAATGAACTTCAAATAATTTAAATTTGGGCAACTGTCAAGAAGTAATCTGAACAGAAAGACATTCTGAGAAGTAAAGAATGCAATAAATTGAATTATGTGATTCTATTCTTTGTTTTGTTTTGTTTTTGTGGAGCAATGTGGGTTAAGTGACTTGCCAAGGTTCACACAGTTAGTGTCAAGTGTCTGAGGCCGGATTTGAACCCAGGTCCTCCTAAATCCAGGGCCGGTACTTTATCTACTGTATCACCTAGCTGCCCCTATGTGATTCTATTCTTTCCATAAATTTCAATAACTATATTTTCCCCCATCCCCTCAAGTCTTGTTATAATAAAAAGTAAAGTGCACAGAAAAAGGAAGAACACAAATTTTGGCCACATCATACGTATTACATCCATAAAATTTGTGTTGTCTTATTTATGGTTTTGACTCTGTTCATTGTTCCTGGGGCTTTGAAAGTTAAATCGGAATATGACTGGAGGGAAGGAAACCAGCACTTTCTAAACTCCATAAAATGGACTTAAAGGATATAAGTGCTAAAGGAAAAAACATTCTCTTGAGAACATGAAGTTAAACAAATTTCACTGTCTTTGTTTTGTACTAAACATAGAATTAGCATAAAGGCATATTTTTAACTCTGGAAAAAGTTTACTGAGAATGTCTTTCAAAAAAGGCAATAGAGCAGACAAGTTCTGCATATGCCACAATACTCTCAATTGATTATTACTTACACACTGAGGCATAAATACCAGGAACTCATGACCTCCACAGGATAAATAGTACAGGTAGAAGCAATGTCTTTATTCCTTGACACTAATTTTTCTAATTATTATCAAGTACAATCTGGAGAGAAATGTGACTGCTACACTATTAAGTGGGAGGAATGCTCATGCTTTAGGCAAGTGTTCCTTTTAAGAGTTTTAACCCAATGGCTTAATTTAAGGAAAATAAATACTAAAGTAAGGCCATTGATGCAAGATTAGCTATTAGGGCTTCCCTCACCCCCAACAACTGTGAATACACACTTATGTGTTTATAGTTTAAATTTTGATTTAAATATATATAAATATATATTAAATATATAATACAGTATTCTTTTGCTTTTTGTTTTTGATTTTGGTTTTGCTTTCTTTTTAACTCAATTTTGTAAACTGAAGTTATGCAGCATAGCATGCATTTTTACCATCATACTGTATTTGGTGAAATTAATATGAAATTTATGAATTATGGAAACTTATCATTTCAGAGATTAACTTCCTGTGAAGTTTAATGCAGGCCCTGGAAAGAATATATGTGCAACAAGAGGAGAGACAGGTATATGTAAATCCATGGTTTGCTTATGATGGCAACTATGTAGAACACAATTGCTAGACACAGTCCAGTTCCTTCCTCTCTCCCTCCTAAAATAACCTAATTTAACTGAACTTGTTTCCTTTTTGTCTCACTCAGTCTAATCACCTGTGGCCTAGCACAATCTCTGGCTGTCTTGAAAACCATGAGATGTGGTATGATAACCTTTCCATAACATTTTTCAGGTGTCATGAACACATACTAAATTTGGCTTTGATCCAGACATTTGGTGGTAAGAAGTGTTATAGACTGCATAACTACCTCAATACTCTATTATATAAAGGAAGGAATGGAATGGAATGTATTAAATTTGATCATTGACAATGCTATGCTAAAGTTTAGTAAAAAATCCAGCAATTGAAACCATTAAAGAAGAGAATCCAGCTTCCTCCTGATGACATCTTATCACTACAAGAACACACGAGAACTGAGAAAAGACTTCCAAAGACTTAGTTATTTTTTTACTGTTTCATCAAGGAACACCTGTTCCTAGAAGAAACAAAGAGGGGAATGTGATGAAATGATGGGATTTAGCAGATATTCAAAGACCCACCTGGAGATTAATCTAGACTGATTGAATCAAGTGAGAGTGATTGACTGCTGATTAAGCCTACTTCAAGTTAACTGGATTGTAATCACACCTGGTTAACCCTTAAGAAGGTATTGTTCTCAGAAGCTAGACTGTAAACTCAACTAGAGAACACCTTCAAAACCAATGGATTTGGATGACACCAAGCAATCAGCTTGAAGCAGTGTGTAAGGACTGCCTCTGTTCCAGACCTATAAAAAGCTTCCACAATCAGCTTGCTGGGGAGTTCCTGATTAAAGCAGGCTGATGGAGAAGGACGTGAGGAAGAACCCAACCAGGCTGGAACTCTAGGCTAGATAGATCTTTTCTTAACTTTCTGAACTCCATGTTAATACCTGTATGCTTTAATAAATGTTTAATGCCCAAAGACTGGTGTTGAGGCTTCTAATTTAAGGCAATCACACAATATAGATTTGAAACATCACAGTATATATGTATAAATATACTAAATATGTATCCATACTTTGATTTAAATATATGCAAATATAGTGTTAGATTTTTACACATAAATATAACACTATATCTATATATGTGTGTATGTATGTACATAGACACACACACACACACATCTATGCCTTCATTTACAGGACATACAGTACAGTTGGGCAAGGCTAACACAGGAATAAAGAGTCTCTCCTTTTTCTCTCAGCTCCTGAAGTACTTAGAGGTCTTCTCTTCTTCTGGAGCTAAAATATTGGTCCATGACATAGATGAACTTTTACCAGATTCTTAGTTCTGGTCATAAGACCCCAGGTTCAACAAGGAAATAAAATCTCTAAGGCTAAATTGCAATTTTACCTTCCCCAAGTGAGATATTTGGGCTATGAAACATAAACAGAGCAATAGCATCATGCTTTCTCTTGGGTGGAGACCCACAACCCATCAGCAAAGTCAAACTCAGTACCTATTTAGGAATGGTTGGGCATCGATTCCTCTGGGTCTCAAGGAATGATTTTCCTTTCTTTTTTGTCTTTGGCATGGGATAAGCCATATAGGCCAACCAGATCATTCAAGAGGCAGAAATGACCTCCACCTCTGTGAAATGGACACTGCATCTAGCTCTCTCTAAATATATAGAAAAGGGGATAGGATGAGCTTTTATTAAAGACCGACTATGTTCTTGGCCTTTGGTTTATTGTCAGGGAAGGGTGGTCCCCCAAGATGGTTATGTTTTGTCTCCCAAGCTCCCAAGATTGTGCATTGCCTATTCAGCGACCACCATGGGTAGACCCCAGCAGAAATTATGAGTCCTTCCCACAATGGCCTTTCCCTCAAACTTGCCCCTCCAGATTTCACCATGAGTCACCCATTATTGTGGTGCTGTACTCCAAGGATTTCCAGACTTTTGAGCTTCATTACAACTAAGTTTTCTTCTGCATGTTGTCTCCCCAAAATAGAACAAGATACAGACAGTCCTGTTTGTCTATTTGTATCCCCAGGGTTTAGCACAATGTCTGACACATGGTAAGTACTTAGTAAATGCTTGCTATTTGTTATCAGCAGCTCTGCTTGGTTTCAACTATGCAGAATATTGGGCCTCCACATTAGAGGCCCTTTGTTGATGCTCTTTTACTCTTTTTCAACTTCCTTTTTTGGATTGTCTCCTCTTATTGGATTGTAAGCTCTTTGAGGGCAAGGACAATATTTCTTCTTATTATTTGTATCTCCAGTGCCTGGCACGTAGTAGGCACTTGATAAATATTTATTAAATTAGTATTAATTTTTATTAAATTTCTTATATAAATATTTGTTAAATTTTACTAATTCACTTTTCTATTTGCATTTCCAAGATGGACAGACTGAATTATAATATTTATTAAAAATTTACCATATTCTAGGTGCCAGTCACTGTGGATAATTTTTTAAAGGTAATTTTTGAAAACTTATAAGAAAGAGCTGAGGCACTGTACATGTTATATAACAATAGAGTCTCTGAAAAAAAAATGACAGAATTAGAATACAAAAATCAGCATCAGAAAGAAAATAATGAAATATTTTTGAGTTAAAATTTGAAATAAAAACCCACAACAACAATAAGAAAACTGAGCTGAGGGGCGGAGCCAAGATGGAGGAGAGGAAGCAGCAAGCTGCCTGAGCTCTCCTTCTGTTCACTCAAAACGAACATTAAATCAAGCCTCTGGATGGATTCTGAAACTACAGAACCTGCAAAGAGACAGAGAGACACAGTCCTCCAACCAGAGATAATTTAGAAGACTTCAGGAAAAGGTCGGCCTGACTCAGGCAAAAGGGAGGCCCAGCGCAGGGCAGCAACCCAGCGCCGAGGGGGTCGGGGCAAGTCAGCAGGAGCTGCGGGCCACAGCCGAACAACTGAGGCTCCCGGAACCTGGTTCAAAAATCTGGTGGCCAAGAAGGACAGTGGAAAAACTTACCTGCACCGGCCGAGAGGGCCACGAACGGCGGGATCAGACGCTGGGGTCTGGCGCCTGGCTGGCCGAGCACAATCAGACAGGAAGTGCAGGACAGGGGATCTCCACACACCATAAAGGCCTCAGAGTAAAAGCCCGGTCACACAGCACCTATACACCTGCACAAGAAGCCCAAAACAGGGACCCTGGTGCCCCCAGAGCAGACCTCAACTTAAAGAATAAATAAATAAGCTGCAATAATGAGTAAGAAGCAAAAAAGAGCCCTCTCCATTGAGAGCTTCTGTATCAATAGGGAAGAAGCCAACACAAACTCAGATGAGGACAATAGCCTCAAATTGGCTACATCTGAAGCCTCACAAGGGAAGGTGAATTGGTCGCAAGAACAAAAAGCCTTCCTGGAAGAGCTCAAAAAGGATTTTAAAAATCAATTGCGAGAGGTAGAAGAAAAAATGGGGAGAGAAATGAAAGCAAAACAAAAAAACTATGAAAAAAGAATCAGCAGCTTGGAAAAGGAAGCTGAAGAAAACAAAGCCTTAAAAAATTCATTTGGCCAAATGGAAAAAAAGCTGCATAATCTCACTGAAGAAAACAATACCTTAAAAAATTCACTTAGCCAAATGGAAAAAAAGGTGCATAATCTCACTGAAGAAAACAGTACCTTAAAAAATTCACTTAGCCAAATGGAAAAAAAGGTGCATAATCTCACTGAAGAAAACAATGCCTTAAAAATTAAAGTGGGACAGTTGGAAGATAAGGAATCCACGAGACACCAAGAATCAGTCAAGCAGAATAAAAAAAATGAAAAAATAGAAGAAAATGTGAAATACCTCATTGGAAAGACAACTGATCTGGAAAACAGATCGAGGAGAGACAATTTGAGAATCATTGGACTGCCTGAAAGCCATGACCAGAAAAAGAATCTAGATACCATATTCCAGGAAATTATTAAGGAGAACTGCCCTGATATCATAGAATCAGAGGATAAAATCATCATTGAAAGAATCCACCGATCACCTCCTGAAAGAGACCCCAAAAGGAAAACTCCAAGGAATATTGTAGCCAAATTCCAGAATTATCAGGTGAAGGAGAAAATACTCCAAGCAGCCAGAAAGAAGCAATTTAAATATCATGGAGCCACAGTCAGGATTGCTCAGGACCTGGCAGCTTCAACATTAAAGGACCGCAAGGCTTGGAATATGATATTCCGGAAGGCAAAGGAGATTGGATTGCAGCCGAGAATCTATTACCCAGCAAAAATGTGCATTTTCTTTCAGGGGAAAAGATGGACATTTAATGACATTGGGGACTTTCAATCTTTCCTGGTGAAAAGACCAGAACTGAATAGAAAATTTGATCTCAACATACAAGACTCAAGAGAAGTTTAAAAAGGTAAACAGAGGTGAAAAAAAAAAAGTTACCCTATTAGGTTAAACTGTTTATATCCCTACACAGGAAGATAATACTCATAACTCTTAAGAACTGTAAATGTATTTGGGCAGAGAGAAGGACTTTATATAGAGGGTATAAATATAAATTGTCTTTGATGTGATGATACAAAAGAATTAAGGGGATAAAAAGGGAGTCTATGGGGAGGAGAGGAAAGGGGAGGTGGAATGGGATGAATTATATCATATGAAGAGGTGGAAAAAAACCTATTATAATAGAGGGAAAGAAAGGAGGGGGGAACATGGTTTCAACCCTATTCTCATTAGATTTGACTCAAAGAGGGAATAACATATACGTTCATTGGGATAAAGAAACTTAACTCATTCTTTAGGGAAACAAAAGGGGAAGGGAAAGGGGGGGACTGATAGAAGGGAGGACAAAAGCAAGGGAGAAAAGGGTAAAGAAAAGAGAGGGGGGTGATAAAAAGGGAGGGCAGATTGGGGGAGGCAGGGGTAAGAAGGAAAACGTTGGTGAGGAGGAATAGGGTGAAAGAAGGGGGGAAAAGTACAAAGGGGGTAAATAGAATGGAGGGGAATAGACAGTCAGTAATAATAACTGTGAATGTGAATGGGATGAACTCTGCTATAAAACGGAAGCGAATTGCAGAGTGGATTAAAAACCAGAACCCTACAATATGCTGTTTACAAGAAACACATTTGAAGCAGAGAGATACACACAGAGTAAAGGTAAAAGGCTGGAGCAGAATATATTATGCCTCAGCTAAAGTAAAAAAGGCAGGGGTAGCAATCCTTATCTCAGACAAAGTGCAGGCAAAAATAGATCTCATTAAAAGAGATAAGGAAGGAAATAACATCTTACTTAAAGGTACTATAGATAATGAAGTAATATCAATATTGAATATGTATGCGCCAAGTGGTATAGCATCCAAGTTCTTAGAGGAGAAGTTAAATGAGTTACAAGAGGAATTAGATAATAATACTATACTAGTGGGGGATCTGAATCTCCCCCCTCAGAATTAGATAAATCTAGCCAAAAAATAAATAAGAAAGAAGTGAAAGAGGTGAATAGATTACTAGAAAAGTTACACATGATAGATGTCTGGAGAAAATTGAATGGGGATAGAAAGGAATATACCTTTTTCTCAGCAGTACATGGCACATTTTCAAAAATTGACCATGTATTAGGGCACAAAAACATCACAATCAAATGTAGAAAGGCAGAAATAGTAAATGCATCCTTCTCAGATCATGATGCAATAAAAATTACATGTAAGAAAGACCCAGGGAAAAGTAGAATGAAAATCAATTGGAAACTAAATAATTTCATTCTAAAGAATGAATGGGCCAAACAAGAAATCATAGAAACAATCAATAACTTTATCCAAGAGAATGACAATAATGAGACAACATACCAAAATCTATGGGATGCAGCCAAAGCAGTGCTTAGGGGATAATTTATAGCTCTAAATGCTTACATGAATAAGAAAGAGAAAGAGGAGATTAATGAATTGGGCATGCAA
The DNA here is from genome assembly GCF_019393635.1 of Dromiciops gliroides. NCBI lineage: Eukaryota > Metazoa > Chordata > Mammalia > Microbiotheria > Microbiotheriidae > Dromiciops > Dromiciops gliroides. The sequence goes on along the minus strand of NC_057863.1, from coordinate 659,059,107 downwards.
CTTAAAAAGCTAGAAAAAGAACAAATTAGAAATCCCCAATTAGACACTAAATTAGAGGTCCTGAAAATTAAAGGAGAAATCAATAAGATTGAAAGCAAAAAAAACTATAGAATTAATCAATAAAACTAAGAGCTGGTTTTATGAAAAAAACAATAAAATAGATAAAATACTGGTTAATTTGATTAAAAAAAAGAAAGAAGAAAACCAAATTACCAGTATCAAAAATGAAAAGGGTGATGTTACCACCAATGAAGTGGAAATTAAAGCAATAATTAGGAAATATTTTGCCCAACTATATGCCAATAAATTTGACAATCTAAATGAAATGGATGAATATTTACAAAAATACAAACTGCCCAGGTTAACTGAAGAGGAAATAAAATCCTTAAATAAACCCATATTAGAAAAAGAAATTGAACAAGCTATTAATGAACTCCCTAAGAAAAAATCCCCAGGGCCAGATGGGTTTACGGGTGAATTTTACCAAACATTTAAAGAACAATTAATTCCAATATTATACAAATTATTTGGAAAAATAGGTGAAGAAGGAGTTCTACCAAATTCGTTTTATGACACAAATATGGTGGTGATACCAAAACCAGGCAAAGCAAAAACAGAGAAAGAAAATTATAGACCAATTTCCCTAATGAATATTGATGCTAAAATCTTAAATAAGATATTAGCAAGGAGATTACAGCAAGTGATCACCAGGATAATACACTATGACCAGGTGGGATTTATACCAGGAATGCAGGGCTGGTTCAACATTAGGAAAACTATTAACATAATCAACCACATCAATAAGAAAACCAACCAAAATCATATGATTATCTCAATAGATGCAGAGAAAGCTTTTGACAAAGTACAGCATCCATTCCTAATAAAAACACTAGAGAGTTTAGGAATAGGGGGAGCTTTCCTTAGAATAATAAACAGTATCTACCTAAAGCCATCAGCAAGTATTATATGCAATGGAGATAAATTAGAGGCCTTCCCAATAAGATCAGGGGTGAAACAGGGATGTCCATTATCACCCCTATTATTTAATATTGTCCTAGAAATGTTAGCTTTAGCAATCAGAGAAGAGAAAGGAATTAAAGGAATTAGAATAGGCAAGGAGGAAACAAAACTATCACTCTTTGCAGATGATATGATGGTATACTTAAGGAATCCTCGAGAATCAAGTCAAAAATTACTTGAAACAATTAACAACTTTAGCAAAGTAGCAGGATATAAAATAAATCCACATAAATCATCAGCATTTCTATACATGACCAACAAAGTCCAGCAGCAAGAGATAGAAAGAGAAATTCCATTTAAAGTAACGGTAGGTAATATAAAATACTTGGGAGTCTACTTGCCAAGACAAACCCAGGAACTCTATGAACACAACTACCAAACACTCTTCACACAAATCAAATCAGATCTAAATAATTGGAAAGATATCAATTGCTTATGGATAGGCAGAGCTAATATAGTAAAAATGACAATACTGCCTAAATTAATTTACTTATTCAGTGCCATACCAATCAGGCTACCTAAAAATTATTTTATACAGCTAGAAAAAATAATAACAAAATTCATCTGGAAAAACAAAAAATCAAGAATATCCAGGGAAATAATGAAAAAAAATTCACAGGAAGGTGGGTTAGCGGTACCAAACCTGGAGCTTTACTATAAAGCGGCAGTCATCAAAACTATCTGGTACTGGCTAAAAAATAGAGTGGTAGATCAATGGAATAGGCTAGGCTCAGGAAATGCAGTAGTAAATGACACTAGTAATGTAGTGTTTGATAAACCCAAAGACTCCAGCTTCAGGGATAGGAACTCAGTATTTGACAAAAACTGCTGGGAAAACTGGAAGATAGTATGGCAGAAATTAGGCTTAGACCAACATCTTACACCTTATACTAAAATAAGGTCAAAATGGATACATGATTTAGACATAAGAGGTGATACCATAGGTAAATTAGGAGAGAAAGGAATAGTGTACCTATCAGATCTTTGGAAAGGAGAATAGTTTTTGACCAAACATGAGATAGAGTATATTATAAAATGCAAAGTGGATGATTTTGATTATATTAAATTAAAAAATTTTTGTACAAACAGAAGCAATGCATCCAAAATTAGAAGGGAGGCAGAAAGCTGGGAAACAATTTTTGAGGCCAGTGCTTCTGATAAAGGCCTCATCTCTAAAATATATAGGGAATTAAATCAAATTTATAAGAATCCAAGTCATTCCCCAATTGAGAAATGGTCAAAGGATATGAACAGGCAGTTTTCTGATGAAGAAACCAAAGCTATCTATTCCCATATGAAAAAAATGCTCTAAATTTCTAATGATTAGAGAGATGCAAATTAAAACAACTCTGAGGTACCACCTGACACCTATCAGATTGGCTAAAATGACAAAAAAGGAAGATAATAAATGTTGGAGAGGCTGTGGGAAAATTGGAACACTAATGCATTGTTGGTGGAGCTGTGAGCTGATCCAACCATTCTGGAGAGCAATTTGGAATTATGCCCAAAGGGCGATAAAGCTGTGCATACCTTTTGACCCAGCAATCCCACTTTTAGGTCTTTTGCCCAAAGAAATCATGGAAGGGGGAAAGGGACCCACATGTACAAAAATATTTATAGCTGCTCTTTACGTGGTAGCAAGGAATTGGAAGTTGAGGGGGTGCCCATCAATTGGGGAATGGCTGGACAAGTTGTGGTATATGAATACAATGGAATACTATTGTGCTGTAAGAAATGATGAGCAGGAAGAGTTCAGAGAAACCTGGAGGGTCTTACGTGAGCTGATGATGAGTGAGATGAGCAGAACCAGAAGAACATTGTACACAGTATCATCAACATTGAGTGTTGACCTACTGTGATGGACTATATTCTTCTCACCAATGCAATGGTACAGAAGAGTTCCAGGGAACTCATGATAGAAGAGGATCTCCAAATCCAAGAAAAAAAAAGAAAGAAAGAACTGTGGAGTATAGATGCTGATTGAACCATATTATTTCTTTTGTTTTGGGTGCTGTTGTTTTTTTTTTTCTATTTTGAGGTTTTGCATCACTGCTCTGATTCTTTCTCTTGTAACAGGATTAATGCAGAAATAGGATTAATGTTATTATGTGTATATATATGTGTGTATATATATATATCTATATGTATATGTATAGAGATATATAGATATAACCTATATCAGATTACCTGCTGTCTAGGGGAGGGGGGGAGGGAGGGGAGGGAGGGAGAAAAATCTGAAATTGTAAAGCATGTATAAACAAAAGTTGAGAACTATCTTTACATGTAACGGAAAAAATAAAATATCTCATAAAAAAAAAAAAAGAAAACTGAGCTGAGAAATGAGATGACCAAACTCAATCTAGAGAATATAGGTCTTTTGGAAAGCATCACAGAAAAGAATACTCAATGTCATACTCCAAGAAATCTTATAATTTTACCAGAAATATTAGAAACATATTATAAAATATAGACCAAAAAACTCCACAGAACATCAATGAATGAGAAGAAACCCCAAATTAACTCAATAGGAAATACAGAAGCCACATTTCAAAACTACAATATCAAAGAATAATTTTCAAACAAGGAAAATTATTTTTTTCATTGCAAGGTTATCTAGATCAGCATAACCTTAATCCATGGTTACAAAAAATCAAAGGGAAATTATAACATGGTATTCCAAGGAATAATGAATACTAATCAATGCTCCAAAATTCAGGTTGGGAGAGAGATAAAAGAAAAATAATGAAAGAAAATATTGCATATTTGGTAAAAGGGAATAATTTTAATAATTCCTTCAAAAGAACACAGAAGTGAACAGGGTATTCCATATATGAACTGACTAAAGAACAAAAAGTTAAATATACCCAAATACTAATCATAGAGTAACAATTGAAAAGTTTGTTTTAATTTTGGCTAGTGAGGGACAAGCACATGAAATGGAGTCTCTGTGTTTGTTCTTTGATTTAAAAAAACATACATTATCTGAGCGACAATGAGAAAATTAAAAGAGCATGAGTGGTTTAAAAAATACAAGGAATAAAAACTGTATTGGAAAAAATCAGGAGGAGGGTATTTGTGAAAAAGATAATGTTTTATGGAGAGATCTTATCTTCTTATCAGTAAAGTAATATTGCAGATGGTCATATAATACACAAAAATGTAGTATAAAGACTCAAGATTTGGGGATAAGAATTCATTATTTGGGAAAAATGTTGAGAAAACAATTTATTAATAAATAAGAGAGTAAAGTTAGGTATAAAATGTATAATTTTGATCACATTAAATTAAAAGAATTTCTACAAATAAAACAAATTCAGCCTAGATTAGAATCAAAACAGAAAGTTAGGGGAAGATTATAGATAGTTTCTCAGAAAAAGGTCTCATATCTCAAATATGCAAGGAACATTTTCAAATCTATAAGAATATTAGTAATTTCCCACTTGAAAAATGATCAAAGGATATGAAGAGGAAGTTGTCCAGTGAAGAAATTAAAGCAATTTACAGTCATTTTAAAATGTTTAATGTTTTATACCAATCATATTGGCTAAAGTGATTGAAGGGAAAAGCAAAAAGATGTTGGAAGGTATGTAGAAAAATTAAGACACATTAATTGTTGGTGGAATTGTAAACTTATACAAGCATTTTGGAGAACTATTCAGAATTATTCCCAAAGAATTATTAAACTACCTTTATGCTTTGAACTAGCTATATCACTAGTTGATCTATATCCAATGATGATTATGGAAAAAGGAAAAAAAAAAACCTTATATGGTCTAAAATGTTTATAGCAGTTCTATGGTGATGAGGGAAGCTCATCAATTAGAAATGTCTAAAGACATTTTGGCTTATGACTGTGATAGAATACAACTGTGCTATAAGAAATGATTTTAGAAAAACCTGGAAAGACTTCCACAAAATAATGAAGAGTGAAATGAGCAGAAGAAAGAGAACATTGTATATAATAACAGCAATGTTTTGTTATAAAGGACTGAGCAAATAAGTTATTTTTATTGTTATTAATAGACAAATTAAATATAAAGGACATATGAAGAAAGATACTCTCTGCATCCAGAGAAAGAACTGATAAATAAATGCATGGATAATTGTGTGTGTTTGTGTATAGATATAGATGATAGAGAGATGCAACACATATACATACATGTATACCCATGTGCATGTACATATATGTATATACATGTGTATATATACATGCATACATATGTGTGTACACACATCTATTTGTGTCTAATTGTAGCCACCTCTAGGGCTGGGGGGGTGGGCAGGGAGGAAAAAGGGGGGAAAAGAAATTTACCTGATAACTTTATTGTATATTTAAAGGAATAGTTGTAGAGAGTTGATTTGCAATTATCTTTTTAAAAAATTATACTGTTATGGCAACACTTGTTTTATTCAGTAAATTTTAAAATATATAAGAATCATTTTTGGTGGAAGAAAAAGAGGGATCAATCAATAAATCAATCAAGACACATTTATTCAATGAAGTAATTTCAATACAAAACATATATGCATGAAATGGCTTAGCATCCAAATTCTTAGGGGGGGGAGTGGAGCAATGAGGGTTAAGTGACTTGCCCAAGGTCACACAACTAGGAAGTGGCAAGTGTCTGAGGCTGGATTTGAACTCAGGTCTTCCTGAATCCAAGGCTAGTGCTTTATCCACTGTGCCACCTAGCTGCCCCAGTTTCCAAATTCTTAAAGGAAAAGCTAAGTGAGTTAGAGGAGGAAATACACAATAAAACTATACTGGTTGGGGACTTCAATTTTTGCCTCTCAAAACTAGGTAAATCTATCTAAAAATAAATAAGAAAGAAGGTAAAAAGATAGAATTTTAGAAAAGTTAAAAATGATAGACCTCTGGATAAAATTGGATGGGAATACAAAAGAGTTCTTTTACTCAGGTATATATGGCACCTTCACAAAACTGACCATATATCCAGCATAGAAAATACACAACCAAATAGAGAAAAGTAGAATTATTAAATGTATCATTTCCAGGTCTTAATACAATAAAATTTACATTCAAAAAAGGGCTGTGAAAACACAGATTAAAATGAAATGTAAATTATTAATCTAATCCTAAAGGAATGAGTCAAAGAACAAATCAAAGAAACAATAATTTCATTAAAGTGAATGACAACAATTAGACAACATACCAAATTTTTTGAGATGCAACCAAAGCAGCATTTAGGGGGAATTGTATATCTCTGAATGATTACCTCAATACATTAGAGAAAGAGCAGATAAATGATTTGAGCATTCAAGAAGACACACACACACACACACACACACACACACACACACACACACAAAATAAATCAACAAATTAAAAAGCCCCAATTAAAAACCAAATTATAAATCCTGAAAATCAAAAGTGAGAATAATAAAATTAAAAGTTAAAAAATCATTGAAATATTAAATAAATGTAAGGGGTCAGTGCTATGGAAAAAATGATAGATAAATCATTGGTTATTTTAATTTGAAAAAAGAATGATGGGAAAACCAAATTATCACTACAAAAAAATGAAAAAGTGAATTAATTGCCAATAGAGAGGAAATTAAAGTAATTATTAGGAGATGTTTTGCCCAATTATATGCCAATAAATATAAAAGTCTAAGTGAAATGGATGAATATTTGCAAAAACAAATTTCCCAGATTCACATAAGAGAAAATAGAATAATTTTTTAAAAGCCCATCTTAGGGGATGCTAGGTGGTACAGTGGATAAAGCACCGGCCCTGGATTCAGGAGGACCTGAATTCAAATCCTACCTCAGACACTTGACACTTACTAGCTGTGTGACCCTGGGCAAGTCACTTAACCCTCATTGCCCTGGAAAAAAAAGCCCATCTTAGAAAAAGAAATTGAACAAGTTATTAAGAAGCTCCCTAAGAAAAAGTCTTCAGGACCAGATGGATTTACAAGTGAATTCATCCAAAAATTTAATTCCAATATTGTATCAACTATTTGGAAAAATAGACAAAAAATAACTCCTATTAAATTCCTGTTGCAATATAAATGTGCTGTTAATACCTAAACCAGAAAGATCAAAAATAAAGAAATTTACAGGCCAATTCCTCTAATGGATATTGGTGTTATTTTTTAAACTAAAATACTAGACAAAAGAATACAGCAATATATTAAAAAGATCATATACTACGACCAGGTGGGATTTATACTAGGAATGCAGGACTGGTTTTAAACTAGTAAAAGTATCTCTATAATTAACCTTATCAATAATGAAACCAGCAAAAATTATAACATTATTCCACTAGATGCAGACAAAGCTTTTCTTTCTTTCTTTCTTTGGTGAGGTAATTGGGGTTAAGTGACTTGCCTGGGGTCACTCACCTAGTAGAAAAGGAATCATTATTTTAGGGAGAATCCAGATAAGGCCCCTAATGTTGCCTGTTGGTAACAATTACATGGTCTTTCAATGTATGCAGATTTCCACATAAAGCAAATGTAACTAAAAATCCTGTTGTTTTAGAGCTGAGACGATGTTCATAAGGCAAACTTGTATTAACATCTAACATTCATATTCCCATTAGTTTTCCATACTGAGCCTTGTTAAATAGAGCAAAAGCTTCAGGTTCCAAACATCCTTTTAGCTAAGAATTTCTCCCCTTCTCCATCCCCAGTGAAATTATTATGGTTTCTGTATTTGAGCTTTTTGGTATTTTGAAATGCAATTGTAATGTGCCTATAATTTCTGTTCATTCTGGGACTGAATGTTTGCAGGCCACTTATTTATTTAATTTATGGTTAAAGTTCTGTGATTGCCCATTTTTGTATTTAAAAGTTGATGTGCTATGTGAATCCATTTATTCAGTGTTTGACATGTTATTGCATAATTACATTAAAGTTATCAACCTGAATTAAAAAAAAACTAATATGAGTCTAGAGGAGCCTAAAAAGGTAATCACGAAAAAGAAAGCGTACGAGATATTAAAAGGTTAAACTGTTTACATTACTACCTGGGAAAATGATACTTGTAACTCAGAAGAAGATTCTGATTATTAGGGAATGTGAATGAAGTATATTTAGACAGAGGGAACAGGTTTAAGTTGAATATGAAGGGATGATATGTTGTTAAAAAAAATAAAATTATGGGGTGAAAGGGGAATGCACTGGGAGAAAAGGAAAGGGTGAGGTGGAATGGTATAAAGTATCTCACATAAAAGAAACAAGAAAAATTGTCTCAAAGAGTGAATGACATACACACTCAATTTGGTATAGTAATAGATCTTACCCTGCAGGAAAATAGGAGGGGAAGGAGATAATGGAGGGGATAAAGCATGTGGATGATAGAAGGGAGGACAGATTGGAGGAGGAGGCAGACGGAAGCAAAACCCTTTTGAGGAGGAACATAGTGAAAGGAGATAGAGAATAGAATAAATGTTATGGGGAAGGAATAGGATGGAGGGAAGTACAGTTAGCAATAGTAACTGTGAAAAAATGTTGAAGAAAGTTTGTCTAACAGGCCTCATTTCTCAAACACATAGAAAACTGAGTCAAAGTTATTAAAACAGGAACCATTACCCAATTGATAGATGATCAAAAGATATGAAGAGTTTTCAGATGAAATAACCAAAGCTATCTGTAGCCATATGAAAAAATGCTCTAACTATTGATTAGAAAGATGCAAGTCAAAGCAATTCTTTGGGGGAATTCCTTATATATATATTGGATTGGATAATATGAGAGTAGAGGAAAATGATGAATGTTGTAGGGGGTATGGGGAAAATGAGACATTAATGCACTCTTCATAAAGTTGTAAACTGATTCAATCATTCTGTAGAGCAATTTGAAACTATGGTCAAAGGGCTATAAAACCATGCATACTCTTTGACCTAGTATTGCTACTACTTGGTCAGTATCCAAAAAGAAATAAAAAACAATTCGAAATTGAGGAAATGTGCAGTATTTGGGGAATGGCTAAACAAATTGCAGGATGAGATTATGATGGAACATTATTGGGCTATAAGAAATGATGAGCAGAATGCTCTCAAAAAAACCTGGAAAAACTTACATGAGCTGATGCAAAGTAAAATGTATACAAAGTAACAGCAATACTGTAAGATGATCAGCTATGAATGACTTAGCTATTTTCAGCAATACAATGATCCAAGATAACTCTGAAGGACTTATAAAAAATGCACTCCAACTCCTGAGAAAGAATTGATGGTGTTTCAATACATATTGAAGCATATTTTTTTAGTTCCTTTTTCTTAAGTATTTTTTTGTCTGTTTTCTTTCACAACCTAATAAGGAAATGTTTTGTATGACTACACATGTACAACTTACATTGAATTGCTTGTGTTCTTAAGAGGGATTAGGGAGGGAGGAAGGAAGAGAATTTGGAGCACAGTTTTAAAAATGTACATTAAAATGGTTTTTACATGTAATTGGGGAAAAACTCTAAAAAAAGACTTACAAATATTACATCATCATATAGAAATGAAAACAATTTAACCTTATTGAATGTCTTAAAGTTTGTGTTTCTTCTTTCTTCTTTACCTTTTTATGTTTCTGTTTAGTCTTGTATTTGAAGGTCAAATTTTTTTTATTCAACTCTAGTCTTTTAATTGAAAATGTTCAAAAATCTTCTATTTCATTAAATATCCATTTTTCCCTGAAAGAGTATATTCAATTTTCCTGGATATTTGATACTTGAGTGTAAACCTAACTCTTTTGCCTTCCTGTATATTATATTTCAAGCCATGTGATTCTTTAATGTGGAAGCTGCCAAATCCTGTGTAATTCTGACTGTGGCTCAACCATTTTTAAATTGTTGTGTTTTTTGGTTTTGTTTTGTTTTGTTTTGTTTGGGCTGCTGGCAATACTTTGAAATTTGGCTATGATTTCCTGGGAAGTTTTCATTTGGGGACCTCTTTCAGGCAGTGATCAGTGGATTCTTTCAATTTCTATTTTTCCCTCTGGTTCTAATATTTCAGGGCATGTTTTTTTTTTGGGGGGGGTGGATAATTTCTTGAAAGATATTGTCCAGGTTTGTTTGGTGTTTTTGTTTCTTTGTTTTTTTTTGGGGGGGGGGGTTCTGTTTTGTTTTGGTCATGTCTTTCAGGCAGTACAATGATTTTTATATTATCTCTCCTGGATCTATTTTCAAGGTCAATTGCATTTCCAATGAGAAATTTCACTTTTTCTTCTTTTTTAAAAAATTCTTTTATTTTGTTTTATTGTATAATAGTGTCTCATAGAGTCATTCATTTCCATTTCTTCAATTCTAATTTTTAAAGAACTATTTTCTTCAGTGACCTTTTGTACTTCCTTTTCCATTCAGCTTAAACTGTTTTTATTGGAAGTTATTTTCCTCAATAAATTTTTGTATTTCTTTTTCATGTTTCTCTTGCATTACCTTTATTTCTTTCCCAATTTTTTTACAGCTCTCTAATTTGCTTTTTAAAGTCCTTTTTAAGCTCTTCCAGGAATTCTTTTGGGTCCTGAGGCCAATTTACATTTTTCTTTGAAGCTTCACCTATAACCATTTTGTTACTATTGTCCTCTTCTATATTTCTCCTTTGATTTTTCCTATCACCATACTTTCAATGGTCAAGCTTTTGGGGGGTATTTTTGTGCATTTCTGTGCCTTGATTTTTTTAAAGAAAGTTGGGGGGTAGCTAGATGGTGCAGTGGATAGAGTACCGGGGGAAGGGCAGTGAGCTCCCAAACTCATGACACAATCGCTCCAAAAAACATCCAAATAAGGTTATAGGAAAATGCCTGGAGCAGCAAAACTCACAGAAGAATGTGCTGAAATCATCTTCTAACCAAGAATGGCTTGGAAGGTTAGAAGGAGGGAGCTGCTGTGCTGATACAGGAGTCGGGCCCAATCCCACAGTCACCCTGACACAGATACAGTCTCAGGAAGTCCTCACCAGAGAAGGAGACCCCCAGAGCCTCTGAATCAGCTGAAGCACCAGTGTAGTCTGGAACTAAGCTCACAGTCTGGTGAGTGGACTAAGCCCTGGGCAGGGGAGAGACTACAGGGGTCTATGCTGTTGCTAAGACAGAACTTGGATTTTACACACCTACTGAGAACCAGGTGGTAGTCTCGAGTAGAAGTGGCCCAGGTGGGGGAGAGGCACAGGCTCGTCGGAGCTAACAACCACAACACACAAAGCTGGTTGATTAGCAAGTTGGTCTGGGGTCATCTAGGACCAGGAAAAAGGCCAGGCGAGTGAAGAACTTGATTCTCCTTAAGTCATCCCACCTGGGACTTCTTAAGCTTGGGATACTACAGCCTGAAAACAGTGCCCCACTTTAAGGAGCTAAAAGTCTAGTAAAAGAAAGGCAAGATGAGCCAACAGAGAAAGGTGAGGACCATAGAAAGTTTCTTCAGTAACAAGGAAGACCAAGGGGCACCCTCAGAGGAAAATGTCAACATCAGGGCCCCAATATCTAAAACTTCCAAGAAAAATACGAATTGGTCTCAGGCCATAGAGGTGCTCAAAAAGGACTTTGAAGATAAAATTAGAGAGGTAGAGGAAAAAATGGAAAGAGAAATGAGGGTGATACAGGAAAGACATGAGAAAAAAGTCAACAGCTTGAAAAGTCAAGTGGAAAAGGAGGTACAAAAACTCTCTGATGAAAATAATTGCCTAAGAATTAGGATTGAACAAATGGAAGCCAGTGACTTTATGAGAAACCAAGACACAATAAAGTAAATCCAAATGAATAAAAAAATAGAGGGCAATGTGAAATATCTTCTGGGAAAAATTGATGACCTGGAAAATAGGTCCTGGAGAGATAATTTGAAAATTATTGGTCTACCTGAAAACCATGATCAAGGAAAGAGCTTAGACACCATCTTCCAAGATATTCTCAGAGAAAATTGCCCTGAAATTCTAGAAGAAGAAGCTAAGATAGAAATTGAAAGAATCCAGTGATCACCTCCAGAAAGAGATCCCAAAATGAAAACTCCTAGGAATATTATAGCCAAATTCCAGAGCTCTCAGGTCAAGGAGAAAATATTGCAAGCTGCCAAAAAGAAAGACTTCAAGTACTGTGGAGCCCCAGTCAGGATAGCACAAGATCTAGCAGCTTCTACATTAAAGGACTGGAGGGCGTGGAATATGATATTCCAAAGGGCAAAGGAAATGGGATTACAACCAAGAATCACCTACCCAGCAAAACTCAGCATTATCTTTCAGCGGGGAAAAATGGGACTTTAATGAAAAAGAAGACTTTCAGATATTTGTGATGAAAAGACCTGAACTGAATGACAAATTTGACTTTCAAATACAAGACCCTAGAGAACCATAAAAAAAAAATTGGAGCTGGGGGACATACCTGGGGTCATACAGTGGGCAACTGTCTTGTGTCTGAGGCCAGGTTTTGGCCGGGATCCCCCTGGGTCCAGGGGTGATGCTTTGTCCCCTGTGTCACTTAGCTAGATGATAACATCTTTAGGGTTAAATTGAGGGGTGAAGAGAATTCATTGGAGGAGGGAGAAGGGCAGAAGCGAAATCCTACATGAAAGTAACAGGAAATGGCTTATGGAGTGGGGCAAGAGATGGGAGAGGAGCAGGGCAGTAAATTCATTTTAAACTCATCAGAAAAGGCTCAAAGATCTTAAACTCATCAGAGCTGCCTCAAGGAGGGACTAACAGACACACCCAACTGGGTGGAGTAATCTATTTAATCTGGGCAGTAAATGAGCCTAACACTCATCAAAATTGGCTCAAAGACCTCAATCTCATTAGAATTGGCTCAAGGAGGGAATAATGTACACACTCAATTGGGTGGAGTAATCTCTATAACTCTGCAGGAAAATCAGAGGGGAAAGGGATAAAGAGAGAGGGGCAAAAGAAGGAAGGGCAGAGTGGGGGAAGGGACAGACAGAAGCAAATCCCTTTTGAAGAGTGATAGGATGAAAGAAGATGGATAATAGAATAAATATCATGGGGAACGGAATAAGATGGAAGGGAAACAGTTAACAATAGTAATCATGAAAAAGAGAAAAGGGGGGAAAATTGTACAAAAAATGTTTATAGCAACTCTTGGTGGAGGCTAAGAATTGAGAATCAAGGGAATGGCCATCAATTGAGGAATAATGGAAAAAGCTGTGCTATATAATTGTAGTGGAATGGTCTTGTGCTACAGGAAATGACAAACAGGATGATTCCCGAAAAACCTGGAAAGACTAATGAACATCAATGTATGATGAAGTGAGCAGAACTGAGAGGACATTGTGCATAGTGACAGCAGTATTGTTCAATGAGCAATTGTGAATGACTTAGCTACTCTCAGCAGTGCAATGATCCAAGACAATCCCAAGGAACTAATGAGGAAGCTTACTATGCACCCCTATAGAAAGAACTGATAAAAAAGAACACTTGTGGATTGTACATATATAACCTGACTGTGATCTTGTGGAGGGGGGAGGAAAGGGAGAGAGGGAGGGAGGGAGAAAAATTTGGAACTCTAAATCTTATGAAAATGAATGTTGAAAACTACCCTTACATGTAAATGAAAAATAAAATAAATGTTTGTTGAAAAAAAAAAAAAAGATAGAATACCGGCCCTGGAGTCAGGAGTACCTGAGTTCAAATCCGGCCTCAGACACTTAGCACTTACTAGCTGTGTGACCCTGGGCAAGTCACTTAACCCCAATTGCCTCACTAAAAAAAAATTTAAAAATAAATTACTAAATAAATAAAGAGAGTTGGGCTCTATTCCTACATGTTTTGTGCTTATGCTCTGGGTCTTCCTGGTGGCCTTCACTGGGTTTTAGGTCTTAGCTGTTTGCTTTCTCTGTAGAGTAAGCTTCCCTTCTGACTGGTATTGGGAAGTCCATCCTCCCTTGACTTCCCCTGGGTGTGGGCAGCCCTTCTCCAGAGGTTTTGTTCTGGTGCTGGATTGCAAAAGTTAACCAAGTCTTTCTGGTGCCTGGCCCTGGAGCAGTGATCTTGTTGTCTGCCCCAGGGGTGGTTTCCTGCTGTTAGATTTCTCTGTTAGCAGGCCCTGGAGGAGTGATTTTGTTTCTAATCTGCCCAAGTGTGTGGATCCTATTGCTGGTTTGCTATGGTAACTGAGTCCCTCAGGTAGCAGGCCCTGAAAGGGTAATTTTGTTGCAGATCTGTCTGAATGTTGAAGCCTCCTACTGCTGGGTTGCTCTAGAAACAGTCTCTCCGTTGGGAGGTTGCAGAGCCAGGGATTTGCTGTTGACCAGTCTTGGATGGGGCTTCACTGCTGGACAGCAGTGGGGTCAAAATCTCTGTGGTGGTCTAAACTGGCTGGGGAGTGGCTGGTGAGGGTCCCTGCTACACTGCCCAGACTGTTCACCTGCCCAGGGGGCTGCTGGTTTGCAGGATGGCAGAGTCTCATTAGTAGATTGCCCAAAGCTCAGAGGCCTGATTCAGACTCCATGCTATGAGCCTAGAAGCTGTTGCTTCTGGTCTTGGACCTCATTTCCCTCCCACCCAGGTAAGACAGACTTTTTCTGCCAGGCTGGTAGGGTGTTTCACTGCTCCTGAAGCAATTCAGAGGCAGTTTTCTCTTGTTTTTGAGGGGAAATTTGGGAGAGCTCCAGAGGGTTCCTTCCTCACTCTGCCTTCTTAACACTGGAAGTCCTTATTTGTTTTTTATTATCCAATTCTTGTGATGAAATGTAAGTCAAGCCTTATGATTCTAATTTTATATATGTGTGTGTGTGTGTATGTGTGTGTATATATATGCATGTGTGTATATATATATATATGTGTGTGTATACACACACACATATATACATATATATATGTATACACATGAATATATACCACAGATTAGCAAAGTCAGGAAAGCTTTGCAAACTACTTGTTTTCCCACTAAAAGTAAGTGGTTCATATAAGAGCAACCACTATATAGCCACAACAAAATGAATGGGAAATAATTTAAGAACAAACCTAGAATATTGGATAAGATAGGTATAATAGTTCCCTGCTAATTATGAATAGAAAGATTATATACGTGTGTGTGTTTGTATGTATACATAAATATACACACATCTAAAGTATTTACATGTTTATATTGATATGTGTATTGACATATTTATACTGATATTTATGTTTATATTTATAATTGTATATATTATATATTTATAATTATATATATAATTTTATATTATATTTATTTATTTATCAGTTATATATAGCACCTTTAAAAGACTTTGCATGTATGAGGACCTAAAATTCTTATACATATGCAGAGAAACAAAAATAATAAAAGAAAGCCTTACTGAACACAACACAAAAACAAGTATAGTCAAGAAATGACTTTTTTTAAATGGGTCAATGAGGGCTAAGTGAGTTGCTCAGGGTCACACAGCTAGTAAGTGTCAAGTGTCTAAGGCCAGATTTGAACTCAGCTCCTCCTGAATCCAGGCCTGGTGCTTTATCCACTGTACCACCTAGCTGCTCCAAGAAATAATATTTAAGGAAAGTATTCAAACATGAATAGAAAATAAATAATTTTATCTTAAAGAATTGATGTCAAAAGATATATCAAATAAATAATAGATTAAAAGGATAGGTAAAGATAATAGATAAAGGAAAGGTTTATTGTACCAGGGAGTGAATGGAGCAGTCACTGCAGGCCATGCTAGAGAAGACTGGGTACTAGCAAAACAGCAGCAGGTCTTAAGGGCAATTGAATCAGCAGTAGCAGCTGCTTCTTTGGGAACTCTCAGGCCACATATGGCAAAAGGGTCACACAATGGGAAGAAGGACATTATGGGGGTTCACTTGCTGGCACCAAGAATTAAATTCTGTCTCCTTGCCCATACTTGAATCTGAGTCAAAGACCAGGGTCTGAGTCTCAGGACAAGGAGGAGCCATAGCACAGGGGAGTTTGTGGCTACAAGGGAACAGGGATTTTGCTTATGTTTCTAGGGTGGAAAAGAGTGCTTGTGGTCACCCACAGAGTAGAGCATAGACAAGGAGAATAGTAAGCTCAACTCTCCTTAGATCATACCACCTGGGAAGAACTGAAAACTTACATGTCCCCAAAATTATCTCTGAAAATAGGTGAACAAAAATCCTGAAGCTTGGGACAGGGCACATTCCACTCCAGAAGCAGAGCTTTGCTTTAAAATAGAGTTAAAAGTTAAGAAATAGGCTGGGAAAATGAACAAAAAGCAGAAAAAGATCCTGGGCATGGAAAGTTAATTTTATAAGAGGGAAGATCAAAACACAAATTCAGAAGACCTCAAGACAGTCAAAATTGCTACCTGCAAAGCCTCAACAAAAAACATGAATTGGTCTCAGCCCATGGAAGAATGTAGAAAAGATTTTAAAATTCAATTAAAATAGGTAAATAAAAATTGGGAAGAAGAATGACAATGATGCAAGAAAATCTGAAAAAAGGGTCAAAAGTTTAGAAAAGAACACACAAAAATATTGAAGTAAATAATACATTGAAAACAGAATAGGCCAAAGTGAAATGAAAGACACATAAAAATCCAATGAAAAGAACATCTTAAAAAGCAGAATCAGCCAAATGAAGAAAGAGCTACAAAAATTCACCGAGGAAAAGAACTCCTTAAAAAGTAGAATTTCCCAAATGGAAAAGGAAATACAAAAGTTCATTGAAGACAATAATTTCTGCAAAATTAGAATTAGGCAAGTTAATGACTTTGTGAGACAACAAGAAACCATAAAATCAAAGTAAAAGGATTAAAAAGAAGAAAATATGATTTCTTTCATTGGAAAAAAATCTAGAAAATAGAGGACATAGGGACCTAAAAATAAACCAAGAATATATAATTTAAGAATTACTGGCCTACCTGAAAGCCATGATTAAAAAAAAAAAAGAGTTGAACCGTTGTCTTTCAAGAAATTGTCAAGGGCTATAATGGGCAGAAGGCAGAGTAAATCAGTAATCTCTGAACAATGTAATGACTAAACTGCCTTCAGAGAAGCTCTGATGAAGCATGGCACCCAATTTTTGATTGAGAAATAATAGACAAAAAGTATATTCATGTATGTGTGTATTACCTACAAATACACACATATACATGCATACCCATATACATATATACATATCTGTATCAACATATATGTATATATGTACATATATATTTGAACATTATATTACCATTTGGATTTATTTTATTTGACTTTATTTATTTGGTATAAATGTTTGTTTTTTTAATTTGTGGGGTGGCTGGTATATAGAGAAATGTAACAATAATAGTAATGGGTTTTATTTTTTAAAGTGGGGAATTCATACCTTTTTTATAAATGCAAAGAACAGAAGAATGTTCAGAAGAAAGAATGTGCAATAGGGCATTTTTTAAAGTAAGACATGGGTGTATGTGTGCATGTATACATGTATGTATATGTGTATATGCACAAACACATACTTAAGCGTGCTTGTGTGTGTATTGCAAGGACATGTATAGTATATATACATATACATGTATATATGCATATACATTTCTGTACACATATGTGTGTGTGAATACACACAAATATTTAAAGGAATGAAAGACAAGTAATGGAAATTTATAGACACAAAAGTTTCTTTTTGTGCTCTTTTGGCTGTATGGAAATGCTCTAATTTTTAATGTGTGGTTGTCTGTCTAAGTTCAAAATAATTAGAAAAACAAAAAGGACCTTTTTCTTGAAACATATAATAAAACAAAAATTGAAACGTTCCCTAAAATTTAATATTACTACAGTCCCCCCCTTGTGGAGGGTTAATTGAGAAGACAATTGCTACGATATTAATTTTAAAAAATAATTTTTATCTTTGTTTCATCACTTTTTGCATCATCTGCTTAATTATCCTCATGCCATTATGAGAAATTTAAAAATTCTAATATAACTGGTCACAGATGTCAAGGCAAAATTCAACACTGTATTTATCATGACACCTGAGATAATTATGGGGGTTACCATAAAAGAACAGAGAAATGATGGGATATGAGCATTCCTACACTTGAGCTCATGCAGTATCCTAGGCTTAAAATAGGTGGATGGAATATACATCTATGCCACTGAACATATTGGAGGAAACTGAGTCAGACTCAATCAGATGCATGGGATTGAGACGTCCATGGCATCAAGCATATAGGAGAGGGCATAGAAGCCAGGTGTAGAATGAGATAGGTGGGATGAAAACTTCCAGCCATCTGTACAATATTGTGGGAAAAAAATTAAACCAAGAGAAACCAACCTTAACATTTGTCAAAAGCCGTTCCCTGATGAGTGAGATGAGCAGAACCAGAAGAACATTGTACACAGTATCATCAACATTGAGTGTTGACCTACTGTGATGGACTATATTCTTCTCACCAATGCAATGGTACAGAAGAGTTCCAGGGAACTCATGATAGAAGAGGATCTCCAAATCCAAGGATCTCAATCCAAGAAAAAAAAAAAAGAAAGAAAGAACTGTGGAGTATAGATGCTGATTGAACCATATTATTTCTTTTGTTTTGGGTGCTGTTGTGTTTTTTTTTTCTATTTTGAGGTTTTGCATCACTGCTCTGATTCTTTCTCTTGTAACAGGATTAATGCAGAAATAGGATTAATGTTATTATGTGTATATATATGTGTGTGTGTATATATATATCTATATGTATATGTATAGAGATATATAGATATAACCTATATCAGATTACCTGCTGTCTAGGGGAGGGGGGAGGGAGGGGAGGGAGGGAGAAAAATCTGAAATTGTAAAGCATGTATAAACAAAAGTTGAGAACTATCTTTACATGTAACGGAAAAAATAAAATATCTCATAAGAAAAAAAAAAAAAAAGCCGTTCCCTCAGCCATACCTTGATTTCATGCACATCTCCCCTCATGTGACAGTTCAATGTCTGCTCTTGCATGCATTCCTCTTGTGATCAGATGGCATCTTGGCCAACTAGCATCCGATAACTCAGAATGAAGGCAAATAATGTCTTAAATAAGTTCCCATGATCCAAGTCTCATATGGATTTTAAAATTGAGGATAATAAATGATCACAAAAAAATGTGAATGTACCTTGACTCAGAATATAATATACAATTATGCAATAATTTCAAATAATACCTTTTTTTTTACTAAGTATACTTTTGTGACAAATCAGAACATATTTAAATACAAGTTAATGCACGACACAATCTTAAAAAAAACTTTTTTTGAAAAAACAAAATTTTTACAAATGTTCCCCTCTTTTTTTTAATATGCTTATCAAGGGGGGTGGCTAGGTGGTGCAGTGGATAAAGCACCAGCCCTGGATTCAGGAGTTCCTGAGTTCAAATCCAGCCTCAGACACTTGACACTAACTGGCTGTGTGACCCTGGGTAAGTCACTTAACCCCCATTGCCCCGCAAAAAAATATAGAGATAGATAGATAGATAGATAGATAGATAGATAGATAGATAGATAGATAGATAGATAGATAGATGATAGATAGATAGATAGATAGATAGATAGATAGATAGATAGATAGATAGATAGATAGATAGATAGATAGATAGATGCTTTAATAAATGTTTAATGCCCAAAGAAAAAAAATATGCTTATCAAAAATAATACTTCTAGAATCAATTCACACTTGCCATGGCAACCAATTTGCCAGGGAAATGCTTTATAGAGTTTGATCAAATAATCAGTTGAGAAAAATAACAAAAACTAACAACTCAGAATATGAGAGCACAATACTCCCAGAATTAACATTGCATTATGAAATCAACACCATCTTGGATTGTTTCAAAATTAGATAGATGAATGAATAGAAGAAAATACACATGGAGGAATAAAAGACAATGACATTCAAACTAGGGAAATCTAAATGAATATGAACTTAATATTAATAAGAGTATTACAAAATATAAACTTGATCACATGATTATAAAAAGCTTTTACAAATAGTCTCCCTCATTTTTTAAGCTAAGTATAAAACACAATCTTAAAAGCGTGAAAATCTCTATGAAAATAAACCCATACCATTAATTTCAAAATGTAGATATAATAGCATAGAAATCCTATGTAACCTCTGAACTGACATTATTCCTCTGAGTGAATTTAGAACACTTTTGATTCTGATATCTAAAATCCCCAATACTCATATTAATACCTTGCTGTTTACTTTTACATTTCTATAAAATATGTACCCTTCCATGGCAAAAGAAGTGGAGTCTTGAACTATGATAATGAGGCTTGTCTTGTACATCTGTATTCAGCTTTAGTGTCTCTTGTTTTTTTACCCCTTTATATTGTCTGTCAGTCCTTTCATAATACAAATGCTTTATAAGGTTACTAATTAAAGACAAAAGCAGGTTAACAAAATTATGAACAAAATGAGCATATCTGGAATTTAAAAGGTTTTATAAGGTTGGTTTGGGAGAACCACAGCAGGTCAAGTCAGAATCACAGCCAGGCTGGGGAAGGGCTGAGGCTGGATTTGAACTCAGGTCCTCCTGAATCCAAGGCTGGTGCTTTATTCACTGCACCACCTAGCTGCCCCTATTCCTCCCACAAGCAAATGTCACTTCCTGAAGCCAAAGAGCCATACGTCTTGCCCTCAGAAGCCTTCTCCTCATGGCGGAGTGTCCTGCAGTAAGTCTCCAGCAGGCAGCATCACTCCAATCGTTACAGGCCCCCACCTGAAGATTGATTTGGAATTGGTTGAATTGGGTGATACTGAGAGACTGAGAACCTACTTAAGAATGATTAAATTGAGACCAAACCTGGCTGGCCCTGAGGGGGGTGTTGTTCTCAGAGACTGTGGACTACAACATCAACAGGAGACCACCCTCAATCAATCAGCTTGAAGGACCTCCCCTTTTGGGGAGGGAGAGAGGAAGTAGGAAGGTGAGACTGGCTCCCTGGATCGCTCCTTTTCATCTGGGACTTTGGTTTGGTGGTAGATAGATAAAAAGAGAGGAAAGTAGAAAGACTTTTCTGGTGTTACAGGACATGTGTTGTCTTTCCTCTTTAATAAATACTTAAGGAGCAGCTAGGTGGTGCAGTGGATAAAGCACCAACCCTGGATTCAGGAGGACCTGAGTTCAAATCCTGCCTCAGACACTTAACTCTTACTAGCTAGCTGTGTGACCCTGGGCAAGTCACTTAACCCCAATTGCCTCACCAAAAAAAAAATTAATAAATAGATAGATAGATAAATGGATGAATGAATAAGAAGATAGATAGATGGATGAATAAATGAATGAACGAATAAATAAATAAATATATAAAAGCCTAAACACTTGCTGAATTTATCAGTAAATCTTAGCTAGTTTCCCCCCAAAACTGGGGCGGGGAGGGCAGGTAAGGACACACATTAAATTTTAAACATCACACTGCCTAGTCCTTAACAGTTACCAGACAAGTCCCTGACATACAAACATACAACACACAACAGTTCTTGCTTTTATTCTTGAAAATTCTCTAGGGAAAAATAGCATGAATGTATAATGGGTGAATAAACAAATCTGATATGGATTTGTTTGGGAAGATCTCATGTAAATTCTTACCAGATATAAGTAGATAGAGGTGGTATTAAATGTCCTTTCAAGTGCTAATGTCTATAACAATAGTAGATTGGGAGGGTGGTACTGAATCACATGACCATCAGTAAAGGATCCAAAGAGCACCTGCAGTGCATGTGTGAGAGGACAGAAAGGGCAAGAAGACTTCAAAGGTCATGGGGAAAATTATGAAGGGCTTTGAATGAAATAAATCCTGGAGGTGATTAGAACCAAATGGAGTTTATTGACTAGGGACCTGACTCGAGTGCAGTCATACTTGCTTTTTAGAATCATCAACCTCATGGCTGAGTAGATGATGTACAGGAGTGGAAAAGGCTGGTGGCAGGCAGACCCACCAGCAGCTGCTTGCAATAATAGTCCAGGTGTGAGGAGAGCCCCAGGGTAGGAGCTGTGTGACTGGAGAGAAGGGGACATATACAAGAGACGTTGTGAAGGTGGAAAACACAAGATTTGGCACCAGACTGGATATATACAGTGAGTTTGAGAGATGAGAGGAGGACAGCAGAGAGGTGAAGAGCCTCAGTGGCTTCCATCTTTTCCATTATTCTTAACTTTTCTCCACCCACTCTATGAACCAGCTACAAGGGCCAATTGTTTTGTCCTTGTACATGATGAGTCTCCTGCCTCAATGTCTCTGTGGTGGCTGCCCCCATGGGTGGAGTGCTATCGTTCCTCCTAACTGCCCTTTACTTTGCCTGGTTTCCTTTAGAGATCAGCTCCAATCCAGTCGACTTCAGAAGGCCTTTCCTGGTCCTCATAACTACTTGTGACTCCCCCTTTGAGATGAATATCCCCCTTTCCCTCTGTATGTATCTTATATGTTTCTTATCATTGCAGATAGATGCATTGCCTTGCACAAATCTGGACATGGATAACCCCCAGTAGGCACCACGGCTCCTAAAAAATGGAAACTTGGGGAAGATGAGCTAGAGAAAAGATGAGGGAAAGGAGAGGAGATGGGTGTCAATAGAGTTGAACCAGCCTCTAGTCTGTGAAAGACCAGAGCCAAACAGCAGGGTAGAGACAGGAGAGTCAGGAATCAAGAGAAGTTTTATTTTCAGGGTGATGAAAATGGCTTGCAAGAAAGGACACATGGGCCAGGGGCTCACCCCCAGTGGGGAGGCCAAATACACTGTAGGGAGATATCAATAATGGCTTCCCAGTGGGCCGTAGCCCTAACAATGAGAAACAAGAAAGTGACGAGTTTCATTCATTGTTGAACTTTCCAAGTTTGTCCAATCCTTGTCCATCTCAGAGAAGACCTGATGAATTATGTGACTAGCCAAGAAGCTGAGATAATCCAAAGGGTGATCGTTGTCTTTCCAAGATCAGGGCACACCCTGCTTGCTGGGTCTTAGCTCTGGAACATGGGTTGTGTCCTAATATTTATCATGGGAGAAGGGAGAATGGGAGAGGAGAGAAAGGGAGAGAATTTCTTCTGTGAAAGGTGGCCAACCTCTCAGTTCCTAGACACAGTGGCATAGAGAATGGGATCTATGGATGTCTTTGTGGGAACCGTTTTACTCTCATCCAAGGAATTTATGTTCAGCTGAGCATAGGTCACTCCCTTGGGGACTTCAGTCGTGGTAACCTGAAGAAGAAATACAAGGGTGAGGGTAGAGTGAGTGATATTGGAGCAGGAGTCCTTAATCTATTTGCATGTCATGAAAGCTCTGCCAGCCTGTCTGGTGAAAGCTATGGATGCCTTCTCAGTCTCATTCCTTTAATTACATGAAATGAACTGCAAAAAAAATTATAAAGGAAATGAAAGATCTTAAAATACAGTGACTGAAATATTTAATAAATTACCCCCAATAAGTTAATGGATCTCCAGTTCTGAGGCTCCATATTGGGTGATTACAAGGAAAAATCGGTAAGTGAATTGATCCAACTCTGGACCGAGAGCCCCTTGGGAAAGGACAGGGTTAAGGATGTGTGGGCTCCTTCAGGTGGAGGACAGGATGGAGTTCACTCACCAATGGTTCCCTTGATCTCTCCTTGGCCACTTCTGTATCTGAGGGAGAGGGAAGGTTCCATCATTCCCACAGCTCCCAGGACCAGCATTCTCCTGTACTATCCCTTCCCTGGACCCATCATCATACCCCCTCACTGCCCAGAAAACTTACACAGGGCTTCCTCTCTGGGGGCCTCAGGCTGATGGGGCAGGCCATTACACCAAGGAAGACAAGAGCAACAGAGGCACCTGAAGAATGGAAAAAGGGAGGGAAATTGGATGGAGGAGATGATTCAATCTGGAAAGATTTAGGAAAAAAAATATCTTATTGCCACATACTCTGTCCAGGTGGGAGGCTCCAGGGTTACATGGAAAAGAAGGAAGATGGGACTATAAGAAAAAAAGCTGAAACTCCTTACCTTCTAGGGCTATCTCCTTGTAAAGGCCCTAGTGAGAAAGACATGAGAAGGGAAAAAACAATGTCAGGGAAGATCTCAAATTAGGAAATGAAAGTTCTAGTCCTTACCAACCTCTTTCCTTAAGACATGAAGGGGTTTCAGTCTGACTCACCCACAGGGATAGATCCACGGCAAAGCAATGCCAGCAAGAGGAGGCAGAGAAGGAGGAGGAGGAAGGAAACACAACCAAGGGTGGTGATGAGGGTGTTACTGGGCACGGTGCCTAAGGGCATGGAGAGAGAAGAATCTTCTAAATCCTTATCGCTGGCCCTTGAAATTACCACTGGCTTTTCTCCTCTTATCTCCCTCCACAGCCAGCCATCACCACCAACATACAACAGTGTGGCACAAACGCTGCACAGAAAGGGTTTATTCCTTGGGATTAAGGTGAGTAACTCAGAAACCAAGATAGAGAGATATTTCGATCACAGGGAAGTATGGGGGAAGCCCCATGTTGCATCTCACACCATTTGTCTCTATGAGCCTGGTACTGAGGACAGGGTTAAATTCTGTGTTGTCTCTTCTCCTGTGCTTTTGGGCCAGAGCCAAGGCCTTCCTTCATATATGTAGGGGAGGCAGCAGGGAGTGGTTGGTGAAACCCTCCCATGGATCCCATGGGCTTCTTCTCACCTCTCACTATAAGCTGGAGGGGCTCACTATGCTGTGTCCAGAGATTTCCATTGGTGACCAGCTGGTAGCTGCACTTGTAAGTGCCAGAGTCCTTTGGGGTCATGTGAGACAGGAAGACCTGGGTTCCATCTTGAGTGGTGTCCACGCTCAGCAGGATTTTCTCATCTCCCTCTTTGTACAGAACAATCCCAGTAGCCCATGAGGGCCCCCAGCACAGGAGAGTCACGCTGGACCCTGAGGTCACCTCTGAGCCAGGCCAGGCTGAGAGGGAAGGCTTGGGGAGGGCATCTAGAAAACAAACAGAAGCCAAAGCTCTCAAGGCCCCCTCCACAATTGGGATGGGGGAAGAGCAAGGGCACAGAGCCCCTGAAATAATCCCTGACCATCAGCTCTCACTTCATTTGGCTTTTTGGTCATTTCTTGACTAAAGCATCCATCACTGGAGAGACAAGGATGCTAAACCTCAGGGGTTCTCTGGGACCATCTAGAACCAGGGAGGGGTTTCTTCCTTCTGTCTTTGTCCCTTGATTCCGGAGCCCTACCTGAGGTGGTCCATCCTGCCTCTGCTCTCCTCTTCCTCAAGGACCCTTGGCCATTGTCCCAAACTGTACCTCAATTTTGTCAAAGATGCCAGAACAAGATGCCCTCCCTGGTTTCCCAGGTGGCCCCTCAGGCTTGAGCCTCTGTCCTGGACTTTAAGCTTTGAGGACCTTGACACACACTCACCAGTGACCAAGATCTCCAGGACCTCACTGGGCTCAGACACCTGGGATAGAGCCATGCTCCTGTAGTAGACACAGCTGTAGTTACCAGCATCCTGGACCCTCACAGAGAGGAGGGGAAAGTCAGCTGAGGTCCCAGCTGGGCTCTGGCTCTGCAAGGTTTGAGGGGTCCCCACCTTCAGCAGAGTGAAGGTCACTCCCCAGAGGGATGACTGAGGGGGCTGCCGGCACTGGAGAGTCACATGTGTCCCAGGCTCCACCACAAGGCCTGGGAGGGCTGAGAGGGAAGGCTTGGGCAGAGATCCTGGCAGAGGAAGAACATGGGGCTGGGAGTCTGGACACCTGGGTCAAGGCCCTGCTCTGCCCCTGAGTCCCTGAGTGACCTTGGCCCATTCACTGGATCTGTCTGACCCTCAGTTGTCTCTTCTGAAACAAGGGGGTTGGACTACAAGATCTCTCTCAGCCCCTTCCTCCTCTAAGCAGGAATCTAAGCAGACTTTCACATTCAAGAGAGCTCACCAACCTATGGTCTCAGGCCTTTGAGGCCTCCTGTGAGGGAAGTTCAGGACCCCTCACTTTTCATCTGGGGTGTCAGAGACAGGTCCAAGAATGACCCTAAACCGAGGCTCAGATCAGGGTCCAGAAGGGAGAAGGCTCAGGCTCATGTCTAGGCTCTGTTTCTCACTTGTTATGTGACCTTGGACAAGTCCCTCCCTCTCTCTGGGCCTCACTTTGATCATTGGCAATGGGAAGGTTTGCTCTCAAGATCATCCAAGGCCCCTCTCAGCTCTGAGGCTCTGAGACTGTCATCCTAACCCCAGCTCTGTCCCCACCATCACCTTTCTTCCCAAGATTCTAGATCAGCATAGAAATGCCTCCTGTCTTCCAAGACCCCAAAGTCCTGACAGTCCCTGGGATAGATCTGACTGTGTAGGCACCAAGCCCTTGTCTCTGTGAGGCTCCGATCTGGACAGAGAGCACAGGGGTCATACTCAGACTCACTCTGTGGCCCACACACACCCCTCACCTGGCACCACCACCTCCAGGGCATCACTGTTCTTTGATGATCTGGCAGAGACTCTCACTCCCTTGTAACTACAGCTGTAGCTCCCAGTGTCCTCAGGTCTCACAGAGGAGAGAAGGAAGCCAGTCCATGACTCTGCTGAGCTCAGATGATGTAAGGGCTCCCGGGTCCCGGCCTTCCACAGGGTGAAAGTCACCTCTTCAGGGGAAGACAACTTGGGCCGTGAGCACCAGAGGGTGAGGTTGGTCCCCGGGACCACCACAGGGCCAGGTTGGGCCCACAGAGTGGGCTTGGGCCATAGGTCTGAGGAGAAAGGGGTGAACAGGCAGATGATCAGGGACCGCAGTTCAAGGGCAGATGACATTTCTAGGCCCCCTCCCCTAAACTATTAGTGAGAGTGCAAATTGCCATCTGTGTTCTCACTTTCTTTTCTGAGGTCTATCTTGAGCTGAGAACACTCCCACTATCTGGGGCACAAAGCTGACTCCATGTAGAACAGGCAAAGGTCCCAAGGTCTCCTCCAGACTCCCCCAAACCTTCCCCTCAGAATTCCCAGGAACTTATCCTGTCCCCATTGCTCTGTGGGTGCCTATGTGGGGGATGGGGTTGGGGATTTGGGGGTTCCCATCTTCAGTCACCCAGCACAGTCAGCTCCAAGCTCTTGCTGGGATGGGACCCCGTGTGGGGGGCCATCTTCCTGTAGTAAATACAGCTGTAGCTGCCAGTGTCCTCGGCCCTCACAGATGTAAGTGAGAAATCAGCCCGGGTCCCGGCAGGGCTGTGTAGCTGCAAAGGCTCCAGGCTCTTGGCCTCCAGCAGGGCAAAGCTGTAGTCCTGAGAGGGGGCCTGTGATGGCATGTTGCATGTGATGGTCACTGTTGTCCCTGAGATTATTGTCCGGTCAGATGAGGCTGAAATGGAGGGTTCATCAAGGGCCCCTGGGAAAGGATGAAGGAAGTCAGGGACCCGATCCCTCCCCCCTCCAATCATCTCCAGAAACAGAGTTGAAAAGGGGGAGGGTGGGCTGAGGGTCTACCCTGGCTGGGTATCTGGGCCCCTGGGGCTCCCTCAGAAATGTTGAGGGACCAGGGAGGCTCTGAGAGCACAGAGGCATGGGAGGAGAAGGTCACCCTCCCCCACCTGCCCCTCTTCTCACCTCTTCCAAGGGGCCCAGCTCTGACCCTATAGCCTGGGGCTGCTGTATTCAAACCTTTCTCTTGAACTCTGACATTTGTAAAACTCTTTCTTCCCCATAACCCCAAGTCTAAGGGCCAGGAGTTGGGGGGGGAGATGTAATACAGAAACCCATATTCCCAGTCCTGGGCCCTAACCATTTCCCCACACTGCCAGGTGCTGCCAGGCCACTGTGAGGCCAGAGCAGAGCTGGGTGTGTATGCCTGGGGGGTGCAGGGGCTGGGAAAGGAAGAGGGGGCTCCCTCCAGGCACTTCTATGAGGAATTAGATCTTCTCTGGTTCCTCTGCTGTTAGTGATCACTCACCTATCAGGAGCCTCCTGCTCAGTGATGGGGGAGGCCCAGAGGTTTGGGGAAGACACCATCCCTGCTGCCCTTGGAGAGCTCAGAGTCCCGGGGACCACAGGGGTTTGAGCTCAAATGGCTTGTGAGCTTCATGTCATGGAAGAGGGAACTCAGGTTCCCAGGAGGGAGGGGACTTCCCCCAGTCATGCAGCCAGGAAAGAGGGGGCAGGGGGATGGACCCCCCCTGCCCAAGCCCCCAATCTCAGGCTCCTTCCCCCTTTCAGCAGGCTGACTTCTCATACAGGACAGATGGACCTTGGCCTGAAGAGGTGGGAAGGGCTCCAGCACTAGAGGGGGTGCACAAGGGAGGTGCAGGCACCATGCTGGGAGGGCCAACAGCCAGGAAGCTGATACTTGATGGAATCAGGGTCAGCCTCCTGGGGCAGCCAGGATCTGAACTGGGCGTGAAGCCTGTGTAGGGCTGGGAGGGGTGAAGGTGGGGAGGGCATCACAGGCAGGGGGCACGCTGTGAGCAAAGGCAGAACGGTGGCACCTGAGGGGAAGAGATGTTCTCATCTGTCCAGCCTACTGTAGTGTGGGCAGAAGGGAATAAGGGGAGACAACGGGACAGGTTGGATTTTTGCCAGTTTGGGTCTGAGAGGAAACAGGGAATGTTTACTTAGATGAAGTTATCTCTGTGAAAGGCCCTTTTCCCAAAGACTGCTGCGTGTCCTCTGAGGAAGCCCAGAATTCCTGGCTGCATCACCAGGGACACTGAGCAGATGAGGAAATATCCCTGAGTCTGAAAGATGCTAAAGACCCAGTTCATTTACTCAAGTCACATTCCAGGCCTCAGTTTCCTCATGTGTAAAAGGAAATTATGGTACATGTGCTTTCCTCCTCACAGGGCTCTTAAGGAGAAAGATTTCAGAACCTTATCTTCATCCCCAAAACGTGAGCAAGGGCTCCAGGGGTTCCCAGAGTCTGGGAAGGTAGGGTTGCTAAGGGGAGGCAGGCAGTAAAGCCTGAGGGTTTGCCCCACTTGTCATTGGCTTTGTAAAGAGGGATCTAGGGGCTCATCTCTCAAGACTGGCCTCCTTCCCACCAGTGATAGATGTATACCAGCACCCCTCACCTGTCACCACCAGGGCCAGGGGTTCACTGAGCTCTGACCACCAGGCCTTGTGTCCAGAGCGGCAGCTGTAGCTTCTCGCATCTCTCACATCATCCACCTGCCTGAGCACAAACTCTGCCAGCTCCCAGGATGCATTTCTCTCTTCTCTGAGCTCTCCATCCTTCCACAGCTGGAACCTGTCACTCCCCAGGGGGCCCTGGCACCTGAGGGTCACATCGGCTCCCTGGGGGACCACAGGACTGGGGACAGCCCAAAGGGTGGGCCTGGGGAGGGTGGCTGAGAAGGAAATAAGTTTGATTTCCAAAGATTCCTCTGCCCCAGTGTTTGCTTCACCTGTGGGTTCTGAAGCCCCACCCTGAGTCTCCCCATCAATTCATTGCAATGTCCCCTATTTCCCTCCCTAGTTATCCTGGGAGTGGATATCCAGGTTGATTTGGGGAAAGGAAGGGGAAAGAGGAGTGGAATGTTGGGGGCAGGACTCACCCATCTGTGCCCCCATCGCCCAGTGCAGACACAGCCCTATAAGAGAAACTCAGGGTATAGAAGGCTCCCCTCCAGCCCAGTCTTCCCCAACCCCCTGAACTTCTCATCCTGCTTTGGTCAGAAAATGAAGGAAGAGCCTTTGAGCAGACATCAGGGCCCTGCTCTGCCTAAGAAGGTTCTGGCTTCTCCTTAGCCTTACTCCTTGTGCTTCAGCTTTAGCCGGCCAGAGACATTGTCTCCCTCCCTCCCCAGGCCAGACCCTGGAGACTCACCAATGGAGAATAGGAAAGTGACTGTGTAGCCCATGGTTCGTTGTCAGCTCTGTCCTGGGCTGCCCAGCCTCAAGTGAGCAGAGGGGTAAAAGCTAAGATTACTGGAGGCTGGCCCAGGATGTGGTGGCCAGCCCTGCTGCCTTACACCCCCTAAACCCAGGCCCCACAATTTCCGTCCTTCTAATGACAAAGGAGGGACCGCGGTCCTTCAAGCCTTAGATCTGAGGGGATCAGGATGTCTTATAGTGAGTGTACCCTGGCAAGGACCAGGGCCCCCATGAAGCCTCACCCTGAAAGGACAAAGACTGGGCACCAAGGCCCAACGCTACGGGCCCAGGAGAATCAGCCTCAGGCCCTTGACTCAGTTGTTGTTTGACTAGATGCCCCATATGTGAGATTCCTTCAGGGTCAGTCTCATCTTCTGCTCTCTGGGATTGTATGAATAACAACATGAACAGGAGCAACAATGGCTGTCCTTTATCTAGCACTTTCAGGCTTGCAACGTATTTTACCAAGATTTTCTCGATTGACCCTCACAACAACATGGGAGGTAGATTCTCTATTATCCCAATTTTACAGAGCAGAAAACTGAGGTAGAGAGAGGATAAGTTGCATGCTCACACAGCTAATAAGTTTCTAAGGCAGGATTTGAACTCAGGTCTTCTTGACTCCAAATCAGTGTAAATCATGATTGTCTCCAGGTACTGTAGGAACTTAGGAACTTGATGCAGGCTGGGGCACCAGAATCCCTGGTATTTCAGCGTCTCAGCATCGTCTTTAGGTCATGCAAAGGTAGCTCCTCTCAGGCCAGGAATGGGCAGCCCTGGTGCTGGCTGTGGCTGCTCTGGGTGCAGCTTGGTCAGACATTGTACTGACTTAGAGAGTTATCTCTTGACCAGGACATCTCAGGACCCCTTCAGGAGAACAGCTGCCAATCCTAGGCTTCTCTACCCATCATCTCTCTGTACTTCCTGGCCCTCAGCCCTCTGAGACAGGCAGTCTCCTGCCTAGACATGACCCAGCTCAAAATCAACAACCATTCATTGTGCTTCTAGTTGGTGATCTGCCCTGTGTTAGGTGCTGGGAGTGCCAAGAGAAAAAAGACATGGACCTGCCCTCATGGAACTTACCGTCTAATGGTGAGGGGAAAACTATGCTGAGGTCTACATGTCAGCAAACAATATTTAGGCAAAGGATTTTGGGTTGGAAAGCAGAGTTCTTTCTTCAATGGATGTTTGTTACTTAGAGAACAGGACTTGCAGGGGATGAGGAGGGGAGAAAGGGCTGAGACACAGATGGGAAATAAGATGAAATAGATGAGCCTGAGGAAGAGAGTCTGGGGACCAGAAAGACAGCTTTGGCCTGGGCAGCCCATGGCTCAGAATCCTGAGTGGAGGCATTGGGTGGCAGGTAGTCAGCCCTTCCCTTTACTACAAAGTAAAAGTGACATAATTTTAATCCCTGTGGATGGAGAAGAGGCATGATCTACCTGTGCTATGGAAGCTCAGATGGCCCCTGGTCCTGTTGGACACAGAATCTGTTATAGACATTTTTTAAGCAACCAGCATTGGCCAGGCTCTAAGGCAAGTGTGGGGGATTCCAAGGCAGAAATATTCTCAAGAAGCTGCTCTGCTTAGGTGGGACAACATGTGCACAGGTATATGTTTAATGTAGAATATATATATATATATATATATATATATGGTCAATATAAACTTAAAACATGCATTGTGCATACAATAGTTCATGTGAGAGGTGTGGTCTATGGGCAGGGTCTTAAATGATTGCAGGGACAATGTGAGCAAAGGTGAGGGGGGAGTGAGTTGTACATATTACAGATGATCCTAACAAATATATATCTCTACCTACATAAAGATTTGTATATAGACTTATATGCACGTACATAGCTGTCCCTTTCAGCAGGAAGGGAGGAAAAAGAACGGTTTCATCCCACAAAAAGTCTTTTTTCCACAGAACCATCACTACTAGCCAGCTGAACCATTAGGCTTAAATTATTGACTCACTAAGATTTGCCATATTTCTAATATATGTGCATATGTACTTGATAGATAGATATACATATGTATATGAGTCTGTCAATGTGTGTGTACATACACACACATATATATATTACAACTATATATATGTACACACACACAAATATATATATATATATATATATTGCAATCAGTTTTTCAACTAATGATCTGGGTGTTCTGGTGAATGGAAATTTTGTGATTTAAACAACATGGTGAGACAGCCTCCCCAAACACTTCTGAGTTTGTTACCTGCAGATAGAGAAGTACTTTTGAAAACACACATGCTGTACCATGCCCAAGTCAGATGATACACAGAGAGAGGACTGTGTTCAGTGGTGAGTGTGATATCGCAGTAAGAATATGGATAAATTAAAGAACGTTCCAAGTGGCAGCTAGGTGGCTCAGTGGATAAAGTACTGACCCTGGATTCAGCAAGACCTGAGTTCAAATCCAGCCTCCAACACTTGACACTTACTAGCTGTGTGACCATGGGCAAGTCCCTTAACCCTGACTGCCCTGCAAAAGAACAAAAAAGGAAGAATGTTCCACTCAGGGTCAGCTGAATAAGTCATGTCATCATAGACCGTAGATGTACTGAGAGAAAGAAGCTCAGTGGTGACCTGTTCCCATCTCCCCATTTTGCACGTGAGGAGACCATTGCGCAGGGAATCCAACAGACATGCTCAGGGTTAGACAATGCAAAGCCATTCCATATGAGCATAGTTTAAAGAACAGGGTATATTAAGCCTGAATGATAAAAGACGGAGACATCACTGGTATTTTTATTTTTGATAGAGATTTTCATTAATATTTCTTTTAGTTTTTCTATCATCAGTATTTCTTCCAGTACCCTGGAGCATTTCCCCATCAGAGAGCATCTTACCATAAAACTAATAATCCTGAAAGGAAAAATACAAAAAGATGAGAAAAAGTAGCAAATTCATTAAAGAAGTCAGAAAATATGGTCAATGGACAACATGCATGGAATGCCTTTCTTTGAGCACTGGGTTACTGGTATCCTCTCATATCTGTTGAGAGCTATGTTTGCTCCTTGACATTTTGTCACTTTTAGTGCTTTACACTAGTGCTTCCTTCTACTTATATTACTACAATTTGTCTGTGTGTGTTGCTTCTGCTTACTTTACTCTGCATTTGAGTACATACTTACATGTTTCTCTGAATTCCACGTATGCAACATTTGTTATATCACAATACTATACTGTAACATTCATGTACTAAAATTACTTTAATCAATTTCTAATCAGATGTCATCTACTTTGTTTCAAAATTTTCTTATAACAAAACATGTTACTATAAATGATCTGGTATATTTGGCATCCTCTTTTTTATCAATGCCCTCCTTGATGAATAAACCTAATTTCTATGTTTTCTGGTATGCATTCTTCCAAATTATATTTCAAAATTTTTCCACTAATTTACAGTTCCATGGAAAATATAACAGCATGCCTATATTTCTACAATCCCTCTAATAATCAGTATTCACATTTGAGTTCTTTTGTTTTGGGGAAAAAAGTTAATTTTTTTCTAGAAAAATAAATAAGAGATTTTTAAATGGAGGGCAGTTAGAAGGAGTACACATAAATAGAGGGAATAAGTGTGAGTTGACTATGATGGGATGATATTCAAAAATTAAATTAAGGGTTGAAAAAGAGGTTTTCACTAAGAGAAGGGGAAAGGGAAAGGTAGAATGGGGTAAATTATCTCACAACAATGAAGTGGGAAAGGAAAATGTTTTACAGGAAAGTTGGGGGCATTACAAACAATGTTTGAATTTTACTCTCAGTAGAATTGTCACAAAATAGAAATATCATACACACTCAGCTGGTTATAGAATTCTATCTTTCCCCTTACAGCAGAGTGGTAGGGAGGGGAAATATGAGAAGAGAGGGAAGGGGGAAGCTAGGTGGTGCAGTGGATAGAGCACTGGCCCTGCATTCAGGAGGACCTGAGTTCAAATTCAGTCTCAGACACTTAACACTTACTAGCTGTGTGACCCTGAGCAAGTCACTTAACCCCATTGCCTCACAAAAAAAAGAGAAGAGAGGGACAAGAAAAGGCAGGGAAGAGGGTGGGGATACAGGATGTTGGAGAAAAGGCAGTTACTTGCTTGAGCTCTCCCCAAGACCCTTCCAAATATCTTCAAATAATGCCATAAGGCAATTCCTGGAGCAGCAGAACCCACAAAAAGACAGGGCGAAATAACGTTCCGGCCAAAGACAACTTATAAGGTTGGCAGGAAAGTCACAGCCCAGATCAGGCTGAGCCAGCACAGACCAAACCACAGTCACAACTTACCAGGAGTAGGCCTTGGGAGCCTCTGAATCATCAGTGGCAGCAACTACTTCTGGAACTCAGCCTACAGACAAAAAGGGGGTTGAAAACATGGCTAGAAGATTGCAGGCATCTCTTCACTAGCACTGAGGCAGGACTCTCTTGCCTGCCCATACCCGGATCCAGATAACAGTCTTTGGTGGTGGTGCCAGGGTGGGTAGGAGCACAAGAACACCAGAGCTTGCAGCCACATTGGAGCCGCACTCTCTTCATAGTTCCAAGGCAGAAAAACTGGCCGGTGGTTGCTTGCAGACCAGAGCACAGGCCAGGAGAGTGAGAAACACACCTCTCCTTAAATCATACCACCTTGGAAGAACCAAATACTTACAAATACCTAGAAGTATCACTGAAAAGAGTTGCACAAACCCCCCAAAGCTTGGGACGGTGCACCCTCCACCCTGGAAGCAATGCCCCAATTTAAAAATAATTAAAAGTCAAGAAATAGGCTGGGACAATGAGAAAACAGGAAATAATGCTGACCCAAGAAAGTTTCTATGGTGACAAGGAAGATCAAAATATGCCCTCAGAAGAATATAAAGTCAAAGCTCCTACATCCTAAGCTTCCAAGAAATCTATGAATTGTTCTCAGGCCATATAAGGGTTCAAAAAAGACTTTGAAAATAAAATAAGATAGGTAAGGGAAAAATGGAAAGAGAAATGAGAGTGGTGCAAGAAAATCATGGAAAAAAGTCAAAGGTTTTGTCAAGGAGATTCAAAAAATACTGAAGAACATATCACCTTATAAAACAGACTATGCCTAATGGAAAAGAAGTACAGAAAGTCAAAGAGAAAAAGAATGCCTTGAAATGCTGAATTGGTCAAATGGAAAAGGGGTAACAAAAGCTCTTTGAAGAAAATAACACCTTAAAAATTAGGATTGAGCAAATGAAAGCTAATGACTTTATGAGAAATCAAGAAACAATAAAGCCAAACCAAAAGAATGAAAAAATGGAAGGCAACATGAAATATTTCATTGGAAAAACAACTACCTTGAAAAATAGATCCAGGAGAGAATTTTTAAATTATTGGATAATTTTCAGTCAATATGCAGAATATTATCATAATTAAATCACTCTTAACTATATTAAATCTCTTATAACTAAGGGGTGGGGAAAATCTCATGCACACAAGCATCCAGAAAGAAACAATCCAATTACTGTGGAGCCACAGTCAGGATAACACAAGATCTAGCAGCTTCTACATGAAATAATCAGAGGGCTTGGAATATGATACTCTGGAGGGCAAAGGAATTGGGGTTACAACCAAGAATCACCTACCCAGCAAAACTGAGTATAATCCCTCAGGAGGGAAATGGGAATTCAAGGAAAAAGAGCGCTTTCAGGCATTCTTGATGAAAAGACTGAATAGAAACTTTTGCTTTCAAATATAAGACTCTAGAGGAACCTAAAAAGGTAGACAGAAAAAAGAAAACATAAGGGATATTAAAAGCTTTAACTGTTTACATTCCTATATGAGAAGATATTTGTCAGTCATAAGAACTTTCTCATTATTAGGGCAACTGGATGGAGTATATTTAGACAGAGGGCAAGGTGCAAGTTGAATATAAAGGAATGATATCTTTCAAAAATAAATTTAAGGGGTGAGAAGAATGCACTAGGATAAAGGGAAAGGGATAGGTGGAATGGGGTAAAGAATCTCATATAAAAGAAGCAAGAAAGAGCTTATACAGTGGAAGGGAAGATGGGGAAGGTGCTAGGGAATGAGTGAACATTACTTTCATCAGAATTGGCTCAAACTGGTAATAGCATACACACCCATTTGGGTATAGTAATCTATTGTACCCTGTAGGATAGTAGGAAGGGAAAAGGATGCAGGCATGGGGTGGGGGATGATAGAAGGGAGGGCAGATTGTGGGAGAGGGAAGTCAGAAACAAGACACCTTTGAAGAGGGAAAGGGTGAAAGGAGATAGAGAATTGAGTAAATGACATGGGGAGGGACTAAGATGGAGGGAAATTCAGTTAGCAATAGTAACTGTGAAATGATGAGTGAGATGCTCTTAGAAAAACCTAGAAAGACTTCCATGAGGTGATACAACATGTGATGTATGGTATATAAAATAACAGTAATATTGTAAGATGATCAGCTGGGAATGACTTGGCTATTATCAGCAATTCAATGATCCAAGACAACTCTGAAGTACTTATAAAAAATGCCATCCATCTCCAGAGAAAGAACGGATGGTGTCTGAATCCAGATTGAAACATTTTTTTAGTCTCTTTTTCTTTTGTCTGTTTTCTTTTACAACCTGACTAATGTGGAAATGTTTCACATGACTACACATGTATAACTTGTATTGAATTGCTTGTGTTCTTAAGGGGGGTGGAGAGGGAGGAAGAGAATTTGGAACACAAAGTTTTAAAATTGACATTAAAATTCTTTTAACATGTAATTGGAAAAAATAAAATTCTAAATAAATGGAAAAACATTCTAAAGCACAGAAAAAATGAAAAGGAAGAGATGATTAAGGGGTGAGTGGAAGGGAAGATGGGGAAGGTGCTAGCAAGAAGAAAAACAAGTCTTGAGGATGACAAAGTGAAAGGAGAGAAAGAGAGTAGGATGAACAAGGAAAGGAATAGGATTTAAGGAAATAGAGAGTAATTGTAATTATAAATTAAGAAAGGGATAAACCAGTAGTGGATAAAGCACCGGCACTGGATTCAGGAGTACCTGAGTTCAAATCCGGCCTCAGACACTTGACACTTGCCAGCTGTGTGATTCTGGGCAAGTCACTTAACCCCCATTGCCCCACAAAAAAAAGGGGGGGAATAAACTCAATCATAAAATGGAAGTTGATAAAAGTGGAAGAGCCTAAATATTAGAATTCAACAATATGTTGTTTACAAAAAACACACTTGAAGGAGACAAAGTAAAGGGAATTATCTGAAACAGAATCTTATATGCTTCATCTTAAGTTAAAAAAAAAGGTAGAGACAGCAATTGTGATCTTAGACAAAGCAACTAAACTGAATAATCTAATTCTAAAGAATGAGTGGGTCAAACAACAAGTCATAGAAACAATCAATAATGTCATCAAGGAGAATGGCGATAATGAGACAACATACCAAAGTTTTTGGAATTCACCCAGAGAAGTACTTTGGGGAAAAGGTATTTCTCTAATGGCTTACGTTTAAAAAAAAGAGATAAAGCACATTAATGATGTGGACAGGCAACTAGAAAACATAAATTAAATGTGACCATAATGGACATCATGATAATGAAAGGAGAGCTAATTAAAACTGGAAATAAGGAAATAATGAACTAATAAATAAAACTCCAGGCTGCTTTTAATGAAAAATAAACAACCTAGCAACAAAATAGGTAAAGCTAATTGCCAATATCAAAAAGGAAAAGGGTGAAATCACTACTAATAAATATATAATTAAAGCAATTATTAGGTACAATTTTGTCCAATTATACGTTAATAACCCACCAATCTTTAAAATGGATGAACATTTGCACAAATATAAATTGCCTAGAATAAGGGAAGAAATGGAATACTGAGACCCCAGATTAGAAAAACAAATTAAAAATACATGAGTACCTATGAAAGTCTCCAGAAATAGCAAGATTCACAAGTGATTTCTACCAAACAGTTAAAGAATAATTAATTCCAACAAAATATCAGTCATTTAGGGGGAAAACAGGCAGGGAAAGAATCATTCCAAATTCATTTAAGGACTCCAATATGGTGCTGCTATCTAAAAAAGGAAGAGTAAAAAACCAGAAATAATATTATGTACTAATTTGACCAGTGGATATCTATGCAAAAATGTAAAGACGATACCAGCAAGGAGACACCGATACACTACACAAATCATACATGATGACCAACTGAAATATGTACCAGGAATGCAGAGTTGGATCTGTCAAAAATTAAATATAGTTTTGATACCCATGCTCCTACAAAATAAGCAAACCAGAAACTCACATAGACAGATCAGAGAAGGCCATCCCTGCCTCTCCTACAAGAAGTAAGCACCTCACAGAAAACCAGATGAGAGAATTGGTAGGAAAACTAAGCACAGATTTATTTTATCTCAATAACAAGCAAGCATGATGTGGAGAATCTTTCAAATGAAAAATTCTCAAAGGTTTCTTCTTTGTGACAATATTTAAACCTTTTTTTCTTCTTTCACTGGTTACAGGGTAACATTCATTATACTACAAATCAACCCAAAGCAAACAGTATAAGTGTAAATCAGTTAAAGAATTCACACCAGTTTAATAGCTCAACTTAAAGCAAATGCTATGATTAGATTATGTGGAACAGGAGGAGTTTATCAAAGATAAGGATGCCTAGATAGTTGATAGGGAGAACAATAAGATCTATTTACTCTCTTATTGAGAGAAGTTAAGAATGGAGAATTATCATTTGAAAATGGATATTTTGATTTGTTTACTCTTTTGGGGAAAGAAATTAGTAATAGGCATTTATCCATAGAAATTTAGTTTAAAGAGCATTTTGTCCCTATTAATCCAGGGTCTCATAAAAACCATTTGGATAATATGGCAGCTCCATCAAATCCAGGTGATTTAAATACTCATTAACCATCTCACTTGTATCTAGATTATTAAAGTTGGTATAATAGTTCAATATTAGGAAAACTATCAGTATAATTGCACATGTTGTTAACAAAACCAAGAGAAATCATGTCTTAATAAATGCAGAAAAAATCTTTGATAAAATACAATACCCATTTATATTTTTAAGAAACACCAGAAAACACAGGAATAATTAGAGTTTTCATTAAAATGATAAATAGTGTCTAAGTAAAACCATCCAAAATTTATCTCTAATGGTGATGATCTAGAAGCCTTCTCAATAATTCAAGAGTGCAGCAATGATGCCCATTATCACTAGGACTATTCAATATTGTACTAGTGTGGTAAAATTATTAGAATTTGGCTGACTCATTTGGGAGGGGCCACACCTGGACCGTGCTGAAGTTACATATGCTACTGAGGTCAGAAGGAGAAACCTCTCTCCATAGGCAGTTTTTGAAGGACCTCCCCTTCGGGGGGAGGAAGATTAGACATTTGCTGAGGGGAGTTCCGTGTTCTTCTGGAGCTCTCTCTCTTTTGCCCCCTTGGTGGCAGGAGCAGGAGCAGCAGCAGCCAAGTCATTCAAACCTGCTTGTAAGCTGTGCTTTCCATTGAAGCTACAAGCTCCAGGTGGGAAGTTACTCTGCTCTTTTGAATAGACTTAGGTTAGAGCTAGGAGGATTAGCCATATTTCTTCTCCTTTATTTCCTTGTCTTTGATTTTATTAATTTCACCTTTGCTGTTTACTTTATTCTCCCTAATGAAACCTGATTCATCTGTGGAACAGAGGCTCCTTTCCTATTGGCCTGGGAGAAATATCTAAAACAGCAGTTTCAGAGAGGGGAGAGCTTTAAACCTAGAGGTCCCTCATTATCTCTGGGACCCCAATATTTAGGTGAGCTACCCAATTAACTCTTCCTGTATTAAATTTGGCTCCCACACTAGAAAAGCTAACTATAACCATAAAAGAAGAAGAAGAACTTGAAGGACTTAGAATCAGCAATGAAAAAAGAAAACTATCATTGTTTGCATGTTTGAAATATCCAGACTTAGAGAATCATAGAGAACCAACTAAAAAAAATTCAAATGATTAACAACTATAGCAAACTTGAAGGACATAAAATCATCAGCATTTTATATATTATCAAGAAAGAAGTTCTGTATTACTGAACACATATTACCTATATCATATTGCTTGCCATGTCAAGGAACAGGGTGTGGATGGAGTAAGGGACAGAACCTGAAAGTCATTTTTTTTAGAAATGTGAGAAAATAATTATTAATAATGGATTTTGTGGGGCGAACCAGTCACCCTACATCCACTCAGAAATTCTGGCTGGTGTCCCAGAACCAGCTCCAAAGATGCATTAAAGATCTGATTAACTCAGTAGACAATACAAACCATGCCTACCTGAAAGCCTTTGCCCTCAGACCAAAGCTCTGACCTTGACCTCAGCAGGAACAGCTCATTTTAATATGAACCACCCTCAGGTCCCATCAACTAATAGAATTGAATGATGCTGACCAAGGAGCTTTGAGCAGTTTGTAAGAGCCACCTCTATAGGAGGAGAAAAAGAGACAGAGGTCACAAGCTGAATGCCATTCTGGGGTGGACTGGACTTCAGGAGGCTGACACTCTCTCTCATGGCTTCATGGCCTGGGATGCTGAAGGAGGCAGCCATGCATCCCCTCTTCTCTCTCTAGTTCTATGTATTGTAGGACCCATGAGCTCCAGAGCCATGTGCTCTCTCTCTCTCTCTCTCTCTCTCTCTCTCTCTCTCTCTCTCTCTCTCTCTCTCTCTCTCTCTCTCTCTCTCTCTGGTACTGAAGGTTTTCCACTTGTGTTAAATGTTGTCAATTCTTTACTAACATTTAATATGATTGAATAATAAATGCTTGCTGCCAAAACTGGTGCATTAGCCTCTAACTGATAAGTAGCAATATATTAGAAACCCCACCTAAGTTCTCCAATAGCACAGAACAGAGACAGGCTTCCCCCCAATATTTCAACTAACGCAGAAATACATGTTAAAAATAACTTTTACATGTAAATGAAAAATAAAATATAATTTTTAAAGTTCTTTCTTGGAGATATGACAAATTAGTTGGTGAAATACAGCGACTTGTTTCTTTAATCAATAGAAACAGTAAATTAGTAAATTTTCAGGTTAAAAAATCAGCCAAAGGAATGAACAAACTCTTCTCCCGTTGGTCTTTGGTAATTTCATGTTCTTTTTTTCCTCCTTATCTTATCCCAAATGATCTAAATGTTCATGGTCTGACCCTCATTGTGTGGCTGGGTTTCATTGTGAGCCCCTTGGGTCAGATCCTTGGGTTGGCTAAATGTAGCTTCACCAGCTGTGCCATGGGAAATGGGGGAGGGATGCTGAGTGAGCTCAGGGTCAGAGTCAGTTGATTTGTTTCTTTTTTTCAGACCTTTATGATTCCAGGCATCCTGAGTCCTAGAGACAGCTGAGGCTGCTTTATCCTTGCCTCATAATTTCTGCTTTGGAGAGTTTGGGGAGAGAGTAGCAGGGATGTGCAGTCCTCCATTTTGTTGATCATATGATCCATATGATCACATGTTGATTATTCTTGCTTTTTTTTTTATCTAGGTGTTATGGTTATGGTTATCCCTGCTTTTCTTTAGGTCACTTGGGAAATGTTTCATGTTAAAGAACCATGGTAAAAAAAAAAAAAAAAGAGTCCATGGTGTCAGCAGCACTTTTAGTGGGAGCAAAGAATTGAAACCAAGTAAGTGCCTCTCACTGAGGAAATGGCCAACCCAGTCATTGTCCATGAAAGGAATGGAATTTTACTCTGCTGTAATTTTAAAAAATAATACAATGAATACAGAGAAGCATGGCAAGATTTACACTGTCTAATACAGAGTGAAGTCACCCGAGCCAATAGAATAATATATAAACTGAAGAAAACAACACCCACAAAACTCTCAATAGTGAATGATGAAAAATGGCAATGACAAAAGCATGGTACCGAAGAAGAGAGATGATGATTGACACCTATGCCAGGGAATTTATGGTTATTTTTCAGAGGGATCCTTGAATGTGATACATTACTCATATTTTCAAATATTTTAATGTGCTTATTACTTTTTTCTGTTTTTACATAAATTTTATTGCAATGTATGGCTCTCTGTGGATGGGTCAGCTTTAGGAATAATGGATGGAACTTTGATGATATTTAAAAAGCAAAGTATTTCAGTACAATTTATATTTGTAAAATTTTTATATTTATTTTTTTCAATTACATGTAAAATATTTTTAAAAGAATTTTGTAATTTTCCCCTAAATTATCTCTTTTCCCCCTACCTCAATATTGAGAAAAAAGCAATTTGATATGTTCTTCTACTGAATTCATTGAAAAATATATTTCTATATGTCATGTTGTAAAAGAAAAAGCTGACCAAAAAAGAAAACAAAAAATATAGTAAAAAATAGTGTGGTTTGATTTTCATTCATATTTCATCAGGTTTTTTTTAGAATTTTTTAGATCTTTGAATTGCTGAGAATACCTGTCATTCACAGTTAATCATTGTATAATATTATTGTTATTGTGTACAATTTTCTCCTCCTCGTACTCACTTCACTTTGCATGAGTTCATGAAAGTCTAAGTTATTTTTTTCTGGAATCATCCTGCTCATCATTTCCTCTAATGTAATAGTATTCTGTCCTAATCTTACCACAAGTTATTCAGCCAGGGGGCTGCTAGGTGGTACAGTGGATAAAGCACCGGCTCTGGATTCAGGACCTGAGATCAAATCCAACCTCAGACACTTTACATGTACTGGCTATGTGACCCTGGGTGAGTCACCCAACTCTCATTATTGCCCCCCCACAAAAAAAAAACCCAAACAAACAAACAA
Organism: Dromiciops gliroides; assembly: GCF_019393635.1. Classification (NCBI taxonomy): domain Eukaryota; kingdom Metazoa; phylum Chordata; class Mammalia; order Microbiotheria; family Microbiotheriidae; genus Dromiciops; species Dromiciops gliroides. The sequence continues at coordinate 659,016,586 of NC_057863.1, read as the reverse complement.
AAAAAGTTATTCAGCCATTCCCCAGTTGTTGTATATCTCCTTCCATCTCTAATTCTTTGCCACCACAAAAAGAGATGCTATAAATATTTTATACATATAAGCCCTTTTACTTTTTTTAATCTCTTTGGTATATGGAACTAGCAGTGATGTTTCTTGGTCAAAGGGTGTGGATATTTTTAGACTTCTTTGGGCATAGTTCTAAAGTGCTCTTCAGAGTGGCTGAATCAGTTCACAACTCCATCAATAGTATCCAACATTTGTGTCCCAATTTTCCCACATCCCCTCCAAAAGACATGTACAGAGATTCCATAGTCATATAGTTGTCTATGACTAGTTACATCTAAAACACATTTGACTATTTTAGTCTTTTATTATCATTCATATATGTTAAACTTTCTGTTGTTTAGTCAGTTTACATATTGAATGCCCTGATCACCTGTATTCTTTTTAAGAAATGAATCCAATTGTTCCCTTCCAACAATTAAACACACTATTTTCTGTTTCTTTTTTCTTTCTCTCAATCCTAGATTTTGGAACGCCAGTTGGCATTAATTATTCCTTAGAATGTCATGTTCTCATTACCCTCTGATATTTTTTTTGTAAGCACAGTGTAAGGCTATGCTAGTATGACTGGGTAATCTTAGAATTACAAAAGTCATTTTCCTTGCATGACAAATTAATCATTGAATTTACATTTCTGAAATTTGGCTTCCATGTTTCTTTATGAGTTCATTTGGGATTTCCTTTTATTTGTTTGTGTCCTATGGAATCTTTTGTACTGCATTTTGTCATCTGCTTCAAACATTTCTGAAAGAATTTTCTAGAAAGTTTCCTGGCATATGTCACTGAGTTTTCTTGTACATGACATTTTCCAGAAGAACTATAATCTCCAGATTGTTTCAGGGCATCCTAAGTTTTCTTATTTTGCAAATTATTATGTTTTGTATTTTTAATTAAAAGATGAGTTTTATTATTGTCCTTTCTGACTCTAATTTCTAGAATTGGCCTCTAAATTTAGAAAGGCAAGAGAAGAGAATTTTCTAGGCCTTGGGTTGTCCAAGGAAGAACTCAACTTTTTTTTTTCATTGTACAAGAAACCTAATTTTGGAAATGAATAGGATGTTTATAGCAGCAACAAAAATTAGACTCAGATTCTTTCTGAACTCTTCATGGGTAGTAGAGAGGAGCAGAGTATGCAGAGATGTTTGGGTTACTGGAGAAGACAGATCCTGAAACTGGAAAATACCCTTTATACACACCCCTTTGAACTGGTCCCAACCTCCTATCTGTATGCCATGTGCGTGTTAGTGGCTTTTAATTGGCAAAACCACCAGTTTCTCTTTGGAAGTCTCATTCAAGCTTTTGAGATTGGTCATCATGCATTTAGCACAGTCCATCAGATCAGAAAGAGATTTATTTCTGCAGCATGTCAAGCCTTGCATGTGCTTTCTAATTGTGGAGAACAATCCTGCAGTCAATCAACCCACCTTTATTAGGCATGTGCCAGCCATCGTGCTTGGGGAAAGGCTGCATGCAGAGCTGAAGAGGTGTGGTCTAAGAGTGTATTTCTAAGGATGGAGCCCTTTTAGCTGACCAGCACCAAGGTGGACATTGCCGGCCAGAAATGGGTTCAAGTCCAAAATATCCATAACTGACCAGGAAAGGTGTGTGCATTCAGATAACTTTTTCTGAGAAGTCCGTCTACCACTGAACCTGGCTGATACTTGGAGAAGTGAAAGGTCCATGGAAAATCCAAGGAACTAGATTACAAACGGTTGACTGTGCTGAACAAAGTTTGGAATGACCACCAGATAGCATGCTGACAGCACACTGAGCCAAGCCCATTTAGCTCAGATATATATGGATGACTGGCAAAGACTGCAGAGCCTGACGGACTCTGAATGAAAGAAAGATGGTCATGTCAAGGAGCACAAGCACAAATACCTTGGAGTCACTTTATGCTTAAGACGATGGCAGACATGGGAACTGTACCAAACAGATTGTCACTGATGCTCTGCAAGATACCAGATAGCAGCTGGCACTGCCCAGGGATGATCACTATGTAGTAACAAAACTTTTACATGATGACTTTGGACATATGACTCAATTAAGGAAAGTGGAATGAGTAACAAACGGCATTTTATTGACCACATATAGTTACAGATATCACCAAGAAGAATGAATACATGGTATGTGCGCTGGAAAGTATTACTAACTGGTGCCAGATATTTGGAGATTAACACCAGCAAATGTTTACGACTAGTATGACTTGGAATAAGCACCGGCCCTGGATTCAGGAGGACCTGAGTTCAAATCCAGACTCAGACACTTAATACTTACTAACTGTGTAACCCTGGTCAAGTCGCTTAACCCTCATTGCCCTACAAAAAAAAATTTGATTGGACTGACTTTGCTGATTGACTCATTTGGAGTTAACTTGATTTTAACCACACCTACCTGGAGGCCTAGCCCTCAGGGGGTGTATTCTCTGAACTCTGACCTCACCACATTCTGCTCATGGACCACCCTCAAGTCCAGTAAACCAATAGACTTGAATGATGCTAGCCAATGAGCTTTGAGCAGTATGGAAGGGCTGCCTCTCCTCCTGACCCAGAGGAAGCTTCCACTCTCAGTTAGGCTCTCAGACACGCTCCTGCAGCAGCACTTGGCGGAAGAAGCAGGCCAGGCTGAGCTCTAGGCTAGCTTGGCTTTCCTAACTTTCTGAGCCATGTGCTCTTTCTCTTTTTACTACTGTCTAACACACTTTAATAAATGCTTAATGCCCCCAAACTGGTGCTGAAACTTCTAATTTATAAGTAGCAATAGATTAAAAACCCCAGCTAATGTTCCCCAAACTTGGGACAGAAGTAAGGTGACCACATTTAATTTCACACGCCACAGTAACTATGTTAAGATATTAGTTCACTAATTCACCTGCCTATTTTGCAGACACCATTAATATTATTATTGAATGATCAAGGCTGGGAGACAAAGGAGACAAGAGAAGAGACTTGATGCCAACAGGAGGGTTTAGGATTATACATCAGGCCCAAGGAGAATGGGGCTGAGGAATGTTTTGAGAATCAGGTCAGGTGAGGAATGATGAAGGACCCTGGAGGTTGGGCCTCCTTTTAGGATGAGCTTGGGGAATCTTCAGCTGTGCTGTCCACACACTAAATATGCAAAATGTCTTCCTCTGATGTCTTGATAATTTTTTTTTTCTGGTGGGGCAATGAAGGTTAAGTGATTTGCCCAAGGTCACATAGCTAGTAGGTGTCGAGTGTCTGAGGTTGGATTTGAACTCAGCTCCTCCTGAATCCAGGGCCAGTACTTCCTAGCTGCCCCTCTTGATCCAATTTTTAAACCATAATTCCCTTTATTTCAAATAGGTTCTTTAGGAGACCTTCCATGTGTATAAGCCTGGAAAGCAGAAGCATGTGGATAAGTGGGTGGCAACAACAGCAAGAAGAGTGAGGATCATACAGGGAGGGAGACAGACAAAGATGGAGAGAGGGACAGAGAGACAGGCAGGCAGACAGAGACAGACAGAAAGAAAGACCAACAAAGACAGAGACAGACAGATAGACAGACAGAGAGATAGAGAGACAGACAGGTAGGCAGACAGGGAAGTCACCTTTCCTTCACACAAAAGTTTGGGGTTTGATCAATGAGAGGCTGAGGAAAACTTCCTTCCTTCTGGGATTTTGGGGGCCATCTGAGGGCTTGGGCAGAGGTGATGAGAAAGAGTAGCAGCAACAAGAAGCCTGTCCAGTGACCCTGGTCTGATGGGGGCTGCGAGGGGGACCTACTCAGGTTCACTAAAGTTGTTCTAGACCAAGGTCCTCAGAGGAGACTTATACTTAGCTGGTCAATGTGAGATCAAAAGGAGGGGACAGAGCCTAGAGAAATACAATAAAAAGGCCCTCAGAGTCCAGTCTACCATTAGTTTCCATTAGTTGAACATTTATTAAGAAGCTGCAGCAAAATCAAAGGAATGTCCATCAATAGGGGAATGACTGAAGAAGCTGTGGTATATGATTATAATGGAATATTATTGTAGTATAAGGCTTGACAAGTAGGATGATTTCAGAAAAACCTGGAAAGACACATAGGAACTGATGTCTAGTGAAGTGAGCAGAACCAGGAGAACATTGTGCACAGTGACAGCAGTATTGTTCTATGAGCAATTGAGAGTGACTTCACGACCCTCAGCAATGCAATGATCCAAGACAATCCCAGAGGGCTCATGATGAGGCATACTCTTCACTTCCAAAGAAAGAACTGATATTGATTGAACATAAACAAATCAAAACATCCATTTTCAAATGGTGTCAGCAGCACTTTTAGTGGGAGCAAAGAATTAAAACCAAGTAAGTGCCTCTCATTGAGGAAATGGCCAACCCATTCATGTCCATGAAAGGAATGGAATTTTACTGTGCTCTAATTTTAAAAATTGATTGAACACAGACTAAAACAAAGAGCACTTGTGGATTGTACATCTATAACCTATATCAGACTGGTTGCTGTCTTGTGGAGGGGGGAAGGAAAGGGAGGGAGGGAGAAAAATTTGGAACTCTAAATCTTATTGAAGTGAATGTTGAAAATTGCCTTTACATGTAACTGGAAAAAATAAAATAAATATTTGTTACATTAAAAACAGAAGAAGAGGGGCAGCTAGGTGGCTCAGTGGATAGAATATTGGCTCTGGAATCAGGAGTACCTGAGTTCAAATCCGGCCTCAGACACTTAACACTTACTAGCTGTGTGACCCTGGGCACATCATATAACCCCAATTGCCTCACTTTAAAAAAAAATTAAAAAAAAAAAAACATAAGAAGAAGCTGCAGCAAGTGTAGTGGACAAGACAGAAACTCAGGACACACAAAGTGATGCCTGAGTCCTGGTCTTCAAAGAACCAAGTGTCCCCTGGGGAGACCAGCTGTCACCTCAGGAAACTACAATCTTAGGAATTGGGGTGGGGGGACTGACACAGGATCCTCTGGGATGATTAGAGTGAGATGAACACTTGACTATCCAGGTTTGTTGTCCCAATCCTCTAAGTCTGAAAAGTGAGTCCAACTGCATTGGGGACAATCTTCCATGGGGTGGTACCATGTGGGAAAAGTGAGGTTGGTCCTTGCCCAGAAATCAGTGCTGCAGGGGATTTGTAGGTCAAGGTCAGAGAGGATCAATGTGGTTTGTAGAACTCAAGACCCAAGTGGACATCATCAATAGGCATCATGGCTCCTCAGTAATGGGGACCTGAGGAGGATGTAGGAGAGGTCAGGTGAAATGGGAGGAAGGGAGATGAGAACTGAGGAAGAGGAGAGAGGAAGAGAGGAGAGAGAGAGTAAAGGAAAAGGAAGGGTGACAAGTCCTTTCCCAAAGGTCCCCAATTCCTCTGTGCATTTTCCTCAGGCCAAAGACAAAGGAGCCTAGAGTGTGGGCTCTGTGGACATGTCCACACTGTCTGCTTCGAACTCAAGGTCCTTAAAGTCAGCTGGAAATTGATCATTACCAGAGGGGTCCCCTTCCCTACCTCCCAGGACCAGGACTGCCATCCACCATTTGAAACACCTAACCCTGCATCATACCCATTTCCTAGATAACTTGCACGAGCCCTTCTGTTGGGGGCCTCAGGTATTGGGGGAGGCAGATACCCCAAGAAAGACAAGAGCAGCAGAGGCACAAGTAGGGAAAGTAGGACATAGAACATGGGGGACAGAGGTCACTCTGGGGGCTCTGTGAGGATCCTCCCCCCACCAGGGACTCTGTCCAGTACAGAGGGTCCAGGGTCACATGGGAAGGATGGAACAGGGGACCATTGGAAGACAAGCTAAGGTTCCTTACCTCCTGCAGCTGTCTCCCTACAAGGTCCCTGGGAGAGAGAGATGGGAAGGGAAGCAAAATGGGAGAGAATCCCACAGGAGGAAATGAAGGTCCAGTCCTCTCGCACCTCCTTGTGCCTCCAGACCCCAAGGGGGTCACTCTCTCCTCCCACACTCACCCATAGGGATGGATCCATGGCAGAATTCCAGCAGGAGGAGGCAGAGGAGGAGGAAGAGGAAGGCAACACAGCTGAGGGTGACGATGAGGGTGTAACTGGGATCTGGAGCTGGGGGCCGGGGAGAGAGGAGAATTCTCATGAATAACTGCCCAGAGGGGACCCTCATCCTGCCTCTGCAGCTGTCCCGGAACTGTGTGCTCCCATCCTCCTCCACAGCCTCCCATCACCACCAGCGTACAACAGTTTGGCACAAATCCTGCTGAGAGAGGGGTCGTCCCTTCAAATGAGTGATAGAAAATGGGAGACCAAGATGGGGAAGAGTGACTCATAGTGAAGTATGAGGGGAAGCCTCATGTCCCAGCTCACACCCTGGGTCTCCAAGGGCCTAGAATTGAGGACAGTGTCAACGTCTCTATTGTCTCTTCTCCTGTGTCTCTCGTCCAGAACCAAGACTTTAGGTTCATTTCCTTGTAGGGGAGGCAGACGAGAGTGATTGGTGACTCCTTCCCATGGATCCCAAGGGCTTCTTCTCACCTCTCACTATAAGCTGGAGGGGCTCACTGTGCTGTGTCCAGAGATTTCCATTGGTGACCAGCTGGTAGCTGCACTTGTAAGTGCCAGAGTCCTTTGGGGTCATGTGAGACAGGAAGACCTGGGTTCCATCTTGAGTGGTGTCCATGCTCAGCAGGATTTTCTCATCTCCCTCTTTGTACAGAACAATCCCAGTAGCCCATGAGGGCCCCCAGCACAGGAGAGTCACGCTGGACCCTGAGGTCACCTCTGGGCCAGGCCAGGCTGAGAGGGAAGGCTTGGGGAGGGCATCTAGAAAACAAACAGAAGCCAAAGCTCTCAAAGCCACAATTGGGATGGGGGAAGAGCAGGGGCACAGAGCCCCTGAAATAATCCCTGACCATCAGCTCTCACTTCATTTGGCTTTTTGGTCATTTCTTGACTAAAGCATCCATCACTGGAGAGGCAAGGATGCTAAACCTCAGGGGTTCTCTGGAACCATCTAGAACCAGGGAGGGGTTTCTTCCTTCTGTCTTTGTCCCTTGAGTCTGGAGCCCTACCTGAGGTGGTCCATCCTGCCTCTGCTCTCCTCTTCCTCAAGGACCCTTGGCCATTGTCCCAAACTGTACCTCAATTTTGTCAAAGATGCCAGAACAAGATGCCCTCCCTGGTTTCCCAGGTGGCCCCTCAGGCTTGAGCCTCTGTCCTGGACTTTAAGCTTTGGGGACCTTGACACACACTCACCAGTGACCAAGATCTCCAGGACCTCACTGGGCTCAGACACCTGGGATAGAGCCATGCTCCTGTAGTAGACACAGCTGTAGTTACCAGCATCCTGGACCCTCACAGAGAGGAGGGGAAAGTCAGCTGAGGTCCCAGCTGGGCTCTGGCTCTGCAAGGTTTGAGGGGTCCCCACCTTCAGCAGAGTGAAGGTCACTCCCCAGAGGGATGACTGAGGGGGCTGCCGGCACTGGAGAGTCACATGTGTCCCAGGCTCCACCACAAGGCCTGGGAGGGCTGAGAGGGAAGGCTTGGGCAGAGATCCTGGCAGAGGAAGAACATGGGGCTGGGAGTCTGGACACCTGGGTCAAGGCCCTGCTCTGCCCCTGAGTCCCTGAGTGACCTTGGCCCATTCACTGGATCTGTCTGACCCTCAGTTGTCTCTTCTGAAACAAGGGGGTTGGACTACAAGATCTCTCTCAGCCCCTTCCTCCTCTAAGCAGGAATCTAAGCAGACTTTCACATTCAAGAGAGCTCACCAACCTATGGTCTCAGGCCTTTGAGGCCTCCTGTGAGGGAAGTTCAGGACCCCTCACTTTTCATCTGGGGTGTCAGAGACAGGTCCAAGAACGACCCTAAACCGAGGCTCAGATCAGGGTCCAGAAGGGAGAAGGCTCAGGCTCATGTCTAGGCTCTGTTTCTCACTTGTTATGTGACCTTGGACAAGTCCCTCCCTCTCTCTGGGCCTCACTTTGATCATTGGCAATGGGAAGGTTTGCTCTCAAGATCATCCAAGGCCCCTCTCAGCTCTGAGGCTCTGAGACTGTCATCCTAACCCCAGCTCTGTCCCCACCATCACCTTTCTTCCCAAGATTCTAGATCAGCATAGAAATGCCTCCTGTCTTCCAAGACCCCAAAGTCCTGACAGTCCCTGGGATAGATCTGACTGTGTAGCCACCAAGCCCTTGTCTCTGTGAGGCTCCGATCTGGACAGAGAGCACAGGGGTCATACTCAGACTCACTCTGTGGCCCACACACACCCCTCACCTGGCACCACCACCTCCAGGGCATCACTGTTCTTTGATGATCTGGCAGAGACTCTCACTCCCTTGTAACTACAGCTGTAGCTCCCAGTGTCCTCAGGTCTCACAGAGGAGAGAAGGAAGCCAGTCCATGACTCTGCTGAGCTCAGATGATGTAAGGGCTCCCGGGTCCCGGCCTTCCACAGGGTGAAAGTCACCTCTTCAGGGGAAGACAACTTGGGCCGTGAGCACCAGAGGGTGAGGTTGGTCCCCGGGACCACCACAGGGCCAGGTTGGGCCCACAGAGTGGGCTTGGGCCATAGGTCTGAGGAGAAAGGGGTGAACAGGCAGATGATCAGGGACCGCAGTTCAAGGGCAGATGACATTTCTAGGCCCCCTCCCCTAAACTATTAGTGAGAGTGCAAATTGCCATCTGTGTTCTCACTTTCTTTTCTGAGGTCTATCTTGAGCTGAGAACACTCCCACTATCTGGGGCACAAAGCTGACTCCATGTAGAACAGGCAAAGGTCCCAAGGTCTCCTCCAGACTCCCCCAAACCTTCCCCTCAGAATTCCCAGGAACTTATCCTGTCCCCATTGCTCTGTGGGTGCCTATGTGGGGGATGGGGTTGGGGATTTGGGGGTTCCCATCTTCAGTCACCCAGCACAGTCAGCTCCAAGCTCTTGCTGGGATGGGACCCCGTGTGGGGGGCCATCTTCCTGTAGTAAATACAGCTGTAGCTGCCAGTGTCCTCGGCCCTCACAGATGTAAGTGAGAAATCAGCCCGGGTCCCGGCAGGGCTGTGTAGCTGCAAAGGCTCCAGGCTCTTGGCCTCCAGCAGGGCAAAGCTGTAGTCCTGAGAGGGGGCCTGTGGTGACATGTTGCATGTGATGGTCACTGTTGTCCCTGAGATTATTGTCCGGTCAGATGAGGCTGAAATGGAGGGTTCATCAAGGGCCCCTGGGAAAGGATGAAGGAAGTCAGGGACCCGATCCCTCCCCCCTCCAATCATCTCCAGAAACAGAGTTGAGAAGGGGGAGGGTGGGCTGAGGGTCTACCCTGGCTGGGTATCTGGGCCCCTGGGGCTCCCTCAGAAATGTTGAGGGCCCAGGGAGGCTCTGAGAGCACAGAGGCATGGGAGGAGAAGGTCACCCTCCCCCACCTGCCCCTCTTCTCACCTCTTCCAAGGGGCCCAGCTCTGACCCTATAGCCTGGGGCTGCTGTATTCAAGCCTTTCTCTTGAACTCTGACATTTGTAAAACTCTTTCTTCCCTATAACCCCAAGTCTAAGGGCCAGGAGTTGGGGGGGGGATGTAATACAGAAACCCATATTCCCAGTCCTGGGCCCTAACCATTTCCCCACACTGCCAGGTGCTGCCAGGCCACTGTGAGGCCACCCCTGCCCTCCCCTCAGTGAGGCCAGAGCAGAGCTGGGTGTGTATGCCTGGGGGGCGCAGGGGCTGGGAAAGGAAGAGGGGGCTCCCTCCAGGCACTTCTATGAGGAATTAGATCTTCTCTGGTTCCTCTGCTGTTAGTGATCACTCACCTATCAGGAGCCTCCTGCTCAGTGATGGGGGAGGCCCAGAGGTTTGGGGAAGACACCACCCCTGCTGCCCTTGGAGAGCTCAGAGTCCCGGGGACCACAGGGGTTTGAGCTCAAATGGCCTGTGAGCTTCATGTCATGGAAGAGGGAACTCAGGTTCCCAGGAGGGAGGGGACTTCCCCCAGTCATGCAGCCAGGAAAGAGGGGGCAGGGGGATGGACCCCCCCTGCCCAAGCCCCCAATCTCAGGCTCCTTCCCCCTTTCAGCAGGCTGACTTCTCATACAGGACAGATGGACCTTGGCCTGAAGAGGTGGGAAGGGCTCCAGCACTAGAGGGGGTGCACAAGGGAGGTGCAGGCACCATGCTGGGAGGGCCAACAGCCAGGAAGCTGATACTTGATGGAATCAGGGTCAGCCTCCTGGGGCAGCCAGGATCTGAACTGGGCGTGAAGCCTGTGTAGGGCTGGGAGGGGTGAAGGTGGGGAGGGCATCACAGGCAGGGGGCACGCTGTGAGCAAAGGCAGAATGGTGGCACCTGAGGGGAAGAGATGTTCTCATCTGTCCAGCCTACTGTAGCGTGGGCAGAAGGGAATAAGGGGAGACAACGGGACAGGTTGGATTTTTGCCAGTTTGGGTCTGAGAGGAAACAGGGAATGTTTACTTAGATGAAGTTATCTCTGTGAAAGGCCCTTTTCCCAAAGACTGCTGCGTGTCCTCTGAGGAAGCCCAGAATTCCTGGCTGCATCACCGGGGACACTGAGCAGATGAGGAAATATCCCTGAGTCTGAAAGATGCTAAAGACCCAGTTCATTTACTCAAGTCACATTCCAGGCCTCAGTTTCCTCATGTGTAAAAGGAAATCATGGTACATGTGCTTTCCTCCTCACAGGGCTCTTAAGGAGAAAGATTTCAGAACCTTATCTTCATCCCCATAACGTGACCAAGGGCTCCAGGGGTTCCCAGAGTCTGGGAAGGTAGGGTTGCTAAGGGGAGGCAGGCAGTAAAGCCTGAGGGTTTGCCCCACTTGTCATTGGCTTTGTAAAGAGGGATCTAGGGGCTCATCTCTCAAGACTGGCCTCCCTCCCACCAGTGATAGATGTATACCAGCACCCCTCACCTGTCACCACCAGGGCCAGGGGTTCACTGAGCTCTGACCACCAGGCCTTGTGTCCAGAGCGGCAGCTGTAGCTTCTCGCATCTCTCACATCATCCACCTGCCTGAGCACAAACTCTGCCAGCTCCCAGGATGCATTTCTCTCAGCTCTGAGCTCTCCATCCTTCCACAGCTGGAACCGGTCACTCCCCAGGGGGCCCTGGCACCTGAGGGTCACATCGGCTCCCTGGGGGACCACAGGACCAGGGACAGCCCAGAGGGTGGGCCTGGGGAGGGTGGCTGAGAAGGAAATAATTTTGATTTCCAAAGATTCCTCTGCCCCAGTGTTTGCTTCACCTGTGGGTTCTGAAGCCCCGCCCTGAGTCTCCCCATTAATTCATTGCAATGTCCCCTATTTCCCTCCCTAGTTATCCTGGGAGTGGATATCCAGGTTGATTTGGGGAAAGGAAGGGGAAAAGAGGAGTGGAATGTTGGGGGCAGGACTCACCCATCTGTGCCCCCATTGCCCAGTGCAGACACAGCCCTATAAGAGAAACTCAGGGTATAGAAGGCTCCCCTCCAGCCCAGTCTTCCCCAACCCCCTGAACTTCTCATCCTGCTTTGGTCAGAAAATGAAGGAAGAGCCTTTGAGCAGACATCGGGGCCCTGCTCTGCCTAAGAAGGTTCTGGCTTCTCCTTAGCCTTACTCCTTGTGCTTCAGCTTTAGCCGGCCAGAGACATTGTCTCCCTCCCTCCCCAGGCCAGACCCTGGAGACTCACCAATGGAGAATAGGAAAGTGACTGTGTAGCCCATGGTTCGTTGTCAGCTCTGTCCTGGGCTGCCCAGCCTCAAGTGAGCAGAGGGGTAAAAGCTAAGATTACTGGAGGCTGGCCCAGGATGTGGTGGCCAGCCCTGCTGCCTTACACCCCCTAAACCCAGGCCCCACAATTTCCGTCCTTCTAATGACAAAGGAGCGACCGCGGTCCTTCAAGCCTTAGATCTGAGGGGATCAGGATGTCCTATAGTGAGTGTATCCTGGCAAGGACCAGGGCCCCCATGAAGCCTCACCCTGAAAGGTCAATGACTGGGCACCAAGGCCCAACGCTACGGGCCTAGGAGAATCAGCCTCAGGCCCTTGGCTCAGTTGCTGTTTGACCAGATGCCCCATGTGTGAGATTCCTTTTGGGTCAGTCTCATCTACTGCTCTCTGGGATTGTATGAATAACAACATGAATAGGAGCAACAACGGCTGTCCTTTATCTAGCACTTTCAGGCTTGCAACGTATTTTACCAAGATTTTCTTGATTGACCCTCACAACAACATGGGAGGTAGATTCTCTATTATCCCGATTTTACAGAGCAGAAAACTGAGGTAGAGAGAGGATAAGTTGCATGCTCACACGGCTAATGAGTTTCTAATGCAGAATTTGAACTCAGGTTTTCCTTACTCCAAAATAGTTGGAATCATGAATCTGTCTCCAGGTATTGTAGGAATTTGGTGCAGTCTGGGGGCATCTGAATCCCTGGTATTTAAATGTCTCAGCATCTTCTTTAGGTCATGCAAAGGCAGCACCTCTCAGGCCAGGAATGGGCAGCCCTGGTGCTGTCTGCTCCGGGTGCAGTTTGGTCAGACATTGTACTGACCTACAAAGTTATCTCCTGACCAGGACATCTCAAGAGCTGTTCAAGAGAACAGCTGCCACTCCTAGGCTTCCCTACATCACTCTGTACTTCCTGGCCCTCAGCCCTCTGAGACAGGCAGTCTCCTGCCTAGACATGACCCAGCTCAAAATCAACAACCATTCATTGTGCTTCTAGTTGGTGATCTGCCCTGTGTTAGGTGCTGGGAGTGACAAGAGAAAAAAGACATGGGCCTGCCCTCATGGAACTTACCGTCTAATGGTGAGGGGGAAACTATGTTGAGGTCTACATGTCAGCAAACAATATTTAGGCAAAGGATTTTGGGTTGGAAGGCAGAGTTCTTTCTTCAATGGATGTTTCTTACTTACAGAACAGGACTTGCAGGGGATGAGGAGGGAAGAAAAGACTGAAACACAAAACGGAAATAAAACGAAAAAAGGTGAGCCTGAGAGAAGAGTCTGGGCATCAGAAAGGCAGCTTTGGCCTGGGCAGCTCATGGCTCAGAATCCTGAGTGGAGGCATGGGGCAGTCGGTAATCAGCCCTTCCCTTCGGTACACAGTAAAATTGACTTAATATTTATTTTCTTTGGAGGGAGAAGAGGGCTGAGTACACCTGTGTGATGGCAGCTTAGATGGTCACTCATCCTGTCAATCACGCAGCCTATTATAAACAATTTTTAAGCAACCAGAGTTGGCCAGGCTCTAAGACAAGTGCAGGAGATTCCAAGGCAGAAATATTCCCAAGAAGCTGCTATGCTTAGGCGAGACAACATGTGCACAGGTACATATGTAGATTTATGTAGAATATATATATATATATATATATATATATATATATATATGGTCAATATAAAATTAAAACATGTATGTGAGTATATCAATGTTAATGTTATGGGTGTGGTCAATGAGCGGAGTCTTAAATGAATGGAGGGACAATGTGAGCAAAGATTAAGGGGGAGTGAATTTTACATATGTCAGTGTTTCAACTGATGATCTGGGTGTTTCAGTGAATGGAAATTTTGAGATGTAAATAGTATGGTGAGACAGCCTCCCCAAACACTGCTGAGATAGTCACCTGCATTTAGAGAAGTGGTGCTGAAAACACATGTACTGTACCATGCCCAAGTCAGACCACACCCAGAGGACTGTGTTCAGTTGTGAGTGTGATCCTGTAGGAAGAATGTGGATAAACTGAAGAAGATCCCACGCAGGGTCAACTGAAGAAGTCATAGCATCATAGACCATAGAGATACTGAAGGAAGACGGCTCCGTGGTGATCTCTTCCCATCCCCTCATTTTACATACAAGTAGACTGTTGCCCAGGGAATCTAAGGGACATGCTCAGGGTTAGACAAAGCAAAGCCATTCCATATGAGCATGGTTTAAAGAACTGGGCATGTTAATCTTAGATAGCAAAAGACTGAGACATCATTGCTATCTTTATTTTTGATAGAGATTTCTACTAATATTTCTTTCAATTTTCTATCATCAGAATTTCTTCCAGTATATCTAGAGCAGCCTCCCATAAAACTAATAACATCATGAAAGGAAAAAAAATGAAAAGAGGAGAAAAAGTAGCAAATCCATTAAAGAAGTCAGAAAATATGGTCAATGGACCACATGCGTGGAGCACCTTTCTTCAGAGCACTGGGTTAGTGGTGTCCTCTCGTATCTTTTGAGAACTGTGCATGCTCCTTGTCATTTTGTCAGTCACTTTTAGTGCTTTACACTGCTTCTTTCTATTTATATTACTACAAGTAGTATGTGTTGTTTCTTCTTACTTTATTCTGCATTCAATTGAGTAAAATTTTACATTTTTCTCTGAATTCAACATAAGCATCATTTGTTATATCGCAATAATATACTGTAACATTCATGTACCAAAATGTCTTTAGTTAGCTTTTAATCAATGGTCACGTACTTTGTTTCAAATTCTTCATTAGAACAAAACATGTTCCTATATGTTTTACATAATCATACATGTATAACCCATATCTGATTATTTGCTGCCTCAGGGAGGATGGCGGGGAAGCACAGAAAGAGGAATAAAAATTGGAACACAAAACTACAAATAAAAATGCCTGTTATATAAAAAAAACATGTTACTATAAATGACCTAGTATATTTGGTGTCTTCTTTTTTTATCAATGCCCACCTTGATGAAAAAAACCTAAGCTATATCCTCTGGTATGACTGAGTCAAAGAAAATTGACATTTGGTCACATCATTTGCATGATTCCAAATTACATTTCAAAGTTGTTGCACTGATTCACAGCTCCATGAAGAATGTAACAGCCTGCCTATATTTCTACAATCCCTCTTATATTCAGTATTCATATCTGTAGTCCTTTCATTTTTGGAGAAAGTTATTCTTTCTAGAAAATAACCAAAAGAAGAGATTTTAAAATTTAGGTCAGTTAGAAGGAGTACACATATATGAATTGAATATGATGAGATGATTTCAAATAATTAAATTAAGGGATGAAAAAGAGGTTTTCACTAGGTGAAGGGGAAAGGGAAAAGGTAGAATGAGGTAAATTATCTAACAACAATGAAGTGGGAAAGGAAGAGTTTTTACAGGAAAGTTGGGGGCACTGCAAAGGATGTTTGAATTTTATTCTAAGTGGGATTATCAAAAGTAGAAATATCATACACACTCACTTGGGTATAGAATTCTATTTTGCCCCTTACAGTAAAGTGGTAGGGAAGGGGATATGAGAAGAGAGGGGAAAGAAAAGGAAAGGAAGATTAAGAGGGGTAGTAGTGAGAAATGAAACCATCAAGGACAACAAGGTGAAAGGAGAAAAAGAGAGAAGGATGAATAAGGGGAGAAATATGATTAAAGGAAATACAGAGTAATTATAATTACTAATTAAGAAAGGGATGCATTCAACCATAAAATGGAAATGAATAGAAACAGAACAGACTAAAGTTAGACTTCAACAATATGTTGTTTACAAGAAACACACTCAAAGAAGAGAGACAGAGTAAAGATAAATATCTGGAAAAGAATCTTAGAGGCTTCACCTTAAATTTAAAAAAAAATAGGTTGAGGGAGAAATCATGATCTTACACACACACAAAAATAAACAAATAAAAACTAAACTGAATAATCTCATCCTAAAACATGAGTGGATCAAACAACAAATCATAGAAACAATCAATGACATCATCAAGGAGAATGACAATAATGAGACAACATACTAAATATGCTAGAGTCCATGGTGTCAAGCAGCATTTTGAGTGGTAGCAAAGAATTGAAAACAAAGTGTGTGCCTCTCCTTGAGAGAATGGCTGACCCAAGCATGGTCCATGAAGGGAATGGAATTTTACTGTGCTGTAATTTTTTCTAAAATAATACAATGAATACAGAGAAACATGGCAAGATTTGCACTGTCTAATACAGAGTGAAGTCACCCAAGCCAATAGAATAATATATAAACTGAATAAAATAACTCACGTGGAAAGAACACCCACAAAACTCTCAATAGTGAATGATGGAAAATCACAATGACAAAGTATAGTACCAAAGAAGAGAGATGAGAATAGATTCCAGTGCCAGTGACTTTATCATTATTTTGCAGGGGGATCCTTGAGTGTGGCACATTACACATATTTTCAGATATTTTAATGAACTGATTTCTTTTTTCTGTTTTTAAATATATTTTTATTACATTATATGGCTCACTCTGGATGGGTCAACTTCAGGAATACTGAATGGAATTGTGGTGATGTTGTGTCATTTGAAATATTGGGGAGAGGGGCAGCTCAGTGGCACAATGGATAGAGCACTGGCCCTGGAGTCAGGAGGACCTGAGTTCAAATCCGACATCAGACACTTAACACTTACCAGCCGTGTGACCCTGGGCAAGTCACTTAACCCCAATTGCCTCACTAAAAACAAAAACAAAAAAAAGAAAAAAAAAGAAATATTGGGGAGAAAGCTCATCTCTGTTCTAAATTATTGGGGAACTTGGCTAGGGTTTCTAAGATATTGCTACTTATAAATTGGAGGCTATTGTGCCAATTTGGGCAGCAAGCATTTATTATTAATTTAACCGCATGTCTGAAAAACTTCGCCACTAGTAATATACCCACCAGCGAGTCACAGGAAGGGGGGCTGGAGAGAGCCAGTCCCAGGTAAGAGAAGTGTGTAAGAGCCAAAATGGCATTCACCCCGTGACCTCAGTCTCTTTTCCCCTTCTGATAGAGGTGGCTCTTATACACTGCTCAACGCTAATTAGCTAGGATCATCCAGTTCTACTGCTTGACGTGACCTGAGGGTGGTCCATATTAAGATGAGCTGTACCACGCTGAGCTCAGGGTCTAGTGCAAAGACAAACCCTCTGAGGGCAAAGGCTTTCAGATAGGTGTGGTTTTAATATCTACTGAGTTAGTCTGATTTCTAATGTACCTTTGGGCTGGCTTTGAAAGAGATCAGGTAAGGCTCCTGAGCTAAGCCCTTGAGTAGGGGCATCATTAATAATTATTTCCTCACAATATTTCAAAAGGATTTCAATAAATTTATATATATTTTATATGTATAAAATTTTTATATTTAGTTTTTCAATTTCATGTAAAATAATTTTTAAAAATCATTTTTTGTGTGGGGCAATGAGGGTTAAGTGACTTGCCCAAGGTCACACAGCTAGTAAGTGTCTACTAGTGTCTGAGACTGCATTTGAACTCAGGTCCTCCTGAATTCAGGGCCAGTGCCTTATCCACTGTGCCACCTAGCTGCCCCTTATTATTTCCCTCCTCCAATATTGAATTTATGATATATATATATATATGTATATATAGTGTGTCATAATGTAAAAGAAAAACAGAATGAAAAAGAAAACATAAACAATAAAGTAAAAATTAGTTTTCTTTAGTCTTCATATTTCATCAGGTTTTTTTTGCTCTGAAGGTGAATAGCATTCTTTATCATAAATCCTTCAGAATTTTTTGGATCTTTGAATTGATGAGAATACCTGTCATTCACTATTTGTTTTGTTGTTGTTCTTGTTTGTTTTTGTTGCAGGGAAGTTCAAGTTCTGTTCTCACTTTCTTGTCTGGGGCCTGCCTTGAGCTGAAAATACCCCCACTCCCCTGGGCCCAGACCTGAGTGCATGTGGAACAGAAGGGGGTCCCAGGGGCTCTTCCATCTACCCCCCAAACTAACCAGATAGAATTCCCAGGATTCTATGCTTTCCCCATAGCTCTGTGGGTGCCTATTTGGGGGATGGAATTGAGGATTTGGGGGGTTTCCATGTCCAGTCACCAGACACTGTCAGCTCCACAGTGACCCACTGTGGGGGGCCATCTTCCTGTAGTAAATACAGCTGTAGCTCCCAGAGTCCTTGGCCCTCACAGATGGAAGTGAGAAAACAGCCCGGGTCCCTGCAGGGCTCTGTAGCTGCAAAGACTCCAGGCTCTTAGCCTCCAGGAGGGCAAAGGTATAGACTTGAGAGTGTGGCTGTTGTGACATGTGGCACGTGATGGTCACTCTTGTCCCCATGGATGCTGGGGAACCATATGAGGCTGAAATGGAGGGTTTGGAGAAGGCTCCTGTGAGAGAAGGAAGAAGAAAGTTAGGGGCCTGATCCCTCTCCCCAATCCCCTCAAATCATGCCCCAAAACAGCTGAGAAGGGGGAGGGTCCCTGTGCAGACCCCATTGTCCTCTATTATAGGCCTGGTCCTGTCTGGGTAACTGGGCTCCTAGGCCCCAGTTGTTCTAGGCCCAGCAAGATTCTGAGAGCACAGAGTGATGGGAGGAGAAGGGACAAGGGCAGAGGAAGGTGCCCTCCCCACCTGCCCCTCTTCTCACCTCCTCCAAGGGGCCCAGCTCTGGTCCTACAGCCTGGGCTGCTGGGCCAACAGGATCTAACATAACATCTCTGGTGAATTCAGGCCTATTCTCTTACGCTTTGAGGTTCCAAAGCTCTTTCCTCCCCATAGCCGCATGACTGGGGGTTAGGCCTAAATCCAGATGTCCAGCTCTGGGCCCTACCCACCTGCCCACACTGTCATGTGCTGCCAGGCCCCTGTCCTGCCCCTCCAGCCCCCACTCAGTGACGCCAGAGCAGAGCTGGCAGAGCTGGGCGTGTCCTGGGTGGGCAGAGGCTAGAGAGGAGGAGGGGGCTCCCTCTGGGCGGCTCTGGGAGGAATTTGTTTTTTTCTCGGCTTCTCCTTCCTTCATCCTTCACTCACCTATACAGGTGCCCCTGCTCCACAAAGGGGGAGCCTCAAAGATTTAGGGGACACACCACCCCTGCTGCCCTCAGGGAGCTCACAGTTCCAGGGACCACAGGGCTTGGAGCTCCAATGGCCTCATTAAATAATGTCATGGAAGAGGAACCCAAAGTCCACAGAAGGTCAGGACTTGGCCTCAGGAAGGCAGCTAAAAATGGGGGGAGGGGAGGCATTTGAAGCCCATGCCCCTGGCCCCCAATCTCAGGCGGCTCCTTCCCCCGTGAGCAGACTGCCTCCTAACACAGGCCAGATGGACAATGGCCTGGGGATGGACGGAAGGGCTCCAGTGCTAGAGTGTGCCCTGGATGGAGGTGCAGGAACCATGGGAGACACAACTGGACAGGGTGGATGTTCCCAGTTTGGCCCTTAGAGGAGACAGGAAACATTTATCCAGATAAAGTTTTCTCAGTAAGAGGCTGTGCCCCTTCTCCCAAAGGTTGCTGGGTATTCTCTGAGGGAGAGGAGCCCAGCTGTCATGGATGTCTCATGAGGGGACACTGACCTGATGGGAAAAGGTCATTGGTTTGGGCATAGGAGACACGGATTCAAATCCTTGCCCTGACATTAAAATCCAGGTGACCATGGGGACAGCTAGGTGGCACAGTGGATAAAGCACCGGCCCTGGATTCGGGAGTACCTGAGTTCAAATACATTTACTAGCTGTGTGACCCTGGGCAAGTCACTTAACCCCAATTGCCTCACCAAAAAAAAAATCCAGGTGACCCGCTCCTGTCACTTTACCTCCTCTCCAGTCCTCAGTTTCCCCATCTCTAAAAGGGAAACCATAGTACACGTGCTCTTCTCCTTGCAGGATTATTGAGGAGAAAGATTTTAGAACCTTCTTTATGCCCCTAAAATGTGAGGCAGGGAGCTGGAAGTTCCCAGACCCAGGGAGGTGGGGGGTGCTAAGGGGAGGCAGGCAGTAAAGTCTGAGGGTTTGCCCTGCTTGTATTTGGGGTTATTTTTAGAATAACAAAAAAATCTCTTACTAAAACGTAAGATTTCCAGAAGTGTCCAGACAAGTCATCCAAAATGGTCACAAGCTTTTCTTAAGGAGGGGTTTCTACACTTGGCAGCAGAATCGTGATATTAGTGAGTATTCCGATGTTTAATGTTCCCATTTTTCTTCAGACTCCCAAGCTTGTCCATCTACTGCAGCAAAGGAGCTAGATTAAGTACAACTGGTTAGCTGCTTTAACCAGTGCAATCCGTATCACCAGAAAAAGGGAAAAAGGAGCCCCCAAAACCTGAAGAAGAAGAAAAAGACACAGCCCTGCAGCTAACCCACAACTACTTTCATTCACAGTGCTGAAACTTAAACCATGATGGGAGAAATGAATAAAAGCAGAGCTGGGGCGCTGCTTGTAAACAATTTCACTACACTCCTCTGCTCATGCCTTACAACACAGAGATTTGCTAATGGCCCTTTAACCGCCAAAGGACTGAAGAAGGCCTGGGTTTTCATTCGGTCATATTTCTAAGACTGTGTCCATGAAATGCAAACAAAAAAGGAAGAGGTCTTGGCAGAACAGGAGAAGTGATGCGCACTTGATGTTGAGATTGAATTTAATTATTCGTGGCATATAGCCCAGTCCATGCTCTGGCTGCTTCTATGGCTTGGGCTTCGTCGGTCATCCAGTGCTCAGCTACAGCATTTGCTAAAGGATTGTCTGGAATGGGAACACTTAACAAAGCTTGGTTTGAGAGCAGCACTGTCCGGATCTGCAAGGCGGGGACCATTTACCTTTCCAAATACCTGAACATATTCTTCCTGACTTGACTACTCTACGCTGATAGATTTTGATCATGAAATGTACTTTAGGAGATGCCATTGGGTGTTCTTTTGGAAGAAATAGCTCAAGTTTAAAAGTCCCTCCCTCCAAAGGGGAATCCTGTGGTCCTGCAATGGCCACATAAAAATAACGTGCATTGTTTTCATCTGGCTCTGTTTGCCCCATTTATAGCTGACTCTGCAGAGAGGGATCTGGGGCTCGTCTCTCAGGACTGGGATGGTTGTATTCCAGCATCCCCTCACCTGTCACCACCAGGGCCAGGGGTTCACTGACCTCTGACCACCAGGGCCCCTGCCCAGAGCGGCAGCTGTAGCTTCTCGCATCTCTCACATCATCCACCTGCCTGAGCACAAACTCTGCCAGCTCCCAGGATGCATTTCTCTCTTCTCTGAGCTCTCCATCCTTCCACAGCTGGAACCTGTCACTCCCCAGGTGGCCCTGGCACCTGAGATTCACATCTGCTCCCTGGGGGACCACAGGACCGGGGACAGCCCAGAGGGTGGGCCTGGGGAGGGTGGCTGAGAAGGAAACAGAATCCACATTCTTAGAGATTTCACTAACCCTCCTGTGTCTCCTTCACTTCCATATTCTGAAGCCATTCCCTGAGTCACCCCATCCATTCATCATAATATCCCTGGTTTACCGCCCTGCTTATCTTCAGAATAGTTGTCCGGATTGATGTGGTAGAAGGAAAGGAAAGAGAACAGTGGGATGTTGGGGGCAGGACTCACCATGTGTGCCCTAATTTCCCAGTGCAGACACAGCCCTGGAAGAGAAGCTAAGGTTAAAGATGGCTCCCGTCCAACCTATTCTGACCCCACCCCCAGCTCTCACCAAATCCCCGAACCTCTCATTCTGCTTTGATCAGAATACAAAGGTAAGGCCCTTTGAGCAGACACTGGGCTCTTGCTTTTCCCAAGAAGATTCTCTCCACTCCTTAGGCTTCCTCCCTGTCCTGCACGGTCAGACAGCCAAGGACTTTGTCACCATGCTCCCCCCGCCACACACACACACACACACACACACACACACACACACACACACACACACACACACCCAGGCCCGGCCCTGGAGACTCACCAATGGGGAGCAGGAAAGTAACTGTGGAGCCCATGGTGAGTTTTCAGCTCTGTCCTGGGCTTCCCAACCTCAGCTGTGTGGAAGGGAAAAGGTAGCAGGACTGGAGGCTGACCTAGGGTGTGGTGGCCAGGCCTGCTCCTTACACCCCCTAAAGCACAGCCCCACAATTTCCACTCTGATACTGATGAATTAGAGATTGTGGCCTTTCAAGGCTTAGTTCTGGGGGGATCAGGGTGTCCTATGGTGAGTGTATCCTAGCAAGGACCACAGGCTTATAGAGATATTTAACACAGAGGGTCACTGGATGGATCTAGGGTCAAAAATACTAAGACTTGCTTGGCAGTGCCCAGGACAACCCAAAGAAGCATTCCTGAAAAGGTCAAGATTAGACACAATGGCCTCATGCCATGGCCACAGACACCTGCAAGAGACCCTAATGTCAGCTGGTTGTTGAGCACATGTTCCACGATTGATATCACTTCTGGGTCTTGGGGTGAACACCATGATCACCACCAGCAACGACAACAGTAACAATGGCTACCATTTACATAGCACTTTCAAATTTGCAAAGTATTTTACAAGTTTTTTGCCCTTTGATCCTCACAACAACATGGGATTAGGTTCTCTGTTATCCCCATTTTAAAGATGAAAAAACAGAGGTAGACGCAGGTTAAGTAACTTGCCTACATTCTCATGACTAATAAGAATCCAAGGCAGGATTTGAACTCAGGTCTTTCTGACTCCAAATCAGTGATGAATCTGGCACCAGGTACTGGAGGAATTGGGTGCCTCCCAAGGTCACCTGACCCCCAGGTATTTCAGGGCCTCAGCTGGTGCCTCTCCTGGAGGACAGCACAATGGCAGCCCCTCTCAGCCCAGGGATGGCCAGCCCTGCTGCTGCCTGCTCTGTTTCAGTTTGGTCAGACATTAGTCAGACACCCTGACCAGGATGGCTCAGGAGCCCTTCAGGACAACAGCTGCCAGTTCTGGGCTGCCTGCACCTCATCCCTCGGGACTGCCCTGGCACAGAGCCCTGCGGGCCAGGCAGCCTCCTGCCCAGACAAGACCCGGCTCAAACACAGCGACCATGGATTAAGCTCCTACTATGTGACCTGCCCTGGGCTGGGAATGAGGAACGCAAAGACAAGAAAAAACAGAAATAAGACTTCACATCACTGGGTTAGTGATGGCAAATGTGTTCTTAAGTACTCATGTCAATACAGACTTTGGATACAGAATGATTTTGTGGTGGAAGGCAGAGACCTATCTGGAATGGAAATGTGTTGACAACAGAAAGGGCTTTTGGAGGGTGCAAAGGAAGAGTAGGGGAGAGGGGGCAGGGACACAGGAGGGGATTAAGTTGAAATAGATGAGCCTGAGAGAAGAGAGTCTGGGGATCAGAAAGAGCTTTGGCCTGGGCAGCCCATGGCTCAGAATCCTGAGTGGAGGCTTGGAGAGTAGGTAATCAGCCCTTCCATTTAGGAAAAAGTGAGATGGACTTCATTGTCATTCCCTGGGGATGGAAAAGGGAGTTGAGTGCACATGTGTGAGGCCAGGTCAGGTGGTCATGGGTCCTTTGTGGTGCACAATGAATTCTCAAAGATTTATGAAGCATCTAGTGTTGTCAGACCCTGAGGTTACTGCTGGGGGCTCAGTGACAAAAGGTTCTCAGGAGACAGCACGTGCCCAGGAAGATGTCTGTGCAGAATCAATAAATACGGGATCAATACAAAATAAACATACGCATGTGGGCAGAGACACAGCCATGTGAGAGGGAAGGCCCAAGCACTTGGGGGATCAGTGAAGACATTACAGTGAATATAGTGTAAAAGCATTGTCTTAAAGGATTAATAGTAAGAACCTGTGAAGCAAAGGTCAGGGGTGGGGAGGGCGTGTACTATAGACATCATAACTGATGGGCCAAACGTTTATTTATCTTTGTATTGATATAGATGAATGCCATTTATATGTTCACACACATATACATATACATATACATATACATATACATACACATACACATACACATACACATATACATATACATATACATATACATATACATATACATATACATATACTTATACATATACATGTACATGTACATGTACATTGGGAAAATTGGAATACCACCCCTGCTGGAGAGATACTTTGGGGAAGCCCTGCCATGACAAGAAGCCTAGTAAGGACAAGCCAGGTGGTATTTGGCATCCGGAACTAGTCTCTGTGGAGCCGCCTATTAGTTCTGTCAATCAGGGCTGCCAGCCAATTAGCTTGGGGCTGTGTGTGTGGACAGCCCTGTTTCCTGTGGGATTTTGGGAGAAAGCCAGGGAGGAGAGGTCTCACTTTAGTGTCCAAGAGAGAGGGAGCAAGAGGCTGGTGTAATGGACCTTTGGTCCAGACCGGGAAATGCTGCACAGATGGTTCTCTTTGGAACGGCTGATTCTGGATGGTGGTGAGTGTGTGGGTTGTATTTTTTTTCCTTCCCCTATTCCCTTTTTCATTGTCCCTATTGTATTTAATAGGAATGGGGTTGTCAGAAGCTTTCTTTGCATTTATTAAGATAATTACATGGTTTCAGTTAGTTCTGTTATTGATGAGTTCAATTATTCTGATAGATTTCCTAATATTGAACCATTCCTGCATTCCTGGTATAAATTCTACCTGTTCATAATGTTTGACTTTTGTGACATTGAGTTTATCTCCTGGATGATATTTTATTTACATTTTTCCATCAACATTCATTAGGAAATTTGGCACATAGTGTTCTTTCTCTGTTTTTGTTCTTTCTGTTTTACATAGCAGCAGCATATTCATGTAATAAAACAAATTTGGGAGGACTCCTTCTTTGTTGTTTTTTCTCCCCCCAAAAATAGTTGATATTGTATTGAAATAATTTATTTAAATGTTTGGCAGCATTCACTTGTGAATCCATCTGGTCCTGATATTGTGTTTTTTTTTCCTTTGGGAGCTCATTTATGGCTTTTAAATTTATTTTTTATATGATGGGATTATTTAAGCATTCCATTTCTTCTTCTGTTGTTCTGGGCAATTTATGTTTGTGCAAATGTTCATTCATTTTCCTTAGATTGTTACTTTTATTGACATATAATTGTGCAAAATAGTTCCTAATAGTTGCCTTAACATTATCTTTATAGGTAGTGGATTTGCCTTTTTCATTTTTGATACGAATAATTGGCTTTTGTTCTATTTTTCTT
Source organism: Dromiciops gliroides (assembly GCF_019393635.1). Classification (NCBI taxonomy): domain Eukaryota; kingdom Metazoa; phylum Chordata; class Mammalia; order Microbiotheria; family Microbiotheriidae; genus Dromiciops; species Dromiciops gliroides. The sequence continues at coordinate 658,991,720 of NC_057863.1, read as the reverse complement.
TTTTTTTTATAAAAACAACCAATGTATTATCTATTGTTTGTTTTTTTCATTTAAATCAGCTTATAGGGGGCAGCTAGGTGGCGTAGTGGATAAAGCACTGGCCCTGGATTCAGGAGGACCTGAGTTCAAATCCGGTCCCAGACATTTGACATTTAACTAGCTGTGTGACCCTGGGCAAGTCACTTAACCCTCATTGCCCTGCAAAAATCCCCCCAAAAAAAACAAAAAAATAAAATCAGCTTGTAGCTTTATTTATTAGTTCAATTTTTTACTTTCAATTTTAATAATCTTCCCTTCAGTTTTCAGAAAGTCCAACTTATTATTTAACTGGACATCTTTTTCTAGGTTTTTAGTTTCATGTCCAAATCATTGATCTGCTTTGTCTCTACTTTATGAATATAAGAGATCAGAGATATAAATTTTCTCCAAAGTACATCTTTGGGTGCATCTCCTAAATTTTGGTATACTGCCTCATTGTTGTGTTTCTCTTTAATGAAATCACTGATGGTTTCTATTTGTTCTCTAACCCATTCAGTATTTAAGATTAGGTTATTGACTTTAGTTGCTTTGTCTAAAATCATGATTTCTCCCCTAACTTTTTATATTATTTTATTTTTTTAATTAAGGTGAAGCATAATAGATTCTATTCCAGTTACTTTCATTTCTCTGTCTCTCTGCTTCAGGTGTGTTTCTTGTTAATAACATGTCATTGAATTCTAGTTTTAAGTCATATTTTTAATCTACTTCCATTTTATGGTTGAATTCATCTCTTTCTTAATCCAAAACTATGATTACTGTATATTTCCTTCCATCCTCTTTTCTCCTTTGTTTATCCTTCTCTCTCTGTCTTTTCACTCTGTCATCATTAAAAGTCTGTTTTGCTTCTGATTACAGTGTCCACAAATTCAATCTCTCTTTTATTAGTCCTTCCTCCTTTTATCCCCCTCCACTAACACTTCCCTGTAAGAGGCAAGATGAATTTCTATACCCATATAAGTGTGCATGTTATTCCTCCTGTGAGCCATATCCAAAGAGAGTAAGGTTTAAGCATTGCCTCCATGATGCACCCAACATTTCCTTCCCAATAAAAGGTATTCCTTTCTTACCTCTTTTGGGTGAGATAATTTATTCACTTAGACCTATCCCTTCCCACTTCTGGCGCAAACCTCTTTCTTACCCCTACTTTTAAAAAAATCATCCCACATAGTCAGCTCACACTTGGGCCCTCTGTCTTTTAGGAAGTTCATTGTTGGCTTTTTCAATTTCTTTTTCTAAAGTTGGGTAATTTCCATTTCCTTTATATTGTCAAATTAATTGGCATATATTTGGAGGAAATAGTTCCTAATAATTGTCCTAATTCACTCTTCATTGGTGGTGAGTTCACCCCTTTCATTTTTGATACTAGCAATTTGGGTTTTTTCTTCCCTTTTTTGATCAAATTAACCAATAGTTTATCTATTCTATTGTGTTTTTTTTCATAAAATCAGATTCTAGTTTTATTTATTAATTCAATAGTTTTCTTACATTCAATTTTATTCATTTCTCCTTTGATTTTCAGGATTTCTAACTTGGTGTTCAGTTGGGGATTTTTAATTTGTTCATTTTCTAGCTTTTTTAGTTGCATGCCTAATCCAATTATCTGCTTTTTCTCTATTTTATTGATGTAAGAAGTTAAGGATATAAATATTCCCTTAAATCCTGCTTTGGCTGCATCCCATACATTTTCATATGTTGTCTCATCATTGTCATTTTCTTTAATGAAATTACCCATTGTTTCTATAATTTGTTCTTTGACTCACTTGTTTTGCTTAGGGTCAGATTATTTTCCAATTCATTTTTAATCTCTCAATTATCCATTATTGAATGCAATTTTATTACATTATGATCTAAAAAGGATGTGTGTACTATTTTTGCTTTTTTGCATATGGTTTTAAGGTTTTGATGTCCTAATACATGGCCAATTTTTGTGTAGGACCCATGTAATGCTGAGAAGAAGGTATATTCCTTCCTATCCCCATTCAATTTTCTCCAGAGATCTGTCATATCTAACTTTTCAAGAATTTTATTCATTTTCTTAACTTCATTCAACTTCTTCAAAAGTTTAGATGCCAGGGGCAGCTAGGTGGCACAGTGGATAGAGCACTAGCCCTGGAGACAGGAGGACCTGAGTTTATATCCAGACTCAGACACTTGACACTTACTTACTAGCTGTGTGAGCTCAGGCAAGTCACTTAACCCTCATTGCCCAAGCAAAAAAAAAATTATATGCCATATCATTTGGTGCATAGGTTAAGTATTGATATGAATTCATTTTCTATGTTATCTTTCAGCAAGATATAGTTTCCTTCTTTATATCTTTTAACTAGATCTGTTGTTGCTTTTGCTTTGTCTAAAATTATGATAGCTACACCTGCTTTCTTTGCTTCAGCTGAAGCATAATAGATTCTGTTCCAGCCCCTTACCTTAAGCCTGTGTGTTATCTCTCTGCTTCAAATATATTTCTTGTAAACAATATATTATAGGATTTTGGTTTTTAATTCATTCTGCTTTCAGCTTCCATTTAATGGGTAAGTTTATCCCATTTACATTTATAGTTATGATGACTGTTTATTGCTCTCCATGCTATTTTCACCTTTCCCCCCTCACAAGTGTTTTACTTCTGATAACCACCTTCCCCAATATCCCCTCCCTTGCATCAGTTGCCCTCCCCTTCTATTATCCCTGTCCCTTTTTAACTTCCATATAGAATAAGATAGATTTCTATATCTAAAGGAGTGTGTATGTTATTCCCTCTTTGAGCCAACTTTGATGCAAGTAAGGTTTAATCTTTGCCTGTGACCCCACTGTCTTCCCCTCTATTATAATAGTTATCCATGCCTATTTTTGTGGGATAATTTACCCCCATTCAATTTTCCCCCTTCTTCCATGCAATTTATTTCTTACCCCTCTTTTTTGGAGGGCAGGGAGGTGTCATTCCATCAATGTCACCTTATAACCATATCCCCTGTCTTTGTATACTCCTAAGTACTCTTATAATAAGTTGTTAAGACTTACAAATATTATTATATCATCAATGCGACCTTATAACCAAATCCTCTCTCTACATATACTCCTTCTAATTGCTTTTATAATAAAGTTAAGACTTACAATTAACTTGTCATATCAAAATATAAATAGCTTAACCTTATTGAATGTCTTACTTTTTTCATTCTTGTTTCTTTTTTACCTTTTTATGCTTCCCATGAGTCTTATATCTGGAAGCCAATTTTTATTCAACTCTGGCCTTTTAATCAAAAATACTTGAAAATCTTCTATTTCATTAAATGTCCATTTCCCCCCCTGAAAAGTTATATTTAATTTTGCTGAGTAGGTGATTCTTGATTGTAAACCTTGCTCTTCCAGTTTATCATATTCCAAGCCCTGTGATTTTTTAATGTGGAAGCTGCCAGGTCCTGTGTAATTCTGACTGTAGCCCCATGATATTTGAATTGTTTCTTTTTGGCTTCTTATGATACTTTCTCCTTCATCTGTGAGCTTTTAAATTAGGTTATGATATTCCTGGGAGTTTACCTTTAGGGGTAATTTTCAGGTAGTGATCAGTGGATTCTTTTAATTTCTATTTTGCCCTCTGGTTCTAATATATCAGGGCAGTTTTCTTTGATAATTTCTTGAAAGATATTGTCCAGACCTTTTTTTTTTATCATGTCTTTCAGGTAGTTTGATAATCCTTATATTATCTTTCCTGGATCTATTTTCTAGGTCAGTTATTTTCCCAATGAGAAATTTCACATTTTCTTCTATTTTTTTACTTCTTTGATTTTGTTTCATTATATCTTGATGTCTCATAAAGTCATTAATTTATATTTGTTCATTTCTAATTTTTAAAGATTTATTTTCACCAGTGACCTTTTGTATTTACTTTTCCATTTGGCTAATTCTGGTTTTTAGGAAGTTTTTTTTCCTCAGTACATTTTTGTATATATTTTCCCATCTTATTGACTTTTTTCATGATTCTCTTGCCTTATTTTCATTTCTATTCCAATTTTTTCTTCTACTTTTCTACTTTTCTTTTTAAAGTCCTTTTAAAGCTCTTCCAAGAATTCATTTTGGGCCTCAGACCAATTTACATTTTTCTTTGAAACTTTACCTATAGACATTTTGTTACTATTGTCCTTTAAGTTTCTGCCTTGATCTTCCCCATCACTGTAGTAACTTTCAATAATCAAGCTTTTTTTTGCCTTTTTTATAACTTGGTGTTTTTATGAGAGAGTTGGGCTATATTTCTGCACTGTCCCATTTTTTGTTCTGAGGAGCTGGGTCTTACTGGTGGCTTTCCCTGGGCTTCAGGACTTAGACACTTGCTTTCTATGTAGAGTAAGCTTTACTTCTGGCTTGTATTGGGCAGTTAGTCCTCCCTTTTGGACTCCTGTGGGTGAAGGCTGGCCTTCCCAAGGGGTGGTGTCCTGGTGCTGCATTGCAAAAGAACAAAGTCTTTCTGCTGGCTGGCCCTGGAGCAGTGATCTTGTTGGTCGGCCCCAGGGCTGGTGCCCTGCTGCTGGGTTGCTGTGCTAGCAGGGCCTCTCTGTTAACAGGCCCTGGAGGAGTAACTTTGTTGCAGATCTAGTTGGAGCCCCTTGCTGTTGCTTTACTATAGAAAAAAGAGTTTCTTTGCTGGTAGGCCCCAGGGGCAGGAACTTGCTGTTGACCAGCCTTGGGTGGGGCTTCACTACTGGTCAGCAGTGAGCTCAAAACCTCCCTTGGGGTCTGTGTTAGGGGTGGGGTGCCTGGTGAAGGTCCCAGCTAAGCTGCCCAGACTGTTCGCTTGCCTAGGGCTCTGCTGTTTTGCATGAGGGCAGGACCTCACTGGTAGGTTGCCCCAGGCTTAGAGCCCTGCTTCAGGCTCCCTATCGGAAGCCTAGCTGATGCTGCTGAAGCTGTTCTTGGACCTCACTTCCCTCCCACCCAGATAAGAAAGACCTTTCCTGCCAGGCTGGTAGGCTGCCTCACTGCCCCTGGAGCTATTCAGAAGCAGTTTTCCCTTGGTTGGAAGGAGAAATTTGAGAGAGCTCCAGAGGGTTCATTCCTTACTCCACCATCTTGCCACCAGAAGCTCCTCTCTATCTCTGTATATTCCTTCTAACTGCTATAAATTTTTTCAAATCTCATTTTTGATACACTTTTTTCTAATAAATAATTTAAAAATAATAATAATAAATAATTTTAATAATAAAAAAAATTTCTCCCCCAAATGAAAGTATGCAAAGATGGCTTAGTGTGGGTTTATGCTTCCACTTTATGGCCTGCCCAGGGGTAGGTGCTGGGAATACAAAGAGAATCACAGAAATGGGCCTGGCTTCATGGGGCTTACGCTCCCTTGATGAGGATACAACTATTTTGAAGTATACATATCAGTACAAAATATTGATGCAAAGTGACTTTGGGTTGGAAGAGTCCTTTAATCAATGGAAGTTTGTTAGTGACAGAACAGGGCTTCCAGAGGACACAAGGGAATAGGACAGGAGAAAGAACTGAGACACAGAAGGGAATTAAGTTGAAGTAGGTAAATTCGGTGAGAGTGTGGTGATCTGGGGTCCCCCCAGACTGTACCAGATTCATGATTTGAAATGGTTTAGAGTCCAGAAAACCTGAGTTCAAATCCCGCCTCAGAAACTTATTAGCTGTGTGAGCATGGCCGTGAAACTTATCCTCTCTCTACCTCAGTTTTCTCATCTGTAAACAGGGATAATATAGACTCCACCTCCCATGCTGTGGTGAGGATCAAATGGGAAAATCTCGGTAAAATACTTTGCAAACCTGAACACACTAGGTAAATGACAGCCCTTGTTCTTGTTGCTGTTGTTTGTGTTGTTATTTCTCATTCACCCCAAGCCGGTAGAAGATGTGACTGACCCAGAAGGAATATCACATGTGGAACTCCTGGTCAAAAACCAACTGAGGCAAGGGTCTGAGACTAATTCTTCTGGGCCCGTAGCATTAGGCCTTTGTGCCTAATGTTGGTCTTTCAGGATGAGGTCTTCAGTGGGGGCCTGGTTCTTGCCTGAAGACACCCTGATCTCCTCAGGGCTGAGCCTTGAAGGACAATGGTCCTTCTTTCATCATTATAACAGCAGAAATTGTAGGGCAGGGTTTAGAGGGTGTAAAGCAGCAGGGGTGGCCACCACATCCTGGGCCAGCCTCCAGGCCTGCTACTTTTTCCCCTCTGCACAGATGAGGCTGGGCAGCCCAGGACAGAGCGGAAGACCCAGCATGGGCCCCAAAGTCACTTTTTATCTCTCCATTGGTGAGTCTCCAGGGTCAGACCCAGGGAGGGACATTGTGACAAGGCCTTTGGCTCGATGACTCTGAGGGACAAGGAAGAAACTTAAGGAGAAAGAACCTTCTTGGGCTGAGCAGAATCCCAGTGTCTTCTCAAAGGGTTTTTCCTTAATACTATGATTACAGTTTAATTAGATGTTCAAAGGTTAGGAGACATCTGAGGATGGGCTCGGTGTGAGCTGGAGGGGAGCCATCTATAACCTAAGCTTCCCTTACAGGGCTCTGTCTGGAGTGGGTGACTGGGACACAGATGGGTGAGTTGTCCTTTTCCCCTTCCTTATCACAGATCAGCCTAGATGTGCACTCCCAGGATAAGTAGGGAAACAAAGAGGGAACATTGTGATGATGGATGGGGTGACTCAGGGAGGAGATTCGGAATCTGGAGGCGAAGGAGGCATGGGGGATTAGAGATATCCCTGGGAATCTGGACTCTGTTTTCTTCTCAGCCACCCTCCCCAAGCCCACCCTCTGGGCTGTCCCGAGTCCTGTGGTCCCCCAGGGAGCAGATGTGAATCTCAGGTGCCAGGGCCACCTGGGGAGTGACAGGTTCCAGCTGTGGAAGGATGGAGAGCTCAGAGAAGAGAGAAATGCATCCTGGGAGCTGGCAGAGTTTGTGCTCAGGAAGGTGGATGGTGTGAGAGATGCGAGAAGCTACAGCTGCCGCTCTGGGCAGGGGCCCTGGTGGTCAGAGCTCAGTGAATCCCTGGCCCTAGTGGTGACAGGTGAGTGGGTTCTGGAATACAACCCTCCCAGTCCTGAGAGAGGAGCCCCAGATCTCTGGCTAGTCAGCTAGAAGTGGGCAAACCCTTAGGCTTTAAAACCTGCCTCGCCTTAGTACCCCCAATTCCCTAGGCTATGGGAACTCCTGGCCCTAACTGAGGCCCTTAGAGGAACTGAGAAGAGGGGATGGTGGGAAGGGCTACCTCCTTTTCCTATCTCCCTCTCCTCCCATCACTATTTTCTCTTAGATCCTCCCTGGGCCCAGAACATCACTCTAAGGGTACCCCAGGGAGTGCAGTTACCCAGCCATCAAGAGGCCTCCAGGCCTGGGCAAACGGTCCTAGCCAGTGACCCTCAGTCCACCCTCCCCTACTAAACTCTGTTTTAGGGGATGATTGGAGGGGATTAGGAAGAGAAATTATGTCCTGAACTTTCTTCCTTTCTTCTCACAGGAACCCTTTCTGAACCCAACATTTTGGCCTCATCTGACGCCTTAATATCTCCAGGGAAACCAGTGACCATCAGGTGCCAACTGTCACCACGGGCCCCCTCTCAGGACTACAGCTTTGCTCTGCTGGAGGCAGAGAGCCTGGAGCCTTTGCAGCTGCAGAGCCCTGCAGGGACCCGGGCTGATTTCTCACTTCCCTCTGTGAGGGCCGAGCACGCTGGCAGCTACAGCTGTATTTACTACAGGAAGACGGCCCCCCACATGGGGTCCCATCCCAGCCGGGCCCTGGAGCTGACTGTGCTGGGTGACTAAAGATGAAAGCCCCTTAAAGCCCCAAGCCCATCCCCCACACAGGGCCCCAGAGCTATGGGGATAGTATAACCTATGGAATTCTGAAGGGATGGGGGGGGGGGGAGATGGAGGAGACCCTGGAACCTTCTCCTGTCGTACACGCACTCCCATCTGGGTTGCAGGCAAATGGGGCTTTTCCCAGCATAAATTGGGCCCCAAACAAGACAGGGAAAACAGAGAAAAGATTGTCATTTCCCCTCTCCCTAAAGGGTTAGGGAAAGAGTCCTAGAAATGACATCTGTCCTTGGCCTCTGGCACCCCTTTCTCCTCAGACCTACCACCCAAGCCCACCTTGTCAGCCCAGCCCAGCCTCGTGATGTCCCCCGGGGCCAACGTCACCCTCTGGTGCTCACGGCCCAAGCTGCTTTCCCTTGAAAAGGTGACCTTCACTCTGTGGAAGGCTGGGACCCAGGAGCCCTTACAGCAGCAGAGCTCAGCAGAGCCCTGGACTAGCTTCCTCCTCCCTTCTGTGAGACCCCAGGACACCGGGAGCTACAGCTGTACTTACAAGGAGGGGAGAACCTCTACTAGAGGATCAGAAACTAGCGATGCCCTGGAGCTGGTGGTGCCAGGTGAGGGGTTTGTGGGAGGTCCTGAATGATTCTGAGTATGACCCCTCTGCTCTCTGCCCAGACAGGGACCTCACAGAGACAAGGGCATGTGTCTACACAGTCAGCTCTGCCCTGGGATGTGTGAGGACTCTGGGGTCTTAGAAAACATGAGGCATCTGTGTTCTTATCTGGAATCTTGGGAAGAAAGGTGGTGGGGGGGGACTGAGCTGGGGCTTAGGAGATGAATCTCAGAGCCCCAGAGATGGAAGGGGCCTTGGAGGTCCCAGAGGCCAAACCCTCCCATGACCAATGAGAAAAGTGAGGCCCAGAGAGAGGTGAGGGCTTGTCCAGGGTCACACAACCAGTGAGTGAGAGCGCCTGGAAAGGAGCCTGAGCCTTCTCACTTGTGGATCGTGATCTGAGCCCTCATTTATCCTGAGCCCCAGGCCTCTCTGTTACACCACCCAGAAAAAATGAGGGGTCATTACCTCCCTTCCCAGCAGTCATTAGATGCATCAGACCCTAAGGTGGGAGAGCTTCCTTGAGTATGAAAGTCTCCTCAGACTCCTAGATAAATACAGTTAGAAATGCAAGAGTGATCTAGTCAACCCCCTTGTTTACAGAAGAGGTAACTGAGGCTCAGGGGCAGCTAGGGAGCTCAGTGGGGACTCCTCTTTCTGAACTGAAAGCTGACATCAGACATTTTCCACCTGGGTGACCCTGGGCAAATCATTTCATCCTCTTTGCCTCCGTTTCCTCATCTATAAAATGAGCTGGAGAAGGAAATGGCAAACCACTCCAGTATCTTTGTCAAGAAAACTGCAAATGAGCTCATGAGTTGTACATGAGTGAAAAACAACTAAACTGAGACTTACACAGATCCAGGGAATGGGCCAAGGTCAATGAGGGACTCGGGGGCAGAGCAGGGCCTTGACCCACGTGTCCTGACTCCCAGGTCCATGTTCTCCCTCTGCCAGGATCTCTGCCCAAGCCTTCCCTCTCAGCCCTGCCAGGCCTTGTGGTGGAGCCTGGGACACATGTGACTCTCCAGTGCCGGCAGCCCCCTCAGTCATCCCTCTGGGGGGTGACCTTCACTCTGCTGAAGGTGGGGACCCCTCAGCCCTTGCAGAGCCAGAGCCCAGCTGGGACCTCAGCTGACTTTCCCCTCCTCTCTGTGAGGGCCCAGGATGCTGGTAACTACAGCTGTGTCTACCAAGAGAGTATGGCTCCATCCCAGGTGTCTGAGCCCAGTGAGGTCCTAGAGATCTGGGTGACAGGTGAGGGGGTGTCGGGGTCTCCAAGGCATAAAATCTAGGATAGAAGTTGAAGCCCAAGGGGCAGCCTGGGACATCTGGGAGGGCATCTTTTCTGGGATCTTTGACCATCATGAGGTAGAGGCTGGGACAAGGGCTTAGAGTCCTTAAAGAAGGGGGGGGGAAATGATGGAAGAACGGATCACCTCACATACTGCTCCAGACTCAAGGGACCAAGGCAGGAGGAAGAACCCCGTCCCCCTGGTTCTAGGCGGCCCCAGAGAACACTGGCCTTTTAGCATCCTCGCCTTCCCAGGGAAGGAGACTTTGGTCATTGAATGACCAAAGAGCCAAAGGAAGTGAGAACTGATGGTCAGGGGGTTTTTCAGGGACCTCCTAGGTCTTTCTCTTCCCCCACCCTTACCTCCCATCACTATTATGTATGTTCCCTTGAGCATCTCTGGTCTCTTCTTGGGTTTCTAGATGCCCTCCCCAAGCCTTCCCTCTCAGCCTGGCCTGGCCCAGAGGTAGCCTCAGGATGCAACATAACCCTCCTGTGCTGGGGGCCCTCCTGGGCTACTAGGATTGTTCTGTACAAAGAGGGAGATGAGAAAATCCTGCCGAGTGTGGATGCTACTCGTGATGGGGCCCATTTCTTCTTGTCTCATGTGACCCCCAAAGACTCTGGCATTTACAAGTGCAGCTACCAGCTGGGCACCAGTGGAAGTTTCTGGATACAACACAGTGACCCCCTGCAGTTTATAGTGAGAGGTGAGAGGAAGAAGCCCATGTGACCCATTGGAGGTGCCAACAACCATTTCCTCCCTTATCCCCTACAAGGAAATAAAGCCATGTCCTTGGATCTAGCCAAGATACATGGGGAAAGAGACAACAGAGATGTTGACACTGTCCTCAATTGCAGGCCCATGAAGACCAAAGGTATGAGCTGGGACATGAGGCTTCCCCCCATACTTCCCTGTGACCCACATATTTCTCTACAGAACATCATTTGTGCTGATGGCGATGGATGTCTGCTGAGGGAGATGAGAGGAGAAAATGCAGGGGCAATTGCAGGAAGAAGGGGAGTTTCCTCAGAACAGTGATTTATGAAGATCTTTCTCTCTCCACCCCCCTAGATTCAGAGCCCAGTAACACCATCATTATCGCCCTTATCTGTGTTTCCTTCCTCCTCCTCCTCCTCTGCCTCCTCCTGCTGACTTTACTGTGCCTTGGATCCATCCCTATGGGTGAGTCAGAATGAAACCCCTTAATGTCTTAAGGAATAGAGATGGGTAAGGACCGGATCTCCATCTCATCCTTTGAGATCATCCCAGAATTTGCTTCTTCCCTTCTCATTTCTCTCTCACCAGGCTCTTTGCAAGGAGAAAGCCCTAGGAGGTAAGGAGACGCACCTCCTTTTCCCATAGTCCCCTGTTCTTTCTTTCCCGTGTAACCCTGGAGTCCCTGAACTGGACAGAACCTGTGATAAGATGTTTTTGTTTTATTTTCCTAAGGGCTCCCAGGTTGAACTCTCTCACATCCCATTTCCTCTCTTTCCCCTTACTACAGATTGCTCTGTTGCCCTTGTCTTCCTTGGAGTAACTGCCTTTCCCATCAGCCTGAGGCTCACAGAGAGGAAGCCCAATGTAAGTTATCTGGGCAGGGGGGGAGTATGATGATGGGAAGGGGACTGGGAGAATGATGGAAGACTGGGAGACTGGGAGAATGATGGAAGCTTCTTTCCACCTCAGATGCAGAAGTGGCCAAGGAGACATCAAGGGAGCCATTGGTGAGTTAGCACCATCCCGTCCTCCACCCGAAGAAGCCTATTACAACCTTGCCCCTAACCTTTCCCAAGAGGTTCCAGGTCCATGGTTGGACAACTTAATTGCTTATCATTTTTTCCTTCCAGTCACGTGGGGCATCAGAACTGGGCATCCCTTAACTAATTGGGATAATTTGTTAAATATTTCAGTCATTGTACTTCAATAGCCTTCATTTCCTTTATCATTGTATAGAATTCACTTCACATAATTAAAGGAATTAGACTGAGAAGGCATCCATAGCTTTCACCAGACAGGCTGTCAAAGTTTTGATGACCCCCAAATAGATTAAGAACTCCTGCTCCAATGCCATTCACTGTTCCATCAGCCTTGTATTTCTCCTTCAGGCCTCCATGGCTGAAGACCCCCAGGGAGTGACCTATGCTCAGCTGAATATAAATACCTTGAATGAGAAGAAAACTGAGCCCCTCAGAGACAGCCACTGAGCCCAGGGACCAAGGATTTGAGCACCTTTCATGGAAGAAATTCTCTCCCATGCTCTCCACTCCCATCCCCCCTTGTCACATCTCCTCTCCTTTCCCTCACCTTGATTTCATCTGTTCTCTAGTTCATCTTCCCCAGGTTTCCATTATTAAGGATCCATGATGCATGTATGGATGTATGGACGTGTGTATGGATGGATGGATGAATGGATGGATGAATATGGATAAGGATATATCACACTTGCCTGTGTTACTTTAAAAATGCCCTGTTCTTTCTTGTGAATATTCTTCTATTCCCTTCTTTGTATTTTAAAAAAAGGTAAGAATGGATCCTCTTTTTTAACATGACTATTATTGTTACTCCTGCCTATATCCCAGACACCACCAAATTAAAAAAGAAACTTGTACCAAATAAACAGATTTATGTAGAATATATTCAGATGGTCTTCATGTTCAAAAATACTTATAAATCTGCACTTGGTGTCCATTACTTCTCAGTCAAAAGTTGGATTCCATGCTTCATCAGGGGGTCTCGAGGCATGCTTAGTCATGACATTGTTCAGGGCTCTTCAGATTTTCAAAGTTGTTTTTCTTTTCATTACTGTTTCCCTTGTATAAGTTATTCTCCTGCTTCTGCTTCCTTCCCACTTCATCAGTTCATATTACCCAGCATCCTCTGCAATAATTTCATTTGCATTTTCATATAGTGCAACATCATTCCATCATGTTAATTGACCACAATTGGCACAGTCATTCTCCAAATATTCTCTAACAGATGATCTAGGACACTTCCTTATATTTGTTTTATTTTTTAATTCCTTTTTATTCCCACGTCAGGATAGCTTTGCTATCCCATATTTCTCCCTTGCTCTGATCCTTCTCCTAAACCAACTCTACCCTCATCCTTGTTTGTTTTTCAATTAAGTTACCTGTATAGAAATGATAATTTAACTCATTGGGGCTGATATGGACCCTGAGAAACAGGTGGCATAGAAGGGTAAAAGAAAAGGGCCATGGTTACAGCACTGGTGAGATGCAAGAATGTTCAGGCAAAGGAGTCTATTTAAATGGAGAGATAGGCATGAATTTTAGCTGAGCCAGACTGGAGGCAACAAAGTGGACAATTGAAAAGCATATTACCAAGCAATTTTGGAAGTCTATGTGTGCAGCAGAGGAGTTTGTCATAGTCTATGAGACCATGGGGAACACTTCTACCCAGCAGATGTTGTGAGATCACTGGCCCAAGTGGGAGCAACAAGAAAACATGATTAGAAGATAAGCTTCAAAACTACAGGAACACTCTCCTGCTCCTTCTCTTGGGGATTCAGCCATGTTGGCCACCCCACCCACACAGACATATTTCAGTTCCCAACACAGTGCAAGAGAATGGGTGAATGTAAACCACACTTTAGGCTACTTCCCCATAGGGAGGCTACTACTTCTAAGTAACAGGCATAGTTCATGGGTCTGTACTCCCTACTCTGACAGCTCATGAGCCCCTATAGGTATCATTTCTCTCTAACAATTGACTACTAGAAAAAATAAGCTAAAAGAAAAGGGGTTTTCTCAGATGACCTACCAGGAACAATAATTGTAGACAATTTTCCTCTTATCCCTAAGGAACACTTTCCAACAAACACATGCCAGACCAATGGGAATAAGGGGCACAGAATTCGAGTTGAATGGAAGAGATCACCCATGTAGAGAGCACCCATGTAGAATAGCCAAGGCTATTCACTCCTCTGATAGAGGCTGGCCACCAAGGTTTGATCAGCCATTCTAAGAGTACATTGATTAGGTTCTCCTACCTCTCACGGAAGCAATAACAGATCATTTTTGCAGACTCCATGTATTCTCAGAGTACAGGTTCTTCTGGATAGAAAAGTCAGAGAGCACAGAACATCATTAGCTTCAATAACATTATATAGCATATGAAAACATAAGCAACAAAGAAATAAAATTGCACTGAAATCAAGAGAGGAAAATAAGTGTATATTCATGAGAAAGGAGAAGTCCAGGCCCCTGCCTGTGGGAGCTATAGTTTGGTTCTCAGCCTTGATTACACAGATGGTAAGATGGATGTGGCATCCTCTTCTGGTCATGATGATGGCCAAATCTCTTGGACAGAGTTTCCTTCTCATCAGGATCCTGCTCATGTCAAAGTGCCTAAGTTTAGTCTAGATTATTATAAACCTGTGGTGAACCTTGGACTGTAGTCTTACACATTCCATCAATTGCTTCTCAGGACAACCTCCCATATGGCTGTAGGTAGAACCATAGTAGGAACTCAATAAGTGTTTATTGACTAGTTAGCAACCTTTAATGACAGCTGGCTTCTAGTGAAGTAAAATAATTAAGCAAAACTAACAATACGGTTACCTAATCTAAAAATAAATGACATCCCACAATCTACCATTCTCTTCTGTACTGAAAACAATAAAACTATTCTATTTTATGCACTATTTTTATCATAAAAGTAATTTCTTATTTTCCAGTTACATATAAAGATAGGTTGCAACATTGTTCCCCTAGAACAGCCTGTTTAATTGATTTTTTCCAGTTACATGTAAAGGCAGTTTTCAACATTCATTTTTATAAGATTTAGAGTTCCAAAATTTTCTCCCTCCTTCCCTTTCCTCCCCCTTCCATAAGACAGCAACCAAGCTAATATAGGTTATATATGTACAATCCCCAAGTGCTCTTTTTTTTAAGTCTGTGTTCAATCAATATCACTTCTTTCTCTGGAGGTGGAGAGCATGCTTCATCATTAGCCCAGATTGTCTTGGATCATTGTATTGCTGAGAGTAGTTAAATCATTAACAATTGCTCATAGAACAATACTGCTGTCACTGTGCACAACGTCCTCCCGGCTCTGCTCACTTCACTATACATCAGTTTATATGAGTCTTTCCAGAGCAACATTTGATTTTTTTATAAGATTTCTAGTACCAAATATTTCTCCTACCCTCCCATCTTTCCTCCCTCTCCAAGACAGTAAGAAATTTGATGTAGCTTAAACATACACAATCACATTAAACATATTTCTTCATTAATCATATTGTTAAAAAGAAATCAGGGGCAGCTAGGTGGCGCAGTGGATAGAGCACCGGCCCTGGAGTCAGGAGTACCTGAGTTCAAATCCGGCCTCAGACACTTAACACTTACTAGCTGTGTGACCCTGGGCAAGTCACTTAACCCCAATTGCCTCACTTAAAAAAAAAAAAAAGAAATCAGAACAAAAGGGGGAAACCTCAAATAATAATAATAAAGAAAAGTAGAAGCAGTGTGGTTTGATTTGAATTCAGATTCCACAGTTCTTTTTTCTGGATGTGGAGGACATAGTCCATCATAAGACCTTTGGAATTTTCTTAGATCATTGTATTGCTGGGAAGAACTAAGTCAATCACAGTTGATCATCACACAATGTTGCTGTTACCGTGTACAATGTTCTCCTGGTTCTGCTCACTTCACTCAGCATCAATCAACTTAAGTCTCTCCAGGTTTTTCTGAAATTTGCCTGCTCATCATTTCTTACAGCACAATAGTATTCTATTACATTCATATACCACTTGTTCAGCCATTCCCCAGTTGATGAACATTCCTTTGATTTCAAATTTTTGTCACCATAAAGAGAGCTGCTGTAAATATTTTTGTACATGTGGATCCTTTTCCCTTTTTCGTGATCTCTTTGAGATACAGACCTTGTAGAGGTATTACTGGGTCAAAGGGTATGCACAGCACTGTAGCCCTTTGAGCCTAGTTGCAAATTGCTCTCCAAAATGGTTGGAACAGTTCACAACTACACCAACAACGCATTAGTGTTCCAATTTTTCCACAGCTTCTCCAACATTTATTATGTTCCTTTTTTTTGTCATATTATTCAATCTGATAGGTGTGAGCTGGTACCTCAGAGTTGTTTTAACTTGCATTTCTCTAATCAATACTGATTTAGAGCTTTTTTTATATATGACAAAGATAGTTTTTATTTCTTCATCTGAAAACTTCATATCTTTTGACGATTTCTCAATTGGGGAATGATTTGCATTTTATAAATTTGATTTTGTTCCTTATATATTTTAGAAATGAGACCTTTATCAGAAACACTGGTGGTGAACATCATTTCCCAGCTTTCTGCTTCCCTTCTAATTTTGGCTACATTGCTTCTGTTTATACAAAAGCTTTTTAATTTAATGTAATCAAAATGATTCATTTTTCATTTCATAATATTCTCTATCACTTGTTTGGTCATAAATTCTTCTCCTCTCCACAGATCTGAGAGGTAAACTATTCCTTCCTCACCTAATTTATCTACAGTATCACCATTTATGTATAAATCATGTACCCATTTTGGTGTACAGTGGGTAGCTTGTATAGAAGAACTTTGGAGTTACCACCAGAAAATAGCAAATTTGTGATAGAACAGAATCAGTAAAATGTGTGCCTTTGTCAGAATCAATGCAGGCTGGTGGGGCCAAAGAGAGGGACTATTTCTTTGGGAATTTTGGCAACAAATGTAGATGTGGCTCAGAGACACAGGGTCTAGAAAGGTAAAGTCTTCAGATTCCAGCGTCCTTTCCCCTCCCCTACACCATCAGTCCTCTATATCTCTCTGATCTGTACCCCTTTGAGAGGGCCTGTAACTATTCTCATTTTGCCCCTCTATATCTCTCTGAAAAGGCCTATAACTATTTTGACTCTGCCTCTCTGTATTCCCCTGAAAAGATCTATATCTATTTTGATTCTGCCTCTCTGTACTTCTCTGAGAGAAACTATATCTGTTTAGATTCAGTTCCCTTTGCATAGTCCTACAGTAGTACTGCATTATGTGCCCCTGTCTATTGCAGTAAGAACAAAATCTAGGGGGTTGATAGTGATTCTCAACTGCCTGGCCTCGCTGCCTCATGGTTTCCTGTACTGGAGCTAAAAATCCCTTCTCTGTTCCTTTCTTCCCTCTCATTTCCTTCATACATACATACACACACACACACACACACACACACACACATTTCTTTAATTCTGTCAGTACTCAGGGCATTCCAACCTGGGCACTGCCTTTCAAAATATTTCCTTATTTCTGGCTAGGACTGGGGCACAAAATGGAAACAGATAAAATGGGCATCTCTAGCATCTAATGGATCTAGTCTAGCATATGGTCTGGCACTCTTACACAGTCTGTCATAGAATCTATTCGGTCTTTCATTAGGTTCTTGAACTGTATCTATAAATGTTTGCCAGATATCAGTCTTACAAGCACAGGATTCCATTGCCTTCAACAAAGTTTCCCTTGTTTCCTGCAACTTAACAAAATGCTCAGGGATATTGGGGTCCCAGTTAGGTTATTCTAAAGGCCAACAAATAGCAACTTTTCCTGATGTTTCTATGGCTATTATATCAACTCTTTTTCCTGGTGATAATATTGTTTCCATGAGATCAGTAACATCATTCCAAGTGGTCTGATATCCTCTGAAAATTACTGTAAACTGGTGGATAACAGCCGTGGGATCCTCATCAAATTTAGGAATATGTTGTTTCCATGAACTCAAATCTTTGGGCCAAAATGGTGTATATTGTCTGAGCTTTACTGCATTACCCTTTCAATCAAGGGTGAGGATCTCTTGAAGGGGAAGAATTTTGATCTTCTCTGTCTCCTCTATAGGTGAATCTTCTCTTTTTTTTTTTTCTTTTCTTGGTTGGCATGGAGGAAACAGAGGGAGAGGGAATAGGAGTTGGGTCCTGTAACAGTTAATTTTCTTTTTAAATTTTTTTTTGGTTGGTTCATTTGGCATTTCAGTCTGAGAGACAGGTTTGCATTCAAGCTCAGGCTTGGATTCCCTCTCTTTCAATTCCTTGCTCGCCATATTCCAGAGATCCCAATAAGTTAAATATTTGGGGGAATTAAAGAGCAGGATCAATTGCAGATTTTTCAATGTTAAGGGATTAAAAGATCCATTTTCTAACCATTGGTTCTCTAGTGATCTAAAATATTTTTTATGCCACATAAAACACAGTTTGATGAAGCTTACTTTTTTCATGCCTGCCTGAATCAGTATCTAATAAGAATCCCATGCTGTGATTATTCTTTCTAGGAGAGATCCCTGTATTATATGGTAGGTTTTGGTATTTTTAGTCTCCCTGCTATTTTCAGTCTCTCTGGTATTATTGGTCACCTTTTTGTAATTCAAAAATTTCCTTACCATAACACAAAGAAAAGTAAAAATAAAAATAGGAATAGAATATACAAATTCAAATGCACCAAGGGTAAGCAAGATCTCAATTTTTGCTTGTGTGAAAAGCCAGACTAAAGTATTTAAGAGATCCATTCAAAAGTTTAAAGGGACAGACATGGAAATAGGGGAAAATTTCTTACCCAACTGGAATATCAGATCAATGAGTTCAGCATTCCACTTCGTGACTCGCCAAAACTGTGATGAATAAAACCTAATGTGCGCCTTACCTGCCCCCTCCCCAGTGTGTGTGTTGGGGGGGGGGACTAGCTAAGATTTACTGATAAATTCAGCAACAGTTTAGGCTTTTAAGTATTTATTAAAGTATATTAGAAGTTAGTAAAAAAAGAAAAAGAAGTTAGTAAAGAGAGTGAGCACAGGTCTCTGAAAGAATGGAAAAACCTAGCTCAGATCTATGCGGGATAGATAGAGAGAAAAACCAGCCTTCACCTAGCAGCTCACACTTCCAAAAAGACAGAGTCCCAGCTGGTTCTCCCAGAAGCCCCTTGTGGAACCAGAAACCAGGCAGTCACCACACACAGCTCTAAGCTAATTGGCTGGTCCATTGATTGACATGACTTACAGGCAGTTCTATGAATAGAGGCAACTTCCAGAATGCCAGTCTGACCTTAGAAAAAGGTCATCTCACGATGTCTTTCTTGGCATGGAGTGGCACCCTGGTTCTCACAAAGGGAAAGAATTTAAAGCTATATCTAGAATATTGGATAATATAAATATTATAGATCCCGGCTGATTATTCCTATAAAAAGAAACAGAATACATATTTCTCAGTTACATATAGCATTTTTAAAAGACTTGTATAATGTGAGAGCCAAAATTTCTCATAAATATGCCATGAAACAAAAATAACAAGTGCAGTCCAATACTGAACACAACACAATAAAATTATTCTCAAGAAATTATATTTAAGGAAGGTATTCAAACATGAGGAGAACCAAAATTTTAACCTTAAAAATTGGTGTTTCAAAAGAGAAACCAAAGAAATTAATAAAATAAATAAGCAAATAGTTGATCAATTACTAAAAGGAAATGATAATAATGTGACAAAAATTCTAAACTTTTTAGACAAACCCAAGGAAGTCCTTACAAGCAAATATGGATATGTAAACACCTCCATCAGTGAAACAGTGAATGAAAATATTAACCAATTGGTCATCTAACAAAACCTAGAAAATTACAAAGTTTAAAAAGCCTATTCACACAAAATAGAAATTCTGAAAATCTTAAAATAAAACAAACAATTAAAAAATGAACTTTTAAAAACTAAGAACCTTTGACAATTATTAAAGTAAGTTAACTTTTAGCTGCCCTGATTGGAAAAGTCATAAATATCAGATTATAAATATTATAAGGAAAAGAAGGGTAACAACAAAAATGAAAAGAGACAATGGAAATTATTGGAAAGAATTTTAGCTATATGCTAGCAAAAGTATAGGAAATAATATTGATGAATAGCTTCAAAAATGTTAAATATCCAGATTATCAGAAAAAGAAATAAATGAGACTAATGACTAAAAATGAGGAAATGCAAGGTCTAAGTAAAGTCATGGAATGATTGTATAAACAGATGCAGAGGGAAGAAGGCAGAATTAGCAGAACAGTACAGTTTTTGAAAACTGAACAATTTTGAGGACATTTATAAACCAGTGATTAATGATATATACAAAATCAGGGGAAAATTTTGTACAAAGACAACCTCACTGTAAAACAAACAAATTATGTAACTATAAGAACTCTGATGAACACAGTGACCATCCACAATTCCTGACGATGGATTGATGATGAAACTTACTACGTATGCCCTGATAAAGAAGAATTGGATATTGGGCTTAAGCATATCTATATATCTAAATCTATACCTATATCTTTAGCTACATATAGATTGATCTATATACAGCCAGTTAGGGATTTGTTTTTCATAACTACTCATGTATTCATGTTTCTTATAGGGAATTTGCTTTTATTTTCCTTTTTTCTCTTCAAAATAGTGTGGATGCTAGGTTTATATCCAAAGACATCCCAAAAAGAGAAAAAGATCTATTGGTAGAAAAATATTTATAGCTGCTCTTTTTGTGGTGGCTAAGAATTGTTAATCAAAGGATTGCACATCAATTGGGGAATGGCTAAATAAGCTGTGGTATGTGATTATGATGGAATACTACTGTGCTATAAGAAACAGCAAACAGAACAATTTCAGAGAGGCCTGAAAAGACTTAAATGAACTGATGTGTACTGAAGTGAGCTGAACCAGAAGAACATTATGCACAATGACAACAATATTGTTTGATGAAGATCTGTGAATGACCTAACTATTCTCAGAAATACAATAATCCAAGACAGTGCCAAAGGACTAATAACAAAGCTTACTGTCCACCTCCAAAGAAAGAGCTGATATT
Source organism: Dromiciops gliroides (assembly GCF_019393635.1). Lineage (NCBI taxonomy): Eukaryota > Metazoa > Chordata > Mammalia > Microbiotheria > Microbiotheriidae > Dromiciops > Dromiciops gliroides. The sequence goes on along the minus strand of NC_057863.1, from coordinate 658,971,154 downwards.
GATGGAACACAGACTGAATTATACTATTTATTACTTTCCCTCATTTTTTTCTTTTTTCAAGTTTTCTTGTACAAAATGACTAATATGGTCATGTGTTACATAATTGTACACGTATAACCTTATCTGATTGCTTACTGCCTCAGGGAGGGAAGAAGCAATAAGATTTGGAACTCAAAACTTTAAGTAGAAATGTTTATTATTTATTTTACATAGTGTAGAAATGAGAATAGATTTAATTTGTTAATACAGAAGAGGACCCTATAGGTTGTGGGATGTCATTTGTACTTTCATATGAGATCAATGTAATGTTAGTTTTGCTTAATTACTTTACTTCAGTACAAGGGAACTGTCACTGAAGGATGGTAACCAATCAACCAATCAACATTTATTAAGTTCTTATTATGGTACTTAGTAAGCTACATGATGTATCCTTGGAATTTCCTACCTAAAGATATATGGGAAGTTGGGGCGGCTAGGTGGTGCAGTGGATAAAGCACCGGCCCTGGATTCAGGAGTTCCTGAGTTCAAATCCGGTCTCAGACACTTGACACTTACTAGCTGTGTGACCCTGGGCAAGTCACTTAACCCCATTGCCCCGTTTAAAAACAAAAAACAAAACAAACAAAAAGATATATGGGAAGTTGTCCTGAGAAGCAATTGATAAAATGCATAAGATTATGGTCCAAGATTCACCACGGGTTTACAATAATCTAAGTCTAAACATAGGGACTATGACATGAGAAAGAGCATGGTGAGAAGGAAGCTCTGTTTTAGAGATTTTGCCATAATAATGACAAGAAGAGGATGCTACATCCACGCTATAACCTGTGTAATCAAGGCTGAGAACCAAACCACAGCTCCTACAGGCAGAGGCCTGGGCTTCCCCTTTCTGATGGGTCTACACTAATCTTCCTCTCCTGATTTCAGAAAAAAAAAGTTTCTTATGTTGCTTATGTTTTCATGTGCTATATGTAAGGTTCTAAAATTCTAGCTATACTGTCTAAAATAACTAATGAGTGGTCACCAATAAATTAGAAGCTTTAGCAAGAGTTAGACTTTGAAGCATTCATTAAGGAGAATAAAATTTTGGTGAAAAGAGAGAGAAATAGGCCTAGATGCAGGAAGCCCGCATTTCTGCTCCACTCTCCACAAGAGTCCTGACAAAAAAGAGAGACTGAGGGAGCCAGCCTCACCCCTTCTTCCTACCACAAGCCTCCTGTGCAACTGGGAATATCCCATCCACACGCACACACACAGCTCCAAGCTAATTGGCTGGTAGCTTTGATAGACAGTACCCATGAGCAAACATCACTTCCTGACACCTAGGAAAGCCACATGGCTTACCCTCAGACGTTATTGAAGCTGATGATGCTCTGAACTCCCTGGACCCTGAACCCTGAAAATATGGGCATTCTGGAGAAAATCATCTTGGTGTCCTTGATTCAGCAAGTGGTATAAGTACCTAATCAGTGGACTTTTGGATAAACTGATCAAACCTTGGAGGCCAGCCAGGATCAAAAGAGAGTGAATAGCCTTGACCACAAATGCTCTCTACATGGGTGCCTCTCTACCATTCAACTAATTCTGTGCCCATTCTTCCCACTAATCTGCTATGTGTTTGTTGGAAAGTGTTCCTTAGGGATAAGAGGGAAATTGTCTACACTTCCTGTGCCTGATAAGTCATCTGAGAAAATCCTTTCTTTTAGCTTATTTTTTCTACTAGTCAACTGTTTGAGGGGAAGGAAACCCATAGGGGCTCGTGGAGCTGTCATAGCAGGAAGTATAGACCCATGAACCATGCCTGTCACTTAGAAGTAGTAGCCTCCCTCTGGGGAAGTAGCCCAAAGTGTGAGTCCCATTCACACATACTCCTGCACTGTGATGGGAACTGAAATATGTCTCTGAGGGTGGGGTGGTCAGCATGACTGAATCCCTAAGAGCAGGAGCAGGAGAGTGTTCCTGTAGTTTTTGAAGCTGATAGTCTAATCATGTTTTCTTGTTGCTCCCACTGGGGACAGTGATCTCACAGCATCTGCTGGATGGATGTGTTCCCCATAGTCTCATAGTCTGTGACAAACTCCTCTGCTGCACACATAGACTTCCAAAACTGCTTGGTAAGATGCTACTCAACTTTAGACTTTGCTGCCTCTAATGGCTGGCTCAGCTGAAATTCAAGCTTATCTCTGTCTAAATCTCTCCATCCAAGCATCCTTCCATCTCCCCAGCCCTGTCACTATGGCCCTCTTCTCTTACTCCTCTATGCTGCCTCCTTCTCAGGGTCCACATCAGCCCCCCTGAGTTCAATTATCATTTCTATATAAGTAACTTAATTGGAAAATAATCAAGAATGAGGGTGGAGTTAGTTAAGGGTGAGGATTGGAGCAAGGGGAAGATACTGAAAAGCAAACCTAACTTCAAAATCCTGTAGAGGGAATGAAAATGGAAGGGGGGAAGAATAAAAATCTAAGAAAGTGTCCTAGATTATCCTTTAGACAATTGTGGAATGGCTGCACCAATTGTGGTCAATTAATATGATGGAATGATATTGCACTATATGAAAATGCAAATGAAATTATTGCAGAGGATGCTGGGTAATATGAACTGATGAAGTGGGAAGGAAGCAGAAGCAGGAGAATAACTTATGCAAGGGAAACAGTAATGAAAAGAAAAACAACTTTGAAAATCTGAAGAGCCCTGAACAATGTCATGACTAAGCATGCCTTTCGAGAATCCCTGATGAAGCATGGAATCCAACTTTTGACTGAGAAGTAATGAACACCAAGTGCAGATTTATAAAGTTTTTGAACATGAAGACCATCTAGGTTTATTCTACTTTAATTTGTTTATTTGGTACAAGTTTCTTTTTTTCAATTTTGTGGTGGCTGTGATATAGGCAGAGGGTAATGGTAATAGTTATGTTAAAAAGGGGGCATTTATACATATTTTTAAACAATACACAGAAGGTAATAGAAAAGAAGAACATATAACAGGTCATTAAAAAAACCCACAGAGAATTTACATATATATATATATATATATATGTGTGTGTGTGTGTGTGTGTGTATGTATATATGCATGCATACACACATACATATGTTTGTATATACATATATTACTATAAGGTATTTATACACACACACATATTGTGAAACTTTCTAAGTCGCAGGTTCAGGCAAAAAAAAAAAAAAAACCAAAGTCTCCAAGCCCCAGAAAATAGGTTTATTGAGAAAGGGTACCTGTCTCTCAGGTCTAGTACTCAAAGACCCCAACCCACAGGTCCCAAGGGCTTTTATACACAATCAAGGCTTAAGAGTATTTATACATTGCTATTTTTAGACAAGCTCCTTCCATTGCATCCACAAAACGCAATGATGTGAACAGTGGAGTCTACCATCTTCAAGTAAGTGACTTTTCCTCAAGCCCTGATTGGACAGTTCTGGCTCTGCAGTTACTTTCTTGGTTCCTGACCTTTAAGCTCATTGGTAGATATCTAACCACACAATAGGAATTCAAATGGAAGTTAATGGTTATTGGAAGATTTACTAGCTTCTTAGCTATACAGAAAAACAGGAATAAGCTTCAAGCACTTTACTTACTCTCATCTGGCTATCTTAATACTTACTTAACTCTAATTCAGTTAGTTTAATCTATGAAAGACTACCTTAATATGTCAAATTACAATCCTTTGTCTATATACTGATTATTATTATAGTTGATTCATTAATATCTATGGGGTAGAGAAAATCTCACTCACAAAATGTACATATTTTATAGAGAGAGACACAAATATATATGCATATGTAGGTATACATACACACATTTATATATGCATATATATTACTGTGGGTTGTGTGTGTGTGAATAGATATTTAAAGGAGTGAAAGATAAGAAAAGGGGTCATTTAGGTGGCACAGTGGATAAAGCACTGGCCCTGGATTCAGGAGGACCTGAGTTCAAATGCGTCCTCAGATACTTAACACTTAGTAGCAGTGTGACCTTGGGCAAGTCATTTAACCCTCATTGCCAAGAAAGAAAGAAAGAGAGGGAGGGAGGAAGGAAGGAAGGAAGGAAGGAAGGAAGGAAGGAAGGAAGGAAGGAAGGAAGGAAGGAAGGAAGGAAGGAAGGAAGGAAGGAAGGAAGGCAAGAAATGGAAATTTGCAGACTCATACACAACCTTCTTGTGCTTTTTGTGGAGCATAAGGAAATTCTCTGATTTTTGATATGTGGTTGTATGTAGAAGTTCAAAATAATTAGAAAAATATAAAGACTCTTTCCTTTACCTCCTAGTGCAAAACAAATAAAGGCAACTGTGTGTAATATCAAATACCTTCCTGTACACAATAGTCTCCTGCCTCCATGTCTCTGTAGTGTGTGTCCCCCATGTGTGGAATCTTTCTTCCAATCTGTATCTTACTTTGCCTGGAATCCTTAAGAGCTCAGCTCCAATACACTCTAGTTCAGAAGGCATTTCCCTGGTCCCCACATCTGCCAGTGACTTCCCCATGGAGATGATTCTCCCCCTTCCTCTCTGTATGTATCTTATATGTTTCTCATCCTTGTACATGTACACACTTGTTTTGCACAAATCTAGAAATGAATAGCCCCAATAGGCATCATGGCTCATCAATAATGGAAGCCTGGGGAAGATGAACTAGAAAGCACATGAAATCAGGGTGAGGAAAAGGAGAGTAGATGGGAGAAGGGCAGATGGGATGGGAGAGGACAAGGGAGAATTTCTCCTGTGAAAGGTGCCCAAGCCCTCAGTCCCTGGACACAGTTGCATAGAGGGCGGACTCTGTGGCTGTCTGTGTGGGGTCAGTTTTCCTCTCATTCGAGGTATTTATGTTCAGCTGAGCATAGGTCACTCCCTGAGGGTCTTCAGCCATGGGGACCTGAAGGAGAAATACAAGGCTGATGGAACAGTGAATGACATTGGAGCAGGAGTCCTTAATCTATTTGGGGGTCGTGAAGGCTCTGACGGCCTGTCTGGTGAGAGCTCTGGATGCCTTCTCAGACTCATTCAATTACATGAAATAAACTACAAAAAATTATAAAGAAAACAATGGCTATTAAAGCACCGTGAATGAAATATTTAACAAGTTACCCCAATGAGTTAAGGGGCTCCCAGTTCAGAGGCCCTGCACTGGATAACCAGAAGGAAAAATTGGTAAGTGAAGTGATCCAACTCTGGGCCTAAAGCCTCTTGGAAAGGTTTGGGGCAAGGGTGTAACAGGCTCTTCCCAGTGCAGGACAGGATGGGGCTAACTCACCATCAGCTCCCTTGATCTCTCCTTGGCCACTTCTGCATCTGAGGCGGAAGGAAGCTTCCATCATTCCCACAGCTCCCAGGACCAGGGCTCCCCTCCACTATCATCTCTCTCTGACCCATTATCATAGCCCCTTGTTCCCCAGAAAACTTACACAGGGTTTCCTTTCTGCAGGCCTCAGGCTGAGGGGGAAGGGAGGTACTGCTAGGAAGACAAGAGCAACAGAGGCACCTGTAGTAGGGAGAAAGAGGAAATAGGTTAGAGGAGAGAGCTCAGCCCAGGAGGCTCTATGGACAACATCTCATCACCACAGTATAGATGGTCCAGGGTTCCATGGGAGAGAAGGAACAGGGGACTATGGGAAGAGGAGCCGAGTCTCCTTACCTGCTAGGGCTGTCTCCTTGTAAAGACCCTGGTGAGAGAGACATGGGAAGGGAAGAAGCAAGGTCAGGGAAGACCACAGAGGAGGACATGGAGGTGCCAGTCCTGACCCATCACTATTCCTTAAGACATGAAGGGGTTTCCCTCCGTCTCACCCATAGGAATGGATCCACGGCACAGCAAAGCCAGCAGGAGGAGGCAGAGGAGGAGGAGGAGGAAGGAAACACAGCTGAAGGTGATGAGGAGGGTGTTACTGGGCACTGTACCTGGGGGGGTGGAGAGAGAAGGATTTCTAAATCCTTATCCTTGGGGGACCCTGATCTTGTCCCTGAAATTGTCCCTGTATTTTCTCCTCTTATCTCCCTCCACAGCCACCTATCACCACCAAAAACTGACCATTTGGCACAAATATTGCTGAGGGAGGGCTTATCCCTGGGAATTAGGATGAGAAACTCAGAAACAAGATAGAGATATTCGGGTCACAGGGAAGTGTGGGGGGAAGCCTCATGGCCCAGTTCACACCATTGGTCTCCATGGGCCTGGTACTGAAGACAGTGACAAAGTCTCTGTTGTCTCTTCTCCTGTGTCTCCTGTCCACAGCCAAAGCCTTGCTGTCATTTCCTTATAGGGGAGACAAGAGGGAATGGTCATTGGCACCCTCCAGTGGGTGCCATGAGCTTCTTCCCCTCACCTATCACTATAAGCTCCAGGGGTCACTGTGCTGTGTCCAGAGACTTCCACTGGGGCCAAGCTGGTAGTGGCAGCTGTCAGTGCCAGAGTGCTTGGCTTTCCATTGAGACAAGGAGAACTGGGCTCCACCTTGAGCAGCATCCATGCTTGGTAGGATTTGTTCATCTCCCTCCTTGTACAGAACAAACCTAGTAGCCCATGAGGGCTCTCAGCACAGCAAGGTCATGTTGGCCCCCGAGGCCACCTCTGGACCAGGCCAGGCTGAGAGGAAAGGCTTGGGGAGTGCATCTAGAAACCCAAAAAGAGGCAAGAGATGCTCAAGACCCCCTTCCAGATCTGGGATGAGGGTGGGGAGAGCAAGAGCTCAGAGGACCCTGAGAAACTCCCTGAACAACAATTCTCTTCCTTTGGCTCTTTGGTCATTCCTTGCCCAAAGTCTCCTTCCCTGGGGAGGCGTGGATGCTAAACCTCAGATGTTCTCTTGGTCCATCTAGAAACAAGGAGGGGTCTCTCTCTTTGTCCCTTGAGCTTGGAGCAGAACCTGAGCTGGCCCATCCTTCCACCTTTGCTCTCTCCATCATTAGGGACCTTCAGCCCTTGTCACAACTTCTACCTGATGATGGTTAAAAGGACCTGGAAAAAGATATCTTCCCAGACTTTCTGGCCTGGCTCTAAGGCTTGAGTCTCAAAACTGGAATCTCTGCCTTGTGAACCTGGGCACACTCTCACCTGTCACCCAGATCTCCAGGACCTCACTGGGCTCAGACACCTGGGATGGAGCCATCCTCTTGTAGTAGACACAGCTGTAGTTTCCAGAATCCTGGGCCCTCACAGAGAGGAGGGGAAAGTCAGCTGACATCCCAGCTGGGCTCTGGCTCTGCAAGGTTTGAGGGGTCCCCTCTTTCATCAGAGTGAAGGTCACCCCCCAGAGGGATGACTGAGGGGGCTGCCGGCACTGGAGAATCACATGGGTCCCGGGATCCACCACAAGGCCCGGGAGGGCTGAGAGGGAAGGCTTGGGCAGAGATCCTGGGAGAGGAAGGAAATACCTCTGGGAGTCAGGATACCTGGGTCAAGGCCCTGTTCTGCCCCTGAGTCCCTGTATGACCTTGTTCCATTCACTGGCCTGACTGAACATCAGTTGTCTCCACTGTATGAGAGGGGTTGGACTGGAAGATCTCTCAGCCCTTTTGAGATGTACTTGGCTAGAAATCAGAAGACTTTCCCATTTGAGGGAGCTCACGCTGCCTCTGGCCTCAGGCCTTTGATGACTTTCAGAAGGGAAGACCATGCCTCTTCACTTTTCATTTTGGGTGGCACAGAGAGGCCCCAGGGCACAGCCTATAATGTGGGCTCAGATCATAGCCCAGGAGCGAGAAGGCTCAGGCTCATTTCCAGCTTTGTCACCCCGTTGTTTGTGACCTTGGACAAGTCCAGCCCTCTCCCTGGGCCTCACTTTGCTCATTGGTCATAGGAGAGTGTGTCCTTAAGCACCTCCAAGACCCCTTTCAGCTCTAGGGCTCTGGTACTCTTCTCCTAACCCTGGCCCAGTCCCCACCATCACTTTTCTTCCCAAGATTCTAGATCCGAGCAGAAATGCCTCAGGTCTTCCAAAACCACTGAGTCCTGCCAGGCCCTGGGGCAGAGCAGACTGTGCAGACACGTGCCCTTGTCTCTCTGAGGCCTGTGTGTCTGGGTAGAGAGCAGAGGGGTCACCCTCAGAGGCATTGTGGGGCCCACACACCCCCTCACCTGTCACCACCAGCTTCAGGGCCTCACTGGTCTTTGATCTTCTAGCAGAGGATCTCCTGTCCTTGTAAGTGCAGCTGTAGCTCCCAGCGTCCCGGGGTCTCAGAGAAGGGAGGGGGAAGCTAGTCCAGGGCTCTGCTGAGCTCTGGCGCTGTAGGGGCTCCTGGGTCCTGGTCTCCCACAGAGTGAAGGTCACCTCTTCAAGGGAAGGCAGCTTGGGCCGTGAGCACCAGAGAGTGATGTTGGACCCTGGGACCATCACAAGGCCAGGTTGGGCCCACAGTGTTGGCTTGGGGAGTAGTCCTGAGGAGAAAGGTTGTCAGAGCTCAAGGTCAGATGTCATTTCTAGGCCCCCTCCCCCAACCCCTCAGTAAGATGGGAAATCACAATCTTGCCTCTGTCTCTGTCTTGCCTGGGCCCACCTTGACCTGAGAGCACCCCCACTATCTTGGGGCTCAGACCTAAGTGCATGTGGAACAGGAGAAGGTCCCAGGGTCTCCTCCAGCCTCCCTGCAAACCCTCCCTTCAGAATTCCCAGGATTTTGTGCTGTCCCTGTAGCTAGGCAGGAGGGGGAGGGGCAATGAGGGGGAAGGAATTGGGGACTTTGGGGTTTTCCATCGGTAGTCACCAGGCACACTCAGCTCCAGGGCCTGGCTGGGGTGTGATGCTCTGTGGGGGGCCGTCTTCCTGTAGTAAATACAGCTGTAGCTGCCAGAGTCCTCGGCCCTCACAGAGGGAAGAGAGAAATCAGCCCGGGTCCCTGCAGGGCTCTGCAGCTGCAAAGGCTCCAGGCTCTTGGCCTCCAGGAGGGCAAAGGTGTAGTCCTGAGAGGGGGCCTGTGGTGACATGTGGCACGCGATGGTCACTGTTTTCCCCAGGGATACTATGGAGCCAGATGAGGCTGAAATGGAGGGTTTGGGGAAGGCTCCTGGGAAAAGGCAAAAGAAGGAAGTTGGGGGCCTGAGCTCTCACTCTCACTCTCACCCCGTAACACAGCCTAGCAGGGGGAGAGTGGGCAGGGGGTCCAAGGCCAGGCCCCTTAGCCCAGTCTTCTAGGTCTGTTCATGGCTGGAGCTCCTTCAGAAAGATGTTCGGGGCCCCGGGGAGGCTCTGAGGGCACAGACATATGGGAGGAGAAGGGAGATAGGAGGAGGGGGTCACCACCCCCACCTGCCCCTCTTCTTACCTCCAAGGGGCCCAGCTCTGCCCCCACAGCCTGGGCCTTCTGGACCAAGGCAGGATCCTAATGCGACATCTCTGGTGAATTCAGGCCTTTCTCTTAAACCGAGGTTTGCAAAGCTCTTTCCTCCCAATAACTCAAGGACTGGGGATTAGACAGAGACCCAGATTCCCAGTTCTGGACCCTACCCATTTCCCCCATTGCCATTGCTGCCAGACCCCTGTCCTGACCCCCCCATTCATCCCCCCAGTGAATCCAGAGCAGAGCAGGCAGAGCTGGGCATGTCCTGTGTGGGCAGGGGCTGGAGAGCAGGCAGGGGCCCCCTCTGGGCACCTCTGTGAGGAATGAGCTCTTTTCTGGTTCTCCTAACCTCACGAATCACCCCCCCATCAGATGCTTCCCGCTCAGTGATGGGAGAGCCCCAAAGGTTTGGGGAAGACTCCTTCCCTGCTGTCCTGGGGGGCTCACAGTCCCAGGGATCCCAGGGGTTTGAGCTCAAATGGCCTCATTAGATAATCCAGCCCCTGAGCTTCATGTCATGGAAGAGGGAACTCAGGTTCCCAGAAGGTCAGAGACTTTCCGATAGGAATGCAGCCAGGAGCGAGGGGGCAGGGGTTGGAACTTCCCACCCCAGGCTCCCACTCTCAAGCTACCTCCCCTTCCGCACTCTGCTTTCTAAGACAGGACAGATGCATAGGATCCTGGGCTGGTGGGAGGGGGCCCAATGTTAGCGTGGGTGCACTAGAGAGGTGTAGGCACCACGCTGGGAAGGCCAAAGACCAGGACATTGGCACTTGATACCATCAGGGCCAACATCCCGGAGCAGCCAGAATTGGGGCAGTTCTTGAAGTAAGAAAGTAAAGGATGAAGGTGGGAAAGGCATCCCAGACAAGGGGACCTGGGTGAGCAAAGGCAGAATGGTGGGACCTGATGGGTGGGGCTGTGGTTGTCTCTCTAGGCTAATGCAGTGTGGGCAGAAGGGAACAAGGGGCGACATAACTGGACAGGTCTGGTGTCGCCAGTTTGGGCCTGAGGGAAGACAGGAAATGTTTATCTGGGAAAAGTTTTCTCAGTAAGTGGCTGTGAGCCCCCTCTCCCAAAGGCTGCTGTGTATCCTCAGAGGGAGGAGCAGCCCAGATCTCCTGGCTGGGTCACCAGGGGCACTGGCCAGGAGGGGAAATATCCCTGGGTTTTGGAGTGAGAGACACGGGTTCAAATCCAGTCCCTGATGCTAAAGAGCTAGGTGACCTGCTCAAGTCTCCTTACTTGTCTCCAGGCCTCAATTTCCCCATCTCTAAAAGGAAACCTTGGTACATGTGCTCTCCTCCTCACAGGGTTATTGAGGAGAAAGATTTCAGAAACATATCTATGTGAGCTAAAGAGCTGTGAGCTCCCAGAGTCTGGGGAGGTGGGGGTATTAAGGGCGGGGGGACAGGTAGCAAAGCCTGAGGGATTTCGCTACTTGTAACTGGCTCTCCAGAGAGGATCTGGGGTTCATCTCTCAGGACTGGGAGGGTTCTATACCAGCACCTCCTCACCTGTCACCACCAGGGTCAGGGGTTCACTGAGCTCCGACCACCAGGGCCCCTGCCCAGAGCGGCAGCTGTAGCTTCTCGCATCTCTCACACCATCCACGTTCCTGAGCACAAACTCTGCCAGCTGCCAGGATGCATGTCTCTCTTCTCTGAGCTCTCCATCCTTCCACAGCTGGAACCGGTCACTCTCTAGTCGGCCCTGGCACCTGAGGGTCACATCTGCTCCACTGGGGACCACAGGACTCGGGACAGCCCAGAGGGTGGGCCTGGGGAGGGTGGCTGAGAAGGAAACAGAGTCCAGATTCCTAGGGATATCTCTAATCCCTATGTCTCTTTCACCTCCATATTCTGAATCTCCTCCCTGAGTCACCCCATTTATCATCACAATGTCCCCTGTTTCCTTCCCTCCCCATCCTGGGAGTAGCTATCAGGAAATATCTCGGACAAGGTAGGCAAAGAGGACAGTGGGATATTGGGGGCAGGACTCACCTGTCTGTGCCCCCATCACCCAGTGCAGACACAGTCCTGTAAGAGAGGCTCAGGTCATAGATGGCTCCCCTGCAGCCCACACTGACCCCATCCACAGCTCTCACCAAAGCCCCTGAACCTCTCATTCTACTTTGGCCAGAATATGAAGGAAGAGCCCTTTGAGCAAACACTAGGGTCTTCCTCCACCCAAGAAGTCTCATCTTTAGGGTTCCTCATTGTCCTTCAGAATCATCCAGCCAAGGGCCTTGTCTCATCCCTCCCTCCCCAGGCCTGACCCTGGAGACTCACCAATGGAGAGCAGGAATGTGACTGTGGTGCCCATGCTGGGTCTTCAGTTCTGTCCTGGGATGCCCAGCCTCAACTGTGCAGAGGGGAAAAGGTAGGAGGACTGAAGTGTGGCCCAGGATGTGGTAGCCACCCCTGCTGCCTTACACCCCGAAAGCCTGGCCTCACCATTTCCGCTCCTATACTAATGAACAACAGACGATGGCCCTTCAGGGCTTAGCTCTGAGGGGATCAGGGTGTCTTAAGATTTAGGGTTGCCTGACAAGGACCAGGGTCCCCCATGAAAGCTTCACCCTACAAGACAAATATTGGGCACAGGAGCCTAAGGCTCTGGGTCCAGAAGAATCAGCCTCAGACCCTGGGCTCAGTTGGGTTTTGAGATGTTCCATGTGTGCTCTTACTCCTGGTTCAGTCTCATCTCCTCCCTTGGGATGAATGACATGAACAACATCAAGAACAACAATACCATTGGCTAAAAAATAAAAAATTTAAAAAATACAAAAATTTAAAAAAAGGTTTTTTAAATAAAAAAAAAACCCAATACCATTGGCTATCATTTATCTGGTGCTTTCAGGCTGGTAAAGTATGTTACCAATATTATCTCATTTAATCCTCACAACAACACACACAGACAACAATGGATTCTACATTATACCTGTTTTACAGATGAGAAAACTGAGGCAGACAGAGATTAAGTGACCTACCCGTCTCACACAGCTAAGAAGTTTCTAAGGTAAGATTTGAACTCAGGTCTTCCTGACTTCAAATCAGTTGAAATCATGAACCTTGCTCCAGGTACCGTAGGAATTTGGTGCAGTGTGGGGGCACCCGACCCTCAGGTATTAGGCCTCGTTTACACCACAATGGCAGCTCCTTTCACCCCAGGAATGGCCATCCTTGGTGCTGGCTTCTCTAATTGCAGGTTAGTCAGGCATTGAACCTGCTTACAAAGTTATCCCTTCACAAGGAAGTCTCAGGAGCCCTTCAGGAGAACAGCTGCCAGTCCTGGGCTGCCCTGCACCTCATTACTCAGAGCTTCCCTGGCACAGAACCCCATGAATCAGGCAGCCTCCTGCCTAGACAAGACCCAGCTCCAACTCAGTTGCCATTGATTGTGCTTCTACTTTGTGACCTGCTCTATGTAGAGTGCTAGGAGTACAAAGAGGAAAAAAAACAATGTGACTGCCCTTGTGCAACTGACACTGCATTGGTGAGAACAAAACTACTTTGAAGTATACGTGTCAGTGTAAAATGTTTAGGCAAAGTGATTTGGGGTTGGAAGGCAGAGTTTTCTTCAATGGAAAATTGGTAGTGACAGAAGAGGGCTTCCCAAAGGCACAAAGGAAGAGGAGGGGAGAAAGGGCTGAGACATAGGAGGGGATTAAGTTGAAATAGATGAGCCTGAGAAAAGAGTCTGGTGATCAGAAAGAGACCTTTGACCTGGGCAGCCCATGGCTCAGAATCCTGAGTGGAGGCTTTAGATAGTAGATAGTCAGCCCTTCCCCTCAGCACAGAGTAACATTGACTTAATGTTTATTCCCTGTGGGTGGAGAAGGGGGATGAGAACACAAGTGTGATGGCAGGTCAGAGAGTCCCTGGTCTTGTCTGGGGCACAATTGATCATACACAATTATAATAATTATAATAATATATAATAATTATAATATGGCCAGGCTCTGAGCAAAATGCCGTGGATTCAGAGACAGGAAGTTTCCCAAGGAGTTTCCACTCTTTAGTGAGACAATATGTGCATAGGTTTCTGTTTCCATAAAATAAATACATACATAGTCAATATAGAATAAAAAGATGTGTGTGTATGTAAAACTTCACATGAGAGCTGTGGTGTGTAAGCAGGGTCTTAAATGAACGGAGGCTCCATGTGAGCAAAGGTTGGGGGAGTGAATTATAGACAAGACAAATGGTCCTAATAAGTATATGTCTCTATATACATGTAGATTTAAGTGGATACTTATATACACATACATGTACCTGCAGTACATGTGTATATGTAAATATATATAAGTAGATACACATTCCTATAGATATGTGTATCTACATACATATATGTGTATATCTACATATATTTTGCATATGTGTGTATTTATATATACATTTATATATCTATAGGTCACAGTCAATTTTCCCTCTAATGATCTGGTCATTTTAGTGAATGGAAGACTTGAGATATAAACAATGTGTTGAGACAGCCACCACAAACACCTCTGAGATCATAACCTGCATTGGAGAAGTAGTGTTGAAAACACACATACTGTGCCATGCTGCAGTCAGACCACACCCAGAGTACTGTGATCACTGGTGAGGATGATCCTGTAGGAGCAATGTGGATAAACTGGACAAGATCCCCTGTAGGCTGAGCTGAAGAAGTCATAACATCCTAGACCATAGATCTACTGATGGAAGGGAGCTTAGTGGTGATCTGTTCCAGTTCCCCATATCTTACAGTTAAAGAGGCTGTGAACCAGGGAATGTAAGTGACATGCTCAGTATTAGAAAATGGAAAACAATTTTATATGAGCATAGGTTAAAGAAAGAGCTACATTAAGCCTGGATAGTAAAAGACTGAGCCCTCCTTGGTATTTTTATTTTTGATATTTTCAGTAATAATTTTTAGATTTTTCTATCACCAGAATTTCTTCCAGCATATCTGAGGCATTTCCCCCTGTCAGAACATCTTCCCATAAAACTAATAATATTGTGAAAGGAGAAAAGGAGAAAACATAGTAAACCCAGTTAATACATTAAAGAAGTCTTAAAACATATTCAGTGTACTACACCCATGGAGTTTCTTTGTGCAGAGCAGTGGGTTACTGGTGTCTTCTCATCTTCTGTCAAGGACTATGCTTTCTCCTCAATTTGTCACCTTCAACAGGCAGTTTTCTGATGAAGAAATCAAAGCTATCTATTGCCATATGAAAAAAAATGCTCTAAATCACTACTGATCAGAGAAATGCAAATTAAAACAACTTTGAGGTCCCACATCACACCTATTCAATTGACTAATAAGACAAAAAAGGAAAATAATAAATGTTGGAGAAGCTGTGGAAAAATTGGAACACTAATGCATAGTTGGTGGATCTGTGAACTGATTCAACCATTCTGGGGAGCAATTAGGAAATATGCCCAAAAAGCTATGGGACTATTCATACCTTTTGACCCAGTGTTATCGCTGCTAGGTCTGTATCCCAAAGAGATAATAGAAGAGGGAAAAGGACCCATGTGTACAAAAATATTTATAGCTGCTCTTTTTGTGGTGGCAAAGAATTGGAAATTGAGCAGATGCCCATCAACTGGGAAATGACTAAACAAGTTGTGGTATATGAATGTAATGGAAAACTATTATGCTGTAAGAAATGATAAGCAGGTGGATTTCAAAAAAACCCTGGAAAGACATAAGAATTGATGCTGAGTGAAATGAGCAGAACCAAGAGAACATTGTACACAGTAACAATAGCATTGTGTGATGATCAGTAGTGATAGACTTAACTCTTCTTAGCAATACAATAATCCAAGAAAATTCCAAAGGACTCATGATGGAAAATGCTCTCCAGATCCAGAAAAACAAACTGTAGAATCTCTATGCAGATTGAACTATACAGTTTTGTTTGTTTGTTTTCTTTTCTGAGGTTTTCCCTTTTGTTTTGATTCTTCTTTCATAATATGACTAATGTATAACCCATATCTGATTGCTTGCAGTCTCAGGGAGGGGGGATTGGAGGGAGGCAAGAAGGGATTAAAAATTGGAATCCAAACTATAGGAAAATGGCTCATATATACAAAATTACTTATAGCAGCCCTTTTTGTAGTAGCAATGAATTGGAAGCTAAGACAGAACCTATCAATTAAGGAATGGCTAAACAAGTTATACGATGTGACTATACTGGAATGTGCTATAAAAATGGTGAAGGGGATAGATACAGAGAAAACTGGAAAGATTTGTATGATATAGACTGAAGTGAGCAGAAGCAGAAGAACAATTTGTACAATAACAGCATCATAAAGACAAACAACTTTGAAAGACTTTAGAACCTGGATCAATGTAATTGCCAGCCATGATTCCCGAGGACCAATGATGAAGCAAGTTATCTACTTTGACTTTTTTTTGCAGGGCAATGAGGGTTAAGTGACTTGCTCAAGGTCACACAGCTAGTAAGTGTCAAGTATATGAGGCTAGATTTGAACTCAGGTCCTCCTGAACCCAGGGCCAGTACTTTATCCACTGTGCTACCTAGCTGCCCCGAACTACTTTCAATACAGAGGGGATGATAAACTCAAGATGAAGAACCAGACATACATTTTTAGACATGGTCAAAGAGGGAATTTGTCTTGTTTGATATTGGTAAAAAGGTTTGGGTTCCTCCCCACAAACACACCTAATTGTGAGAGTCAAAATTGGATATATGGAGCATTAATCTTCCCCTTTTATACTTTCCCATATATACACCTCCCAGGCCAATAAGAAAAGGAGCCTCTGAGCTTTAGTTCATGAAGGATCAGGTTTTATTGCTTGGGAATTAATTCGACCACAAAGGTGAAACCAAATAAGGAAATAAGGAAGTAGAAATGCAGATAGTCTTAACACTAAACTTAGGATTTTCCATCATTAACTCACCAACCCAGTCAGTCTGTGGTAACTCAATAGTAGCCCATAACAGAGTACAAAACACATGCTCTGTCAGGTCCCCAGACACCACCAGCACACCGCCACCATGACTAAGTCAACTGCCAGAAAGCCCGAATTTCCATTCCTGCCATCACTTTAGAGTTGGCATTCCAGAAGTTCCTCGCATTTTCCTCCCCGAAAGGGGAGGTCCTTCAAAAGCTGCTCAGTTGCATGTGCAATCTCAGGGTGGGCCAGATGTAGCCCCTCTCAAATGATTCAGCTAAAACTTTCAATATTAATCTTTACCACAAATAATTTTTACCACATAATGAAGAGAAAGGTAGAAGCAAGGGAAAAAATGCTTATTCAGTGAAAAAAATGAAATGTTTTAAATTTTTAAAAAGTTTTCAAAAAGTTTGTCTGGGCCTCTGAGCAGCCCACTGGTTAGACTAACTTAGTCTAGGGCACCTTATCAAAAGTGAAATAAGGTTGACTTTAAGCCAACTAAAATAAATATGTAAAACAAATAAATAGATTGGGAAAAGTCCCGTCATCCTTGGGCTAATCTGGTAAAAGAGCCAGGGTTCTTCATAGAGTGAGCAGTAAAATCAAACTATATGAACTTTATTTTTAGTAAAACATATTCAGACAACCACTCCGGAGACATAAATACCCAAGTAAGAAAAATGAAAGGTTTGGAGGTAGGGACAGGAAATAGAACTTGGAATAAGTGGCTTTTTTCTCTCTTGGAAATGAAGTAGGTATCAATGATAGAGGGGCTTGGTTGGCAGAGGGAATCTGAACCTAGAGAAGCACCTTAGGAAGATAAGAATGTAGAAGACACAAATCCCACCAGCTGCCTTTCTCAGTTCAGAGAAGGAACAAAGAGAAAGCACAAGCCACCAGCTAGAGTGTCCTAGGCACTATGTGATCCTGAGCTCCTTTCCTACTGAAATTGGTTAGAATGTACACCCCTGAAAAATTTTTTAGTCCCTGCAAACTCCTATTCCTATTTCACTTCTGACACATATTCTGTCTTCTTACTGAAATTTGTAAACCTCCTGAGGGCAAGGTTGTGTCTCACTAATCTTTGTATCTCTCCCAATGCCTAACCCACAAACAGGAGCTCTCAAAAATGTTTGTTGTTGAGGGTAGAAATGAAAAATACATCTCATGTGATATCCGGAATACCTCAATCAATAAATTCATCAACAAGCAAAAAAAAGAAACATCCCATGTACCTATGATGGAAAGCGGGGGGGGGGGGGTTGTGAGGAAAGCTGGAGCATGTGCATAGGTGGGTAGCAGCATCAGCAGGATGAGAGAGATAGAGACAGAGATAAAGAGACAGTGGGAGAAATAGAAAGAGAAAGGGAGGAGAGACAGACAGACAGAAAAAGAGAGACACAATCTTCCCTGTACCAAACAAATCTGGGGTTTGATCTATGAGCGACTAAGGAAAACCCCATTTACTTTTAGGATTTGGGGTGTCTGAAGCTTATGCAGATGTGGTGGGAAAAGAAAAGGGTGGGAAAAGAAAAGACCAGCATCAAGAAGAAGCCTGTCCAGTGACCCTGGTGTGATGGGGACTGAAGGGGGGGCTACTCAGGTATCCTAAGGGTGGTTCAGCCCAAAGTCCAGGCCATCGTGAAGCTCCTACAGGCCTCAGGGGAGATTTATACTTAGTTGGTCCAAGTGAAATAGAAAGAAGGGGCCAACCCTACAGAAATACTGAACAAAGCTCCTCAGAGTGCAGTCTACCAATAACTTCCTAAAGATGAGAATTTATTAAGAACCTCTATCACTTTGGGCAGGACAAGACAGATACTTGGGACCCACAAACTGAAGCCTAAGAGTCTTGGTCCCTAAAGAATGAAAGGTCTCCTGGAGAGACCAGCTGTGACCTTGGGAAAGCACAATTCTAGGCACTGGGGTCAGGAGGGTTGATACAGGGTCCTTTGGGAAGATTGGAGCGACATGAACACGAGGCCATCCAGGCTTGTTGTTCCAGGGTTCAAAGCCTGGAAAGTGAGTCCAACTGCACTGGGGTCAATCTTCCATGGGGTGATGCTGTGTGGCCAAAGCCAGGTTTTTTATTGGCCATAAATCAATGCGGTAGGGGATTTGTAGGTCAAGGTCAGAGAGAATGCACTTGGTTTGCAGAACTCCACACGCAAGTGGACATCCCCAACAGGCACCATGGTTCCTCAATGATGGGGACCTGAGGAAGACAGAGGAGAGGTAAGACAAAGGAGAGCAATGGAAAGGAGAACTGAGGGAGAGGAGAGAGGAAGAGAGAAAAGAGGAGAAGGTGAAGATGCCTTTTCCAAAGGTTCCCAATGCCTCAGGGCATGTCCCTCATGCCAAGGACCCAGGGGTCTGGAATGTGGACTCTGTGGAGGTCTCCACACTGTTGCTTCCTATTCAAGGTCCTTATGTTCAGCTGATTACAGGTCACTCCCTGAGGGATCCACCACCCCCTAGCTACCAGGACCTAGACTGCCCATCACCATCCCCTCTGACTGCTCCAGAATCATGTCCCTTTCACTCCCAGGTAACTTACAAAGACTCTTTTCTTGATAGTCTCGGGGTATTGGAGAAGGCAGATACCCCAAGAAACCAAGGGCAGAAGAGGCACTTTTATGGAAAAAAGGATGACATAGGACAGGGGGAGAAAGCTCACTCTGGGAGGTTCTTGGATTATCTTCACCTCACCAGGGACTCTATCCAGGAAGGAAGGAATGGAGGGGACTATGAGAAGAGGAGCTGAGTCTCTCCCTTCTAGAGCTTTCTACCTGCAAGGTCCCTGGGAAAGAGAGATGGGAAGGGAAGCAAGAGGAGAGAGGATCCCCAGGAAGACATGAAGGTCCAGTCCTCTCCTACCTCCTTGTGCCTTCAGACCCCAAGGGGGTCACTCTCTGCTCCCACACTCACCCACAGGGATGGATCCATGGCAGAATTCCAGCAGGAGGAGGCAGAGGAGCAGGAAGAGGAAGGCGACACAGGTTAGGGTGACGATGAGGGTGTAACTGGGATCTGGGGCTGGGGGCGGGGGAGAGAGAGTTCTCATGAATGACTGCCCAGAGGGGACCCTCATCCTGCCTTTGCAGCTGACCCTTAACTTTGACCTCCCATCCTCCTCCACAGCCTCTCATCACCAGCAGCGTCCAACAGTTTGGCACAAATCCTATTCAGATGGGGGTCATCCCTTCAAATGAGGGGCAGAAAGCCAGGGACCAAGATAGGGAAGTGTGAGTCACAGGGAAATATGGGGGGGAAGCTTCACGTCCCAGCACATACCCTAGGTTCCTGTGGGCCTAGAATTGAGGACAATGTGAAAGTCTCTGTTATCTCTTATCCTGAGCCTCCTGGCCAGAGCCTAGGCCTTGGTTTCATTTCCTTGTAGGGGCTGATGGAGGGAGGGGTTGTTGGCACCCTACAGTGGGTCCCACGGGCTTCTTCTTCTCACCTCTCACTATTAGCTGCAGGGGGTCACTGTGCTGTGTCCGGAGACTTCCAATGGTGTCATACTGGTAGCAACAGCTGTAGTTGCCAGAGTGTTTGGGGGTCACTTGACTCAAGAAGAACAGGGCTCCATGTCTAGTGGTATCCGTGCTTGGCAGGATGTTCTCATCTCCTTCCTTGTACAGAACAAACCTGGTGTGTTGTGAGGGCCCCCAGCACAGGAGGGTCACATCCGACCCTGAGGCCACCTCTCGACCAGGCCAGGCTGAGAGGGAAGGCTTGGGAAGCTGATCTGGAAACCCAAATAGAGACCAGAGAATGTGAAGGCCTTTCACAGTTGGGATGGGGGGAGTGGGGAAGCAAGAGCTTGGAGGTCCCTGGAAAAGTCCCTGACCATTGGCTCCTCCTTCCTTTGGCTCTTTGGTCATTCCTTGGCCAAAATCTCCCTCCTTGGAGATGGGTAGAAGCTAAGCCTCAAATGTCCCCTGGATTGCTTAAGAACAGGGACGTTGTTCCTCTTCCATCCTTGTCTCGAGAGCTTGGAGTAGGACCTGAGCTGGCCTAGCCTTCCACTTTGTCTTTCCCCTTCCATAGGGGCCCCCAGCCCTTATGCCAACCTCTACCTCATGATGCTCAAAAGATCCCTCCGCAATTTTCCTCTTCAGGCTTCCTGGGCTGCCTCTCAGCCCTCACTCCCAACAAGGTACTTCATGCCTTGGGGCCTGGACACCCCCTCACCTGCCACCCAGATCTCCAGGACCTCACTGGGCTCAGACACCAGGGATGGAGCCATCCTCCCATAGTAGACACAGCTGTAGTTTCCAGCATCCTGGGCCCTCACAGACAGGAGGGGAAAGTCAGCTGAGGCCCCAGCTGGGCTCTGGCTCTGCAAGGGCTGGGGGGTCCCCACTTTCATCAGAGTGAAGGTCACCCCCCAGAGGGATGACGGAGGGGGCTGCCGGCACTGGAGAGTCACATGGGTCCCGGGCTCCACCACAAGGCCCGGGAGGGCTGAGAGGGAAGGCTTGGGCAGAGAGCCTGGGAGAGGAAGGACACGGGGCTGGGAGTCAGGACACCTGGGCCACGTCCCTTATCTGACCCTGAGCAGGGGCATCGGCTCATTCACTGGCCCTGTCTGAGCCTCAGTTGTCTCCTCTGTAAACAAAGGGGGTTGGACTAGAAGACCTTAGGCCTTTCCTGCTCCAGCAAACCAGGAATCTGCAGACACTTTCCCATTGGAGAGAGCTCATCCAACCTGTGGCCGCAGGCCTTGGATGACTCCTGGGAAAGACCATGAGCCCTCGCTTTGCATCTGGGGGGTCACACACAGGTCCAGGGCTCACCCTGAACCTTGGTTCAGATCACGGGCCAGAAGGCTCAGGCTTATTTAGAGACTCTGTCACTCACTTGTTGTGTGACCTTGGACAAGTCCCTCCCTCTCTCTGGGCCTCACTTTGCTCATTGGTCATGGGAGGGTGTGTCCTCCCAGGCCCCTTCCTCTCTGGGGCTCTAGGGCTCTTCTCCTAACCCCCAGCTCAGTCCCCACCACCACCTTTCTTCCCAAGATTCTAGATCACAATAGAAATGGATCCTCTCTTCCAAGACCCCAGAGTCCTGCCCAGGCCTGGGGCAGAGCTGGCTTTGTAGACATATGCCCTTGTCTCTGTGAGGCCTGTGTCTGGGTAGAGAGCAGAGGGGTCACACTCAGAGTCATTGTGGGGCCCAACCCCCCCTCACCTGACACGACCAGCTCCAGGGCGTCACTGGGCTCTGATCCTCTGGCAGAGGTTCTCCTGTCTCTATAAGCACAGCTGTAGCTCCCACGGTCCTCAGGTCTCACAGAAGAGAGGAGGAAGCTAGCCCAGGGCTCTGCTGAGCTCTGCTGCTGCAAGGCCTCCCGGGTCCCAGCCTTGCACAGAGTGAAAGTCACCTCTTCAAGGAAAGACAGCTTGGGCCGTGAGCACCAGAGGGTGAGGTTGGCCCCGGGGGCCACCATGGGGCCAGGCTGGGCCCATATTATGGGCTTGGGGAGTTTCCCTGAGGTAACAGAGAGACACCAAATGTCCAGGTCAGATGAGACATCAAGGCTTCCTGCCATACCTTCTTCCTAAGAAGGGCAACAGCAGTTCTGTTCTTGCTTTCCTGTCTGGGGCCTGCCTTGAGCTGGAAACACCCCCACTCCCCTGGGCCCAGACCCGAGTGCATGTGCAGCAGAAGGGGGTCCCTGGGGCTCCTCCATCTTCCCCACCAAACTATCCCTACAGAATTCCCAGGATTCTGTGCTATCCCCATAGCTCTGTGGGTGCCTATGTGGGGGATGGAATTGGGGATTTTGGGGGGGTTCCATGTCCAGTCACCAGACACTGTCAGCTCCAGGGTCTGGCTGGGATGTGACCCACTGTGGGGGACCATCTTCCTGTAGTAAATACAGCTGTAGCTCCCAGAGTCCTCGGCCCTCACAGATGGAAGCAAGAAAACAGCCCGGGTCCCTGCAGGGCTCTGCAGCTGCAAAGGCTCCAGGCTCTTGGCCTCCAGGAGGGCAAAGGTGTAGACTTGAGAGTGTGGCTGTTGTGACATGTGGCACGTGATGGTCACTGTTGTCCCCGGGGATGCTGGGGAACCGTGTGAGACTGAAATGGAGGGTTTGGGGAAGGCTCCTGAGAGAGAAGGAAGAAGAAAGTTAGGGGCCTGATCCCTCTCTCCAATCCCCCCCAAATCATGCCCCAAAACAGCTGAGAAGGGGGAGGGTCCCTGTGCAGACCCCATTGTCCTCTATTCTAGGCCTGGTCCTGTCTGGGTAACTGGGCTCCCAGGCCCCAGATGTTCTGGGCCCAGCAAGATTCTGAGAGCACAGAGTGATGGGAGGAGAAGGGACAAGGGCAGAGGAAGGTGCCTTCCCCACCTGCCCCTCTTCTCACCTCCTCCAAGGGGCCCAGCTCTGGTCCTTCAGCCTGGGATGCTGGGCCAAGGCAGGATCTAATGTAACATCTCTGGTGAATTCAGGCCTATTCTCTTACGCTTTGAGGTTCCAAAGCTCTTTCCTCCCCATAGCCGCATGACTGGGGGTTAGACCTAAATCCAGATGTCCAGCTCTGGGCCCTACCCACCTGCCCACACTGCCGTGTGCTGCCAGGCCCCTGTCCTGCCCCCCAGCCCCCCCTCAGTGACGCCAGAGCAGAGCTGGCAGAGCTGGGCGTGTCCTGGGTGGGCAGAGGCTAGAGAGGAGGAGGGGGCTCCCTCTGGGCGGCTCTGGGAGGAAATTGGTTTTTCTCGGCTTCTCCTTCCCTCATCCTTCACTCACCTATACAGGTGCCCCTGCTCCACAAAGGGGGAGCCTCAAAGACTTAGGGGAGACACCCCTGCTGCCCTCAGGGAGCTCACAGTCCCAGGGACCACAGGGCTTGAAGCTCCAATGGCCTCGTTAAATAATGTCATGGAAGAGGAACCCAAAGTCCACAGAAGGTCAGGACTTGGCCTCAGGCAGGCAGCTAGAAATGGGGGGAGGGGAGGCATTTGAAGCCCCTGCCCCCAGGCCACCAATCTCAGGGTCCCTCCCCCCGAGCAGGCTGCCTCCTAACACGGGCCAGATGGACAATGGCCTGGGGATGGTGGGAAGGGCCCCAGTGCTAGAATGTGCCAAGAAGAGAGGAACCATGGGAGACACAAGTGGACAGGGTGGATGTTCCCAGTTTGGCCCTTAGAGGAGACAGGAAACATTTATCCAGATAAAGTTTTCTCAGTAAGAGCCTGTGCCCCTTCCCCCAAACACTGCCGTGTGTCCTCTGAGGGAGGGGGAGCCCAGCTCTCCTGGGTGAGTCACCAGGGGACACTGACCTGATGGGAAAAGGGCCCTGGGTTTGGGGGTGGGAGACATGAGTTCACATCCAGGCCTTGACACTAAAGAACCTGTTGAACTGTTCATGTCACTTTACCTCCTCTCCAAGCCTCAGTTTACCCATCTTGAAAAGGAAAATCAGTGGACGTGTGCTGTCCTCCTTTCAGGATTATTGAGGAGAAAGATTTTTAGAACCTTATTTGCACCCCCAAAATGTGAGGTGGGGAATCAGGGTTTCCCAGGCCTAGGGAGGTGGGGGTGCTAAGGGGAGGCAGTCAGTAAAGCCTGAGGGTTTGCCCCACTTCTAGCTGACTCTGCAGAGGGATCTGGGGCTCATCTCTCAGCAGTGGCCTCCCTCCTACCAGGGATGGTTGTATACCAGCACCCCCTCACCTGTCAGCACAAGGACTAGGGGTTCACTGAGCTCTGACCACCAGGGCCCCTGCCCAGAGCGGCAGCTGTAGCTTCTCGCATCTCTCACACCATCCACGTTCCTGAGCACAAACTCTGCCAGCTGCCAGGACGCATTTCTCTCTTCTCTGAGCTCTCCATCCTTCCACAGCTGGAACCATTCACTCCCCAGGTGGCCCTGGCACCTGAGGGTCACATCGGCTCCCTGGGGGACCACAGGACTCGGGACAGCCCAGAGGGTGGGCCTGGGGAGGGTGGCTGAGAAGGAAACAGAGTCCAGGTTCCTCAGGATTTTTCTATCCCCCATGTCTCCATCTCCAGATTCCGAAGCCCCTCCCGGAGTCTCCCCATCCATTCATCACAATATCCCTGGTTTCCCTCCCTGCTTGTCCTCAGAACGATTGTCTGGATTGATGTGGTACAAGGAAGGGGAAGAGGGCAGTGGGATGTTGGGGGCAGGACTCACCCGTCTGAGCCCTAATCCCCCAGTGTAGACACAGCCCTGGAAGAGAAGCTCAAGTTATAGAGGGCTCCCCTCCAGCCCACACTGACCCCAACCCCAGCTCTCACCAAAGCCCCAGAACCTCTCATTCGGCTTTCATCAGAATATGAAGGAAGAGCCCTTTGAGCAGACCCTGGGCTCCTGCTCTGCCCTCAGTGTCGGGCAGCCAAGGACCTTGTCCCAGTGTCACCCTTCCCCTTCCCCTTCCCCCCCAGTCCTGACCCTGGAGACTCACCGATGGAGAGCAGGTAAGTGACTGTGGAGCCCATGGTGGGTCGTCAGCTCTGTCCTGGGCTGCCCAGCTTTAAGCGAGCAGAGGGGTAAAAGTTAGAGTACTGGAGGCTGGCCCAGGATGTGGTGGCCAGCCCTGCTGCCTTACACCCCTAAACCCAGGCCCCACAATTTCCGCTCTTATTATGAGGAAAGAGGGACCGTGGTCCTCCGAGACTTTGTTCTGAGGGGATCAGGGTGTCTTATGGTGCGTGTAGGCTGGCAAGGACCGAGGGCTCAGAGGAGTATTTCATACTGAAGGCCACAGAGTGGGACCAGGGCCAACAATACCGAGACTTGCCTGACAGTGCTCAGGATGGCCCAGAACAGCATTATCCTCAAGGTCAATTGTAGGTATAAAGGCCTCCTGGGATGGCTACAGG
Organism: Dromiciops gliroides; assembly: GCF_019393635.1. Lineage (NCBI taxonomy): Eukaryota > Metazoa > Chordata > Mammalia > Microbiotheria > Microbiotheriidae > Dromiciops > Dromiciops gliroides. Next base: position 658,946,090 of record NC_057863.1, on the reverse strand, counting down.
AACCTGGAATACAGACCTTAGTGTCAGCCAGTTGTTGAGCATGCCTAGGTTCACATGGTTAATAAGAACCCCAAGGCAGGATTGGAACTCAGGTCTTGTTGACTCCAGATCAGCTGAAGTGATGAATCTGGCACCAGGTGCTGGAGGAATTGGGTGCCTCCCAAGGTCACCTGACCCCCAGGTATTTCAGGGCCTCAGCTGGTGCCTCTCCTGGAGGACAGCACAATGGCAGCCCCTCTCAGCCCAGGGATGGCCAGCTCTGATGCTGCCTGCTCTGTCTCAGTTTGGTCAGACATTGGTGAGACACCCTGACCAGGATGGCTCAGGAGCCCTTCAGGACAACAGCTGCCAGTTCTGGGCTGCCTGCACCTCATCCCTCGGGACTGCCCTGGCACAGAGCCCTGTGGGCCAGGCAGCCTCCTGCCCAGACAAGACTCGGCTCAAACACAGAGACCATGGATTAAGCTCCTACTATGTGACCTGCCCTGGGCTGGGAATGAGGAACGCAAAGACAAGAAAAAACAGAAATAAGACTTCACGTCACTGGGTTAGTGATGGCAAATGTGTTCTTAAGTACTCATGTCAATACAGACTTTGGAGGCAGAATGATTTTGTGGTGGAAGGCAGAGACCTATCTGGAATGGAAATGTGTTAACAACAGAAAGGGCTTTTGGAGGGTGCAAAGGAAGAGTAGGGGAGAGGGGACAGGGACACAGGAGGGAATTAAGTTGAAATAGATGAGCCTGAGAGAAGAGAGTCTGGGAATCAGAAAGAGCTTTGGCCTGGGCAGCCCATGGCTCAGAATCCTGAGTGGAGGCTTGGAGAGTAGGTAGTCAGCCCTTCCATTTAGGAAAAAGTAAGACTGAGTCAATTGTCATTCCCTGTGGATGGAAAAGGGAGTTGAGTGCACATGTGTGAGGCCAGGTCAGGTGGTCACGGGTCCTTTGTGGTGCACAATCAATTGTCAACCATTTATGACGCATCTAGTGTTGTCAGACCCTGAGGTTACTTCTGGGGGCTCAGTGACAAAAGGTTCTCAGGAAGCCTCCATTCCTTCAGGTGAGACAGCATGTGCCCAGGAAGATGTCTGTGCAGAATCAATATACATGGGGGGCAGCTAGGTGGTGCAGTGGCTAAAGCGCTGGCCCTGGATTCAGGAAGACCTGAGTTCAAATCCGGTCTCAGATACTTGACACTTGCTAGCTATGTGACCCTGGGCAAGTCACTTAACCCCCATTGCCCTGCCAAAAAAAAAATTAATTAAAAAATTAAATATATATATATATATATATATATACACACAGAGAAGATTAATATAAAATAAATATATGTATGTGGGTAGAGAATACCTTAGCCATGTGCCAGAGAATGCCCAAACAGATGGGAAATCAGTAAATACATTATGGTGAATAGAGCATATGAGCAGTGACTTAAGGGAATAGCAAGAACCTGTGAGGCAAAGCTCTATGGGGAGTGTGCTATAGATGTAAGACAATCCAAACATGTATTTAATTCTATATTGATATAGTTGAAAACCGTTTTTATATTTACACACATATGCATATATGTACATATACATATATATCAAAGTATAGTTTAGTGGTATACATACATCTATATATATATAGAAGGAATATATACATATATATACATATATATCCTCTATACATGCATGCATACATGCACACATAGAATTTATTGGAAATATCACCTTTTCATCTAATGATCTGGAGGTTGTCATGAATGGAAAACTTGAGATGTACACAATGTGGTGAGACAGCCACCCCAAACGCTTCTCAGATCATCGCCTGCATTTTGAGAAGTTGTGTTGAGATCGTAGGCTGTGATGGTGCTATTATACCGTGTAGGTCAAACCAGAATATTGTGTCTAATGGGAAGTGTGATCCTATAGAGAGAACATGGATAAACTGGAGAAATATCAGTGCAGGGTGATTTGACTAGATCCTAGCACCGTACATTATAGATCTACTGATAGAAGGGAGCTCAGTAGTGACCTAACACATTCCCTCATTTTACAGTAGAGGAAAATGGTGGCCCCGTGAATTTAACTGACAAGCTCAATGTTAGAAAATGCAGGACTATTCAATATGATGATAGGTTGTACTAATTGCTTATATATAGACTGGATAATAAAGGATTGGGTGTATCATTGGTATCTATTTTAAATTATTTTTATTAATATTTTACAATTTTTAATTCCTTAGAATTTCTTCCCCTGTACTTGTGGTACTTCTTCTTTCCAGAGAATCTTCCCAAAAAACTAATGATTTTTTTTTTTAGTGAGGCAATTGGGGTTAAGTGACTTGCCCAGGGTCACACAGCTAGTAAGTGTTAAGCGTCTGAGGCCGGATTTGAACTCAGGTCCTCCTGACTCCAGGGCCAGTGCTCTATCCACTGCGCCACCTAGCTGCCCCCAAAATTAATGATATTTTTAAAAGAAAAAAAAAAGAAAAAGAAAAAAGTAGGACACCTAATTGTGCCCTAAAGAAGTATGAAAATAGGTGCAATTTACCAAACTCATGGAGCTACCTTCTGTAGATCCATGAGGTAGAGGTGTCTTCTCACCTTCTTACCATAAATGCTTTTTGACTTCTGTAAAGTATTCCTTTGTTAGTCTGATCTGAGAGTATTAAAACATAAAGTAAATTTCATAGTGTTATTATTTTATTATATTGACATGTCTCTGACATGAGCACACAATCTTTTTTACCTATTTAAATATATCCTCATTTCTTTAAAGAACCCTTTGTGTAAAGGACTCCTACTGTGACTCTATGTTCTCTTGGGAATACACAGTGCCCTCTGACTCAGAGTGTGAATTTAATTGCTTTTATCTTGAAATGTATAATAAAATATTTAGATTCAGTTCAATGACCAGGAAAAGCATCTTTCTTTCTTTTACTAATGCTTTTCTATAGATTTCCATGTTTATTATCAAGGCTTATGACCTGGTTTTCTTCCTCCTGAGAGCTCTGGTAGTTTAGACTTTTCCATATATTCCTATATTGGTCTCTTTCTAAGTCCTTCCCCTTCAATGGCGTATCCTCTGAGGGCTGGACCTCCAAACTGTTTTTGCCTCCTCCCATGTGAGAGTATTCATTTTTCACTGGCATTGATCAAACCCATCTTCATAGTTTCATAATTTCCTCTGTCTCAGTTTAGCTGCACATCAGTGTAAGTAAAGTTAGGTGGCATGAGTAGTATTTCATGCCTGGGTTTGGCCAAGTGAGATAGGTGATTGGACAAGAAGGTAAGGGCTTCAAAATAGAGGATAGTCAAAGGTGAAGTGGTTGCCCAATTATTGAAGGAAGATGGTATGACCCATAGAGGGCTGAGGGTGGCCTGAAAAACAACTAAAGAGTGGATGGAAGAGGGGCAGCTAGATGGCACAGTGGATAGAGCACTGGCCCTGGAGTCAGGAGTACCTGAGTTCAAATCCGGCCTCAGACACTTAACACTTACTAGCTGTGTGACCCTAGGCAAGTCACTTAACCCCAATTGCCTCACTAAAAAAAAAAAAAAAAAAAAAAAAAGAGTGGATGGAAGAGAGGTCATGAACAGGGTAAGGATAAATAAGGTAGAGGGAAAGAAGAAATGATAAAAGGTGATAATCAGATCAAGAACATTGCAAATTCATCAACTTGGAAATGGAAACCTTGAGGGTTATAGATAGATTAAAGGTATGACCATCTCAATGTGTCTCTGGGGGTAGAGTGGTGGAATAAGTTATGCAAATTGAGTGGATTAAGATACTAGGAAATGAGTGTTTAAAAGAATATTAAAATAAATGGTAAATTTTCACATTATCAGGGGAAACACTGGGAAGGGATGGTACCGGTCAGGAATAAACTCCTTGAGGAAGGTTAGTTTGGGTAATTAGTAGATACATGCAACCACAGTTGGAATAGGTGAAAGATATGGATATTTGGAACCTCAGAGGATGGGAAATCCTGAAGGATCACATAGAAGGATCACATAGAAGAAGTCTGGAAGTAACAAAAGGGAGAAAGGAATATTCCAACTCACTAAACAATACAAGAAAGTTTGGGGGACACGAAAAAATGTAGCAAATGCAGAGACTGGGATTGAGGGGAAAAGATACTATGGCTACCATTTATGAGCCCACATTAGTGTGTCTTCATACTCTCATCTGATATAAATTAATCAGGCAGAGTTATTTGGCTTTCAGAAAATGGTATTTATTTAGGTGGAAGAATAAGAACTGGCACTAAATATCTATCCCCCAAATGACTTTGACAAACCTTCTTGCGAATACATACAGAGTCCAGTGGAAAGTAGGGCCAAGATTAGAGAGTCCATATATCACAAAGAGCCACACAATTCCTGGTTGCAGACCATCTTTTTTTTCCCTTTTGAAGATTACTCATGAAGGTCCCCTTAGGTGAGGGTACATCTTTTCTGCTGGTATCCTTGAAGACTCTTGATGTGTGTCTCCTTAGGGAATCCTTGGCTCCTAATGATTATTGACAACATTTACTGATATTCCAGGGAAATGACTAAATGAAAAAAATTTGAAATTGTGGTATTATTTGGTTATATGAACAAGACAAAGTGAGAGAAAAGATTATTGAATCATGAAGATGTGAGAAAGTTATCCTTTTTTTAGAAAAATTAGCAGAAAATGAGGTTTTAAAAATTGGAAAAAGAAATTAAAGGGAAGGAAAGATAGGAGTTACATCTTAATTCCTTAGCTGGGGGTGGGGAGAGATGGGAAGAATTTAATAACTAGATAAGAGCAAAAAATAAAAAGGAAGTGAAGGAAAATTCTAAAACCAGGGAAAGGAGTAACCAATACCAGGTAGTAAATGTTGGGGGTGAGAGGATAGAAGCAGTAAAAATAAAGACTTCAGTCAAATAGATTAAGCAGAATTAACAGCAGAGAAGTAGTTTTTTGTTTATAGTGGAAAGGAAAAAATTCATTTCGGGTAAAAAATGTTAGAGATGAAGTAAAAAATAAAAGTAGATGTCATAATTTTAACAGAAGTGTACTTACCAGTCCAATAAAATGAGAGGAAAAGTTATAGACAGAATAAAATAATACTCCCCAATCTGTTGATTACATGAATCACATATGACATACACACACAGAGAAAAAAATGAGGGAATGAAAAAATTACTATGCTTTAAATAAACTCAAAAATGAAAGGGTTTCAGTTTTGCTATCTGATAAAGCAAGAACATAAAAAAGAATAAACAAGGAAAGCAATTATGCTTAAACAATCTTAGACAACAAATCCATACAGATATCAAAATTATTTTGTCCAAATGCCTCACCATCTAAATTCATAAAGGAAGTACTAACTGAGCTATAGGAATATATAGGAACACAATAATAATAGGGGATTTGATTGTCCCTCTCTCAGACATTGGTAAGTCACAAAAAGAATCAAAACAAGAAGAAATATAGAAACAAAAAATTTTCTGAAGGAACTAAAGATAAAATACTTATTATATCTTCTAAATTCTTTTACTAATCAATATGCATATCATGAAACTTCTGCTAAAAAAAGACTACTATTTCCTGGGGATATTAAAATCAATTGAAAAAATACAAAAGTAGCAAATGCATCCTTTACAATCCACAACAATCAAAAACAGTAATTGGTTCAGAATGGCAGCTGGGTGGCACAGTGGATAAAGTGCTTACAGTCAGGAAGACTCATCTATCTTCCTGAGTTCAAACATGACCTCATATACTTACTACCTGTGTGAGAAGTCACTTTACCCCATTTGCCTCAGTTTCTTCATCTATAAAATGGGCAGGTGAAGGAAATGGCAAACCACTTCAGTATCTTTGCCAAGAAAATCCCAAATGGGGTCAAAAAGAGTCAGACACACCTGGAAAAAGGCTCAGCAAGAATTGGTTCAGAAAATACAAAAAAAGACACAGACCCAAGAAGCAATGCCATGATGCCAAGATCTGCTGTCATGACCTTCAATAAGGTCATGAGCTCTGCTGGGCAATGCTGATGTTCATGGGGGGCTGAAGGGCCACACTATACTTAGTAGTGGAGAGACTGGGCAATTTAATCATTTACAAAACAGCCTGAGAGACTGGTTGAGATGCGGTAAAGATGATTCACTGATTGCCAAGAGGAGAGACTCCCTGCTGAGCAAGCAGAGAGTGGTGGACATTCATCTCAATGCAGTCTATACTGTAGAGAGGATAAGCATTCATTAAATGTCTAATTCATGCCAGGTACTATGCCGAGTGCTTTCCAAAGATGTTCACACTTCTATCCTATCATAGAAAGTCTACCTGACCCAGACAGTGACTGAGAAACAGACATTTCAAATAAACAACCCTGGGCATTCTCTCACCAAGACTTAGTAACACTGTGACATGCCCTAGGCCCTTCTACAGTACAGGAGGGCAGGACTATAGTTCTGATGAGGCCCATAGTCAGCCACTTCCATCAGCCAGCATTGGTACAGGGCAGATGGGTCAGCAGGTCACAGGAGAGCAAGGCTATTTGACCAGTGACTCAATTTCCTTACGATGTGCCAGGTAATGGCAGGAAGTCAATGATCTGTGTGGCCAGACAGTGATATCAATGCTCATTAATGTATTGGGCACCTTCTATGAAATCATGCTTTCCCATTGATAACAGGTTAGCTACTGCATGAATCCTTTGGCAATGTGTTCTCTCTCAAACACCTTTTGTATTAACTACATGCATGGTACAGCTGGGTAACAATATTAAAATACGAGGTCACAGATTCATCTGCCTATTTTGCAAAGCCAACTGATATTATTGTTGAAGAACCGAAGCTGGTAAGCACAAGATGCAGGACAGAGTTACCCCTAAGAGGAAAGGCTGGGATAGAGAGCAGGCCCATGGGATGTGGCCAAGGAAAGCTTTGAGAATCAGTCAGGGGGCAGCTAGGTGGCACAGTGGATAGAGCACCGGCCCTGGAGTCAGGAGTACCTGAGTTCAAATCCGGCCTCAGACACTTAACACTTACTAGCTGTGTGACCCTGGGCAAGTCACTTAACTCCAATTGCCTCACAAAAAAAATAATAATAATCAGTCAGGTGAGGAGTGAGGAAGGGCCCTGGGCCTCCCTCTAGGATGAGGTTGGGGGAGTCTTCAGCTGGGCTGTCCACATGCTGACCATGCAAGATGTCTTCTCCTGATGTCATGATCCATTTTTTTTTATGAGATATTTTATTTTTTCCGTTACATGTAAAGATAGTTCTCAACTTTTGTTTATACAAGCTTTACAATTTCAGATTTTTCTCCCTCCCTCCCCTCCCTCCCCCCCTCCCCTAGACAGCAGGTAATCTGATATAGGTTATATCTATATATCTCTATACATATACATATACATATAGATATATATATACACACACATATATATACACATAATAACATTAATCCTATTTCTGCATTAATCCTGTTACAAGAGAAAGAATCAGAGCAGTGATGCAAAACCTCAAAATAGAAAAAAAAAACAACAGCACCCAAAACAAAAGAAATAATATGGTTCAATCAGCATCTATACTCCACAGTTCTTTCTTTCTTTTTTTTTCTTGGATTTGGAGATCCTCTTCTATCATGAGTTCCCTGGAACTCTTCTGTACCATTGCATTGGTGAGAAGAATATAGTCCATCACAGTAGGTCAACACTCAATGTTGATGATACTGTGTACAATGTTCTCCTGGTTCTGCTCATCTCACTCATCATCAGCTCACGTAAGACCCTCCAGGTTTCTCTGAACTCTTCCTGCTCATCATTTCTTACAGCACAATAGTATTCCATTGTATTCATATACCACAACTTGTCCAGCCATTCCCCAATTGATGGGCACCCCCTCAACTTCCAATTCCTTGCTACCATGTAAAGAGCAGCTATAAATATTTTTGTACATGTGGGTCCCTTTCCCCCTTCCATGATTTCTTTGGGCAAAAGACCTAAAAGTGGGATTGCTGGGTCAAAGGGTATGCACAGCTTTATCGCCTTTTGGGCATAATTCCAAATTGCTCTCCAGAATGGTTGGATCAGCTCACAGCTCCACCAACAATGCATTAGTGTTCCAATTTTCCCACAGCCTCTCCAACATTTATTATGTCATGATCCATTTTAAGGTATAATTCCCTTTTTTTCTAATAAAGTCTGTTCAGGAGACTTCCCATGTGCCTGAGGCAGAGGAGCTGGAGCATGTGTATAAGTAGAGAGCAGCAGCAGAAGAGATAGACAGACAGACAGACAGACAGACAGACAGAGAGGTGACTTTCCCTGCAACCAAAACATCTGGGGTTTGTTCTATGAGAGGCTTGGGAGGCCCTCTGAGGGCTTGTGCAGATGTGGTGGGAAAATACCAGGAGCAGCAAGAAACCTGTCCAGTGACCCTGGTGTAATGGGGGCTGCAGGAGGTACCTAGTCAAGTACCCTAAGGGTGGGCCAGACCAAGGGCTATACTAATATGAAGCTTCTACAGTCCTCAGGGGAGACTTGTCCTCAGCTGGTCAATGTGAGATCAAAAGGAGGGGCTCAAACCTAGAAAAATACCATAAGAAGGTGCTCAGAGTTCAGTCTACCATTAAATTCCATTAGATGAACATTTAATAACATGCAGCACTTTGGGCAAGACAAGATAGATACTGGGGACACTCAAACTGAAGTCTAAGAGTTGGGGTCTTTAAATAGCCAAATGTCTCCTAACAAGACCAACTGTGACCTCAGGAAAGCACAATCCTAGGCACTGGGAGCAGGGGGACTGACACAGGATCCTCCGAGATGACTGGAGTGAGAGGAACCCTTGACTATTCAGGCTGGTTGCCCCAGTCCTCAAAGCCTGGAAAGTGAGTCCAACAACTTTGGGGACAATCTTCCATGGGGTGACATCCTGTGGGCCAAGCCAGGTTTATTGTTCACCTTAAATCAGTGCCTCGGGGGATTTGGAGGTCAAGGTCAGATCAGATGCACTTGGTTTGTAGAACTCCTGACCCAAGTGGACAGCCCTAGCAGGTATCATGGCTCCTCAGTGATGGGGATCTGAGGCAGATGTAGGAGAGATCACATGCAAAGGGGGTGATGGAGAGGAGAGAGAAGAGGAAAGGAAAAGAGAGGGTAAGGATTCCTTTTACAAAGGCCCCCCCAATGCCTCTGTGCTTGTCTCTCAGGTAAAGGACAAAGGAGCCTAGAGTGGACGTCTCCACACTTTTCAATGTTCTTATGTTCAGCTGAATATGAGTCACTCTTAACATCTGCCTAGCTCCTAGGACCAGGACTGCCCTCCATCAATCACTCTGCCTGCCCCAGGATCATGCCCCTTTCTTCCCCAGATAACTTACATAGGTCTCCTCTTAGGACTCAGGGTTTTGGGGGAGGCAGATACCCCATGATAGACAAGGGCAGCAGAGGCACCTGTAGGGAGAGGGGATTCACCTGGTACAGGGGGATCAGAGGTCATTCTGAGAAGCTCTGTGAGCATACTTACCTCCCCAGGGACTCTGTCCAGTGCAGAGGGTCCGGGGCACATGAGAAGGAAGGAACAGGGAACTATGGGAAGAGGAGCTATATCTCCTTACCTCCTGGATCTGTCTCCCTGCAGGGTCCCAGGGGGATATGGGAAAGGAAGCAAAATGAGAGAGGAACCCCCAGGAGGAAATGAAGGTCCAGTCCTCTACCACCTCCTTGTGCCTTCAATCCTCAAGGGGGTCACTCTCTTACCCACAGCGGTGGGTCTATGGCAGAGGAATTCCAGCAGGAGGCAGCACAGGAGGAGGAAGAGGAAGGCAACACAGCTGAGAGTAATGATTAGGGCGTAACTGTGTTCTGAAGCTGGGGTGGGGGAGAGAGAAGAACCTTCATAAAGCACTGTCCTGAGGGGACCCTCCCCTTGCCCTGAAATTGTCTCTGCATTTTCTCTGATTATTCCCCACCCCCACAGCACCACCAACATCCGCCACTTTTATACAAACCCTGCTCAGAGAGGACTTGATCCTTGGCATCAGGGTAACCCAGAAAACCGGGATAGAGATTATGGGTCACAGGGAATTATGGGGAAAACCTCATGGCCCAGATCACAACTTTGGTCTCTACTGGCTTGGACTTAAGGACAGTGTCAAAGTCTCCTTAATCTCATATCCTGTGTCTCTTGGCCAAGGCCTTGGTTTTATCTCCTTCTAGGGGCTGATGGAGGGAGGGGTCGTTGGCACTCTACAGGGGGTCCCATGGGCTTCTTGCTCTCAACTCTCACTATAAGCTTCAGGGGGTCACTGCATGGTGTCCAGTGACTTCCATCGGTGTCAAGCTGGTAACTGCAGCTGTAATTGCCAGAGTGTTTGGGGGTCACGTGACTCAAGAAGAGCAGGGCCCCATCTCTAGTGGTATCCGTGCTTGGCAGGATTTTCTCATCTCCTTCTTTGTACACAATAAACCTGGTGCGTCTTAAGGGCCCCTGGTGCAGGAGGGTCACATCAGACCCTGGGGTCACCTCTCAACCAGGCCAGGCTGAGAGGGAAGGCTTGGGAAGTGCATCTGGAACCCAAATAGAGACCAGAGAATGTAAAGTCCTATCCACAGTTGGGATGGCTGAGGATGAAGAGATTGGAGATCCCTGAAGAACTCCCTGACCCCTGGTTCCTGCTTCCATTGGCTCTTTGGGCATTCCTTGCCCCAAATCTCCTACCTTGGAGAGGGCTGGAAGCTAAGCCTCAGATATGCTTTCAGGACTGTCTAGGAACAGGGAGGTTGTTCCTCCTTCCATCCTTGTCTCAAGAGCTTGGAGTAGGCCCTAAACTGGCCTATTCTTCCACTTTGTCTTTCCCCTTCGATAGGGACCCCCAGCCCTTGTCCCAACCTCTACCTCATGATGCTCAAAAGATCCCTCCACAATCTGCCTTTTCTGATTTCCTGGGCTGCCTGTCAACCCTAACTCCCAACCCTATAATTTATGCCATGGGGGCTTGGACACAAACTCACCAATCACCCAGATCTCCAGGACCTCACTGGGCTCAGACACCTGGGAAGCAGCCATTCTCCCATAGTAGACACAGCTGTAGTTTTCAGCATCCTGGGCCCTCACAGAGAGGAGGGAAAAGTCAGCTGAGGCCCCAGCTGGGCTCTGGCTCTGCAAGGGTTGAGGGGTCCCCACCTTCAGCAGAGTGAATGTCACCCCCAGAGGGATGACTGAGGGGGCTGCCGGCACTGGAGAGTCACATGTGTCCCGGGCTCCACCCCAAGGTCTTGGAGGGCTTAGAGGGAAGGCTTGGGCAGAGATCCTGGGAGAGGAAGAACATGGGGCTGGAAGTCAGGACACCTGGGTCAAGGCCCTGCTCTGCCCCTGAATCCCTGTGTGACCTTGTTCCATTCACTGGCCCCATCTGAGACTCAGTTATCTCAACCAAGTTATGTCAACAATTATCCAACAAAACTGGGCTGGACTAGAAGATCTCTCAGCCCTTTCCTGCTCTAGCAACACAGGCATCTAAGGAGACCTTCACATTCAAGAGAGCTCATCCAACCTGTGGTCTCAGGTCTTGGATGACTTACAGGAAAGGAAGCTCATGACCCCCCATTTTTCATCTGGGGATGTCACAGATAAGCCCAGGGCTCAGCCTAAACCTGGGTTCAGATAGATCATGGGCCAGGAGGGAGAAGGTTCAGGCTCATTTCTAGTCTCAGTCACTGACTTGTTGTGTGACCTTGGACAAGTGCTTCCCTCTCCCTGTCTCACTTTGCTCATTGGTGATGGAAGCATTTGGCCTCAAGACAAGGCCTTTTTCAGTTCTGGGGCTCTGGGACTCTTCTCCTAACCCCCAGCTCAGTCCCCATCATCACTTTTCTTCCCAAGATTTTAGATCAGAATAAAAATGCTTTATGTCTTCCAATACCCCAGAGTCCTAAAATGCCCCAGGACAGAGCTGGCTGTGGAGACACCCTTGTCTCTCTGAAGCCCCTGTCTGGGCAGAAAGCAGAGGGCTCATACTCAGAGGCATTGTGAGGCCCACATACCCCCCTCACCTAGCACCAACAGCTCCAGGGCCTCACTGGGCTCTGATCCTCTGGCAGAGGCTCTCCCCTCCCTGTAAGCACAGCTGTAGCTCCCACTGTCCTGGGCTCTCACAGAAGGGAGGAGGAACCTAGTCCAGGGCTCTGCTGAGCTCTGCTGCCTTAAGGGCTCCCGGGTCCCAGCCTTCCACAGTCAAGGTCACCTCTTCAAGGAAAGACAGCTTGGGCCATGAGCACCACAGGGTGACATTGGCCCCTGGGGCCATCATAGGGCCAGGCTGGGCCCACAGAGTTGGCTTGGGGAGTGGTCCTGAGGTAACAGAGAGACACCAAATGTCCAGGTCAGATGAGACATCAAGGCTTCCTCCCATACCTTCTTCCTAAGAAAGGCAACAGCAATTTCAGTTGTGTTCTAACTTTCCCGTCTGGGGCCTGCCTTGAGCTGGAAGCACCCCCAGTCCCATAGGGCCAACCCTGAATGCATGTGGAATAGAAGGGGGTCCCAGGGTCTCCTCCATCTGGCCACAAATTATCCAAACAGAATTCCCAGGATTCTATGCTGTCCCCATAGCTCTGTGGGCTTCTATGTGGGGGATAGAATTAGGGTCTTTGGAGGTTTCCATCTCCAGTCACCAGACACTGTCAGCTCCAGGGCCCAGCTGTGATGTGACCCACTGTCGGGGGCTGTCTTCCTGTAGTAAATACAGCTGTAGCTCCCAGAGTCCTCGGCCCTCACAGAGAAAAGTAAAACAAAAAAACAGCTGCAAAGGCTTCAGGCTCTTTGCCTCCAGGAGAGCAAAGGTGTAGACATGGCTGTTGTGACATGTGGCATGTGATGGTCATTTATTTAGGTGGCAGAGTAAGAACAACAGGCACTAAACATCTATCCCCCAAATGACTTTGACAAACCTTCTTGTGAGTTCATCCAGAGTCCAGTGGAAAGTAGGGCCAAGATTAGAGTCCATATACCACAAAGAGCCACACAGTTCCTGGTTGCAGACCATCTTTTTATTTTCCCTTTTGAAGATTACTCATGAAGGTCCCCTTAGGTATGGTACATCTTTTCTCCTGGTATCCTTGAAGACTCTGGATGCTATCTTTCTTGAGTGTGTCTCCTTAGGGAATCCTTGGCTACTAATGATTATTGACAACATTAACTGATATTCCAGGTGTGATAGAATAATGAAATTTGGCAGCCACCCAGGGGCCCTACCTGATTAAGTATTGTTTGAATTGGGTGAGAATGAGAAACTAAGTACCTACTTAAGGATGATTGGATGGAGGCCACACCTGACAGGCCCTGAGTGATGTGTTGGTGTACTACTGACATCAGCAAGAGACCACTCTTAACCAACCAGCTTGAAGGACCTCCCCTTTGGGGGAGGAAGAGAGGAACTAGGAAGGGGATGCTCACTCATAGAAGAACTCTCTTTTTGGTGAGGAGGAACCAGAGTGGTGGCAGATGGAGGGGGTGGGGAGCCTCTTAGTCATTCAAACACCAGCTTAGTGGTGAGAGATTTCACATGGGCTGCTAGGAAAGGAAATTACTTTCTTTCTCTCTGGCTATACCGAACTGAATCTGAGCTAGAATTTCCATGCTCCAAGGAATCTATTCTCAATCTCTCTCTTCACTAACTTATAATACATCTTTTAATAAAATTTTAAAAGCCTAAACTCTTGCTGAATTTTTCAGTAATTTTAGCCAGCTTCCCCCGAACAGTGGGGGGGGGGCAGATTAGAACCCACAATTTAGATTTTAAACAACATATAGGGAAATGACTAAATGAAAAAAAATTGAAATTGTGGTATTATGTGGTTATATGAATAAGACAAAGTGAGAGAAAAGATAATTAAATCATGAAGATGTGAGAAAGTAATCATTTCTAAAAAAAATAGCAGAAAATAAGTTTTTAAAAATTGGAAAAAGAAGTTGAAGGGGAGGAAAGGTATGGGTACATCTTAATTCCTTAGCTGGGGGTGGGAGGAGATGGGAAGAATTTAATAACTAGATAGGAGCAAAAACAGAAAAAGGAAGTGATAAGGAAAACTCCAAAACCAGGGAAAGGAGTAACCAATGGCAGTGGGGTGGATGTTGGAGGTGAGAGGATAGAGGCAGTGAAAATAAGGATTTCATTCAAATAGATCAAGCAGAATTAACAGCAGAGACCTAGTTTTGTGTTTATAGTAGAAAAGGGAAAATTTTGTTTTGGGGAAAAAAATAAATGACAACATTCAGAGGCAGCTAGGTGGCGCAGTGGGTAGAGCACTGGCCCTGGATTCAGGAGGACCTGAGTTCAAATGTGGCCTCAGACACTTAACACTTACTAGCTGTGTGACCCTGGGCAAGTCACTTAACCCCAATTGCCTCACAAAAATAAATAAATAAATAAATAAATAAATAAATAAATAAATAAATAAACAAACAAACAAACAAACAAACTGTGAAATGGAGATTCTTTAAAAAAAAAAAAAAGACAACATTCCCCAATCTGTTGTTTACATGAATCATATGAAATACACACAGAGAAAATAAAAATGAGGGGATGAACAAATTTCTATGCATTAAATAAATTCAAACATGAAAGGACTTCAGTTTTACTATCTGATAAAGCAAGAACATCAAAAAGAATAAACAAGTAATGTAGATGATGATTTTTTTAAAAAAATCTCAGACACAAAGACATCCCCCAAAAGAGAAAAAGACCTATTTGTACAAAAATATTTGTAGCAGATTTTTTTGTAGTAGCTAGTAATTGGAAATCAAATGAATGTCCATCAATTAGGAAATGGCTAAACAAGCTGTCATACATGGTGGTGATAGAACATTATTGTGCTATAAGAAATGGATTTCAGGAAGGCCTGGAAAGACTTTTGTGAACTGATGTATAATGAAGTGAGCAGAACCACAAGAACATGGTGCAAAGTGACAGCAATATTGTTTGATGAAGAACTGTGAATGACTTGACTATTCTCAACAATACAATGATCCAAGACAATCCCAAAGGACAATTGATGAAACATACTATCCACCTCCAAAGAAAGGACTGATATTGATGGAACACAGACTGAAGCAGGCTATTTTTTACTTTCTTTCATTTTTTTTTCTTTTATACAAGCTTTATACAAGTTTTCTTATACAAAATTACTAATATGGTAATGTTTTACATAACCATACATGTATAACCTATCGTCTGATTGCTTACTACCTCCTTGTTAGCCAAATTGGTTAAATAGAAGACAGAAAATTGAATCAATAGAATAGTGAATGAAATAGCAAGACAAAACCACAGGGGCAGGTAGGTGATGGAGTGGATAAAGCACCGGCCTCTGAATGGTTGACTGACTCAGTGGAAGTGTTCCTATCTTACAAAGGCAGGGGTTTTTTTTTGTTGTTGTTTTGTTTTGTTTTGCGGGGCAATGGGGGTTAAGTGACTTGCCCAGGGTCACACAGCTAGTAAGTGTCAAGCGTCTGAGGCCGGATTTGAACTCAGGTAACTCCTGAATCCAGGGCCAGTGCTTTATCCACTGTGCCACCTAGCCACCCCCATAAGGCAGGTATTTTTAAGAAAGGCAAAGAGAGGGGGCAGCTGGATGCTACAGTGGATAGAGCAACGGCCCTGGAGTCAGGAGGACCTGAGTTCAAATCTGGCCTCAGACACTTAACACTTACTAGCTGTGTGACCCTAGGCAAGTCACTTAACCCCAACTGCCTCACCAAAAAAAAATAATAAAATAAAAAAAAAAAAACAAAGAGATTGATGGATACAAAGGAACTCCACCATTACAATTGTCTAGAAGAAACCCACCTGAAATATCAAAGATACATAAAAATTTTAAATGATCAGCTGGAACAGAATTTATTGTGTCAAGTGAATTAAAGAAGAGAAGAAGTAGTAATGATAAGGTCATAGGAGGCAATGATCAAAGTATATATAGTTCTAAGAGAAGCAGGAAACCACGTTAAAATTAAAGGCACAATAAATAATTAATAATTTTTTCTGGGGTACAACAAATAGCAATCTAAGTAATAAAGAAAAAGTTTAATGTATAGTAAGAAGAATTATAAAGAAAAATTGTATAATTGGGGAATTTAATTCTGTCCTTTTAAGAACTATATGGGGGCAGCTAGGTGGTGCAGTGGATAGAACACTGGCCCTGGAGTCAGGGGTACATGAGTTCAAATCCAGTCTCAGACACTTGACACTTACAAGCTGTGTGATCCTGGGCAAGTCACTTAACCCCAACTGCTTCACCAAAAAAAAAAAAAAAAGAAAAAGAACTAGATAAATTTAGTAATAGGAACAAAAAGAATAGGAAAAAGTTAAGAGCATACATGGAATTTTGGATAAGATGTATATAAACTATCTCCTGATTATTAATATGAATGTTGTTGTTCAGTCATTTCAGGTGTGTCCATTTCTTCATGACCCCGTTTGGGGGTCATGATACTGGAGTGATTTGCCATTTCCTTCTCCAGCTAATTTTATAGATGAGGAAACTGAGGTAAACAGTGTTAAATGACTTGTCCAGGATCACACAGCAAGTGTCTGAGGTTATATTTGAACTCCGGGAGACTAGTCTTCTTGACTTCAGGTATTACACTCTATCCAAGGTGCCACCTAGTTGACTTTTGAATGTGAATAGAAAGGAATAACATATTTGCAAGTTATTCATGGACTAAAAATTCCATACACAAATGAAAAACAAAGCAACAAATATCCTCTACTGAGCACAACATAATACATTGTAATTAATAAAGAGAATGTAAAGATAGTATTCAAACATATATAAAAGTAATTTAATCTTTAAAAAGTGGTGGCTTAAAAACAAATCAAACAATAACAGATAGTGTTATCAAGGAAAATGATAATGATGTGATAAAAATTCGAAAACTTTTCAGATGTGATCACATCAACCTTTAAGTGGAAAGTATGTATATCTAAGCCTATTCATATGAAAACTAGGAAGGACAAATTAAAGAATTAGTAATGCAGATAAAAAATGAAACTATAAAATCAATGATTTTTTTAAAAGTTCAATGAAAACCAATATAGAAATTCCGAAAATCATAGAAAAGAGAAATAAAATCAGAAAAATGATCACACTAGAAACCACAAAATAAAATTATTAAAATATAAAACTTTTAATTAATCTGATAAAGTCATCAAAAACAAATGAATAATATTAAAAATTAAGAAAGGGCAACATAAAAATTAAAGGAATAAATGAAAATATTAGAAAAAATTCTAGTTATATGCCAGCAAAATGATAATAAATACAATGGGTGAGTCTTTCCAAATATATTAAATAACCAGATTATCAGAAAAAGAAATAAAGAATTTGCATAAGTAAAAACAGTGGATAAATCCAAAAAGGAAATCCAAAATTAAAATGCCTCAGATTCAAAAGGATTTAATTGGGAATTCTATCAAACATTCAAAAAAAAAAGTCCTACTTGGCATAAATCATTTGCAAAAACAGAGAAGTATGGTGTTATAGAACTACTGAAAGATAAATTGTCATTTCAATCTTGAAACTTGGGAGAGCTAAGTGTGAGAAAGAAAACTGTTAGATCAATGATATTAATGAATATCAATAAATAATGCTAAATATAATATCAGCAAAGAGTCTTGAGCAGAATACTTAAAAGGTTATATATGTGACCAGGTTTAATTCTATCCCTAGAATTCAATTTTCTTTAGAATTACAAGAGAATAACAATACAACTGCTTAATTATAAAACAGAGAAAAACAGTTTTGAAAAAAAATATATATTTCTATGTTTTAAAAACATTAGAAAACACAGGAATAAATGAACCTTTGTATAATAGGGTTAATAATTTCTTTTTTATCATAAAAGTCTTTTATATTTTCCAGTTAAATGTAAAGATAGTATTGAACATTTATTTTTTATAACATTTTAAGAGTTCCAAATTTTTCTCCCTCCTTCCCTTCCCTCCCCCTTCTCCAAGACAGAAAGCAATCTGGTATAGGTTATGCATGTATAATCATATGAAACATTTCTGCATTAGTCATATTGTGAAAGAAGCATCAGAACAAAGAGGAAAAACCTTAAAAAAGAAAAAAGCAACAAAAGTAGTGTAACGATTGGAATGATGCCACCTGCTAGGGAGTTACTGTAGGAAAGCTCCACCATGAGGAGAAGGCGTCTCAGGGCAAGCCACGCGGTTAGGTCCTTGGCATCAGGAAGTGATGTTTGCTCATAGGTACTGTCTATCAAAGCTACCACCCAATCAACTTGAGGAGCCTCCCATTTCTGGGAGGAGGACACGAAATAGGAAGCAGATGGTGGTGGAGGGGTTCTGGCTCTTTTGCTTCCTGACCTCGCCATGATGGGTCGGATGATGGGGTCTCTTAGCATCAATCCAATCATTACACTTCTAAATGAGACTTGCTCAATATACACATTTCCCAACACCACACAGAACTTCTACAAATATATATTTTGGGACAAAACATTGAATGATTATTTCCCTTGATTATACATAATTATAATGGGGGTTTTGTTTTTTCCTTTCACAATCTGAGGTAGGTGGGAGAGGTATATCAAATTTTTCCTGACTTCACAACTTTTGTTAGGAGAAATTCTTGATCTAACACATAGGTTTAAAAAAAAAAGGTAATTCTAACTACATAAATCTTAAATGTGTTAATAAAATAAGATGAAAACCAAATTAGAAACTATAACATCCTGAATACATCAAGTATTACATGAAAAATGACTCCCAAGTGATTTATATCCATGACAGGGAGAGAACTGACATCCAGGTGTACCAAGGAACCAATGCCAATAGATGAAGTCTTGAAAGGACAGGAAATTTTCCAAAGTCCTGAAAATCCTAAATGACATATGAACACATACTCCAAAGCACTGATGATAGGAAAACGTCATATGAAAATAATTTTACCATTTCTTATGATGTTTTTAAAAAGTTTAAAACAAAAAGGAAACCATCAATATTGATTTTAAGTTTGAAATTCACAAAATGGAAATAAAGTGAACATTTCAGAAAAAGGATTGTACTTTAAAAATGTGAATAGATTGACTTTTTTCTTTTTTAGTAATAATGAGTTCAAAATAACACTTTCAGAGCTGTTCTCCTTCCTTCTGTTCTATTGCTTCTATTATTGGATCACTGTTCTTCCTTATTGCTTTGGGGGGTGAGGGGATGTGGGAGATCAGAGGCAGGACAATCCTATTGTTAGCAGCCCTCCTATTGCTATCTAATTCTACCCAAAACTGAAAAGAAATCAACCAAAAGATATGAAAACACAGAGTCAAGGAACAAAATGACCATAGTGTCCATTCCTCAAAAAGTACTTTGTATTCTATAACTTGTGTGCATCATCTCTTGGTAAAGAGGCAGGTTGAAGAGATCTTGCTAAGTCCCTGATTATATCATTATAGAGATTTATCATTAGAATAAGGAGTGGAATATTTTGTCAAGTTGTTGACCTTCACAATGTTGTTACAATTAACAATGACTCTCTCTAGTCTGAATTAGTCCATACAACTACCTTAGGTTTCCCTGAAATTGCCCAGCTTTATTGCAGAGTATTGTTCCATAGTGTTCACATTTCAAAATGTATTCAGTTGTTGCTGTGTTTATTGTAGGACACCATATCCTACTTTCTGGTTCTTTGATATAACAATGAGCTCCTTTTTTTGATACACTTGGGCTTACTTCATTTCTTGAAAGGCATATGCCCTCTAGTGGTATCACTGAGTCAAAGATTTTGTAATTTGGAGGGAATTTCTTAACTTCAGCAACAGTAAATTGATGTGTCTGCTTTCCAGAACTCTTTGAACAGTTCTATTGTTTTTTCATCTTTGTCACTTGCATGGGGGTGAGATGGAGCCTGAGAAGTAATTTAATTTTTATTTAACTAATTATTGATTTGGACCATTTTTGCTTAAGCTTTTTAAAAAAAAATTTTTTAATTATGTTTATTTTCTCATTTTGATCTATCTCCCCTCTGTGACATGAAAAAGCAAAAACCAAACCAAAAAAATAAAAAAAAAACACCTCCTGTAAAAAGTCCACAATTAAGGAAATGATTCCCCACAATATTGGTGATGCTCATTTTCTTACCACCTTTAACAATCTGAAAATCTTTCTAGTTATTGATTCAGATTACTGACTGTAGATGGAGAGTATTTCTCTCATAATCATTGATAAGTGGCATTTCCTCCTTTCAAAAATGACTCTCTATAGCTTTGGACCATGTGGATTGGAGCCATTCTTAATACACTTGTACAGGACCTAGATTTGTTCTTCAAATAATGTGAGGCCTTCATGAGAGAAATTTGCTGCAAATGTGTTCCCCACTTAATTATTTCCCTTTAAATATAAGATACATTGTGGGATTTTTACATATTAAAAATCACCCATTCAACTGTTTGTGATCCTTTCTATCCCTTATCTGGAGATGAGTTCTTCCAGTATCCATAAATGTGTTTTCCTCATGTTTCCTCTAATATTTTTGAGAAAAACAAGAGAAACTTTATTATCATCATATTTCAAGAATCTGCTTCTACTGCTATAGAAGGGGACATATTTTGCAGAAATGCAGAAGTAGACAGCAAGATGTTAATATGAGATTTGGAGATTTTAGATATCAAAATCAAAAATCTTATAAATTCACTCAGAGAAATAATGTCAGTTCAAATGTTACATAAGGGTTTCTTTTTATGCCATTATATCTACACCTGAAAATATTAGTATGAGTTTAATTTCATAGAGATTTTCATTCTTTTAAGATTGTGTTTTGTTTTTCCAATTGATTATTGGATTAAATTCTATAAAGTATTTCCTTGGTAAATTGGTTACCATGACAAGTGTAAATTAATTCTAGAAATACTATTTTTTTTACCCCCCAAAATATTATTTGGAATTATTGCATGTTGTAACATATTTATAAAGAATTAATTGTAATTTGAGGTTTTTATGACCCCATCTTTTGACTAGAATTAAAAAAAACCCTGGCAAACGCACTGGCCAGGGCTCAGGTGCTGCACCTCCAAACCGCATGGTGCTCCACCCAATGGCTGTAGCCGTCACCATGGCACTGGAAGTTCACATCATCACCACTCATCAACACCTACATGGGCCTGGCAAAATTATAATGAGTGGAAGCCCAGTGAGGGCAGTCAAGTGACTGTCAGTCAGGGCTGCCAGCCAATTAGCTTGGGGCTGTGTGTGGACAGCCCAGGGTTTGCTGGGAAGAAGGGAAGATATTTGCCAATCTGGCATTTGAGCTGGAAAGAGACGGGACACAGCCATGTGTTCTGCTGAGCCCTGGGTGGTGTAATAGCAGGTCCTGTGGTTTTCCTTTCCCCATTTCCTTTTTCCCTTTTCCTTAATTCTACTAATTTTACTTGTGTTCATTCTTGTTAAGAAACCCTGTTCTGTTTTTGAAAGAGGCTGTTAGTCTCCTTCCTTGCTGCAATATTGCGGTGAGCCGCCTAACTAACGCTCCCCAATTAAAATTTGGCCCCTACGTATTCTGAGTCAAAGCAAATTCACATTTTTTGCAGTCATTATTACCCTCAATGTTTAAATCCATATGAGACTTGCATTAGGGGAACTTACCATTTAAGACATTAATTGCCTTTACTCATGAGAGGAATACATACATTGGATAGTCACAGAAGGGGACACACCCATGAGGTAGTGCATTGCCTTGAGAAAGGCCGAGAGAATAGCTACTGACAAGAGCTGAGGTTGGATTCTTTTGGTTTAATTTTCACCCATATGGCACTGGAAGGCAGGACTATGCCATCTGATTTGACACCTGACTTCAATTCCCCCTCCTATATGCCTGATGCCATGGACATCTCAATCCTATGCATCTGATTAAGCCTGACTCAGTTTCCTCCTGTGATAAAACAATGGGGTTTGGCAGATATTCAAAGACTCGCCTGGAGATTAATCTAAACTGATTGAATTAAGTGAAAGTGATTGACTGCTGACTGGCCTACTTCAAGTTAATTGGACTGTAAGCACACCTGGCTGGCCCTTAGAAAGGTATTGTTCTCAGAAGCTGGCACTTTGAACTTAACTCAAGACCACCTTCAGGTCCAGTGAACCAATGGATTTGGATGACACTAACCAATTAGCTTGAAGCAGTGTATAGGGACCGCCTCTCTCCAGACCTATAGAAAGCTTCCACACTCACTTTGAGAAGAGTTCGTGACTGAAGTAGGCTCATAGTGAAGGACTTGAGGAAGAACCAGACCAGGCTGGAACTCTAACTCCACGTGAATAGCTGTATGCTTTAATAAATGCTTAATGCTCAAAGACTGGTGCAAAAGCTTCTAATTTAAGGTGACCACACAATTTAGATTTTAAACATCACACTCCAATATGTTTAGTGACATGGACATATACCCCATAGACTTTTGATTTTAAGCCTGGCATACTGCATGGGCTATATATATTGCTCAAGTGTGGGAATGCTCATCTCCCATCATTTCTCTGTTCTTTTATGTTAACCCCCATAATTATCTCAGGTGTCATAATTACAATGTTGGATTTGGCCTTGACATCTGCTACCAATTATATTAGATTCTTTACTCTCTCATAAAGGCATGAGGATAATTAGGCAGATGATGCAAAAATTGATTAAACAAAGATAAAAATGATTTTTTAAATTAATGTCACAATTGTCTTCTCAATTTACCCTCCACAGGGGAAACTATAGTAATATTAAGTGTTAGAGGATGTTTTAATTTTTGTTTTTATTATATTTCATGTGTAACAAATAAGATTCTGAGTTCCCTTAGACATGGTTTGAGAACTCTCATTGTTTGATTTGATTATTGACAAAGCTATTTAAAGTTGTGTTAAGCTCAATTTTGTAGGAAATTTTCCTGGCTGATTACAAGTATCCACACATCAACACCTGAAAAGATTTCCATTCCACAACTACACCCACAGGACATCCCAAGAAGCATCTGAAAAAAAGACGTCCAAAGACTTAAAAGGCCATTTCCCTACTTTCCTTTTCCACGTTGTATACACTGTTTATAATGTACACTTAACTAAAGGGGAGTGCCTCCTTTAGATTTTTCTGTTTGTGATGTCCACCTGCTAATAGGGGAGTTCCCCCCTTAGCCTTTGTGAACATGTTGCTCAATATCTTTTTCTCTCTTTTCATTCCCTTTACTTTGTTACTCATAAGTATCTTTAACAATATTGCTTCATGTGAGGAAACCATGTTTCTTCACCCGAAGCACAGGGGGGAATGTGATAAAATAATAGAATTTGGCAGATGCCCAGGAGCCCCACCTGATTTCATATTGTTTGAATTGGGTGAGCATGAGAAACTGACTAAGTACCTACTTAAGGATGATTGGATGGAGGCCACAACCTGGCGGGCCCTGAGTGACCTGTTGTTGTACTACTGATATCAGCAAGAGACCACTCTCAACCAACCAGTTTGAAGGACCTCCCCTTTGGGGGAGAGAGAGAGGAACTAGGAAGAGGATGCTCACTGATAGAATTCTCTTTTTTAGTTAGGAGGAACCAGCATGGCAGCAGATGGAGAATGGGGGGCAGGGGAGGGGGGGCCTTAGTCATTCAGACACTGGCTTGGTGGTAAGAGATTTCATATAGGTGGCTAGGAAAGGAAATTGCTTTCTTTCTCTCTGGCTATACCAATTTAGATCAGAGCTAAGATTTCCATGCTATAAGGAATCTGTTCTCAATCTCTCTCTTCACTAACTTATAATATATATTTTAATAAATCTTTATAAGCCTAAACTCTTGCTGAATTTATTAGTGATTTTAGCCAGCTACCACCCAAGACTGGGTGGGGAAGGGGGGAGGATTAGGACCCACAACTTAGATTTTAAACAACACAGTGGATTCTCTGAAGTGCAGCAAGAAGGGAGCTCACTTTGAAAGCCTTTCCACAAGACATTCATAGGGTTTCTCTCCAGTGTGGATTCTCTGATGTGCAGCAAGATGGGAGCTCTGTGTGAAAGCCTTTCCACACTTATTACATTTATAAGCTTTCTCTCCAGTGTGGATTCTCTGATGTGCAAGATGGAAGCTCACTTTGAAAGCCTTTCCACACTGATGACATTCATAGGTTTCTCTCCAGTGTGGATTCTCTGATGTTTAGCAAGACTTGAATTTGCTGTGAAAGTTTTTCCACACTGATCATATTCATAAGGTTTCTCTCCAGTGTGGATTCTCTGATGTGTAGCAAGACTGGAGCTCTGTGTGAAAGCCTTTCCACACTTATTACATTTATAAGGTTTCTCTCCAGTGTGGATTCTCTGATTCTGAGAAAGACTGGAACTCTCTGTGAAAGCCTTTCCAAAATGATTATATTCATAAGGTTTCTCTCCAGTGTGGATTCTCTAATGAGCAGCAAGATGGAAGTTCACTTTGAACGGCTTTCCACACTGATTACATTCATAAAGTTTCTTTCCAGTGTGTATTCTCTGATGTTGAGCAACATTGGAGCTCTGTGTGAAAGCCTTGCCACACTTATTACATTTATAAGGTTTCTCTCCAGTGTGGATTCTCTGATGCTTAGCAAGACTGGAATTTGCTGTGAAAGTTTTTCCACACTGATCACATTCATAAGGTTTCTCTCCAGTGTGGATTCTCTGATTCTGAGAAAGACTGGAACTCTCTGTGAAAGGCTTTACACAATGATTACATTTATGAGGTTTCTCTCCAGTGTGGATTCTCTGATGCTTGGCAAGGTTGGAACTCTGTGTGAAATCCTTTCCACACTGATTACATTC
This sequence comes from Dromiciops gliroides, assembly GCF_019393635.1. NCBI lineage: Eukaryota > Metazoa > Chordata > Mammalia > Microbiotheria > Microbiotheriidae > Dromiciops > Dromiciops gliroides. The sequence continues at coordinate 658,921,303 of NC_057863.1, read as the reverse complement.
ATAAGGTTTCTCTCCAGTGTGGATTCTCTGATGTTTAGCAAGATTGCAACTCTGTGTGAAATCCTTTCCACACTGATTGCATTCATAAGGTTTCTCTCCAGTGTGGATTCTCTGATGTGCAGCAAGATGGGAGCTCACTTTGAAAGCCTTTCCACACTGCTCACATTCATAAGGTTTCTCTCCAGTGTGGATTCTCTGATGCTTGGCAAGAGTGGAGCTCTCTGTGAAAGCCTTTCCACACTGATTACATTCATAAGGTTTCTCTCCAGTGTGGATTCTCTGATGTGCAGCAAGATTGGAGCTCACTGTGAAAGCCTTTCCACACTGATCACATTCATAAGGTTTTTCTCCAGTGTGGATTCTCTGATGCTTGGCAAGACTGGAACACTCTGTGAAAGCCTTCCCACACTGATTACATTTATAAGGTTTCTCTCCGGTGTGGATTCTCTGATGCTTAGCAAGAATAGATCTCTCTGTGAAAGCCTTCCCACACTGATTACAATTATAAGGTTTCTCTCCAGTGTGGATTCTCTGATGTGCAGCAAGATAGGAGCTCAGTTTGAAAACCTTTCCACATTGATTACATTCATAAGGTTTCTCCACTTTATGGATTCTCTGATGTGCAGCAAGATGGGATTCCCCTGGGAAAGTCTTTCCACACTGATTACATTTATAAAACTTTTTTCCATTGTGAATGTTCTGTTGCCTAATAAAATCTGAGTTCCAACCAAAGGCCTTTCCACTACAATGAACTGCATACGTTCTCATTCCATGGTAAGATCTAGCATGGCAAGGAAAATATGATTGATGGGATGAGGTTGCTTTACATTCACTGTATTCAACAGGCTCCTTTCTAATGTGAATTTTCTGAAGAGCAATGAACTTAGAGTTCAGACTGAAGGCCTTCCCACTTTTGTCACTTTTCTGATGTCTAATGAGATCAGAATTCAAATTCAAGGCCATTTCCAGATGATTACCTTTGTACATTTGCATTTGAAGAGACTTCTCCTGGGCCTTAAAGGGCTCTAGTTGTTGAGGAAACCATTTATTATCTTCACTGTCCTGAACATATTCATTCCATGAAGTCCTTCTCTTACTGTTATTTAAGACTGAAGACAGTATGAAGGCCTTTTCAATTTCACCAAACTCAAAGATACTCTTACCCACCTTGCTTTCAGAGTCACAGATTTCTTTCAGATTCAAGTTACAGGCACCATCACTCTCAACTCTATGCTGGCCAAATTCTTCCACAGAAATGTTCACCTTTGTACCCATCTTCTTCACAACCAACCTAGTGTCTCCACCTGAGGAAAACAATTATGTATTAAGAGAAAGATACAGGGGGCAGCTAGATGGCACAGTGGTTAAAGCACCGGCCCTGAATTCAGGAGTACCTGAGTTCAAATCCAGCCTCAGACACTTGACACTTACTAGCTGTGTGACCCTGGGCAAGTCACTTAACCCCCATTGCCTGAAAAAAAAAAAAAAGAGAAAGATACATACATGTAAAAATATGTTCTTTTGTCATGTGACATAATGTCAACTTATTCATATTTAATCTCCCAAGTGAAAATGAAGAATTTTTAGTTGAAAATAGGCAGAATGAATCTTTGAAAACCCCTGCAAGATGACTCATTTTATTTTGGAAATAGTGAGGGTTTTTTTCCCCTACAATTACATGTAAAGGTAGCTTTCAAAATTTATTTCCCATACAATTTTGAGTTTCAATTTTTTTCCCTCCTTCCTTTTCCTTCCCCCTTCCCAAAATAGCAAGCAATCTAATGTAGTTTATACATGTGGAATGATGTGTATACATTTCCACATTGTACATGTCGTGAAAGAAAAAACAGGCCAAAAGGGCAAAACCACTGTAGTGAAAATTTCAAAGTTGTAGTGTTAGACAAAGAAAGGGAAAAGAAAATAGGTTTATTGAGAGAGGGATCCTTTGTTTGTTTGGGTTTTTTTTTTTTAGTGAGGCAATTGGGGTTAAGTGACTTGCCCAGGGTCACACAGCTAGTATGTGTCACCTAGCTGCCCCAGGGATCCTTTCTTACAACAGAGCTGGTCTCAGTTCTAGGATCCAAAGACCCCAAGCCTCAAAATTCAGGGATATTTAGACACAATGACTCCTCCCAATATTTATCATAACCCAAGTGATACAAATACAATAAACATGGAAAAGGGAGAAAGAAACCATCAGATACCAGCATAGTCACTTGCAATTCTATATATTGTTTTAAAATAACACTGTTACTAAGTAACAGGCTCGTAACATATGAAACCAGATACTGGATTGCACCTTTGCCATCTTGGATGTGTCCTCTCTGACCTATATTTTTCTTTTTTCTCAGTTATCAAGACTTTCCACCATATTGAGTAAGCTTGGCTTTCTAACTTCTCTCCAGCTCTCATTGGTCCCTTACACCTCAGATGGAACTATTTTATGTATTTGATCTTTAAGCTGATCAGTGGCTAGACTAACCACAATTGGAAGTCAGGTAGTTAAACCTTTGGTTAAGCTTGTCGAGTAGGCAAGTTAGCATTTCCCTTAGCTCCTTTCAATATATATCTTAGTTACTTCATTATCATTTTCTTAAGCTACTAAAGAATATCTAAATCATCTAAATGATAGTTTGTAGTCTAAACTGATTACTAATACTGTTAAGTCACTTATATTTAAGGGGTGGGGAAAATCCCACTCACACCATGAGAAACAAAAAAAAACAGAAAAAATGTGAAAATACCATGCCTCAATGTTCTTTCAGACTCCATCATTTTTTCTCTGGATATGAATCATGTTTTCCATCATGGGCCCTTAGGAATTGTCTTGGATCATTGTATTAGTGAGAAGAGCTAAGTCTTTCATAGATGATCATTGCATGATGTTGCTGTTAATGGTGTACAAGGTTCTGGTTTTGGTCATTTCACTCAGCAACAGTTCATATAGGTCTTTCTGGGTTTTTCTGAAATCTGTCTGCTCGTCATTTCACATAGCACATTATTACATTATATTTCTATACCACAACTTGTTCAGCCATTACCCAAAAGACAGACATTGCCTCAGTTTCAAATTATTTGGAACCATAAAAAATCCAGCTATATATATATATAAAATTTTGACCAATATTTATTTTATTCCAGTTTATTTTATTCCAGTTACATGTAAAGACTTTTCAAATTTGTTTTTATAAGATTTTGAATTTTCTTCCTCCCTCTCTCCCCTCCTGCCTCCCCAATATAGAAAGCAATGTGATATAAGGGAAAAATCTCAAAAAAGGGGAAAAAAAAGTAGAAACATTATAGTGCAATTTGTATTCAAATTCTACAGTTCTTTTTTTCTGGAGGTAGAGAGCATTTATCATCATGAGTCCTTTGGAACTATCCTGAACCACTGTATTGCTGAGAAGAGTAAAGTCTATCACAGTTGATCAACACACAATGTTGCTGATACTGTGTACAATGTTCTCCTGGTTCTGCTCATCTCACTCAGCATCAGTTCATGTGAGTCCTTCCAGATTTCTCTGAAATCTGCTTCCTCATCATTTCTTCACATTGATTTTTTTTTTTAACTTTATGTTCTTACTTTTCTGTCTCCCTCCCTCCCCCACCCTCCCTATGGAATCAAGCAAGTCAATATAAGTCATCCATGTGCAGTCATGCCAAGCATCTTCACATTGAAGACAGACAGACAGAAAAGAAGACAGACAGGAACCACACTTTGATCTCTATTCAAACACCAGCAGCTCTTCCTCCTTTGATGGTTTGCACCTTTCATACGACCTTCTGATGACGTCCTGCTCATCATTTCTATCACACTTACTGTTGCTTCCTGTATTACCCTCTATCTTATTCCCTCCCCTTGATATTTACTCCACATTTTCTCTCTTCTTTCACCCTAACCTTCCTCAAAAGTGTTTTGCTTTTTACTGCCCCCTGCCCCAATCTGCCCTCCCTTCCTTCATGCAAAACAATCTGGTACTGGCAAAGAAATAGAGTATTAGATAAGTGGAAGAGAATAGCTACATATTACAGTATCGTAATTGATTAAAGTATATAAGTATATGACAAAGCCAAATATCTAAGCTTTCATAACAAATACTCATTATCTGACAAAAAAAGGATGGGAAAATTAGAAAAGAGAATGACAGAAAGTACATGAAAAAAACAACATCTCACACTGTGCTTTAAAATAAAGTGATAAAGCGTGATACCTTAAGCAAATTAAAAGAGCATGGAACAGGGCAAGAATTTAGGAACAAAGAAGACATAGAAAGCTTTACAAAATGTAAAATAGATACTTTTTATTATATAAAATTAAAAAGCTGTTGCACTAACAAAACCATTTGAACCTAAATTATAAGGAAAGCAGAAAACTGGGAAAGAATTTTTGAAACATGTATCTCTGACAAATGCCACATTTCTCCAATATATAGAGAAAGGAATGAAATTAAGAAAAATAGAAGTCATTCCCCAAGAAATAAATAGACAATGAATATGAACAGACAGTTTTCAGACAAAGAAATTAAAGCTCTCCATAGTCATGTGAAAAAAATGTTCTAAATCACTATGGATCAGGGAAATATAAGTTAAAACAACTCTGAGGTAGCACCTCACACTAATGGTGGAGTGTACAAACTCTTGGTGGAGTTATGAATTGATCGAACTAAGTCCAAAGGATTATGAAACTGTGCATAACCTCTGATCCAGTAGAACCACTGCTAGGGTTATATCCCAAGAAATCACAAAAAAGGGAAAAAGACCTATTTATACAAAAATGTTTATAACAGCCCTCTTTGTAGTGGCAAAGAAAATACAAGGGATACCCATCAATTGGGGAATGGCTAAACAACCAGTGGTAGATGACTGTAAAGGAACATTATTGTGCTATAAGGAATCACGAGCAAGATGGATTCAGAAAGTCCTTATCATCAACTGATGAGCAGAATCAGAAGAACATTGTGCACAGTGACAATGATGTTGTTTGAAGAAGAAATGTGAATGAGTTAACTATTCTCAACAATAAAATGACCCAAGATAATCCAAAAGGACTGACGATGAAACATAATCTCCACTCACAAAGACAGAACTAATATTGAGCACAGACTAAAGCATGACATTTTTCACTTTCTTTCATTTATTTCTTTGGTGTTTTCTTATATAAAATGACTAATACGGTAATGTTTTCTATAATTGCCCAAGTATAACATGTATCTGCCTTCTGCCTCAGGGAAGGTGTAGGAAAGGGAGACAGGGAGGGAGGGACAGAATAGTAAACTCAAAACTTTAAAATAAAAATGTTTATTAAAAAATATTCGGGGCGGCTAGGTGGCGCAGTAGATAAAGCACCAGCCCTGGAGTCAGTAGTACCTGAGTTCAAATCTGATCTCAGACACTTAACACTTACTAGCTGTGTGACCCTGGGCAAGTCACTTAACCCCAATTGCCTCACTAAAAAAAAAAAATTATTCAATGGCACCTTATGCAGTAAAGAATTGCCAAGGTTTGTTTGCTGTATATTTTTCTCCTGGAACAACAAGGAGATATATGTTTCAGGAATTAATATATCTCATTGTGCAGTGATTCCCAACCATCACGATTAGGCATAAAATGATGTTATTTAAAAAAAAAAAGACTTCTGTTTGCTTTCACTGCTTCAAGTTGCTGACCAATTCACTTAATCCCCCACCTAGCTGTCAAATGCGTTTACTACAGGACACTTTTGATCATGTCACTGCCCACTCAATAAAACACTTCCTATGGCCTCCCAATTAACTGGATCTAATATGAAATCCTCTGCTTGGCTGTTAAAGCCCTTTATCATCAGCCCCTCTCCTATTTTCCCAGGCTTCTTTCACCTCATTTTCCCTTCACATGTATGAAAATCAGGTTTTTTTTGTTTCTTGACCAGCAACATCTCCTGACTTCATGTTCTCTCTGGCTGTCCCTCATGTTTGCTCTGGCTTCCCTGAAGTACCACCTAAAATTCTTCCTTTTAAATTACTTCTCCTCCTGTCTTCCTTACCCATCGGGCCTTCTCTATCTTAATTACCCCCAATTTATCCTGAATACATTGGGTTGCCAGATCCTTGTTTACATGTTGTGTTCCCCTTTAGACTGAACTCCTTAAGAGCAAGGCTTATCTTTTGCCATTCTTTGTGTTCCTGGTGTTTAGCAGTGTCTGGAACATAGTAGGTGTTTAGTCAATGTTTTTTGACTGGAATAAAGACTAGGAAACAATTCAGAATGGAGACCCTCAGACCCTTTGAGATACTTTCAGGAGAGTTCTATGCCCCAAAGTTCAAAATGATGATTTCTTATACCATCAAAATTTTAGAACTACAAGATGTGAGAAAATAATGGGGTTAAAGGGGACCCAGAGAGCCCTGCCTGACCTTTCTTAAGGCCAGCCCAGAGTCAGGAGAATTTCAGAGGAAATGTAATTGTACCTTGGGCTATGAATACAGACACCAGAAGTTAAATCCACACCTACCTGAAAAGCCTTGCCCCCCACAGAGAGTCTGTCCTCTGGGCTCTGGCATCAGCACATACTGCTCCAGACCACCCTCAAGTCCAATGAACCAATAGATTTGAATGATGCTGGCCAATTAGCTAGAAGCAGGGTGTAAGGGCTGCCTCTCCACCTGACCTTAAGGAGTGTACACTCTTGGACTCTCTCTCTTGGCCTTGGGACTCTGAAGGAGCAGCCACGTGGCTCACTATCAGTCTCCCCTCTGAACTTTTGGGGGCATGTGCTCTATCTTTACTAATATTTAATATGATTTAATAAATGCTTAATGCCCCAAACTGGTGCTATAGCCTCTAATTTCTAAGTAGCTATGTATTAGAAACCCCAGCTAAGTTTTCCTACAACTTAGGATAGAAATAGGTCCCTCCCATTTAATTTTGTTTTGTTTTTTTGTTTTTTTTTAGTGAGGCAATTGGGGTTAAGTGACTTGCCCAGGGTCACACAGCTAGTAAGTGTTAAGTGTCTGAGGCCAGATTTGAACCCAGGTATTCCTGACTCCAAGGCCAGTGCTCTATCCACTGCGCCACCTAGCTGCCCCCCATTTAATTTTAAATGCCATAAGGAAACTGAAAGGCCAAGGAGTCTGACTTGCTCCCCTGTATGAGGAAATTGGGGCTCTAAGCTTCAGGCACTTGCACAGGATCCCACTGCTGAAATGTGTCTAAAAATCAATCCCAAGTAAGCCCTTCCTGCCCACAAGTCCAGCACTCCCTGCACCACAACACTTAGGAGACCTCTTGTCATAAGAGCCCTCATACACCTGATTTATGTCACTCACCTTGCCAGGAGTTCCTTGGACCTTTGTGCTCTACCATCCCTGGTGATTCCCCTTCCTGGAAAGGATAGATCAAATCTTCTCTAGAAACTGGAAGTCCTAGGAATATAGGAAAAGGAAGGGAGGAGAATAGAGAGAAATGTACAATTTAGTTCTCTTTAGGGAATGAAGACATGCAAGGAAAGAGGACAGGATGGTTCCCAGGATGTCTCAAGGACAGTTCCCAAGGTATTGATTGCTGGGATCTTTAGAGGCAGCCTGAGATCACACAAGCCATTTCATATCAGAAAACTTCGCCTTTATTCACCTCTTTCCTAGAAGGATGGGAACACTGCCTAACTTCAATTATCTAGAAATTGGAGGCACTGGTAGTGCAGTGGTAACAGCCCAGGGCCTAGAGTCACTAAGACCATTTCAAACCAGTGTCAGGCACATGGGAGCTGTATCCCCCTGGACAAGTTGTGTAACCTGTTTGCCTGTTACCTCAACTATGAAATGGGGATGACAATACTACCAAACTAATAGGGATGTTGCTAAGATCAAATGACAGTAAGTTTAATACACTTTGTCCAGTGCTAGATATAAAGCAGGTATGTATGAATGCTTATTCCATTCCCTTCCTTTCCCAACATCTGGACTGGAATTTGAGGGAACAAAGAAGGAAGCATCAGGACAAACTTGCTAGGCCTGGCAGGATGGGGAGCAGGGAGCTACCATGTTAGTAGCTCAGTCACCAGAGGCAAAGGTCCTTACCCACAGAGAGCAGGTTCTGGACATTCTCCAGCATGACCTCCTTGTACAGCTCTCTCTGAGAATGGTCCAAGAGGTGCCACTCCTCCTGGGTGAAATCCACAGCCACATCCTTGAAGGTCACCAACTCCTAAGTCATCAAATGTCACATGATTTAGAGATGAAAAAGACTTCAGAATTCACCTAATCCAGCCCTCATCAACTTAGAGTAAGAAACTGAAGCACAGAAGGCATTTGCCCAAAACTCCTATGAGAGGAAGCAACACTTGAAACCACATCCAATAAGAGCCCAATGGAATATTGAGAGAAGCATTTTATATTGAAGTGAGAACCATGTTAGAATGATAAAAGTTGAATAAAGGTCTTACTATGAAATGTTTCTCCCCATAGGCTCAGGGAGGAGGTATGTGCTCTGTGAGTGAAGTATCAGAGACAAAGGAGAAGAAAGCAAAGTAATATGAAATTCTTCCTCACCCGAAGGGATATGTTACATTTCTTTTTATTTTTTTCCCGTTACATGTAAAGATAGTTCTCAACTTTTGTTTATACAGGCTTTCCAATTTCAGATTTTTCTCCCTCCCTCCCCTCTCCCTTAGAAAGCAGGTAATCTGATAAAGGTTTTATATATATATATATAAATATATATACACATACACATAATAACATTAATCCTATTTCTGCATTAGTCATGTTATAAGAGAAAAATCAGAGCAATGATGAAAAACCTCAAAATAGAAAAAAAACAACAGCACCCAAAACAAAAGAAATAATATGGTTCAATCAGCATCTATACTCCACAGTTCTTTTTTTTTTTTTCTTGGATTTGGAGATCCTCTTCTATCATGATTTCGCTGGAACTCGTCTGCACCATTGCATTGGTGAGAAGAATCTAGTCCATCACAGTAGATCATATGTTACATTTCTTAAGGGATATGTTAATGAAATTTTATAAAGAATTTATGAGAAATTGGCAAATACTTTATAATGTGGGGGGGGGGTAAAAACCTTACAAAGAAAAAAAAACTTAGTTAATTCCTGAAAAGGCTGAAATAAAGTCCTATTTAGATAAAAGTATGAAGAGCATTCTTAAGAAATATTGCTTACGGGGAGACCTAAGTGTCGCACTGGATAAAGCACGGGCCCTAAATTCAGGAGGACCTGAGTGATTTGTCAAATTTATGAAAATTTGACTTTTATTTCCTTCAACTGCTTTAGCAGCAAAAGGAAGATACAAAGAGGTCCTTCCTGCCAAGGTTCTTCTGAGGATCCAATGAGATGTTCTTTGTAAAGAACTTCACACCAAGCCTGGCACTTAGTCCATGCTGATCCTCCTCCTTTTCCTCCCTCCCACAGCCTCCTAAGTGGAGGCCCTACCTTTTGTCTCTCAGCACTCTGGGTCATCCTCTTCACTATTGCCAAACTTTTCTTCCTTAGCATGGATCTGACCATGTAACTGCTACTCAGATAACTCCAATGGCCTCTGGGATCATACAGCAACCCCTCCCTTTAGCTTCAATGCCACATACAACCTGGTCCCAACCTCTCTTTCAGCCTCACAAGACACTCACTACTCACCCTCTTGCCTTTGCAACCCAGACACATTAGTCTTCTCTCTTTCTGGGCTCTGCTCTTCCTCCTTGCCTTTCTGCCTCTTTTACTCCATGTGGCTGTCCCTCTGTCCCTTGAAAACACATTTTCTGCACAAAGCCTTGCCTGATATCTTAAACCACTGGGAGCCTCTCCTCCAAATTAATTTCTATTGAGTACCATTGTATTTATCTGAATTTATCCAATCCTATTGATGCTGTACCTGTCTTTGTCAGTACTTCTTGTCTGTTCTATGAGGATTTAAGCTCACTGCAGTGGCCATTATTCCATTAATTGCAGCTATCTCTCTCACAAGTAGTACAGTGCCTGTTGTCCTTTGTTCTCAAAGAGGAACAAACTGACATCACTATTACAATCATGCTACAATGTCTGACTGGCTGATCAGACCAGTACACCCTCGGAATACTCTACCACAGGTCCAGACCTTCAATTTGCTATTCAGTATAATAGTTCTTGTGCCCTACAATTTTCTTCAGAGCTTTCAAAATACTGAGGTAGCTCTGGGAATGCATGAGTCAACCACATAATCAATGTGGACATCCCTGAAAAGTAGACTGCCAAGGGAAGTGAGCATATCTACAGGATTTAAATCTTCTCCACTTGCTGGAACTGATGGTTACAGATATGCAAGGGGGTGGTCCTGGATGACAAAGCACCAGTGTTTTCTTAGTGCTAATTATGAGGCCAAAATAAACAACAGAGAATTGACCCCTATTTTGTTCCATATCAATCAGAGGGTGCACTAAATGCATAATAATCTGCAAACAAACAATAAAAATATGCCCTAAACACTCCCTCTACTTTTCTCTTGTCTTTTCAAGTTGAATAATTTACCCATTTCAATAGGTGACATTGATGCTGTGTTTCACCTCATTGAAGGCATCTGACTGGGAAAGGGCAGGAGTCCATGATCCAGAACCCAGGCAAGCATGACATCATGGAATAGATGTTCAATGATGATAAAGTTCTACAGGCAACCAGATTTGGACATAATTTTCCATAACTCCTCACAACTGACAGTATCAAAAGCCTTAGTGATGAACATTGTGTACAGACCTCTGCTCTGCCCCTGGCATTTCTCCTGGCATTGTCAATGAGCAAACACCCTATTGACTATTCCGCAGCCATTTCTGCAGCCACACTGGCTCTCAGGTAGATGGCTATCTTCCAGGTGAAGGCTCAGCCTATTAAGGAGGATTGTGTAAAGAATCTTGCCAGCTCCTGATTGTCACAGGACAATCCATTTCCTTTACCTTCATACACATGGACAATGGAGGTATCCATGAGCTCCTGGGGGATAACTTCCTCTTTCCATGTACTCCAGAAAACGTTAGCCAAGGTTTGTAGGAGCAATGGACCCCCCCACACTGCAAATCTCAGCTGGAATAAAATCAGCACCAGATGCTTTGTCAGAGGAGAGGAGCTAATGGCACTCAAACTTCCTCAGTTGGAAATCTGGTTAGAGAGGGATTGACTTCAACCTGAGGTAAATGGCCAGTGGCTTCATGATTGATTGATGACAGTCTGTTGAGATCATTATGGATGTATTCAGCCCATCTCTGCAGGATCATGTCCTTATCATTTACCAGTGTGTCCCCTTCCTCACTGAGTAGTTGAGATGCACCATAGGTCTTTGGTCCATAGCCTTGGCATTTTTCTGCAAGGCAAGCACATTGTCACAGGCCTTTCATTCAGTCCTTTTGGTAGGCATACAAGCTTGGTGACTAGATTAGTTTTGATTGCAAAACCTATGCCAGATTCCCTGGGCTCCCCTTCACTGTGGCCACTTCAAATAAAAAAAAATGTGTCTCCAGCCCCAACTTGAGGAAGCTGGTCTTCATTGACCAGCCTTGTTTTACTTAGGGCTGCTGTTGGGATGTGATACTGCCTGAGTTCTCTTTCATCTCTGTTCATCTTTCAGATCGACTTGATTGTCTGCTGTCCCTAAGGGTGCCCACATTTCATATACTGATGGGGAGTGGAATCACCTGTGCAGAAATTTTTTTCTGTTTTTCTTTTGACAGGAAGGTGGGATCCCTGCATGTTGTTGTTATCAGGCCATGGTTGAGTAAGCATATTATTTTTAGGGCATATTTTCTATCCCATTCCTCATCCCAGGAGGAGAACAATGCATACGAATCTGGCCAGCAATGCTAAGATAGCCAGGGGGCTGCCATGTGCCCCTGCTGCTTTCAGGGAGAAGAGGGCTGGGGCCTAGGCCACCTGTGTGCAGGGTAGTAGCTATACCTCCCAGTGAATCTCCATCTGCTGCTACATCACTTGCCTGTCACCACAGGACATTGAGGGAGATAAAAACAATAAAGTGCTATGGGTGATGTCTTTTAATTCATTCATAAATTGCATTTGAGTCAGAGCTGTACCAAGTCATCAGCCTCACTCCTCCTTCCAGAGTTGTCACAGTCCGGGGCAGAACAGAATCAAGGTACCTGGTGATGGCTTGAGCTGCAGGGCATGGCCTGGGCTTGTCAGGGGAATACCTTGGTCTTCAATGTCTAAGCAAGCTCTCAGTGCTCCAAAGTACCTGCTTCAGCTGCCTTCATGGCCATTGGGATAAATCGTTCTTATCCACCCAATCCACGGGGGGACGTCTTCACAGGCTTGGGGTAGACACCTGCCCCACCCCCACCTCAGTTAACTCCAACCTGGTTAGTCCTTCTGCTGAAATAGGTTACTGGGCTGTGGCTGCTGTGCATGATACAGCTTCTTGGAGCCAGGGGAGGCCTGGCTGTACCAGGGAGACACCAAAGGGGAAAGCAGCCCTGAAAAGGCCTTGGCAGCCCTCACCCCAGGGGCACTATTCTTCCCTGAACATGCCATGATTCCTGCTTCACTCAGCCCTCTAGAGCCCCCCCAGAGCCCTGGCCATGCTCACTGGGAAGGACTGTCAACAGGCCCAACTCTTGTCCCCCTCCTGCTGCTCTCTGGACATCTTCATGGCACCCCCAACCAGTCTCTTTCCTCCTTTAACTCTGGGAAGCACAAGGACATCTTTTGTACTCTCATCCCCCAACTCTTATCACTGAGGCTCTGATGTACCAAGTGGCTCATGGTGCTTAAAGTGAACTTTTGAGAAAACATCATTAACTCCATTTGATGCTAGACTGGCTGTTCTTAAATCAAGGTACTGAATGAATATCCCCTTCAGGACCTCTCTTCCCCAGTCACTTTAAGAAAACACTCAGGACTCACTTCCTGTCTTGTTATTCTGTCTAAGGTGGTACAAAGGGCTTAGCAAATGGTAATTAACTCCCTGACTAATCAAGCTGCTCCTGTCTTCTTTAGACTGGTTTTGAGTACCAATGCTAAACATCTTTGTATCTAAACTTTCAAATCTAAGTCTCAATTCAGTTTTTACTTTTGCTCAAAATGCACCTTTTCTCCACTATTAGGTCTTTATACCAAAGAGACCATAAAAAAGGGCAAAGGACCCACATGTACAAAAATATTTATAGCAGGGACAGCTAGGTGGTGCATAAAGCACCAGCCCTGAATTCAGGAGGACTTGAGTTCAAATCCCACCTCAGACACTTGACACTTACTAGCTGTGTGATTCTGGGCAAGTCACTTAACCCTCACTGCCCTGCTATATATATGGGGGTTAAGTATATATGTGCTCTTTTTGTGGTTGGAAAGAATTGTTTTGATTCTTCTTTCACTACATAAGCAGATATATTTTAATGTGATAGTACATATATAACCTATATCAGACTGCTTGCTGTCTTGGAGCGGGGGAGAGAGAGAGGAAAATTATAAATCTTATAAACACAAATGTTGAGCGGCAGGTAGGTGGCACAGTAGATAAAGCACTGCCCCTGGATTTAGGAGGACCTGAGTTTCAATCTAGCATCAGACACTTGGCACTTACTACCTGTGTGACCCTGGGCAAGTCACTTTTTTTTTCTTTTTTTTGGATAGGCAATTGGGGTTAAATGACTTGCCCAGGGTCACACAGCTGGTAAATGTCAAGCCTCTGAGGTCACATTTGAACTCAGGTCATCCTGAATCCAGGGGCAGTGAGTGCCACCTGGGCTGGTACTCTATCCACTGCGCCACCTAGCTGCCCCAATGGTCAAGTCATTTAACCCTCATTGACCTGCCCCCCCCCCGCAATGTTGAAAACTATCTCTACATGTAATTAGAAAATAATAAAATACTTTTATGATTAAAAAGTACCTTTCCCTATCTCTGTGCCCCAACCCAGTCTTATCTAAGACCTCCTTGTAAGCCTGTCTACGGTAACAAGACCTAACCCATGCTACCCAAAGGTTAGGTCACATAACTCAGGAGGGGAGACTGTCTCTCCATCATCTGTGGAACTCTGAGACACACGTGTCCATCACCCACTCAGGGAGGGCGACACTCTCCAGAGAGAATAGACAAACCAGAGTTTACTGTCTGGCTGAAACTTGTGCTCCCTTATTCTGGCCGTCCCCAGGAAGGACCCTGACAAATGTCCCAACAGGATCATGGGAGATAATGTTTATATGGCTCCCATAACACAGCAGACACCAGATAACCCTGTCTAGTCTTCTTGCACCTCAGTCCTCTTCTCTCTGACCTGGGGAAACGGGCCTCCTGGATGATCCTTGACCAAGACCCTCCATCGCTTGACTCTGTGCCTTTCCAATGACTGTCTCTCATGCTTGCACTGATCCCCTCCTCACCTGGGCCTCCTGCTGTTGTGGGAAGAGGGACCCCAAACCCCAAGGAATCATTAAACTTTCCCAAGGGGAAAGCAGCTCCCCCTCCCATCTCCAGAAAATGGTGTGGCTGAGTAAAGAGACCCTGGTCTGCAAGGAACAAAGATGACATACTGATGAGGGTGGGTGCTATTCCTCCCCAGGCACTCCTTACCAGTTGTTTCCCTGCCAGTGGTCTTGCCCCTCCTAACTGCTTTGCACACAGCTTTTGTGTGTAAACATAGAAAGGACCAGCTCTTCTCTTACCCAGGGAGACAGGCTTTCAGCAGTGATTCTGTCTCCTGGTCATATGTTCCTCTCTCCTAATAAATCTCTTTTCATTTTGCAAGATTTGTGATGAGCCTCCAATTCATGGGTGAGCTTGCCTCCTGATCCAGGTCACAAGTCTCCCAACATTATGGTGCTGAAACCCAGTAAAAGTCATTAGGCAGGTAAAAAGGTGGGCTGCTCATGTGGCTCTTGGATTCCCCAGGTGGGGTGTACACTCTGCTTTCTCCTGTAAGGATCCAAAGTCTCAGTGAGTGGCCCCACTGTCTGAGGTATGAATAGCCAACCAGGCTACTTCTAGATTCTCTTTGATTTACAGTCACACGACATCCAGACTTAAGCAATGCTCAGGGTTTTGTCAGCACCCACTTGGGGGCAGGTGTGGGCATCTGTCCCTGAGGTCTAGCCCAGCCAACCATGATAGGGGACAAGGATACAGCATTCCCTGTGGTCTTCCCTGCTCAGGTGTATCCTTAAAAAATTGGGGGGAAAAAATGGGACTTAGGTACAAAGAAGTGAATGATTTTCCATTGTAACACATGGTTTATGATGAGCCTGAAATTCTTTGGCTGAGGTAGCCCCTAGATCCAGGTTACAAGGCCCCCAACACTGGCTTCCTTCACATCTCAGCAAAATCTTCACTTTCTGAAAATGAGCTTTTCCTGGTCCCTGACACTGCTTGGGCCTTCCCTCTGAGGGGGCCTCCCATTCATACTGTAGAGACCTTGTGTGGACCCAGCTGCTGCCATGTTATCTCCCAAGGAGACTGTGAGCCATTTGAGGGCAGGGATAGTTATTGTTTAAATCTTCCTTTGCATCCCCAGTACGTTGGCACAGTGCTTGGCACAGAGGAGTCACTGTCTAAATACTCATTGATGCGACCTAAGAAATGACAAATGAGAGGGATTCAGACAGACCAGGGAAGACTGGGGTGGCCTGAGGCAGAAGGAAATGAGCAGAACCAGCACCATGTCTGCTCTGCTGACAGCCCTGCAGAGGACAATGTACACGTTACAGGTAAAGGCTTCCTGGGCTCTGCTGGATTCCACCTTTGCTGATGCTGGTCAGGTCTGTGGATGGGCCGCACTCACCCGGGATGAGGGTCTCTGGGTCCCTGGGGCCATCCTCTCTGGTTCCAGGCTCTCTCCTTGGAATACACTTTGGTTGTCTGCAAACTGGCCTGGGGAGGGAGAAGGGTCTCAGAGTGGGAGAGACATTGGCTTTGCGTTTTCCTCCTGGGGTGGACACTGGCCTACCTGGAATTACAGAGCTTGAAGTCTCAGAGCACTTGCAAATGACCTGCCCTCAGGGGAGAGACTCTAACCAGAACAGAAGGACAGCAGGGAGGGTCAGGCTTGGAAGTGACCTTGGCCTGAACAGGAAAGAACTTGCCACTTTCTCTAATTCCTTTGGCCTCCTGCCCCTCCCCCATCTTCCAGCAGAGGCCCAGGAGGAAGAAGGGACTGGGGATCCCAGAGGGGAGGGGACCAGGCAGACTCCAGTCCCAGAGCCCTACCTCCATCTGATACTATGGGTGAGATATGTAGGTCAGGCAACTCTGAACTCATGGTGAAACTGGGCATGGCATCCTAGGACCTTTGGGATGGGACAGGTTTTCTTCATAAGTAGGAAGAGACACCCCCAGAGCCAGGATTGGAGGGGGGCTTGCTCCTGGCCAGCCAAGAGGAAATTGACCAAGAGGTCACAATGGGAGAGATAGGGGGCTTGGTGGGTGGAACACTGACCCTCCTCACTTAAATCTAATTCATGCTAGTCATAACATGTGAATACATAACATGAAATCTTTACATATAACAGGAAAACAAACTAGGAAAAAAAAAGAAAAAGAAAAAGAAAGCCAAATGAAGGAGAATGCACACATACACAGACCCACTTCTCTGTCTGCTTGGCTTGGGGGTGAGGCCTACTACTGCTCAGCTGAGAATTAAGAGCTTTCCCAGGGACCTCAGGGTTCTAAGAGAGGGATGGCTTTCTGACAATGGGAACAGCAGCAGAAAGACAAAGCCTGGGGAAGGAGCAACACAAAGGAGGAGAAGCCAAAAGGCCAGTTGGGCTGCTCAGGCCTGGGTGAAGGGGACTGTGTGTAAGCACCTCGGATGGTAGCTGGGGCCAGGCTCTGAAGAGCTTTCAAATAGCATCCAGAGGGGCAGCTAGGTGGCGCAGTGGATAGAGCACCGGCCCTAGAGTCAGGAGTACCTGAGTTCAAATCTGGCCTCAGACACTTAATACTTATTATCTGTGTGACCCTGAGCCAGTCACTTAACCCCAATTGCCTCACTAAAAAAAAAAACAAACAAAAAAAAAACAAATA
This sequence comes from Dromiciops gliroides, assembly GCF_019393635.1. NCBI lineage: Eukaryota > Metazoa > Chordata > Mammalia > Microbiotheria > Microbiotheriidae > Dromiciops > Dromiciops gliroides. The sequence goes on along the minus strand of NC_057863.1, from coordinate 658,904,324 downwards.
GCATCCAGAGGCATCTAGACCTGCTCCTCAATATTATAGGAGTCACTGGAATGTCCTGAGTGGATGTGATATGGGGAGGCCTGAACTTTCAGCCTGTAGGAGTCCATCACCTTCACCTTAGATTTTTTTCCTCCCAAAGCCAATAGAGTTAGATAAATCAATCCAATTAAGTTCCTTGATAGGGCCTATGTGCAGAAGTGGCTCATATGGGGAGATTTGTTTACTTGGCCCCAGAAAAGAGAATCCTTCCTAAAGCCTGTATCCAAGGTGGTTCAGGAAAATAGTAGAGGGAAGGGGTACAGAGAGGACTTGAAAGAAAAATGAAAAGCAAAAATAAATAGTGAAACTGTAATACTTGGAGAAAACAAGAGGTAACTATCAGACAAAGTAAAAGGATAAAGAAGAAAGAGATTTAGCACCAAATTGGCTATAGGGAGATGGGGCCAAGACAGCAATAACTGGGGAGTCACCAATAAGATATTCCAAAGGAATTAACTAGAGACCCACCTCCTCTGGCCCCACCAGATATTCTGGGCATGAGAAAACATCCCCATTGAAACAACCTTTGCAACTCCTAAGAGGAAGGTTAACATTCTCCCCAAATCACCTGACATCCTATCTCTATACCCAACCACCCCAATGAGCAAAGTGGCTGCCCAGCCTTGGATGGACTGAGGCTGTGTAAAACCCTATTTATGCCTCTACTTCCCCTTGTTCCCTTGAGATGCTCCCCACAGGGCAGCTGCCAGGGAGCTGATGCTACTTTATCTTCAGGCAGGGATTCCAGCTAGATGGGCCTGGAGGCAGGAAAAACTTGAGTTCAAATCTGACCTCAGACACTTTCTCTGTGTGACTCTGGGCAATTCACTTGACCTGCTTGTCTCACTTTCCTCAATTATGAAAGAAGGAGAATAATGGCATCTACCCCAAAGGCTGCTGTGAGGATTCCATTTCCCAAGTGCTCAGCAGTGCCTGGCACCTGGGTGCTAGAGAAAGGCTAGCTCTGATTATTCTTATTACTGTCCAGGAGGTTTTGGGGACCTCTGGGCTGAGGAATTCCCCAACACTGACCTAAACTTGCTGAAGGAACAACACTGATTGTCCTCTGCACCCCAGTGCAGTGTCTGGAACATACAGATGAGGAAACTGAGAGGGCAAGACATCAAGTCACTTAAGAGAGGTGACAGCCATGTGAGAGAGGTTTGGACACAGGTCTAGCTGACTGAGGTCCAGCAGTACCCACTGTACCACCCAGCTAGTTCCCTTCAGAGAGATGCCTGAGAGCTACTTCAGAAAAGCAGGCCCAGGACTGAGGGAGAGTTACCCCCATGGGGAGTGAGGTGGGCAGGGAGAAAATGGAACCAAATCAGACCAGAGGAAGGAGTTATTGATTCCTTGGTTATCAGTCCAACAGGCAGGAGAAGAACCAGGACAGGTGACAATCTCCATGGACAAGTGTTTATCCAATGCGGGGGAAGGTTGGCAACAACCACAGCTATAGAGAAGTCAGGGAAAAGCCAATGAAAGGGGATGAGTCTTTAGCAATGAGGTCACTGCTTTTAGCTGACTCAAGGAGATCTGATTTCCAAGAGGTGGAGAAGGGAGCAGGGGGTGGAAAAGGAGGGACAATCCCATACAGGGAGTCTCTTCTAGGAAATCCCTGTGTAAAGGAGGAAAGGGAATAGTTTAAGGATGATGGGGTGAAGAGAAGGTTTTTGTTTTTAAGATGGGGAAGTTCTGGGCATTTTATGTTTTTTGTTAGTTGAGTAGATTGAGTGCCGAGAGGAACTTGGTGCTCAGTCATTATCAGTCAGACTCTTCCTGACCCCATTTGGGAGTTTCTTAGCAAAGGTACTAGGCTGGTCTGCCATTTCCTTCTCCAGTTTGTTTTACAGGTGAGGAAACTGAGGCAGACAGGGTTAAGTGACTTGCTTAGGATCACACAGTCAGTAAGTGTCTGAGGCCACATTTGAAGTCAGGAAGATGAGTCTCACATGCTACAGCATGTGACTGGTCCTCCATCTACCTTGCCACCACCTAGCTGCCTCTCTGAAGGGAAGACCCGAGTTCAAATTCCACCAAGACCTTGTTATATTCATGCTGGGGAGGTTACTTGGCAGTCCCCTGTAACAATATGGTTTCTGTCATAGAAACAAAGGCTTTGATAAACCCCATGTCCTGTACAAATGGGGCATTATGTCATTCAGTCCAAACACCAATTCTACACATTAGAAAACTAGACCATAGGATTAAACACAGGTTTGCTGCAGGCCTCTCCATCCTTCTCCTACTCGTCCCCCTTCCAGGCATGTACTACACTCACCAGCCCTTCCCTTCCTTTCCCTCCCTCCCCGAAACAGAAAACCCCCAAGCTCTGCTCCCTCCTGCTTGGGGGCTCTCCCCTCCCCCTCTGCCTTAGCTTCCTTCAGGATGGCTCTCAGATCCCCCCTTCTGCAGGCCTGCCCTGGTTTTCTTCCTCCCTCCCCAGCTGCTGGTGCTTCCTCCTCTCAGACTACCTTCTACCTGTGTCCTCTCTACAGGCTTGATCTGAAGAATTGTGTACCTGTTGTCAACAGAGAGCCAGACTCAGGAAGTCAGGCTCCCAGCCTTGCCTCAGACCCAGGCTGTCAGGGACACCTTCCCCTGGTAAGAGATTAAGGGTCTGGAATGTTGTCAAAACCCAGGCTAGCTCAGACATTCAGGGAGCTGGCATCATCTCCCAGGAGTCAGGGCACTCCACCCTCCCCCTCCAGTGATCTCCCGAATATCCATCAATTATGTGGCAACTCCCTTATCATCCCACTAGAGTATAAACTCTCCAGGATAGGACTGTTTCAGTCTTAGAATCTCCTGCAATTAATAGTGGGGTTCCCAGAGGGAGCTCAGTCTCATCAAGTTCCACTTATCTCTTTTGGTGTGTCTGTCCTTTGGCTTAGCTTCTCAAGGAGATTTCTTGATTTACCTCAGAGAACTTCTGGAGTGCTCTAGGCCCATAACAGGGTTAATAGAGAAACTGTTTGTGTTCTTACAGTAACCAAGAGGGTTTGTCCCTATTAACCCTCACCATCAACAGAGATAGCTCACAGAGACCCAAATCAACAATTGAAAAGTTTAAATTAGATGACAGGACACCTAGAAACCAGGCCTAAGTAAAGAAAGATCAAAAACACAGAGACACTCTGACCTTGGCAAGTTGAACATGCCCAGAAAAGGCTAAATGTGTCCTCAGGTTCACCTTATGACATGTAAACCCCAAGAACACACACACCCCTAAGGAAAAAGGTATCTGCCTTGGGGGTTGTCTTAGGACCCCAGGAAGTCCAAATTAGGACATGACCTTCCCTATACCTCCCTAAGGTGATTATTCTAATGATACTGATAATCAATTTATCCACACTGTAAATATAACCATTTGCATCCCCCTTATTCGAGATATCTCCATGGTTCACTCCCTGTGGTCACTCTGTGAATATTGCAATAAAACTTGGAAAACTGAGTCACTGAGTCTTGTGATTCTTTTGGACGCCTCACAATCAATATGATTCATTAAACCCACCCTCCACATCAACAAGACCCTCCATCTCTCAGTTCCAAGCATATTCTCTGGCTGTCTCCCATGCCTGGAATATTCCTCATTCTCTGCTCCAACCACTGACCTTCCTGGCTTCCTTTAAATCCTAACTAGAATTCCACCTTCTGCAGGAAGCCTTCTCCAACCCCTCTTCATTCCGGTGGTAGCTATTTCCCATCTTCCTGTAAGAAGCTTGCTTTGTTTTTATTTGTATGTTGTCTCCCCCATTGGACTATTGGCTCCTTGAGGGCAGGGACCATCTAGTGCACAACTGCTCTGTGGACCTGGAATCCTTAGCACTTTTTGCACATCTTGAAATCGAATCATCGAGAGCTGAGTAAGGGACTTTTCTTTCATTCATCCATAAGTTGAAAGAGGTAAGAGGAACTGAGAACCAAGTCCCAGTTCCCCACTCATTGAAGAGGGAGCCACAAGTTCCCTGGCTCCTAGGACCCAAGTCCCTGCCCACAGGGCCCTTAGAAGGAAAGCTGAGCAGCAGAAGAAAGGAGTCACACACAAACCCAGATCAAAGAACTACTAGAGAAAATATAGCACCAGTTTATTTGTCCCAAGAACAAGCAGGCAGTAGCAGGAAATCAAGTGGAGACCCCTTCCCAAGACACAATTGGAAAACTCCTTTCTGAAGCTATTCTATAGACTTCTAGGTGTTTGCTCACTGGTTACAGAATTTGTTAGTACAGGGGGTGATCAGTTTCATTAGCATGATACAAATCAACTTAAAAGCAGACACTAAGATAAGATTATGTAGTTCAAAAAGGGTATTTTCCAAGACAAGGATGCTCAGTTGTTTTCACAAGGATGATTCCAACAGAGGAAGGTGTTCCTCAGTATGCCATAAAGTTTACTTATTATTTTAGGGAAGGAGATTATTAGATAGGGCCTTATTTGCTTTCCCAGACATTCAGAAAGACAAATGATCCATAGCACTGTGGCAAAAATTATTGGTGTGTTATTTCTTTTTGATAAATTGATTATCACTTTAAGTATCTGTTATTGTCATACTAGATAGAGAATTCATGTACAAGATGACATATTTACTTGCTCAAAGAAGATTATGTAATAATATCTAATATTATCAGCTATTTACATTCATTTGTCATTTATATGTCATTATACTCTGGGTATGGTTTGGAATTATTGTAGATATTACAAATATATCCTCAGTTATGCAGCATAACATGCTTTTTACCATCATACTGTCTTTGGTGAAAGTAATATGAGATTTATGAATTATGGAAATTTATCATTTCAGAGACCAACTGCTCTTACAGTGAGCTTGATGCAGGCCCTGGAGAGAATATATGTTCAACAGGAGGAGAGACGGGAACATTAAGTCCATGGTTTGCTTATGATGGTGACTATGTAGACCACAACTGCTGGACATACTCCAGTTTCTTCCTCTCTCCCTCCTAAAATAGCCGGTGTCATGGAAGCTCCAACACATGCACCTAGTTTAACTTAACTTGTTTTCTTTTTCTTTCACTCAGTCTGATGGCCTGGTCAGAATCCATCCACCTGTGGCCTAGCACAAATGCCAGATGTCTCAGAACCATCAGATATGGTAACCTTTCCATAACATTTTCAGGTGTCATAGACACATTACTAAACTTGGCTTTGATCCAGACACATGGTGGTAAGAAGTGTTATAGATTGCATAACTATCTCAACCCTGTATTATATAAAGGAGGGGAATGTAATATTAGAGAGAGAGTGAGTCTGAGTATGACTTATATTTTGAAGAACTCTCACTGTTTAATTTGATCATTGATAACGCTATGCTAAGGATTAGTAAAAATCCAGCAGTTCAACAACTAAAGAAGTGAATCCAGACACAACCAGAGTCCAGACCAGAGACTAGTTTTTTTTCCTGAGTCCAGACCAGAGACTAGTTTTTTTTCCTGAGTCCAGACCAGAGACTAGTTTTTTTTCCTGATGAGTCCAGACCAGAGACTAGTTTTTTTCCTGATGAGTCCAGACCAGAGACTAGTTTTTTTTCCTGATGAGTCCAGACCAGAGACTAGTTTTTTTTCCTGATGAGTCCAGACCAGAGACTAGTTTTTTTTCCTGATGAGTCCAGACCAGAGACTAGTTTTTTTCCTGATGAGTCCAGACCAGAGACTAGTTTTTTTCCTGATGAGTCCAGACCAGAGACTAGTTTTTTTCCTGATGAGTCCAGACCAGAGACTAGTTTTTTTTCCTGATGACCACTCCAAGAAGCAAGATCTCAGAAACTTTAAATGAACAGTTTTGTTTTGTTGTTGTTGTTTCCTTCTGTTATTATATGCACCATTTGTAACATATATTCTCTGCAGAGGCCCTTCCTCTGCAGGCCAGCTTCAAAGTGCCAGTTCATAAGGGACTGCCCGTCTGGACAAAATTTTCCTCTGTCCCTTTTCTATATGGTTATTAACATACTGTTTGCTAGCATAGGGTATTATATTGTTATTTTGAGCTGTTTCATCAAGCAAACGTGTTTTCCGAAGAAACGAAGGTGGGGAACGTGGTAATAATTTGGGGTAAAAATTATTGGAGTTTCACCTGACTCATTTGGGAGGGGCCACACCTGGCCCACCCTGAAGTTACATATGCTACTGAGGTCAGAAGGAGAACTCTCCATAGGCAATTTTTGAAGGACCACCCCTTTTTTTTTGGGGGGGGGGAGATTGAACACTGCCTGAGGAGAGGCTGAGGCACTTCCAGAACACTAGCTCTCTCTCTCTCTCAGGCTTCTTATGAAAATCACTGTTGAAAAATATCTTTAGGGGCAGCTAGGTGGCACAGTGGATAGAGCAGTAGCCCTGGAGCCAGGAGTACCTGAGTTCAAATCCAGCCTCAGACATTTGACACTTACTAGCTGTGTGACCCTTGGCAAGTCACTCAAACCCAATTGCCTCATCAGAAACAAAAAAGAAGAAGAAAAATATCTTTAGATGTAACTGGAAAACAATAAAATACTTTCATGGAAAAAAAAAACTAGGAAAAAAAAGAAAAAGAAAAAGAAAGCCAAATGAAGGAGTAAGCACAGATACACAGATCCACTTCTATATCTCCTTGGCTAGGTGGTGAACCCCACTGCTCAGCTGAGAATTAAGAGCTTTCCCAGGGACCTCAGGGGCTCTAAGAGAGGGATGGCTTTCTGACAATGGGAACAGCCGAAAAAAGACAAAGCCTGGGCTAGGACCATCACAAAGGAGGAGGAGTCAAAAGGCCAGTTTGGCTGCTCAGGGCTGGGTGAAGGGTACTGTGTGTAAGCACCTCGGATGGTAGCTGGGGCCAGGTTCTGAAGAGCTTTCAAATAGCATCCAGAGGCATCTAGAATTTCTCCATGATATTACAGGAGTCACTGGAATTCCCTGAGTGGAAGTGATATGGGGAAGACTGAACTTTCAGCCTGTAGGAATCTATCACATTCACCTAAGTTTTTTTTTTTTTTTTCCTCCCAAAGCCTATAGAGTTAGATAAGTCAATCCAATTAAATTCCTCGATAGGGCCTATGTGCAGAAGTGGCTCATATGGGGAGGTTTGTTTGCTTGGCCCCAGAAAAGAGAATTCTTCCTTCAGCCTGTATCCAAGGTGGTTCAGGAAAATAGTAGAGGGGAGGGCTACAGAGAGGACTTGAAAGAAAAATGAAAAGCAAAAATTGATAGTGAAACTGTAATACTTGGAGAAAACAAGAGGTGACTATCAGACAAAGTAAAAGGACAAACAAGAAAGAAGATTTAGCACCTAATTGTCTATAGGGAGATGGGGCCAAGACAGAGGGAAGAGTCAGGGATGGCGTCTAGGTTGCAAATGTGGAGGAAATCCAGTGAATTTGGGGGAAGGAGTTATCAATCCAGCAGGCAGGACAAGTGTTTATCCAATGGGTGGAAATGGTGGGCAAGAACCATTGCTATAGAGAAGTCAGGGAAAAGCCAGTGGGGGTTGGTCCTCCCTTAATAAGGGAACTTTTCAGAGCAGCTAGGTGGCACAATGGATAAAGCACTGACCCTAGATTCAGGAGGACCTGAGTTCAAATTTGGCCTCAGGCACTTGACACTTACTAGCTGTGTGATCTTGGGGAAGTCACTTAACCCCAATTGCCTTACCAAAAAAAAAAAAAGGAAACTTTTGAACCCCATCAGGCTTCTATAAAAGTACCTTCCAGTCTCCTGCTCAAGGACATAGGTAGCTCAGAGCCAAGCCTCTGTGCTATGCCTTCTCCCCATGAGAAGAAGAAGCTCAAGGATTTCTCTCTTGGTTTCCTTTCCCCAGCCCCTAAATAAACTATTATCTCATTCTACTGGATTTGTGTACAAGAGAGTGAAATTCTTTAAAGAGGAATTCCTAAGGACCCCAAACCCCTACCCCTATCCCTAACCCCCCACCACTGTCCCCCATAACAGTGTACAAGGCTGGAGGCCACTTTTCAAGTGCCCAGCTGTCAGAGGTCCCTGGGCTCCATGTCCTCCTGTTACCTTGAAGGAAACAAGACTCAGAGCAGTCAATAACTTGCCCAGGGTCACAAGGTCATTAAGAACAGCCAGAGGAAAAAAAAAAAAAGAACAGCCAGGATTTGAGCTTGGGTCACAGATTTACAGCTAGTCGGGAATGCCAAGAACATTGAGTGACTCCAACTCAGAACATACATGAGTTTATTGCTGAGCTGATTTCCAGATCACAGGAATACACATATATTTGAAACCTGACAGGGGCTTAGAGGTCACTCAGTCCAGCCCTCTCATTGTACAGATGAGAAGTGACTTAGCAGCTGAGGCTAAGTAGATAGAGCCCTGAACCTGGAGTCAGTCAGACCCAGTTAAGAATTCTCCCTCAGCGGGGTGGCTAGGTGGCGCAGTGGATAAAGCACCGGCCCTGGATTCAGGAGTACCTGAGTTCAAATCCGACCTCAGATACTTGACTTACTAGCTGTGTGACCCTGGGCAAGTCACTTAACCCCCATTGCCCAGCCAAAAAAGAAAAAAAAAAGGAAGAAGAATTCTCCCTCAGACATGTCCTAACTAAGGCCCTGGGAAAGTCACTGCACCACTCAGCCTCAGTTTCCTGATCTGTCAAATGGCGGTAATAGTCCCTAACTGGCAAGGTTGCTGTGAGGATCAAAGGAGATCACTAGTGGAAAGAACTGTATGACTACTAGAGTCCAAAAGTGGGACCCAGGGGGAGGTGGATTTGAATCCAGGGCCCAATTCCAAATGTAGCACTCTTCCCCTCTCTCTACCAGGCAGCCTACTATCATGGGTAGAAGGGGCAGGCCTCTGAAGAGTTCTGTCCTGGGAGGAAGGGAGAACTTCTTGGGGAGGGGAGACAGAGACTAAAAAGATTCTGAAAAAATGCTTCATTCCCAGATCCCGAGGTGGTTTTTCTACCAAAGGAGGCCTGGAAGAGGGACTGTGGAAACCTGGGAGGAGAGCACCTGAGATCCAGACTTACATTTTCTGGCCAAAGACTCTGGGTCTTTGATGTCTTCTGGTCTGGCTAGAGTTGGAAGAAGGTAGATAATGGCTGCTCCAAAAATCTGGCCCCCAACCATCCCATTATTTATGTCTCTTCTGCCCCACCCCCTCCCCCTTCCTGGCCATTCAAGGTCGAACTTGGCTCCTCCCTGCTCAGCCTCCTCCTAGCCCAGGTGGGTGGGAGGGAGGTGGGGGGAGGGCTGAATGTCCAAAGCTCCCTTTACCCTGACTGGGTTAGTCTGGTATACTAGGTTCACTGCTGCCACCCCTGCCCCAATGATGCAGACATGTCTCCAAGCAGACCCCTCCTTCCTTTGAGTTTGGGTATCTGATCTCATACCACCCCCCTCCCAAACTGAAACAGATTTAGGACTCCACAGAGACATCTCAGCTATTCTAAGTCTGGGAGGAGGGGACAAAAACCTATAGCCTTTCCCCCCTTCCGCTTACCCAGGCCCCCTTCATCCCCACAAAATAATCATGAATTCTAATCACTCACATTTATACTGCACATTAATGTCTGTCAATCAGCTTTCAACATAACAACAAAATACCATCACCTCACACCTGAAGTAGGTCAGTAGTTACTAGGGGAAGGAATCTGGCTGCCTCAAGTCTCTCCCCATTCCAGTCCATCAGTCCCCACACTAATTTTCCTTAAGTGCAGGTTTGACAATCCTCCCCCACTCAATGAACTGCGTGGCTCCCTATTGCTTCCAGGAAGAAATACAAAATGCTTTGTTTGGCATTCAAAGCCCTGCATAACTTAACACTCCTACCTTGACAGTCTTATTCCACCTTTATCTCCCCACCTGTACTGGGCTTCTGGATGCTTCACTAACAATGATCGAGTAGTCAAAAAGGGGCTAACAGATGAATTGAGGCTTGAGTCCTTATTGATAGTACCTAAAAGGGAACAAAGAGACTTGGTCATGTCTTAAAAGTATTTCTTTAGGGACCAAGATGGCAGAGAGAAGACAGGATGTTGCCGGAGTTCTCCCTTGTTTCCCTCAAAAACAGTTCTAGAAGTAGCCTGCCTCCCTTCCAGTAGCATTCAATCTCCCCTCCCACAAAAGGGGAGGTCTTTCAAAAGCTGCTCATGGAGAGTTCTCCTTCTGACCTTAGTAGAATGCGCAACCTCTAGGTGGGCCATGTGTGGCCCCTCCCAAATGATTCAGCTAGAACTTGTGATATTAATCTTTACCACAAATAATTTTTACCACATAACTTTAAAAATAGAATACAACATGAGCAAGAAACAAAAAAGGACCCTTACCATTGGCAGTTTCTATGGTGAAACAGAAAACTGAAACTCAAACTCATCTGAGTTTGTCAAAATGCTTACAAGTGAAAACCCAAGTGGGAAGATGATCTTGTCTCAAGACCAAAAAAACTTTCTTTGAAGAGCTCAAAAAGCCTTTTAAAAACCAAATGAGAGAAGCAGAAGAAAAAATGGAAAAAAGAAATGCAAGAAATGAGTTACACTGCAAAAAGAAAGACAAAAATTGACCGAGGAAAACAATTCCTTAAAAAATGCAATTGGCCATGTGAGAGGAAAAAATGGCCAAAAGGCACACTTCAAGGAATATTATAGCCAAACTCCAGAATTATCAGGTGGAGGAGAAAATACTCTCTCTAAGCAGCCAGAAAGAAACCATTTAAATATCCTGGAGCCACATTCAGGTTTGCACAGGACCTGGCAGCTTCAACATTAAAGGATCCCAGGGCTTGGCATATAATATTCAGGAAGGTAAAGGAGCTGGGATTACAACCCACGATCAACTACCCAGCAAAAGTGATCATTCTCTTTCAGAGAAAAGATGGCCATTCAATGAAATAGGGGACTTCCAAGACTTCCTGAGAAAAAGACCAGAACCGAACAGAAAATTTGATCTCCCAATACAAGACTCTAGAGAAAGATAAAGAGGTAAACAAGGGGGAAAAAAGGTTGTTCAATGATGTTAAACTGCTTGCATCCCTATGAGGGAGGATAATGCTTTCAGCTCTGGGGATCTGTATCTCTCTTAAGGTATCGTTATTAAATTGACTTTGATGTGATGATATAAAGAAACTTAAGGGGCAGAATAAAAGACAAGGGGGAGGTGGTATGGGGTTAATTACATCATATGAAGAGGAACAAAAAGGACCCAATATAATAGAGGGAAAGAAGGGAGGGGTGAGCATTGTTGCAACCTTACTCTCATCAGATTTCATTCAGGGAAGGAATAAAATACACTCCCATTTGTATAAAGGAACTTATCTTACTCTTTAAGGCAACAAAGGAGGAAGGGGAAAAGGGTGGTACAGCTGATAAAAGGGAGGGCAGATTGAGGGAGCCAGTGCTCAGAAGCAAAACACAGGTCCAAAGGAATAGGGTGAAAGAAGGGGGAAAAAGAGTGCCAACAAAGGGGGAAAGAGAATGAAGGGAAATAAACAGTTAATAATCTTAACTGTGAATGTGAATGGGATGAACACTCCAATAAAATGAATAGCAGAGGGGATTAAAAATCAGAATCCCACAATATGTTGTTTACAAGAAACACATTAGAAGCAGAGAGATACACAAAGAGTTAAGGTAAAAGGTTGGAGCAGAATATATTATGCTTCAGGTGAAGTCAAAAAAGCAGGATATGACAGATAATGAAATAATATCAATACTAAATATGTATGCACCAAGTGGTATAGCATCCAAATTCTTAGGGGAAAAGTTAAGAGTTACAAGAGGAAACAGAGAGCAAAACTATACTAGTGGGGGATCTCAATCTTCCCCTCTCAGAATTAGATAAATCTAGCCACAAAATAAATAAGAAAGAAGTTAAAGAGGTGAATAGAATATTAGAAAAGTTAGACATGATAGATGTCTGGAGAGAACTGAATAGGGATAGAAAGGAATATACCTTTTTCTCAGCAGTACATGGCACATATTCAAAAATTGACCATGTGTTAGGGCACAAAAACCTCATAGTCAAACATAGAAAGGCAGAAATAGGAAATGCATCCTTGTCAGATCAAGATGCGATAAAAATTACATATAATAAAGAGTCATGGAAAAGTAGACTGAAAAATCAATTGGAAACTAAATAATTTCATTCTAAAGAATGAGTGGATCAAACAACAAATCATAGAAACAAACCCAGGAACTCTATGAATACAATTACAAAACACTTCTCACACAAATCAAATCAGTTCTAAAAATTAGGAAAAATATCAATTGCTCATGGATAGGCCGAGCTAATATAATAAAAATGACAATTCTACCTAAATTAATTTACCTATTCAGTGGCACATGGGAAAATCGACTGGGATTCCACCTCTCAGGTTCCATTCGGGCAGCCTCCTGGAGGCGGTGGGGGCGGGGCCCCACCCTACCCCTACATGCCACAGACCGGCCCTGGGTCCCAGCTTCGGCCTCCAAGCACAACTCCCATAGGCTGAGCCTTCGCCTCCCCGTGACCCCCCCATGACGTCAGCCCCCACCCTAAGCCGCTGCACAGCCCGCTGGGGCCGGGCCGGGAGCTCCCCGGCCTTGGTCCCCGAGGTCGTGCCCTTGGACCTTTGGACCCTCCGGGAAATGGACAACTCCGGAAAAAGGAGGGCCCGCCCCCCCAGCCCGGGGTTTCTGCTGGAAACCCTGCCCGTGTTCCCTTCGGCTGGACAATCGGACCCCTGAGGACCCCGGGGGAGGGGCGTTACTGACCAGAAACCGGAGTCTCTGGGGAGCAAGAAGAAAAGGAAGCAGCTCTGGGGGCTAGGGGCCAAGCTGGAGAAGAAGACTGAGAGCCAGGAGCCTTTCAACAATCCCGCCCCCATGTCCTCCTGGGCATGTGCGGCACCGAGGACTACATTTCCCAGAAGGCCACGCCACACACTCCACTTCCGCTTCTCCCCCTTTCAACCTCGGGACCTCGTGACCTCTGATCTTCCAGGACTCTAGCTGACTCGCCCGTAGACTGGGGCCAGGTGGAGGAATCAGGGCCAGGTTTGGTTCGCTGGGGATGCAGAGACACCCCTCCACCCCCCGAAAAAACAACAACAACAACAACAACCACAAACACGCACAATCCACAATGAAACACCCCAGTGGCAATCCTGAAACTCAGAGGAGGTGGAAAGTACAAAACAAAAATCATTGACGTCGGGGGCAGCTAGGTGGCGCAGTGGATAAAGCACTGGCCTTGGATTCAGGAGGACCTGAGTTCAAATCCAGCCTCAGACACTTGACACTTAACTAGCTGTGTGACCCTGGGCAAGTCACTTAACCCTCATTGCCCTTCAAAAAAAAAAATCATTGACGTCAGTCCCGCAGTTGTTCTTACGCCAAGACCACGGCCTGGATCCGCCCTGACGTCATCGGGCTCTTGCGAAATAGACAGAAAAGCAGATCAGCGGCGTCCACGATGCCGCGGCCACACTGACCCTGAAAACGTGCCTCTGTCCGGGCATCCCGGCCCCCTGCGTCCCAGTCCGGATGTAAGTCCGCGCTGGGACTGTGGGGCTCACGGGGGACGGCGGCAGAAGGAAAGGGGTCATTTCATAGCAGAGAAGGGGGGTGGGTTGTCCTATTTTTTACATCTCTACTTACAGATGCCTCTTTTGCCTTTGTCTTCCTTGGAGTACCTGCCTGCTCCATCAGCCCGAGGCCCCCATTGGGGGCCTGTGTAAGTTTTGTGAGCAAGTAAGGGGTGTGATCCTTGGGTAGGGAGAGGGCATGATAAAGGGTGTTCCTGGTCCTGGGGCTGGGAGCATGGTGGAAGCTTTCCTTCCTTTCACATACAGAAGTGGCCACAGAGAGACCAAGACAACCATTGGTGAGCTAGCACATCCTGTTCTCCAGGAGGAACCTGTTTCATCCTTAAGCTTAAGTGTTCCCAACAGGTTCCAGGATCAGTGTTGGACCACTTCTTAATTACTTGCTTATCATTTCTTCTCCCCAGTAGAGCTCAGCTGACCTGGCCTTCTTTTTTAGAAATTTTTCCTTATTTAGTATTTTATTTTCCCTAATTATATATTAAAATAATTTTAACATCCATTTAAAAAATGCTCTCTCTTCTTCCCCCACACCCTGCTTTGAAAAGGCAAGCCATAGGTTATATAGGTTATATTTGTGTAGTCATGCTAAACATTTCCTTATTAGTTAGGTTGTGAAATAAAAGAGACCAAAAAAATCTCAGAAAAAATAAAGTTAAAAAAATGTGCTTTGCTCTGTATTCAGACACCATCAGTTTCTTCTCTGGGGACAGATAGCATTTTTCATCATAAGTCCTTTAGAGTTGTCTTGGATCGTTGTATTGCTGAGAATGGCTAAGTCATTCACAGCTGAACATCTTACAATATTGCTGTTACTTTGTACATATTTCACTTTGTATCTGTTCATGTTAGTCTTTTCAGGTTTTTTTGAGAGCATCCTGCTCACCATTTCTGTTAGCACAATAATATTCCATCATAATCACATGCCACAATTTTTTCAGCCCTTCCTCATTTGATGGGCATCTCCTCAATTCCCAATTGTTTAGTTACCAGAAAAAAACTGCTGCAAATATTTTTGAACTTAGACATCCCTTTCCTTTTTTTTTTTTTTAAATCTCTTTTTGGATACAGGCCTAGTAGTGGTATTGCTAGGTCAAAGAGTATGCATGGTTTTATAGCCCTTTGGGCATAGCTCTAAATTGCTCTACAGAATGGTTGAATCAGTTTATAACTCCACCAACAGTCCATTAAATGTCTCATTTTCCCCACATCCCCTACAATATTGGTCATCTGCCTCTTCTGACCTATTAGCCAATCTAATAGGTATGAGGCAGTACCCCAGAATTGTTTTGCTTTGCATCTCCCCAATCAATAGTGAATTAGAGCTTTTTATCATCATATGGCTATAGATTGTTTTGATTACTTCATCTGAACACTGTCCATATCTTTTGATCACTTATCAGTTGGGTGATGGATCTTATTTTTATAAATTTGACTCAGTTTTCTGTAAGTATGAGGAATGAGGCCTTAATCAGAAAATTTACAAGAATTTTTTCCCCCATAATAACTATTACTAACTGTATCTCCCTTCATCCTATTCCTCCCCACCCCCATTCATTCTATTCTCTCTCTCACCTTGTCCTTCCTCAAAAGGGTTTTGCTTCTCAATATCCCTCCCCCAACCTGCCCTCTCTTCTATCACCCACTTCATTTTTTCTTATCCCCTTTCCCTATTACTTTCCTGCAGGGTAAGATAGATTTCTATACCCGGTTGAATGTGAATTTTATTTCATCCCTGAGCCAATTCTGATGAGAGTAAAGCTCACTCACTCTGCCTCACCATACCCATCTTCCCTTCCAAAACTTTATCTTGCTTCTTTTATGTGAAATACTTTACCCCATTCCACCTCTTCTTTTCTCTTTCTCCCATTGCATTCCTTTCTCACACCTTCATTTTATTTTTTACATATCATCCCTTCATATTCAACTCATATTTGTGCTGTCTGTCTATATGTACTCATTCCAACTGCCCTAAGAATGAGGGTTTGGGCACTTTTCCCAAAGGAATTGTCTCCCTTCTCCTCTCCCAGCTCCTCTCCTCTCTCCCAACCTCATTTCATCTCTTCTCTAGTACATCTTTTGCAGGTTCCCATCACTGAGAAGCCATAATGCCTATTCAGGTTTTCCACCGGTGCCTAGAGTTGTGTAAGCCCAGTGCATCAGTCTACCATGATGAGATGCATCCAAGATACATAGAGCAGAATCACTAGCTGTTGTGGTCACCAGGAAGGGTCTTCTGCACTATGTGGGACTGGAACTAAGTTTTCAAGGAAACCAGGCAAAGCAAAATGCAGACTGGAGGAAAGATAACATTGTAGGGATGGGGGATGGCTCCCACAGAGAGGTGGAGTTAGGAGACAATTGTGTGCAAAGATAAAAACAATCGACCATTTTAGCTGGTTTATAGAGAGTGGACAGAAATGAAGTATAAGAAGACCGGAAAGGGAGGAAGCCACTGAAGCTCATCACTTCACTACCATCCTCCACTCATCCCTCAAACTCACCCCATGTGTCCAGTCTGGCTCTGAATTCCGTGTTTTCCACCTTCATTACATCATTTGTATATGTCCCCTTCTCTCCAATCACACAGCTCCTGCCCTGAGGCTCTCCTCACACCTGGACAACTGCAGTCCCCTGCTGGTGGGTCTGCCTGCCACCAGTCTCTCCCACCCCAGCCTATTGTCCACCAGTCACCCAACTGATGTTTCTAAAGTTCAGTCCCCTGGTCAATAAATTCCATTTGTTCCCTATAAGCTCTAGGATTAAAAATAAAATCCTCTGTCATTCAATGCCCTTTGTAACCTCCCTCATGACCTTTCAAGTCTCCTTAGATGTTATATGCTCTCAAAAACTCTTGTTGGCACAGGCAAAGACCATCAAATTCATCAAGGAATTTCCATGATCACCCCTTTTCTATCCTACTTTGTATATTTTTGGAGGGAGGGGCAATAAGGGTTAAGTGACTTGCCCAGGGTCAGAGAGCTAGTAAGTGTCAAGTGCCTAAGTCTGGATTTGAACTCAGGTCCTCCTGAATCCAGGACCAGTGCTTTATCCACTGTGCTACCTAGCTGTCCCCTTCTTTGTACATTTTCTATGAAGGTGAGGTTCCTAGGATTCCCACCCCGCACTTATTACTACTCTTTTCTATGCTCTTTTCTCACGCCCCCCAAATATGAGGAATTGGTACTCCCGATCCTCACATCTATACGAATATTTTCCTTCTACCCTCCCTTGTCTTCTAATGCTTGAAACCTTTAAAGCAATCTACATCCAAATCCTGTGACTTCTTGTTTAACTATATGTGTATCTCATGAAGACATTAAGCTTCTGAAGGGGCACTTCCTTCTTTCCTCTCTATTTGAATGTCAGTGAGGACAAACTAAATATGGCAGAATGAGAGCTAGCAACTTTGCCTCAGCTCCCCCAAACCCTCTTCCACAATGAACCAGGCGAATGTGTTTAAACCAAATTCTGAGAAGCAAAGCCAGGAATAAGTCATGGTGAGTCTTTTTTGTACAGTGTAGGAAGCATAGAATTTTAGCCCTCCACCATCATGTAGTCCCTTCTGATTACTCAAATCTGTTTCCCTGTGGTAAAAATTACTGGAATTTAGTTGACTCATTTGGGAGGGGCCACACCTGGCCCACCCTGAAGTTACGTATGCTACTGAGGTCAGAAGGAGAAACCTCTCCATAAGCAGTTTTTTGAAGGACCTCCCCTTTTGGGAGAGGAAGATTGAACTCTCCCTGAGGGGAGGCTGAGCTGCTCACGGAATGCTCTCACTCTGGTTCTCTCTCCTCAGTTTTCCCAGTGGCCTGAGAAACTAGCAGATGTCCCAGGTGTGGTGAGTGAACACAAAAACCCTGCATTCCTTTGAATTAGCTTAATTAGAAACGATCTGGGGATTGTATAGACTTAGGTTAGAGTTAGGAGAGTTTATCTGTATTTCTTTTTCCCTATTTCCTTATCTTTGATTTTAATTAATTTCACCTTTGTTGTTTAATTAATTCCCAAGTAATAAAATCTGATCCTTTTATGGAAAAGAAGCTATAAGGCTCCTTTCTTATTGGCCTGGGAGAAATATCTAAAAGGAAAGTTCAGAGGGGAGGGAGCTTTGAACCTAGAGGTCCCTCATTATTTCTGGGACCCCAATATTTTGGCAAGTCACCCAATTAATGCTCTCTCCACTTCATTAAAGTTCTCCATTATTTTTCACTTATAGGCATTCATTCAGCTTTATAATACAAGTTATTCTGAATTTTGAGTTAAACATTTTTGAATATATTATTCAAAAAGTCTACACTCATTTAGTGTAGAAGTTCCTGGGTCTTTGGCGATCTTGACAGTGATTCCTTGTATTTGAAGATCCTCTATCAAATGTTTGTGGCATTGCTTTCCTTTAATGTGAGAGATTTGCCATTTGGGGTATGGATGCTAGAAGAAGGTCAGTTGGTACAGAGACCCAGGAGGATGCTAAGAAAGTTCCAGGCATGGTGAACAGGAAGCACAAGTGGCAGCGGCAGGAGAGACAGTTAAAAGATAAAGTAGAGACGTCGTTGGCAGAAAAGCTGACAGGTCGTATTTTGCTTTTGTTATCCTTGTTTCAACATTTAACTCTAAGTTTATTCACCTAAATAAACCCCATATTTGCTTTCATTAAAAGAGGCATTTTAATCCCTTTTTTCTTATCAGTCTGAGAGGCAGTGGGGGAAGGAACAGGCCCTTACAGACTGGCTTAGGAATAGCAAGCCAGTCAAAAGTCCACAGATTAGGCCCAGTTAGTATAAAATATTTTCACAATATACATATACACATCCACACACATACATACACATATACATAAACACACACACACACACACACACACACACACATACACATATATACACACATATAATTCCATATTGCTCAGTGTCTTTTTTGGTTTGGTCATCTCCCATGTGAGCTCCTGAGCTAAGGCTGAGGATGTACAACATGTTGTTGTACGCCAGAGAATCCACACTGGAGAGAAACCTTATGAATGTTATTAGTGTGGAAAGGCTTTCACACAGAGCTCCAGTCTTGTTGAACATCAAAGAATCCACACTGGAGAAAAACTTTATGAATGTGTCAGTGTGGAAAGGCTTTCACAGAGAGCTCCAGTCTTGCTGTTCATCAGAGAATCCACACTGGAGAGAAACCTTATGAATGTAATGAGTGTGGGAAGGCTTTCACAGTGAGATCCAGTCTTGTTGGACATCAAAGAATCCACACCAGAGAGAAACCTTATGAATGTTATCAGTATGGAAAGGCTTTCATAGCTCCAGTCTTGCGGTACATCAGAGAATCCACACTGGGGAGAAACCTTATGAATGTAATCAGTGTGGAAAGGCTTTCAAAGTAAACTCCCATCTTGCTGCACATCAGAGAATCCACCCTGGAGAGAAACCTTATGAATTTTATCAGCGTGGAAAGACTTTCAGGGAGAGTTCCAGTCTTGCTTAGCATAAGATAATCCACACTGGAGAGAAACCTTATTAATGTTATCATTGTGGAAAGACTTTCACAGTGTAGAGATCAATTTTTAATTGGGGAGTGTTAGGTAGGCGGCTCGTCACAATATTGGGGCAAGGAAAGAGACTGACAGCCTCCCTCAAAACAGAGCAGGATTTATTTAACAAGAACTAACTTAAAAAAAAAATACAAACAGGATTAGTAATATTGAGGGAAAGGAAATAAAATGGGGAAAGGAAATAAAATGGGAAAAGGGAGAAAGGAATAGAACCTGAACAACACCATTGCCCAGGAATCAGCTGAGGAACACACAGCAGCATCCTGTCACCTTCCAGCTTCAGTTAGAATGGCGAAAAACCTCCCTTCTTTCCAGCAGTCCCCAGGCTGACCACACACAGCTCCCAGCCAATTGGCTGGCCGCTCTGACAGTCACATGACTGCCCTCACTGGGCTTCCAATCATTATAATTTTTTTTTTTTTTTTGCGGGGCAATGGGGGTTAAGTGACTTGCCCAGGGTTACACAGCTAGTAAGTGTCAAGTGTCTGAGGCTGGATTTGAACTCAGTTACTCCTGAATCCAGGACTGGTGCTCTATCTACTGTGCCACCTACCTGCCCCCCAATCATTATAATTTTGCCAGGCCCATGTAGGCATTGGCAAGTGGTGATGGCGTGAGGTGCCAGCACCATGGCTATGGCTACAACCAGTGGGTGGAGCATGATGCCATCCGCAGAAGCCCCAGGCCAGTGCGCACGCCAAGGTCCCTTCTAAATTCCAACCAAAGATGGGTCACAAAAACCTCAAATAACAAGCAATTTTTTACAACAGAAAGTTCCAGTGTTACTAAACATGTGAGAATCCACACTAGAGAGAAACCTTAGAAATATTATCAGTGAGGAAAGGCTTTCAAAGTGAGCTCCAATCTTGTTGCACATCAGAGAATTCACACTGGAGAAATCTTAGGAATCTAATAAATGTAGTAAAATCAAGCAATATTTATATTCTGTAGAAATCTTATCACTGTTATGAATTAGAAAATGCATTCAGTTGTCATTCAGAACTTGTTCCAAATAAGGGAATTCTTTTTTTTTTTTTTGCCATTTATTTAGAATTTTATTTCCCCCCAATGACATGGAAAAGCTATTTTTAAGTCCATTTTAAAACTTTGTGTTTTATATACCCAAAGGGCTATGAGACTGCTCATACCATTTGAACCCAGTATTACCACTACTAGGTCTGTATCCCAAAGAAATCATAGAAGAGGGATGTGACAAGTAAAACTACATGTGTGTGGCCACCTGTCTCCAGTTTGGGGAAAGCTAACTAGGACAACAGTTTAACAGTTTAGGTATAGTCAGGCATAGAATAAGATGGCACAGCCTGGCCATCCGGTGCTTTCTGGGGGGAAAATTAAACCAAGAGACTCCTGCTAGGCCTTTCCCAAGGCAGTGTAGTACCTGGCCTTCATATGTGTCTTCCCTTCTGTGATAGTTCAGTGCCTGCTCTTGTATGTATTCCTCTCATGAATGGCTGCTCTGATCTGATAACTCATAATAAAGGCAATCAATGTCTCAAATGGTAAATTCCCTTAATCCAAGACTCATATGGATTTAACAACTGAGGATAATGATGACAGCAAAAAAAAATGTGAATTTGATTTGACTCAGAATATAATATACAATATGCA
This sequence comes from Dromiciops gliroides, assembly GCF_019393635.1. Classification (NCBI taxonomy): domain Eukaryota; kingdom Metazoa; phylum Chordata; class Mammalia; order Microbiotheria; family Microbiotheriidae; genus Dromiciops; species Dromiciops gliroides. The sequence continues at coordinate 658,883,572 of NC_057863.1, read as the reverse complement.
ATAATTTCAAATAATAAGCATATTGTTTGGCACTCTTACACGATCTATCATAGAATCTATTAGGACTTTTATTAGGATCCTGAACTGTATCTATAAATTTTTGCCATTATCAGTCTTACGAGCACAGGATTCCATTGCTTCAGGCTACTCCAGACATAAACATACACTGTGGATGAGAGTCGAGTCACACTAAAGATAATTTGGAGGTCATGAAATTCCAGTCACATAAGGGTGAACTGGAGGTCATTTCAACTAGGCCTATGCCTGGATAATCTTATACTAATTCATATATGAATCTTTCAAATGGGTAAAGAGAAAAAGAAAAGGATCGAAAATGGGAGAAAGAAAGGGGGGAAATCGTGTTTCAGTGCTTAAAAGAAGTATCACTGATTAATGCACCTCTGGAATAAGATATATTTTGATTTTTTCCTTTAAATGTAAAGACAATTTTTTAACATTCACTTTTACAAGATTTTGAGTTCTAAATTTTCTCCCTCCTTTCTCTTCCATCCCATTCCCTGAGACAGTAAGAAATTTCATATAGGTTATATGTGTGCAATCAAGTAAAACTTATTTCCATTTTAGTCATGTTGCTGGGGGGAAAACAGATGAAAACAAACAAAAAATAAAGTGAAAACACTATGCTTTAATCTACATTCAGACTCCATCCATTCTTTTCCTGGATGTGGAGGGCATTTTTCCATCATGAGTCTTTTGAACTTGCCTTGGACCATTGTATTTATTGCTGAGAAGACTTACGGCAACCAGAAGTTGATCATCACACAATATTGTTGTTATTGTGTACATTGTTCTTTTGGTTCAGTGCACTTCACACTGCACCAGTTCATGTAAATCTTACTAGGTGTTTCTGAAATTCCCATACTCACTATTTCTTAGAGCACAGTATTATTCCCTTACATTGATATACCACAACTTGCTTAACCATTGCCCAGCTGATGAACATCTCCTCAATTTCCAATTCTTTGTCACAACAAAAAGAGCTACTAAAAAACTTTTGTATATGCATATTCTTTCCCTTATTTTATGACCTTTTTAGGATAGAGACATAGCATTGTTTTTCCTGGATCAAAAAGTATACAATTTGATATCTGATAAGGGATCTCATGTGTTAAGGCTAGAATTCTAGCTAGTCTGTCTAAAATACCTAATGAGTGGTCACCAATAAATTATAAGCTTTAGCAAGTGTTAGGCTTTAAGCATTTATTAAGGAGAATAAGAATTTGGTAAAGAGAGAGAGAAAGGCCTACATTCATCTATCTATTAAAGAGAGAGCGCACTTCTAGCTCTGCTCTCCACCAGAGTCCCCAGGAAAGAGAGACAGTCAGAGCGCCATGCTCCCCCTTCTTCCCCCCACAAGCAAACGTCACTTCCTGACACCAAAGAAGAGACGCATGGTCTTGCCCTCAAAGACTTTCACCTCATGGCAGAGCTTTTCTACAGTAAGTCTCCAGCAGGTGGCATCATTCCAATCGTTATACATGTAAAGAAAGATTATGGGGCAGCTAGGTAGTGCAGTGGGTAAAACACTGGCCCTGGATTCAGGAGGACCTGAGTTCAAATCCAGCCTCAGGCACTTGACACTTACTAGCTGTGTGACTCTGGGCAAGTCACTTAACCCTCATTGCCCCACCCAAAAAAAAAAAGAAAGAAAGACTGAGAAGTTATACTGGGATTTGCTGCTTAGACACATCGCTCATTCCAGCTAAGGAAAAGGCAAATCAGAGCTGGGAGCAATTGAGACTCAGAAGAGTTGAAAAGTATGGAAGAGGAAAAATATAAATGGGAAAGATGATCATGAGGAAGGAAATAGTCAGTAAGGAATTAAATAATTAGAGCATAGGAGGATCCCTACAATGGGAAAGTATCTCTATATCACCTACAAGAATTCCCATCTCAGAGTGAGGCACAACAGAAAATTGGGGGCCAAGGAAAATGATCTCTAAGGCAGTAGCAGAGTCTCTTTAGAAGAGGGAAGCCAAAGTATTTACCTCAAAACTATTAATTCCATAAGAAATACAGAGACTACCAAAGGACTAACTCAGTGTGTCATGAATCCAAAAGAAAAGGGTTGAATAGTCAGAAAGAAAAGATCAACAAAATCTTTTCAAGAAAAAATCACATAAAAGCAAATTTTTTAAAACCCACAACATAATTAGAAGGGGAAAACAAGGAAGGAGATCTAATTGACAATTGAATGAAGAGTAGAAAAGGAGGAAGAATTAAATACTTAGAGAAGAATAAACAATAACAAGGGATGAATAAGCAAAAATATGAATGTAGTAGGGAAAAGCTTAGCATGTGGGGATGGGAGGAAGACAGAAAAACAACATAACTTTAAGTTAAAGAAAAAGGGGGGAAAAAACCCAACAACAAAGTATGACAAGAAACCAATCCAGGGCCAGTGCTTTATTCACGGTGCTGCCCAGCTGCCCTGAGTTCTCTATTTTCTCCCGCCCTCTCTTCAATCCAATCTCCCTGAGACAGTAAGCAATTTGATTTAGGTTATATGTATGCAATCAAGTAAAACTTATTTTCATATTAGTCATGTTTTGAAAGAAAAAGAATTAGACCAAAAGAAAACAAACAAAAAATAAAGAAAGTGAAAACACTATGCTTTAATCTGCTTTCAGGCTCCATCCATTCTTTTTCTGGATGTGGGGGGCATTTTCCATCATGAGTCTTTTGAACTTATCTTAGACCATTGTATTTATTGCTGAGAAGAGTTACAGCAACCAGAGGTTGATCATCACACAATGTTGCAGTTACTGTGTACCATGTTCTCCTGGTTCAGCTCATTTCACTTCACATGTATATTCTGCATCAGTTTGATGTAGGAGGTGAAAAAAGGGTTAAGAGAAAAACCTAAGACCCAAGCTCTAATTCAGATATTAGCTCCAAAAGGGATTCAGACCCCAGTTAATGGATAACTTACAGGTCAGGGTGCTAGGTTCTCTTACCCACGGAAATCAGTACCCATCATGGGACCATAAACTGTCAGGTCAAATAACAAACAATAAGACATAGGCGAGGGCTATAGAAATTCTCATGAAAATGGAGATATTTTGAAACTAGCCATGGGAATCAGAAAGAGACATGTGCAGAAAAGGCCAGATTTGTCCCCAGATTCACCCTATGACATGTAGACCCCAAAAACACACCTCCACTGAGAAGGGTGCCTGCCTCGAGGGTTGGCTTAAGACCCCAGGAACTCCAAATTAGGATAGGCCCTCCCTTGTACCTCCCCAAGGTGGAGATTATTATAATGAGACTCATAATCAATTTATCTATACTATAAATATAACTGTCTTTCCTTTCCTTATTCGAGAGATACCTTTCTACTCTTCTGGTTCTCTCCCTGTGGTCACCCACAGTATTGCAATAAAACTTGGGAAACGGAATCACTGAGTCTTCTAATTCTTTTGGGACAATCAATTTGAACCCAAATTTCAGCCCACATCAAGTTCATGGAAATCTTTCCAGGTCTTCCTGAAATCCCCATACTCACTATTTCTCAGAGCACAGCAGTATTCCTTTACATTCATATACCACAACTTGCATAGCCATTCCCCAGCTGATAAACATCTCCTCAATTTCCAATTCTTTGCCACCAAAAAAAAGCTACTAAAAAACTTTTGTACATGTATATTCTTTCCCTTATTTTATGGCCTTTTAATGATAGAAACATAGCCAGTGTTATTACTGGATCAAAAAGTATACAATTTGATATCTGATAAGGGATCTCATGTAAAGAAATATTGAGAACTTATACTGAGATTTGCTGCTTAGAGAGATCACTCTTCCTAGTTAAGGAAAAGGGAAATCAGAGCTGAGAGCAATTGAAACTCAGAAGAATTGAAGAGTATGTACTATGGGAAAAGGGACAATACAAATGGGAAAGATGATCAGGAGGAAGGAAATAGTCAATAAGGAATTTAGTAATTAGGGGATAGGAGGGTCTCTACAATGGGAAAGTATCCTCTATATCACCTACAAGAATTCTCATCTCAGAGTGAGAAACAACATAAAACTGGAAGCCACACTTAAAAAACAAAGACACACATAATAAAAATGTTGGTCAGATAATAATGTACTGTTCAAAAGAGCAGTACATACAATCATGCTTTCACACAAGCCATTAATGGCTTATTCAGTTTCTTTTTCTAATATGGGCTTATTTAAGGATTTTATTTCCTCTTCAGTTAACCTGAGAAGTTGTATTTTTGTAAATATTTATTCATTTCTTTTAGATTGTTAAATTTATTGGCATACAGTTGGGCTAAATAGTTCCTAATTATTGCTTTAACTTCCACTTCATTGGTGGTAGAATCACCCCTTTCATTTTTGATACTGGTAATTTGGTTTTCTATTTTCTTTTTTTTAAATCAAATTAACCAGTGGTTTACCTATTTTATTGGTTTTTTCATAAAACCAGCTTCATTTTATTGATTAATTCGATAGTTTTCTTGATTTAAATTTTATTAATTTCTCCTTTAATTTTCAGGATTTCTAATTTAGTATTTAATTGGGGATTTCTAATTTGTTCTTTTTCTAGCTTTTTAAGTTGCATACCCAATTCACTTATATCCTCTTTCTCTTTTTTATACATGTAAGCACTAAGCACTGCTTTGGCTGCATCCAATAGATTTTAGTATGTTGTCTAATTATTGTCATTCTCTTGGATAAAGTTATTGATTGTTTCTATGATTTGTTGTTTGATCCACTCATTCTTTAGAATGAAATTATTTCATTTCCAATTGATTTTCAGTCTACCTTGGCTCTTTATTACATGTAATTTTTGTTGCATCATGATCTGACAAGGATGCATTTACTATTTCTGCCTTTCAACATTTGACTATGATGGTTTTGTGCCCTAACACATGCTCAATTTTTGAAATCGTACCATGTACTCTTTTTTTATTTTTTAGTGAGGCAATTGGGGTTAAGTGACTTGCCCAGGGTCACACAGCTAGTAAGTGTTAAGTAGCTGAGGCCGGATTTGAACTCAGGTACTCCTGACTCCAGGGCTAGTGCTCTATCCACTGTGCCTCCTAGCTGCCCCTGTACCCATGTGCTCTTAAGAAAAAGGTATATTCCTTTCTATCCCCATTCAATTTTCTCCAGACATCTATCATGTCTAACTTTTCTAACATTCTATTCAACTCTTTAACTTCTTTCTTATTTATTTTGTGGCTAGATTTATCTAATTCTGAGAGGGGAAGATTCCGATCCCCCACTAGTGTAGTATTACTGTCTATTTCCTATTGTAACTTATTTAACTTCTCCTCCAAGAATTTGGATGCTATACCACTTGGTGCATACATGTTTAATATTGATATTACTTCACTATCTACAGTACCTTTTAGCAAGATGTAGTTTCCTTCCTTATCTCTTTTAATCAGATTGATTTTTGCCTTTGCTTTGTCTGAGATAAGGATTGCTACCCCTGCTTTTTTTACTTTAGCTGAAGCATAATATATTCTTTTCCAGCCTTTTACCTTTACTCTGTGAGTATCTCTCTGCTTCAAATGTGTTTCTTGTAAACAGCATATTGTAGGATTCTTGGGTTTTTGGGGTTTTGTTGTTTTTTTTTGGGGGGGGGGTTGGATTTTTTGGCAGGGCAATGGGGGTTAAGTGACTTGCTCAGGGTCACACAGCTAGTAAGTGTCAAGTGTCTGAGGCCAGATTTGAACTCAGATCCTCCTGAATCCAGGGCCGGTGCTCTATCCACTGCGCCACCTAGCCAACCCTGGATTCTGGTTTTTAATCCACTCTGCAATTCGCTTCTGTTTTATGGCAGAGTTCATCCAATTCACATTCACAGTTATAATTACTAGCTGTCTATTCCCCTCCATTCTATTTACCCCCTTTGTACTTCCCCCCCCCTTCTTTCACCATATTCCTCCTCACCAAATTCTTGCTTCTTACACCTACCTCCCCCAATGTGCCCTCCCTTTTATCACTGCACTCCCTTTTCTTTACCCTTTTCTCCTTGCTTTTGCCCTCCCTTCTATCAGTTCCCCCTTTCCCCTTACCCTTTTACTTCCCTAAAGAATAAGCTAAGTTTCTTTATCCAAATGAATGTATGTTATTCCCTCTTTGAATCAAATCTAGTGAGAGTAGCATTGAAACAATGTTCACCTCTCCCTTCTTCCCCTATATTGTAATAGGTTATTTTCACCTCTTCATATGATATAATTCACCCCATTCCACCTCCCCTTTCCTCCTCTCCCCATAAACTTCCTTTTTAAACCCTTAATTTTCTTGATATCATCACATCAAAGACAGTTTATATTTATACCCTCTGTGTATAATCCTTCTGTCTGCCCAAATACATATACAGTTCTCAAGAATTATAAGTATTATCTTCCCATGTAGGGATGAAACAGTTTAACCTTATTGAGTAAAATTTTCCTCCTGTTTACCTTTATAAACTTCTCTTGAGTCTTGTATGTTAGATCGAATTTTCTATTCAGATCTGGTCTTTTCATCAGGAAACCTTGAAAGTCCCCAATTTCATTGAATGTCCATCTTTTCCCCTGAAAGAGAATGATCTGTTTTGCTGGGTAATAGATTCTTGGCTGCAATCCAAGCTCCATTTACCTTCCAGAATATCATATTCCATGCCTTGTGATCCTTTAATGATGAAGCTAACCTGGTCCTGAGCAATCCTGACTGTGGCTCCATGATATTTAAATTGCTTCTTTCTGGCTGCTTGGGAGTATTTTCTCCTTCACCTGATAATTCTGGAATTTGGCTACAATATCCTTGGAGTTTTCCTTTTGGGGTCTATTTCAGGAGGTGATCAGTAGATTCTTTCAATGACAATTTTATCCTCTGATTCTATAATATCAGGTGTGAGATTCAAAATTGGATATACATTAAACTCCCCTTTTAACTTTTCCCTTTTATATATATATATATATATCCCAGACCACTAAAAAAAAGAAGCCTCTGAGCTTTAATCTGTGAGGGATTAGTTTTATTGCTTGGGAATTAATTAGACAACAAAAGGTGATACCAATTAGGGAAATAGGGAAGTAGAAATACAGATGAATGACCTTAGATCTAAACTTAGTCTATTTTCCTTTATAAAACTCACTGAATCCCAAACTGCCCACCAGGCCGAGAACCAGCACACCCAAAGCTGAACACCAACCACGTGTTTCTGAAATCCTTTCACCACGGCTAAGTTTAACAGCCAGAGAACCCGAATTTCCATTCCTGCCCTCACTTTTAAGTCAGCGTACCAGAAGTTCCTAGCATTCTCCTCCCCAAAAAAGGAGGTCCTTCAAAATCCACTTCAGTAGCATGCACAATCACTCAAATGACTCAGCTAAACTTCCAATATATCTTTTACTCACAAATAATTTTTACCACAGGGCAATTCTCCTTAATAATTTCCTGGAATATGGTGTCTAGACTCTTTTTCTGATCATGGCTTTCAGGCAGTCCAATGATTCTCAAATTGTCTCTCCTGGATCTGTTTCCAAGTCAGTTGTCTTTCCAATGAGGGTATTTCACATTTTCTTCTATTTTTTTCAGTTCTTTTGATTCTGCTTGACTGATTCCTGGTGTCTCATGGATTCATTATCTTCCAACTGTCCAATTTAATTTTTATGGCATTGTTTTCCATTTGGCCAAATGAATTTTTAAAGGCATTGTTTTCTTCAGGTGAGATCATGCACCTTTTTTTTCCATTTGGCCAGAATTAATTTTTAAGGAATTGTTTTCTTCAATCGATCTTTGTGCTTCCTTGTCAAGCTCACCGATTCTTTTTTCATAATTTTCTTGTGTTGGTTTCATTTCTCTCCCCATTTCTCTCAATTTATTTTTTTCTGAGAAAGTATTTTATTTTTTCCAGTTACACGAAAAGGTTGTTCTCAGCATTTGTTTATACAAGCTTTACAATTTCAGATTTTTCTCCCTCCGTCCCCTCCCTCCCCCCTACCCTAGACAGCAGGTAATCTGATATAGGTATATATATATCAATAACATTAAACATTTCTGCATTAGTCATGTTATAAGAGAAAGAATCAGAGCAATGAGGAAAAACTCAAAATAGAAAAAACAACAGCACCAAAAACAAAAGAAATGGTATGGTTCAATCAGCATCTATACTCCACAGTTATTTTGTTTTTGTTATTTTTCCCCTGGATTTGGAGATCCCATTCCACCATGAGTCCCCTGGAACTCTCCTGTACCATTGCATTGGTGAGAAGAATCTAGTCAATCACAGTTGATCAACACATAATGTTGATCATACTGTGTGTAATGTTTTTTCTGGTTCTGCTCATCTCACTCATCATCAGTTCATGCAAGTCCTTCCAGGTTTCTCTGAACTCTTGCTCATCATTTTTTACAGCACAATATAATTCCATTACATTAATATACCACAACTTGTTCAGCCATTCCCCAACTGATGGGCAACCCCTCAATTTCCAATTCCTTGCCACCACAAAAAGAGCAACTATAATATTTTTGTACATATGGGTCCTTTTCCCTTTTTCATGATCTCTTTCCTAGTGAATATTGATGCTAAAATCTTAAATAAGATATTAAAAAAGGAGATTACAGCAAGTGATCACCAGGATAATACACTATGACCAGGTAGGATTTATACCAGGAATGCAGGGCTGGTTCAACATGAGGAAAATTATCAACATAATCAGCCACATCAATAAGAAAACTAACCAAAGGCATATGATTATCTCAATAGATGTAGAGAAAATGTTTGACAAAAGACAGCACCCCATTCCTTAAAAACACTAGAGAGCTTAGGAATAGGTGAAGCTTTCCTTAAAATAGTAACGCAGTATCTACCTAAAACCCATCTGCAAGGATTATATGTAATGGAGATAAGTTAAAGGACTTCCCAAAAAGATCAGGGTTGAAACAGGGGATGTCCATTATGACCTCTATTATTCAATATTGTACTAGAAATGTTAGTGTTAGCAATCAGAGAAGAAAAAGGAATTAAAGGAATTAGAATAGGCAAGGAGGAAACAAAACTATCACTCTTTGCAGATGATATGATGGTATACTTAGAGATCCTAGAGAATCAACTCAAAAATTACTTGAAAACAATTAACAACTTCAGAAAAGTAGCAAGATATAAAATAAATCCATATAAATCATCAGCATTCTATACATGACCAACAAAGTCCAGCAGCAAGAGATAGAAAGAGAAATTCCATTTAAAGTAATGGTAGATAATATAAAATACTTGGGAGTCTACTTGCTAAGACAAACCCAAGAACTATATGAACATAATTACCAACATTATTTCACACAAATCAAATCATATCTAAATAATTGGAAAGATATCAATTGCTCATGGAATAGGCAGAGCTAATATAGTAAAATGACAATTTTACCTAAATTAATGTACTTATTCAGTGCCATACCAATCAGACTACCTAAAAATTATTTTATAGAGCTTGAAAAAATAATAACAAAAAAAATAATAATAACAAAATTCATCTGGAAAAACAAAAAGTCAAGAATATCAAGGAAAATAATGAAAAAAAATTGCACAGGAAGGTGGGTTAGCTGTACCAAACCTGGAGCTTTACTATAAAGCGGAAGTCATCAAAACTATCTGGTGCTGGCTAAGAAATAGAGTGAAGGATCAATGGAATAGGCTAGGCACAGAAGACACAGTAGTAAATGACATTAGTAACTGTAGTGTTTGATAAACACAAAGACTCCAGGTTCTGGGATAGGAATTCAGTATTTGACAAAAACTGGTAGGGGCAGCTAGGTGGTGCAGTAGATAGAGCACTGGCCTGGAGTCAGGAGGACCTGAGTTCAATATGTCCTCAGACACTTAACACTTACTAGCTGTGTGACCCCAGGCAAGACAACTTAACTCCAAATGTCTAGCCAAAAAAAAAAAAAAACTGCTGGCAAAACTGGAAGATAGTATGGCAGAAATTAAGCATAGACCAACATCTTACACCTTATTACTTGAAATAAGGTCAAAATGGGTACGTGATTTAGACATAAAGAGGTGATACCATAGGTAATTTAGGAAGGAAGGAAAAGTCTACCTTCAGATCTTTGGAAAGGAGAACAGTTTATGACCAAAAAAGAGATAGGGAATATTATGAAATGCAAAATGGATGATTTGATTACATTAAATTAAAAGTTTTTGTACAAACAGAAGAAATGCATCCAAAATTAGAAGGGATGCAGAAAGCTGGGAAACAATTTTTATGGCCAGTTGCTTCTGATAAAAGGCCTCATTTCTCAAAATATATAGGGAACTAAATCAAATTGTTAAGAATCCAAGTCATTGCCCAATTGAGAAATGGTCAAAGGATATGAACAGGCAGGTTTTCTGATGAAGAAATCAAAGCCATCTGTTCCCATATGAAAAAATGCTCTAAATCACTATTGATTAGAGAGATGCAACTAAAACAACTCTGAGGTAACCACCTGACACCTATCAGATTGGCTAATATGACAAAAAAGGAAAAGAATAAATGTTGGAGAAGCCCTTGGAAAATCAATTTATTTTTTTACATCCTTTTTGATCTCTTCCAAGAAGGCTTTTTGTTCTTGAGACTAATTCATCTTCCCTCTTGAGGCCTTCATATGTAGGCAATTTGGGAGTGTTGTACTCATCTAAGTTTGTGTTTGCCTCTTCCCTGGAGAGCTCTTTTTTGTTTCTTACTCATATTCCAGCTTAATTTTTTTTTTTAAGTTTGAGGGTGCTCTGGGGGCACCAGGGTCCCTGTTTCAAGCTTTTTGTTCTGGGGTATAGGGAACTGTGTCACTGCTTTCTACACTGAGACCTCTATAACTTGTGGATTTCTTACCACCCCAGGCTTGCTGGCTGCACCCTAGGATAGGTAGGCCTGGTCACACCTGTCCTATGGGTGGCCGTCCGGCTGGCAACCTGCCCACTTGGATGGTGCAAGTGGGTTTTGCCACTGTCCTGCTGCGCCACCAGCTTGTTGAGCCAGGATACAGGGGCCTCAGCTGCTTGTCTGTGGCCCACAGCTTCCTGCTGACTTACCCCGACCCCCTCCGAGTTGCGCAGCGGCAGTTTGCTGCACCTCCCTTTTGCCCCAGTGAGACCAAACTTTCCTGAAGTCTTCTAAATTATCTCTCGTTGGAAGACTGTGTCTCTCTGTCTCTTTACAGATTCTGTAGTTTCAGAATTCATCTGGAGGCTTGATTTAATATTCTTTTTTGAGGGAACAGAAGGAGAGCTCAAAGCAATTTGCTGGCTACTCTCCGACATCTGGCTATGCCCGGTATCTTTATTTTTGTTTGTTTGTTTTGTTTTTGTTTTTGTTTTTGCAGGGCAATAGGGGGTTAAGTGACTTGCCCAGGGTCACACAGCTAGATAAGTGTTAAGTGTCTGAGGCCAGATTGAACTCAGGTCCTCCTGATCCAGGGCTGGTGCTCTATCCACTGCGCCACCTAGCTGCCCCTATTTCTAAGGAGTCAGGGACAAGTATAGATTACTCCTTCCTGGAATATAGGAAGAGGCTGTGGGAAAGGACACATGAATGACCTTTGACGAGGACACAATTTTGGAGCTAGAAGGGACCACTGAACCACTGAGTTCCAACTCCTCATTTCAGCGAGGAGTAAAGTGAGGCCTGGAGAGGTTGTTCCTGGCCTAGCCTTAGAGAGCCAGGACGCATCGGAGTCAGTTCTGAACTCAAGTCTTCTCTGATTCTAAAGTAATGTCTTCTGTATTCTGAATATCAAAATGATGAAAAGATATGTGGCCAAACTGTACTGTGTTAGCAACTGAATTACTGAGAGAGTAATGACTCAAGGAATGATTAAAATAAAAATATTGAGTATTTTCATAACGATTCCAATAATAGAGAAGGGAATTAATGGATTCTAGTATCAGGGCCACCAGGTGCCAGTGTTTAGCATGCCAAGCCTGAATTCAGGAAGACTCATTTTCATGAGCTCAAATCCAGCCTTAGACACTTAGTAGCTGTGTGACCCTGGGCAAGTCACTTGATAGTGTTTTTTTAGTTCCTCATCTGTAAAGTGAGCTGTAGAAGGAAGTGCAAAAACACTCCATAAAACCCCAATGTCACAAAGAGGCACACACACAAGTGAATAACAACCACAATACACCCAAGACATCCAAAGAGAATGAGAACAGCTTTGCAAGTGCCATGTTGAATGTTTTATTACTTAAAAAATTAAAGCTATGGCATATTAGAACTCATTTCATGTATACATTATCTTTTTTTTCTATTTCATGGTATATATAAATAGTACACCTTTATCTCACATTCGTGAATTTCAATTAAAAAAAGCAGATGTTGATGGCTTCTTGTATGTCATTTCTGATGAGGTTTTTTGTGTGTGTGTGTGTGAGGCAATGGGGGTTAAGTGACTTGCCTAGGGTCACCAGCTAGTAAGTGTAAAAGTGTTTGAGGACAAGATTTGAACTCAGGTCCTCTTGAATCCAAGGCCAGTACTCTATCCACTGTACCACCTAGCTGCCCCTTTGTATGTAATTTTCACCAAATTTGGAGGCAAGAAATGGTGGTTATTTTCTTTTTCTTTTCTTTTTTTTTTTTTGCATGGCAATGAGGGTTAAGTGACTTGTCCAGGGACACACAGTAGTGACTAGTGTCTAAGGCCAGATTTGAACTAGGTCCTCCTGAATCCAGGGATGATGCTTTATCCACTGCACTACCTAGCTGCCTTCTGTAAAAAATTTTTTCGTTTGACTTTCTTATTATCAGTGGTTTGGAGCATGTTTTCCATGTTTCATTTGTAGGTATCAGGACCTAGAAAACTTTCCTGTGATGAAATAAATGGGATTTTGCAGATACTCAAAGACCACCTGGAGATTAATCTAGACTGATTGAATCAGTGAGAGTGATTGACTGCTGATTAGCCTACTTCAAGTTAACTGGATTGTAATCACACCTGGCTAGCTCTTAAGAAGGTATTGTTCTCAGAGCTAGACTGCGAACTCACCTTGAGAACACCTTCAAAACCAATGGATTTGGATGATGCCAACCAATCAGCTTGAAGCAGTGTGTAAGGACTGCCTCTGTTCCAGACCTATAAAAAGCTTCCACAATCAGCTTGTTGGGGAGTTCCTAATTAAAACAGACTCCTGGAGGAGGACTTGAGGAAGAACCCAATCAGGCTGAAACTCTAGGCTAGATAGACCTTTTCTTAACTTTCTGAACTCCATGTTAATACCTGTATGCTTTAATAAATGTTTAACGCCCAAAGACTGGTGCTGAAGCTTCTAATTTAAGGCGATCACACAATATAGATTTTAAACATCACAGTTTGGCAACCACAAAGGGATTTCTGAACCCCTCAACCTTCTGATCTTCACCATTGGGTAAGAAATTTTATGTCTGTAAGTATGTTAATGCTTCATTTTTGTGGATTTTCTATTTTGGTTTTTCTTTACCTGCTTTTGCCTTTAACTAATAATTTTATAAAGCATTGGTATTATGAAAAGAGAAAATAAACTGGTTGAAGAAAAACAAGAGAACTTTATCATCATCATATTTCAAGAATCTGCTTCTATTGCCATAAACTGGCACATGTTTTGGTCACAAATTGATAACCATGGTTATGGAAACTGCTAAGCATTCTAGCACAAATAGGTATATAGGGCAATATTTTACAATGTATACTAAGACAGACTCCAAGTAGGTATAGGATTTAGACATAACAAATAACATCATAAACAAGTTAAGGAGCATGGAAGAAATTGCCTGTCAGGTCTGTTGATAGTTGAAGGTATAGATAAGCTCACAGGAAGTGAAATGGACAATTTTGCTTACATTAATGTACTGTTGTTGAAGCTGTGAAATGGTTCAGTTTGAATCTGAAAGCAGTTTGAATCTATACCTTCAAATTTATTAAACTACATATTCTTTGGTCTACAGGGTGGGCCAAAGTCATGAAGGGATTTCAATATTTAATAATTCTGGTGGTTTTTTTGTTTTTATTTGTAATACCATAGCTTCATATACAGTATATTAACATATACATATATATATATATATATATATATAATATACACACACACACATATAGTTTTTTCATTACCTTGATATTCTTGACCTTTATAAAAAGTGAATTAAAAAAATAGTTTTATAAAATATTTTTGGCAGGTTGATCAGTATGATATTGAACAACTAAACAACATTATAGAGAATGGACATTTTTATTATAGTGCATTGGGCTGCACAGAGGAATTCTTTTTCTTATTTTTTTTTGCATTTAAAAAAAATTATTTAAGTTTTTCAACCTTTGTTTAGATAAGATTTCCAATTTCAATTATTTTTCCCCCCTCCCCTACCTCTTCCCTCCCCTGGACAGCAGGTAATCTGATATAGGTTTTATATACACATATGTATATATATAATAACATTAAACATATTTCTGCATTAGTCATGTTATACAAGAAGAATCAGAGCAAGAAGGAAAAACCTCAAAAAAGAAAACAACAGCACCAAAACAAAAGAAATTGTATGGTCAATCAACGTCCATATTCCACAGTTCTTTTTTTTATCCTGGATTTGGAGAGCTTTTTCCATCATGAGTCCTTTGGAACTTTCTTGTACTGTTGGATTGGTGAGAAGAATCTAGTCTATCACAGTTGATCAACTGTGCACAATGTTCTCCTGGTTCTGTTCATCTCACTCATCATCAGCCCATGCAAGACCCTCCAGGTTTCTCTGAACTCCTCCTGCTCATCGTTTCTTACAACACAAAAGTAGAGGAATTATTTTTCCACCTATTTAAATCTGACTTATCTATATGAAAAATGTTTTGTAAATTTGTTCATATAGTTTCAGGGTTTGTCTTGGCAGTCAGACTCCCAAATATTATTTACATTTATTTTAAATCAACTTTTTCTATTTTTCCTGAGGGACTTTGCTACTAATATATAGAAATGCTGAGAATATTTGTGGGCTTATTTTATATCTTGGAAATTTGCTAATGTTATTCCTTTTTTGTGTTTTTTATTTATTTTTCTCTTTCTTTTTTCTTTCTTTCTTTCCTTCTTTTTGTGGGGAAATATGGGTAAAGTGACTTTCCCAGGGTCACACAGCTAATGTCAAGTGTCTGAGACTAGGTTTGAACTCAGGTTCTCCTGAAACCAGGGCTGGTGCTTTATCCACTGCACCATCTAGCTGCATGTTGCTAATGTTATTCAATGAGTTTTTTTAGTAGATTCTCCAGGATACTCACTAAGATTATCATCATATATCTGTAAAGAGTGATAGTTTTGTTTCCCTCATTTCCTATCCTAATTCTGATTTCTTTTATTGCTATAGCTAGCATTATTAGCACAATCTTGAATAACGGGGGTGATAATGGACATCCTGTACACAGTCAGCCCAGGCCATAGGGTCTTCTTCACACTGGAAGTAGAAGTAGGATTCAGCAGCACCCTGGGTATGAGTGCAAACTTTAAGGATGGTACCACTCATCTGCTGTGTGAGGAAGAAACTAGAAAAGATGCCCTAATAATTGACTGCTTAACTGACCCTGGCAGGATTAACACAGTAGGCAGGGATGCCACCATGTGGTCAACACCCAAAAAATGCACCCAAGGGGCAGCTAGGTGGCACAGTGGATAGAGCACCGGTCCTGGAGTCAGGAGACCTGAGTTCAAATCTGACCTCAGACACTTGACAATTAATAGCTCTGTGACCCTGGGCAAGTCACTTAACCCCAACTGCCTCCAAAAAAATAAAAGATTTTTTTAAAATGCACCAAATTACTTCAAAGCTGATTCCTTCGCCATCAGTATGTAGAATGTGCACACATTTACAGACAACACAAAATCCAGTGGACCTGAAAGACACACTTCATGTTGCAAGAGAACTCAGGAAGTATCACATCCAAATAGCAGCCCTGGGTGAAACAAAGCTGGCCAATGAAGGCAGGCTCACTGAAGTTGGAGCTGGATACTCATTTTTTTCTGGAGTAGCCTCAGTAAAGGGGAGCAGAGTGAATCTGGCATATGTTTTGCAAATCAAAACATATCCAGTCCAGCAAGGCTGTATGCCTATCTAAAGAGTGAATGACAGCCTCATGACAATGGGATTGACTCTTGCAGGAAAATGCCATACAACATCATCAGTGCCTATGCTCCCACCATGACAAACAACTATGAAGACCTGGGAATCCTTCTCATCATGTGCCACAAGATGACAAGCTTTTAATTCTGGGAAAATGTTAGAGAGGCTAAGGCTACCAGACATAGCAGGGAGTCTTTGGGAGGAATGGAAACAGCAACAGCAATGGCCACTTGACTAGTGAAGACTTGTGCATCTCATGACCTTCTCATCAGCAACATTGCCCTTCTCTTTAACCGTAAATGCAATAAAATGTTGTGGATGCACCCTCAAAGCAAACATTGCATTTATGAGATGGTGTGATTGTAAAGAGAAGAGAATATGACATGAGAGTAATGAAGGCAATGTGTGGCCAGACTGCTTGATAGATCACAGACTTATCCTCCCCAAGGTAAATATTGCATTGAATAGAAGTGGCAGCCCCAAGGAAAGATGATTACCAGAAGGTAATCTCTGAGTGGGAAGAGATTGTTGCTAACTTAGAGAGAAAGTTGAAGGCCAACACACTTGGCAACAGTGGAGCAGAAAAGAGTGGTAGCTATCAGAGTATTGCTATACAGCACTGCATTTGCTCATTTGGTCAAAACACTCACAAATTTCAAGACTGCTTTGATGAAAATGATGAGGAAATTCAGAAGCTGCTAAAAAAAAATGGCAACTCCTGAAGTTTTAAGAACAGGATAGTTTGTCCATCCATAAGAAGGCCCATTTAGCTCAATCGAAAGTGAAGTACAAGTGAAGTTTTAGAGAGATGCAGGATTCTTGGCTCAGTAAGAAGGCAGATGATAGTTTATGCTCATAGGAAAAACCCAAAGTACTTTTATGATACCCTGAAAGCTATTTATGGGCTAAGACTTATGGTACAACTCCCTGCCTCCTCCCTTCCCCACACCAGACACGGACGTCTGCGCAGGCAAATGTGTGTCTCCTCCCAAGACTTGGAGTAGCTGCACTTGGACAGGACAAGGGGTGATCATGGCATCTGTGCTGAGGTCAAGAAATACTGGTACATGCCAATGGCACTGAATACCACTCCAAGACTTATGCCGCTGTTGGCTTGGTAGCATCTGCCTACTAACTTGTGTTTTTTCCCAACTAAATTGGTTGCTGAGGGAATGTTAAGGCTGGGAAATTTACATTCTCCATGGCTACAGTAGGTACCATTATTTGGGATAACTTCCTGTGTCAGTGCTCAACTTAGAGAAAAACCAGATTACCCCTTTGAACTTTGGTGGCTATGCTGCTGACATGACCCTGGGATCCAAATGCACAACATACCACCAGGCAGCAGCATGTGTTGGATATGGGCACCACCACTGCCCTTATGAAGATAGGCAAAATGGAGATTGGAAGCTGGGCAGCAGGCCCTGAGTCTGAGCCAGGTAATGTGTGTCAGTGTTTTTGGAAAAAAAAAAAAAAGATTGATATATAATAACCTACTTCCTGTTTCCCCAGAGAGTTTCTTCATTCTACCCTCATGTTAAATAAAACTTGAGACAACTTGAAAAAAAAATAAAGACCTATGGGGCATTTCAACTACTCAGGAGTGATGGAGCCACATTGATTAGTGATAAGGACATGGTCCTGGAGAGATGGGCTGAACACTTTCATAGAGTTCTCAAGAGACCACCATCAATCAATGCTGAAACTACTATTTACCTCAGGTTTAAGTCCACTCCCCTCTAGACAAATTTCCAACTAAAGAAGAAATTGTGAATGCCATTAGGCCACTCTCCTATGGCAAAGTACATGATGCTGATTCTATTCCAGATGAGATTTACAAGGTGGGGGAGGGAGTCCATTATTCATACAAAAGCCAACTAAAGTTTTTTGGGTTATGACAATATGTGGCAAGGTTATCCCCCAGGAGTTCAAAGAAACATCCAATGTCCATCTCTATAAATGTAAAAGAAATAGATTGTCCTGTGACAATCACAGGGTATCTCTGACTTAGTCAATGTTGGCAAGATTTTTGCCAGAGATCTCCTTAATAGGCTCATCCTTCACCTAGGAGATGGTCATCTACCTGGAGCCAGAGTGGCTTCAGAAAGGGCCAAGGAATGATCAATATGGTGTCCTCTGCCCAAGCTCTACAGGTGAAACTCACAGGAGGAGAACAGAGTTCTGTAGAGAACATTTGTACACTTGAACAAGGCCTTTGATACTTACTGAATGTCATGACTACTTATGGTCAAAATGTGGTTACCTGGAGAAGTTCATCAGTATAGCACATCAATTTCATGGCCCCATTCTACCCTGTCTTCTCCAACAGACTGACCCCTCTATCACCCCACTCTCTTACCAGGAATTTTTGTAGCAGCAAAAAGCAGGAAACAAAGTGATTACCAATTAATTGGGGAATGGCTAAAGATATGACAAGTAAATGAATGCCATAAAATACTGAGGAGAAATGACCAACAGTCGGATTTGAGAAAATTCATTGCATTTCTAGGGTCTTATAAATAGGATGAAATTTGGGATATTTAATGAGGTCTGTTGTTGGGAGGTCTAATGACATCTGTGCTACAACAGGAGGGATTACCTTGTTAATCAGATCCCTATTTTAGCTCCAGCATGATTACTTCAAAGAACAGTTAAGTATGAGCTCTAGGTGAAGCCCTTCCCACAACTACTGCTTCTATATACTTTCATTCCACTATCAATATTGATGAGAACATCACCCTGCTCCAGACAAATTCCCTTAAGCACATTAGTTAAGTCTTTTCTCCACAATGACTAATCTGAGATAAAGTAAGATGTGATGTCTGCCTGAAAGCCTTCCCACACTAAGTCGAGAAGGAGTTGCTCAGGGGCAGCTAGGTGGCACAGTGGATAGAGCACTGGCCCTGTAATCAGGAGTAGCTGAGTTCAAATCCGGCCTCAGACACTTAACACTTACTGTCTGTGTGACCCTGGGCAAATCACTTAACTCCAATTGCCCCACAAAAAAAAAAAAAGAGAGAGAGATGGAGTTGCTCATAGAAATGACTTCTCAAGATGGTAGAGGAAAGGCAGTGACTTGCCTGAGTTCTCCCCAAGACCCTTCCAAATACCTTCAAATAATGCCATAAGACAATTCCTGGAGCAGCACAACCCACAACAAGACAGGGTGAAATGATTTTCCAGCCAAAAACAACTTCAAAGGTCACCAGGAAAGGTCTGTTGTGCCAGGGTGAAAGTGGAGCACACCCAGCACAGGCTGTGCTAGTGAAGACCCAGCATCAGCAAAGCACAAGCTGGCCTCAGGAGCCTCTGAATCAGCAGCAGCAGCAGCAGCAGCAGCAGCAGCAGCAAATACTTCTTGAACTCAGCCAACAGACAGTAAAGGGGTCCAATTGGTCAGAAGGAGATTACAGGGATCTCTTTTCTAGCATTGAAGCAGGACTGTGGTTTTGCCCATACTCAGACCAAGGTCACAGTTTTGGGTGGTGGTCCCAGGTTGGGGAAGAGCACAAGCACACCGGAGCTTGCAACCACAGTGGAAATGGTCTCTGTTCATAGTTCAAGGGCAAAAAAGCTGGACTATGGTTGCTTGCAGATCAGAGCACAGGCTAGGAGATTAGTAAACATACCTCTCCTTGAATCATAACACCTTGGAAGAACTAAACACTTACAAATCCCTAGAAGTATCTCTGAAAACTGCTGCATAAACCCCCTGAAGCTTGGGACAGTGCACCCTCCATCCTGGAAGCAGTTCCCCACTTTAACAATTAATTAAAAGTCAAAACATAGGGGCAGCTAGGTGGCACAGTGGATAGAGCACCGGCCCTGGAGTCAGGAGTACCTGAGTTCAAATCCGGCCTCAGACACTTAACACTTACTAGCTGTGTGACCCTGGGCAAGTCACTTAACCCCAATTGCCACACTAAAAAAAAAAAAAAAAAAAAAGTCAAAACATAGGCTGGGAAAATGAGCAAACAGAAAAAAAATGCTGACCCTAGAAAGTTTCTACGGTGACAAGGAAGATCAAAATACACCCTCCCAAGAAGATAGATAACAAAGCCAAAGCTCCTATAACCAAAGCTTCCAAGAAAAATATTAATTGGTCTCAGGCCATAGAAGGGCTCAAAAAAAAACCCCTTGAAAATAAAAAGAGAGAGAGAGAAAAAAAGGAAAGAGAAATAAGAGTGATTCAAGAAAATCATCAAAAAAAGTTATGTGCTTAATAAAGGAGACCCAAAAAATACTGAGGAAAATACAAAACACCAGTGAGGAAAAGAATGCCTTGAAAAGCTGAATTGGCCAAATGGAAAAGGAGATATAAAAGCTCTCTGAAGAAAATAACTCCTTAAAAATTAGGATGGAGCACATGGAAGCTAATAACTTTATAAGGAATCAAGAAACAATAAAGCAAAACCAAAAAAAGAATGGAAAAAAATAGAAGGCAATATGAAATATCTCATTGGAAAAACAACTAACTTGAAAAATAGATCCAGGACAGATAATTTGAAAATTATTGGACTACCTGAAATCCATGATCAAAAAAGAGCCAAGACATCATATTCCAAGTAATTGTGTCAGGAAAAATTGCCCTGATATTCTAAAACCAGAAGTTAAACTAGTAATCAAAAGAATCCATTGATTACCTCCTGAAAGAGATCCTAAAATGAAAACTCCCAGGAACATTGTAGCAAATTAAAGAATTCCAAGATCAAGGAGACAGTATTGCAAGCAGCCAAGAAGAAACAATTCAAGTATTGTAGAGCCACAGTCAGGATAACACAAATTTCAGCAGCTTGTACATGAAAGGAGCAGAGGGCTTGGGATATGATATTCTAGAGGGCAAAGGAACTGGGATTAAAACCAAGAGTCACCTATTCAGCAAAACTTTGTATATTCTTTCAGGGAAAAATAGGAATTCAATGAAAGAGAGGACTTTCAGGCATTCTTGATGAAAAGACCTGAGTTGAATATAAAATTTTACTTTCAAAAACAAGACTCTAAAGAAAGATAAAAAAGTAAACAGGAAAAAAATCATAAGGGATATTAAAAAGTTAAACTGTTTACATTCCTACATGGGAAGATGATATTTGTAATTCACAAGAACTTTCACATTATTAGGGCAACTGGATGGAGTATATTTAGACAGAGGGCACAGGTGTGAGTTGAATATAAATGGATGATATCTTTAAAAAAATAAAGGGGTGAGAGAGGAATGCACTTGGAGAAAGGGAAAGGGAGAGGTAGAATGCAATAAAATTTTTCAAATAAAAGAAGCAAGAAAAAAGCTTATACAATAGAGAGGAAGACGGGGGAGGTGCTAGGGAGTCAATCTTACTCATCAGAATTGGCTTAAAAATGGAATAACATACGCACTTAATTGTGTATAGTAATGTATCATACCCTGCAGGAAAACAGTAGGGGAAAGGGGAGGTGGGTGGTAATAGAAGGGACAGCAGCTTATGGGAGGGGACAGTCAGAAGCAAAACACCTTTGAGGATGGAAAGGGTGAAAGGAGATAAAAGAATAGAGTAAATGACAAGGGGAGGGATTAGGATGGAGGGAAATTCAAGTAGCAATAGTAACTGAAATGATGAGCAGGATGCTCTCAGAAAAACCTGGAAAGAATTATATGAGCTGATGCAAAGTGAGGTGTACTGTATACAAAGTAACAATATTTTAAGCAGTGAATGACTTGGCTATTCTCAGCAATCCAGTGATCGAAGTGAACTCTGAAGGTTTTATGAAAAATGAGATACATCTCCAGAGAAAGAGCTGATGGTATCTGAAGCATATTTTTATTGTCTTTTTCTGAAGTTTTTTTTTTTGTCTGCTCTTTTGGACAGCCTGACAATGTGGAAATATTTTTCATAAATACACATGGGTAACATTTTGAATTACATGAGTTCTTAAGGGGAGGTGGAAATGGAAGGAGGGAAAGAGGAAGAGCATTTGGAACAGTTTGTTTTTTTAATAAAAAAGTATTTTATTATTCTTTAGTTACATGTAAAGTTTTCAACATAAGTTTTCGTAAGATTGTTAGTTCCAAATTTTTCACCCCTCCCTCCCTTCTGTTCCCCCTCCACAAGACAGAAAGTAATCTGATATAGGTTATATTTGTACAAATATATTAAACATTTCTGCATTAGTCATATTGTAAAAGAAGAATCAGAACAAAAGGTAAAAACCTCAAAAAAATTAAGTAGGAAGAGTATGATTCAATCTGCATTCAGAATCTACAGGTTTTGTGTGTTTGTGTGTGTGTTTTGTTCTGGATGTGGGGAACTTTTCCTATCATGAGTTCTTTAAAATGGTCTTGGATCATTGCACTGCTAAGAAGAGCTAAGTCTATTACAGTTGATCATCACACACTTTTGATGTTACTGTGAACAATGTTCTCCTGGTTCTGCTCACTTCACTCAGCCTCAGTCCACTTAAGTCTTTCCAGGTTTTTCTGAAATCTTCCTGCTCATCATTTCTTAGAGCAAAATAGTATTCTATTCCATTCATATATCACAACTTGTCCAGCCATTCTACAATTGATGGGCCATTCCCATGATTTCCAATTCTTTGCCACCACAAAGAGAACTGCTATAAATATTTTTGTACATGTGGGTCCTTTTCCCTGAGAATATTATTACCACAGGGCCCCTGCTGAGAGAACATGGGTTAAACTTTCTAAGGTTCAGGAACCAGAAGTAACCTCACATCAACATGAGACCACTCTCAACCAATCAGCTTGAAGCAGTGTAGAAGGCAGTTGGTTTTGTTAGTTGGTGGTTGGAACTTTGTGCGGGGTTGGTGGAAGAACCAGGTAGGGGTGGGAACTCTGATCTCTCCTCTAGGGCAGATAGGTTTTCCTATTTTTCCTATTCTATTAGAGACACTTGTTCTCTCTTTGCTAAACTCTAATGTATTTTAATAAATGTTTAATACCTAAACTGGTAAAATGATGTCCTAGTTAGCTTTCCCCACACTGGGGACAGGTAACCACAAACATTTAGTTTTACACGTCACATCCCTTTTCTATGATCACTTTGGGATACAGACATATTAATGGTATTACTGGGTCAAAGGGCAAATGCAGTCCCTTAGCCCTTTGGGCATATGAAACACAAAGTTTTAAAATGGACTTTAAAATAGTTTTTACATGTAATTGGGGGGAAAATAAAATTCTAAATAAATGGCAAAAAAAATGAATTTCCTAATTTTGAAGAAGCTCGGAATGACAACTGAATGCATTTTCTAATTCATAACAGTGATAAGATTTCTATAGAATATGGATATTGCCTGAAGATTTAACTACATTTATTATATTCCTAAGATTTCTCCAGTGTGGATTCTCTGATGTGCAACATGATTAGAACTCATTGTGAAAGTCTTTCCAAACTGATAACATTTATTTCTCTCCAGCGTGGATTCTCTCATGCTTAGCAAGATTGGAGCTCTGTGTAAAAGTCTTTCCACACTGATTACATTCATAAGGTTTCTCTCCAGTGTGGATTTTCTGATGTCCAGCAAGACTGGATCTCTCTGTGAAAGCTTTTCCACATTGATTACATTCATAAAGTTTCTCTCCAGCATGGATTCTCTCATGCTTAGCAAGATGGGAGCTGTGTGTGAAAGCCTTTCCACACTGATCACATTCATAAGGTTTCTCTCCAGTGTGGATTCTCTCATGCTTAGCAAGATGGGACCTCCGTGTGAAAGCCTTTCCACACTGATTGCATTCATAAGGTTTCTCTCCAGTGTGGATTCTCTGATGTGCAGCAAGACTGGATCTCGCTGTGAATGCCTTTCCACACTGATCACATTCACAAGGTTTCTCTCCAGTGTGGATTCTCTGATGTGCAGCAAGACTGGATCTCTTTGTGAAAGCCTTTCCACACTGATCACATTCATAAGGTTTCTCTCCAGTGTGGATTCTCTGATGTGCAGCAAGACTGGATCTCTCTGTGAAAGCTTTTCCACACTGATTACATTCATAAGGTTTCTCTCCAGTGTGGATTCTCTGATGCTTGGCAAGACTGGAACTCTCTGTGAAAGCCTTTCCACACTGATTACATTCATAAGGTTTCTCTCCAGTGTGGATTCTCTGATGTGCAGCAAGATGGGAGCTCTCTTTGAAAGCCTTTCCACATTGATTACATTCATAAGGTTTCTCTCCAGTGTGGATTCTCTGATGTGCAGCAAGACTGGACCTCTGTGTGAAAGCCTTTCCACACTGATAACATTCATAAGGTTTCTCTCCAGTGTGGATTCTCTGATGTGCAGCAAGACTGGAGCTCACTGTGAAAGCCTTTCCACACTGATTACATTCATAAGGTTTCTCTCCAGTGTGGATTCTCTCATGCTTTTGAAGACTGGAGCTGACTGTGAAAGCCTTTCCACAATGATTACATTCATAAGGTTTCTCTCCAGTGTGGATTCTCTCATGCTTAGCAAGATTGGAGCTGTGTGTGAAAGCCTTTCCACACTGATTACATTTATAAAACTTTTTTCCAATGTGAATGTTCTGATGCTTAATAAGATCTGAGTTCCAACCAAAGGCCTTTCCACAACAAGGAACTGTATATCTTCTCATTCCATGGTAAAATCTACCATGGCAAGGAAGATATGATTGATGGGATGTGGTTGCTTTACATTCATTGTATATACCAGGCTCCTTACTAATGTGAATTTTCTGAAGAGGAATGAACTTAGAGTTCAGACTGAAGGCCTTCCCACTTTTGTTACTTTTCTGATGTCTAATTAGATCAGAATTCAAATTCAAGGCCATTTCCAGATGATTACCTTTGTACATTTGCATTTGAAGAGACTTCTCCTGGGCCTTAAAGGGCTCTAGTTGTTGAGGAAACCATTTATTATCTTCACTGTCTTGAATATATTCATTCCATGAAGTCCTTCTCTTACTGTTATTTAAGACTGAAGACTGTATGAGTACCTTTTCAATTTCAACAAACTCGAAGATACTCTTACCCACTTTGCTTTCAGAGTCACAGATTTCTTTCAGTTTCAAGTTATAGGCACCATTGGTCTCAAATCTATGCTGGCCAAATTCTTCCACAGAAATGTTCACCTTTGTAGCCATCTTCTTCACAATCAACCTAGTGTCTCCAACTGAGGAATACAATTATGTATTATCAGAAAGATACATACATATAAAAATATGTTATTTTGCCATGTGGCATAATGTAACCTTATTCATATTCTAATTCCCCAGTCAAAATGAAGAATTTTTAATTGAAAATAAGCAGAATGAATCTTTGGAAATATCTGCAAATGGCTTATTTTATCTTGGAAATAGTAAGTTTATTTTTATGTGATACCTTAAGTAAATTAAAAGAGCATTGAATAGGGGAAGAATTTAGGACCAAAGAAGACATAGAAAACATTGCAAAATGTAAAATAGATACTTTATATTATATAAAATTAAAAAGGTTTTGCACAAAAACCAACTGAACCTAAATTATAAGGAAAGCAGAAAACTGGGAAAGAATTTTTGAAACATGTATCTCTGACAAAGGCCACCTTTCTCCAATATATAGAGAAGTGAATGAAATTAGTAAAAATAGAAGTCATTCCCCAATAGATAAATAGTCAATGAATATGAACAGACAGTTTTCAGACAAAGAAATTAAAGCCATCCATAGTCATATGAAAAAAATGTTGTAAATCACTATGGATCAGGGAAATATAAATTAAAACAACTCTGAGGTAGCACCTCACACAAATGGGAAACTAATAAACTCTTGGTGGAGTTATGAATCGATCCAACCATTCTGGAGAATACTTTGGAACTAAGTCCAAAGGATGATGAAACTGTGCATACCCTTTGATCCAGCAGTACCACTTACAGGGTTATATCCAAAGACATCCCAAAAAAGGTGTGGTAAAATAATGGAATTTGGCAGACACCCAGGGGTCTGACTTGATCTTGATTGACTTAGTACTGTTTGAATTTGGTGTGAAGGAGAATCTACTCTGTACCCACTTAAAGTTGATTAGATTTTAGCCACACTTGGCCTGCCTGTTAGCTACCTCATTTAATCTTGGCCAACCCTGAGAAGGCATGTCCTCAGAGGCTGTGGACTACCTCATCAACAGGGAACCAATCTCAGTCACACTACTTGAAGGACCTCCCCTTTGGGGGAAGGAGAAAAAGGTAAAAAAGGGGACCCCAACAGGAAGGAGCAGACATACACACTTACTCTCTCTCTCTGGCCTTGAAGCAGACTAGAGACTGGCTGGTGACTCCCATAGAAATTATGGACCCCTGGTGGTGAATTAAATCCAGCCCTTTGAATTAATTGAGCTGGAAGTGAGTTTGGGGATTGTATAGGCTTTTTTGTGTGTGTGTGAGGCAATCAGGGTTAAGTGACTTGCCCAGGGTCACACAGCTAGTAATTGTTAAGTGTCTGAGGTTGGATCTGAACTCAGGTCCTCCCGAATCCAGGGCCAGTGCTTGTATAGGTTTTTGTAAGAATTTGGGAGTTTATCCATTTTCCTCTTTCCCTATTCCCTTATCTTTGACATTATTATTTTCACCTTTGCAGTGTATTTTATTCCCATTAATAAAACCTGATTCATTGGTGGAAAAGAGGCTGTTAAGCTCTTTTCTTATCGGCCTGGGAGAAATAACTAAAAAGGTAGTTCAGAAGGGAGGAAGTTTTGAACCTAGAGGTCCCTCATTATTTTCTGGACCCCAATATTACAGCAAGCTACCCAATTAACTCTCCACATATTAAATTTGGCCCCTACAAAGGGAAAAAGAACTACTTGTACAAAAATATTTATAACAGTTCTTTTTGTAGTGGCTAAGAAAATCAAAGGGGTGCCCATCAACTGGGGAATGGCTAAACAACCTGTGGTAGATGATTGTAATAAGACATTACTGTGCTGGGGGCAACTAGGTGGTGCAGAGGATAGAGCACTGGCCCTGGAGTCAGGAGGACCTAAGTTCAAATCCGACCTCAGACACTTAACACTTACTAGCTGTGTGACCCTGGGCAAGTCACTTAACCCCAATTGCCTCACTAAAAAAAAAAAAAAAAGATATTGCTTTGCTATAAGGAATCACAATCAAGATGGATTCAGGAAGTCCTTATTATGAACTGATGAGC
This sequence comes from Dromiciops gliroides, assembly GCF_019393635.1. NCBI lineage: Eukaryota > Metazoa > Chordata > Mammalia > Microbiotheria > Microbiotheriidae > Dromiciops > Dromiciops gliroides. The sequence goes on along the minus strand of NC_057863.1, from coordinate 658,856,379 downwards.
AGAAGCAGAAGAACATTATGCACAGTGACAATGATGTTGTTTGATGAAGAGCTGTGAATGAGTTAACTATTCTCAGCAATACAATGATCCAAGACAATCCCAAAGGACTAATGATGAAGCATACTCTCGAACCCCAAAGACAGAACTGATATTCAGCACAGACTAAAGCTTGGAATTTTTCATTTTCTTTCATTTTTTTCTTTTGTGTTTTCTTATAAAAAATGACTAATACAGTAATATTTTCTATAATTCCCCATGTACAACATGTATCTGGTAGCCTTCTGCCTCTGGGAAGGTGCAGGAAATGGAGTCAAGGAGGGAGGGACAGAATTTGAAACTCAAAACTTTAAAATAAAAATGTTTCTTAAAAAATATTTAATGGTACCTTATACAGTAAAGAATTGCCAAGGTTTGTTTGCCATATATTTTTCTCCTGGAACAACAAGTAGATACATGTTTGAGGCATTAATATATTTCATTGTGCAGTGATTCCCAACCATCATTATTAGGCATAAAATGATGTTATTTAAAAAAAAAAAAAAAGACTTCTGGTTGCTTTCACTGCTTCAAGTCTCTCACCAATCCACTTAATCCCCCACCTAGCTGTCAAATTCATTTACTACAGGCCATTTCTGATCATGTCACTGCCCACTCAATAAAACACTTCCTATTGCCTCCAAATTAACAGGATCTAATATAAAATCCTCCGCTTGGCTGTTAAAGCCCTTTATCATCAGCACCTCTCCTATTTTCCCAGGCTTCTTTCACCTTATTTTCTCTCCACATTTGTGAAAATCAGGTTTTTTGTTTCTTGACCACCAACATCTCCTGTTTCCTCTGGCTGTCCCTCATGCTTGCTCTGGTTTCCCTGAAATAGCACCTAAAATTCTTCCTTTTACAATAAGTCTCCTCCTGTCTTCCTTACCCATCGGGCCTTCCCTGTCTTGATTAGCTCCAATTTATCCTGGATACATTGGGTTGCTAGATCCTTGTTTACATGTTGTGTTCCCCTTTAGACTGAACTCCTTGAGAGCAAGGCTTATCTTTTGCCATTCCTTGTGCCCCTAGTGTTCAGCAGTGTCTAGAACATAGTAGGTGCTTAATAAATGTTTATTGAATGGAATAAGGACTAGGAAAGAATTCAGAATGGATACTCTCAGCCCATTTGAAATGCTTTCAGGAGAGTTAGATGCCCCAAAGTTCAAAATGATGACTTCTTATACCCTCAACATTTTATAACTACAAGATGTGAGAAAATATTGGGGTTATAGGGAACCCAGAGAGCCTTGCTTGACCTTTCTTACAGCCAGCCCAAAGTCAGGAGAATTTCAAATGAAATATAGTTGGACTTTGGACTGTGAATACAGACAATAGAAGTTAAATCCACACCTACCTGAAAAGCCTTGCCCCTCAGAAGGTCTGTCCTCTGGGCTCTGATGTCAGCACATACTGCTCCAGACCACCCTCAAGTCCAATGAACCAATAGATTTGAATGATGCTAGCCAATTAGCTTGAAGCAGGGTGTAAGGGCTGCCTCTCCACCTGACCTTAAGGAGTGTACACTCCTGAACTCTCTCTCTTGGCCTTGGGACTCTGAAGGAGCAGCCACGTGGCCCACTATCCCACTCTCCCCTCTGAACTTTTGGGGGCATGTGCTCCATCTTTACTAATATTTAATATGCTTTAATAAATTCTTAATGCTCCAAACTGGTGCTATAGCCTCTGATTTCTAAGTAGTGATATATTCGAAAGCCCAGCTAAGTTTCCCTACAACTTAGGATAGAAATAGGTCCCTCCCATTTAATTTTAAATGCCATAAGGAAACTGAAAGGCCAAGGAGTCTGACTTGCTCCCCTGTATGAGGAAATTGGGGATATAAGGTTCAGTCACTTGCACAGGATCCCAATGCTGAAAACCAATTCCAAGTAAGCCCTTCCTGCCCACAAGTCCAGCACTCCCTGCACCACAACACTTAGGAGACCTCCTGTCATAAGAGCCCTCATACACCTGATTTATGTCACTCACCTTCCCAGGAGTCCCTCAGACCTTTGTGCTCTACCATGGCTGGTGATTCCCCTTCCTGGAAAGGATAGCTCAAATCTTCTCTAGAAACTGGAAGTCCTAGGAATATAGGAAAAGGAAGGGAGGAGAATGGAGAGAAATGTACACTTTAGTCCTCTTTAGGGAAAGAAGACATGCAAGCAAAGAGGACAGGATGGTTCCCAGGAGGTCTCAAGGACAGTTCCCAAGGTATTGATTGCTGGGATCTTTGGAGGCAGCCTGAGATCACACAGGCCATTTTGTATCAGAAAACTTCCCCTTAATTCACCTCTTTCCTGGAAGGGTGGGAACACTGCCTACCTACAATTATCTAGAAATTGGAGGCTGTGGTAGTGCAGTGGTAACAGCCCAGGGCCTAGAGTCACTAAGACCATTTCAAACCAGTGTCAGACACATGGGAGCTGTGTCCCCCTGGACAAGTTGTGTAACCTGTTTGCCTGTTACCTCACCTATGAAATGGGGATGATAATACTACCAAACTCATAGGGATGTTGTTGCAAAGGTCAAATGACAATAAGGATAATGCATTTTGCCCAGTGCTAGATATAAAGCAGGTATGTATGAGTGATTATTCCATTCCCTTCCTTTCCCAACATCTGGACTGGAATTTGAGAGAACAAAGAGGGAAGCATCAGGACAAACTTGCTAGGTCTGGCAGGATGAGGAGCAGGGAGCTACCATGTCAGTAGCTCAGAGTCACCAGAGGCAAAGGTCCTTACCCACAGAGAGCAGGGTCTGGACATTCTCCAGCATGACCTCCTTGTACAGCTCTCTCTGAGAATGATCCAAGAGGCGCCACTCCTCCTGGGTGAAATCCACAGTCACATCCTTGAATGTCATCAATTCCTAAGCCATCAAAAGTCACATGATTTAGAGATGAAAAAGACTTCAGAATTCACCTAATCCAACCCTCATCAACTTAGAGGAAATATCTGAAGCACAGAAGGCATTTGCCCAAAACTCCTATGAGAGGAAGCAACACTTGAAACCACATCCAATAAGAGCCCAATGGAATATTGAGAGAAGCATTTTATATTGAAGTGAGAACCATGTTAGAATGATAAAAGCTGAATAAAGGTCTTACTATGAAATGTTTCTCCCCATAGGCTCAGGGAGGAGGTATGTGCTCTGTGAGTGAAGTATCAGAGACTATGGAAAAGAAAGCAAAGTAATGAAATTCCTCCTTATACCCGAGGGGATATGTTACATGTCATAAGGGATATGTTAAGGAAATTTTATGAAGAATTTATGAGAAGTTGGCAAATACTGGATACTCTGTTGGAAAAAATATTACAAAGAAAAAAAAAACTTAGTTAATTTCCTAAAAGGATGAAATAAAGATAAAAGCATGAAGAGCATTCTTAAGAAATATTGCTTACAGGGAGAGCTGGGTGTTGGAGCAGATAAAGCACCAGCCCTGAATTCTGGAGGACCCAAGTCCAAATCCAGCCTCAGACATTTGACACTTACTAGCTGTGTGACCCTAGTCAAGTCACTTAACCTCCATTGCCCCACAAAAAAAAAAAAGAAAAGAAAAAATAAAAGAATTTTAAAAAAAGAAATATTGCTTACAGGGAGAGCTGGGTGTTGGAGCAGATAAAGCACCAGCCCTGAATTCTGGAGGACCCAAGTCCAAATCCAGCCTCAGACATTTGACACTTACTAGCTGTGTGACCCTAGTCAAGTCACTTAACCTCCATTGCCCCACAAAAAAAAAATAAAAGAAAAAATAAAAGAATTAAAAAAAAAGAAATATTGCTTACAGGGAGAGCTGGGTGTTGGAGCAGATAAAGCACCAGCCCTGAATTCTGGAGGACCCAAGTCCAAATCCGGCCTCAGACACTTGACACTTACTAGCTTTGTCACCCTAGTCAAGTCACTTAACCCTCATTGTCCCTCAAAAAAAGAGAGAAATTGCTTACAATCTGCCCTGAAGTAAGAGTTATGAGGATCTCTTTCTGTAAAAGTGAAGAAAAGTTATCTGTGGTAATACTGAGGACTTGGGGTAACATCGGGTATGATGTGTCAGAGCCAAAATAAATTTTATGTCTTTGTTTTATGATTGCTTTCCCTACTTAATGGAATACATTCATTCATTTTAATATTTCGTTACATAAAAAATAAGAGTAACTATGATTGGGAAAGGAAAACTCATTCATTTATTTTTTTAAAAATTACATTTGTCATAATTTTTTATTGACTATGGTTGGAGATCAAGTTTATTCATAAGATACAGACAGTTTATTTATGAAAAAGAAATGATCAGGGGCTACTAGATGGATCAGTGAATAAAGCACTGGCACTGGATTCAGGAGGATCTGAGTTCAAACCCATCCTCAGACACTTGATAGTTACTTAGCTGTGTGACCCTGGGCAAATAAAAAAAAGAAAGAAAGAAAAAGAAAAAGAAATGATCACAACTTACCCCCAAAACTTTGGAATACATGGCACCAAGATTCAAGACAAATAGTCATTTTGTATCAGAAAACTTGAATAAAAGAAAAATGAAAGAAAGTGAAAATAGCTTCCTTCAGTCTGTGTTCAATCAACATGATTCAATCAGCTTCTTTGGCAGTAGACAGTAAGCTTTTTCATTAGTCCCCTTGGGATTGTTGTGGATCATTGTAAGGAGCAATTCTTTTTCACATAGATGAAAATATCTTCACTTTTTTTGCCATTTTAATTTTTTCCTCAAAATATGTGATTTGTCAAATGTATGCAAATTTGATTTTTATTTCCTTCAACTGCTTTAGCTGCAAAAGGAGGATACTAAGAGGTCCTTCCTGCCAGGGTTGTTCTGAGGATCAAATGAGATGTTCTTTGTAAAGAACTTCACACCATGCCTGGCACATAGTAAACTCTATGGCAATGTTGATCCTCCTCCTTTTCTTTCCTCCCACAGCCTCCTAATTGGTTGCTCTGCCTATTATCTCTCAGCACTCTGGGCCATCCTCTTCACTATTGCCAAACTTCTCTTCCTTAGCATGGATCTGACCATGTAAGTCTGCTACTCAGATAACTCCAGTGCCCTCTGGGATCTTATAGCAACCCCTCCCTTTAGCTTCAATGCCACATACAACCTGGTCCCAACCTCTCTTTCAGCCTCATAAGACACTCACCACTCACCCTCTTGACTTTGCAAACCAGACACATTGACCTTCTCTCTTTCTGGGCTCTGCTCTTCCTACTTGCCTTTCTGCCTCTTTTACTCCATGTGGCAGTCCCTCTGTCCCTTGAAAACACATTTTCTGCATAAAGCCTTCCCTGATATCTCCAACCACTGGGAGCCTCTTCTTCAAATTACTTTCTATTGAATACCATTGTATTTATCTGAATTTATCCAATCCTATTGATGCTGTACCTGTCTTTGTCAGTACTTGTCCATTCTATGAGAATGTAAGCTCACTGCAGTGGCCATTATTCCATTAATTGCAGCTATCTCTTCCATAAATCTCTCTCCCAATACTGCCTGTTGTCCTTTGTTCTCAAAGAGGACCAAACTGACATCACTATTACAATCATGCTAGAATGGCTGACGGGCTGATCAGACCAGTGCACCCTCAGAATGCTCTATCACAGGTGCAGACCTTCAATTTGCTATTCAGTCTAATACTTCTTGTTCCTTACAATTTTCTTCAGAGCTTTCAAAATACTGAGGTAGCTCTGGGAATGCATGAGTCAGCCACATAATCAATGTGGACATCCCTGCAAAGTAGACGGCCAAGGGAAGTGAACATATCTACAGGATGTAAATCTTCTCCACTTGCTGGAACTGATGGTTCCAGGTATGCATGGGGTGGAGCTGGCTGATGAAGCACCTGGGTTTTCTTAGTGTTAATTGTGAGGCCAAAACAAGCAACAGAGAATTGACCCCCATTTTGTGACATATCAACATCAGAGGGTGCACTGAATGCATAGTCATCTGCAAACCAAAAAAAAAATTATGCCCTAAAGACTCCGTCTACTTTTCTCTTGTCTTGTAGTCTTTTCAAGTTGAATAATTTACCCATTTCTATAGGTGACATTGATGCTGTGTTTCACCTCATTGAAGGCATCTGACTGGGAAAGGGCAGGAGTCCATGATCCAGAACCCAGGAAAGCATGACATCATGGAATAGATGTTCAATGCTGATGAAGTAATACAGGCAACCAGATTTTGACATAATTTTCCATAACTCCTCACAACTGACAGTATCAAAGGCCTTAGTGATGAACATTGTATACAGACCTCTGTTCTGCCCCTGGCATTTCTCCTGGCATTGTTAGTGAGCAATGCTCAAAATGAAACTTTTCTCCACTATTAGGTCTTTATCCCAAAGAGATCATAAAAAAGGGAAAAGGCCCGACATGTACAAAAAGATTTATAGTTGGGGCAGCCAGGTGGCGCAGTGGATAAAGCACTGGCCCTGGATGCAGGAGGACCTGAGTTCAAATCTGGCCTCAGACACTTGACACTTACTAGCTGTGTCACCTTGGAAAAGTCACTCAACTCTCATTGCCGTGCAAAAAGCAAAACAAAACAAACAAAAATAATAAAGCCAGTCTCAGGTGTACACCCAAAGACCCCAAACCTCAGGATCCAGCATTATTTAGACACAATAACTCCTCCCACTATTTAACATAATCCAAGCAGTTCAAATACACTAAGTATGGAATAGAGAGAAAGAAACCATTAGTAAGACACTAGCAAAGTCACTTGCCATTCTATATATGCCACTCAAAATAACCCTCTTACTAAGTAACAGGCTCATAACATATGAAAACAGATACTGGATTGCATCTTTGCCATCTTGGATGCTGCCTCTCTGACCTATATTTCTCTAACTTGTTTCTCAGCTATCAAGACTTTCCACCATATTGGTTAAGCTTGGCTTTCCAACTTCTCTCTAACTCTGATTTATAGCTCAGAAGTTACTCTTTTAGATATCGGAACTTTATGTTGATTGGTGGTTACACCTAACCACAACTGGAAGTCAGGTAGTTGAATCTTTGGTTAAGCTTGTAGAGTAGGCAAGTTATCATTTGCCTTAGCTGCTTTCAATATCTATCTTACTTCATTATGATTTTCTTAAGCTACTAAAGAATATCTAAACATTTTAAAATGCAGTTCGTAGTCTATAAACTGATTTGTATTATTATTAAATCACTTATATTTAAGGGGTGGGGAAAATCTCACTTAAACCATGAGAAAGAAAAAACAGGAAAAAGAGTGAAATAGTATGCCACAATCTTCTTTCAGACTCCATAGTTTTTTCTCTGGATGTGGAAAGCATTTTCCATCATGAGTCCTTTGGCATTATTTTAGATCATTGTATTGGTGAGAAGATTATCATTGCTCAATATGGCTGTTAAGGTGTACAAGGTTCTCCTGGTTTTGCTCATTTCACTTAGCCTCAGTTCATGTAAGTCTTTCTAGATTTTTCTGAAATCTGCCAGCTCGTCATTTCATAAAGTACAATATTATTTCATTACATGCTTATAGCATAACTTCTGAAACTGTTCCCCAATTACCTCAGTTTCCAATTTTCCATCACAAATAAGCAGCTATAAATATTTTTTAATGGAGGCCTCCTTTTTTCCCCAATATTAACAGTATTTAATTTTTTTCCAGTTACATGCAAAGATAGTTTCCAAATTTGTCTTTATAAGATTTTGAATTCCAAAGTTTTCTCCGTCCCTCTGTTCCTTCCTCCCTTCCCAATACGGAAAGCAATCTGATATAGGTTATATATGTATAATGACATTAAACATATTTCCACATTAGTCCTGTTCTAAAAGAATCACAACAAAAGGGGGAAAAAACCTTAAAAAACAAACCCAAGACGAGAAATAGTATAGTTTTTTGTTGTTGTTTGTTTGGTTTTTTGTTTTTTTGGTGAGGCAATTGGGGTTAAGGGACTTGCCCAGGGTCACACAGCTAGTAAGTGTCAAGTGTCTGAGGCCAGATTTGAACTCAGGTCCTCCTGAATCCAGGGCAGGTGCTTTAACCACTGAGACATCTAGCTGCCCCTTAGAAATAGAATAGTTTAATCTGCATTCAGCTTCCACATTTCTTTTTTCTGGATTTGGAGAGCATTTTTCATGATGAGTCCTTTGGAGGCCGCTTGGAGCACTCTATTGCTGAGAAAAGCTGAGTCTATCACAGTTGATCATAGCACAATGTTGCTATTACTGTTTCTGATGTTCTCCTGGTTCTGCACACTTCACTCATCTTCAGTCCACTTAAGTCTTTCCAGATTTTTCTGAAATCTGTTTGTTCATCATTTCTTATAGCACAATAGTATTCCATTACATTCATATACCACAACTTGTTTAGCGATTCCGCAATCGATGGGCATTACTTCCATTTCCAATTATTTGCCACCACCAAAAAAAAAAAAAAAGCAGTTACAAATATTTTTGCATATGTAGGTCTCTTTTTTATGACCTCTTTGGGATTAAGACTTAGTGATGGTATGGCTGGGTTAAATATTGTGCAGGTTTACTGCCCTTTGGGCCTAGTTACAAATTGCTCTGCACAAGGGTTGGATCAGTTCACAACTCCACCAACAATGCATTAGTGTTCCAATTTTCCCATATCTCCAATAGGTATCATCTTCCTCTTGTGTCATGTTAGCCAATCTGATAGGTGTCAGGTGGTGCTTGAAAGTTGTTTTAATTTTCATCTCTCTTCTCAAAAGTGATTTAGAGAACTTCTTCATAGGAGTAGAGGTAACTTTGATTTCTGAATCTGAAAACTGCCTGTTTATATTCTTTGGCCATTTATCAACTGGGGAATGGCTTGTATTCTTATACATTTGACTCAATTCTCTCTATACATGAGAAATAAGGCCTTTATCAGAAACACTTGCTACAAAAAATGTTTCCCAACTTTCTGCTTTCCTTCAAATCTTGGTTGCATTGATTTTGTTTCTGCAAGCATTTTTTCATTTCATGTAAGCAAAATGGTTCATTCTGCATTTCATGATGTTCTCTATTTCCTGTTTGGTCCTGAATTCTTCCTCTGTCCACAAATCTGACAAATAAATTACTCTTTGCTCTCCTAATCTGCTTGTGGCACCACTCTTTATATCTAGATCATGTACCCATTTTGACTGTATCTTGGTATGAGGTGTGAGATGTTCGTCTATGTCTAGTTTCTGCCATACAATTTTCCATGTTAACCAGCAGTTTTTGTCAAATAGGGAGTTCTTATCCTAGAAGCTGGAATCTTTTGGTTTCTCAAACTATATACTATAGTCATTTACTCCTCTGTCTGGTGTACTGAACCCCTTCCACTGATCCTGCACTCTAGTTCTTAGCCATTACCAAATAGTTAGGAAGACTGCGGCTTTATAATATAGCTTTAGATATGGTATGGCAAGGCCACCTTCCTTTACATTTTTTTATTAGTTAAATTGATATGCTCAACCTTTTGTTCTTCCAGATAAATTTTATATTTTTTTCTATCTCTATGAAACAATTATTTGTTGTTAGTTTGTTGTTCTTTGTCCTTCATTCCTGAAGAAGACCAAGATATTGGGGAGGTCATGTCATGACTTGCAATGAATTGGATTTAAGTGAGGAATACTGTGCAAAGTCACCAACCTCACTCTCTCCTCCAGAACCATATTGGTCCAGTGCCTAGATATTTATCAGGACAACTGGAGATGGTCCCACATGAAGTGAGAGGCTTTGAGGCCTTTTCAATCAAGATCCTTCTCAGTTCTCAGTCTGTCTGAGGCTATGCCATTCAGTGAGTAAGGGTGGGTCCTTCTTTGTCCTTCATTCTAAAGGAGGACCATGACATCAAGGTCCAGCAGCAAGACATACAACAGCCCCACTGGAGATGGCCCAGGATATTGAAGGCTTTGGGGTTTAGTGGCTTGCCCCAGGACACACACTTAATCAAAAAATGGATAAGGAGCCCAGATTGGTGAGTGAAACCAGCAAGCTGCCCGAGCTCTCCCAAATTTCCCTCAACATATTCTGGAATTGCAAAACCTGCAAAAAAGAATGGATTGAAATGATCTTTTGACTTAAGATAACCTAGAAGATCCTCAAGAAAGGTCCCTCTCACCAGGGTCAAAGGGGAGCACAGCCCAGTGCAGAGGGTGTCTGAGCAAGCCCACAAAAGGCTCTGAGCCTCAGCACAGATGAGGAGCTGAGGACCCCCAGTCCAAGCTCAGCATGGCAGTGGCACAACAGGACAGGGGTGAGGCCCCCAGCTTCAATGCAGAAGGCAGACTGCCAGCTGGGGTATCTGCCAACCAACAGGCCCAACTAGGCTGGGCCACTCCCGTGCAGTGAGCAAGCTGAAGAGCTGAGGGCTCAGAGCAAAAAGCCAGTGACTCGGCCCCTGGCCCCCAGAAAAAGAAGCTTGTGACAGTGCATGCTGTACCCCAGGAGCAGAACTCTACCTTCAAAGGCACAAAAGAGGCTAAAATATGAACAAGAAACAGAAAAGAATCCTCACCATCGAAAATTACAGCAACAGGAAGGATCAAAACATAAACTCAGAGGACAAGAATGATAAAATGTCTACATGTGAAGCCTTAATGGGGAAGAATTAGTCAAAGACCAAAAAGCTCTCTTAAAAGAGCTCAAAAAGAATTTTTTAAACCAAATGAGAGAGATAGAAGAAAAATTGGGAAAAGAAATGAGAGTTATGCAAGAGAAAGTCAATAGCTTGGGGAAAAAATAATGCCTGAGAAAATACAATTGGACAAGTGAAAAAAGAGGTACAAAAGCTGACTGGGAAAAGTAATTCCCTAAGAACCAGAATTGGGGATATGGAAACAAATATTGAGAACTATCTTTACATGTAACTGGAAAATAATAAGATAATTGTATGATTTTAAAAAACCATTTAAATTAAAAATAAAGTTACCCGGAACCTATGTCTTTAGAATTTTTTAATTGTCACAATTTACAGGATGAAACTAAAGCAGAGAAAAGGGATTTGTTCAAAGGTCAATGACTCTCAGAGCCAACACTTAAACTATAGTCTTCAAAAGCACACCAGAATATACCGAGAACAGCTTTTTATATATGCTGTTGGAATACAATTTTTAAAAAAGAGTTACTGTGAATGGCTTCTCCTGTGGAATGAGAGAAGTCATGTATGAGAAAAAGAGACATGGCGATGTGAAATGTATTTATTGTGATGTAATGAAAATTCCAGGGAGAGGTGGTGAGATGTTTGCAGGTACTGTGTATTCTGAGGGGGAAAGTTTCAGGTGATAATCTCCATGTTGTGGACAAAGTAATTTCCCTAAATCAAAGGTCTGATCAGGTCACTCAATTCTTCAATTCGCTCCAATGGATCCCGACCACCTCCAGATCAAACACAAATTCTCTTGCATTCAACACCCATCGTGGCCCAGACATCCCCTGGTATTCCAGTCTTCTCCACCTTCTTTCAGGCACCTATTCAATGATCCAATGACACTGGCCTCCTTGCTGCTCCAGAAAGAAGACACTTCACCTTTCTAGTCAGGGCACTTGCTCTGACAATCCTCCATCATGAGGATCCTCTCTCATCTCTGACTACTGGCTTCCAGCAAGTCCCAACTAAAATCTGACCTTCAACAGGAAGCCTTCTGCAACTCCTCTAAATTCTAATACTTTCTCTCTTTCCCTGCCCACAGCGTGGTGAGGACACTGACAATTGGTGCAGACCACATCAGCCAAGCCTCTGGGCACATGCAGAGCTCTTTGGGGCTATCAGTCCTGCCAAGATCAGGGGGCAAAATCAGCAGCCTGAGGCTTTAGTCCCCTGAGCCCACCCAGACTAGAAGATGGGCTCAATAGTTGTTAGGGAAAAGCTATCCCCCTTCCAGAGTGAGATGCTGAGACAGAGGTATCTCCATAGTCAGGTGGACAGAGCCAGGCTGGGCCTGGAGTCAGGAAGATCTGGATTCAAATCAAGCCTCAGAAAATGACTAGCCACATGCCCCTCCCATAACCTGTCTTAGCCTCAGTCTCATCCCTGCTCAGTGGGGATGATGACAGCACCCGGGCCCCAGGGTTGTTGGGAGGGTCTGAGCTCCTATTTGTAAAGCACTTAGCACAGGCCCAGCACACAGTAGGCACTCTATAAATGCCTGTTCCCTTCTCTTCCCTTCCTTCTGCACCCTCCCATTTGTCACCCTGCTTCCTGTCTCTCACCAATCCTGCCCAAGTCACTTTCCTTAAGCTCAGCTGTGACCATGTGGCTCCTCTGCTCACCCAACCCTAGGGGATCCCTCTTGCCTCCGGGGTCAAATGTCATCCCCCTCCTAGGGCTGGAAAGCCCTGCCTGAGATGGCCCTCATGGCTCCTTCCAGCCTCATTAGACACTCCTCACCCTCCTGTCCCCAGAGATCCAGCCCCAGGGGCCTTCTCTTGGGTTCTCAAATACAGCACTCCACCTCCCTCATCTTGCTCAGTGTACTGTCTGTACCCCCTTACCTAGAACCTCTCTTTCCTTCCCTCCACCTGGGTATATCACTTGTAATGAGGGAGGAACTCACACACACACACACACACACACACCCACACACACACACACACACACACACACACACAGGGCAGCAACTGGGGGAGTTAGTGCTCCAGAGGCCCACATGCCATGAATCAGTCCAAAAGGCCGCAGAACGGAGCAGGGCAGTGTGGTCACTGCTGCATTCAATTTCATGCCTATTTTTGTCAAACAATCCACAGGGAAGAAAGACCGCCGGCTTCCTGGACAATCCTCTGTGTCTATGGAAACGGCCTCATGGGCTGATGCTGGTTAAGTCTGTGGACAACAGACTGCACTCACCTGGGGTGGGGGTCTGTGGCTCCCAGGGGCCATTTCCCTCTGGCTCCGGGCTCTCTCCTTAGACCAGGCCTAGGTCTTCTGCAGGCTCAGCTGAGGAAGAATCCCAGAGGGGGGGGGCACCTTTCCTCTCTCTTCCTGGGCAGGAGGCTGGGTCTGCAGGGATTTCTACAGGGAGAAGGAGACCAGTCAGGGCTTCAAGGAAGCCTGGGTCAGAGATCTCCCTCCAGTTGGCACTCTGCCCTCCCTGCACCCCCTCTAACCCAACCCTCAAACAGGAGGCCTAGTTAAGGAAGGGTCTGGGAGGCAGGACGCTAACAATGCGGGGGAGGAAGGAGGAGAGCATCTGAGTGACAGAAGGCCTCCAGGAGGGCAGCTGAGCCTGGGAAAGTGGGAGGTCTGCGGTCCTGGAGTCTAACTAGGAGCTGGGGAGGGCTCCTGGCACCCTCCTTGGGAGCTTAGGCTTGGAGGCCGGTCATCTCAGTCCCGGAGGAAAACTGCAGAGGAAGCCAAATGCCTGGGATCTGACAGGAAGCCAGCATGAGAGCCACAGTCCACTTAAGGAAGGCCAGACCGGAACTCTGGGGCCCAGGTGCTAGGTACGTCATGGAAGCAAGGTGGCAGGACTTCTGGGTCCTTCAAAAGAACTAGGGCTGTCTGCAGGACAACCAATTCTCTGAACGGGAGCTGAGGGCAGGGAGATGGGACACGTGGATCCTGATGGGAGGCTGAAGCCAGAAAACCTGAGTCCCGATGGGGGAGGCCTTAAGGTCAGGCAAGTGTGACCCAGTGGCAAAGCTGGGTATGGTACCCTAGGATGTCTGGGACGGATGGGGAGCGTTAGCACGAGGCAGGGTCAAGAAGCCAGCTTTGGGGGGTAAGGGGTCCTGAGGGTGGCTGTGGAAAACATTCAGCATGAGGTCAAGACAGGGGAGGAAGAGATCCAAAGGAAAAGCTGGCCAGCAGAAGATGAAGGTCACATGGCTTCCTGGCTCAGACCTACCTAGGAACTGCATGCACAGAGATGGCTTCCAGAGGGCAGAGGATCTCAGCTGTAAGGAAGGGCAGAGTGATTTCAGCTCCAAGCGAGGGCAAAATAATCACAGATCCAGGGTCCTTGCCTCTAGTCAGACCACCCTGGGGAAGTCCTTCCAGTCTGAAAAGTCGTGCCCTTCCCATCCAACTGCGAAGGCAGAAAATGTTCCCTTTACTCAGACCCTGCCTACCTCTCCTCCCTGAGCTTTGCCCTCCATCATATGGAAGGCCTTGGCCCCTGGAATGAGTCTGTCACACTCTACAGTCCTCCAGGCCTCCAAACTCCCCCCCAGGGCTCAAATTCCACAAGGTTCCACCACCCACCCACCAGGCTGCTCATCTGAGAGTCCCCCCACAGCCTCCACACCAAATCCCTCCCTCCTTATCCCTGCTCTGCAACTCAGACCTTTCTCTTTCAAGACCAGGACTCTCCTGGACTTCTTCCAATTCTGCCCCTTGCTATCCTCTTTGTCCAAACTAGGACAACCCAGGCCATACGTGTCTTGCTCCCTTTTCTTTGATCTCTTTGGAATACAGACCTAATTGTGCCATTTTCTGGGTCAAAGAGTATGCACAGTTTAACAGCCCCTTTAGCCTAGCCTTTGTTTTCCAGAATGGTTGAACCAGTTCACAATTCCACTAACAATGCCATTAGTATCTTTATTTTTCCACATCCCCTCCAGTATTGTCCTTTTCCTTTTCTGTCACGTTAGCTAATATCATGGGTGTGAAGTGGTACCTCAGAGTTAGTTTCATTTGCATTTCGCTATTTTTCAGAGAGCTTGGATTTTTGTCTTTGAAAACAAGAAATCCACATGAAAGACCATATTTTTTTAAATGTTCTACATCTATAATCACTTATCCAAGTCTAGTATATAGATTCTCAGATTGGCAAAGGTGACCAGAAAATGAAAATGACAAACGCTGGCAGGCCTGAGGAGTGTTAGATACACTGACACCATTTGTGGAGCAGTGAACTGGCCCCCTCATTCGTGTAAAACATTTGGAGCTGGGCACAAAAAGTTCCTAAACCGTTCATACTCGCCCTATGCACCAGCAAGATCAAAGAAACAGGAAAAGAACACAAGTGTTCAAATGTCTGTTATAGCAAAGAATTGGTGGGGAGGGAGACGGGAAGGAGGAAACCATCAATGGTCCTAATGTCTGAGACAATTAGGAAATTAATGTAATGGAAGATAACAGAAAATCCATCAAGGGGACAAGCCCAAGATGGACTCAATGTGGGAAGACCTTCAGCCAGAGGTCACTTACACCAGAGGATTCACATTCATGAACGGACCTCATTGAGAAATGCCTCTCTCTGGCAAAAAGAGGCCATTGGACATTAGAATATTCATTAAAAGAAGTCTTTAAAAAGCAATGATAATGGAAAGGCCTTCTTCTGGAGCTCATACTTGACCACTGGAGAAATTGTGCTGGAAATTACACATAGGGAGCTCTTTAATGAGGGTAGGCCTCTTGCTGCAGCAAAGACTAGATTAGACATGGAGAATTTCATACTGGGCACAAATATGATAAAATTTTTCTCTAAAAGACTAATGTTTACAGGGGCAGCTAGGTGGTACAGTGGATAAAGGACCAGCCCTGGATTCAGGAGGACATGAGTTTCAAATCCGGCCTCAGACGCTTGGACACTTACTAGCTGTGTGACCATGGGCAAGTCACTTAACCCTTATTGCCCCACCCCCCCCAAAAAGACTGTCATTACTCTTCCATAATATTCAATGCCATTCCTATACCAACACTTCTTTAGCCATAATAATTGGTACTCACTTTGTTTCCAGTTCTTTGCTGGAACAAAAAGCCCTAATATTTATATTTTGGAATCTGTTGGACATTATTTCAGGAATGATTTTCTTCGGTTACATAGGTAGCTCAGAGGATAAAGTTGTGAGTCTGGAGCCAGAAGACCTTATAAAGTCTGACCTGACTAGCTGCGTGACCCTTGGCAAGTCAGTACTGTATTCCTGCCTGAACCTCTATTATCTGTTTGTTGGGTGTTGGTGGTTCAGTTGTTCAATCATGTCTAACTCTTCATGACTCTATGCAACATCCCAGGCCCTTCAATCCCTCCTCTATGTCTCTCAAAGTCTGTCCAGATCATGTTGTTTCCATGTGACTATCTATCCATTTCATTCTCTGCCAACCTCTTTTCCTTTTGCCTTCAATCTTTCCCAACTTAAGGGTTGTTGGGTGTTGTTTTTCCAGTGAGTCCCATCTCCTATGTGACTCAAGTATTTACACTTCAGCTTCAGTATATGACCTTCCAGTGAAGAGCCTAGATAAATTTATTTATGGAATAAATTGATCTCCTATGTGACCAAGGGACTCTCAAAAGTCTTCTCTAGCACACAATTCAAAAATGTCAATTCTGCAGTGCTCAGCTTTCTTTATAATCCAACTCTCAAAACCAGATGGAAAACCAAACCTTTGGCCATACAGAACTTTATCAGCAAGATGATATCTTGGCTTTTTAGTATGCAGTGCAGATTTAGCATAGCTGTTTTTTCAAGGAGCAAGCATCATGTAATTCCATGATTGCAGTCATTTTCTGCAGAGATCTCTGACTCCAAGAACATACACTCTGACACTGCCTTCCATTGCTTCTCCCTCCATTTGCCAGGAAGTAATGGGACCAATTCCAAGACCTTTGTTTGGTTTTGTTTTCCTTTTAAGTTAAGCTTCAAACCAGCTTTGACATTCTCCTCCTTTACTCTCATCAAAAGGTTCTTAATTCTTCTTCACTCTCTGCCAGAAGACCAGTGCCACTGGCATATCTAAGATTATTGATATTTCTCCCAGCAACCTTAATTCTGGCTTTTGATTCATCCATCCTGGCATTTCACACAATGCACCCTGCATATAAGCAAAGTAAATAGCATGACCATACACAGCCTTGGCAGACCCTTTTGCCAATCTTAAACTAATTAGTTGTTCGATCTGTGTAATTTAAATTTCTAAATGTAGGTTCTAATCTGTCCCCCCAGTTTTGGGGGGAAAACTGACTAAAATCACTGATAAATGAGTTTAGGTTTTTAAGGGTTTATTGAAAAATAGTAAAAGAAAGAGAAAGATTGAGAACAGAATTCCTATACCTGACAATCCTAGCTTTCCTAATCTCCTCCTTCTGAAGTCTTGTCTCCACCACAGCGATGTCTCAAAGCCAAAAAGACCGAGCTCCCTGAGCAGCCTCGATTCCTCCTTCCTGTTCTACTCCCAGAAATGGGAGGTTCTTCAAGCCGATTGGTTGACTGGGCCTGAAGGTGGTCGCAGCTCAAAGTTGTTAGCTTCTGAGAACCATATTTCTTAAGTACCTTTAAGTACCAGCCAGAAGTGCTTAGAATCTAGTTAACTAGAAGTCAGCCAGTAATCCAGTCAGCAGTCAAGTCCAATTCAATCAGTTAAATCAATCTCCAGGTGGGCCCCTGAGTATCTGCTAAATCTCATCTGTCACATTCCATTATCTTTTTTTTTGGTTGTTGTTGTTGTTTTGTTTTGTTTTGTTTTTTGCTTTTGTTTTTCTTGCAGGGCAATGGGGGTTAAGTGACTTGCCCAGGGTCACACAGCTAGTAAGTGTTAAGTGTCTGAGGCCGGATTTGAACTCAGGGTCCTCCTAGAACCTGGGCCAGGGCTTTATCTATTGTGCCACCTAGCTGCCCCCCTAACTTGCATCTTGGCCCACATTCAGGGTCCTCAAGAGACCAGTAACAAGGTACTCCCATCACTTTGAGGATTTGCCACATCTTGTGATCCATACAAAGGCTTCAGTTGAGTTAATCAAGCAGAAGTAAATGTTTTTCTGGAACTCTCTTGCTTTCCCCATAATCCTGCAAACTGTTGGCAATTTGGTCCCGAATTCCTCTGCCTCTTCAAAACCACCCTGCTCTTCTAGCTGTTCTCAGTCTTCATATTGCTGAAGCCATATGTTGCAGAATTTTAAGCATAGCTTGTTCATTCATGAAATGAGCATAACTATTTGATCACTTAAACATTCGCTGGTATGCCCTTCTTTAGGACTGGGATGTAAACTGATCTTTTCCAATTCCTTGGCCACTCTTGAGTCTTCCAAATTTGCTGGCACATTGAGAGCACTTTAACAGCATCATCTTTTAGGGTTTTAAATACCCCAACTGGAATTCCACTAGCCTCCACTAGCCTTATTGCTAGCAGTGCTTCCTAAAGCCCTCTTGACTCCATTCTGGTTCTACACCAGTAACCACATCATTGTGGTTCTTGATGAGGTAGGACATAGTTAGTACAGTCCTTTTGTGTATTCTCACCACCTCTTCTTAATATCTTCTGCTTCTTTAAATTCCTACCATTTGTTTTTATCATGCCCATTTGTGCATAAAACTTTCCCTTGATATCTAATTTTCTTGAAGAGATCTCATCTTTTCCATTCTCTTGGTTTCATTTATATATTTGCATTGCTCATTTAAAAAAAAAACTTTTGAACTCTCCTTGCTATGCTCTGGAATTCTGCATTAAATAAATTTAAGAAGTCAGGTCCATAATATATAAAAGCATAATAACACTGTTTCAACAAATCCAAAGACCTGAAATGTAGGGATCAGGACTTAGTAATCACTACAAAAGACTGGGAAATCTGGAAAGAAATCTGGCAGAAAGTACACATAGACCAGCATCTCACACTGAAACCCAAGATCAGCTCTAAGTGAATACAACACTTAGAAAAGCTCACTCAAACAATTTTAAAAGACATGAAGAAATGGTTTATTTTGAGATTTGCATTAAGACAAAGTGTTTCAAAATTTGGAAATTTGTTAATTGCATGAACTTAAAGCAAGTTATTTAGTTTATCGATCTGTAAGGTGGATATTTGATAATTATAGAGTATTCTTTTGGGCTATAAATTGTTATAGATGCAACTGTGAAAAGAATGTCAACTGGGGGCAGCTAGGTGGTGCAGTGGATAGAGCACCGGCCCTGGAGTCAGGAGTACCTGAGTTCAAATCCGGCCTTAGACACTTAACGCGTACTAGCTGTGTGACCCTGGGCAAGTCACTCAACCCCAATTGCCTCACTAAAAATTAAAAAAAAAAGAATGTCAACCACTTGAAACTGTTTAGAAATGCAGTATCACTGTGTATTCACAAAGAAGTGATCTCAAAAGTCAGGCACACCTGGGTTGAAGTTTTCCCTCTGGGATACTCCCTATCTAGGTATAATGAATGTTTGACTCTGGGAAAAATTCACTTGGCTTCTAAATGTTAGTAGGAAGAACAAATTTTAAAATTCTGAAAACTGGAGGTTTCCCTAATTATACCAGAAAAACTTGTTCCATTTAGCAGTGGTGCTGTTTCATAGTTTTTTCTATTACTATTGTTAATATGAATATATGGATCACCTAGATTTGTTGGAAGTACCTTATTATCCTAGGGAAGATTTATGAAACCCTAGGATTAATAGGAGCAAAATATGCTTCAACTGAACTCCAAACCTGAACCCAGATAGCTAGCAGATAAAAGACCCTACCTAGTGACATCTTTCCCCTCAGGATAGTAAGTCCCTATCTTATGGTAACATCTGGGTGTCCTCATCCTTGCCAAACCCTTTTTTAGAATCCTGTAGTCTTATCATGATGCTTCTGTATTCCCTCCATCCTTGTTATAAGTGAAATGGTTAAACTGCTTTTTGCTTCTGGGTTGATTTCTGTATCATAGTATTGAAACTGAGGATTCCCTGTCATCAGTGGACTAAGACCATATACCCTCAGAAAGGGGGAGTCCCCTGAGCTTCTCTCTTAGGAGGGGAGTCTCCACATGACCATGCTGTTATCTTTCTTCTTGGGACAATAAAATATTAAATTGATATTATGTTTTTTTCTGTCTGTCTCTGATCTGTTTTTTACGAGGGCAGCTGTGGATATCATGTTCTCTTTCTAGTTAGCAGGAGATATTATAATTTCTGATCTGTTTATTAATTTGTAGGAGAAATTAAGCATTATTTCACTGATCTGTTTGTAGGAGACAGGCAGATACAAAAGCTATATTTTAATATTCAACACTATTGAAATAATTACACACATTAATATTGGTGTAGTAGTTAAAAATAACTTTGTTTTAACTTTGTTAAACTTTTACTGTTTTCTTTCTCCAAGCTTCACAGGTATTTCAAGTTTTCATACACCTAGCAATTCAAATATTATGATGGCTTTGTATGTTTAATAACTTTTAATTGATAGATGCTTAAGCTTTATTTCAAAATAGGATATTCAACTGGAATTTGTTTTACTATCTGGTTTTTGTTAAAACATTTATGCTGTTTTAACCTTTTTCTTTCCTTTAATATTCTATTTCCTTAACAGGATTACAAACTTCCATAGCAATCATCTACTTTTAAACATTGTCCTAACTATTTTGTTTTTTTCAGTGAGGCAATTGGGATTAAGTGACTTGCCCAGGGTCACACAGCTAGTACGTGTTAAGTGTCTAAGGCCGGATTTGAACTCAGGTACTCCTGACTCCAGGGCTGGTGCTCTATCCACTGGGCCACCTAACTATTAATAGTATTTTTAGGCAAAAAGTGTGAATGATCAGAGCTGACCTTAATGAGGTATCATCTATCTTTTTGCTGAAAGATAGGATTACTGTTACAATTTCTAATGAAAATGTAAAAAGATATGCCTCCCCATCTTCTAGACTGTGACTTTCACTGGATATATAGAACTTTAGTTCTCTCCCCAAAATGACATACAGCTCTCTCTCTCTTTCTGGAATGCTCTCTACTTTCCCCCATACCCTGAAAGCTCCTATCTTAATCTGCTCTTCCTCACCCCTGGAAGAAGTCCCATCCTCCCATCCTCCCCCTGGGCATTTAACTCTTCTGACATTGGAAAGGTTCTTAGTGCCTCTCCAATCCAGATTCCCTTGGACCCTCTGAACCTCTTCCTTGAGTCTCACAGTATTTCCTTTCCAGATGCCATTTGAGGGCATTAGGCTTCTTACTAAGGACTACCTATCCCTGCACTAGGTTTCTGATTCTTCCTGTTTGTGAGCTCATGTGACTGCTTGTCCAAGACCTGACCAGTGAATGCTTGTGTGATTCCTAGAGCACCTGTGGTCCCTGATCCCTATACTCTCCTGAATTCCATGATTCCACTCTTTTCACCTTTGATTTCTCTGGTGCCTTTTTCAGTGGGTCCTTTGGTGTGAATTGCCAGTTTTTACTTTTTACTTTACCTTTACCTGGGAGGGCCTGCAGTACACTTGGACTCTTCTGCTTCTGAGAAACCCTCCTACTTTCCCTAAATTTTAAAAGCAGACCTTGCTGACCTTAAGTTTCCTATAGGCTCCACCCTCTCCAATATGTGGATGAGTTACTCCCTTGCTCCCTGGATCTCCAATTTCCAAAAGCTAATTCCATTTTTCTCATCTCAAGCAATAAAGTATCTTGTTCTCAGGTTTTAAGATTTTAGGACATCTGGTATTAGCCAATAGTCTCTGTCTTGGAGGATTGGAGATCTCTACTATCCAAAACTGAGATAGAAAACCCAGAATATTCTGGTACATTGATGGTTCCTGTCGCACATGATGCTGGGTATGCTATCACCACCACAGAAGAGGTCATTGGCCCCTTCCTTTGGTTTCCTTGGCATGAAAAGGCTGAATTTGAGGCTCTGACTTTAGCTTGTGAATTAGCAAAAGGAAAACTACTGAACATGTTCACAGATAACAGGGATGTGTTTGGGGTGACACATGACTTCAGCATATTATGGAAATATAAAGGGTTCCTGATGTCCTCTAGCAGTCCCACATATCTAGAGACTGGTTGACTCCCTTTTGTTGCTAGCAGCACTGATTGTTAAAATGTCAAGACACTCCCATTAAGATTCTCTCCATGCCTGGGGTAATGCCCTTGCTGACCTGCATGCCAAGCAAACTGCTCAGAAAACCCCAAATGCCAATCCCCATTAGTCTGTCTGCTTTTAACATTTGCTGGGCCTGGTCCCAAATTAACATTGACCCCAGCAGCGCTTGCAGAAGCTCAAGAGACCATCCAAGACTAAGACTGGAAGAGTGCAAAAAAAGGATAGACTCTGGCCTCTGGTATGGGCCAAATGGATGCCCAATCCCCCCTGACTCTTTCCATTGACCTATGGTGGAATACCTCCACCCTTTAAGTTACTGCAGTCCTGACAAACTGCCTAGTCTGGGCTGCAAATATTGGTAGGAAAAACTGAGATGAGCTGCACAAGACATTTATCTACAATGTGAGATCTGTCCTAAATATAATGTAAGCAAGCCCCTAAAACCTCCCCCTAGGGCATTTGCTCCACCCCTTTTAAAGGCTGGCAGGTTGATAAGTTTGTATTAGTTATGGTTTGCATGTTCTCCCATTTTGTAGAAGCTTTTCCTTGCAGTAAAAAGCTCTACAGCAACAGCTGTAGCCAAGTGCTTATCAGAAAAGATTTTTTCCACCTAGGGAATTCTGATGAAGTTCACACTGTTATGGGAATATTAGGGCCCCGGTTACCCAAGAAGTTGTCTGGGGAGGTCAAGGAACCTTCTCCTTGAAACCCCAGGAGCTGTCCCTGAAGATCAAGGAACCTTCTCCTTGAAACTAAACCAAAGGACAGACACACCTAGAGAGATAAGCAGCAGTGAATCTGGACTGAGATAACTTCAGGACCACCACACTTCATTCCAGTCTCCCTCACCCCCTAGATGAGGTAATCCTGTGAGGTGTGGCTGCATCAGGAGGGGACAAAAAACCTCCCACCACCAGAGTGCTTCCAACCAATCACCAATAAGGGACGTTTCACCCCCACTTGGGTGATCTCGCCATCTTAGCCCTATAAGAGGACGCTCCCCAGTCTAGTGGGGAGAAAAGGGTTTTAAACTTTCCTCCAGGCCAGTTTGTCTTGTATCAAATAAAACTGTGTGTGAGTGTAATTCTTCACAGGGGAGTCGAAACGACCCGAGTGCTTTCCCCGAAACAACACTGATAGAGGTATTTCTTTTACTGGTTCAATTGTCTCCCAGTTGTTAGCTTCTTGGCCAGTACTTCAACATTTACACCATGCTTACCACCCTCAATCCTCAGGTTTGACAGAATGTATAAAGGTGCAGCCTGGCAAGTCTATGGATGGTCTGCCATGGCCAAAAGCCCTTCTCCTAGTTCTTCTGAACCTTAGGGCAACCCCTTTTGCTAAATATTCTCTTTCACCTCCTATGCCTCTCTTTTTACCCTCAAATGACAGATAACATCAGTGTAGAGCACTGTCCCAAAAAGCCTGAGAACCCTGTTTCATGCCCCAATATTGTTTTTGGTCATCAATGAATTCCAGAATTCGTCATGACACAGAGGAGGGAAAGATAACTACAAAATTGACTGAGAACTGATGATCCTCACTCAGTAACCATTCCCAGGCCAAAGAATTGCCTGGGGCTAACAGATCTTTGCCAATTCCAGACTCTGGATTGCTTATGGATCTCCCCCAAACTTTCCCCTCCCAAAGATTCCCAAGCTTACTTCCTGGACTTTAGGTTATTATGCAAAAAGGCTCATTTACATTAAATAGTTTCTGTCAAGAGCTGTTTCATAGCTCCCTCTGTTCTGTTACCCCCCATAAACCTTGTCCTCAGTCCCCATCTTTGAGTATTCCTAGCTTCTGGCTTTGCCACACACAATAAAATCCTCTGCCTGGATTAAAGACCTTATTTGTCCAATATTGATTGTTTCCTTAATTTCCAGATTAACGCCTTCTTTTTTTACATTTTTTTATTACTTCCTTTGATATCCTTGATCTTTTGTTCCTCCTAATGTATTGGTTTTTTCTAAACCCAGTAAAACATTTTTAAAAAATTTAATTGAGATGGCTTTGGATGGATAAGGTAAAATTGTCGTTTTTATTATATTGAGTCTGACTATCCATGAACAATGTTTCTTAAATTATTGAAATCTCACTTTATTTTCATAAAAATGTTTTATAACTATAGAGAACTGCAAAATTGACTGAGAACTGATTCCCCACCCAGTCCCCTCTTTCCCAGGCAGGTGAATTGCCTGGGGCTGACTGTCTTTGTCATTCCCAGACTCTTGATGGACTTATGGACCTTCCCCCAAGCAACTTATCCCTTCCCAATGTGCCCCACCTTACTCCCTGGACTTTATGTTATTATGTAAAAAGGGTCCACCTACATTAAGTAATTTCTATTCAGAGTCAGTAATGCCTATACTTAACTTAGGAGCAGTTCTATTATTTTTGTCCAAGGTTCATTTACATTAATTAGCTATGTGTCACACTGGAGCTATCTTTTGCTTCCCTCTTTGTTCTGTTACCCCATTAAAAACCCCATCCTGTTCCCATCTTTGGGTATTCCTAGCTTCTGAGCTTTGAGATACCATTAGCTATAGTTCCTCTGCCTCGATTAAATACCTTATTTTCTCCTATATTGATTGTTTCCTTAATTTCCAGTTTAACACTATGTGCATGTAGTTCCTGAGTTTATTTTTGATAGATATGATCCCAGATATTTTATATGCTGTCTACAGGTTTTTTTTCTGGGAGGCAATTGGGGTTAAGTGACTTGCCCAGGGTCACACAGCTAGTAAGTGTTAACTCAAAGTGTTAAGTGTCTGAGGACGGATTTGAACTCAGGTCCTCCTGAATCCAGGGCCGGTGCTCTATCCACTGCGCCACCTAGCTGCCCCTGTCTACAGGTTTTTTAATGATATATAGAAAAGCTAGTGCTTTATGCACGTTTATTTTACATCCTGCTACTTTCCTAAAATTGACGTTTCCACTAGCTTTTTAGTTAAATCCTTAAGATTTTCCAATAACAGCATCACTATCATCTGTCAAAAGAAAGTTTTATTGCCTCGTTGGCCATTCTGATCCTTTGGGTTTCTTTTTCTTCTCACGGCCGGTGCTGGCATTTCCAATAAAACGCTGGATGAGGTGGGTGGCAGTGGGCATCCTTGCTTTATTCCTGATCTTACTAGGAAGTTTTCCAGCTGGGCCTCATCACAAACAATGCCGGCTGATGGTTTGAGGGGGAGGCTCTTTATTTTTTTTAGTAATTTTAAGGAAATGGCCATTCACACCAGAGCTTTGGGGGGGGTTTCCACAGCAATGAGCGCTGTATTCTGCCGAAAGCCTTCTCTGCCTGTGGACACGTCATTAACACAACCATGAGGCTCCCGGGTTTCCACCCCTGGTACAGGACCCTCGGGGTCACCGCGTGGATTCTGGACACCCCGGGGGTCCCCACGACAGATCGGGATGCCAAGTCTCAGGGTCCGGCCTCCTAACCTACGGGGTCGCCCCACACCCACAGTCACAGACCTGCCCGGGGCCAGCTTCGGCCTCAGTTCTCCCGTGGGCTGACCCTGCGCCTCGTGTCCGCCCTGTGACCTCACCCCCCACCCCGAGGCCGGCCGGGGACTCCCTGGTCGTGCCCCCGGCCCCTCGATCATTCGGGAAATGGACAGTTCCGAAAAGAGGAGGATCCCCCACCCCACCCCACCCCACCCCCGGCCTGGTCTCTCTGTTGGAGACCCTCCCCCACCCCCGCCCCCGCCCCCGCCCCCTTCGGCTGGACAATCGGACCCGGGGGAAGGGGTATTACTCGCCAAGAACTGGAGTCTCGGGGGCGGGAGGGGGCGAAGGAGAGGACGCAGGTCTGGGGGCTGAGAACAAGCTGGAGAAGACAAAACTGAGAGCCAGGAGGAGCCTTTCAACAGCCCCGCCCCCCATGTCCTGCCGGCATGCGTGGCCGGGAACTACATTTCCCAGAATGCCGCGCACCGCGCTCCACTTAACCCCAACCCTTCTGACTTCCAGGCCTCGTGACCTTTGCTCTTCCGGGGCTACTGCTGACTCACCTGTAGATTGGGACCAGGTGGGGCCAAGTTTGGTGCTCCAGGGATCCTGAGACACCCCTCCCCGCCTCCAAAACAACAACCACCACAATTCACAATGAAACACCACAGTGGAAATCCTGAAACTCAAAGTGATGTAGGAGGCAAAAGGGGTTAATAGAAAAACCTAAGAGCCAAGCTCTAATTCAGATATTAGCTCTAAAAGGGATTCGGGTCCCAGGTAATGGATAACTTACAAGTCAAAATGCTAGGTTCTCTTACTCACAGAAATCAGTACCCATAATGGGACCATAAAGGGTCAGGTCAAATAACAATACAGGAAATGACAGCCTATCGAAATTTAGACCAGAAATAAAAGAAAAATGATTATGTTTTGAAGCTATCCATGGGAATCAGAAAGAGACATGTGCAGAAAAGGCCAAATTTTCCCCAGATTCACCTAAAGACAGGTAAACCCCCAAAACACACCTCCACAGGAAAAGGCACCCTCCTCAGGGGATTGGCTTAGGACCCCAGGAACTCCAAGTTAGGATAAGCCCTCCCTTGTACCTCCCCAAGGTGGAGATTATTATTGTTTGGTTTTTTTGGTCAGGGCAATGGGGGTTAAGTGACTTGCCCAGGGTCACACAGCTAGTAAGTGTCAAGTGTCTGAGGCCAGATTTGAACTCAGGTACTCCTGAATCCAGGGCCTGTGCTCTATCCACTTCACCACCTAGCCGACCGCCAAGGTGGAGATTATTATAATGAGACTGATAAATCAATTTATCTATACTATAAATATAACTTTCACTCTTTCCTTTCACTATTCAAGGTAGCTACCTTTCCACCATTCTAGTTCTCTCCCTGTGGTCACTCACAGTATTGCAATAAAATTGGGAAACTGAGTCACTGAGTCTTATAATTCTTTTGGGATGACCCACAATCAATTTGACCCAAATTCCATCCAACATCAAAAGGAGGTGGAAAGTAAAAAAGAAAAAAAAAACACTGAACTAATGTGTCAATCCCAGAGCTGTTCTTCTGGCAAAGACCACAGAATGGATCCACCCTGAGTTCATCAGATTTTTGTAAAAAAGACAGAGAAGCTGATCAGCAGCGTCCAAACTGACCCTGAAAACGTGCCTCTCTCTAGGCATCCCTGGGCCCTGGGTCACAGTTGTTAAGGGTTAAAATTCTAGCTAGTCTGTCTAAAATATCTAATGAGTGGTCGCCAATAAATTATAAGCTTTAGCAAGAGTTAGGCTTTTAAGCATTTATTAAGGAAAACAAGAATTTGGTAAAGAGAGAGAGAGAAAGGCCTAGATTCCTATCTATAAAAGGGAGAGCACATTTCTAGCTCCGCTCTCCACCAGAGTCCAAAGGAAAGAGAGCGAGACTGAGCGCCAGTCTCTTCCTTCCTCCTCCCACCAGCCCGCGTCACTTCCTGACTCCTGGTCTTGCCCTCAAAGACCTTCCCTTCATGGGCAGAACTCTTCTACAGTAAGTATCCAGCAGGTGGCTTCATTCCAATCGTTACAGTCCCCTCTGTTGTTCCTCAAGAAACAAAATGTTTCCTTGACGGAACAGTAAAAACAATATAATAACTATTGCTAACTAATAATATGTGAACAACAATATAGAAAAGGAAGAGAGGAAAGTTTTGTCCAGAGGGGCGATTTTTTTTTTTGTCCTCATGAACCGACGCTTTGACATTAGTCTTGCAAAGGGAGGGCCTCTGCAGAGAATACATGTTACAGATGGTGTATATTATAACAGAAAGAGAAAAAAAACCAACAAAAACAAATCAAAACTGTTCATTTAAAGTCTCTGAAAGTCTTTTCTCAGATGTCCTCTAGGTGTAGTCGTGGAATGGAAGTCTTTTCAGGGGTTGATATGTGGATACTGGTAATCAGCCAGGAAATTTCCTACAAAATTGAGCTTAACACAACTTTAAAATAGCTTTGTCAATAATCAAATCAAACAATGAAAGTTCTCAAAAACATGTCTAAGGGAATACAGAATCTTAGTTGTTAACACGTGAAACATACAATAAAACAAAAATTGAACCATTCTTTAAAATTACATTATTATTATAGTCCCCCCTTATGGAGAGTAATTGAGAAGACAATTGCTGCGATATTAATTTTTTAAAATAATTTTTATCTTTGTTTCATCACTTTTTGCATCATCTGCCTAATTATCCTCATGCCATTATGAGAAATTAGAAAATCTAATATAATTGGTAACAGGTGTCAAAGGCCAAATTCAACACTGTTATTTATCATGACACCTGAGATAATTATGGGGGTTACCATAAAAGAACAGAGAAATGATGGGATATGAGCATTCCCACACTTGAGCAATATGTACTGTCCATGCAGTATGCCAGGCTTAAAATAGGTGGATGGAATATATGTCCATGCCACCGAACATATTGGAGGAAACTGAGTCAGACTTAATCAGATGCATGGGATTGAGATGTCCATGGCATCAGGCATATAGGAGGGAGCATAGAAGCCAGGTGTAGAAGTGAGATGGGTGGGATGAATACTTCCAGCCATCTGTACAATATTGTGGGGAAAAATAAAATAAAATATTAAACCAAGAGAATCCAACCTCAACATTTGTCAAAAGCCATTCCCTCGGCCATACCTTGACTTCATGCATGTCTCCCCTCATGTGACAGTTCAGTGTCTGCTCTTGCATGTATTCCTCTTGTGATTGGATGGCATCTTGGCCAACTGGCATCTGATAACTCAGAATAAAGGCAATTAATGTCTTAAATGATAAGTTCCCATAATCCAAGTCTCATATGGATTTAAAAATTGAGGATAATAAATGATTGTAAAAAATGTGAATACATCTTGACTCAGAACACAATATATAATTATGCAACAATTTCAAATAATACCCCTTTTTTGTACTTAGTATACAATTACTTTTGTGAAAAATCAGAACATATTTAAATACAAGTTAAAGCACAACAGAACCTCAAAGAAAACTTTTTTTTAAAAAAGAAAACTTTTACAAATGTTCCCCTCTTTTTTTTTTTTGGAATATGCTTATCAAAAATAATACTTCTAGAATCAATTTACACTTGCCATGGCAACCAATTTGCCAGGGAAATGCTTTGAAGAGTTTGATCAAATAATCAGTTGAGAAAAAATAACAAAAACAAACAACTCAGAACATGGGAGCACAATACTCCTAGAATTAACATTGTATTATGAAATCAAAACCATCTTGCAATTTTTTAAAATTAGATAAATGTATAGAAGAAAATACACATGGAACAATAAAAGACAGTGAAATTCAAACTAAGGAAATCTAAATGAGCATGAACTTAATATCAATAAGAGTATTATGAAATATAAACTTGATCACATGACTATAAAAAACTTTTACAAATATTCTCCTTGTTTTAGAAACTAAGTATAAGACACAATCTCAAAAGCATGAAAATCTCTATGAAAATAAACCCATACCATTCATTTCAAAATGTATATATAATAGCATAGAAATCCTATGTAACCTCTGAACTGACACTATCACTCTGAGTGAATTCAGAACACTTCCCCCTCTTTTTTTTTTTTTTTTAGGCTTTCTGCAGAGGGAGTAGTTTCTGCTGATCTGATTCTAAACTTGGATCATCTCTAGTAGAAACAGCCATTTTGAGGTCTCTCTCCATATGTGAGAGTTTCCCCCATATCATAACAATGATAATAACAAAAACAAAAAAAACAAAAAAAATAAAATCCTTAGTCGTATGAACTATGGATGTGGTATTAAAAGGTATTTCAATTGCAGGCATAAAATTTCTACTTATATTAAACGTATTTTCCCAAAGATTCTCACTTATACTATTATACAAAAAACTTTTTGCTGCCTGAATGAGGAAAAAACCAATAATGTTATGAAGGACCATTGAGTAAACTATTCCTCTAAGTCGGGATGTTATGCTGTCCCAATACATTCCGATGAGAAAAATCAAAGGGATAGTAGAATATTCGAGCATCTTGCCCTTTAAACTGGGCTGGCTTTTCTGTTTAAAGCAAGACTTTTAGAGGCTTAAAGTCTTTAAGGGAGATTAGACAAAGGGAAAGTCCATGGGGGGGGGGTATTTGGAAAATCCACCGAATTAGCCGGCTTATGGCCAAACTAGGGAGGGTGGGAGGGTCCTTAAGGTCCCTTCGGGGTCGCCAAAGGAAGCAAAGGGGGGAAATGTGGTAAAATATGAAAGTTTTTAACAGTTAGGATAACTGAAAGACGCCAGTTTTTCAAGGACCACCCTTTTGGGGAGGAGACGGGTACAGTCCGCCTGCTGCGCATGTCAGACTGCCTGCCGGGTTTTTTTTGACTTCCGGGGTGGAGGGAAGGAGAGTAGGCCTTTTTGCCTGCTTGGCGGGACTCCTGGCGGCGCGGGACAGACGGTCTCCCTAACTCCAAAGGTGGCCTTTTCGGTTTGGTGAGTTTTTATAAGGAATATAGACTAAGCCTAGATTTAAGACGATTTGTACTGTATTTCTATTTTCCTATCCTTCTAATCAACAACACCTTATATACAATAAAGGCTCTATCTAGAAAACCAGAAGCTTCTTCCATTTACTAGTCTGGGAGATAAATTAAGGGAAAAGTTAAGTAGGGGAGATTTATGATCTAATATCCAATTTTAAATCTCACACAGTCCAGATGTAAGTCTAAGCTTTGACTGTGGGGCTCACAGGGGGATGGCTGCAGAAGGGAAGGGGTCATTTCATAGCAAAGAAAGTGGGGGAGGGGAGGCCTGGGATGGAAAAGTGACTACTGTGAAGAGTGGGGTGCGTGAGGCCCTAATGATTCCCCGTTCCTGACTTTCGGTTATTGTCCCTCCCTGGTCCCCTCCTGCTGTCAATATATGTCAAGGTGCCCGTGAGCCCTCTGCTCCGTGACCTGTTTGTCGGACCAACCACCATCTGGTTCATGGAGCCTTTGCTTTTCCAAGCAGAGAGCACCCTCTCACTGACCCCAGCAAGCTGGGACTCCTGGTCAGAGTGTGCTCCCTAGAGTCCCAGTATCCCTAAGTGGACTCAGGCCTCCCAGGCTAGGCCTGCACCTTTTGTTTTAATACAGAGTTCATGGGGGGAGTCTCTGTGACCATCCTGTGAGAAAATGGGTAGTTGTCTCCTCTCAATGTGGATAGAACAGTCAATCATACTTCTCCTGACCTGTTTGTAGGACAAAGGTCTCAGATCCCCTCCTCCCCCTCAGGTTAACACTATCACATGGTTCAAGGAGCCCTGGTCTCACTAAGGTCTGCTCCAGAGCTGTGTCCATATAAGGAAGTATAAGGTCCACTCCTGAGTTATGCCCATATAAGGAAGAACTGATCAGGGATGGGAATACTACTCCAATTAGCTAGTTTTTGCCCTAGATTGTAACCCTTGAGTAATTGGACCAGTGATGAAAAAGTGGAGGGTCCATCCGTGTTAGGGACTAGGGTATAAAGCAGGGCCTGCAAGCCCCCTTTCGGGGCACCCACTAGCTGCACACTAGGGTGTCTCCTTCTAAAGAGAAGGAAATAAAAGAGCCTTTGACACATCCCTGCTGAGTTCCTGAGAATTATTGAGAAGAGGATGTTTTTTTCCCTCACAATCCTCTCCTCACCAGAGACTCTTCAGTGTAGAGTTCCCAGGGTTCCATGGAATGGAAGAAACAGGGGACATGGTTCTGTAGGAGGTAAAAAGGGGGTTCATAGAAAAACCTAAGACCCAAGCCCTAATTCAGCTATGAGTCCTAAAATGGATCCAGACCCCAGTTAATGGATAACTTACAAGTCAGGATGCTACATTCTCTTGCCCAGAGAAATCAGTACCCAGAATGGGAACAGAGGGAGCTAGGCCATGAAGACCTTCAAGAAAATGACAGGCTATAGAAACTTAGACTAGAAATCAATGAAAAATGAACATGTTTTGAGACTATCCGTGGGAACCAGAAAGAGACATGCGCGGAAAAGGGCCAATCTGTCCCAAGGTCAAGTTATGAAGGGGTAAACACCAACAACACACCTCGGCTGACAAAAGTACCCGCCTCGGGTGTTGGCTCACAGGGGGTCTGCGGCCAGAGAAGGGAAGGGGTCATTGCCCAGGACGGAAAAGCGAACGCCGCGGGGAGTGGGGTGCGCGAGACCCGAATGAGAGAAAGACCCCGTCTGGACTCTTCTCAGAGCCGCCCCAAGGGCAGAGAGTGACTCTCCTCTCAAAGCTCAGGGCGGATCCAGCCCGTGGTCTTTGCCCTAAGAACAGCTGCGGGACGCGCTGGTTCCACGTTGGTTTTGTTTTTTTCTTTCCACCTCCTGTGAGTTTCAGCATTTCCACCCCGTGGTGCTTAATTCTGAAACGTGTGTGTGTTGTGGTTGTTGTTGTTGTTGCTTTGGGCTGTAGAGGGGTGTCTCTGCAGCCCCAGGGCACGCGCCACCTGGCCCCAGTCTACAGGCGAGTCAGCAAGAGCCCTGGAAGATCAGAGGTCACGAGGTCCCGAGGTTGTCAGGGGGAGAGGAGGAAGTGAAGTGTGGTGCGTGGCTTTCTGGGAAATGGAGTCCCCGGTGCCGCGCATGCCCAGGAGGCCATGGGGGCGGGGCTGTTGAAAGGCTCCTGGCTCTCAGTCTTCTTCCCCAGCTTGGTGCTCAGCCCCCCGAGCTGCGTCCTCTCCTTCCTGCTCCCCTGAGACTCCGGTTCAGGGTCAGTAACGCCCCTTACCCCGGGGTCCTCAGGGGTCCGACTGTCCAACCGAAGGGGTTTCCAGCAGAGACACCGGGCTGGGGGGGGGGGTCCTCCTCTTTCCGGAATTGTCCATTTCCCGGAGGGTCCGAGGGCACGACCCCCAAGGCCCGGGAGCCCCCGGCCCGGCCCCAGCGGGGTCTGCGGCGGCTCAGGCTGGGGGTGACGTCACAGGGAGGCGTGCGTGGGGGCCGAAGCTGGGACCCCGGGCAGGTGTGTGGCATGTAGGTGTAGGGCGGGGCCCCGCAGGTGAGGAGGCCGGACCCCCCCCCCCCAGCCCCCTCCGGGGGGCTTCCCCCAATGGAGCCTGAGACGGGGAATCCCCGTCGATTTTCCGATGTGCCACTGAATGGGGAAATTAATTTAGGAAAAATTGTCACTTTATGATATTAGCTCTGCCTACCCATGAGCAATGGCTATTTTAACAGTTTTTAGATCTGATTTGATTTGTGTGAAAATGTTTTGTAATTGCGTTCATAGAGTTCCTGGCTTTGTCTTGGCAGGTAGACTCCCCAGTCTTTTCTGTCGTCTACCGTTACTTTAAAGGGAATTTCTCTTTCCATCTCTTGCTGCTGGACTTTGTTGGTCATGTATAGAAATGCTGATGATTTATGTGGATTTATTTTCTATCCTGCTACTTTGCTAAAGTTGTTAATCGTTTCAAGTAATTTTTGACTCGATTCTCTAGGATTCTCTAGGATTCTCTAAGTATACCATCGTATCATCTGCAAGGAGTGATCCTTTTGTTTCCTCTGTTGCCTCTTCTAGTTCCTTTAATTCCTTTTTCCTCTCTGATTGCTAAAGCTAACATTCCTAGCACAATATTAAATAATAGAGGTGATAATGGACATCCCTCTTTCACCCCTGATCTTACTGGGAAGGCCTCTGACTGATCTCCATTACATATAATGCTTAATGATGGTTTGAGGTAGATACTGCTTATTATTTTAGGGAAACCTCCACCTATTCCTAAATTCTCTAGTGGTTTTTTGTTTGTTTGTTTGTTTGTTTTTGACGGGGTGATGGGGGTTAAGTGACTTGCCCAGGGTCACACAGCTAGTGTCAAGTGTCTGAGGTTAGATTTGAACTCAGGTCCTCCTGAATCTAGGGCCCATGCTTTATCCACTGCGCCACCTAGCTGCCCCTAAAAATGTTTTTCAACAGAGATTTTCATAAGATTTTGAGATCCAAATTTTTCTCCCTCCCTGCCCACTTCCTCAAGACAGAAAGCCATGTGATATAGGTTATGTATGTACAATCATATTAAATCTATTTCTGCATTACTCTTTACTTTTGCTTTAAAAAAATGCCAGAAGGATCATTAAGGATTCTGTGCTGGGGTTTTGAGCTCCCCAGCCCAGGAATCCCACTTTCTGTCCCTCTGTGGCCTCCATCCTGGTTTCCTGGCATTCTTGTGCCCCAGGACCAACCTGTCCTGCTTTCTGCCCCTCTCCACTTCCCCTAGAACCTGGGTTTTGAGGGGTGAAGAGGGAACTAGTGAGACCTCCCAGGGGAGGGATTCCAGTGGCTGAGTCAGGTAACAGCCACACCCCTAGACTTAGAGGGAGATGTGAAGGTGTGTGTAAGTAGATAGAGAAAGGTTATCACATGTGCTGTGACCTATGCCCAGGGACCTGTGGTAAAAAAATATGAAAGGTTTTTAACAGTCAGTTAGGATAACTGAAAGATGCCAGTTTTTGAAGGACCACCCTTTTGGGGAGGAGATGAACAGTCCCCCTGCTGTGCACGTCAGACTGCCTGCGGTGCACTCGACTTCCGGGGTGGAGAGAATGGAAGGGGAGCTTTTGCCTGCTCGGTGGGTCTCCTTATGGCGGGGCTCAGACGGTCTCTCTCCAAAGGTGGCTTTTTCGGTTTGGTGAGTTTTATAAGGAATATACACTAAGCCTAGACTTAAGATGATTTGTATTGTGTTTCTACTTTCCTATCCTTCTAATCAACATCACTTTGTGACTACCATACAATAAAAGGTTTATCTAGAAAACCAGAAGCTTCTTCCATTTACTAGTCTGGGAGATAAATTAAGGGAAAGGTTAAGTAGGGGAGATTTATGATCTAATATCCAATTTTAAATCTCATAGATCCAGGTGTCCTGGCCTCAGCTCCCCCTTAGGATCCAGCTTTCTCTGGCAGAACATCTCTTAGGGAAGAAAAACAAGACAGAAGGAAACGCTCCCTCAGTGTGAGGACTGGGGTATAGAAGCTCAAGAGTGGGGATGGGCCAAGGGGGTGAATGTTTTCAGTTTGGAGGGGAGTTAAGGAGGGGGGGGGGCAAGTCTGGAGCCCAGACTGCAGAGAAGCAAGGGGGGCTTCAGGGGAGGGAAATGGCTGGGAGAACCAGGAAGAAGATGGGTGTGGTGGGGGGAGAGCTGGCAGGGCAGGAGTTTCTGCTGAGGAGGGTTGGAGTCCCAGAGTAGGTAAGGGAGGGGGCAGAGGTGGTAGAGCAATGGGGGAGGAGAGGCCTCAGAACTGAGCAGCCAGGCAGGGGGTGACCTTGGGGGAATTCTCTTCCTGGGGTGAAGTTTGGAAGCCTGGGAGGTGGGAAGGGGAGGAGAGAGGTCATTCCAGGAGAGGGAGGCTGGGCAGGGCTTGACCCTTGGGAATAGGAGGCCTTACCCAGAGCAGCATGGCTGGAGGCAGAAGCCCTTAGATCTGAGCTCTCTCTTCCCTCATTTCAAGCTGAGGTCTCTTCTTCCCTCACAGGTGAGATCTCTGTGCCTTCCCTGGACCTGAGATCTCTCTGTCTTCTGAGAGCCAGCTCTGCACAAGCAGGTGCCAGGTAGGTCAGAACAAGGGCCCCTCTCCACATCCTACTTCTGATGGTTGTCCTTTCCATTGGGCCTCATCTTCCCACTCTGTTGTTGTTGTCTGTTTGTCCTTCTGCTCAAAGAGGATCATGACACACATCATGACTTGCAATGAATTAGATTTAAGTGAGGAGGGTCAGGGCTCTAGCCACCAAGCCCCCTATCTCTCCCATTCTGACCTCTTGGTCAGTGTCTTCTTGGGTGGCCAGGAACAAGCCCCCTTCCAATCCTGGCTCTGGGGGTGTCTCTTGTTACTTATAAAGGGAGCCTGTCCCATCCCCAAAGTCCTAGGATGCCATGCCCAGTTTTACCATGAGGCCACATTTGCCTGACCTGCATATCTCACCCATAGTATCAGATGGAGGTAGGGCTCTGGGTCTCGGGTCATTGATGCTCTGCCTGGTCTCCTCCCCTCTGGGATTGCCAGCCTCTTCCTCCTCCTGGGTCTCTCTGCAGGAAGATGGGGGAGGGGCAGGGGGCATTAGAGAAGGTGGCAAGTCCTCTTCCTGTTCAGGCCAAGGTCCCTTACCCTCTCTGCTCTCCTCCTGATCTGCTTAGAGTCTCTCCCGCGAAGGCAGAACGTTTGCAGGCCCTCTGAGACTTCAAGCTCCGCAATTCCAGGTAGGTGTCCACCCTAGGAGGAAAACTCAAAAGACGTTGTCTCTCACACTCAGACACCCTTCTCCCTCCCCAGGCCAGTTTACTGACCACCAAAGTCTATTTATTCCAAGGAGAGAGCCTGGAACCAGAGAGGATGGCCCCAGGGACCCAGACACCCTCATCCCAGGTGAGTGCAGCCCATCCCCAGACCTGACCAGCATCAGCAAAGGTGGGATCCAGCAGAGCCCAGGAAGCTTTATCCTGTTACATGTACATTGTCCTCTGCAGGGCTGTCAGCAGAGCAGACATTGTCCTCCTGGTTCTGCTCATTTCCTTCTGCCTCAGGCCACCCCAGTCTTCCCTGGTCTCTCTGAATCTCTCTCATTTGTCATTCTTAGGTCAAGTCAATGAGTATTTAGACAGTGGCTCCTCTGTGCCAAGCACTGTGCCAACCTACAGGGGATGTAAAGGAAGATTTAAATAATAACTATCCCTGCCCTCAAGGGTCTCGCAGTCTCCATGGGAGATAACATGGCAGCAGCTGGGTCCACACAAGGTCTCTACAGTATGAATGGGA
Source organism: Dromiciops gliroides (assembly GCF_019393635.1). Taxonomy (NCBI): domain Eukaryota; kingdom Metazoa; phylum Chordata; class Mammalia; order Microbiotheria; family Microbiotheriidae; genus Dromiciops; species Dromiciops gliroides. Next base: position 658,819,899 of record NC_057863.1, on the reverse strand, counting down.
GGCCCCTCAGAGGGAAGGCCCAAGCAGTGTCAGGGACCAGGAAAAGCTCATTTTCAGAAGGTGAGGATTTTGCTGAATTGGAGGCTTGTCACAAATCTTGTGTTACAATGGAAAATCATTCACTTTTTTAACCCATTTCCCACCCCCACCCCCATTTTTTAAGGATACACCTGAGCAGGGAGGGCCACAGGGAATGCTTTCTCCTTGTCCCTTTTCATGGTGGGCTGGGCTGGACCTCAGGGACAGATGCCCACTCCTGCCCCCATGTGGGTGCTGAGAAAAACCTGAGCAATTCTTAAGTCTGGATGTCGTGTGACTGTAAATCAAAGAGAATCTAGAAGTAGCCTGGCTGGCTATTTATACCTCAGACACAGTGGGGCCACCCACTGAGACTTTGTATCCTTACAGGAGAAAGCAGAGTGTACACCCCACCTGGGGAATCCAGGAGCCACATGAGCAGCCCACCTTTTTACCTGCGCAATGACTTTTACTGGGTTTCAGCACCATAATGTTGGGAGACTTGTGACCTGGATCAGGAGGCAAGCTCACCCATGAATTGGAGGCTCAGCACAAATCTTGTCAAATGAAAAGTGATTTATTAGGAGAGAGGAACATATGACCAGGAGACAGAATCACTGCTGAAAACCTGTCTCCCCGGGTAAGAGAAGAGCTGGTCCTTTCTATGTTTACACACAAAAGCTGTGTGCAAAGCAGTTAGAAGGGGCAAGACCACTGGCAGGGAAACAACTGGTAAGGAGTGCCTGGGTAGGAATAGCAGCCACCCTCATCAGTGTATCATCTTTGATCCTTGCAGACCAGGGTCTTTTTACTCACCCACACCATATTCTGGAGATGGGAGGTGGAGCTGCTTTTCCCTTGGAAAACTTTAATGATTCCTTGGGGTTTGGGGTCCCTCTTCCCACAACAGCAGGAGGCCCAGGTGAGGAGGGGGTCAGTGCAAACATGAGACACAGTCATTGGAAAGGCACAGATCAGGTGATGGAGGGTCTTGGTCAAGGATCATCCAGGAGGCCAGTGTCCCCAGGTCAGAGAGAAGAGGACTGAGGTGCAAGAAGATAGGACAGGTTTATCTGGTGTCTGCTGTATGCTGGGAGCCATATAAACATTATCTCCCATGATCCTGTTGGGACATTTGTCAGGGTCCTTCCTGGGGACGGCCAGAATAAGGGAGCACAAGTTTCAGCCAGACAGTAAACTCTGGTTTGTCTATTCTCTCTGGAGAGTGACATCCTCCCTGAGTGGGTGATGGACATGTGTGTCTCAGAGTTCCACAGATGATGGAGAGACAGTCTCCTCTCCTGAGTTATATGACCTAACCTTTGGGTAGGATGGGTTAGGTCTTGTTACCACAGACAGGCTTACAAAGAAGTTTTACATAAGATTGGGTTGTGGAACAGAGAGAGGGAAAGGTAATTTTTTTTTTTAACGTAAAAGTATTTCATTGTTTTCTAGTTACATGTGGATAGTTTCCTACATTTGGTGGGGGGGGGGGCCTGGAGAAGCAGGACAATGAGGGTTAAGTGAAATGCCCAGGGTCACACAAGGTAGTATGTGCCAAGTGTCTGATGCTAGATTTGAAGTCAGGTCCCCCTGAATCCAGGGGCAGTGCCACCTAGCTGCCGCTCAACATTTTGTTTTTATAAGATTTCTAATTTTTTTCCCTTGCACCCTCCTCCCCCAATGCAAGACAGCAAGCAGTCTCATATAGGTTATATATGCACTATCTCATTAAAATATATCTACATGTGTAGTGAAAGAGGAATCAGAACAAAAGGGAAAAACCTCAAAAAAAGAAAAAAGACAAAAACCAATAGAAACAGTATGGTTCCATCTGCATCTAGATTCCACAGTTCTTTATTCTGGATGTGGAGAGCATTTTCCATCATGAGTCCTCTACAATTATCTTGGACCACTGTGTTGCTGAGAAAACATGAATCTATCACAGGTAGTCATCACACAATGTTGTTGATACTATGTATACAATGTTCTCCTGGTTCTGCTCATCTCACTCAGAGTCAGTTCATGTAAGCCTTTCTGGGTTTTTCTGAAATCCATCTGTTCACCATTTCTTACAGCACAATAACATTCCATTACATTCATATATCACAACTTGTTTAAGCATTCTCCAGTTGATGGGCACCCCTTCAATTTTCAATTCTTTCTAACCACAAAAAGAGCATGTGTGTATACACATATACTATATATGTATGTGTGTATATATGTGTGTGTGTGTGTGTATATATATATATATATATATATATATATATATATATAAATAAAAGCAGGGCAATGAGAGTTAAGGGACTTGTCTAGAATCACACAGCTAGTAAGTGTCAAGTGTCTGATGTCTGATTTGAACTCAGGTCCTCCTGAATTCAGGTCTGGTGCTTTATCCACTGTACCACCAGCTGCCCCAGCTATAAATATAAAATGTCCTTTTACCTTTTCCCGATCTCTTTGGGATGAAGACCTAATAGTGGAGAAAAGTTACATTTTGAGTAAAAGTAAAAACTGTGAATTTGTGATATACACTTGAAAGTTTAGATAGATATGTTTAGCATTGGTACTCAAAACCAGTCTAAAGAAGATAGGAGCTGCTTGATTAGTTAGGGATTTAATCACTATTGGCAAACCTTGGAGGGAGTAACAGGACAGGAAGTGAGCACTCTGTGTTCTCCTAAAGTTATTGTGGAAGAGAGGTCCTGAAGGGGACATTCATTCAGTTCCTAATTTAAGAACAACCAGTCTAGCATCAAATGGAGTTAATGATGTTTTCTCAAAAGTTCACTTTAAGCACCATGAGCCACTTGATACATCAAAGCCTCAGTGTTACAAGTTGGGGGATGAGAGTACAAAAGATATCCTTGGACTTCCCAGAGTTAAAGGAAGAAAGAGACCAGCTGTGGGTGGTATAAAGATGGCCAGAGAGCAGCAGGAGGGGGACAAGGGTTGGGCCTGTTGAAAGTCCTTCCCAGTGAGCATGGCCAGGGCTCTGGGGGAGCTCTAGAGGGCTGAGTGAAGCAGGAATCATGGCATGTTCAGGGAAGAATAGTGCCCCTGGGGTGAGGGCTGCCAAGGCCTTTTCAGGGCTGCTTTCCCCTTTGGTGTCTCCCTGGTCCAGCCAGGCCTCACCTGGCTCCAAGAAGCTGTATCATGCACAGCAGCCACAGCCCAGTAACCTATTTCAGCAGAAGGACTAACCAGGTTGGGGTTAACTGAGGTGTCTCTAACCCTTTGGTGAGTTGGTTTGGGGGGGGGGGGCGGTGTCTACCCCAAGCCTGTGAAGACGTCCCCCTGTGGAGTGGGTGGATAAGAACACTTTATCCCAATGGCCATGAAGGCAGCTGAAGCGGGCACTTTGGAGCACTGAGAGCTTGCTTGGACATTGAAGACCAAGGTATTCCCCTGACAAGCCCAGGCCATGCCCTGCAGCTCAAGCCATCACCAGGTACCTTGACTGTTCTGCCCCGGACTGTGACAACTCTGGAAGGAGGAGTGAGGCTGGTGACTTGTTGCAGCTCTGACTCAAATGCACGTTCTGAATGAATTAGGAGACATCACCCATAGCACGTTCTGTTTAGGGCATTTTTGTTTGTTTGCAGATGACGATGCATTCAGTGCACCCTCTGAAGTTGATATGGAACAAAATGGGGGTCAATTCTCTGTTGCTTGTTTTGGCCTCACAATTAACACTAAGAAAACCCAGGTGCTTCATCAGCCAGCACCACCCCATGCATACCTGGAACCATCAGTTCCAGCAGGTGGAGAAGATTTACATCCTGTAGATATGTTCACTTCCCTTGGCTGTCTACTTTGCAGGGATGTCCACATTGATTATGTGGCTGACTCATGCATTCCCAGAACTACCTCAGTATTTTGAAAGCTCTGAAGAAAATTGTGGGGACAAGAAGTATTAGACCAAATAGCAAATTGAAGGTCTGCACCTGTGGTAGAGCATTCTGAGGGTGCACTGGTCTGATCAGCCCGTCAGCCATTGTAGCATGATTGTAATAGTGATGTCCCTTTGGTCCTCTTTGAAAGCAAAGGACAACAGGCACTATTGGGAGAGAGATTTCTGGAAGAGATAGCTGCAATTAATGGAATAATGGCCACTGCAGTGAGCTTAAATCCTCATAGAATGGACAAGTACTGACAAAGACAGGTACAGCATCAATAGGATTGGATAAATTCAGATAAATACAATAGTACTCCAGGTAGCTAGGTGGCGCAGTGCATAGAGCACCGGCCCTGGAGTCAAGAGTACCTGAGTTCAAATCTGGCCTCAGACACTTAACATTTACTAGCTGTGTAACCCTGGGCAAGGCACTTAACCCCAATTGCCTCACAAAAAAAAATACAATAGTACTCAATAGAAAGTAATTTGATGGAGAGGCTCCCAGTTGAAGATATCAGGCAAGGCTTTATGCAGAAAATGTGTTTTCAAGGGACAGAGGGACTGCCACATGGAGTAAAAGAGGCAGAAAGGTAAGGAGGAAGAGCAGAGCCCAGAAAGAGAGAAGACTAATGTGTCTGGGTTGCAAAGGCAAGAGGGTGAGTAGTGAGTGTCTTGTGAGGCTGAAAGAGAGGTTGGGACCAGGTTGTATGTGGCATTGAAGCTAAAGGGAGGGGTTGCTGTATGATCCCAGAGGCCATTGGAGTTATCTGAGTAGCAGTTACATGGTCAGATCCATGCTAAGGAAGAAAAGTTTGGCAATAGTGAAGAGGATGGCCCAGAGTGCTGAGAGACAAAAGGTAGGGCCTCCACTTAGGAGGCTGTGGGAGGGAGGAAAAGGAGGAGGATCAGCATGGACTAAGTGCCAGGCTTGGTGTGAAGTTCTTTACAAAGAACGTCTCATTGGATCCTCAGAAGAACCCTGGCAGAAAGGACCTCTTTGTATCTTCCTTTTGCTGCTAAAGCAGTTGAAGGAAATAAAATTCAAATTTGCATAAATTTGACAAATCACTCAAGTCCTCCTGAATTCAGGGCCTGTGCTTTATCCAGTGCGACACTTAGGTCTCCCCGTAAGCAATATTTCTTAAGAATGCTCTTCATGCTTTTATCCAAATAGGACTTTATTTCAGCCTTTTTGGGAATTAACTAAGTTTTATTTTCTTTGTAAGGTTTTTACCCCCCACAGATTATAAAGTATTTGCCAACTTCTCATAAATTCTTTATAAAATTTCCTTAACATATCCCTTAGGACATGTAACATATCCCTTCAGGTGAGGATGAGGAGGAGCCTGTGGGGAGAAACATTTCATAGTAAGACCTTTATTCAGCTTTTATCATTCTAACATGGTTCTCACTTCAATATAAAATGCTTCTCTCAGTATTCCCCTGGACGCTTGTTGGATACGGGTTCAAGTGTTGCTGACTCTCATAAATATATGCATATTGGACAAATGCCTTCTGTGCTTCAGTTTCCTCCTCTAAGTTGATGAGGGTCAGATTAGGTGAATTCTGAAGTCTTTTTCATCCCTAAATCATGTGACTTTTGATGACTTAGGAGTTGGTGACATTCAAGGATGTGGCTGTGGATTTCACCCAGGAGGAGTGGCGCCTCTTGGACCATTCTCAGAGAGAGCTGTACAAGGAGGTCATGCTGGAGAATGTCCAGAACCTGCTCTCTGTGGGTAAGGACCTTTGCCTCTGGTGACTCTGAGCTACTAACATGGTAGCTTGTTGCTCCTTCTCCTGCCAGGCCTAGCAAGTTTGTCCTGATTCTTCCTGCTTTGTTCCCTCAAATTTCAGTCCAGATGTTGGGAAAGGAAGGGAATGGAATAAGCACTCATACATACCTGCTTTATATGTAGCACTGGGCAAAGTGTATTATCCTTATTGTCGTTTGATCTTCACAACATCCCTATGAGTTGGGTAGTATTATCATCCCCATTCATAGGTGAGGTAACAGGCAAACAGGTTACACACCTTGTTCAGGGGGACACAACTATCATGTGTCTGACACTGGTTTGAAATGGTCTTAGTGACTGTAGGCCCTGGGCTGTTACCACTGCACTACCACAGCCTCCAATTTCTAGATAATTGAAGCTAGGCAGTGTTCCCATCCTTCTAGGAAAGAGGTGAATAAAGGGGAAGTTTTCTGATACCAAATGCCTTTGTGATCTCAGGCTGCCCCCAAAGATCCCAGCAATCAATACCTTGGGAACTATCCTTGAGACATCCTGGGAACCATCCTGTCCTCTTTGCTTGCATGTCTTCTTTCCCTAAAGAGGACTAAATTGTACATTTCTCTCCATTCTCCTCCCTTCCTTTTCCTATATTCCTAGGACTTCCAGTTTCTAGAGAAGATTTGAGTTATCCTTTCCAGGAAGGGCAATCACCAGGCATGGTAGAGCTCAAAGGTCCAAGGAACTCCTGTCTAGGTGAGTGACACAAATCAGGTAAGAGGGCTCTTTATTATAAGAGGTCTCCTAAATGTTGTGGTGAAGGGAGTGCTAGACTTGTGGGCAGGAAAGTCTTACTTGGAATTTACTTTGAGACACATTTCAGCATTGGGATCCTGTGCAAGTAACTGAATCTTTTTTTTTTTTAGTGAGGCAATTGGGGTTAAGTTACTTGCCCAGGGTCACACAGCTATTAAGTGAAGCCAGATTTAAACTCAGGTCCTCCTGAATCCAGGGCCAGTGCTCTATCTACTGCACTTTTTTTATATTTGTAAATATAGAACACATGGCCCCAAAAGTTCAGAGGGGAGAGAGGGATAGTGGGCCACGTTGCTGCTCCTTCAGATTCCCAAGGCCAAGAGAGAGAGTCCAGGAGTGTAAACTCCTTGAGGTCAGGGGGAGAGGTGGCCCTTACACAGTGCCTCAAGCTAAAATCTTTTGTTTCATTGGACTTGGGTGGTCTGCAACAGTATGTGATGATTGCAGAGCCCAGAGGACAGACCCTCTGGGGGGCAAGGCTTTTCAGGTAGGTGTGGATTTATCTTCTGGTGTCTGTATTCACAGTCCAGGGTGCAACTACATTACCTTTGAGATTCTCCTGACTCTGGGATTAAGAAAGGGCAGGCAGGGCTCTCTGGGTCCCCTGTGACCTCATTATTTTCTCACATCTTGTAGTTATAAAATTTTGATGGTATAAGAAGTCATCATTTTTAACTTTGAGCATCAAACTCTCCTGAAAGTATCTCAAAGGGTCTGAGGGTCTCCATTCTGAATTCTTTCCTGGTCTTTATTCCAGTCAATAAACATTTATTAAGCACCTACTATGTTCCAGACACTGCTAAACACCAGGAACACTAAGAATGGCAAAAGATAAGCCTTGTCTCAAGGAGTTCAATCTAATGGGGAACACAGCATGTAAACAAGGATCTAGCAACCCAGTGTATTCAGGATAAATTGGAGGTAATCAAGAGAGGGAAGGCCCTATGGGTAAGGAAGACAGGAGGAGACTTACCTTAAAAGGAGGAATTTTAGGTGGTACTTTAGGGAAGCTGGAGCAAGCATGAGGGACAGCCAGAGAGAACATGGAGTCAGGAGATGTTGCTGGTCAAGAAACAAAAAACCTTATTATCACACATGTGGAGGGGAAAATAAGGTGAAAAAAGCCTGAGAATATAGGAGAGGGGCTGATGATAAAGGACTTTAACAGCCAAGCAGAGGATTTTATATTAGATCCTGTCAAGTGGGAGGCAATAGGAAGTGTTTTATTGAGTGGGCAGTGACATGATCAGAAGTGTCCTATAGTAGATGAATTTGACAGCTAGGTGGTGGGGATTAAATGGATTGGTCAGCGACTTGAAGTAGTGAAACCAACCAGAAGGTTTTTTTGTGTTTTTTTTTAGAGAGGCAGTTGGGGTTAAGTGACTTGCCCAGGGTCACACAGCTAGTTAAGTGTTAAGTGTCTGAGGCTGGATTTGAACTCAGGTACTCCTGACTCCAGGGCTGGTGCTCTATCCACTGAGCCACCTAGCTGCCCCAGTATTTTTGCCTAATCATGTTGGTTGGGAATCACTGCACAATGAAATATATTAATGCCTCAAACATGTATGTACTTGTTCCAGGAGAAAAATATATGGCAAACAATCCTTGGCAATTCTTTCCTGCGTAAGGTGCCATTAAATGTTTTTAATAAACATTTTTATTTTAAAGTTTTGAGTTTCACATTCTGTCCCTCCCTCCCTGTCTCCCTTTCAAAACTACACCTTCCCAGAGGCAGAAGGCTATCAGATACATGTTATACATGGGCAATTATAGAAAACATTACCGTATTAGTCATTTTATATAAGAAAACATAAAAGAAAAACATTAAAGAAAGTGAAAAATATGCTTTAGTCTGTGTTCAATATCAGTTCTGTCTTTGCAGGTGGAGAGTATGTTTCATCATTAGTCCTTTGGGATTGTCTTGGGTCTTTGCATTGCTAAGAATAGTTAACTCATTCACAGTTCTTCATCAAACAACATCATTGTCACTGTGAACAATGTTCTTCTGTTCATCGGTTCATAAGAAGGACTTTCTGAATCCATCTTGCTTATGCTTCCTTATAGCACAATAATGTTCCATTACAATCATCTACCACAGGTTGTTTAGCCATTTCCAAATTGATGAGCATCCCTTTGATTTTCTTAGCTTTATCCACTGCATCATCCAGCTGCCCCCTAATTATTCTTAAGTTGTCCCTCCTGGATATCTTTTTCAGATTTGTTCTGAAAAGATATTTTATATTCTTTTCATTTTGCTTTACTGCTTCCTCTTGTCTCATTGAGTCATTAGCTTCCCTATGCCTAATTCTTATTCTTAGGGAATTATTTTCCCCAGTCAGCTTTTGCCTCTTTTTTCCCATTTGTCCAGTTGTATTTTCTAAGGCATTATTTTCTTTTTCCATGTTATTGATTTTCTCTTGCATAACTCTCATTTCTTTTCCCAATTTTTCTTCTATCTCTGTTACTTGGTTTATAAAATCCTTTCTGAGCTCTTCCAAAAGGGTTTGTTGGTATCTTTCACTAGCTAAAAGAAGATTGAGGCATACTATATTCACATTTTTTCTGTTTTTTGTTTCTCATGGTGTGAGTGAGATTTTCCCCACCCCTTAAATATAAGTGACCTAACAGTAGTAGTAATCAGTTTATAGACTACAAACTGTGATTTAAATGATTTAGATATTCTTTAGTAGCTTAAGAAAATGATAATAATGTAACTAAGGTAGATATTGAAAGGAGCTTAGGCAAATGCTCCACAAGTTTAGCCAAAGGTTTAACTACCTGACTTCCAATTGTGGTTAGTCTAGCCCCCAATCAGCTTAAAGATCAAATACTTAAAATCGTACTTCCTGAGGTATAAGGGAACAATGAGAGCTGGAGAGAAGTTGGAAAGCCAAGCTTAACCAATATGGTGGAAAGTCTGGATAGCTGAGAAAAAAGTCAGAGAAATATAGGCCAGGGAGGACACATCCAAGATGGCAAAGATGTAATCCAGTATCTGGTTTCATGTGTTATGAGCCTGTTACTCAGTAATAGTGTTATTTTAAAACAATATATAGAATTGCAAGTGACTGTGCTAGTATTTCATGGTTTCTTTCTCCCTTTTCCATATTTGTTGTATTTGTACCACCTGGATTATGATAAATATTGGGAGGAGTCATGTTGTCTAAATACCCCTGAATCCTGAGGCTTGGGGTCTTTGGGTCCTAGAACTGAGACCAGCTCTATTGTAAGAAAGTAACCCTCTCTCAATAAACCTATTTTCTTTTCTCTTTCTTTATCTAACACGGCAACTTTGACATTTTCACTGCAGTGGTTTGGCCCTTTCAGCATGTTTTTTTCTTTCACAACATGAACAATGTGGAAATGTTATACATCATTCCACATGTATAAGCTATATTAGATTGCTTGCCATTTTGAGAAGGGGGAAGGAAAAGGAGGGATGGAAAGAAATTGAAACTCAATTGTAGGGGAAATAAATTTTAAAAGCTACCTTTACATGTAATTGGGGGAAAAAAAACTTATTCTTTCCAAAATAAAATGAACCATCTTGCAGGTGTTTCCAAAGATTCATTCTGCCAATTTTAAATTTTAAATTCTTCATTTTCACTGGGGAAGTAGAATGTGAATAAGGTTACATTATGCCACATGACAAAAGAACATATTTTAAGTGTATGTATCTTTCTGTTAATACATAATTGTATTCCTCAGGTGGAGACACTAGGTTGATTGTGAAGAAGATGGCTACTAATGTGAACATTTCTGGGAAAGAATTTGAGCAGCATAGATCTGAGAGTGATGGTGCAAAGGCCTTTGGTCGGAACTCAGATGTCATTAGGCATCAGAATATTCAAAATGAAAAAAAGTTTTATAAATGTAATCAGTGTGGAAACACATTCACAGAGAGTTCGAATCTTGCTAAGCATCAGAGAATCCACACTGGAGAGAAACCTTATGAATGTGATCAGTGTGGAAAGGCTTTCAAAAGGAAATCCCATCTTGTTGTACATCAGAGAATCCACAGTGAAGAGAAACGTTATGAATGTCATCAGTGTGGAAAGACTTTCAGAGAGAATTTCAGTCTTGCTGTACATCAGAGAATCCACACTGGAGGGAAACCTTATAAATGTAATCAGTGTGGAAAGGCTTTCAAAGTGAGCTCTAGTCTTGTTGTACATCAGAGAATCCACACTGGAGAGAAACCTTATGAATGTCATCAGTGTGGAAAGACTTTCAGAGAGAATTCCAGCCTTGCTAAGCATCAGAGAATCCACACTGGAGAGAAACCTTATAAATGTAATCAGTGTGGAAAGGCTTTCACACAGAGCTGCAGTCTTGCTGTACATCAGAGAATCCACACTGGAGAGAAACCTTATGAATGTGATCATTGTGGAAAGGCTTTCACAGTGAGCTCTACTCTTGCTGCACATCAGAGAATGCACACTGGAGAGAAATGTTATGCATGTAATCAGTGTGGAAAGACTTTCACAGGGGAATCCCATCTTGTTGTACATCAGAGAATCCACACTGGAGAGAAACCTTATGAATGTAGTAAGTGTGGAAAAGCTTTCAAAGCGAACTCCCATCTTGTTGCACATCAGAGAATCCACACTGGAGAGAAACCTTATGAGTGTCATCACTGTGGAAAAGCTTTCAAAGTGAGCTCCCATCTTATTGTTCATCAGAGGATGCACACTGGAGAGAAACCTTATGAATGTCTTCAGTGTGGAAAGGCTTTCAGAGAGAGGTCCAACCTTGCTGCACATCAGAGAATCCACACTGGAGAGAAACCTTATCAATGCAATCAGTGTGGAAAGACTTTCAGAGAGCGTTCCAGTCTTACTGTGCATCAGAGAATCCACACTGGAGAGAAACCTTGTAAATGTAATCAGTGTGGAAAGGCTTTCACAGAGAGTTCCAGTCTTGCTCAGCATCAGAAAACCCACACTGGAGAGAAACCTTATAAATGCAATCAGTGTGGAAAAGCTTTCAAAATGAACTCCAATCTTGCTGTACATCAGAGAATCCACACTGGAGAGAAACCTTATAAATGTCATCAGTGTGGAAAGACTTTCAGAGAGAATTCCAGCCTTGCTAAGCATCAGAGAACCCATACTGGAGAGAAACCTTATAAATGTTATCAGTGTGAGAAGGCTTTCAGAATGAGCTCCCATCTTGTTGCACATCAGAGAATCCACACTGGAGAGAAACCTTATGAATGCAATCAGTGTGGAAAGGCTTTCAAAATAAACTCCAATCTTGCTACCCATCAGAGAATCCACACTGGAGAGAAACCTTATGAATGCAATCAATGTGGAAAGGCTTTCACAAACAGTTCCAGTCTTGCTGCACATCGGAGAGTCCACACTGGAGAGAAACCTTACAAATGTAATCAGTGTGGCAAGGCTTTCACACAGAGCTCCAGTCGTGCTAAACATCAGAGAATCCACACTGGAGAGAGAAACCTTATGGATGTAATAAGCGTGGAAAGACTTTCATAGGGGAATCCCATCTTGTTGTACATCAGAGAATCCATACTGGAGAATAACCTTATGAATAATAAGTGTGGAAAGGCTTTCACACAGAGCTCTCTTTATCAAATTCTTATTCTCCTTAATAAATGCTTAAAAGTGTAACTCTTGCTAAAGCTTATAATTTATTGGTGACCACTCATTAGATATTTTAGACAGTTTAGCTAGAATTTTAGCCCTTAACACTTCTAAATGTAATCAGTGTGGCAAGACTTTCACCCAGAGCTCCAAACTTGCTGCACATCAGAGAATCCACACTGGAGAGAAACCTTATGAATGCAATCAATGTGGAAAGGCTTTCACAAACAGTTCCAGTCTTGCTGCACATCGGAGAGTCCACACTGGAGAGAAACCTTACAAATGTAATCAGTGTGGCAAGGCTTTCACACAGAGCTCCAGTCGTGCTAAACATCAGAGAATCCACACTGGAGAGAGAAACCTTATGGATGTAATAAGCGTGGAAAGACTTTCATAGGGGAATCCCATCTTGTTGTACATCAGAGAATCCATACTGGAGAATAACCTTATGAATAATAAGTGTGGAAAGGCTTTCACACAGAGCTCTCTTTATCAAATTCTTATTCTCCTTAATAAATGCTTAAAAGTGTAACTCTTGCTAAAGCTTATAATTTATTGGTGACCACTCATTAGATATTTTAGACAGTTTAGCTAGAATTTTAGCCCTTAACACTTCTAAATGTAATCAGTGTGGCAAGACTTTCACCCAGAGCTCCAAACTTGCTGCACATCAGAGAATCCACACTGGAGAGAAACCTTATGAATGCAATCAATGTGGAAAGGCTTTCACAAACAGTTCCAGTCTTGCTGTACATCAAGGAATCCACACTGGAGAAACACCAGCCTGATGACATTCATAAGGTTTAACGATTGGCATGATGCCACCTGCTGGAGACTTACTGTAGGAAAGCTCCACCATGAGGAGAAGGCCTCTAAGGGCAAGGCCATTTGGATTTTCTTTGGTATCAGGAAGTGACGTTTGCTTGTGGGAGGAAGAGGGGGCGAGGCTGGGTCTCACTCTCTTTCCTCAGGGCTCTAGTGGAGAGGGGAGCGAGAAATGTGCTCTCCCTTTAATAGATAGATGAATCTAGGCCTTTCCCTCTTTTTACCAAATTCTTATTCTCCTTTATAAATGCTTAATAGGCTAAGCTCTTGATAAAGCTTATAATTTATTGGCATCCCCTCATTAGATATTTTAGACATTAGGAAGCCTCTCACTTAAATAATCAAAGCAGAATTTATAAAAATAAATGTAAGAGATAAGGGTTGGGGGGCAGCTAGGTGGTGCAGTGGATAGAGCACTGGAGTCAGGAGGACCTGAGTTCAAATCCAGCCTCAGACACTTGACAGGCAAGTCACTTAACCCTCATTGCCCAGCAAAAAAGAGATAAGGGTTAAGAAATGCAAATTATACAACCTGTGTGCCTTTAATATAATACTGGCTGTTGCCACCTGTTGCCACCTCTTGCCTTAGGGTATGGTCCAGCTTTCTCCAACTTTCACTCTTTTTTCTGTCCTTCTTCTCTCTACCTTCTAACTGGAAAGCCCTTTCTCCAACTCCTCTGTGCTGACTGCCCCACTGAATAGCCCCCTGCTTCACTCTTTAACTTCTCTCTCACTACCTTAGCGATGAACCCCTGAAAAGCCCCTTACTCCGTACCGCTCCTTCCTCTGTCTGTCTCCTCTCTTACTGTCTGGCCTCCTTTCACTGTCTTCTCCCCTGTATATATGTTCCTTCTCCCCCTCAAACCTCGGGCCCCCTGTGCCCCATACCCCCACACCAAACTAATCCGTTGGCCACACTGGTGCTGCTGCCAGGGGGAGGGAATGTTCAAGTGTCTCCTGCGTGCCACACCCGGGGCTCCAGGGGCCTGCGCCCCATGCTGTGCATCTGGGACCTCGGCACGGGCTACCCCAGAGCCTGGCCTGGACAAGCCCAGGATCTCTGGGATAGATCCTCTCCAGGGGGAGGGAGCTGGGGCTTTTTCCCCCAGCCCTCTGACCTGGTGTCTTATAAAGCCCACAGGGCTTTTTGGCTTAGCTGAAGCAGACAGGGAGGGGCACCAGGCCTTCTTACACAGAAAAAACTGAGGGCCTAAGGCTTTTTATTTTTTTTGTTTGTTTTTTTGGTGGGGCATTGAGGTTTAAGTGACTTGCCCAGGATCACACAGCTAGTAAGTGTCAAGTGTGTGGTAAAAAGTTTTAACAGTCAGTTAGATAATGGAGAGATGCCAGGTTTTTATAGGACCACCCTTTTGGGGAGGAGACCAACAGCATGAGCTAAGCACACCAGTCTGCCTGTGATGTATGCCAGATTGACTGCTGAGCACTCGACTTCCGGGGTGTGAGCTTAAAAGGCAAGGAGAAAACGGAAGTGGGGCCTTTTTTCCTGCTCCGCTGGTCTCCTGGCTGCGCTGCACAGACAGACGCTGACTGAAGTTCGAAACGGCCCAGCTCGCGGTTAGCAGCAGCACATGCTTGACACGGTCTCTCTCTCTCCCCAAAGGCTTTTGGTGAGTTTTATATGGAATATAGACTAAACTTAGACTTAAGATGATTTGTATTGTATTTCTACTTTCCTATCCTTCTAATCAACATCACTTTGTGACTACCATACAATAAAAGCTCTAACTAGAAAACCAGAAGCTTCTTCCATTTACTAGTCTGGGAGATGAATTAAGGGAAAGGTTAAGTAGGGGAGATTTATGATCTAATATCCAATTTTAAATCTCACAAGTGTCTGAGGCTGGATTTGAACTCAGGTCCTCCTGAATCCAGGGCTGGTGCTTTATCCACTGCACCATCTAGCTGCCCCTTGCCTAAGGCTTTTTAATCTCTGCCCAAAGGCAGGGTCCCCAAATCAAAATAAATTTCCACATTTCATAGAGATTTTCATTCTTTTTAGATTGTGTTTCAAGTCAATTTGAATTTCATTGTTTTTTATTCTGCCATGTGTATTTCGTTGTTCTAAACTGTTTGTTTTTCCAACTGATTATTTGAACAAATTATATAAAGTATTTCCTTGGTAAATTGATTACCATGACAAGTGTAAATTAATTCTAGAAATACTATTTTTACTAAAATAAAAAGGTATTATTTGGAATTATTGCATATTGTATATTATATTCTGAGTCAAAGCAAATTCACATTTTTTTGCCATCATTTTTTTTCTCAATTTTTTTTTTAATTTTGTGGGGCAATGGGGGTTAAGTGACTTGCCCAAGGTCACACAGCTAGTAAGTGTCAAGTGTCTGAGGCTGGATTTGAACTCAGGTACTCCTGAATCCAGGGCCGGTGCTTTATCCACTGCGCCATCTAGCTGCCCCTTTTTTCTCAATTTTTAAATCCATATGAGACTTGGATTATGGGAACTTACCATTTAAGACATCACTTGCCTTCACCCATGAGAGGAATACATCCAAGAGCAGGCATTGGACTGTCACAGAAGGGGAGACACACATGAAGTTCAGGTAGTGCACTGCCTTGGGAAAGGCTGAGAGAACAGCTATTGGCAAAGAGTCAAGTTTGGATTCTTTTGGTTTAACTTTCCCCTACATGGCACCAGATGGCCAGGCTATGCCATCTCATTGGACACCTGACTTCCATTCCCCCTTCTATATGCCTGATGTCATGGACATCTCAATCCTGTGCATCTGATTAAGCCTGACTCAGTTATTTCTCTGTTCTTTTATAGTAACCCCCATAATTATCTCAGGTGTCATAAATACAATGTTGGATTTGGCCTTAACATCTGCTACCGATTATATTAGATGCTTTAATTTCTCACAATGGCATGAGGATAATTAGGCAGATGATGCAAAAAGTGATGAAATGAAGATTTTAAAAAATATATTCTTAATATCACAATTGTCTTCTCAATTTATTCCCCACAGGGGCAAATGTAGTTATATTAAGTTTTAGAAAATGTTTCAATTTTTGTTTTTATATGTTTCATGCATAACAACTGGACAATAATTGTAAAATCTCTAAAAGATTCTGAATTTCCTTAGTCATGTTTTGAGAACTCTCTTTGATCTGATTATTAGCAAAGCTATTTAAATTTGTGTTAAGCTCAATTTTGTAGGAAATTTTCCTGGCCAATTACCAGTATCTGAAACACCTGAGGGACTTTACCCCCCCCCCCCAGCAGATCATCCCCCACTATTGCTGTTATTTTGTATACAGTACATTTCACTCTGCTTCACTTTATGTAGGTCTTTCCAGGTTTTTCTGATAGTATCCTGTTCCTCATAACCTGTATATAGTACCTTAAGCTTGACACAGAATTTTCTTCATAAAAGCCCAGCAAAGTAGGTACCGTACGTTTTTACCATTATGATCAATCATCATAACTATTTCCCTCCATCCCACTCCCTTCCCATGACATTTACTCTATCTTCTTTTTACCTATTCCTCCTCAGAGGTGTTTTACTTCTGACTATCCTTGCTCTGCACTCCATTTTTTCACCCTTCCTTCCTTATCCTCTTCCCCTTCTACTTTCCTGCAGGGTTAAATAGATTACTCTTCCCAATTGGGTATGAAAGCTATTCCCTCCATGAGCCCACTCTGATGAGATCAGGGTCCCTGAGCTAATTCCGTGTTCTAAATTTTTCTTCCTCCCTCCCTCCTCAACCCTCCCTATGAGATCAAGCAATTCAATATGTCATACTTGTGCAGTAATGCAGAACATCTTCACCTTCCTTGAAAGCATTTTGCTTTTTATTGTTCTCTCCTCCAATCTGCCCTTTCTTCCTTCCCTTCTTCCCCCCTGCCCTTTTCTCCCTCCCCTCCCTCAGGGCAAATACATATTACTATACCTACTTGAGTATGTATGTTAGTCCTTCTTTGAGCCAATTCTGATGATATTAAGGTTCACTCCCTCCCCAACTCCTTCCCCCTCTTCTACTCCCCTCCATAAGCTTTTTTCTTGTTTCCTTCATGTGAACTACCTCTCCCCAGACCCTCTCTCCCCTTCTCCCTCCCCCAGTTTATTCCTCCTACACCTCAACCTTATTTTAATGATGTCATCATGGATTAGTTAGGTGGCACAGTGGACAAAGCACCAGCCCTGGACCCAGGAGGCCCCAAGCCCAAATCCAGCCCCAGACATAAGACACCCCATCCTGTCTGCCTCACAAAGAACAAAACATAAATGCTTTACAGATATCACCCCTTCATATTCAGTTCAGCCCTGTCTTCTGTGAATTTCTTACTGAGATAGTTCTTATGAGTTCAAAGTACTATCTTCCCATGTAGGAATGTAACCAGTTTGATCTTTTAATATCCCTCATGAAGTCTTTTTTTCTGTTTACCTTTTTATGCTTCTCCAGGGTCTTGTATTTGAAAGTCAAATTTTCTATTCAGTTCAGGTCTTTTCATCACAAATGCTTGAAAGATGTCTTTCTCATTGAAATCCCATTTTTGCCTCTGAAAGATTATACTCAGTTTTGCTGGGTATGTGATTTTTGGCTGTAGTACCAGTTCCTTTGCCTTCTGGAATATCATATTCCATGCCCTTCGGTCCCTTAGTGTAGAAGCTGCTAGATCTTGCTTTATCCTTATTGGAGCTCCACAGTATTTGAATTCCTTTTTTCTAGCTGCTTGCAATATTTTCTCCTTGACCTGGGAGTTCTGGAATTTGGCTATAATATTCCTGGAGGTTTTCCTTTTGGGATCTCTTTCAGGAGGTGATCAGTGGATTCTTTCAATTTCTATTTTAGCTTCTGCTTCTAGAATATCAGGGCAATTTTCCCTCACAATCTCTTGGAGGATGCTGTCTAAGCTTTTGTTTTGGTCATTGTTTTCAGGTAGTCCAGTGATTTTCAAATTATCTCTCCTAGATTTATTTTCCAGGTCAGCTGTTTTTCCAAGGAGATATTTCACACTGCCCTCTATTTTTTCATTCAATTGGATTTGCTTTACTGTGTCTTGGTTTCTCATAAGGTCACTAGCTTCCATTTGTTCAAAACTAATTCTTAGGCAGTTATTTTCATCAGACAGTTTTTTAATCTCCTTTTCCATTTGGCTTTTCAAACTGTTGACTTTTTTCTCATGACTCTCCTGCATTGCTCTCATTTCCTTTCCATCCTTTCTTCCCTTTCTCTACATCTTTCTATTTCTCCTACTTTCTCTTCAAAGTCCCTTTTGAGAGCTTCCATGGCCTGAGACCAGTTCATATTTTTCTTGGAAGCTTTGGATGTTGGAGCTTTGACCCTGTTATTATCTTCTTCTTCTGAGGTTGTATTGTGGTCTACCTTACCCCCAAAGAAGTTTTCAATGGTCTCCTGCTTTCTCTGCCTACTCATCCTGGCTTACTATTTCTTGGCTTTTAACTCCTTCTTAAAGTGTGGCGCTGCTTTCAGGACACACTGTTCAAGCTACAGCATGGCCCAGGGGATGGTTGGGCTTCTTCTCAGCCTGCCTGTCCTCGCTTTCATTTGATTTTAAACTCTCCACTGGGGGGTGGGGGGGAGGGCTGCTTCTTGACTCTGCTCCTGTTCTCAGCTTCAGAGGGTCCCAGGTGTTTTGGTTTGAGAGGGGGCAGGTTTTACTCTCACCTGCCCTGTTCTCAGGTCTGGAGATAACCTCAAGCCTACTTTACTAAGCAACCAACCAGCAAAGCTTTCTGTGGTGTGGTTCTCAGCTTCCAGAGAGCCTGCCTGCTCCCCTCCCCTACCTGTGCCTCCCAATGCTCAGGATTTCTTCCTGTTTGCCCACTGGGGTGGGACAGTTGAATCCTTCCCCCCTTCCACTGGTACCCCTGCACTTACCCCCCTGGGCCAGCCATTCAACCTGACCATGCAGGCTCGGTTCCAGAAGACACTGGTGCTGCAGCCAATTCAGAGGCACTGGGGCAAATTCCTCTGGCAGGTGTATGGTATGTTGGCCCAATTGTGGGGTTAGGCTTTGTTTATGGCCCAGCATGGCCCCTTGAAATCTATCTATAGGTGGAGAAACTCTCAGCCCGTATTTTTGTGTGTTTTTCTGCCCCAAAGGTTCTTTTATTGCTATTTTGGGGGTGACTGTATCAGGAGCCCTGTGCGTTTAATGTCTTTCCTCTGCCATCTTGGCTCCGCACACTGTGGGTTTTTTAAAATTTCCTATTATGTGCTTTTTCCTTTAAAAGATTTTGTTGAAAAAAAATAATAAACAAAGAGATTTTGTTGATCTTTTCTTTATGACTATTCAACCCTTTTATTTTGGATTCATGACACACTGAGTGAGTCCTTCTGCAGTCTCTATTTCTTATGGGATTAATACTTTTGAGGTATCTATTTTGGCTTCCCTCTTCTAAAGAGATTCTGCTATTGCCTTAGAGATCATTTTCCTTGGCCCCCATTTTTCTGTTGTGCCTCACTTTGAGATGGGAATTCTTGTAGGTGATATAGAAGATACTTTCCCATTGTAGGGATCCTCCTATGCTCTAATTATTTAATTCCTTGTTGACTATTTCCTTCCTCATGATCATCTTTCCCATTTGTATTTTTCTCTTCCCTAGGTCCATGCTTTGCAACTCTTCTGAGTTTCAATTGCTCCCGGCTCTGATTTCCCTTTTCCTTAACTAGGAAGAGTGATCTCTCTAAGCAGCAAATCTCAGTATAAGTTCTTGGTCTTTCTTTACATGAGATCCCTTATCAGATACCAAACTGTATACTTTTGGATCCTGCAATAACAGTGCTATGTCTCTATCCTAAAAAAGGCCATAAAATAAGGGAAAGAATATACATGTACAAAAGGTTTTCAGTAGCTCTTTTTGTGGTGGCAAAGAATTGGAAATTGAGGAGATATTCATCAACTGGCGAATGGCTAAGCAAGTTGTGGTATATGAATTTAAAGGAATACTACTGTACTCTGAGAAATAGTGAATATGGGGATTTCAGAAAGACCTGGAAAGATTTCCATGAACTGGTTCAGAGTGAAGTGAGCTGAACCAAGAGAACATTGTACACAATAACAGCAACATTGTGTGACTATCAACTTCTGGTTGCTCTAACTCTTCTCAGCAATAAATACAATGTTCCAAGAGAAGTTCAAAAGATTCATGATGGAAAAAGCCCTACACATCCAGAATAAGAATGGATGGAGTCTGAATGCAAATTAAAGCATAGTGTTTTCACTTTCTTTATTTTTTCTTTGTTTTCTTTTCATCTGTTTTTCCCCCCACAACATGACTAATATGGAAATAAGTTTTACTTGATTGCACACATATAATCTTTATGAAATTGCTTACTGTCTCAAGGAAATGGGATAGAAGAGGAGAGAGAAAATTTAGAACTCAAAATCTTGTAAAATTGAATGTTAAAAAATTGTCTTTACACTTAAAGGAAAAAATCAAAATATATCTTATTCCAGAGGTGCATTAATCAGCGATACTTCTTTAAGCACTGAAACAAGGTCCCCCCCTTTCCTTCTCCCATTTTCTATCCTTTTCTTTTTCTCTTTACCCATTTGAAAGATTCATATGAATTAGTGTAAGATTATCCCGGCATAGGCCTAGTTGAAATGACCTCCAGTTCACCCTTATGTGACTGGAATTTCATGACCTCCAAATTATCTTTAGTATGACTCGACTCTTATCCACAGTGTATGTTTATGTCTGGAGTAGCCTGAGAAGGGGAAGGATAACAACTTTGATGGATTGGGGCCAGGTCCTTAAGGTTTCACTTAGTTAAACTGCCCTTGAATTCCCAGAACTAGCCATTCCTGGGAATCAACATCAATTTTTCTGGGGTCCTTGCAGGGTTGGCCCCCTCCTGGGACTTTATGTATGGATTGACATTATTCCAATATTCTTGGCAGTAAGCCTTCTTTGTTCTCAGACTTTTTAAGCTTGGCCCTTCCCCACTGTAGTTGAGTGTCACCCATGGGGTGGACACATGCCCTGAGACCTTCCTAGTTAGGACTGTGGAAGCTGTGAACCGGGACTCCCCAGGCAGAAAAAATCTAGATGTTGGTGCTCTCCTGGCTTGGTGATGTTTTTATTTTGTTTCTTTTGGGAACCTCACCCATGGGACAGACAGCATTGCCCAGGACCCTCCCAATCAGGGTTCAAAGGCTGTGAATAAGGGGTTCTCCAGCCACTAAATTGAGAGTTGTTTCTTCCCTGATTCAGTTATGTTTTCTTTGCTTTATATATATATATATATATATATGTGTGTGTGTGTGTGTGTGTGTGTGTGCGTGTGTGTGTGTGCGTGTATATATATATATGTGTGTGTGTGTGTGTGTATGTATATATATATATATTTGCAGGATTTGCTTTATGTGTGATCATACTAAGCTGTATTGTATATTTTCTTTATTAAACTGGTTTGCTTTTACCTTTCCTTTAATTATTATTTGCTTTTACCTGTCCTTTAATTATTATGTTCTATTAAAAATAATTTTAATCTCTATTTGTGAGTATATCATTTTGTAGGATTGAATGGAAACCAAACTTCCTTAACAAAACACCATTCTCCTGTAGGTTCTCTTATTCCTAGGTTAAAGGATTGGATTTTCTTTCCTTGTTAACCTTTCCCTTCATTAGGACCTATCATGTATCCTTTGTATTGAGTTTCTTTCCCCCTTTTTAAAAGACTCCTCATGTTCTATAATTTAGTTCCACAAACATCCATCAATTCCCGGTGCCACAGCACAGCATCTGAAGTGTGCTATGAGTAGTTCATGAACTTTCAATCCTATTTCTCCCAGTATCACTTCTTTCTTTATTTTTTCTTTCAGCGTTGTATACACATGTCCATTAAGAAACAATTAATCAGGGCAGCTAGGTGGTGCAGGGGATAGAGCACCAGCCCTGGAGTCAGGAGTACCTGAATTCAAATCTAGCCTCAGACACTTAACACTTACTAGTTGCATGACCCTGGGCAAGTCACTTAACCCCAATTGCCTCACCAAAACAAACAAACAAAAAAACAAACAAAAAGAAACAATTAATCATTACTTAGTTATTTTGGTAATTTAATTATACTTGATTGCTCTCTCTCAGTGCTATCCATCAGTTGCTTCAGGGGTTTGAGATAAAAATAAATTTTGCCAGTCTGGTTTTCTTCCTAGGAATGTGTTGAACACTCTTTTCTTATTGAGTGTCCATCTTTTTTCATCTATCCTTGGGCTCATGTTTGTGGGGTAGGCCATCTTGGGATCCTTTTTTCTTTAGAACTCATATAGCATTCCCTCTTGTGAATTCTAATACTTGAAGAATAGGCTTCTGTTATTTGAGTTTCCTTTCCTTTGCATTTGGTGATATTTGTGCTGGACTCTTGCAGAATTTGTTTCTTTTTTTCCCCAATGAAATTATTCCATTAAACTAATATTTATTCTGATGTTTACAGTCAATGGTTTCTTTTCTTTTCTTTTTTTAAACTTATATTATTCTTTTTTTTTTTTTTTTTGGTGGGACAATGAGGGTTAAGTGACTTGCCCAGGGTCACACAGCTGGTAAGTGTCAAATGTCTGAGGCTGGATTTGAACTCAGGTCCTCCTGAATCCAGGGCCAGTGCTTTATCCACTGTGCCACCTAGCTGCCCTCTCTTTTTTTCATTAGAGGAAATACGTTTATTCAGAAATGCACCATGTCTTCTCCGTTCAAAATTTCTGGGCAGGGTGTTTTTTCCTAAACCAAAAAGGAAGCTACTCAGTTAAGTCATCCTTCCCATGACCCCGGGTCAGCACTGGCAGGCAGATAGCAAACCTGAGTCAGAATGTACCTAGTTGTTTGGCATATCAACGGATCACACATTTAGACTGAAAACACTAAGATCTTACATACCTGAATTGTGCTCATTTCTTCTACCGACTACTTGCTCTGATCATAGAAATCTAGTATAAAAGAAAAATCAGGGACATGATTATAACAGAGCCAGGATAAAATGTCCTTAGTTCTGTTTGATTTCAGGTAAGTCACAAGTGACAACCAGTGCAGTAATTGCTAAATAAATTCGGGAATAACCAGGTGGTTAACATTTCCTGTTCAGCAGGAACACAATAGGGAAGCTGAGTCAGGATCCTACCTTAGATGAGATCCAGATTGTCCTCTTGGCTTTTCCCCAGATACCTCTATCTGTAAGCAGCACCTTCCCTCTTGTGGCATTGATTTATGGCATGCTCTTGAGTGGTGGACTAATGACTTAAAACGATCCAGACAACTATCCCTGAATTCAAAACTCAAAACAATTTATCAACTTACAGTCCCAAAATATTTTCTTAAATAGCAAATCTCTGCTCTCAAGGAGTTGCAATGAGTGAAAAAGTTTACCAGAAGACACACATGGAAGAGGTTTCACCTAACATATTTTGCTTGGTTTTTCTTTTCCTTCTTTTGGAGTTTAAACTTATCCTGGGGTAAAGATCAGTCGTTAGAAATTACTTCTGTAAAATAAGCAGCCTTATAAATTCTCAGTAAGACCATCCCTTGTCTGTGAATATCCCAACCCATAACAAGCTCTTTTCTGGTAAGTTTACAAATTAAGAGGAGCCTAGGTCTTTTTCTATGTCTTTTCCCATAAAATAATTTACCAAATAATTTACCCTTAGTTCCAAAATTCTTTACAGCAGCCTGTGGACTAAGATGGGAGGACAGAGAAGCTGCCCAGACAGTATTAAAATCAGAAACTACAGTTGCACCTGCATAGCAGATTCCCTCATGTACAAAAGAGGACCCCTCAGTATAGAAAATAAAACTGGGGTACTCTAAACTTGTTTCAAACCGATCATCACAAAGTTTCTCTGCTATGTCACCTAGGGAGGTACAGTCATGCAAAGGTTCTCCTGAGTCAAGGAAGGAAGCAGTGTTGCTGGGTGAAGGATTGTACTATGCTTTAAAGTGATTCTCTCATTTCCTAACAGGGTTAATTCATACCTAGTGACCTTTGACCTGAAAAAGCCTGTGTCCTATGACACAGAGAGCCTCGACTTCATGAGGGCACTGTACTATTAGAGGGTTACCTAACACCAAATCAGAGGCTTTTCCTACCGAAAGTGCAGTAGCAGCCGCCGCCTGAGGGCAAGGTGGAGCTCCAGCAGCTACAGAGTCAAGTTGTGCAGACTAATAGGCTTCTGGGCACTGGGCAGGTCCTAATTTTTGAGTCAGGACCCGAAGCCACTCCTCTTTGTTCATGTACAAAAAGAATAAAAGACTTCCTGTAGTCTCAGAGTCCTAGTGCAGGTGCTGACAACATAGCTGAAAGATGCTGGGGATCCAGCTTTAAACGTTCTGGGACAGAATTTTTGGTTAGAGATGTGAGAGGTTTAGTCATTTCACCAAAAGAGGGTCTCCATTGTCTGCAATGCCCAGCTGCTCCCTGAATAGCCTGTAGCTGCTTCTTAGTAGAGGGAGCAGAAAGCTGTTGAATAGTCTGGACACGCTTAGGGAAGATGGAGCCAGTGCCAGTGGTGAAAACAAAACAAAATATTCCACCTGAGGTAGGCACCATTGTACCTTTGACTTAGAGACCTTGTGACCTCTCTGGTGCAACTCTAGCAATAAATGGCAGCAGTCTTCCTGGCAAATATCAGCATTGGGTGCAGGCAGGAGTAAGTCATGTACATATTGAATTAAGGTGGAACCTTCAAAAGTGATGGAGGCTAAATCCTGTTGCAAAATTTGAGAGAATAGTGTGGGACTGTCAACAAATCCCTGTGGGAGTCTGGTCCAAGTCCACTGTGTATTTTTCCAGGTGAAGGCAAACAAGTATTGTTTGTCTTGGTGTACTGGTATTGAAAAGAAAGTAAAACAGAGATCTACCTCTGTGAAGCATGTTGCCTCACATGGGATTGAGGAAATAATAATATCTGGGTTGGGCACCATCTGGATGTCAAGGTATAACATAAGAATTAATTGCTCACAGATCAAAAGAATCCAAATTTGACTCTGCCAATAGCTGTTCTCTCGGCCTTTCCCAAGGCAGTGCACTACCTGAACTTCATGTGTGTCTCCCCTTCTGTGACAGTCCAATGCCTGCTCTTGTATGTATTCCTCTCATGGGTGAAGGCAAGTGATGTCTTAAATGGTAAATTCCCATAATCCAAGTCTCATATGGATTTAAAAATTGAGAAAAAAAATGATGGCAAAAAAATGTGAATTTGCTTTGACTCAGAATATAATATACAATATGCAATAATTCCAAATAATAACTTTTTATTTTAGTAAAAATAGTATTTCTAGAATTAATTTACACTTGTCATGGTAATCAATTTACCAAGGAAATACTTTATATAATTTGTTCAATAATCAGTTGGAAAAACAAACGGTTTAGAACAAAATACACATGGCAGAATAAAAAACAATGAAATTCAAATTGACTTGAAACACAATCTAAAAAGAATGAAAATCTCTATGCCTCCACCCAAAGAGTGAGTTGATCAACTATAACAAGACAAAACTTATAACGTCCTGCCTTAGGCATTGTGATGTAATCAATTTGTAGATGCTCAAAATGTGTATATGCTAAAGGACACCCTCCATAAGCTTTAGTCCTGAAAGCATGTTCATTACAAGTCTGACAGACAGAACAAGAGGCACAAACCCTAGAGGCCACATTAGTAACTCCAGGGGCAATCCAAACCCTTTTTAATGGGTCCACAATTTCTTGTGTGCCAAAATGGCCTTTTCTGTGAATAGAGAGGCATATCTGATGGTAGATGCTCTGGGGGAGAAGCGGCTTCCCCTGCAAAATCACCCAGACCCCACTGATTTCTTTAGCCTTGAATTTCTTTTACCACTTTGCTACTTCAGATTTATCATATGTAAGAGAAATGGACACATTATCAGAAGAAGAAAAGTTAAATACATGTTCAGGGGCTTCCAAAACAACAAGCTTAGCAGCAGCTGCAACTTCTTCATTCCCTTTTGAAACAGGGTGACTTTTTCCTGTATGAGCAGGACAATGAACAACAGCTGGAGCAGATGGGAGTTTTAAGGCAGATAAGAGATCTTAAATAAATTCTCCATTAGCAATAACTTTGCCAGCAGCGGTTCTGATGTGCAGCAAGACGGGAGCTCACTTTGAAAGCCTTTCCAGACTGATTCCATTCATGAGGTTTCTCTCAAGTGTGGATTCTCTGATGTGCAGCAAGACTGGAGCTATCTGTGAAAGCCTTTCCACTGTAAGGGGCTAAAATTCTAGCTAGTCTGTCTAAAATATCTAATGAGGGGATGCCAATAAATTATAAGCTTTATCAAGAGTTTAGCCTATTAAGCATTTATTAAGGAGAATAAGAATTTGGTAAAGAGAGGGAAAGGCCTAGATTCATCTATCTACTAAAGGGAGAGCACATTTCTCGCTCCCCTCTCCACTAGAGCCCTGAGGAAAGAGAGTGAGACCCAGCCTCACCTCTTCTTCCTCTCACACACAAATGTCACTTCCTGATGCCAAAGAAAAGCTGAATGGCCTTGCTCTCAGAGGCCTTCTCCTCATGGTGGAGCTTTCCTACAGTAAGTCTCCAGCAGGTGGCATCATGCCAATCGTTAAACCTTATGAATGTCATCAGGGTGGTGTTTCTCCAGTGTGGATTCCTTGATGTACAGCAAGACTGGAACTGCTTGTGAAAGCCTTTCCACATTGATTGCATTCATAAGGTTTCTCTCCAGTGTGGATTCTCTGATGCTGAGCAAGACTGGAACTCTCTGTGAAAGCCTTTCCACACTGATTACATTTACAAGGTTTCTCTCCAGTGTGGATTCTCTGATGCACAGTAAGACTGGAACGCTCTCTGAAAGTCTTTCCACACTGATCACATTCATAAGGTTTCTCTCCAGTGTGGATTCTCTGATGTGCAGCAAGTTTGGAGCTCTGGGTGAAAGTCTTGCCACACTGATTACATTTAGAAGTGTTAAGGGCTAAAATTCTAGCTAAACTGTCTAAAATATCTAATGAGTGGTCGCCAATAAATTATAAGCTTTAGTAAGAGTTACACTTTTAAGCATTTATTAAGGAGAATAAGAATTTGGTAAAGAGAGCTCTGTGTGAAAGCCTTTCCACACTGATTACATTCATAAAGTTATTCTCCAGTATGAGTTCTCTGATGTACAACAAGATGGGATTCCCCTATGAAAGTCTTTCCACGCTTATTACATCCATAAGGTTTCTCTCTCCAGTGTGGATTCTCTGATGTTTAGCACGACTGGAGCTCTGTGTGAAAGCCTTGCCACACTGATTACATTTGTAAGGTTTCTCTCCAGTGTGGACTCTCCGATGTGCAGCAAGACTGGAACTGTTTGTGAAAGCCTTTCCACATTGATTGCATTCATAAGGTTTCTCTCCAGTGTGGATTCTCTGATGGGTAGCAAGATTGGAGTTCATTTTGAAAGTCTTTCCACACTGATTGCATTCATAAGGTTTCTCTCCAGTGTGGATTCTCTGATGTGCAACAAGATGGGAGCTCATTCTGAAAGCCTTCTCACACTGATAACATTTATAAGGTTTCTCTCCAGTGTGGATTCTCTGATGTGCAACAAGATGGGAGCTCATTCTGAAAGCCTTCTCACACTGATAACATTTATAAGGTTTCTCTCCAGTGTGGACTCTCCGATGTGCAGCAAGACTGGAACTGCTTGTGAAAGCCTTTCCACAGTGACTGCATTCATAAGGTTTCTCTCCAGTGTGGATTCTCTGATGCTGAGCAAGACTGGAACTCTCTGTGAAAGCCTTTCCACACTGATTACATTTACAAGGTTTCTCTCCAGTGTGGATTCTCTGATGCACAGTAAGACTGGAACGCTCTCTGAAAGTCTTTCCACACTGATTGCATTGATAAGGTTTCTCCCCAGTGTGGATTCTCTGATGTGCAGCAAGGTTGGACCTCTCTCTGAAAGCCTTTCCACACTGAAGACATTCATAAGGTTTCTCTCCAGTGTGCATCCTCTGATGAACAACAAGATGGGAGCTCACTTTGAAAGCTTTTCCACAGTGATGACATTCATAAGGTTTCTCTCCAGTGTGGATTCTCTGATGTGCAACAAGATGGGAGTTCGCTTTGAAAGCTTTTCCACACTTACTACATTCATAAGGTTTCTCTCCAGTGTGGATTCTCTGATGTACAACAAGATGGGATTCCCCTGTGAAAGTCTTTCCACACTGATTACATGCATAACATTTCTCTCCAGTGTGCATTCTCTGATGTGCAGCAAGAGTAGAGCTCACTGTGAAAGCCTTTCCACAATGATCACATTCATAAGGTTTCTCTCCAGTGTGGATTCTCTGATGTACAGCAAGACTGCAGCTCTGTGTGAAAGCCTTTCCACACTGATTACATTTATAAGGTTTCTCTCCAGTGTGGATTCTCTGATGCTTAGCAAGGCTGGAATTCTCTCTGAAAGTCTTTCCACACTGATGACATTCATAAGGTTTCTCTCCAGTGTGGATTCTCTGATGTACAACAAGACTAGAGCTCACTTTGAAAGCCTTTCCACACTGATTACATTTATAAGGTTTCCCTCCAGTGTGGATTCTCTGATGTACAGCAAGACTGAAATTCTCTCTGAAAGTCTTTCCACACTGATGACATTCATAACGTTTCTCTCCACTGTGGATTCTCTGATGTACAACAAGATGGGATTTCCTTTTGAAAGCCTTTCCACACTGATCACATTCATAAGGTTTCTCTCCAGTGTGGATTCTCTGATGCTTAGCAAGATTCGAACTCTCTGTGAATGTGTTTCCACACTGATTACATTTATAAAACTTTTTTTCATTTTGAATATTCTGATGCCTAATGACATCTGAGTTCCGACCAAAGGCCTTTGCACCATCACTCTCAGATCTATGCTGCTCAAATTCTTTCCCAGAAATGTTCACATTAGTAGCCATCTTCTTCACAATCAACCTAGTGTCTCCACCTGAGGAATACAATTATGTATTAACAGAAAGATACATACACTTAAAATATGTTCTTTTGTCATGTGGCATAATGTAACCTTATTCACATTCTACTTCCCCAGTGAAAATGAAGAATTTAAAATTTAAAATTGGCAGAATGAATCTTTGGAAACACCTGCAAGATGGTTCATTTTATTTTGGAAAGAATAAGTTTTTTTTCCCCCAATTACATGTAAAGGTAGCTTTTAAAATTTATTTCCCCTACAATTGAGTTTCAATTTTTCTTTCCATCCCTCCTTTTCCTTCCCCCTTCTCAAAATGGCAAGCAATCTAATATAGCTTATACATGTGGAATGATGTATAACATTTCCACATTGTTCATGTTGTGAAAGAAAAAAACATGCTGAAAGGGCCAAACCACTGTAGTGAAAATGTCAAAGTTGCCATGTTAGACAAAGAAAGAGAAAAGAAAATAGGTTTATTGAGAGAGGGATACTTTCTTATAATAGAGCTGGTCTCAGTTCTAGGACCCAAAGACCCCAAGCCTCAGGATTCAGGGGTATTTAGACGACATGACTCCTCCCAATATTTATCATAATCCAGGTGGTACAAATACAACAAATATGGAAAAGGGAGAAAGAAACCATGAAATACTAGCACAGTCACTTGCAATTCTATATATTGTTTTAAAATAACACTATTACTGAGTAACAGGCTCATAACACATGAAACCAGATACTGGATTACATCTTTGCCATCTTGGATGTGTCCTCCCTGGCCTATATTTCTCTGACTTTTTTCTCAGCTATCCAGACTTTCCACCATATTGGTTAAGCTTGGCTTTCCAACTTCTCTCCAGCTCTCATTGTTCCCTTATACCTCAGGAAGTACGATTTTAAGTATTTGATCTTTAAGCTGATTGGGGGCTAGACTAACCACAATTGGAAGTCAGGTAGTTAAACCTTTGGCTAAACTTGTGGAGCATTTGCCTAAGCTCCTTTCAATATCTACCTTAGTTACATTATTATCATTTTCTTAAGCTACTAAAGAATATCTAAATCATTTAAATCACAGTTTGTAGTCTATAAACTGATTACTACTACTGTTAGGTCACTTATATTTAAGGGGTGGGGAAAATCTCACTCACACCATGAGAAACAAAAAACAGAAAAAATGTGAATATAGTATGCCTCAATCTTCTTTTAGCTAGTGAAAGATACCAACAAACCCTTTTGGAAGAGCTCAGAAAGGATTTTATAAACCAAGTAACAGAGATAGAAGAAAAATTGGGAAAAGAAATGAGAGTTATGCAAGAGAAAGTCAATAACATGGAAAAAGAAAATAATGCCTTAGAAAATACAACTGGACAAATGGGAAAAAAGAGGCAAAAGCTGACTGGGGAAAATAATTCCCTAAGAATAAGAATTAGGCATAGGGAAGCTAATGACTCAATGAGACAAGAGGAAGCAGTAAAGCAAAATGAAAAGAATATAAAATATCTTTTCAGAACAAATCTGAAAAAGATATCCAGGAGGGACAACTTAAGAATAATTAGGGGGCAGCTGGATGATGCAGTGGATAAAGCTAAGAAAATCAAAGGGATGCTCATCAATTTGGAAATGGCTAAACAACCTGTGGTAGATGATTGTAATGGAACATTATTGTGCTATAAGGAAGCATAAGCAAGATGGATTCAGAAAGTCCTTCTTATGAACCGATGAACAGAAGAACATTGTTCACAGTGACAATGATGTTGTTTGATGAAGAACTGTGAATGAGTTAACTATTCTTAGCAATGCAAAGACCCAAGACAATCCCAAAGGACTAATGATGAAACATACTCTCCACCTGCAAAGACAGAACTGATATTGAACACAGACTAAAGCATATTTTTCACTTTCTTTAATGTTTTTCTTTTATGTTTTCTTATATAAAATGACTAATACGGTAATGTTTTCTATAATTGCCCATGTATAACATGTATCTGATAGCCTTCTGCCTCTGGGAAGGTGTAGTTTTGAAAGGGAGACAGGGAGGGAGGGACAGAATGTGAAACTCAAAACTTTAAAATAAAAATGTTTATTAAAAACATTTAATGGCACCTTACGCAGGAAAGAATTGCCAAGGATTGTTTGCCATATATTTTTCTCCTGGAACAAGTACATACATGTTTGAGGCATTAATATATTTCATTGTGCAGTGATTCCCAACCATCATGATTAGGCAAAAATACTGGGGCAGCTAGGTGGCTCAGTGGATAGAGCACCAGCCCTGGAGTCAGGAGTACCTGAGTTCAAATCCAGCCTCAGACACTTAACACTTAACTAGCTGTGTGACCCTGGGCAAGTCACTTAACCCCAATTGCCTCTCTAAAAAAACACACAAAAGAACCTTCTGGTTGGTTTCACTACTTCAAGTCGCTGACCAATCCATTTAATCCCCACCACCTAGCTGTCAAATTCATCTACTATAGGACACTTCTGATCATGTCACTGCCCACTCAATAAAACACTTCCTATTGCCTCCCACTTGACAGGATCTAATATAAAATCCTCTGCTTGGCTGTTAAAGTCCTTTATCATCAGCCCCTCTCCTATATTCTCAGGCTTTTTTCACCTTATTTTCCCCTCCACATGTGTGATAATAAGGTTTTTTGTTTCTTGACCAGCAACATCTCCTGACTCCATGTTCTCTCTGGCTGTCCCTCATGCTTGCTCCAGCTTCCCTAAAGTACCACCTAAAATTCCTCCTTTTAAGGTAAGTCTCCTCCTGTCTTCCTTACCCATAGGGCCTTCCCTCTCTTGATTACCTCCAATTTATCCTGAATACACTGGGTTGCTAGATCCTTGTTTACATGCTGTGTTCCCCATTAGATTGAACTCCTTGAGACAAGGCTTATCTTTTGCCATTCTTAGTGTTCCTGGTGTTTAGCAGTGTCTGGAACATAGTAGGTGCTTAATAAATGTTTATTGACTGGAATAAAGACCAGGAAAGAATTCAGAATGGAGACCCTCAGACCCTTTGAGATACTTTCAGGAGAGTTTGATGCTCAAAGTTAAAAATGATGACTTCTTATACCATCAAAATTTTATAACTACAAGATGTGAGAAAATAATGAGGTCACAGGGGACCCAGAGAGCCCTGCCTGCCCTTTCTTAATCCCAGAGTCAGGAGAATCTCAAAGGTAATGTAGTTGCACCCTGGACTGTGAATACAGACACCAGAAGATAAATCCACACCTACCTGAAAAGCCTTCCCCCCCCAACCCCCAGAGGGTCTGTCCTCTGGGCTCTGCAGTCATCACATACAGTTCCAGACCATCCTCAAGTCCAATGAACCAAAAGATTTTAGCTTGAAGCACTGTGTAAGAGCCACCTCTCCTCCTGACCTCAAGGAGTTTACACTCCTGGACTCTCTCTCTTGGCCTTGGGAATCTGAAGGAGCAGCAACGTGGCCCACTATCCCTCTCTCACCTCTGAACTTTTGGGGCCATGTGTTCTATCCTTACTAATATAAAAAAAGTACAGTACATAGAGCACTGGCCCTGGATTCAGGAGGACCTGAGTTTAAATCTGGCTTCACTTAATAGCTGTGTGACCCTGGGCAAGTCACTTAACCCCAATTGCCTCATTAAAAAAAAAAAAAAAGATTCAGTTACTTGCACAGGATCCCAATGCTGAAATGTGTCTCAAAGTCATTTCCAAGTAAGACTTTCCTGCCCACAAGTCTAGCACTCCCTTCACCACAACATTTAGGAGACCTCTTATAATAAAGAGCCCTCTTACCTGATTTGTGTCACTCACCTAGACAGGAGTTCCTTGGACCTTTGTGCTCTACCATCCCTGGTGATTGCCCTTCCTGGAAAGGATAACTCAAATCTTCTCTAGAAACTGGAAGTCCTAGGAATATAGAAAAAGGAAGGGAGGAGAATGGAGAGAAATGTACAATTTAGTCCTCTTTAGGGAAAGAAGACATGCAAGCAAAGAGGACAGGATGGTTCCCAGGATGTCTCAAGGATAGTTCCCAAGGTATTAATTGCTGGGATCTTTGGAGGCAGCCTGAGATCACAAAGGCATTTGGTATCAGAAAACTTCCCCTTTATTCACCTCTTTCCTAGAAGGATGGGAACACTGCCTAGCTTCAATTATCTAGAAATTGGAAGCTGTGGTAGTGCAGTGGTAACAGCCCAGGGCCTAGAGTCACTAAGACCATTTCAAACCAGTGTCAGACACATGATAGTTGTGTCCCCCTGAACAAGGTGTGTAACCTGTTTGCCTGTTACCTCACCTATGAATGGGGATGATAATACTACCCAACTCATAGGGATGTTGTGAAGATCAAACGACAATGAGGATAATACATTCTGCCCAGTGCTAAATATAAATCAGGCATGTATGAATGCTTATTCCATTCCCTTCCTTTCCCAACATCTGGACTGAAATTTGAGGGAACAAAGAGGGAAGAATCAGGATAAACTTGCTAGGCCTGGCAGGATGAGGAGCAACAAGCTACCATGTTAGTAGCTCAGAGTCACCAGAGGCAAAGGTCCTTACCCACAGAGAGCAGGTTCTGGACATTCTCCAGCATGACCTCCTTGTACAGCTCTCTCTGAGAATGGTCCAAGAGGCGCCACTCCTCCTGGGTGAAATCCACAGCCACATCCTTGAATGTCACCAACTCCTAAACCATCAAAAGTCACATGATTTAGGGATGAAAAAGACTTCAGAATTCACCTAATCTGACTCTCATCAACTTAGAGGAGGAAACTGAAGCACAGAAGGCATTTGTCCAATATGCATATATTTATGAGAGTCAGCAACACTTGAACCCGTATCCAACAAGCTTCCAGGGGAATACTGAGAAAAGCATTTTATATTGAAGTGAGAACCATGTTAGAATGATAAAAGCTGAATAAAGGTCTTACTATGAAATGTTTCTCCCCACAGGCTCCTCCTCATCCTTACCTGAAGGGATATGTTACATGTCCTAAGGGATATGTTAAGGAAATTTTATAAAGAATTTATGAGAAGTTGGCAAATACTCTATATTCTGGGGGGAAAAACATTAGTAGTCATTACTGTGAAGAGAATAAAGGGAAAAAAACTTAGTTAATTTCCTAAAAGGCTAAAATAAAGTCCTACTTAAGTAAAAGCATGAAGAGTATTCTTTTTTTTTGTGGGGCAATTGGGGTTAAGTGACTTGCCCAAGGTCACACAGCTAGTAAGTGTCAAGTGTCTGAGGCCGGATTTGAACTCAGGTCCTCCTGAATCCAAGGCCGGTGCTCTATCCACTGCACCACCTAGCTGCCCCCGAAGAGTATTCTTAAGAAATATTGTTTATGGGGAGAGCTAGGTTTCCCAGTGGATGAAGCACCAGCCCTGGATTCAGGAGGACCTGAATTCAAATCCAGCCTCAGACACTTGATACTTACCAGCTGTGTCACCCTGGTCAAGTCACTTAACACTTATTGCCCCTCAAAAAAAAAGAAAGAAAGAAAAAAGGAAAAAAAATTGCTTACAATCTGCCCTGAAGTAAGAATTATGAGAATCTCCTTCAGAAAAAGTGAATAAAAGTTATCTATTGTAATACTGAGGGCTTGGGGTAACAATCGGTATGATGTGTCATAGCCAAAATGAATTTTATATCTCTGCTTTATGATTGCTTTCACTAATGGAATATATTCATTCATTTTAATATTTAGTTACATAAAAATAAGAGTAACTATGATTAGGAAAGGAGAACACGGGCAGCTAGGTGGCGCAGTGGATAGAGCACCGGCCCTGGAGTCAGGAGTACCTGAGTTCAAATCCGGCCTCAGACACTTAACACTTAACTAGCTGCGTGACCCTGGGCAAGTCACTTAACCCCAATTGCCTCACTAAAAAAAAAAAAAAGGAAAGGAGAACAGTCATTTTTTAAAAAAACTTACATTTGTCATATAAATTTTTTTATTAATTGTGATTGGAGATCAAGCTTATTCATAAGATAAGAAACTGAAGCACAGAAGGCATTTGCCCAAAACTCATGAGAGGAAGCAACACTTGAAACCATATCCAATAAGCCCAATGGAATACTGAGAGAAGCATTTTACATTTAAAGTGAGAACCACGTGAGAATGATAAAAGCTGAATAAAGGCCTTACTATGAAATGTTTCTCCCCATAGGCTAAAGGAGCAGGTATGTGCTCTGTGAGTGAAGTATCAGAGACAATGGGGAAGAAAGGAAGGTAATATGAAATTCTTCCTCACCCTAAGGGATATGTTACATTTCTTAAGGGATATGTTAAGGAAATTTTATAAAGAATTTATGAGAAGTTGGCAAATACTTTATAATCTGTGGGGGGTAAAAACCTTACAAAGAAAATAAAACTTAGTTAATTCCCAAAAAGGTTGAAATAAAGTCCTATTTGGATAAAAGTATGAAGAGCTTACAGGGAGACCTAAGTGTTACAGTGGATAAAGCACAGGCCCTGAATTCAGGAGGACTTGAGTGATTTGTCAAATTTAAGCAAATTTGACTTTTATTTCCTTCAACTGCTTTAGCAGCAAAAGGAAGATACAAAGAGGTCCTTTCTGCCAGGGTTCTTTGTAAAGAACTTCACACCAAGCCTGGCACTTAGTCCGTGCTGATCCTCCTCCTTTTCCTCCCTCCCACAGCCTCCTAAGTGGTGGCCCTAGCTTTTGTCTCTCAGCACTCTGGGCCATCCTCTTCACTATTGCCTAACTTCTCTTCCTTAGCATGGATCTGACCATGTAAGTGCTACTCAGATAACTCCAATGACCTCTGGGATCATACAGCAACCCCTCCCTTTAGCTTCAACGCCACATACAACCTGGTCCCAACTTCTCTTTCAGCCTCATAAGACACTCACGACTCAGTGATGGGATAAAAAATGGGTTAAAAAAGTGAATGATTTTCCATTGTAACACAAGATTTGTGACAAGCCTCCAATTCAGCAAAATCCTCACCTTCTGAAAATGAGCTTTTCCTGGTCCCTGACACTGCTTGGGCCTTCCCTCTGAGGGGCCTCCCATTCATACTATAGAGAACTTGTGTGGACCCAGCTGCTGCCATGTTATCTCCCATGGAGACTGCGAGACCCTTGAGGGCAGGGATAGTTATTATTTAAATCTTCCTTTACATCCCCTGTAGGTTGGCACAGTGCTTGGCACAGAGGAGCCATTGTCTAAATGCTCATTGACTTGACCTAAGAATGACAAATGAGAGGGATTCAGAAAGACCAGGGAAGACTGGGGTGGCCTGAGGCAGAAGGAAATGAGCAGAACCAGGAGGACAATGTCTGCTCTGCTGACAGCCCTGCAGAGGACAATGTACATGTAACAGGATAAAGCTTCCTGGGCTCTGCTGGATCCCACCTTTGCTGATGCTGGTCAGGTCTGTGGATGGGCTGCACTCACCTGGGATGAGGGTGTCTGGGTCCCTGGGGCCATCCTCTCTGGTTCCAGGCTCTCTCCTTGGAATAAATAGACTTTGGTGGTCAGTAAACTGGCCTGGGGAGGGAGAAGGGTGTCTGAGTGTGAGAGACAACGTCTTTTGAGTTTTCCTCCTAGGGTGGACACCTACCTGGAATTGCGGAGCTTGAAGTCTCAGAGGGCCTGCAAACGTTCTGCCTTCGCGGGAGAGACTCTAAGCAGATCAGGAGGAGAGCAGAGAGGGTAAGGGACCTTGGCCTGAACAGGAAGAGGACTTGCCACCTTCTCTAATGCCCCCTGCCCCTCCCCCATCTTCCTGCAGAGAGACCCAGGAGGAGGAAGAGGCTGGCAATCCCAGAGGGGAGGAGACCAGGCAGAGCATCAATGACCCGAGACCCAGAGCCCTACCTCCATCTGATACTATGGGTGAGATATGCAGGTCAGGCAAATGTGGCCTCATGGTAAAACTGGGCATGGCATCCTAGGACTTTGGGGATGGGACAGGCTCCCTTTATAAGTAGCAAGGGATACCCCCAAAGCCAGGATTGAAGGGAGGCTTGCTCCTGGCCAGCCAAGAAGACACTGACCAAGAGGTCAGAATGGGAGAGATAGGGGGCTTGGTGGCTAGAGCCCTGACCCTCCTCACTTAAATCTAATTCATTGCAAGTCATGATGTGTGTCATGATCCTCTTTGAGCAGAAGGACAAACAGACAACAACAACAGAGTGGGAAGATGAGGCCCCATGGAAAGGACAACCATCAGAAGTAGGATGTGGAGAGGGGCCCTTGTTCTGACCTACCTGGCACCTGCTTGTGCAGAGCTGGCTCCCAGAAGACAGAGAGATCTCAGGTCCAGGGAAGGCACAGAGATCTCACCTGTGAGGGAAGAAGAGACCTCAGCTTGAAATGAAGGAAGAGAGAGCTCAGATCTAAGGGCTTCTGCCTCCAGCCATGCTGCTCTGGGTAAGGCCTCCTATTCCCAAGGGTCAAGCCCTGCCCAGCCTCCCTCTCCTGGAATGACCTCTCTCCTCCCCTTCCCACCTCCCAGGCTTCCAAACTTCACCCCAGGAAGAGAATTCCCCCAAGGTCACCCCCTGCCTGGCTGCTCAGTTCTGAGGCCTCTCCTCCCCCATTGCTCTACCACCTCTGCCCCCTCCCTTACCTGCTCTGGGACTCCAACCCTCCTCAGCAGAAACTCCTGCCCTGCCAGCTCTCCCCCCACCACACCCATCTTCTTCCTGGTTCTCCCAGCCATTTCCCTCCCCTGAAGCCCCCCTTGCTTCTCTGCAGTCTGGGCTCCAGACTTGCCCCCCCCTCCTTAACTCCCCTCCAAACTGAAAACATTCACCCCCTTGGCCCATCCCCACTCTTGAGCTTCTATACCCCAGTCCTCACACTGAGGGAGCGTTTCCTTCTGTCTTGTTTTTCTTCCCTAAGAGATGTTCTGCCAGAGAAAGCTGGATCCTAAGGGGGAGCTGAGGCCAGGACACCTGGGTCTATGAGATTTAAAATTGGATATTAGATCATAAATCTCCCCTACTTAACCTTTCCCTTAATTTATCTCCCAGACTAGTAAATGGAAGAAGCTTCTGGTTTTCTAGATAAACCTTTTATTGTATGGTAGTCACAAAGTGATGTTGATTAGAAGGATAGGAAAGTAGAAACACAATACAAATCATCTTAAGTCTAGGCTTAGTGTATATTCCTTATAAAAACTCACCAAACCGAAAAAGCCACCTTTGGAGAGAGACCGTCTGCGCGCCATAAGGAGACCCACCGAGCAGGCAAAAGCTCCCCTTCCGTTCTCTCCACCCCGGAAGTCGAGTGCACCGCAGGCAGTCTGACGTGCACAGCAGGGGGACTGTTCGTCTGCTCCCCAAAAGGGTGGTCCTTCAAAAACTGGCATCTTTCAGTTATCCTAACTGACTGTTAAAAACCTTTCATATTTTTTTACCACAGGTCCCTGGGCATAGGTCACAGCACATGTGATAACCTTTCTCTATCTACTTACACACACCTTCACATCTCCCTCTAAGTCTAGGGGTGTGGCTGTTACCTGACTCAGCCACTGGAATCCCTCCCCTGGGAGGTCTCACTAGTTCCCTCTTCACCCCTCAAAACCCAGGTTCTAGGGGAAGTGGAGAGGGGCAGAAAGCAGGACAGGTTGGTCCTGGGGCACAAGAATGCCAGGAAACCAGGATGGAGGCCACAGAGGGACAGAAAGTGGGATTCCTGGGCTGGGGAGCTCAAAACCCCAGCACAGAATCCTTAATGATCCTTCTGGCATTTTTTTAAAGCAAAAGTAAAGAGTAATGCAGAAATAGATTTAATATGATTGTACATACATAACCTATATCACATGGCTTTCTGTCTTGAGGAAGTGGGCAGGGAGGGAGAAAAATTTGGATCTCAAAATCTTATGAAAATCTCTGTTGAAAAACATTTTTAGGGGCAGCTAGGTGGCGCAGTGGATAAAGCACGGGCCCTAGATTCAGGAGGACCTGAGTTCAAATCTAACCTCAGACACTTGACACTACCTGTGTGACCCTGGGCAAGTCAGTTAATCCCCATCACCCCGTCAAAAACAAACAAACAAACAAACAAAAAACCACTAGAGAATTTAGGAATAGGTGGAGGTTTCCCTAAAATAATAAGCAGTATCTACCTCAAACCATCATTAAGCATTATATATATGTAATGGAGATAAGTCAGAGGCCTTCCCAGTAAGATCAGGGGTGAAAGAGGGATGTCCATTATCACCTTTATTATTTAATATTGTACTAGGAATGTTAGCTTTAGCAATCAGAGAGGAAAAAGGAATTAAAGGAACTAGAAGAGGCAACAGAGGAAACAAAAGGATCACTCCTTGCAGATGATACGATGGTATACTTAGAGAATCCTAGAGAATCGAGTCAAAAATTACTTGAAACGATTAACAACTTTAGCAAAGTAGCAGGATAGAAAATAAATCCACATAAATCATCAGCATTTCTATACATGACCAACAAAGTCCAGCAGCAAGAGATGGAAAGAGAAATTCCCTTTAAAGTAACGGTAGACGACAGAAAAGACTGGGGAGTCTACCTGCCAAGACAAAGCCAGGAACTCTATGAACGCAATTACAAAACATTTTCACACAAATCAAATCAGATCTAAAAACTGTTAAAATAGCCATTGCTCATGGGTAGGCAGAGCTAATATCATAAAGTGACAATTTTTCCTAAATTAATTTCCCCATTCAGTGGCACATCGGAAAATCGACGGGGATTCCCCGTCTCAGGCTCCATTGGGGGAAGCCCCCCGGAGGGGGCTGGGGGGGGGGGTCCGGCCTCCTCACCTGCGGGGCCCCGCCCTACACCTACATGCCACACACCTGCCCGGGGTCCCAGCTTCGGCCCCCACGCACGCCTCCCTGTGACGTCACCCCCAGCCTGAGCCGCCGCAGACCCCGCTGGGGCCGGGCCGGGGGCTCCCGGGCCTTGGGGGTCGTGCCCTCGGACCCTCCGGGAAATGGACAATTCCGGAAAGAGGAGGACCCCCCCCCCCCAGCCCGGTGTCTCTGCTGGAAACCCCTTCGGTTGGACAGTCGGACCCCTGAGGACCCCGGGGGAAGGGGCGTTACTGACCCTGAACCGGAGTCTCAGGGGAGCAGGAAGGAGAGGACGCAGCTCGGGGGGCTGAGCACCAAGCTGGGGAAGAAGACTGAGAGCCAGGAGCCTTTCAACAGCCCCGCCCCCATGGCCTCCTGGGCATGCGCGGCACCGGGGACTCCATTTCCCAGAAAGCCACGCACCACACTTCACTTCCTCCTCTCCCCCTGACAACCTCGGAACCTCGTGACCTCTGATCTTCCAGGGCTCTTGCTGACTCGCCTGTAGACTGGGGCCAGGTGGCGCGTGCCCTGGGGCTGCAGAGACACCCCTCTACAGCCCAAAGCAACAACAACAACAACAACAACAACCACAACACACACACGTTTCAGAATTAAGCACCACGGGGTGGAAATGCTGAAACTCACAGGAGGTGGAAAGAAAAAAACAAAACCAACGTGGAACCAGCGCGTCCCGCAGCTGTTCTTAGGGCAAAGACCACGGGCTGGATCCGCCCTGAGCTTTGAGAGGAGAGTCACTCTCTGCCCTTGGGGCGGCTCTGAGAAGAGTCCAGACGGGGTCTTTCTCTCATTCGGGTCTCGCGCACCCCACTCCCCGCGGCGTTCGCTTTTCCGTCCTGGGCAATGACCCCTTCCCTTCTCTGGCCGCAGACCCCCTGTGAGCCAACACCCGAGGCGGGTACTTTTGTCAGCCGAGGTGTGTTGTTGGTGTTTACCCTTCATAACTTGACCTTGGGACAGATTGGCCCTTTTCCGCGCATGTCTCTTTCTGGTTCCCACGGATAGTCTCAAAACATGTTCATTTTTCATTGATTTCTAGTCTAAGTTTCTATAGCCTGTCATTTTCTTGAAGGTCTTCATGGCCTAGCTCCCTCTGTTCCCATTCTGGGTACTGATTTCTCTGGGCAAGAGAATGTAGCATCCTGACTTGTAAGTTATCCATTAACTGGGGTCTGGATCCATTTTAGGACTCATAGCTGAATTAGGGCTTGGGTCTTAGGTTTTTCTATGAACCCCCTTTTTACCTCCTACAGAACCATGTCCCCTGTTTCTTCCATTCCATGGAACCCTGGGAACTCTACACTGAAGAGTCTCTGGTGAGGAGAGGATTGTGAGGGAAAAAAACATCCTCTTCTCAATAATTCTCAGGAACTCAGCAGGGATGTGTCAAAGGCTCTTTTATTTCCTTCTCTTTAGAAGGAGACACCCTAGTGTGCAGCTAGTGGGTGCCCCGAAAGGGGGCTTGCAGGCCCTGCTTTATACCCTAGTCCCTAACACGAATGGACCCTCCACTTTTTCATCACTGGTCCAATTACTCAAGGGTTACAATCTAGGGCAAAAACTAGCTAATTGGAGTAGTATTCCCATCCCTGATCAGTTCTTCCTTATATGGGCATAACTCAGGAGTGGACCTTATACTTCCTTATATGGACACAGCTCTGGAGCAGACCTTAGTGAGACCAGGGCTCCTTGAACCATGTGATAGTGTTAACCTGAGGGGGAGGAGGGGATCTGAGACCTTTGTCCTACAAACAGGTCAGGAGAAGTATGATTGACTGTTCTATCCACATTGAGAGGAGACAACTACCCATTTTCTCACAGGATGGTCACAGAGACTCCCCCCATGAACTCTGTATTAAAACAAAAGGTGCAGGCCTAGCCTGGGAGGCCTGAGTCCACTTAGGGATACTGGGACTCTAGGGAGCACACTCTGACCAGGAGTCCCAGCTTGCTGGGGTCAGTGAGAGGGTGCTCTCTGCTTGGAAAAGCAAAGGCTCCATGAACCAGATGGTGGTTGGTCCGACAAACAGGTCACGGAGCAGAGGGCTCACGGGCACCTTGACATATATTGACAGCAGGAGGGGACCAGGGAGGGACAATAACCGAAGGTCAGGAAAGGGGAATCATTAGGGCCTCACGCACCCCACTCTTCACAGTGGTCACTTTTCCATCCCAGG
Organism: Dromiciops gliroides; assembly: GCF_019393635.1. Classification (NCBI taxonomy): domain Eukaryota; kingdom Metazoa; phylum Chordata; class Mammalia; order Microbiotheria; family Microbiotheriidae; genus Dromiciops; species Dromiciops gliroides. Next base: position 658,778,069 of record NC_057863.1, on the reverse strand, counting down.
CCTCCCCTCCCCCACTTTCTTTGCTATGAAATGACCCCTTCCCTTCTGCAGCCATCCCCCTGTGAGCCCCACAGTCAAAGCTTAGACTTACATCTGGACTGTGACCCAGGGCCCAGGGATGCCTAGAGAGAGGCACGTTTTCAGGGTCAGTTTGGACGCTGCTGATCAGCTTCTCTGTCTTTTTTACAAAAATCTGATGAACTCAGGGTGGATCCATTCTATGGTCTTTGCCAGAAGAACAGCTCTGGGATTGACACATTAGTTCAGTGTTTTTTTTTTCTTTTTTACTTTCCACCTCCTTTTGATGTTGGATGGAATTTGGGTCAAATTGATTGTGGGTCATCCCAAAAGAATTATAAGACTCAGTGACTCAGTTTCCCAATTTTATTGCAATACTGTGAGTGACCACAGGGAGAGAACTAGAATGGTGGAAAGGTAGCTACCTTGAATAGTGAAAGGAAAGAGTGAAAGTTATATTTATAGTATAGATAAATTGATTTATCAGTCTCATTATAATAATCTCCACCTTGGGGGCACAGGCCCTGGTTTAGGAGTACCTGATTTCAAATCTGGCCTCAGACACTTGACACTTACTAGCTGTGTGACCCTGGGCAAGTCACTTAACCCCCATTGCCCTGACCAAAAAAACCAAACAATAATAATCTCCACCTTGGGGAGGTACAAGGGAGGGCTTATCCTAACTTGGAGTTCCTGGGGTCCTAAGCCAATCCCCTGAGGAGGGTGCCTTTTCCTGTGGAGGTGTGTTTTGGGGGTTTACCTGTCTTTAGGTGAATCTGGGGAAAATTTGGCCTTTTCTGCACATGTCTCTTTCTGATTCCCATGGATAGCTTCAAAACATAATCATTTTTCTTTTATTTCTGGTCTAAATTTCGATAGGCTGTCATTTCCTGTATTGTTATTTGACCTGACCCTTTATGGTCCCATTATGGGTACTGATTTCTGTGAGTAAGAGAACCTAGCATTTTGACTTGTAAGTTATCCATTACCTGGGACCCGAATCCCTTTTAGAGCTAATATCTGAATTAGAGCTTGGCTCTTAGGTTTTTCTATTAACCCCTTTTGCCTCCTACATCACTTTGAGTTTCAGGATTTCCACTGTGGTGTTTCATTGTGAATTGTGGTGGTTGTTGTTTTGGAGGCGGGGAGGGGTGTCTCAGGATCCCTGGAGCACCAAACTTGGCCCCACCTGGTCCCAATCTACAGGTGAGTCAGCAGTAGCCCCGGAAGAGCAAAGGTCACGAGGCCTGGAAGTCAGAAGGGTTGGGGTTAAGTGGAGCGCGGTGCGCGGCATTCTGGGAAATGTAGTTCCCGGCCACGCATGCCGGCAGGACATGGGGGGCGGGGCTGTTGAAAGGCTCCTCCTGGCTCTCAGTTTTGTCTTCTCCAGCTTGTTCTCAGCCCCCAGACCTGCGTCCTCTCCTTCGCCCCCTCCCGCCCCCGAGACTCCAGTTCTTGGCGAGTAATACCCCTTCCCCCGGGTCCGATTGTCCAGCCGAAGGGGGCGGGGGCGGGGGTGGGGGAGGGTCTCCAACAGAGAGACCAGGCCGGGGGTGGGGTGGGGTGGGGTGGGGGATCCTCCTCTTTTCGGAACTGTCCATTTCCCGAATGATCGAGGGGCCGGGGGCACGACCAGGGAGTCCCCGGCCGGCCTCGGGGTGGGGGGTGAGGTCACAGGGCGGACACGAGGCGCAGGGTCAGCCCACGGGAGAACTGAGGCCGAAGCTGGCCCCGGGCAGGTCTGTGACTGTGGGTGTGGGGCGACCCCGTAGGTTAGGAGGCCGGACCCTGAGACTTGGCATCCCGATCTGTCGTGGGGACCCCCGGGGTGTCCAGAATCCACGCGGTGACCCCGAGGGTCCTGTACCAGGGGTGGAAACCCGGGAGCCTCATGGTTGTGTTAATGACGTGTCCACAGGCAGAGAAGGCTTTCGGCAGAATACAGCGCTCATTGCTGTGGAAACCCCCCCAAAGCTCAGGTGTGAATGGCCATTTCCTTAAAATTACTAAAAAAAATAAAGAGCCTCCCCCTCAAACCATCAGCCGGCATTGTTTGTGATGAGGCCCAGCTGGAAAACTTCCTAGTAAGATCAGGAATAAAGCAAGGATGCCCACTGCCACCCACCTCATCCAGCGTTTTATTGGAAATGCCAGCACCAGCCGTGAGAAGAAAAAGAAACCCAAAGGATCAGAATGGCCAACGAGGCAATAAAACTTTCTTTTGACAGATGATAGTGATGCTGTTATTGGAAAATCTTAAGGATTTAACTAAAAAGCTAGTGGAAACGTCAATTTTAGGAAAGTAGCAGGATGTAAAATAAACGTGCATAAAGCACTAGCTTTTCTATATATCATTAAAAAACCTGTAGACAGGGGCAGCTAGGTGGTGCAGTGGATAGAGCACCGGCCCTGGATTCAGGAGGACCTGAGTTCAAATCCGGCCTCAGACACTTAACACTTACTAGCTGTGTGACCCTGGGCAAGTCACTTAACCCCTATTGCCCTGCAAGAAAAACAAAACAAAACAAAACAACAACAACCAAAAAAAAAAGATAATGGAATGTGATAGATGAGATTTAGCAGATACTCAGGGGCCCACCTGGAGATTGATTTAAACTGATTGAATTGGACTTGACTGCTGACTGGATTACTGGCTGACTTCTAGTTAACTAGATTCTAAGCACTTCTGGCTGGTACTTAAGAAAATATGGTTCTCAGAGGCTAACAACTTTGAGCTGTGACCACCTTCAGGCCCAGTCGACCAATCAGCTTGAAGAACCTCCCATTTCTGGGAGTAGAACAGGAAGGATTAATCGGAGGCTGCTTAGGGGGCTGGGTCTTTTTGGCTTTGAGACATCGCTGTGGTGGAGATAAGACTTCAGAAGGAGGAGATTAGGAAAGCTAGGATTGTCAGGTTATAGGAATTCTGTTCTCAATCTTTCTCTTTCTTTTACTATCTTTCAATAAACCCTTAAAAACCTGAAAGTTGTTTATCAGTGATTTTAGTTAGTTTCCCCCCCAAAACTGGGGGGACAGATTAGAACCTACATTTAGAAATTTAAATTACACAGATCGAACAACTAATTAGTTTAAGATTGGCAAAAGGGTCTGCCAAGGCTGTGTATGGTCATGCTATTTACTTTGCTTATATGCAGGGTGCATTGTGTGAAATGCCAGGATGGATGAATCAAAAGCCAAAATTAAGGTTGCTGGGAGAAATATCAATAATCTTAGATATGCCAGTGGCACTGGTCTTCTGGCAGAGAGTGAAGAAGAATTAAGAACCTTTTGATGAGAGTAAAGGAGGAGAATGTCAAAGCTGGTTTGAAGCTTAACTTAAAAGGAAAACAAAACCAAACAAAGGTCTTGGGAATTGGTCCCATTACTTCCTGGCAAATGGAGGGAGAAGCAATGGAAGCAGTGTCAGAGTGTATGTTCTTGGAGTCAGAGATCTCTGCAGAAAATGACTGTAATCATGGAATTACATGATGCTTGCTCCTTGAAAAGACAGCTATGCTAAATCTGCACTGCATACTAAAAAGCCAAGATATCATCTTGCTGATAAAGTTCTGTATGGCCAAAGGTTTGGTTTTTCCATCTGGTTTTGAGAGTTGGATTATAAAGAAAGCTGAGCACTGCAGAATTGACATTTTTGAATTGTGTGCTAGAGAAGACGTTTGAGAGTCCCTTGGCCACATAGGAGATCAGTTTATTCCATAAATAAATTTATCTAAGCTCTTCACTGGAAGGTCACATACTGAAGCTGAAGTGTAAATACTTGAGCCACATAGGAGATGGGACTCACTGGAAAAACAACACCCAACAACCCTTAAGTTGGGAAAGATTGAAGGCAAAAGGAAAAGAGGTTGGCAGAGAATGAAATGGATAGATAGTCACATGGAAACAACATGATCTTGGACAGACTTTGAGAGACAGAGGAGGATTGAAGGGCCTGGGATGTTCCATAGAGTCATGAAGAGTTAGACATGATTGAACAACTGAACCACCAACACCCAACAAACAGATAAAGAGGTTCAGGCAGGAATACAGTAACTGACTTGCCAAGGGTCACGCAGCTAGTCAGTGTCAGACTTTATAAGGTCTTCTGGCTCCAGACTCACAACTTTATCCTCTGAGCTACCTATGTACCCGAAGAAATCATTCCTGAAATAAATGTCCAACAGATTCCAAAATATAAATATTAGGGCTTTTTGTTCCAGCAAAGAACTGGAAACAAAGTGAGTACCAATTATTATGGCAAAAGAAGTGTTGGTATAGGAATGACATTGAATATTATGGAAGAGTAATGACAGTCTTTTGGGGGGGTGGGGCAATAAGGGTTAAGTGACTTGCCCAGGGTCACACAGCTAGTAAGTGTCAAGTGTCTGAGGCCGGATTTGAACTCATGTCCTCCTGAATCCAGGGCTGGTCCTTTATCCACTGTACCACCTAGCTGCCCCTGTAAACATTAGTCTTTTAGAGAAAAATTTATCATATTTGTGCCCAGTATGAAATTCTCCATGTCTAATCTAGTCTTTGCTGCAGCAAGAGGCCTACCCTCATTAAAGAGCTCCCTATGTGTAATTTCCAGCACAATTTCTCCAGTGGTCAAGTATGAGCTCCAGAAGAAGGCCTTTCCATTATCATTGCTTTTTTAAGACTTCTTTTAATGAATATTCTAATGTCCAATGGCCTCTTTTTGCCAGAGAGAGGCATTTCTCCATGAGGTCCGTTCATGAATGTGAATCCTCTGGTGTAAGTGACCTCTGGCTGAAGGCCTTCCCACATTGAGTCCATCTTGGGCTTGTCCCCTTGATGAATTTTCTGTTATCTTCCATTACATTAATTTCCTAATTGTCTCAGACATTAGGACCATTGATGGTTTCCTCCTTCCCGTCTCCCTCCCCACCAATTCTTTGCTATAACAGACATTTGAACACTTGTGTTCTTTTCCTGTTTCTTTGATCTTGCTGGTGCATAGGGCGAGTATGAACGGTTTAGGAACTTTTTGTGCCCAGCTCCAAATGTTTTACACGAATGAGGGGGCCAGTTCACTGCTCCACAAATGGTGTCAGTGTGTCTAACACTCCTCAGGCCTGCCAGCGTTTGTCATTTTCATTTTCTGGTCACCTTTGCCAATCTGAGAATCTATATACTAGACTTGGATAAGTGATTATAGATGTAGAACATTTAAAAAAATATGGTCGTTCATGTGGATTTCTTGTTTTCAAAGACAAAAATCCAAGCTCTCTTTGAAAAATAGCGAAATGCAAATGAAACTAACTCTGAGGTACCACTTCACACCCATGATATTAGCTAACGTGACAGAAAAGGAAAAGGACAATACTGGAGGGGATGTGGAAAAATAAAGATACTAATGGCATTGTTAGTGGAATTGTGAACTGGTTCAACCATTCTGGAAAACAAAGGCTAGGCTAAAGGGCTGTTAAACTGTGCATACTCTTTGACCCAGAAATGGCACAATTAGGTCTGTATTCCAAAGAGATCAAAGAAAAGGGAGAAAGACGCATATGGCCTGTATGTCCTAGTTTGGACAAAGAGGATAGCAAGGGGCAGAATTGGAAGAAGTCCAGGAGAGTCTGGTCTTGAAAGAGAAAGGTCTGAGTTGCAGAGCAGGGATAAGGAGGGAGGGATTTGGTGGAGGCTGTGGGGGGACTCTCAGATGAGCAGCCTGGTGGGTGGGTGGTGGAACCTTGTGGAATTTGAGCCCTGGGGGGGAGTTTGGAGGCCTGGGAGGACTGTAGAGTGGAAGACTCATTCCAGGGGCCAAGGCCTTCCACATGATGGAGGGCAAAGCTCAGGGAGGAGAGGTAGGCAGGGTCTGAGTAAAGGGAACATTTCTGCCTTCGCAGTTGGATGGGAAGGGCATGACTTTTCAGACTGGAAGGACTTCCCCAGGGTGGTCTGACTAGAGGCAAGGACCCTGGGATCTGTGATTATTTTGCCCTCCCTTGGAACTGAAATCACTCTGCCTTCCCTTACAGCTGAGATCCTCTGCCCTCTGGAAGCCATCTCTGTGCATGCAGTTCCTAGGTAGGTCTGAGCCAGGAAGCCATGTGACCTTCATCTTCTGCTGGCCAGCTTTTCCTTTGGATCTCTTCCTCCCTGTCTGACCTCATGCTGAATGTTTTCCACAGCCACCCTCAGGACCCTCACCCCCCAAAGCTGGCTTCTTGACCCTGCCTAGTGCTAACGCTCCCCATCCCATCCCAGACATCCTAGGGTACCATACCCAGCTTTGCCACTGGGTCACACTTGCCTGACCTTAAGGCCTCCCCCATCGGGACTCAGGTTTTCTGGCTTCAGCCTCCCATCAGGATCCACGTTTACCTCAGCTCCCGTTCAGAGAATTGGTTGTCCTGCAGACAGCCCTAGTTCTTTTGAAGGACCCAGAAGTCCTGCCACCTTGCTTCCATGATGTACCTAGCACCCGGGCCCCAGAGTTCCGATCTGGCCTTCCTTAAGTGGACTGTGGCTCTCATGCTGGCTTCCTGTCAGATCCCAGGCATTTGGCTTCCTCTGCAGTTTTCCTCCCGGGACCGAGATGACCGGCCTCCAAGCCTAAGCTCCCAAGGAGGGTGCCAGGAGCCCTCCCCAGCTCCTAGTTAGACTCCAGGACCGCAGACCTCCCACTTTCCCAGGCTCAGCTGCCCTCCTGGAGGCCTTCTGTCACTCAGATGCTCCCTCCTTCTTCCCCAGCATTGTTAGTGTCCTGCCTCCCAGACCCTTCCTTAACTAGGCCTCCTGTTTGAGGGTTGGGGAGAGGGGGTGCAGGGAGGGCAGAGTGCCAACTGGAGGGAGATCTCTGACCCAGGCTTCCTTGAAGCCCTGACTGGTCTCTTCTCCCTGTAGAAATCCCTGCAGACCAGCCTCCTGCCCAGGAAGAGAGAGAAAAGGTGCCCCCCCCTCTGGGATTCTTCTCAGCTGAGCCTGCAGAAGACCTAGGCCTGGTCTAAGGAGAGAGAGCCCGGAGCCAGAGGGAATGGCCCCTGGGAGCCACAGACCCCCACCCCAGGTGAGTGCAGTCTGTTGTCCACAGACTTAACCAGCATCAGCCCATGAGGCCGTTTCCATAGACACAGAGGATTGTCCAGGAAGCCAGCGGTCTTTCTTCCCTGTGGATTGTTTGACAAAAATAGGCATGAAATTGAATGCAGCAGTGACCACACTGCCCTGCTCCGTTCTGCGGCCTTTTGGACTGATTCATGGCACAAGGGCCTCTGGAGCACTAACTCCCCCAGTTGCTGCCGTGTGTGTGTGTGTGTGTGTGTGTGTGTGTGTGTGTGTGTGTGTGTGTGTGTGAGTTCCTCCCTCATTACAAGTGATATACCCAGGTGGAGGGAAGGAAAGAGAGGTTCTAGGTAAGGGGGTACAGACAGTACACTGAGCAAGATGAGGGAGGTGGAGTGCTGTATGTGAGAACCCAAGAGAAGGCCCCTGGGGCTGGATCTCTGGGGACAGGAGGGTGAGGAGTGTCTAATGAGGCTGGAAGGAGCCATGAGGGCCATCTCAGGCAGGGCTTTCCAGCCCTAGGAGGGGGATGACATTTGACCCCAGAGGCAAGAGGGATCCCCTAGGGTTGGGTGAGCAGAGGAGCCACATGGTCACAGCTGAGCTTAAGGAAAGTGACTTGGGCAGGAGTGGTGAGAGACAGGAAGCAGGGTGACAAATGGGAGGGTGCAGAAGGAAGGGAAGAGAAGGGAACAGGCATTTATAGAGTGCCTACTGTGTGCTGGGCCTGTGCTAAGTGCTTTACAAATAGGAGCTCAGACCCTCCCAACAACCCTGGGGCCCGGGTGCTGTCATCATCCCCACTGAGCAGGGATGAGACTGAGGCTAAGACAGGTTATGGGAGGGGCATGTGGCTAGTCATTTTCTGAGGCTTGATTTGAATCCAGATCTTCCTGACTCCAGGCCCAGCCTGGCTCTGTCCACCTGACTATGGAGATACCTCTGTCTCAGCATCTCACTCTGGAAGGGGGATAGCTTTTCCCTAACAACTATTGAGCCCATCTTCTAGTCTGGGTGGGCTCAGGGGACTAAAGCCTCAGGCTGCTGATTTTGCCCCCTGATCTTGGCAGGACTGATAGCCCCAAAGAGCTCTGCATGTGCCCAGAGGCTTGGCTGATGTGGTCTGCACCAATTGTCAGTGTCCTCACCACGCTGTGGGCAGGGAAAGAGAGAAAGTATTAGAATTTAGAGGAGTTGCAGAAGGCTTCCTGTTGAAGGTCAGATTTTAGTTGGGACTTGCTGGAAGCCAGTAGTCAGAGATGAGAGAGGATCCTCATGATGGAGGATTGTCAGAGCAAGTGCCCTGACTAGAAAGGTGAAGTGTCTTCTTTCTGGAGCAGCAAGGAGGCCAGTGTCATTGGATCATTGAATAGGTGCCTGAAAGAAGGTGGAGAAGACTGGAATACCAGGGGATGTCTGGGCCACGATGGGTGTTGAATGCAAGAGAATTTGTGTTTGATCTGGAGGTGGTCGGGATCCATTGGAGCAAATTGAAGAATTGAGTGACCTGATCAGACCTTTGATTTAGGGAAATTACTTTGTCCACAACATGGAGATTATCACCAGAAACTTTCCCCCTCAGAATACACAGTACCTGCAAACATCTCACCACCTCTCCCTGGAATTTTCATTACATCACAATAAATACATTTCACATCACCATGTCTCTTTTTCTCATACATGACTTCTCTCATTCCACAGGAGAAGCCATTCACAGTAACTCTTTTTTAAAAATTGTATTCCAACAGCATATATAAAAAGCTGTTCTCGGTATATTCTGGTGTGCTTTTGAAGACTATAGTTTAAGTGTTGGCTCTGAGAGTCATTGACCTTTGAACAAATCCCTTTTCTCTGCTTTAGTTTCATCCTGTAAATTGTGACAATTAAAAAATTCTAAAGACATAGGTTCCGGGTAACTTTATTTTTAATTTAAATGGTTTTTAAAAATCATACAATTATCTTATTATTTTCCAGTTACATGTAAAGATAGTTCTCAATATTTGTTTCCATATCCCCAATTCTGGTTCTTAGGGAATTATTTTGCCCAGTCAGCTTTTGTACCTCTTTTTTCACTTGTCCAATTGTATTTTCTCAGGCATTATTTTTTCCCTAAGCTATTGACTTTCTCTTCTCATCTTTTTTTTTTTTTGGTGAGGCTATTTGGATTAAGTGACTTGCCCAGGGTCACACAGCTAGTAAGTGTCAAGTGTGTACTCCTGACTCCAGAGCCAGCCCTCTATCCACTGGGCCACCTAGCTGCCCCTTGACATTCTCTTGCATAACTCTCATTTCTTTTCCCAAATTTTCTTCTATCTCTCTCATTTGCAGGTCAGCAAGAATCCTGGAAGATCAGAGGTCACGAGGTCCCGAGGTTGACAGAGGGAGAGGTGGAAGTGAAGCGTGTTGCGTGGCTTTCTGGGAAATGGAGTCCCCGGTGCCGCGCATGCCCAGGAGGCCATGGGGGCGGGGCTGTTGAAAGGCTCCTGGCTCTCAGTCTTCTTCCCCAGCTTGGTGCTCAGCCCCCCGAGCTGCGTCCTCTCCTTCCTGCTCCCCTGAGACTCCCGTTCAGGGTCAGTAACGCCCCTTCCCCCGGGGCCCTCAGGGGTCCGACTGTCCAACCGAAGGGGTTTCCAGCAGAGACACCGGGCTGGGGGCAGGGGGTATCTCCTCTTTCCGGAATTGTCCATTTCCCAGAGGGTTCAAGGGCATGACCCCCAAGGCCAGGGAGCCCGGGCCCGACCCCCCATAGTCTGCTGTGGCTCAGGGTGGGGAGTGACGTCACAGGTTGGCGAAGGCTCAGCCTATGGGAGTCATTCGTGGAGGCCGAAGCTGGGAACCCGGGCAGGTGTGTGGCATGTTCCAACTGCTCTCTAATATGGTTGGATCAGTTCACAGCTCCACCAACAATGCATTAGTGTTCCAATTTTTCACAACTTCTCCAACATTTATTATTTTCCTTTATTGTCATATTGGCCAATCTGATAGGTGTCAGGTGATACCTCAAAGTTGTTTTAATTTGCATTTCTCTAATCAATAGTGATTTAGAGCACTTTTTCATATGGCAATAGATAGCTTTGATTTCTTCATCAGAAAACTGCCTGTTCATATCCTTTGACCATTTCTCAATTGGGGAATGACTTGGATTCTTATAAATTTGATTTAGTTCCTGATATAGTTTAGAAATGAGGCCTTTATCAGAAATCCTGGCTATAAAAACTGTTTCCCAGTTTTCTGCATCCCTTCTAATTGTGGATGCATTGCTTCTGTTTGTTCAAAACCTTTTTAATTTAATGTAATCAAAATCATCCATTTTGCATTTCATAATATTCTCTATCTTGTTTGGTCATAAACTGTTCTCCTTTCCAAAGATCTGAGAGGTAAACTATTTCTTCCTCTCCTAATTTACCTATGGTATCACTTTTTCTGTCTAAATCATATACCCATTTTGACCTTATTTTAGTATAAATTGTAAGATATTGGTCTATACCTAGTTTCTGCCGTACTGTCTCCCAACAGTTTTTGTCAAATACTGAGTTCCTATCCCAGAAGCTGGAGTCTTTGGGTTTATGAAACAATATATTACTTTTTTTTTTTTTTGGTGAGGCAGTTGGGGTTAAGTGACTTGCCCAGGGTCACACAGCTGGTGCCAAGTGTCTGAGGCTGGATTTGAACTCAGGTCCTCCTGAATCCAGGGCCAGTGCTTTATCCACTGTGCTACCTAGCTGCCCAGTAGAATTCACTTGTAAACAAACCCATCTGGCCCTGGAGATTTTTTCTTAGGGAGTTCATTAAAGGCTTGTTCAATTTCTTTTTCTAATATGGACTTATTTAAGAATTTTATTTCCTCTTTCATTAACCTGGGTAGTTTTTATTTTTGTAAATATTTATCCATTTCATTTAGATTGTCAAATGTATTGGCATGGAGGTGGGCTAAATACTTCCTAATTATTGCTTTAATTTCCACTTCACTGGTTGTGAAATAACCCCTTTCATTTTTTTTTTTTAAGTGAGGCAATTGGGGTTAAGTGACTTGCCCAGGGTCACACAGCTAGTAAGTGTTAAGTGTCTGAGGCCGGATTTGAACTCAGGTACTCCTGACTCCAGGGCCGATGCTCTATCCACTTCACCATCTAGCTGCCCCACCCCTTTCATTTTTGATACCAGTAATTTTTTTCTTTCTTTTTTTTAAATCAAATTAACTAAAGGTTTATCTATTTTATTGGGTTTTTTTTTTCATAAAACCAGCTCTTAGTTTTCTTGCTTTCAATTTTATTGATTTCTCCTTTAATTTTCAGGATTTCTAATTTAGTATTTAATTGGGGATTTTTAATTTGTTCTTTTTCTACCTTTTTAAGTTTCATGCCCAATTCATTGATCTCCTCTTTCTCTTTTTTATCGATGTAAGCATTTAGAGATACAAAATTTTCTGTAAGCACTGCTTTCCCTGCATCCCATAGCTTTTACTCTGTTGTCTCATTATTGTCATTCTCTTGGATGAAGTTATTGATTGTTTCTATGATTTGTTGTTTGATCCACTCATTCTTTAGAATGAAATTATCTAGTTTCCAATTAATTTTCAGTACCTTTCCATGGCTCGCTCTTATATGTAAAATTTATTGCATCATGATCTGAGAAGGATGCATTTACTATTTATGCCTTTCTGCATTTGACTGTGAGGTTTTTGTGCCCTAACACATGGTCAGTTTTTGAATATGTGCATGTACTGCTGAGAAAAGGTATATTCCTTTCTATCCCCATTCAGTTTTCTCCAGACATCTATCATGTCTAACTTTTCTAACATTCTATTCACCTCTTTAACTTCTTTCTTATTTATTTTTTGGCTAGACTTATCTAATTCTGAGAGGGGAAGATTCAGATTCCCCACTAGTATAATTTTGCTGTCTTTCATCTTGTAAATCATTTAACTACTCCTCTAAGATTCTGGATGCTATACCACTTGGTGCCTACATGTTTAGTATTGATATTACTTCATTATCTATAGTACCTTTTAGCAAGATCTAGTTTCCTTGCTTATCTCTTTTCATTAGATTTATTTTTGCCTTTGCTTTGTCTGACATAAGGATTGCTATCCCTGCTTTTTTGATTTTAGTTGAAGCATAATATATTCTGCTCCAACCTTTTACCTTTACTCTGTGTGTATCTCTCTTCTTTAAATGTGTTTCTTGTAAACAGTATATTGTAGGATTCTGGTTTTAATCCACTCTGCTATTTGCTTCCGTTTTACAGCAGAGATCATACCATGCACATTCACAGTTACTATTACTGTCTATTTCCCTCCATTATATTTACCCCCTTTGTACTCCCCGCCTCTTCTTCTTCTTCTTCTTTTTTTTTTAGCGAGGCAATTGGGGTTAAGTGACTTGCCCAGGGTCACACAGCTAGTAAGTGTCAAGTGTCTGAGGCTGCATTTGAACTCAGGTACTCCTGACTCCAGGGCTGGTGCTCTATCCATTGTGCCACCTAGCTTCCCCTCCCGCCTCTTCTTTCACCCTATTCCCCCTCACCAATGATTTGCTTCTTACCCCTGCCTCCCCCAGTCTGCCCTCCCTCTTATCAGTTCCCCTCCCTTTTCTTTACCCTTTCCTCCCCTGCTTCTGCCCTCCCTTCTATCAGTCCTCCCCTTTTTCCCTTACCCTTTTACTTCCCTAAAGAATAAGCTAAGTTTCTTTATCCAAATGAACGTATATGTTATTCTCCCTTTGAATCAAATCTAGTGAGAGCAAGGTTGAAATAATGTTCACCCCTCCCTTCTTTCCCTCTATTATAATAGGTTTTTTGCACCTCTTCATATGATGTAATTCACCCCATTCCATCTCCCCTTTCCTCTTCTCACCATAAAGTCCTTTTCTAACCCCTTAATTTTTTTATATCATCACATCAAAGACAATTTATACTTATACCCTCAGTGTATAATCCTTCTGTCTGCCCAAATATATAGACAGTTCCCAAGAGCTACAACTATTATCTTGCCAGGTAGGGATATAAACAGTTTAACCTTATTGAGTAAATTTTCCCCCTGTTTACCTTTTTAAACTTCTCTTGAGTCTTGCATGTTAAGATCTAATTTTCTATTCTGTTCTGGTCTTTTCATCGTGAGACTTTGAAAGTCCCCTATTTCATTGAATGTTCTTTTCCTCTAAAAGAGAATACTCAATTTTGCTGGGTAATAGATTTTTGGCTGCAATTCAAGCTCCTTTGCCTCCAGAGTTATTTGGGGTGTTACATATCATTTACCTCTCCAAATGTCCCAGAGTCTCTGGATAGCAGATAAACCCCTATGTATTGACTTCTTTCCCCAGTATAATTGATAGATTTTATGGTTTCCAATGATCGCTTTCATCTGCTGGAGCCTTACTATTTTCCTGTAAAACCTGGATATTCTTATCCTAGACAAACCCTTTTGAATCATATACCCCTGCCATATTGTTTGCTTTTAACAACTCTCAAACTGATCTGCATCATGCTAATGCAACTGATAACACCCTGGACTAAGAAGCTAGGAAAGCTGAAAGTTAATCAGTCTGGATCTGATTGATTTACCAATAGACACATCAAACTAAAGTCTGTAACTAATATATTTCAACAGAGGTTTTTGAACTTTTTTTTCTGCTTTTAATTTTTTAAAGTACTTTAATTTATTTAATGTATTAGTTTATTTCTTTATTTTGGTTGTAAAAGAAAACAAAAACTGTAGAAAGAAGAACCAACAAAAAAATTTATACATTAATCTGTATTCATATACCATCAGTTATTTCTTTGTAGGTGAATTGAATTTTTCATAGGTCCTTCTGATAGCATCCTGCTCATCATTTATTCTTTTTAATTAATTAATTAATTGATTGATTTTTTATTTTTTATTTTTCAAGGTTTGTTTATATAATATTTCCAATTTCAAATTTTTCTCCTTCCCTCCCCTCCCTTCCCTCTCCCCTAGACAGCAGGTAATCTGATATAAGTTTTATATATACATATATACATATATGTATATATAAAACATTACACATATTTCTGCATTAGTCATGTTATAAGAGAAGAATCAGAGCAAAAAGGAAAAACCTCAAAAAAGAAAAACAACAGCACCCAAAACAAAAGAAATAGTATACTCCAATTAGCATCTATATTCCAGGGTTCCTTTTTTTTTTCCCCCTGGATTTGGAGAGCCTTTTCCATCACGAGTCCTTTGGAACTTTCTTGTACCATTGGATTGGTGAGAAGAATCTACTCTATCACAGTTGATCAACACATAATGTTGATGATACTGTGTATAATGTTCTTCTGGTTCTGCTCATCTCACTCATCATCAGTTCATGCAAGTCCTTCCAGGTTTCTCTGAACTCCTCCTGCTCATAGTTTCTTACCTGCTCATCATTTCTTTTTTCTTTTCTTTTTTTTTTGGTGAGGCAATTGGGGTTAAGTGACTTGCCCAGGGTCACACAGCTAGTGTCAAGTGTCTGAGGTCGGATTTGAATTCAGGTCCTCCTGAATCCAGGGCTGGTGCTCTATCCACTGCGCCACCTAGCTGCCCCCCTGCTCATCATTTCTTAAAACATAATAATGTCCCATCCTAATCTCATGCTGAAGGGTTACTTATGAAATCAGTAAGATCTTCCCTGTTCATGAGAATATAGACTTGCTGGGACCCTTTAGTTTTTTGAATCAATCAGGATGATTGATAGGTTTTTTTTTCTATCATATCTAACTTTCCTAATATTCTATGCACCTCTTTAACATCTTCCTTATTTATTTTCTGGTTAGATTTATCTAATTCCAAGAGGGGAAGATTCAGATCCCCCACTATAGTTTTGCTGTCTATTTCCTCTTGGAACTCATTTCACTTCTCCCCTAAGAATTTGGATGCTATACCACTTGGTGCATATATGTTTAGTATTGATATTACTTTATTATCTATCATAACTTTTTAGCAAGACGTAGTTTCCTTCCTTATCTCTCTCTCTCTCTTTTTTTTTTTTTTTGGTGAGGCAGTTGGGGTTAAGTGACTTGCCCAGGATCACACAGCTAGTAAGTGTCAAGTGTCTGAGGCCAGGTTTGAACTCAGGTCCTCCTGACTCCAGGGCCGGTGCTCTATCCACTGTGCCACCTAGCTGCCCCCTTATCTCTTTTAATTAGATCTATTTTTCCTTTTGCTTTGTCTGAGATAAGAATTGCTGCCCCTGCTTTTTTTTTTTTAAGAGGCAATTGGGGTTAAGTGACTTGCCCAAGGTCACACAGCTAGTAAGTGTTAAGTGTCTGAGGCCGGATTTGAACTCAGGTCCTCCTGACTCCAGGGCTGGTGCTCTATCCACTGTGCTATCTAGCTGCCCCCGCCCCTGCTTTTTTGATGTCAGCTGAAACAGAATATATTTTGCTCCAACCTTTTACCTTTACTCCGTGTGTATCTCTCTACTTCAAATGTGTTTCTTGTAAACAACATATTGTAGGATTCTGATTTTTAATCCACTCTTCTACTTGTTTTATGGGAGCGTTCATCACATTCACAGTTAAGATTATTAACTGTTTATTTCCCTTCATCCTCTTTTCCCCTTTCTTGGCACTCTTTTTTTCCCCTTCTTTCACCCTATTCCTATGGACCTGTGTTTTGCTTCTGAGCACTGGCTCCCCCAATCTGCCCTCCTTTTTATCAGCTGCACCACCCTTTTCCCCTTCCCCTTTTCTTTCCTTAAAGAGTAAGCTAAATTCCTTTATACAAATGGGAGTGTATTTTATTCCCTCCCTGAACCAAATCTGATGAGAGTAAGGTTGCAACAATGCTCACCCCTCCCTTCTTTCCCTCTATTATATTGGGTCCTTTTTGTTCCTCTTCATATGATGTAATTAACCCCATACCACCTCCCCCTTGTCTTCTTTTATTCTGCCCCTTAAGTTTCTTTATATCATCACATCAAAGTCAATTTAATTACAATACCTTAACAGAGATACAGATCCCCAGAGTTGAAAGTATTATCCTCTCTCATAGGGATGGCAGGCGGTTTAACATCATTGAACAACCTTTTTTCCCCCTTGTTTACCTCTTTATATTTCTCTAGAGTCTTGTACTAGGAGACGACATTTTCTGTTCTGGTCTGGTCTTTTTCTCAGAACACCTTGGAAGTCCCCTATTTCATTGAATATCCATCTTTCCTCTGAAAGAGAATGATCACTTTTGCTGGGTAATTGATTATGAGTTGTAATCCAAGCTCCTTTACCTTCCTGAATACTATATGCCAAGCCCTGGGATCCTTTAATGTTGAAGCTGCCAGGTCCTGTGCAAACCTGAATGTGGCTCCAGGATATTTAAATGGTTTCTTTCTGGATGCTTAGAGTATTTTCTCCTTCACCTGATAATTCTGGAGTTTGCCTATAATATTCCTTGAAGTGTTCCTTTTGGGATCTCTTTCAGGAGGTGATGGGTAGATTCTTTTAATGATGATTTTATACTCTTATTCTACAATTTCAGGGCAGTTCTCCTTAATAATTTCCTGGAATATGGTGTCTAGACTCTTTTCTTGATTGTGGCTTTCAGGTAGTCCAATAATTCTCAGATTATCCCTCCTGGATCTATTTTCCAGGTCAGTTGGTTTTTTTGTTTTGTTTTGTTTTGTTTTTAGTGAGGCAATTGGGGTTAAGTGACTTGCCCAGGGTCACACAGCTAGTAAGTGTTACGTGTTGCAGGTACTTCTGATTCCATGGCCAGTGCTTTATCCACCGCACCACCTAGCCGCCCCCAGGTCAGTTGTTTTTACAATGAGGTATTTCACATTTTCTTCTATTTTTACAGTCTTTTGATTCTGCTTGAGAAATTCTTGGTGTCTCATGGAGTTATTAGCTTTCATTTGCCCAATTTTACTTTTTAAGGCCTCATTTTCCTCAGTAAGCTTTTGTACCTCTTTTTCCATTTGGCCATTTTTTCCTCTCATTTGGCCAATACTATTTTTTTTTTTAAGGAATTGTTTTCTTCGGTCAATTTTTGCCTTTCTTTTTGCAGTGTAACTCTCATTTCTCTCATTTCTTTTTTCCAGTTTTTCTTCTACCTCTCTCATTTGGTTTTTAAATGGCTTTTTGAGCTCTTCAAAGAAGGTTTTTTGGTCACGGGACAAGACCATCTTCCCACTCGGGTTTTTACTTGTAGGGATTTTGACAAACTTATCTGAGTTTGAGTTTCAGTTTTCTGTTTCATCATAGAAGCTGTCAATGGTAAGGGTACTTTTTTGCTTCTTGTTCATGTTGTAGTCTTTTTTTTTTTTTGCAGGGCAATGGGGTTTAAGTGACTTGCCCAGGGTCACACAGCTAGTAAGTGTCTGAGGCTGGGTTTGAACTCAGGTCCTCCTGAATCCGAGGCTAGTGCCTTATCCATTGCGCCACCTAGCTGCCCCCTGTAGTCTATTTTTAAAGTTATAAAGTTGAAGTCGGCTCCAGGGGCACAGGGGCCACTGTTACAAGCTCCTTACTGCTCTCAGCTGCCCCACTCTCAGATGCGTCCAGCTGCCCACTGAGCTGAGCTGAGCTGCCGGCTGAGCCAAGCAGAGCAGTGCTGAGCCGCCCTCCCCTTTCACCCAGGTGAGGCCGACCTTTCCTGATGTCTTCTGAATTATCTCAAGGAGGAGGATTGTGTCTCTCTTTTTGTAGGTTCTGTAGTTCCAGAATCTGTTTAGAGGCTTGATTTAATGTTGTTTTTGAGGGAATGCAGGAGAGCTCAGGCGACTTCCTGTCTTCTCTTTACCATCTTGGCTCCCTAAAATAGTTTTAAGGCATGACCAAGTCTCTTTGTCCCCTTTTAGGTACTATCAGTAAGGACTCAAGCCTCAGTTCATCTGTTAACCCTTTTTTGCCTTCTCCATCATTGTTAGTGAACCATCCAGGAGCCCAGTACAGGTGGGGGAGAAAGGTGGAAGAAGATTGGCAAGGTAGGAGAGGGTTAAGTTATGCAGGGCTTTGACTGCCAAACAGAGCATTTTCTATTTCCTCCTGGAAGCAATAGGGAGCCACTGCAGTTCATTGAGTGGGGGAGCGTACTCAAACCTGCACTTTAGGAAAATGAGTGTGGGGGCTGATGGACTGGAATGGGGAGAGAGTTGAGGCAGCCAGATTCCCCCCCCCCCCCTCCCCAGTAACCCAGTAACTATTGACCTACTTCAGGTGTGAGGTGATGGTGTTGTGTTATGATGAAAGCTGATTGACAAACATTAATGTGCAGTATAAATGAGTGATTAGAATTCATGATTATTTTGTGGGGATGAAGGGGGCCTGGGTAAGTGGAAGTGGGGAAAGGCTAAAGGTTTTTGTCCCCTCCTCTCAGACTTAGAAGAATAGCTGAAATGTCTCTGGGGAGTCCTAAATCTGTTTCAGTTTGGGAGGGGGGGTATGAGCTCAGACACCCAAACCCAAAGGAAGGAGAGGTCTGCTTGGAGACATGTCTGCATTATTGGCACAGGGGTGGCAGCATTGAACCCAGGCCAGCAGACTAACCCTGGCTGGGTAAAGAGAGCTTTGGACATTCAGCCCTCCCCCCACCTGGGCTAGGAGGAGGCTGAGCAGGGTGGAGCCAAGTTTGGCCTTGAATGGCCAGGAAGAGGGAGGGGGTGGGGCAGAAGAGACATAAATAATGGGAGGGTTGGGGGGAGAGATTTTTGGAGCAGCCATTATCTACCTTCTTCCAACTCTAGCCAGACCAGAAGACATCAAAGAACCCGGAGTCTTTGGCCAGAAAAAGTAAGTTTCAGGTGCTCCCCTCCCCCTCCCCTTCCCAGGTTTCCACAGTCCCTCCTCCACACCTCCTCTGGTAGATAAACCACCTCGGGATCCGGAAATGAAGCATTTTTCAGAATGTTTTTGGTCTGTGTCTCCCCTCCCCAAGCTGTCCTTCTCCCTTCCTCCCAGGACAGAACTCTTCAGAGGCCTGCCCCTTCCACCCCTGAGAGGAGGCTGCCTGGTAGAGAGAGGGAAGAGGGCTGCATTTGGACTTGGGTGCTGGGTTCAAATCCAGCTCCCCCTGGGCCCCACTTGTAGACTCTCGTAGTCATACAGTCCTTCCCACTTGTGATCTCCTTTGAACCTCACAACAACCTGGCCAGGTTGGGGCTGTTATCCCCATTTGACAGAGGAGGAAACTGAGGCTGAGAGGTGCAGTGCCTTAGCTAGGACATGTCTGGGTCTGACTGACGCCAGGCTCAGGGCTCTATCCACTTAGCCTCAGCTGCTGAGTCACTGAACGTCACTCTTCTCATCTGTACAATGAGAGGGCTGGACGGAGTGACCTCTAACCCTGTCAGGTTTCCACTATATGTGTATTCCTGCGATCTGGAAATCAGCTCAGAAATAAACTCATGTATGTTCTGAGTTGGAGTCACTCAATGTTCTTGGCATTCCTGACTGGCTGTAAATCTGTGACCCAAGCTGGAATTCTGGGTGTTCGTAATGTCCCTGTGACCCTGGGCAAGTCATTGACTGCTCTGAGCCTTGTTTCCTCCAAGGTAACAGGAGGGCATGGAGCCCAGGGTCCTCTGACAGCTGGGCACTTGAAAAGTGGGCTCCAGCCTTGGACACTGTTATGGGGGACAATGGTGGGGGGGTTAGGGATAGGGGTAGGGGTTTGGAGTCCTTAGGAATTCCTCTTTAAAGAATTTCCCCCTCTTGCACACAAATCCAATAGAATGAGATAATAGTTTATTTAGGAGCTGGGGAAAGGAAACCAAGAGAGAAATCCTTTGACTTCTTCTTCTGATGGGGAGAAGGCAAAGCACAGAGGCTTGGCTCTGAGCTACCTATGTCCTTGAGCTGAAGACTGGAAGGTACTTTTATAGAAGCCTGATGGGGTTGAAAAGTTTCCCCTTTTTTTTTTTTTTTGGTAAGGCAATTGGGGTTAAGTGACTTCCCCAAAATCACACAGCTAGTAAGTGTCAAGTGCCTGAGGCCAAATTTGAACTCAGGTCCTCCTGAATCCAGGGTCAGTGCTTTATCCATTGTGCCACCTAGCTGCCCTGAAAAGTTCCCTTATTAAGGGAGGACCAACCCCCACTGGCTTTTCCCTGACTTCTCTGTAGCAATGGTTGTTGCCCACCATTTCCACCCATTGGATAAACACTTGTCCTACCTGCTGGACTGATAACCAAGGAATTGATAACTCCTTCCTCTGGTCTGATTTGGTTCCCTGTTCTCCCTGGCCACCTCACTCCCCGTGGGGGTAAGTCTCCATCCTGGGCCTGCTTTTCTGAAGTAGTTCTCAGTCATCTCTCTGAAGGGAACTAGCTGGTGGTACAGTGCAGTGGGTACTGCTGGACATCAGTCAGCTAGACCCGAGTCCAAACCTCCTGAGATCCCTCTCAGCTCTGTCAAGTGCCTTGATGTCTTGTCCTCTCAGTTTCCTCATTTCTGTCCCAGACACTGCACTGGGCTGTAAAGGACAGTCAGTGTTGTTCCTTCAGCAAGTTTAGGTGAGTGTTGGGGAATTCCTCAGCCCAGAGGTCCCCAAAACCTCCTATAGAAGTAAGAATAATAAGAGTTGTGGGCAGCTAGTTTGGCGCTGTGGATAAAGCACTGGCCTTGGATTCAGGAGGATCTGAGTTCAAATCCAGCCTCAGACACTTGACACTTAACTAGCTGTGTGACCCTGGGCAAGTCACTTAACCCTCATTGCCCTACAAAAAAACCCAAAAACAAAGACAAGAATAATCAGAGCTACCCTTTCTCTAGCACCCAGGTGCCAGGCACTGCTGAGCACTTGGGAAATGGAATCTTCACAGCACCTTTGGGGTAGATGCCATTATTCTCCTTCTTTTATAATTGAGGAAAGTGAGACAAGCAGGTCAAGTGACTTGTCCAGAGTCACACAGAGAAAGTGTCTGAGGTCAGATTTGAACTCAGTTCTTCCTGCCTCCAGGCCCATCTAGCTGGAATCCCTGCCTGAAGATAAAGTAGCATCAGCACCCTGGCAGCTGCCCTGTGGGGAGCATCTCAAGGGAACAAGGGGAAGTAGAGGCATAATTAGGGTTTTACACAGCCTCAGTCCATCTGGGGAGGCTGGGCAGCCACTTTGCTCATTGGGCTGGTTGGGTATAGAGGCAGGATGTCGGGTGATTTGGGGAGAATGTTAACCTTCCTCTCAGGAGTTGCAAAGGTTGTTTCAATGGGGATGTTTTCTCATGCCCAGAATATCTGGTGGGGCCACAGGAGGTGGGTCTCTAGTTAATTCCTTTAGAATATGTTATTGGTGACTCCCCAGTTATGGGAGACTTCCCTGACCTCTGTCTCTGTTTACATAGTCCTGTAAGGCAGTTCAGTTTCTTTGACATCTAAGGAAATTCTTTTGGGGGAGCTGTTTTCCCCAGTTCACTGCATTTCCTCCACATTTGCAACCTAGAAGCCATCCCTGACTTTTCCCTCTGTCTTGGCCTCGTCTCCCTATGGCCAATTAGGGGCTAAATCTCTTTCTTGTTTTTCCTTTTAATTTGTCTGTCTCATAGTCACCTCTTGTTTTCTCCAAGTATTAAAGTTTTACTATCAATTTTTGCCTTTCATTTTTCTTTCAAGTCCTCTCTGTACCTCTCCCCTCCACTATTTTCCTGAACCACCTTGGATACAGGCTGCAGGAATAATTCTCTTTTCTGGGGCCAAGTATACAAAGCTCCCCATATGAGCCACTTCTGCACATAGGCCCTATCCAAGAACTTAACTGGATTGACTTATCTAACTCTATAGGCTTTGGGAGGAAAAAATTCTTTTTTGTTTTTTGTTTTTGTTTTTTTTTTTAATGTATAAGGTATTTTATTTTTTCCGTTACATGTAAAGACAGTTCTCAACTTTTGTTTATACAAGCTTTACAATTTCAGATTTTTCTCCCTCCCTCCCCCCTCCCCTAGACAGCAGGTAATCTGATATAGGTTATATCTATATATCTCTATACATATACATAGGAATATATATATATATATACACACACACACATATATATACACATAATAACATTAATCCTATTTCTGCATTAATCCTGTTACAAGAGAAAGAATCAGAGCAGTGATGCAAAACCTCAAAATAGAGGAAAAAAAACCAACAGCACCCAAAACAAAAGAAATAATATGGTTCAATCAGCATCTATACTCCACAGTTCTTTCTTTCTTTCTTTTTTCTTGGATTTGGAGATCCTCTTCTATCATGAGTTCCCTGGAACTCTTCTGTGCCATTGCATTGGTGAGAAGAATCTAGTCCATCACAGTAGATCAACACTCAATGTTGATGATACCCGATGATACCGTGTACAATGTTCTTCTGGTTCTGCTCATCTCACTCATCATCAGCTCACTTAAGACCCTCCAGGTTTCTCTGAACTCTTCCTGCTCATCATTTCTTACAGCACGATAGTATTCCATTGTATTCATATGCCACAACTTGTCCAGCCATTCCCCAATTGATGGGCACCCCCTCAACTTCCAATTCTTTGCCACCATGTAAAGAGCAGCTATAAATATTTTTGTACATGTGGGTCCCTTTCCCCCTTCCATGGTCTCTTTGGGAAAAACCTGGGTCAAAGGGTATGCACAGCTTTATCGCCCTTTGGGCATAATTCCAAATTGCTCTCCAGAATGGTTGGATCAGCTCACAGCTCCACCAACAATGCATTAGTGTTCCAATTTTCCCACAGCCTCTCCAACATTTATTATCTTCCTTTTTTGTCATTTTAGCCAATCTGATAGGTGTCAGGTGGTACCTCAGAGTTGTTTTAATTTGCATCTCTCTAATCATTAGAGATTTAGAGCATTTTTTCATATGGGAATAGATAGCTTTGGTTTCTTCATCAGAAAACTGCCTGTTCATATCCTTTGACCATTTCTCAATTGGGGAATGACTTGGATTCTTATAAATTTGATTTAATTCCCTATATATTTTAGAGATGAGGCCTTTATCAGAAGCACTGGCCTCAAAAATTGTTTCCCAGCTTTCTGCCTCCCTTCCAATTTTGGATGCATTGCTTCTGTTTGTACAAAAGTTTTTTAATTTAATATAATCAAAATCATCCATTTTGCATTTTATAATATACTCTATCTCTTGTTTGGTCAAAAACTGTTTTCCTTTCCAAAGATCGGTACACTATTCCTTTCTCTCCTAATTTACCTATGGTATCACCTCTTATGTCTAAATCATGTATCCATTTTGACCTTATTTTAGTATAAGGTATAAGATGTTGGTCTATGCCGAATTTCTGCCATACTATCTTCCAGTTTTCCCAGCAGTTTTTGTCAAATACTGAGTTCCTATCCCAGAAGCTGGAGTCTTTGGGTTTATCAAACACTACATTACTAGTGTCATTTCCTACTGCATTTCCTGAGCCTAGCCTATTCCATTGATCTACCACTCTATTTTTTAGCCAGTACCAGATAGTTTTGATGACTGCCGCTTTATAGTAAAGCTCCAGGTTTGGTACCGCTAACCCACCTTCCTGTGAATTTTTTTTTCATTATTTCCCTGGATATTCTTGATTTTTTGTTTTTCTAGATGAATTTTGTTATTATTTTTTCTAGCTGTATAAAATAATTTTTAGGTAGCCTGATTGGTATGGCACTGAATAAGTAAATTAATTTAGGCAGTATTGTCATTTTTATTATATTAGCTCTGCCTATCCATGAGCAATTGATATCTTTCCAATTATTTAGATCTGATTTGATTTGTGTGAAGAGTGTTTGGTAGTTGTGTTCATAGAGTTCCTGGGTTTGTCTTGGCAAGTAGACTCCCAAGTATTTTATATTACCTACCGTTACTTTAAATGGAATTTCTCTTTCTATCTCTTGCTGCTGGACTTTGTTGGTCATGTATAGAAATGCTGATGATTTCTGTGGATTTATTTTATATCCTGCTACTTTGCTAAAGTTGTTAATTGTTTCAAGTAATTTTTGACTTGATTCTCGAGGATTCCTTAAGTATACCATCATATCATCTGCAAAGAGTGATAGTTTTGTTTCCTCCTTGCCTATTCTAATTCCTTTAATTCCTTTCTCTTCTCTGATTGCTAAAGCTAACATTCTAGGACAATATTAAATAATAGGGGTGATAATGGACATCCCTGTTTCACCCCTGATCTTATTGGGAAGGCCTCTAATTTATCTCCATTGCATATAATACTTGCTGATGGCTTTAGGTAGACACTGTTTATTATTCTAAGGAAAGCTCCCCCTATTCCTAAACTCTCTAGTGTTTTTATTAGGAATGGGTGCTGTACTTTGTCAAAAGCTTTCTCTGCATCTATTGAGATAATCATATGATTTTGGTTGGTTTTCTTATTGATGTGGTTGATTATGTTAATAGTTTTTCTAATGTTGAACCAGCCCTGCATTCCTGGTATAAATCCCACCTGGTCATAGTGTATTATCCTGGTGATCACTTGCTGTAATCTCCTTGCTAATATCTTATTTAAGATTTTAGCATCAATATTCATTAGGGAAATTGGTCTATAATTTTCTTTCTCTGTTTTTGCTTTGCCTGGTTTTGGTATCACCACCATATTTGTGTCATAAAACGAATTTGGTAGAACTCCTTCTTCACCTATTTTTCCAAATAATTTGTATAATATTGGAATTAATTGTTCTTTAAATGTTTGGTAAAATTCACCCGTAAACCCATCTGGCCCTGGGGATTTTTTCTTAGGGAGTTCATTAATAGCTTGTTCAATTTCTTTTTCTAATATGGGTTTATTTAAGGATTTTATTTCTTCTTCCGTTAACCTGGGCAGTTTGTATTTTTGTAAATATTCATCCATTTCATTTAGATTGTCAAATTTATTGGCATACAGTTGGGCAAAATAATTCCTAATTATTGACTTAATTTCCACTTCATTAGTGGTAACATCACCCTTTTCATTTTTGATACTGGTAATTTGGTTTTCTTCTTTTTTTTTTTAATCAAATTAACCAATATTTTATCTATTTTATTGTTTTTTTCATAAAACCAGCTCTTAGTTTTATTGATTAATTCTATAGTTTTTTTGCTTTCAATCTTATTAATTTTCAGGATCTCTAATTTAGTGTCTAATTGGGGATTTCTAATTTGTTCTTTTTCTAGCTTTTTAAGTTGCATGCCCAATTCATTAATCTCCTCTTTCTCTTTTTTATTCATGTAAGCATTTAGAGCTATAAATTTTCCCCTAAGCACTGCTTTGGCTGCATCCCATAGATTTTGGTATGTTGTCTCATTATTGTCATTCTCTTGGATAAAGTTATTGATTGTTTCTATGATTTCTTGTTTGGCCCATTCATTCTTTAGAATGAAATTATTTAGTTTCCAGTTGATTTTCATTCTACTTTTCCCTGGCTCTTTCTTACATGTAATTTTTATTGCATCATGACCTGAGAAGGATGCATTTACTATTTCTGCCTTTCTACATTTGACTGTGATGTTTTTGTGCCCTAATACATGGTCAATTTTTGAAAATGTGCCATGTACTGCTGAGAAAAAGGTATATTCCTTTCTGTCCCCATTCAGTTTTCTCCAGACATCTATCATGTCTATCTTTTCTAGTAATCTATTCACCTCTTTCACTTCTTTCTTATTTATTTTTTGGCTAGATTTATCTAATTCTGAGAGGGGGAGATTCAGATCCCCCACTAGTATAGTATTACTGTCTAATTCCTCTTGTAACTCATTTAACTTCTCCTCTGAGAACTTGGATGCTATACCACTTGGCGCATACATATTCAATATTGATATTACTTCATTATCTATAGTACCTTTAAGTAAGATTTAATTTCCTTCCTTATCTCTTTTAATGAGATCTATTTTTGCCTGCACTTTGTCTGAGATAAGGATTGCTACCCCTGCTTTTTTGACTTTAGCTGAGGCATAATATATTCTGCTCCAGCCTTTTACCTTTACTCTGTGTGTATCTCTCTGCTTCAAATGTGTTTCTTGTAAACAGCATATTGTAGGATTCTGGTTTTTAATCTACTCTGCAATTCGCTTCTGTTTTATAGCAGAGTTCATCCCATTCACATTCACAGTTATTATTACTGACTGTCTATTCCCCTCCATTCTATTTACCCCCTTCTTTCACCCTATTCCTCCTCACCAATGTTTTACTTCTTACCCCTGCCTCCCCTGATCTGCCCTCCCTTTTTATCACCCCCCCCTCTCTTTTCTTTACCCTTTTCTCCCTTGCTTTTGTCCTCCCTTCTATCAGTCCCCCACCCTTTCCCTTCCCCTTTTGCTTCCCTAAAGAATGAGTTAAGTTTCTTTATCCCAATGAACGTATATGTTATTCCCTCTCTGAGTCAAATCTAATGAGAATAGGGTTGAAACAATGTTCCCCCCTCCTTTCTTTCCCTCTATTGTAATAGGGTTTTTTTCCACCTCTTCATATGATATAATTCATCCCATTCCACCTCCCCTTTCCTCCTCTCCCCATAGACTCCCTTTTTAACCCCTTAATTCTTTTGTATCATCACATCAAAGACAATTTATATTTATACCCTCTATGTAAAGTCCTTCTCTCTGCCCAAAATACATTTACAGTTCTTAAGAGTTATGAGTATTATTTTCCTGTGTAGGGATATAAACAGTTTAACCTAATAGAGTAACCTTTTTTTTCCCCCTCTGTTTACCTTTTTAAACTTCTCTTGAGTCTTGTATGTTGAGATCAAATTTTGTATTCAGTTCTGGTCTTTTCACCAGGAAAGATTGAAAGTCCCCAATGTCATTAAATGTCCATCTTTTCCCCTGAAAGAAAATGCACATTTTTGCTGGGTAATAGATTCTTGGCTGCAATCCAAGCTCCTTTGCCTTCCGGAATATCATATTCCAAGCCTTGCGGTCCTTTAATGTTGAAGCTGCCAGGTCCTGAGCAATCCTGACTGTGGCTCCATGATATTTAAATTGCTTCTTTCTGGCTGTTTGGAGTATTTTCTCCTTCACCTGATAATCCTGGAATTTGGCTACAATATTCCTTGGAGTTTTCCTTTTGGGGTGTCTTTTAGGAGGTGATCGGTGGATTCTTTCAATGATGATTTTATCCTCTGATTCTATGATATCAGGGCAGTTCTCCTTAATAATTTCCTGGAATATGGTGTCTAGATTCTTTTTCTGGTCATGACTTTCGGGCAGTCCAGTGATTCTCAAATTGTCTCTCCTCGATCTGTTTTCCAGATCAGTTGTCTTTCCAATGAGGTATTTCACATTTTCTTCTATTTTTTCATTTTTTTTATTCTGCTTGACTGATTCCTGGTGTCTCATGGATTCCTTATCTTCCAACTGTCCCACTTTAATTTTTAAGGCATTGTTTTCTTCAGTGAGATTATGCACCTTTTTTTCCATTTGGCTAAGTGAATTTTTTAAGGTATTGTTTTCTTCAGTGAGATTATGTGCTTCCTTTTCCAAGCTGCTGATTCTTTTTTCATAGTTTTCTTGTTTTGCTTTCATTTCTCTCCCCATTTTTTCTTCTACCTTTTTGAGCTCTTCCAGGAAGGCTTTTTGTTCTTGCGACCAATCCACCTTCCCTTGTGAGGCTTCAGATGTAGACAATTTGAGGCTATTGTCCTCATCTGAGTTTGTGTTGGCTTCTTCCCTATTGATACAGAAGCTCTCAATGGAGAGGGCTCTTTTTTGCTTCTTACTCATTATTGCAGCTTATTTATTTATTTTTTAAGTTGAGGTCTGCTCTGGGGGCACCAGGGTCCCTGTTTTGGGCTTCTTGTGCAGGTGTATAGGTGCTGTGTGACCGGGCTTTTACTCTGAGGCCTTTATGGTGTGTGGAGATCCCCCACCCTGCACTTCCTGTCTAATTGTGCTAGGCCAGCCAGGTGCCGGACCCCGGCGTCTGATCCTGCCATTCGTGGCCCTCTCGGCCGGTACAGGTAGGTTTTTCCACTGTCCTTCTTGGCCACCAGATTTTTGAACCAGGTTCCAGGGGCCTCAGTTGTTCGGCTGTGGCCCGCAGCTCCTGCTGACTTGCCCCGACCCCCTCGGCGCTGGGTTGCTGCCCTGCGCTGGGCCTCCCTTTTGCCCGAGTCAGACCAACCTTTTCCTGAAGTCTTCTAAATTATCTCTGGTTGGAGGACTGTGTCTCTCTGTCTCTTTGCAGGTTCTGTAGTTTCAGAATCCGTCCAGAGGCTTGATTTAATGTTCGTTTTGAGGGAACAGAAGGAGAGCTCAGGCAGCTTGCTGCTTCCTCTCCGCCATCTTGGCTCCGCCCCCCGGAAAAAATTCTAAGGTGAAGGTGATAGATTCCTACAGGCCTCCCCATATCACATCCACTCAGGAAATTCCAGTGACTCCCATAATATAGATGAGTGATTCCAGATGCCTCTGCTTCCTATTTGAAAGC
Organism: Dromiciops gliroides; assembly: GCF_019393635.1. NCBI lineage: Eukaryota > Metazoa > Chordata > Mammalia > Microbiotheria > Microbiotheriidae > Dromiciops > Dromiciops gliroides. The sequence goes on along the minus strand of NC_057863.1, from coordinate 658,749,703 downwards.
TCTTCAGAGCCTGGCCCCAGCTACCATCCGAGGTGCTTACACACAGTCCCCTTCACCCAGCCCTGAGCAGCCAAACTGGCCTTTTGGCTTTTCCTCCTTTGTGTTGCTCCTTCCCCAAGCTTTGTCTTTTTCTGCTGTTCCCATTGTCAGAATGCCATCCTTCTCTTAGAGCCCCTGAATTTCCTTGGAAAGCTCTTAATTCTTTTTTTTTTTTTTTTTGCAGGGCAATGGGGGTTAAGTGACTTGCCCAGGGTCACACAGCTAGTAAGTGTCAAGTGTCTGAGGTCGGATTTGAACTCAGGTCCTCCTGAATCTAGGGCTGGTGCTTTATCCACTGCGCCACCTAGCTGCCCCTAAAGATGTTTTTCAACAGAGATTTTCATAAGATTTTGAGATCCAAATTTATCTCCCTCCCTGCCCACTTCCTCAAGACAGAAAGCCATGTGATATAGGTTATGTATGTACAATCATATTAAATCTATTTCTGCGTTAGTCTTTACTTTTGCTTTAAAAAAATGCCAGAAGGATCATTAAGGATTCTGTGCTGGGGATTTGAGCTCCCCAGCCCAGGAATCCCACTTTCTGTCCCTCTGTGGCCTCCATCCTGGTTTCCTGGCATTCTTGTGCCCCAGGACCAGCCTGTCCTGCTTTCTGCCCCTCTCCACTTCCCCTAGAACCTGGGTTTTGAGGGGTGAAGAGGGAACTAGTGAGACCTCCCAGGGGAGGGATTCCAGTGGCTGACCCAGGTAACAGCCACACCCCTAGACTTAGAGGGAGATGTGAAGGTGTGTGTAAGTAGAAAGAGAAAGGTTATCACATGTGCTGTGACCTATGCCCTGGGACCCAGGTGTCCTGGCCTCAGCTCCCCCTTAGGATCCAGCTGGAACATCTCTTAGGGAAGAAAAACAAGACAGAAGGAAACGCTCCCTCAGTGTGACGACTGGGGTATGGAAGGTCAGGAGTGGGGATGGGCCAAGGGGGTGAATGTTTTCAGTTTGAAGGAGAGTTAAGGAGGGGTGGGCAAGTCTGGAGCCCAGACTGCAGAGAAGCAAGGGGGGCTTCAGGGGAGGGGAATGGCTGGGAGAACCAGGAAGAAGATGGGTGTGGTGGGGGGAGAGCTGACAGGGCAGGACTTTCTGCTGAGGGGGGTTGGAGTCCCAGAGCAGGTAAGGGAGGGGGCAGAGGTGGTAGAGCAATGGGGGAGGAGAGGCCTCAGAACTGAGCAGCCAGGCAGGGGGTGACCTTGGGGGAATTCTCTTCCTGGGGTGAAGTTTGGAAGCCTGGGAGGTGGGAAGGGGAGGAGAGAGGTCATTCCAGGAGAGGGAGGGCTGGGTAGGGATTGACCCTTGGGAATAGGAGGCCTTACCCAGAGCAGCCCTTAGATCTGAGCTCTCTCTTCCTTCATTTCAAGCTGAGGTCTCTTCTTCCCTCACAGGTGAGATCTCTGTGCCTTCCCTGGACCTGAGATCTCTCTGTTTTCTGACAGCCAGCTCTGCACAAGCAGGTGCCAGGTAGGTCAGAACAAGGGCCCCTCTCCACATCCTGCTTCTGATGGTTGTCCTTTCCATGGGGCCTCATCTTCCCACTCTGTTGTTGTTGTCTGTTTGTCCTTCTGCTCAAAGAGGATCATGACACACATCATGACTTGCAATGAATTAGATTTAAGTGAGGAGGGTCAGGGCTCTAGCCACCAAGCCCCCTATCTCTCCCATTCTGACCTCTTGGTCAGTGTCTTCTTGGCTGGCCAGGAGCAAGCCCCCCTCCAATCCTGGCTCTGGGGGTATCCCTTGCTACTTATAAAGGGAGCCTGTCCCATCCCCAAAGTCCTAGGATGCCATGCCCAGTTTTACCATGAGGCCACATTTGCCTGACCTGCATATCTCACCCATAGTATCAGATGGAGGTAGGGCTCTGGGTCTCGGGTCATTGATGCTCTGCCTGGTCTCCTCCCCTCTGGGGTCCCCAGCCTCTTCCTCCTCCTGGGTCTCTCTGCAGGAAGATGGGGGGGGCAGGGGGCATTAGAGAAGGTGGCAAGTCCTCTTCCTGTTCAGGCCAAGGTCCCTTACCCTCTCTGCTCTCCTCCTGATCTGCTTAGAGTCTCTCCCGCGAAGGCAGAACGTTTGCAGGCCCTCTGAGACTTCAAGCTCCGCAATTCCAGGTAGGCCAGTGTCCACCCTAGGAGGAAATCTCAAAGACTTTGTCTCTCCCACTCAGACACCCTTCTCCCTCCCCAGGCCAGTTTACCGACCACCAAAGTCTATTTATTCCAAGGAGAGAGCCTGGAACCAGAGAGGATGGCCCCAGGGACCCAGACACCCTCATCCCAGGTGAGTGCGGCCCATCCACAGACCTGACCAGCATCAGCAAAGGTGGGATCCAGCAGAGCCAAGGAAGCTTTATCCTGTTACATGTACATTGTTGGTCAGCTAGATGGCGCAGTGGTTAAAGCACTGGCCCTGGATTCAGGAGGACCTGAGTTCAAATCCGGCCTCAGACACTTGACACTTACTAGCTGTGTGACCCTGGGCAAGTCACTTGACCCCCATTGCCCTGCAAAAAAAAAAACAAATACAAAAAAACCAATGTACATTGTCCTCTCCAGGGCTGTCAGCAGAGCAGACATTGTCCTCCTGATTCTGCTCATTTCCTTCTGCCTCAGGCCACCCCAGTCTCCCCTGCTCTCTCTGAATCCCTCTCATTTGGCATTTCTTAGGTCAAGTCAATAAGTATTTAGACAGTGGCTCCTCTGTGCCAAGCACTGTGCCAACGTACTGGGGATGCAAAGGAAGATTTAAACAATAACTATCACTGCCCTCAAATGGCTCACAGTCTCCTTGGGAGATAACATGGCAGCAGCTGGGTTCCCACAAGGGCTCTACAGTATGAATGGGAGGCCCCCTCAGAGGGAAGGCCCTAGCAGTGTCAGGGACCAGGAAAAGCTCATTTTCAGAAGGTGAGGATTTTGCTGAGAAGTGAAGGAAGCCAGTGTTGGGGGCCTTGTAACCTGGATCTAGGGGCTAGCTCAGCCAAAGAATTGGAGGTTTGTCACAAATCTTGTGTTACAATGGAAAATCATTCACTTTTTTGTCCCATTTCCCACCCCCCCACCCCCGCATTTTTTAAGGATACACCTGAGCAGGGGGGGCCACAGGGAATGATTTCTCCTTGTCCCTTTTCATGGTGGGCTGGGCTGGACCTCAGGGACAGATGCCCACACCTGCCTCCAAATGGGTGCTGACAAAACCCTGAGCAATTCTTTTGTCTGGATGTCGTGTGACTGTAAATCAAAGAGAATCTAGAAGTAGCCACATGAGCAGCCCACCTTTTTACCTGCCCAATGACTTTTTTTTTTATTGGGCAATGAGAGTTAAGTGACTTGCCCAGGGTCACACAGCTAGTAAGTATCAAGTGTCTGAGGCCGGATTTGAACTCAGGTCCTCCTGAATCCAGGGCCGGTGCTTTATCCACTGTGCTACCTAGCTGCCCCCCCCCCCCCAATGAATTTTACTGGGTTTCAGCACCATAATGTTGGGAGACTTGTGGCCTGGATCAGCAGGCAAGCTCACCCATGAATTAGAGGCTCAGCACAAATCTTGTAAAATGAAAAGTGATTTATTAGGAGAGAGGAACATATGACCAGGAGACAGAATCACTGTTGAAAGCCTGTCTCCCTGGGTAAGAGAAGAGCTGGTCCTTTCTATGTTTACACACAAAAGCTGTGTGCAAAGCAGTTAGGAGGGGCAAGACCACTGGCAGGGAAACAACTGGGAGGTGGAGCTGCTTTCCCCTTGGGAAACTTTAATGATTCCTTGGGGTTTAGGGTCCCTCTTCCCACAACAGCAGGAGGCCCAGGTGAGGAGGGGGTCAGTGCAAACATGAGACACAGTCATTGGAAAGGCACAGATGAGGTGATGGAGGGTCTTGGTCAAGGATCATCCAGGAGGCCAGTGTCCCCAGGTCAGAGAGAAGAGGACTGAGGTGCAAGAAGACAGGAGAGGGTTATCTGGTGTCTGCTGTGTTCTGGGAGCCATATAAACATGATCTCCCATGATCCTGTTGGGACATTTGTCAGGGTCCTTCCTGGGGACGGCCAGAATAAAGGAGCACAAGTTTCAGCCAGACAGTAAACTCTGTTTTATCTATTCTCTCTGGAGAGTGACATCCTCCCTGAGTGGGTGATGGACATGTGTGTCTCAGAGTTCCACAGATGATGGAGAGACAGTCTCCCCTCCTGAGTTATATGACCTAACCTTTGGGTAGGATGGGTTAGGTCTTGTTACCATAGACAGGCTTACAAAGAGGTCTTAGATAAGATTGGGTTGCGGAACAGAGAGAGGGAAAGGTAATTTTTTTTTTAACGTAAAAGTATTTCATTGTTTTCTAGTTACATGTGGATAGTTTCCTACATTTGGGGTGGGGGGGGAAGGGGAGAAGCAGGACAATGAGGGTTAAGTGAAATGCCCAGGGTCACACAAGGTAGTATGTGCCAAGTGTCTGATGCTAGATTTGAAGTCAGGTCCCCCTGAATCCAGGGGCAGTGCCACCTAGCTGCCGCTAAACATTTTGTTTTTATAAGATTTCTAATTTTTCTCCCTTGCACCCTCCTCCCTCAATGCAAGACAGCAAGCAGTCTCATATAGGTTATATATGCACTATCTCATTAAAATATATCTGCATGTGTAGTGAAAGAGGAATCGGAACAAAAGGGAAAAACCTCAAAAAAGAAAAAAGACAAAAACCAATAGAAACAGTATGGTTCCATCTGCATCTAGATTCCACAGTTCTTTATTCTGGATGTGGAGAGCATTGTCCATCATGAGTCCTCTACAATTATCTTGGACCACTGTGTTGCTGAGAAAACATGAATCTATCACAGGTAGTCATCACACAATGTTGTTGATACTATGTATACAATGTTCTCCTGGTTCTGCTCATCTCACTCAGAGTCAGTTCATGTAAGCCTTTCTGGGTTTTTCTGAAATCCATCTGTTCACCATTTCTTACAGCACAATAACATTCCATTACATTCATATATCACAACTTGTTTAAGCATTCTCCAGTTGATGGGCACCCCTTCAATTTTCAATTCTTTCTAACCACAAAAAGAGCATGTGTGTATACACATATACTATATATGTATGTGTGTATATATATATGTGTGTGTGTGTGTGTGTGTGTGTATATATATATATATATATATATATAAAAGCAGGGCAATGAGAGTTAAGGGACTTGTCTAGAATCACACAGCTAGTAAGTGTCAAGTGTCTGATGTCTGATTTGAACTCAGGTCCTCCTGAATTCAGGTCTGGTGCTTTATCCACTGTACCACCAGCTGCCCCAGCTATAAATATAAAATGTCCTTTTACCTTTTCCCGATCTCTTTGGGATGAAGACCTAATAGTGGAGAAAAGTTACATTTTGAGTAAAAGTAAAAACTGTGAATTTGTGACATAGACTTGAAAGTTTAGATAGATATGTTTAGCATTGGTACTCAAAACCAGTCTAAAGAAGATAGGAGCTGCTTGATTAGTTAGGGATTTAATCACTATTGGCAAACCCTTTGTACCTCCTTGTAGAGAGTAACAGGACAGGAAGTGAGCACTCTGTGTTCTCCTAAAGTTATTGTGGAAGAGAGGTCCTGAAGGGGACATTCATTCAGTTCCTAATTTAAGAACAACCAGTCTAGCATCAAATGGAGTTAATGATGTTTTCTCAAAAAGTCACTTTAAGGATCATGAGCCACTTGATACATCAAAGCCTCAGTGTTACAAGTTGGGGGATGAGAATACAAAAGATGTCCTTGGACTTCCCAGAGTCAAAGGAAGAAAGAGACCAGCTGTGGGTGGTATAAAGATGTCCAGAGAGCAGCAGGAGGGGACAAGGGTTGGGCCTGTTGAAAGTTCTTCCCAGTGAGCATGGCCAGGACTCTGGGGGGGGCTCTAGAGGGCTGAGTGAAGCAGGAATCATGGCATGTTCAGGGAAGAATAGTGCCCCTGGGGTGAGGGCTGCCAAGGCCTTTTCAGGGCTGCTTTCCCCTTTGGTGTCTCCCTGGTCCAGCCAGGCCTCCCCTGGCTCCAAGAAGCTGAATCATGCACAGCAGCCGCAGCCCAGTCAACTATTTCAGCAGAAGGACTAACCAGGTTGGGGTTAACTGAGGTGGGGGGGGGGCCGGTGTCTACCCCAAGTGTGTGAAGATGTCCCCCTGTGGAATGGGTGGATAAGAACACTTTATCCCAATGGCCATGAAGGCAGCTGAAGCAGGTACTTTGGAGCACTGAGAGCTTGCTTAGACATTGAAGACCAAGGTATTCCCCTGACAAGCCCAGGCCATGCCCTGCAGCTCAAGCCATCACCAGGTACCTTGACTGTTCTGCCCCTGGGCTGTGACAACTCTGGAAGCAGGAGTGAGGCTGATGACTGACTCAAATGCACGTTCTGAATGAATTAGAAGACATCACCCCATAGCACGTTCTGTTTAGGGCATTTTTGTTTGTTTGCAGATGACGATGCATTCAGTGCACCCTCTGAAGTTGATATGGAACAAAATGGGGGTCAATTCTCTGTTGCTTGTTTTGGCCTCACAATTAACAGTAAGAAAACCCAGGTGCTTCATCAGCCAGCACCACCCCATGCATACCTGGAACCATCAGTTCCAGCAGGTGGAGAAGATTTACATCCTGTAGATATGTTCACTTCCCTTGGCTGTCTACTTTGCAGGGATGTCCACATTGATTATGTGGCTGACTCATGCATTCCCAGAGCTACCTCAGTATTTTGAAAGTTCTGAAGAAAATTGTGGGGACAGGAAGTATTAGACTGAATAGCAAATTGAAGGTCTGCACCTGTGATAGAACATTCTGAGGGTGCACTGGTCTGAGCAGCCCGTTAGACATTCTAGCATGATTGTAATAGTGATGTCCCTTTGGTCCTCTTTGAGAACAAAGGACAACAGGCACTATTGGGAGAGAGATTTCTGGAAGAGATAGCTGCAATTAATGGAATAATGGCCACTGCAGTGAGCTTAAATCCTCATAGAATGGACAAGTACTGACAAAGACAGGTACAGCATCAATAGGATTGGATAAATTCAGATAAATACAATAGTACTCAATAGAAAGTAATTTGATGGAGAGGCTCCCAGTCAAAGATATCAGCCAAGGCTTTATGTATAAAATGTGTTTTCAAGGGACAGAGGGACTGCCACATGGAGTAAAAGAGGCAGAAAGGTAAGGAGGAAGAGCAGAGCTCAGAAAGAGAGAAAGCCAATATGTCTGGGTTGCAAAGGCAAGAGGGTGAGTGGTGAGTGTCTTATGAGGCTGAAAGAGAGGTTGGGACTAGGTTGTATGTGGCCTTGAAGCTAAAAGGAGGGGTTGCTATATGATCCCAGAGGTCATTGGCATTATTTGAGTAGCAGTTACATGGTCAGATCCATGCTAAGGAAAAGAAGTTTGGCAATAGTGAAGAGGATGACTCAGAGTGCTGAGAGACAAAAGCTAGGGCCACCACCTAGGAGGCTGTGGGAGGGAGGAAAAGGAGGAGGATCAGCACGGACTAAGTGCCAGGCTTGGTGTGAAGTTCTTTACAAAGAACGTCTCATTGGATCCTCAGAAGAACCCTGGCAGGAAGGACCTCTTCTTATCCTCCTTTTGCAACTAAAGCAGTTGAAGGAAATAAAAGTCAAATTTGCATAAATTTGACAAATCACTCAAGTCCTCCTGAATTCAGGGCCTGTGCTTTATCCACTGTGACACTTAGGTCTCCTGGTAAGCAATATTTCTTAAGAATGCTCTTCATGCTTTTATCCAAATAGGACTTTATTTCAGCCTTTTTGGGAATTAACTGTTTTATTTTCTTTGTAAGGTTTTTACCCCCCACAGATTATAAAGTATTTGCCAACTTCCCATAAATTCTTTATAAAATTTCCTTAACATATCCCTTAAGAAATGTAAGATATCCCTTCGGGTGAGGAAGAATTTCAAGTGTTGCTGCCTCTCATAGGAGTTTTGGACAAATGCCTTCTGTGCTTCAGTTTCTTCCTCTAAGTTGATGAGGGCTGGATTAGGTGAATTCTGAAGTCTTTTTCATCTCTAAATCATGTGACTTTTGATGACTTAGGAGTTGGTGACCTTCAAAGATGTGGCTGTGGATTTCACCCAGGAGGAGTGGCGCCTCTTGGACCATCCTCAGAGAGAGCTCTACAAGGAGGTTATGCTGGAGAATGTCCAGAACCTGCTCTCTGTGGGTAAGGATCTTTGCCTCTGGTGACTCTGAGCTACTGACAAGGTAGCTCACTGCTCCTCATCCTGCCAGGCCTAGCAAGTTTATCCTGATTCTTCTTGCTTTGTTCCCTCAAATTTCAGTCCAGATGTTGGGAAAGGAAGGGAATGGAGTAAACATTCATACATGCCTGCTTTATATCTAGCACTGGGCAAAATGTATTATCCTCATTGTCGTTTGATCTTCACAACATCCCTATGAGTTGGGTAGTATTATCATCCCCATTCATAGGTGAGGTAACAGGCAAACAGGTTACACAACTTGTCCAGGGGGACACAGCTCCCATGTGTCTGACACTGGTTTGAAATGGTCTTACTGACTCTAGGCCCTGGGCTGTTACCACTGCACTACCACAGCCTCCAATTTCTAGAAAATTGAAGCTAGGCAGTGTTCCCATCTTTCTAGGAAAGAGGTGAATAAAGGGGAAGTTTTCTGATACCAAATGGCCTGTGTGATCTCAGGCTGCCCCCAAAGATCCCAGCAATCAATACCTTGGGAACTATCCTTGAGACATCCTGGGAACCATCCTGTCCTCTTTGTTTGCATCTCTTCTTTCCCTAAAGAGGAATAAATTGTATATTTCTCTCCATTCTCCTCCCTTCCTTTTCCTATATTCCTAGGACTTCCAGTTTCTAGAGAAGATTTGAGTTATCCTTTCCAGGAAGGGCAATCACCAGGGATGGTAGAGCTCAAAGGTCCAAGGAACTCCTGTCTAAGTGAGTGACACAAATGATGTAAGAGGGCTCTTTATTATAAGAGGTCTCCTAAGTGTTGTGGTGAAGGGAGTGCTAGACTTGTGGGCAGGAAGGCCTTAATTGGAATTGACTTTGAGACACATTTCAGCATTGGGATCCTGTGCAAGTAACTGAATCTTTTTTTTTTTTTTTTAATGAGGCAATTGGGGTTAAGTGACTTGCCCAGGGTCACACAGCTAGTAAGTGAAGCCAGATTTAAACTCAGGTCCTCCTGAATCCAGGTCCTGTGCTCTACTGCGCTTAGAACACATGGCCCCAAAAGTTCAGAGGGGAGAGAGGGATAGTGGGCCACGTTGCTGCTCCTTCAGATTCCCAAGGCCAAGAGAGAGAGTCCAGGAGTGTAAACTCCTTGAGGTCAGGAGGAGAGGTGGCCCTTACACAGTGCTTCAAGCTAAAATCTTTTGGTTCATTGGACTTGAGGGTGGTCTGGAGCTGTATGTGCTGATATCAGAGCCCAGAGGACAGACCCTCTGGGGGGGGGGGGGGCAGGCTTTTCAGGTAGGTGTGGATTTATCTTCTGTTGTCTGTATTCACAGTCCAGGGTGCAACTACATTACCTTTGAAATTCTCCTGACTCTGGGATTAAGAAAGGGCAGGCAGGGCTCTCTGGGTCCCCTGTAACCCCATTATTTTCTCACATCTTGTAGTTATGTCCTCATAAACTCCTTTTATAACACAAACATGGTGCTGATTCCTAAATGAAGAAGAGCCAAAACAGAAAGAAAATTGTAGACCAGATTCACCAATGAATATTAATGCAAAATTATAAAATAAAACATTTTTTTTTGTTTTTTTGGTTTTGGGGGGATTTTTTGGTGAGGCAGTTGGGGTTAAGTGACTTGCCCAGGGTCACACAGCTAGTAAGTGTTAGGTGTCTGAGACCAGATTTGAACTCAGGTACTCCTGAATGCTAACTTTCCTACTCAACAAGCTTAACCAAAGGTTTAACTTCCTGACTTCCAGTTGTGGTTAGTCTAGCCACCAATCAGCTTGAAGATCAAATACTTAAAATAGTACTTCCTGAGGTATAAGGGAACAATGAGAGCTGGAGAGAAGTTGGAAAGCCAAGCTTAACCAATATGGTGGAAAGTCTGGATAGCTGAGAAAAAAGTCAGAGAAATATAGGCCAGGGAGGACACATCCAAGATGGCAAAGATGTAATCCAGTATCTGGTTTCATGTGTTATGAGCCTGTTACTCAGTAATAGTGTTATTTTAAAACAATATATAGAATTGCAAGTGACTGTGCTAGTATTTCATGGTTTCTTTCTCCCTTTTCCATATTTGTTGTATTTGTACCACTTGGATTATGATAAATATTGGGAGGAGTTATGTTGTCTAAATACCCCTGAATCCTGAGGCTTGGGGTCTTTGAGTCCTAGAACTGAGACCAGCTCTATTGTAAGAAAGTAACCCTCTCTCAATAAACCTATTTTCTTTTCCCTTTCTTTGTCTAACACAGCAACTTTGACATTTTCACTACAGTGGTTTGGCCCTTTCAACATGTTTTTTTCTTTCACAACATGAACAATGTGGAAATGTTATACATCATTCCACATGTATAAGCTATATTAGATTGCTTGCCATTTTGAGAAGGGGGAAGGAAAAGGAGGGATGGAAAGAAAAATTGAAACTCAATTGTAGGGGAAATAAATTTTAAAAGCTACCTTTACATGTAATTGGGGGGAAAAACTTATTCTTTCCAAAATAAAATGAACCATCTTGCAGGTATTTCCAAAGATTCATTCTGCCAATTTTAAATTTTAAGTTCTTCATTTTCACTGGGGAAGTAGAATGTGAATAAGGTTACATTATGCCACATGACAAAAGAACATATTTTAAGTGTATGTATCTTTCTGTTAATACATAATTGTATTCCTCAGGTGGAGACACTAGGTTGATTGTGAAGAAGATGGCTACTAATGTGAACATTTCTGGGGAAGAATTTGAGCAGCATAGATCTGAGAGTGATGGTGCAAAGGCCTTTGGTTGGAACTCAGATGTTATTAGGCATCAGAACATTCAAAATGAAAAAAAGTTTTATAAATGTAATCAGTGTGGAAACACATTCACAGAGAGTTTGAATCTTGCTAAGCATCAGAAAATCCACACTGGAGAGAAACGTTATGAATGTGATCAGTGTGGAAAGGCTTTCAAAGTGAGCTCTAGTCTTGTTGTACATCAGAGAATCCACACTGGAGAGAAACCTTATGAATGTCATCAGTGTGGAAAGACTTTCAGAGAGAATTCCAGTCTTGCTAAGCATCAGAGAATCCACACTGGAGAGAAACCTTATAAATGTAATCAGTGTGGAAAGGCTTTCACACAGAGCTGCAATCTTGCTGTACATCAGAGAATCCACACTGGAGAGAAACCTTATGAATGTGATCATTGTGGAAAGGCATTCACAGGGAGCTCTAGTCTTGCTGCACATCGGAGAATGCACACTGGAGAGAAATGTTATGCATGTAATCAGTGTGGAAAGACTTTCACAGGGGAATCCCATCTTGTTGTACATCAGAGAATCCACACTGGAGAGAAACCTTATGAATGTAGTAAGTGTGGAAAAGCTTTCAAAGCGAACTCCCATCTTGTTGCACATCAGAGAATCCACACTGGAGAGAAACCTTATGAATGTCATCACTGTGGAAAAGCTTTCAAAGTGAGCTCCCATCTTGTTGTTCATCAGAGGATGCACACTGGAGAGAAACCTTATGAATGTCTTCAGTGTGGAAAGGCTTTCAGAGAGAGGTCCAACCTTGCTGCACATCAGAGAATCCACACTGGAGAGAAACCTTATCAATGCAATCAGTGTGGAAAGACTTTCAGAGAGCGTTCCAGTCTTACTGTGCATCAGAGAATCCACACTGGAGAGAAACCTTGTAAATGTAATCAGTGTGGAAAGGCTTTCACAGAGAGTTCCAGTCTTGCTCAGCATCAGAGAATCCACACTGGAGAGAAACCTTATAAATGCAGTCACTGTGGAAAGGCTTTCACAGGCAGTTCCAGTCTTGCTGCACATCGGAGAGTCCACACTGGAGAGAAACCTTATAAATGCAATCAATGTGGAAAGGCTTTCACAGGCAGTTCCAGTCTTGCTAGTCATCAGAGAACCCATACTGGAGAGAAACCTTATAAATGTTATCAGTGTGAGAAGGCTTTCAGAATGAGCTCCCATCTTGTTGCACATCAGAGAATCCACACTGGAGAGAAACCTTATGAGTGCAATCAGTGTGGAAAGGCTTTCAAAATAAACTCCCATCTTGCTACCCATCAGAGAATCCATACTGGAGAGAAACCTTATGAATGCAATCAATGTGGAAAGGCTTTCACAAACAGTTCCAGTCTTGCTGCACATCGGAGAGTCCACACTGGAGAGAAACCTTACAAATGTAATCAGTGTGGCAAGGCTTTCACACAGAGCTCCAGTCGTGCTAAACATCAGAGAATCCATACTGGAGAGAGAAACCTTATGGATGTAATAAGCGTGGAAAGACTTTCATAGGGGAATCCCATCTTGTTGTACATCAGAGAATCCATACTGGAGAATAACCTTATGAATAATAAGTGTGGAAAGGCTTTCACACAGAGCTCAGAAAGAGATTATATTAGATGCTTTAATTTCTCACAAAGGCATGAGGATAATTAGGCAGATGATGCAAAAAGTGATGAAATGAAGATTTTAAAAAATATATTTTCTTAATATCACAATTGTCTTCTCAATTTATTCCCCACAGGGGCAAATGTAGTTATATTTAGTTTTAGAAAATGTTTCAATTTTTGTTTTTATATGTTTCATGCATAACAACTGGACAATAATTGTAAAATCTCTAAAAGATTCTGAATTTCCTTAGTCATTTGATTTGATTTTTAGCAAAGCTATTTAAATTTGTGTTAAGCTCAATTTTGTAGGAAATTTTCCTGGCCAATTACCAGTATCTGAAACACCTGAGGGACTTTACCCCCCCCCCCCAGCAGATCATCCCCCACTATTGCTGTTATTTTGTATACAGTACATTTCACTCTGCTTCACTTTATGTAGGTCTTTCCAGGTTTTTCTGATAGTATCCTGTTCCTCATAACCTGTATATAGTACCTTAAGCTTGACACAGAATTTTCTTCATAAAAGCCCAGCAAAGTAGGTACCGTACGTTTTTACCATTATGATCAATCATCATAACTATTTCCCTCCATCCCACTCCCTTCCCATGACATTTACTCTATCTTCTTTTTACCTATTCCTCCTCAGAGGTGTTTTACTTCTGACTATCCTTGCTCTGCACTCCATTTTTTCACCCTTCCTTCCTTATCCTCTTCCCCTTCTACTTTCCTGCAGGGTTAAATAGATTACTCTTCCCAATTGGGTATGAAAGCTATTCCCTCCATGAGCCCACTCTGATGAGATCAGGGTCCCTGAGCTAATTCCGTGTTCTAAATTTTTCTTCCTCCCTCCCTCCTCAACCCTCCCTATGAGATCAAGCAATTCAATATGTCATACTTGTGCAGTAATGCAGAACATCTTCACCTTCCTTGAAAGCATTTTGCTTTTTACTGCTCTCTCCCCCAATCTGCCCTTTCCTCCTTCCCTTCTTCCCCCCTGCCCTTTTCTCCCTCCCTTCCCTCAGGGCAAATACATATTACTATACCTACTTGAGTATGTATGTTAGTCCTTCTTTGAGCCAATTCTGATGATATTAAGGTTCACTCCCTCCCCAACTCCTTCCCCCTCTTCTACTCCCCTCCATAAGCTTTTTTCTTGTTTCCTTCATGTGAACTACCTCTCCCCAGACCCTCTCTCCCCTTCTCCCTCCCCCAGTTTATTCCTCCTACACCTCAACCCTATTTTGATGATATCATCATGGATTAGTTAGGTGGCACAGTGGACAAAGCACCAGCCCTGGACCCAGGAGGCCCCAAGCCCAAATCCAGCCCCAGACATAAGACACCCCATCCTGTCTGCCTCACAAAGAACAAAACATAAATGCTTTATAGATATCATCCCTTCATATTCAGTTCAGACCTGTGTCTTCTGTGAATTCCTTACTAAGATAGTTCTTATGAGTTTGAAGTATTATCTTCCCATGTAGGAATGTAACCAGTTTGATCTTTTAATACCCCTCATGAAGTCTTTTTCCTGTTTACTTTTTTATGCTTCTCCAGGGTCTTGTATTTGAAAGTCAAATTTTCTATTCAGTTCAGGTCTTTTCATCACAAATGCTTGAAAGATGTCTTTCTCATTGAAATCCCATTTTTGCCTCTGAAAGATTATACTCAGTTTTGCTGGGTATGTGATTTTTGGCTGTAGTCCCAGTTCCTTTGCCTTCTGGAATATCATATTCCATGCCCTTCGGTCCCTTAGTGTAGAAGCTGCTAGATCTTGCTTTATCCTTATTGGAGCTCCACAGTATTTGAATTCCTTTTTTCTAGCTGCTTGCAATATTTTCTCCTTGACCTGGGAGTTCTGGAATTTGGCTATAATATTCCTGGAGATTTTCCTTTTGGGATCTCTTTCAGGAGGTGATCAGTGGATTCTTTCAATTTCTATTTTAGCTTCTGCTTCTAGAATATCAGGGAAATTTTCCCTCACAATCTCTTGGAGGATGCTGTCTAAGCTTTTATTTTGGTCATGGTTTTCAGGTAGTCCAGTGATTTTCAAATTATCTCTCCTAGGTTTATTTTCCAGGTCAGCTGTTTTTCCAAGGAGATATTTCACACTGCCCTCTATTTTTTCATTCAGTTGGATTTGCTTTACTGTGTCTTGGTTTCTCATAAAGTCACTAGCTTCCATTTGTTCAATCCTAATTCTTAGGCAGTCATTTTCATCAGACAGTTTTTTAAATCTCCTTTTCCATTTGGCTTTTCAAACTGTTGACTTTTTTCTCATGACTCTCCTGCATTACTCTCATTTCCCTTTCCATCCTTTCTTCCCTTTCTCTACATCTTCATTCTTTTTCTCCTACTTTCTCTTCAAAGTCCTTTTTTAAAGCTTCCTTGGCCTGAGACCAGTTCATATTTTTCTTGGAAGCTTTGGATGTTGGAGCTTTGACCCTGTTATTATCTTCTTCTTCTTCTGAGGTTGTATTGTGGTCTACCTTACCCCCAAAGAAGTTTTCAATGGTCTCCTGCTTTCTCTGCCTGCTCATCCTGGCTTACTATTTCTTGGCTTTAACTCCTTAAAGTGTGGTGCTGCTTCCGGAACACGCTGTTCAAGCTACAGCATGGCCCAGGGGATGGTTGGGCTTCTTCTCAGTCTGCCTGGCCTCGCTTTCATTTGACTTTAAACTCTCCAATGGGGGTGGGGGGGTGGGGAGTGCTGCTTCTTGACTCTGCTCCTGTTCCCAGCTTCAGATTGTCCCAGGTGTTTTTGTTTTGTGGTTGAGCTGCCCCTTTTCCAGCAGTTTTTGTCAAATAGTGAGTTCTTATACCAGCAGCTAGAGTCTTTGGGTTTATCAAACAGTAGATTACTATAGTCATTTACTACTGTGTCTCTTGTGCCTAACCTATTCCATTGGTCCACCACTCTATTTTTTTTGAGAGGCAATGGGGTTAAGTGACTTGCCAAGGGTCACACAGCTTGTAAGTGTCAAGAGTCTGAACCCCGATTTGAACTCAGGTCCTCCTGAATCCAGGGCTGGTGCTTTATCCTCTAGGCCACCTACCTACCCAACACCACTATATTTCTTAGACAGTAACAAATAGTTTTGATGACTGCCAATTTATTGTATATTTTCAGATTTTGTATGATTAGCCCAACTTCCTGTGCATTTTTTCATTAGTTCCATTGAGATTCTTGACCTTTTGTTCTTCCAGATTAATTTTGTTATTATTTTTTCTAGCTCTATGTGAGATTTAAAATTGGATATAGGAGCATTAAACTCCCCTTTAACCTTTCCCTTATATATCTCCCAGACCAGTAAGAGAAAGAAACCTCTGAGCTTTCATTAGAGATGGATTGCTTAGCTTTTATTGTTTGGGAATTAATTAGCCAACAAACAAGGTGATGCTGATTAGGGAAATAGGAAAGTAGAAATACAGATAAATAGTCTTAGATCTAAGCTTAGTCTATATTCCTTATAAAACTTACCAAATCCCAAAGCTACCTCTGAGGCTGAGAACCAGCGTCAAGGACGTGTTGCTACCGAGGACCAGGGCCGATCACCAGAACACGCCGTCAAACCTGAGTCAGCTTGTGTGCTGAGAGAGAGACAGAGACCACTTCGGTTCTCTCCTCGTTTTTAAGCTTGCACCCCGGAAGTGGAGTGCCTGGTCACGCTCTCCTGAGCAACAGCAGGGGCACAGCTATTCTTCAGGGTCTCCTCCCTGAAAGGGCGGTCCTTCAAAAACTGGCAGTCCTTCAGTTATTGTTAGCCAACTCTTAAATTTTAGTTAAAAACTTTAATTTTTTGCCACATCTATCAAATAATTTTTAGGTAGTCTAATTGGTATGGCAATGAATAAGTAGATTAATTTAGGTGGAATTTTCCTATTTATTATATTAGCTCGACCCACTCATGAGCAATTGATATTTTTCCAATTGTTTAGATATGATTTTATTTGTGTGAAAAGTGTTTTGTAATTGTGTTCATAGAGTTCCTGGGTTTGTCTTGGCAGGTAGACTTACAAATATTTTATATTGCTTACAGTTACTTCATGGTTTTTCTTTTTGGTGGGGCAATGAGGGTTAAGTGACTTGCCCAAGGTCACATAGCTAGTAAGTGTCAAGTGTCTGAGGCCAGATTTGAACTCAGGTCCTCCTGAATCCAGGGCCTGGTGCTTTTTCCAGTACGCCATCTAGCTGCCCCATTTACAGTTACTTTAAATGGAATTTCTCTTTCTTTCTCTTGCTGCTGAGCTTTGTTGGTCATGTTGGCTGATGATTTATGTGGATTTATTTTATATCCTGCAAGTTTGCGAAAGGTGTTAATTGCTTCAAGTAGTTTTTTTTTTTAATTCTTTTTTTTTTTTTTTTTTGGTGAGGCAAATGGGGTTAAGTGACTTGCCTGGGGTCACACAGCCAGTAAGTATTAAGTGTCTGAGGTCGGATTTGAACTCAGGTTCTCCTGAATCTAGGGCCGTTGCGCTATCTACTGCGCCACCTAGCTGCCCCCTTCAAGTAGTTTTTGAGTTGATTCTCTAGGATTCTGTAAGTCTACCATCATGTCATGGGCAAAGATTGATAGTTTTGTTTCCTCCTTGCCTATTCTAATTCCTTTAATTCCTTTTTCTTCTCTTATGGCTAAAGCTAACATTTATAGTACAATGTTAAATAATAAAGGTGATAATGAACATCCCCTTTCACCCCTATTCTTATTGGTAATACCTCTCACTTATCACCATTACATATAATATTTGCTGATGGTTTTAGGTGGATACTGCTTATCCTTTTTGTTTTGTGAGGCAATTGGGCTCAAGTGACTTGCCCAGGGTCACACAGCTAGTAAGTGTCAAGTGTCTGCGGTCAAATTTGAACTTAGGTCCTCCTGATTCCAGGGCTGGTGCTCTATCCACTGTGCCACCTAGCTGCCCCTCTGCTTATCCTTTCAAGGAAAGCTCCATCTATTGCTATGATCTCTAGTGTTTTTCATAGGAATAAGTGCTGTACTTTGTCAGAAAACTTTTCTGCATCTACTGAGATAATCATATGATTTGGGTTAGTTTTGTTATTGATGTGATTGATTACATTAATAGGTTTCCTAATGTTGAACCAGCCCTGCATTCCTGGTAGAAATTCCACCTGTTCATACTGTATTATCCTGGTGATAAAATGCTCTCATCTCTGCTAATGTTTTATTTAAGAGTTTTGTATCGATATTCATCAGGGAAATTGGTCTATACTTTTCTTTGTTTTGGCTCTTCCTGGTATAGGTATCAACACCATAATTCTGTCATAAAAGGAACTCCATCTATTTTTCCAAAAAATTTATATAATATTGGATTTAGTTGTTCTTTAAAAGTTTGGTAGAATTCCCTTGTACACCCCTCTGGCCCTGGAGATTTTTTCTTAGGGAGTTGATTGATGGCTTGGTCAATTTCTTTTTCTAAATTGGAGCTATTCAGGTCTTTTATTTCCTCTTCTGTTAATCCGGGCAATTTAGATTTTTGTAAATTTTCATCCATTTCATTTAGAGTGTCAAATTTATTGGCATACAGTTGGGCAAAATAGCTTCTAATTATTGTTTAATTTCCAGCTGCTGCAGCACATTTAGAGATGAATACCAGCAGATGTTTAAGGCTTCCCTGACTTTTTTTTTCCCTCTTGAAGGAGAGAGCAAGGACATAAGTCCCAAATTGGTGGTGACTGACCACTTCCTTGACAAAGTACACACAGGCTTATCTAACAAGCAGACAGCTTCCATGGTTGCTAAAATATCTTAGGAGAAGTATCCCTCAATATTTTAAACAGTATTTTTTAAAAATAATTTTTAAAGTATTTAAACCTCTTTCCATTAGACCAAAGCAGAGTCCCTGAAATTCTGACATATGAAAAAATGTTAGCCTTGGTTAGCATTAAGAAGGCTAGAACAACACTTTAATCCAGGGACCCACAAGCTCAATGTTTCACCCACATCCTGCTGAACACATGACAAGCAGGTTGTAACCTGTAACAATCAGATACACTGAGAAGAGAACAACGGCAGAAGACCAAACACAGCTTTCCTGGTAAATGCATACACCTTCACCCAGAATCACACCCCTGGCTTTATACCCAACGTCCTGGTGTTCAGGCAGCAGCCACACATACTTGGTGATGTCTAAGTCTCTAAAGAGGCAGAGAACAGCTGAAGGATGCTTACCCCCATCCCAACTGCAACCCATAAAACTCTAAATGAAACAATGCTAGGATGCCCAAATCGGCTGTCATGACTTGGAATGTGTGAGGGCCTAAAATTCTCGTACATATGCTGAGAAACCAAAATAATAAATGCATCCTTTACTGAACACAACACAATAAAATTATAATCAAGAAATGACAATGAAAATATTCACATATGGATAAACACTAAACAATTTAAACTTTTAAAAGAGGGTGTCAAAATAGAAATTAAATACACAATGGATAAATTAATCAAAAAATGATAATAATGTGATAAAAGTTCTAAATTTGTCAGAAAACCCCACATAGTCCTAAGAAACAAATATGAATATCTAAATACCTTCATCAATAATACAGAGAATAAACATATCAATGAGTTGGTCATGATACTAAAAAAAAAACCTAGAAAATTAATAAGTGACAAAAGCAATTTGAACAAAACTAGAAATTCTGAAAATCATAAAAGAAATAAAAGAAAAATGAACTATTAAAAATTAACAACTGGTGCCAAGACCTTGGTTTTATCTCCTTGTAGGGGCTTAGGGAGGGAGGGGTTGTTGGCACTCTACAGGGGATCCCATGGACTTCTTCTCACCTTTCACTATAGGGGGTCACTATGCTGTGTCCAGAGACTTCCATTGGTGCCAAGGTGGTAGCTGCAAATGTAATTGCCAGTGTTTGGGGGTCACATGACTCAAGAAGGAAAAGGCCCCATCTCTAGTGGTATCCATGCTGGACAGGATTTTCTCATCTTCTTCCTTGTAGAGAACAAACCTGGTGTGTCTTGAGGGCCTCCAGCACAGGACGGTCACATCAGACCCTGAGGTCACCTCTCGACCATGCCAGGCTGAGAGAGAAGGCTTGGGAAGTGCATCTGGAACCCAAATAGAGACCAGAGAATGTAAAGTCCTATCCACAGTTGGGATGGCTGGCGATGAAGAGATTGGAGATCCCTGAAGAACTCCCTGACCCCTGGTTCCTGCTTCTATTGGCTCTTTGGTCATTCCTTGCCCCCAATCTCCTTCCTTGGAGAGGGCTGGAAGCTAAGCCACAGATAGTCCTTGGGTCTGTCTAGGAACACAGAGGCTGGCTGTTCCCCTTCCCATCCTTGTCTCTAGAACTTGGAATAATACTTAAGCTGGCCTATTCTTTCACTTTGTCTTTGTCCTTCCATAGGGACCCCCAGCCCTTGTCTCAACCTCTACCTCATGATGCTCAAAAGATCCCTCCACAATTTGCCTTTTCAGTCTTCCTAGATTGCCTCTGGACCGCTCATTCTGCTTTGGCCTCGAGTGGGATGGGAAGTACACCCACTGACCCCTGTAATAGAGACTCGAGGAGAAAGGAGGCCAAAGCACTGATTTTATTTCTTTCGAAAGAAAGGTGTACCATACTCACTGGGACAACCAGGAGGTGTGACACACCGGGATCAGGAAACCAAGCAGTTTTTATACTCTTTACAGATATCTAATTTGAACAAAATGTGGTAATTGGGTTAATACTATATGTTCGGCAATAAATCTTTCTCCTGGGATGTTCAGCGATAAGACTCTCTCCTGGGTCAGAGTGCCCCATCCTCAGGGGTTCAGCCGTAGGTTATTTTGCAAAATTTCCTGTTTCAGCAACAATCTATCATATCTACATAATATCTCGGTGCAGGCCCTATGAAGCAATTTTTAAGTTGATATGCCTATATTTAGAAAGGGGATAGTAGCTTCCCGTTATTGCCTCTCTCTAGAGAAAAAAAAAACAGAGAGAGAGAAATAGGGGGCTCAATCGGGCTTTAAGACTTTGAGATCAGATCACTAGGCCAAAGGGGGGGGCACTTTCCACCTCAGTGGAGGGTCATATCCCTATGTTCCTCTCAGTCAGAATATGAAGGAAGAGCCTTTGGAGCAGACACAGGCGTCCTGCTCTGCCCACCTTTCTTTCTCCTTCTTAGGTATTCTCCTTGTCCTTCAGCATCAGCAGGGAAGGACCTTGGGACAGGCTTGACCCCGGTGTCTCACCAATGGAGAGCCCATGCTGGGTCCTCAGCTCTGTCCTGGGCTGCCCAGCCTCAACTGTGGGAGGGAAAAACTGACCCTGAAAATGTGCCTCTCTCCAGGCATCCCCAGCCCTGTGGCCCAGTCCAGATTTAAGTGTCAGCTGTGACTGGGGCTCACAGGGGGTCGGCCAGAGAAGGGAAGGGGTCTTTTCATAGCAGAGAAAGCAGGGGAGGTCTGGGACGGAAAAGTAACCCCTGTGGGGAGTGGGGTGCCTGAGACCCTAATGAAAGGCCCTATTTGGACTCTTCTCAGAGCCCCAAGGACAGAGAATGAGTCTAGTTTCAAGCCCCGAAACTTCAGTGCCCAGCTTCCCAGCAGGGGGCCGCCTGGCCTGTGAGGCTCCTGGGCCTCAGGCCTGAGCAGGGCCTGGGCTTTGTGGGAGCAGAGCTAAGCTAGGGGTTCCCCATGAGGCGCCCCAGGTGTTTCCCCCATGAGTGGTTAAGTATGTTCACACAGTCCTGCTTAGTGAAGAATGCAGGTCAGGAACCGGGTATCGTTAGGGCCTCATGCTCCCCACTCCCCACAGCGGTCACTTTTCCATCCCAGTCCCCCCCCCCCCCTTCTCTGCTATGAAATGACCTCTTTCCTTCTGCCGCCGTCCCCCGTGAGCCCCACAGTCCCAGCGCGGACTCACATCCGGACTGGGACGCGGGGGCCCGGGATGCCCGGACAGAGGCACGTTTTCAGGGTCAGTGTGGCCGCGGCATCGTGGACGCCGCTGATCTGCTTTTCTGTCTATTTCACAAGAGCCCGATGACGTCAGGGCGGATCCAGGCCGTGGTCTTGGCGTAAGAACAGCTGCGGGACTGACGTCAATGATTTTTGTTTTGTACTTTCCACCTCCTCTGAGTTTCAGGATTGCCACTGGGGTGTTTCATTGTGGATTGTGCGTGGTTGTGGTTGTGGTTGTGGTTGTTTTTTCGGGGGGTGGAGGGGTGTCTCTGCAGCCCCAGCGAACCAAACCTGGCCCTGCTTCAGCCACCTGGCCCCAGTCTACAGGCGAGTCAGCAAGAGTCCTGGAAGATCAGAGGTCACGAGGTCCCGAGGTTGTCAGGGGGAGAGGAGGAAGTGAAGTGTGGTGCGTGGCTTTCTGGGAAATGGAGTCCCCGCTGCCGCGCATGCCCAGGAGGCCATGGGGGCGGGGCTGTTGAAAGGCTCCTGGCTCTCAGTCTTCTTCCCCAGCTTGGTGCTCAGCCCCCCGAGCTGCGTCCTCTCCTTCCTGCTCCCCTGAGACTCCGGTTCAGGGTCAGTAACGCCCCTTCCCCCGGGGCCCTCAGGGGTCCGACTGTCCAGCCGAAGGGGACGCGGGGAGGGTTTCCAGCAGAGACACCGGGCTGGGGGGGAGGGGTCCTCCTCTTTCCGGAATTGTCCATTTCCCGGAGGGTCCGAGGGCACGACCCCCAAGGCCCGGGAGCCCCCGGCCCGGCCCCAGCGGGGTCTGCGGCGGCTCAGGCTGGGGGTGACGTCACAGGGAGGCGTGCGTGGGGGCCGAAGCTGGGACCCCGGGCAGGTGTGTGGCATGTAGGTGTAGGGCGGGGCCCCGCAGGTGAGGAGGCCGGACCCCCCCCCCCAGCCCCTTCCGGGGGGCTTCCCCCAATGGAGCCTGAGACGGGGAATCCCAGTCGATTTTCCCATGTGCCACCTCCCCCTCGCGTGTCCAGAGTCCACGCGGTGACCCCCAGGGTCCTGTACCAGGGGTGGAAACCCGGGAGCCTCATGGTTGTGTTAATGACGTGTCCACAGGCAGAGAAGGCTTTCGGCAGAATACAGCGCTCATTGCTGTGGAAACCCCCCCAAAGCTCAGGTGTGAATGGCCATTTCCTTAAAATGATAAAGAAAAGGAAAAAAAGAGCCTCCCCCTCAAACCCTCAGCCGGCATTGTTTGTGATGAGGCCCAGCTGGAAAACTTCCTAGTAAGATCAGGAATGAAGCAAGGATGCCCACTGCCACCAACATCATCCAGCGTTTTATTGGAAATGCCAGCATGGGCAGCTAGGTGGCGCAGTGGATAGAGCACCGGCCCTGGATTCAGGAGTTCCTGAGTTTAAATACGGCCTCAGACACTTGACACTTAATAGGTGTGTGACCCTGGGCAAGTCACTTAACCCCTATTGCCTCACCAAAAAAAAAAAAGAAAAAGAAATGCCAGCACCAGCCATGAGAAGAAAAAGAAGCCAAAAGAATCAGAATGGCCAATGAGGCAATAAAACTGTTTGTTTGGGCAGATGATATTGATGCTGTTCTTGGGAAATCTTAAGAATTTAACTAAAAAGTTAGTAGAAACAACAATTTTAGCAAAGTAGCAGGAAGTAAAAGCATTTCTACATATAATTTTTAAAAACTGTAGACCACATATAAAATATTTGGGATTATATCTACTGTGATGTCTCAAATTCTAACTGTGATGTCTAAAATCTAATGTGTGGCTGCCTGAGCTGACCCCAATGTGGGGGAGAAACTAGCTATGATTTACTGATAAATTCAGCAAGAGTTTATGCTTTTAAGTGTTTATTAAAGTGTATTAGAAGTTAGTGAAGAGAGAGAGGGTGAGAACAGATCTCATATAGAATGGAAAACCCCAGCTTAGATCTGTGTGGGATTGACAGAGAGAAAACCTCACCTTTTCTCTGTCCACCACCAAACCAAAGTCCCAGAGAAAAAGAGGCCCATCCTGCAAACCAGCCTCACCTTCCTACTTCCTGTCTCCCTCCCTGAAAGGGCAGGTCCTTCAAGATGATTGGTTGAGGGTGGTCTCCTGTTGATGTTGTTCACAGCTTCTGAGAACAACACCCCACTCAGGGCCAGCCAGGTGTGGTCTCGATTTAATCACCTTTTAGTAGGCTTTTAGTCAGTCTTTCAGTCTCACTCAATTCAATCAATTCCAAACCAATCTTCAGGTGGGGCCCCTGGGCGTCTGCCAAATCCCATTATTTTGTCACACTACAAAAGATAAACTCAGGAACTATATGAGTACATAGTTATAAAACTGTTTTATAAAAATAAAGTCAGATTTCAATAGTTCAGGAAATCCACTGTCCAATTCAGGACTATCCATTGTTTATGGATAGAGTCAATATCATAAAAATGACAATTTTACCTAATCTATCCAATACCATCTCAACTAAATTGCCAAAATATATTTTATTGAATTTAGAAAAAACAATTCATTAGGAAGAACAAAAGATCAAGAATATCAAAGGAACTAATGAAAAAATGTAAAGGAAGAAGGGTAAGCAGTACCAGATCTTCAGCTATATTCTAAGGCAGTGATGAACAAAACTATCTGGTACTGGCTAAGAGCAGAAAAGTGGATCAGCACAACAGTAGATATACAGCACACAGGAGCACATGATTATAGTAACCTTGTGTTTGACAAATGTAAAGATTTAAGCTTTTGGGGTAAGAATCCATTTTTGGTAAAAATTGTTGTGATATGAAGAGAGCAGTCTGGCAGAAATTGGGTATAGCCCCATGTCTTACACCATTTGCTAAGCTAAGATCAAAATGGATACATGTCTAGATATATAGAGAGATATCACAAGACAATTACAAAAACATGGAACATATGGCCTGTCAGACTTGTGGATAGGAGAAGAGTTTATTAATAAAGCAAAGGTAGAGACCATTGTGAAGTGTCAGGGAGACAACAGAGAACCCAGCCCTCCTCTCCCCATCCTCAACAAAGGAGGAGCCATCACTAAACCGGATTAGGTCTGGGTTGGGTAGGGGAGTGTCCCACAGGTCTGGTTGGCTGGAGACTGGTCAATGAAGTCTAGGCAGTCATGAGGGATGCGACCTTCAGGATGTGGGAGAAGGGTAGCAGGATTCAGTGTCCTGCACATTTGTAAAGTGAGCTCTGGGGTGTCTAACAGAAGAGCCTGATATTTAGTGATATGGCCAATGGTGAGCCATCGTCGGTGTCCCTTATCTTCCAGAATACTTATATCACATCTAACTAACCCCTGTCAGGTGTCGAATATATGTGTGTCATGGGGAAAATGGGGTAGGGGTTTGGGGTCCTTAGGAATTCCTCTTTGAAGAATTACACCCTCTTGCGCACAAAAGCAGTTAGAATAAGGTGGTGGTTTATTTCAGGGCTGAGGAAGGGAAGGGAAGGGAAAGCATGAAAAATCCTTGGACTTCTCATGGGGAGAAAGGCATGGCACAAAGCATGTGGCTGTGAGATACCAATCTCCTTGAGCAGGAGACTGGCAGGTACGTTTATAGAGGACTGATGGGGGTGACCATCTGCCTGTGGAAAGTTCCTTTAGTGAGGGAGGACCATCCCCCACTGGTGGTGGCTGGAGGAGTTGGGTGAGGGATGGCTGTATATCTCTCAAGCCATCTCCTCTGGACACAAAGGAAACAGCCACACTTAATCTTATTGCCCCAGGGTTGAGGGAGACTAGAAGGAAGGGTGGGGGTCATGGTGGTTCTACTTATCTCTCCAGGCATGTCTGTCCTTTGGTTTAGTTTCTCAAGGAGAAGATTCTTTGATGTGCCCCAGAGAACTTCTGGAGTATGCTAGGCCTATAACATGTGTATTCCTGTGATCTGGAAATCAGGTCAGAAATAAACTCTTGCATGTTCTGAGTTGGAGTCAGTAAATGTTCTTGGCTTTCCCGACTGGCTGTAAATCTGACCCAAGCTGGAAGATCCTGGCTGTTCTTAATGCCCCTGTGACCCTGGGCAGGTCATTGACTGCTCTGAGCCTTGTTTCCTCCAAGGTGACAGGAGGGCACTAGAAAAGTGGCCTCCAGCCTTGGACACCATCTCTGGCCCTACTCAGTTCCCTGCTTCCCTGCTACTGTCTGCCACTGGGCAGCCAACCTTCCCCTCCCCACCAGCCCATCCTGAACTGGGAGAATCCTTCAGACACATTTAGGGGCCCGGAAGGAAGCCCAATTCGAACCACCAACTTTCTGCCTTGCTCCACTTTTCCAGGCTCAGTAGAATCCTCTGGTGTCTTTGCTCTCCACCCTGTACTCTTCCCTTCTCTCAGGGACTTTTTCTGGCCTCTTAGTCATTGTCTCTCCTGAGAACTGCAAAATTTACTGAGAACTGATTCCTCACCCAGTCCCCTCTTTCCCAGGCAAATGGAATTGCCTGGGGCTGACTGTCTTTGTCATTTCCAGACTCCTGATGGACTTATGGACTTTCCCCCAAGCAACTTATCCCCTCCCTATGTTCCCCACCTGACTCCCTGGACTTTATGTTATTATGTTAAGAGGGTCCACCTACATTAAGTAGTTTCTATTCAGAGTCAGTAATGCCTATACTTAACTTAGGAACAGTTCTATTATTTCTTTTGTCCAAGGTTGGTTTACATTAATTAGCTATATGTCACTCTGGAGCAATCTTGGTTCCCTTTTGTTCTGTTACCCCATTAAAAACCCTGTCCTCTGTTCCCTTCTCTGGGTATTCCTAGCTTCTGAGCTTTGAGATAGTTCCTCTGCCCCAATTAAAGACCTTATTTCTCCTATATCGATTGTTTCCTTAATTTCCAGGTTAACACTCCCCATAGTTAAATGAAAAAACCTGAAACCCCCCCTCTTCCCCTTGCCCCAGTACTGGCTCATTTTCTAAAATTGCTCCAAGAAGCCCCACTGGCCTTAGCCCAGGGCCTGGCACAGTGTACACTGTACCCCAGGAGCAGAACTCAACTTTCAAAGGCAACATAGAGGCTAAAATGTGAATAGGAAAGAGAGAAGAACCCTCTGCATAGAAAATTCCTATGGCCAGAGGGAGGCCCAAAATGTCATGGGGGAAAATGGGGTAGGGGGTTTGGGGTAGGTGTTGGGGTTCTTAGGAATTCCTCTTTAAAGGGTGTGAGGAGCTGTGAGGTCCAGAGGGTGGGAGGCGACACATAGGCACAATGCCATGAATCCTTGAGCCTAGATGAGACAGATTTATAAAACTGACCAGAGCAAAAATGAAAAGGGACTTGATCAGATCAGGAGTAAAAGTGTGACAAAACAGACTCAGAGCAGGACAACAGTGATAAAAGGGCTGCAGGTGAAGCCTTGAAAGGGAAGAGGAATTGGTCCTGAGACCAGAAAGCCTCTTGGAAGAGCTGGACAAGGAGCTGACAAACCCAATAAGAGGCAGGAGGGAAAGTGGGTAGAGATGCTGCCCAGGGGTTCAGTCAGCTTCCCCAGCATGGATCCTACTTGTCCTAGTCTGGTTTTCATCCATAACAAACAAGCAGCTAATTAATGTAAATGAACCTTGGACAAAAGAAATACTAGAACAGCTCCTAAGTTAAGTATAGGCATTACTGACTCTGAATAGAAGCTACTTAATGTAGGTGGACCCTTTTAACATAATAACATAAAGTCCAGGGGGAGTAAGGTGGGGAACATTGGGAGGGGATAAGTTGCTTGGGGAAAGGTCCATAAGTCCATCAAGAGTCTGGAAATGACAAAGACAGGCAGTGCCAGGCAATTCACCTGCCTGGGAAAGAGGGGTCTGGGTGGGGAATCAGTTCTCAGTCAGTTTTGTAGTTCTCAGTTATCAAAGCTAGGAATACCTAAAGATGGTAACCCAGGACAGGGTTTTTATGAAGTAACAGAACAGAGGGAGCTAAGAAACTGTCCTTAGGAAAAGTAAGTTTCTCACAGACAGAAACTATTTAATGTAAATGAACCTTTTTACATAATAACCTAAAGTCCAGGAAGTAAGGTTGGAAATCTTTGGGAGGGGATAGTTTGTTTAGGGGAGATCAATAAGCAATCAAGAGTCTGGAAATGACAAAGACAGTCAGCCCCAGGCAATTCACCTGCCTGGGAAAGAGGGGACTGGGGGTGGGGGAATCAGTTCTCAGTAAATTTTGTAGTTCTCAAAGGTCAGGAGTGGGGATGGGCCAAGAGGGTGAATGTTTTCAGTTTGGAGGGGAGTTAAGGAGGGGTGGGCAAGTCTGGAGCCCAGACTGCAGAGAAGCAAGGGGGGCTTCAGGAGAGTGGAATGGCTGGGAGAACCAGGAAGAAGATGGGTGTGGTGGGGGGAGAGCTGGCAGGGCAGGAGTTTCTGCTGAGGGGGGTTGGAGTCCCAGAGCAGGTAAGGGAGGGGGCAGAGGTGGTAGAGCAATGGGGGAGGAGAGGCCTCAGAACTGAGCAGCCAGGCAGGGGGTGACCTTGGGGGAATTCTCTTCCTGGGGTGAAGTTTGGAAGCCTGGGAGGTGGGAAGGGGAGGAGAGAGGTCATTCCAGGAAATGGGGGGCTGGGTGGGGCTTGACCCTTGGGAATAGGAGGCCTTACCCAGAGCAGCATGGCTGGAGGTAGAAGCCCTTAGATCTGAGCTCTCTCTTCCTTCATTTCAAGCTGAGGTCTCTTCTTCCCTCACAGGTGAGATCTCTCTGCCTTCCCTGGACCTGAGGTCTCTCTGTCTTCTGGGAGCCAGCTCTGCACAAGCAGGTACCAGGTAGGTCAGAACAAGGGCCCCTCTCCACATCCTGCTTCTGATGGTTGTCCTTTCCATGGGGCCTCATCTTCCCGCTCTGTTGTTGTTGTCTGTTCGTTGTTTGTCCTTCTCAGAAGAGGCTCCTGTTCTGCTTAGAGTCTCTCCCCTAAGGGCCGGACATTTTCAAGTGCTCTGAGACTTCAAGCTCTGTAATTCCAGGTAGGCCAGTGTCCACCCCAGGAGGAAAACACAAAGACAATGTCTCTCCCATTCTGAGACCCTTCTCCCTCCCCAGGCCAGTTTGCAGACAACCAGAGCTGGATCCAGAGAGGATGGCCCCAGGGACCCAGAGACCCTCATCCCAGGTGAGTGCAGCCCATCCCCAGACCTGACCAGCATCAGCTAAGGTGGGATCCAGCAGAGCCAAGGAAGCTTTATCCTGTTACATGTACATTGTCCTCTGCAGGGCTGTCAGCAGAGCAGACATTGTCCTCCTGGTTCTGCTCATTTCCTTCTGCCTCAGGCCACCCCAGTCTCCCCTGCTCTCTCTGAATCCCTCTCATTTGTCATTTCTTAGGTCGCATCAATGAGTATTTAGACAGTGGCTCCTCTGTGCCAAGCACTGTGCCAACCTACTGGGGATGCAAAGGAAGGTTTAAACCATTGGGAGATAACAGGGCTGCAGCTGGGTCCACACAAGGTCTCTACAGTATGAATGGGAGGCCCCCTCAGAGGGAAGGCCCAAGCAGTGTCAGGGACCAGGAAAAGCTCATTTTCAGAAGGTGAGCATTTTTCTGAGATGTGAAGGAAGCTAGTGTTGGGGGCCTTGTGATCTGGGTCTAGGGGCTAGCTCAGCCAAGGAATTGGAGGCTTGTCACAAATCTTGTGTTAAAATGGAAAATCATTCACTTCTTTGCACCTAAGTACCATTTCCCCCTCACCCCCCCCCCATTTTTTGAGCAGGGGATTCCCAGGGAATGCTTTATCCTTGTCAGTTATCATGGTGGGCTCAGCTAGACTTCAGGGACAGATGCCCACACCTGCCCCCAAGTGGGTGCTGACAAAAACCTGAGCATTTCTCAAGTCTGGATGTCGTATGACTATAAATCAAAGAGAATCTAGAAGTAGCCTGGCTGGCTATTCATACCTCAGACAGTGGGGCCACTCACTGAGACTTTGGATCCTTACAGGAGAAAGCAGAGTGTACACCCCACCTGGGGAATCCAAGAGCCACATGAGCAAGCCCACCTTTTTACCTGCCTAATGACTTTTGCTGGGTTTCCGCACCATAATGTTGGGAGACTTGTGACCTTAATCAGCAGGCAAGCTCACCCATGAATTGGAGGCTCAGCACAAATCTTGTCAAATGAAAGGTGATTTATTAGGAGAGAGGAACATATGACCAGGAGACAGAATCACTGCTGAAAACCTGTCTCCCTGGGTAAGAGAAGAGCTGGTCCTTTCTATGTTTACACACAAAAGCTGTGTGCAAAGCAGTTAGGAGGGGCAAGACCACTGGCAGGGAAACAACTGGTAAGGGGTGCCTGGGGAGGAATAACCACTGGAAAGGCACAGAGTTAGGTGATGGGGGTTTTGGTCAAGGATAGTCCAGGAGGCCCGTGTCCCCAGGTCAGAGAGAAGAGGACTGAGGTGCAAGAAGACTGGACAGGGTTATCTGGTCTCTGCTGTGTGCTGGGAGCCATATAAACATGATCTCCCATGATGCTGTTGGGACATTTGTCAGGGTCCTTCCTGGGGATGGCCAGAATAAGGGAGCACAAGTTTTAGCCAGACAGTAAACTCTGGTTTGTCTATTCTCTCTGGAGAGTGTCACCCTCCCTGAGTGGGTGATGGACATGTGTATCTCAGAGTTCCACAGATGATGGAGAGACAGTCTCCCCTCCTGAGTTATATGACCTAACCTTTGGGTAGCATGGGTTAGGTCTTGTTACCAGAGACAGGCTTACAAAGAGGTTTTAGATAAGATTGTGTTGGGGCTCAGAGAGAGGGAAAGGTAATTTTTTATCATAAAAGTATTTTATTATTTTCCAGTGACATGTAGCAATAGTGTTCAACATTTCTGGTGGGGGGGGAGGCAGGGCAATGAGGGCTAAGTGACTTGCCCAGGGTCACACAGTGCCACGTGTCTGATGGTAGATTCAAACTCAGGTCCTTCCAAATCCAGGGGCAGTGCTTAATCCACTGTGCCACCTAGCTGCCATGCAACATTTGTTTTTATAAGATTTGTAATTTTTCTCCATTGTTCCCCGCCCCCAAGACAGCAAGCAGTCTGATATAGGTTATATATGCACTATCACATTAAAATATATCTGCTTATGTAGTAAAAGAAGAATCAAAACAAAAGGGAAAAACCTCAAAAAGGAAAAAAGAAAGACAAAAACAGTACAAAGACTATGGTTCCATCTGCAACTAGACTCCAAAGTTCTTTATTCTGGATGTGAAGAGCATTTGCCATCATGAGTCCTTTGCAGTTATCTGGGACCATTGTGTTGCTGAGAAAAGTTAAATCTATCACAAATTATCATCACACAGTGTTCTTGATCCTGTGTATACAGTGTTCTCCTGGTTCTGCTCATTTCAGAGTCAGTTCATGTAAGCCTTTCTAGGTTTTTCTGAAATCTATCTGCTCGTTATTTTATTTTATTTTATTTTTTTGCGGGGCAATGAGGGTTAAGTGACTTGCCTAGGGTCACACAGCTAGTAAGTGTCAAGTGTCTGAGGCCGGATTTGAACTCAGGTCCTCCTGAATTCAGGTCTGCTGCTTTATGCACTGCACCACCTAGCTGCCCCAGCTGTAAATATTTTTGTACATGTGGGTCCTTTGCCCTTTTTTATGATCTCTTTGAGATAAAGACCTAATAGTGGAGAAAAGTTACATTTTGAGCAAAAGTAAAAACTGAATTGAGACTTAGACTTGAAAGTTTAGATACAAAGATATTTAGCATTGGTACTCAAAACCAGTCTAAAGAAGATAGGAGCAGCTTGAGTAGTCAGGGAGTTAATCCCCATTTGCTAAGCCCTTTGTACTTCCTTGGACAGAATAACAGGACAGGAAGTGAGTCCTGTGTGTTCTCCTTAAGTGACTGGGGAAGAGAGGTCCTGAAGGGGACATTCATTCAGTTCCTAGTTTAAGAACAACCAGTCTAGCATCAAATGGAGTTAATGATGTTTTCCCAAAAGTTCATTTTAAAGACCATGAGCCACTTGATACATCAAAGCCTCAGTGTTACAAGTTGGGGGATGAGAGTGCAAAAGATGTCCTTGGGCTTCCCAGAGTTAAAGGAAGAAAGAGACCAGCTGTGGGTGGTATAAAGATGGCCAGAGAGCAGCAGGAGGGGGACAAGGGTTGGGCCTGTTGAAAGTCCTTCCCAGTGAGCATGGCCAGGGCTCTGGGGGGGCTCTAGAGGGCTGAGTGAAGCAGGAATCATGGCATGTTCAGGGAAGAATAGTGCCTGAGGTGAGGGCTGCCAAGGCCTTTTCAGGGCTGCTTCCCCTTTGGTGTCTACCTGGTCCAGCCAGGCCTCCCCTGGCTCCAAGAAGCTGTATCATGCACAGCAGCCGCAGCCCAGTAACCTATTTCAGCAGAAGGACTAACCAGGTTGGGGTTAACTGAGGTGTCTCTAACCCTTGGTGAGTTGGTTTTGGGGGGGGGCAGGTGTCTACCCCAAGCCTGTGAAGACATCCCCCTGTGGAGTGGGTGGATAAGAACACTTTATCCCAATGGCCATGAAGGCAGCTGAAGCGGGCACTTTGGAGCACTGAGAGCTTGCTTGGACATTGAAGACCAAGGTATTCCCCTGACAAGCCCAGGCCATGCCCTGCAGCTCAAGCCATCACTAGGTACCTTGACTGTTCTGCCCCTGGGCTGTGACAACTCTGGAAGGAGGAGTGAGGCTGATGACTTGGTGCAGCTCTGACTCAAATGCAATTTATGAATGAATTAAAAGACATCACCCATAGCACTTTATTGTTTTTCTCTCTTTCAAAGTCCTGTGGTGACAGGCACGTGATATAGCAGCAGACATAGATTCTCTGGGAGGTATAGTCACAACCCTGCACACAGGTGGCCTTGGCACCAGGCCCTCTTTTCCCTGAAAGCAGCAGTGGCACATGGCAGCACCCTGGGTATCTTAGCATTGCTGGTCAGATTCTTATGTATTGGTCCCCTCTTGGGATGAGGAATGGGAAAGTAAAGGTACCCTAAAAATCATCTGCTTACTCTACCTTGGCCTGATTACGACAGCATGTGGGGATCCCACCTTCCTGTCAAAAAACCAGAAGATATTTCTGCACAGGTGATTGCACTCCCCATCAGTATATGAAATGTGTGCACCCTTAGGGACAGCAGACAATTAAGTAGACCTGAAAGATGAAGAGCTTTTGTTATAAGAGAACTTAGGCAGTATCACATCCTACCAGGAGCCCTAAGTAAAACACAACTGGCAAATGAAGGCCAGTTTCCTGAAGTTGGAGCTAGATCCACATTTTTTTCTGGAGTGGCCACAGTGAAGGGGAGCCCCATAAATCTGGCATAGGTTTTGCAATCAAAACTAATCTAGTCACCAAGCTTGTGTACCTACCAAAAGGAGTAAATGAAAGGCATGTGCAAA
Organism: Dromiciops gliroides; assembly: GCF_019393635.1. Classification (NCBI taxonomy): domain Eukaryota; kingdom Metazoa; phylum Chordata; class Mammalia; order Microbiotheria; family Microbiotheriidae; genus Dromiciops; species Dromiciops gliroides. The sequence goes on along the minus strand of NC_057863.1, from coordinate 658,716,778 downwards.
GTTCTTGCCTTCAGAAAAATGCCAAGGCTATGGACCAATTAACTGTGGTGCAGCTCAACCACGCAGTGAGGAAGGGGACACACCGGTAAATAATAAGGACATGATCCTGGAAAGATGAGCTGGACACGTCCATAAAGATCTCAACAGACTGTCATCAATCAATCATGAATCTACTGGTCATTTAACTCAGGTTGGAATTGAAGGCTTGTCACAAATCTTGTGTTAGAATGGAAAATCATTCACTTCTTTGCACCGAAGTCCCATTTCCCCCCCATTTTTTAAGGATACACCTGAGCAGGGGGGTTCACAGGGAATGCTGTATCATTTTTAGGTGAATTCTGAAGTCTTTTTCATCTCTAAATCATGTGACTTTTGATGACTTAGGAGTTGGTGACATACAAGGATGTGGCTGTGGATTTCACCCAGGAGGAGTGGCGCCTCTTGGACCATCCTCAGAGAGAGCTGTACAAGGAGGTCATGCTGGAGAATGTCCAGAACCTGCTCTCTGTGGGTAAGGACCTTTGCCCCTGGTGACTGTGAGCTGCTGACATGGTAGCTCCCTGCTCCTCATCCTGCCAGGCCTAGCAAATTTGTCCTGATGCTTCCTGCTTTGTTCCCTCAAATTCCAGTCCAGATGTTGGGAAAGGAAGGGAATGGAATAAGCATTCATACTTACCTGCTTTATATCTAGCACTGGGCAAAGTGTATTATCCTCATTGTCATTTGATCTTCACAACATCCCTATGAGTTGGGTAGTATTATCATCCCCATTTCATAGGTGAGGTAACAGGCAAACAGGTTACACCACTTGTCCAGGGGGACACAGCTCCCATGTGTCTGACACTGGTTTGAAATGGTCTTAGTGACTCTAGGCCCTGGGCTGTTACCACTGCACTACCACAGCCTCCAATTTCTAGATAATTGTAGGTAGGCAGTGTTCCCACCCTTCCAGGAAAGAGGTGAATAAAGGGGAAGTTTTCTGATACCAAATGGCCTGTGTGACCTCAGGCTGCCCCCAAAGATCCCAGCAATCAATACCTTGGGAACTGTCCTTGAGACATCCTGGGAACCATCCTGTCATCTCTGCTAGCTTGTCTTCTTTCCCTAAAGAGGACTAAAGTGTACATTTCTCTCCATTCTCCTCCCTTCCTTTTTCTATATTCCTAGGACTTCCACTTTCTAGAGAAGATTTGCGCTATTGCTTCCAGGGAGGGGAATCACCAAGGATGGTAGAGCACAAAGGTCTGAGGAACTCCTGTCTAGGTGAGTGACACAAATCATGTAAGAGGGCTCTCTATTATAAGAGGTCTCCTAAATGTTGTGGTGAAGGGAGTGCTAGACTTGTGAGCAGGAATGTCTTACTTGGAATTGACTTTGAGACACATTTCAGCATTGGGATCCTATGCAAGTAACTGAATCTTACAGCCCCAATTTCCTCATACAGGGGAACAAGTCAAACTCTTTGACCTTTCAGTTTCCTTTGTGGCATTTAGAATTATATGGGAGGGACCTATTTCTGTCCCAAGTTGTAGGGAAACTTAGCTGGGGTTTCTAATATATTGCTATTTATAAATTAGAGGCCATAGCACCAGTTTTGGGCACCAAGCATTTATTAAAGCATATTCAATATTAGTAAAGGTAGAGCACATGCCCCCAAAAGTTCAGAGGGAGAGGGATAGTGGGCCAAGTGGCTGCTCCTTCAGAGTCCCAAGGCCAAGAGAGAGAGTCCAGGAGCATAAGCTCCTTGAGGTAAGGAGGAGAGGTGGCCCTTACACACTGCTTCAAGCTAATTGGCTAGCATCATTCAAATCTATTGGTTCATCGGACTTGTGGGTGGTTTGGAAAAGAAACATGGTGCTGATTCCTAAATGAAGAAGATCCAAAACAGAAAGAAAATTGTAGACCAGTGAAACTGGAAATGAATATTTGCTTTTGGGGTTTTTTTGATTGTTGTTGTTGTTGTTTTTGTGAGGCAATTGGGGTTAAGTGACTTGCCCAGGGTCACACAGCTAGTAAATGTCAAATGTCTGAGGCCAGATTTGAACTCAGGTCCTCCTGACTCCAGGGCCAGGTCTCTATCCACTGTGCCACCTAGCTGCCTCACCAATGAATATTAATGCAAAATTATGAAATAATTTATTTGCAATGAGATTTCAGCAATATGTCGCAAGGATCACACACTACAACCAGGTAGGATTTATATAAGCAATGCATGGCAATTTTAGGAAAACGATTAGCATAATTGATCACATATTTAAGAAAAACAAGAAAAAGCATATGATTATATCAATATATGCAAAAAAGTAATTTATCTAAAACCTTGAACAGGCATTATGCAGTAAAGGGATCAGCTAGACATGATTCCATTAAGGTCAGGAGTGAAACAAGTATGCCCATGACCACCCCTCTTATCCAGTATCACATTAGAAATGTAAGCTTTAACAATAAAAGAAGAAAAAAAATGAAGGAATGAGATTAGGTAATGAAGAAATGAAACTATCACTCTTTTCAGATGATCAGATAGTATACTTAGAGAATCAACTATATCCCTTTCACATACCTAGTTATGATTACTAAATGACGTTAGTCCTATTTTTTCCGCTTATTTGTATTTTTCTCTTTCCTTTTCCCCTGTCCTTTGTCATTAGAGTTTTGTTTCTGGCCACCTCAGTCTATTCTCCCTTCTATCAGCCCCACCTCCCTTTTGTCCTTTCCCCTCCTAGTTTTACCTTCCCTTCTATCAGCACCCCACCCTTTTCTCCATTCCCCTTTTACTTCCCTAGAGGGTAAGATAAAATTCTATACCCTAATGAGTGTGTATGTTATTCCCTCTTTGAGTCAAATCAGATGAGAGTAAGGTCAAAACAATACTTACCCCCCCCCTTTCTGCCCTCTATTAGAAATAGGTCTTTTGTGGTTCTTTATGTGATGGGATTTACCCCATTCTGCCTTCCCTTTCCTCTTCTCCTATTCTAATCCTCTTGGTTATTCCTTAAGTTGTTTTTCTTTTAAAATAACATTACATCAGAATCAACTCAAGACTCCTCCTTTCTGCCTTAATATACAGTTCTCAAGAGTTACACATACCTTCTTCCCTTGTAGAGATGCAAACATTTTATCCTTAGGGAGTAACATTTTTACTCCCTTTTAATCTTTTCCTGTATCTCTTGAGTCTTGTATTTTTAGATTGAATTTTCTGTTCAGTTCTGGGCTTCTCTTTCAAAAAGGTTTGAAGTCCCCTCTTTCACTGCGTGTCCATCTTTTCCCCTGAAAGATTATGTTTAATTTTTCAGGGTAGTACATTTTTGGTTGTAATCCCAGTTTCCATTGCCTTCCAGAATATCATATTCCAAGCCCTTTAATCATTTAATATAGAAGCTGCCAGGTGTTGTGTAATTCTGATTGAGCCTTGATATTGAAATGGTTTCTTTATGACTCCTTCCCGTATTTTCTCCAATTCTGGAATTTGACTACAATATTCCTTGACATTTTCCTTTTGGGATGTCTTTCACTAGGTGATCAGTGAATTCTTTCAGTGACTAAACTTTCCTCTGTTTCTAAGACATTGGGGAAGTTCTCCTTAATAATGTCAGAATATGCTGTCTAGGCTCTTTTTTGGTCATGTTCTCAAGGTAGTCTAATTATTCTTAAGTTGTCCCTCCTGGATATATTTTTCAGGTTTGTTGTTTTTCTGAAAAGGTATTTTATGTTTTCTGCTTTTATATTCTTTTCATTTTGCTTTACTTCTTCTTCTTGTCTCATTGAGTCATTAGCTTTCCTATGCCTAATTCTGATTCTTAGGGAATTATTTTCCCCAGTCAGCTTTTGCCTCTTCTTTTCCATTTGTCCAATTGTATTTTCTGAGGCATTATTTTCATTTTCCATGTTATTGACTGTCTCTTGTATAACTCTCTTTTCCCAGTTTTTCTTCTATCTCTCTTATTTGGTTTATAGAATCCTTTTTGAGCCCTTCTAAGAGGGTCTGTTGGTATTGAAGCCTATTCTTACCTTTCAAGACTTCACCTGTAGGTGTTTTATCATGGTTGTGCTCCTGAGTTTATATTTTGATCTGCCCTGTCACCATGGTAATTTTCACTGGTGATGGTTCTTTTCTATTTAGTATTCATATTTTATCCTCTTTTTTGCCTTTTAAGGTTGAATTCTGCTCCTGGAGTACAGCATGCTCTATCCCAAGCTTCTTTTCCTGGGGGCCAGGGGCCCAGTCATTAAGCCTCATAGCTCCCTGCAGCCTCCTCACTGCACTGGAGTAGCCCAGCCCAGTTGTTCCTGTTGGGTAACAGAGACCCCAGCTGGCACATTACCTTCTGCATTGAAGCCAGGGGTCTCACAACTGGCCTGTTGTGCTACTACCTTGCTGAGCTTGGACTGGGGGCCCTCAGCTGCTGATCTGTGCTGAGGGTAATAGCCCTTTGGTGGCTGGCCCAGACACCCTCTGAGCTGACTTGTCCTCCCCTTTGACCCTGGTGAGACAGAGCTTTCCTGAAGATCTGCCAGGATATCTTAAGTCAAAAGATTGTTTCACTCCATTTCTTTTGCAGGTTTTACACCTTCAGAAAATGTTCAAAAGCCTATTTTAAACATTTATTCTGAGGAAAATTTGGGGGAGCTCAGGCAGCTTGCTGGTTTCATTCCCCAATCTTGTCTCTTTATCTTTTTTTTTTTATTAAGTGTATGTCATAGAGCAAGTCACTCAACTCCAATTGCCTCAAATGTCCTGAGCCATCTCCAGTGGTGCTGAGATTTTATATATATATATATATATATATATATATATATATATATATATATCTCCTCGCACTGGACCCATGAGTCACCGATGTCATGGTCTCTTTTAGAATGAAGGACAAAGAATGACTTTCCCTTAATCTCTGAATGGGCATCACCTTAGACAAACTGAGACCTGAGAAAGACCTTAATTGAAAGGCACAGGTCACTCACTGCATTTGGGGCCATCTCCAGTTGTCCCTATAAACATCTAGCCACTGGACCCACATTGGTCTGGAGGAGAGAGTGAGGTTGGTGCCTTTGCACAGCATTTCCTCACTCAAATCCAGTTCATTGTGAGTCATGACATCACCTCCCCAATATCTTGGTCCTCTTCAAGAATGAAGGATGAACAATAACTACCAAAAATAATTGTTTTATAGAGAAAGAAAAAATACAAAAGTTATCTGGAAGAACAAAAGAAAAAGAATATGAAGAGAATTAGTAAAGAAATGCAAAGGAGAAGGTATAGATATACTTAAGAAAATGATAATGAAGTAACTAAACTAGATATTGAAAGGAGCTAAGGGAAATGCTTACTTTCCTACTCAACAAGCTTAAATGAAGGTATAACTACCTGACTTCCAACTGTGATTAGATGTAACCAACAATGAGCTTAAAGATCAAATACTTAAAATAGTAACTTCTAAGGTATGAGGGACCAATGAGAGCTGGAGAGAAGTTGGAAGGCCAAGCTTAACCAATATGGTGGAAAGTCTTGATAGCTGAGAAAAAAGTCAGAGAAATATAGGCCAGAGAGGACACATCTAAGATGGCAAAGATGCAGTCAAATGTTGGGTTTCATATATTTTGATCCTATTACTTAGTAACAGTGTTGTTTTAAAACAGTATATAGGGGCAGCTAAGTAGTGCAGTGAATAAAGCACGGCCCTGGGTTGAGGAGTACCTGAGTTCAAATCCAGCCTCAGACACTTGACACTTACTAGTTGTGTGACCCTGGGCAAGTCACTTAACCCCCATTGCCCTGAAAAAAACAATATATAGAATTGCAAGTGAATATTCTAGTTTCTGATGGTTTCTTTCTCCCTATTGCATACTTATTGTATTTGTACCTCTTGGGTTGTGATAAATAGTGGGAGGAGTCACTGTGTCTAAAATATCCCTGAATCTTGAGGCTTGGGGTCTTTGGATCCTAAAACTAAGAACATCTTTATGGTAAGAAAGTATCCCGCTCTCAGTAAACCTATTTTCTTTTCCCTTTCTTTGTCTAACACTGCAACTTTGAAATTTTCACTACATTCGTTTTTCCCTTTTGACCTGTTTTTTCTTTCACAACATGAACAATGTGGAAATGTATGTGCATCTTTCCACATGTATAAGCTATATTAGATTGCTTGCCATTTTAGGAAAGGAGAAGGAAAAGGAGGGAGAGAAAAAATTGAAACTCAAAATTGTATGGGAAATAAATTTTGAAAGCTACCTTTACGTGTAATTGGGAAAAAAAATAAACTTATTATTTCCAAAATAAAATAAGCCATCTTGCAGGTGTTTCCAAAGATTCATTCTTCCTACTTTAAATTAAAAATTCTTCATTTTGACTGGGGAAATAGAATATGAATAAGTTTACATTATGCTACATGACAAAAGAACCTATTTTTAGGTATATGTATCTTTCTGTTAATACATAATTGTTTTCTTCAGGTGGAGAGACCAGTTTGGAAGGGAAGAAGATGGGTACAAAGGTGAACATTTCTGTGGAAGAATTTGGCCAGCATAGATTTGAGAGTGATGGTGCCTGTAACTTGAATTTGAAAGAAATCTGTGACTCTGAGACCAAGGTGGGTAACGGTATCTTCGAGTTTGGTGAAATTGAAAAAGAACTCATACCGTCTTCAGTCTTAAATAACAGTAAGAGAAGGACTTCATGGAATGAATGTGTTCAGGACAGTGAAGATAATAAAGGGTTTCCTCAACAACTAGAGCCCTTTAAGGCCGTGGAGAAGTCTCTTCAAATGCAAATGTACAAAGGTAATCATCTGGAAATGGCCTTGAATTTGAAATCTGATCTCATTAGACATCAGAAAAGTGACAAAAGTGGGAAGGCCTTCAGTCTGAACTCTAAGTTCATTACTCTTCAGAAAATTCACATTATAAAGGAATCTGTTGAATATAATGAATGTAACAAAACCTCATCCCATCAGTCTTATCTTCCTTGCCATGCTAGATTTTGCCATGGAATGAAAAGATATGCAGTTCCTAGTTGTGGAAAGGCCTTTGGTTGGAACTCAGATCTTGATAAGCATCAGAACATTCACATTGGAAAAAAGTTTTATAAATGTAATCAGTGTGGAAAGACTTTCACACAGAGTTCCCATCTTGCTGCACATCAGAGAATCCACACTGGAGAGAAACCTTATGAATGTAATCAGAATGGAAAAGCTTTCACACAGAGCTCTAGTCTTGCTAAGCATGAGAGAATGCACACTGGAAAGAAACCTTATGAATGTGATCATTGTGGAAAGGTTTTCACACAGAGCTGCAATCTTGTTGTACATCAGAGAATCCACACTGGAGAGAAACCTTATGAATGTAATCAGTGTGGAAAGGCTTTCAAAGTAAACTCCCGTCTTGCTGCACATCAGAGAATCCACAGTGGAGAGAAACCTTATAAATGTATTCAGTGTGGAAAGGCTTTCACAGTGAGCTCCAGTCTTGCTAAGCATGTGAAAATGCACACCAGAAAGAAACTTTATGAATGTGATCAGTGTGGAAAGGCTTTCCCACAGAGGTCCAGTCTTGCTGTACATCAGAGAATCCACACTGGAGAGAAACCTTATGAATGTAATCAATGTGGAAAGGCTTTCACACAGAGCTCCAATCTTGTTGCACATCAGAGAATCCACAGTGGAGAGAAACCTTATAAATGTATTCAGTGTGGAAAGGCTTTCACAGTGAGCTCCAGTCTTGCTAAGCATGTGAAAGTGCATACCAGAAAGAAACTTTATGAATGTAATCAGTGTGGCAAGGCTTTCCCACAGAGGTCCAATCTTGCTGTACATCAAAGAATCCACACTGGAGAGAAACCTTATGAATGTAATCAGTGTGGGAAGGCTTTCACACAGAGCTCCAATCTTGTTGCACATCAGAGAATCCACACTGGAGAGAAACCTTATGAATGTAATCAGTGTGGAAAGGGTTTCACAGTGATCTGCAGTCTTGCTGCACATCAGAGAATCCACACTGGAGAGAAACCTTATGAATGTAATCAGTGTGGAAAGACTTTCACAGCGGAATCCCAACTCGTTGTACATCAGAGAATCCATACTGGAGAGAAACCTTATGAATGTAATCAGTGTGGAAAGGCTTTCACAGTAAACTCCCATCTTGTTGCTCATCAGAGAATCCACACTGGAGAGAAACCTTATGAATGTAATCAGTGTGGAAAGGCTTTTAAAGTGAGTTCCAATCTTGCTGCACATCACAGAATCCACACTGGAGAGAAACCTTATGAATGTTATCAGTGTGGAAAGGCTTTCAGAATGAACTCCAATCTTGCTAAGCATCAGAGAATCCACACTGGAGAGAAACCTTATGAATGTAATGAGTGTGGAAAGGCTTTCAAAATGAACTCCAATCTTGCTAAGCATCAGAGAATCCACACTGGAGAGAAACCTTATGAATGTTATCAGTGTGGAAAGGCTTTCAAAGATAGCTCCCATCTTGCTGTACATCAGAGAATCCACACTGGAGAGAAACCCTATGAATGTAATCAGTGTGGAAAGGCTTTCACACAGAGTTCCAGTCTTGCTGTTCATCAGAGAATCCACAATGGATAGAAACCTTATGAATGTTATCAGTGTGGAAAGACTTTCACAGAGAGTTCCAGTCTTGCTAAGCATGAGATAATCCACATTGGAGAGAAATCTTATTAATGTTATCAGTGTGGAAAGGCTTTCACAGAAAGTTCCAGTCTTGCTAAGCATGTGAGAATCCACACTGGAGGAAACCTTATGAATGTAATCAAAATGGAAAGGCATTCACACGGAGTTCCAGTCTTGCTAAGCATGAGAGACTCCATACTGGAGAGAAACCTTATGAATGTTATCAGTGTGGAAAGTCTTTCACAGAAAGTTCCAGTCTTGCTAAGCATCAGAGAATCCACACTGGAGAGAAACCTTATGAATGTTATCAGTGTGGAAAGGCTTTCAAAGATAGCTTCCCTCTTGCTGCACATCAGAGAATCCACACTGGAGAGAAACCTTATGAATTTTATCACTGTGGAAAGACTTTCACAGAGAGTTCCAGTCTTGCTAAGCATGTGAGAATCCACACTGGAGGGAAACCTTATAAATATCAGTGTGGAAAGGCTTTCACACAGAGCTCCAATCTTGTTGCATATCAGAGAATCCACACTGGAGAAATCCTAGGAATATACTAAATGTAGTAAAATCAGGCAATATTCATATTCTGTAGAAATCTTATCACTGTTATGAATTAGAAAATGCATTCAGTTGTCATTTAGAGCTTGTTCTAAATTAGGGAATTCATTTTTTTTTTGCCATTTATTTAGAATATTATTTTACCCCAATGACATGTAAAAACTATTTTAAAGTCCATTTTTTTTTAAATTGAGGCAATTGGGGTTAAGTGACTTGCCCAGGGTCACACAGCTAGTAAGTGTTAAGTATCTGAGGCCTGATTTGAACTCAGGTACTCCTGCCTCCAGGGCCGGTGCTCTCTCCACTGCACCACCTAGCAGCCCCTTTAAAGTCCATTTTTAAAACTTTGTGTTTTATATGCCCAAAGGGCTATGGGACTCCGCATACCCTTTGACCGAGTATTACCACAACTAGGTCTGTATCCCAAAGAGATCATAGAAAAGGGATGTGATGGGTTAAAGTACATGTGTGTGTTGTCACCTGTCTCCAGTGTTGGGAAAGCTAACAATGACAACAGTTTAACAGTTCAGGTATAGTCAGGTGTAGAATGAGATGGCATAGCCTGGCCATCCAGTGCTTTCAGGAGGAAAATTAAACCAAGAGAATCTGATCTCAACTCCTGCCAAGAGCTGTTCTCGGCCTTTCCCAAGGCAGTGTAGTACCTGGCCTTCATATGTGTCTTCCCTTTTGTGACAGTTCAGTGCCTGTTCTTGTATGTATTCCTCTGATAGATGGATGGCATCTTGACTGCTCTGATCTGATAACTCAGAATAAAGGCAATTAATGTCTCAAATGTTAAGTTCCCATAATCCAAGTCTTATATGGATTTAACAACTGAGAATAATGACGACCGCAAAAAAAAAATGTGAATTTGCTTTGACACAGAATATAATATACAATATGCAGTAATTTTGAATAGCTTTTTAAGCTTTAGCAAAAATAATACTTCTAGAATTAATTTACACTTGCCATGGCAACCAATTTACTAAGGAAATACTTCATAGAATTTGATCAAATAATCAGTTGGAAAAACAAATAATTTAGAATATGGGAGAACAATACTTCCAGAATTTATAATTATATTATAAAATCAAAGCCATCTTGCATTGGTTCAAAAATAGAGAGATAGATGAATAGAACAAAATAGACATGGAAGAATAAGATACAAGGAGATTTAATAGTCTACATGGGCCAGTCCTGGTTTTGCCTGGGAGTGATGTATCCAAGAGGCCTTCTCTCTGATTTTGATGGCTGTTAGAGTTGTTAGTAATACCTGGAAAGGACCTTTCCAAACTGGTTGAGTCCCAATAGTTTGCTGAAAATTTTTAATATATACACTGTTTCCTGGTCTCAAATCATGTAAGGAGAAGGCCAAGGGGTCAGCCTGTCCTGTTGTCCCTGCCCCGTGGAGTTCACATAGCCAGGTTTGTAATTCCTGTATATAGGAAGTATCAGAGTTATCTCCCCCATGAGAGTATGAATGGAGTAGCACAAGAGGGCTAAAGATCTCAGGGTCTGGAAAGGTGAAGCCTTCAGATTCTACAGTCCTTTCCCCTCCCCCATACCATCAGTTCTCTGTTTCTCTCTGAAAGGATCTATAAGTGTTTTGGTTCTGCCTCTCTGCACCTCTCTGAGAAGGGTCTATATGTGTTTTTATTCTTCCCCCTGAATGGGTTTCTAAATTCACCAGTCATCATCTTTCTAAGTTCCCTTTCCCTAAATCTACAGTACCACATTATGTGTCCCCATCTATTACAGTAATAGCAAAATCTAGGGGGTTGATAGCAATTCAGGGGTTGATAGTGATTCTCATCTGCCTGACCTCACTGCCTTGTGGTTTCCTGAACTGGAGCTAAAATGCTCTGTCTGTTCCTTCCATCTCATTTCCTTCATATATATATGTTGCTATTTCTTTAATTCTTTCAGTACTCAGGGCATTCCAACCTGGACACTGCCTTTCAAAATGTTCCATATTTCTGGCAAGGATTGATACACAAAATGGTTAGAGATAATGTGTGCATCTCTAGAGTCTAATAGGTCTAATCTAGTGTAATGTGTGGCACTATTACACAATCTATCATAGAATCTATTAAGTCTTTCATTAGGATCCTGAACTGTGCCTATAAATTTTTGCTGTTATTGGTCTTACAAGCACAGGATTCCATTGCCTTCAACAATGTTTCCCTTGCTTCCTGTAACTCATCAAAATGCTCAGGGACATTGGGTTCCCAGTTAGGGTCTTCTAAAGGCCAATGAATAGTAACTTTTCCTGATGTTTGTAAGGAGTTTGCTGCAGCTAATATATCAGTTCTTTCCCCTGGGGATAATATTGTTTCCATGAGATCAGTAACATCACCACAAGTGGGCCAATATCCTCTGAAAATTGCTCTAAACTGGCTGATAACTGTTGTCGGATCCTCATCAAATTTAGGAACATCTTATTCCATGAACTCAAATCTTTGGGCCCAGAAGGTGTGTATTGTCTGAGCTTAACTGGAGTACCCTTTTGGTCATAGGTGAAGATCTCTTGAAGGGGAAGAATTTTGGGTTTTTCTGTCTCTTCTAAGGGTGAATTTTCTGTAGAGGAAATAGAAGTTGGGCTATTTGTCATTGTAGCCTGAGAAACAGGCTCAGTTTCAAACTCGGGCATGGATCCCCCTTCTCTTGTATCCCCTTATATCAGTTTTCTGCTCACTTTACTCCAGACTTTCCAGTAAAATAAATGTTTAGGTGGCCAGTGGCATAGGATTCCTTGCAAATGCCTCAGTGTTTGAAGAATAAATGACCCATGTTCAGGCCATTCTTCCTCTAATATGCTATGCCACATAAAACACAGTCTGATAAGATTTCCCTTGGTCATCTTTGATTTCACTATAAGTTTTTCCTCATTCCAATCTATGAGTAGCTTTCTGAATGGGGAGTCTTGGGAAATTTCATGAGGTATGCTATTTCTAATCCTCTCCTTGATATTCAAAATGTTATTTACCACAAAACAAAAAAGGTAAAAATAAAAATAGGAATAGAATATTCAAATTCAAACAGACCAAGCATAAATATGATCTTACCTTCCAGTTGTAAGAATAACCAGATTAGGGGGCAGCTAGTGGATAAAACACTAGCCCTGGATTCAGGAGGACCTGAGTTCAAGTGTGGCCTCAGATCCTTGATAGTTACTAGCTGTGTAACCCTGGGCAAGTCACTTAACCTCCATTGCCCCACCCCCAAAAAAACAAAACCCAATAATAATAACCAGACTAAAGTCCTTAGGAGGTTGAAGAAACCCATTTGAAAACTTAAAGGGACAGGCATATGGAAATAGGAGAAAATTTCTTACTCAATGTGAAGACTAGAAGATTGAGGTGTTCAGCTCTCCTAGCTGGTTTGACAAAACTTTGATGGGTAAGACTAAATGTGGGTGGTCACCTGTCCCCAGTATGGGGAAACTTAACTAGGACAACAGTTTAACAGTTTAGGCATTAAGCATTTATTAATATATATTACAGGTTAGTGAAAAGAAGAACAACTGTCTCTGATAGAATGGGAAAAATAGGAAATCCTATCTACTCTAGAGGAGAGATAAGAGTTCACTTCCCTACTTGGTTCTAACAATCCCCAACAAGGTTCCAACCACCAGCTGCCAAAACCACTGCCTTCCACAGTGCTTCAAGCTGATTGGTTGAGAGTGGTCTCATGTTGATGTGAGGTAAGTTCTGGTCCTTGAACCTTAGGTCAACCCATGCTCTCTCATCAGGGGGGCCCTGGTAATAATATTCTCAGGGAGAAGGACCCACATGTACAAAAATATTTATAGTAGCTCTCTTTGTGGTGGAAAAAATTGAAAATCAAGGGAATGCCCATCCACTGGGGAATGGCTGAACAAGTTGTGGCATATGAATGGGATGGAATACTATTGTGCTCTAAAAAATGATCAGGCAGATTTCAGAAAAACCTGGAAAGACTTATGTGGACTGATGTCATGAGAACCAGGAGAACATTGTACACAATAACACCAACAGTGTGTGATGATAAACTGTGATAGACTTAGCTCTTCTCAGCAGTGCAATGATCCGAGACAATTTTAAAGAACTCATATAGGAAATGCTCTCCACATCCAGAACTGCAACAAAAAGCAAGCCCTGTAGATTCTGAATGTAGGTTGAACCACACTCTACTTATTGGGTTTTGGGGGGGTTTTTTAGGTTTTTACCTTGTGTTCTGATTCTTCTTTTACAATATGACTAATGCAGAAATATGTTTAATAGATTTGTACAAACATAACCTATATTTGATTGCCTTCTGTTTTGGGGAGGGGAGACCGAAGGGAGGGAGGGAGAAAAATTTGGAACTAAAAATCTTATGAAAATAAATGTTGAATTTTTTTTCCTTGTAACTGAAGAAAAATAAAATACTTTTGTTATTTAAAAAAAAAACTGTTCTAAGTGCTCTTCCTCCTTCCATCTCCACCTCCTCTTAAGAATTCAAATAATTCAAATTAAGTTTACACGTGTATTTTTGCAAAATATTTCCACATTATTCAAGCTGCCAAAAAGAACAGAAAAAAAAAACTTCAGAAAAAGACATTAAAAAATATGCTTCAGATATCATCAGTTATTTCTCTGGGTATGGATCTCATTTTAAATTAATCCTTCAGAGTTGACTTGGATCACTGAGTTGCTGAGAATAGCCAAGTCACTCACAGCTAGCAATATTGTTAACTTTGTATGCAGTAGATCCCACTTTGCATCAGTTCATATAATTCCTTCTATGTGTGATGAAATAATGGGATTTCAGATACTCAAAGACCCACCTGGAGATTAATCTAGACTGATTGAATCAAGTGAGAGTGATTGACTGCTGATTAGCCTACTTCAAGTTAACTGGATTGTAATCACACCTGGCTAGCCCTTAAGAAGGTATTGTTCTCAGAAGCTAGACTGTGAACTCAACTTGAGAACACCTTCAAAATCAATGGATTTGGATGATGCCAACCAATCAGCTTGAAGCAGTGTGTGAGGACTGCCTCTGTTCCAGACCTATAAAAAGCTCCCATAATCAGCTTGCTGGAGAGTTCCTGATTAAAGCAGACTCATGGAGGAGGACTTGAGGAAGAACCCAACCAGGCTGGAACTCTAGGCTAGATAGACCTTTTCTTAATTTTCTGAACTCCATGTTAATACCTGTATGCTTTAATAAATGTTTAATGCCCAAAGACTGGTGCTGAAGCTTCTAATTTAAGGCAATCACACAATATAGATTTTAAACATCACACATGTTTTTCTGAGAGCATCTTGCTCTTCATTGCAGTTACTATTGCTACCTGAATTTCCCTCCATCCTAATCCCTCCCCATGTCATTTACTCTATTCTCTTATCTCCTTTCACCCTTTCCATCCTCAAAGGTGTTTTGCTTCTGACTGTCACCTCCCACAAGTTGCTGTCCCTTCTATCACCACCCCCCTCTCCCTTCCCCTCCTACTTTCCTGCAGGGTATGATAAATTACTATACACAATTAAGTATGTATGTTACTCCCATCTTTATGCTAATTCTGATGAGTAAGGTTGACTCACACTGAAGCACCTCCCCCTTCTTCCTCTATTCTTTTATTTGATATACTTTATTGTATTCTACCTCTCCCATTCCCTTTCTTCCAGGGCATTCCTCTAACCCTTTTTTTAAGATAACATCCATTTGTATTAAACTCACACCTGTGCCCTCTGTCTAACTATACTCCATCCAGCTGCCCTAATAATGAGAAAGTTCTTGTGAGTTACAAATATCATCTTCCCATGTAGGAATGTAAACAGTTTAACTTTTTAATATCCCTTATGATTTCTTTTCCCTGTTTACTTTTTTCATGCTTCTGTATATTCTTGTTTTTGAAAGACAAATTTTCTATTCAACTCAGGTTTTTTCATCAAGAATACCTGAAAGTGTGGGGCAGCTAGGTGGCACAGTGGATAGAGCACCGGCCCTGGAGTCAGAAGTACCTGAGTTCAAATCCAGCCTCAGACACTTAACACACACTTACTAGCTGTGTGACCCTGGGCAAGTCACTTAACCCCAATTGCCTCACTTAAAAAAAAGAAAAAAAGAATACCTGAAAGTCCTCTCTTTCATTGAATTCCCATTTTCCTCCTGAAAGAATATACAAAGTTTTGCTGAGTAGGTGACTCTTGGTTGTAATCCCAGTTCCTTTACCCTCCAGAATATCATATCCCAAGCCCTCTGCTCCTTTAGTGTAGAAGCTGCTAAGTGTTGTGTTATCCTGACTGTGGCTCTACAATACTTGAATTGTTTCTTTCTGGCTGCTTGCAATACTTTCTCCTTGATCTGGGAAATCTGGAATTTGGCTATAATATTCCTGGGAGTTTTCATTTTTGGATCTCTTTCAGGAGGTGATCAATGGATTCTTTCAATGACTATTTTGTTTACTTTCTGGTTCTAAAATATTAGGGCAATTTTCCCTGACATAATTTCTTGGAAAATGATGTCTCAGCTATTTTTTGATCATGGATTTCAGGTAGTCCAATAATTTTCAAATTATCTGTCCTGGAAGTGGTGCAGTAGATAAGGCACTGTCTCTGTATTCAGGAGCACCTGAGTTCAAATCCAGCCTCAGACACTTGACACTTACTAGCTGTGTCACCCTGGGCAAGTCACTTAACCCTCATTGTTCTGCAAAACAAACAAATTATCTGTCCTGGATCTGTTTTCGAAGTAATTTGTTTTTCCAATGAGATATTTCATATTTACTTCTATTTTTTTCATTCTTTTGGTTTTGCTTTATTGTTTCTTGATTGCCCATAAAGTCATTAGTTTCCATTTACTCCATCCTAATTTTTAAGGAGTTATTTTCTTCAGAGAGCTTTTATATCTCCTTTTTGATTTGGCCAGTTCAGCTTTTCAAGGCATTCTTTTCCTCATTGGCTTTTTGTACTTCTTTTACTGTTTGGCCTAGTCTGTTTTTTGAGGTGCTATTTTCCTCAGTATTTTTTGGGTCTCCTTTATTAAGCACTTAAATTTTTTTCATGATTTTCTTGCATCACTCTTAGTTTTCTTCTTATTTTTTCCCCTCTACCTCACTTACTTTATTTTCAAAGTCCTTTTTGAGCCCTTCTATCGCCTATGACTAATTAATATTTTTCTTGGAAGGTTTGCATATAGGAGCTTTGGCTTTGTTATCTATCTTCTTGGGAGGGTGTATTTTGATCTTCCTTGTCATCTTAGAAACTTTCTAGGGTCAGCATTTTTTGCTGTTTGCTTATTTTCCCAGTCTATGTCTTGACTTTTAACTAATTGTTAAAGTGGGGAACTGCTTCCAGGGTGGAGGGTGCACTCTCACAAGCTTCAGGGCATTTATGCAGCTGTTTTCAGAGATACTTCTAGGGATTTGTGAGTGTTTAGTTCTTCCAAAGTGTTATGAGTCAAGGAGAAGTATGTTTACTAATCTCCTGGCCTGTGCTTTGATCTATAAGCAACCATAGACCAGCTTTTCTGCCCTTGAACTATGAACAGAGACCATTTCCACTGTGGTTGCAAGCTCTGGTATGCTTGTGCTCCTCCCCAACCTGGGACCACCACCCAAAACTGTGACCTTGGTCTGAGTATGGGCAAAACCACAGAGTCCTGCTTCAATGCTAGAAAAGAGATCCCTGTAATCTCCTTCTGACCAATTGGACCCCTTTACTGCCTGTTGGCTGAGTTCAAGAAGCATTTGCTGCTGCTGCTGCTGCTGCTGCTGCTGCTGCTGCTGCTGCTGCTGCTGCTGCTGCTGCTGCTGCTGCTGCTGCTGCTGCTGCTGATTCAGAGGCTCCTGAGGCCAGCTTGTGCTTTGCTGATGCTGGGTCTTCACTAGCACAGCCTGTGCTGGGTATGCTCCACTCTCACCCTGGCACAACAGACCTTTCCTGGTGACCTTCGAAGTTGTCTTTGGCTGGAAAATCATTTCACCCTGTCTTGTTGTGGGTTGTGCTGCTCCAGGAATTGCCTTATGGCATTATTTGAAGGTATTTGGAAGGGTCTTGGGGAGAGCTCAGGCAAGTCACTGCCTTTCCTCTACCATCTTGAGAAGTCATTTCTATGAGCAACTCCATCTCAACTCAGTGTGGGAAGGCTTTCAGGCAGACATCACATCTTACTTTATCTCAGATGAGTCATTGTGGAGAAAAGACTTAACTAATGTGCTCAAGGGAATTTGTCTGGAGCAGAGTGATGTTCTCATCAACATTGATAGTGGAATGAAAGTATTTAGAAGCAGTAGTTGTGGGAAGGGCTTCACCTAGAGCTCACACTTAACTGTTCTTTGGAGTAATCATGCTGCAGCTAAAACTTAGGGATCTAATGAACAAGGTAATCCCTCCTGTTGCAGCAGAGATGTCATTAGACCTCCCAACATCAGACCTCATTAAACATCCCAAATTTCAACCTATTTATAAAACCTTAGAAATGCAATGAATTTTGTGAAGTCCTACTGTTTGTCATCACTCCTCAGTATTTTATGGCATTCATTTACTTGTCATATCTTTAGCCATCCCCCAATTAATTGGTAATCACTTTGTTATCTGCTTTTTGCTGCTACAAAAATTCCTGGTAAGAGAGTGGTATGATTGAGGGGTCAATCTGTTGGAGAAGACAGGGTAGAATGGGGCCATGAAATTGATGTACTGTATTGATGAACTTCTCTGGGTAACCAATTTTTATTTTTGGTGGGGCAATGAGGGTTAAGTGACTTGCCCAGGGTCACACAGCTAGTAAGTGTCAAGTATCTGAGGTCAGATTTGAACTCAGGTCCTCCTGAATCCAGGGCTGGTGCTTTATCCACTGAGCCACCTAGCTGCCCCCTAGGTAACTAAATTTTGACCATAAACAGTCATGACATTCAGTATCAAAGGCCTTGGTCAGGTGTACAAATGTTCTGTATAGATCTCTGTTTTCCTCCTGTGAGTTTCACCTGGAGAGGTTGGGCAGAAAACACCATATTGACCATTCCATGGCCCTTTCTGAAGCCACTCTGGCTCCAGGTGGATGACCATCTCCTAAGTGAAGGATAAGCTCATTAAGGAGATCTCTGGCAAAAATCTTGCCAGCAATGACAAAGTCAGAGACCCCCTGTGATTGTCAGAGGACAATCTATTTTTTTTACATTTATAGAGATGGACATTGGATGTTTCCTTGAACTCCTGGGGGTATCCTTGCCATATATTGCCATGTAACCCAAAAAACTTTAGTTGGCTTATGTATGAGTAATGAACCCCCCCTCCCCTGTAAATCTCATCTGGAATAGAATCAGCACCATGTGATTTGCCACAGGAGAGTGACCTTATGGCATTCAAAATTCATTCAGTTGTTAATTTGTCTAGTGGGGAGTGGACTTTAATGTGGGGTAAATAGTCAATGACTTCAACATTGCTTGATGATATTCTCTTGAGAACTCTATGAAAATGTTCAGCTCATCTCTTTAGGATCATGTCCTTATCACTAATCAATGTGGCTCCATGACTCCTGAGTAATTGAAATGCACCACAGGTCTTTATTTTTTTTTTCAAGTTGTCTCATGTCTTATTTAACATGAGGGTAGAATGAGTAAACTCTCTGGGGAAACAGGAATTAGGTTGTTTTATATATATATATATTTTAACAGAACACTTGACAAAGGCATTGCTGGCTCAGACTTAGGGCCTGCTGGCCAGCTTCCAACCTTCCATTTTGCCTGTCTTCATAAGGGCAGTGGTGGTGCCCATATCCACACATGCTGCTGCCCTGGTGGTATAGTTGTACATTTGGGATCTCAGGGTCAGGTCTGCAGCACAGCCACCAACAAAGTAGTTAAGGGGTCATCTGGTTTTTCTCTAAGTTCAGCATTGATACAGGAAGTTATCCCAAATATGGCACCTACTGCAGCCATGGAGAACATAAGTTTCCCAGCCTTTAACATTCTCTCAGCAATGAATTCAGGTGGGAAAAACAAAAGGTGGTAGACAGATGCCACCAAGCCAACAGAGGCACCCATCTTAGTGGTGACATAGGTCTTGCGGTGGCATTCAGTGCAACTAGGGATGTCCCAGTATTCCTTCACCAGCACAGGCACCATGATCATCCCTTGTCCTTCTCCAAGGGCAGCTACTTCAAGTCCTCAGAGAGACACTCATGCGCCTGCACCAACATCTGGGTCTGGCATGTGCAAGGGAGGGGGCAGAAAGTTACACCATAGGTCTTTAGTCCAGAAATAACTTTCAGGGCATCATAAAAGTACTTTGGAGTGTTCTTATCAGCATAATACTGACTATCATCTGCCTTCTTAATGAGGCAAGAATCCTGCATCTCTCTAAGTTTCATTTGTACTTTACTTTTTTTCCCCATATAAATATTTTATTATTTTCCAGTTACATTTAGAGATAATTTTCAACATTTGTTTTTATAAGATTTCTAGTTCAAATTTTCCTCCATCCCTCCCCTTCCGCTTCCCCAAGACAGCAAGCAATCTGATATAGGTTATATATGTACAATTACATTAAACATATTTCTGCATTAGTCAGAATCAGAGGAAAAAGGGAAAACCTCAAAAAAGGAAAACAACAATAGAAATAGTATGGTTCGATCTGCATCTAGATTCCACAGTTCTTTTTTTTGTTTTGTTTTGTTTTTAAGTGAGGCAATTGGGGTTAAGTGACTTGCCCAGGGTCACACAGCTAGTAAGTGTTAAGTGTCTGAGGCCAGATTTAAACTCAGGTCCTCCTGACTCCAGGGCCAGTGCTCTATCCACTGCACCACCTAGCTGCCCCTCCAAAGTTCTGTTTTTCTGCATTTGGAGAGCATTTTCGATCATGTGTCCTTTGGAACAATCTTGGACCATTGTATTCCTTGCCACCACAGCTATAAATATTTTTTGTACATGTGGGTCCTTTTCCCTTTTTTATGATCTCTTTGGGAAAAATCCTAATTGTGGTATTGCTGGGTCAAAGGGTATGCACAGCTTTATAACCCTTTTGGCATAATTCCAAATTGTGGTGAAATCACCCCTTTCATTTTTGATACTGGTAATTTGGTTTTCTTCTTTCTTTTTTTAAATCAAATTTATCAATGGTTTACCTATTTTATTGGTTTTCTCATAAAACCAGCTCTTAATTTTATTGATTAATCCTATAGTTTTCTTCCTTTCAATTTTATTAATTTCTCCTTTAATTTTCAGAATTTCTAAATTGGTATTTATTTGGGGATTTTTAATTTGTGCTTTTTTTAGCTTTTTATGTTGCATGCCCAATTCAATGATCTCCTCTTTCTCTTTGTTATTGATGTAAGCATTTAGAGATATACAATTTCCCCTAAGGACTGCTTTGGCTGCATCCCATAGATTTTGGTATCTTTTCTCATTATTGTCATTGTCTTGGAAAAGGTTATTGATTGTTTCTATAATTTGTTGTTTGGTCCACTCATTCTTTTTTTTTTTAAATAAAAGTATTTTATTATTTTCCAGTTACATGTAGATATAGTTTTCAACATTTTTTTTATAAGATTTCCAATTTCAAAATTTTCTCCCTCCCTCCCGTCAACAGCAGGTAATCTGATATAGGTTATATATAGATAGATAGATAGTTATATAAATAGATATATAGATAGATATAATAACATTAAACATATTTCTGCATTAGTCATGTTATAAGAGAAGAATCAGAGCAAAAAGGAAAAACCTCAAAAAAGAAAAACAACAGCACCAAAGACAAAAGAAATAGTATGGTCCAATCAGTATCCATATTCCACAGTTCCTTTTTTTTTTTTTTCTGGATTTGGAGAGCCTTTTCCATCATGAGTCCTTTGGAACTTTCTTGTACCGTTGGATTGGTAAGAAGAATCTACTCTATCACAGTTGATCAACACAGTTTCAAAGAACTGGTGATAGAAAATATTCTCAACATCCAGAAAAAAGAAGTGTGGATTATGAATGCAGATTGAATCATACTGTTTCTACTTTTGGACTGTTTTTTTGTTGTTGTTTGAGGTTTTTCCTTTGTGCTCTGATTCTTCTTTTACAAGATGACTAATGTAGAAATATGATGTGACTGTACATATACAACCTATATCAGACTGCTTTCCATCTTGGGGGGGAGGGAGGGAAGGGAGAGGGGTAGAAAAGAAAAATTTGGAACTAAAAATCCAATGTAACCAATTGTTGAAAACTATCCTTATATGTGCCCCCCGTTAAGTGATTTGCCCAGGGTCACACAGCTAGTAAGTGTCAAGTGTCTGAGGCCAGATTTGAACTCAGGTACTCCTGAATCCAGGGCCAGTGCTTTAACCACTGTGCCATCTAGCTGCCCCTCTATACTTACATGTAATAAGTAACTGGAAAATAATAAAACAAAATTTAAAAAAAGAAAAAAAAAAGAAAAAGCACTGGGCTTGGGAAAAAAAAAACGAAAAATATATGGGAAACAAACCTTGGCAATTCTTTACTGCATAAGGTGCCATTAAATATTTTTTTAATAAACATTTTTATTTTAAAGTTTTGAGTTTCAAATTCTGTCCCTCCCTCCCTGTCTCCTTTTCCTACATATTCCCAGAGGCAGAAGTCTATCAGGTACATGTTATACATTGGCGCTCTCCCTTGAATAGATAGAGGAATCGGGGGCAGCTAGATGGCCCAGTGGCAAAGCACTGGCCCTGGATTCAGGAGTACCTGAGTTCAAATGTGGCCTCAGACACTTGACACTTACTAGCTGTGTGACCCTGGGCAAGTCACTTAACCCTCATTGCCCTGCAAAAAAAAAAAAAAAAAAAAAAGAGGAATCTAGGCCTTTCTCTCTCTCTTTACAAAATTCTTATTCTTAATAAATGCTTAAAAGTCTAACTCTTGCTAAAGCTTATAATTTATTGGCGACCACTCATTGGATATTTTGGTCAGTTGTTAAGGGCTAAAATTCTAGCTAAACTGTCTAAAATATCTAATGAGTGGTCGCCAATAAATTATAAGCTTTAGCAAGAGTTAGACTTTTAAGCATTTATTAAGGAGAATAAGAATTTGGTAAAGAGAGAGAAAAAGGCCTAGATTCCTATCTATTAAAGGGAGAGCACATTTCTAGCTCCCTTCTCCGCCAGCGTCCAGAGGAAAAAGACCCAGAGTCAGCGCCAGTCTCTTCCTTCCTCCTCCCACTAATCTGCGTCACTTCCTCCCCGCCAAAGAAAAGACTCCTGGTCTTGCCCTCAAAGACCTTCGCTTCATGGGCAGAACTCTTCTACAGTAAGTATCCAGCAGGTGGCGTCATTCCAATCGTTACACAGTATAGCTAGAATTTTAGCCCTTACACTATACTGTAATATGTAGCTATTCTTTTCCACTGGTCTACTACTCTATTTCTTTGCCAGTACCAAATTGTTTTGCATGAAATAATTTTTAGCTAAAATCCCTTGGAATTCATCATCCCACTAAATGGGATGCAGTACCAGAGGACCATTAGAAAATCCTGCTGTTACCTTCCTAATAGAAAGATGTTGGATTCAAGATATAAGTTGAAACATACATAATATAGAGATGATTTAAGAATTCTTGGATAACCTGAAAGCTAGGATCAGAAAAAGAGCCTGCACAGCATTTTTTGTTTTGTTTTGGTTTTTTTGGTTTTTTTTGTTTTTTTTCGGGGCAATGGGGGTTAAGTGACTTGCCCAGGGTCACACAGCCAGTAAGTGTCAAGTGTCTGAGGCCAGATTTTGAACTCAGGAACTCCTGAATCCAGGGCCGGTGCTTTATCCACTGCGCCACCTAGCTGCCCCCCTGCACAGCATTTTTAAAGACATTATCAAGGAAAACTACCATGATAACCTAGAACCATAGGGCAAAATCTTCATAAAAAGAATCACTGGATCACCTCCTGAAAGAGATTTGAAAATGAAAACTCCAAGGAATATTTTAGTCAAATTCCAGAACTATCAAGTCAAGTAGAAAATACTGCAGGCAGCCAGAATGAAACAATTCAAATACCACCTGGCTACAATCAGTATTACCATGGATTTAAGAGCTTTTACCTTAAAAAATCAAAGGGAAAAATAGGTGAAGTTGTCCTAATAAATTCCTTTTATAACACAAACATGGTGCTGACTCCTAAATGAAGAAGAACCAAAACAGAAAGAAAAATGTAGATCAGTTTCACCAATGAACATTAAAGCAAATTTATAAGATAAAATATTAGCAAAGAGATTACAGAAATATATCACAGGGATCACACACTATAACCAAGTAGGATTTATATCAGGAATGCATGGCTGTTTCAATTTTAGGAAAATGATTAGCATAATTGATCATATATATATAAGAAAAATAACAAAAAGCACATGATTATATCAATAGATGCAAAAAAAGTAAGTAATTTATCTAAAACCTTAAGCATTATCTACAAAGGGAATGAGCTAGACATGATGCCAATAAGATCAGAAGTGAAACAAGTATGCCCATGATCACCCCTCTTATCCAATATAACATTAGAAATGTTACTTTAAACAATAAGAGAAGAAAAAATGAAGGAATTAGATTAGGTAATGAAGAAACAAAACTATCACTTTTTTTTTCAGATGATATGATAGTATACTTAGAGAATCAACTAAAATAGTACTTGAAAAAATTAAGAACTTTAGTAGTCACAGGATATAAAATAAACCCAAATATATCATTTCTACATATTAACAAGAAAGCTCAACAGTAAGAGAAAGATAGATTCTGTTTGAAATAACAAGACAATATAAAATACTAGGATTTCTACTTGCTAAGACACACCCAGGAGCTATATGAACACAATTGCAAACCACTTGTAATTGTTTAGAAATACAGTCAGTTCTAAACAAATAGAAAATAACAATTTCTCATGAATAGACTGAGCTAATATAATAAAAATGAGAATTCTACCCCAATTAATTTATTTATTCAATGCCATACCAATCATCCCACTCTGCCATCTGTTTCAGTTCTTTTTTATTTGTGAGTGACTTGCCCAGGGTCACACAGGTAGCTGACTCCCTGTCAAGTGTCTGAGGCCAAATTTGAACTCAGGTCCTCCTGAATCCAGAGCTGATATGCCTCTGCTTCTGTTTCATAGGAGAGTTCATCCCATTCACATGCACAGTTATCATTATCATATTATGTCCCTCGTTTGTATTTTTCTCTTTCCTTTTCCCCTGTACATTCTCACTAGTGTTTTGTTTCTGGTCACTTCAGTCTACTCTCCCTTCTATTAGCCCCACTTCCCTTTTGTCCTTTCTCCTCTTAGTTTTACCTTCCCTTCTATCAGCACCCCACCCTTTTCTCCATTCCCCTTTTACTTCCCTGGAAGGTAAGATAAAATTCTATACTGTAACGATTGGAATAACGCCACCTGCTGGATACTAACTGTAGAAGAGTTCTGCCCATGAAGCGAAGGTCTTTGAGGGCAAGACCAGGAGTCTTTTCTTCAGGAGTCAGGAAGTGACGCGGACTAGTGGGAGGAGGAGGGAAGAGACTGGCGCTCAGTCTCGCGCTCTCTTTCCTTTGGACTCTGGTGGAGAGCGGAGCTAGAAATGTGCTCTCCCTTTAATAGCTAGGAATTTAGGCCTTTTTCTCTCTCTTTACCAAATTCTTATTCTCCTTAATAAATGCTTAAAAGTCTAACTCTTGCTAAAGCTTATAATTTATTGGCGACCACTCATTAGATATTTTAGACAGTTTAGCTAGAATTTTAGCTCTGAACAGATGGCTGACCACGAAGAGGAAAGCTAAACTTCAGTCTTCTGATCTTCTGGTTGGGTAAGAAATTTCCCCTCCCTCTCCCTTTAACTGCTAAGTACTGGCTGTGTTTTCCTTTAAATTTTTTCGAATGGACCTTTTAAACTCCCTAATTACCCTATTTTTGATTTTAGTCTGTTTAACCAGACAAATGGGGGATAAGATCATGTTAATGCTTTGTTTTTGTGGATTTTCTATTTTTCTTTTTATTTTTGTTAAAAGAGCCAGCAACTTACTCACACAAGGAAATATCTCTCCCTCTCCCAACCATGCTTTTTCAGAGAAACCTGAAGAGATTCCCGCAGCTTTTCCCAGTTCTAACACTAATTGTTGCTTTAATTTTGCATGCCTGGAGGCAATGACCCACCCTCTAGAAGCTTTTAATCCCCTAGCACCTGGAGGCAAAGTGGGGGAAGAGGAATCCAGGCCTGAGTTCAAAATCAAGTCTGATTCAAATTGCTCTGGTCCCTCCCCTCCTCTCCAGACCCCACCCTCTACTCCTCCTATGGCCAAGCCCATTGCTTCCCCTGCCTGGGAAGTCCAGAGATCTGATGCGCATGCTCAACTTTCTGTAACTACATTTGCAGCTTCAGGCTCAGTCCTTCCCCAGCCTGGCTGTGCTTCTGAGACAACCTTAGAAAACCCTTTAAATTCCAGATATGCTCGTTTTGTTCATAATTTTGCTAACCTGCTTTTGTCTTTAATTAGTAATCTTATAAAGCATTTGTATGGTGAAAAGACTGACAGACAATATAGAGGGGTTAAAGAAGAAAAAGTTAAGCTGAATAAGAATAATAACAATCAACATAGTTCAAGACTCTGCTTCTTTTGCCATGGAAGTATATATATTTTACAGAAATGTAGAAGTAAGAAGCAAGGTATTGATATGAGTATTGGGGATTTTAGATATCGGAATCAAAAGTGTTCTAAATTCACTCAGATTATTAATAGTATCAGTTCAGAGGTTACATAGGATTTCTATGCTATTACACCTACATTTTGAAATTAATGGTATGGGTTTATTTTCATAGAGATTTTCATGCTTTTGAGATTGTGTTTTATACTTAGTTTTTAAAACAAGGAGAATATTTGTAAAAGCTTTTTATAGTCATGTGATCAAGTTTATATTTTATAATACTCTTATTAATATTAAGTTCATATTCATTTAGATTTCCCTAGTTTGAATTTCATTGTCTTTTATTGTTCCATGTGTATTTTTTTTCTATTTATTCATCTCTAATTTTGAAACATTGCAAGATGGTTTTGATTTTATTATACAATGTTAATTCTAGGAGTATTGTGCTCCCATATTCTGAGTTGTTTGTTTTTGTTATTTTTTCTCAACTGATTATTTGATCAAACTCTTTAAAGCATTTCCCTGGCAAATTGTTTGCCATGGCAAGTGTAAATTGATTCTAGAAGTATTATTTTTGATAAGCATATTCCAAAAAAAAAAAAAAAGAGGGGAACATTTGTAAAAGTTGTCTTTGAGATTGTGTTGTGCTTTAACTTTTATTTAAATATGTTCAGATTTTTCAAAAAAGTAATTGTATACTAAGTAAAAAAAAGGGGTATTATTTGAAATTGTTGCATAATTATATATTGTGTTCTGAGTCAAGATGTATTCACATTTTTTGCAATCATTTATTATCCTCAATTTTTAAATCCATATGAGACTTGGATTATGGGAACTTATCATTTAAGACATTAATTGCCTTTATTCTGAGTTATCAGATGCCAGTTGGCCAAGATGCCATCCAATCACAAGAGGAATACATGCAAGAGCAGACACTGAATTGTCACATGAGGGGAGACATGCATGAAGTCAAGGTATGGCCGAGGGAACGGCTTTTGACTAATGTTGAGGTTGGATTCTCTTGGTTTAATATTTTATTTTATTTTTCCCCACAATATTGTACAGATGGCTGGAAGTATTCATCCCACCCATCTCACTTCTACACCTGGCTTCCATGCTCCCTCCTATATGCCTGATGCCATGGACATCTCAGTCCCATGCATCTGATTAAGTCTGACTCAGTTTCTTCCAATATGTTCGGTGGCATGGACATATATTCCATCCACCTATTTTAAGCCTGGCATACTGTATGGGCAGTACATATTGCTCAAGTGTGGGAATGCTCATATCCCATCATTTCTCTGTTCTTTTATGGTAACCCCCATAATTATCTCAGGTGTCATGATAAATACAGTGTTGAATTTGGCCTTGACACCTGTTACCAATTATATTAGATTTTTTAATTTCTCATAATGGCATGAGGATAATTAGGCAGATGATGCAAAAAGTGATAAAACAAAGATAAAAATTATTTTTATTAATTAATATTGCAGCAATTGTCTTCTCAATTACCCTCCATAAGGGGGGACTATAGTAATATTATAATTTTAAAGAATGGTTCAATTTTTGTTTTATTATATGTTTCATGTGTAACAACTAAGATTCTGAATTCCCTTAGACATGTTTTTGAGAACTTTCATTGTTGGATTTGATTATTGACAAAGCTATTTTAAAGTTGTGTTAAGCTCAATTTTGTAGGAAATTTTCCTGGCTGATTACCAGCATCCACACATCAACCCCTGAAAAGACTTCCATTCCACGACTACACCTAGAGGACATCTAAGAAAAGACTTTCAGAGACTTTAAATGAACAGTTTTGATTTGTTGTTTTTGTTGTTTTTTTTCTCTTTCTGTTATAATATACACCATCTGTAACATGTACTCTCTGCAGAGGCCCTCCCTTTGCAAGACTAATGTCAAAGCGTCGGTTCATGAGGACAAAAAAAAAATCGCCCCTCTGGACAAAACTTTCCTCTCTTCCTTTTCTATATTGTTGTTCACATATTATTAGCTAGCAATAGTTATTATATTCTTTTTACTGTTCCGTCAAGGAAACATTTTGTTTCTTGAGGAACAACAGGGGGGACTGTAACGATTGGAATAACGCCACCTGCTGGATACTAACTGTAGAAGAGTTCTGCCCATGAAGCGAAGGTCTTTGAGGGCAAGACCAGGAGTCTTTTCTTCAGGAGTCAGGAAGTGACGCGGACTAGTGGGAGGAGGAGGGAAGAGACTGGCGCTCAGTCTCGCGCTCTCTTTCCTTTGGACTCTGGTGGAGAGCGGAGCTAGAAATGTGCTCTCCCTTTAATAGCTAGGAATTTAGGCCTTTTTCTCTCTCTTTACCAAATTCTTATTCTCCTTAATAAATGCTTAAAAGTCTAACTCTTGCTAAAGCTTATAATTTATTGGCGACCACTCATTAGATATTTTAGACAGTTTAGCTAGAATTTTAGCTCTTAACAATACCCTACTGAATGTGTATGTTATTTCTTCTTTGAGTCAAATCAGATGAGAGTAAGGTCAAAACAATACTTACCCCTCCCTTTTCCCCCTCTATTAGAAAGAGGTCTTTTGTGCTTCTTTATATGGTAGGATTTACCCCATTCTGCCTTCCCTTTCCTTTTCTCCCCTTATAATCCTTTTTGTTATTCCTTAAGTTTTGTTTTTTATTTTTAGTTTTATTTTTTTAAATGACATTACATCAGAATCAACTCAAGACTCAGCTCCTATCTGCCTTAATATGCAGTCCTCAAGTTACAAGTATCTTCTTCTCTTGTAGGGACGCAAACATTTTAACTTTAGTTAATTAACATTTTTACCCCCTTTTTATCTTTTCATGTATCTCTTGAGCCTATCAGGTCTCAAGGTCTTAGAGGCCCCTTTCTCTTTCTTTCTCTCTCTCTCTCTCTCTCTCTCTCTCTCTCTCGCTCTCGCTCTCGCTCTCGCTCTCGCTCTCGCTCTGGCTCTGGCTCTCGCTCTCTCGCTCTCTCGCGCTCTCGCGCTCTCGCTCTCGCTCTCAAAAAGAACAGGAAGCTACTATCTCCCTGCTAAATATAGGCACATCATCTTGAAAGTTCCCTCATACTAGGGTCTTCACAAAGATATTACGCAAGGGCAGCTAGATGGCAGCTAGATGGATTCAGGAGGACCTGAGTTCAAATGCGGCCTCAGACACTTAACACTTACTAGCTGTGTGACCCTGGGCAAGTCACTTAACCTCAACTGCCTCACTAAAAAAAAAAAAAAGGTATTGCGCAGAAATGACAGAATGTTCGCTGAAACAGGAAATTTAAGATAAGTTGCAGAATAACCTATGGCTGGACCCTGACCTAGCATTCTGACCTAGGAGAAAGATTTATCGCTGAACATATAGTTTAAACCTAACTACCGCATCCTGCTTAAAATAGATGTCTGTAAAGGGTATAGAAACTTCTTGGTTCTTTATCTCTGTGTGTCTCACTTCCTGGTTGCCCCAGTGAGTGCAGTGCACCTTTCTTTCAAAAGAAATAAAATCAATGCTTTGACCTCCTTTCTCCTCCAGTCTCAATTATCGGGTCAGTGGGTGTATTTCCCATCCCACTCATGCATGAGACCCTAATGAGAGAAAGACCCTGACTGGACTCTTCTCAGAACCCCAAGGACAGAGAGTGAGTCTAGTTTCAAGCCCCTCCACTTCATTGCCCAGCTTCCCAGCAGGGGGCCACGTGGCCTGTGAGGCTCCTGGGCCTCAGGCCTGAGCAGGGCCTGGGCTTTGTGGGAGCAGAGCTAAGCTGGGGGTTCCCCATGAGGAGCCCCAGGTGTTTCCCCCGTGAGTGGTTAAGTATGTTCACACAGTCCTGCTTAGTGAAGAATGCAGGTCAGGAACCGGGCATCGTTAGGGCCTCATGCTCCCCACTCCCCACAGCGGTCACTTTTCCATCCCAGTCCCCCCCTCCCTTCTCTGCTATGAAATGACCCCTTCCCTTCTGCCGCCGTCCCCCGTGAGCTCCACAGTCCCAGCGCGGACTCATATCCGGACTGGGACGCGGGGGCCCGGGATGCCCGGACAGGGGCACGTTTTCAGGGTCAGTGTGGCCGCGGCATCGTGGACGCCGCTGATGTGCTTTTCTGTCTATTTCACAAGAGCCCGATGACGTCAGGGCGGATCCAGGCCGTGGTCTTGGCGTAAGAACAGCTGCGGGACTGACGTCAATGATTTTTGTTTTGTACTTTCCACCTCCTCTGAGTTTCAGGATTGCCACTGGGGTGTTTCATTGTGGATTGTGCGTGGTTGTGGTTGTTTTTTCGGGGGGTGGAGGGGTGTCTCTGCAGCCCCAGCGAACCAAACCTGGCCCTGATTCCTCCACCTGGCCCCAGTCTACAGGCGAGTCAGCAAGAGTCCTGGAAGATCAGAGGTCACGAGGTCCCGAGGTTGTCAGGGGGAGAGGAGGAAGTGAAGTGTGGTGCGTGGCTTTCTGGGAAATGGAGTCCCCGCTGCCGCGCATGCCCAGGAGGCCATGGGGGCGGGGCTGTTGAAAGGCTCCTGGCTCTCAGTCTTCTTCCCCAGCTTGGTGCTCAGCCCCCCGAGCTGCGTCCTCTCCTTCCTGCTCCCCTGAGACTCCGGTTCAGGGTCAGTAACGCCCCTTCCCCCGGGGTCCTCAGATTGTCCAGCCGAAGGGGACGCAGGGAGGGTTTCCAGCAGAGACACCGGGCTGGGGGGGGGGGTCCTCCTCTTTCCGGAGTTGTCCATTTCCCGGAGGGTCCGAGGGCACGACCCCCAAGGCCCGGGAGCCCCCGGCCCGGCCCCAGCGGGGTCTGCGGCGGCTCAGGCTGGGGGTGACGTCACAGGGAGGCGTGCGTGGGGGCCGAAGCTGGGACCCCGGGCAGGTGTGTGGCATGTAGGTGTAGGGCGGGGCCCCGCAGGTGAGGAGGCCGGACCCCCCCCCTCCGGGGGGCTTCCCCCAATGGAGCCCGAGACGGGGAATCCCCGTCGATTTTCCCATGTGCCACCTCCCCCTCGCGTGTCCAGAGTCCACGCGGTGACCCCGAGGGTCCTGTACCAGGGGTGGAAACCCGGGAGCCTCATGGTTGTGTTAATGACGTGTCCACAGGCAGAGAAGGCTTTCGGCAGAATACAGCGCTCATTGCTGTGGAAACCCCCCCAAAGCTCAGGTGTGAATGGCCATTTCCTTAAAATGATAAAAAAAGGAAAAAAAGAGCCTCCCCCTCAAACCGTCAGCCGGCATTGTTTGTGATGAGGCCCAGCTGGAAAACTTCCTAGTAAGATCAGGAATGAAGCAAGGATGCCCACTGCCACCCACCTCATCCAGCGTTTTATTGGAAATGCCAGCATGGGCAGCTAGGTGGCACAGTGGATAGAGCACCGGCCCTGGATTCAGGCAGGAGTACCTGAGTTCAAATCTGGCCTCAGACACTTGACACTTAATAGGTGTGTGACCCTGGGCAAGTCACTTAACCCCCATTGCCCCACAAAAAAAAAAAGAAGAGAAAAACTGTAGACCGAATATAAAATATCTGGGATTATATCTACTGTGATGTCTCAAATTCTAACTGTGATGTCTAAAATCTAGTGTGTGGTCACCCGAGCTGACCCCAATGTGGGGGAGAAACTAGCTAAGATTTACTGATAAATTCAGCAAGAGTTTATGCTTTTAAGTGTTTATTAAAGTGTATTAGATGTTAGTGAAGAGAGGGTGAGAACAGATCTCATATAGAATGGAAAACCCCAGCTTAGATCTGTGTGGGATTGACAGAGAGAAAACCTCACCTTTTCTCTGTCCACCACCAAACCAAAGTCCCAGAGAAAAAGAGGCCCATCCTGCAAACCAGCCTCACCTTCCTACTTCCTGTCCCTCCCTGAAAGGGGAGGTCCTTCAAGATGATTGGTTGAGGGTGGTCTCCTGTTGTTGTTGTAGTTCACAGCCTCTGAGAACAACACCCCACTCAGGGCCAGCCAGGTGTGGTCTCGATTTAATCACCTTTAAGTAGGCTTTTAGTCAGTCTCTCAGTCTCACCCAATTCAATCAATTCCAAACCAATCTTCAGGTGGGGCCCCTGGGCGTCTGCCAAATCCCATTATTTTGTCACACTACAAAAGATAAACTCAGGAACTATATGAGTACATAGTTATAAAACTGTTTGATAAAAATAAAGTCAGATTTCAATAATTCAGGAAATCCATTGTCCAATTCAGGAGTATCCATTCTTTATGGATAGTCAGAGTCAATATCATAAAAATGACAATTTTACCTAATCTATCCCAATACCATCTCAATTAAATTGCCAAAATATATTTTATTGAATTTAGAAAAAACAATTCATTAGGAAGAACAAAAGAACAAGAATATCAAAGGAACTAATGAAAAATGTAAAGGAAGAAGGGTTAGTACCAGATCTTCAGCTATATTCTAAGGCAGTGTTGAACAAAACTATCTGGTACTGGCTAAGAGCAGAAAAGTGGATCAGCACAACAGTAGATATACAGCACACAGGAGCACATGATTATAGTAACCTTGTGTTTGACAAATGTAAAGATTTAAGCTTTTGGGGTAAGAATCCATTTTTGGTAAAAATTGTTGTGATATGTAGAGAGCAGTCTGGCAGAAATTGGGTATAGCCCCATGTCTTACACCATTTGCTAAGCTAAGATCAAAATGGATACATGTCTAGATATATAGAGAGATATCACAAGACAATTACAAAAACATGGAACATATGACCTGTCAGACTTGTGGATAGGAGAAGAATTTATTAATAAAGCAAAGGTAGAGACCATTGTGTAGTGTCAGGGAGACAACAGAGAACCCAGCCCTCCTCTCCCCATCCTCAACAAAGGAGGAGCCGTCACTAAACCAGATTAGGTCTGGGTTGGGTAGGGGAGTGTCCCACAGGTCTGGTTGGCTGGAAAATGTGGTCAATGAAGTCTAGGCAGTCATGAGGGATGCGACCTTCAGGATGTGGGAAAAGGGTAGCAGGATTCAGTGTCCTGCACATTTGTAAAGTGAGCTCTGGGGTGTCTAACAGAAGAGCCTGATATTTAGTGATATGGCCAATGATGAGCCATCGGTGTCCCTTATCCTCCAGAATACTTATATCACATCTAACTAACCCCTGTCAGCTGTCGAATATATGTGTGTCATCGGAAAATGGGGTAGGGGTTTGGGGTCCTTAGGAATTCCTCTTTGAAGAATTACACCCTCTTGTGCACAAAAGCAGTTAGAATTAGATGGTGGTTTATTTCAGGGCTGAGGAAGGGAAGGGAAGGGAAGGGAAAGCATGAAAAATCCTTGGACTTCTCATGGGGAGAAAGGCATGGCACAAAGCATGTGGCTGTGAGATACCAATCTCCTTGAGCAGGAAACTGGCAGGTACTTTTATAGAGGACTGATGGGGGTGACCATCTGCCTGTGGAAAGTTCCTTTAGTGAGGGAGGACCATCCCCCACTGGTGGTGGCTGGAGGAGTTGGGTGAGGGGTGGCTAAGGATCTTTCAAGCCATTTCTCTCTCCAGGACACAAAGGCAGCGGCCACACCCAAACTTATCTCCCTAGGGGTGAGGGAGACCAGAATGAAGGGTGGATGTCCTGAAGCTAGCTCAGTCCACTCTGGTTCCCTTTATCTCTCTAGGTGTATCTCTCCTCTGGTTTAGTTTCTCAAGGAGAAGATTCTTTGATGTGCCCCAGAGAATTTCTGGGGTACGCTGGGCCCCATGACATTCCCCACTTCTCTCTATATAAGGAAAGGGGACAAAGATTCTTCTGAAACTGCTTCATGCTGAGTGGGGATGGAAGAAATCAAGGCGCAAGGGATGGGGAAGGGAGAGAAGTGGAGAAGGCATGGTCCTGAGTGTGAGGTCCAGAGGGTGGGAGGCGACACATAGGCACAATGCCATGAATCCTTGAGCCTAGATGAGACAGATTTATAAAACTGACCAGAGCAAAAATGAAAAGGGACTTGATCAGATCAGGAGTAAAAGTGTGACAAAACAGACTCAGAGGGGGACAACAGTGATAAAAGGGCTGCAGGTGAAGCCTTGAAAGGGAAGAGGAATTGGTCCTGAGACCAGAAAGCGTCTTGGAAGAGCTGGACAAGGATCTGACAAACCCAATAAGAGGCAGGAGGGAAAGTGGGTAGAGATGCTGCCCAGGGGTTCAGTCAGCTTCCCCAGCATGGATCCTACTTGTCCTAGTCTGGTTTTCATCCATAACAAACAAGCAGCCCCTCCCCTTTAGCCTTCTGGTCCTCCTTGGGGATCTCCTGGGAGGCTGACTTTCAAAACCTTTAGAAATGCTAATGAGCAGTAGGCTTCACCACCTAGCCAGGAAGATGGTGGATCTGTGCATGCTCCTCCATTTGGCTTTCCTTTTCTTTTTTTTCCTAGTTTTTTTTAAAAATTGTTTTCCTGTTACATATAAAGAGAGTTTTCAGCAGTCATTTTTGTAAAATTTTTAGTTCCAAATTTTTCTCCCTCCCTGCCCACCTCCCCAAGACAGAAAGCCATATGATATAGGTTATGTATGTACAATCACATTAATCTATTTCTGCATTAGTCTTTACTTTTGTTTTTAAAAAATGCCAGAAGGACATTAAGGATTCTGGGCTGGGGTTTTGAGCTCCCCAGCCCAGGAATCCCACTTTCTGTCCCTCTGTGGCCTCCATCCTGGTTTCCTGGCATTCTTGTGCCCCAGGACCAGCCTGTCCTGCTTTCTGCCCCTCTCCACTTCCCCTAGAACCTGGGTTTTGAGGGGTGAAGAGGGAACTAGTGAGACCTCCCAAGGGAGGGATTCCAGTGGCTGAGCCAGGTAACAGCCACACCCCTGGACTTAGAGGGAGATGTGAAGGTGTGTGTAAGTAGATAGAGAAAGGTTATCACATGTGCTGTGACCTATGCCCTGGGACCCAGGTGTCCTGGCCTCAGCTCCCCCTTAGGATCCAGCTGTCTTCCTCTGAGAGAACATCTCTTAGGGAAGAAAAACAAGACAGAAGGAAACGCTCCCTCAGTGTGAGGACTGGGGTATGGAAGGTCAGGAATGGGGATGGGCCGAGGGGGTGAATGTTTTCAGTTTGGAGGAGAGTTAAGGGGGGGGGGCAAGTCTGGAGCCCAGACTGCAGAGAAGCAAGGGGGGCTTCAGGGGAGGGGAATGGCTGGGAGAACCAGGAAGAAGATGGGTGTGGTGGGGGGAGAGCTGACAGGGCAGGAGTTTCTGCTGAGGAGGGTTGGAGTCCCAGAGCAGGTAAGGGAGGGGGCAGAGGTGGTAGAGCAATGGGGGAGGAGAGGCCTCAGAACTGAGCAGCCAGGCAGGGGGTGACCTTGGGGGAATTCTCTTCCTGGGGTGAAGTTTGGAAGCCTGGGAGGTGGGAAGGGGAGGAGAGAGGTCATTCCAGGAAATGGGGTGCTGGGCAGGGCTTGACCTTTGGGAATAGGAGGCCTTACCCAGAGCAGCATGGCTGGAGGCAGAAGCCCTTAGATCTGAGCTCTCTCTTCCTTCATTTCAAGCTGAGGTCTCTTCTTCCCTCACAGGTGAGATCTCTGTGCCTTCCCTGGACCTGAGATCTCTCTGTCTTCTGAGAGCCAGCTCTGCACAAGCAGGTGCCAGGTAGGTCAGAACAAGGGCCCCTCTCCACATCCTGCTTCTGATGGTTGTCCTTTCCATTGGGCCTCATCTTCCCACTCTGTTGTTATTGTCTGTTCGTTGTTTGTCCTTCTCAGAAGAGGATCCTGTTCTGGTTAGAGTCTCTCCCCTAAGGGCCGGACATTTTCAAGTGCTCTGAGACTTCAAGCTCTGTAATTCCAGGTAGGCCAGTGTCCACCCCAGGAGGAAAACGCAAAGACAATGTCTCTCCCACTCTGAGACCCTTCTCCCTCCCCAGGCCAGTTTGCAGACAACCAGAACTGGAACCAGAGAGAATGGCCCCAGGGACCCAGAGACCCTCATCCCAGGTGAGTGCAGCCCATCCCCAGACCTGACCAGCATCAGCTAAGGTGGAATCCAGAAGAGCCCAGGAAGCTTTATCCTGTTACATGTACATTGTCCTTTGCAGGGCTGTCAGCAGAGCAGACATTGTCCTCCTGGTTCTGCTCATTTCCTTCTGCCTCAGGCCACCCCAGTCTCCCCTGCTCTCTCTGAATCCCTCTCATTTGTCATTTCTTAGGTCACATCAATGAGTATTTAGACAGTGGCTCCTCTGTGCCAAGCACTGTGCCAACCTACTGGGCATGCAAAGGAAGGTTTAAACCATAACAGGCCCTGCCCTCAAGGGACTCACAGTCTCCATGGGAGATAACAGGGCAGCAGCTGGGTCCACACAAGGTCTCTACAGTATGAATGGGAGGCCCCCTCAGAGGGAAGGCCCTAGCAGTGTCAGGGACCAGGAAAAGCTCATTTTCAGAAGGTGAGGATTTTGCTGAGAAGTGAAGGAAGCCAGTGTTGGGGGCCTTGTGATCTGGGTCTAGGGGCTAGCTCAGCCAAGGAATTGGAGGCTTGTCACAAATCTTGTGTTAAAATGGAAAATCATTCACTTCTTTGCACCTAAGTCCCATTTCCCCCCCCCCCCCCATTTCTTAAAGATACACCTGAGCAGGGAAGGCCACAGGGAATGCTTTCTCCTTGTCCCTTATTGTGGTCAGCTGGGCTAGACCTCAGGGACAGATGCCCACACCTGCCCCCAAGTGGGTGCTGACAAAAACCTGAGCCATTCTTAAGTCTGGATGTCGTGTGACTGTAAATCAAAGAGAATCTAGAAGTAGCCTGGCTGGCTATTCATACCTCAGACAGTGGGGCCACCCACTGAGACTGAGCATCCCTACAGGAGAAAGCAGAGTGTACACCCCACCTGGGGAATCCAAGAGCCACATGAGCAGCCCACCTTTTTACCTGCCCAATGACTTTTACTGGGTTTCAGCACCATAATGTTGGGAGACTTGTGACCTGGATCAGCAGGCAAGCTCACCCATGAATTGGAGGCTCAGCACAAATCTTGTCAAATGAAAAGTGATTTATTAGGAGAGAGGAACATATGACCAGGAGACAGAATCACTGCTGAAAACCTGTCTCCCTGGGTAAGAGAAGAGCTGGTCCTTTCTATGTTTACACACAAAAGCTGTGTGCAAAGCAGTTAGGAGGGGCAAGACCACTGGCAGGGAAACAACTGGTAAGGGGTGCCTGGGGAGGAATAACCACTGGAAAGGCACAGAGTTAGGTGATGGGGGTTTGGTTAAGGATAGTCCAGGAGGCCCGTGTCCCCAGGTCAGAGAGAAGAGGACTGAGGTGCAAGAAGACTGGACAGGGTTATCTGGTGTCTGCTGTGTGCTGGGAGCCATAT
This sequence comes from Dromiciops gliroides, assembly GCF_019393635.1. Lineage (NCBI taxonomy): Eukaryota > Metazoa > Chordata > Mammalia > Microbiotheria > Microbiotheriidae > Dromiciops > Dromiciops gliroides. Next base: position 658,679,674 of record NC_057863.1, on the reverse strand, counting down.
AAACATGATCTCCCATGATGCTGTTGGGACATTTGTCAGGGTCCTTCCTGGGGATGGCCAGAATAAGGGAGCACAAGTTTCAGCCAGACAGTAAACTCTGGTTTGTCTATTCTCTCTGGAGAGTGTCGCCCTCCCTGAGTGGGTGATGGACATGTGTGTCTCAGAGTTCCACAGATGATGGAGAGACAGTCTCCTCTCCTGAGTTATGTGACCTAACCTTTGGGTAGCATGGGTTAGGTCTTGTTACCATAGACAGGCTTACAAAGAGGTCTTAGATAAGACTGGGTTGGGGCTCAGAGAAAGAAAAGATACATTTTTTTATCATAAAAGTATTTTATTATTTTCTAGTGACATGTAGCAATAGTTTTCAACATTTCTAGGGGGAAGGGGGGGCATGGCAATGAGGGTTCAGTGACTTGCCCAGGGTCACACAGTGCCATGTGTCTGATGGTAGATTCAAACTCAGGTCCTCCCAAATCCAGGGGCAGTGTTTAATCCACTGTGCCACCTAGCTGCCGAGCAACATTTGTTTTTATAACCCCCCCCATGACAGCAAGCAGTCTGATATAGGTTATATATGTACTATCATATTAAAATATATCTGCTAGGACAGTTAGGTGGTGTAGTGGATAAAGCACTGGTCCTGGATTCAGGAGTACCTGAGTTCAAATCCAATCTCAGACACTTGACACTTACTAGCTGTGTGACCCTGGGCAAGTCACTTAACCCCCATTGCCCAGCAAAAAAAAAAAAAATATATATATATATATATCTGCTTATGTAGCAAAAGAAGAATCAAAGCAAAAGGGAAAAAACTTCAGAAACGAAAAAGGACAAAAACTGTACAAAGAGTATGGTTCCATCTGCACCTCGACTCCACAGTTCTTTATTCTGGATGTGGAGAGCATTTCCCATCATGAGTCCTTTGCAGTTATCTGGGGCCATTGTGTTGCTTTGAAAAATTAAATCTATCACAAATTATCATCACACAGTGTTCTTGATCCTGTGTATACAATGTTCTCCTGGTTCTGTTCATATCAGAGTCAGTTCATGTAAGCCTTTCTAGGTTTTTCTGAAATCTATCTGCTTATCATTTCTTACAGCACAATAACATTCCTTTATATTCATATATCGCAGTTTGTTTAACCATTCCCCAATTGATGAGCGTTGCTTCAATTTCTATATCTTTCCAACCACAAATAGAGCATGTGTGTGTGTGTGTGTGTGTGTGTGTGTCTGTTTATGTGTGTGTGTGTATATAGGTATATGTTGCAGGGCAATGAGGGTTAAGTGAGTTTCCCAGGGTCACACAGCTAGTAAGGGTCAAGTGTCTAAGGTAGGATTTGAAGTCAGGTCCTCCTGAATTCAGGTCCAGTGCTTTATGCACTGCACGACCTAGCTGTCCCAGCTATAAATATTTTTGTACATGTGGGTCCTTTGCCCTTTTTTATGATCTCTGGGATAAAGACCTAATAGTGGAGAAAAGTTACATTTTGAGCAAAAGTAAAAACTGTGAATTGAGACTTAGACTTGAAAGTTTAGATACAAAGATGTTTAGCATTGGTACTCAAAACCAGTCTAAAGAAGATAGGAGCAGCTTGAGTAGTCAGGGAGTTAATCACCATTTGTTAAGCCCTTTGTACTTCCTTGGACAGAATAACAGGACAGGAAGTGAGTTCTGTGTGTTCTCCTAAAGTGACTGGGGAAGAGAGGTCCTGAAGGGGACATTCATTCAATACCTTGATTTAAGACAAGCCAGTCCAGCATCAAATGGAGTTAATGATGTTTTCTCAAAAGTTCACTTTAAGCACCATGAGCCACTTGATACATCAAAGCCTCAGTGTTACAAGTTGGGGGATGAGAATACAAAAGATGTCCTTGGACTTCCCAGAGTTAAAGGAAGAAAGAGACCAGCTGTGGGTGGTATAAAGATGGCCAGAGAGCAGCAGGAGGGCACAAGGGTTGGGCCTGTTGAAAGTCCTTCCCAGTGAGCATGGCCAGGGCTCTGGGGGGGCTCTAGAGGGCTGAGTGAAGCAGGAATCATGGCATGTTCAGGGAAGAATAGTGCCCCTGGGGTGAGGGCTGCCAAGGCCTTTTCAGGGCTGCTTTCCCCTTTGGTGTCTCCCTGGTCCAGCCAGGCCTCCCCTGGCTCCAAGAAGCTGAATCATGCACAGCAGCCGCAGCCCAGTCAACTATTTCAGCAGAAGGACTAACCAGGTTGGGCTTAACTGAGGTGGGGGGGGGCAGGTGTCTACTCCAAGAGTATGAAGACATCCCCCTGTGGAATGGGTGGATAAGAACACTTTATCCCAATGGCCATGAAGGCAGCTGAAGCAGGCACTTTGGAGCACTGAGAGCTTGCTTAGACATTGAAGACCAAGGTATTCCCTTGACAAACCCAGGCCATGCCCTGCAGCTCAAGCCATCACCAGGTACCTTGACTGTTCTGCCCCGGACTGTGACAACTCTGGAAGCAGGAGTGAGGCTGATGACTTGGTGCAGCTCTGACTCAAATGCAAGTTCTGAATGAATTAGGAGACATCACCCATAGCACTTTACTATTTTTACCTCTCTCAATGTCCTGTGATGACAGGCAAGTGATGTAGTAGCAGATTCACTGGGAGGTATAGCTACTACCCTGCACCCAGGTGGCCTTGGCACCAGGCCCTCTTCTCCCTGAAAGCAGCAGTGGCACATGGCAGCACTCTGGCTATCTTAGCATTGCTGGCCAGATTCTTATGCATTGGTCCCCTCTTGGGATGAGGAATGGGATAGAAAAGATGCCCTAAAAATCATCTGCTTACTCCACCTTGGCGGGATTGCCACAGCAGGCGGGGTTCCCACCTTCCTGTCAAAACAAAAACAAAAAAATTTCTGCACAGGTGATTCCACTCCCCATCAGTATATGAAATGTGTGCACTCTTAGACACTGCAAACAATCAAGTATGCCTGAAAGGTGAACAGAGATGAAAGATGAAAGAGAACTCAGGCAGATCACATCCCAACAGAGCCCTAAGTACGACACGGCTGGCCAATGAAGGCCAGCTTCCTGAAGCTGGAGACACAATTTTTTTTTTTCGGAGTGGCCACAGTGAAGGGGAGCCCAGGGGAATCTGGCATAGGTTTTGCAATCAAAACTAATCTAGTCACCAAGCTTGTATGCCTACCAAAAGGAATGAATGAAAGGCATGTGCAAAGTTCTTGCCTTCAGAAAAATGCCAAGGTTGTGGACCAAAGAACTGTGGTACAGCTCAACCACTCAGTGAGGAAGGAGCCCCTCTGGTAAATAAGGACATGATCCTGGAAGGATGAGCTGAACACGTCCATAATGATCTTAACAGACTGTTATCAATCAATCATGAAGCCACTGGTCATTTAACTCAGGTTGAAATCAATCAGTCTATAACCATATTTCCAAATGAGGAAGTTTGAATGCCATTAGCTCCTCTCCTGTGGCAGAGCAGTTGGTGCTGATTTTATTCCAGCAGAGATTTACAGTGTTGGGAGACCCTTGCTCCTACAAACCTTGGCTAACATTTTCTGGATTATATGGCAAGAGGAAGTTATCCCCCAGGAGCTCAGGGATGCCTCCATTGTCCATGTGTATGAAGGTAAAGGAAATGGATTGTCCTGTGACTATCAGAGGAGACTCTCTCCATCATTGCTGGCAAGATTCTTTCCACAGTCGTCCTAAACCGGCTGAGCCTTCCCATGGAAGATGGTCATCTACCTGAGAGCCAGTGTGGCTGCAGAAACAGCTGAGGAATGGTCAGTATGGTGTTTGCTCACCAACAATGGCAGGGGAAATGCCAGGGGCAGAGCAGAGGTCTGTACACAATGTTCATCACTAAGGCCTTTGATACTGTCAGTTGTGAGGAGTTATGGAAAATTATGTCCAAATCTGGTTGCCTGTAGAACTTTATCATCATTGAACATCTATTCCATGATGTCATGCTTGCCTGGGTTCTGGATCATGGACTTCTGCCCTTTCCCAATCAGATGCCTTCAATGATGTGAAACACAGCATCAATGTCACCTATTGAACTGGGTAAATTATTCAACTTGAAAAGACTACAAGACAAGAGAACAGTAGAGGGAGCCTTTTGGGCATTTTTGTTTGTTTGCAGATGACTATGCATTCAGTGCACCCTCTGAAGTTGATATGGAACAAAATAGGGGTCAATTCTCTGTTGTTTATTTTGGCCTCACAATTAACACTAAGAAAACCCAGGTGCTTCATCAGCCAGCACGAGCCCATGCAAACCTGGAACCATCAGTTCCAGCAAGTAGAGAAGATTTAAATCCTGTAGATATGTTCACTTCCTTTGGCAGTCTACTTTTCAGGGATGTCCACATTGATTATGTGGTTGACTCATGCATTCCCAGTATTTTGAAAGCTCTGAAGAAAATTGTAGGGCACAAGAACTATTATACTGAATAGCAAATTGAAGGTCTGGACCTGTGGTAGAGCATTCTGGGGGTGCACTGGTCTGATCAGCCAGTCAGACATTGTAGCATGATTGTAATAGTGATGTCAGTTTGTTCCTCTTTGAGAACAAAGGACAACAGGCACTGTACTACTTGTGAGAGAGATAGCTGCAATTAATGGAATAATGGCCACTGCAGTGAGCTTAAATCCTCATAGAACAGACAAGAAGTACTGACAAACACAGTTACAGCATCAATAGGATTGGATAAATTCAGATAAATACAATGGGACTCAATAGACAATAATTTGAAGGAGAGGCTCCCAGTAGTTGGAGATATCAGGCAAGGCTTTATGTAGAAAATTATGTTTTCAGGGGACAGAGGGACTGCCACATGGAGTAAAAGAGGCAGAAAGGCAAGGAGGAAGAGCAGAACCCAGAAAGAGAGAAGGCCAATGTGTTTGGGTTGCAGAGGCAAGAGGGTGAGTAATGAGTGTGTTATAAAGCTGAAAGAGAGGTTGGGACCAGGTTGTATGTGGCCTTGAAGCTAAAGGGAGGGGTTGCTATATGATCCCAGAGGCCATTAGGATTATCTGAGTAGCACTTACATGGTCAGATCCATGCTAAGAAAGAGAAGTTTGGCAATAGTGAAGAGGATGGCCCAGAGTGCTGAGAGCCAAAAGGTAGGGCCACCACTTAGGAGGCTGTGGGAGGGAGGAAAAGGAGGAGGATCAACATTGCCATAGAGTTTACTATGTGCCAGGCATGGTGTGAAGTTCTTTACAAAGAACATCTCATTTGATCCTCAGAAGAACCCTGGCAGGAAGGACCTCTTAGTATCCTTCTTTTGCAGCTAAAGCAGTTGCAGGAAATAAAAATCAAATTTGCATACATTTGACAAATCACATATTTTGAGGAAAAAATTAAAATGGCAAAAAAAGTGAAGATATTTTCATCTATGTGAAAAAGAATTGCTCCTTACAATGATCCACAACAATCCCAAGGGGACTAATGAAAAAGCTTACTGTCTACTGCCAAAGAAGCTGATTGAATCATGTTGATTGAACACAGACTGAAGGAAGCTATTTTCACTTTCTTTTATTGTTCTTTTATTCAAGTTTTCTGATACAAAATAACTGTTTGTCTTGACTCTTGGTGCCAAATGTTCTAAAGTTTTAGGGGTAAGTTGTGATAATTTCTTTTTCATAAATAAACCATCAATGTCTTATGAATTAGCCTCATCTCCAACCATAGTCAATAAAAAATTATTTGAAAAAGGTAATTTTTTGGAAATAAATGAATAAGTTCTCCTTAACTACATGTTAAAATTAATGAATATATTCCATTAACTAGTGAAAGCAATCATAAAGCAAACATAAAATTTATTTTGGCTATAACAGTTCATACCCGATGTTGCCAAAGACCTCAGTATTACAATAGATAACTTTTCTTCACTTTTCCAGAAAGAGATTCTCATAACTTTTACTTCAGGGAAGATTGTAAGAAATTTTTCTTTTTGTCTTTTTCTTTCTTTTTTTTAGGGGCATTGAGGGTTAAGTGACTTGACCAGGGTGACACAGCTGATGTCAAGTGTCTGAGGCTGGATTTGAACTCAGGTCCTCCTGAATCTAGGGCCGGTGCTTTATCCACTGTGACACCTAGCTCTCCCCATAAGCAATATTTCTTAAGAATGCTCCTCATGCTTTTATCTAAGTAGGACCTTATTTCAGCCTTTTAGGAAATTAAGGTTTTTTCCTTTATTCTCTTCTCAGTGATGACTAGTAATGTTTTTTCCCCCCAGAGTATACAGTATTTGCCAACTTCTCAAAAATTCTTTATAAAATTTCCTTGACATATCTCTTATGACATGTAACATATCCTTTCCGGTGAGGAGGAATTTCTTATTGCTTTCTTCTCCATAGTCTCTGATACTTCACTCACAGAGCACATACCTTCTCCCTGAGCCTATGGACAGAAGCATTTCATTGTAAGACCTTTATTGAAGTTTTATCATTCTAACATGGTTCTCACTTCAATATAAAATGCTTTTCTCAATATTCCATTGGGCTTTTGTTGGATACAGGTTCAAGTGTTGTTGCTGCCTCTCATAAATATATGCATATTGGGCAAATGCCTTCTGTGCTTCAGTTTCTTTCTTTAAGTTGATGAGGGCTGGATTAGGTGAATTCTGAAGTCTTTTTCAGCCCTAAATCATGTGACTTTTGATGGCTCAGGAGATGGTGACATTCAAGGATGTGGCTGTGGATTTCACCCAGGAGGAGTGGCACCTCTTGGACCATTCTCAGAGAGAGCTGTACAAGGAGGTCATGCTGGAGAATGTCCAGACCCTGCTCTCTGTGGGTAAGGATCTTTGCCCCTGGTGACTCTGAGCTGCTGACATGGTAGCTCTCTGCTCCTCATCCTGCCAGGCCTAGCAAGTTTATCTGATGCTTCCTTCTTTGTTCCCTCAAATTCCAGTCCAGATGTTGGGAAAGGAAGGGAATGGAATAAGCATTCATACATACCTGCTTTATATCTAGCACTGGAAAAAGTGTATTAAATTTATTTTCATTTGATCTTCACAACATCCCTATGAGTTTGGTAGTATTATCATCCCCATTTCATAGGTGAGGTAACAGGCAAACAGGTTACACCACTTGTCCAGGGGGACACAGCTCCCATGTGTCTGACACTGGTTTGAAATGGTCTTAGTGACTCTAGGCCCTGGGCTGTTACCACTGCACTACCACAGCCTCCAATTTCTAGAAAATTGAAGCTAGGCAGTGTTCCCATCCTTCCAGGAAAGAGGTGAATAAAGGGGAAGTTTTCTGATACCAAATGGCCTGTGTGATCTCAGCCTGCCGGCAAAGATCCCAGCAATCAATACCTTGGGAACTGTCCTTGAGAAATCCTGGGAACCATCCTGTCCTCTTTGTTTGCATGTCTTCTTTCCTTAAGAGGACTAAATTGTACATTTCTCTCAATTCTCATCCCTTCCTTTTCCTATATTGCTAGGACTTCCAGTTTCTAGAGAAGATTTGAGTTATCCTTTCCAGGAAGGGCAATCACCAGGGTTGGTAGAGCACAAAGGTCCAAGGAACTCCTGTCTAGGTGAGTGACACAAATCATGTAAGAGGGTTCTTTATTATAAGAGGTCTCCTAAGTGTTGTGGTGAAGGGAGTGCTAGACTTGTGGGCAGGAAAGTCTTACTTGGAATTGACTTTGAGACACATTTCAGCATTGGGATCCTGTGCAAGTAACTGAATCTCACAGCCCCAATTTCCTTATACAGGGGAGCAAGTCAAACTCTTTGACCTTTCAGTTTCCTTTGTGGCATTTAGAATTATATGGGGGAGACCTATTTCTGTCCCAAGTTGTAGGGAAACTTAGCTGGGGTTTCTAATATATTGCTATTTAGAAATTAGAGGCCATAGCACCAGTTTTGGGCACCAAGCATTTATTAAAGCATATTCAATATTAGTAAAGATAGAGCACATGCCCCCAAAAGTTCAGAGGGAGAGGGGTAGTGGGCCAAGTGGCTGCTCCTTCAGAGTCCCAAGGCCAAGAGAGAGAGTCCAGGAGCATAAGCTCCTTGAGGTAAGGAGGAGAGGTGGCCCTTACACACTGCTTCAAGCTAATTGGCTAGCATCATTCAAATCTATTGTTCCATTGGACTTGTGGGTGGTTTGGAGCAGTATGTGCTGACATCAGAGTCCAGAGGACAGAGCCTCTGGGGGTCAAGGCTTTTCAGGTATGTGTGGATTTAACTTCTATTGTCTGTATTCACAGTCCAAAGTCCAAGTACATTTCTCTGAAATTCTTCTGACTCTGGGCTGGCCTTAAGAAAGGTCAAGCAAGGCTCTCTGGGTCCCCTATAGCCCCATTATTTTCTCACATCTTGTAGTTATACAATTTTGAGGGTATAAGAAGTCATCATTTTGAAGTTTGGGCCATCTAACTCTCCTGAAAGCATCTCAAATGGGCTGAGGGTTTGCATTCTAAATTCTTTCCTTGTCTTTGTTCCAGTCCATAAACATTTAATAAGCACCTACTATGTTCCAGACACTGCTAAACACTAGGAACACAAAGAATCGCAAAAGTTAAGCCTTGCTCTCAGGGTGTTCAGTCTAATGGGAACACAATATGTAAACAGGAATCTAGCAATCCAGTGTATCCCAGATAAAGTGGACCTCATCACGACAGGAAAGGTTATATGAGTAAGTAAGGAAGACAAGAGCAGACTTATTGCAAAAGGAAGAATTTTAGGTGGAACTTCAGGGAAGCCAGAGTAAGGATGAGGTACAGCCAGAGAGAACATGGAGTCAGGAGATGTTGCTGGTCAAGAAACAAAAAACTTGATTATCACACATGTGGAGGGAAAATAAGGTGAAAAAAAGCCTGGGAAAATTGGATAGGGGCTGATGATAAAGGGCTTTAATAGCCAAGCAGAGGATTTTATATTAGATCCTGTTAATGGAGGCAATAGGAAGTGTTTTATTGAGTGGGCAGTGACATGATCAGAAGTGTCTTGTAGTAGATGAATTTGACAGGTGGGTGGGGGATTAAGTGGATTGGTGAGAGATTTGAAACAGTGAAACCAACCAGAAGTATTTTTTTTTTCAATAACATCATTTTATGCCTAATCGTGATGGTTGGGAATCCCTGCACAATGAAATCTATTAGTGCCTCAAACATGTATTTACTTGTTGTTCTAAGAGAAAAATAAATGGCAAACAAACCTTGGCAATTCTTTACTGTATAAGGTGCCATTAAATATTTTCTAATAAATATTTTTATTTTAAAGTTTTGAGTTTCAAATTCTTTCCTTCCCTCCCTGTCTCCCTTTCAAAACTACACTTTCCCAGAGGCAGAAGGTTATCAGATACATGTTATACGTGGGCAATTACAGAAAACATTATGGTATTAGTCATTTTATATAAGAAAACAAAAGAAAAGCATGAAAGTAAGTGAGAAATATCATGCTTTAGTCTGTGTTCAATATCAGTTCTGTCTTTGTGGGTGGAGAGTATGTTTCATCATTAGTGCTTTGGGATTGTCTTGGGTCTTTGTATTGCTGAGAATAGTTAACTCATTCACAGTTCTTCATCAAACATCATTGTCACTGTGAACAATGTTCTTCTTCTACTCATCAGTTCATAATAAGGACTTTCTGAATCCATCTTGCTTGTGATTGCTTATAGCACAATTTTCCCAGCAGTTTTTCTCAGATAATGAGTATTTCTTAGGAAAGCTTGGATCTTTGGCTTTGTCATATACTACGTTCGTGTAATCAATTACTATACTATATTATGTAGCTATTCTTTTTCACTGATCATACCAGATTGTTTTGCATTAAATAATTTTTACCTAAAATCCCTTGTAGTTCATCATCATGAACCTTCAAAGAGTTCTTGAACTATTAAAGGGGATGCGGTAAGAGAGGATCATTAAAAAAATCCTGCTGTTAACTTCCTAATAGAAAGATGTTGGATTCAAGATATAATTTGAAACATAATATAGAGATAAGAATTCATGGATAACCTGAAAGCCATGATCAGAAAAGGAGCCTGCACAGCATTTTTAAAGACATTATCAAGGAAAACTACCATGATAACCTAGAAGCAGAGGGTAAAATCTTCATTGAATGAATCACCTGATCACCTGCTGAAAGAGATTTTAAAGTGAAAACTACATGGAATATTTTAGTCAAATTCCAAAATTGTCAAGTCAAGTAGAAAATACTGCAGTCAGTCAGAATGAAAATTCAAATACAACGTAGCTACAATCACTATTGCCGTGAACGTAAGAGCTTTTACATTAAAAAATCAAAGGAAAAAATAGGTGATGTTGTCCTCATAAATTCCTTTTATAAGTGAACCATGTTGCTGATTCCTAAATGAAGAAGATCCAAAACAGAAAGAAAATTGTAGACCAGTTTCACAAATGAGTATTTGCTTTTGGTTTTTTTGTTATTGTTTCTTTTGTGTGTGTGTGAGGCAATTGGGGTTAAGTGACTTGCCCAGGGTCACACAGCTAGTAAATGTCAAGTGTCTGAGGCCAGATTTGAATTCAGGTCCTCCTGACTCCAGGGCCAGGGCTTTATCCACTGTGCCACCTAGCTGCCTCACCAATGAATATTAATGCAAAATTATGAAATAATTTATTTGCAATGAGATTTCAGCAATATGTCGCAAGGATCACATACTACAACCAGGTAGGATTTATATAAGCAATGCATGGCAATTTTAGGAAAACGAATAGCATAATTGATCATATATTTAAGAAAAACAAGAAAAAGCATATGATTATATCAATATATGCAAAAAAGTAATTTATCTAAAACCTTGAACAAGCATTATGTGGAAAAGGGATCAGCTAGACATGATGCCAGTAAGGTCAGGAGTGAAACAAGTATGCTGATTACCACCCTTCTTATCCAATATCAAAGCTTTAGGGGGCAGCTAGGTGGCGCAGTGGATAAAGCACCGGCTCTGAATTCAGGAGTACCTGAGTTCATATCCGGCCTCAGGCACTTGACACTTATTAGCTGTGTGACCCTGGGCAAGTCACTTAACCCCCATTGCCCTGCAAAAAAAAAAAAAAAAAAAAAGAAGTGTAAGCTTTAACAAGAAAAGAAGAAAAAAAATGAAGGAATGAGATTAGGTAATGAAGAAACAAAACTATCACTCTTTTCAGATGATAAGATAGTATACTTAGAGAATCAACTATATCCCTTTCACATACCTAGTTATGATTACTAAATGACGTTAGTCCTATTTTTTCGCTTATTTGTATTTTTCTCTTTCCTTTTCCCCTGTCCTTTGTCATTAGAGTTTTGTTTCTGGCCACCTCAGTCTATTCTCCCTTCTATCAGCCCCACCTCCCTTTTGTCCTTTCCCCTCCTAGTTTTACCTTCCTTTCTATCAGCACCCCACCCTTTTCTCCATTCCCCTTTTACTTCCCTAGAGGGTAAGATAAAATTCTATACCCTAATGAGTGTGTATGTTATTCCCTCTTTGAGTCAAATCAGATGAGAGTAAGATCAAAACAATACTTACCCCCCCCCTTTCTGCCCTCTATTAGAAATAGGTCTTTTGTGGTTCTTTATGTGATGGGATTTACCCCATTCTGCCTTCCCTTTCCTCTTCTCCTATTCTAATCCTCTTGGTTATTCCTTAAGTTGTTTTTCTTTTAAAATAACATTACATCAGAATCAACTCAAGACTCCTCCTTTCTGCCTTAATACACAGTTCTCAAGAGTTACACATACCTTCTTCCCTTGTAGAGATGCAAACATTTTATCCTTAGTGAGTAACATTTTTACTCCCTTTTAATCTTTTCCTGTATCTCTTGAGTCTTGTATTTTTAGATTGAATTTTCTGTTCAGTTCTGGGCTTCTCTTTCAAAAAGTTTTGAAGTCCCCTATTTCACTGCATGTCCATCTTTTCCCCTGAAAGATTATGTTTAATTTTTCAGGGTAGTACATTTTTGGTTGTAATCCCAGTTTCCATTGCCTTCCAAAATATCATATTCCAAGCCCTTTAATCATTTAATATAGAAGCTGCCAGATCCTGTGTAATTCTGATTGAGCCTTGATATTGAAATGGTTTCTTTATGACTCCTTCCCGTATTTTCTCCAATTCTGGAATTTGACTACAATATTCCTTGACATTTTCCTTTTGGGATGTCTTTCACTAGGTGATCAGTGAATTCTTTCAATGACTAAACTTTCCTCTGTTTCTAAGACATTGGGGAAGTTCTCCTTAATAATGTCAGAATATGCTGTCTAGGCTCTTTTTTGGTCATGTTCTCAAGGTAGTCTAATTATTCTTAAGTTGTCCCTCCTGGATATATTTTTCAGGTTTGTTGTTTTTCTGAAAAGGTATTTTATGTTTTCTGCTTTTATATTCTTTTCATTTTGCTTTACTTCTTCTTCTTGTCTCATTGAGTCATTAGCTTTCCTATGCCTAATTCTGATTCTTAGGGAATTATTTTCCCCAGTCAGCTTTTGCCTCTTCTTTTCCATTTGTCCAATTGTATTTTCTGAGGCATTATTTTCATTTTCCATGTTATTGACTGTCTCTTGTATAACTCTCTTTTCCCAGTTTTTCTTCTATCTCTCTTATTTGGTTTATAGAATCCTTTTTGAGCTCTTCTAAGAGGGTCTGTTGGTATTGAAGCCTATTCTTACCTTTCAAGACTTCACCTGTAGGTGTTTTATCATTGTTGTGCTCCTGAGTTTATATTTTGATCTGCCCTGTCACCATGGTAATTTTCACTGGTGATGGTTCTTTTCTATTTAGTATTCATATTTTATCCTCTTTTTTGCCTTTTAAGGTTGAATTCTGCTCCTGGAGTACAGCATGCTCTATCCCAAGCTTCTTTTTCTGGGGACCAGGGACCCAGTCATTAAGCCTCATAGTTCCCTGCAGCCTCCTCACTGCACTGGAGTAGCCCAGCCCAGTTGTTCCTGTTGGGTAACAGAGACCCCAGCTGGCACATTACCTTCTGCATTGAAGCCAGGGGTCTCACAACTGGCCTGAAACTAGACATAGATAAACTTCTCACACCTTATACCAAGATACAGTCAAAATGAGTACATGATTTAGATATAAAGGATGCTACCAGCAGCAAATTAGGAAAGCAGAGAGTAGTTTGTCAGATTTTATAGACAGAGGAAGATTTTAGGCCCAAAGTAGAGATAGCAAACATCATGAAATGCAAAGTGGATCATTTTGCTTACATTAAATGAAAAAAATGCTTGCAGAAACAAAATCACTGTAACCAAGATTAGAAGGAAAGCAGAAAGATAGGGAACAATTTTTTATAGCAAGTGTTTCTGATAAAGGCCTTATGTCTCAAATATAGAGAGAACTTAAGCAAATTTATAAGAACACAAGCCATTTCCCTATTGATAGATGGCTAATGAATATGAAAAGCCAGTTTTCAAGGGTAGGAATCAAAATTACTGCTACTCATATGAAGAAGTGCTTTAAATCAGTTTTGATTAGAAAAATGAACATTTTAAAAACCACCTGACACCTCTCAGATTGGGTATTATGACAGAAAAGGAAAATGATAACTGTTGGAAATGTGGGGAAATTGGAACACTAATGAATTGTTGCTGGAGTTGTGAATTGATTCAAACCTTGTCCAGAGCAATTTGTAACTATCCCCAAAGAGCAATAAATCTGTGCATAGTCTTTGATCCAGCAATACCATTACTATGTCCCAAAGAGATCATAAAAAAGAGACCTCCATGTACAAAGATTTGTAACTGCTTTTCTTGCAGTTCCAAATAATTAGAAAGGGAAGCAATGGCTATAGGTTGGGGAATGGCTGTACCAGTCATGGTATATGAATAAAATGGAATACTATTGTGCTAGAAGAAATGATAAACAGGCAGATTTCAGAAAAACCTGGAAAGACTTAAGTGGACTGAAGCTGATTGAAGTGAGCAGAACCAGGAGAATGTTGTACATAGTAACAGCACCATTGTGGGGTGATCAACTGTGATAGACTTAGCTCTTCTCAGTAATACTATGCTTCTAGGCAACTCCAAAATTCTAATCATGGTAAATGCTCTCCACATCAGGGGAAAAGAACTGTGGCCTCTGAATGTACATTGAGCCATCCTGTTTTAACTTTTTGAGGTTATTTTTGTTTGTTTTGCTTTTTCTTCCCTTTTGTTGTGATTTTTTTTACATGGAACTAATGTATAACATATATCACGTTGTTTTATGAAAAGTATTTTATAATTTTCCAGTGACATGTAAAGATAGTTTTCAGCATTTGCTTTTATAAGATTTTGAGTTCCAAATTTTTTCCTCCCTTCCTTCCCTCCCTCCTCCCCAAGACAGAAAGCAATCTGATATAGGTTATACATTCACAATAACATTAAACATGTTTCTGCATTAGTCATGTTGTGAAAGAAGAATCAGAAAAAAAAGGAAAAACCTCAAAAAACAAAATAGAAACAGTATAGTTTAATTTACATACAAATTTTACAGTTCTTTTTTCCTGATGTGGAGAGCTTTTCCATCATGAGTCCTTTGGAAATATCTTGGATCGTTGTATTGCTTAGAAGATTGAAGTCTGTCGCAGCTAATCATTGCAGGATGTAATAGGCAGTTCTTTATATATATAAAAGTGTTTTATTGTTTTCTAGTTGCATGTAGAGATAGTTTTCAACATTTGTTTTTATGTCTACTTTCAAATGTGTCTCTTGCCCTCCCTCCACCCTCCCCAAGGCAGTAGGTAATCTAATATATGTTATATATGTAGAATCTCCCTAAATATATCTCTCCATTAGCCATGCTGGAAAAGAAGAATCAGAGCAAAAGGGAAAACCTCAAAAGAGGGAATCACATAAACACTCAAGGGGGTATAGTAATATATTTTGCCCTGAGGGAAAATGGGAGGGCAAGTGGAAAAGGGAAGGAGAAGTGAAGAAAGTGAGGGCAGATTAGGGCAGGGGGCAGTAAAAAGCAAAACATTTTTGAGGAAGGTTAGTGTGAAAGAAGATAGAAATGGAGTAAATATCAAGGGGAGGGAACAGGATGGAGGGTAATATAGGAAGCAATAGTAACTGAAAGAAATGATGAGTAGGATGCCATCAGAACGTCATATGAAAAATGCAAACCATCAACAGAGGAAGAGCTGATGATGTTTGCAAACAGATCGAAGTGTGGTTTTGTTCATTGGTTCCTCTTTCTGGAGTTGTTCTGTCTGTTTCACAATTTGACTAATGTGAAGATGCTTGGTATGACTGCACATGAATGACTTATATTGAATTGCTTGATTCCATAGGGAAGGTGGGGAGGGAGGGAGGAAGAAATGTTAGAACACAGTTTTTTAAAAAAACCAATGTGAAGAAATGATGAGCAAGTGGATTTCAGAGAAATCTGGAAGGACTCACATGAACTGACACTGAGTGAGATGAGAAGAACCAGGAGAACATTGTACACAGTATCAACAACATTGTGTGTTGATCTACTGTGATAGACTTTACTTTTCTCAGTAATACAATGGTCCAGGATAGTTCCAAAGTACTTATGATGGAAAATGCTCTCCAAATCAAATCAAAACAAAACAAAACAAAACAAAAACTGTAATCTAGATGCAGACTAAACCATACTATTTCTGCTTTTTGTTTTTGTTTTCCTTTTTTGTGTTTTTTCCCTTATATCACATTGCTTTCTATATTGGGGAGGGACAAAGGGAAAGAGGGAGGAAGAAAACTTTAGAATTCAAAATCTTATAAAAACAAATTTGAAAAGTCTTTACATGTAACTGGAAAACAATAAACTACTATTAAGATTGGTCAAGGGGGCAGATAGGTGGTGAAGTGGATAGAGCACCGGCCCTGGAGTCAGGAGTACCTGAGTTCAAATCCAGTCTCAGACATTTGACACTTAGTAGCTGTGTGACCCTGGGCAAGTTACTTAACCCCAATTGCCTGACAAGAAAAAAAAAAAAGATTGGTCAAAAATGAGATATATATTTCTATCTGGTATTTTTCATGGTTCCAAATATTTGGAAACTGAACCTATGCCCATCATGTGGAGAATGGCTGAACAAGTTGTGGTATAGGAATGTAATGAAATCATAGTGTGCTATGATAAGAAATGATGAGCAGACAGATTTCAGAATAACCGAGAAAGACTTACATGAACTGATGCTGAGTGAAATGAGCAAAACCAGAACCTTGTACACCATAACAGCAACAGTGTGCAATGATCATCTATTAAAAACTTAGCACTTCTCACTAATACAATGATCCAAGATAATTCCAAAGGACTCTTGATGGAAAACACTATCCACATCCAGAGAAAAAACAATGGCATCTAAAAGAACATTGAGGCGTGCCATTTTCACATTTTTTCTGGTTTTTGTTTCTCATGGTGTGAGTGAGATTTTCCCCACCCCTTAAATATAAATGCTTTAACAGTAGCAATAATCAGTTTATGGTCTATGAACTGTGATTTCAATGATTTAGATATTATTAAGGAAATGATAATGAAGTTACTAAGATAGATATTGAAAGGAGCTAAGGGAAATGCTAACTTGCCTACTCGACAAGCTTAAACAAAGGTTTAACTACCTGACTTCCAATTATGGTTAGTCTAGCCACCCATCACCTTAAAGATCAAATACTTAAAATGGTACCTTCTGAGGTGTAAGGGAACAATGAGAGCTGGAGAGAAGTTGGAAAGCCAAGCTTAACCAATATGGTGGAAAGTCTTTTTTTTTTTTTTTTTTGCGAGGAATTGGGGTTAAGTGACTTGCCCAGGGTCAGACAGCTAATAAGTGTTAAGTGTCTGAGGCCAGATTTGAACTCAGGTCCTCCTGAATCCGAGCCAGTGTTCTATCCACTGGGAAAGTCTTGATAACTGAGAAAAAAGTCAGAGAAATATAGGCCAGAGAGGACACAAACAAGATAGCAAAGATGCAGTCCAATATCTGGTTTCATATATTTTGATCCTCTTACTTAGTAACAGTGTATTTTTTTTCAGCAACAAAAATTTATTTTATTTTCCAATTACATCTAAGGGTAGTTTTCAACATTCATTTTCATAAGATTTAGAATTCCAAATTTTTCTCCCTCCTTCCCTCCCTTTCTTACCCCCTCCACAAGATCGCAATCAGGTTATATATGTACAATCCACAAATGTTCTTTTTATCAGTTCTTTCTATGGGGGTGCATAGTAAGCTTCCTCATTAGTTCCTTGGGATTGTCTTGGATCATTGCATTGCTGAGAGTACTTAAGTCAGTCACTATTGCTCATTGAACAATACTGCTGTCACTATGCACAATGTCCTCCCAGCTCTGCTCACTTCCGTATACATCGATGTTCATTACTCTTTCCAGGTTTTTCTGGGATCATCCTGTTTGTCATTTCATGTAGCACAAGTCCATTCCACTACAATCATATAACACAGCTTCTTCCATCATCCCTTAATTGATGGACATTCCCTTGATTCTCAGTTCTTAGCCTCCACCAAGAGTTGCTATAAATATTTTTTTGTACAATTTTTTCTCCCTTTTCTCTTTTTTCATGATTACTATTATTAACTATTTCCCTTCCATCCTGTTCCCTTCCCCATGATATTGATTCTATTATCCATCTTCTTTCATCCTATCACTCTCCTATCATCCCTCCCCCACTCTGCTCTTCCTTCTTTTGTCCCCCCACTTTTTATCCCCTTCCCCTCCTATTTTCCTGCAGGGTTGGAGAGATTACTCCACCCAATGTAACAATGTTATTTTAAACCAATATATAGGGGCAGCTAAGTTGTGCAGTGGATAAAGCACGGCCCTGGATTCAGGAGTACCTGAGTTCAAATCCCACCTCAGACACTTGACACTTACTAGTTGTGTGACCCTGGGCAAGTCACTTAACCCCCATTGCCCTGAAAAAACAAAAAACAATATATAGAATTGCAAGTGACTATTCTAGTTTCTGATAGTTTCTTTTTCCCTATTGCATACTTATTGTATTTGTACCTCTTAGGTTATGATAAATAGTGGGAGGAGTCATTGTGTCTAAATATCCCTGAATCTTGAGGCTTGGGGTCTTTGGGTCCTAGAACTAAGACCAGCTTTATGGTAAGAAAGTATCCCACTCTCAGTAAACGTACTTTCTTTTCCCTTTCTTTGTCTAACACTGCAACTTTGAAATTTTCACTACATTGGTTTTTCCCTTTTGACCTGTCTTTTCTTTCACAACATGAACAATGTGGAAATGTATGTACATCATTCCACATGTATAAGCTATATTAGATTGCTTGCCATTTTAGGAAGGGAGAAGGAAAAGGAGGGAGAGAAAAAATTGAAACTCAAAATTGTATGGGAAATAAATTTTGAAAGCTACTTTTACATGTATTTGGGGAAAAAAATAAACTATTTCCAAAATGAAATAAGCCATCTTGTAGGTGTTTCCAAAGATTCATTCTGCCTACTTTAAATTTAAAATTCTTCATTTTGACTGGGGAAATAGAATATGAATAAGTTTACATTATGCTACATGACAAAAGAACATATTTTTAGGTATATGTATCTTTCTGTTAATGCATAATTCTTTTCTTCAGGTGGAGAGACCAGTTTGGAAGAGAAGAAGATGGTTACAAAGGTGAACATTTCTGTGGAAGAATTTGGCCAGCATAGATTTGAGAGTGATGGTGCCTGTAACTTGAATTTGAAAGAAATCTGTGACTCTGAGACCAAGGTGGGTAACGGTATCTTCGAGTTTGGTGAAATTGAAAAAGAACTCATACCGTCTTCAGTCTTAAATAACAGTAAGAGAAGGACTTCATGGAATGAATGTGTTCAGGACAGTGAAGATAACAAATGGTTTCCTGAACAACTAGAACCCTTTATGGCCCAGGAGAAGTCTCTTCAAATGCAAATGTACAAAGGTAATCATCTGGAAATGGCCTTGAATTTGAAATCTGATCTCTTTGGACATCAGAAAAGTGACAGAAATGGGACGGCCTTCAGTTTGAACTCTAAGTTCATTACTCTTCAGAAAATTCACATTATAAAGGAATCTGTTGAATATAATGAATGTAACAAAACCTCATCCCATCAATCTTATCTTCCTTGCCATGCTACATTTTGCCATGGAACGAGAAGATATGTAGTTCCTAGTTGTGGAAAGGCCTTTGGTTGGAACTCAGATCTTAATAAGCATCAGAACATTCACATAGGAAAAAAGCTTTATAAATGTAATCACTGTGGAAAGACTTTCACACAGAGCTCCCATCTTGCTGTACATCAGAGAATCCACACTGGAGAGAAACCTTATGAATGTAATCAGAATGGAAAGAGTTTCACAGTGAGCTCTAGTCTTGCTAAGCATGAGAGAATGCACACTGGAAAGAAACCTTATGAATGTGATCATTGTGGAAAGGTTTTCATACATAGCTGCAATCTTGCTGTACATCAGAGAATCCACACTGGAGAGAAACCTTATAAATGTAATCACTGTGGAAAGGCTTTCACACAGAGCTCCAGTCTTGTTGCACATCAGAGAATCCACACTGGAGAGAAACCTTATAAATGTAATCACTGTGGAAAGGGTTTCACAGTGAGCTGCAGCCTTGCTGCACATCAGAGAATCCACACTGGAGAGAAACCTTATGAATGTAATCACTGTGGGAAGACTTTCACAGCGGAACCCCAACTTGTTGTACATCAGAGAATCCATACTGGAGAGAAACCTTATGAATGTAATCAGTGTGGAAAGGCTTTCAAAGTAAACTCCCATCTTGCTGTACATCAGAGAATCCACAGTGGAGAGAAACCTTATAAATGTAATCACTGTGGAAAGGCTTTCACAGAGAGCTCCAGTCTTGCCAAGCATCAGAGAATCCACACTGGAGAGAAACCTTATGAATGTATTCAATGTGGAAAGGCTTTCACAGTGAGTTCCAGTCTTGCCAAGCATCAGAGAATCCACACTAGAGAGAAACCTTTTGAATGTTCTAAGTGTGGAAAGTCTTTCACAGAAAGTTCCAGTCTTGCCAAGCATGTGAAAATGCACACCAGAAAGAAACCTTATGAATGTGATCAGTGTGGAAAGGCTTTCCCACAGAGCTCCAATCTTGCTGTACATCAGAGAATCCACACTGGAGAGAAACCTTATAAATGTAATCAGTGTGGAAAGGCTTTCACACAGAGTTCCGGTCTTGTTGTACATCAGAGAATCCACACTGGAGAGAAACCTTATGAATGTAATCAGTGTGGAAAGGGTTTCACAGTGAACTGCAGTCTTGCTGCACATCAGAGAATCCACACTGGAGAGAAACCTTATGAATGTAATGAGTGTGGAAAGACTTTCACAGCAGAATCCCAACTTGTCGTACATCAGAGAATCCATACTGGAGAGAAACCTTATGAATGTAATCAGTGTGGAAAGGCTTTCAGAGTAAACTCCCATCTTGCTGCTCATCAGAGAATCCACACTGGAGAGAAACCTTATGAATGTAATGAGTGTGGAAAGGCTTTCAGAATGAACTCCAATTTTGCTAAGCATAAGAGAATCCACACTGGAGAAAAACCTTATGAATGTAATGAGTGTGGAAAGGCTTTCAAAATGAACTCCAGTCTTGCTAAGCACAAGAGAATCCACACTGGAGAGAAACCTTATGATTGTATTCAGTGTGGAAAGACTTTCTCACAGAGCTCCAGTCTTGCTAAGCATCAGAGAATCCACACTGGAGAGAAACCTTATGAATTTTATCAGTGTGGAAAGACTTTCACAGAGAGTTCCAGTCTTGCTAAGCATGAGATAATCCATACTGGAGAGAAACCTTATTAATGTTATCAGTGTGGAAATGCTTTCAAACAAAGCTCCAATCTTGTTGCACATCAGGGAATGCACACTGCAGAAATTTTAGGAATATAATAATTGTAGTAAATTCAGGTAATAACAGTGTGGAAAGGCTTTCATAGAAAGTTCCAGTGTTGCTAAGCATGTGAGAATACACACTAGAGAGAAACATTATAAATATTATCAGTGAGGAAAGGCTTTCAAAGTGAGCTCCAATCTTGTTGCACATCAGAGAATTCACACCGGAGAAATTTTAGGAATATAATGAATGTAGTAAAATCAGGCAATATTTATATTCTGTAGAAATCTTATCACTATTATGAATTAGAAAATGCATTCAGTTGTCATTTAGAGCTTGTTCTAAATTGGGGAAATCATTTTTTTCCATTTCTTTAGAATATTATTTTCCCCCAAGGATATGTAAAAAACTATTTTAAAGTCCATTTTTAAAACTTTGTGTTTTATATGCTCAAAGGGCTATGGGACTGCGCATACCCTTTAACCCAGTATTACCACTACTAGGTCTGTATCCCAAAGAGATCACAGAAAAGGGATGTGATGGGTTAAAGTACATGTGTGTGGTCACCTGTCTCCAGTTTTGGGAAAGCTAAAAATGACAACAGTTTAACAGTTTAGGTATAGTCAGGTGTAGAATGAGATGGCATAGCCTGGCCATCCAGTGCTTTCAGGAGGAAAATTAAACCAAGAGAATCTGACCTCAATTCCTGCCAAGAGCTGTTCTCGGCCTTTCCCAAGGCAGTGTAGTACCTGGCCTTCATATGTGTCTTCCCTTTTGTGACAGTTCAGTGCCTGTTCTTGTATGTATTCCTCTGCTGGATGGATGGCATCTTGACTGCTCTGATCTGATAACTCAGAATAAAGGCAATTAATGTCTCAAATGTTAAGTTCCCATAATCCAAGTCTTATATGGATTTAACAACTGAGGATAATGATGACCGCAAAAAAGGTGAATTTGTTTTTGACTCAGAATATAATATACACTATGCAGTTATTTCAAGTAACTTTTTAAGCTTTAGCAATAATAATACTTCTAGAATTAATTTACACTTGCCATGGCAACCAATTTACTAAGGAAATACTTTATAGAATTTGATGCATCCAAGAGGCCTTTTCTCTGTTTTTGATGGCTGTTAGAGTTGTTAGTAATACCTGGAAAGGACTTTTCCAAACTGGTTGAGTCCCAATAGTTTGCTGAAAATTTTTAATATATACACTGTTTCCTGGTCTCAAATCATGTAAGGAGAAGGCCAAGGGGTCAGCCTGTCCTGTTGTTCCTGCCCCGTGGAGTTCACATAGCCAGGTTTGTAATTCCTGTATATAGGAAGTATCAGAGTTATCTCCCCCATGAGAGTATGAATGGAGTAGCACAAGAGGGCTAAAGATCTCAGGGTCTGGAAAGGTGAAGCCTTCAGATTCTACAGTCCTTTCCCCTCCCCCATACCATCAGTTCTCTGTTTCTCTCTGAAAGGATCTATAAGTGTTTTGGTTCTGCCTCTCTGCACCTCTCTGAGAAGAGTCTATATGTGTTTTTATTCTTCCCCCTGAATGGGTTTCTAAATTCACCAGTCATCATTTTTCTAAATTCCCTTTCCCTAAATCTATAGTACCACATTATGTGTCCCCATCTATTACAGTAATAGCAAAATCTAGGGGCTTGATAGCAATTCAGGGGTTGATAGTGATTCTCATCTGCCTGACCTCACTGCCTTGTGGTTTCCTGAACTGGACCTAAAATGCTCTGTCTGTTCCTTCTGTGGTAAAAAGTTTTTAACAGTTGGTTAGTGAATACAGAAAGATGCCAGTTTTTGAAGGACCACCCTTTCTGGGAGCAGACTGATGTCCGTGCATGGGCTACGCATGCCAGTCTGGCTGCTAAGCACTCCACTTCCGGAGTACGAGCTTAAAAGGCAAGGAGCGGGGGCAGCTAGGTGGCACAGTGGATAAAGCACCAGCCCTGGATTCAGGAGGACCTGAGTTCAAATCTGGCCTCAGACACTTAACACTTGCTAGCTGTGTGACCCTGGGCAAGTCACTTGACCCCAATTGCCCTGCAAAAAAAAAAAAAAAAAGGCAAGGAGAGAACAGAATTGAGATCTCTCTTTTTGGCTCTCCTTGTTCTCTGGCTGCGCTGAACACACAGAGGCTGACAGAGGTTGGACTCGGCCCGGCTTGCCATAACAGCACGTGTTTGACGTGGCTCTCCCCCACAAAGGTGGCCTTGGGTTTTTGGTGAGTTTTATACAGAATATAGACTAAGCTTAGACTTAAGACTATTTGTTTTGTATTTCTACTTTCCTATCCCTCTAATCAACATCACCTTGTAATTTCCAAACAATAAAAGCTCTAACTAGAGAGCAGAAGCTTCTTCCATTTACTAGTCTGGGAGATAAATAAGGGAAACAGTTAAAAGAGGAGGTTAATGCTCCAGTATCCAATTTTAAATCTCACACTTCCCTCTCATTTCCTTCATAAATATATGTTGCTATTTCTTTAATTCTTTCAGTACTCAGGGCATTCCAACCTGGACACTGCCTTTCAAAATGTTCCATATTTCTGGCAAGGATTGATACACAAAATGGTTAGAGATAATGTGTGCATCTCTAGAGTCTAATAGGTCTAATCTAGTGTAATGTGTGGCACTATTACACAATCTATCATAGAATCTATTAAGTCTGTCATTAGGATCCTGAACTGTACCTATAAATTTTTGCCATTATGGGTCTTACAAGCACAGGATTCCATTGCCTTCAGCAATGTTTCCCTTGCTTCCTGTAATTCATCAAAATGCTCAGGGACATTGGGGTCCCAGTTAGGGTCTTCTAAAGGCCAATGAATAGTAACTTTTTCTGATGTTTGTAAGGAGTTTGCTGCAGCTAATATATCAGCTCTTTCCCCTGGGGATAATATTGTTTCCATGAGATCAGTAACATCACCCCAAGTGGGCTGATATCCTCTGAAAATTGCTCTAAACTGGCTGATAACTGTTGTGGGATCCTCATCAAATTTAGGAACATCTCATTCCATGAACTCAAATCTTTGGGCCCAGAAGGTGTGTATTGTCTGAGCTTTACTAGAGTACCCTTTTGGTCATAGGTGAAGATCTCTTGAAGGGGAAGAATTTTGGGTTTTTCTGTCTCTTCTAAGGGTGAATTTTCTGTAGAGGAAATAGAAGTTGGGCTATTTGTCATTGTAGCCTGAGAAACAGGCTCAGTTTCAAACTCGGGCATGGATCCCCCTTCTCTTGTATCCCCTTATATCAGTTTTCTGCTCACTTTACTCCAGACTTTCCAGTAAAATAAATGTTTAGGTGGCCAGTGGCATAGGATTCCTTGCAAATGCCTTAGTGTTTGAAGAATAAATGACCCATGTTCAGGCCATTCTTCCTCTAATATGCTATGTCATATAGAACACAGTCTGATAAGATTTCCCTTGGTCATGTTTGATTTCACTGTAAGTTTTTCCTCATCTCAATCCATGAGTAGCTTTCCTAATAGGGAGTCTTGGGAAATTTCATGGTGTATGCTATTTCTTATCCTCTCCTTGATATTCAAAATGTTATTTACCACAAAACAAAAAAAGGTAAAAATAAAAATAGGAATAGAATTTTCAAATTCAAACCGACCAGGCATAAATATGATCTTATCTTCCACTTGTAAGAATAACCAGACTAGGGGGCAGTTAGTGGATAAAACACCAGCCCTGGATTCAGGAGGACCTGAGTTCAAATGTGGCCTTAGACACTTGATAGTTACTAGCTGTGTGACCCTGGACAAGTCACTTAACCTCCATTGCCCTGCCAAAATAATAATAATAACCAGACTAAAGTCCTTAGGAGGTTGAAGAAACCCATTTGAAAACTTAAAGGGACAGGCATATGGAAATAGGAGGAAATTTCTTACCCAATGTGAAGACTAGAAGATTGAGGCGTTCAGCTCTCCTAGCTGGTTCGACAAACCTTTGGTGGGTAAAACTGAATGTGGGTGGTCACCTGTCCCCAGTATGGGGAAATTTAACTAGGATAACAGTTTAACAGTTTAGGCATTAAACATTTGTTAATATATATTAGAAGTTAGTGAAGAGAGAACAATTGTCTCTGATAGAATGGGAAAAATAGGAAATCCTATCTACTCTAGAGGAGAGATAAGAATTCATACCCCTACTTGGTTCTAACAATCCCCAACAAGTTTCCAACCACCAGCTGACAAAACCACTGCCTTCCACAGTGCTTCAAGCTGATTGGTTGAGAATGCTCTCATGTTGATATGAGGTAACTTCTGGTCCCTGAACCTTAGAAAGGTCAACCCATGCTCTCTCATCAGGGGGTGTACAAAAATATGTATAGTAGCTCTCTTTGTGGTGGCAAAAAATTGAAAATCAAGGGAATGCCCATCCATTGGGGAATGGCTGAACAAGTTGTGGTTTATGAATGGATTGGAATACTATGGTGCTCTAAGAAATGGTAAACAGGCAGATTTCAGAAAAACCTGGAAAGACTTATGTGGACTGATGTCAGGAGAACCAGGAGAACATTGTACACAGTAACAGCAACAGTGTATGATGATCAACTGTGATAGACTTAGCTCTTCTCAGCAGTGCAATGATCCAAGACAATTTTAAAGAAGTCATGAAATGCAAAATGAATGATTCTGATTACACTAAATTAAAAAGGTTTTGTACAAACAGAAGCAATGCATCCAAAATTAGAAGGGATGCAGAAAGCTGGGAAATAATTTTTATGGCCAGTACTTCTGATAAATGTCTCATTTCTAAAATATATAGGGAACTAAATAAAATTTATATGAATCCAAGTCATTCCCCAATTGAGGAATGGCCAAAGGATATGAACAGGCAGTTTTCTGATGAAGAAGTCAATGCTATCTATTGCCATAAGAAAAAATGCTTTAAATCCTATTGATCAGAGAAATGCATATTAAAAGAACTTTAAGGTACCACCTGACACCTATCAGATTGGCTAATATGACAAAAAAGGAAAATAATGTTGGAGAAGCTGTGGAAAAATTGGAACACTAATGCATTGTTGGTGGAGCTGTGAACTGATCCAGCTATTCTGGAGAGCAATCTGGAATTATGCCCAAAGGTCTATAAAGCTGTGCATACCCTTTGACCCAGCAATACCCCTTTTGGGTCTTTTCCCCAAAGAGATCATAAAAAAAGGGAAAAGGACCCACATGTACAAAAATATTTATAGCTGCTCTTTTTATCGTGGCAAGGAATTGGAAATTGTGGGGCTGCCCATCAACTGGGGAATGGCTGAATAAGTTGTGGTATATGAATGTAATGCAATTCTATTGTGCTGTAAGAAACAATGAGCAGGAGGAGTTCAGAGAAACCTGGAAGGGCTTACATAAACTGATGAAGAGTGAAATGAGCAGAACTAGAAGAACATTGTACACAGTATCATTAACATTGTGTGTTGAACTACTGTGATGGACTAGATTCTTCTCACCAATGCAGTGGTACAGAAGAGTTCCAGGGGACCCGTGATGGAAGGGGATCTCCAAATCCAGAAAAAAAAAAAAGAACTGTGGAGTAGAGATGCTGACTGAACCATACTATTTCTTTTGCTTTGGGTGCTGTTGTTTTTCTATTTTGAGGTTTTTCCTCATTGCTCTGATTCTCCTCTTATGCCATGACTAATGCAGAAATATGTTTAATGTTATTATATGTATATATGTGTCTGTGTGTGTGTGTGTGTGTGTGTGTGTGTGTGTGTGTGTATAAAACCTGTATCAGATTACCTGCTGTCTAGGGAAGGGGGGAGGGAGGGGACAGAGGGAGAAAAATCTGAAATTGGAAAGCTTGTATAAACAAATGTTGAGAACTATTTTTATATGTAACTGGAAAAAAATACATTTTTTCAGAAAAAAATTTTTTTTAAATTATCAGGAAAAATAAAAGAAGTCATGATAGGAAATGTTCTTCACATCTAGAACAACAACAAGAAAAACAAAACCCTGTAGATTCTGAATGCAGGTTGAACCACACTCTGCTTATTGCGTTTTGGGTTTTTTTTTTAGGTTTTTACCTTGTGTTCTGATTCTTCTTTTACAATATGACTAATGGGGGGGCAGAGCCAAGATGGTGAAGAGGAAGCAGCAAGCTGCCTGAGCTCTCTTTCTGTTCCCTCAAAAAGAACATTGAATCAAGCCTCTGGACGGATTCTGAAACTTCAGAACCTGCAAAGGGACAGAGAGACACAGTCCTCCAACCAGAGATAATTTAGAAGACTTCAGGAAAAGGTCGGTCTGACTCAGGCAAAAGGGAGGCCCAGCACAGGGCAGCAACCCAGCACCAAGGGGGTTGGGGTAAGTCAGCAGGAGCTGTGGGCCACAGCCAAACAACTGAGGCCCCTGGAACCTGGTTCAAAAATCTGGTGGCCAAGAAGGACAGTGGAAAAACCTACCTGCACCGGCCAGGAGGGCCATGAACGGGTCAGGCGGGAATGGACGCCAGGATCGGGCGCCTGGCTGGCCAAGCGCACTCAGACAGGAAGTGCAGGGCGGGGGATCTCCACACACCATAAAGGCCTCAGAGTAAAAAGCCGGTCACACAGCACCTATACCCCTGCACAAGAAGCCCAAAACAGGGACCCTGGTGCCCCCAGAGCAGACCTCAACTTAAAAAATAAATAAGCTGCAATAATGAATAAGAAGCAAAAAAGAGCCCTCTCCATTGAGAGCTTCTGTATCAATAGGGAAGAAGCCAACACAAACTCAGATGAGGACAATAGCCTCAAATTGCCTACATCTGAAGCCTCACGAGGGAAGGTGAATTGGTCTCAAGAACAAAAAGCCTTCCTGGAAGAGCTCAAAAAGGATTTAAAAAATCAATTGCAAGAGGTAGAAGAAAACATGGAGAGAGAAATGAAAGCAAGACAAGAAAACTATGAAAAAAGAATCAGCAGCTTGGAAAAGGAAGCACATAATTTCACTGAAGAAAACAATGCCTTAAAAAATTCATTTGGCCAAATGGAAAAAATGGTGCATAATCTCATTGAAGAAAACACTGCCTTAAAAAATTCACTTGGCCAAATGGAAAAAAAGGTGCATAATCTCACTGAAGAAAACAATACCTTAAAAAATTCATCTGGCCAAATGGGAAAAAAGGTACATAATCTCATTGAAGAAAACACTGCCTTAAAAAATACACTTGGCCAAATGGAAAAAAAGGTGCATAATCTCACTGAAGAAAACAGTGCCTTAAAAATTAAAATGGGACAGTTGGAAGATAAGGAATCCATGAGACACCAGGAATCAGTCAAGCAGAATCAAAAGAATGAAAAACAGAAGAAAATGTGAAATACCTCATTGGAAAGACAACTGATCTGGAAAACAGATCGAGGAGAGACAATTTGAGAATCATTGGACTGCCTGAAAGCCATGACCAGAAAAAGAATCTAGACACCATATTCCAGGAAATTATTAAGGAGAACTGCCCTGATATCATAGAATCAGAGGATAAAATCATCATTGAAAGAATCCACCGATCACCTCCTGAAAGAGACCCCAAAAGGAAAACTCCAAGGAATATTGTAGCCAAATTCCAGAATTATCAGG
Organism: Dromiciops gliroides; assembly: GCF_019393635.1. Classification (NCBI taxonomy): domain Eukaryota; kingdom Metazoa; phylum Chordata; class Mammalia; order Microbiotheria; family Microbiotheriidae; genus Dromiciops; species Dromiciops gliroides. The sequence continues at coordinate 658,651,315 of NC_057863.1, read as the reverse complement.
TGAAGGAGAAAATACTCCAAGCAGCCAGAAAGAAGCAATTTAAATATCATGGAGCCACAGTCAGGATTGCTCAGGACCTGGCAGCTTCAACATTAAAGGACCGCAAGGCTTGGAATATGATATTCCGGAAGGCAAAGGAGCTTGGATTGCAGCCAAGAATCTATTACCCAGCAAAAATGTGCATTTTCTTTCAGGGGAAAAGATGGACATTTAATGACATTGGGGACTTTCAATCTTTCTTGGTGAAAAGACCAGAACTGAATAGAAAATTTGATCTTAACATACAAGACTCAAGAGAAGTTTAAAAAGGTAAACTGAGGGGGAAAAAGTTACTCAATTAGGGTAAACTGTTTATATCCCTACACAGGAAGATAATACTTATAACTCTTAAGAACTGTAAACGTACTTGGGCAGAGAGAAGGACTTTACACAGAGGGTATAAATATAAATTGTCTTTGATGTGATGATACAAAAAAGAATTAAGGGGTTAGAAAGGGAGTGTATGGGGAGGAGAGGAAAGGGGAGGTGGAATGAGATGAATTATATCATATGAAGAGGTGGAAAAAAACCCTATTACAATAGAGGGAAAGAAAGGAGGGGTGAACATTGTTTCAACCCTATTCTCATTAGATTTGATTCAAAGAGGGAATAACATATACGTTCATTGGGATAAAGAAACTTAACTCATTCTTTAGGGAAGCAAAAGGGGAAGGGAAAGGGTGGGGGACTGATAGAAGGGAGGACAAAAGCAAGGGAGAAAAGGGTAGAGAAAAGAGAGGGGGGGTGATAAAAAGGGAGGGCAGATAGGGGGAGGCAGGGGTACGAAGTAAAATGTCGGTGAGGAGGAATAGGGTGAAAGAAGGGGGAAAAGTACAAAGGGGGTAAATAGAATGGAGGGGAATAGACAGTCAGTAATAATAACTGTGAATGTGAATGGGATGAACTCTGCTATAAAACAGAAGCGAATTGCAGAGTAGATTAAAAACCAGAATCCTACAATATGCTGTTTACAAGAAACACATTTGAAGCAGAGAGATACACACAGAGTAAAGGTAAAAGGCTGGAGCAGAATATATTATGCCTCAGCTAAAGTCAAAAAAGCAGGGGTAGCAATCCTTATCTCAGACAAAGTGCAGACAAAAATAGATCTCATTAAAAGAGATAAGGAAGGAAATTACATCTTGTTTAAAGGTACTATAGATAATGAAGTAATATCGATATTAAATATGTATGTGCCAAGTGGTATAGCATCCAAGTTCTTAGAGGAGAAGTTAAATGAGTTACAAGAGGAATTAGACAGTAATACTATACTAGTGGGGGATCTGAATCTCCCCCTCTCAGAATTAGATAAATCTAGCCAAAAAATAAATAAGAAAGAAGTGAAAGAGGTGAATAGATTACTAGAAAAGTTAGACATGATAGATGTCTGGAGAAAATTGAATGGGGACAGAAAGGAATATACCTTTTTCTCAGCAGTACATGGCACATTTTCAAAAATTGACCATGTATTAGGGCACAAAAACATCACAGTCAAATGTAGAAAGGCAGAAATAGTAAATGCATCCTTCTCAGGTCATGATGCAATAAAAATTACATGTAAGAAAGAGCCAGGGAAAAGTAGAATGAAAATCAATTGGAAACTAAATAATTTCATTCTAAAGAATGAATGGGCCAAACAAGAAATCATAGAAACAATCAATAACTTTATCCAAGAGAATGACAATAATGAGACAACATACCAAAATCTATGGGATGCAGCCAAAGCAGTGCTTAGGGGAAATTTTATAGCTCTAAACGTTTACATGAATAAAAAAGAGAAAGAGGAGATTAATGAATTGGGCATACAACTTAAAAAGCTAGAAAAAGAACAAATTAGAAATCCCCAATTAGATACTAAATTAGAGATCCTGAAAATCAAAGGAGAAATTAATAAGATTGAAAGCAAAAAAAACTATAGAATTAATCAATAAAACTAAGAGCTGGTTTTATGAAAAAAACAATAAAATAGATAAAATATTGGTTAATTTGATTAAAAAAAAGAAAGAAGAAAACCAGATTACCAGTATCAAAAACGAAAAAGGTGATGTTACCACCAATGAAGTGGAAATTAAATCAATAACTAGGAATTATTTTTCCCAACTGTATGCCAATAAATTTGACAATCTAAATGAAATGGATGAATATTTACAAAAACACAAACTGCCCAGATTAACTGAAGAGGAAATAAAATCCTTAAATAAACCCATATTAGAAAAAGAAATCGAACAAGCCATTAATGAACTCCCTAAGAAAAAATCCCCAGGGCCAGATGGGTTTACAGGTGAATTTTACCAAACATTTAAAGAACAATTAATTCCAATATTATACAAATTATTTGGAAAAATGTAGAAGAAGGTGAAGAAGGAGTTCTACCAAATTTGTTTTATGACACAAATATGGTGGTGATACCAAAACCAGGCAAAGCAAAAACAGAGAAAGAAAATTATAGACCAATTTCCCTAATGAATATTGATGCTAAAATCTTAAATAAGATATTAGCAAGGAGATTACAGCAAGTGATCACCAGGATAATACACTATGACCAGGTGGGATTTATACCAGGAATGTAGGGCTGGTTCAACATTAGGAAAACTATTAACATAATCAACCACATCAATAAGAAAACCAACCAAAATCATATGATTGTCTCAATAGATGCAGAGAAAGCTTTTGACAAAGTACAGCACCCATTCCTAATAAAAACACTGGAGAGTTTAGGAATAGGTGGAGCTTTCCTTAGAATAATAAACAGTATCTACCTAAAGCCATCAGCAAGTATTATATGCAATGAAGATAAATTAGAGGCCTTCCCAATAAGATCAGGGGTGAAACAGGGATGTCCATTATCACCCCTATTATTTAATATTGTCCTAGAAATGTTAGCTTTAGCAATCAGAGAAGAGAAAGGAATTAAAGGAATTAGAATAGGCAAGGAGGAAACAAAACTATCACTCTTTGCAGATGATATGATGGTATACTTAAAGAATCCTAGAGAATCAGCTCAAAAATTACTTGAAACAATTAACAACTTTAGCAAAGTAGCAGGATATAAAATAAATCCACAGAAATCATCAGCATTTCTATACATGACCAACAAAGCCCAGCAGCAAGAGATAGAAAGAGAAATTCCATTTAAAGTAATGGTAGATAATATAAAATACTTGGGAGTCTACTTGCCAAGACAAACCCAGGAACTCTATGAACACAACTACCAAACACTCTTCTCACAAATCAAATCAGATCTAAATAATTGGAAAGATATTAATTGCTCATGGATAGGCAGAGCTAATATAATAAAAATGACAATACTGCCTAAATTAATTTACTTATTCAGTGCCATACCAATCAGACTACCTAAAAATTATTTTATACAGCTAGAAAAAATAATAACAAAATTCATCTGGAAAAACAAAAAATCAAGAATATCCAGGGAAATAATGAAAAAAAATTCACAGGAAGGTGGGTTAGTGGTACCAAACCTGGAGCTCTACTATAAAGCGGCAGTCATCAAAACTATCTGGTACTGGCTAAAAAATAGAGTGGTAGATCAATGGAATAGGCTAGGCTCTTCTTTTTTTAAATCAAATTTACCAATGGTTTACCTATTTTATTGGTTTTCTCATAAAACCAGCTCTTAGTTTTGATTAATCCTATAGTTTTCTTCCTTTCAATTTTATTAATTTCTCCTTTAATTTTCAGAATTTCTAAATTAGTATTTATTTAGGGATTTTTAATTTGTGCTTTTTCTAGCTTTTCATGTTGCATGCCCAATTCATTGATCTCCTCTTTCTCTTTGTTATTGATGTAAGCATTTAGAGATATAAAATTTCCCCTAAGCACTGCTTTGGCTGCATCTCATAGATTTTGGTATGTTGTCTCATTATTGTCATTGTCTTGGATAAGGTTATTGTTTGTTTCTATAATTTGTTGTTTGGTCCATTCAATACATATTTCTGCATTAGTCATGTTATAAAAGAAGAATCAGAGTAAAAAGGAAAAACCTCAAAAAACAAAGAAAACAGCACCAAAGACAAAAGAAATAGTATGGTCCAATCAGCATCCATATTCCACAGTTCCTTTTTTTTTTTCCTGGATTTGGAGAGCATTTTTCCATCATGAGTCCTTTGGAACTTTCTTGTACTGTTGGATTGGTGAGAAGAATCTAGTCTATCACAGTTAATCAACACATAATGTTGATGATACTGTGTATAATGTTCTTCTGGTTCTGCTCATTTCACTCATCATCAGTTCATGCAAGTCCTTCCAGTTTTCTCTGAACTCCTTCTGCTCATCATTTCTTACAGCATAATAGAATTCCATTACATTCATATACCACAACTTGTTCAGCCATTCCCCAATTGATGGGAAGTCCCTTGATTTCCAGACTTTTGCTACCACAAAAAGAGCAGTTATAAATATTTTTGTACATGTGGGTCCTTTTCCCTTTTCCATGATCTCCCTGGGAAAAAGACCCAGTAGTGGTATTGCTGGGTACAAGGGTCTGCACAGCTTTATAGCCCTGTGGGCATAGTTCCAAACTGCTCTCCAAAGTGGTTGGATCAGTTCACAGCTCCACAACAATGCATTAGTGTTCCAATTTTTCCACAGCTTCTCCAACATTCATTATTTTCCTTTTTTGTCATATTAGCCAATCTGATAGGTGTCAGGTGGTACCTCAGAGTTGTTTTAATTTGCATTTCTCTAATCAATAGTGATTTAGAGCACTTTTTCATATGGCAATAGATAGCTTTGATTTCTTCATCAGAAATCTGCCTGTTCATATCCTTTGACCATTTCTCAATTGGGGAATGACTTGGATTCTTATAAATGTGATTTAATTCCTGATATATTTTAGAAATGAGGCCTTTATCAGAGGTACTGGCTATAAAAATTGTTTCCCAGCTTTCTGCCTCCCTTCTAATTTTGGATGCCTTGCTTTACAATCACTTTAAATGGAATTTCTCTATCTCTTGGTGCTGAACTTTGTTCGTCATGTTGGCTGATGATTTGTTTTATATTCTGCTACTTTGCTAAAGTTGTTCATTGTTTCAAGTAGTTTTTTAGTTGATTCTCTAGAATTCTCTATGTATAACATCATGTCATCTGCAAATAGTGATAGTTTTGTTTCCTCTTTGTCTATTCTAATTCCTTTTTCTTCTCTTATTGCTAAAGATAACATTTATAGTACAATGTTGAATAATAGAGGTGATAATGAACATCCCTGCTTCACCCCTATTCTTATTGGTAATACCTCTAACTTATCCCCCTTACATATAATGTTTGCTGATGGTTTTAGGTGGATACTGCTTATCCGTTTTGTTTTGTTTTGTGAGGCAATTGGGGTCAAGTGACTTGCCCAGGGCACACAGCTAGTACGTGTCAAGTGTCTGCGGTCAAATTTGAACTCAGGTCCTCCTGATTCCAGGGCTGGTGCTCTATCCACTGTGCCACCTAGCTGCCCCTCTGCTTATCCTTTCAAGGAAAGCTCCATCTATTGCTATGGTCTCTAGTGTTTTTCATAGGAATGAGTGCTGTACTTTGTCAGAAAACTTTTCTGCATCTACTGAGATAATCATATGATTTGGGTAAATTTTGTTATTGATGTGATTGATTACATTAATAGGTTTCCTAATGTTGAACCAGCCCTGCATTCCTGGTAGAAATTCCACCTGTTCATACTGTATTATCCTGGTGATAAAATGCTCTCATCTCTGCTAATGTTTTATTTAAGAGTTTTGTATCGATATTCATCAGGGAAATTGGTCTATACTTTTCTTTGTTTTGGCTCTTCCTGGTATAGGTATCAACACCATAATTCTGTCATAAAAGGAACTCCATCTATTTTTCCAAAAAAATTATATAATATATTAATATATAATATATAATTAATATATAATATATAATTAATATATATAAATTTATATAATATTGTTATATAATGATATAATATTAGTTGTTCTTTAAAAGTTTGCTAGAATTCCCTTGTACACCCCTCTGGCCCTGGAGATTTTTTCTTAGGGAGTTGATTGATGGCTTGGTCAATTTCTTTTTCTAAATTGGAGCTATTCAGATCTTTTATTTCCTCTTCTGTTCATCCGGGCGATTTAGATTTTTGTAAATTTTCATCCATTTCATTTAGAGTGTCAAATTTATTGGCATACAGTTGGGCAAAATAGCTTCTAATTATTGTTTAATTTCCAGCTGCTGCAGCACATTTAGAGATGAATACCAGCAGATGTTTAAGGGTTCTCTGACTTTGTTTTTTCCCTCTTGAAGGAGAGAGCAAGGACATAAGTCCCAAATTGGTGGTGACTGACCACTTCCTTGACAAAGTACACACAGGCTTATCTAACAAGCAGACAACTTCCATGGTTGCTAAAATATCTTAGGAGAAGTATCCCTCAATATTTTAAACAGTATTTTTTAAAAATAATTTTTAAAGTATTTAAACCTCTTTCCATTAGACCAAAGCAGAGTCCCTGAAATTCTGACATATGAAACAATGTTAGCCTTGGTTAGCATTGAGAAGGCTAGAACAACACTTTAATCCAGGGACCCACAAGCTCAATGTTTCACCCACATCCTGCTGAACACATGACAAGCAGGTTGTAACCTGTAACAATCAGATACACTGAGAAGAGAACAACGGCAGAAGACCAAACACAGCTTTCCTGGCAAATGCATACACCTTCACCCAGAATCACACCCCTGGCTTTATACCCAACTTCCTGGTGTTCAGGCAGCAGCCACACATACTTGGTGATGTCTAAGTCTCTAAAGAGGCAGCGAACAGCTGAAGGATGCTTACCCCCATCCCAACTGCAACCCATAAAACTCTAAATGAAACAATGCTAGGATGCCCAAATAGGCTGTCATGACTTGGAATGTGTGAGGGCCTAAAATTCTCGTACATATGCTGAGAAACAAAAATAATAAATGCATCCTTTACTGAACACAACACAATAAAATTACAATCAAATTTCCTTAACATATAACTTAAGGCATGTAACATATCCCTTCGGGTAAGGAGGAATTTCATATTACTTTGCTTTCTTCTCCATTGTCTCTGATACTTCACTCACAGAACACATACCTTCTCCCTGAGCTTATGGGGAGAAACATTTCATAGTAAGACCTTTATTCAACTTTTAATATTCTAACATGGTTCTCACTTTAAATGTAAAATGCTTTTCTCAATATTCCATTGGGCTTTTGTTGGATATGGTTTCAAGTCTTGTTGCTGACTCTCATAAATATATGAGTTCTGGGCAAATGCCTTCTGTGCTTCAGTTTCTTCCTCTAAGTTGATCAGGGTTGGAGGTGAATTCTGAAGTCTTTTTCATCTCTAAATCATGTGACTTTTGATGGCTTAGGAGTTGGTGACATTCAAAGATGTGGCTGTGGATTTCACCCAGGAGGAGTGGCGCCTCTTGGATCATTCTCAGAGAGAGCTGTACAAGGAGGTCATGCTGGGGCCTGTCCAGAACCTGCTTTCTGTGGGTAAGGACCTTTGCCTCTGGTGACTCTGAGCTACTGACATGGCAGCTCCCTGCTCCTCATCCTGCCAGGCCTAGCAAGTTTATCCTGATTCTTCTTTCTTTGTTCCCTCAAATTCCAGTCCAGATGTTGGGAAAGGAAGGGAATGGAATAAGCATTCATACATGCCTGCTTTATATCTAGCACTGGGCAAAGTGTATTATCCTCATTGTCATTTGACCTTTGCAACAACATCCCTATGAGTTTGGTAGTATTATCATCCCCATTTCATAGGTGAGGTAACAGGCAAACAGGCTACACACCTTGTCCAGGGGGACACAACTATCATCTGTCTGACACTGGTTTGAAATGGTCTTAGTGACTCTAGGCCCTGGGCTGTTACCACTGTACTACCACAGCCTCCAATTTCTAGATGATTGAAGCTAGGCAATGTTCCCATCCTTCTAGGAAAGAGGTGAATAAAGGGGAAGTTTTCTGATACCAAATGGCCTGTGTGATCTCAGGCTGCCTCCAAAGATCCCAGCAATCAATGCCTTGGGAACCATCCTGTCCTCTTTGCTTGCACGTCTTCTTTCCCTAAAGAGGACTAAAGTGTACATTTCTATTTTCCTCCCTTCCTTTTCCTATATTCCTAGGACTGCCAGTTTCTAGAGAAGATTTGAGTTATTATCCTTTCCAGGAAGGGGAATCACCAGGGATGGTAGAGCACAAAGGTCCAAGGAACTCCTGTCTAGGTGAGTGACATAAAAGCAGGTATATGAGGGCTGTTATTATAAGAGGTCTCCTAAGTGTTGTGGTGAAGGGAGTGCTAGACTTGTGAGCAGGAAGGGCTTACTTGGAATTGACTTTTAGACACATTTCAGCATTGGGATCCTATGCAAGTAACTGAATCTAACAGCCCCAATTTCCTCAAACAGGGGAGCAAGCAACTCCTTAGCCTTTCAGTTTCCTTCATGGCATTTAAAATTATATGAGAGGGGGGGCAGCTAGGTGGCGCAGTGGATAGAGCACCGGCCCTGGAGTCAGGAGTACCTGAGTTCAAATCCGGCCTCGGACACTTAACACTTACTGGCTGTGTGACCCTGGGCAAGTCACTTAACCCCAATTGCCTCACTTAAAAAAAAAAAAATTATATGAGAGGGGCAGCTAGATGGCGCAGTGGATAGAGCACTGGCCCTGGAGTCAGGAGGTCCTGAGTTCAAATGTGGCCTCAGACACTTAACACTTACTAGCTGTGTGACCCTGGGCAAATCACTTAACCCCAATTGCCCTGCAAAAAGAAAGAAAAGAAAAAAAGAAAATTATGTGGGAGTGACCTATTTCTGTCCAAAGTTGTAGAGTAACTTAGCTGGGGTTTCTAACATATTGCTACTTAGAAATTAGAGGCTATAGCACCAATTTGGGGCCTTAAGCATTTATTAAAGCATATTAAACACTAGTAAAAGTAGAGCACATGGCCCCAAAAGTTCAGAGGGGAGAGGGATAGTGGGCCACGTGGCTGCTCCTTCAGAGTCCCAAGGCCAAGAGAGAGAGTCCAGGAGCAAAAACTCCTTGAGGTAAGGAGGAGAGGCAGACCTTACACAGTGCTTCAAGCTAATTGGCTAGCATCATTCAAATCTATTGGTTCATTGGACTTGTGGGTGGTTTGGAGCAGTATGTGCTGACATCAGAGCCCAGAGGACAGACTCTCTGGGGGTCAAGGCTTTTCAGGTATGTGTGGATTTAACTTCTATTATATGTATTCACAGTCCAAGGTCCAACTACGTTACCTTTGAAATTCTCCTGACTCTGGGCTGGCCTTAAGAAAGGTCAAGCAAGGCTCTCTGGGTCCCCTATAAGCCTGATATTTTCTCACATCTTGTAGTTATAAGATTTTGAGGGTATAAGAAGTCATCATTTTGAACTTTGGGGCATGAAACTCCACTGAAAGCATCTCAAATAGGCTAAGTGTATTCATTCTGAATTCTTTCCTAGTCTTTATTCCAGTCAATAAACATTTATTAAGCACCTACTATGTTCCAGACTCTGCTAAATACTAGGAACACAAAGAATGGCAAAAGATAAGCCTTGCTCTCAAGGAGTTCAGTCTTTTTTTAAAATAACATCATTTTATGGCTAATTATTATGGTTGGAAATCACTGCACAATGAAATATATTAATGCCTCAAACATGTATTTACTTGTTCCAGCAGAGAAATATATGTTCAAACAAGATATAGAGAAAATTATGAAAAGGAAGATGGAAGACTTTGATTACATTAAATTAAGAAGCTTTTGTACAAACAAAAGCAAGGCAGCCAAAATTAAAAGGGAGGCAGAAAGCTGGGAAACAATTTTTACAGCCTGCATTTCTGATAAAGGCCTCATTTCTAAAATACATAGGGAGCTAACTCAAATTTATAAGAATCCAAGTCATTTCCAAATTGAGAAATTGTCAAAGGATATGAACAAGCAGTTTTCTGATGAAGAAGTCAAAGCTATCTATTGCCATAAGAAAAAATGCTTTAAATCACTATTGATCAGAGAAATGCATATTAAAACCACCTGACACCTATCAGATTGGCTAATATGATGAAAAAGGAAAATAATAAATGTTGGAGAAGCTGTGAAAAAATTGGAACACTAATGCATTGTTGGTGGAGCTGTCAAATGATCCAACCATTCTGGAGAGCAATTTGAATCTATGGCCAAAAGGCTATGGGACTTTTCATACCCTTTGACCCAGTGGTACCACTGCTAGGTCTGTATCCCAAAGAGACCATAGAAAAGGGAAAAGGACCCACATGTACAAAAATATTTATAGCAGCTCTCTTTGTGGTGGCAAAGAATTGCAAATCGAGGGAATTCCCATCAATAGGGGAATGGCTAAACAAATTGTGGTATATGAATGTAATGGAATACTATTGTGTTGTAAGAAATGATGAGCAGGAGTAGTTCAGCAAAACCTGGAAGGACCAATATGAACTGATGCTGACTCAGAGGAGCAGAGGACTTTCTGAATCCATCTTGCTTGTGATTCCTTATAGCTTAATAATGTTCCATTACAATCATCTACCACAGGTTGTGTAGCCACGCCCCAATTGATGGGCATCCCTTTGATTTTCTTAGCCACTACAAAAGGAGCTGTTATCAATATTTTTTCCTTTTTGGGGATGTCTTGGGATATAACCCTAGCAGCAGTACTGCTGCATCAAAGGGTATGCAGAGTTTCATAATCCTTTGGACTTAGTTCCAAATCATTCTCCAGAATGGTTGGATCAATTCACAACTCCACCAAGAGTTTAGTAGTTTCCCATTAGTGTGAGGTGCTACCTCAGGGTTATTTAAATTTATATTTCCCTGGTCCATAGTGATTTAGAACATTTTTTTCATATGACTATGGATAGTGTTAATTTCTTTGTCTGAAAACTGTCTGTTCATATTCATTGACTATTTACCTATTGGGGAATGATTTCTATTTTTATTAATTTCACTCACTTCTCTGTATATTGGAGAAATGTGGCCTTTGCCAGAGATACATGTTTCAAAAATTCTTTCACAGCTTTCTGCTTTCCTTATAGTTTTGGTTCAATTGGTGTTGTTTCTGCAAAAGCTTTTTAAATTTATATAATAAAAAGTACCTATTTTACATTTTGTAAAGCTTTCCATGTCTTCTTTGTTCCTAAATTCTTCCCCTGTTCCATGCTATTTTAATTTCCTTAAGGTATCACCCTTTATGACCTTATTTTAAACACAGTGTGAGATGTTGTTCTGTACCTAGTTTCTGCCATTCTCTTTTCCAATTTTCCCAGCAGTTTTTGTCAGATAATGAGTATTTGTTAAGAAAGCTTGGATCTTTGGCTTTGTCATATACTAGGTTAGTGTAATCAATTACTATTGTAATGATTTGAATGATGCCACCTGCTGGAGACTTACTGTAGAAAAACTCCACCATGAGGTGAAGGTCTCTGAGGGCAAGACCATGGGCCTTTTCTTTGGCGTCAGGAAGTGATGTTTGCTTGTGGGAGGAAGAAGGGGGAGCCTAGCGCTCTGCCTCTCGCTCTTTCATGTGGACTCTGGTAGAGAAGGGAGCTACAAATGCTCTCTCCCTTGAATAGATAGAGAAATTGGGGGCAGCTAGATGGCGTAGTAGCAAAGCACCAGCCCTGGATTCAGGAGTACCTGAGTTCAAATCCGGCCTCAGACACTTGACACTTACTAGCTGTGTGACCCTGGGCAAGTCATTTAACCCTCATTGCCCTGCAAAAAAAAAAAAAAAAAAGAAGAGGAATGTAGGCCTCTCTCTCTCTTTACAAAATTCTTATTCTCCTTAATAAATGCTTAAAAGTCTAACTCTTGCTAAAGTTTATAATTTATTGGCGACCACTCATTGGATATTTTGGACAGTATAGCTAGAATTTTAGCCCTTACACTATACTGTAATATGTAGCTATTCTTTTCCACTGGTCTACTACTCTATTTCTTTGCCAGTACCAGATTGTTTTGCATGAAATAATTTTTAGCTAAAAATCCCTTGGACTTCATCATCCCACTAAATGGGATGTGGTACCAGAGGACCATTAGAAAATCCTGCTGTTACCTTCCTACTAGAAAGATGTTGGATTCAAGATATAAGTTGAAACATAATATAAAGATAATTTAAGAATTCTTGGATAACCTGAAAGCCAGGATCAGAAAAAGAGCCTGCACAGCATGTTTTAAGATATTATCAAGGAAAACTACCATGATAACCTAGAACCATAGGCCAAAATCTTCATAAAAAGAATCACTAGATCACCTCCTGAAAGAGATTTGAAAATGAAAACTCCAAGGAATATTTTAGTCAAATTCCAGAACTATCAAGTCAAGTAGAAAATACTGCAGACAGCCAGAATGAAACAATTCAAATACCACCTGGCTACAATCAGTATTACCATGGATTTAAGAGCTTTTACATTAAAAAAACAAAGGAAAAATAGGTGAAGTTTTCCTAAGAAATTCCTTTTATAACACAAACATGGTGTTGACTCCTAAATGAAGAGCCAAAACAGAAAGAAAAATGTAGATAAGTTTCACCAATGAACATTAAAGTAAATTTATAAAATAAAATATTAGCAAAGAGATTATAGAAATATATCAGTTTTTTTCTTGGATTTGGAGATCCTCTTCTATCATGAGTTCCCTGGAACTCTTCTGTACCATTGCATTGGTGAGAAGAATATAGTCCATCACAGTAGGTCAACACTCAATGTTGATGATACTGTGTACAATGTTCTTCTGGTTCTGCTCATCTCACTCATCATCAGCTCACACAAGACCCTCCAGGTTTCTCTGAACTCCTCCTGCTCATCATTTCTTACAGAACAATATTATTCCACTGTATTCATATACCACAACTTGTCCAGCCATTCCCCAATTGATGGGCACCCCCCTCAACTTCCAATTCCTTGCTATCACGTAAAGAGCAGCTTTATCGCCCTTTGGGCATAATTCCAAATTGCTCTCCAGAATGGTTGGATCAGTTCACAGCTCCACCAACAATGCGTTAGTGTTCCAATTTTCCCACAGCTTCTCCAACATTTATTATTTTCCTTTTTTGTAATTTTAGCCAATCTGATAGGTGTCAGGTGGTACCTCAGAGTTGTTTTAATTTGGGATGCAAACATTTTAACTTTAGTGACTAACATTTTTACCCCCTTTTTATCTTTTCATTTATCTCTTGAGCCTATTGATCAGATCTCAAGGTCTTAGAGGCCCCTTTCTCTCTCTCTCTAGAGCTGGAAAAGAAGAGGAAGCAACTATCTCCCTGCTAAATATAGGCACATCTTCTTGAAAGTTGCCTCATACTAGGGTCTGCACAAAGATATTACACAGAAATGACAGAATGTTCGCTGAAACAGGAAATTTAGGATAAGTTGCAAAATAACCTATGGCTGGACCCTGACCTAGCATTCTGACCTAGGAGAAAGATTTATTGCTGAACATATAGTTTAAACCTAACTACCGCATCCTGCTTAAAATAGATGTCTGTAAAGGGTATAGAAACTTCTTGGTTCTTTATCTCTGTGTGTCACACCTCCTGGTTGCCCCAGTGAGTGCAGTGCACCTTTCTTTCAAAAGAAATAAAATCGGTGCTTTGACCTCCATTCTCCTCCAGTCTCAATTATCGGGTCACTGGGTGTATTTCCCATCCCACTCATTCGTGAGACCCTAATGAGAGAAAGACCCTGACTGGACTCTTCTCAGAACCCCAAGGACAGAGAGTGAGTCTAGTTTCAAGGCCCTCCACTTCATTGCCTAGCTTCCCAGCAGGGGGCCACCTGGACTGTGAGGCACCTGGGTTGTGGGAGCAGAGCTAAGCTGGGGGGTTTCCCATGAGGAGCCCCAGGTGTTTCCCCCGTGAGTGGTTAAGTATGTTCACACAGCCCTGCTTAGTGAAGAATGCAGGTCAGAAACCGGGCACCCTTAGGGCCTCACTCGCCCCACTCCCCACAGTAGTCACTTTTCCATCCCAGTTCTCTGCTATGAAATGACCCCTTCCCTTCTGCCGCCGTCCCCCATGAGCCCCACAGTCCCAGCGCGGACTCACATCCGGACTGGGACGCGGGGGCCCGGGATGCCCGGACAGGGGCACGTTTTCAGGGTCAGTGTGGCCGCGGCATCGTGGACACCGCTGATGTGCTTTTCTGTCTATTTCACAAGAGCCCGATGACGTCAGGGCGGATCCAGGCCGTGGTCTTGGCGTAAGAAAAGCTGCGGGACTGACGTCAATGATTTTTGTTTTGTACTTTCCACCTCCTCTGAGTTTCAGGATTGCCACTGGGGTGTTTCATTGTGGATTGTGCGTGTTTGTGGTTGTTTTTTCGGGGGGTGGAGGGGTGTCTCTGCAGCCCCAGCGAACCAAACCTGGCCCTGATTCCTCCACCTGGCCCCAGTCTACAGGCGAGTCAGCAAGAGTCCTGGAAGATCAGAGGTCACGAGGTCCCGAGGTTGTCAGGGGGAGAGGAGGAAGTGAAGTGTGGTGCGTGGCTTTCTGGGAAATGGAGTCCCCGGTGCCGCGCATGCCCAGGAGGCCATGGGGGCGGGGCTGTTGAAAGGCTCCTGGCTCTCAGTCTTCTTCCCCAGCTTGGTGCTCAGCCCCCCGAGCTGCGTCCTCTCCTTCCTGCTCCCCTGAGACTCCGGTTCAGGGTCAGTAACGCCCCTTACCCCGGGGTCCTCAGGGGTCCTCAGATTGTCCAGCCGAAGGGGACGCGGGGAGGGTTTCCAGCAGAGACACCGGGCTGGGGGGGGGGGGTCCTCCTCTTTCCGGAATTGTCCGTTTCCTGGAGGGTCCGAGGGCACGACCCCCAAGGCCCGGGAGCCCCCGGCCCGGCCCCAGCGGGGTCTGCGGCGGCTCAGGCTGGGGGTGACGTCACAGGGAGGCGTGCGTGGGGGCCGAAGCTGGGACCCCGGGCAGGTGTGTGGCATGTAGGTGTAGGGCGGGGCCCCGCAGGTGAGGAGGCCGGACCCCCCCCCAGCCCCCTCCGGGGGGCTTCCCCCAATGGAGCCCGAGACGGGGAATCCCAGTCGATTTTCCCATGTGCCACCTCCCCCCTCGCGTGTCCAGAGTCCACGCGGTGACCCCGAGGGTCCTGTACCAGGGGTGGAAACCCGGGAGCCTCATGGTTGTGTTAATGACGTGTCCACAGGCAGAGAAGGCTTTCGGCAGAATACAGCGCTCATTGCTGTGGAAACCCCCCCAAAGCTCAGGTGTGAATGGCCATTTCCTTAAAATGATAAAGGAAAAAAAGAGCCTCCCCCTCAAACCCTCAGCCGGCATTGTTTGTGATGAGGCCCAGCTGGAAAACTTCCTAGTAAGATCAGGAATGAAGCAAGGATGCCCACTGCCACCCACCTCATCCAGGGTTTTATTGGAAATGCCAGCACGGGCAGCTAGGTGGCGCAGTGGATAGAGTACCGGCCCTCGAGTCAGGAGTACCTGAGTTTAAATCTGGCCTCAGACAATTGACACTCAAGAACTGTGTGACCCTGGGCAAGTCACTTAACCCCCATTGCCCCACAAAAAAAAAAGAAGAGAAATGCCAGCACCAGCCATGAGAAGAAAAAGAAACCAAAAGGGTCAGAATGGCCAATGAGGCAATAAAACAGTTTTGGCAGATGATATTGATGCTGTTCAACTGTAATGTCTAAAATCTAATGTGTGGTCACCTGAGCTGACCCCAATGTGGGGGAGAAACTAGCTATGATTTACTGATAAATTCAGCAAGAGTTTATGGTTCTAAGTATTAAAGTGTATTAGAAGGCAGTGAAGAGAGAGAGGGTGAGAACAGATCTCATATAGAATGGAAAACCCCAGCTTAGATCTGTGTGGCATTGACAGAGAGAAAACCTCACCTTTTCTCTGTCCACCACCAAACCAAAGTCCCAGAGAAAAAGAGGCCCATCCTGCAAACCAGCCTCACCTTCCTACTTCCTGTCCCTCCCTGAAAGGGGAGGTCCTTCAAGCTGATTGGTTGAGGGTGGTCTCCTGTTGATGTTGTAGTTCACAGCTTCTGAGAACAACACCCCACTCAGGGCCAGCCAGGTGTGGTCTCGATTTAATCACCTTTAAGTAGGCTTTTAGTCAGTCTTTCAGTCTCACCCAATTCAATCAATTCCAAACCAATCTTCAGGTGGGGCCCCTGGGCGTCTGCTAAATCCCATTATTTTGTCACACTACAAAAGATAAACTCAGGAACTATATGAGTACATAGTTATAAAACTGTTTGATAAAAATAAAGTCAGATTTCAATAATTCAGGAAATCCGTTGTCCAATTCAGGACTATCCATTCTTAATGGATAGTCAGAGTCAATATCATAAAAATGACAATTTTACCTAATCTATCCAATACCATCTCAATTAAATTGCCAAAATATATTTTATTGAATTTAGAAAAAACAATTCATTAGGAAGAACAAAAGAACAAGAATATCAAAGGAACTAATGAAAAAATGTAAAGGAAGAAGGGTTAGTACCAGATCTTCAGCTATATTCTAAGGCAGTGATGAACAAAACTATCTGGTACTGGCTAAGAGCAGAAAAGTGGATCAGCACAACAGTAGATATACAGCACACAGGAGCACATGATTATAGTAACCTTGTGTTTGACAAATGTAAAGATTTAAGCTTTTGGGGTAAGAATCCATTTTTGGTAAAAATTGTTGTGATATGTAGAGAGCAGTCTGGCAGAAATTGGGTATAGCCCCATGTCTTACACCATTTGCTAAGCTAAGATCAAAATGGATACATGTCTAGATATATAGAGAGATATCACAAGACAATTACAAAAACATGGAACATATGACCTGTCAGACTTGTGGATAGGAGAAGAATTTATTAATAAAGCAAAGGTAGAGACCATTGTGAAGTGTCAGGGAGACAACAGAGAACCCAGCCCTCCTCTCCCCATCCTCAACAAAGGAGGAGCCATCACTAAACCAGATTAGGTCTGGGTTGGGTAGGGGAGTGTCCCACAGGTCTGGTTGGCTGGAGAATGTGGTCAATGAAGTCTAGGCAGTCATGAGGGATGCGACCTTCAGGATGTGGGAGAAGGGTAGCAGGATTCAGTGTCCTGCACATTTATAAAGTGAGCCCTGGGGTGTCTAACAGAAGAGCCTGATATTTAGTAATATGGCCAATGGTGAGCCATCGGTATCCCTTATCCTCCAGAATACTTATATCACATCTAACTAACCCCTGTCAGGTGTTGAATATATGTGTGTCATGGGGAAAATGGGGTGGGGGTTTGGGGTCCTTAGAAATTCCTCTTTTTTTTCTCTCTCCCTTTTTTTTTTTTAGTGAGGCATTTGGGGTTAAGTGACTTTCCCAGGGTCACACAGCTAGTAAGTGTTAAGTGTCTGAGGCTGGATTTGAACTCAGGTACTCCTGACTCCAGGGCCGGTGCTCTATCCACTGTGCCACCTAGCTGCCCTAGGAATTCCTCTTTAAAGAATTACACCCTCTTGCGCACAAAAGCAGTTAGAATAAGATGGTAGTTTATTTCAGGGCTGAGGAAGGGAAGGGAAGGGAAACCATGAAAAATCCTTGGACTTCTCATGGGGAGAAAGGCATGGCACAAAGCATGTGGATGTGAGATACCAATCTCCTCGAGCAGGAGACTGACAGGTACTTTTATAGAGGACTGATGGGGGTGACCATCTGCCTGTGGAAAGTTCCTTTAGTGAGGGAGGACCATCCCCCACTGGTGGTGGCTGGAGGAGTTGGGTGAGAGATGGCTGTATATCTCTCAAGCCATCTCCTCTGGACACAAAGGAAGCAGCCATACCTAATCTTACTGCCCCAGGGTTGAGGGAGACTAGAAGGAAGGGTGGGGGTCATGGAGCTAGCTCAGTCTGATCTGGTTCCACTTACCTCTCTAGGTGTGCCTGTCCTCTGGTTTAGTTTCTCAAGGAGAAGATTCTTTGATGTGCCCCAGAGAACTTCTGGGGTACGCTGGGCCTATAACATATTCCTGTGATCTGGAAATCAGCTCAGAAATAAACTCTTGCATGTTCTGAGCTGGAGTCAGTAAATGTTCTTGGCTTTCCCGACTGGCTGTAAATCTGACCCAAGCTGGAAGATCCTGGCTGTTCTTAATGCCCCTGTGACCCTGGGCAGGTCATTGACTGCTCTGAGCCTTGTTTCCTCCAAGGTGACAGGAGGGCACTAGAAAAGTGGCCTCCAGCCTTGGACACCATCTCTGGCCCTACTCAGTTCCCTGCTTCCCTGCTACTGTCTGCCACTGGGCAGCCAACCTTCCCCTCCCCACCAGCCCAGCCTGAACTGGGAGAATCCTTCAGACACATTTAGGGGCCCGGAAGGAAGCCCAATTCGAACCACCAACTTTCTGCCTTGCTCCACTTTTCCAGGCTCAGTAGAATCCTCTGGTGTCTTTGCTCTCCACCCTGTACTCTTCCCTTCTCTCAGGGACTTTTTCTGGCCTCCTAGTCATTGTCTCTCCTGAGAACTGCAAAATTTACTGAGAACTGATTCCTCACCCAGTCCCCTCTTTCCCAGGCAAATGGAATTGCCTGGGGCTGACTGTCTTTGTCATTTCCAGACTCTTGATGGACTTATGGACTTTCCCCCAAGCAACTTATCCCCTCCCTATGTTCCCCACCTGACTCCCTGGACTTTATGTTATTATGTTAAGAGGGTCCACCTACATTAAGTAGTTTCTATTCAGAGTCAGTAATGCCTATACTTAACTTAGGAACAGTTCTATTATTTCTTTTGTCCAAGGTTAATTTACATTAGTTAGCTATGTGTCACTCTGGAGCAATCTTTTGGTTCCCTTTTGTTCTGTTACCCCATTAAAAACCCTGTCCTCTGTTCCCTTCTCTGGGTATTCCTAGCTTCTGAGCTTTGAGATAGTTCCTCTGCCCCAATTAAAGACCTTATTTCTCCTATATTGATTGTTTCCTTAATTTCCAGGTTAACACTCCCCATAGTTAAATGAAAAAACCTGAAACCCCCTCTTCCCCTTGCCCCAGTACTGGCTCATTTTCTAAAATTGCTCCAAGAAGCCCCACTGGCCTTAGCCCAGGGCCTGGCACAGTGTACACTGTACCCCAGGAGCAGAACTCAACTTTCAAAGGCAACATAGAGGCTAAAATGTGAATAGGAAAGAGAGAAGAACCCTCTGCATAGAAAATTCCTATGGCCAGAGGGAGGCCCAAAATGTCATGGGGGAAAATGGGGTAGGGGGTTTGGGGTAGGTGTTGGGGTTCTTAGGAATTCCTCTTTAAAGGGTGTGAGGAGCTGTGAGGTCCAGAGGGTGGGAGGCGACACATAGGCACAATGCCATGAATCCTTGAGCCTAGATGAGACAGATTTATAAAACTGACCAGAGCAAAAATGAAAAGGGACTTGATCAGATCAGGAGTAAAAGTGTGACAAAACAGACCCAGAGGGGGACAACAGTGATAAAAGGGCTGCAGGTGAAGCCTTGAAAGGGAAGAGGAATTGTTCCTGAGACCAGAAAGCGTCTTGGAAGAGCTGGACAAGGATCTGACAAACCCAATAAGAGGCAGGAGGGAAAGTGGGTAGAGATGCTGCCCAGGGGTTCAGTCAGCTTCCCCAGCATGGATCCTACTTGTCCTAGTCTGGTTTTCATCCATAACAAACAAGCAGCCCCTCCCCTTTAGCCTTCTGGTCCTCCTTGGGGATCTCCTGGGAGGCTGACTTTCAAAACCTTTAGAAATGCTAATGAGCAGTAGGCTTCACCACCTAGCCAGGAAGATGGTGGATCTGTGCATGCTCCTCCATTTGGCTTTCCTTTTCTTTTTTTTCCTAGTTTTTTAAATTGTTTTCCTGTTACATGTAAAGAGAGTTTTCAGCAGTCATTTTCGTAAGATTTTTAGTTTCAAATTTTTCTCCCTCCCTGCCCACCTCCCCAAGACAGAAAGCCATGTGATATAGGTTATGTATGTACAATCACATTAATCTATTTCTGCATTAGTCTTTACTTTTGTTTTTAAAAGATGCCAGAAGGACATTAAGGATTCTGGGCTGGGGTTTTGAGCTCCCCAGCCCAGGAATCCCACTTTCTGTCCCTCTGTGGCCTCCATCCTGGTTTCCTGGCATTCTTGTGCCTCAGGACCAACCTGTCCTTCTTTCTGCACCTCTCCACTTCCCCTAGAACCTGGGCTTTGAGGGGTGAAGAGGGAACTAGTGAGACTTCCCACTGGATGGATTCCAGTGGCTGAGCCAGGTAACAGCCACACCCCTGGACTTAGAGGGAGATGTGAAGGTGTGTGTAAGTAGATAGAGAAAGGTTATCACATGTGCTGTGACCTATGCCCTGGGACCCAGGTGTCCTGGCCTCAGCTCCCCCTTAGGATCCAGCTGTCTTCCTCTGAGAGAACATCTCTGAGGGAAGAAAAACAAGACAGAAGGAAACGCTCCCTCAGTGTGACGACTGGGGTATGGAAGGTCAGGAGTGGGGATGGGCCAAGGCGGTGAATGTTTTCAGTTTGGAGGGGAGTTAAGGAGGGTGGGGGGGCAAGTCTGGAGCCCAGACTGCAGAGAAGAAAGGGGGGCTTCAGGGGAGGGGAATGGCTGGGAGAACCAGGAAGAAGATGGGTGTGGTGGGGGGAGAGCTGACAGGGCAGGACTTTCTGCTGAGGAGGGTTGGAGTCCCAGAGCAGGTAAGGGAGGGGCAGAGGTGGTAGAGCAATGGGGGAGGAGAGGCCTCAGAACTGAGCAGCCAGGTAGGGGGTGGCCTTGGGGGAATTCTCTTCCTGGGGTGAAGTTTGGAAGCCTGGGAGGTGGGAAGGGGAGGAGAGAGGTCATTCCAGGAAATGGGGTGCTGGGCAGGGCTTGACCTTTGGGAATAGGAGGCCTTACCCAGAGCAGCATGGCTGGAGGCAGAAGCCCTTAGATCTGAGCTCTCTCATCCTTCATTTCAAGCTGAGGTCTCTTCTTCCCTCACAGGTGAGATCTCTCTGCCTTCCCTGGACCTGAGATCTCTCTGTCTTCTGGGAGCCAGCTCTGCACAAGCAGGTGCCAGGTAGGTCAGAACAAGGGCCCCTCTCCACATCCTGCTTCTGATGGTTGTCCTTTCCATTGGGCCTCATTTTCCCGCTCTGTTGTTGTTGTCTGTTCGTTGTTTGTCCTTCTCAGAAGAGGCTCCTGTTCTGCTTAGAGTCTCTCCCCTGAGGGCAGGACGTTTGCAGGTGCTCTGAGACTTCAAGCTCTGTAATTCCAGGTAGGTCAGTGTCCACCCCAGGAGGAAAACACAAAAGAAAATGTCTCTCCCACTCTGAGACCCTTCTCCCTCCCCAGGCCAGTTTGCAGACAACCAGAGCTGGATCCAGAGAGGATGGCCCCAGGGACCCAGAGACCCTCATCCCAGGTGAGTGCAGCCCATCCCCAGACCTGACCAGCATCAGCAAAGGTGGAATCCAGCAGAGCCCAGGAAGCTTTATCCTGTTACATGTACATTGTCCTCTGCAGGGCTGTCAGCAGAGCAGACATTGTCCTCCTGGTTCTGCTCATTTCCTTCTGCCTCAGGCCACCCCAGTCTCCCCTGCTCTCTCTGAATCCCTCTCATTTGTCATTTCTTAGGTCACATCAATCTTTCTTTTTTTGAGGGGCATTGAGGGTTAAGTGACTTGACCAGGGTGACACAGCTGGTAAGTGTCAAGTGTCTGAGGCTGGATTTGAACTCAGGTCCTCCTGAATCCAGGGCCGGTGCTTTATCCACTGTGACACCTAGCTCTCCCCATAAGCAATATTTCTTAAGAATGCTCCTCATACTTTTATCTAAGTAGGACCTTATTTCAGCCTTTTAGGAAATTAAGGTTTTTTCCTTTATTCTCTTCTCAGTGATGACTAGTAATGTTTCCCCCCCCCCCCAGAGTATACAGTATTTGCCAACTTCTCAAAAATTCTTTATAAAATTTCCTTAACATATCTCTTATGACATGTAACATATCCTTTCCGGTGAGGAGGAATTTCATATTGCTTTGCTTTCTTCTCCATAGTCTCTGATACTTCACTCACAGAGCACATACCTTCTCCCTGAGCCTATGGACAGAAGCATTACATAGTAAGACCTTTATTGAAGTTTTATCATTCTAACATGGTTCTCACTTCAATATAAAATGCTTTTCTCAATATTCCATTGGGCTCTTGTTGGACATGGGTTCAAGTGTTGTTGCTGCCTCTCATAGGAGTTTTGGGCAAATGCCTTCTGTGCTTCAGTTTCTTCCTCTAAGTTGATGAGGTTTGAATTAGGTGAATTCTGACATCTTTTTCATCTCTAAATCATGTGACTTTTGATGACTTAGGAGTTGGTGACATTCAAGGATGTGGCTCTGGATTTCACCCAGGAGGAGTGGCACCTCTTGGACCACTGTCAGAGAGAGCTGTACAAGGAGGTCATGCTGGAGAATGTCCAGAACCTGCTCTCTGTGGGTAAGGACCTTTGTCTCTGGTGACTCTGAGCTGCTGACATGGTAGCTCCCTGCTCCTCATCCTGCCAGGCCTAGCAAGTTTATCCTGATTCTTCCTTCTTTGTTCCCTCAAATTCCAGTCCAGATGTTGGGAAAGGAAGGGAATGGAATAAGCATTCATACATACCTGCTTTATATCTAGCACTGGGCAAAGTGTATTATCCTCATTGTCGTTTGATCTTCACAACATCCCTATGAGTTTGGTAGTATTATCATCCCCATTCATAGGTGAGGTAACAGGCAAACAGGTTACACCACTTGTCCAGGGGGACACAGCTCCCATGTGTCTGACACTGGTTTGAAATGGTCTTACTGACTCTAGGCCCTGGGCTGTTACCACTGCACTACCACAGCCTCCAATTTCTAGATAATTGAAGCTAGGCAATGTTCCCATCCTTCTAGGAAAGACGTGAATAAAGGGGAAGTTTTCTGATACCAAATGGCCTGTGTGATCTCAGGCTGCCTCCAAAGATCCCAGCAATCAATAACTTGGGAACTGTCCTTGAGACATCCTGGGAACCATCCTGTCCTCTTTGCTTGCATCTCTTCTTTCCAAAAGGAGGATTAAATTGTACATTTCTCTCAATTCTCATCCCTTCCTTTTCCTATATTGCTAGGACTTCCAGTTTCTAGAGAAGATTTGAGTTATCCTTTCCAAGAAGGGGAATCACCAAGGATGGTAGAGCACAAAGGTTCAAGGAACTCCCGTCTAGGTGAGTGACACAAATCATGTAAGAGGGCTCTCTATTATAAGAGGTCTCCTAAATGTTGTGGTGAAGGGAGTGCTAGACTTGTGAGCAGGAAGGTCTTACTTGGAATTGACTTTGAGACACATTTCAGCATTGGGATCCTATGCAAGTGACTGAATCTCACAGCCCCAATTTCCTTATACAGGGGAACAAGTCAAACTCTTTGACCTTTCAGTTTCCTTTGTGGCATTTAGAATTATATGGGAGGGACCTATTTCTGTCCCAAGTTGTAGGGAAACTTAGCTGGGGTTTCTAATATATTGCTATTTAGAAATTAGAGGCCATAGCATCAGTTTTGGGCACCAAGAATTTATTTATTTTTTTTGTTTTTGTTTTTTTGGTGAGGCAATTGGGGTTAAGTGACTTGCCCAGGGTCACACAGCTAGTAAGTGTTAAGTGTCTGAGGCCGGATTTGAACTCAGGTCCTCCTGACTCCAGGGCCGGTGCTCTATCCACTGCACCACCTAGCTGCCCCACCAAGTATTTATTAAAGCATATTCAATTTTAGTAAAGATAGAGCACATGCCCCCAAAAGTTCAGAGGGGAGAGGGATAGTGGGCCACGTGGCTGCTCCTTCAGAGTCCCAAGGCCAAGAGAGAGAGTCCAGGAGCATAAGGAGGAGAGGTGGCCCTTACACACTGCTTCAAGCTAATTGGCTAGCATCATTCAAATCTATTGTTCCATTGGACTTGTGGGTGGTTTGGAGCAGTATGTGCTGACATCAGAGCCCAGAGGACAGAGCCTCTGGGGGTCAAGGCTTTTCAGGTATGTGTGGATTTAACTTCTATTGTCTGTATTCACAGTCCAAAGTCCAAGTACATTTCTCTGAAATTCTTCTGACTCTGGGCTGGCCTTAAGAAAGGTCAAGCAAGGCTCTCTGGGTCCCCTATAGCCCCATTATTTTCTCACATCTTGTAGTTATACAATTTTGAGGGTATAAGAAGTCATCATTTTGAAGTTTGGGCCATCTAACTCTCCTGAAAGCATCTCAAATGGGCTGAGGGTATGCATTCTAAATTCTTTCCTTGTCTTTGTTCCAGTCCATAAACATTTAATAAGCACCTACTATGTTCCAGACACTGCTAAACACTAGGAACACAAAGAATCGCAAAAGATAAGCCTTGCTCTCAGGGTGTTCAGTCTAATGGGAACACAATATGTAAACAGGAATCTAGTAATCCAGTGTATCCCAGATAAAGTGGACCTCATCACGACAGGAAAGGTTATATGAGTAAGTAAGGAAGACAAGAGCAGACTTATTGCAAAAGGAAGAATTTTAGGTGGAACTTCAGGGAAGCCAGAGTAAGGATGAGGTACAGCCAGAGAGAACATGGAGTCAGGAGATGTTGCTGGTCAAGAAACAAAAAACTTGATTATCACACATGTGGAGGGAAAATAAGGTGAAAAAAAGCCTGGGAAAATTGGATAGGGGCTGATGATAAAGGGCTTTAATAGCCAAGCAGAGGATTTTATATTAGATCCTGTTAATGGAGGCAATAGGAAGTGTTTTATTGAGTGGGCAGTGACATGATCAGAAGTGTCTTGTAGTAGATGAATTTGACAGGTGGGTGGGGGATTAAGTGGATTGGTGAGAGATTTGAAACAGTGAAACCAACCAGAAGTATTTTTTTTTTCAATAACATCATTTTATGCCTAATCGTGATGGTTGGGAATCCCTGCACAATGAAATCTATTAGTGCCTCAAACATGTATTTACTTGTTGTTCTAAGAGAAAAATAAATGGCAAACAAACCTTGGCAATTCTTTACTGTATAAGGTGCCATTAAATATTTTCTAATAAATATTTTTATTTTAAAGTTTTGAGTTTCAAATTCTTTCCTTCCCTCCCTGTCTCCCTTTCAAAACTACACTTTCCCAGAGGCAGAAGGTTATCAGATACATGTTATACGTGGGCAATTACAGAAAACATTATGGTATTAGTCATTTTATATAAGAAAACAAAAGAAAAACATGAAAGAAAGTGAGAAATATCATGCTTTAGTCTGTGTTCAATATCAGTTCTGTCTTTGTGGGTGGAGAGTATGTTTCATCATTAGTGCTTTGGGATTGTCTTGGGTCTTTGTATTGCTGAGAATAGTTAACTCATTCACAGTTCTTCATCAAACATTATTGTCACTGTGCACAATGTTCTTCTTCTGCTAATCAGTTCATAAGAAGGACTTTTTGAATCCATCTTGCTTATGCTTCCTTATAGCACAGTAATGTTCCATTACAATCATCTACCACAGGTTGTTTAGCCATTTCCCAATTGATGGGCATCCCTTTGATTTTCTTAGCCAGTACAAAAAGAGCTGCTGTTGTTGTTTTTGTACAAATAGGTCTTTTTTCCCTTTTTTGGGATGTCTTGGGATATAACCCTAGCAGCAGTACTGCTGGATCAAAGGGTATACACAGTTTCATAATCCTAGTTTCCCATTTGTGTGAGGTGCTACGTCAGAGAATATATATTTCATATTTCCCTGATCCATAGTGATTTATAAAATTTTTTTCATATGACTATGGCTAGCATTAATTTCTTTGTCTGAAAACTGTCTGTTCATATTCATTAACTATTTACCTATTGGGGAATGACTTCTATTTTTATTAATTTAATTCACTTTTCTATGTATTGGAGAAATGTGGCCTTTGTCAGCGATACATGTTTCAAAAATTCTTTCCCACTTTTCTGCACCAATTGGTTTTGCTTATGCAAAAGCTTTTTAATTTTATATAATAAAAAGTATCAGGGGCAGCTAGATGGCACAGTGGATAGAGCATTGGCCCTTGAGTCAGGAGGACCTGAGTTCAAATACGGCCTCAGACACTTAACACTTACTAGCTGTGTGACCCTGGGCAAGTCACTTAACCCCAATTGCTTAAAAAAAAAAGTATCTATTTTAAGTTTTGTAAAGCTATCTCTGTCTTCTTTGGTCCTAAATTCTTCCCCTATTCAATGCTGTTTTAATTTGCTTAAGGTATCACCCTTTATGACATTATTTTAAAACACTGTGTGAGATGTTGTTCTATACCTAGTTTCCGCTTCTCTTTTCCAATTTTCCCAGCAGTTTTTCTCAGATAAAAAGCAAAGTATTTTTGAGGAAGGTTAATGTGAAAGAAGATTGAAATGGAGTAAATATCAAGGGAAGGGAACAGAATGGAGTGTAATACAGGAAGCAATAGTTAAGTGTGAAAGAAATGATGAGCAGGATGCTGTGGTAAAAAATGGATGTTTTAGCTGAATCATTTGAGAGTTGAACGCATGTTACTGAACCCGCTTTTGAAGGACCACCCTTGTGGGGAGGAGACTGTGACGAACAGGTGTGCGCCTGCATTTAGAGTTCCAAAATTTTCTCCCTCCCTTTCTTCCCCCTCCACAAGATCGCAACCAGGTTATATATGCACAATCCACAATTGTTCTTTTTATCAGTTCTTTCTATGGGAGTGCATAGTAAGCTTCCTCATTAGTTCCTTGGGATTGGCTTGGATCATTGCACTGCTGAGAGTACGTAAGTCATTCACAATTACTCATTGAACAATACTGCTGTCACTATGCACAATGTCCTCCCAGCTCTGCTCACTTCACTATACATTGATGTTCATGAGTCTTTCCAGGTTTTTCTGGGATCATCCTGTTTGTCATTTCCTGTAGCACAAGACCATTCCACTGCAATCATATAACACAGCTTTTCCCATCATTCCTCATTTGATGGACATTCCCTTGATTCTCAATTCTTAGCCACAACAAAGAGTTGCTATAAATATTTTTTGTACAATTTTTCCCCTTTTCTCTTTTTCATGATTACTATTGTTAACTGTTTCCCTTCCATCCTATTCCCTTCCCCATGATACTTATTCTGTTATCCATCTTCTTTCATCCTATCACTCTCCTATCATCCCTCCCCCACTCTGCTCTTCCTTCTTTTGTCCCCCCACTTTTTATCCCCTTCCCCTCCTATTTTCCTGCAGGGTTAGAGAGATTACTCTACCCAATGTAACAGTGTTATTTGAAACCAGTATATAGGGGCAGCTAAGTTGCGCAGTGGATAAAGCACAGCCCTGGGTTCAGGAGTACCTGAGTTCAAATCCCACCTCAGACACTTGACACTTACTAGTTGTGTGACCCTGGGCAAGTCACTTAACCCCCATTGCCCTGAAAAAAAACAAAAAACGATATATAGAAATGCAAGTGACTATTCTAGTTTCTGATGGTTTCTTTCTCCCTATTGCATACTTATTGTATTTGTACCTCTTGGATTATGATAAATAGTGGGAGGACTCATTGTGTCTAAATATCCCTGAATCTTGAGGCTTGGGGTCTTTGGGTCCTAGAACTAAGACCAGCTTTATGGTAAGAAAGTATCCCACTCTCAGTAAATGTGCTTTCTTTTCCCTTTCTTTGTCTAACACTGCAACTTTGAAATTTTCACTACATTGGTTTTTCCCTTTTGACCTGTTTTTTCTTTCACAACATGAACAATGTGGAAATGTGTGTACATCATTCCACATGTATAAGCTATATTAGATTGCTTGCCATTTTAGGAAGGGAGAAGGAAAAGGAGAGAGAGAAAAAATTGAAACTCAAAATTGTATGGGAAATAAATTTTGAAAGCTACTTTTACATGTATTTGGGAAAAAAAATAAACTTACTATTTCCAAAATGAAATAAGCCATCTTGTAGGTGTTTCCAAAGATTCATTCTGCCTACTTTAAATTTAAAATTCTTCATTTTGACTGGGGAAATAGAATATGAATAAGTTTACATTATGCTACATGACAAAAGAACATATTTTTAGGTATATGTATCTTTCTGTTAATGCATAATTCTTTTCTTCAGGTGGAGAGACCAGTTTGGAAGAGAAGAAGATGGTTACAAAGGTGAACATTTCTGTGGAAGAATTTGGCCAGCATAGATTTGAGAGTGATGGTGCCTGTAACTTGAATTTGAAAGAAATCTGTGACTCTGAGACCAAGGTGGGTAACGGTATCTTCGAGTTTGGTGAAATTGAAAAAGAACTCATACCGTCTTCAGTCTTAAATAACAGTAAGAGAAGGACTTCATGGAATGAATGTGTTCAGGACAGTGAAGATAACAAATGGTTTCCTGAACAACTAGAACCCTTTATGGCCCAGGAGAAGTCTCTTCAAATGCAAATGTACAAAGGTAATCATCTGGAAATGGCCTTGAATTTGAAATCTGATCTCTTTGGACATCAGAAAAGTGACAGAAGTGGGACGGCCTTCAGTCTGAACTCTAAGTTCATTCCTCTTCAGAAAATTCACATTATAAAGGAATCTGTTGAATATAATGAATGTAACAAAACCTCATCCCATCAATCTTATCTTCCTTGCCATGCTAGATTTTGCCATGGAATGAGAAGATATGCAGTTCCTATTTGTGGAAAGGCCTTTGGTTGGAACTCAGATCTTAATAAGCATCAGAACATTCACATTGGAAAAAAGTTTTATAAATGTAATCACTGTGGAAAGACTTTCACACAGAGCTCCCATCTTGCTGTACATCAGAGAATCCACACTGGAGAGAAACCTTATGAATGTAATCAGAATGGAAAGAGTTTCACAGTGAGCTCTAGTCTTGCTAAGCATGAGAAAATCCACACTGGAAAGAAACCTTATGAATGTGATCATTGTGGAAAGGTTTTCACACATAGCTGCAATCTTGCTGTACATCAGAGAATCCACACTGGAGAGAAACCTTATAAATGTAATCAGTGTGAAAAGGCTTTCACACAGAGCTCCAGTCTTGTTGTACATCAGAGAATCCACACTGGAGAGAAACCTTATAAATGTAATCAGTGTGGAAAGGGTTTCACAGTGAGCTGCAGTCTTGCTGCACATCAGAGAATCCACACTGGAGAGAAACCTTATAAATGTAATCAGTGTGGAAAGACATTCACAGCAGAATCCCAACTCGTTGTACATCAGAGAGTCCATACTGGAGAGAAACCTTATGAATGTAATCAGTGTGGAAAGGCTTTCAAAGTAAACTCCCATCTTGCTGTACATCAGAGAATCCACAGTGGAGAGAAACCTTATAAATGTAATCACTGTGGAAAGGCTTTCACAGAGAGATCCAGTCTTGCTACACATCAGAGAATCCACACTGGAGAGAAACCTTATGAATGTATTCAATGTGGAAAGGCTTTCACAGTGAGCTCCAGTCTTGCCAAGCATCAGAGAATCCACACTAGAGAGAAACCTTTTGAATGTTATCAGTGTGGAAAGTCTTTCACTGGAAGTTCCAGTCTTGCTAAGCATGTGAAAATGCACACCACAAAGAAACCTTATGAATGTGATCAGTGTGGAAAGGCTTTCCCACAGAGCTCCAATCTTGCTGTACATCAGAGAATCCACACTGGAGAGAAACCTTATAAATGTAATCAGTGTGGAAAGGCTTTCACACAGAGTTCCGGTCTTGTTGTACATCAAAGAATCCACACTGGAGAGAAACCTTATGAATGTAATCAGTGTGGAAAGGGTTTCACAGTGAGCTGCAGTCTTGCTGCACATCAGAGAATCCACACTGGAGAGAAACCTTATGAATGTAATGAGTGTGGAAAGACTTTCACAGCAGAATCCCAACTTGTTGTACATCAGAGAATCCATACTGGAGAGAAACCTTATGAATGTAATCAGTGTGGAAAGGCTTTCACAGTAAACTCCCATCTTGTTGCTCATCAGAGAATCCACACTGGAGAGAAACCTTATGAATGTAATCAGTGCGGAAAGGCTTTTAAAGTGAGTTCCAATCTTGCTGCACATCACAGAATCCACACTGGAGAGAAACCTTATGAATGTTATCAGTGTGGAAAGGCTTTCAGAATGAACTCAAATCTTGCCAAGCATCAGAGAATCCACACTGGAGAGAAACCTTATGAATGTCATCAGTGTGGAAAGGCTTTCAAAATGAACTCCAATCTTGCTAAGCATCAGAGAATCCACACTGGAGAGAAACCTTATGATTGTATTCAGTGTGGAAAGGCTTTCTCACAGAGCTCCAGTCTTGCTAAGCATAAGAGAATCCACACTGGAGAGAAACCTTATGAATGTTATCAGTGTGGAAAGGCTTTCAAAGATAGCTCCCATCTTGCTGTACATCAGAGAATCCACTCTGGAGAGAAACCTTATGAATGTAATCAGTGTGGAAAGGCTTTCTCACAGAGCTCCAGTCTTGCTGTTCATCAGAGAATCCACACTGGAGAGAAACCTTATTAATGTTATCAGTGTGGAAAGGCTTTCACACAGAACTCCAATCTTGTTGCACATCAGAGAATCCACACTGCAGAAATTTTAGGAATATAATAAATGTAGTAAAATCAGGTAATATCAGTGTGGAAAGGCTTTCACAAAAAGTTCCAGTGTTGCTAAGCATGTGAGAATCCACACTAGAGAGAAACATTATAAATATTATCAGTGAGGAAAGGCTTTCAAAGTGATCTCCAATCTTGTTGCACATCAGAGAATTCAGACTGTAGAAATCTTAGGAATATAATGAATATAGTAAAATCAGGCAATATTTATGTTTTGTAGAAATCTTACCACTGTTATGAATTAGAAAATGCATTCAGTTGTCATTTAGAGCTTGTTCTAAATTAGGGAATTCATTTTTTTCCCATATATTTAGAATATTATTTTCCCCCAAGGACATGGAAAACCTATTTTTAAGTCCATTTTTAAAACTTTGTGTTTTATATGCTCAAAGGGCTATGGGACTGCGCATACCCTTTAACCCAGTATTACCACTACTAGGTCTGTATCCCAAAGAGATCACAGAAAAGGGATGTGCTGGGTAAAAGTACATGTGTGTGGTCCCTTGTCTCCAGATTTAGGAAAGCTAACAATGACAACAGTTTAACAGTTTAGGTATAGTCAGGTGTAGAATGAGATGGCATAGCCTGGCCATCCAGTGCTTTCAGGAGGAAAATTAAACCAAGAGAATCTGACCTCAACTCCTGCCAAGAGCTGTTCTCGGCCTTTCCCAAGGCAGTGTAGTACCTGGCCTTCATATGTGTCTTCCCTTTTGTGACAGTTCAGTGCCTGTTCTTGTATATATTCCTCTGATGGATGGATGGCATCTTGACTGCTCTGATCTGATAACTCAGAATAAAGGCAATTAATGTCTCAAATGTTAAGTTCCCATAATCCAAGTCTTATATGGATTTAACAACTGAGGATAATGATGACCACAAAAAAAAAAATGTGAATTTGCTTTGACTCAATATAATATACAATATGCAGTAATTTCAAATAGCTTTTTAAGCTTTAGCAAAAATAATACTTCTAGAATTAATTTACACTTGCCATGGCAACCAATTTACTAAGGAAATACTTCATAGAATTTGATCAAATAATCAGTTGGAAAAACAAATAATTTAGAATATGGGAGAACAATACTTCCAGAATTTATAATTATATTATAAAATCAAAGCCATCTTGCATTGGTTCAAAAATAGAGAGATAGATGAATAGAACAAAATAGACATGGAAGAATAAGATACAAGGAGATTTAATAGTCTACATGGGCCAGTCCTGGTTTTGCCTGGGAGTGATGTATCCAAGAGGCCTTCTCTCTGATTTTGATGGCTGTTAGAGTTGTTAGTAATACCTGGAAAGGACCTTTCCAAACTGGTTGAGTTCCAATAGTTTGCTGAAAATTTTTGATATATACACTGTTTCCTGGTCTCAAATCATGTAAGGAGAAGGCCAAGGGGTCAGCCTGTCCTGTTGTCCCTGCCTCGTGGAGTTCCCATAGCCAGGTTTGTAATTCCTGTATATAGGAAGTATCAGAGTTATCTCCCCCATGAGAGTATGAATGGAGTAGCACAAGAGGGCTAAAGATCTCAGGGTCTGGAAAGGTGAAGCCTTCAGATTCTACAGTCCTTTCCCCTCCCCCATACCATCAGTTCTCTGTTTCTCTCTGAAAGGATCTATAAGTGTTTTGGTTCTGCCTCTCTGCACCTCTCTGAGGAGGGTCTATATGTGTTTTTATTCTTCCCCCTGAATGGGTTTCTAAATTCACCAGTCATCATCTTTCTAAGTTCCCTTTCCCTAAATCTACAGTACCACATTATGTGTCCCCATCTATTACAGTAATAGCAAAATCTAGGGGGTTGATAGCAATTCAGAGGTTGATAGTGATTCTCATCTGCCTGACCTCACTGCCTTGTGGTTTCCTGAACTGGAGCTAAAATGCTCTGTCTGTTCCTTCTATCTCATTTCCTTTATAAATATATGTTGCTATTTCTTTAATTCTTTCAGTACTCAGGGCATTCCAACCTGGACACTGCCTTTCAAAATGTTCCATATTTCTGGCAAGGATTGATACACAAAATGGTTAGAGATAATGTGTGCATCTCTAGAGTCTAATAGGTCTAATCTAGTGTAATGTGTGGCACTATTACACAATCTATCATAGAATCTATTAAGTCTTTCATTAGGATCCTGAACTGTACCTATAAATTTTTGCCATTATGGGTCTTACAAGTACAGGATTCCATTGCCTTCAGTAATGTTTCCCTTGATTCCTGTAATTCATCAAAATGCTCAGGGACATTGGGTTCCCAGTTAGGGTCTTCTAAAGGCCAATGAATAGTAACTTTTTCTGAGGTTTGTATGGAGTTCGATGCAGCTATTATATCAGCTCTTTCCCCTGGGGATAATATTGTTTCCATGAGATTAGTAACATCACCCCAAGTGGGCTGATATCCTCTGAAAATTGCTCTAAACTGGCTGATAACTGTTGTGGGATCCTCATCAAATTTAGGAACATCTCATTCCATGAACTCAAATCTTTGGGCCCAGAAGGTGTGTATTGTCTGAGCTTAACTAGAGTACCCTTTTGGTCATAGGTGAAGATCTCTTGAAGGGGAAGAATTTTGGGCTTTTCTGTCTCTTGTAAGGGTGAATTTTCTGTAGAGGAAATAGAAGTTGGGCTATTTGTCATTGTAGCCTGAGAAACAGGCTCAGTTTCAAACTCGGGCATGGATCCCCTTCTCTTGTATCCCCTTGTATCAGTTTTCTGCTCACTTTACTACAGACTTTCCAGTAAAATAAATGTTTAGGTTGCCAGTGGCATAGGATTCCTTGCAAATGCCTCAGTGTTTGAAGAATAAATGACCCATGTTCAGGCCATTCTTCCTCTAATATGCTATGCCATATAGAACACAGTCTGATAAGATTTCCCTTGGTCATGTTTGATTTCACTGTAAGTTTTTCCTCATCTCAATCCATGAGTAGCTTTCCTAATGGGGAGTCTTGAGAAATTGCATGGTGTATGCTATTTCTAATCCTCTCCTTGATATTCAAAATGTTATTTACCACAAAACAAAAAAAGGTAAAAATAAAAATAGGAATAGAATTTTCAAATTCAAACAGACCAAGCATAAATATGATCTTACCTTCCACTTGTAAGAATAACCAGACTCGGGGGCAGCTAGTGGATAAAATACCAGCCCTTGGATTCAGGAGGATATGAGTTCAGACACTTGATAGTTACTAGCTGTGTGACCCAGGGCAAGTCACTTAACTTCCATTGCCCCCCCCCAAAAAAAAAAACAATAATAATAACCAGACTAAAGTCCTTAGGAGGTTGAAGAAACCCATTTGAAAACTTAAAGGGACAGGGATATGGAAATAGGAGAAAATTTTTTACCCAATGTGAAAACTAGGAGATTGAGGCATTCAGCTTTCCTAACTGGTTTGACTAAACTTTGGTGGGTAAAACTGAATGTGGGTGGTTACCTGTCCCCAGTATGGGGAAAGCTGACTAGGACAACAGTTTAACAGTTTAGGCATTAAACATTTGTTAATATATATTAGAGGTTAGTGAAGAGAGAACAACTGTCTCTGATAGAATGGGAAAAATAGGAAAACCTATCTACTCTAGAGGAGAGATAAGATTTCACTCCCCTACTTGGTTCTAACAATCCCCAACAAGGTTCCAACCACCAGCTGACAAAACCCCTGCCTTCCACAGTGCTTCAAGCTGATTGGTTGAGAGTGGTCTTATGTTGATATGAGGTAACTTCTCGTCCTTGAACCTTATAAAGGTCAACCCATGCTCTCTCATCAGGGGGTCCCTGGTAATAATATTCTCAGGGAGAAGGACCCACATGTACAAAAATATTTATAGTAGCTCTCTTTGTGGTGGCAAAAAATTGAAAATCAAGGGAATGCCCATCCATTGGGGAATGACTGAACAAGTTGTGGTATATGAATGGAATGGAATACTATTGTGCTCTAAGAAATGGTAAGCAGGCAGATTTCAGAAAAACCTGGAAAGACTTATGTGGACTGATGTCAGGAGAACCAGGAGAACATTGTACACAATAACCGCAACAGTGTATGATGATCAACTGTGATAGACTTAGCTCTTCTCAGCAGTGCAATGATCCAAGACAATTTTAAGGAAGTCATGAAATGCAAAATGGATGATTTTGATTACACTAAATTAAAAAGGTTTTGTACAAACAGAAGCAATGCATCCAAAATTAGAAGGGATGCAGAAAATTGGGAAATAATTTTTATGGCCAGTACTTCTGATAAAGGTCTCATTTCTAAAATACATATGGAACTAAATAAAATTTATATGAATCCAAGTCATTCCCCAATTGAGAAATGGTCAAAGGTTATGAACAGGCAGTTTTCTGATGAAGAAATCAAAGCTATCTATTCCCATATGAAAAAATGCTCTAAATCACTATTGATTAGAGAGATGCAAATTAAAACAACTCTGAGATACCACCTGACACCTATCAGATTGGCTAATATGACAAAAAAGGAAAATAATGAATGTTGGAGAAGCTGTGGAAAAATTGGAACACTAATGCATTGTTGGTGGAGCTGTGAACTGATCCAGCCATTCTGGAGAGCAATCTGGAATTATGCCCAAAGGGCTATAAAGCTGTGCATACCCTTTCACCCAGCAATACCCGTTTTGGGTCTTTTCCCCACAGAGATCATAAAAAAGGGAAAAGGACCCACATGTACAAAAATATCTATAGCTGCTCTTTTTGTGATGGCAAGGAGTTGGAAATTGAGGGGTTGCCCATCAATTGGGGAATGGCTGAATAGTTGTGGTATATGAATGTAATGCAATTCTATTGTGCTGTAAGAAACAGTGAGCAGGAGGAGTTCAGAGAAACCTGGAAGGACTTGCATGAAGTGATGAAGAGTGAGATGTGCAGAACCAGAAGAACATTGTACACAGTATCATCAACATTGTGTGTTGAACTACTGTGATGGACTAGATTCTTCTCACCAATGCAATGGTACAGAAGAGTTCCAGGGGACCCGTGATGGAAGGGGATCTCCAAATCCAGGAAAAAAAAAGAACTGTGGAGTAGAGATGCTGACTGAACCATACTATTTCTTTTGCTTTTGGTGCTGTTTTTCTGTTTTGAGGTTTTTCCTCATTGCTCTGATTCTCCTCTTATACTATGACTAATGCAGAAATACATTTAATGTTATGTGTGTGTGTGTGTGTGTGTGTATGTCTAGGGGAGGGGGCAGGGAGAAAAATCTGAAATTGGAAAGCTTGTATAACCAAATGTTGAGAACTATTTTTACATGTAACTGGAAAAAAATAAAATACTTTTATCAGAAAAAAAAAAGTAATGATAGGAAATGTTCTCCACATCCAGCTATGAACCATCTTAATTGGGAACAATCTGGGAGTGAACAGGTTAAGCTCGGAGTTAAGAATATCTATCTATATTTCTATTTTCCTATTTCCTTATCTTTGATTTTTATTATTTTCACCTTTGTTGTTTAATTAATTCCCAAGTAATAAAATCTGATCCTTTTGTGAACTAAAGCTTAGAGCCTCCTTTCTTATTGGCCTGGGAGAAATACCTAAAAAGGGCAGTTCAGAGTGGAGGGAGAACCTAAAAGGTCTCTCTTATTTCCTCGACCCCAGTATTAAGGCGAGTCACCCAAATAACGCTCCACATATCAAATTTTGGCCCTCACAAAACCATATTGGTGTCATAAAAGGAATTTGGTAGAACTCCTTCACATATTTTCCAAATAATTTGTATAATATTGGAATTAATTGTTCTTTAAGTGTTTGGTAGAGTTCACTTGTAAACCCATCTGGCCCTGGAGATTTTTTCCTTAGGGAGTTCATTAAAGGCTTGTTCAATTTCTTTTTCTAATATGGACTTATTTAAGGATTTTATTTCCTCTTTAGTTAACCTGGGTAGTTTTTATTTTTGTAAATATTTATCCATTTCATTTAGATTGTCAAATATATTGGCATACAGGTGGGCTAAATATTCCTAATTATTCCTAAATATATTCCTAAGTATTGCTTTAATTTCCACTTCACTGGTGGTGAAATAACCCCTCTCATTTTTGATACCAGTAATTTTTTTCTTTCTTTTTTTAATCAATTTAACTAAAGGTTTATCTATTTTATTTTATTTTATTTGCATAAAACCAGCTCTTAGTTTTATTGATTAATTGTATAGTTTTCTTGCTTTCAATTTTATTAATTCCTCCTTTAATTTTCAGGATTTCTAATTTAGTATTTAATTGGGGATTTTTAATTTGTTCTTTTTCTAGCTTTTAAAGTTTCTTGCCCAATTCATTGATCTCCTCTTTCTCTTTTTTATCGATGTAAGCATTTAGAGATAAAAAATTTTCTGTAAGTACTGCTTTGGCTGTATCCCATAGCTTTTGCTCTGTTGTCTCATTATTGTCATTCTCTTGGATGAAGTTATTGATTGTTTCTATGATTTGTTGTTTGATCCACTCATTCTTTAGAATGAAATTATTTAGTTTCCAATTAATTTTCAGTACCCTTCCATGGCTCTTTCTTATATGTAAAATTTATTGCATCATGATCTGAGAAGGATGCATTTACTATTTATGCCTTTCTGCATTTCACTTTGAGGTTTTTGTGCCCTAACACATGGTCAGTTTTTGAATATGTGCCATGTACTACTGAGATAAAGGTATATTCCTTTCTATCCCCATTCAGTTTTCTCCAGACATCTATCATGTCTAACTTTTCTAACATTCTATTCAACTCTTTAACTTCTTTCTGATTTATTTTTAGGCTAGATTTATCTAATTCTGAGAGGGGAAGATTCAGATTCCCCACTAGTATAATTTTGCTGTCTATTTCCTCTTGTAAATCGTTTAACTACCCTGCTAAGATTCTGGATGCTATACCACTTGGTGCCTACATGTTTAGTATTGATATTACTTCATTATCTATAGTACCTTTTAGCAAGATGTAGTTTCCTTGCTTATCTCTTTTCATTAGATTTAGTTTTGCCTTTGCTTTGTCTAACATAAGGATTGCTATCCCTGCTTTTTTGATTTCAGTTGAAGCATAATATATTCTGCTGCAACCTTTTACCTTTACTCTATGTGTATCTCTCTTCTTCAAATGTGTTTCTTGTAAACAATATATTGTAGGATTCTGGTATTTAATCCACTCTGCTATTTGCTTCTATTTTATGGCAGAGATCATACCATGCACATTCACAGTTACTATTACTGTCTATTTCTCTCCATTCTCTTTACCCCCTTTGTACTTCCCACTTCTTCTTTCACCCTATTCCCCCTCACCAACTATTTGCTTCTTACCCCTGCCTCCCCCAGTCTGCCCTCCCTCTTATCAGTCCCCCTCCCTTTTCTTTACCCAGGAGAGCAGACATTGTCCTCCTGGTTCTGCTCATTTCCTTCTGCCTCAGGCCACCCCAGTCTTCCCTGGTCTCTCTGAATCCCTCTCATTTGTCATTTCTTAGGTCACATCAATGAGTATTTAGACAGTGGCTCCTCTGTGCCAAGCACTGTGCCAACCTACTGGGCATGCAAAGGAAGGTTTAAACAATAACTATCCCTGCCCTCAAGGGGCTCACAGTCTCCTTGGGAGATAACATGTCAGCAGCTGGGTCCACACAAGGTCTCTACAGTATGAATGGGAGGCCACCTCAGAGGGAAGGCCCAAGCAGTGTCAGGGACCAGGAAAAGCTCATTTTCAGAAGGTGAGGATTTTTCTGAGATGTGAAGGAAGCTAGTGCTGGGGGTCTTGTGACCTGGCTCTAGGGGCTACCTCAGCCAAGGAATTGGAGGCTTGTCACAAATCTTGTGTTAAAATGGAAAATCATTCACTTCTTTGCACCTAAGTCCCATTCCCCCCCCCCCCCCGCCATTTTTTAAGTATACACCTGAGCAGGGAAGGCCACAGGGAATGCTTTATCCTTGTCAGTTATCATGGTGGGCTCAGCTAGACTTAAGGGACAGATGCCCACACCTGCCTCCAAGTGGGTGCTGAGAAAAACCTGAGTCATTCTTTGGATGTCGTGTGACTGTAAATCAAAGAGAATCTAGAAGTAGCCTAGCTAGCTATTCATACCTCAGACAGTGGGGCCACTCACTGAGACTGAGGATCCCTATAGGAGAAAACAGAGTGTATACCCCACCTGGGGAATCCAAGAGCCAAATGAGCAGCCCACCTTTTTACCTGCCTAATGACTTTTGCTGGGTTTCAGCACCATAATGTTGGGAGACTTGTGACCTGGATCAGCAGGCAAGCTCACCCATGAATTGGAGGCTCAGCACAAATCTTGTCAAATGAAAAGTGATTTATTAGGAGAGAGGAACATATGACCAGGAGACAGAATCACTGTTGAAAACCTGTCTCCCTGGGTAAGAGAAGAGCTGGTCCTTTCTATGTTTACACACAAAAGCTGTGTGCAAAACAGTTAGGAGGGGCAAGACCACTGGCAGGGAAACAACTGGTAAGGAGTGCCTGGGGAGGAATAGCACCCACCCTCATCAGTATGTCATCTTTGTTCCTTGCAGACCAGGGTCTTTTTACTCAGTGACACCATATTCTGGATATGGGAGGTGGAGCTGCTTTTCCCTTGGGAAACTTTAATGATTCCTTGGGGTTTGGGGTCCCTCTTCCCACAACACCAGGAGGCCCAGGTGAGGAGGGGGTCAGTGCAAGCATGAGAGACAGCCACTAGAAAGGCACAGAGTCAGGTGATGGAGGGTCTTGGTCAATGATCATCCAGGAGGCCCGTGTCCCCAGGTCAGAGAGAAGAGGACTGAGGTGCAAGAAAACTGGACAGGGTTATCTGGTGTCTGCTGTGTACTGGGAGCCATGTAAACGTTATCTCCCATGATCCTGTTGGGACATTTGTCAGGGTCCTTCCTAGGGATGGCCAGAATAAGGGAGCACAAGTTACAGCCAGACAGTAAACTCTGGTTTATCTATTCTCTCTGGAGAGTGACACCCTCCCTGAGTGGGTGATGGACATGTATGTCTCAGAGTTTCACAGATGATGGAGAGGCAGTCTCCCCTCCTGAGTTATATGACCCTACATTTGGTTAGGATGGGTTAGGTCTTTTTATCATAGACAGGCTTACAAAGAGGTTTTAGATAAGATTGGGTTGGGGCACAAAAGATAGGAAAAGATACTTTTTATCATAAAAGTATTTTATTATTTTCTAGTGACATGTAGAGATAGTTTTCAACATTTCTGGGGGGAAGGGCAATGAGGGCTAAGTGACTTGCCCAGGGTCACACAGGAAGTGCCAAGTGTCTGATGCTAGATTTGAACTCAAGTCCCCCTGTATCCAGGGGCAGTGCCACCTAGCTGCCGATCAACATTTGTTTTTATGAGATTTCTAATTTTTCTCCCTTCCCCCCTCCCCAAGACGGCAAGCAGTCTGATATAGGTTATATAAGTACAATCACATTAAAATATATCTGCACATGTAGTGAAAGAAGAATCAAAACAAAAGGGAAAAACCTTAGAAAGGAAAAAGGAAAGACAAAAACGGTAGAAACAGTACGGTTCCATCTACATCTAGACTCCAAAGTTCTTTATTCTGGATGAGGAGAGCATTTTCCATCATGAGTCCTTTCCAGTTATCTGGGACCATTGTGTTACTGAGAAAAATTAAATCTATCAAAATTGATCATCACACAATGTTGTTGATATTGTGTATACAATGTTCTCGTGGTTCTGCTCATCTCACTGAGTCAGTTCATGTAAGCCTTTCTAGGTTTTTCTGAAATCCATCTGCTCATCATTTCTTACAGCACAATAACATTCCATTACAGTCATATATCACAACTTGTTTAACCCTTCCCTAATCGATGGGCATCCCTTCAATTTCCAATTCTTTCCAACCACAAAAATTCTTTCCAACCACAAAAATATGTGTGTGTATCTATATATCTATATATCTATATATTTTGCAGGGTACTGAGGGTTAAGTGACTTGACCAGGGTGACACAGCTGGTAAGTGTCAAGTGTCTGAGGCTGGATTTGAACTCAGGTCCTCCTGAATCCAGGGCCGGTGCTTTATCCACTGTGACACCTAGCTCTCCCCATAAGCAATATTTCTTAAGAATGCTCCTCATACTTTTATCTAAGTAGGACCTTATTTCAGCCTTTTAGGAAATTAAGGTTTTTTCCTTTATTCTCTTCTCAGTGATGACTAGTAATGTTTCCCCCCACCCCCCAGAGTATACAGTATTTGCCAACTTCTCAAAAATTCTTTATAAAATTTCCTTAACATATATCTTATGACATGTAACATATTCTTTCCGGTGAGGAGGAATTTCTTATTGCTTTCTTCTCCATAGTCTCTGATACTTCACTCACAGAGCACATACCTTCTCCCTGAGCCTATGGAGAGAAGCATTTCATTGTAAGACCTTTATTGAAGTTTTATCATTCTAACATGGTTCTCACTTCAATATAAACTGTTTTTCTCAATATTCCATTGGACTCTTGTTGGATATGGGTTCAAGTGTTGTTGCTGACTGTCATAAATATGAGTTTTGGGCAAATGCCTTCTGTGCTTCAGTTTCTTCCTCTAAGTTGATGAGGGTTGGATTAGGTGAATTCTGAAGTCTTTTTCATCTCTAAATCATGTGACTTTTGATGGCTTAGGAGTTGGTGACATTCAAGGATGTGGCTGTGGATTTCACCCAGGAGGAGTGGCGCCTCTTGGACCACTGTCAGAGAGAGCTGTACAAAGAGGTCATGCTGGAGAATGTCCAGAACCTGCTCTCTGTGGGTAAGGACCTTTGTCTCTGGTGACTCTGAGCTGCTGACATGGTAGCTCCCTGCTCCTCATCCTGCCAGGCCTAGCAAGTTTATCCTGATTCTTCCTTCTTTGTTCCCTCAAATTCCAGTCCAGATGTTGGGAAAGGAAGGGAATGGAATAAGCATTCATACATGCCTGCTTTATATCTAGCACTGGAAAAAGTGTATTAAATTTATTTTCATTTGATCTTCACAACATCCCTATGAGTTGGGTAGTATTATCATCCCCATTTCATAGGTGAGGTAACAGGCAAACAGGTTACACAACTTGTCCAGGGGGACATAACTACGAGGTTTTTGACACTGGTTTGAAATGGTCTTACTGACTCTGGGCCCTGGGTTATTACCACTGCACTACCACAGCCTCCAATTTCTAGGTAATTGAAGCCAGACACTGTTTCCATCCTTCTAGGTGAATAAAGGGGAAGTTTTCTGATACCAAATGGCCTGTGTGATCTCAGGCTGCCTCCAAAGATCCCAGCAATCAATAACTTGGGAACTGTCCTTGAGACATCCTGGGAACCATCCTGTCCTCTTTGTTTGCATGTCTTCTTTCCCTAAAGAGGACTAAAGTGTACATTTCTCTCAATTCTCATCCCTTCCTTTTCCTA
This sequence comes from Dromiciops gliroides, assembly GCF_019393635.1. Classification (NCBI taxonomy): domain Eukaryota; kingdom Metazoa; phylum Chordata; class Mammalia; order Microbiotheria; family Microbiotheriidae; genus Dromiciops; species Dromiciops gliroides. The sequence goes on along the minus strand of NC_057863.1, from coordinate 658,609,344 downwards.
TATTGCTAGGACTTCCAGTTTCTAGAGAAGATTTGAGTTATCCTTTCCAGGAAGGGGAATCACCAGGCATGGTAGAGCTCAAAGGTCCAAGGAACTCCCATCTAGGTGAGTGACACAAATCATGTAAGAGGGTTCTTTATTATAAGAGGTCTCCTAAGTGTTGTGGTGAAGGGAGTGCTAGACTTGTGGGCAGGAAAGTCTTACTTGGAAATGACTTTGAGACACATTTCAGCATTGGGATCCTGTGCAAGTAACTGAATCTTACAGCCCCAATTTCCTCATACAGGGGAGCAAGTCAAACTCTTTGACCTTTCAGTTTCCTTTGTGGCATTTAGAATTATATGGGAGGGACCTATTTCTGTCCCAAGTTGTAGGGAAACTTAGCTGGGGTTTCTAATATATTGCTATTTAGAAATTAGAGGCCATAGCACCAGTTTTGGGCACCAAGCATTTATTAAAGCATATTCAATATTAGTAAAGGTAGAGCACATGCCCCCAAAAGTTCAGAGGGGAGAGTGGGATAGTGGGCCAAGTGGCTGCTCCTTCAGAGTCCCAAGGCCAAGAGAGAGAGTCCAGGAGTGTAAACTCCTTGAGGTCAGGAGGAGAGGCGGCCCTTACACACTGCTTCAAGCTAATTGGCCAGCATCATTCAAATCTATTGGTTCACTGGACTTGAGGGTGGTCTGGAGCAGTATGTGCTGACATCAGAGCCCAGAGGACAGACTCTCTGTGGGGGGCAAGGCTTTTCAGGTAGGTGTGGATTTAACTTCTGGTGTCTGTATTCATAGCCCAAGGTACAACTACATTTCCTATGAAATCCTTCTGACTCTGGGCTGGCCTTAAGAAAGGGCAGGCAAGGGCAGCTAGGTGGCACAGTGGATAGAGCACCGACCCTGGATTCAGGAGGACCTGAGTTCGAATCCGGCTTCAGACACTTTACACACTTACTAGCTGTGTGACCCTGGGCAAGTCACTTAACCCAAATTGCCTTAAAAAAAAAAAAGGCAGGCAAGGCTCTCTGGGTCCCCTGTAACCCCATTATTTTCTCACATCTTGTAGTTATAAAATTTTGATGGTATAAGAAGTCATCATTTTGAAGTTTGGGGCATTGAACTCTCCTGAAATCATCTCAGATGGGCTGAGGATATGCATTCTAAATTCTTTCCTAGTCTTTGTTCCAGTCAATAAACATTTATTAAGCACCTACTATGTTCCAGACACTGCTAAACACTAGGAACACAAAGAGTGGCAAAATATAAGCCTTGCTCTCAAGGAGTTGTCTAATGGGGAACAAAACATGTAAACAAGGATCTAGCAACCCAATGTATTCAGGATAAATTGGAGCTCATCAGGACAGGGAAGGCCCTATGGGTAAGGAAGACAGGAGGAGACTTACTGTAAGAAGAAGAATTTTAGGTAGTACTTCAGGGAAGCCAGAGCATGCATGAGGGACAGCCAGAGAAAACAGGAGATGTTGCTGGTCAAGAAACAAAAAAAACTGATTTTCACACATGTGGAGGGAAAACAAGGTGAAAGAAGCCTGGGAAAATAGGAGAGGGGCTGATGATGAAGGGCTTTAACGGCCAAGTGGAGGATTTTATATTAGATCCTGTTAATTTGGAGGCAATAGGAAGTGTTTTATTGAGTGGGCAGTGACATGATCAGAAATGGCCTGTAGTAAATGAATTTGACAGCTAGGTGGGGGATTAAGTGGATTGGTGAGAGACTTGAAGCAGTGAAAGCAACCAGAAGTTTTTTTTTTTTAAATAACATCATTTTATATCTAATCATAATGGTTGAGAATCACTGCACAATGAAATATATTAATGCCTCAAACATATATCTACTTGTTGTTCCAGGAGAAAAATACAACAAACAAACCTTGGCAATTCTTTACTCTGCATAAGGTGCCATTGAATATTTTTTAATAAACATTTTTATTTTAAAGTCTTGAGGTTAAAATTCTGTCCCTCTCTCCCTGTCTCCCTTTTAAAACTATACCTTTCCAGAGGCAGAAGGCTATCAGGTACATGGGAAATTAGAGAAAACACTACCTTGTTAGTAATTTTATATAAGAAAACACAGGGGCAGCTAGGTGGCGCAGTGGATAGAGCACCAGCCCTGGAGTCAGGAGTACCTGAGTTCCAATCCGGCCTCAGACACTTAACACTTACTAGCTGTGTGACCCTGGGCAAGTCACTTAACCCCAATTGCCTCACCAAAAAAAAAAAAAAAGAAAAAACAAAACACAAAAAAATAAAAGAAAGTGTAAAATATCATGATTTAGTCTGTGTTCAATATCGGTTCTGTCTTTGGGGGTGTACAGTATGCTTCATCATTAGTCCTTTGGGATGCTGTAGTTGTGAACTTATTCAAACCTTGTACGGAGCAATTTATAACTATACCCAAAGACCAATAAAGCTGTGCATAGTCTTTGATCCAGCCATACCATTACCAAGTCTCTATCTGAAAGAGATCATAAAAAAGAGACCTCCATGTACAAAAAGATTTGTAGCTGCTTTTCTTGCAGTTCCAAATAATTAGAAAGGGAAGGAATGGCCATAGGATGGGGAATGGCTGAACCCGTTGTAGTATATGAATGTAATGGAATACTATTGTGCTAAAATAAATGATAAACCGGCAGATTTCAAAAAAACGTGCAAAGACTTAAGTGGACTGAAGCTGAGTGAAGTGAGCAGAACCAGGAGAATGTTGTACATAGTAACAGTACCATTGTGGGGTGATCAACTGTGATAGATTTAGCTCTTTTCAGTAATACTATGCTTCTAGGCAACTCAAATTCTAATCATGGTAAATGCTCTCCACATAAGGAGAAAAGAACTGTGACCTCTGAATGCACATTGAACCATCCTATTTTGACTTTTTGAGATTATTTTTGTTTGTCTGTTTTGTTTTTTGCTTTTTCTTCCCTTTTTTTGTGATTTATTTTCCTTGAGACTAATGTATAACATATATATAATTGTTTTCTTTTTTTTAATATTAAAAGTATTTTATAATTTTCCAGTTGCATGTAAAGATAGTTTTCAACATTTGCTTTTATAAGATTGAGTTCAAATTTTTTTCTCCCTTCCCTCCTCCCCAAGACAGAAAGCAATCTGATATAGATTATACATGTATAATCATATTAAACATGTTTCTGCATTAGTCATGTTGTGAAAGAATAAGAATGAAAGGGAAAAACCTCAAAAAACAAAGTAGAAGCATTCAAATTTTACAGTTCTTTTTTTCTGGATGTGGAGAGCATTTTCCATCATGAGTCCTTCAGAAATATCTTGGATCATTGTATTGCTGAGAAGATCTAAGTCTATCACAGTTGATCATTGCATGATGCAATAGGCAGTTCTTTTTTTTAATTTTTGCAGGGCAATGAGGGTTAAGTGACTTGCCCAGGGTCACACAGTTCATTAATTGTCAAGTGTCTGAGGCTGGATTTGAACTCGGATTCAAATTTGAACTGAATCCAAGGCCAGTGCTTTATTTACTCCACCACCTAGCTGCCCCGCCCCCCCTCCCCCCCCCCCCCCCCCCGCAGGTCTTTTTTTTTTTTTTTTTAGGGAGGCAATTGGGGTTAAGTGACTTGCCCAGGGTCACACAGCTAGTAAGTGTTAAGTGTCTGAGGCCGGATTTGAACTCAGGTACTCCTGACTCTAGAGCCGGTGCTCTATCCACTGCGCCACCTAGCTGCCCCACAGTTCTTTTGTTTAATAAAAATGTTGTATTATTTTCTAGTTACATGTAGAGATAGTTTTCAGTATTTGTTTCTATGAGATTTCTGGTTTCAAATGTTTTCCTCCCCTCTTTTTTGCTCCCCCCTCGCTAAGACAGCAAGTAATCTGATACATGTTATAAATATAAAATTACACTAAACACATCCCCAGATTAGTTGTGCTGGGAAAGAAGAATCAGAGTAAGAGGGAAAACCTCAAAGAGGGAATAACATAAACACTCGAAGGGGTATAGTAATATATTTTGCCCTGAGGGAAAGTGGGAGGGGGAGGGGAAAAGGGGAGGAGAAGTGAAGGAAGGGAGGGTAGATTAGGGCAGGGGGCAGTAAAAAACAAAACACTTTTGAGGAAGGTTAGGGTGAAAGAAGATAGAAAATGGAGTAAATATCAAGGGGAGGGAATAAAATGGAGGGTAATACAGGAAGCAATAGTAACTGTGAAAGAAATGAGCCAGACGCCACCAGAAGGTCTTTTGATAGGTGCAAACCATCAACAGAGGAAGAACTGATGGTGTTTGCATACAGATTGAAGTGTGGTTTTGTTTGTTGGTTTCTCTTTCTGGAGTTGTTCTGTCTGTTTTCTTTCACAATTTGACTAATGTAAAGATGCTTGGCATGCCTGCACATGTATGACTTGTACTGAATTGCTTGATTCCATAGGGAGGGTGGGAGAGGGAGGGAGGAAGAAATGTTATATGAACTTATGCTTAGTGAAATGAGCAAAACCAGAACCTTGTAGACCATAACAGCAACAGTGTGCAATGATCATCTATGAAAGACTTAGCTCTTCTCACTAATACAATGATCCAAAACAATTCCAAAGGACTCATGATGGAAAACTCTATCCACATCCAGAGAAAAAACAATGGAGTCTGAAAGAAGATTGAGGCATGCTATTTTCACATTTTTTCTGTATTTTGTTTCTCGTGGTGTGAGTGAGATTTTCCCCACCCCTTAAATATAAGTGATTTAACAGTAGTAGTAATCAGTTTAGACTACAAACTGTGATTCCAAAGATTTAGATATTCTTTTGTAGCTTAAGAAAATGATAATGAAGTAACTAAGATAGATATTAAAAGGAGCTAAGGGAAATGCTAACTTTCCTACTAGACAAACTTAACCAATTGTACTTAGGCCTAGCCACCAATCAGCTTAAAGATCAAATACTAAAAATAGTACCTTCTGAGGTATAAGGGACCAATGAGAGCTGGAGAAAAGTTTGAAAACCAAGCTTAACCAATAAGGTGGAAAGTCTTGATAGCTGAGAAAAAAGTCAGAGAAATATAGGCCAGAGAGGACACATCCAAGATGGCAAAGATGTAATCCAGTATCTGTTTTCATATGTTATGAGCCTGTTACTTACAGTGTTATTTTAAAACAATATATAGAATTGCAAGTGACTATGTTAGTATCTCATGGTTTCTTTCTCTCTATTCTGTACTTATTGTATTTGTACCACTTGGGTTATGATAAATAGTGGGAGGAGCCATGTTGTCTAAATATCCCTGAATCCTGAGGCTTGGGGTCTTTGGGTCCTAGAACTGAGACCAACTCTATTGTAAGAAAGGATCCCTCTCTCAATAAACCTATTTTCTTTTCCCTTTCTTTGTCTAACACTGCAACTTTGACATTTTCATTACAGTGGTTGTTCTCTTTTGACCTATTTTTTCTTTCCCAACATGAACAGTGTGGAAATGTATATACATCCTTCCACATGTATAAGCTATATTAGATTGCTTGCCATTTTGGGAAGGGGGAAGGAAAAGGAGGGAGGGAAAAATATTGAAACTCAAAATTGTATGGGAAATAAATTTTGAAAGCTACCTTTATATGTAATTGGGGGAAAAAATTACTATTTACAAGATAAAATAAGCTATCTTGCAAGTATTTCCAAAGATTCATTCTGCCTATTTTAAATTTAAAATTCTTCATTTTGCTTGGGGAAATAGAATATGAATAAGTTTACATTATGCCACCTGACAAAAGAACATATATTTAGGTGTATGTATCTTTCTGTTAATACATAATTGTTTTCTTCAGTTGGAGAGACGAAGTTCGAAGGGAAGAAAATGGGTACAAAGGTGAACATTTCTGTGGAAGAATATGCCTAGCATATATTTGAGAGTGATGGTGCAAAGGCCTTTGGCTGGAACTCAGATCCTATTAGGCATCAGAATATTCACATTAGAAAAAAGTTTTATAAATGTAATCAGTGTGGAAAGCCTTTCAAAGTGAGGTGCCATCTTATTGCACATCAGAGAATCCACACTGGAGAGAAACCTTATGAATGTGATCAGTGTGGCAAGACTTTCCCAGAGAGTTCCAGTCTTGCTAAGCATGAGAGAATCCACACTGGAAAGATGCTTTATGAATGTGATCAGTGAGGGAAGGCTTTCACAGTGAGCTCCAGTCTTGCTGTACATCAGAGAATCCACACTGGAGAGAAACCTTATGAATGTAATCAGTGTGGAAAGAATTTTACAGAGAATTCCAGTCTTGCTAAGCATGAGAGAATCCACACTGGAAAGAAGCTTTATGAATGTGATCAGTGAGGGAAGGCTTTCACAGTGAGCTCCAGTCTTGCTGTACATCAGAGAATCCACACTGGAGAGAAACCTTTTGAATGTTATCAGTGTGGGAAGGCTTTCACACAGAACTCCAGTCTTGCTAAGCATGAGAGAATCCACACTGGAGAGAAACCTTTTAAATGTAATCAGTGTGGCAAGACTTTCACACAGAGCTCCAATCTTGGTGCACATCAGAGAATCCACACTGGAGAAATCTTAGGAATATTATAAATGTAGTAAAACCTTTAGGCAATATTCATATTCTGTAGAAATCTTATCACTGTTATGAATTAGAAAATGCATTTGTCTTTCAGAGCTTGTTCAAAAGGAGGGAATTCATTTTAATTTTTTTGCTATTCATTTAGAATTTTATCCCCCCCCCAAATTACATGTAAAAACTATTTTAAAGTCCATTTTAAAACTTTGTGTTTCATATGCATAAAAGGCTATGGGAATGTACATACCCTTTGACCCAGGAATACCACTACTAGTTTCATATCCTAAAGAGATCATAGAAAAGAGGAATGTGACGGATAAAATGAAATGTGTGTGCTCACCTGTCCCCAGTGTGGGGAAAAAGCTACCTAGGACAATAGTTTAGGTATTAAACATTTATTAAAATACATTAGAGGTTAGCAAAGACAGAATAAGTGTCTGATAGAATAGGAAAAATAGGAAAACCTATCTACCCCAGAGGAGAGATCAGATTTCACACCCTACCTGGTTCTTCTACCAACCACCAACTGATAAAACCAACTGCCTTCCACACTCCTTCAAGCTGATTAGTTGAGAGTGTTCTCATGTTGATGTGAGGCAACTTCTGGATATTGAACCTTAGAAAGTTCAACCCATGCTCTCTCAGCAGGGGGCCCCTGGTAATATTCTCTTTTTTTGGGGGGTTAAATGACTTGCCCAGGGTCAAACAGCTAGTAAGTGTCAAATGTCTGAAGCTGGATTTGAACTCAGGTCCTCCTGACTCCAGGACCAGTACTCTATCCACTGCACCACCTAGCTGACCTGGTAATAATATTCTCATTCCCCCCACCCTGTGTAGTGGGAAAAGGAAAACAGGAAGATGTCCATTTAAGGCTTTGGAAGTCTTTTCTCAAGTGATTTTTGGGATGTCCTCTGGGTATAGCTCTGGATTCTGGTTCTGGATCATGGACATGGTCTCAGATGTGGTTGTAAAAGTCTCTCAGGTTTTTCAGATACTGATGATCAACTAGAAAGTCTCACATGGAAAATTTCCTACAAAATTGATCATAACACTTTAAATGCTTTGGCAATAACTAAATCAAACAATGAGAGTTCTCAAATATTTCTAAGGAGATTCAGAATCTTTTAGAGTTATTATAAAAACAAAAATTGAATTTTTTTCTTCAAAACTTAATGTTACTGTAAACCCCTCTGTGGAGAATGAATTGAGAAGACAATTGTGATAGCAATTAAGAAAAGAATTTTTTTTATCTTTGTTTCATCACTTTTTGCATCATTTGCCTAATTACCCTCATGTCATTATGAAAAAGTAAAGAATCTAAGAATAAGACAGCTTCTGGGAGAAGCTGCTGAGAATGGGTCTCTTCCTGTCCAGGATTTTGGCGTGGTGGCAGAACTTCATGTGAGCTGCTAGGAAAGGAGGGCCCTTCTTTTCATTCAGGACTTTGGCTTGGTGGGAGACAGAGAAAAGGCTGACAGAGAAAAAAAGAGGAAAGTAGAAAGAAGATAGACTTTTCTGATATATATGGGGTCCCATGTGTTGTCTTTCCTTTTTTTTTTTTTTTAGTGAGGCAATTGGGATTAAGTGAGGCCGGATTTGAATTTAGGTCCTCATGACTCCAGGGCCAGTGCTCTATCCACTGCACCACCTAGCTGCCCCTGTGTTGTCTTTACTCTTTAATAAATCCTTAAAAGCCTAAACTCTTGCTGAATTTATCAGTAAATTTTATCTAGTTTCCCCAAAAAATCTTGGGGAGGAGGCAGGTTAACACCTGCATTCGATTTTCTTTTTTTTCTTTTTCTTTTTGCAGGGCGTGAGGGTTAAGTGACTTGCCCAGGGTCACACAGATTGTTCAAGTGTCTGAGGCCGGATTTGAACTCAGGGCCTCCTGAATCCAGAGCCAGTGCCTTATCTACTGTGCCACCTAGATGCACCCCCTACATTAGATTTTTTTTGGTATTTATTTATTTATTTTATTTTCCATTTACATGTAAGGGTAGTTTTCAACATTCATTTTCATAAGATTTAGAGTTCCAAATTTTTCTCCCTCCCTCCCTTTCCTCCCCCCTCCACAAGATTGCAATCAGGTTATACATGTACAATCCACAAGTGCTCTTTTTATCAGTTCTTTCTATGGGGGTGCATAGTAAGCTTCCTCATTAGTTCCTTGGGATTGTCTTGGATCATTGCACTGCTGAGAGTAGTTAAGTCATTCACAATTGCTCATTGAACAATACTGCTGTCACTATGCACAATGTCCTCCCAGCTCTGCTCACTTCACTATACATCAATGTTCATTAGTCTTTCCAGGTTTTTCGGGGATCATCCTGTTTGTCATTTCCTGTAGCACAAGTCCATTCCACTACAATCATAGAACACAGTTTTTTCCATCATTCCTCAATTGATGGACATTCCCTTGATTCTCAATTCTTAGCCTCCACCAAAAGTTGCTATAAATATTTTTTGTACAAATTTTCCCCCTTTTCTCTTTTTTATGATTACTATTGTTAACTGTTTCCCTTCCATCCTATTCCCTTTCCCATGATATTTATTCTATTATCCATCTTCTTTCATCCTATCATGCTTCAAAAGGCATTTGCTTCTCTTTCCCCTCCCCCACTCTGCCCTTCCTTTTTTTGCCCCTCTCTCTTTGTCCCCTTCCCCTCCTATTTTCCTGCAGTTATAGAGATTACTCCACCCAATTGTGTCCATTATTTCCTCCTTGAGCCAATTCTAATGAGATTGAGGTCTTTGAGCCAATTTTGAGGAGTGTTAGGCTCATTTACTGCCCAGATTAAATAGATTACTCCACCCAGTTGTGTGTGTGTGTGTGTGTGTGTGTGTTAGTCCCTCCTTGAGGCAGCTCTGATGAGTTTAAGATCTTTGAGCCTTTTCTGATGAGTGTAAAATTCATTTACTGCCCTGCTCCTCTCCCATCTCTTCCCCCACTCCATAAGCCTTTTCCTGTTACTTTCATGTAGGATTGATTTCACTTCTGCCCTTCCCCCTCCCCCAGTCAATTCCTTTCACCCCTCAATTTAACCTTAAAGATGTTATCATCTAGCTAAGTGACACAGTGGACAAATCATCACCCCTGGACCCAGGGGGATCCCAGCCAAAACTCGGCCTCAGACACAAGACAGTCGCCCACTGTATGACCCCAGGTATGTCCCCCAGCTCCAATTTTTTTTTTTTTATGGTTCTCTAGGGTCTTGTATTTGAAAGTCAAATTTGCCATTCAGTTCAGGTCTTTTCATCACAAATATCTGAAAGTCTTCTTTTTCATTAAAGTCCCATCTTTTCTGCTGAAAGATAATGCTGAGTTTTGCTGGGTAGGTGATTCTTGGTTGTAATCCCATTTCCTTTGCCCTTTGGAATATCATATTCCATGACCTCCAGTCCTTTAATGTAGAAGCTGCTAGATCCTGTGCTATCCTGACTAGGGCTCCACAGTACTTGAATTCTTTCTTTTTGGCAGCTTGCAATATTTTCTCCTTGACCTGAGAGCTCTGGAATTTGGCTATAATATTCCTAGGAGTTTTCTTTTTGGGATCTCTTTCTGGAAGTGATTGGTGGATTCTTTCAATTTCAATTTTAGCTTCTTCTTCTGGAATTTAGGGCAATTTTCCCTGAGAATATCTTGGAAGATGATGTCTAAGCTCTTTCCTTGATCATGGTTTTCACGCAGACCAATAATTTTCAGATTATCTCTCCAGGACCTATTTTCCAGGTCGGCAGCTTTTCCCAGAAGATATTTCACATTGCCCTCTATTTTTTTATTCATTTGGATTTGCTTTATTGTGTCTTGGTTTCTCATAAAGTCACTGGCTTTCATTTCTTCAATCCTCATTCTTAGGCAATTATTTTCATCAGAGAACTTTTGTACCTCCTTTTCCATTTGACTTTTCAAGCTGTTGACTTTTTTCTCATGTCTTTCCTGCATCACCCTCATTTCTCCTTCCATTTTTTCCTCTACCTCTCTAATTTTATCTTCAAAGTCCTTTTTGAGCACCTCTATGGCCTGAGACCAATTTGTATTTTTCTTGGAAGCTTTAGGTATAGGGGCCCTGATGTTGACATCTTCCTCTGAGGGTGCTCCTTGATCTTCCTTGTTACTGAAGAAACTTTCTATGGTCTTCACCTTTCTTTGTCGGCTCATCTTGCCTTTCTTTTACTAGACTTTTAGCTCCTCAAAGTGGGGCACTGTTTCCAGGCTGCAGTATCCCAAGCTTAAGAAGTCCCAGATGGTATGATTTAAGGAGAATCAGGTTCTTCCCCCTACATTAGATTTTAAACAACACATTGAATTGGTTAAAAAATAGCGAGATAGATGAATAGAACAAAATACACATGGAAGAATAAGAGAAAATGAAATTCAATAGTCTACATGTGCCGGTACAGGTTTTACCTGGGAGCAGTGCATCCAAGAATCCTCTCTGATTTTGATAGCAGTTGGAGTTGTTACTAATACCTGGAAAGGACCTTCCCAAAGTGGTCGATTCCCACTAGTCTGCTGAAAATTTTTGATATATTCACCGTCTCCTGGTTTCAAATCATATAAGTAGAAGTCCAAGGGGCCAGCCTATATTGCTGCCCCTGCCTTGTCAAGTTCACATAGCCTGGACACTGAACCTTAGAAAGGTCAACCCATGCTCTCTCTGCAGGGGCCCCCTGGTAATAATCAGGGAGACGGACCCACATGTACAAAAATATTTATTGCAGCTCTCTTTGTGGTGGCAAAGAATTGGAAATCAAGGGAATGCCCATCCATTGGGGAATGGCTGAACATGTTGTGGTATATGAATGGAATGGAATACTATTGTACTCCTAAGAAATGATGAGCAGGCAGATTTCAGAAAAATCTGGAAAGACTTAAGTGGACTGAGGCTGAGTGAAGTGAGGAAAACCAGGAGAACACTGTACACAGTAACAGTAACAGTGGTGATGATCCACTGTGATAGACTTAGCTCTTCTCAGCAGTGCAGTGATCCAAGACAGTTTTAAAGAACTCATGACAGGAAATGTTCTCCCGATCCAGAACAAAACAAAAGAAAACAAACAGCAACAACAAAACCCTGTAGATTCTGATTGCAGATTGAACCATACTCTTTCTACTTATTGGTTGTTGGGTTTTTTTGAGGTTTTTACTTTGTGTTCTGATTCTTCTTTTACAATATGACTAATGCAGAAATATATTAAACATATTTGTGTGTGTGTATATATATGTGTGTATATATATATATATCTTATATATATATATATAACTTATATCAAATTGCTTCCTCTCTGGAGGAGGGTGGAAGGAAAGGAGGGAGGGAGAAAAAATTTTGAACTAAAAATCTTATGAAAACAAATGTTAAACTTTTTACATGTAACTGGAGAATAATAAAATGCTTTTATTATAAAAAAAACAAAAACAAACCTGTGGGTTCCAAATGCTCTTCCTCCTTCCATCCTTCCCTCCCCACCTCCCCTTAAGAACTCAAGTAATTCAAAATAAGTTACACATGTGTATTTATGCAACATATTTCCAGGTTAGTCAGGCTGTCAAAAAGAGGAGACCAAAAAAAACCCCAACAAAACAAAACAGAAAAAGACACACAAAAAATATACTTCAGATAACATCAGTTCATTCTCTGGAGATGGATCTTATTTTTCATAAATCCTTCAGAGTTGACTTGGATCACTGAATTCCTGAGAATAGTCAAGTCATTCACAGCTTACAATAGCGTTGTTACTTTGTATACAGTATATCTTACTTTGCATCAACTCATAATTCTTTCCATGTTTTTCTGAGAGCATCCTGCTCATCATTTCAGTTACTATTGCTACCTGAATTTCCCTCTATCCCAATCTCTCAGGTCAGGAATGGGGCATCGTTACAGCTTCACACACCCCACTCTCCACAGCGGTCACTTTTCCATCCCAGCCCCCCACTCCCCATCTCGGCTATGAAATGACCCCTTCCCTTCTGCGGCCGCCCCCTTGAGCCCCACAGTCCCAGCGCGGACTCACATCCGGACTGGGACGCGGGGGCCCGGGATGCCCGGACAGAGGCACGTTTTCAGGGTCAGTGTGGCCGCGGCATCGTGGACGCCGCTGATCTGCTTTTCTGTCTATTTCACAAGAGCCCGATGACGTCAGGGCGGATCCAGGCCGTGGTCTTGGCGTAAGAACAGCTGCGGGACTGACGTCAATGATTTTTGTTTTGTACTTTCCACCTCCTTTGAGTTTCAGGATTGCCACTGGGGTGTTTCATTGTGAATTGTACGTGGGTTTTTTTTGGGGGGTGGTGGCGGAAAGGGGTGTCTCTGGATCCCCGGCGCACCAAACTTTGGCCCAGCTTCCGCCACCTGGTCCCAGTCTACACTCGCGTCAGCAGGAGCCCTGGAACATCAAAGGTCACGAGGCCGGGAGGGCGGAAGGATTAGGGTTAAGAGTGTGGTTGCGGGGCCTTCTGGGAACTGTAGTCGTCTGGACCGCGCATGCCCGCCAGGACGCGGGGGGGGGGGGGGGGCAGGGATGTTGAAAGGCTCCTCCTGGCTCTCAGTTCTGTCTTCTCCAGCTTGGTCCTCAGCCCCCAGACCTGCGTCCTCTCCTTCGTGCCCCCCCCTGCCCCCCCGAGACTCCAGTTTTTGGCGAGTAATACCCCTTCCCCCGGGGTCCGATTGTCCAGCCGAAGGGGGCGGGGGGTGTGGGGAGGGTTTCCAACAGAGAGACCGGGCGGGGGGGTGGGGAGGGAGGGTCTCCAACAGAGAGACCGGGGGTGGGGTGGGGGATCCTCCTCTTTACGGACTTGTCCATTTCCCGAATGATCGAGGGGCCGAGGGCACGACCCCGGGGAGCAAGGCCAAGGAGTCCCCGGCCCGGCCTCGGTGGGGTCCGTGGCGACTCGGGGTGGGGGGTGAGGTCACAGGGCGGACACGAGGCGCAGGGTCAGCCCACGGGAGAACTGAGGCCGAAGCCGGCCCCGGGCAGGTCTGTGACTGTCGGCGTGGGGCGGCCCCGTAGGTTAGGAGGCCGGACCCTGAGACTTGGCATCCCGATCTGTCCTGCGGACCCCCGGGGTGTCTGGAGTCCACGTGGTGACCCCAAGGGTCTTGTACCAGGGGTGGAAACCCGGGAGACTCATTAGTTGTGTTAATGACGTGTCCACAGGCAGAGAAGGCTTTTGACAGAATACAGCGCTCATTGCTGTGGAAAACCCCCCCAAAGCTTAGGTATGAATGGCTATTTTCTTAAAAAGATAAAGAAAAGAAAAAATAAGAGCCTCCCCCTCAAACCATCAGCCAGCATTGTTTGTGACGAGGCCCAGCTGGAAAACTTCCTAGTAAGATCAGGAATAAAGCAAGGATGCCCACTGCCACCCACATCATCCAGCGTTTTATTAGAAATGCCAGCACCGGCCATGAGAAGAAAAAGAAACCCAAAGGATTAGAATGGCCAACGAGGCAATAAAACTGTTGTTTTGGCAGGTGATATTGATGCTGTTCTTGGGAAATCTTAAGGATTTAACTAAAAAGTTAGTAGAAACAATTTTAGCACCTTACAGGATTACCTCATCTAGGGGGTGAGGGAGACTGGGATGAAGTGTGGTGGTCCTGAAGTTATCTCAGTCCAGATTCACTGCTGCTTATCTCTCTAGGTGTGTCTGTCCTTTGGTTTAGTTTCAAGGAGAAGGTTCCTTGATCTTCAGGGAAAGCTCCTGGGGTTTCAAGGAAAAGGTTCCTTGACCTCCCCAGACAACTTCTTGGGTAACCGGGGCCCTAATATTCCCATAACAGTGTGAACTTCATCAGAATTCCCTAGGTGGAAAAAAATCTTTTCTGATAAGCACTTGGCTACAGCTGTTGCTGTAGAGCTTTTTACTGCAAGGAAAAGCTTCTACAAAATGGGAGAACATGCAAACCATAACTAATACAAACTTATCAACCTGCCAGCCTTTAAAAGGGGTGGAGCAAATGCCCTAGGGGGAGGTTTTAGGGGCTTGCTTACATTATGTTTAGGACAGATCTCACATTGTAGATAAATGTCATGTGCAGCTCATCTCCATTTTTCCTACCAATATTTGCAGCCGAGACTAAGTAGTTTGTCAGGACTCCAGTAACTTAAAGGGTGGAGGTATTCCACCATAGGTCAATGGAAAGAGTTAGGGGGAATTGGGCATCCATTTGGCCCATACCAGTGGCCAGAGTCTATCCTTTTTTTGCACTCTTCCAGTCTTAGTCTTGGATGGTCTCTTGAGCTTCTGCAAGCGCTGCTGGGGTCAATGTTAATTTGGGACCAGGCCCAGCAAATGTTAAAAGCAGACAAACTAATGGGGATTGGCATTTGGGGTTTTCTGAGCAGTCTGCTTGGCATGCAGGTCAGCAAGGGCATTACCCCAGGCATGGAGAGAATCTTAATGGGAGTGTCTTGACATTTTAACAATCAGTGCTGCTAGCAACAAAAGGGAGTCAACCAGTCTCTAGATATGTGGGACTGCTAGAGGACATCAGGAACCCTTTATATTTCCATAATATCCTGAAATCATGTGTCACCCCAAACACATCCCTGTTCTTCATTAGTTTTCCTTTTGCTAATTCACAAGCTCAAGTCAGGGCTTCAAATTAAGCCTTTTCATGCCAAGGAAATCAAAGGAAGGGGCCAATGACCTCTTCTGTGGTGGTGATAGCATACCCAGCATCATGTGTGACAGGAACCATCAATGTACCAGAATATTCTGGGTTTTCTATCTCAGTTTTGGATAGTAGAGATCTCCAATCCTCCAAGACAGACTATTGACTAATATTAGATGTCCTAAAATCTTAAAACCTGAGAACAAGATACTTTATTGCTTGAGATGAGAAAAATGGAATTAGCTTTTGGAAATTGGAGATCCAGGGAGCAAGGGAGTAACTCATCCACTTATTGGAGAGGGTGGAGCCTATAGGAAACTTAAGGTCAGCAAGGTCTGCTTTTAAAATTTAGGGAAAGTAGGAGGGTTTCTCAGAAGCAGAAGAGTCCAAGTGTACTGCAGGCCCTCCCAGGTAAAGGTAAAATAAAAAGTAAAAACTGGCATTTCACACCAAAGGACCCACTGAAAAAGGCACCAGAGAAATCAAAGGTGAAAAGAGTGGAATCATGGGGAATTCTATTCAGGAGAGTATAGGAATTAGTTACCGCAGGTGCTCTAGGAATCACACAAGCATTCACTGGTCAGGTCTTGGACAAGCAGTCACATGAGCTCACAAACAGGAAGGATCAGAACCTAGTGCAGGGATAGGTAGTCCTTAATAAGAAGCCTAATGCCCTCAAATGGCATCTGGAAAGGAAATACTGTGAGACTCAAGGAAGAGGTTTAGAGGGTCCAAGGGAATCTGGATTGGAGAGGCACTAAGAACCTTTCCAATGTCAGAAGAGTTAAATGCCCAGGGGGAGGATGGGAGGATGGGACTTCTTCCAGGGATGAGGAAGAGCAGATTAAGATAGGAGCTGTCAGGGTATGGGGGGAAAGTAGAGAGCTTTCCAGAAAGAGATCTGTATGTCATTTTGGGGAGAGAACTAAAGTTCTATATAGAACTGGATATGTAGAACTAAGTTCTACATATCCAGTGAAAATCACAGCCTAGAAGGTGGGGAGGTGCATTTTTTTACATTTTCATTAGAAATTGTAACAGTAATCATATCTTTCAGCAAAAAAAAAAAATAGACAATGCCTCTGTAAGGTTGGCTCTGATAATTCACACTTTTGGGGGGGGGGTGGTGGTGAGGAAATTGGGGTTAAATAACTTGTCCAGGGTCACACAGCTAGTGTCAAGTGACTGAGGCTGGATTTGAACTCAGGTCCTCCTGACTCCAGGGCTGGTGCTCTATCCACTGCACCACCTAACTGCCCCATAATTCACACTATTTGCCTAAAAATACCATTAATAGTTAGGACAACATTTAAAAAGTAGATGAATGCTATGGAAGTTTGTAATCCTGTTAAGGAAACAGAATATGAAGGGAAAGAAAAAGGTTAAAACAGCATAAATGTTTGAACAAAAACCAGATAGTAAAACAAATTCCACTTGAATATCCTATTTTGAAATAAAGCTTAGGGGCAGCTAGATGGCGCAGTGGTAAAGCACCAGCCCTGGATTCAGGAGTACCTGAGTTCAAATCCGGCCTCAGACACTTAACACTTACTAGCTGTGTGACCCTGGGCAAGTCACTTAACCCCAATTGCCTCACTAAAAAAAAAAAAAAGAAAAAAAGAAAAAAAAGAAAAAGAAATAAAGCTTAAGCATCTATCAATTAAAAGTTATTAAACATAAAAAGCCATCATAATATTTGAATTGCTAGGTGTATGAAAACTCGAAATACCTGTGAAGCTCAGAGAAAGAAAACAATAAAAGTCTAACAAATTTAAAACAAAATATTTTTAACTACTATACCAATATTAATGAGTGTAATTATTTAAATAATGTCAAATATTAAAATATGGCTTTTGTATCTGCCTGTTTCCTACAAACACATCACAGAAATAATGCTTAATTTCTCCTACAAATTAATAAATAGATCAGAGAAATTATATCTTATAATATCTCCTACTACCTAGAAAGAGAACATGATATCCATAGCTGTCCTCTTACAAAACAGATCAGAAACAGAAAAAACAATATCAATTTAATATTTTATTGTTCCAAGAAGAAAGATAACACGGCATGATCATGTGGAGATTTCCATCCTAAGAGAGAAGCTTGGGGGACTCCCCATTTCTGAGGATATATATGGCTGTGTCCATTGATTACCGGGCCTTTTCAGTTTCAATAGTGTGGTACAGAAATCAACCCAGAAGCAAAAAGCAGTTTAACAATTTCAGTTATAACAAGTATGGAGGGAATACAGAAGCACCGTGATAAGACTACAAGATTCCCCCAAAAAAGGGTTTGGCAAGGATGAGGACTCAGAGATGTTACCATAAGATAGGGGGTCTATAATGGGTTTCTTTGAATTTTTGTCAGCTGAGGCAGCACCTATTTCTTTATATATATATGAGGGATAGGATAAATATGCTAGATTTTGAGTCTAACAATTCAAATGCCATTACTGAGTCTAACAATTCAATTGTCACTGGAAATTGTTCTATGCCTGCAGTAAATTATTTCATTGTATTTCTTACATGCCTTGGGAATTTTTTGTTTTTTTAGTTATTGGAAGAGGATTTCCCCAAATTCTAGAGATAGCAAGGCAGTTTCTGATATAGTAGGCATTGAGCTTTCAGAATTGATTGTTTATACATAAAGAGAACCTTATTCTGTCTTGCAGGTTGTTGAGCAAAATGGCACTTCTTTTACAACTAGAAAGTTTGTAGATGTTGCCACATGGACCAGTATTGTATAGAAGCATACAAGCTCTGGAGGGGTATAAAAACCTATTGATTTGGGGGCGGCTAGGTGGCACAGTGGATAAAGCACCGGCCCTGGATTCAGGAGTTCCTGAGTTCAAATCCGGCCTCAGACACTTGACACTTACTAGCTGTGTGACCGTGGGCAAGTCACTTAACCCCCACTGCCCCGCAAAAAAAAACAAACAAAAAAAACCAAACCTATTGATTTTGTAACTCAGGGTCTTCCAGCAGGTTCACCTCTGCCGGAGGCTGGCTTTATTGTAAGATAGGCCCTCTCTCAATAAACCTATTTTCTATGGCTTGGAGACTTTGCTGTTTCTGTTCCTCTGTCAGACTTAGAAATTTTCCTGACACTCTATTAGGTCTGTATTCCAAAGAGTTCAAAGAAAAGGGAGAAAGACACGTATGGCCTGGGTGTCCTAGTTTGGACAAAGAGGATAGCAAGGGGCAGAATTGGAAGAAGTCCAGGAGAGTCTGGTCTTGAAAGAGAAAGGTCTGAGTTGCAGAGCAGGGATAAGGAGGGAGGGATTTGGTGGAGGCTGTGGGGGGACTCTCAGATGAGCAGCCTGGTGGGTGGGTGGTGGAACCTTGTGAAATTTGAGCCCTGGGGGGGAGTTTGGAGGCCTGGGAGGACTGTAGAGTGGAAGACTCATTCCAGGGGCCAAGGCCTTCCACATGATGGAGGGCAAAGCTCAGGGAGGAGAGGTAGGCAGGGTCTGAGTAAAGGGAACATTTCTGCCTTCGCAGTTGGATGGGAAGGGCATGACTTTTCAGACTGGAAGGACTTCCCCAGGGTGGTCTGACTAGAGGCAAGGACCCTGGGATCTGTGATTATTTTGCCCTCGCTTGGAGCTGAAATCATTCTGCCTTCCCTTACAGCTGAGATCCTCTGCCCTCTGGAAGCCATCTCTGTGCATGCAGTTCCTAGGTAGGTCTGAGCCAGGAAGCCATGTGACTTTCAGCTTCTGCTGGCCAGCTTTTCCTTTGGATCTCTTCCTCCCTGTTTGACCTCATGCTGAATGTTTTCCACAGCCACCCTCAGGACCCTTACCCCCCAAAGCTGACTTCTTGGCCCTGCCTCGTGCTAAGGCTCCCCATCCCGTCCCAGACATCCTAGGGTGCCATACCCAGCTTTGCCACTGGGTCACACTTGCCTGACCTTAAGGCCTCCCCCATCGGGACTCAGGTTTTCTGGCTTCAGCCTCCCATCAGGATCCACGTGTCCCGTCTCCCTGCCCTCAGCTCCCGTTCAGAGAATTGGTTGTCCTGCAGACAGCCCTAGTTCTTTTGAAGGACCCAGAAGTCCTACCACCTTGCTTCCATGACGTACCTAGCACCTGGGCCCCAGAGTTCCGGTCTGGCCTTCCTTAAGTGGACTGTGGCTCTCATGCTGGCTTCCTGTCAGATCCCAGGCATTTGGCTTCCTCTGCAGTTTTCCTCCGGGACTGAGATGACCGGCCTCCAAGCCTAAGCTCCCAAGGAGGGTGCCAGGAGCCCTCCCCAGCTCCTAGTTAGACTCCAGGACCGCAGACCTCCCACTTTCCCAGGCTCAGTTGCCCTCCTGGAGGCCTTCTGTCACTCAGATGCTCCCTCCTTCCTCCTCAGCATTGTTAGTGTCCTGCCTCCCAGACCCTTCCTTAACTAGGCCTCCTGTTTGAGGGTTGGGGAGAGGGGGTGCAGGGAGGGCAGAGTGCCAACTGGAGGGAGATCTCTGACCCAGGCTTCCTTGAAGCCCTGACTGGTCTCATCTCCCTGTAGAAATCTCTGCAGACCAGCCTCCTGCCCAGGAAGAGAGAGAAAAGGTGCCTCCCCCTCTGGGATTCTTCTCAGCTGAGCCTGCAGAGGACCTAGGCCTGGTCTAAGGAGAGAGAGCCCGGAGCCAGAGGGAATGGCCCCTGGGAGCCACAGACCCCCACCCCAGGTGAGTGCAGTCTGTTGTCCACAGACTTAACCAGCATCAGCCCATGAGGCCGTTTCCATAGACACAGAGGATTGTCCAGGAAGCCGGCGGTCTTTCTTCCCTGTGGATTGTTTGACAAAAATAGGCATGAAATTGAATGCAGCAGTGACCACACTGCCCTGCTCCGTTCTGTGGCCTTTTGGGCTGATTCATGGCATGTGGGCCTCTGGAGCACTAACTCCCCCAGTTGCTGCCCTGTGTGTGTGTGTGTGTGTGTGTGTGTGTGTGTGTGTGTGTGTGTGTTCCTCCCTCATTACAAGTGATATACCCAGGTGGAGGGAAGGAAAGAGAGGTTCTAGGTAAGGGGGGGCAGGCAGTACACTGAGCAAGATGAGGGAGGTGGAGTGCTGTATGTGAGAACCCAAGAGAAGGCCCCTGGGGCTGGATCTCAGGGGACAGGAGGGTGAGGAGTGTCTAATGAGGCTGGAAGGAGCCATGAGGGCCAGCTCAGGCAGGGCTTTCCAGCCCTAGGAGGGGGATGACATTTGACCCCAGAGGCAAGAGGGATCCCCTAGGGTTGGGTGAGCAGAGGAGCCACATGGTCACAGCTGAGCTTAAGGAAAGTGACTTGGGCAGGAGTGGTGAGAGACAGGAAGCAGGGTGACAAATGGGAGGGTGCAGAAGGAAGGGAAGAGAAGGGAACAGGCATTTATAGAGTGCCTACTGTGTGCTGGGCCTGTGCTAAGTGCTTTACAAATAGGAGCTCATCAGACCCTCCCAACAACCCTGGGGCCCGGTGCTGTCATCATCCCCACTGAGCAGGGATGAGACTGAGGCTAAGACAGGTTATGGGAGGGGCATATGGCTAGTCATTTTCTGAGGCTTGATTTGAATCCAGATCTTCCTGACTCCAGGCCCAGCCTGGTTCTGTCCACCTGACTATGGAGATACCTCTGTCTCAGCATCTCACTCTGGAAGGGGGATAGCTTTTCCCTAACAACTATTGAGCCCATCTTCTAGTCTGGGTGGGCTCAGGGGACTAAAGCCTCAGGCTGCTGATTTTGCCCCCTGATCTTGGCAAGACTGATAGCCCCAAAGAGCTCTGCATGTGCCCAGAGGCTTGGCTGATGTGGTCTGAACCAATTGTCAGTGTCCTCACCACGCTGTGGGCAGGGAAAGAGAGAAAGTATTAGAATTTAGAGGAGTTGCAGAAGGCTTCCTGTTGAAGGTCAGATTTTAGTTGGGACTTGCTGGAAGCCAGTAGTCAGAGATGAGAGAGGATCCTCATGATGGAGGATTGTCAGAGCAAGTGCCCTGACTAGAAAGGTGAAGTGTCTTCTTTCTGGAGCAGCAAGGAGGCCAGTGTCATTGGATCATTGAATAGGTGCCTGAAAGAAGGTGGAGAAGACTGGAATACCAGGGGATGTCTGGGCCACGATGGGTGTTGAATGCAAGAGAATTTGTGTTTGATCTGGAGGTGGTCGGGATCCATTAGAGCAAATTGAAGAATTGAGTGACCTGATCAGACCTTTGATTTAGGGAAATTACTTTGTCCACAACATGGAGATTATCACCAGAAACTTTCCCCCTCAGAATACACAGTACCTGCAAACATCTCACCACCTCTCCCTGGAATTTTCATTACATCACAATAAATACATTTCACATCGCCATGTCTCTTTTTCTCATACATGACTTCTCTCATTCCACAGGAGAAGCCATTCACAGTAACTCTTTTTAAAAATTGTATTCCAACAGCATATATAAATAGCTGTTCTCGGTGCTTTTGAAGACTATAGTTTAAGTGTTGGCTCTGAGAGTCATTGACCTTTGAACAAATCCCTTTTCTGTGCTTTAGTTTCGCCCTGTAAATTGTGACAATTATTTTTAACTTTATTTTTAATTTAAAAGGGTTTTTTTAATCATATAAGTATTTTATTATTTTTCAGTTGCATGTAAAGATAGTTCTCAATATTTGTTTTCATAAGATTTTTAGTTTCAAATTTTTCTCTTCTTTCCTTCCCTCCCCCCTTCCCAAGACAGAAATTAATCTGATGTAGGTTATCTATGTACAATCACATTAAACAAATTTCTGCATTAGTTATGTTCTGAAAGAAGAATCAGAACACAAAGGGAAAAACCTCAGGAAAGATAAAACAGCAACCAAAGAGTAGAAACAGTCTGGTTCAACCTGCATTCAGAAGCCATAGTTCTTTTTTCTGCATGTAGAGAACATTTTCCATCCTGAGTCCCTTGGAATTGTCTTGGATCATTGTATTGCTGAGAACAGCTAATTCCATCACAGTTGGTCATCACACAATGTTGCTGTTACTGTGTACAAAGTTCTCCTAGTTCTTTTCATCTCACTCAGCATCAGTCTACTTAAGTCTTTCTAGTTTTTTCTGAAGTGTGGCTGCTCATCATTTCTTCCAGCACAAGAGCATTCCATTACATTGATGTACCAAAACCAGTTTAGCCATTACCCAATTGTTTGGCATTATGATGATTTCCAATTTTTTTCCACCACAAAGAGAGGAGCTGCTATAAATATTTTTGTACATGTGAGTCCTTTTTTTTTTTTTTTTTAGTGAGGCAGTTGGGGTTAAGTGACTTGCCCAGGGTCACACAGCTAGTAAGTGTTAAGTGTCTGAGGCCGGATTTGAACTCAGGTACTCCTGACTCCAGGACTGGTGCTCTATCCACTCTGCCACCTAGCTTCCCCCCCTCCCATTTCCCTTTTTTTTGATTTCTTTGGGATATAGACCTAGTAGTGGTATTGCTGGGTTAAAGGGTATGCACAGTCCCATAGCCCTTTGGGCATTGTTCCAAATTGCTCTCCAGAATGGTTGAATCACTTCATAACTCGACCAACAAAGCATTAGTCTTCCAATTTTTCCACAGCTTCTCCAACACTGGATAACTTTTCCCTTTACTTCTTCCTATTGTCTCATTGAGTCATTAGCTTCCATATCCCCAATTCTGATTCTTAGGGAATTACTTTTCCCAGTCAGCTTTTGTACCTCTTTTTTCACTTGTCCAATTGTATTTTCTCAGGCATTATTTTTTCCCCAAGCTATTGACTTTCTCTTGCATAACTCTCATTTCTTTTCCCAATTTTTCTTCTATCTCTCTCATTTGGTTTAAAAAATTCTTTTTGAGCTCTTTTAAGAGAGCTTTTTGGTCTTTGACTAATTCTTCCCCATTAAGGCTTCACATGTAGACATTTTATCATTCTTGTCCTCTGAGTTTATGTTTTGATCTTTCCTGTTGCCATAATTTTCAATGGTGAGGATTCTTTTCTGTTTCTTGTTCATATTTTAGCCTCTTTTGTGCCTTTGAAGGTAGAGTTCTGCTCCTGGGGTACAGCATGCACTGTCACAAGCTTTTTTTTCTGGGGGCCAGGGGCCCAGGGACTGGCTTTTTGCTCTGAGCCCTCAGCTCTTGCAGCTTGCTCACTGCACGGGAGTGGCCCAGCCTAGTTGGGCCTGTTGGTTGGCAGATACCCCAGCTGGCAGTCTGCCTTCTGCATTGAAGCTGGGGGCCTCACACCTGTCCTGTTGTGCCACTGCCATGCTGAGCTTGGACTGGGGGTCCTCAGCTCCTCATCTATGCTGAGGCTCAGAGCCTTTTGTGGGCTTGCTCAGACACCCTCTGCACTGGGCTGTGCTCCCCTTTGACCCTGGTGAGACGGATCTTTCTTGAGGATCTTCTAGGTTATCTTAAGTCAAAAGATCATTTCAATCCATTTTTTTTTTGCAGGTTTTGCAATTCCAGAATATGTTGAGGGAAATTTGGGAGAGCTCAGGCAGCTTGCTGGTTTCACTCACCAATCTGGGCTCCTTATCCATTTTTTGATTAAGTGTGTGTCCTGGGGCAAGCCACTAAACCCCAAAGCCTTAAATATCCTGGGCCATCTCCAGTGGGGCTGTTGTATGTCTTGCTGCTGGACCTTGATGTCATGGTCCTCCTTTAGAATGAAGGACAAAGAAGGACCCACCCTTACTCACTGAATGGCATAGCCTCAGACAGACTGAGAACTGAGAAGGATCTTGATTGAAAAGGCCTCAAAGCCTCTCACTTCATGTGGGGCCATCTCCAGTTGTCCTGATAAATATCTAGGCACTGGACCAATATGGCTCTGGAGGAGAGAGTGAGGTTGGTGACTTTGCACAGTATTCCTCACTTAAATCCAATTCATTGCAAGTCATGACATGACCTCCCCAATATCTTGGTCTTCTTCAAGAATGAAGGACAAAGAACAACAAACTAACAACAAACAATTGTTTCATAGTGATAGAAAAAAATATAAAATTTATCTGGAAGAACAAAAGGTTGAGCATATCAATTTAACTAATAAAAAAATGTAAAGGAAGGTGGCCTTGCCATACCATATCTAAAGCTATATTATAAAGCCGCAGTCTTCCTAACTATTTGGTAATGGCTAAGAACTAGAGTGCAGGATCAGTGGAAGGGGTTCAGTACACCAGACAGAGGAGTAAATGACTATAGTATACAGTTTGAGAAACCAAAAGATTCCAGCTTCTAGGATAAGAACTCCCTATTTGACAAAAACTGCTGGTTAACATGGAAAATTGTATGGCAGAAACTAGACATAGACGAACATCTCACACCTCATACCAAGATACAGTCAAAATGGGTACATGATCTAGATATAAAGAGTGGTGCCACAAGCAAATTAGGAGAGCAAAGAGTAATTTATTTGTCAGATTTGTGGACAGAGGAAGAATTCAGGACCAAACAGGAAATAGAGAACATCATGAAATGCAGAATGAACCATTTTGCTTACATGAAATGAAAAAATGCTTGCAGAAACAAAATCAATGCAACCAAGATTAGAAAGAAAGCAGGAAGTTGGGAAACAGTTTTTATAGCAAGTGTTTCTGATAAAGGCCTTATTTCTCAAGTATAGAGAGAACTGAGTCAAATGTATAAGAACACGAGCCATTCCCTAATTGATAAATGGCCAAAGAATATGAACAGGCAGTTTTCAGATTCAGAAATTAAAGTTACTTCTACTCCTGTGAAGAAGTTCTCTAAATCACTTTTGAGTAGAGACATGAAAATTAAAACAACTCTCAAGTACCACCTGACACCTATCAGATTGGCTAATATGACACAAAAGGAAGATGATAACTGTTGGAGATATGGGAAAATTGGAACACTAATGCATTGTTGGTGGAGTTGTGAACTGATCCAACCCTTGTGCAGAGCAATTTGTAACTATGCCCAAAGGGCAGTAAACCTGCACAATATTTAATCCAGCAATACCATTACTAAGTCTGAATCTCAAAGAGATCATAGAAAAGAGACCTATATGTGCAAAAATTTCTGTAACTGGTTTTTGTGTGTGTGTGTGTGTGTGTGTGTGTGGTGGCAAATAATTGGAAATGGAAGGAATGCCCATCGATTGGGGAATGCCAAACAAGTTGTGGTATATGAATGTAATGGAATACTATTGTGCTATAAGAAATTATGAACAAACAGATTTCAGAAAAATCTGGAAAGACTTAAGTGGACTGAAGATGAGTGAAGTGTGCAGAACCAGGAGAACATTGGACACAGCAGCATTGTGCTATGATCAACTGTGATAGACTCAGCTTTTCTCAGCAATACAGTTCTACCAGAGGACTCCAAAGGACTCATCATGGAAAATGCTCTCCAAATCCAGAAAAAAGAAGTGTGGAAGCTGAATGCAGATCTATTTCTACTTTTGGGTTGTTTTTTTGGTTTCGTTTTTGGAGTGATTTTTTTCCCCTTTTGTTGTGATTCTTTTACAACAGGATTAATGTGGAAATATGTTTAGTGTGATTATAGATATGTAACCTATATCAGATTGCTTTTTCTATTGCGGAGGGAGGAAGGAACAGAGGGACAGAGAAAACTTTGGAATTCAAAATCTTATAAAAACAAATTTGAAAACTATTTTTACATATAACTGGAAAAAATAAAATACTGTTAAGATTGGGAAAAAAGGAAGTCTCCATTAAAAAATATATTTCTAGCTGCTTATTTCTGTTGACAGATTGGAAACTGAGGTAATGCCCTTCAATTTGGGAATGGCTAAAAAAGTTATGGCATAAGAATGCAATGAAATAATATTTTACTTTATGAAATGATGAGCAGACAGATTTCAGTAAAACCTAGAAAGACTTATATAAACTGAGGGTGAGTGAAATGAGCAAAACCAGGAGAACATTATACACCATAACAGCTATATTGAGCAATGATCATCTATGAAAAACTTAGCTCTTCTCACCAATACAAATGATCCAAGATAATTCCAAAGGACTCATGATGGAAAATGCTATCCACATCCAGGAAAAAAACTATGGAGTCTGAAAGAAAATTGTGGCATACTATTTTACTTTTTCTCCTGTTTTTTTCTTTTTCATGGTTTGAGTGAGATTTTCCCCACCCTTAAATATAAGTGATTTAATAGTAGTACTAATCAGTTTATAGACCACGAACTGTGATTTAAAATATTTAGATATTCTTTAGTAGCTTAAGAAAATCATAATGAAGTAAGATAGATATTGAAAGCAGCTAAGGCAAATGATAACTTGCCTACTCTACAAGCTTAACCAAAGATTCAACTACCTGACTTCCAATTGTGGTTAGGTATAACCACCAATCAACATAAAGTTCCGATATCTAAAAGAGTAACTTCTGAGCTATAAATCAGAGTTGGAGAGAAGTTGGAAAGCCAAGCTTAACCAATACGGTAGAGTCTTGATAGCTGAGAAACAAGTTAGAGAAATATAGGCCAGAGAGGCAGCATCCAAGATGGCAAAGATGCAATCTAGTATCTGGTTTCATATGTTATGAGCCTTTTACTTAGTAACAGTGTTATTTTAAAACAATACATAGAATGGCAAGTGACTTTGCTAGTGTCTGACTGATGGTTTCTTTCTCCCTATTCCACACTTATTGTATTTGTACTGCTTGGATTATGTTAAGTAGTGGGAGGAGTCATTGTGTCTAAATGTTGCTGGATCCTGAGGCTTGGGGTCTTTGGGTCTAGACCTCAGACTGGCTTTACTATTATTATTTTTTGTTTGTTTTGTTTTTACAGGGCAATGAGGGTTAAGTGACTTTTCCAAAGTCACACAGCTAGTAAGTGTCAAGTGTCTGAAGCTGGATTTGAACTCAGGTACTCCTGAATCCAGGGCTGGTGCTTTATCCACTGCACCACCTCACTGCCCCAGCTATAAATATGTTTGTGCATGTGGGTCCTTTGCCCTTTTTTAT
Organism: Dromiciops gliroides; assembly: GCF_019393635.1. NCBI lineage: Eukaryota > Metazoa > Chordata > Mammalia > Microbiotheria > Microbiotheriidae > Dromiciops > Dromiciops gliroides. Next base: position 658,582,272 of record NC_057863.1, on the reverse strand, counting down.
GATCTCTTTGAGATAAAGACCTAATAGTGGAGAAAAGATACATTTTGAGCAAAAGTAAAAATTGTGAATTGAAAGTTAATCTTGAAAGTTTAGATACAAAGATGTTTAGCATTGGTACTCAAAACCAGTCTAAAGAAGATAGGAGCCGCTTGACTAGTCAAGGAGTTAATCTCTATTTCCTAAGCCCTTTGTACCTCCTTGGACAGAATAACGGGAGAGGAAATGTGTCCTCTGTGTTCTCCTAAAGTGACTGGGGAAGGGAGGTACTGAAGGGGACATTCATTCAGTACCTTGATCTCTAAGAACAGCCAGTCTAGCATCAAACGGAGTTAATGATGTTTTCTCAAAAGATCACTTTAAGGACAATGAGCCACTTGGTATATCAAAGCCTCGGTGGTAAGAGTGCAAAAGATGTCCTTGGGCTTCTCAGAGTTAAAAGAGGAAAGAGACTGGTTGGGGGTGGCATAAAGATGGCCAGAGAGCAGCAGGAGGGGCACAAGGGTTGGGCCTGTGGAGAGTTCTTCCCAGTGAGCATGGCCAGGGCTCTGGGGGGGCTCTAGAGGGCTGAGTGAAGCAGGAATCATGGCATGTTCAGGGAAGAATAGTGCCCCTGGGGTGAGGGCTGCCAAGGCCTTTTCAGGGCTGCTTTCCCCTTTGGTATCTCCCTGGTCCAGCCAAGCCTCACCTGGCTCCAAGAAGCTGTATCATGCACAGCAGCCACAGCCCAGTAAACTATTTCAGCACAAGGACTAACCAGGTTGGAGTTAACTGAGGTGGGGGGGGGGCAGGTGTCTACCCCAAGAGTATAAAGACATCCCCCTGTGGAATGGGTAGAAAAGAACAATTTATCCCAATGGCCATGAAGGCAGCTGAAGCAGGTACTTTGGAGCACTGAGAGCTTGCTTAGACATTGAACACCAAGGTATTCCACTGGCAAGCCAAGGCCATGCCCTGCAGCTCAAGCCATAACCAGTTACCCTGATTCTGTTCTGCCCCTGGACTGTGACAACTCTGGAAGCAGGAGTGAGGCTGATGACTTTGTGCAACTCTGACTCAAATGCAATTTATGAATGAATTAGAAGACATCACCCATACCACTTTACTGTTTTTCTCTCTCTCAATGTCCTGTGGTGACAGGCACGTGATGTAGCAGCAGACGTAGATTCACTGGCAGGTATAGCTACTACCCTGCACACAGGTGGCCTAGGCCCCAGCCCTCTTCTCCCTGAAAGCAGCAGGGGCACATGGCAGCACCCTGGGTATCTTAGCATGGCTGGCCAGATTCGTATGCATTGTTCACCTCCTGGAATGAGGAATGGGATAGAAAAGATGCCCTAAAAATAATCTGTGTACTCATTCTTGGCCTGATTAGCACAGCATGCGGGGATCCCACCTTCCTGTAAAAACAAAACCAAAAAAATTTCTGCACGGGTGATTCCACTCCCCATCAGTATATGAAATGTGTGCGCCCTTAGGGACAGCAATCAAGTAGGCCTGAAAGATGAACAGAGATGAAAGAGAACTCAGGCAGCATCACATCCCAACAGCAGCCCTAAGTAAAACAAGGCTCACAAATGAAGACCAGCTTCCTGAAGTTGGGACTGGAGACACATTTTTTTTTTTTGAGTGGCCACAGTGAAGGGGAGCCCAGGGAATCTGGTATAGGTTTTGCAATCAAAACTAATCTAGTCCCCAAGCTTGTATACCTAACAAAAGGAGTGAATGAAAGTCATGTGACAGTGTGCTTGCCTTGCAGAAAAATGCCAAGGCTATGGACCAAAGACCTATGGTGCATCTCAACTACTCAGTGAGGAAGGGGACACACTGGTAAATGATAAGGACATGGGCTGAATACATCCATAATCATCTCAATAGACTGTCATCAATCAATCATGAAGCCACTGGCCATTTACCTCAGGTTGAAGTCAATCCCTCTCTAACCAAATTTCCAACTGAAGAAGTTTGAATGCCATTAGCTCCTCCCCTCTGACAAAGCATCTGGTGCTGATTTTATTCCAGCTGAGATTTACAGTGTGTGGGTCCATTGCTCCTACAAACCTTGGCTAACGTTTTCTGGAGTACATGGAAAGAGGAAGTTATCCCCCAGGAGCTCAGGGATGCCTCCATTGTCCATGTGTATGAAGGTAAAGGAAATGGATTGTCCTGTGACTATCAGAGGAGACTCTCTCTCCATCACTGCTGGCAAGATTCTTTCCACAGTCGTCCTAAACCGGCTGAGCCTTCCCATGGAAGATGGTCATCTACCTGAGAGCCAGTGTGGCTGTAGAAATGGCTGAGGAATGGCGTTTGCTCCCTGACAATGGCAGGATCAATGCAAGGGGCAGAGCAGAGGTCTGTACACAATGTTCATCAGTAAGGCCTTTGATACTGTCAGTTGTGAGGAGTTATGGAAAATTATGTCCAAATCTGGTTGCCTGTAGAACTTTATCATCATTGAACATCTATTCCATGATGTTCGACTTGCCTGGGTTCTGGATCATGGACTCCTGCCCTTTCCCAGTCAGATGCCTTCAATGATGTGAAACACAGCATCAATGTCACCTATTGAAATGGGTAAATTATTCAACTTGAAAAGACTACAAGAGAAAAGTAGAGGGAGCCATTAGGGCATAATTTTATTGTTTGCTTATTTGCAGATGACTATGCATTTAGTGCACTCTCTGAAGTTGATATGTCACAAATTAGGGGTCAATTCTCTGTTGCTTATTTTTGCCTAACAATTAACGCTAAGAAAACACAAGTGCTTCATCAGCCAGCACCACCCCATGCATAGCTGGAACCATCAGTTCCAGCAAGTGGAGAAGATTTAAATCCTGTAGATATGTTCACTTCCCTTGGCAGTCTACTTTTTTTGTGTGTGTGGGCAATGGGGGTTAAGTGACTTGCCCAGGGTCACACAGCTAGTAAGTATCAAGTGTCTGAGGCCGGATTTGAACTCAGGTACTCCTGAATCCAGGGCCGGTGCTTTATCCACTGCACCACCTAGCTGCCCCTGGCAGTCTACTTTTCAGGGATGTCCACATTGATTATGTGGTTGACTCATGCATTCCCAGAACTACCTCAGTATTTTGAAGGCTCTGAAGAAAATTGTGGGGACAGGAAGTATTAGACTGAATACCAAATTGAAGGTCTGGACCTGTGGTAGAGCATTCTGAGGGTGTACTGGTCTGATCAGCTGGTCAGACATTGAAGCATGATTGTAATAGTGATGTCAGTTTGGTCCTCTTTGAGAACAAAAGACACCAGGCACTATACTACTTATGAGAGAGATAGCTGCAATTAATAGAATAATGCCCACTGCAGTGAGCTTAAATTCTCATAGAGCAGACAAGAAGTACTGACAAACACAGGTACAGCATCAATAGTGTAATGATTGGAATGATGCCACCTACTGGAGACTTGCTGTGGGAAAGCTCCACCATGAGGAAAATGCCTCAGAGGCATTGTGGCTTTTCCTTGGCGTCAGGAAATGATGTTTGCTCATGGGTGCTGTCTATCAAGGCTACCAGCCAATCAACTTGAGGAGCCTCCTATTTTCTGGGAGGAGACAGGAAGGAGGAGAGAGAGCCTGTGTGGAGAGCTCTCGCTCTTTTGGGTTCCTGACTTGGTGGTGGTGGCGGCAGAGGACTTCACAGGAAATTTGAGGAAAGACAGGAATGCCAGGCTGTTGGAATTTTGTTCTCAATCTTTTTCTTTCTATTTTTCAATAAACCCTTAAAACCCTAAACTCGTTTTATCAGTGATTTTAGTAAGTTTCCCCCAAAACTGGGGGAACAGATTAGAATCCACATTTAGAATCTTAAATTACACAATAGGATTGGATAAATTCAGATAAATAGAATGGTACTCAATAGAAAGTAATTTGAAGGAAAGGCTCCAAGTGGTTAAAGATATCAGGCAAGGCTTTATGCAGAAAATATGTTTTCAAGGGACATAGGAACTGCAACATGGAATAAAAGAGGCAGAAAGGCAAGGAGGAAGAGCAGAGCCCAGAAAGAGAGAAGGCCAGTGTGTCTGGGTACAAAGGCAAGAGGGTGAGTGGTGAGTGTCTTATGAGGCTGAAAGAGAGGATGGGACCAGGTTTATGTGGCATTGAAGCTAAAGGGAGGGCTTGCTATATGATCCTAGAGGCCACTGGAATTATCTGAGTAGCAGAGTTACATGGTCAACTCCATGCTAAATTCAAGAAGTTTGGCAATAGTGTAGAACATGGCCCAGAGTGCTGAGAGACAAAAGGTAGGGCCACCACTTAGGAGACTGTGGGATGGAGGAAAAGGACAAGGATCAACATTATCATAGAGTTTACTATGTACCAGGCATGGTGTGAAGTTCTTTACAAAGAACATCTCATTTGATCCTCAGAAGAACCCTGGCAGGAAGGACCTCTTAGTATCCTTCTTTTGCAGCTAAAGCAGTTGAAGGAAATAAAAGTAAAATTTGCATACATTTGACAAATCACATCTTTTGAGGAAAAAAGTGAAAATGGCAAAAAAGTGAAGCTATTTTCATGTATGTGAAAAAGAATGGCTCTATGCAATGATCCACAACAATCCCAAAGGATAAAGCTTACTATTGACCTCCAAGGTAGCTGATTGAATCATGTTGATTGAGCACAGACTGAAGGAAGCCACTTTTTTTCATTTTTTCTTTTATTCAAGTTTTCTGATACAAAATGATTGTCTTGACTCTTGGTGCCAAATGTTCTAAAGTTTTTAGGGGTAAGTTGTGATAATTTCTTTTTCAAAAATAAACTGTTAATATCTTATGAATAAGGTTGATCTCCAACCACAGTCAAAAAATTATATGAAAAATGTAATTTTTTTAAATCAATGAGTGAGTTCTCCTTTCCCTTTCATAGGTACCCTTATTTTTATGAAACTAAATACTAAAATGAATGAATATATTCCAGTAACTAGTGAAAGCAATCATAAAGCAAAGACATAAAATTTATTTTGGCTATGACACATCATACCTGATGTTACCCCAAGCCCTCAGTATTACAGTAGATAATTTTTCTTCATTTTTCCAGAAAGTGATTCTCATAACTCTTGCTTCAGGACAGATTGTAAGAAATTTTTATTTTTTCTTTTCTTTTCTTTCTTTTTTTGAGGGGCAATGAGGGTTAAGTCACTTGACCAGGCTGACACAGCTAGTAAGTGTAAAGTGTTTGAGACAAGATTTGAACTCATGTCCTCCTGAATCCAGGGCCAGTGTTTTATCCACTGCGACACCTAGCTCTCCTTGTAAGCAATATTTCTTAGGAATGCTCTTCATGGGGGCACCTAGGTGGTACAGTAGATAAAGCACTGGCCCTGGATTCAGGAGGACCTCAGTTCAAATCTAGCCTCAGACACTTGACACTTACTAGCTGTGTGAACCTGGGCAAGTCACTTTACCCTCATTGTCCCCCCAAAAAAGAATGCTCTTCATGCTTTTATGTAAGGAGGACTTTATTTCAGCCTTTTTGGAAATTAACTCAGTTTTTTTTCTTTATTCTCTTCTCAGTGATGACTAGTAATGTTTTTTTTCCTGCCCAGAATATACAGTATTTGCCAACTTCTCATAAATTCTTTATAAAATTTCCTTAACATATCCCTTATGACATGTAACGTATCCCTTTGGGTGAGGAGAAATTTGGTATTACCTTGCTTTCTTCTTCATAGTCTCTGGTACTTCACTCACAGAGCACATACCTTCTCCCTGAACCTATGATGAGAAACATAGTAAAACCTTTATTCAACTTTTATCATTCTAACATGCTTCTCACTTCAAATATAAAATGCTTTTCTCAATATTCCATTGGGCTCTTATTGAATATGGTTTTGTAAGGAATTAATTGTGATTTGTGGTTTCCAACACCCCATCTACTGTGATGTTTAAAATTTAACTGTGATGTCTAAAAAATCTAATGTGTGGTCACCTTAAATTAGAAGCTTTAGCACCAGTCTCTGGGCATTAAGCATTTATTAAAGTATACTAGGTATTAGAAAAAAGAGGACATGTAGAGTTAAGAAAAGGCCTATCTAGCCTAGAGTTCCAGGCTGGTTTGGTTCTTCCTCAAGTCCTCCACCAGGAGCCTGTTTCAACCATGAACTCACCACCACCTGGAATCTGTAGTTCTAAGGGGAATCAGTTGTGTAGTGTCTCCTGGTTCAGTCTGGAGGTCAACCAACCCCAGCTCCTTTCTCTTTCCTCCTTTTTCTTATTCCTCCTCCCAGAATTCTCCCTTTTCCTTCCTGCCTCTCCCACCTTAAGGGAGATTCTTAGCCATTGTGGAAATTTATTTTGATTTGGGGACCCTACCTTTGGGCTGAGATTAAAAAGCCTTAGGCCCTCAGGGTCTTTTCTGTGTGGGAGGTGCTGGTGCCCCTCCCCCTCTACTTTAGCTGAGCCCAAAAGCCCCGTGGGCTGTATAAGACCCAGGTCAGACAGCTGGGGGAAGGGATCCCTGCTCCCTGCTCCCTCCACCCTGAGCAGAGCTATCCACGAGATCCTAGGCTTATTCAGGTCGGGTCTCTGGCGTAGCCCATGCTGAGGCACGTGATGCTTGAGCATTCCCCCCCCCCCCCCCCAGCCCCAGCTGAAGCCCTGGCTGGTGGATTAGCTTGGGGTCTGTGGGGGCACAAAAAGCCCTGAGATTTGAGTGGAGAAAAGAAAGATTATATATAGACCTGGGAGTTAGACCGCGGCAGGACTTATGGCCCAGTTATAATTTTTCTAAACTTATAATTTTTCATATAGTCATAAATTTTCATAAATCCAATCATATAATTTTCCAGACTAGATTAGTTATTAATAATTAATTTTTTTACACCATGCTGAGGCTCCAATTGGTTCAACATACCCCCTGGGCTGTCCCCATTCTAATTTGGCCAGGCCCATGTGGGTGTGGGGGAACTCCTAGGTGGGGCTTAGGTACTTTGATGGATGCTTTGAGTCAATCAAATGTTCTTTGTGTTATTCAGTCCCACCTAATATACATAACAAATCTGATCAGAGTTCCTTTTGTTTTATTATCTTCTCCTGGTAGAACTGTTTCCACTGACAGGAGAAGGGGAGAAGGGGAGATGGTGAGACATTGGCACCTTAAAAACCAGTCTCTTTGGGCAGGTGGGGCTCGTTAGCCTTGTCAGGCAACCCACCTAGGGGAAGGAAACCCTGATTTCAAACCTCCACTGCCTTGTGGCTATACCCACATATGGGAGAGCCTTCGGGAGTTAACCCTGAGGAAAAATCAGGAGTCGGAGTCCCTTAGGCAGTTGGATGTCGGAGGTCACATCCCTCTGGCAACTCCTGCGGCGGCTCTGGTGCCAAACTGTACTGGCTCTGCCTCTCCTTTGCATCCACCAGTGTTGAGGAGAGGGAAGACCTGCTATGCTGCATGGGCAACAGCTTGTTTTCCATATTGATCCGCCCAGGCCAGCGCCCTGGAGAGGACACTCCAGCTACTCCTCATGGGGTAGATACAACATGGGATGCGGCAGTTACCGGTTATAAGTCACTCAGGAGCTGTGGCTCCCGTATTGGACCACACAGCCATGCTGTGGCCTGTGGCTCTTCAAGGTGCTGATCCATGGTCATCCATGACAGGTGGAGGCCTACTATTATCTCTTCAAGTACACACCCATCTTCTCTTGGGCTTTTCAAGGTTACATCTTTTCAGTCTGACCATGACGAAGCAAAGATGGGGTCATGGAAACCCCAAATCACAATTAATTCCTTACAGTTTCAAGTGTTGTTGCTGCCTCTCATAAATATATGAGTTTTGGGCAAATGCCTTCTGTGCTTCAGTTTCTTCCTCTAAGTTGATGAGGGTTGGATTAGGTGAATTCTGACGTCTTTTTCATCTCTAAATCATGTGACTTTTGATGACTTAGGAGTTGGTGACCTTCAAGGATGTGGCTGTGGATTTCACCCAGGAGGAGTGGTGCCTCTTGGACCATCCTCAGAGAGAGCTGTACAAGGAGGTCATGCTGGAGAATGCCCAGAACCTGCTCTCTGTGGGTAAGGACCTTTGCCTCTGGTGACTCTCAGTTACTGACATGGTAGCTCCCTGCTCCTCATCCTGCCAGGCCTAGCAAGTTTATCCTGATTCTTCTTTCTTTGTTCCCTCAAATTCCAGTCCAGATGTTGGGAAAAGTAGGGAATGGAATAAGCATTCATACATACCTGCTTTATATCTAGCACTGGACAAAGTGTATTATCCTCATTGTCATTTGACCTTAGCAACATCCCTATGAGTTGGGTAGTATTATCATCCCCATTTCATAGGTGAGGTAACAGGCAAACAGGTTACACCACTTGTCCAGGGGGACACAGCTCCCATGTACCTGACACTGGTTTGAAATGGTCTTAGTGACTCTAGGCCCTGGGCTGTTACCACTGCACTACCACAGCCTCCAATTTGTAGATGATTGAAGCTAGGCAGTGTGCCCATCCTTCTAGGAAAGAGCTGAATAAAGGGGAAGTTTTCTGATACCAAATGGCCTGTGTGATCTCAGGCTGCCTCCAAAGATCCCAGCAATCAATATCTTGGGAACTGTCCTTGAGACATCCTGGGAACCATCCTGTCCTCTTTGCTTCCATCTTTTCTTTCCATAAAGTAGACTAAATTGTATATTTCTCTCAATTCTCATCCTACCTTATTCTATATTCCTAGGACTTCCAGTTTCTAGAGAAGATTTGCGCTATCCTTTCCAGGAAGGGGAATCACTAGGGATGGTAGAACACAAAGGTCCAAGGAACTCCTGTCTAGGTGAGTGACATAAATCAGGTATATGAGGGCTCTTATGACAAGAGGTCTCCCAAGTGTTGTGGTGCAGGGAGTGCTAGACTTGTGAGCAGGAAGGGCTTACTTGGAATTGATTTTTAGACACATTTCAGCTGTGGGATCCTGTGCAAGTGACTGAAGCTTACAGCCCCAATTTCTTCATACAGGGGAGCAAGTTAAACTCCTTGGCCTTTCAGTTTCCTTTGTGGCATTTAAAATCAAATGGGAGGGACCTATTTCTGTCCCAAGTTGTAGGGAAACTTAGCTGGGCTTTCAAATATATCGCTACTTAGAAATTAGAGGCTATAGCACCAGTTTGGAGCATTAAGAATTTATTAAAGCATATTAAATATTAGTAAAGATGGAGCACATGGCCCCAAAAGTTCAGAGGGGAGAGTGGGATAGTGGGCCAAGTGGCTGTTCCTTCAGAGTCCCAAGGCCAAGAGAGAGAGTCCAGGAGCATAAGCTACTTGAGGTAAGGAGGAGAGGTGGCCCTTACACACTGCTTCAAGCTAATTGGCCAGCATCATTCAAATCTATTGGTTCATTGGACTTGAGGGTGGTCTGGAGCAGTATGTGCTGATGTCAGAGCCCAGAGGACAGACTCTCTGTGGGGGGGCAAGGCTTTTCAGGTATGTGTGGATTTAACTTCTATTGTCTGTATTCACAGTCCAAGGTCCAACTACATTTCCTTTAAAATTCTTCTGACTCTGGGCTGACCTTAAGAAAGGTCAAGCAAGGGGGGCAGCTAGGTGGCACAGTGGATAAAGTACCGGCCTTAAATTCAGGAGGACCTGAGTTCAAATGCAGCCTCAGACACTTGACACTTACTACCTGTGTGACCCTGGGCAAGTCACTTAACCCTCATTGCCCTGCAAAAAAAAAAAAAAAAAAAGGTCAAGCAAGGCTCTCTGGGTTCCCTATAACTCCAATATTTTCTCACATCTTGTAGTTATAAAATTTTGATTGTATAAGAAGTCATCATTTTGAAGTTTGGGGCATCGAACTCTCCTGAAAGCATCTCAGATGGGCTGAGGGTATCCATTCCGAATTCTTTCCTAGTCTTTATTCCAGTCAATAAACATTTATTAAGGGCTGCTAGGTGGCACAGTGGATGGAGCACTGGCCCTGAAGTCAGGAGGACCTGGGTTCAAATCCAGCCTCAGACACTTAACCCTAGACAAGTCACTTAACCCCAATTGCCTCACCAAAAAAACCCTCCAAAACCCCCAAAAAACGAACAAATAAACATTTATTAAGCACCTACTATGCTAAACACTAGGAAAACAAAGAATGGCAAAAGATAAGCCTTGCTCTCAAGGAGTACAGTCTTTTTTAAAAATAACATCATTTTATGCCTAATCATGATGGTTGGGAATCACTGCACAATGAAATATATTAATGCCTCAACCATGTATCTACTTGTTCCAGCAGAAAAGTATATGGTCAAACAAGACATAGAGAATATTATGAAAAGCAAGATGGAAGACTTTGATTACATTAAATTAAAAAGCTTTTGTACAAACAAAACCAATGCAGCCAAAATTAGAAGGGAGGCAGAATACTGGGAAACAATTTTTAGAGCCAGCATTTCTGATAAAGGGCTTATTTCTAAAATATATAGGGAACTAAATCAAATTTATAAGAATCCAAGTCATTCCCCAATTGAGAAGTGTTCAAAGGATATGAAAAGGCAGTTTTCAGATAAAGAAATCAAAGCCATCTATTGTCATATGAAAAAAAAATGCTCTAAATTACTATTGATCAGACAAATCCAAATTAAAACAACTTTGAGGTACCACCTGACACATATCAGATTGACTAATATGACAAAAAAGAAAAATAATAGATGTTGGAGAAGCTGTGAAAAAATTGGAACACTAATGCATTGTTGGTGGAGTTGTAAAGTGATCCAACCATTCTGGAGTGCAATTTGGAACTATGCCCAAAGAGCTATGGGACTGTTCATACCTTTTGACCCAGTGGTACCACTGCTAGGTCTGTATCCCAAAGAGACTATAGAAAAGGGAAAAGGACCCACATGTACAAAAATATTTATAGCAGCTCTCTTTGTGGTGGCAAAGAATTGGAAATTGAGGGAATGCCCATCAGTAGGGGAATGGCTAAACAAACTGTGGTATATGAATGTAAAGGATTACTAAATGTGCTATAAGAAACGATGAGCATGAGGAATTCAGAGAAACATGGAAGGACTTATATGAACTGATGCTGACTGAGAGGAGCAGAACCAGGAAAACATTGTACACAGTAACAGCAACATTGTGTGTTGAACAATGGGGATAGACTTGGCTCTTCTCAGTAGTGCAACAGTCCAAAACAGTTTCAAAGAACTGGTGATAGAAAATATCTCAACATCCAGAAAAAAGAAGTGTGGATTATGAATGCAGATTGAATCATACTGTTTCTCCTTTTGGACTGTTTTTTTGTTTGAGGTTTTTCTTTTGTGCTCTGATTCTTCTTTCAGAAGATGACTAATGTAGAAATATGTTTGATGTGACTGTACATATACAACCTGTGTAAGACCACTTTCCATCTTGGGGAGGAGGGAGGAAAGGAAGGCAGGGAGAAAAGAAAAAATTGGAACTAAACATCCAGTGTAAACAATTGTTGATAACTATCCTTATATGTAATATGTAACTGGAAAATGATAAAAGAAAATTTAAAGAAAAAAGAAAAAGCACTGGGCTTGAAAAAAAAAAGAGAAATATATAGGAAACAAACCTTAACAATTCTTTACTGCATAAGGTGCCATTAAATTTTTTTTTTTTTTTAGTGAGGCAATTGGGGTTAAGCGACTTGCCCAGGGTCACACAGCTAGTAAGTGTTAAGTGTCTGAGGCTGGATTTGAACCTAGTAAATATTTTTTAATAAACATTTTTATTTTAAAGTTTTGAGTTTCAAATTCTATCCCTCCCTCCCTGCCTCCTTTTCCCACACCTTCCCTGAGGCAGAAGTCTATCAGGTACATGTTATATGTGGAAAATTATATAAAACATTACCATATTAGTTATTTTATATAATAAAACACAAAAGAAAAAAGTGAAAGAGTCTCTGTTCAACATCAGTTCTGTCTTTGGGGGTGAAGAGTATGTTTCATCATTAGTCCTTTGGGATTGTCTTGGGTCATGGTGTTGCTGAGAATAGTTAACTCATTCACAGTTCTTTATCGAACAACATAATTGTCACTGTGCACAATGTTCTTCTGCTCATCAGTTCATAAGAAGGACTTTCTGAATCCATCTTACTTATGCTCCCTTATAGCACAATAATGTTCCATTACAATCATCTCCCACAGGCTGTTTAGCCATTCCCGATTGATGGACATCCCTTTGATTTTCTTAGCCACTACAAAAAGAGCTTTTATAAATATTTTTTCGCTTTTTTGGGATGTCTTGGGATATAACCCTAGTACTGCTGGATCAAAGGGTATGCACAGTTTCATAATTCTTTGGACTTAGTTCCAAATCATTCTCCAGAATGGTTGGATCAATTCACAACTCCACCAAGAGTTTAGTAGTTTCCCATTAGTGTGAGGTGCTACCTCAGGGTTGTATTAATTTATATGTCCCCAATCCATAGTGATTTAGAACTTTTTTTCATATGACTATGGATAGCTTTAATTTCTTTGTCTGAAAACTGTCTGTTCATATTCATTGACTATATACCTATTGGGGAATGACTTCTATTTTTATTAATTTCATTCATTTCTCTATATATTGGAGAAATGTGGCCTTTGCCAGAGATATATGTTTCAAAAATTCTTTCCCAGTTTTCTGCTTTCCTTATAATTTTGGTTCAATTGGTTTTGTTTATGCAAAAGCTTTTTAATTTTATATAATAAAAAGTAACTATTTTACATTTTGCTATTCTTTTTATGTCTTCTTTGGTCCTAAATTCTTCCCCTGTTCCATGCTCTTTTATGATTTTTTTTTTAGTGAGGCAATTGGGGTTAAGTGACTTTTTTAGTGAGGCAATTGGGGTTAAATGACTTGCCCAGGGTCACACAGCTAGTAAGTGTTAAGTGTCTGAGGCTGGATTTGAACTCAGGTCCTCCTGACTCCAGGGCCAGTGCTTTATCCACTGCACCACCTAGCTGCCCTCCATGCTCTTTTAATTTGCTAAAGGTATCACCCTTTATAACCTTATTTTAAACAGTGTGAGATGTTGGTCCATACCTAGTTTCTGCCATTGTCTTTTCCAATTTTCCCAGCAGTTTTTGTTAGATAATGAGTATTTCTTAGGAAAGCTTGGATCTTTGGCTTTGTCATATACTAGGTTAGTATAATCAATTACTATACCATAATATATAGTTATTCTTTTCCACTGATCTACTACTCTATTTCTTTGCCAGTACCAGATTGTTTTGCATGAAATAATTTTTAGCTAAAATCCCTTGGACTTCATCATCCCACTAAATGGGATGCAGTATGAGAGGACCATTAGAAAATCCTGCTGTTACCTTCCTAATAAAAAGATGTTGGATTCAAGATATAATTTGAAACATAATAAAGAGTTAATTTAAGAATTCTTGGATAACCTGAAAGCCATAATCAGAAAAAGAGCCTTTTAAAGACATTATCAGGGGCAGCTAGGTGGTGCAGTGGATAGAGCATCAGCCCTGGAGTTAGGAGGACCTGAGTTCAAATCCAGCCTCAGACACTTAACACTTACTAGCTGTGTGACCCTGGGCAAGTCACTTAACCCCAATTGCCTCACTAAAAAAAAAAAAAAGTCAAAGGGAAAAACAGGTGAAATTGTCCTAATAAATTCCTTTTATAACACAGACATGGTGCTGATTCCTAAATGAAGAAGAGCCCAAACAAAGAAAATTGTAGACCAGTTTCACCAATGAACATTAAAGCAAATTTATAAAACAAAATATTAGCAAAGAGATTACAGAAATATATCACAAGGATCACACACTATAACCAAGTAGGAATTATATCAGGAATGCATGGCTATTTCAATTTTAGGAAAATGATTAGCATAATTGATCTTATATATAAGAAAAACAACACAAAGCATATGCTTATATTAATAGATGCAAAAAATCCCAAGTAATTTATTCAAAACCTTAAGCATTATCTACAAAGCTAATTAGCTAGACATGATGCCAATAAGATCAGGAGTGAAACAAGTATGCCCATGATCACTCTTATCCATTATGACATTAGAAATCTTAGTTTTAAGAATAAGAGAATAAGAGAAGAAAAAAAATGAAGGAATTAGATTAGGTAATGAAGAAACAAAACCAGCCAATTGGAAAATGCTTGTAATTCTTTAGAAATAAAGTCAGTTCTATACAAATAGAAGACAACAATTTCTCATGAATAGGCTGAGCTAATATAATAAAAATGACAATTCTAGGGGCAGCTAGGTGGTGCAGTGGATAAAGCACCTGCCCTGGATTCAGGAGACCTGAGTTCAAATCCGGCCTCAGACACTTGAGACCTACTAGCTGTGTGACCCTGGGCAAGTCACTTAACCCTCATTGCCCCACCAAAAAAACCCCCCCAAAAATGACAATTCTGTCCAAATTAATTTATTAAGTGCCATACCAATCATCCTATTCTGCTGTCTGCTTCTATTCTTTTTTATTTGTTTGTGAGTGACTTGCCTAAGGTTACACAGGTAGCTGACTCCCTGTCAAGTGTCTGAGGCCAGATTTGAACTCAGGTCCTCCTGAATCCAGGGCTGATTTGCCACCTAGCTGTCCACTCTGCTTCTGTTTAATAGGAGAGTTCATCCTATTCACATACACCGTTATGATTACTAAGTATATATTTACCTGCATCCTATTTTTTCCCTTGTTTGTATTTTTCTCTTTCCTTTTCCCCTGTCTCTTCTTACTAGTGTTTTGTTTCTGGCCACTTCAGTCTACTCTCCTTTCTATCAGCCCCACCTTTCTCCTCCTAGTTTTACCTTCCCTTCTATCAGCACCCCACCCTTTTCTCTTCTCCATTCCCCTTTTACTTCCCTAAAGGGTAAGATAAAATTCTATACCTTACTGAGTGTGTATGTTATTCCCTCTTTGAGCCAAATCAGATGAGAGTAAGGTCTTTTGTGGTTCTTTATGTGATGGTATTTACCCCACTCTGCCTTCCTTTTCCTTTTCTCCCCTTATAATCCTTTTTGTTATTCCTTATTGTTATTGTTGTTGTTGTTGTTGTTTTTTAAATAACATTACATCAGAATTAGCTCAAGACTCAACTCCTATTTACCTTAATATAAAGTTCTCAAGAGTTACAAGTATCTTCTTCCTTTGTAGGGATGCAAACATTTTAACTTTAGTGAGTAACATTTTTACCCCCTTTTAATCTTTTCATGTATCTCTTGAGTCTTGTATTTTTAGATTGAATTTTCTGTTCAGTTCTGGGCTTCTCTTTCAAAATGTTTTAAAGTCACCTATTTCACTGAATGTCCATTGTTTCCCTTGCAAGATTATGTTTAATTTTTCTGGGTAGTACATTCTTGGTTGTAATCACAGTTCTATTGCCTTCCAAAATATCATATTCCAAGGCCTCTAATCATTTAATATAGAAACTGCCAGATCTTGTGTAATTCTGATTGATCCTTGATATTGAAATGGTTTCTTCATGACTGCTTCCAGTATTTTCTCCTTTACTTTCTAATTCTGGAATTTGACTACAATATTCCTTGGCATTTTCTTTTGGGATGTCTTTCAGGAGGGGATCAGTGAATTCTTTCAATAACTAAATTTTCCTGTGGTTCTAAGACATTGGGGCAGTTCTCCTTAGTAATGTCAAAATATGCTGTCTAGGCTCTTTTTTTGGTCATGTTCCTCAGGTAGTCTAATTATTCTTAAGTTGTCCCTCCTGGATATAGTTTTCAGATTTGTTATTTTTCATGTTTTCTTCTACTTTTATATTCTTTTCATTTTGCTTTACTTCTTCCTCTTGTCTCATTGAATCATTAGCTTCCCTATGTCTAATTCTGATTCTTAGGGAATTATTTTCCCCAGTCAGCTTTTGCCTCTTCTTTTCCATTTGTCCAATTGTATTTTCTGAGGCATTATTTTCTTTTCCATGTTATTGACTTTCTCTTGCATAACTCTCATTTCTTTTCCTAATTTTTCTTCCATCTCTCTTATTTGGTTTATAGAATCCTTTCTGAGCTCTTGCAAGAGGGTCTGTTGGTATTGAAACCTATTTTTCTTACCCTTTAAGACATCCCCTGTAGGTTTTTATCATTGTTGTGCTCCTGAGTTTATGGTTTGATCCTCCCTGTCATCATGGTAATTTTTTTTTTTTTTTGGCGAGGCAATTGGGGTTAAGTGACTTGCCCAGGGTCACACAGCTAGTAAGTGTCAAGTGTCTGAGGCCAGATTTGAACTCAGGTCCTCCTGACTCCAGGGCCGGTGCTCTATCCACTGCACCACCTAGCTGCCCATCATGGTAATTTTTAATGGTGATGGTTCTTTTCTATTTCATATCCATATTTTATCCTCTTTTTTGCCTTTTAAGGTTGAGTTCTGCTCCTGGGGTACAGCATGCTCTGTCCCAGGCTTCTTTTTCTGGGGGCCAGGGGCCCAGTCATTAGCTTTTTGCTCTGAGGCCTCAGCTCCTTGCAGCTTGCTCACTGCACTGGAGTAGCCCAGCCCAGTTGTTCCTGTTGGGTAACAGAGACCCCAGCTGGCACATTACCTTCTGCATTGAAGCCAGGGGTCTTACAACTGGCCTGTTGTGCTACTACCATGCTGAGCTTGGACTGGGGGTCCTCAGCTGCTGATCTGTGCTGAGGGTAATAGCCCTTTGGTGGCTGGCCCAGACACCCTCTGAGCTGACTTGTCCTCACCTTTGACCCTTGTGACCCAGACCTTTCCTGAGGATCTTCTAGGTTATCTTAAGGCAAAAGATTGTTTCACTCCATTTTTTTCCCAGGTTTTACAGCTTCAGAATATGTTGAGAGGCCTATTTTAAACATTGTTTCTAAGGAAAATTTGGGGGAGCTCAAGCAGCTTGCTGGTTTCATTCCCCAGTCTTGGCTTCTTATCTATTTTTTTGATTGAGTGTATGTCATGGGGCAGGTCACTTAACTCCAATTGCCTTTAATATCCTGAGCCATCTCCGGTGGTGCTGATATATATCTTGCCACTGGACCATGGTCTTCATGAATCCAGGGCCAGTGCTCTATCCACTGAGCCACCTAGCTTCCCCTCCAACATTTGATTTTATAAGATTTCTAGTTTCAAATTTTTCTACTCCCTCCCTCCCCCTTCCCCGAGGCAGCAAGTAATCTGATATATGTTATATATGTACACTAAATATATCTCTGTATTAGCCATGCTGGGAAAGAAGAATCAGAGCAAAAGGGAAAACCTCAAAGAGGGAATAACATAAACACTCAAGGGGGTATAGTAATATATTTTGCCCTGAGGGAATGTGGGAGGGGAAGGGGAAAAGGGGAGGAGAGGTGAAGGAAGGGAGGGAAGATTGGGGCAGGGGCAGTAAAAAGCAAAACACTTTTGAGGAAGGTTAGGGTGAAAGAAGATAGAAAATGGAGTAAATATCAAGGGGAGGGAATAGGATGGAAGGTGATACAGGAAGCAATAGTGTGATAGAAATGATGAGCAGGACGCCATCAGATGGTCATATGAAAGGTGCAAACCATCAACAGAGGAAGAGCTGATGGTGTTGGATACAGATTGAAGTGTGGTTTTGTTTATTGGTTCCTCTTTCTGGAGTTATTCTGTCTGTTTTCTTTCACAGTTTGACTAATGTGAAGATGCCTGGCATGCCTGCACATGTGTGACTTGTATTGAATTGCTTGATTTCTTAGAGTGGGTGAGGGAGGGAAGGAGGAAGAAAAATTAGGACACAAAATTTTTTTTTACATCAATGTGAAGAAATGATGAGCAAGCAGATTTCAGAGAAATCTGGAAGGACTCACACGAACTGATGCTGAGTAACATGAGAGGAACTGGGAAAACACTGTACACAGCGTCAACAACATTGTGTGTTGATCAACTGTGATAGACTTGACTTTTCTCAGCAATACAATGGTCCAGGATAGTTCGAAAGGACTCATGATGGAAAATGCTCTCCCCATCCGGAAACAAGAACTGTAGAATTTGAATGCAAATTGAACTATACGGTTTCTACTTTTTGTTTGTTTGTTTTCCTTTTTTGAGGTTTTTTCTTTATATCACATTGCTTTCTATATTGGGGAGGAAGGAGGGGAGAGAGGGATGAAGAAAAATTTGGAATTCAAGATCTTATAAAAACAAATTTGAAAAGTCTTTACATGTAACTGGAAAACAATAAACTACTATTAAGATTGGTCAAAAATTACATATTATATATATTTTTATAGTTTTGTTTTTTATGGTTCCAAATAATTGGAAACTGAGGCAATGCCCATCATTCAGGAAATGGCTGAACAAGTTGTGGTATAGGAATGTAATGAAATAATAGTGTGCTATATGAAATGACAAGCAGACAGATTTCAGAAAAACCCGGAAATACTTATATGAACTGATGCTGAGTGAAATGAGCAAAACCAGAACCTTGTACACCATAACAGCAACATTGTGCTGTGATCATCTGTGAAAGACTTCGCTCTTCTCACTAAAGCAATGATCCAAAACAATTCCAAAGGACTCATGATGGAAAACGCTATACACCTCCAGAGAAAAAACAATGGAGTCTAGGCATGCTATTTTCACATTTTTTTCTGTTTTTTGTTTCTCATGGTTGTGAGTGAGATTTTCCCCACCCCTTAAATATAAGTGATTTAACAGTAGTAGGAATCAGTTTATAGACTACAAACGGTGATTCAAAAGATTTCGATATTCTTTAGTAGCTTGAGAAAATGATCATGAAGTAACCAAGATAGATATTGAAAGGGGTTAGGGAAATGCTAACTTTCCTACTCAGCAAGCTTAAACAAAGGTATAACTACCTGACTTTCAATTGTGGAGAGGTCTAGCCACTAGTCAGATTAAAGATCAAATACTAAAAATAGTACCTTCTGAGGTATAAGGGAACAATGAGAGCTGGAGAGAAGTTGGAAAGCCAAGCTTAACCAATATGGTGGAAAGTCTTGATAGCTAAGAAAAAAGTCAGAGAAATATAGGCCAGAGAGGACACATCCAAGATGGCAAAGATGCAATCCAGGATCTGTTTTCATATGTTATGAGCCGGTTACTTAGTAACAGTGTTATTTTAAAACAATATGTAGAATTGCAAGTGACTATGCTAGTATCTGATGGCTTCTTTCTCCCTATTCCATACTTACTATATTTGTACCTCTTTGGTTATAATAATAGTGGGAGGAGTCATTGTGTATAAATATCCCTGAATCCTGAGGTTTGGGGTCTTTGGGTCCTAGAACTAAGACCAACTTAATTGTAAGAAAGGATCCCTCTCTCAGTAAACATATTTTCTTTTCCATTTCTTTGTCTAACACTGCAACTTTGAAATTTTCACTACAGTGGTTTTTCCCTTTTGGCCTGTTTTTTTCTTTCACAACATGAACAATATGGAAATGTATATACATTGTTCCACATGTATAAGCTATATTAGATTGCTTGCCATTTTGGGATAGGGGAAGGAAAAGGAGGGAGGGAAAAAAATTGAAACTCAAAATTGTATGGGAAATAAATTTTGAAAGCTACCTTTATATGTAATTGAGGGGAAAAAAAAAACCTTACTATTTCCAAAATAAAATAAGCCATCTTGCAAGTGTTTCCACAGACTCATTCTGCCTCTTTTAAATTAAAAATTCTTCATTTTGACTGGGAAAATAGAATATGAATAAGTTTACATTATGTCACATGACAAAGGAACATATATTTAGGTGTATGTATCTTTCTATTAATACATAATTGTTTTCTTCAGGTGGAGAGACCAGGTGGGAAGTGAATAAGATGGGTACAAAGGTGAACATTTCTGTGGAAGAATTTGGCCAGCATAGATTTGAGAGTGATGGTGCCTGTAACTTCAATTTGAAAGAAATCTGTGACTTTGAATGCAAGGTGGGTAATAGTATCTTCAAGTTTGGTGAAATTGAAAAGGTACTCATACAGTCTTCAGTCTTAAATAACTGTAAGAGGACTTCATGGAATGAATATGTTCAGGACAGTGAAGATAGTAAATGGTTACCTCAACAACTAGAACCTTTTAAGGCTCAGGAGAAGTCTCTTCAAATGCAAATGAACAAAGATAATCATCTGGAAATGGCCTTGAATTTGAATTCTAATCTCATTAGACATCAGAATAGTGACAAAAATGGCCAGGCCTTCAGTCTGAACTCTAAGTTCATTACTTTTCAGAAAATTCACATTAAAAAGGAACCTGTTGAATACAATGAATGTAAAGCAACCTCATCCCATCAATCATATCTTCCTTGCCATGCTAGATTGAAAAGATATGCAGTTTATTGTTGTGGAAAGGCCTTTGGTTGGAACTCAGATCTTATTAGGCATCAGAACATTCAAATTGAAAAAAAGTTTTATAAATGTAATCAGTGTGGAAAGGCTTTCAAAGAGAGCTCCCATATTG
This sequence comes from Dromiciops gliroides, assembly GCF_019393635.1. Classification (NCBI taxonomy): domain Eukaryota; kingdom Metazoa; phylum Chordata; class Mammalia; order Microbiotheria; family Microbiotheriidae; genus Dromiciops; species Dromiciops gliroides. The sequence continues at coordinate 658,561,938 of NC_057863.1, read as the reverse complement.
CTGCACATCAGAGAATCCACACTGGAGAGAAACCTTATGAATGTAATCAGTGTGGAAAGGCTTTCACCCAGAGCTCCAGTCTTGCTAAGCATGAGATGATCCATACTGGAGAGAAACCTTATGAATATTATCAGTGTGGAAAGACTTTCCCAGAAAGTTCCAGTCTTGCTAAACATGTGAGAATCCACACTGGAGAGAAACCTTATAAATGTTATCAGTGTGGAAAGGCTTTCAAAGTGAGCTCCCATCTTGCTGCACATCAGAGGATTCACACTGGAGAGAAACCTTATGAATGCTATCAATGTGGAAAGGCTTTCACAGTGAGCTCCAGTCTTGCCACACATCAGAGAATCCACACTGGAGAGAAACCTTATGAATGTTATCAGTGTGGAAAGACTTTCACAAAGAGCTCCAGTCTTGCTAAGCATGAGAGAATCCACACTGGAGAGAAACCTTATGAATGTGATCAGTGTGGAAAGACTTTCACACAGACTTCCCATCTTGCTACACATCAGAGAATCCACACTGGAGAGAAACCTTATGAATGTTATCAGTGTGGAAAGGCTTTCAAAGAGAGCTCCCATCTTGCTACACATCAGAGAATCCACACTGGAGAGAAACCTTATGAATGTAATCAGTGCGGAAAGGCTTTCACAGGTGGATCCAGTCTTGCTGCACATCTGAGAATCCACACTGGAGAGAAACCTTATGAATGTTATCAGTGTGGAAAGGCTTTCAAAGTGAGCTCCAATCTTGCTGCACATCAGAGAATCCACACTGGAGAGAAACCTTATGAATGTTATGAGTGTGGAAAGGCTTTCACTCAGAGCTCCAGTCTTACTAAGCATCAGAGAATCCACACTGGAGAGAAACCTTATGAATGTAATCAGTGCGGAAAGGCTTTCACAGGTGGATCTAGTCTTGCTTCACATCAGAAAATCCACACTGGAGAGAAACCCTATGAATGTATTCAGTGTGGAAAGGCTTTCACACATAGATCCAGTCTTGCTGCACATCAGAGAATCCACACTGGAGAGAAACCTTATAAATGTTATCAGTGTGGAAAGGCTTTCACACGGAGCTCCAATCTTGCTAAGCATGAGAGAATCCACACTGGAGAGAAACCTTATGAATGTTATCAGTGTGGAAAGACTTTCAGAGAGAGATTCAGTCTTGCTTCACATCAGAAAATCCACACTGGAGAGAATCCCTATGAATGTAATCAGTGCAGAAAGGCTTTCACACAGAAATCCAGTCTTGCTGTACATCAGAGAATCCACACTGGAGAGAAACCTTATGAATGTTATCAGTGTGGAAAGGCTTTCACACAGAGCTCTGGTCTTGCTAAGCATCAGAGAATCCACCTTGGAGAGAAACCTTAATGTTTTCAGTGTGGAAAGACTTTCACAGAGAGTGCAAGTGTCTTGCTGCACATCAGAGAATCCACACTGAAGAAATCTTAGGAATATAATAAATGTGGTAAAACCATCAGGCAATATTCATAATCTATAGAAATCTTATCACTGTTATGAATTAGAAAATGCCTTCAGTTGTCATTCAGAGCTTGTTCTAAATTAAGGAATTCATTTTTTCATCATTTATTTAGAATTTTATTTCCCCTCCAATTATATGTAAAAAGTATTTTAAAGTCCATTTTAAAACTTTGTGTTTTGTATGCCCAAAGGGCTATGGGACTGCGCATACCCTTTTGACCCAGTAATACCATTTCTAGGTCCGTATCCCAAAGAGATCATAGAAAAGGAACGTGAGGGGTAAAACTAAATGTGTGTGGTCACCTGTCCCCAGTGTGAGGAACGCTAACTAGGACAACAGTTTAATAGTTTAGGTATTAAATATGTTAGAGGTCAGCAAAGAAGGAACAAGTGTCTCTGGTAGAATGGGAAAAATAGGAAAACCTATCTAGCCTAGAGGAGAGATCAGAGTTCACACCCTACCTGGTCCTTCTACCAACCCCCCCCCCCCCCATGAGGTTCCAAACACCAACTGATAAAACCAACTGCCTTCCACATTCCTTCAAGCTGATTTGTTGAGAGTGTTCTCATGTTGATGTGATGTAACTTCAAGACAGTGAACCTTAGAAAGGTCAACCCATGCTCTCTCAGCAGGGGGCCCCTGGTAATAATATTCTCATTCCCCTCCCCCCCATTAAGAAACAAAAGTGCCTCTCCCCACCCCCTCCAAAAAAAAGAAACAATAGTTTCCTTAAATGACGCAGTCACTTTATAGATACTTATAACTAACAATGTAAGGGAATGAAAAAAGAGAAAATAAATTGAGCAATGTATTGACAAAAACTAAAGGAGGTATCCCCCTTTAGTAGGTAGATATTATAAATAGCCTATGCAGTGGGAACAGGAAAATGCCCTTTTAAGTCTTTTCTCAGGTGATTCTTGGGATGTCCTCTGAGTATAGCTCTGGATTCTGGCTCTGGATCCTGGGCATGGTTTCAGATGTGGTTGTAAAAAAAAAAAAAGTCTCTCAGGTGTTTCAGATACTGATGATCAGCTAGAAAGTCTCCTCAGCTGGAAAATTTCCTACAAAATTGATCTTAACACAAAAATATCTTTGCCAATAACCAAATCAAACAATGAGAGTTCTCAAAAACACATCTAAGGAAATTCAGAAATTTTTAGTTACAATAAAAACAAAAATTGAATTTTCTTTTTTTTCCTTCAAAACTTAATGTTACTGTAAACCCCCCTGTGGAGAATAAATTGAGAAGACAATTGTGATAGTAATTAAGAAAATAATTTTTTTTAATCTTTGTTTCATCCCTTTTTGCATCATTTGCCTAATTATCCTCATGCCATTATGAGAAAGTAAAGATTCTAGTATCATTTGTAACAGATGCCCAAGCTAAATTCAGTAATATATCCATCATGAATTCTGAGATAATTATGGGGTTACCATAAAAAGATAGAGGAGGCAGAGAAATGAGCATTGCCAAACTTCGTAGTTCTGCAGACAGCCAGTGAAGTATGTTGCAGGGAAACTGAGTTAGGCTTAATCAGATGCATAGGATTGAAATGTCCATGGCATCCTGCATATAGGAGGGGGAATCAAAGTCAGGCATAGAATGAGATGGTATAGCCTGGCTGTGCTTTGTGGAGGGAAAATTAAAGGAAGAGAATCTAACCTCACCTCTTGCCAATAGCCATTCCCTCGGCCTTTCTCAAGGCAGTTAAGTACCTGGACTTCGTATGTGTCTCCCCTTCTGTGATAGTTCAATGCCTGTTCTTGTATGTATTCCTCTGATGGATGGCTGGCATCTTGGCTGCTCTGGTCTGTTAACTCAGAACATTTATTTATTTATTTTTGCACAGGGCAGTGAAGGTTAAGTGACTTGCCTAGGGTCACACAGCTAGTAAGTGTCAAATGTCTGAGGCCAGGTTTGAACTCAGGTCCTTCTGAATCTAGGTCCAGTGCTTTATCCACTGTGCCACCTAGCTGCCCCTATTAACTCAGAATAAAGGCAATTAATGTCTCAAATGTTAAGTTCCCATAATCCAAGTCTTATATGGATTTAACATCTGAGGATAATGACGACTGCAAAAAAAAAATGTGAATTTGCTTTGACTCAGAATATAATATACAATATGCAGTAATTTTGAATAACTTTTTAAGCTTTAGCAAAAATAATACTTCTAGAATTAATTTACACTTGCCATGGCAACCAATTTACCAAGGAAATACTTTCCAGAATTTGATCAAATAATCAGCTGGAAAAACAAACAATTTAGAATATGGGAGAACAATACTTCCAGAATTAATATTGTATTATGAAATCAAAGCCATCTTGCATTGGTTCAAAAATTGAGAGATAGATGAGTAGAACAAAACACACATGGAAGAATTAGAAAATAAAAATAGTTAACATGTACTGGTCCTGGTTTTACCTGGGAGTGATGCATCCAAGGGTCCTTCTCTCTGATTTTGATGGCAGTGGGAGTTGTTATTAATACCTGGAAAGGATCTTCCAGAGCTGATTGAGTCCCACTAGTCTGTTGAAAAATTCTGATATATACACTGTCTCCTGATCTCAAATCATGTAAGGAGAAGTCCAAGGGCCAGCCTGTACTGCTGCCCCTGCCTGGTTTGTAATTCCTGTTTATAGGAAGCAACAGAGGTATCTCCCCTATGGGAGTATGAATGGACTAGCACAAGACGGCTAAAGATCTCAGGGTCTGGAAAGGTAAATTTTTCATATTCTACAGTCCTTTCCCCTCCCCCATACCATCAGTCCTCTGTTTCTCTCTGAAAGGATCTATGAGTGTTTTGGTTCTGCCTCTCTGCACCTCTCTGACAGGGTCTATAACTGTTTTGGTTCTGCCTCTCTGCACCTCTCTGACAGGGTCTATAACTGTTTTGGTTCTGCCCCCTGAACAGGTTTCTAAATTCACCAGTTATCTGTCTAAGTTCCCTTTGCCTAATTCTACAGTACAGTATTATGTGTCCCCATCTATTGCGGTATTAGCAAAATATAGTGTGTTGATAGCAATTCAGGTGTTGATAGTGATTCTCAACTGCCTGACCTTGCTGCCTTGTGGTTTCCTGTAATGGAGCTAAAATGTTCTGTCTGTTCCTTTCTTCCTTCTCATTTCCTTCATAAATATATGTTGCTATTTCTTTAATTCTGTCAGTACTCAGGGCATTCCAACCTGGACACTGCTTTTCAAAATATTTTCATATTTCTGGCTAGGATGGTTAGAGATAAAAGGTGTATCTGTGGAGTCTAATGGGTCAAATCTAGTATAATGTTTGGCACTCTTACACAATCTATCATAGAATCTATTAGGTCTTGTGTTAGGTTGCTGAACTGTATCTATAAATTTTTGCCACTTATCAGTCTTGCTAGCACCAGATTCCATTGCCTTCAACAGTGTTTCCCTTGCTTCTTGCAACTCATCAAAATGCTCATGGATATTGGGGTCCCAGTTAGGGTCTTCTAAAGGCCAATGAATAGTAAATTTTCTGATGTTTGTAAGGAGTTCACTGCAGCCAATATATCAGCTCTTTCCCCTGGGGACAATAACATTTCCATGAGATCAGTAACATCACCCCAAGTGGGCTGATATTCTCTGAAAATTGCTCTAAACTGGCTGATAACTGATGTGGGATTGTCATCAAATTTAGGAATATCTCATTTCCATGAACTCAAATCTTTGGGACCAAAAGGTGTGTATTGTCTGAGCTTCACTAGAGCACCCTTTTGGTCATGGGTGAAGATCTCTTGAAGGGAAGAATTTGGGGCTTTTCTTTCTCCTCTAAAGGTGAATTTTCTGTAGAGGAAGTAGAACTTGGGTTATTTGGCATTGTAGCCTGAGAAACAGGCTCAGTTTCAAACTCAGTTGTGGATCCCTCTTCTTTTGTATCCCCTTGTATCAGTTTTCTGCTCACTTTACTCCAGACTTTCCAGTAAAGTAAATGTTTAGGTGGCCAGTGGCATAGGATTCCTTGCAAATGCCTCAGTGTTTGAAGAATAAATGACCCATGTTCAGGCCATTCTTCCTCTAATATGCTATGCCATATAGAACACAGTCTGATAAGATTTCCCTTGGTCATGTTTGATTTCACTATAAATTTTTTCTCATCCCAATCCATAAGTAGCTTTCCTAATGGGGAGTCCTGGGAATTTTCATGGGGTATGCTATTTCTAATCCTCTCCTTGATATTCAAAACTTTACTTATTGGGGTAGTTAGGTAGCGCAGTGGATAGAGCACTGGCCCTGGAGTCAGGAGGACCTGAGTTCAAATTTGGCCTCAGACACTTAATACTTACTAGCTGTGTGACCCTGGGCAAGTCACTTAAACCCAATTGCCTCACCAAAACAAAACAAAACAACAACAAACTTATCACAGAACAAAAAAAGGTAAAAATAAAAATAGAATATTCAAATTCAAAGGGACCAAGTGTAAATATGATCTTAACCTCTGCTTGTAAGATTAACCAGACTAGGGAACAGATAGGCAGCACAATGGATAAAGCACCAGCCCTGGATTCAGGAGGACTAGAGTTCAAATCTGGCCTCAGACACTTGACACTTCCTAGCTGTGTGACTCTGGGCAAGTCAGTTAACCTCCACTGCACCGCCAAAACAAAACAAAACAAAAACAACCACCAGACTAAAGTACTTAGGAGGTTGAAGAAACCTATTTGAAAACTTAAAGGGAAAGGCATATGGAAATAGGAGAAAATTTCTTGTCCAACATGAACATCAGAAGATTGAGGGGTTCAGCTCTCCCAGCTGGTTTGCCAAAACTGTGATGGGTAAAACTAAATGTGGGTGGTCACCTGTCCCCAGTATGGGGAAAGTTAATTAGGACAACAGTTTAACAGTTTAGGTATTAAACATTTATTAACATATATTAGAGGTTAGTGAAGAGAGAACAACTGTCTCTGTTAGTATAGGAAAAATAGGAAAACCTATCTACTCTAGAGGAGAGATCAGAGTTCACACCCCTCCCTGGTTCTTCTACCAGTCCCCCACAAGGTTCCAACCACCAACTGACAAAACCAACAGCCTTCCACACTGCTTCAAGCTGATTGGTTGAGAGTGGTTTCATGTTGATGTGAGGTAACTTTTCTGGACACTGAACTTTAGAAAGGTCAACCCATGCTCTCTCTGCAGGGGCCCCCTGGTAATAATCAGGGAGACGGACCTACATGTACAAAAATATTTATAGCAGCTTTCTTTGTGGTGGCAAAGAATTGGAAATCAAGGGAATGCCCATCCATTGGAGAATGGCTGAACAAGTTGTGGTATATGAATGGAATGGAATATTATTGTGCTCTAAGAAAGGATGAGCAGGCAGATTTCAGAAAAACCTGGAAAGGCTTAAGTGGATTGAGGCTGACTGAAGTGAGCCAAACCAGGAGAACATTGTACACAGTAACAACAACAGTGTATGATGATCAACTGTGATAGACTTAGCTCTTCTCAGCAGTGCAATGATCCAAGACAATTTTAAAGAACTCATATAGGAAATGCTCTCCACATCCAGAAAACACCACCACCACCAACAAAAAACCAAAACCCTGTAGATTCTGAATGCAGATTGAACCATACTCTTTCTACTTATTGGTGCATTTTTCTTGAGGTTTTTACCTTGTATGCTGATTCTTCTTTTACAATATGACTAATGCAGAAATATGTTTAATATGATTGTACATATATAACCTATATCAGATTGCTTTCTGTCTTGGGGAGGGGGGAAGGAGGAAGGGAGGGAAAAAATTTGGAACTAAAAATCTTATGAAAACAAATGTTGAAAACATTTTACATGTAACTGGAGAATAATAAAATACTTTTGTTGTTCTTATTATTTTTTAATTTTTAACATTTTTTAAGTTATAAAGGTACACATGTTTCGTGATGATGATGCCATCTGTTCCTGAGCATATGATGTCTTCACTTATTTAGGTTGGTTTTTATTTGTGTAAGGAGTGTTTTGTAATTATGTTCATGTGTCTTGGCAGGTGAAAGTCCAAGCATTTTCTACAAAGGAAAGTTATTTTAAATGCAATTTCTCTTTCTATTCCTGTAGAATTGTGATGGTGATATGCAGAAATGCCAGTAATTTGAGTCGGTTTCTTTTTTAATTGCCACTTTGCTAAAGTTTTTTCTTGGTAGTATTTCACTTTTAATTTGGGCCTATGTGAATGTTTTTCCAGTTTCCATTACTCTAGTCATATACACTGTTTTCTTGGCTCTGCTTATTTCATTCTGTTTGAGTTAAAGTAGGTCTTACCAAGCTTATTCATATTCATGACATTTCTACAATTATCCCTTCCATATCATGGGGGTTAGGGGCACTGCACACCCTGCAATCTGGGAAATCCACCTAATATGTTTTAGTCATCCCTTCATTCCAGAGGTCTGCATTTTTCTTTCTTTTTCTTTTAGGGAGTGTTTACAGTACTTTATTGTAAAATTAGGTCAATACTATATAATACTATACTTGGATTTTATGCATTTCTGAGTTTCTAAATGTTTTCTTTGTCATCAGCTGGCCTTCCTAATTTCCACAAAATTCCCATTTGATTTCTTATGGCAACTCAAAAAATCAAAACTCTGATGGGGAAAGTTACTATGTTTTTTTTGTTTTTTAAGTGAGGCAATTGGGGTTAAGTGACTTGCCTAGGGTCACACAGCTAGTAAGTGTTAAGTGTCTGAGGCCGGATTTGAACTCAGGTACTCCTGAATCCAGGGCTGTTGCTTTATCCACTGTGCCACCTAGCCGCCCTGAAAGTTACTATGTGAAGGCATAACTGTCATGTTCTACTCCATCTCCTATTGTGTTTTTCCCCTGACTGAAGGCTGCTGGGATCCTGCAGCACTGCTTCCATTTATTCCAGATCAAGGCAACTTCCTCCTCTTGCTCCCATCCTGATCTCCCCTGATCATGTGAAAAGAAGCAATGCTTTGTTGACCTCTGGTTTACCATATCATGCTGTACTAGTTTTAGGTGAATCCACAAAACAAGAGTTACAAACATGCTATCAGACTAAGCAGAAACAAGCATTAAAAACAGAAAGGAATAAGCAAGGAAACTACATTATATTGAAATGAGGCACAGATAGCCAACCAATACTACCATGAAAATTCTATGGTCCAAAGGACTTAAAGTTTAAATTTATAAAGGAATCAGTAATTGAGCTATAAGACCCAGTAACACAAAAGTGAGAATATTTCAATGTGCCTATTTCAATTTTGAATAAGTCTCATAGAAAAATAAGCAAAAACAAAAAGAGACTTGAACATTATTCCAGAGAGAGTGGAACTAATACTACACAGAACTTTTAGAAATATACTTTTTGGGACAAGACAGTAAAGGAATATTGTCTTTGATTATATGTATTTGCAATAAGGGTTTTGTTTTCCTTTCTCAATGTGAGGTAGGTAGAGAGGTGATATGTTTTTTACTTAAATTTTTTAAAAAAAGAAAAATGTTCAGGCACCTTTCACAACTGTGGCTAGGAGAATTCTTGATCCAACATATAAACTTATTTATTTATTTATTTTTGCAGGGCAATGAGGGTTAAGTGACTTGCCCAGGGTCACACAGCTAGTTAAGTGTCAAGTGTCTGAGGCTGTACTTGAACTCAGGTCCTCCTGAATCCAAGGCCGGTGCTTTATCCACTGCTCCACCTAGCTGCCCCTAACATATAAACTTTTAATAATAGATAATTCTCACTGCATAAAATTTAAATGTTTGAATAACGTAAATGAAGATAAAATTAGAAGAGAAACTAGAGTCAGGAAAATAACAAATATTACATGAAAACTAATCAAGAAAAGTAACACATGTCTAAGCTATGGAGAGAACTGACTCTAAGTATCTCTGGAGACATTGCTGGTAGATGAGTGGTAAAATAACAGGAAAGTTTTCCAATGTCCTGATACCCACAAATGACACATGGAAAACATTCTCTAAACCACTGATAATAAGAAAGTCATAAGAAAAAAAAATTACAGAGGGCAGCTAGGTGGTACAGTGGATAAAGTACCAGCCCTGGATTCAGGAGGACCTGAGTTCAAATCCAGCTTCAGACACTTGACACTTACTAACTGTGTGACCCTGGACAAGTCACTTAACCCTCATTGCCCTGCAAAAAGAAAAGAAAAAAAAAAGGAAAATAACTTCACCATTTCTTGCCTCCAAAATGACATAGAAGAAGCCACCAACATTGGGTTTTTTAATTGAAATTCAGAAATGTAAGATAAAGTCTACTATTTATATATACCATGAAATAGGGAAAAAAAGATAATTGTACATGAAATGAGTTCTAATATGTATAGCTTGAATTTTTTTAAGTAATAAAACATTCAACATGGCACTTTCAAAGCTGTTCTCATTCCTTTTGGACATCTTGGGTGTATTGTGGTTGTTATTCACTTGTGTGTGCCTCTTTGTGAACCCATTGGGGTTTTGTGGAGTATTTTTGCACTTCCTTCTACAGATCACTTTATAGATGAGGAACTGAGAAAAACACTATCAAGTGACTTGCCCAGGATCACACAGCTAGTAAGTGTCTGAGGCTGGATTTGAATTCATGAAAATGAGTCTTCCTGAATTCAGGCCTGGCATGCTAAACACTGTGGCACCTGGCTGCCTTGGTAGTAGAATCCATTCATTCCCTTCTCTATTATTGAAATAATTATGAAAATACTTACCATTTTTATGATTATCATTCCTTGCATCATTACTCTCACAGTAAAATTAGTTGGCTAACAGTTTGGCCACATTTCTTTTCATTCACATTGATATTCAGAATACAGTAGAAGACATTACTTTAGAATCAGAGAAGACTTGAGTTCAGATACTGACCCAGATGCTTCCTGGTTCTCTAAGTCTAGGCCAGGAACAACCTCTCCAGGCCTCACTTTACTCCTCTCTGAAATGAGGAGGCTGGACTCAGTGGTTTCAATGGTCCCTTCCCACTCCAAATGTGTGTCCTCGTCAAAGGTACATTCATGTGTCCTTTCCCACAGCCTCTTCTATGTTCCAGGAAGGAGTCATAGAAGGACTCCATCTGCACTTGTCCCAGACTCCTTAGAAATAAAGATACAAATATACAAAAGAAGGTGACTAAAGTAATCTGTCCGATTCATCCAATGCAAGTCCTTACTAAGCATTGCAAAATGTTGAAAACACTGCAGAGGAGTCTGGCAGAAAACAGATGTGGGCCACTGTAGATGTGGATCACACTGTAGCCCAAGATGAGCTCCTGATGGACACATGATTTAGAAATGGCCACCTCAAAGATATTAGAGGAAACATGAGGAAACCACATTGATGGATACTGGAGGAGCTCATCTCCAGATAAGGGATAGAAAGGATCACATACAGTTAAATGGGTGATTTTCAACATGTAAAAATCCCACAATGGGTCTTATTTTTCAAGGGAAGCAATTAAGTGGGGAACACATTTGCAGCACATTTCTCTCATAAAGGCCTCACATCCAAGGGCTATGAAGAACAGATAAAGGTCCTGTACAAGTGTATTAAGAATGGCTACAATCCATATGGTCCAAAGCTACAAAGAGTGTTTTTTGTTTGGTTAGTTTTTTTGTGGGGCAATGAGGGTTAAGTGACTTCCCCAAGGTAACACAGCTAGTAAGTGTCACATGTCTGATGCTGGATTTCAACTCAAGTCCTCCTGAATCCAGGGCTGGTGCTTTATCCACTGCACCACCTAGCTGCCTCCCAAAGAGTCATTTTTGCAAGGAAGAAATGCCACTTATCAATGATTATAAGAGAAATACTCTCCATCTACAGTCAGTAATCTGAATCAATAACTAAAAAGATTTTCAGGTTGTTAAAGGTGGTAAGAAAATGAGCATCACCAATATTGTGGGGAATTATTTCCTTAATTGTGGGACTTTTTACAAGAGGTGTGTATTTTTTTGTTTGTTTTTTCATGTCACAGAGGGGAGATAGATCAAAATGAGAAAATAAACATTTTTTTTTAAAAAGCTTAAGCAAAAATGGTCTAAATCAATAATTAGTTTAATGCAAATTAAATTACCTCTCAGGCTCCATCTCACCACCATGCAAGTGACAAAGATGAAAAGGAAAAAAAAAATAGAACTGTTCAAAGAGTTCTGGGAAAGCAGATACATCAATTACTGTTGCTGAAGTTATGAAATTTCCTCCAAATTACAAAATCTTTGACTCAGTGATACCACTAGAGGGCATATGCCTTTCAGGAACTGAAATGAGCCCAAGTATACCCCCAAAAGGATCTCCTTTTGTTATGTCAAAGAACCAGACAATAGGATATGGTGTCCTACAATAAACAGGGCAACAACTGAATATGTTTTGGAACGTGAACACTATGGAACAATAATCTGCAATAAAACCCAGGCAATTTCAGGAAAACCTAGTGTAGTCGTATGGACTAATTCAGACTAGAGAGTCATTGTTAACTGTAACAACATTGTGAAGGTCAACAACTTGACCAGTTATCCCACTCCTTAAAAAAAAACAACACTCTTTATTCTAATGATAAATCTGTTTAATGATATAACCAGGGACTTACCAACATCTGTTCAACCTGCCTCCTTACCAAGAGGTGATGTGCACAAGTTATAGGATACAAAGTACTTTTTGAGCAATGGAAACTGGTCAGTTTTGTTCCTTGACTCTGTGTTTTCATATTTTTGGTTGATTATGTTAAGTTTTGGGTAGAAGAGGATAGCAGTAGGAGGGCTGCTAGCAATAGGATTGTCCTGCCCCTGATCTCCCCCCCCCCAAAAAAAAAAGCAATAAGGAAGGAAAGTGATACAATAATAGAAACAATAGAACAGAAGGAAGAACAGCTCTGAAAGTATTATTTTGAACTCATTATTACTCAAAACAGTCAATCTATTCACATTTCTTTTAAGTACAATCCTTTTTCTGAAATGTTCATTTTATTTCCATTTTGTGAATTTCAATCTTAAAATCAAATATTGATGGTTTTCTCTTTGTTGTTTTCACCTATTTAAAAAATATCATAAGAAATGGTAAAATTATTTTCATGTGACGTTTTCCTATCATCAGTGCTTTGGAATGTGTTCATATGTCATTTAGGATTTTCAGAACTTTGGAAAACTTCCTGTTCTTTCAAGACTCATCTATTGGCATTGGTTCCTTGGTACACATGGATATCAGTTCTCTCCCTGTCATGGATTTAAATCACTTTAGGGAGTCATTTTTCATGTAATATTTGATGTATTTGGGATGCTATAGTTTCTAATTTGGTCTTCATCTTATTTTATTAAAACATTTAAGGTTTATGTAGCTAGAATTATCTTTTTTTAAACCTATGTGTTAGATCAAGAATTTCTCCTAACAAAAGTTGTGAAGTCCCCTGGGTATTTACTTCAATTTAAATATATATATATATATATATATATATATATATATACATACATATATATTTGATCAGGAAAAATTTGATGTACCTCTCTCACCCACCTCAGATTGTGAATAGAAAAAGCAGAACCCCCATTATAATTATGTATAATCAAGGGAAATAATCATTCATTGTTCTGTCCCAAAATATATATTAGGAGAAGTTCTATGTGGTGTTGGAAAATGTGCATATTGAGCAAGTCTCATTTAGAAGATACCATAAATCTTTTCACTTTATATTCTAGGGTATCCCACTCAGGTCTACTATAATATCATAATGCGAGGCTTATCCAAAATTGATATGTGTATTAAAATATTTTCACTTTCATGTTACTGGGCCTTCTTATACTTCACTTGTTTTTGGTTTTGTTTTGTTTTGATAAGTAGAAATGCCAAAAAATTTTGGAGTTTAGCATTTTTGTATCGATATTGGTTGGCAATCTGCGATTTGTTTCAGTATGATATAGCTTCCTTGCTTATCTCTTTCCATGTTTTGAATGATTGTTTTTGCTTAATCTGATAGCATGATTGTATGTTCTGTTCTTTCGTATTTCCCTAACTAGTAGTGCACTTATTATCTGACCAACATTTTATTATTGTCTTTGTTTTTTAAGTGTGGCCTCCATTTTTCTGTTGTTCCTCACTCTGAGATGGGAATTCTTGTAGGTGATATAGAGGATACTTTCCCATTGTAGGGATCCTCCTATGCCATAATTACTTAATTCCTTATTGACTATTTCCTTCCTCCTGATCATCTTTCCCATTTGTATTGTCCTTTTTCCCTAGGTCCATACTCTTCAATTCTTCTGAGTCTCAATTGCTCCCAGCTCTGATTTCCCTTCCCCTCAGTTAGGATGAGTGATCTCTCTAAGCAGCAAATACCAGTATGGGTTCTCAATCTTTCTTTACATGAGATCCCTTATCAGATATCAAATTGTATACTTTTTGATCCAGCAATAACACTCCTATGTTTCTATCTTAAAAGGGCTATAAAATAAGGGAAAGAATAAACATGTACAAAAGTTTTTTAGTAGTTCTTTTTTTGGTGGCAAAGAATTGGAAATTGAAGAGATGTTTATCAGCTGGGGAATGGCTAAGCAAGTTGTGGTATATGAATGTAAAGGAATACTGCTGTGCTCTGAGAAATAGTGAGTATGGGGATTTCAGAAAAACCTGGAAAGATTTACATGAACTGGTGCAAAGTGAAGTGAGCTGAACCAGGAGAACATTGTACACAGTAACAGCAACATTGTGTGATGATTAACCTCTGGTTGCTGTAACTCTTCTCGGCAATAAATACAATATTAGTCATGTTGTAAAAGAAGAATCAGAACAAAATGGAAAAGCCACAAGAAAGAAAAAAATAACAACAAATAAAGTGAAAATCGTGTACTTTGATTTGCATTCAGACTCCACAGTTCTTTTTCTGGATGTGGAGAGCATTTTCCATCATAAGTGTTTTGCAATTGGCTTGGATTATTGTAATGCTGAGAAGCGCTAAGTCTTTCACAGTTAATCATTACAAAATTCAACTTTTAATTTTTTTTATTTTATAAATAGCCATTTATGTAGTATTTATTTGGTACAAAATGTGATACTTTCCCTCCCTCCTTTCCCTCACTCCCCCCCCCCCAAAGAATGAAAGAATGTGATTAAACACCAAGTGATGATTCAGAAAATAAATGAGATAAATGGATGCTATTGATCCTTAGCAGGCACCTCATTGCTGTTCAGAAATTTGTCTACTTTGTTCAACTTTTAATTCTTTTTTTTTTTTTTAGTGAGGCAATTGGGGTTAAGTGACTTGCCCAGGGTCACACAGCTAGTGAGTGTTAAGTGTCTGAGGCCGGATTTGAACTCAGGTACTCCTGACTCCAGGGCCGGTGCTTTATCCACTGCACCACCTAGCCACCCCTCAACTTTTAATTCTTAACCAGTGCCAAGAAGTTTTGATTAATTCTGCTTCATTGTACAACTTTATATCTGGTGCTGTGAGCTTTCCTTCCTAACCACTTTTTACCCCCATATTCTCCCTGAGATTCATTGCCATTTTTTGCCACTCTTAAAGGATTTTATTATAATTTGTCTAATTCTATAAAGAAATGTTTTTTAATTTTACTGATATTGAAATGGACATATAAATTAATTTCAAATAGAATTTTAAATTCTATTAGCAAGACTCAGCTGTGAGCAATTTATAAGCATCATATAGTAATTAATTAAAGGCAAACATGATGCCAGCAAGATCAGCATTCAAATTCCATTCTGCACACATTAGGTCTGTCACTCCAGACAATTCATTTAACCTTAAGATTGTCAGTTGTATTATTGGTAGATGAAAGTTCCTCACCTGGGCATTCTTTATACTGTATCAATGTAATCATAGGCATAGCCACTATTCCAGTGATTAAAGTCTATCTTTAATTGGACTTGAATTCTCATCGTTTCTGTGAGTGCCTTGGTAAAGGAAGGCCCCAGTAATTTACATATTATCTACTCATGTGGAATAAAATATCAAAATAATATCAAGATGATACTTATCTCATAAAAGAAATTCCATGGCATACCATATCCTCCTGACTCTGCAAATGATTTATGAAAACCTACAGTTATTTTTAAAATATTTCATAAATTTCACTTATTAATTCATTTGGTCCTAGGGTATTTTAGTGTTGAGTTTCATTTATGTTTTTTTCCATTTATTTTTCTAATATAATATATTTTAAATTTTCTATTTTTGTTTGATAATCTGGATATTTATGATTTTTTAAAGCATTCATCCATTGTACTTCTTATTTTTCTAGCATATAACTAGTCAGAATTCTTTCTGGTAATTTCCTTTGTTTCTCTTAATTTTTGTAAGTTGCCCCTTTTTCTTTTTAATATTGGCAATTTAATTTAAATGGTACTTCAAATCAGATTCGTTAAAAGTTTATCTTTTAAAATAATTTTTAAAAGTTCTTACTTTTTAATAGTTAATTTTTCTTTTATTTCTTTTATGATTTTCAGAATTTCTAGTTTTGTTCAAATTGGCTTTTTTGACTTGTTAATTTTCTAGGATTTTTTTTTTTTAGTATTGTGACCAATTCATTGGTTGGTTCATTCTCTGTATTATTGATGAAGGTGTATAGATATTCATTTTTGTTTCTTAGGACTCTGTGGGGTTTGTCTGAAAAGTTTAGAATTTTTATCACATTGTTATCACTTTTTTGATTAATTTATCCATCATTTATTTAATTTCTCTTTTGACACCCCCTTTTAAAAGATTAAATTGTTTAGTTTCTATTCATGTTTGAATACTTTCATTACATGTCATTTCTTGATTATAATTTTATTGTGTTGTGTTCAGTAAAGGATGCATTTATTATTTTTGTTTCTCAGCATATGTATGAGAATTTTAGTCCCTCATGCATTCCAAGTCATGACAGCAGGTTTGGGCATCCTAGCATTGTTTCTTTCAGAGTTTTATGGGTTGCAGTTGGGATGGGGGTAAGCATCCTTCAGTTGCTCTCTGCCTCTTCAGAGACTTAGACATCACCAAGTATGTGTGGCTGCTGCCTGAACACCAGGAAGTTGGGTATAAAACCAGAGGTGTGATTCTGGGCGAAGTTGTATGCATATGCCAGGAAAGCTGTGTTTGGTCCTCTGATGTTCTCTTCTCAGTATATCTGAGCATTACATGTTACAACCTACATGTCGTGTTCAGCAGGATGTGGGTGAAATACTGAGCATGTGGGTCCCTAGATTAAAGTATTGTTCTATACTTCTTAATGCTAACCAAGGCTAATACTGTTTCATATGTTAGAATTTCTGGGTCTCTGCATTGTTCGAAATGGAAAGAGGTTCAAATACTTAAAAAATTATTTTAAAAAAATACTGATTAAAAAAAACAGGTTAAAAATATTGAGAGATACTTCCCCCAAGATATTTTATCAACCATGGAAACTGTCTGCTTGTTAATTAGATAAGGCTATGCGTACTTTGTCAAGGAAGTGGTCAGTCACCACCAATTTGTGACGCATGTTCTTGCTCTCTCCTTCAAGAGGGAAAAAAGCAAAGTCAGAGAAGTCTTAAATATTTGCTGGTGGTTAATCTCCAAAAAATGTGGCACCAGTTGGACCCACTTTCCTATGCACACAACATGCCTCTTTCATGCTTCTTAACGATATCTATGTGTATCTTTGGCCAATAAAAACTGTTTCTTACAAATCATAGTTTTTCTTCTAGAGTTGTATGTCCAAAGTCATCATGTGAGGTTTTTGTGACTACAGAGTGATCAGCCCCCAGGCAGTACCAGCTGCTATCTGCTATGATGCATAGGATCAGTAATACCCAGGTTGGTACAGCACCAACTTCTGTCATTGTCTCAACTAGCAGGCGCCTCCAAGGGATTTGCGCTTGTGCCCTCAGACATGGCCACCTTTCATTACTTCACAGAGTCCTTCAACAGGCTCTGCTCCCTTTGCCAGTCATCCACATAAACCTGAGTTAAGTGGGGTTGGCTCAAAGTGCTGTCAGCATGCTCTCTGGTGGAAGTCCTAAACTTCCATCTGCACTGTCACCTGTTTGCACTCGAGCTCCTTGGATTTTCCATAGACCTTTCACTTCTCCAAGTACCATCCAGGTCCCGTGCTCCATGGACTTCTCAGAAAGAGGCATCAGAAGGCACATGTCTTCCCAGTTTGGATATTGACTTTGTGGGCTTGAACCCATTTTTGGCCAGCAGCTTCCAACTTGGCACTGGCCAAGTTACAGATACCCTCTTAGAGCACATCTTCAAGGCTCTGGCTTTCCCCAAGCATGATGCCTGGCACTATGCTAGGTGTAGGACTAATAAATGTATGTTGATTGACTGCTGGACTGTTCTTCACAGGTAGAAATCACATCCAAGGCCTGGCAGACTGGGAAAATAAAACTCTTCCTGTTCTGATGGACTGTGCTAATCATATGATGTCCAATTTCAAAAGTCAGAATGAGACCTCTGAAGAGAAATTGGAAGTTTGGCCAATTCAAAGTCAATAACAGGTGCATGGTCCACAGAAAGGAAGTTGGCAGCAGGACAAAAGGGTGGCTACAAAGGGCATTTCTCATTCCCAGGCTCTTGCTGCTCCAGTAACCCAACCATCTCTGGACACTTTGGTCCTCTCTGATACCCATGAATGGATCAGAAACAGTCAAAGCTCAATTCTTGTCACTGCTATAAATATCCTGGTCATTCAAAAATCAGGGTCATATGTAATGAACAAATGAAAATTTGAACTCTTGCTTAGAAAGGCCTAAAAACTTCACTTCTCTTGCTTCCCAGATTTCAGATGCCCACTGTCTTCTGATGCATCAGGACAGACCTTTTGTTCTTGTACCCAAGATTACAGGAACATTGACTTTCTCCTCTACATTCAATGCTCTGGAGCTAAGATGTCCCTGATGTCCTTCTTTCTGGACAGTCCATTGTTGTTGTAGGTATTGTCCATCGAACAATTCTGAATACTCTTACCCTTCTCTTGTCTTTATTTGGTGGGCCTTTCTGACTATCATTTCTTCCTTTTTATCCCTTTTCCACCCATTAATCATCTGGAAGGGAATATCATTTATAAAGCAAAGCCAACTCCAATCTAAATGGTTTTTTTAAGTCCCACCCCCCACAAACCCTAGTGTTCTTTGTCTCCTTCAAATGATCCCTGAGCTAAATTAATTTAGGTAGAATTGTCATTTTTATTATATTAGCTTGGCCTATCCATGAGCAGTTGATATTTTTCCAGTTATTTAGATCTGATTTGATTTGTGTGAAAAGTGTTTTGTAATTGTGTTCATAAAGTTCCTGGGATTGTCTTGGCAAAACATCTAAGTTTTAATTGCAGTTTCACCTTCCTCAAATAAGATATCAGGAATGTGTAACAGTTATTGTTGATGTTTATCCTTAATGCTTTAAGAAAAAGATTGTAATGGCTAGGTCAATTTACACTGTGTTAGGCTAATCAGACCAATACAAGCTCAGAGGGCTCTATCACACGTTGGGCACAAATAATCTGTAAGACCATTTAGGAGGGAGATGGCTCTAAATTTGTGCTTCTCATGTTTCTTTTAAACTACCACAATTCTGCTTTGCTCATAGAGCACAGAGCCTTCTTTGATGTAGGCACAACCTGCTGGAAAATCCTATGCCAGTGTCTCCCATGTCTCACAATTCATACCAAAGTTGTTCAAAGATACTTTGAGAGTGTCCTCATATCACTTCATCTGACTAATATGGTAGCACCTACTTTGTGTGTGTTCTCTATAAAACAGTCTTTTGGGATATGCAACAGAGGCATGAGAGTACCATCCTTCTCTCTTGGGTAAAGGCTCTCCTTCATAGCCCACAGCACATCATTGAAGTCCAACTCAGTATCTAAGTGGGTCTGGTTAAGCATTGACTCCCCTGGGTCTCAAGGAATGATTTTATTTCATTCTTTGGCTTCTACATATCTTGAATCCCAGTAACCAACCAGATCCTTTCTATACGCAAGAAGCAGAAATTACCTTTACCTCTGTGAAATGGGTACTGCTTCTGTGTCTCCTTGAGTGTATAGAAGGGAAGGGATGAGAGTTTACTAAGCACTCTTTTCCCAGCATTGTGCTTTATTGTCAGGGAAGGGTAGTACCCACAAGATAGGCATGGTCTCTACCCCAACCTCCCTAGACTTAGTATTGTCTATTCAGGGACCAGAATGAATAGAACCCAACAGAAAATTATGAAAACTTCACACAGTGGCCTTGCTCTTATCCTTGCCCATGGAGATCTTACCATGACTCATCCTTGGACTTGCCATTGGCTATGTTGCTGCATCCTCAGGACTTCCAGACCTTCCTATTTGCATCACAACTGTTTTCATCTGCTTGTTGTCTCCCCCAAATAGAATGTGATGCATCGAGTCCTGTTTGTCTATTTGTATCCCCAGTCTTTAGCCCAGAGCCTGGAACAGAGTAAGTAAATAATAAATCTCCATTTTCTCCCAGTAGCTCTGATGGGTTTCAACTGAACTGAATATCAGATCCCCATAGTAGGTACCCTTGTACACTCACCCCCACTACATTCAGCCTCCTTTTGTGTAGTATATATCTTTTAGATTATAAGCTTCTTGAGGGCAAAGAATGTCTTTCTTTTTCTTATTTATAACCCCACTGCTTAGCACTGTGCCTGACACATAGAGGCACTTAATTATGTACTGAATTCAATGGAATAGATGTGCTTTTCTATTTACGTTTATGAGATTGCCTGACAATTAAAATATTTATTAAAACTTACAATGTTCCACGTAAAAGGCACTGGGAATACAGTTTTTTTTTAAAAAAAGGGATTTCTTAGAATAACAGAGGAATTGTACATGCTACAGAGCAATAGAATTTTGAAAAAGAAAATAACATTGGAATGCAAAATTCAGATGCAAGAAGGAAAATAATTTATATTTTAAATTAAAAATGGAAAATTTGCAAAATAAGATAAATTAGCTGAGAGATGGAATGCCCAGAAACAATATAGTGATTATAGATCTTCTGGAAAATATCATGTTCAAGAAAACTCAAAGTCATACTTCAAGAAATCATTTAGAAAAGTTGTCCAGAAGTGTTTGGAGCAGATGACAAAATACAGACCAAGAGACTACATTGAACATCAATTAATAAAAATAAATGTCAAAATTAACTCGTAGTGAAACACAGAAATCAAATTTCAGAACTCTAAAATCAATGATTACATTTTCAGGATGGGAAAATGACTTGTATAATTCCAAGATTACCTTGTTAGACAAGCATAGCTTTACTCTGTGGTTACAAAAAAATAAAAGAGAAGTTAAAATGTGATATTCCAAAACATAGTAAAAACCAACTGGTGTGAGATTTGTAATATCTCATGCTTGGGACTTCTGGGACAGAGCCAAGATGGTGAAGGAAAGACAGTGAGCTCTCGAACTCATGACACAATCACTCCAAAAAACATCCAAATAACGCCATAGGAAATCCCGGAGCAGCAAAACTCACAGAAGAATGTACTGAAATCATCTTCTAACTAAGAATGGCTTGGAAGGTCAGAAGGAGGGAGCTGCTGTGCTACAGGAGCTGTGATACAGGAGTTGAGCCCAACCCCACAGTCAACCTGACACAGATCCAGTTCCAGGAAGGTCTCACCAGAGAAGGAGACCCCCAGAGCCTCTGAATCAGCTGAAGCACCAGTGTCATCTGAAACTAAGCTCACAGTCTGGTTAGAGGACTGAGCCCTGGGGGCTGAGGCAGAACTTGGGTTTTTCAACCCTGCTGGGAACCAGGAGGCAAGCTTGAGTAAGCAGTGGCCCAGGTAGGGGAGGGGCACAGGCTCATTGGAGCTAACAAGCACAACACACAAAACTGGTTGATTATCATGTTGGTCTGGGGTCATCTAGGACCAGGGAACAGGCCAGGCTCATGAAAAACCTGATCCTCCTTCATTCATACTACCTGGGACTTGTTAAGCTTGGGATACTGCAGCCTGGAAACAGTGCCCCACTTTAAGGAGCTAAAAGTCAAGTAAAAGAAAGGAAAGATGAGCAGACAGAGAAAGGTTAGGACCATAGAAAGTTTCTTTAGTAACAAGGAAGACCAAGGGGCACCCTCAGAGGAAGATGTCAGCATCAGGGCCCCTATACCTAAAGCTTCCAAGAAAAATACAAATTGGTCTCAGGCCATAGAGGTGCTCAAAAAGGACTTTGAAGATAAAATTAGAGAGGTAGAGGAAAAAATGGAAAGAGAAATGAGGGTGATGCAGGAAAGACATGAGAAAAAAGTCAACAGCTTGAAAAGTCAAATTGGCCAAGTGGAAAAGGAGGTACAAAAGTTCTCTGATGAAAATAATTGCCTAAGAATGAGGATCGAAGAAATGGAAGCCAGTGACTTTATGAGAAACCAAAACACAATGAAGCAAATCCAAATGAATAAAAAAATAGAGGGCAATGTGAAATATCTTCTGGGAAAAACTGCTGACCTGGAAAATAGGTCCAGGAGAGATAATTTGAAAATTATTGGTCTACCTGAAAACCATGATCCAGGAAAGAGCTTAGACATCATCTTCCAAGATATTCTCAGGGGAAATTGCCCTGAAATTCTAGAAGAAGAAGCTAAAATAGAAATCAAAAGAATTCACCGATCACCTCCAGAAAGAGATCCCCAAAGGAAAACTCCTAGGAATATTATAGCCAAATTCGAGAGCTCTCAGGTCAAGGAGAAAATATTGCAAGCTGCCAAAAAGAAAGAATTCAAGTATTGTGGAGCCCCAGTCAGGATAGCACAGGATCTAGCAACTTCTAAATGAAAGGACTGGAAGGCATGGAATATCATATTCCAAAGGGCAAAGGAAATGGGATTACAACCAAGAATCACTTACCCATCAAAACTCAGCATAATCTTTCAGTGGAAAAAATAGGACTTTAATAAAAAAGAAGACTTTCAGATATTTGTGATGAAAAGACCTGCACTGAATGGCAAATTTGACTTTCAAATACAAGACCCTGGAGAACTATAAAAAATTGGAGTTGGGGGATATACCCGGGATCGTACAGTGGGTGACTGTCTTGTGTCTGAGGCCGGGTTTTGGCTCTGATCCCCCTGGGTCCAGGGGTGGTGCTTGGTCCACTGTGTCACCTAGCTGCCCCATGATGACATCCTTAGGGTTAAATTGAGGAGTGAGGGGAATGCATTGAGGGAGGGGGAAGGACAGAGGTGAAATCCTACATGAAAGAAACAGGAAAAAGTTTATGGGGAAGAGATGGAAGAGGAGCAGGACAGTAAATTAATTTTACACTCATCAGAAAAGGCTCAAAGACATTAAACTCATCAGAGTTGGCTCAAGGAGGGACACCCCCAACTGTGTGGAGTAATCTATTTAATCTGGGCAGTAAATGAGTCTAACACTCCTCAAAATTGGCTCAAAGACCTCAATCTCATTAGAATTGGCTCAAGGAAGGAATAATATACACACTCACTTGGGTGGAGTAATCTCTCTAACCCTGCAGGAAAATAGGAGGGGAAGGGGATAAAGAGAGAAGGGCAGGGGGCGGCTGAGTGGTGCAGTGGATAAAGCACTGGCCCTGGATTCAGGAGTTCCTGAGTTCAAATCCGACCTCAGACACTTGACACTTACTAGCTGCGTGACCTTGGGCAAATCACTTAACCCCCATTGCCCTGCAAAAAAAAAAAAAAAAAACCAAACCAAACCAAACAAAAAAAATTAAAAAAAAAAAGAGAGAGAAGGGCAAAAGAAGGAAGGGCAGAGTGGGGGAGGGGAAAGACAGAAGCAAATCCCTTTTGAAGAGTGATAGGATGAAAGAAGATGGATAATAGAATAAATATCATGGGGAAAGGAATAGGATGGAAGGGAAACAGTTAACAATAGTAATCATGAAAAAGAGAAAAGGGGGGAAATTGTACAAAAAATATTTATAGCAACTCTTGGTGGAGGCTAAGAATTGAGAATCAAGGGAATGTCCATCAATTGAGGAATGATGGAAAAAGCTGTGCTATATGATTGTGGTGGAATGGTCATGTGCTATAGGAAATGACAAACAGGATGATCCCAGAAAAACCTGGAAAGACTAATGAACATAGATGTATAGTGAAGTGAGCAGAGATGGGAGGACATTGTGCATAGTGACAGCAGTATTGTTCAATGAGCAAATGTAAATGACTTAACTACTCTCAGCAGTGCAATGATCCAAGACAATCCCAAGGAACTAATGAGGAAGCTTACTATTCACTGCCATAGAAAGAACTGATAAAAAGAACACTTGTGGATTGTACATATATAACCTGGTTGCAATCTTGTGGAGGGGGGAGGAAAGGGAGGGAGAAAAATTTGGAACTCTAAATCTTATGAAAATGAATGTTGAAAACTACCCTTACATGTAACTGGAAAAAATAAAATAGATGTTTGTTTTCAAACCAACTGGTGTTCCAAAATCTCAGATTTGGGGGAGAGATAAAACAAAAAAAGAATCAAATAAAAGATTGTTATTTGGTGAAAGGGAATAAGTTGAATCATTCCTTCAAAAGAATACAATTGGGGTAGCTAGATGGCGTAATGGATAGAGCACCTTCCCTGGAGTCAGGAGTACCTGAGTTCAAATCCGGCCTCAGACACTTAACACTTACTAGCTGTGTGACCCTGTAAAAGTCACTTAACCCCAATTGCCTCACTTAAAAAAAAAAAGAATACAGTTGAGCAGGGTATTGTAATGGAATTTATTAATTTGATCATTGACAACACTATGCTAAGGTTTAGTAAAAATCCAGCAATTCA
This sequence comes from Dromiciops gliroides, assembly GCF_019393635.1. NCBI lineage: Eukaryota > Metazoa > Chordata > Mammalia > Microbiotheria > Microbiotheriidae > Dromiciops > Dromiciops gliroides. The sequence continues at coordinate 658,537,715 of NC_057863.1, read as the reverse complement.
AACAGTTAAAGAAGAGAATCCAGTTTTCCAGTCCAGAGTCCAAAGCCCAGTTTTCCAGACCAGAGTCCAGTTTCCTCCTGATGACATCTTACCACTCCAAGAAGACAAGAGAACTCAGAGACTTTATATGAATAGTTTTGTTCTGTTGATTTTGTTTTCTGTTTCTGTTATAATATACACCATCTGTAACATGTACTCTCTGCAGAGGCCCTCCCTTTTCAAGACCTATGTCAAAGCGCGGTTCGTGAGGGACTGCCCCTCTGGACAAAACTTTCCTCTCTCCCTTTTCTATGTTGTTATTTACATATTGTTAGCTAGCATAGGATATTATTTTTGGTTGTTTGAGCAAACACATTTGTTTTTCAAATGAAACAAAAGGGGGGACTGTAATGATTGGAATGACGCCACCTACTGGAGACTTACTATAGGAAAGCTCCACCATGAGGAGAATGCCTCAGAGGGCAAGGCCATGTGGCTTTTCCTTGGCTTCAAGAAGTAACATTTGTGCATGGGTACTGTCCACCAAGGCTACCAGCCAATCAACTTGAGGAGCCTCCCATTTTCTGGGAGGAGACAGGAAAGAGGAAGGAGGGCCTGCGCAGAGAGGTCTGTCTCTTTTGGGTTCCTGACTTGATGGTGGTGGTGACGGCAGAGGACTTCACAGGAAATTTGAGGAAAGATAGGAATGACAGGCTGTTGGAATTCTGTTCTCAATCTTTCTTTCTATCAATAAGCCCTTAAAAACCTAAACTCATTTTATCAGTGATTTTTAGTCAGTTTCCCCCAAAACTGGGGGAACAGATTAGAACCCACATTTAGAATCTTAAATTACACAGTATTCTACATGAAAACTGACTAAATGACATAGGATTTCATATATGCAAATGATAATTAAAGACTAAAAATTGGAAAGTTTGTTTTAATTGTGACTAGGGATAGATAAGTACCTGAATATGGAATCCCTGTGCCTGACTTTGGAGAGGATGTGGGAAAATTGGGACACTAATGTTGGACACTGTTGATGGAGTTATGAACTGATCCAACTACTCTGCAGAGCAATTTAGAAATATGCACAAAGATCGATTAAGCTGTGCATATCCTCTGACCCAACAATGCCCCTACTCGGTGCTAAGAGATTAAAAAACGGAAAAAGGCCTATATGTACAAAAATATTTATGGGATCTTTTTGTGATGGCAAATAAATAGAAATTGAAGGAGATGTCCACTAAATGGGGAATTGCTGAACAAGTTGTAGTATATGATTGTGATGGATTAATATTTTATGAGAAGAAATAATGAGCAGGATGATTTCATAAGAAATTTAGAAAGATTTATGTGAATTAGTGCAAAGTGAAGTGAATAGAACCAGGAGAAAATTATACACAGTAACAATAATATTATACAAGAATTGATTGGGAATGACTTAGGTAGTCTCAGAAATTAAAAAATCCAAAAAAATTCTGAAATATTTGTGATAAAGAACGCTATCCACCTTCAGAGGAAAAAAAAAAAACTTATGAAGTATGAGTACAGATCAATGAAAATTAGTTTTTACTTGATTTTTTCATGGGTTTTTTTTTGGGGGGTCTGTGTTTACTTTTAATTTTGTTTTTTAATGAGGCAATTGGGGTTAAGTGACTAGCCCAAGGTCACACAGCTAGTAAGTGTTAAGTGTCTGAGGCCAGATTTGAACTCAGGTCCTCCTGACTCCAGGGCCGGTGCTCTATCCACTTCGCCACCTAGCTGCCCCTGTGTTTACTTTTACAACATGGCTACTATGGGAATATATTTTGCATGATTGCACATGAATAACCTTTATCAAAATAGCCTTCTCAATGTTGGAGAAAGGGAGGAAAAAAAAGAGAATTTAGAAAACAAAATTTTGATAAATGAATTTAAACATATTTTACATGTAATAGGGAAAATAAATATTAAAAAGTAAAACTATAAATTTCATTGAAATACTTTATTTTTTAAAATATCACCATTTGGATCAGTATTCCTACCCCTCACCTTTCCAGAGAGCCATGCCGTAAAATAAAGTGTATTCAAAATACAGAAAAATAACACAACATTAAAAATGTCTGAAAATATGAGTAATATACCTCACTGAAGAATCCCAGTGAAAAGTAATGATAAATGCTCTGGGGTTGGAATGTATCATTATCTCTCTTCCTTGGAACCATACTATGTCTTTGTAATTTTTCATCATTCACTTTTTTTTTTTAGTGAGGCAATTGAGGTTAAGTGACTTGCCTAGGGTCACACAGCTAAGTGTTTTTCTTTTTCTTTTTTTCTTTTGCAGGGCAATGGGGGTTAAGTGACTTGCCCAGGGTCACAGAGCTAGTACATGTCAAGTATCTGAGGCTGGATTTGAACTCAGGTACTCCTGAATCCAGAGCTGGTGCTTTATCCACTACACTACCTAGCTGCCCCACAGCTAATAAGTGTTAAGTGTATGAGGCTGGATTTGAACTCAGGTCCTCCTGAATCCAGGGCCAGTGCTCTATCCACTGTGCCACCTAGCTGCCCCATTATTCACTTTTGAGAGTTTTGGGGGTGCTGTTTCCATGTGCATTGCTTTATTTAGTTTACAGATTATTCTCATGGCTTGGTGACCTCACTCTCTGTTAAACTATGTAAATCTAGCCATGCTTCTCTGTATTGATTATATTCATTTTTTTCTTACAGCACAGTAATTCCATTACTTTCCTGTCCCTTGATTTGTTTAGCCATTCCATAAATGATAGGCAATTAGTTTGTTCCCAATTCTTTGCTACCACTAAACGTTCTGCTGACTCCATGGATTTTTTTAAACATGAAGCATTTCTTAAGTAACCTAAAGAAAAGCCTGAATATCCATAAGCATATATCAGGTGCTGATCTCTGCTGTGGCTAAGACACTCTTGCTGGCTTGTCCAGACACCCCCTGTGCTGCACTGAGCCCACTGAAACTGGAAGATTGTTTCACTCAGTCTTTTTGTAGGTTCTGTAGCTCCAGAGTCCATTTAGAGGCTTGATTTAATGTTGTTTCTGAGGGAAACTGGGGAGAGCTCAGGCAAATTCCTGGATTCTTTCCACCATCTTGGCTCCCCAAGGCACTTTTATTTTTATCATCATTAACCATGAGATTCTTCATCATTTAGTCTGTGTGATAAATTTTGTTAGAATTTGTCTCATTTCATAAAGAAATCCTTTGTAATTAATTGATATGGAAATAAAATAAATACATTTGTTTCATTATTGTGTGTTATGCTTTTAGCAAGACTTAGCCATGAGCAATGGATAGGGAGTATGAAGTACTCAACAGAAAGCAGACATGAAGCCATCAAAACCTGCTATCACATCCCACTTTACAAATTTGGTTCTATAATCGTGAGTAAGTCATTTATTCTCTCAGTGCTCTAGGCAAATTTTGTGGACTCCAAGTTGAACAGGAGACTTTCAGATGCATTGGTAGATGGAATTTCCTCACCCAAAAGTCATTCAAGGCAGAAATCTAGCCTTGTGAAACATAAATTGCCTAGTATGTTTAGAGGCTGAGATGCTTGGTTATGAATATTACAAAAGAAGTATCAAAAGTGCTTGGCAGGAATTTGAATATGGGAACAGTGAGACACTGTTCTTGTATAGGCTTCAGGTTTTTCTTCATTACTAAGAATTCAAACTATAGTATTTTTGCAGAAATTATTAACCCTATAGCCACCATTATCTCAGACAAAGCTAAAGCAAAAATAGACCTAATATAAGGATATAAGATATAAGGACGAAAACTACATCTTGCTAAAAGGTATCATAGATAATGAAGCAATATCAATACTAAACATATATGCACCAAGTGACATAGCATCCAAATTCTTAGAGAAGTTAAATGAGTTACAAGAGGAAATAGAACCAAATACTAGTGAGAGATCTTAATATTCTCCTTTCAGAACTAGATAAATGTAACCACAAAATAAATAAGAAAAAAGTTAAAGAGCTGAATAGAATTTTAGAAAAGTTAAATGTTATAGACCTCTGGAGAAAATTAAATGGGGATACAAAGGAATATACCTTTTTCTCAGCAGTACATGACACATACACAAAAATTGACCATGGCCATTAGGGCACAAAAACTTCACAGTCAAGTGTAGAAAAGCAGAAATAATAAATGCGTCCATTTCAGATCATGATGCAAAAAATTACATGTAATAAGTAGCAATGGAAAAATAGACTAGAAATGAATTGGAAATGAAATAATCTCATCCTAAAGAATGAGTGGGTCAGGCAGCTAGGTGGCACAGTAGGTAGAGTACTGGCCCTGGAGTCAAGAGGACTTGAGTTCAAATCCAGCCTCAGACACTTGACAGTTACTAGCTGTGTGACTTTGGGCAAATCAACTGCAATTGCCTCACCAAAAAAAAAAAAAAAAAAGAATGAGTGGGTCAAACAACAAATCATAGAAACGATCAATAATTTCATCCAAGAGAAGGACAACAATAAGACAACATGCTAAAACTTTTGGGATACACCCAAAACAGTTCTTAGGGGAAATTTTATATCTCTAAATGTTTACATGAATAAAATAGAGAAAGAAGAGCAGAATGAATTAGGCATGAAACTAAAAAATCTAGGAAAAAACTAATTAAAAATCCCTAAATAAATACTAAATTAGAAATCCTGAAAATCAAAGGAGAGATTAATAAAACTGAAAGTAAGAAAATTATAGAATTAATAAATAAAACTAAGAGCTGGTTTTATGAAAAAATCAATAAAATAGATAAAACTTAGCATAATTTGATTTAAAAAAAGAAAGATGAAAACCAAATTACCAGTATCAAAAATGAAAGGGGTGAATTCACCAATGATAAAGTAGAAATTAGACAATAATTAGGAACTATGCCAATAAATTTGACAATCTAAATGAAATGGATGAATATTTACAAAAATATTAATTGCCCAATTAATAGGAGAGGAAATAAAAGACCTGAATAGCCCCATTTTAGTTTTTGTTTGTTTGTATTTTGTTTTTGTGTGGGGCAATGGGGGTTAAGTGACTTGTCCAAGGTCATACAGCTAAGAAGTGTCAAGTGTCTGAGGCCGGATTTGAACTCAGGTCCTCCTGAATCCAGGGCCAGTGCTTTATCCACTGCACCACCTAGCTGCCCCCATACCCCCATTTTAGAAAAAGAAATTGAACAAGCCATCTATGAACTCCCTAAGAAAAAATCTCACCAAAAAACCCCCACAAAAAACAAAAAACAAAACCCAAGAAACAACAACAAAGTTTCCTCCCTTCCAAACTGCCTTTTTAAGTTATTTCTCTCAGACTAATAAGAAAGGAGATTAACAGCCTCTTTTCTACAAACAAACCAGGTTTTAATAAAGGGAACAAAATTTGCAACACAGGTGAAGTTAGTAAAGCCAGGGACAATGAGGAAGGGAATAGGGGAAGAGAAAATGAATAAGCTCCCTGGCTCTAGCAAAGACTGACTCAAAGGCCAAACTTGCTTGCTCAGCTAGCAAACTCAGCTAGCTCAAAGAGCTGGCCTTGCTTCCACTCACCACTACGTGGGGTCCGTAGTTTTTCAATGAGAGTCGGCTGAGCAGTCTCTCTCTGGTTTGCTCCAAAGCTCTCTCACACAGCTCCTCTCTCCCCCCTTTTTGCTTCTCCCACAAGAAGGGGAGGTTTTTAGCCATGTTGAGTCTCCAATTGATTCAACATACCCCCTGGGCTGTCCCCATTATAGTTTGGCCAAGCCCATGTGGGTGTGGGGAACTACTAGAGGAAGCAGAGATACTTAGTTGTTCTTTTCTATAATCCCTTCAAGTACATATCCATCTTCAAGATTACATCTTTTCAGTCTGACCATAATGAAGCAAAGATGGGGTGATGGAAACCCCAAATCACAATTAATTTCTTACAATACCAAATAGGGTCAAAATGGGTACATGATTGAGTGGGATATGGGGGACTTGAATCAGTTCAGACTCTGAGGATGGGGTCTGGAAAGTACCCAGCCCCCAGTCCCTGTTATTGTTAGATCATTCTGTTCATGTTTTGTCCCATTACTAATAACAGAATATCGTAGTAATCATATATCTTGCTTTGCTGAACTTGATGTACACTGGTTCCATCCCTCCCTCCCTGCCTACAATCCAAAGCCCCTAGTCCCTGTTATAGTTAGCCATTCCATTGCTACAACACACCTCTCCACCCCTGCTCTGTGACCAAGCAGGAGAGCTGTCTCCTGTTAGCACAGACCCACCCTGACACTACCTCTCCCTTCTTGCATTCCTAAACCCTAGCTCCTGGTACCATCTCTCCCTTCTTACTCCTTGCCCCTCCTTACATGGGTGGAGTGGTTTCACCCTTTTCCCCCTCCCATGGTTTCACCCTTTCCCCCTCCCCCTTCCCCCAGCTCCCAGATATAGCTGAGCAGGCATCCATACCATTATCATGCACTGAACATGCATCCTGGGTGAGACAGGATTGGATGTTAGATTGTGAGCTCACCTTGTGCACGAGGGGACCCCCCCCCTCAAAACGTCCATAAAAACCCAGCTCATGAGCTCATTAGCATGCTCATCTCTTGCATGGGGTCACCCATTCTCATGAGAATGAAATAAATCTGTCTCTCCTTGACTTGGTGGTCTCCTCGAATTATTTTGGTAAACTGAGGCAATTGTCCCATACGTGATTTATTTGTTTTGGGTTTTTTTTTTTTGAGGCAATTGGGGTTAAGTGACTTGCCCAGGGTCACACAGCTAGTAAGTGTTAAGTGTCTGAGGCCGAATTTGAACTCAGGTCCTCCTGAATCCAGGGCCGGTGTTCTAACCACTGCGCCACCTAGCTGCCTCCCCCATACGTGATTTAGACATAAAAGGTGATACCATAGGTAAATTAGGAGAGGAAAGAATAGTCAGATCTATGGAGAAGAGAAGAATTTATTGCCAAAAAAGAGATAGAGAAAATTATGAAATTCAAAATGGATGATTTTCATTAGATTAAATTAAAAAGGTTTTGTACAAACAGAAGCAATTCAGCCAAAATTAGAAGAGAGGTAGAAAGCTGGGAAACAATTTTTACAGCCAGTTTTTCTGATAATGGCCTCATTTCTAAAATATATAGGGAACTAAATCAAATTTATAAGAATGCAAGTCATTCCCCAATTGGGAAATGGTGAAAGGATATGAACAGGCAGTTTTCAGGTGAAGAAATCAAAGCTATCTATTGCCATATTAAAAAAATGCCCATAATCACTATTTATTAAAGAAATGGCTAATATGACAAAAAAAGAAAATAATAAATGTTGGAGAAGCTGTGGAAAAATTGGAACACTAATGCATTGTTAGTGGAGGTATGAACTGATCCAGTGGTTCTAGAGAGCAATTTGGAACTATGCCAAGTGTCTGAGGCTGGATTTGAACTCAGGTACTCCTGACTCCAGGGCCGGTGCTCTATCCACTGTGCCATCTAGCTGCCCCCTTTTTTTCTTTTTTTTTTTAGAAGCCACCACTTTTTAAAGATTAAATTACTTTTATATATGTTTGAATACTATCTTTACCTTCTCTTTATTTGTTATGATGTATTATGTTGTGCTCCATAGAGGATGTATTTCTTACTTTGTTTTTCATTTGTTTATGGCATTTTTAGGCTATGAATAACTTGCAAATAAGCAAGTCCACTAGGTGGTAACTTGGATAGAGTGTCAGACCTGACATCAGAAGACTCATTTTCCCGAGTTCAAATCTAGCCTCAGACACTTGCTGTGTAATCCTAGATAAGTCATTTAACCCTGTTTGCCTCAGGTTCCTCATCTGTAAAATGAGCTGAAGAAGGAAATGGCAAAACATTCCAGCATAATGACCCCCAAATGGGGTCGTGAAGAAATGGACACAATTAAAATGACTGAACAACAACATTCAGAGTAATAATCAGCAGAGATATTTTATATCCATCTTATCCAAAATGCCCTTAATTTTTTCCTATTCCTATTGTTCTTGTTGCTAAATTCATACAGTTCTTAAAAGGGCAGAACAAAATCTCCCAGTTTTACAATTTTTCTTTATAATTCTCTTACTATACATTTAACTTATTACTTAGATTGCTATTTGTTGTATTCAACCAAAAATATTATTAATTGTTCATTTATTGCACCTTTAATTTGAATGTGGCTTCCCTGCTTCTCTCTTATGACTATGTATACTTTGATTATTGCCTCCTCTGACTTTATCACGACTACTTCTGCTCTTCTTTAATTCCTTTGACATAATAAATTCTGTTCCAGCTTATTATGTAAATTTTTAATGTATCTTTGATATTTCAAGTGTGTTTCTTCTAAACAATCATAATGGTAGATTTCCTTTGCATCCATCAATCTGTCTGCCTCTCTTAAAAATGTCTGCTTTTAGGGGGCAGCTAGGTGGCACAGTGGATAGAGCACCGGCCCTGATTCAGGAGGACCTGAGTTCAAATCCGGCCTCAGACACTTTACATACTTACTAGCTGTGTGACCCTGGGCAAGTCACTTAACCCTAATTGCCTCACCAAAAAAGAAAGAAAGAAAGGAAGGAAGAAAGAAAGAAAGAAAGAAAGAAAGAAAGAAAGAAAGAAAGAAAGAAAGAAAGAAAGAAAGAAAGAAAGAAAGAAAGAAAGAAAGAAAAAGAAAAGAAGAATGCTTGCTTTTGTAAGATAGAGACACTTCCACTGAATCAGTCAACCAAGCAGAGGCATGAGCTGGTGGTGAACAAGAACTATAAATACCTGGGGTTTTTCTATTAAACAAATTCAGCACCTCAATAACACCAAATTGAAAGGACACATGCAGACATGTAATAGAACTGAAAAGTAGGATTGTGTATGAAATGGTACCATGTGGTTTCAGTGTGAAAACCAGTAGTTTGTAAATCACTCTTGACTACTTATTTGTGGTCTTCCTTCTGTTCTCTTCCATATGTTGTAGTTCTTATAAAAAAAGGACTTAGGGACTGGTTTTTTTTTTCTTTCTTTCAGTCTTTTTTCATACCCTATACTTATCACCCTTCACTTTCCCAAGCCTCCCCATGCCACTATGAACTCCAGGTCTGTCAATTTCAATAGTCTATGTTTTTGAACCTATTCTCCTATTTCTTCTTGTGCTCAGTTTTCTTAACATATAAATTTATACAATAAATTAATATGAATCTCTTTTTGCTAGTTCATTGTGGTTTCATCTTGCTATTTCATTCACTATTCTATTGATTCAATTTTCTACCTTCTCTTTAACCAGTTTGGCTTTTAAAAAACTTTAGTTTTCAAGGATTTCAATTTTATTTATCATTTCTATAGCTTCATTACTTTCAGGTTATTTCTTTTTCTAATATTTTTTAAAGAAATGAACATTTTTATTTATAACTTTGGATTTCAAATTTTATGACTCCTTCCCTCCCCTCTCCTCTCCTGAGGTGGTAAACAATCAGAGTATAGGTTATACATGTATGGTTATATAAAGCATTACCATATTAGTGATTTTGTACAAGAAAACTTGAATAAAAGAAAAAAGTGAAAGAAAATGAAAAATAGCATGCTTCAGTTTGTGTTCCATCTTACTTTGGAAATAGATAGTATGTTTCATCAATTGTCCTTTGGGATTGTCTTGGATCATTGTATTGCTGAGAATAGTCAAGTCATTCACACTTCTTCGTCAAACAATATTGCTGTCACTGTGCACTATGTTCTCTTATTTCTGCTCACTTCACTAGACATCAGTTCATACAAGTCTTTCCAGGCCTTTCTGAAATCCATTTCTTATAGCACAATTATATTCCAACAAGATCATATACCACAGCTTGTTTAGCCATTTCCCAGTTGATTTACAATTATTAGCCACCACAAAAAGAGCTCCTTTAAATACTTTTGTACAAATAGGTCTTTTTCTTGTTGGGGATGTCTTTGTATCTAAGCTTTTTTGCATATAGATCCTTTCCCTTTTTTTTTTTTTGTTTGTTTGTTTATTTGTTTTGGTGAGGCAATTGGGGTTAAGTGACTTGTCCAGGGTCACACAGCTAATAAGTGTTAAGTTTCTGAGGCCAGATTTGAACTCAGGTACTCCTGACTCCAGGGCTGGTGCTCTATCCACTGCGCCACCTAGCTGCCCCGTATCTAAGCTTTTTTAAAAGCATAGTCTACATTACTTATTTATTCCTTTGGATATTCTTCCTTTATCAGATAGCAAAACTGAAGTCCTTTCATGTTTGGATTAATTTAATGCATAGTAATTTGTTCAGCCCCCTCCTTTTTTTTCTCTGTGTATATTTCATATGTGATTCATGTAAATAACAGATTGGGGAGTGTTGTCGTTTTATTCTATCTATAACTTTCCCATCATTTGATTGAACTAGTCAGTATATGTCCATTAAAATTATGACATCTAGGTTTCTGTTTGACTTCATCTCTAATTTTTTCCCCAAAATGATTTTTCCTTTTTCTACTATAAACACAAACTAGGTCTCTGTTGTTAATTCTGCTTAATCTATTTGAATGAAGTCCTTAGTTTCACTGCCTCTATCCTCTCACCTCCAACATCCACCCCACTACCATTGGTTACTCCTTTCCCTGATTTGGGAGTTTTCCTTATCATTTCCTTTTTCTTTCCTGCTCTTATTTGGTTATTACATTCTTCCCATCTTGGGGGCAGCTAGGTGGCACAGGGGATAAAGCACTGGCCCTGGATTCAGAAGGACCTGAGTTCAAATCCAGCTTCAGACACTTGGCACTAGCTATGTGACCCTAGGCAAGTCACTTAATCCTCATTGCACCACAAAAAATAAAAATAAAAATAAATTCTTCCCATCTTCCCCTACCACCAGCAAAGCAATTAAGATGTGACCCTAACCTTTCCTCCCCTTCAGTTTCTTTTTCCAATTTTTAAAACCTCATTTTCTACTATTTTTTTAAAAAAAGATAACTTTCTCACATCTTCATGATTCAATTATCTTTTCTCTCACTTTGTCTTGTTCATATAACCACATAATGCCACAATTTCAATTTTTTTTCATTTATTCATTTTCCTGGAATATCAGTAAATGTTGTCAATAATCATTAGTAACCAAGAATTCCCTAAGTAGACAGACTCAAGAAAGATAGCATCAAGAGTCTTCAAGGATACCAGCAGAAAAGATGTACCATATCTAAGGGGACCTTTATGAGTAATCTTCAAAAGGGGAAAAAAGATGGCCTGCAACCAGGAACTGTGTGGCTCTTTGGGATATATGGGTTCTCTAATCTTGGTCCTACTTTTCACTGAACTCTGTTTGTACTAGCAAGAGGGTTTATCAAAGTCATTTGGGGGATGGACGTTTTGTGCCAGTTGTTCTTACTCTGCCACCTAAATAAATACCATTTTCTGAAAGTCAAATGCATGATTAATTTTTTTGTTTTTTGTTTTTAAACTGAGGCAATTGGGGTTAAGTGACTTGCCCAGGGCCATAAAGCCAGTAAGTGTTAAGTGTCTGAGGCCGGATTTGAACTCAGGTACTCCTGACTCCAGGGCTGGTGCTCTATCCACTTCGCCACCTAGATGCCCCCTGCCTGATTAATTTATATCAGGTAATAGTATGAAGACGCACTAATGTGGGCACATAAACAGTAGCCCTAGTATCTTTTCCCATTAATCCCAGTCCCCAAAACTTTCTTTTTTTTTTGGTGGGGCAATGGGGGTTAAGTGACTTGCCCAGGGTCACACAGCTAGTAAGTGTCAAGCGTCTGAGGCCGGATTTGAACTCAGGTACTCCTGAATCCAAGGCCGGTGCTTTATCCACTGTGCCACCCAGCTGCCCCCAAACCAATTTATTTTATTTTATTTTAGCTGGGCAATGAGGGTTAAGTGACTTGCCCAGGGTCACACAGCTAGTAAGTGTCAAGTGTCTGAGGCCGGATTTGAACTCAGGTCCTTCTGAATCCAGGGCCGGTGTTTATCCACTGAGCCACCTAGCTGCCCTCCCCCAAACTTTTTTGTAATGTTTAGGGAGTTGGAATATGCCTTGCTCCCTTTTGTTACTTCTAGACTTCTTCTACCATGATCCCTCAGGAATTCCCCTCCTCTAAAGTTCCAAACATACCCATCTTTCACTATTTCCAACTGTGATTGCCCTTACCTACTAATTACCCCAACTAACTTTCCTCAAAGAGTTTAGTCCTGACAGGTACCATTCCTCCCCAGTATTTCCCCTGATAATGTGAAAATTTACCATTTATTTGAATATTCCTTCAAACACTCATTTCCTAGTATCTTAATCCACTCAATCTGCATAATTTATCCTACCACTTTACCTCAGATACACACTGAGATGGTCATACCTTTAATCTGGCTATCACCCTCAAGTTTTTTCATGTCCAAGTTGATGAATTTGCAAATTTCTCTATCTGATCATCACCTTTTATCATTTCATCTTTCCCTCTACATTATGGATTTTAGCCCTGTTCTTTATCCTTTTCATGACCTCTCTTCCATACACCCTTTAGTTTTCCAGGCCACCCTCAGCCTTCTATTGGTAATACCATCTTCCCTCAATCATTGGTGAGCCATGTCATCTTTCACTATCCTCTATACTTGAACCCTTTACCTTCTTGTCTTATCACCTATCACACTTGGCCAAAGTCAGGCATGGATTATTCATACCACCTAACTTTACTTCCACTGATGTACAGCTTACCTGAGACAAAGGAAATTATGACACTATGAAGATGGGTTTGATTAATGCCAGTGAAAAGGGAATATTCCCACATGGGAGGAGGCAAAAACAGGTTGGAGGTCCAGCCCTCAGAGGATACACCATTAAAGGAGAAGGACCTAGAAAGAGAGAAATATAGGAATATATGGGGAAAGTCTAAAATACCAGAGCTCCCAGGAGGAAGAAAACTGAGTCAAAAACCTTGATAATAGACATGAAAATCTACAGAAAATCATTAATAAGAGAAAGCAAGAAGATTTTCATGGTCATTGAAATGAATCCAAATGTTTTACTACATATTTCAAGATGAAGGGAATTAAATGGAGACTGAGGCAGAGGGCACTGTGTATTCCCAAGAGAACATGGGATCACAGTAGGAGAGTTCTACAAAGGATTCTTTAAAGAAATTAGGAAGTATTTAAATAGCTAGAAAAATATTGCATGCTCATGTCAAAGGCATGCCAATATAATAAAATAACAATAATATGAAAGTTCCTTTGTGTTTTAATACTCTCAGATCAGATTATCAAAGGAATGATTTACAGAAGTCAAAAAATGTTTATGAGAAAAAGGTGAGAAGACACCTCTACCCACTGCTCTGCACAGAGTAGCTGCAGGAGTTTGGTCCGTTCAACCTATTTTCACACTTCTTCAAGGCACCAATTATGTTTGCTACATTTTCCTTTTCTTTTCTCCTCTTTTTCTTTTTTTTTAATTTCAAAAATATCATTAGTTTTATGGGAAGATGGTCTGGGAAGAAGAAGGATCACAGATATAGAAGAAGAAATTCTAAGTAAAAACTATACTATATTAATAAAAATCTTCACTAAAAATATATACCAAGGCTGTGTCTGCACTGGGTGATTACGGCTCAGACAGGTGAGTCCTGCCCCCAACATCCCACTGTTCTCTTCCCCTTCCTTGTACCACATCATTCCAGACAATCGTTCTGAGGACAAGCAGGGAGGGAAACCCGGGGATATTGTGATGCATGGATGGGGAGACTCCGGGAGGGGCTTCAGAATCTGGAGATGGAGACGTGGGGGATAGAAAAATCCTGAGGAACCTGGACTCTGTTTCCTTTTCAGACACCTTTCCCAGGCCCACCCTCTGGGCTGTCCCAAGTCCTGTGGTCCCCATGGGAACTCCCATGAGGTCCATCGATGCTCCCAATCTTTTATTATCCAGGCTAAATATAACCAATTCTTTTAACCTATCCTCATATGGGATAGTCCTCCATTCTCTAACATTGAGCATGACACTTAAATTCGCTGGGCCACACTTTCCTCATCTGTAAAGTAAGAGAAAAGGCTAGATCACCACTGATCTCCCTTCTATCAGTAAATCTATGGGCCATGGCGCTAGGATCCAGTCAAATTGCCCTACAAGGAATTTTCTCCAGTTTCTCCATGCTCTTCCTGCATGATCACACTTCCCATTAGACACAATATTCTGTGTTGACCTGCACAGTATAATAGCACAGCCTAAGATCTCAGCACAACTTCTCTAAATGCAGGTGACAACCTGAGAAATGGCTGCGGTGGCTGTTTCACCACATTGTTTACGTCTCAAGTTTTCCATTCAGGACAACCTCCAGATCGTTAGATGAAAAGGTGATATTTCTATTAAACTCTATGTATGCATGCATGCATGTATATAGAGAGCTTATATACACACAGATATATACTCTCTATATGTAAGTATACCAGTATATAATGTATTTTGACATAGGTATATATGTACATACATACAGATATACATGTGTAAACATTACGCGGCATTCAGTTATATCAATATGGAGATAAATCAATGTTTGGATTGTCTGTTACATCTATAGCACACTCCCCACAGAGCTTTGCCTCATAGATTCTTTTTTTTTTTTTTTTTTGGCGGGGCAATGAGGGTTAAGTGACTTTTCCAGGGTCACACAGCTAGTAAGTGTCAAGTGTCTGAGGCCGGATTTGAACTCAGGTCCTCCTGACTCCAGGGCCAGTGCTCTATCCACTGCACCACCTAGCCGCCCCCTGCCTCACAGATTCTTGCATTTCCTTTAAGTCACTGCTCATACAATCCATTCACCATAATGTCTTCACTGATTCCCCAAGTGCTTGGGCCTTCCCTCTCACATGGCTGTGTCTCTGCCCACATGCGTATGTTTATTTTGTATTGATCCCGTATATATTGATTCTGCACAGACATCTTCCTGGGCACATGCTGTCTCACCTGAAGGAATGGAGGCTTCCTGAGAACCTTTTGTCACTGAGCCCCCAGCAGTAACCTGAGGGTCTGACAACACTAGATGCATCATAAATCTTTGAGAATTCATTGTGCTCCAGAAAAGACCAGTGACCATCTGACCTGGCCTCACACATGTGCACTCAATTCCTTTTTCCATCCACTCCGAATGACAATTTACTCAATCTTACTTTTTCCTGAAAGGAAGGATTGACTACCTATTTCCCAATGCTCCACTCAGGATTCTGAGCCATGAGCTGCCTGGGTCAAAGCTGTCTTTCTGATCCCCCGACTCTCTTCTATCAGGTTGTTTCAAGTTAATTTCAACTTAATCCCCTCCTGTGTCCCCGCCCCCTCGCCCCTACTCTTCCTTTGCACCCTCCAAAAGCCCTTTCTGTTGTTAACACATTTCCATTCCAGATAGGTCTCTGCCTTCCACCACAAAATCATTCTGCCTCCAAAGTTTGTATTGACATGAGTACTTAAGAATACATTTGCCATCACTAACCCAGTGACGTGAAGTCTTATTTCTGTTTTTTCTTGTCTTTGCGTTCCTCATTCCCAGCCCAGGGCAGGTCACATAATAGGAGCTTAATCCATGGTCGCTGTGTTTGAGCCGGGTCTTGTCTGGGCAGGAGGCTGCCTGGCCCGCGGGGCTCTGTGCCAGGGCAGTCCCGAGGGATGAGGTGCAGGCAGCCCAGAACTGGCAGCTGTTGTCCTGAAGGGCTCCTGAGCCATCCTGGTCAGGGTGTCTGACCAGTGTCTGACCAAACTGAAACAGAGCGGGCAGCAGCAGGGCTAGCCATCCCTGGGCTGAGAGGGGCTGCCATTGTGCTGTCCTCCAGGAGAGGCACCAGCTGAGGCCCTGAAATACCTGGGGGTCAGGTGACCTTGGGAGGCACCCAATTCCTCCAGCACCTGGTGCCAGATTCATCACTTCAGCTGATCTGGAGTCAACAAGACCTGAGTTCCAATCCTGCCTTGGGATTCTTATTAACCATGTGAACCTAGGCATGCTCAACAACTGGCTGACACTAAGGTCTGTATTCCAGGTTCCTGTAGCCATCCCAGGAGGCCTTTACACCTACAATTGACCTTGAGGATAATGCTGTTCTGGGCCATCCTGAGCACTGTCAGGCAAGTCTCGGTATTATTGGCCCTGGTCCCACTCTGTGGCCTTCAGTATGAAATACTCCTCTGAGCCCTCAGTCCTTGCCAGCCTACACGCACCATAAGACACCCTGATCCCCTCAGAACAAAGCCTCGGAGGACCACGGTCCTTCTTTCCTCATAATAAGAGCGGAAATCGTGGGGCCTGGGTTTAGGGGTGTAAGGCAGCAGGGCTGGCCACCACATCCTGGGCCAGCCTCCAGTACTCTAACTTTTACCCCTCTGCTTGCTTAAAGCTGGGCAGCCCAGGGCAGAGCTGACGACCCACCATGGGCTCCACAGTCACTTACCTGCTCTCCATCGGTGAGTCTCCAGGGTCAGGACTGGGGGGGAAGGGGAAGGGGGACACTGGGACAAGGTCCTTGGCTGCCCGACACTGAGGGCAGAGCAGGAGCCCAGGGTCTGCTCAAAGGGCTCTTCCTTCATATTCTGATGAAAGCCGAATGAGAGGTTCTGGGGCTTTGGTGAGAGCTGGGGTTGGGGTCAGTGTGGGCTGGAGGGGAGCCCTCTATAACCTGAACTTCTCTTCCAGGGCTGTGTCTACACTGGGGGATTAGGGCTCAGACGGGTGAGTCCTGCCCCCAACATCCCACTGCCCTCTTCCCCTTCCTTGTACCACATCAATCCAGACAATCGTTCTGAGGACAAGCAGGGAGGGAAACCCAGGGATATTGTGATGAATGGATGGGGAGACTCCGGGAGGGGCTTCGGAATCTGGAGATGGAGACATGGGGGATAGAAAAATCCTGAGGAACCTGGACTCTGTTTCCTTCTCAGCCACCCTCCCCAGGCCCACCCTCTGGGCTGTCCCGAGTCCTGTGGTCCCCCAGGGAGCCGATGTGACCCTCAGGTGCCAGGGCCACCTGGGGAGTGAATGGTTCCAGCTGTGGAAGGATGGAGAGCTCAGAGAAGAGAGAAATGCGTCCTGGCAGCTGGCAGAGTTTGTGCTCAGGAACGTGGATGGTGTGAGAGATGCGAGAAGCTACAGCTGCCGCTCTGGGCAGGGGCCCTGGTGGTCAGAGCTCAGTGAACCCCTAGCCCTGGTGCTGACAGGTGAGGGGGTGCTGGTATACAACCATCCCTGGTAGGAGGGAGGCCACTGCTGAGAGATGAGCCCCAGATCCCTCTGCAGAGTCAGCTAGAAGTGGGACAAACCCTCAGGCTTTACTGCCTGCCTCCCCTTAGCACCCCCACCTCCCTAGGCCTGGGAAACCCTGATTCCCTACCTCACATTTTGGGGGTGCAAATAAGGTTCTAAAAATCTTTCTCCTCAATAATCCTGAAAGGAGGACAGCACATGTCCACTGATTTTCCTTTTCAAGATGGGTAAACTGAGGCTTGGAGAGGAGGTAAAGTGACATGAACAGTTCAACAGGTTCTTTAGTGTTGAGGCCTGGATGTGAACTCATGTCTCCCACCCCCAAACCCAGGGCCCTTTTCCCATCAGGTCAGTGTCCCCTGGTGACTCACCCAGGAGAGCTGGGCTCCCCCTCCCTCAGAGGACACACAGCAGTGTTTGGGGGAAGGGGCACAGCCTCTTACTGAGAAAACTTTATCTGGATAAATGTTTCCTGTCTCCTCTAAGGGCCAAACTGGCAACATCTACCCTGTCCACGTGTGTCTCCCATGGTTCCTCTCTTCTTGGCACATTCTAGCACTGGGGCCCTTCCCACCATCCCCAGGCCATTGTCCATCTGGCCCGTGTTAGGAAGTAGCCTGCTCGGGGGAGGGACCCTGAGATTGGTGGCCGGGGGCAGGGGCTTCAAATGCCTCCCCTCCCCCCATTTCTAGCTGCCTGCCTGAAACCAAGTCCTGACCTTCTGTGGACTTTGGGTTCCTCTTCCATGACATTATTTAACGAGGCCATTGGAGCTTCAAGCCCTGTGGTCCCTGGGACTGTGAGCTCCCTGAGGGCAGCAGGGGTGTCTCCCCTAAGTCTTTGAGGCTCCCCCTTTGTGGAGCAGGGGCACCTGTATAGGTGAGTGAAGGATGAGGGAAGGAGAAGCCGAGAAAAACCAATTTCCTCCCAGAGCCGCCCAGAGGGAGCCCCCTCCTCCTCTCTAGCCTCTGCCCACCCAGGACATGCCCAGCTCTGCCAGCTCTGCTCTGGCATCACTGAGGGGGGGCTGGGGGGCAGGACAGGGGCCTGGCAGCACACGGCAGTGTGGGCAGGTGGGTAGGGCCCAGAGCTGGACATCTGGATTTAGGTCTAACCCCCAGTCATGCGGCTATGGGGAGGAAAGAGCTTTGGAACCTCAAAGCGTAAGAGAATAGGCCTGAATTCACCAGAGATGTTACATTAGATCCTGCCTTGGCCCAGCATCCCAGGCTGAAGGACCAGAGCTGGGCCCCTTGGAGGAGGTGAGAAGAGGGGCAGGTGGGGAAGGCACCTTCCTCTGCCCTTGTCCCTTCTCCTCCCATCACTCTGTGCTCTCAGAATCTTGCTGGGCCCAGAACATCTGGGGCCTGGGAGCCCAGTTACCCAGACAGGACCAGGCCTAGAATAGAGGACAATGGGGTCTGCACAGGGACCCTCCCCCTTCTCAGCTGTTTTGGGGCATGATTTGGGGGGGATTGGGGAGAGGGATCAGGCCCCTAACTTTCTTCTTCCTTCTCTCTCAGGAGCCTTCCCCAAACCCTCCATTTCAGTCTCACACGGTTCCCCAGCATCCCCGGGGACAACAGTGACCATCACGTGCCACATGTCACAACAGCCACGCTCTCAGGACTACACCTTTGCCCTCCTGGAGGCCAAGAGCCTGGAGCCTTTGCAGCTGCAGAGCCCTGCAGGGACCCGGGCTGTTTTCTTGCTTCCATCTGTGAGGGCCGAGGACTCTGGGAGCTACAGCTGTATTTACTACAGGAAGATGGTCCCCCACAGTGGGTCACATCCCAGCCGGACCCTGGAGCTGACAGTGTCTGGTGACTGGACATGGAACCCCCCCCAAAATCCCCAATTCCATCCCCCACATAGGCACCCACAGAGCTATGGGGATAGCACAGAATCCTGGGAATTCTGTAGGGATAGTTTGGTGGGGAAGATGGAGGAGCCCCAGGGACCCCCTTCTGCTGCACATGCACTCGGGTCTGGGCCCAGGGGAGTGGGGGTGTTTCCAGCTCAAGGCAGGCCCCAGACAGGAAAGCAAGAACAGAACTGCTGTTGCCCTTCTTAGGAAGAAGGTATGGCAGGAAACCTTGATGTCTCATCTGACCTGGACATTTGGTGTCTCTCTGTTACCTCAGGGAAACTCCCCAAGCCCATAATATGGGCCCAGCCTGGCCCCATGGTGGTCCCCGGGGCCAACCTCACCCTCTGGTGCTCACGGCCCAAGCTGTCTTTCCTTGAAGAGGTGACTTTCACCCTGTGTAAGGCTGGGACCCGGGAGGCCTTGCAGCAGCAGAGCTCAGCAGAGCCCTGGGCTAGCTTCCTCCTCTCTTCTGTGAGACCTGAGGACAGTGGGAGCTACAGCTGTGCTTATAGAGACAGGAGAACCTCTGCCAGAGGATCAGAGCCCAGTGACGCCCTGGAGCTGGTCGTGCCAGGTGAGGGGGGGTTGGGCCCCACAATGACTCTGAGTGTGACCCCTCTGCTCTCTACCCAGACACAGGCCTCACAGAGACAAGGGCATATGTCTACAAAGCCAGCTCTGCCCCAGGCCTGGGCAGGACTCTGGGGTCTTGGAAGAGAGGATCCATTTCTATTGTGATCTAG
The DNA here is from genome assembly GCF_019393635.1 of Dromiciops gliroides. Taxonomy (NCBI): domain Eukaryota; kingdom Metazoa; phylum Chordata; class Mammalia; order Microbiotheria; family Microbiotheriidae; genus Dromiciops; species Dromiciops gliroides. The sequence continues at coordinate 658,517,905 of NC_057863.1, read as the reverse complement.
AATCTTGGGAAGAAAGGTGGTGGTGGGGACTGAGCTGGGGGTTAGGAGAAGAGCCCTAGAGCCCCAGAGAGGAAGGGGCCTGGGAGGACACACCCTCCCATGACCAATGAGCAAAGTGAGGCCCAGAGAGAGGGAGGGACTTGTCCAAGGTCACACAACAAGTGAGTGACAGAGTCTCTAAATAAGCCTGAGCCTTCTGGCCCGTGATCTGAACCAAGGTTCAGGGTGAGCCCTGGACCTGTGTGTGACCCCCCAGATGCAAAGCGAGGGCTCATGGTCTTTCCCAGGAGTCATACAAGGCCTGCGGCCACAGGTTGGATGAGCTCTCTCCAATGGGAAAGTGTCTGCAGATTCCTGGTTTGCTGGAGCAGAAAAGGCCTGAGGTCCTTCTAGTCCAACCCCCTTTGTTTACAGAGGAGACAACTGAGGCTCAGACAGGGCCAGTGAATGAGCCGATGCCCCTGCTCAGGGTCAGATAAGGGACGTGGCCCAGGTGTCCTGACTCCCAGCCCCGTGTCCTTCCTCTCCCAGGCTCTCTGCCCAAGCCTTCCCTCTCAGCCCTCCCGGGCCTTGTGGTGGAGCCTGGGACACATGTGACTCTCCAGTGTCGGCAGCCCCCTCCGTCATCCCTCTGGGGGGTGACCTTCACTCTGATGAAAGAGGGGACCCCCCAGCCCTTGCAGAGCCAGAGCCCAGCTGGGGCCTCAGCTGACTTTCCCCTCCTGTCTGTGAGGGCCCAGGATGCTGGAAACTACAGCTGTGTCTACCAAGAGAGGATGGCTCCATCCCAGGTGTCTGAGCCCAGTGAGGTCCTGGAGATCTGGGTGGCAGGTGAGGGGGTGTCCGGGCCCCAAGGCATGAAGTACCTTGTTGGGAGTGAGGGCTGAGAGGCAGCCCAGGAAGCCTGAAGAGGAAAATTGCGGAGGGATCTTTTGAGCATCATGAGGTAGAGGTTGGCAAAAGGGCTGGGGGCCCCTATGGAAGGGGAAAGACAAAGTGGAAGGCTAGGCCAGCTCAGGTCCTACTCCAAGCTCTCGAGACAAGGATGGAAGAGGAACAACCTCCCTGTTCTTAAGCAATCCAGGGGACATTTGAGGCTTAGCTTCTACCCATCTCCAAGGAGGGAGATTTTGGCCAAGGAATGACCAAAGAGCCAAAGGAAGGAGGAGCCAATGGTCAGGGACTTTTCCAGGGACCTCCAAGCTCTTGCTTCCCCACTCCCCCCATCCCAACTGTGAAAGGCCTTCACATTCTCTGGTCTCTATTTGGGTTTCCAGATCAGCTTCCCAAGCCTTCCCTCTCAGCCTGGCCTGGTCGAGAGGTGGCCTCAGGGTCTGATGTGACCCTCCTGTGCTGGGGGCCCTCACAACACACCAGGTTTGTTCTGTACAAGGAAGGAGATGAGAACATCCTGCCAAGCATGGATACCACTAGACATGGAGCCCTGTTCTTCTTGAGTCAAGTGACCCCCAAACACTCTGGAAACTACAGCTGTTGCTACCAGTATGACACCATTGGAAGTCTCCGGACACAACACAGTGACCCCCTGCAGCTAATAGTGAGAGGTGAGAAGAAGAAGCCCATGGGACCCACTGGAAGGTGCCAACAACCCCTCCCTCCATCAGCCCCTACAAGGAAATGAAACCAAGGCCTAGGCTCTGGCCAGGAGGCTCAGGATAAGAGATAACAGAGACTTTCGCATTGTCCTCAATTCTAGGCCCATAGAGACCAAAGTTGTGAGCTGGGTTATGAGGCTTCCCCAACACTTCCCTATGACCCACATGTCTCTATCCTGGTTTCTGGGTTTCTCATCCTGATCCCAAGGGCTACGTACTCTCCGAGCAGGGTTTGTATGAAAGTGTTGGAGGTTGGTAGTGCTGGGATGCTACGAGGAGGAATAATCAGAGAAAAAGCCAGGCCAATTTCAGGGCAAGGGGAGGGTCCCCTCAGGATTTATGAAGCTTCTTCTTTCTCCCCCATCCCAGCTTCAGAGCCCAGTAACACCCTCCTCATCACCCTCAGCTGTGTTTCCTTCCTCCTATTCCTCCTCTGCCTTCTCCTGCTGGCATTGCTCTGTCGTGCATCCAGCCCTATGGGTGAGTGTGGCAAAGACAGAGTGAAACCCCTTAGTATCTGAAGGAAAAAAAAGGGATGGGTTAGGACTGGGACCTCCTGGTCCTCCTTTGGATCTTCCCTGACCTTGCTTCTTTCCTTCCCATGTCTCTCTCACCAGGATCCATACAAGAAGACAGGCCTAGGAGGTAAGGAGACCCAGCTCCTCTTCCCATACTCCCCTGTTCTTTCCTTCTCTTGTAACCCTGGAAGTTCTATATTGAATAGTCTCTGGTGAGGAAATGATGGTCACAGAGGCTTCCAACTCTGTACCCCAGTCCTATTGCTTACCTCTCTTTCTACGAACAGGTTCCTCTGTTGCCCTTGTCTTTCTGGGAGTACAAGCCTTCCCCATCAGCCTGAGGCCCCCAGATGGGAAGCCCTTTGTAAGTTATCTGGGCAGGAAGGGGGCATGATCCTGGGGCATGGAGAAGGGATGGTGAAGGGGATTTCTGTTCCTGGAGGCTGGGAGAATGATGGAAGCTTCCCTCTCCCTCAGATACAGAAGTGGCCAAGGAGAGACCAAGGGAGCCATTGGTGAGTTAGCCCCATCCTGTCCTCCACAATAGAGTCTGTTTCATCCTCAAACCTAACATTTTCCAGGAGGCTGAAGGCTTAGCGATGGACCACTTCCTATTTGTTTACCTATTATTTCTTCCCCTCCCTAATAGAGCACTTCTTTTTTTTTTAATTAATAAAGTATTTTATTTTTTTCCGTTACATGTAAAGATAGTTCTCAACTTTTGTTTATATAAGCTTTCCAATTTCAGATTTTTCTCCCTCCCTCCCCCCTCCCCTAGACAGCAGGTAATCTGATAATTATCCCTGCTCCATTGTCACTCCCTGCTCCATTGTCACTCCTGCTCCATTGTCACTCCCTGCTCCATTGTCACTCCCTGCTCCATTGTCACTCCCTGCTCGATTGTCACTCCCTGCTCCATTGTCACTCCCTGCTCCATTGTCACTCCCTGCTCCATTGTCACTCCCTGCTTGATTGTCACTCCCTGCTCCATTGTCACTCCCTGCTCCATTGTCACTCCCTGCTCCATTGTCACTCCTGCTCCATTGTCACTCCTGCTCCATTGTCACTCCTGCTCCATTGTCACTCCCTGCTCCATTGTCACTCCCTGCTCCATTGTCACTCCTGCTCCATTATCACTCCCTGCTCCATTGTCACTCCTGCTCCATTGTCACTCCCTGCTCGACTGTCACTCCCTGCTCGACTGTCACTCCTGCTCCATTGTCACTCCCTGCTCCATTGTCACTCCCTGCTCCATTGTCACTCCCTGCTCGATTGTCACTCCCTGCTCCATTGTCACTTCCTGCTCCATTGTCACTCCTGCTCCATTGTCACTCCTGCTCCATTGTCACTCCCTGCTCCATTGTCACTCCCTGCTTGCTCATCTTTCTATTTCTACTTCAGGTCTCCATGGCTGAAGATCCCCAGGGAGTGACCTACACTCAGCTGACCATAAGAACTGTGAATAAGAGGAAAACTGACTACAAGAAGACTCCCACAGAGCCCATCCTCTATTCCACTGTGTCCAGGAACTAATGGTTTGGGCACTTTTCCCAAAGGAGTTCACTCCTTTCTCCCATCTCCCATCTCCCATCTCCCATCTCCCATCTCCCATCTCCCATCTCCCATCTCCCATCTCCCATCTCCCATCTCCCATCTCCCATCTCCCATCTCTCCTCTCCTCTCCTCTCCTCTCCTCTCCTCTCCTCTCCTCTCCTCTCCTCTCCTCTCCTCTCCTCTCCTCTCCTCTCCTCTCCTCTCCTCTCCTCTCCTCTCCTCTCCTCTCCTCTCCTCTCCTCTCCTCTCCTCTCCTCTCCTCTCCTCTCCTCTCCTCTCCTCTCCTCTCCTCTCCTCTCCTCTCCTCTCCTCTCCTCTCCTCTCCTCTCCTCTCTTCTCCTCTCCTCTCCTTCGATCTCATTTCATCTGTTCCCTAATATGTTTCCCCATGTTCCCATCACTGAGGAGCTATGATGGCTATTTAGGTTACCCACTGGGGTCTAGAGTTGTGCAAACCAAGTGCATCACTCTATGATGATGAGATGCATAGAAGATACATAGAGTAGAAGGGGAATAATGAACTCAGGGGTGGAATCACTAGCAGTTGTGGTCACCAGGAAGGGCTGTCTGACTGTATGGGATTGGAATTAGTTTTAAAGGAAATCAAGCAAAGTAATAGGCAGACTGGAGGCAGGATAATATTCCAGGCATGAATGAGAGCCATCACAGAGGCATGGAGTTAGGAGACAGTTGTGTGCAAGGATAAAAAACCAGCCAGTGTAGCTGACTTATAGAGTTACCGGAGGGAAAGGAAATCTAAGACCAGAAAAGGAGCAAACCACTGAGACTCATCACCTCACTGTCAAACTCTGCTCATTATTCAAACTCACCCCCATGCATCTAGTCTAGTGCTGAATTCTGTGTTTTCCCCCCTTCATAACATCTCCTGTATATATCCCCTTCTCTCCAATCACACAGCCACTACCCTGGGGATCCCCTCATACCTGGTCTATTGCAATCACCTGCTGGTGGGTCAGCCTGCCACCAGTCTTTCCCACACCAGTCTACTGTGTATTCAGCCATCAAATTGATGTTTCTAAAGTGCAGGCCTTACTAGGTCAGCTGCCTAGTTAATAAACTCCCTTTGTTCCCTACCAGGTCTAGGATTTAAAATAAAATATTGTCATTCAAAGTCCTTTGTAACCTCTCCCATGACTTTTCAAGTCTTCTTATACCTTGGTACTCTCAAATACTCCTGTTGGTACAAAGTCCCTAACAAAGGCTATCAAATTCATCAAAGATCACCCCTCTTCTATTCGACTTTTATTTGTATTGTCAGTGTCTACACAGTGGCTCATATAGAGTAAGTTCTTAATAGATTTTTGTATTGTACAAGAAATTGTATTGGTAATAAGCTCTGTAAGGCCAGGCCCAAACAATCCTTGAATAGAGGTTGTGAGATGTGAAGGAACTTGTGTACAGATTCTCGATTGATCATGGGGGGTGGCATAGATGGCTATGGAGTTCTTTTAGAAATTGAGTTTAAGGGGCAGCTAGGTGGTGCAGTGGATAGAGCACCGGCCCTGGATTCAGGAGGACCTGAGTTCAAATCCAGCCTCAGACAAGTAACACTAGCTGTGTGACCCTGGGCAAGTCACTTAACCCCAATTGCCTCACCAAAAGAAAAAAAAGAAAGAAAAGAAAAAGAAAAAAAGAAAAGAAATTGAGTTTAAATGACAAGAAATATTAGAGACTCACAAGAAAGTAAAATTCTCTTGGAATATAGGCTAGATAGAGAGGTCAGAACGGGGCCAAGGAATGATGAAGCACAGATAAGAAAAGAGCCTTCAGGTCTACCCTCACTCTTCTAAAGAGATCGACAGTTTGATGAGAATTGTCTGGCATTCCTTTCAGTATCTATTGTTCATTTCCTTTTAGTTACTTTCCTACTGGTCACTGGGGAGTTGCCTTTGTGCACAGTTGTGTCTTTTCTTTGCTTTTTACTATGGGTTGAAGACAAGCGTCTTTGTATTTCTTTTTAAATAATAAACCTTTTTATTTAAAGGCTTTAGTTCCAAATTCCATGCCTCCTCCCCTCCTTCCCCTGTGCCTTCCCTGAGGCAGCTATCAATCACATATAGGTTATACATGTGCAATTATGCAAAACATTACCACATTAGTCACCCTGAACAAGAAAACGCAAATAAATGGAAAAAAAATTAAAGAAAGTGAAAAATAAGATTTTTCAGTCTGTGTTCAATTAATATCAGTACTTTCTTTTGAGGCAAATAGTATGCTTCATCATATTCCTTGGGGATTGTCTTAGATCATTGTATTCCTGAGAATAGTTAAGTCATTCACAGTTCTTCATCAAACAATATTGCTGTCACTCTGTACAACGTTCTCCTGGTTTGGGTCATTTCACTATACATCAGTTCATATAAAACCTTCCAGTCCCCTCTGAAATTACTTAACAGGTGGCATCACAAGAAAATAACAGTCATAATAGTGGCTGGGTTAGGCATAACAAAAATAAAGAACAATTACATAAACATTCTAAAATTCTAAACAAAACAATAGATGGACTTACTGTCAGAATCAGACTTTTGCTTAGAAGAATTGGAATGTTAGCCTCTGACCTGCATAGAATAATAACCAAGGTACAGATGGTTGTATTCCCTCCTTTGATAACAATATATAAATACATAATGCAATTTTTTTGTTTTTTGTTTTTTTGGAGGGGCAATGAGGGTGAAGTGACTTGCCCAGAGTCACACAGCTAGTAACTGTCAAGTGTCTGAAGCTGGATTTGAACTCAGGTACTTCTGAATCCAAGGCCAGTGCTTTATCCACTGCGCCACCTAGCTGCTCCCACAATGCAATTTTTAAAATCTTCATCAAACTTTTTAACAATTACTGGATAAATACCAGTTTTCAAATTTGAATACAATTTCCAATTCACTTAACAATATTCTACCCCAAAATAGGAAATTTAAGATCTTCACAAAAAAGAAATAAATGCAGTAAACAATCAGATTAACAAATCATCAAACATAAAGACATTTTTATACCTTAAAAGCATTAACTAACCTATCGAGAAATGTCCAGACTTGTCCTATTCTACTTTCAACAACTAAATATTCTATTTCCCAATTTTCCTGTTGTTTAAGAAGTTTTCTAACTTCTCTAGAATATAAAGATTTTTTTTTTTTTGCGGGGCAGTGAGGGTTAAGTGACTTGCCCAGGGTCACACAGCTAGAAAGTGTCAAGTGTCTAAGGCTGGATTTGAACTCAGGTACTCCTGAATCCAGGGCCAGTGCTTTAACCACTGCACCACCTAGCTGCCCCCTAGAATATAAAGATTAAAAGTTTCGAAAAAAAATTTTAGTGGTTCCTAAGGTTTTTAAACCAATTAAAAACAATATCGGATAATAATTTCTCTATTTATTTCTTTGCCTACAGTTAGTTCTCCTTTGTTGCTTTACTAAAAAAAAAAACCAACAAAACTATCTGACAGAGAATCTTAAGGAATCAATACTTATTTAAGCCTAGTTCTCATGTCACTAAAATGTGGAGAAACAATCTGGCTTGTACTAGGCAAACAGAACCAGATACTATATCTTCACCAAGGGGGGCTTCTCTGATTAAACAGATACTATGCCACACTACCCTCAGGGGGGACTCAGCAGATACTATGCCAATCTTCCCTAACCCACTCTGATGGTACTGGCCACACAGACTAGCTCTATAGCCCAGAACTCTCCACACCTTCCTCTTTTACTCACAATTTAGAATAATTTCACAATCTTAGCCACACTAATTGTCCAAATTCTAATTTTAAAATGTTACAAATTACCCTAATTTATTTCTCTCTATATATAATTCTAATACAAATTTCAATTTAGAAATATTACCAATCATTATCTCCTTATATTCTTTTTTTTTTTAATTTTTTTTGGTGAGGCAATTGGGGTTAAGTGACTTGCCCAGGGTCACACAGCTAGTAAGTGTTAAGTGTCTGAGGCTGGATTTGAACTCAGGTCCTTCTGAATCCAGGGCCAGTGCTCTATCCACTGCATCACCTAGCTGACCCCATCTCCTTATATTCTTAAAAGTTAAAATCAGAAATGATTCTCCTTCTAACAGAAAATCAATGATTACACAGTTTCAGAGAGAAATTTCACAGATTTAGTAGGCAGCACAAAAAGCAGAAGTTCTTTTTAAAACTGAAATGTAGGAACCACAGAAAATAATTTACAGCTAGCTTTCTAATTTTTAAACCCAATTAAAAATAATTACTTAGTATCAGAAAGAAAAGTAAAAGAAAAGTAAAGAAACGAGTATCTCAATCTGCCCCTTGAAAATACTCACAAGCTTGGAGGTCCAATCCAGTGAGAAGTCTGCATTCGGGTCTCTCTCTTTCAAGAAGTGACTGAGGGGAAATGTCCCTAGGGTTGAGCTCAGATAGAGTCCCTAGTTGAAAAGGAGGAACCCAAAGAACAGAGTTACTGTAGGATCATGTCGAGGTCACCAAAATTGTCGGGAAAAATTTCTAAGTCCGACAGAGGAACAGAAACAAATCAGTCTCCAAGCCATAGAAAATAGGTTTATTGAGAGAGGGCCTATCTCACAATAAAGCTGCTCATTCAATGGTTGGACCTGAAAGATCCTGAGTTACAAAATCAAGGGGTTTTTGGGAGCAGCTCGGTGGCGCAGTGGATAGAGCACCGGCCCTGGATTCAGGAGCACCTGAGTTCAAATCCGGCCTTGGACACTTGACACTTACTAGCTGTGTGACCCTGGGCAAGTCACTTAACCCCCATTGCTCCGCAAAAAACAAAACAAAACAAAAAAACAAAATCAAGGGGTTTTTATACCCCTTCCAGAGCTTGAATGCTTCTGTACAATAGTAATTAAAAAGTATCTAAAATTAAAACATCTTAGGAAAAAGAGGAACTGCCTATGTGACAAATGTCAGTATTTTCTAATACTCATATCAGCCTTCTTGTAGCAACAGAGTCATAATTCTGCTGCATGACCCCTTCTAATCAAGTATATCACTAGTGAGCTGCATGACCCCCTTGAGTCAAGCATAACACTTGTGGTTTCTAAAGTACAGAATTGCTGACTATTGTATCTTGTGATATGACTTAATGCGTGACATTGGAAAGTATCATCTGACATTATTAAGTAGTACAAAGAGAGACTTAATCTACTAATACAATTAAAATAAGATATCTAAATATAATAAGTCCCAATTTTCAGTTAATATGCTGATTATTATCATAATTAAATCACTTATAACTATATTAAATCTCTTATAACTAAGGGGTGGGAAAATCTCACTCAGTGTTCCAGTTTTCCTACATCCACTCCAACATTCAATATTTTCCTTTTTTGTTATATTTGCCACTCTAATAGGTATGAGGTGATACTTCAGGGTTGTTTTAAATGTGCATTTCTCTGATCAGTAGTGATCTAGAGGGGCAGCTAGGTGGCGCAGTGGATAGAGCACCGGCCCTGGATTCAGGAGGACCTGAGTTCAAATCCAGCCTCAGACACTTAATACTTACTAGCTGTGTGACCCTGGACAAGTCACTTAACCCCAATTGCCTCACCAAAAAAAATAAAAAAATTTTAAAAAATAGTGATCTAGAGCATTTTTTCATATGATTATAGATAGCTTTGATTTCTTTGTCTGCAAACTGCCCATTCATATCCTTTGACCACTTATCAATTGGGGAATGAATGACTTGTATTTTTGTAAATTTGACTCAGTTCTCTATATATTTGAGAAATGAGGCATTTATCAGAGGTACTTGTTTCACAAATTCTTTCCCAGTTTTCTGCTTCCCTTATCATCTTGGTTATATTCGTTGTGTTTGTACAAAAACTTTTAAATTTTATATATTCAAATTTAACTATTTCAAATTTTGGTTTGTGCTGCTGAATAGAGCATATGAACATGGAGACAAAATCATCTTAACTGTTTTTAGTTTTAAAAAATTAAAAAAACTTAGATTATGGCACTTACTAAATGCCATAGTAAGAACTTAATAAATACTCACTGACTGATGGAAAGCTCTCTTGTAATGAAGTAAAATAATTGAGCAAAACTAACAAGATATTGACCTCATCATAACATGAACATGAGATCTCACATCTTGTTTAAAAAGAAAATAACCAAAAAAAAAAAATCTTAGGGGTATCTAGGTGACCCAGTGGATAAAGCACCAGTCCTGGATTCAGGAGGACTTGAGTTCAAATCTGGTCTCAGACACTTGACACTTACTAGCTGTGTGACCCTGGGCAAGTCACTTAACCCTCATTTCCCTGCCTCCCCCCCAAAAAAAGGAAAAAAAAGGAAAATAACCCACAAATTCCTTGTTAAAAATACACATTTTTTTTTACACAAAATAAATCCCTCACTGGCTATATTATATGTTATATATGTGTGTGTATGTATGTATATATGCATGCATGTATATCATTCTCTATATATGTGTTTGCATGTAGGCATGTATATATTTTAACCCCTAAATCTGTCTCCTTTCTGTCTGGAGTTGGTTAGTATGTTTCATCATCATTCTTCATGAATTGTGGATGCTTCCTATGTTAGAGTTCATAGAACATATGAAATTGTTTGTTTTGATGATGTTGTCAGTGTGTAAATTGCTCCCCTGGTTCTATTCATTTCATTCTTCATGAATTTCTAAAATCTTCCAAAATTGTTCAGTTTTGTAACATTATTTTTGGAGTCTAAATTGTTCTCCTAATTCTGTTGTCTTCACTCTGTATCTGTGTCCTTTAAATAAAAAAAAACTTATTTCTTCATTTTTTTACAGCAAAATGCTACCCATGACATTCATGTACCACAACTTATTTAAACATTCTTCCAAATCATTATTTTTCTCTAAGTTCAGTCTTCTTGTAATAGGAAAGTGTAATGTGAAAGGAAATTGTTCTCCAGATTAACGGAGGTTACAACCATTGAGCCAGACTGCCTTCAAGAGGTAAGAGACAGAGAATGCAGTTTCCTGAAGCTACTCTGAGGGTTCAATAATGAACACTCATCCATTTTCAAATTTGAACAATGACTTTGGTTCTTCAGCTGAGACAATGCCCACAGTCTGTGCCTCAGGGGCCTAGAGTAAGGACAAAAAGAGCTGGCACTCAAAGGTTTGGGCATCCCTTCTTCACATGGTGAGTAAAAAGGAAGTTGCTACTTGTGCTTCTTCCTGACTGAAGCCCTCTAGAAAACGCATTCCCCCAAATCCAAGTTTAAAATGCAGCATTGGGGCAGCTAGGTGGCGCAGTGGTAAAGCACCAGTCCTGGATTCAGGAGGACCTGAGTTCAAATCTGGCCTCAGACGCTTGACACTTACTAGCTGTGTGACCCTGGGCGAGTCACTTAACCCTCATTGCCCCGCCAAAAACCAAACCAAAACAAACAAACAAACAAAATGCAGCATCACCTGGTGAGCTCTGAGGTAGCCTTTACTTGAGTCTCTAATCACTGTATGAATGCAGGCACTACATGCCTTCTTGAAGTCTTCTCTTCTCCAGTTCTTTCTACTGATCTGCAGGACAGGTATTCACTCCTCCAGAAGTGAAGTAGCCAACATGTCAATGGCCCCCAACCTCCTCCAATCCTCCCTCCCTCCCCCTCTCCCTTTCCCTTTCCCTCCCTCCCCCCTCTCCAAGAAGGTCACTTTCCATACTTTAATTATCTTCAGGAAGTCAGTGATCTCCCTAGAAGGAAGCTGGTTCTCAGGGTTCTATGGGGGTTGGGTGGCTGATATTCTGTCACCACTTGCCACTGCTTAAATCCCCACTGGTATGTTTCTCATTTATAAAAAAACCAGTCACATTGACATCATGCATTGGAACTTAAAAAATACATCCTATTGAAATCCTTTATTTTTTTTACATCGATGAAGTTCCTCCCTGTATCCCTCCCATTTTCCCTTCTAGAGAGTCATCTCATGTAACAAAAAAGATTTTTATAAGAAACAGCAAAGCTGTTCATCACATTACATAATCATACATGTATGACCCATATCTGATTGCCACCTAAGGTAGGGCGTAGGGGAGGGAGGGAAAGAGGGATAAAAATTGGAACCCAAAACTATAACTAAAAATTTTATTATTTAAAAAATAAAAAGAATTTTTTTTTAAAGATCTGAAAATATGTGCAATGTACCATACTCAAGGAATCCTCTGTAAAGGATTGGGGTTTGGGGTATCATATCATATCACTTCTCTGGAGCCACACTTTGTCTTTGCAATTTTGCATCATTCACTTTTTATAGCTTTGTGGGTATTCTTTCCATGTGCATTATTTTATTCAGTTTATATGTCATTCCTTTGCCTTAGGTTACTTCACTGTACTTAGTGGACTGTGAATCTTGCCATTTTTCTCCATAGTCATCATATTTACTTTTTCTCACACCATGATTTGTTTAGTTATTCCCTACATGATACACATGTATTTTATCTTCAATTCTTCACTACCATGAAAAGTGCTGCTGATCGCATCCATGGACTCTGAAATACCAAGCATTTGCTAAACAATGTAAATAAAATCAGAAATAATCATACCCTTTACTCCCTTGAAGAAAAGAGCAGGAATAATAAAAAATAGTGTGCATCACATGATCAACAAGATCAAAGACTGGACATTTTTTTCTATTCCCCCCTCCCAAAACCTCTCCAAAACATGAACTATGAATCAAAGATAAAAACAGCTTCAGCTATTTCCATGACTTCTGAGGACTAACTGAAGAAAGTAATTCCTTAAAAATTAGAATTGGGCAGGTGGTAGTTAATGACTCTGTGAGATATCAGGAATCAAACATAATCAAAAGAATGTAATATTAGAAAGAAATGTAAAATACCTCATTGGAAAAATAACTGATCTGGAAAATATATCCAGGAGAGATAATTTAACAATTATTGGACTACCTGAAAGCCATGATCAAAAAGAAAAAAACCCTTGACAGCATCTTTCCAAAAGTTATCAAATAAAACTGTCCAGATATTCTGGAACCAAAGGGTAAAATAGTCCTTGAAAGAATCCACTTATCACCTTCTGAAAGAGACCCCCAAGTCAAAACTACAAGGAATACTATAGCTAAATTCCAGAATTATCTGGCAAGCAGCTGGAAAGAAACAATTTAATTATCAATAGGACACAGGATTACACAGGACTTAGAAGCTTCAACATTAAAGGTTCAGAGGGCTTGGAATATGATATTCTGGACGGCAAAGGATTGTGAATTGCAGCCAAGAATAAAGTGCTCAGCAAAACCGATCATTTTCTTCCAGAGGAAAAGTTGGACATTCAATGAAATAGGGGGATTTCAAAATTTCCTGATGAAAAGACCAGATCTGAAGAGTAAATTTGACCTTCAAATACAAGAATTCAAGGGAAGAAGAAAAACTACTGGAAAAACAACAAACAATCATGTTATTTTATAAGATTAAACTATTTACATTCCTACATGGGAAGATAATGCTTATAACTCTTCAGAAGTCTATCTTAATAGAGATCAAAGAAGTATACATAGATAGATGGTGTGGGTATAAATTGACTTTCATGTGATGATATTAAAAAAAATAAAAGGTGAAAAAAAGGATTATGTTGGGAGAAGAAGAAAGGTGAGGCAGAATAAGGTAAATTATATCACATGAAGAGGCAGAAAATATGTATTAGAGTAGAGGGAAAGAAGGGAGGGATAAACATTGTTTCAACCTTACTCTCATTGGATTTAATTCAAAGAGGTAATAATATACATCTTCAGTTTTACATAGAAATTTATCTTACCCAATAGGAAGTAGGAAGGCAAAGGGGAAAATATGCAGGGGAGCTGATAGAAGTCAGGGCAGATTGAGGGAAGCTGTGATCAGAAGCAAAATACTGGTGAGAAGAGATAGGGTGAAAGGAAAGAAAAGAAGATAGGGGAAGATAGGATTAAGGGAAATATAAAATTAGTCATTTTAATTGTGAATGTGAATCGGATGAAAAAAGGAAGCAGATAGCATAAGGAGTTAAAAACCAAAATCCTCCAATACATTGTTTACAAGAAACATATTTGAAGCAGAGAGATACACACAAAGTAAAGGTAAAGTAAATGAGCAGAAAATATTATGCTTCATTTGAAGTTAAAAAAAAGCAGGTGTAGCAATCCTGATGTTATACAAAGGAAAAGCAAAAATAGATCTAATTAAAATAGATAAGGAAAGAAACTACATCTGGCTAAAAGGTACCACAGACAATGAAGTAATATCAATAGTAAACATATATGCTCCAAGTGGTCTAGTTTCCAAATCCTTAAAGAAGTTAAGTGAGTTACAGGAAGAAATAGGCAGCAAAACAATACTACTGAGGGATCTCAACTGCCCCTTTCAGAACTAGATAAATCTAGCCAGAAAAGAAATAAAAAAGAAGTTAAGGAGGTGAATAGAATTTTAGAAAAGTTAGATATTATAGACCCCTGGAGAAAACTGAATGGTGATAGAAAGGAATATACCTTTTCCTTCAGGAATACATGTCACTCACAGAAAAAACAACCATGTGATAGGGCACAAAAACCTCACAGTCAAATGCAGAAAGGGAGAAATAGTAAATGCATCCTTTTCTTTTCTTTTTTTTTTAAACGCATCCTTTTCAGATCATGATGCAATATATATTAGGTGTAAGACAGTTGCATGGAAAGAGACTAAAAATTAATTGGAATCTAAAAAATCTCACCTGAAATAATGAGTGGGTCTAATAACAAATCATAGAAGTAATAATTTCATCAAAGAGAATGACAATAATGGCACAAGATAGAAAGATTTATGGGATGCAGCCCTTTGGCTGAGTTCTTATGGTAAATTTTATATCACTAAATACACAAATAAAACAGAATAAGGAGGTCAATCAATTGGGCATGAGAATAAAAAGCTAGAAAAAGAACAAATTAATAATTCCCAATTATATATCAAATTAGAAATTCTGAAAATAAAAAGAAATATTAATTAAACTGAAAGTAAGAAAACTAATTAATAAATAAAACTAAGAACTGTTTACATGAAAACAAAAATAACAAAATAGATAAACCTTTCATTTATTTGATAAAAAAGAAGAAATCAAATTACCAGTAACAACAATGAAAAGGGTACATTCACTGCCAAGAAAGAGGAAATTAGAGAAATAATTAGGAGCTGTTTTGACAAAGCGTATGGCAATAGATCTGACAATCTAAATGAAATGGATGAATATTTATGAGAATATAAATTGCTCAGCTTAACAGAAGACAAAATACAATAATTAAGCCTGTGTTAGAAAAAGAAATTGAACAAGCCACCAATGAACTCCTTAAGATCTCTAGGGCCAGATGACATTATAAGTGAATTTTACCAAACACATAAAGAACAACTAAGTCCAATACTATATAAAGAATGTGGGAAAATAGGTGAAGGAGGAGTCCAACAAAATTCCTTTTATGACACTAATATGGTGCTGATACCTAAACCAGGAAGAGCCAAAAACAGAGAAGAAAATTATAGACCAGTTTTCCTAATGAATATTGATGAGAAAATAAATAAAATATTAGTAAAGAGATTACAGCATTTTATCACCAGGATAATACACTATGACCAGATGGGATTTTTTTTAATCAAAAAAATTTTTTTTTTATTTTCCAGTTACATGTAAATATGGTTTTCAACATTTGTTCTTATAAGATTTCTAGTTCCAAAATTTTCTCCCTCCTTCCCTTCCCTCCCCCCTCCCCAAGATGGAAAGCAATCTGATATGGGTTATATATGTACCATCACATTAAACATATTTCTGCATTAGTCATGTTGCAAAAGGAGAATCATAACAAAAGGGAAAAACCTCAAAAAAAATAGAAATAGTATGGTTCAATCTGCATCCTGATTCCACAGTTCTTTTTTTCTGGATTTGGAGAGCACTTTCCATCATGAGTCCTTTGGAATGATCTTGGATCATTATATGGCTTGAGAAGAGCCAAGTCTATCACAGTGGCTCATCACACAATGTTGTTAATATTTTGTACAATGTTCTCCTGGTTCTGCTCATTTCACTCAGTAACAATTCATGTAAGTCTTTCCAGGTCTTTCTGACATCCACCTGCTTATAATTTCTTACAGCCCAATAATATTCCATTACATTCATATATCACAACTTGTTTAGCAATTCCTCAATTGATAGGCATCCCCACAATTTCCAATTCTTTGCCACCACAAAAAGGGTAGCTATAAATAATTTTGTACATGTGGGTTCTCTTCCCTTTTTTATGATCTCTTCAGGATATAGTCCTAAGAGTGGTATGGCTAGGGCAAAGGGTATGCACAGTTTTATAGCCCTTTGGACATAGTTAAAAAATGCTCTTCAGAATGATTGGATCAGTTCCTAACTCCATCAACAATACATTAGTATTCCATTTTTTCTACAGCTTCTCCAACATTTATTATTTGCCAATCTGACAGGTGTGAGGTGGTACCTCAGAGTTGTTTTAATTTGCATTTCTCTGATCAATAGTTATTTAGAGCATTTTTTCATATGGCAATAGATGGCTTTGATTTCTTTATCTGAAAACTACCTGTTCATATCCTTTGACCATTTCTCAATTGGGGAATAACTTGCATTCTTGTTTTAATCATAAAAGTATTTTATTATTTTCCAGTTACATGTAAAGATAGTTTTCAACATTTGTTTTCATAGGATTTTTAGTTCCAAATTTTTCTCCTACCCTCCCTTCCCTCTTCCCACCTCCAGACAGAAAGCAATCTGATATAGGTCATATATGTACAATCACATTAAACATATTTTTGCATTAGTCATATTGTGAAAGAAGAATCAGAACACAAGGGAAAAACCTCAAAAAATTTAAAAAAACAACCAAAAAATAGAAACAGTATGGTTCAATCTGCATTCAGAATCCACAGTTCTTTTTTCTGGGTGTGGAGAACATTTTCTATCATGAGTTCTTTGAAACTGTTTTGGATCATTACACCATTGAGAAGAGATAAGTATATCACAGTTGATCACACAATGCTGCTGTTACTGTGTACAATGTTCTCCTGGTTCTGCTCTTCTCACTCAGCATCATTTCATTTAAGTCCTTTCAGGTTTCTCTCAAATCCTCCTGCTCATCATTTCTTACAGCACAATAGTATTCCATTACATTCATATACCACAACTTGTTTAGCCATTCCCCAATTTGTGGGCATTCCCTAAAAGTTATGATTTAAAAAAGAATCTGGGTATAATATTACAAGAAATTATTTTTTTAAATCACCCTGAAGTTCCAGAACAAGAAGATAAAGTAGAAATAGAAAGAATCAAACCAATCACCATCTGAAAGAGATCCTAGGAGAAAATGTATAGGAAAATCAGATCCAAGTTTGAAAATTCCCAGGTTAACAAGAAAATATGGTAAGCATTGAGAAAAAAGAACCAATTTAAATACTGTGGAAAAAACCAATCAATTAATATTTCACAAGATCTAGAAGCTTCTATACTAAAAGATTGTTGGTGGATCTTTCCTATAGTAAGTCTCTAGCAGGTGGTTCATGAGGGACCACCCCTCTGGACAAAACTTTCCTCTCTCCCTTTTCCATATTGTTATTAACATATTGTTAGTTAGCATAGGATATTATTTTTGGCTGTTTCATTGAGCAAACTCATTCATTTTTCAAATGAAACAAAAGGGGGGACTGTAACGATTGGAATGACACTACCTGCTGGAGACTTACTATATGAAAGCTCCACCATGAGGAGAATGCCTCTGAGGCAAGGCCATGTGGCTTTTCCTTGGCGTCAGAAAGTGATGTTTGTTCATGGGTACTGTCTATCAAGGCAACCAGCCAATCAACTTGAGGAGCCTCCCATTTCTGGGAGGAACACACAAAGCAGGAAGCAGATGCTGGGGAAGGAACTCTGGCTCTTTGGGTTCCTGACTTCACCATGGTGGAGGAGAGAGACTCCAGAGGACTTCACAGGAAAATTGAGGAAAGATAGGATTGCCAGGCTGTAGGAATTCTGTTCTCAATCTTTCTCTTTCTATCTTTCAATAAACCCTTAAAACCTAAACTCGTTTTATCAGTGATTTTAGTCAGTTTCCTCCAAAACTGGGGGAACAGATTAGAACCCACATTTAGAATTTTAAATTACACACTGTAAGTATTAGAACATTATATTTTGCAGAGCAAAAGAGCTGGTGTTGCATCTGACAAACATAATTTACTAAGAACTGACTGATCCTCACCTGTTCTCTGTTCCCAGGCCAATGAATTTTCTGGGGCTGACAAGATTTGTCAATTCTAGGCTGTATCCAAAACTCTGCCCTCTAGAGATTCCCAAGCTTTCTTTATGTCCTTTTGCTAGTTAAGTAAAACAACTTACTTTATGAAACTGTGAGAAACTTACTCTTCCCAAGGGCAGTCTCATAGTGCTCTCTGTTCTGTTACCCTATATAAACTGTAAGAATCAGAGCACCACCACCCTGCTGAGAAAGACATTGTGAGAACCAGGGCAGCTCCACTCTAAGGAGAAAGCATGAGGTGACCTTTCTGAGATTTCTAAGGTCAGATTGGCATCTGGAAGTTATGTCTGCTGCCTGTAAGTCATGTCAATCAATGGACCAGCCAATTAACTTGGAGCTGTGTGTGTGGACTGCCCTCTTCCTGTTCAACAGGGGGTTTCCAGTGGAAGTGAAGGGCATTCACTCTCTTAGATAGCTAGGTGAAGGCAGCTTTTCCTCTTTCTCTTGGCTAACCCCTAATATATTTTAATAAATGCTTAATGTCCAAAGACTAGTGCTAAAGCTTATAATTTAAGGCAACCACACATTAGATTTTTAGACATCACAGTTAGATTTTTAAGCTTTACAAAAGCCAGTCCCCATCTTTGGGTAGTCTTAGCATCTGCTTTGTAACACTATGAATTATAACTCCTCTCCCACTATTAAAAACCTTACTTCTATTATATTAATGGTTTCATTAATTTCAGGTTAACACAAGCAAAAATAATTACCTAGCAAAATTTACTATAATCCTCAATAAAAAAAAAATGGACATTTGACAAACTCAAAGTCTTTCAGGTATTTCTTTCTTTCTTTCTTTCTTTCTTTCTTTCTTTCTTTCTTTCTTTTTTTGACTTTCAGGTATTTCTAACAAAAAGACCAGAACTCAATGGAAATTTTGATTTAAAAGATCCAGAAGAAATATAAGGAAATCATTAAAGACTAATTATAAGGTTATGATTAAGATCAAATTGTTTATTGTGTATGAAAATGCTACTATTAGTTATAATTAGTCATAGTATTCTTTTTTTTTTGAGGGCAATGGGGTTTAAGTGACTTGCCCAGGGTCACACAGCTAGTAAGTGTCAAGTGTCTGAGGCCAGATTTGAATTCAGGTACTCCTGAATTCAGGGCCGGTGCTTTAACCACTGTGCCATCTAGCTGCCCCAGTCATAGTATTCTTAAAACTTATCATTACCAAGCATGACAAAATAATTATTAATAATGGATTTCTTGGGGGACCCAGGGATCATTTTCTCAGTGCTTTCTCTCCCCTCTCCCCAACTTGAAAAAGTCTAGTTCTTGAGAAAGTTCAGCAAATTTTATCTGGGACAAATCCAAGGGAACAAAAGAAATGGAGATAGTCTCTTTTGTCTGATGGGATCAAACTACATCTAGATGATGGACTTTTGCCTTGAGCAACTTCACCAAGGGTCTTTTACATTCTTCTCCATGGTGTCATATGTAGAGTTCATTTTAATGTAGACCACCCTCAAGTCATGTCAACCAATGGAATTGAATGATGCAAAACCAATAAGCTTTGATTAATGTATAATGACCCACCTCTATCAAAAGAAGGTAAAACTCTTGGAAAAGGCTAAGAGCTCTCTCTCTTGGTGCAAACTCTTGGCTCTCCCTGTTAGGACAGTGAGGGTCTGACTTGTAGGTCCTCTGAACTCTCTGTGGGTCTCCTTGAGACCAAGTTCTGTCTCTCTGAAAGACAGCATTGGTCTTTGGGGCTTTTCTCTAACTCATCCTAGCTCCATGCTGAAGCCCTCTCCCAGCTTTCTCTACCACATGCTTGAGACCATGAGAAATTACAGAGACTCATGGACAATCCTTTACTGGTATGTAATATTAAATAAATTAATATATTCTTACCCCAAACTGATATCTATACAAATAGTAATTAATTTAAAAAAACAACACATAAGGTAGTTTGAAAGAAAGTTTGGGGCTGAGTTGTGTATGATGAGGTGAATATAAAAAACAAAATTGGGTAGTAAAAGGTAAAAAGGAGAAATTATCTCATAAAATGAGGAGTGAAAGGAAGAAATAATTTAGAGGAAGCAAGTGCAAGGGGGAAGGCTGGTAATATTGGAACCTATCTCATCTGGGTTGAAGAGGAAACAATGTGTAAATATGATGAGATTTAGAAGTCTTCTGAACTTCTAGAGAAGTGAGAAAACAGAGGGATAGATCGGGGAGGGACTTTTAGAAGGGTGCATAGATTAAGATTAGGAGGGTGGGATGAATAGATGAAGGAAGACTTTTAGAGGGATGGCTAATATAGGGGGAAAAGAGTCAGGGGAGAAGATAAGGGAACAGGGATAGGGTAAAAAGAGAGGCTGAGAAGGAAAATAATGAGTAAAAATAAGATGGAGGGAAATTCACAAAGGGCAATTATAACTTTGAATGTGAATTACAGGGTGTGATCTGGGACATCAGACTTCCCCCATACTTCCCTGTAACTCACACTTCCCCATCTTGGTTTCTGGATTTCTAGTCCTCATTTGAAAGGATGAACTCTCCAGCCAGTAATTTATGAGACCTCTCTCCCCACTCCAGCTGGCTTCAGAACCCAGTTGCAACCCTCATCATTACCCTCAGCTGTGTTGCCTTCCTCTTCCTCCTCCTCTGCCTTTCCTTGCAACCCCATCACACCAGGGTCTCTGGACAGTTTTTTTTGTTTGTTTGTTTGTTTGTTTTTTGCTGCTGCTAGTCTTTTCTCCTACCAGCACATCTGCTCAAGCACCCAAATGCCCCCTCACATCACAAAAGGAAATGAGATTGTTCTCAGCCTCTCATAGATCAAACCTCAAATATATTGGGTGCTGGGAAGGTGACCTGTCTCTATCTTTCTGTCACTGTCTCTGTGTCTCCCTCTTCCTCTCCTCCCCCTCCCCTCTGGCTGCCATGCACTTAGGTACATGCTCCAGTCACCCTGTCTTAGGGACATGGGATGTCTCCTGTGGGAATTTATTTTGATTTGGGGATCCTGCCTTTGGGCTGAGATTAAAAAGCCTTAGGCTCTCAGGGATTTTTTCTGTGTGAGGGGCTGGTGCCCCTCCCCCTCCACTTCAACTGAGCCAAAAAATCCCTGTGGGCTTTTCAGGACACCAGGTCAGACCGCTGGGGGGGAGGGGGAAAAGAAGCCCCAGCACCCTAAGCCCTGAGGGGAGCTGCCCTGGAGATCCCAGGCTTGTCCTGTCAGACCCTAGCATAGCCCGTGTGGAGGTCCCAGGATCACAGCAGGGGGCACAGCCCTAGTGCAGCTGGCAGATTAGCTTGGCATGTGTGGGGGGCGTAGAGAGCCCGAGGTTTGAGGGGAGAGAAGGAACATATATACAGGGGAGCAAGAGCGAGAGCGAGAGAAAGAGAGAAACGCGGGAGGACTAGGAGGATTAATAAAAAGGAGGCAGAGGTATGGAGGTTGGGAGAGGCCAGAAGATTAAGAAGACAGTAAGAGGGGCAGCTAGATGGCGCAGTGGTAAAGCACCGGCCCTGGATTCAGGAGTACCTGAGTTCAAATCCGGCCTCAGACACTTGACACTTACTAGCTGTGTGACCCTGGCAAGTCACTTAACCCTCATTGGCCCTGTAAAGAAACACCCCCCCCCAAAAAAAAAAAAAAAAAGAAGACAGTAAGAGAGGAGACAGATGGAGTAAGGAGCTTTTCAGGGGTTCATCACTATGGTAATGAGAGAGCAGTAAAAGTGAAGCAGGGGAGCCAGGGTGAAGGAGAAAAGGAGTGAAAGTTGGAGAAAGCCAGAGCATACCCTAAGGCAGGAGGTGGCAAGGCCCTTATTGTATTAAAAGCAGACAGGTTGTATAATTTGCATTTCTTTACCCTTATCGTTTACTTTGATTTTTATAAATAAATTCTGCCTTGATTATTGAATTAAGAGGCTTCTTAATTGTTTGCTTATCAGTTTGGTAGCAGTGTGGAGAAATTTTGTAAACAGCCCATATTAAATTAATAGCAGTCAGATAGCCAGCCAGTCAAAAGTCCCCACATTAGTCCATCCTCAGACTAGCCCCCAGTAAGATTAGACCCTAGTCAGTTAAAATATTTCCACAATTGAATGGCAACCACAAAGGGACTTATGGCCCAATTATAATTTTTCTAAAGTTATCATTTTTCATATAATCATAATTTTTATAAGAACAGTTACATAAAATTTTCAGATTAGATTAGATATAGTTAATTTTTTTTACACTCCTAAGTAGACTGTGTTAGAAACTAATGAAGAAAGACATGGGGAAGAGGCATTATTCATGTTCAGTATGTGAACAGCATAGCTGAACTTTCCCCCAGCCTCATGCTAGAGGGAGGCCCAGGTGCCAGGGTCATTCTTCACCTAATATGATTCTCAAAGCTTTCCTCAGCCCCCATTTTCCATGGGAGTTGGACTCACTTTCCAGGCTTTGATGACTGGATAGTCAAGTGTTCATCTCCCTCCAACCATCCCAGAGGACTCCGGGGTCAGCCCTCCTGCCCCAGTGCTGAGGACACAGCTGGTCTCCCCAGGAGACATTTGGTTTTTTGAAGACCCTGACTTTTAGGCTTCAGTTTGTGTGTCCTCAGTGTCTGTCTTGTCCTGCCCAAAGTGCTGCAGTTTCTTAACAAATGTTCATCTAAAGGAATTTAATGTTGGACTGGACTCTGAGCCCCTTCCTTTGGCATTTCCTTACATCTGGGCCCCACCTTTCTAACTCACATTGACCAGCTAAGTACAAGACTCCTCTGAGGACTGTGGAAGCTTTGTGCTGGCGTGGACCTTGGGCTGGTCCACCCTTAGGGTACCTGCAGCCCCCATTACACCAAGGTCACAGGACAGGGTTTTTGCTGCAGCTGGTCTTTTCTCTTCATACCACATCTACACAGGCCCTCAGATGGCCCCCAAATGTAAAAGATGAGGTTTTCCTCAGCCTCTCATTGATCAAATCTAAGATTTGTTCAGTGCAGGAAAGGTGCTGTGTGTGTGTGTGTGTATATGTGTGTCTGTCTGTCTCTGTGTCTGTCTCTCCCTGTCTCTGTCTCTTTCTCTCCTGCTGCTGCTATCTACTTATGCACATGTTCCAGCTCCCCTGGCTTAGGCAAATGGGAAGTTTCCTGAAGAGACTTTATTGGGAAAAAAGGGAATTGTGCTTTAAAAATGGAGCATGACATCAGGAAATGACATCTGGCATTGTCAGCGTGTGGGCAGTCCAGCTGAAGACTCCCCCAACATCATCCTGGAGGGAGGTCCAACTGCCAGGGTCCTTCCTCACTCCTCACCTGACCTGATTCTCAAAGGTTCCCTCAGCCCCATTTTCCATGGGCTTGCTCTATCCTAAGGCTTCCTGGGAGTGGCAGCTCTGGTCTCCTGCCTCTTGTGCTCCCCAGCCTGGGTCATGCCATGATAACATCAGCTGGGTCTGCAAAATAGGCAGCCTCATTTGTGCACTAAATTTAAGCATAATTATCCAGCTGTACAATGCATATGCTATTCTAATTAATGCCCAAAAATGTGTTCAAGAGAAAGTATTTTCAAAGGAGTGTGGAGTAACTAGCATGTGTGTCAGTGACAAAGTATCATTTCATACCTGGCGCCCAGTACATTGATGGGGACTGACATCACTGTCTGACCACAGAGATCCCTGATTTCCCAGTGTCACCCGGGGCATAGTTAAGGCAATTTGGTCACTGGTCAGGTAGCCTTGCTCTCCTGTGACCTGCTGACCATCTGCCCTAGATCATTTGGCTAATTATAATCCTCATCAGAACCAAAGCCCTTCCTTCTGGACCTAAATGTGTAGAGCGCCCAGGCCACTTCATACTGTTATTAGGTCTTGGTTAGAGAATGTCCTGTGTTGCTCATTTGAAATGTCTGTTTCTGAGCCACTGTCTGGGTCAGAGAGACTTTGTATGACTGGCAAAGGGTCTCTGTGATACAATATATATGAATGTGAACATCTATGTAAAGCACTTGACATAGTACCTGGCATACAGTAGGCACTTAATGAATGTTTATGTGCTCTCTGGGACAGACTTCACTGAGATGAATGTCCATCACTCTCAACTTGCTCAGCAGGCAGTCTCACCTCTTGGCAATCAGTGACTGCAACAAGTGAATCATCTTTGGAGGGTCCCCACCAGTCTCTCAGCCTCTTTTGTAAGTGAGCAAATTGCCCAGTCTCCCCACTAGTAAGTATAGAGTGGGCCCTCCATCTGCTGCCCTGTGCCCCCAAGGCACACCAACATTGCTCAGAAGAACTCATGACCTTGTCAAAGGCAGTGATATCAGATTTGGGCATCCAGGCATTGTTTCTCTCAGGGTTTTATGGGCCACAATCGGGATAGGTGGTAAACATCCTTTAGCTTCTCTCTCATCAGAAGAATGCACTGATGGTGGGATTCTGCATTTCTGCCTTTTCAGAGACTCAGACATCACCGGTATGTGTGGCTGCTGTCCCAACACCAGGACATTTGGTATAAAGCCAGTGGTGTGATTCTGGATGGAGTTGTATGCATGTGCCAGGAAAGCTATATTTGCTCCTCTGGCATTGTTGTTCTCTTCTCTATGTATGTGCTTGTTACATTTCATAATTTGCTTGTCGTGTTTTCACCAGGATGTGGTTGAAATGTTGAGGTTGTGGGTCTCAGGAGTAGGTGCTATTCCAGACTTCTTAATGCCAACCAAGGTCACCATTTCTTCCTACATCATAATTTCAAAGTCTCTGCATTGGTCCAAATGGAAACAGAAAGAAAACACATATATTGAAAGATACCTTCTCTAAGTATTTTAGCCACCATGGAAGCTGTCTGCTTGTTAATTAGATAAGCCTGTGCATACTTTATTAAGGAAGTGGTCAGTTACCGCCAATTTGTGACATGTGTTCTTGCTCTCTCCTTCAAGAGGGGAAAAAAACCCAAGTCAGAGAAGTCTTCCAAATTTGCTGGTGCTAGTTTTCTTCAAATCCGCAGCACTAGTTTGTCATACTTTCCTCTGCACATACCATGTATGTCTCTTGCTACTTAGGGTTATGTCTGGCTATCTTTGGTAAATAAAAAAAAAAAAACCTGTTTCTTACTCAACATAGAGCTTTTTCTTGCGTGATATGTCCAAAATCATCATATGAGGCTTTTGTGACTATAGAGTGATCAGCTCTGGGTAGTACCAGGTGTTATCTGGTGTCATGCAGAGAATCAACGACAATCTGGTTGGTACAGCACCAACTTCTGCCATTTTCTCAACCATAAGGTGCCTACAAGGGATTTCTGCCATTTGATGTGACCACCTTTTATTATTTCAGAGGGTCCTTCATTAGGCTCTGCTCTCTGTCAGTCATTCACATATACCTGAGCTAAATGGGGTTGACTCAATGTGCTGTTAGCATGCTATCCGGTGGGTATCCTTAACACCCATCTGCACGGTCTCCTGTTTGCACTCAAGCTCCTTGGATGTTACACGGACCTTTCACTTCTCCAGGTATCATCCAGGTTCCATGCTCTATGGACTTCTCAGAAACAGATACGCACACACCTTTCCTGGTCAGTAATCAATATTGGCCTTGTGGACTTGAAGCCATTTCTGGCCACTAACTTCCAACTTTCTGCTGGTCAGCTAAAAGGGCCACATCCCTACAAATACACCCTTAGGGCAGACCTCATAGGCTCTGGATGCAGCCTTTCCCCAAGGATGATGCCTGGCATTGTGCCTGATACATGCCTAATAAATATCTGTTGATTGACTGTAGGACTCTTCTTCATAGTTAGAAACCACACCCAAATCCTGACATACTGGGAAAATAAATCTCTCTCTGTTCTGATGGACTGTGGTAATCACATGTCCAATCTCTAAAGTTGGAAGAAGCCTCGAAAGAGAAATTGGTGGGTTTGCTAATTAAAAGCCACTAATGTGTGCATTGCACATGGAGGGGAGGTTGGGACCAGTTCAAAGGGGAGGGTACAAAGAGTTTTTCCCAGTTCCAGGAACTGTCTCTTCCAGTAACCCAAACATCTTTGCACACTCTGGCCCTCTCTACTATCCCATGCATAGATCAGAAAGAAAGAGTCTGAATTTTGTTCCTGCTGTGAATAGCCTGGTCATTGCAAATATTAGGTCCCTCTATAATCAACAAATAACATTTGAATTCTGGCTCGGACACCCCCAGGCCTAGAAACTTCACTTCTCTTGTTTCTCTGATTTTAGTAGCCCCCTCTCTCCCCATGCCCCACACAGAGCTTTGGTCCTTGTACCCTAGATCACAGGGACAGGGATTTTCTGCTATACATTCAATGCTCCAGGGCTAGGCTGTCCCTGATGCCCTTCTTTCTGGACAATCCATTACTGCTGTAGGTCCTGTCCATCTAGCAATTCTCAAAGCTATTATCCTTCCCTTGCCTATCTCTGAGGGGGGGGGGCTTTCTGACCATCATGTCTTCCTTGTTCCATCCATTGTGCATCCATTAACTACCTGGAGGAGGATATCATTTATAAAGCAAAATCAACTCTAGTCCAAATCGTTTTTTAAGTCCCATCCCCACAAGTCCTCATTTTCTTTGTCTCCTTCAGACCATCCCTGAGCTTCCACTCCCTAAAAACTCCTTCCAGGGGCCTCCATGTAAAAGGCTTCCAATACCCACAGAAAACAGAGTCTCTCTCTCCTCCTTCTCTCAGCTCCTAAAGGACTTGGAGGATCTCTCTTCCTTTGGAGGCCCAACCTTCATCCAGTCTGAAGATGACCTTTTACCAGCCTCCTAGTTCTGGTCCCGAGACCCCAAGCTCCAAAAGGCAATAAAACCTCTAAGGTTAAATACCTTCCCCAAGGGAGATATGAGGGATGTCTAATAATTAATGTGTGTCTTTCGTGCTGGAAGAACAACAAAATGACATCACTATGTCAGGGCAAATGAACAGTGTATCAGGCTCTGGCTGATCAGATCAATGCAAACTTAAAATTGAATGGCAGGGGCAGCTAGGTGGCGCAGTGGATAGAGCACTGGCCCTGGAGTCAGGAGTACCTGAGTTCAAATCCGGCCTCAGACACTTAACACTTACTAGCTGTGTGACCCTGGGCAAGTCACTTAACCCCCATTGCCTCACTAAAAAAAAAAAAATTGAATGGCTATATTTCCTGCTTGTGCCTTGATACTGGAACCTCATTTTTTCTCTCTGATGTGTTTTATAGGTAATATACAGAAAAACTCAGGGTTGCTTTGTCAGAGACATTTGCTGTAATTATTTTCCAGATTTCTGCTTTCTTTCTCATCTTGGCTGCATTGGTTTTGTTTGTGAAAAAAATAAATTTAGTATAATCAAAATTATCCATTTTATATTTTGATCTTGTTGTTGAGTTGATTCAGTCATGTTTGATTCTCTATGACCCCATTTGGGGTTTCTTGGCAAAGATACTGGAGTACAGGGGCAGCTACATGGCATAGTGAATAAAGCACCAGCCCTGGATTGAGGAGGATCTGAGTTCAAGTCCAGTCTCAAGACACTTGACACTTACTAGTTGTGTGACCCTGGGCAAGTCACTTAACCCTCATTGCCCCACAAAAAGTAAATGAATAAATGAATAAATGAATAAAAAACAAAGACACTGGAGTAGTTTGACATTTCCTTCTCCAGTTCATTTTACAGATGAGGTACTGAATCTAACAAATTTAAGTTACTTCCCCAGGGTTAAACAGCTAGTGTCTGAGGCTGGATTTTACTCAGGTCCTTGACTCCACAGCAGTTCTCTATTCACTGAGCCACTTAGCATCTCATAAGGCTTTCTATGTCTTGTTTGATCATAACTTATTCCCTTATCCATAGATGTGACAAGTAACTTATTACATGCTCCCTTAATTTGCTTATGGTATCACCCTTTATATCTGAATCATGTACCCATTTTAACCTTATCTTGGTATAGAAGGTGTGAAATACTGGTCTATATCTAGTTTCCCTAGCAGTTTTTTTGTCAAATGGTGAATTTTTGTCCCCAAAGCTTAGATCATTGGGTTTTTCAAGCATTAAACTCCTATGGTCATTTACTACTGTGTATTTGGTATTTAATCTGTTCCATTGATCCACCACTGTATTTCTTAGCTAGGGCAAGATTTATCTTTTTATTTATTTATTTAATGATTACTGATCTTGTATGGCTAGACCACCTTCTTTAATTTTTTTCACATTTTCTTGATATTCTTGACCTTTTGTTCTTCCAGAAGAATTTATTTTTTTCTAGTTCTACTTTGATAGGTATGACATTGAATAAGTAAAATAATATGTCTTGGAAGGTAGAATCCCAAGTACGTTATATAATCTACATTTATTTTAAATGGAATTTCTCTTTCCATATCTTGCTGCTGGACATTGTTGATAATATACAGAAATGCTGATGATTTATGTGGATTTATTCTGTAACATGCAACTTTGATATAGCTGTTAATCATTTCAACTAGTTTTCTTCAGTTAATTCTCTAGGATTCTTTAGATATAACATCATATTATCTGATATCATTGACAGTTTGCTTTCTACATTGCCTATTCTAAGTCCTTCCATTCCTTTTTTTCATCTTCTTTCTGTAGTTATATTTCTAGTAAAATATTGATTAATAGTCATTATAATGGGCATCTTTGCTTTAGTACTGATCTTATTGGGAAGGCTTCTAACTCATCCCCATTACAGATAATGTTTACTGATAGTTTTGGTTTGATACCACTTATTTTAAAGCAAACTCCATTTATTCCTATGCTTTCTGGTGTTTTTACTAGGAATGGGTGTTGTCTTTTCTCTAAAGCTTTTTCTGCATCTATTGAGATGTTATGGGGAAGCTAGGTGGTGCAGTAGATAGAGCACTGACCCTGGATTCAGGAGGACCCAAGTTCAAATCCGGCCTCAAACACTTGACACTTACTAGCTGTGTGACCATGGGCAAGTCACTTAACTCCCATTGCCTGCAAAAAAAAAAAAAAAAGAGAGAGAGATGTTATGATTTCTGTTGGTTTTGTTATTAATATGCACAATTTTACTGATAGTTTACCTAATACTGAACAATTTCTGCTTTCCTGCTACGAATTCCAAGTTCTCATACTCTATGATCTTCATGACATATTTATGTTATCTCCTTGCTAATAATTAAAAAAAAAATTTTAACCAACATTCATTAGGAAAATTGTCATATAATGTTCTTTCCCTGTTTTTGCTCTTTCTAGTTCAGATATCAGAATAACATTTGTGTCATAAAATGAATTTGCAAGACCTGTATCTTTGCCTGCGTTTGCCCAGACAATTGATATTGTATTGGAATGGGGGGGGGTTACCCTTTATTTTTAATTTTTAATTATTATTTTTCTTTTTTTCTTAATAGAATTTTTTCAACATTCATTTTTTGGGGCAGCTAGGTGGTGCAATGGATAAATATTGAGAAATGAGACCTCTGTCAGAGACATTTGCTGTAATTATTTTCCAGATTTATGCTTTCTTTCTCATCTTGGCTGCATTGGTTTTCTTTGTGAAAAAATTAATTTAGTATAATCAAAATTATCCATTTTATATTTTGATCTTGTGTTCAGCTCTGTATTCAGAAGAACCTGAGTTCAGATCTGGCCTCCAACACTTGACACTTACTAGCTGTGTGACCCTGGGCAAGTCACTTAATCCTCATTGCCCCACCAAAAAAACCAACAAAATGGAAATAATTCATTTTTATAAGATTTTGAGTTCCAAATTCTTCTCTCTCAAAAATTTAAAAAAAGAATTTTAAAGCATTTTATATGTAACAGGGAAAATAAATATTAAAAAGCAAAAATATAAATTGTATTAGAATATTTTATTTTTCAAATATTACCAAAGTTCTTTCCAGTATTCCTACCCTTCACCCTTCCAGAGATACATATCATAAAATAAAATATATTTAAAAAAACAGAAAAATGAGTTATCACATTAAAATATCTGAAAATATGAGTAATATACTTCACTGAAGGATTCCCCCTGAAAAACAGTGATAAATGCACTGGGGTTGGAGTATATCATTATCTCTGTTCTTTGGAGCCATACTTTGTCTTAATTTTTTATCATTGTGGGGCAGCTAGGTGGCACAGTGGATAAAGCATTGGACTTGGATTCAGGAGGACCTGAGTTCAAATCCAGCCTCAGACACTTGACACTTACTAGCTGTGTGACCCTGGGCAAGTCACTTAACTGTCATTGCCCAGTCCCCCCCACCCCCAAATTTTCATCATTCACTTTTGTGAGTTTTGTGAATGTTTTTCATGTGTATTGTTTTATTTAGTTTAACACATTATTCTTGTGGCTTGGTGACCTCACTATCTGTTAAACTATGTAAATCTTGGCATGGTTCTCTATATTCATTATATTCATTTTTTTCTTACAGCACAGTAAAATTTCATTACTTTCCTGTACCATGATTTATTTAGCCATTCCCTAAATGATAGGCTATTACTTTGTTCTCATAAAACTCCATGGACTCTTTTTCCCCCTTTAAATAGAATTTTATTTTCCAACTCTTTAAGATGAAGCATTTCCTAAGTAACCTAATGAAAAATCTAAGTCATCATAACCATAGATCAGGTTCTGAACTATGCTGTTGCTAAAAGTCTCCTGCTGGCCTTCCCAGACACCTCCTGTGCTGGACTGTGCTCCACTTTTACACAAGTGAGACAGACCTTCCCTGAAATCCTTCTAAGTTATCTTAAACTGGAAGATTGTTTCACTCAGTCTTTTTGTAGGTTCTATAGCTTCAGAATCCATTTAGAGTCTTGATTTAATGTTGTTTCTGAGGGAAAATTGGGAGACCTCAGTCAATTTCTTGTATTCTCCCTACCATCTTGACTCCACAAGTCACTATTATTTTTATCATTATTAATAATGAGATTCTTCACCATTTAGTCTTTGTGATGAATATTGTTATAATTTGTCTCATTCCATAAAGAATTCCTTGGTAATTTATTGAGATGGAAATAATTATATAAATAAAATTGTTTCATTACTGTGTTTTATGCTTTTAGCAAGGCTTAGCCATGAGCAATGTATAGGGAGTATGGTAGTTGATAGAAAGACACCAAGACCTGTTTTCAAATCCCACTTTACTACGTCATGGTTCTACATGCCTGGGCAAGTCATTTTATCTCTCAGTGCTGTAGTCAAATTTTATGGACTCTTAAGTTGAACAGGTGCATTGGTAGATAGAATTCCCTCACCCAAAAGTCATTTAGAGCAGAAGCCTAGGATTGTGAAATATAAATTTCCTAGTATGAAAGGAGGCTGAGATACTTGGTTATGGATATTACAAAGGAAATATTAAAAGAACAAGACAATTTAGAAGATTGGTAGGAGAGGTCTGTAATACCCAGGTGAGAATAAAGCACACGCCTGCACAGGCTGTGCCAGTGCAGACCCAACTCCAGTGCAGACCCAGCCCCAGTGAACCAAGAGGAGGCCACAGGAACCTTTGAATCATTAGTGGCAGCAACTGCTTTTGGAACTCAGCTCATAGATAGTAAGGGGGGCAAACAGTGAGCCAGAAAGAAATTATAAAGATCTTTTTTTTTTTTGCAAGGAAATGAGGGTTAAGTGACTTGTCCAGGGTCACACAGCTAGTAAATGTCAAGTTTCTGAGGCCAGATTTGAACTCAGGTCCTCCTGAATCCAGGGTCGATGCTTTATGCACTGCACCATCTAGCTGCCCCTCCCTTTTTTTACAGGTATCTTTTTGCTAGCACTGAGGCAGGACTCTGTTATTTTGCCCATACTAGGAAACAGGTCACAGTCTTGGGTGGAGGTTCCAGGTAGGGGAGAAGTATAAGCACACAAGAGCTTACAGCCACAGTAGAGCAGGGCAGAAAATCAGGCCTGTGGTTGCTTGCAGACCAGAGTACAGGCCGATAGAATTAAATCATACCACCTTGGAAGAACTAAAAACCTACAAATTCCTAGAAGTATCTATGAAAACAGCTATACAAACACCTTGAAACTTGGGACAGTGCACCCTCAACCCTGGAGGTACAAAAGTTCTCAGGAGAAAATAACTCCTTAAAAATTAGGATTGAGCAAATGGAAACGAATGACTTTCTGAGAACTCAAGAAACAACAAAACAAAACCAAAAGTATGAAAAAATAGAAGGCAATGTGAAATATCTCATTGGAAGAACAATTGGCTTGGAAAATGGATCCAGGAGAGATATTTTGAAAATTATTGGCCTAACTGAAATCCATGATCAAAAAAAGAGCCTAGATATTGTCTTCCAAGAAATTGTCAGGGAAAATTGCCCTGATATTCTAGAATCAGAAGGTAAAATTGAAATTGAAAGACTCCACTGATTACCTCCAGAAAGAGATCCCAAAATTAAAACTTCCAGGAATATTATAGCCAAATTCCAGAGCTCCCAGGTCAAGGAGAAAGTGTTATAAGCAGCCAGAAAGAAACAATTCCAGTATTGTGGAGCCAATGCCAGGATAACACAAGATCTAGGAGCTTCTATATTAAATGATAGGAGGCCTTGGAATATGATATTCTGGAGAGCAAAAGAACTAGGATTACAACCAAGATTCACCTACCCGGCAAAACTGAATATAATCCCTCAGGGAGAAAACGCAACTTCAATGATAGAGAGGATGTTCAGGCATTCTTGATGAAAAGACAGAAGCTGAATGGAAAATCTGATTTTCAAATACAAGACGGTAGAGAAGTATAACATGGCAAACAAGAAAAAGAAATCATATAGAACATTAAAAGGTTAAACTGTTTCCATTCCCACATGGGAAGATGATACTTGTAACTCATAACAACTTCCTCATTATTATGGCAGCTGGATGGAGTATGTTTAGACAGAGGGCACAGGTGTGAGTTGAATATGAAGGGATTATATCTTAAAAAAATTAAATTGGGGACAGTTGGGTGGTGGCATAGCAGATAGAAAACTGGCTCTGGATTCAGGAGGACCTAAGTTCAAATCTGGCCTTAGACACTTGACACTTACTAGCTGTGTGACCCTGGGCAAGTCACTTAACCCTCATTACCCCACAAAATATAAAATAAAATAAATTTGGGAAAGACATTAAATGCACAGAGCTCCTGACACAATTACCCCCAAAACAGCAACAACAACAAAAACAACCCTATAGCAGCAAAACCCACAAAAAGACGTGCTGAGATTATTTTCCAGCCAAAGACAGATTAAAGGGGACCATACTGGGCTGCAAGAAGAGTCCAACCCCATGATTGTGCTGATACAGACACCAGACATGATGCACAGGAGGAACTAATCCCTGAACCTCTGAATCAGCTGCAGTACCAGTGTCTTCTAGAACTAAGCTTATGGTCAGGTGAGAGGACTGAAAGCCTGGCCAGAGAGGAAAATACAGGGGTGTCTGTGGGACCTAAGGAGGAATTCAGATATCCCACCCCAGCAGGGAACCAGGAAGAAATCCTGAGCAGTGGAAGTCCCAGGTGGGGGGGGGGGGGCGGGCAGTGCAGGCTTGTCGGAGCTAAGAACCACCACAGCACACAAAGTTCTGCTGGCTTGCTAATTAGCAAGTTGGCTTAAGTTTATCTTTGGACCAGAGAACAGGCTAGGTGAGAGAAAAACCTATCCTCCCTCAAACCAAAACACCTGGGACCCTCTGAAGCATGGGACAGTGTAACTTGGAAGTATGGCCCCACTGTAAAAGAGAGTTAAAAGGCAAGTAAAAGACAGCAAGATGAGCAAGCAAAGAAAGTTGAGAACTACTGAAATTTTCTTTAGTGACAAGGGAGATCAAGATGCACCCTCAGAAGAGGATAAAAATTTCAGAGCCCCTACATCAAAAGCTTCCAAGAAAAATATGAATTGGTCTCAAGCTATGGAAGGGCTCAAAAGGGACTTCAAGGAAAAAGTAGGAGAGATAGAAGGAAGATTTAGAGAGGTGGAGGAAAGAATGGAAAGAGAAATGAGAGCAATGCAGTAGAGTCATGAGAAAAAGTCAAAAGCTTGAAAAGCCAAATGGACAAGGAGATACAAAAGCTCTCTGAAGAAAATGATTGCCTAAGAATTAGGACTGAACAAATGGAAGCTAGTGAATTTATGAGAAACCAAGACACAGTAAAGCAAATCCAAATGAATAAAAAAAATAGAGGGCAATATGAAATATATCCTTGGAAAAACAGCTGACCTGGAAAATAGATGCAGGAGAGATAATTTGAAAATCATCAGACTACCTGAAAAACATGACCAAAATAAGAGTTTAGACAGCAACTTCCAAGAGATTGTTTCGGAAAAGTGCCCTGATATTCTAGAAGCAGAAAGCAAAATAGGAATTGAAAGAATCCACTGATAACCTCCTGAAAGAGATCCCAAAAGGAAAACCTCCAGGAATATTACAGCCAAATTCCAGAGCTCCTGGGTCAAGGACAAAATATTACAAGAGGCTAGAAAAAAGGGATTCAAATACTGTAGAGATAAAGTAAGGATAACACAAGATCTATCAGCATCTGCACTGAAAGACAAGAGGGCATGGAATATGATATTCCAGAGGGCAAAGGAACTGGGACTACAGCCAAGAATCCCAGCAAAACTGAATATAATTTTTCAGAGGAAAAAATGAGACTTCAATGAAAAAGAGGACTTTCAGGCATTTGTGACGAAAAGACCTGAACTGAATAGAAAATTTGCCTTACAAATATAAGACCCTAGAGAAGCATAAAAAAGTAAACAGGAAAAATAAATCATGAGGGATTTTAAAATATTAAACTGTTTACATTCCTACATGGGAAGATAATACTTCTAACTCATAAGAACTTTCTCAGAATTGGGGTAGCTGAAAGGAATACACAGACAGAGGACACAGGTCTGAACTGAATATGAAGGGATGATATCTGTAAAGCATTTGTTTTTTGTTTATCCTTGTTCTTTGTAGGGCAGGCAGGGTGGGGTGTCTTATGTCTGGGCCAGATTTGGGCTTGGGGCCTCCTGGGTCCAGGGCTTGTGCTTTGCCCACTGTGCCACCTACCTAACCCATGATGACATCTTTTTGTTTTGTTTTGTTTTTTTGGCGGGGCAATGGGGGTTAAGTGATTTGCCCAGGGTCACACAGCTAGTAAGCATCAAGTGTGAGGCCGGATTTGAACTCAGGTACTCCTGAATCCAGGGCTGGTGCTTAATCCACTGCGCCACCTAGCTGCTCCCCCATGATGACATCTTTAAAATAGGTTTGAGGGGTAGGAAAAAATTTTGAAGCAAGTTTGTCTGACAGGCCTCATTTCTCAAACACAGAGAACTGAGTTCAGTTTTTTTAAAAAAGCCATTACCCAATTGATAGATGACCAAAAGACATGAAATTTTTTCAGATGAAATAATCAAAGCTAACTATAGCCATATGAAAAAAAAATGCTCCAACTCACTATTTATTTATTTATTTATTTACTTATTTACTTATTTATTTATTTATGGCAGGGCAATGAGGATTAAGTGACTTGCCCAAGATCACACAGCTAGTTAAGTGTCAAGTGTCTGAGGCTGGATTTGAACTCAGGTCCTCCTGAATCCAAAGCCAGTGCTTTATCCACTGCGCTACCTAGCTGCCCCTCCAACTCACTATTGATTGAAGAGATGCAGGTCAAAACAATTCTGGGGTACTACCTCATACCTATTAGATTGAATAATAGGACAGCAGAGGAAAATGACAAATATTGTAGGGAATTTGGGGAAAATGAGACATTAATGCACTCTTGGCGAAGTTGTAAACTGATTCAAACAATTGGTAGAGCAATTTGGAACTAGACTGCTTATTTGTGGTCTTCCTTCTGTTATCTTCCAAACATTATATTTTTGTTTTTGGTGAGGCAATTGGGGTTAAGTGACTTGCCTAGGGTCACACAGCCAGTAAGTGTTAACTGTCTGAGACCGGATTTGAACTCAGGTACTCCTGACTCCAGGGCCGGTGCTCTATCCACTGCGCCATCTAGCTGCCACCTTTATAATATTTTTAATAGGATTTAGGGACCCTTTTTTCTTTCCTTTCTCTCAGTCTTTTTTCCTACTCTATACTTATCACCCTCCATTTTCCCAAGCCTCCCCATACCACTCTGAACTCCAAGCCTGTCCATTTTGGTTGCCTATGTTTTTTAACCTATTCCCCCTTTTAACCAGTTTGGCTAACAATTTATGAATTTTATTAATCCTTTCAAATACTTTTGTTTTTTTCAAAGATTTTAATTTTATTGATAATTTCTATATCTTCTTTATTTCCAGGCTATCTATTTCTTTTTCTGATTTTAATTCCTCATTTGTGGTTTTTTATACTTATTTATTTGGCTTTCTAATTTTTAATGAATATTCAGTTAATTGATTCTTTTTTTCTTAATTTGTTAATGTATCTAGGTAGACATATGCTATTTCTCTTGCCAACTACATTCACTGCATCCCAGGAATTTGGTATTTTTCATCATTATATTTCCTATAATGATTATCTGATTTGTTCATTAACCCCTTCATTATTTAGCATTTTATTGTTAATTCTTTATTTGGGTCTGTCTTTTGTTCATGTTTTCTGAACCAATTCTTGCTGAGTCATTTTTCAAGAGTTTAAGACTCTTGGGGGCAGCTAGGTGGTGCAGGGGGTAAAACACCAGCCCTGGATTTAGGAGGACCTAAGTTCAAATCCAGCCTCAGACATTGACACTTACTAGCTGTGTGACCCTGGGCAAGTCACTTAACCCTCATTGAGCTGAAAAAAAAAAGAGGTTAAGAGTCTTTTTGACCCTATTTGGGATTTTCCAAAATGGTTTGCCATTTCCTTCTCCAGTCCATTTTACAAATGAAGAAACTGAGGCAAATGGGGTTAAGTGATTTCCCACACAGGTAGTTAAGTGTCTGAGGTCAGATTTGAAGTCAGGAATATGAGTCTTCCTGACTCTAAGCACTCTATCCACTGTGCCACCTAGCTGCCCTTCTGAACAAGTTACTATTTTTGGTTGCCATGGTCTGCATTTATTACTTTTGCATTTTTCAATTAATTTCAATATCTCTGGAAAATAATATATGGTCTTTTTAAAGTAGAAGATCCACAATATATATATTGATTAGAAAAAGCATTGAGAAGATATCATAAATATTTTTTAGTTCCTCTAGCAATTTTTTCATTTTGATATTTTTCACTTGTTTTGATTCTCTTTGTGACTTACCAATGGCTGAGAGAGGGACAGTCAAATCCCCTAACATTGTGTTACTATATATTCCTGTAGTTCATTTAGTACTTCCTTTATGAATTTAGATGGTGAGGCATTTGGACAATATAATTTTGATATCTCTAAGGATTTATTTCTAAGATTGTTTAAGCATAATGTATATTTCTTGTTTATTCCTTTTGATGTCCTTGCTTTGGCAGATAGCAAGACTAAAGGTCTTGTGTTTTGGGATTTATTGAATGAATAGTAATTTGTTCATTCCCTCATTATTTTCCTCTCTGTATTTCATATGTGATTCATGTAAACAATAGATTGGAGAATGTTATTTCATTCTATCTATAACTCCCCCCCCCCATTTAATTGGTCTGAAAAGTATACTTCCTTTTTTTTTTTTTGGCAGGGCAATGAGGGTTAAGTGACTTGCCCAGGGTCACACAGCTAGTAAGTGTCAAATGTCTGAGGTCATATTTGAATTAAGGTCTTCCTGAATCCAGGGCCAGTGCTTTATCCACTGTACCAGTTAGCTGCCCCCTAGTATACTTCCATTAAAATTATGACATCTGGGGCAGCTAGATGGCGCAGTGGATAGAGCACCGGCCCTGGAGTCAGGAGTACCTGAGTTCAAATCCAGCCTCGGACACTTAACACTTACTAGCTGTGTGACCTTGGGCAAGTCACTTAACCCCAATTGCCTCACCAAAAAAAAAAAATATATATATATATATATATATATATATATATATATATATATTATGACATCTACTTTCATGTTTTAGTTTAGGTTCTCATGATGATCATCAAGGTGAAGGATGTGAACTCTGGCAAAAATCTTGCTGGTGTGTAATTTAAAATTCTAAATGTGGGTTCTAATCTGTTCCCCCAATTTTGGGGGGAAACTGACTAAAATCACTGATAAATGAGTTTAGGTTTTTTAAGGGTTTCTTGAAAGATAGTAAAAGAAAGAGAAAGATTGAGAACAGATTTCTTTCTTTCTTTTTTTTTTTTTTTGGTGGGGCAATGAGGGCTAAGTAACTTGCCCAGGGTAACACAGCTAGTAAGTGTTAAGTGTCTGCAGCTGGATTTGAACTCAGGTCCTCCTGAATCCAGGTCTGGGCTTTATCCACTGTGCCACCTAGCTGCCCCTGTGAACAGACTTCTTATAGCCTGAAAATCCTTGCCTTCCTAAACCTCTCACTTCTGAAGTCCTCTGCCACTAAGCTGATGTCTCGCACCAAAAGAGGAAGAACTCTCTTGCCAGTGTCTTCTTCCTCCTTCATGTTCCCCTCCCAGAAATGGGAGGTTCTTCAAGCTGATTGGCTAGCATCATTCAAATTCATTGATTCACTGGACCCAAAGGTGGTCTCTATGTAAAGTTCAAAGTTTTTAGCTTCTGAGAACAATACCCTCTTAAGTACCTTCTTAAATACCAACCAGATATGCTTACAATCTAGTTAACTGGAAGTGAGCCAGTCAGCAGTCAGTCACTCTCCCCCAATTCAATCAGTTTAGATCAATCTCCAGGTGGGCCCCTGAGTATCTGCTAAATCTCCTCATCTACCACATTCCATTATCTTGACACACTGGCAATGACTGAGAAAGACAACCCCCCCCCCACCCCACCCCATGACTTTCCTTTTCCTTTACAGAGATGGACAATGGAGGTATCCTTGATTTCCTGTGGGATAACCTCACAATATAACCCAGGTTTCCATCAGGTCATGTATGAGCAGTGGACCCCTTGCCTTCTAAATCTACTTGGGAATAGAAGAAGCATCCAGTATTTTGCCACACAGGAGGAGCCTAATGGTATCAAATACCTCTTCTTTAGCTGAAAATTCAACTAGAGAGGGATTGACTTGCACCTGAGGCTATGGTCAATGGTTTCAGTATTGGTTAATGACTGTCTGTTGAGAACATTATGGAAGTGTTCAGACCACCTTTCCAGGATCATGTCCTTATCACTGACCAATATAGCTCCATCAGCACTTCTTATTGTTGTTTGTCCTTCATTCCTTGTCACCAACCTCACTCTCCTCCAGAGCCATCTGGGTCCAGTGGCAAGATGGATATCAAGATGACTGGAGATGGCCTCAGATGTATGTTTAAGGCAATTGGGGTTAAGTGACTTGTCCAGGGTCACACATTAATAAATGTCTGAGATGAGATTTGAACTCAGATTCTTGACTTCAGGGCCAGTTCTCCACTGTGCCACCTATGTGCCCCACTCTATCAGCCTTAAGTAGTTCAGATATTTCCTGGGGTTTTGGCCTATAAATAGCTTTCATAGAATCATAAAAGCACTCTGGATTGTTACTATCAGCATAAAACTGAATTTCATCTGCCTTCTTGCTGAGCTAAAAATCCTGTATTTTTCTCGCACTCTATATTTTGCTTGCACTTTGCTCTTCATGGAGTTAAATGTTGCCTTCTTAAAGATGGATGAACTATTCTGTTAGCAAATCCTGTGGAGTTCTTGATTAGCAGCTTCTAAATTTCCCCCTCATTTTTATCAAACTATCCTTTGTTAAGGGCTAAAATTCTAGCTAAACTGTCTAAAATATCTAATGAGTGGTCGCCAATAAATTATAAGCTTTAGCAAGAGTTAGACTTTT
Source organism: Dromiciops gliroides (assembly GCF_019393635.1). Classification (NCBI taxonomy): domain Eukaryota; kingdom Metazoa; phylum Chordata; class Mammalia; order Microbiotheria; family Microbiotheriidae; genus Dromiciops; species Dromiciops gliroides. The sequence continues at coordinate 658,478,188 of NC_057863.1, read as the reverse complement.
AAGCATTTATTAAGGAGAATAAGAATTTGATAAAGAGAGAGAGAAAGGCCTAGATTCCTATCTATTAAAGGGAGAGCACATTTCTAGCTCCGCTCTCCACCAGAGTCCAAAGGAAAGAGCGTGAGACCGAGCGCCAGTCTCTTCCTTCCTCCTCCCACTCGCCCACGTCACTTCCTGACGCCAAAGAAAAGACTCCTGGTCTTGCCCTCAAAGACCTTCGCTTCATGGGCGGGAACTCTTCTACAGTAAGTCTCCAGCAGGGGGCGTCATTCCAATCGTTACACCTTGATGCTTGTGAGCAATCTGGCCCACATGAATAAATGTGGTGCTGTACAACAAATCTCTGAAAGCTACCCACTCCTTTTCTGCTCCACTGTAGCCAACCATGTATTGGCTCAGCTTTCCCTTTAAATTAGCATGCAGAGCAATGGCTTGGGATGCAGTGGGATGACCTTGGGGTCTTTGGTATCTAACCATGCTCTGAGCACTCTATTGTGCCTGCTTTTACTACCTTTAGGGACCATTAAAATTGTTCACATCCTAATATTGAACGAACTGTGTTCCTGGTATAAATCCAGTGATCTTTGTGACATATTTCTGTAATGACTTTGCTAGTACTTTATTTTTAAATTTTGAATCAATATTCATTAGAAAACTTGGTCTATAGTTTTCTTTCAATTGTTGAACTCTCTGGTTTAGGTAATAAAACTATATTTGTCATAAAAGGAATTTGGTAGGACTCCTTCCATAACTATTTTTTCAAATAGTTCATATAGTGTTGTAATTGGTTGTTAAACGTTTCATAAAATTTGCTTGTAAGCATATCTGATTACTGGAGTTTTTCTCTTAGGGAGTTCATTTATGACTTGTTTAATTTACTTTGCTAAGCAGATAGGATTATTTAAATACTTCATTTCCATTTTTACAAATCTATGCAACTTATATTTTTGTAAAGATTCATTTCAAATATATTGTGAGTTAGATTGGCATATACTTGGGCAAAACGGCTCCTAATTATTACGTTAATTTCTTCATTTAATTTTATATTCACCTGTTTCATTTTTGATGAGTATTTGATTTTTTCTTTTAAAAATCAAATTAGCTGATAACTTTTGTGTACATTTTATTAAAAAAATGGGGTTTTTTTACTTATAATTTTACTAATCTTTGATTTTCAGGATTTCTATTTGGTGTTTAATTATTTTTAATTTATTATTTAAATAGGGTTTTTTAAAGTTACATGCCCAATTAATTCTTATTTTTCCATCATAAAAACTCTTCCTTGCACACCTCTTTTTTATAAGTTGTTTTTATAAATTTTCCTTTTGTTTCTTTTCTTTTCTGTTAACCCATTCTTCTTTTCCCTTCCCCTCTCCCAGGGCATACTTTTTTCTCATTCTTCCATTCTTTTTTTAAGATCATCTCCAGACAATACTCATACCCATGCCCTTTGTGTAAGCAGTCTCCTTTTAACTACCCTTATGATCATAAAGTTCTTATAGAAATATATGTATTATCTTCCCACATAAGAATGGTAACAGTTTAAGATTTTCAAGTTCCTTATTATTATTACTCACTCATGTTTTTATGCTTCACTTGAATTTTGTGTATGTTAAATTTCCTATTCAGCTCTAAACTCTTTAAGAATGCTTAAAGGTTCTCTATTTAGTATTCATTTTCCCCCTTATAAAGTATAATGAATTTTGCTGTGTATGTTCTTAGTTTTAATCCTATCTCCTTTATCATCCAGAATATCATATTACAAATTTTCCAGTCCTTAAAGGTAGCGGCTGCTAAATCTTGTGGGATCCTGATTGTGCCTTCATATTTGAATTGTCTTTCTGGTTGTTTACAGTACTTTCTCCTTCCCCTAAGAGTTCTGATGCTTGTTTAGAATATCCCCGAGTTTTTATTTGGGGATTTCGTCTAGGAGGTGGTCAGTGGATTCTCTGAGTTTCTACTTTGGCCTTGAGTTATGATAGCTAGTCAGTTTTCCTTGATAATGTCTTGAAATATAACATCAAAATGCTATTTTTAAATCATAATTTTCAGATAGTCCAATAACTCGTAAAACATATCTCCGAGGGGCAGCTAGGTGGTGCAGTGGATAGAGCACCGGACCTGGATTCAGGAGGACCTGAGTTCAAATTCGGCCTCAGACACTTAACACTTACTAGCTGTGTGACCCTGGGCAAGTCACTTAACCCCAGTTGCCTCACTAAAAAACAAAAACAAAAACATATCTCCTGCTGTGCATACACTTTGACCCAGTAATACCACTACCAGCCCTGTATCCCAAAGAGACCATAAAAAGGGGAAAAGGACCCACATGTACAAAAATGTGTATAGCAGCTCTCTTTGTGGTGGCAAAGAATTGGAAATCAAGGGAATGCCCATCAATTGGGGAAGGGCTGAACAAGTTGTGGTATATGAATGCAATGGAATACTATAGTGCTGTAAGAAACGATGAGCAGGCAGATTTCAGAAAAACCTGGAACGACTTAAGTGGACCGATGCTGAGTGAAGTGAGCAGAACCAGAGCATTGTACACAGTAACGACAACGTTGTATGATGATCAACTGTGATAGACTTGGCTTTTCTCAGCAGTGCAAATGATCCAAGACAATTCCCAAAGAACTCATGATAGAAAATATTCTCCACATCCAGAAAAAAGAACTGTGGATTCTGAATGCAGATTGAACCATACTGTTTCTACTTTTTTTCCCTTTTCTGAGGTTTTTCCCTTGTGTTCTGATTCTTCTTTCACAACATGACTAATGCAGAAATATGTCTAACATGATTATACATATATAACCTATATTAGATTGCTTTCTGTCTTGGGGGGCGAAGAGAGGGAGAAAAAATTTTTAACTAAAAATCTTATGAAAACAAATGTTGAAAACTATCTTTACATGTACCTGGAAAACAATAAAATACTATTAATTTAAAAACAACCCCCCCAAAAAATCCCCAAAACAAACCAAAAAACCTCTCCCAGATCTCTTTTCCAAATCACCTGTTTTTGCTGAGATATTTCATATTGGGTATTTTTTTTTATTGTTTTTTAATGTCTTGTGGACTGACTAGCTTCCACTTCACCAATTATAATTGTTCATTGTTAAAGAGTTATTTCCTGCAGTGAAGTTTTGTACTTTTGCCATTTGATCAATTCTTGTTCTTTGTTTTGCAGGGCAATGAGGGTTAAGTGACTTGCCCAGGGTCACACAGCTAATGTCAAATGTCTGTTGCATTTGACCTCAGGTCCTCCTGAATCCAGGGCCAGTGCATTATCCATTGCACCACCTAGCTGCTCCCAGTCAATTTTTTTTTTTTTTTTTTTGGTGAGGCAATTGGGGTTAAGTGACTTGCCCAGGGTCACACAGCTAGTAAGTGTTAAGTGTCTGAGGCCGGATTTGAACTCAGGTCCTCCTGAATCCAGGTCCGGTGCTCTATCCACTGCACCACCTAGCTACCCCCAGTCAATTATTTTTAAGTAATTATTTTTCCAATACTTTTTGTGCCCCCTTTTACTAAACTGTTTATTCTGCTGCCATATTTTCTTCTATTTTTAATTTGTTTTCCCAATTTTTCCTCTACCATTTTTATGTGATTTTTAGACTCTTGCTCCTTTTTAAAAATCTTTCTTTAGTTCTTCCAGTAATTCTGGTGGGCAACTTTCCAATCTGCATTTTTCTTTCAGGCTTTGTATATGTTTTCAAGCCATTCTCAATTTCTGTGTTTGGGTCTTGAGCTTCCCTGTCCCTATAATAGATACTTATGGTCAGGTTCTTTTTGTTGTCGGATTTTTCCAACCTATTTCTTGACTTTGGTCTTCATGTTAGAGTTGTTCACTACTGGGGTCAATGTCTGGCCTGAACTACTTTTTATGTTCTGCTGCTTTTACTACTAGGTCTACAGCCTTGGAGTTTTTAGTGATTTCAAAGTGGTGTGATTAAGGAAAAAATTTGGTTACTGCCCTCTTGGTGTGTGTTCTGGGCCTTACACAGGTAGGGTACCTGGTTCTTTGTGACCTTGACTGCACTTCTCCAACCTGAAAGTGACAGGTGTGAGATTCAAAATTGGATACACGAACATTAAACTCCCCCTTTTAACTTTTCCCTTATATCTATATATCAATATCTATATCTATATATCAGACCACTAAGAAAAGAAGCTTCTGAGCTTTAATCTGTGAGGGATTACTTTTTATTGCTTGGGAATTAATTCGACAACAAAAGGTGATGCCAATTAGGGAAATAGGGAAGTAGAAATACAAATGAATAATCTTAGATCTAAGCTTAGTCTATTTTCCTTTATAAAACTCACCGAATCCCAAACTGCCCGCCAGGCCGAGAACCAGCACACCCAAAGTTGAACACCAACCACGTGTTTCCTCTCACCTGCACGCCTCCCCGGCTAAGTTTAAAAGCCAGAGAAAGCAAACTTCCATTCCTCCCTCACTTTTAAGCTGGCGTCCCAGAAGTTTGTCGTAGTCTCCTCCCCAAAAGGGAGGTCCTTCAAAACCCGCTTCAGTAGCATGCGCAATCTCTCAAATGATTCAGCTAAAACTTCCAATATATATCTTTACCACAAATAATTTTTTTACCACACAGCAAAATTGGTGATGGATGACGGGACTGCCAAATATCTCCTGATCCTGTGCCCATTAAAAGCTCTGGGGTCCCAAAGTATCTCTTTATGACCAAATAAACAATGCCCTTACCTCTCCAGTGCTTCTACATCTGCTGCTGTCATCTCCAAAGCCACCAATCAATGCCAATTCCATTGCATCATGCTCCCAGACAACTCCTACCGCAGTGTTCTCAGACCTCTTTATGTCTTCCTCAACTACCCCAGGCTATAAAAATGATTTGCTGAGGGGCTTCTGGGTGGTGCAGTGGATAAAGCACTGGCTTTGGATTCAGGAGGACCTGAGTTCAAATCCAGCCTCAGACACTTGACACTTAACTAGCTGTGTGACCCTGGGCAAGTCACTTAACCCTTATTGCCATGCAAAAAAAATTTTTTTAAAAATGATTTGCTGAGATTTTTGTTGTCTCTTTTGTTCATTATTTATTTAGGTATATTTTTTAAGGTGTTAAAACAGGTGTACTGTAAGTTAGGCAAGCATCTTGGCTCTAGCTCCAATTTTCTGTATATTATGCACCTGATATGTTCAATTTTTCAAGTTTCCTATTTTTAAGTACTACAAAAGTTTCTAATACAGTTTGAATTTTGGTCCTTTGGGGCCTCTTTCCCAGAATACTAGGAGAGACTGTGCAGAGACGTAGAAACATGGGAACAAATATTCTGAGTCAGAAGACATCACAGAAACTACTGAGGCCAACCTGATCATTTTACAGATGAGTAAAACGAGGCACAGAAAGGTTCTTCTTTGTCCAGAGTTATGCAACAAGAATACATCTGAGAATACATTTGAATCCAAGTCTTCCTTACTGTAAACCCAGTGTCCCATCATTATAACATACTACCATCCTCTACACCATTCTGAATAATAATTTAAATTATAATAAAAGTGACTAAACTGTCCATATCTTTTAGCCAATAATTCTACTAGGAGACTTTTGACCCAAAGAATAATAATACCAAGCATTTAAATAGTGATTATTAATCAACTGGGGAATTGTTGGTGAAGTCATATGTATATGAATGATATGGACTACTATTGAGGAGTACTGAAAAAACAGCATTTCAGATGTAGGGGCCAAATTTAATATGGGGAGAGTTAATTGGGTGGCTCACCATCATATTGGGGTTCAGAAAATAATGAGGGACCTCTAGGTCCAAAGTTTCCTCTCTTCCAAACTGCCTTTTTTAGTTATTTCTCCCAGGCCAATAAGAAAGGAGATTAACAGCCTCTTTTCCACAAACAAATCAGGCTTTATTAATGGGAATAAAATATATAACAAAGGTGAAATTAATAAAGCCAGTAACAAAGGAATGGGGAAGAGAAAAATGGATAAGCTCCTTGGCTCTATCAAAGACTGACTCAATCCCCAAACTTGCTTCCAGCTCAGCTAATTCAAAGAGCTGGCCTCGTTTCTATTAACTCACCACCTGGAGTCCATAGTTTCTATGGGAGTCAGCTGTGCAGCCCCTCCCCAGTCCACTCTCAGAAACACACCAACAGGAAAGAGAGCCCCAGCCTCAGCATTCTCTTTTTCTACCTTTCCTCTCCCTCCCCCAAAAGGGAGGTCCTTCAAGTTGCTTGGCCGAGAGTGGTCCCCTGGTGATGTCAGTAGTATACGTCACTCAGGGCAGGCCAAATGTGGCCTGTATCTAATCATCCCAAGTAGGTACTTAGTCAGTTTCTCAAACAATACTAAAGCAATCAGGTGGGACCCCTGGGTGTCTGCCAAATTCCATTATTTTATCACACAGAGGGAAAAAATACATATACAGGGCTTTCTGCACAGTATGAAATTTGGGTTGCCTAGGTCTGGGCTGAAGCAAGAGGTCTTTCCTTGTTAATTAATTAAATCCATAAGTTTTACCTCCAGCATAATTTCTCCAATGTACAGTCAAGTCTGAATCCATGTCAAGGCTTTCCCGTGATCATTGTTTTTATAAGTCCTCTTTCTAATTTGGATATTCTGATGGATAGTTTGTCCTGTCAGCAAAAGGTATTTCCCCACTGAGCATATCCACAAGGTTTCTCTCCACAATTCATCCTCTGATGTAAAAAGATAATCTCTGACTGAAGGTCTTACCACAATGAGTTTAAATTGTGCTTCTATCCAAAACAAATGTTCTTATATCTAACAAGCTTCATACTCCTTTTCAATGCCATTGATCATTCATTACAGTGATGAGGTTTCTATCAAGTTTGAATTCTCCTATGGAAAATAAGGGATGACTGCTGCTGAAAGGTTTGACCACATTAATTACATTCATGTTTCTCCCTAGTGAAGATTTTTCTGATGTTTACCAAGACCAGACCTGCATCTGAAAGCCTTTCCGCATTGATTACATTCATAAAGTTTCTCTCCAGTGTGGATTCTCTTATGTTCAGCAAGACTGGAGTTGCATCTGAAAGCCTTTCCACATTGATCACATTCATAAGATTTCTCACCAGTGTGGATTTTCTGATGTACAGTAAAACTGGAGCTATATCTGAAAGCCTTTCCACATTGATTACATTCATAAGGTGTTTCTCCAGTGTGGATTCTCTTATGTTCAGCAAGACTGGAGTTGTATCTGAAAGCCTTTCCACAATGAATACATTCATAAGGCTTCTCTCCAGTGTGGATTCTCTCATGTTCAAGAAGACTGGAGTTGCATGTGAAAGCGTTTCCACATTGATCACATTCATAAGATTTCTCACCAGTGTGGATTTTCTGATGTCCGGTAAAACTGGAGCTACATCTGAAAGCCTTTCCACATTGATTACATTCATAAGGTCTTTCTCCAGTGTGGATTCTTTTATGTTGAACAAGATGGGAGCTTTGTGTGAAAGTCTTTCCACAATAAGTACATTCATATGGTTTCTTTCCAGTATGGATTCTCTTATGTTTAGTCAGACTAGAACAGTATCTGTAAGTCTTCCCACATTGAAAACAATTATAAGGTTTCTCTCCAGTGTGGATTCTCAGATGTCGGGTAAGATGAGAATTCCGCGTGTAAGTCTTTCCACACTGACTACATTCATAAGGTTTCTCTCCACTGTGGATTCTCTGATGTACAACAAGACTGAAGCTTTGTCTGAAAGTCTTCCCACATTGAATACAATTATAAGGTTTCTCTCCACTGTGAATTTTCTGATGTATAGCAAGATTGCTTCTACATTTGAAAGTCTTTCCACATTGATTACAGTCATAAGGTTTAACTCCAGTGTGGATTCTCTGATGCAGAGCAAGATTAGAGCTCTTACTGAAAGTCTTTCCACAATCATTACATTCATAAAGTTTCTTTCCAGTGTGCTTTCTCTGATGTACAATAATGGAAACCTTTTCACTGATAGGCTTACCATATTCAAGACATTCATGAGATTTCTCTCTAGTATGAATTCTCTGGTGGGAAATAAGAGATGACTGTTGCCTGAAGGCCTTTCCACAAACCATACATTTATATAGTTTTTCACTAATATGAAATTTCTGATGGTGAACAGGGGATGACTGTTGCTTAAAGACTTTACCAGATTCATTATATCCATGTTTCTTTCCATTCTGAATTTTCTGGTGGTCAATGAGCTTTGAATTACAACTGAAGGCCTCATCACCTTCATTACATATAAAAAGTATTTTTTCAGTATGACTTTTCTGATGTCTAATTAGGTCTGAATTCGAGCCGATGGCCATCTCCCATTGATTACATCGATAAGGCTGCACTTCAGGAGGCTTCTCATGAGACTCAACAAGCTTTGCCTGTTCAGTAAAGCAGACCCTATACTTTCTATCCTGAGAACAGCGATTCCCTGAGGTCCTTTTCTTACAATGAATTAGGACTGAACATTGTCTGAAACTCTTTCCATCTTCATCAAATTTATGACAATGCTTTTGCTTTTTCTCTATCTTGACATCAGAGTCACAGATTTCTCTCAAATTGAGGTTGCAGTGACCATCATTCATGAAATTCAGCTGTTGTGATTCTTCCACAGAAATGCTGGGCTTTACACTAGTCTCCCTCATTTTGAGCCTAGTCTCTCCATCTAAGGGAAACAACAACCAAAAAAAAACATTTATAAGGACACATACACATATCCACTGTCAGAAAGTGAACTGATTTATTATGTATTTCCCTAGGGGAAAGAGAAGAGTCTTCAAATTTAAATGGACAGATTTAATCAGATCAAAATACAATTAGCTCACATCCCCAGGATGATTTAATTTACAGAGTTTCACATACAAAACATTGCATCCTCACAACAAACCTGATACAGGCACGCCCAGCATTATCATAATATTCACAACTGGGGCCATGAGCTCAGAATGGTTGAGTGACTTGACCAACATCCCTCCAGCGGAGACAACTCCAATCCTATTACTGAGCATGCTCTGTCCATAGTACTAGAGGACCTTTCCCCACTGCACATTCTTTTTATTTAAAGAAAAACTTATAATGGTATATTCACCTGTTTGTATTTGTAAGTGTGTGTACAGACCACTGTATTAAGCAGTGGTTTAAACAAGTGCCCAATGGAAGTAGTATACTTGGCATGTCTATAGAATCATTTTATAGATGTTGCTGCATAAGGATGAGTCAATGCCAAAGGAATAGTATAAGATATTGTCAAAAACTGATTTATTAAAAGCACCCTTTTAAAAATGCAAATGTGGTTGGATTTCTAAGCTATACTTCTAGCCACATTCTGTAGTCAATTTGAATGTACTTAGTAAAAATGTAGGGAATGTTATTTTTTACTCAGCTGTTTGAAAAATAGTTTCTTTGGGAGGGTATCCCTTAAAATTTCTCTGAGTGTTGGCAGGAAACCCATATGTCACACTGTAATAGACGGGTATAATTCCTAAGTACCAAGACTCAGCAATAATCACTTAAGCAATCAGTCCCAACAGTCTTCTAGTGATTATTTCCATCCATAACGACCGTATTTACCTCTTTATCACTGCCTTTCAGTGGCTATGTCAGCATATCCTGGGGAATTCCCAGAGCTTAACATTATGTTCTCTGAATTGGCTTCTGGTCGAAGGATGCCTTTAAGAAGAGAAATCTTAAACCTTGGTGCTGGAGGAGCGATCTGATGGCCATTCTTGCTCCAGTCAGGTCCAGTATTCCCCACCCTCAGACAAGTAGCCTAATGTCAGGCTGTGCAGCCCAGGTATCAGCCATAGACACTGCAGCCCCAGTGGGGGGTCTCTTCTGTTCTTTAGGACAACATACAGGTAAGGGCAGGAAATCTCAGTGGGGGTCAGGTGGGGTGGGGTACTCTGAGACCTCTGTCCTCTCCTACACGTGTGGCCATTAGCTGCTGGATTCCACAGCAACACCCCAACCACCAAGGACCCCACACCCCAAGACTAACCAGAGACAAGAACTCTGCAGTCTCTGGAGGCCCATAACTCCCCAGCCCAGCTTCTCCCCTCTTCCCACCCCTTTGCAGGACCTCAACTGTACTTTTTTTTTTTTTTTTTTAGTGAGGCATTTGGGGTTAAGTGACTTGCCCAAGGTCACACAGCTAGTAAGTGTCAAGTGTCTGATGCCGGATTTGAACTCAGGTCCTCCTGAATCCAGGGCCGGTGCTTTATCCACTGAGCCACTGAGCTGACCCTCAACTGTACTTTCAATCGTTTCTTCAAATACCAGTTGTTGTTTATACTTTTTTATAAGGTTGTGGTCCTTCTTTCTCTTTATTGATCAGATTGGATACATCACCAGTCATTTGTAAATTTCATGTGCCTTAGCACGTGAAATAGTTCTCTTGCTATGTAGTGATTTTCAATATTGTATGCAACATTTCTTATATTGTATTCAGATCTATAAATGGTATGGAATTGAAAATTGTATTATATGAAATTATTTAATTATTGAGAATTGTATCTAGTTCTGTATTTTGGTATTTTATATTGTATTTTATTTTGTATTCTTTGTGCTATTTAATTATTTTACTTTGCATTATTTAATTATGGATTGAAAACTGTACCTATTCACAAAAATCAATATTCATGGACCAAATATAGACTTGACGGCATGGGTCTCAGTGGTAGAGTTTGTAGAAGTCATATTAGACAGCCTGAGCCCTTTTGAAATTCTTTCAAGAGACTTCCATGACCCAAGTTCCAAACAATAGATATTACAGAAGCATAGTTTTATTCCTGCAAGGGAAGTGAAAGGCCATGATGTCCAACCCCTTCATTTCACAGATGGGGAAACTGAGGTTCAGTGACTTGCCCAGGATCTTACTGCTAAAAGTATCTGGAAAAAGTGAAGTCCTTCCTGCCTCCAAATCTAGCAGTCCCTTCCCTGTGACATGGAGCTACCTCTGGTGATAACAGCCCTCATACATCTCCTCTAACCTCACTTACCTGGACAAAGGTTGCTTGGGCCTTCTCCCTCCAGCATCCAAGGTGCTTCCTCTTGCTCAAAATGGGAGATCAAATCTTCTCTGGGCCCTGGAAGTCCTGGCCATGAGGAATAAGGAAGGGATGTGGATGAAGAGACAATTGTGATTTAGTTCTCTTTAGGGAAGGGGGACATGCAAGAAGGGTCACAGGATGGATCCCAGGGCTCCTCAAGGAGGGTTTCCATGGGATTGATTGTTGGGAGCTTTGGTGGGTGGTGGGCAGGAGATCATTTGGAAGCCAATCTGGAATCAGAAAATCCTGTGTTCTCAACTTCCTTCACAGAAGAATTCCATTATCTGAGAGCTCAGTCCCTATGATGCAGCCATAAGGCTGAGTCCATAGATTCCATTATATGAGCACCTTGGGCCTGGATTCAGGAAGCCTGAGTTCAAACCCAGTCTCAGACACTAATGAGCTAAGAGCCCCAGGCAACCCACTTAAGCTCTGTGCGCCTCACTTTCCTCAACTGTAAAATATCATCTACCTCACAGATTTGTGAGGATCACATTAGCTAATATTTGTCAAGAAAGCTCCTAGCACAGGGCCTGCTAAGTAGATGTATCAATGCTTATTCTCTTCACTTCTTTTCCCACCATTTGCACTGGAATTCAGGAGAGGTATGTTGGTATACTAGGCTTCTGAGGGTAAGACTAGGAGCAGTGAGCTACAACTTTAGGCATGTTAATAGTGTGGTAAAAAAATATGAAAGGTTTTTAACAGTCAGTTAGGATAACTGAAAGACGCCAGTTTTTGAAGGACCACCCTTTTGGGGAGGAGACGAACAGTCCGCCTGCTGTGCATGTCAGACTGCCTGCGGCGCACTCGACTTCCAGGGTGGAGAGAATGGAAGTGGGGCTTTTTTGCTGGCCTGCTCAGCTGGTCTCCTGACAGCGCTGCACAGACGGTCTCTCTCTCCAAAGGTGGCCTTCGGTTTGGTGAGTTTTTATAAGGAATATAGACTAAGCTTAGACTTAAGAGGATTTGTATTGTGTTTCTACTTTCCTATCCTTCTAATCAACATCACCTTGTGACTACAATAACAATAAAAGGTCTATCTAGAAAACCAAAAGCTTCTTCCATTTACTAGTCTGGGAGATAAATTAAGGGAAAGGTTAAGTAGGGGAGATTTATGATCTAATATCCAATTTTAAATCTCACAATAGGAAGAACACTCCAAAGACCAGGCCCAACCCAAAGAGGAAGGGGCTACTCTGGGAGGGAGGGGGCTCCCTTTACTGCCCATCTCCAAGGAGAAGCTGCCTGACCAGTTTTCAGAGATTTGGCAGACAGAATTCATGTTCAGGGAGAGGTTAGACTAGATACAACCTCTGAGATGACTTCCAACTTCAACACCAATTTGATCTTTGACATCAGGCTCCCTAGAACCAGTAAGAGGCACAAAGCACACCCCCAACTCCCTATCACCCACCAAAGACCTTCTGCAAGAAAACCCAGTGGCAGGAGGACCCTGCCTCTTGGACACAAGAGATCAGCACTTTGGCCTTTCTCATTGATAAATGCTGGCACACCAGGAAGGGAATGAAGGCAGTCCCTTTGATGGCGGACTCAGATTTCCCGGAGGAAGTGCTCCTTACCCAGGGAGAGCAGGTTCCGGGCATTCTCCAGCATGACCTCCTTGTACAGCTCTTTCTGAGAAGAGTCCAAGAGGCGCCACTCCTCAGGGGTGAAACCCACAGCTACATCCTTGAATGTCACCAAACCCTAAACCATCAAAGATGATAGGAATGAGAACTGAAAGAGACTTCAGAATTCACCTAGTCCAACCCTCATTAATTTTGAGAGAAATGATTATTCATAACCAATAATTTGGGAAATCCATAGTTCTGTTCTTATTCTAAAGTCCTGATTTTAAAAGTTCACTCTTGAAGGGCATGGCTGATAATGAGATTGGACTAGGACCCCACCCTTCTGGGGCAGCCATACTGCTCTGCTTAGGCTTGGGTAGGGCATACCTTCTTTGAATGATAGTCTTGGTGTAGAGACACTTTCTCTATTTATTTTTTTTTACTAGGCAAAAGAGGCTTTTCTTTGCCTCCTTTCTTCCCCAGCCTTAATTGCTGAATGGGCACTGCCTCAGGGATACATCTGGGAGAGGCCCTAGCTTAAGAGGCAATGCATCTAGGCCATTTCCAGTCATCCTGATGTATATCTTGCCACTGGACCCACATGGTTCTGGAGGAGATAGTGAGGCTGGTGAATTTGCAGAGCCCTTCCTCACTAAGATCCAATTCACTTCAAGTCATCTGATCACCTCCCAGATGTCACTGTCCTCTTTAAGAACCAACGACAACAGTTTCTCTGTCCAAGGGTGGCATGATGTCACTTTGAGTCCTTATTGCCCTTCTTCTTCCACAAGAACATATAAGCCCTGAGCCTGCTGCCATGATAGTCTTTGAGAAAGACAACCAAATCACTCAACATGCTGGCCTTATTAATAAAATGATTAAGTTTTCCAGTGTTGGAGAAGCTGGGGAAAACTTGGAACACTAATGCATTGTTGGTGGACCTGTGAACTGATCCAACCATTCTGGAGAGTAATTTGGAACAATGCCCAAAGGGCCTTTGGGACCATGCATACCCTTTGACCCAGTAATACCACTACTAGGTCTGTATCCCAAAGAGACCATAAAAAAGGGAAAAGGATCCACATGTACAAAAATATAGCAGCTTCCTTTGTGGTGGCAAAAAATTGGAAATCAAGGGAATGACCATCAATTGAGGAATGGCTAAACAAGTTGTAGTATATGAATGTAATGGAATACTATTGTGCTATAAGAAATGATGAACAGGCAGATTTCAGAAAAAACTAGAAAGACTTAAGTGGACGGATGCTGAGTGAAGTGAGCAGAACCAGGAGAACATTGTACACAGTAACAGCCACATTGTGTGATGATTAACTGTGACAGACTTGGCTATTCTTAGCTGTGCAATGATCCAAGACAATTCTGAAGGACTCTTGATGGAAAATGCTCTCTAGATCCAGAAAAAAAGAACTATGGATTCTGAATGCAGACTGGAACCAGACTGTTTCTATGTTTTGGTTGCTGTTTTTTCTTTCCCGAGGTTTTTCCTTTCTGTTCTGATTCTTCTTCCACAATATGACTAATGCAGAAATACATTTAATGTGATTGTACATATATAACCTATATCAGATTGCTTTCTGTCTTGGGGAGGGGGGACAAAAGGAAGGGAAGAAGAAAAATTTGGAACTAAAAATCTTATGAAAACAAATGTTGAAAACGATCTTTACATTTAACTGGAAAATCATAAAATACTTGTATGATAAAAAAAATCCTTTTAAATTAAAAATAAAGTTCCCCAGAATCTATGTCTTTTGAATTTTTAATTGCCACAATTTACAGAATGAAACTAAAGCACAGAAAAGGGATTTGTCCAAAGGTCAATGACTCTCAGAGCCAACACTTAAAACTATAGTCATAAAAAGCACAACAGAATATACTAAGAACAGCTTTTTATATATGCAGTTGGAATACAATTAAGAAATGAGTTACTATGAATTGCTTCTCCCTGTGGAATGAGAGAAGTCATGTGTTCTATCAGAGATAGAGAAGGATCTGTGTGAGAAACAGATATGGTGATATGAACCGTATTTATTGTGATGTAAAGAAAACTCCATGGAGAGGTGGTGAGATGTTTGCAGGTACTGGGTATTCTGAGGGGGGAAAAGTTTCTGGTGATAAACTCCATTTTGTGCACTGTGAGTGAGATTTCCCCCACCCCTTAGTTATAAGAGATTTAAGGGGCAGCTAGGTGGCACAGGGGATAGAGTACCGGCCCTGGAGTCAGGAGTACCTGAGTTCAAATCCGGCCTCAGACACTTAACACTTACTAGCTGTGTGACCCTGGGCAAGTCACTTAACCTCAATTACCTCACTAAAAAAAAAAAAGTTATTAGAGATTTAAAGTGATTTAATTATGCTAATAATCAGCATATTAACTGAAAAAATGTGATTTATTATATTTTGATTTCTTATTTCAATTGTATTAGTAGATTAAGTTTCTTTTCTTTCTAATCAATAATGTCAGATGGTACTTTCCAATGTTAAGCATTAAGTAATATTAGAGGATACTATAGTCAGCAATAATATATTTCAGAAATCACGAGTGATATGCTTGACTAGGAGGGGGTCATGCAGCAGAACTATGACCCTGCTGTCACAAGAAGACTGATAAGAGTATTGGAAAATGCTGACATTTGTCACATAGGCAGTGTCAGTATTTCCTTTAAAATTAGATTCTTTTCATTAGTACGGTAGATGAGCATCCAAGCTCTGTAAGGGTATAAAAAGCCCATGGATTCTGTAGCCCAAGGCCTGACTGACCCGCTTTATTGTGAGAGGCCCTCGCTCAAGAAACATTTCCTAGGGCTTGGAGACTTTGCTGCTTCTTTTCCTTCATCAGACATAGAAATTTAAAAACAGGACAAAGTAATTTCCCTAAATCAAAGGTCTGATCAGGTCACTCAATTCTTCAATTCGCTCCAATGGATCCCGACCACCTCCAGATCAAACACAAATTCTCTTGCATTCAACACCCATCGTGGCCCAGACACCCCCTGGTATTCCAGTCTTCTCCACCTTCTTTCAGGCACCTATTCAATGATCCAATGACACTGGCCTCCTTGCTGCTCCAGAAAGAAGACACTTCACCTTTCTAGTCAGGGCACTTGCTCTGACAATCCTCCATCATGAGGATCCTCTCTCATCTCTGACTACTGGCTTCCAGCAAGTCCCAACTAAAATCTGACCTTCAACAGGAAGCCTTCTGCAACCCCTCTAAATTCTAATACTTTCTCTCTTTCCATTATATTCTCTTTCCCTGCCCACAGCTTGGTGAGGACACTGACAATTGGTGCAGACCACATCAGCCAAGCCTCTGGGCACATGCAGAGCTCTTTGGGGCTATCAGTCCTGCCAAGATCAGGGGGCAAAATCAGCAGCCTGAGGCTTTAGTCCCCTGAGCCCACCCAGACTAGAAGATGGGCTCAATAGTTGTTAGGGAAAAGTTATCCCCCTTCCAGAGTGAGATGCTGAGACAGAGGTATCTCCATAGTCAGGTGGACAGAGCCAGGCTGGGCCTGGAGTCAGGAAGATCTGGATTCAAATCAAGCCTCAGAAAATGACTAGCCACATGCCCCTCCCATAACCTGTCTTAGCCTCAGTCTTGTCCCTGCTCAGTGGGGATGATGACAGCACCCGGGCCCCAGGGTTGTTGGGAGGGTCTGAGCTCCTATTTGTAAAGCACTTAGCACAGGCCCAGCACACAGTAGGCACTCTATAAATGCCTGTTCCCTTCTCTTCCCTTCCTTCTGCACCCTCCCATTTGTCACCCTGCTTCCTGTCTCTCACCACTCCTGCCCAAGTCACTTTCCTTAAGCTCAGCTGTGACCATGTGGCTCCTCTGCTCACCCAACCCTAGGGGATCCCTCTTGCCTCTGGGGTCAAATGTCATCCCCCTCCTAGGGCTGGAAAGCCCTGCCTGAGCTGGCCCTCATGGCTCCTTCCAGCCTCATTAGACACTCCTCACCCTCCTGTCCCCAGAGATCCAGCCCCAGGGGCCTCCTCTTGGGTTCTCACATACAGCACTCCACCTCCCTCATCTTGCTCAGTGTACTGTCTGTACCCCCTTACCTAGAACCTCTCTTTCCTTCCCTCCACCTGGGTATATCACTTGTAATGAGGGAGGAACTCACACACACACACACACACACACACACACACAGGGCAGCAACTGGGGGAGTTAGTGCTCCAGAGGCCCACATGCCATGAATCAGCCCAAAAGGCCGCAGAACGGAGCAGGGCAGTGTGGTCACTGCTGCATTCAATTTCATGCCTATTTTTGTCAAACAATCCACAGGGAAGAAAGACCGCCGGCTTCCTGGACAATCCTCTGTGTCTATGGAAACGGCCTCATGGGCTGATGCTGGTTAAGTCTGTGGACAACAGACTGCACTCACCTGGGGTGGGGGTCTGTGGCTCCCAGGGGCCATTCCCTCTGGCTCCGGGCTCTCTCCTTAGACCAGGCCTAGGTCCTCTGCAGGCTCAGCTGAGAAGAATCCCGGGGGGGGGGGGGCACCTTTTCTCTCTCTTCCTGGGCAGGAGGCTGGTCTGCAGGGATTTCTACAGGGAGAAGAGACCAGTCAGGGCTTCAAGGAAGCCTGGGTCAGAGATCTCCCTCCAGTTGGCACTCTGCCCTCCCTGCACCCCCTCTCCCCAACCCTCAAACAGGAGGCCTAGTTAAGGAAGGGTCTGGGAGGCAGGACACTAACAATGCGGGGGAGGAAGGAGGGAGCAATATATATATAATTCTAATCCAAATTTCAATTTAGAAATATTACCAATCATTATCCCCTTATATTCTTAAAAGTTAAAATCATAAATGATTCTCCTAACAGAAAGTCAATGACTGCGCAGTTTCACAGAGAAATTTCACAGATTTAGTAGGCCGTGCAAAAAGCAAAAGTTCTTTTTAAAACTGAAACCTAATTTACAGCTAGCTTTCTAATTTTTAAACCCAATTAAAAATAAATACTTAGTATCAGAAGGAAAAGTAAAGAAAGAAATGAGTATCTCAATCTGCAGCTTGAAAGTACTCACAAGCTTGGAGGTCCAATCCAGTGAGAAGTCTGCATTCGGGGTTCTCTCCTTCAGGAAGTGACTGAGGGGAAATGTCCCCAGGGTTGAGCTCAGACAGAGTCCCAGAGTTGAATAGGAGGAACCCAAAGGACAGAATCACTGCAGGATCATGTCGAGGTCACCAAAATTGTCGGGAAAAATTTCTAAATCCGACAGAGGAACAGAAACAAATCAGTCTCCAAGCCATAGAAAATAGGTTTATTGAGAGAAGGCCTCATCTCACAATAAAGCCAGTCAGTCAGAGGTTGGACCTAAAAGACCCTGAGTTACAAAATCAAGGGGTTTTTATAGCCCTCCAGAGTTTGTATGCTTCTGTACAATACACATGAAAAAGTATCTAAAATTAAAACATCTTCTTAGGAAAAAGAGGAACTGCCTACATGACAAATGTCAGCATTTTCCAATACTCATATCAGCCTTCTTGTGGCAACAGGATCATAATTCTGCTGCATGACCCCTTCTAATCAAGTATATCACTAGTGAGCTGCATGACCCCCTTGAGTCAAGCATAACATTTGTGGTTTCTAAAATACAGAATTGCTGACTATTGTATCTTGTGATATGATTTAATGCTTGACATTGGAAAGTATCATCTGACATTATTAAGTAGTACAAAGAGAGACTTAATCTACTAATACAATTAAAATAAGATATCTAAATAGAATAAATCACAATTTCCAGTTAATATACTGATTATTATCATAATTAAATCACTTTAAATCTCTTATAACTAAGGGATGGGGAAAATCTCACAAGTGCCATTTCTGGATCAAAGGGTATGCACAGTTTAACAGCCCTTTGGGCTAGCCTTCATCTTCCAGAATGGTTGAACCAGTTCACAATTCCACTAACAATGCCATTAGTGTCTTTATTTTTCCACATCCCCTCCAGTATTTGTCCTTTTCCTTTTCTCTCATGTTAGCTAATGTCATGGGTGTGATTTGGTACCTCAGAGTTGGTTTCATTTGCATTTCTCTGTTTTTCAAAGGAGTAGAGAGAGCTTGGATTTTTTTCTTTGAAAACAAGAACTCCACATAAACAACCATATTTTTAAAAATGTTCTACATCTATAATCACTTATCCAAGTCTAGTATATAGATTCTCAGATTGGCAAAGGTGACCAGAAAATGAAAATGACAAATGCTGGCAGGCCTGAGGAGTGTTAGACACACTGACACCATTTGTGGAGCAGTGAACTGGCCCCCTCATTCGTGTAAAACATTTGGAGCTGGGCACAAAAAGTTCCTAAACCGTTCATACTCGCCCTATGCACCAGCAAGATCAAAGAAACAGGAAAAGAACACAAGTGTTCAAATGTCTGTTATAGCAAAGAATTGGTGGGGAGGGAGACGGGAAGGAGGAAACCATCAATGGTCCTAATGTCTGAGACAATTAGGAAATTAATGTAATGGAAGATAACAGAAAATTCCTCAAGGGGACAAGCCCAAGATGGACTCAATGTGGGAAGGCCTTCAGCCAGAGGTCACTTACACCAGAGGATTCACATTCATGAACGGACCTCATGGAGAAATGCCTCTCTCTGGCAAAAAGAGGCCATTAGACATTAGAATATTCATTAAAAGAAGTCTTAAAAAGCAATGATCAGGGGCAGCTAGGTGGCGAAGTGGATAGAGCACCGGCCCTGGAGTCAGGAGTACCTGAGTTCAAATCCGGCCTCAGACACTTAACACTTACTAGCTGTGTGACCCTGGGCAAGTCACTTAACCCCAACTGCCTCACTAAAAAAACAAAAAAACAAAAAGCAATGATCAGGGGCAGCTAGGTGGCACAGTGGATAGAGCACCGGCCCTGGAATCAGGAGTACCTGAGTTCAAATCCGGCCTCAGACACTTAACACTTACTAGCTGTGTGACCCTGGGCAAGTCACTTAACCCCCATTGCCCAGCAAAAAAAAAAAAAAAAAAGCAATGATTATGGAAAGGCCTTCTTCTAGAGCTCATACTTGACTGTTCATTGGAGGAACTGAGCTAGAGATAACACAAAGAGAGCTCTGTAATGAGGGTAGGCCTCTTGCTGCAGCAAAGACTAGATTAGACATGGAGAATTTCATACTGGGCATAAATATAATGAATTTTTCTCTAAAAGATTAATGTTTACAGGGGCAGCTAGGTGGTACAGTGGATAAAGGACTAGCCCTGGATTCAGGAGGACCTGAGTTCAAATCCTGCCTCAGACACTTAACACTTACTAGCTGTGTGACCCTGGGCAAGTCACTTAAACCCAATTGCCCAGCAAAAAAAAAAAAGCAATGATTATGAAGCTCATACTTGACTGTTCATTGGAGGAACTGAGCTGGAGATAACACACAGAGAGCTCTTTAATAAGGGTAGGCCTCTTGCTACAGCAAAGACTAGATCAGACATGGAGAATTTCATACTGGACATAAATATAATGAATTTTTCTCTAAAAGATTAATGTTTACAGGGGCAGCTAGGTGGTACAGTGGATAAAGGACTGGCCCTGGATTCAGGAGGACATGAGTTCAAATCTGACTTCAGACACTTACTAGCTATGTGATCCTAGGCAAGTCACTTAACCCTTATTGCCCTGCCCCCCCCAAAGACTAATGTTTATCATTACTCTTCAATAATATTCAATGCCATTCCTATAACAACACTTCTTTAGCCATAATAATTGGTACTCACTTTGTTTCCAGTTCTTTGCCAGAACAAAAAGCCCTAATATTTATATTTTGGAATCTGTTGGACATTTATTTTAGGAATAATTTCTTCGGGTGCATAGGTAGCTCAGAGGATAAAGTTGTGAGTCTGAAGCCAGAAGACCTTATAAAGTCTGACACTGACTAGCTGCCTGACCCTTGGCAAGTCAGTTACTGTATTTCTGCCTGAACCTCTTTATCTGTTTGTTGCGTGTTGGTGGTTCAGTTGTTCAATCATGTCTAACTCTTCATGACTCTATGGAACATCCCAGGCCCTTCAATCCTCCTCTGTCTCTCAAAGTCTGTCCAAGATCATGTTTGTTGTTTCCATGTGACTATCTATCCATTTCATTCTCTGCCAACCTCTTTTCCTTTTGCCTTCAATCTTTCCCAACATAAGGGTTGTTTTTTTTTTCCCAGTGAGTCCCATCTCCTATGTGGCTCAAGTATTTAAACTTCAGCTTCAGTATATGACCTTCCAGTGAAGAGCCTGGATTAATTTATTTATGGAATAATTTGGTCTCCTATGTGGCCAAGGGACTCTCAAAAGTCTTCTCTAGCACACAATTCAAAAATGTCAATTCGTCAGTGCTCAGCTTTCTTTATAATCCAACTCTCACAATCAGATGAAAAAGAAAAACTTTGGCCATACAGACCTTTATGAGCAAGATGATATCTCTGCTTTTTAGTATGCAGTGCAGATTTACCAGAGCTGTCTTTCCAAGGAGCAAGCATCATTTAATTCCATGATTGCAGTCATTTTCTGCAGAGATCTCTGAGCCCAAGAATATACAATCTGACACTACTTCCATTGCTTTTCCCTCTATTTGCCAGGAAGTGATGGGACCAATTCCCAAGACCTTTGTTTGGTTTTGTTTTCCTTTTAGGTTAAGCTTCAAACCAGCTTTGACATTCTCCTCCTTTACTCTCATCAAAAGGTTCTTAATTCTTCTTCACTTTCTGCCAGAAGACCAGTGCCATCAGCATATCTAAGATTATTGATATTTCTCCCAGCAACCTTAACTCTGGCTTTTGATTCATCCATCCTGGCTTATAAGCATATAAGCAAAGTAAATAACATGACCATACACAGTCTTGGCAGACCATTTTGCCAGTCTTAAACTAATTAGTTGTTCCATCTTTGGTTCTAGCTTGCATCTTGGCTCACTTTCAGGGTCCTCAAGAGACCAGTAACATGGTATTCCCATCACTTTGAGGATTTGCCACATCTTGTGATCCATACAAAGGCTTTAAAAGTAGAGTTAATCAAGCAGAAGTAGATGTTTTTGTAGAACTCTCTTGCTTTCTCCATAATGCAGCAAATGTTGGCAATTTGGTCCCTAATTCCTCTGCCTCTTCAAAAACCAGCCTGTTCTTCTGGCTGTTCTCAGTCTACATATTGCTGAAACCATATGCTTACAGAATTTTAAGCATAGACTTGTTCATTCACGAAATGAGCATAACTATTTGATCTTTCTTAAACATTTGCTGGTATTGCCCTTCCTGATCTTTTCCAATTCAGTGGCCACTCTTGAGTTTTCCAAATTTGCTGGCATACTGACAGCACTTTAACAGCATCATCTTTTAGGGTTTTAAATACCCCAACTGGAATTCCATTACCTCCACTAGCCTTATTGTTAGCAGTGCTTCCTAAAGCCCTCTTGACTCCATTCTGGTTCTAAGGCAGTAACCACATCATTGTGGTTTTTGATGAGGTAGGACCTAGTTAGTACAGTCCTTTTGTGTATTCTCACCACTTCTTCTTAATATCTTCTGCTTCTTTAAATTCCTACCATTTATGTTTTTTAGCATGCCTAATTGTGCATGAAACTTTCCCTTGATATTTAATTTTCTTGAAGAGATCTCATCTTTCCCATTCTCTTGGTTTCATTTATATATTTGCATTGCTCATTTAAAAAAAAAATTTCTTAACTCTCCTTACAATTCTCTGGAATTTTGCATTAAATAAATTTAAGAAGTCAGGTCCACAATATATAAAAGCATAATAACACTGCTTCAACAAATGCAAAGACCTCAAATATAGGGATCAAGACTTAGTAATCACTGCAAAATGCTGGAAAAACTGGAAAGAAATCTGGCAGAAAGTACACATAGACCAGCATCTCACACTGAAAACCAAGATCAGCTTTAAGTGGCTACAAGACTTAGAAAAGCTCACCCAAACAAATAAAAAGACATGAAGAAATGGTTTATTTTGAGATTTGCATTAAGACAAAGTGTTTAAAAATTTGGAAATTTGCTAATTGCATGATCTTAAAGCAAGTTACTTTAGTTTATCGATCTGTAAGGTGGATATTTGATAATTATAGAGTATTCTTTGGGGCTCTAAATTGTTATAGATGCAATTGTTAAAAGAATGTCAACTACTAGGAACTGTTTAGAAATGCAGGATCGCTGTGAATTCACAAAGTGATCTCAAGGACACCACCTTGAACCACACCTGGGTTCAAGTTTTCCCTCTGGGATACTCCCTATCTAGGTATAATGAATGTTTGACTCTGGGAAAAATTCACTTGGCTTCTAGGTGTTAATAGCAAAAATGAATTTTAAAATTCTGCAAACTGGAGGTTTCCCTAATTATGCCAGAGAAACTTGTTCCATTTAGCAGTGGTGCTGTTTCCTAGTTTTTCTCTAACTCTATTAACCAGTTACTATTGTTAATATGAATATATGGATCATCCAAGGGGAGTTTAATGAAACCCTACATTAACAGGATTAATAGGAGTAAAATTTCCTTCAACTGAACTCCAAACCTGAACCCAGATAGCTAGCAGATAAAAGACCCTACCTAGTGACTTCTTTTCCCTCAGGATAGTAAGTCCTTGTCTTATGGTAACATCTGGGCATCCTCATCCTTGCCAAACCCTTTTTTAGAATCCTGTAGGCTTATCATGATGCTTCTGTATTCCCTCCATCTTTGTTAGAACTGAAATTGTAAAAACTGCTTTTTGCTTCTGGGTTGATTTCTGTATCATAGTATTGAAACTAACAATGCCCTGTCATCACTGAGCTAAGACCATATATACCCTCAGAAATGGGGAGTCCCCCAAGCTTCTCTCTTAGGGGGGAAGTCCCCACATGATCATGCCGCATTATCTTTCTTCTTGGGACAATAAAATATTAAATTGATATTATGTTTTTCTGTCTGTCTCTGATCTGTTTTGTAAGAGGACAGCTATGGATATCATGTTGTCTTTCTAGTTAGCAGGAGATAATATAAGATATTATAATTTTTCTGATTTGTTTGTTAATTTGTAGGAGAAATTAAGCATTATTTCACTGATCTGTTTGTAGGAGGCAGGCAGATACAAAAGCTATATTTTAATATTTGACACTATTGAAATAATTACACATTAATATTGGTGTGGTAGTTAAAAATAATTTTGTTTTAACTTTGTTAAATTTTTACTGTTTTCTTTCTCTGAGCTTCACAGGTATTTCAAGTTTTCATATACCTAACAATTCAAATATTATGATGGCTTTGTAGGTTTAATAACTTTTAATTGATAGATGCTTAAGCTTTATTTCAAAATAGGATAGTCAACTGGAGTTTGTTTTACTATCTAGTTTTTGTTAAAAACATTTAAGCTGTTTTAACCTTTTTCTTTCCCTTAATATTCTATTTCATTAACAGGATTCCAAACTTCATCTACTTTTTTATTTAGGTATGGCAACTGGGGTTAAGTGACTTGCCTAGGGTTACACAGCTAGTAAGTGTTAAGTGTCTGAGGCTGGATTTGAACTCAGGTCCTCCTGACTCCAGGGCCAGCGCTCTATCTACTATGCCACCTAGCTGCCCCGCAATCATCTACTTTTTAAATGTTGTCCTATCGTCATGGGGAAAATGGGATATGGGGTTTGGGAAGGGGTTAGGGGTTTGGGGTCCTTAGGAATTCCTCTTTAAAGAATTACACCCTCTTGCACACAAAAGCAGTTAGAATAAAATGGTAGTTTTATTTAGAGGAAGGGGAAGGGAAGGGAAACCATGAAAGAAATCCTTGGACTTCTCATGGGGAGAAAGGCATAGAGCGTGACTCTGAGATACCAATCTCCTCGAGCAGAAGACTGGCAGATACTTTTATAAAGGACTGATGGGGGTGACCATCTGACTGTGGTAAGTTCCTTTAGTGAGGGAGGACCACCCCCCACTGGTGGTGGCTGGAGGAATTGGGTGAGGGGTGGCTGCAGATCCCCCAAGCCATCTCCACAGGACACAAAGAAAGCAGCCACACCTAATCTTATCACCCCAGGGTTGAGGGAGACTAGAATGAAGGGTAGGGGTTGCCGAGCTAGCTCAGTCTAATCTGGTTCCACTTAAATGAAGGGTAGGGGTTGCCGAGCTAGCTCAGTCTAATCTGGTTCCACTTATCTCTCTAGGCGTGTCTGTACTCTAGTTTAGTTTCTCAAGGAGAAGATTCTTTGATGTGCCCCAGAGAACTTCTGGGGTACTCTGGGCCCATAACATTATTAATGGTATTTTTAGGCAAAAAGTATGAATTATCAGAGCCAACCTTAATGAGATGGTCTACTTTTTTGCTGAAAGATATGATTACTGTTACAATTTCGAATGAAAATATAAAAAGATGTGTCTCCCCACCTTCTAGGCTGTGACTTTCACTGGATATATAGATCTCTATTTAGTACTCTCCCCATGATATTCAGCTCTCTCTGAAAAATTCTCCACTTTCCCCCATACCCTGACAGCTCCTGTCTTAATCTGCTCTTCCTCAACCCTGGAAGAAGTCCCATCCTCCCATCCTCCCCCTGGGCATTTAACTCTTCTGACATTGGAAAGGTTCTTAGTGCCTCTCCAATCCAGATTCCCTTGGACCCTCTAAACCTCTTCCTTGAGTCTCACAGTATTTCCTTTCCAGAGGCAACTGAGGGCATTAGGCTTCTTATTAAGGACTACCTATCCCTGCACTAGGTTCTGATCCTTCCTGTTTGTGAGCTCATGTGACTGCTTCTCCAGGACTTGACCAGTGAATGCTTGTGTGATTCCTAGAGCACCTGTGGTCCCTGATCCCTATACTCTCCTGAATAGAATTCCCCATGATTCCACTCTTTTCACCTTTGATTTCTCTGGTGCCTTTTTCAGTGGGTCCTTTGGTGTGAATTGCCAGTTTTTACTTTTTACCTTTACCTGGGAGGGCCTGCAGTACACTTGGACTCTTCTGCTTCTGAGAAACCCTCCTACTTTCCCTAAATTTTAAAAGCAGACCTTGCTGACCTTAAGTTTCCTATAGGCTCCACCCTCTCCGATATGTGGATGAGTTACTCCCTTGCTCCCTGGATCTCCAATTTCCAAAAGCTGATTCCATTTTTCTCATCTCAAGCAATAAAGTATCTTGTTCTCAGGTTTTAAGTTTTTAGGACATCTGGTATTAGCCAATAGTCTCTGTCTTGGAGGATTGGAGATCTCTACTATCCAAAACTGAGATAGAAAACCCAGAATATGCTGGTACATTGATGGTTCCTGTCTCAAATGATGCTGGGTATGCTATCACCACCAGAGAAGAGGTCATTGGTCCCTTCCTTTGGTTTCCTTGGCATGAAGAGGCTGAATCTGAAGCCCTGACTTGAGCTTGTGAATTAGCAAAGGGAAAACTAGTGAACATTTACACGGATAGCAGGTATGTGTTTGGGATGACACATTATTTCAGAATATTATGGAAATATAAAGCATTCCTGATATCCTCTAGCAGTCCCACATATCTAGAGACTGCTTGACTCCCTTTTGTTACTAGCAGCACTGATTGTTAAAATGCCAAGACACTCCCATGAAGATTCTCTCCATGACTGGGGTAATGCCCAGGATAATGCCCTTGCTGACCTGCATGCCAAGCAGGCTGCTCAGAAAACCCCAAATACAAATCCCTATTAGTCTGTCTTCCTTTAACATTTGCAGGACCTGGTGCCAAATTAACATTGACCCCAGCAGAGCTTGCTATAGCACAAGAGACCATGTCCTATTCTTTACAGAGGAATCCTAAGGACTCATGTGCTTTCCCCATAACAACACTGATAAGAGGTATTTCTTCTGCTTGTTCAATTGTCACCCAGTTGTTAGCTTCTTGGCCAGTACTTCAACATTTACACCATGCTTACCACCCCCAAACCTCAGGTTTGGCAGAATGTATAAAGGTGCAGCCTGACAAATTTATGAATGGTCTGCCATGGCCAAAAGCCCTTCTCCTAGTTCTTCTGAACCTTCAGGCAACCCCTTTTGGTAAATATTCTTTCACCTTTTGAAATCATCACTGGGCATCCTATGCCTCTCTTTTTTACCCTCAAGTGACAGACGACATCAATGTAGACCACTGTCCCAAAAAGCCTGGACATGGCCTGACAATCCTGTTTCATACCCCAACATTATTTTTGGTCATCAATGAATTCCAGAATTCGTCTTGACCAAGAGGAGGGAATGATAACTACAAAAGTTACTGAGAACAAACTGATCTCCTCTCACTAACCATTCCCAGGCCAATGAATTGCCTGGGGCCAACCAACAAACTATCCCCTCCCAAAGATTCCCAAGCTTACTTTGTAGCCTTTAGGTTGCTATGTAAAAAGGTTCATTTACATTAAATTGTTCATGTCTGGGAGAAACTTACTTGTCCCAAGAGCAGTTTCATAGCTCCCTCTGTTCTGTTACCCCATATAAACCCTGTCCTCAGTCCCCACCTTTGGGTATTTCTAGCTTCTAGTTTCTGAGCTATATAGTTCCTCTGACCTAATTAAAGACCTTATTTCCTTATTTCTCCTATGTTGATTGTTTCCTTAATTTCCAGGTTAACACCTTCTTCTTTTATATTTTTTTCATTAGTTCCTTTTATATTCTTGATCTTTTGTTCTTCCTAATGAATTGTTTTTTCTAAACCCAATAAAACATTTTTTTTGCCAATTTAATTGAGATGGCATCGAATAGATTAGGTAAAATTGTCATTTTTATTACATTGACATCAACAATGCTTCCTGAATTACTGAAATCTCACTTTATTTTCATAAAAGTTTAATAACTATGTACATGTAGTTCCTGAGTTTATTTTTAGTAGATATAATCCCAGATATTTTATATGCTGTCTACAGGGTTTTTTTAAGGATATATACTTAAAACAAAAAGGGGGGGGACAGCTAGGTAGCGCAGTGGATAGAGCACTGGCCCTGGAGTCAGGAGCACCTGAGTTCAAATCCGGTCTCAGACACTTCAACACTTACTAGCTGTGTGACCCTGGGCAAGTCACTTAACCGCAATTGCCTCACTAAAAAAAATAAATTAATTTTTGAAAAAAAGGATATATAGAAATGCTTTATGTAGGTTTATTTTACATCCTCCTACTTTGTTAAAATTGTTGTTTCTACTAGCTTTTTAGTTAAATCCTTAAGATTTTCCAAGAACAGCATCACTATCATCTGCCAAAACAAACAGTTTTATTGCCTCATTGACCATTCTGATCCTTTGGGTTTCTTTTTCTTCTCACGGCCGGTGCTGGCATTTCCAATAAAACGCTGGATGATGTGGGTGGCAGTGGGCATACTTGCTTTATTCCTGATCTTACTAGGAAGTTTTCCAGCTGGGCCTCATCACAAACAATGCCGGCTGATGGTTTGAGGGGGAGCTCTTTATTTTTTTTTAGTAATTTTAAGGAAATGGCCATTCACACCTGAGCTTTGGGGGGGTTTCCACAGCAATGAGCGCTGTATTCTGCCGAAAGCCTTCTCTGCCTGTGGACACGTCATTAACACAACCATGAGGCTCCCGGGTTTCCACCCCTGGTACAGGACCCTCGGGGTCACCGCGTGAACTCCAGACACCCCGGGGGTCCGCACGACAGATCGGGATGCCAAGTCTCAGGGTCCGGCCTCCTAACCTACGGGGCCGCCCCACACCCACAGTCACAGACCTGCCCGGGGCCAGCTTCGGCCTCAGTTCTCCCGTGGGCTGACCCTGCGCCTCGTGTCCGCCCTGTGACCTCACCCCCCACCCCGAGGCCGGCCGGGGACTCCCTGGTCGTGCCCCCGGCCCCTCGATCATTCGGGAAATGGACAGTTCCGAAAAGAGGAGGATCCCCCACCCCACCCCACCCCACCCCACCCCCGGCCTGGTCTCTCTGTTGGAGACCCTCCCCCACCCCCGCCCCCTTCGGCTGGACAATCGGACCCCGGGGGAAGGGGTATTACTCGCCAAGAACTGGAGTCTCGGGGGCCGGCGGGGTCGGTGAGGGGGAGGAGGGGACAAGAAGGAGAGGACGCAGGTCTGGGGGCTGAGGACCAAGCTGGAGAAGGAACTGAGAGCCAGGAGGAGCCTTTCAATAGCCCCGTCCCCCATGTCCTCCCGGCATGCGCGGCCCCGGGGACTACATTTCCCAGAAGGCCGCGCACCGCGCTCCACTTAACCCCAACCCTTCCGACCTCCCGACCTCGTGACCTTTGATCTTCCAGGGCTCCAACTGACTCTTCTGTAGACTGGGACCAGGTGGCGGAACCAAGGCGACGTTTGGTGCTCCGCGGATCCAGAGACACCCCTCCCCCCAAAAAAAACCCCACGCACAATCCACAATGAAACACCCCAGTGGCAATCCTGAAACTCAGAGGAGGTGGAAAGTACAAAACAAAAATCATTGACGTCAGTCCTGCAGCTGTTCTTACGCCAAGACCACGGCCTGGATCCGCCCTGACGTCATCGGGCTCTTGTGAAATAGACAGAAAAGCAGATCTGCGGCGTCCACGATGCCGCGGCCACACTGACCCTGAAAACGTGCCTCTGTCCGGGCATCCCGGGCCCCCGCGTCCCAGTCCGGATGTGAGTCCGAGCTGGGACTGTGGAGCTCACGGGGGACGGCGGCAGAAGGGAAGGGGTCATTTCATAGCAGAGAAGGGATGTGGGGGGCTGGGATGGAAAAGTGACCGCTGTGGGGAGCGGGGTGCGTGAGGCCCTAACGATGCCCCGTTCCTGACCTGAGGTTATTGTCTCTTCCTGGTCCTCTTCAGCTCCATTAGGCTCCTGCCGTCAATCAATGTCAAGGCGCCGGTGAAGCGTCGGCTCCGTGACCTGTTTGACCAACCTGTTTGAATGCTTTGCTTTTCCAAGCAAGGAGCACCTTCTAACTGACCTCAGCAAACTGGGATTCCTGGTCATAGTGTGCTCCTTATAGTCTGAGTATCCCTAACTGGACTCAGGCCTTCCAGACCACCACCAATACAAAAAAGTGAAAAGGGTGAATGCACCACCAATGAAAATGAAAGCAATTATTAGGAGTTATTTCCAGTAATTATATGCCAGTAAAATTGATAATCTAAGTGAAATGGATGTTTGTTTATTTTTTAAATCAATTCTTCTCCAGGAAGTGTAACAATAAAAAATTTACAAAGGCAGCTAGGTGGTGCAGTGGATAGAGTACTGGTCCTGGAGTCAGGAGGACCTGAGTTCAAATCCAGCTTCAGACACTTGAGGTGTACTAGCTGTGTGATCCTGGGCAAGTCATTTAACCCCAATTGCTTCACCAAAACAAAACAAAACAAAATTCACAAAAATAAAATGAACGAAGACTAATTTATAAATAACACATAGATAAAATTATAACCTATATTTAAACATCTCAGGATTCAAAGTCAAATTCTCAAAATTATGTCTTACAAAAAAATTAAGAACCAAACAATTTTACGGAATATTCCCCCTAAATTTAAACCTAAATTTCTAAAATTTTATACAATTTTCATACCAAATTGAATTCTTGAATACCAGTTATTCTTATTAAAATTTTTAAAAAATTAAAGTTCATTTTCAAAAGTTCAATTTATACCAATACCAATTATAAATTTATACCAATACTAATCTATTATCCCTCCTTATAGAGCAGTGATTCCTTTAGGGGAACCCTTTTACTAAACCATAAGAATGGGGCAGCTAAATGGCACGGTGGATAGAGCACTGGCCCTGGAGTCAGGAGTACCTGAGTTCAAATCGGGCCTTGGACACTTAACACTTACTAGCTGTGTGACCCTGGGCAAGTCATTTAACCCCAATTGCCTCACTAAAAAAAAAACCAAAACCTAAACCATAAGAACAAAAACTAACACCATACTCTCTAAGACATAAGCAGAATAGGCACTGCCTCATAAGGACAAGTAAATTTCAAATGATAAATTCATGAAAACTGCTAAGGGCACAACTAAGAAAATTTGCAAAAAGTACAACTGGAAATATCTTCCGGGAGAAAGAGGAATAGTCTACATTGACAAACTCTCTCAAAAGTATTCACTTTTCTGACTGACTCTTCTAGTAAAAGAAAAGAGGAAGTTATCTATATTTAAAACTCAGCTATTGGTGTGGGAGCATTGCATCATCAAATTCTTAAACTTAAGAACTGTAGTCTTGAGACATCATGAGTATGACAAGGAAAATAACTTTCAGAGAATGAAATACAAAATCATATATTGCAGGTAACATAGGGAAAATAAGTCATATTACATCTAATATTAGGAGGAGAAGCAGCTATAGCAGCTACCATAGAAGGCATTCCATAACACAAAGAAAAGTTCAAATCTTATTTGTGCCATAAATTTAGACTAAAATATAAGAAACTCCAAGATTCATCACAGAATCAAATCTACCCAAAACATACAGAAATTTAGAAAACTGTACAAAGTACCTTCTATTCAAATCAGCTAAAGCAGAAACAAATATAAGGGAAATGGGCCAAAGTAAGGCAAATTCAATCCTACTATTGGGAGTATAGAATCTTTAAAACTTGCAGGTACAACTGACCATCTCTGAACACTGTATTGATGAAATTTTCTGCTAAATCCAACATCCTTGTGGGCCTGTCTGACTAGCCTAGTATAATTTATACCCCATAGTATTATGTAATCTGATAATATGATTATCCTTAATCCACTCATATGTTATTTTTTTGTTTGTTTGTTTGGTGCAGCAATTGGGGTTAAGTGACTTGCTCAGGGTCACACAGCTAGTAAGTGTTAAATGTCTGAGGCCGGATTTGAACTCAGGTCCTCCCGAATCCAAGGCTGTGCTCTATCCACTGCGCCCCCTAGCTGCCCCATATGTGTTATTTTAAAAGTCTTCTCGGTGATACTACTCTTTTCTCTAGTCTGGTCTATCCACCTAGGATGACAATATAGCCCGTAGTGCATTCTAGGAAAACAAACATCATTACAGTATACAAAAGAAGGTGGGCCTTCCCAAGGTGCACCCAAATATCCCAAGGTCAGTGGTAAAATAAGTAGCAAAATAGAAATGAGATTATAGACTATCTGATTTAAAACTCACACTACAAAAGATCTCTGAAATACAGGAGTAATAGGAATTGTTTTGGATCATCATCAGTACTACAATCTAAACTGTCAGTATCACTAGAGTCACTGGTCCGTGTGGCAACATCTACACACTTTGTAGTTGTAAAAGAAGCGCCATTTTGCTCAACAACCTGCAATACAGAATAAGGTTCCCTTTATGTATAAACAATCAATTCTGAAGGCTCAATGGCTACTATATTAGAAACTGCCTTGCTATCTCTCGGATTTGGGAAAATCCTCTTCCAATAACTGCAAAAATAAAAAATTCCCAAGGCACATAAGAAATACAATGAAATAAATTAGTAGTAACAAAATCCATAAAGTGGGTATGACCCACTTATGTAAAATTGCAGGCACAGCAGAACAGTTTCCAGTGACAATTGAATTTTTAGACTCAGTAATGGTATTTCAATTGTTAGACTCAAAATCTAGCATATTTATCCTATCCCTCATATATACATATATACACATATATATGTATATATATAAAGAAGTAGGTGCTGCCTCAGGTGACAAAAATTCAAAGAAACCCATTACAGACCCCACCATGAGGGATCAGATCATGTAATATTAAAACTAGCTTGACACCTTTCAAGATAGTGATAGAGCATGCAACAACTTAAAAAAATAATATTTATACAAAATTATCAACCCAAAAATCAAGGAAAAAATCAATAGAATCAGATTGAAATATTGCTATAACAGCAATTCCTTAAGACTATTTTGTAATTCTCTCATATATTCAATTAGTTAGGCATTGCAAATGACTCTCTTGACATAATTTTCTAATCAAAAGGTTAATTTTCTCATACATACACTCTATCTATCCAAAAGATTGAAAATGTAACAAAATTTTGGTACAATTCCTAAATTTACACAACCTTTAGAAAGTACTGTAAAAAAATAAAAACTTTTATCTAAAACAATGTTAGCAGGAGAGCCATATCTAGGGACAATTTCTCTCATGATTATTTTGACTACAAAGGCTATAATGAGAGCCTTCAGCTAATCAATAGTAATTAGAATATCTAGCCTTTGGGCAGCTAGATGGTGCAGTGGATAAAGCACTGGCTCTGGATTCGGGAGTGCCTGAGTTCAAATCCAGCTTCAGACACTTAACACTTGCTAGCTGTGTGACCCTGGGCAAGTCACTTAACCCCAATTGCCTCACTAAAACAAAACAAAACAAAAAAAAAAAACCAGAATATCTAGCCTTTGGTAAAATTATGAAACCAATTTACAATGACTCAAATAAAAAAATATGTTAGAGACTGAACACCATGTATCACCTTCCTTTGATTGAAAACTAAATGTTCAAAAGCACTTATTGGTTTTTGTTCTTTGTTTTTTTTTTTCTTTAATTGTGTTTAAGAAGAAGTCTTTTGCACTGGCCCTGGATTCAAGAATACCTGAGTTCAAATCTGGTCTCAAACACTTGGTATTTACCAGCTGTGTGACCCTGGGCAAGTGACTTAACCCCCATTGCCCCACAAAAATAAACCAAAACCAAAAAAAAAAAACCCAACAACCAAGAAGAAGTCTTTTGGACTGTTTTAGGTCATGCGCTGTGGGATATATATAAAACCTGGCCTGAACTTTGTGGGTAGTAGGGAGTGAGGAATTTTGGAGTTACTCCCTTTTGCCCCTCTCTCTTTATCCCCTTACCCTCCTGTTTTCCTTCAGGGTTAGAGAGATTACTCCACCCAATTGAGTGTGTACGTTATTACTTCCTTGAGCCAATTCTAATGAGATTTAGGTTTTTGAGCCAATTCTGATGAGTATTGGGCTCATTTACTGCCCAGATTAAATAGATTACTCCACACAGTTGGGGGTGTGTGTTAGTCCCTCCTTGAGCCTGCTCTGATGAATTTAAGGTCTTTGAGCCTTTTCTAATGAGTGTAAAATTCATTTACTGCCCTGCTCCTCTTCCATCTCTTCCCCCACTCCATAAGCCTTTTCCTGTTTCTTTCATGTAGAATTTCACCTCTGCCCTTCCCCCTCCCCCAGTGCATTCTCTTCATCCCTCAATTTAACCCTAAGGATGTCATCATGGGGCAGCTACGTGACACTGGGAATAAAGCACCACCCCTGGACCCAGGGGGATCCAGGCCAAAACCCGGCCTCAGACAGAAGACAGTCACCCACTGTATGATCCCAGGTATGTCCCCCCAACTCCAATTTTTTATAGTTCTCTGGGGTCTTGTATTTGAAAGTCAAATTTGCCATTCAGTTGAGGTCTTTTCATCACAAATATCTGAAAGTCTTCTTTTTCATTAAAGTCCCATTTTTTCTGCTGAAAGATTATGCTGAGTTTTTCTGGGTAGGTGATTCTTGCAAAACCACTTATTGTAATAAAAGAAGCCAATTATTGCCAGGTATTTTATCTGTGATTGCCTGTGTACCATAATGATCTCTTGAATGAACCACCAGGGAGACCTGGTTTCCTCACTTACCCAAAATCATGATATCTGTTTAGAAGTCTGCATTCGGGTCTCTCTCTTTCAAGAAGTGACTGAAGGGAAATGTCCCCTGGGTTGAGCTCAGATAGAGTCCCTAGTTGAAAAGGAGGAACCCAAAGAACAGAGTTACTGCAGGATCATGTCAAGGTCACCAAAATTGTCGGGAAAAATTTCTAAGTCCGACAGAGGAACAGAAACAAATCAGTCTCCAAGCCATAGAAAATAGGTTTATTGAGAGAAGACCTCCTCTCACAATAAAGCCAGTCATTCAGGGGTTGAAGCTGAAAGACCCTGAGTTACAAAATCAAGGGGTTTTTATACCCCTTCCAGAGCTTGAATGCTTCTGTACAATAGTAATTAAAAAGTATCTAAAATTAAAACATCTTAGGAAAAAGAGTAACTGCCTACATGACAAATGTCATCATTTTCCAATACTCATATCAGCCTTCTTGTGGCAACAGGGTCATAATTCTGCTGCATGGACCCTTCTAATCAAGTATATCACGAGTAAACTGCATGACCCCCTTGAGTCAAGAATAACACTCATGATTTCTAAAATATAGTATTGCTGACTATTGTATCTTGTGATATTACTTAATGCTTGACATTGGAAAGTATCGTCTGACATTACTAAGTAGTAAGAAGAGAGACAACCTACTAATACAATTAAAATAAGATATGTAAATAGAATAAATCACAATATTTCTATTAATATGATGATGATTATTATAATTAAATCACTTTTAACTATATTCAATCTCTTATAACTAAGGGGTGGGAAAATCTCACTCACATGTCCATATGGACAGAAGAGGAAAGAGAATAATTAAATAACCCTCTCTTAGAAAGATCAATAGCTTCTTCCTTCTTTGTTGGTGATGGTAGATGTAACTCTTGTTGCATTTATTCTCTCCACTTGCTGATGCCAATAAGACAGCAACAAAGAAACAGATTTTGTTACACCTGGAGTGTGGCATACCCCACCAACTGTTGAAAGGAAAGTGTATCATTTATAACATAGCTAGTGGTATTGATAGATTACAGGAGACAAAAAAAGAAGGGTGGCTGAACTCCATTTAATGTAACTTCACAGACTTGAAGAAGAAGGCACACCTATTTTTAGCTCCCTCCTATGTCAAATAAGCTACAGAGGGTCAAACATCACAATTATCCTAAAGAGAATGCATCTCACTTAAAATGAGACTAGATTAGAATTTCATTTTAGGACAAATTCAAATCGAATCTAGATCTACAATACCAAATGGAATCAGCACTAGCTACTTTTATACACTTGGGAGAGCCTAGTGTTCTCCCAATAGAAGAAGGGAGGTGCTGCAATTCACTAATCAGTCAATTACAGAAGTGGGGAAATCTTAAGGGTTGACTAAGGAAAATATAAAAGTTTCAGTTAGAATGTTCCCTGTGAAACTATAGCCCATCTACAAAGTATAAAGCATGTTGTCTCCCTATTAGACTGTGAGCTCCTTAGCAGAGCCTCTTCCCTCCCTAAATGCTTGTTGACTAGACCTAAGAAATGGTCAAAGGCAGGGTTCAGAAGGACCTGGGAAGACTCCTATGACCTGAGGCAGAAGGAATCATTACTGTTAAGAGGACAGTGCAATTACATCGTTAAAAATTAATTCTTCTTTTGATCTGAATTCTGTAAAATTACAAATTAATTAATCAGAGCCAGCTGTTATAATGTGAAAACCCATCAAGTTTTCAAATGGGTTATAAGAATAATGATTGCTTACTGTGCATGAACATTTTTTTTAAAGCCATTGTAAAATCTCCTTATCTGGAAAACTGCCAGGTTCTATTTGGGCAGGTCATCAAATTTTATTAGCTTTGTGAAAGAACTTGCTAAATGTTGTAAAATTCTACAATAATTATTTGGTTTCCTGAGAAAGTGGAATCCCCTTGTGGTAAAAAGTTTTAACAGTCGGTTAGATAATGGAGAGACACCAGTTTTTGTTTTTTTTTAGGACCACCCTTTAGGGGAGGAGACCAACAGCATTGCCTGCTGAGCACTTGACTTCCGACTTCCAGGGTGCGAGCTTAAAAGGCAAGGAGAGAACGGAAGTGGGAGCCTTTTTCCTGTTCCGCTGGTCTCCTGGCTGCGCTGCACAGACAGACGCGGACTGGAGTTTGACTCGGCCCGGCTCTCGGGTAACAGCACACGCTTGACTCGGTCTCTCTCCCCAAAGGTGGCCTTCGGCTTTTGGTGAGTTTTATACGGAATATAGACTAAGCCTAGACTTAAGACGATTTGTATTGTATTTCTACTTTCCTATCCTTCTAATCAACATCACCTTGTGACTACCATACAATAAAAGCTCTATCTAGAAAACCAGAAGCTTCTTCCATTTACTAGTCTGGGAGATAAATTAAGGGAAAGGTTAAGTAGGGGAGATTTATGATCTAATATCCAATTTTAATCTCACACCCTCCTATCACAAGCATTCATCACCAAAATAGTGCATGGCAGGGAGAGGACTTATAAGCATGCTTTTAGTATAGAAGTGATTTAGGTGATGATTTGTGATTATGAAAATCATTAAATTATACCCAGAATAGAATATATTACTATAGTTACATCTTGAATCAACTTATTCTTATCATACTATATTCTTAAATTTTTATTTTTGCCTTAGGGGTTAATATGCAATACCTGAAAAGATAGATACCTATTAGTCTGTAGACTTAACACTAAATAGTCTTTTCTGGATTTTGAGTGAACTATGACAATTATTATCTACATGCAAATTATTTTCTTTATTTCTAATGATTGATTTTTGTTTTGTTTTGGTTTTTTGGGTGAGGAAATAGGGGTTAAGTCACTTGCCCAGGGTCACACAGTGAGTAAGTATTAAGTGTCTGAGGCCAGATTTGAACTCAGGTTCTCCTGAATCCAAGGCCAGTGCTCTATCTACTGCACCACCTAGCTGCCCCACTAATGATTGATTTTAACAACAGGATAAGTTTAAAATAGAGAAGAAAATGATGCTGAATAATTTTTTCAAAGGCCTGTAAACTTTTTATTCTTAACTAAAAGTTATTGCAACAATATGAGACAAATAATAATTATACCTTGCCTTGAGCTGTGACTAGTGAAACCTGCTGTTTTCAATAAAATCTCTTGAAACTATAATTCTTAGTTTTGAATTTAGATTAATTGTCTAAATTATTAAATCACTAGCCCACTATTTAAGGGAAATGCAATCAGCTGATCAAAGGGGGCATGATCTGCTATAAGTGTATTTCTGTATCTGGGAAGGTTGAAAGAACACCCTTAAAGGTAGTGGCAGGATCTTTTTGTTGTTTATTTGTTTGTTTGTTTGTTTTTTCAGGGCAATGAGGGTTAAGTGACTTGCCCAGGGTCACATAGCTGGTAAGTGTCAAGTGTCTGAGGCCAGGTTTGAACTCAGATCCTCCTGAATCCAGGGCCAGTGCTTTATCCATTACACCACCTAGCTGTCCCTGGGGCAGGATCTTTAAAATGCAATTTCCCCATTGTGTTATTTCCTTTTATAATAGAAATGTTCTCCACATGGCTAATCCTGAGCCTGGTTAGGATACCCTGTGAATAATGTGAAAGTTGGTGGCATGATTGACTTCCAAAAAGTTAACCAGGACTCTTATATGAAATCAAACAGACTTCAGGGTTCTTTATCCTGTTATACCTGTGTTAAGTTATTCTGTGCCCTTAGGCTTAGGCCTGGAGGACCAGTCTTGATATTGTAACAACCATGTCCCTCCTTCCTTTCATAGCAAATCTCTCTAACCATGGAAAGTAAAACTGTAATTTTTGTTATGTAACTGTGGTAAAAAGTACGCCAGTTTTTGAAGGACCACCCTTTCGGGGAGGAGAACGACGGCCGTGTATGGGCTACGCACGCCAGTCCAGCTGCTAAGCACTCTACTTCCAGGGTGCGAGCTTAAAAGGCAAGGAGATCTCTTTCCTGCTCTCCTGGTCCGCTGGCTGCGCTGCACACACAGAGGCTGACGGAGAGGTTGGACTCAGCCCGGCTTGCCATAACAGCACATGCTTGACGCAGCTCTCCCCCTCAAAGGTGGCCTTGGGTTTTGGGTGAGTTTTATATGGAATATAGACTAAGCTTAGACTTAAGACAATTTGTTTGTATCTCTACTTTCCTATCCCTCTAATCAACATCACCTTGTAATTTCCAAACAATAAAAGCTCTAACTAGAGATCAGAAGCTTCTTCCATTTACTAGTCTAGGAGATAAATAAGGGAAACAGTTAAAAGGGGAGGTTAATGCTCTAGTATCCAATTTTAAATCTCACATAACAAATCTTGTTATTGCAATGTTCCAACACCTCTGAATTGCTATAATGGGATGTAAGAGTAAGATGCCTTTTTTGGGTAGCCCATTCTGATGTTCTTCCTCTAGCTCTGTTGTTCATAAGGTTAGCTCCATAAGATCTGAAGTGGTTTTCATATGGGTGGAAAGCCAGTCTGATTAGATTTTGTCAAGTTTTACTAAATTATGCTAAATCTTAGCACTTGCAGCCTTTAGCAGCATAGCCTAGAGAATCTCCACAGGTCACCTTGGACACAGATAAGAGTTGAAGGGGAGTGGTAGGCATATTGTTTGAAATTGGGACCCTTCATCCGGACCTCCAGTCAGCCAGAGAATGGCAAAAATGATACCCATGAACACTTTAGAGAGGTACAGACAGTACTCCCCATATAGCTATAGAAATACATCATAAACACGGTCAAAGGACTTTAAACATGTAAAGCTGCAGGTATATTGGATCTCTTACTTTGCCCTATTATAATATTGCTAGTTTTATTAGGTCTGTATGTGTTATGGACCTGTTACCTATTCTGTAAGCTATGTATCACTTCTGCTCAAAAAGGGGATTGTAAGAAAATGATGACACAATTTGTCTCAAAGGGAAGAGATAGAAGGGTTAAATTTTATGTTCGATTATAACAGAATGCTGAAAAGAGGGTGAATAAGTCATGCCTCCCCCCCACCAAGTTTACAAAACAGAAGAAGGAGGTAACAGAGTTGCTGAAAAACTACAGTATTACATGAAAGGAGAAATCAGCATGTTCCTGAAAACAGTATAAGGATAAGGATTTGAGTCATATTATGTCACCTGGGGAATAATGTTTGGTAAAGAAGAAATCAGAGTGGTTTGTTCAAGGGTATATAAATGGGGACAATCTAGGGGAATTTTGTAGACTCTCACAAACTATCTTCACACATATATTTAGCCTACATATATGTATTCAAGCTACTGCATGTGACAATCAATAAACTCATTAACTTGAGATATTTTCTGCCTCCTGAATTTTGGGACCCAACATTTATTGTGCCTTCAAAATTGGTGAAAATGAGAAAAAGGAAACTATCAATATCTGATTTTCTTTAAATTTTGGAATTCTCAAGCACAAAATAAAAAGAAATTTATATACAGTATAAATCAGAAAAAAAGACTGCATAAGAAACAATTTTGATTGTGAATTTGTTATCCAGTAATTTTAGTTGTTCCCAAAGCTTCATGACCCCATTTGGGGTTTTCTTGGAAAAGATGATAGAGTGGTTTGCCATTTCCTTCTCCAGCTCATTTTACAGATGAGGAAATTGAGGTAAACACAGTTAAGTGACTTGCCCAGGGACACACAGCTGGTAAGTATCTAACATAGGGTTTTACCTCAGGTCTTCCCAACTCCAGGGCCAGTGTTCTCTTCACTGTACCACCTTGCTACCTTTATAGCATGTAGAGCTTGGTTTTACTTTGATTTATCAAAAAATTTAATATGGTATTTATACAGGTGTCCCAATGCCTTTGTGCCTTTCTCCTCTTCTATTTTAAAAAAAAAATCTATCAATTTCCTTCTTTCCTTTCTTTTTTTTTTTTTTGTGGTAGGGTTTGGGATGGGAGTGAAATGATATTCCTAGTCTCCTTCACACTATCATTCTCTCCCATTCAAATCTGAAAAACAAACAAAAAACATTTATAATGAAAATTCAAGTAAAATCAATTCCCCCAGTACAAATGGCCCAAAATGTACTTTTTATTCAACATGTTGAATCCATCACCTCTCTTTGTCAGGAGGTAAGGTAGCAGAGAGTTCTCTAATAGTGGTTGGTAATTAAAATAATCAGTTGTAACATCTTTCAAAGTTGTTGGTCTTTACAATCCTCATTATTATCATTTATTCCCTTGATGCCACTCACTTTACTACATTAGTTCATTTGCTAGGTTTCAATGAAATTGCCTGTGTTATGGCATTCAAATTTATTTATATACCACCTTTTATTCAGCTGTTGCTCTATTACAGAGCATAATACCTTAGTTTTGAGTCGTTATCCCTTAAGGAGCTGTAAGATATCTTCATTTACTTCAGTCCTTTTCTTCTTTCTTTGATTTAAGGGAATATGCCCTCTAGTGGTATTTTTGAGTCAAAGGGGAGACACAATTTAGTGACTGGGAACTTCACACCTTCACAAACAGGGGATTAATTAATTTGCCTATTTTCTTACAACCCCTCAAATCCTTGTTATTTTTTCCTTTTTCATCATTGCCAATTTGCATGAGTGAGACGTAGAACCTCACAGATGTTTTAATTTACATTTATCTGATTATTAGTGATTTTGAATGTATTTCCTTAATCTTTGTTAAACAATATTATTTTTAAATAAACATTTATTTCTCTCCCCTTTACCTGCCATCTCACAGTAAAAAGTAAAAAGACCTTCATAACAAATATGCAGTAAAGTAAAATAAATTCCCTCCAATATTTGTTATTTTATTTAGTTGTCACCTTTACCAATCCGATAAGCTTTCTAATTATTATCAATTTGTATTAGTGATAACAGATGTGGAACACATTCCCATATTATTGTTCATCATTTATATTTCTTCCTTTGAAAATAGACTATTCCTAGCTTTTGATCATAGGTCTATTGAGGGAATGGCTTGATTTTATAAATCTGTAAACATTCTTTATATACTTTATATATCATACTTTTATCAGAGAAACTTGTTGCACATCTTTTCCCCAGTTAATTGCTTCCCTTTAGAATTAAGATGCATTAGGGGCAGCTAGGTGGCACAGTGGATAAAGCACCAGCACTGGATTCAGGAGGACCTGAGTTCAAATCTAGCCTCAGACACTTAACACTAACTAGCTGTGTGACCCTGGGCAGGTCACTTAACCCTCCATGCCCTGCAAAAAAAATAAAAAATATAAAAATTAAGATGCATTAGATTCATTTATGGGATGAAAATAAATAGCCCATTTAATTTTCTGTGATCCTCCCTGTCCCTTGTTTGGTGATGGATTCTTCCCCTACCCATAATTGCAAAATATATCTTCTTCATGGTTCCTATAATTTAGTTGAGGTGACCTTTTGGGTCTAGATCGTGTAATACATTTACAATTAATCTGGTATACAGTGTGAAATATTGTTCTATACCAAATTTCTGCCAGACTGCGTTCCAATTTGGGGGTTTGGGTTTTTTTGTTTTTGTTTTATTGTTGTTTTTAAGTTTTTTGTAGTGATTAGTCCTGGCCCTATAGGTGGAGGTATTAGAAGTATTAAAACACATGGTTACAACACTTATTTTCTTTTTTAAATTTATTGTTTTCTTTTTATTTTCAGTTACAGATTCCATTCTTCCCCATAACCCTTCACCTACCCATCCAAATGGTGAGAAATATAATACCCAGTAAACATATGAAATTATACAAAACATATTTCCCCATTAACCATGTTCTGAAAAGAAAGCAAGAAAAATAAAGGAAAAAAGTTTAATTCTGCCCTTTGATTAATTCTGTACTCCGGTTTTATCCATTCACTATCCTCAAGAGGATTGCATTTTTTCATCATGAGTCCTTTGGAGTTCTGGTGGCTCATCTTATTGAGCTGTTATTAAGTCTTTCCCAGATGATTAGCATTACCATATTAGTTATTGTGAACATTTTTCTCATGGTTCTGCTCATTGATTCTTCACACTCCATCAGTTCATATAAGTCCTATCAACCTTTTTTTTTTTGCATCATTCCCTTAATTTCTTATTTTTTCTCTTTGTTTTTTATGCCACAATAATATTACATCACATTCATACACCATAAATGAATTGGCTATACCCCAATTGATAGGTATCCCTCCAGTTTCAAATTCTTTGCCACTACAAAAAGAATTGCTATAAATATTTTTGTACATATGAATCCCTTTCCTTTTTCTTTGATTTCTTTGGGGAACAGACCAAGTAGCAATGTTGCTAGGTCAAAGGGTATGCAAAATTTTGTAGCCCTTTGGGCATACTTCTACATCCTTCTCCAGATTGGTTGGACTAATTCACAACTCCATCAACAATGCATTAGCGTACCCCCTTTCCGACATCCCCAACAGCATTTGTCACTTTCTTTTTCCAGCATCTTAGCCAATTGAGGTGGTACCTCAGAGTTGTTTTCATTTGTTTTCTTAGGGCAGCTAGGTGGCACATTGGATAAAGCACCAGCCCTGGATTCAGGAGGACCTAAGTTCAAATCCAGTCTCAGACACTTGACACTCACTAGCTGTGTGACCCTGGGCAAGTCACTTAACCCTCACTGCACTGCAACAACAACAAAAATTGTATTTCTCTAATTATTAGTGATTTAGATCATTTCCCCATATAACTACTAATAGCTTAGATTTCTTGATCTGAAAAATGCCTATGCATATATGCTTTGACCATTTATCAACTGGAGGATGGATAAATTTAGCTCAGTTCTCTACATATTTGAGAAATGAGACCTTCATCTGAGAAAGTTTCCTAAGTAAAAAACTTTGTCTCACTTTCCAAATTTTCTTCTAATTTTGGCTGCATTGGTTTTTGTTTATATAAAAACTTTTTTAAATTTTATGTAGTCAAAATTACCCATTTTATCTCCTGAAAACCTTTTGTTTGGTAATGGGCTGACCCTCTACCCATAGATCCAAAAAGTAGGTTCTTCCAGCATCCATTAATTTGCTTATGATTATCACTGTCTAAATCACTTGCATATTTTGAGCTTATATTAATACATGGCATAAAATGTTGGTCAGTGTCTATTTCTGCCATCTATTTTCCAGGTTTCTAAATGTTTTTTGTTAAAGAGTGGTTCTTTCTTTTTTAAAAAAATTT
Source organism: Dromiciops gliroides (assembly GCF_019393635.1). Classification (NCBI taxonomy): domain Eukaryota; kingdom Metazoa; phylum Chordata; class Mammalia; order Microbiotheria; family Microbiotheriidae; genus Dromiciops; species Dromiciops gliroides. The sequence continues at coordinate 658,434,840 of NC_057863.1, read as the reverse complement.
TTGTAGGGCAATGAGGGTTAAGTGACTTGCCCAGGGTCAAACAGCTAGTGACTAGTGCCTGATGCCAGATTTGAACTTAGGTCCTCCTGAATCCAGGGTTGGTGCTTTATCCACTGTGCCACCTAGCTGCCCCAAGAGTGGGTTCTTTCAAAAAAGAGAAAAGGATCCACATGTACAAAAATATTTATAGCTGCTCTTTTTGTGGTGGCAAGGAATTGGAAATTGAGGGGATACCCATCAATTGGGGAATGGTTGAACAAGTTGTGGTATATGAATATAATGGAATACTATTGTGCTGTAAGAAATGATGAGCAGGCAGCTTTCAGAGAAACCTGGAAAGACTTACATGAACTGATGCTGGGTGAGATGAGCAGAACCAGGAAAACATTGTACACAGTATCAATAACATTGTGTGTTGATCAGCTGTGATAGACTTGACTCTTCTCAGCAATACAGTGGTACAAGATAGTTCCAAAGGACTCATGATGGAAAATGCTCTCCAAATCCAGAAAAAATGAACTGTAGAATCCAGATGTAGATTGGACCATACTATTTCTACTTTTTTTGTTTTTCTTTTTTGAGGTTTTTCCCTTTTGCTCTGATTTGCCTTTCACAGCATGACTATTGCAGAAATGTGTTTAATGTGATTGTACATATATAACCTATATCAGATTGCTTACTGTCTTGGAGGGGGGAGGAAGGGGAGGGAGAGAGAAAAATTTGAAACTAGAAATCTTATAAAAACAAATGTTGAAAACAATCTCTACATGTAAATAGAAAATAATAAAATACTTTTATGATAATTTTTTAAAAGAGTGGGTTCTTTCTTTTTTTCTCTCTCTCTCTTTTTTTTTTAGTGAGGCAATGGGGGTTAAGTGACTTGCCCAGGGTCACACAGCTAGTAAGTGTTAAGTGTCTGAGACCGGATTTGAACTCAGGTATTCCTGACTCCAGGGCCGGTGCTCTATCCACTGTACCACTTAGCTGCCCCCCCCCCTTTTTTTTCAACAGACATTTATTTTATTTTCCATTTACATGTAAGGGTAGTTTTCAACATTCATTTTCATAAGATTTAGAGTTCCAAATTTTTCTCCCTCCCTCCCTCCCTTTCCTCCCCCCTCCACAAGATTGCAATCAGGTTATATATGTACAATCCACAAGTGCTTTTGTACCTCCTTTTCAATTTGACTTTTCTAGCTGTTGACTTTTTTCTCATGTCTTTCCTGTATCACCCTCATTTCTCTTTCCATGTTTTTCTCTACCTCTCTAATTTTATCTTCAAAGTCCTTTTTGAGCACCTCTATGGCCTGAGACCAATTTGTATTTTTCTTGGAAGCTTTAGATATAGGGGCCCTGATGTTGACATCTTCCTCTGAGGGTGTCCCTCGGCCTTCCTTGTTACTGAAGAAACTTTCTATGGTCCTCACCTTTCTCTGTTGGCTCATCTTGCCTTTCTTTTACTAGACTTTTAGCTCCTTAAAGTGGGGTACTTTCCAGGCTGCAGTATCCCAAGCTTAAGAAGTCCCAGGTGGTATGATTTAAGGAAAATCAGGTTCTTCCCTCACCCAGCCTGTTTCCTGGTCCTAAATGACCCCAGACCAACTTGCCAATCAACCAGCTTTGTGTATTGTGGTTGTTAGCTCCAACGAGCCTCCCCAACCTGGGCCACTTCTACTCGAGCCAACCACCTGGTTCTCAGCAGGGGTGTAAAATCCAAGTTCTGCCTTAGCACCAGCATCGACCCCTGTAGTCTCTCCCCTGCCCAGGGCTCAGCCTACTCACCAGACTATGAGCTTAGTTCCAGATGACACTGGTGCTTCAGCTGATTCAGAGGCTCTGGGGGTCTCCTTCTCTGGTGAGGACTTCCTGAGACTGGATCTGTGTCAGGGTGACTGTGGGGTTGGGCCCAACTCCTGTATCAGCACAGCAGCTCCCTCCTTCTGACCTTCCAAGCCGTTCTTGGTTAGAAGATGATTTCAGCTGTGAGTTTTGCTGCTCCGGGCATTTTCCTATGACCTTATTTGGATGTTTTTTGGAGTGATCATGTCATGAGTTTGGGAGCTCACTCAAGAGTGGGTTCTTTCAGGGGCAGCTAGATGGCACAGTGGATAGAGCACCGGCCCTGGATTCAGGAGGACCTGAGTTCAAATCCGGTCTCAGACACTTAACACTTACTAGCTGTGTGACCCTGGGCAAGTCACTTAACCCCAACTGCCTCACCAAAAAACCAAAAAAACCAAAAACCAAAAAAAAAAAAAAAAAAGGAGTGGGTTCTTTCTCCAACAGCTAAGGTCTTTTGGTTTATCAAATACTTAGTTACTATGCTCATTTGCTTCTATATATTGTATAATTGATCTATTCCTTGATCAACCTCTCTATTTCTTATTTAGTACCAAGTTATTTTGATGATCACATCTCTGTAGTATAGTTTGAGATTTGTTATTGCTAGGCCACCTTCAATTTTCCTTCCCACTGATTCCCCCTCTTTTTCTTTCTTTCTTTTTTTTTTTTTAGCACCAAACATTTATTTTATTTTCCAGTTACATGTAAGGGTAGTATTCAACATCATTTTCATAAGATTTAGAGTTCCAAATTTTTCTCCCTCCCTGCCTCCTTTTCCTCCCCCCCTCCACAAGATCGCAACCAGGTTATGTATATACAATCCACAAGTGTTCTTTTTATCAATTCTTTCTATAGGGGTGCATAGTAAGCACCTTGGGATTGTCTTGGATCATTGCACTGCTAAGAGTAGTTAAGTCATTCACAATTGCTCATTGAACAATACTGCTGTCATTACACACAATGTCCTCTCAGCTCTGCTCACTTCACTATACATCGATGTTCATTAGTCTTTCAAGGTTTTTTTGGGATCATCCTGTTTGTCATTTCCTGTAGCACAAGACCATTCCACTACAATCATATAACACAGCTTTTTCCATCATTCCTCAATTGATGGACATTCCCTTGATTCTCAATTCTTATCCTCTACCAAGAGTTGCTATAAATATTTTTTGTACATCCCCCTCTTTTTCTTAACATTTTGTTCCTCAGATTGATTTTTAAAATTTTTATAAGTCTATAAATTCTTCAGTAGTTTGATTGGTATGGCATTGAATAAGTAAATTAACTTTAGTGGTATCATCATTATTATTATATTGACTTGGCCTACCTATGAGCAATCAGTACTTCTCCAATTCTTTCACTCTGTCTTTATTTATGTGAAGATTATTTTTTTTGTGGGGCAATGAGGGTTAAGTGACTTGCCCAGGGTCACATAGCTAGTAAGTGTCAAGTGTCTGAGGCCAGATTTGAACTCAGGTCCTCCTGAATCCAAGGCAGGTGCTTTATCCACTGAATCATCTAGCTGCCCCAAAGATCATTTTTTATTGTGTTCAGAGTTCCTGTGTAAATCTTAGGCTCCTAAACATTTTATATTGTCTGCATTTATTTTAAATAGAATTTCTCTATCTCTTCCTACTGTGTTTTGTTGGTAAAATATGAAAATTCTAATATTTTCTGTGGTTTTATTTGCATCCTACAACTTTGCTAAAGTTGTTTTGACTAGTTTTTAGTTGTGTGTAGTGTTCCCTAACTAAAACATCATACCATTTGCAAAAGTGACATTTTTCTTTCCTCATTGACTATACTTACTGCTTCATTTACTGTCTTGTCTTATTACTATGTAATCTAGCATTTCTAGTACAATATTCAATGATAATGGTGATAATAGACTCCTTTGTTTAACCATTGATGTTTTTGGAAAGGCTTCTTTCTAGTTCATGCCTATTATAGATAATACTTAATATTATTTTAGACATATACTACTTATCATTTTAAGAAAATCTCCATTTATTCCTATGTTTTATATTAACTTTTTTTTGGAGGGGGGAGGATGGCAATTGGAATTAAGTGACTTGCCCAGGGTCACACAGCTAACGTCTGAGGCCAGAAATGAACTCAGGTCCTTTTTACTTCAGGTCCAGTGCCTAGCCACTACACCATCTAGCTACCTAGTATTATATTATTTTTAATAGGAATGGGTGCTATTTTGTTTTAAAAAACCACATCTTCTGCATCTATTAAAATAATCATATAACTTCATTGTCTTTTCTATAAAATATTTTTTGTACCCATTGCTATAATCATTTTTAATGTTTTTACAATTGATATAATGAATTATAGTTTTCCTAATATTGAATGAGCCCTGCATTCCTGCTATAAATCTAGCCTGGTCATAGAATATTATATTTTTGATACATTGCTCTTATGACCTTGCTAGTATTTTTTTTTTAATTTTGCATCAAAATTCATTAAGGAAATTAGTCTGTAGTTTTCTTTTAGTTTTTGAATTCCCTGGTTTAGGTATTGTGATGAAATAATAGGATTTAGCAGATACTCAAAGACCCACCTGGAGATTAATCTATACTGATTGAATCAAGTGAGAGTGATTGACTGCTGATTAAGACTACTTCAAGTTAATTGGATTGTAATCACACCTGGCTATCCCTTAAGAAGGTATTGTTCTCAGAAGCTAGACTGCGAACTCAACTTGAGAACACCTTCAAAACCAATGGATTTGGATGACGCCAACCAATCAGCTTGAAGCAGTGTGTAAGGACTGCCTCTGTTCCAGACCTATAAAACTGGAAAACTGGCAGAAATTTTTAAGCCTACCTTAGGAGGCTAATGAAAGACCAAACAGATTTTATGATAGACTTTGTGAGGATGCTAGACAGTACACCAGATTGGATCCAGTAGATTTAAGAGATTCCTTTATCATTCTCAACACATTTGTTTATAATTCCTGAGAAAAGACTTCCAAAGGCTTAATTATTTTTTTTTTTACTGTTTCATCAAGGAACACCTGTTCCTAGAAGAAACAAAGGGGGGAATATGATGAAATAATGGGATTTAGCAGATACTCAAAACTGGTGCTGAATCTTCTAATTTAAGGTGATCACACAATATAGATTTTAAACATCACAGTATCAAGACCATAATTATGTCATAGAAAAAATTTGATAGGACTCCTCCTTTACCAATTTCTTCAAAAGGTTTATATAGTGTTGCCATTGTTCTTTAAATGTTTCATAGAATTTTTTTGTAAATCCATCTGATTATTGGGGTTTTTTTCTTAGGGAACTCATTTATTTATTATTTATTTAAGTTACCTTCCCAAGATAAGGTTATTTAAATACTCTATTTCCTCTTCTATTAATCTGAGCAATTTATATTTTAAAATATTCATTTCATTTATATTATGAGTTGAATTGGCATATCATTGGGTAAAATCACTCATAAGTATTGTTTTAATTTCATCTGCATTGTTTGCACATTTACCTGTTTCATTTTTGATATAAGTAATTAGGTTTTCCCTTTTAAAAAATCAAATTAGCCAATAATTTATGTATTGTATATAGTTTGTTATTAGTACCATGCTTTTTGTTCCTTTCAAGTTTCTTAATCTCTTCTTGATTTTCAGGATTTCTATTATGGTGTTTAACCAGAGATTTTTAATTTGCTGTTTTTAGAGGATTTTTTAGTTGCTTGCCCCAATTTGTTAACCTGTTCTTTCTCTCTTTTATTGATGGAAGTGTTCAGAGTTATAAATTTTTCCCTAAGTACTAGTTTGGTTATATCATACAAATTTTAATTTCTTGTCATCACTTTCATGAAATTAATGTTTCTATATGTTGTTCTTTGATCAATGTATCCTTAGATTTAGTTCCACTTAATTTTTTTTTCTTTTTTTGTTTGTTTTTCGGTAATGCAATTGGGGTTAAGTGACTTGCCCAGGGTCACACAGCTAGTAAGTGTTAAGTGTCTGAGGCTGGATTTGAACTCGGGTCCTCCTGACTCCAGGGCCGGGTACTCCATCCACTGTGCCACCTAGCTGCCCTCTCACTTAATTTTTAAGTTTGCTTCCATTGCCCTTTACTGAATGTAAATTTTGATGCATTATGGTTCTCCAAAGGTGCATTTCATATTTTTGCTTTACTACATTTGTTGTGAGGTTTTTATTTTTCATTTATTTATTTTTTTAATAAACATATTTTATTATTTTCCAGTTACATGTAAGGATAGTTTTCAACATTTGTTTTCATAGGATTTTTAGTTCCAAATTTTTCTCCCACCCTCTCTTCTCTCCCTCCTCCTCAAGATGGAAAGCAATCTGATATAGGTTATATATGCACAGTCACATTAAACATATTTCTGCATTAGTCATATTGTGAAAGAAGAATCAGAGCACAAGGGAAAAAAATCAAAAAAGAAGGGAAAAAACAGCTCAAAAGTAAAAACAGTATGGTTCAATCTACATTCATAATCCACAGTTCTTTTTTCTGAATGTTGAAAATATTTTCTACCTTTGAAATTGTTTTGGATCATTGTACTGCTGAAAAGAACCAAGTCTATCACCATTGTTCATACAATGTTGCTGTTACTGTGTACAATATTCTCCTGGTTCTGCTCTTCTCAGTCAGCATCAGTTCATGTAAGTCCTTCCAGGTTTCTCTGAATTCCTCCTGCTCATCATTTTTTTTTTTTTGGCAGGGCAATGGGGGTTAAGTGACTTGCCCAGGGTCACACAGCTAGTAAGTGTCAAGTGTCTGAGGCTGGATTTGAACTCAGTCAGGTACTCCTGTATCTAGGGCCGGTGCTTTATCCACTACACCACCTAGCTGTCCCCTGCTCATCATTTTTTTACAGCACAATAGTATTTCATTCCATTCATATACCACAACTTGTTCAGCCTTTCCCCAATTGATGGGCATTCCTCAATTTCCAATTCTTTGCCACCACAAAGAGAGCTGCTATAAATATTTTTGTACATGTGGGTCCTTTTCCCTCCTCTATGTTCTCTTTTGGATTCAGACCTAGAAATGGTACCACTGGGTCAAAGGGTATGATCAGTCCCATAGCCCTTGGGGCATAGTTCCAAATTGCTCTCCAGATGGTTGGATCAGTTCACAGCTCCACCAACAATGCATTAGTGTTCTATTTTTTTTTCACAACTTCTCCAACATTTATTATTTTCCAATCTTATAGGTGTGAGATGGTACCTCATAGTTATTTTAATTTGCATTTCTCTAATCAATAGTGATTTAGAGCATTTTTTCATATAGCAATAGATAGATTTGATTTCTTTATCTGAAAACTGCCTGTTCATATCCTTTGGACCATTTCTCAATGGGAAATGACTTACATTCTTATAAATTTGATTTAGTTCCCTATATAGTTTAGAAATGAGGCCTTTATCAGAAATACTGGCTGTATAAATTGTTTCCCAGCTTTCTACCTCCCTTCTAATTTTGGCTGCATTGCTTCTGTTTTGTACAAAACCTTTTTAATTTAATGTAATCAAATCATTCATCTTGCATTTCATAATTTTCTCTATATCTTGTTGTCTCTCTCTCCATAGATCTGAGGTAAACTACTCCTTCCTTTCCTAATTTATCTATGGTATTACCCTTTATGTCTAAGTCTTGTACCCATTTTGACCTTCTTTTGGTATATGGTGTAAGATATTGGTCTTTGTCTAGTTTCTGCTGTACTATCTTCCAGTTTTCCCAGCAGTTTTGTCAAATAGTGAGTTTTTAATCCTAGAAGCTGGAATCTTTGGGTTTTATCAAACAGTAAATTACTATAGTCATTTACTACTGTGTCTCCTGGGCCTAACCTATTCCGTTGATCCTGCACTCTATTTCTTAGCCAGTACCAAATAGTTTTGCTAACTGCCACTTTATAATATAGCCTCAAATTTGGTACAGCTAGTCCACCTTCCAGTGCATTTTTTTTTCATTACTTCACTTGATATTCTTGACTTTTTGTTGTGAGGTTTTTATGCCCTAATACATGGTCACTTGATATGAAGGTGCCCATGTACTGCTGGGAAATAGGTATACTCCATTCTGTTCACAATCAAATTTTTCCAGAAGTCTATCTTATCTAACTTTTCTAAAATTCTATTGATTTCCTGAATTCATTCTTTTTTAATGGTTAAGATTATCCATTCTCTTAGCCCCTTCCCCCTTCTACTACCCCAGCTATATATGTATGTATACACATACATACATCATGTTTCTCTGTGTATGTGTATATATATATATATATATATATATATATATATATATATATATATATATATATATACACATATGCAGACAGACACACACACACACACACACACACACAACTTCCCATATTGAACCAGTTCAGTTTTCCCTCCACACCTGTTACTAGTTGTATATCCTAGTGTAGCTTAAGGTCCTTTAATTTCTCACAATGGTATCAGGATAATTAGGCAAATGATACCACAACTTATGAAACCAGGGTATAATTCTGTTATTTAGTGAAGTTAATATCATAACTGTCTCAGATCTGTGTTAATGAAAGGAACACCAGGACAATTAGTTATCTTAAAAGAAGAATGGTGTGTAATTTAAGATTCTAAATGTGGATTCTAATCTGTTCCCCCAGTTTTGTGGGAAACTGACTAAATCACTGATAAAACAAGTTTAGGTTTTTAAGGGTTTATTGGAAATAGAAAGAAAAAGATTGAGAACAGAATTCCAACAGCCTGGCATTCCTATCTTTCCTCAAATTTCCTGTGAAGTCCTCTGCCCACCACCACCATCCAGTCAGGAACCCCAAAAGCCCCAGAGCTCTCTACGCAGGGCTCCCTCTCCTCCTTCCTGTCTCCTCCCAGAAAATAGGAGGCTCCTCAAGTTGATTGGCTGGTAGCCTTGATAGACAGCCCCCATGAGCAAACGTCATTTCCTGAGCCAAGGAAAAGCCACAATGCCTCTGAGGCATTTCCTCATGGTGGAGCTTTCCCACAGCAAGTCTCCAGTAGGTGGCATCATTCCAATCATTACAGTCCCCCCTTTTGTTCCTCGAGAAACAAAATGTTTCCTTGACGGAACAGTAAAAAGAATATAATAACTATTGCTAACTAATAATATGTGAACAACATATAGAAAGGAAAAGAGGAAAGTTTTGTCCAGAGGGGCGATTTTTTTTTTGTCCTCATTGAACCAATGCTTTGACATTAGTCTTGCAAAGGGAGAGCCTCTGCAGAGAGTACATGTTACAGATAGTATATATTATAACAGAAAGGAGATAGTAAAAACTAATAAAGCAAAACAGTTCATATAAAGTCTCTGAGTTCTCTTGTCTTCTTGAAGTGGTAAGATGTCATCAGGAGGAAACTGGATTCTGGTCTGGAAAACTGGATTCTGGACTCTGGTCTGGATTCTGGATTCTGGTCTCTGGTCTGGAAAGCTGGATTATCTTCTTTAACTGTTTGAATTGCTGTATTTTTTACTAAACCTTAGCATAGCATTGTCAATGATCAAATTAATAGATTCCATTACATTCCCTCCTTTATATCCTTAGACTTCTAATAGAGGGTTGAGGTAGTTATGCAATTTGTAACACTTTTTACCACCATGTGTCTGGATCAAAGCCAAATTTAGTATGTGTTTATGACACCTGAAAATGTTATGGAAAGGTTATCATAGCATATCTTATGGTTCCGAGACAACCAGTGATTGTGCTAGGCCACAGGTGAGTTCAACTGAGTGAGATAAAAAGATAAATAAGTTCAGTTAAATTAGGTTAAATTAGGAGGGAGAGAGGATGAATACTGGACTGTGCCTAGTAATTGTGCTCTACATAGTCACCATCATAAGCAAACCATGGACTTACGTATACCCGTCTCTCCTTTTGTTGCACATATATTCTCTCCAGGGCCTGCATCAGAGTTCACAGCAAGTTAGACTCTGAAATGATAAGTTTCCATACTTCTGAAATCTCATTAATTTCACCAAAGACAGTATGATGGTAAAAATGCATGCTATGCTGCATAACTGAGAACATATTAGTGATATATACAATAATTCCAAACCATACCCAGAGTATAATGACATATAAATAATAAACGAATATAAATAGCTGATTATATTAGACATTGTTACATAATCTTCTTTTAGCAAGTAGACCACATCATCTTATACATGAATTCTCTAGTATAACAGTAGCAGATACTTAAAGTGGTGATTAATTAATCAAAAAGAAATAAGACTTCAATTAGTAAGATTCAGTATTCAATGTTTTCAGTGAGGTATCAAGCAATAGGTTCAATAACCCTCTCTCAAAAAGAAAGAGTAAAAAAAAGGAATTTCTGGTAGCTTCTGAGGCCCGATGGCCTCACCCACAGCATATACTTAAAATGTCTTTGAAAGTCACTTAGTTTAGTTTTAAAGAAAAGCAAAAGAAATAAAAGTCAAAAAACAAAGCAAAACAAAAACCAAAAATAAAAAGCAAAAGATTTGCTAAGCACCCTTTTGTGCTCTTAAAGAACTTAAAGATGTGGTGAATTCCAGGTCTTTTCAGTGCCTTTCAAAAGTCAAAACAAAGCAAAAACAAAAAGGATTTAAAAAAAATAGGTATAGGGTAGGGAAAGGCTGGGAGAAATTGAGGTGGGCCAGAAAAGTAGGGTCCTGCTTTTGGCGTCGTAATATAATCAATCTGTAAGTGCTCAAAAGGTGTATATGCTAGAGGACGCCCTCCATAAGCTTTGGCCTTAAAAGCATACTGATTATAAGATTGACATGTGGAGCAGCCCGAGCAGATTCGAGATGCTGTGTTAGTCACACCTGGTGCTATCCAGGTTCTCTTAAAGAGTCTACAATGCCTTGTGTACCAAAATGGCCTTTTCTGTGAAACAGAGAGGCATACCTGGTGGTAGAATTTCCGGGGAAGAAATGGTTTACCTTCCGGAGACACCCAGATGCCGTTGATCTGTTTCGCCTTAAATTTCTTTTTCCACTTTTCTACTTCAGAATCGTCATAGGTTAAGTTGGAAGGAATATCCTCAGAAGGTGAAAGGTTAAATACATGTTCAGGAGCTTCTAATGCAGCAAGCTTGGCTGCAGAATCAGCTCGTGCATTTCCTTTTGAAACAGGATCACTATTCCCTGTGTGGGCAGGGCAATGTACAACGGCTAGGGAAGAAGGCAGTTTCAGGGCATCTAAGAGGTCCTTGATAAGGTCCCCTTTGGCAATAGCCTTGCCCAAGGATATTAGGAAGCCTCGTTGACGCCAAATCATACCAATAAAGTGGCATATGCCAAAGCCATATTTCGAGTCAGTAAAAATAGTGGCACTCTTACCTTTGGCTATATTACAGGCCTGTGTAAGAGCCACAACTTCAGCAGCCTGTGCACTAAAATGGGAAGGCAAAGAAGCTGCCCAGAGGGTGTCATAATCAGAAACTACAGCAGCTCCAGTAAAACGGGTTCCCTCTCTCATAAATGAGGAACCATCTGTATAGAGGACAAGATCAGGATTTTCTAAAGGTGTATCAAAAAGATCATCACGGGGTTTTTCAGCCATATCAACTAAAGAAGCACAGTCGTGCAACAGTTCCCTCAAGAATGGTAAGTTAGGGAGTAGTGTTGCTGGATTAAGAACTGTGCAGCGTTTTAAAGTGATATTCTCATTACCTAACAGGGTTATTTCATACTTAGCCGGTCTTTGATCTGAAAAGGCTTGTGTCCTGTGACGTAGTAAGAGAGCCTCCACTTCGTGAGGGCATTGCACAGTTAGAGGGTTACCTAGGACCAAATCAGAGGCTTTTTGTACCAAAAGGGCTGTGGCCGCCACTGCTCTAAGGCAAGGTGGCGCTCCAGCCGCTACAGGGTCCAGCTGAATTGAATAGTAGGCTATAGGGCGTTGGTTAGGCCCCAGTGATTGAGTCAGAACTCCAGAAGCCACCCCCCTTTGTTCATGCACAAAGAGAGTGAAAAGCTTACTATAATCTGGTAGTCCTAGGGCAGGTGCTGATAACAAGGCCCGTTTTAATTCTTTTATGGCTGAGAGATGCTGGGGATCCAACTGTAAAATGTCTGGAACAGAACTTTTTGTAAGAGCTATGAGAGGTTTAGTAATTTCACCAAAAGAGGGTATCCATTGTCTACAGTACCCAGCTGCTCCCAGAATGGCTCTTAATTGCTTCTTAGTAGAGGGGGCAGAAAGTTGTTGAATGGCCTGGACTCGCTTAGAAGAGACAGAGCGAGTTCCAGCAGCCAGAATAAATCCTAAATATTCCACCTGGGGCAAACATCATTGTACCTTTGACTTGGAAACCTTGTGTCCTCTCTTGTGCAGCTCTAGTAGTAAGTGACGGCTATCTTCTTGACAAATTTCAGTATTAGGGGAGGCTAAAAGTAAGTCATCAACATATTGTACTAGTGTGGAGCCTTTAAAGGTAATGGAGGCCAGATTCTGCTGTAAAATTTGGGAAAATAATGTGGGACTGTCTACAAATCCCTGTGGGAGTCTAGTCCAGATCCACTGTCTATTTTTCCAGGTAAAAGCAAATAAATATTGGAAGTCCTCATGTACTGGTATGGAGAAAAAGCAGAGCAGAGGTCTACCACTGTGAAACATGTAGATTCATAGGAATGGAAGAAATGATGGTAGAAGGGGAAGCCACTATAGCATGTCTAGGGATAACATAATTATTAATTGCTCTAAGATCTTGCACCAAAACGATAAACAGGTTTACCATCTGGCCCCAGGCTTGGGTTTTTTAACTGGCAAAATGGGAGTATTGCATGGAGAGTGATGACAGGAATAATAATACCCTGGCTTTTCAAAGCCTCAATTATAGGTGTGATCCCTTCTATTGCTTCCCTAGATAATGGATACTGTGGAATGGAGGGGGGTGGTCCCCCCTTAACTTTAAAGGTAACAGGGCATGGCAGACTTAAGGAGCCCCACCTCATTAGGGATGAGGCCCATAAAGACTCAGGAATGTCAGAGGGAATTTTGGATACTTCCCTACTGTTCCTTGAGCTTCTGTAAGTAAAATTGGTAATAAATGAACAGTATCCTCTGGCAATTGTAGGGAGACAGCCCCATCTGGAGCACAAGATATGGTTGCTCTAAGCTTGCAAAGGAGATCATGACCTAATAAATTTACAGGGGCATCAGGCATGAGTAAAAATGAATGTTCTACTGTTAAGGGCCCCATAGATACCATGCGAAGATTCAATTTTGCCACTCTCTGGCTCTTTCCTGAGGACTCCTACTATATTCAAAAATCCTACAGCCTACACCCAGCATCTGGTTTTGCTTACTAAAACTGATTTAGAAGCTCCTGTGTCTAGCAAACAGTCATAATACGTGTCCCTACTTTGAGGGTCACATGAGGTTCATTACTCTGGGAGGTGAATGGACTGGTACAAGTGCATTCAAAAAAATCCAGATCTGAGAATATGTTGCTTTCATTATCTATGTTCCATTCCTCCCCTTCCTCTTGTCATCCTGTGTCCCCTTTGAGGGAGTCCACAGTTACCCTGATTCTGGTTCTGTCCTTCTGTTCCTCCCTGATAGGGTCTACGGTTATTCTGATACTGTCTCTCTGTATCCCCCTGAAAAGATTTATATCCATTTTGATTCTGCCTGTAATAAGGCCTATAATTACTCTGGTTGTTTCCTTTCTGATAAAAGTTTCCAAAATTATTTCGATTTCCCCCAAAGAATTCCTCAAGGCTCTCAGTCATTGTCCTCTTAAGGTCTTGTTTTCTAGTTCTACATTCCCTCAAGAAGTGTCCTTGTTTTTTGCAGTACTTGCAAAATTTAGGGGGTTGATAACGATTTCAGTTTTCCAGTTTCTCTGCCCTGTTGTTTCTTGTACTGAAGCTAAAATGTCCTGTCTGTTCCTTTCTTCTCTCTCATTTCCTTCATAAATATATGTTGCTATTTCTTTAAGTCTGTCAGGACTCAAACTATTCCACCCAGGACATTGCTTTTTAAAATATTTCCGAATTTCTAGTAAGGACTGGTTTACAAAATGAGAGCAGATAATATGGGCGTCTCTACTGTCTAATGGGTCTAGTCTAGCATATTGCCTGGCATACTTACACAGCCTGTCATAAAATCTATTAGGTCTCTCATCAGGTCCTTGAACTGTATCTATAAATTTTTGCCAGTTATCAGTCTTTCTAATACAGGATTCCATTGCCTTCAGCAATGTTTCCCTTGCATCTTTCAACATATCAAAATGCTTAGGGTTATTGGGGTCCCAATCAAGGTCTTGAATAGGCCACCCAATATCAACCTTTCCTGTGGCTTCCAGGCTGTTTGCTGCAGCTACTACATCTGCTCTTTCTCCTGGGGACAATATTATTTCCATAAGGTCAGTAACATCATTCCAAGTGGGCTGATATGCTCTAAAAATTGCTCTAAACTGCCTGATAACTGCTGTGGGATCTTCATCAAATTTAGGAGTGCTTTGTCCCCATAAAGCCAAATCCTTGGGTGTAAAAGGTGTGTATTGTCTGTGCTTACATAAAGTACCTTTTTGACCATGGGCGAGGATCTCTTGAAGGGGAAAAATTTTTACTTTCTCTGTCTCCTCTACAATGGAATAATTTCTTTCTTTCTTTATTTGTTTGTTTGGCATGGAGGAAGTAGAGGGCGAGGGAATAAGAGTTGGGTCATTTGGAATTTCAGTCTGAATGGCCTTGGATTTAGTTGTACTATTGGGCGTTTCGGTTTGGCAGGCCATGTCTTTCTGCCAGTTTATTGTTTCAGTTTGGGTGGCAGACTCAGATGTAAACTGGGGCCTGAATTTTCCTTGTTTTATATTTTTAGTATGATAATTTCGCTTGCTCTGGCCCAGATTTTCCAATAACGTAAATGTTCAGGTGGACATCTACTTAGGGTTCTTTGCAAATGCCTCAATGTTTGGGGATCAAATGACCCATATTTGGGCCATTCTTCCTGTAATTCCTCATGCCACATAAAACACAGTCTGATAAGCTTCCTCCTCTGGTCATGGTTCTATTTAGTCTAAGTTTTCCCTCATTCCAATCCATAAGTAGCTTTCCTAATGGGGAAATCCCGGGGAATCATCTTTATTCTAATATTATCTAGGGCATGCCAAATTCTCCATACCACACCACAAAGCCCACAAAACAAAAAGAGTAATAAAAATATATTCAAACTTCAAACTGGCCAACATCTCTGATTAGTGAAGGAAAGCTAGAAAAGGGGTACTTAGGGATGTTTAAAAGATCATTGAAATTTAAAACAGCCTATACTTGATAGTACTTTCCAATTTAAAGGGACAGGGGAGGGAAATCTTACCCAATCAGAAGATCAGAAGATGAACGTTCGGTTTTTCCCTCTTCGTGGTCAGTCCAAACTGTGTAATTTAAGATTCTAAATGTGGATTCTAATCTGTTCCCCCAGTTTGTGGGAAACTGACTAAAATCACTGATAAAACAAGTTTAGGTTTTTTAAGGGTTATTGGAAAATAGAAAGAAAAAGATTGAGAACAGAATTCCAACAGCCTGACATTCCTATCTTTCCTCAAATTTCCTGTGAAGTCCTCTGCCGCCACCACCATCCAGTCAGGAACCCCAAAAGCCCCAGAGCTCTCTGCGCAGGCTCCCTCTCCTCCTTCCTGTCTCCTCCCAGAAAATAGGAGGCTCCTCAAGTTGATTGGCTGGTAGCCTTGACAGACAGCCCCCATGAGCAAACGTCATTTCCTGACGCCAAGGAAAGGCACAATGCCCTCTGAGGCATTTTCCTCATGGTGGAGCTTTCCCACAGCAAGTCTCCAGTAGGTGGATCATTTCCAATCATTACAATGGCTTATGGTTTATCTTGTAAATGCTTTAAGGAGACATTAACTTTTGTTAGGAGGCATTCATTTGAACATAGATAGAAGTGGTAATGATTTATGATAAAAAAACTTACTTGATATGCACTGTTTTGAAACTGATTACTGAAAGTATTTATCCCATCCCCCAAGCCCTTTTTTGACAACTGAAGTTAATCTGGAAGCTCTTTTAATGAATTAATTTTTGTATTAGAGTTCATCTTATAAAAATTGTTCTGTTAGTATTCCTTAGCAGAATCTCATCCTCCTAATGAGGGAATGAATAATGCCAAGTATAAAAACTGGTTTCTCATTTTCTGTTTGTATCTGAGTTTTCCTATACATCTACATGTATATATATATATATCAATACCCCACAGTCACATACAATATATGTATGTGTGTATGTATATATTATATGTGTGTGTGTGTGTGTATGCACATGCGTACACACACCACACGCACACACACACATGACAACTGGGCCAACCTAAAAATGTAACTTTCCCTGGTCTAAAAGGTTTAATAATAGACAATAAGCTTTGAGCTAACTTTCATTATCCTGACCGGTTACTTGGCAAAGTAATTTAAAATTGTGTTAAGAGAATCTTGTAGGAAATTTTTAGCAGAGAGAAGAGAATTTCTACAAGTGACCTGAAAAAGAATAAGAACTGCTCTGAGACCAACACCCAAACCACGGTATTGCATCAGATGTCTTCCAAAGGTAATGCATGACTCTATAAACTGTTTACTTTTTCCCTTTGTACCTTTATCTGTAAGGTCTACTTATCAAAGGGAATTTCCCCCTCTGATTTGTCAAAGTGCCTATTTCCATCTTCCCCCCTTCCCCTCAAATTGTCTCCCCTCATAAGCCTCATAGTTATAAACCCTTGATGAAGTGTTTGTCATACCACTTAGTGATTCATGAGGAGGCTGTGCCTCTCAATAAAATCAATGAGAGGAAATTATTATTTCTGTTCATAGCCAGTTATTAAAATTGTGGAGACCCCAAGCTTTTTTCCCCCGGTTCCTATTTCCTTGTCCATTTTCTCAAGAACAGGGCTGATGGAAAATAGGATTAACATTCCTCCTCATTCATGGGTATTGCTACTCCACCCAACTAGTTTCAGCCTGGGTTGGAGTCTTGTCTAGATTGCTAAGAGCGCCAGTGAATCTGGCTGAATAATAAAATAAATAAAAAGGGGAGGATCCAAAGTTTCCCATGATTTTGGACATTAATAATTATTTCTCATATTAGGAAAGCTTTAAGTCCTTTATTTCATTAAATATCCATTTTACTCAGGTAGTAGTTTTGCTGGCTAGGTTATTCTTAGTTTTAATGCTCCCTCTTTGCCATCTAGAATATTATATTACCAGCTCTCCCATTCTTAAAAGTAGTAACTGCTAAATCTTATGGGATACTGATGGCAGCTTCGTGGTATTTGAATTTTCTTTCTGGTAGCTTACAATACTTTCTCCTTCACCTAAGAATTCTGGATTTTGTTAAGATATTCCTGGGAGTTTTTGTTTTGGGATTTCTTCTATGAGATGTCAGTGAATTCTTTGAATTTCTATTTGCCCTTGAGTTCAAAGATATCTGGTCAATTTCCTTTATAATTTCTTGATATATTAATATCTAGGCAGTTGTTTTTTTAGATCATGCTTTTAAGTAGTCCAATAATTCTTAAAAATCTCTCTGTGATCTCTTTTCAAAGTCACTTTTTAAAAGCTATTTCATATTTTCTTTTCTTTTTAAAATTTTTTCCATGTGACTAATTCTTGTTCTTAAGGAATTACTTTTTTCATTTGAAACTCAGGTCTGTGGCTCCAATATCAGCACTCTACATACTAAAGAAATCATTACAGAAACAAATGTCCAACAGTGAACAAAAACAGGAAACAGTGATTATTAATTAATTGGAGAATGGCTGATGAAATGCTGTATGTAAATGATATGGACTATTATTGAGGACTGATAAAACAATAGTGTTTCAGAGGAAAATATCATTACATTTATAGGGTTTTGTGCACAGTATGAAATTTGGGTTGTCTAATTAGATCTGTGGTGAAGCAAATGGTCTTCCCTTGCTAATTAGATCCAAGTTTTATCTTTAGCATAATTTCTCCAATATACAGTCAACTATGAGCTCCATGACAGCTTTCCCCACAATCATTTCTTTTATAAACTTTCTTTTCAGATGAATAGTCCAGTGTCTAGGGACCTCTCTTTCCGGAAAGGCACATCTCAGCAGGACATTCTTAAGGTTTTCTCTCTACTATGATCTCAGGTATATTAAGAGATGATCTCTGCCTGAAGGTCTTCCTACATCGAGTCCATATTGAACTTGTATCCAGAATGAATTTTCTGATGTCTAACCAGCTTTATAGTCCATCTTAATGTCTTTTGTCATTCATTATACTGATAAGGTTCCTATTTAGTATGAATTCTCCTATGGGAAATAAGGGATGATTGTTGCCGAAAGGTTTTACCACACAGATTACACTCATAAGGTTTTTTCTCCAGTGGTGGATTCTCTGGTGTACAATAAGGGATGAGTGATCCCTAAAAGATTTGCCACATTCATGACATTCATGAGGTTTCTCTCCAGTGTGGATTCTCTGATGCAGAGCAAGACTGGAGCTGTGTCTAAAAGTCTTTCCACATAGATTACAGTCATAAGGTTTCTCTCCAGTGTGAATTTTCTGATGTTTACCCAGATTGGAGCTACATCTGAAAGCCTTTCCACATTGATTACATTCATAAGGTTTCTCTCCAGTGTGGATTCTCTCATGGTCAACAAGACTGGAGCTGCATCTGAAAGTCTTTCCACAATGATTACATTCATAAGGTTTCTCTCCAGTATGAATTCTCTTATGTTCAGCAAGATTGGAGGTTTGTGTAAAAGTCTTTCCACAATGATTACATTCATAAGGTTTATTTCCAGTGTGAATTCTCTGATGTAGAGCAAGATTGGATGTGTTTGTGAAAGTCTTTCCACACTGATCACATTTATAAGGTTTCTCTCCACTGTGAATTCTCT
Organism: Dromiciops gliroides; assembly: GCF_019393635.1. Lineage (NCBI taxonomy): Eukaryota > Metazoa > Chordata > Mammalia > Microbiotheria > Microbiotheriidae > Dromiciops > Dromiciops gliroides. The sequence goes on along the minus strand of NC_057863.1, from coordinate 658,416,123 downwards.
GATGTAGAGCAAGACTGGAGCTCTGTGTGAAACTCTTTCCACACTGATTACATTCATAAGGTTTCTCTCCAGTGTGGATTCTCTGATGGACAATAAGGGAGGAGTGTTCAATAAAAGCTTTACCACATTCATGACACTCATGAGGCTTCTCTCCAGTGTGGATTCTATGATGTAAAGCAAGACTAGACCTGCATCTAAAAGCCTTTCCACATTGATTACATTCATAAGGTTTCTCTCCAGTGTGAATTCTCTGATGATCAGCAAGACCAGAGCTCTGTCTGAAATTCTTTCCACATTGATTGCATTTATAAGGTTTTTCTCCAGTGTGGATTCTCTGATGTAGAGCAAGATTGGAGTTGCATCTGAAAGTCTTTCCACATTGATGACATTTATATGGTTTCTCTCCAGTATGGATTTTCTGATGCTCAGCAAAACCAGAGCTCTGTCTGAAAGTTTTTCCACATTGATTACATTTATAAGGTTTTTCTCCAGTGTGGATTCTCTGATGTAGAGCAAGATTGGAGTTACACCTGAAAGTCTTTCCACATTGATGACATTCATATGGTTTCTCTCCAGTATGGATTTTCTGATGTGCAGCAAAAACAGAGCTCTGTCTGAAAGTCTTTCCACATTGATAACATTCATAAGGTTTTTCTCCAGTGTGGATTCTTTGATGTTTAGCCAGACTAGAACTGCACCTGAAAGCCTTTCCACACTGATTACATTCATAAGGTTTCTCTCCAGTGTGGATTCTCTCATGTAGAACAAGATTAGAGCTACATCTGAAAGCCTTTCCACATTGATTACATTCATAAGGTTTCTCTCCAGTATGGATTCTCTGATGTACAGCAAGACTAGAGCTCTGTCTGAAAGTCTTTCCACATTGATTACATTCATAAGGTTTCTTTCCAGTGTGATTTCTCTGATGTACAATAAGGGATGAGTTTTCACTGAAAGCTTTACCACATTCATGACACTCATGAGATTTCACTCTGGTGTGAATTTTCTGGTGGGAAATAAGGGATGACTGTTGCCTGAAGGCCTTTCCACATTGTATACATTTGTGTAGCTTTTCAGTAGTATGAAATTTCTTATGGTGAGTAAGGGATGATTGTTCCCGAAAAGCTTTACCACATTCATTACATACATAATCTTCCTTTCCATTGTGAATTTTCTGGTGATCAATGAGCTTTGAATTATGGCTGAAGGTCTTATCACCTTCATTACATGTAAAAAGTATTTCTTCAGTATGACTTTTCTGATGTCTAATTAGGTCTGAATTCGAGCTGAAGGCCATCTCCCATTGATTACATTGATACGGCTGTACTTCAGGAGGCTTCTCATGAGACTCAACAAGCTCTGCCTGTTCAGTAAAGCAGTCCCCATATTTTCTATTCTGAGAACAGTCTGAGGTCCTTTTCTTACAGTGAATCAGGACTGAACATTGTCTGAAACTCTTTCCATCTTCATCAAATTTACGACGATGCTTTTGCTTTTTCTCTATCTTGACGTCAGAGTCACAGATTTCTCTCAAATTGAGGTTGCAGTGACCATCATTCATGAATTTCAGCTGTTGTGATTCTTCCACAGAAACGCTGGGCTTTACAGTAGTTTCCCTCATTTCAATCCCAGTCTCTCTATCTAAAGAAAACAAACAAACACTTATAGGAAACAAACACATATACGCAAATATATACTTTCCCTCCATCCCCAGGATGACAATGTACAAAGAACTTCACATACAATAACACTAAATCCTTACAGCAAACCTGCAACACACATAAGCATAGCATTCTCATTACATTCACAATTCAGGCCATGAGTTCAGAATGGTTGAGTGACCTGAGCAACATCCCTGCAGCTAAGACTAAAACTAAAATCCTGTGACTGAGGTTATTCTCTCTCCTTAGTATCAGATGACTTTTCTCCACTGCACTTTTATTTTTTTAAAGGAAAATTATATCATTGTAAGTTCACTTGTTTGTATTTGTGTGTGTACAGATCATTTTATAAGTAGTAGTTTAAACAAGTGCCTAGTGGCCGTAGTACACTTGGCATATCATTTTAGAGGCATTGCTGCACACGGACCAGCTAATTACAAATGAACAGTATGAGAAATATACTATAAAACATTAATTTGTTTGAGTTTGCTATTTGTTTTTTGTTTTTTGTTTGTTTTTTTTTTTTTAGTGAGGCAATTGGGGTTAAGTGACTTGCCCAGGGTCACACAGCTAGTAAGTGTTAAGTGTCTGAGGCCAGATTTGAACTCAGGTACTCCTGACTCCAGGGCCGGTGCTCTATCCACTGTGCCACCTAGCTGCCCTAAGTTTGCTTTTTAAAAACAATTTTGATTGGATTTTAAAATCTGTAATTCTTATTACAGTCTGTAGTAAATTTCATTGTACTTATTAAAAATGGAGAGTAATTTGGAACTATGGCCAAAGGGCTAAAGAACTGTGCATCCCCTTTGACCCAGCAATACCCCTGCTAGGTTTATATCCCAAAGATGTCCCCCAAAAGAGAAAAAAGACCTATTTGTACAAAAATATTTATAGCAGCTCTTTTTGTGGTGGCTAAGAATGGGAAATCAAAGCAATGCCCATCTATTGGCAAATGGCTAAACAAGCTGTGGTATATGATGGTGATGGAATATTATTGTGCTATAAGAAATGACAAGCAGATGATTTCAGAAAGGCCTGGAAAGACTTGTATGAACTGATGTATAGTGAAGTGAGCAGAACCAAGAGAACATTGTGCACAGAGACAACAATATTGTTGATGAAGAACTGTGAATGACTTAATTATTCTCAACATACAATGATCCACGATAATTCCAAAGGGCTATTGAAACATACTATCAACCTCCAAAGAATGAACCAATATTGATTGAACATAGACTGAAGCATCCTATTTTCACTTTCTTTCATTTTTTTCTTTTATTTTTTTTCTTATACAAAATGAATAATATGGTAAAGGTCTACATAATTGTACATGTATAACCCATATCTGGTTGCTTGCCACCTCAAAGAGGGGGGAGAGGAGGAAGAGAGGTGGGATAAAAATTGTGACCCAAAACTATAAATAAATAAATAAATAAATATGTTTACTTTAAAAAAAGAATAAAGATGGTTTAAATGGTTACTGTTTTGCACTTAGCTGTTTGAAAATAAGTTTCTTTGAGAAGGCATCACTTCAAGGTCCTTGATTGCAGGGAGTGAACCAATATCTCCCACTGGAATAGAAGGCTACAATTGTCAAGTATCAAGGCATGGAAATGATCAATTAAACAATCAGTTCCAACTCAATCTCTTGGAGATGACTTTCCTTCTTAATGATTGATTGTATTTACCTCTTTATCATTGCCCTTCAGTGGCTATATTGGCATATTTGTGGGGGGGGGGATTCCCAGAGATTAACATTACGGTTCTTGCCATTGACTTCTGGTCAAAGGATGACTTAAGAAGAGAAGCTTTAGGCCTTTGTCTGAGGCTCAGATAAGGTACACAGACCCCAAGTAAGTGCTGGAGGAAAGATCTGATTGCCATTCTTCTTCCAGTCATGCCCAGACAAGCTGCCTAAAGTCAGGTTGAGCATCTCAGGTACCAGCCATAGATACTGCAGGTCCAGTGGGGGGTGGGTCTCTTCTGCTCTGCAGGACAACAGAGAGCTGGGGGCAGGACGTCTCGATGGGAGTCAGGTGGGATGGGGTACCCTGAGACCTCTGTCCTCTCTTACAGGTTGCCATTGGCTGATGGACTTGACAGCAACATCTACAACCCCCAGGGATCCCAGATCTCCAAGATCTATCCCAAGACCTATCTGTAGGCAAGAGCTCTACAGTCCCAGGAGGAGCACAATCCCCCAGCCCAGCCTCTCCCCTCTTAGCACCCCTTTGCAGGACTTCAATTGCATTTTCAATCCTTTCCTCAACTGCCAGTTGTTCTTTATTCATTTCACTGGGTTATGGTCCTTCCTGTTTATATTGATCAGGTCTGATGTACATGGTCATTCTTTGTAAATTTAATATGCTAAGCTGAGAAATAGCTCTGCTGTTGTGCAGTAGTTTTCAATGTTGTATTCAACTTTTCTTATATTGTATTCAGATGGATAGATTGTATGAAATTGAACATTATATTTTTCTTTTATTTTTCATTATTTACTGATTGAGAATTGTATCTAATCACTGGAATCAATATTTGTGGATCAAACGTAGTCTTGATTGTATAGGCCTCACTGGGGGAGTTGTAGTTGAACTTCCCTATGAGCTACTTTCTGCCTGATAAGGATTCAGAATCTGTTGAGTTTTTGTCCAACACAGAATGGAGGAGGGGGAAAGGAGATGTATGATATGATTATGGATTTGAGTCAGATTAAACTCTGAGGATGGGGTCTGGAAGGTACCCAGCCCTACCCCAGTATAGTTTGTTTAGAAGTTTATTGCTTGTCAAATTCTCACTGTCTCCTTTAAGTTTTATTGCCAATTAACAGTATTTTTACTTCTGCTTAGTCTCCCCACTTGTCAGCTACATATTAATTTTGTCTGCAATCCATCATGTGTCAGAACCCCAGTCAGTGGGTCAGGGAGTTTGCCCACCAATTCAATACTCGGGACTCAAGAAGAAAGGATGGACTAGGCACAGGATGCAGCAATTGAGTTGAGACCAGATGTTAAGTGACATTGTCTCTTTTTCTCAGAGCAGAATCCCCTTGACCCTAGGGTCCCAACAATGTGTTATTCTTTTATTCTTTATTCTATTTCTTTGACTTCCCAACATAACCAAAGATAAATTTTAACCCTGTCATCCTTAACAATGCTGAAGCACCTGAGTGACTCTTCCTGTTATTCAGGTTGAATATCTTTAGAGACAGGGGCCTGGAGAGGGGAGTCAGTGGGAACTGTGAGATCTGAAACATCTGACTGTCACTCCCCTGTTTCCTCTTCCTTTGGTTTGACCTTGTTCCCCCTCCCCTTTTCCCCCTTGTTCCTGGAACATGTATGCATGTCTCTATACATTGATCACGAGCTGAACACGCACCCTGGGTGAGACAGGATTGGATGTTAGATTGTGAGCTCATCCACCCTAGGTGTACGTGGGGACAGTCCTTTTCAAGATTACTATAAAAACCTAGAGGATTGGGCATATCTTTGCAAGACTTCAATGTGTAATTGGGTTTTGCCCGTCCTCATGAGGATGTAATAAATCTGTCTCTGCTTGACTTGGTGGTCTCCTCGAGTTATTTGGGTAAACTGAGGCAGTTTGCTCCATACAGAGAGATGAATCAATCTAGTCATAACATGTTTGTCTACCACAAGACTTTCCAGATGTTAGTCAACTCTGTGTTTTTCCCAGTGCTGTAAGTTCTGGAGATCCCATCTTTGAGTCAAGCCAAATCCATCTTCATGTCAGATCAGTCACAGTCTTAGTTTAGTTTAATTCACTGGTACCTTATGTAACCAAATGCTATAAAACAGTGGCACTTAGAGATGTCAGATGGGTCACTGCCTACTGAGGAGCCCTGGATCCCACTTAGTGGCAAGGCAATCCTTTGACATCTCCCTGACTAACTCCCTATCCCACTCATGATAGCAGTTCTTCCAGATCTTTTTATTCTTCCCCAAACTTCCCATGTGGCTTGCTCACCTTCACCCACCCTCTCAGCTGAGAATTTGACCTAATATTTCACTAAAGTATTTGGAAATGTACCTTGACGGGCAGCTAGGTGGCGCAGTGGATAGAGCACCAGCCCTGGATTCAGGAGGACCTGAGTTCAAATCCAGCCTCAGACACTTAACACTTACTAGCTGTGTGACCCTGGGTAAGTCACTTAACCCCAAATGCCTCACCAAAAAAAAAAAAAAAAAAAAAGGAAAGGAAATATACCTTGAGCTCTGTTACCTCCTCTTCATTTCACATAAATCAGATGCTTTCTTTTCCTTCTTTACCCCAGTATCACATGAAGAAGGAGCCTTCTTCCTTTTTTTTTTTTTTTTTTAGTGAGGCAATTGGGGTCAAGTGACTTTCCAGGGTCACACAGCTAGTAAGTGTTAAGTGTCTGAGGCCAGATTTGAACTCAGGTCCTCCTGACTCCAGGGCCGGTGCTCTATCCACTGCACCACCTAGCTGCACCTAGCCTTCTTCCTTGACCAGGCAAATAAGCCCAAATGATCCCATTTCGTTCCATCTACTCCTCCAGCATATTCTTTATTCTATCATCTCCATGTTCTCACTAATTTTTCATCTCTCCCTTTCCACTGGCTCTTTCTATACTAGCACAAATGAATCTATTTCTCTATTGTCCTGAAAGAACCCTCATTTGACCCATCCATCCCCAGTAGATTTCATCCTATATCTCTCATTCCTTTCATATTTAAACATCTAGAGATAGCCATCTACACTTGAGGTCTCTAACTCCTTTACTTTTACTTCCTAGGAAACTCAGCAGTCTACCTCCCAACTTCATTGTTCAAGTAAAACCCCTCACTCCAAAGTTACCAGTGACCCCAATTGCCTTACCGAAAAAACAAAACAAAACAAAACAAAGTTACCAGTGATCCCTAATTGCTGAATCAAAAGGCCTTTTTGCAATCCCTCATCCTTGATTTCTCTGCAGCTTTTGATACTGTCACTCATCCCATTTTCCTTGATACTCTCTTCTCTCTAGGTTTTGGTGACACTCCTCTCTCTGGAGTGTTTTCCAACCATGTCGAAAACTAAACTCTTTATCTTTCCCCCAACCTTCCCATCTTCCTACTTTCCTAATATCATCCAAGTAACCCTCCCAAAAAGAGATGTCATTCATTGCTCATCATCTTTCACACACTCATACCACCCCAACCACCAATATTCAATCTTTTGAAAGTCCTGTTAATTCTACTTTTGTAATCTCTCTCATGCACCCCCTTCTCTCAACGCCACCAATTTCTAGGTTCAGGCCCCAATTATTCACACCTAACACTGCAAAAGCCTCCTTTGGTCTCATTGTCTCAAGTCACTCCCTAGCCAGCTGTTAAGTTCATCTTCTTAAAGGCTTCCATCTTAGCATGTCACCACCTTCCTAAGTAAACTGCAGTGGCTCCCTAGCACCAGGATCACACATACAATCCTCTGGTGGCTTCTTAGAGCCCTTCATCATCTTCCCCCTCCTACCTTTCTAGTCTTCTTTCTGTCTTACTCCCCCTCTACTTATGCTATAATCTGGTAGTAAAGGCCTCCTTTCTATTCCTTGGCCAGGACACACCATCTCCAGTGTCCATGGGTCATCTCTGGCTCTTCCTCATGCCGAGAATGCCCCCCAGGGCTCCTCTGCAGCCCCAGATGAAGCCCACCCTCCACAATAAGCCTTTTACGGTCCTCCTTAATCTAAGAGCCTTCCCTCCCTTGATTGGCTCCATTTAACCTGTATACAGGGAGTTTTCCTTAGCTCTGTCTATACTATCTTCCCCCACTAGTCTGTTTAAATCCCCAGGACTTTGCATGAGGCCTGGCACAGAGTAGGTGTTAAATAAATTTAAATACTTGGTCACTTGAAGAAGGTCTAGGAAAGAGCTTGTATTAGACAGCCTGAGCCCTTTTGAAATTCTTTCAGGAGACTTCCATGACCCAAGTTCCAAACAATAGATATTACAGAAGCATAGTTTTATCCCTGCAAGGGAAGTGAAAGGCCATGATGTCCAACCCCTTCATTTCACAGATGGGGAAACTGAGGTTCAGTGACTTGACCAGGATCTTACTGCTAAAAGTTTCTGGAAAAAGTGAAGTCCTTTCTACCCCCAAATCCAGCGGTCCCTTCCCTGTGACATGGACCTCTGGTGATAACAGCCCTCATACATCTCCTCTAACCTCACTCACCTGGACAAAGGTTGCTTGGGCCTTCTCCCTCCAGCATCCAAGGTGCTTCCCCTTGCTCAAAATGGGAGATCAAATCTTCTCTGGGCCCTGGAAGTCCTGGCCATGAGGAATAAGGAAGGGATGAGGATGAAGAGACACTTGTGATTTAGTTCTCTTTAGGGAAGGGGGACATGCAAGAAGGGTCACAGGATGGATCCCAAGGCTCCTCAAGGAGGGTTTCCATGGGATTGATTGTTGGGAACTTTGGTGGGGGATGGGCAGGAGATCATTTGGAAGCCAATCTGGAATCAGAAAATCCTGTGTTTTCAACTTCCTTCACAGAAGGATTCCATTATCTGAGAGCTCAGTCCCTATGATCCAGCCATAAGGCTGAGTCCATAGATTCCATTATATGAGCACCTTGGGCCTGGATTCAGGAAGCCTGAGTTCAAACCCAGTCTTAGACACTAATGAGCTAAGAGCCCCAGGCAAGCCACTTAACCTTGTTTGCCTCAGTTTCCTCAACTATAAAATGGGGATAAATAATATCATCTACCTCACAGATTTGTGAGGATCACATTAGCTAATATTTGTAAAGAAAGCTCCTAGCACAGGGCCTGCTAAGTGGATTTATCAATGCTTATTCCCTTCACTTCTTTTCCCACCATTTGCACTGGAATTCAGGAGAGGTATGTTGGTATACTAGGCTTCTGAGGGTAAGACTAGGAGCAGTGAGCTACAACTTTAGGCATGTTAATAGGAAGAACACTCCAAAGACCAGGCCCAACCCAAGAGGAAGGGGCTACTCTGGGAGGGAGGGGGCTCCCTTTACTGCCCATCTCTAGAGAGAAGCTGCCTGACCAGTTTTCAGAGATTTGGCAGACAGAATTCATGTTCAGGGAAAGGTTAGACTAGATACAACCTCTGAGATGACTTCCAACTTCAACACCAATTTGATCTTTGACCTCAGGCTCCCTAGAACCAGTAAGAGGCAGCTCCAGGAGTAACAAAGCACACCCCCAACTCCCTATCACCCACCAAAGACCTTCTGCAAGAAAACCCAGCGGCAGGAGGACCCTGCCTCTTGGACACAAGAGATCAGCACTTTGGCCTTTCTCATTGATAAATGCTGGCAAACCTGCACACCAGGAAGGGAATGAAGGCAGTTCCTCTGATGGTGGACTCAAATTTCCCAGAGGAAGTGCTCCTTACCCAGGGAGAGCAGGTTCCGGGCATTCTCCAGCATGACCTCCTTGTACAACTCTTTCTGAGAAGGATCCATGAGGTGCCACTCCTCAGGGGTGAAGCCCACAGCCACATCCTTGAATGTCACCAAACCCTAAACCATCAAAGATAAGAATTAGAAATTAAAAAGACTTCAGAATTAAGTTAGTTCAACCCTCATCAATTTTCAAGAGGAAACAGAAGTGCAGAGAAGGGATTTTCCTAAAGGTCATAACCTTGATGAGTATAGAAACAACACTTAGAACCATAGTCATAAAAAGCCCAACAGAATACTGAGAACAGCTTTTTATATATGCAGCTGGAATAAAACTGAGAAATGTGTTACTATGAATTGCTTCTCCCTTTGGAATGAGAGAAGTTATATGTTCTATTAAAAATATATGAGGATAGAGCACCGGCCCTGGAGTCAGGAGTACCTGGGTTCAGATCCAGCCTCAGACACTTAACACTTACTAGCTGTGTGACCCTGGGCAAGTCACTTAACCCCAATTGCCTCACTAAATATATATATATATATATATATATATATATATATATGAGGATCTATGGAGGAGAAAGAGATAAGGTGATATGAAATTAATTTCTTATCATAAGAGACATAAGTCATGTTATAAGGAAAATTTTGTGAAGAGTTGGTGAAATACTAGCAGATACTGCATATTCTGAGGAAAAAAGGTTCCTGTGATAACTGAAAACAGAGTAAAGAAAAAGAAAAGATCTAGTTTTGTTTCCTGATGGGGATGAAATACAATATTATCTAGATGAAAAGCAATCTTAATATATATTCATCACAATTTGTAGACCAACATCTTACACCGTATGCCAGACTAAAGTTAAAATGGGTATAAGATCTAGACATAAAAGGTGATACCATGGGCAAATTAGAAGAAGAAAGGAATGAAAACAACTCTGATGTACTATCGCACACCTATCAGATTGGCTAAGATGACAAAAAAGGAAAATGACAAATGTTAGAAAAGATGTGGGAAAATTGGAACACTAATGCATTGTTGGTGGAATTGTGGACTGATTCAACTAATATGGAGAGCAACTTGGAACTATACCCAAAAAGCTATAAAACTGCATACCTTTGACCCAGCAATACCACTACTAGGTCTATATCCTAAAGAGATTATAAAAAAGGGAAAAGGACCCACATATACAAAAATATTTATAGCAACTCCTTTTGTTGTGGCAACCAATTAGAAATTGATGGAATGCCCATCAATTGGGGAATGGCTCAACCAGCTGTGGCATATGAATGTGATGGAATACTATTGTGCTGTAAGAAATGATGAGCAGACAGATTTCAGAAAAATATGGGAAGACAACATAAACTGATGCTAAGTGAAGTGAGCAGAACCAGAAGAATATTATATACAGTAACAGCAACACTGTGTGATGATCAACTGTGATAGACTTGGCTCTGTTCAGCACTACAGTGATCCAGGATAATGCCAAAAGACTCATGATGAATCAAAGCGTACTATTTTCACTTTTTTTGTTTGTATGTTTGTTTCTTATTTCTTATGGTTTTTCCCTTTTGTTCTGATTCTCTCTTTTCATTCCCCTTATATTATTAGTCATCGTAGAACTCCTTTATAAGTAGTTTGTCATTCATTGCTTCACTTAAGGAAACACTGTTTCTTAATGAAGAAGAGGGGGGATTGTGAGAAAATAATGGGGTTTTGGGATTCCCCAGAGGTCACTCAGAGAACTGGGCCTAATCTTTCTTAAGATCAGCCCAGAGTCAGGAAGTTACCTCACTCAAAACCACAGCTACCTGAAAGCCTTGTTCCAGCCAGAGGATCTGTTCTCTGACTTCAGCCGGACTGTAAATCCAGTGAACCAAAAGATTTGAGTGATGCTAGCCATTTAGCTTTGAACAATGTTTATGGGCAGGCTTGGCTTCTGCCCTCAGCAAACTTGCAGGCACTATTTTTTTGGCACGGGAACTGGGTGAGAGCAGATGCAGCCCTCCAGGGTCCCCCATTTTCTCTCTTCTCTAGGCTTTCCTATCTTTCAGAGCCATGCGTGCTCTCTTTACTAATATTTAATATACTTTAATAAATGCTTAATGCCCCAAACTGGTACAGTAGCCTCTCATTTCTAAGTAACAAGTATATGATAAACCCCAGCTAATTTTCCCCACACTTGGTACAGAAATAGGGCGACCACATATAGTTTTTTGGGGGTTTTGTGAGGCAATTGGGGTTAAGTGACTTGCCCAGGGTCACACAGCCAGTAAGTGTCAAGTGTCTGAGGTCGGATTTGAACTCAGGTCCTCCTGAATCCAGGGCCTGTGCTTTATCCACTGCGCCACCTAGCTGCCCTGACCACATATAGTTTTACTCGCTACAGCAGGAAGGCAGTTCTACTGGTGATTGACAACTAATTACACAATTCACTCTCAACAGAAACTTTTACCTTGCAACATCTCTCAAGCACAGCCCCTTCTCTCCTCTGATAATGCAGGCTCTCATCATCTCTCCCTTGGACCACTGCAGTAACCTGCTGCTGGGTCAGCCAGCTTCAAGAGTCTCCTCACTCCACTGCATCCTCCATTTGGTTGACAAAGTAATTGTCCTCAATTGCAAGTCTGATCATGTGATTCTTCCACTCAATGAAGTCCAGTGGGTCCCGCCCACCTCCAGATCAAATACAAATTCTGCAGCATTCAAATCCCATCATGACCTAGCTAGCCCCGGGTATTCCAGTCTTCTCCACCTTATTTCCTGCCAACTACTCATTGGTTCAATGACACCTGCCTCCTTGCTACTGTAGAAGACATTCTATCACTCTGGTCAGGGCATTCTCTTGGGCTGTCCTCCATCATTGGAATCCTCTCTCTTCTAATCATCTACTGGTTTTCCAGCAAGTCTACAAAAAGTAGACTTCACAACTCATCTTAATTCTAGTGCCTGTCCTCCCTTTGTCTGCCTATAGGTTGCTGAGGATGCTGATAATTGGTTCAGATCAGTGAGGCTCCCATTGGGAGCCTCCATCACATCAGCCAAGCCTCTAGACACATGTGGAACTCTCTGGGGCAGTGCACCTGTCTGGCTACATCCATCCTGTGCTATCTTATTCAGGTCCTCTCTACAAAGGACAATGACAGCCCTTACTAGAAGATCAAATGAGATAATATTTAAAGGCTCATGGCACATAGCAGACATCATATAACTGTCCCAACCCCCTTTCCTGGCTTCTTACACCCTACTCCCTTCATCCATGGACACTGGCCTTCTGGCTGACCCTTGACTGAGACCTTCTACCCCCTGATTCTGTGCCTTTCCAATGGCTGTCTCACATGCTTGGATTGTCCTCTCTCCTCATGTGGCCCTCCTGGCTTCCTTCCAGTCTCCAATAAAATCTACCCTCTGGGGCAGCTAGGTGATGCAGTGGATAGAGCACCAGCCTTGGAGTCAGGAGTACCTGAGTTCCAATCTGGCCTCAGACACTTAACATTTAATAGCTGTGTGACCCTGGGCAAGTCACTTAACCCCAATTGCCTCACTAATGTGTAATTTAAGATTCTAAATGTGGATTCTAATCTGTTCCCCCAGTTTTGGGGGAAACTGACTAAAATCACTGATAAAATGAGTTTAGGTTTTTAAGGGTTTATTGAAAAATAGAAAGAAAAAGATTGAGAACAGAATTCCAACAGCCTGGCATTCCTATCTTTCCTCAAATTTCCTGTGAAGTCCTCTGCCGCCACCACCACCATCAAGTCAGGAACCCCAAAAAAGAGAGAGCTCTCCGCGCAGGCTCCCTTTCCTCCTTCCTGTCTCCTCCCAGAAAACAGGAGGCTCCTCAAGTTGATTGGCTGGTAGCCTTGACAGACAGCACCCATGAGCAAACGTCACTTCCTGACCTCAAGGAAAAGCTACATGGCCTTGTCCTCTGAGGCATTTTCCTCATGGCGGAGCTTTCCTATAGTAAGTCTCCAGTAGGTGGCATCATTCCAATCATTACACTAAAAAATTAAAAAAAAAATTTTTAAATCTACCCTCTGAATACAAACTTTTCCTGATCTCCAAAACTTTTGGAACCTTCCCTCTGAAAGTGCCTCCTTTCTATGCTGTCTAGAAATTGTATGGACGCAGCTGAAGACATGTTGTCTCCCCATTAGACTTTCAACTTCTTGAGGGCAGGAACTGGTTTTCCCTTCCTTTGTATCCAAGGAAATTCTGAACAGGGCTTGGCACAGAGTAGCCACTTTCTAAATGTTTGTTGACTTAGTAAATGAAATGGTAAAGGGAAGAGATTCAGAAAGACCAGGAAAGACTGGTGTGAGCTGAGGCAGAAGGAAATGAGCAGAAGCAGGGGCACAACCTCTGCTCTGATTATAACAGTCAAGGACAAGAGCTGGCAAAGCCTTCAGACCTCTGCTCCAGGTCTGTCCAGACAAGACTCAGGTGTGAAGGGGTTTTCCTTGATCTTCAGTTGCTACAAGGGAGAGCTTGGCCAAAAGAAACAGACTTGGTGGGAGTATCGTGTGTAGGGGAAGCTGGCTAGGCACGCAAAAACAGAGCAAAGACATGGTGTCTGTGGAATAGGGACTAATGAGTGAGGAAGTCATCCTTGTCAGTCACTTGTAATGAGGGAGGACCTAAAACACACACACAGACAGGGCAGCAACTGGGGAAGTTAATGCTCAAGATGCCCAAGTGCCATGAATCAGTCCAAAAGGCCGAAGAACGGAGCAGGGCAGTGTGATCACTGCTGTATTCAATTTCAGGCCTATTTTTGTCAAGAAACAATCCATAGAGAAAATGCTCTGGAAATCCAGGAAAAAAAGAGCTGTGGAATCTCGATGCAGATTGAACCATACTATTTCTATTGTTTGTTTGTTGTTGTTGTTCTTTTTTGAGGTTTTTCCCTTTTGCTCTGATTCTTCTTTCACAGCAGGACTAATGCAGAAATATGTTTGATGTGATTGTACATATATAACCTATATCAGATTGCTGGCTGTCTTGGGGGGTAGGGGAGGGAGGGAGAAAAATTTGAAACTAGAAATTTTATAAAACAAATGTTAAAAACTTAAAAAAGAAACAAACAAACAATCCACAGGGAAGAAAGACTTCCTGGACAATCCTCTGTGTCTATGGAAACGGCCTCATGGGCTGATGCTGGTTAAGTCTGTGGATAACAGACTGCACTCACCTGGGGTGGGGGTCTGTGGCTCCCAGGGGCCATTCCCTCTGGCTCCGGGCTCTCTCCTTAGACCAGGCCTAGGTCCTCTGCAGGCTCAGCTGAGAAGAATCCCAGAGGGGGAGGCACCTTTCCTCTCTCTTCCTGGGCAGGAAACTGGCCTGCAGGGATTTTTACAGGGAGTGAGGTCCCTTAGGAGTAACAAAGACCCTGGGCCTGGGCTTGCCCTGAGGGTGGAGGAAGACAGTAGGTGGGGTCAGGCTTGGAAAGCATGATGGTCTGAACAAGAAGCCTACTTCCATCCCTCTCTTACTCCTTCTCCCCAGTCCTTCTACAGAGATGCAGAAGGCAGAAGGGGCTTTGGCGTCCTGAGTGAGGTGAAATAAATCAGAGCCTCAATGACGCTTGAATCAGAAGGCTCCCTTCTGTCCTCCTCAGTATCTCCTATCCACCCCCAACACACACACAATCCAGACAACAGACTCACTGCTACATCTGGAAGGAAGGGTAGCTAGAAAAGGTTGAGGATAGGAAAGGCTGTCAGACGGGGCTGTCAGGAATGAACAGAAGCCTGAGGTGGCAGACACAATACTGTCTGGGATTCAGTGGCTTGGAAGGGGGCCTGAGGGCTCGGAACAAAGTAGGGGCAGGAAAACAGGAGGCCTGGTTAAGGAAGGTTGTGGGAGGCAGGAGACACTGTAACAAAGCTGGAGGGAGGGAGAGGGGACATCTGAGCGACAGAAGGATTCTAGGAGGCAGCTGAGACTGGGAAATTAGGGGTCTGTGTTCTGGGGTCTAACTAGGGGCTAGGGAGGACTCCTGGGATGCCCTGTTGAAGATTAAGCTCGGAGGCTACTTATCTGGGACCTTGGAGGGAAACTGGAAAGAAGGGGCCGAATGGCTGGAATCTGATAAGGAGTCAGCAGGAGAGCCACATGTCCAGTTAAGAGAGTCCAGACTGGAGCTTTGGTGCCTGGGTCCTAGAATGGTGCTGGGGGCAAGGTGGCAGGACTTATGGGTCCTTCAGATGAGCCAGGGCTGTTGGCATGACAACCAATCTCTGAACAGGAGCTGGGGGGCTATTGGGGAGGCTGACGACAGGACTCCTGGGTCGCTGTGAGGGAAGTCTGACAGCTGAGTAACTGTGACCCAATGGTAAGGCTGGGGACGGCACCCCGGGATGTCTGGGGTGCAGAGGGGAGCCTTGACAGGGAGCCAGCCGCTCAGGGAGCCTGCCTTAGGAGGGAAGCGCGCTCAGCCTGAGATCAGACAGGGAAGATGAGCTCCGAAGGCGAAGTCGGGCAGGAGAAGCCGAGTGTCAAATGGCCACCGGCTCAGACCTACCTAGCACCTGGACGCACAGAGCTGGCTTCCTGAAGGCGGAGGGATCTCGGCTGTAAGAGGGTGCAGAGGGCTTTCAGCTCCAAGAGAGCAGAGAATAGCTCCAAATAAAAAAGGCAGCTTCATGGGCTCCAAGCGCTCGTGCTTCCTGTCAGCCCACTGTGGGTGGGTCCGCCCAGTCCAGCTGAGAACCCGGCATCTTCCCTTTCTTCCGATGGTTCCTAGAGCCAGGACCCCAGACCCTGCCCACCTCTTACCCAATCCCAGCCCCCCGTCACGTGGGATGCCTTGGCCACTGGAATAAGGGTCTTCAGCTCTAGGCTCCTCCCAGGTCTCCAAACTCCAGCCCGGGTCTCAAATTCCACCTGTTCCCCTCCCCACCTTGCTAGTCATCTGAGAGAGTGCTCTCCCTCCAGCCTCCACCACCTCCCTCCTCCAGATTCAGACCTTCCTCCTTTTGAATAGCATCTTCTGACCCTCTTCCGGCTCTGTCCTTGCTGTACTCTTCTTCCAAACCGTGCCCTAAAGAGGCCTTAAAGGTCCTCTCTCCCCTTTTCTTTGATCTCTCTGGAATACAGAACTAGTAGTAGAATTTCTGGGTCAAAGGGTAAGCACAGTTTGATAGCTTTTGGGGCACGGTTCCCAATTGTCCTCCAGAATAACTGAACTAGCTCACAATTGCACCAAGAAACAGTACAATTAGTTTCCGATTTTTCCACATCCCCATCCCGCATTTCTCATTTTCCTTTTCTGTCATGTTAGCTAATATGATGGGTGTGAGGTGGAACCTCAGAGTTTGTTTTCATTTATTAGTGATTTAGACCGTTTTTTCATATCCTACTGATAGCTTGGATGTCTTTCTTTGAAAACCACAAGAAGAAACCCACAGTATCAACAACCATATTAAAAAAAAAATGCTCCTCATTTGTAATCACTTACCCAAGTCCCTAATAATCAGGAAGATTCTCAGATTGGCAAAGATGACCAGAAAATGAAAATGACAAATGCTGGCAGGCCTGAGGAGTGTTAGACACACTGGTACCATTTGTGTAGCAGTGAACGGACCCAGTCATTTCTGTAAAACAGTTTGGAGTTGGGCACAAAAAGTTCCCAAACTGTTCACACTCCTTGACTTGGCGATACTTCTCTTAGCCCCATGCACCAGCAAGATCAAAGAAACAGGAAAAGAAGCAGTGTTCAAAAATATTTTAGTGGCCCCATTTGTTATAGCAAAGAAGTAGAAAAAGGAAGTTCCCATCAATAGCCCGAATGGCTGAGAAAATCATGACAAGAATGTAATGGAAGATAACAGAAAATTGTGTGGGAAGGCCTTTAGCCAGAGGATTCACATTCATGAATGGATTTCATGGGAAAATGTTTCTCCAGAAGGATATCACTGGACATTAGAATATCCATACTGGAAAAAAGTCTTATCAAAGCAATGATTATGGGAAGGCCTTCACCTAAAGCTCATACTTGATTACTCATTGGAGAAATTATGCTGGAGATAACATATAGAGATCTCTTTAATGAGGGGAGGCCTCTTGCTGAAGCACAGACTAGCTTAGATATCTGGAATTTCATATTGTGCATAAATATAATGGCATTTTTCTCTGAAATACTAATCTTTGTCGTTACTCCTCAATAACATTCAATACCGAGCCCTATCATAATTGGAAGTACCAGTGACTTAATGAATATGTTACTTTGAAAATGTATAAATGTATTGAATAGACTTTATCATTAGAATTGCATGTATTTGTTTCTTCTTTCTTTTTTTTTTTTGGTGAGGCAATTGGGGTTAAGTGACTTGCCCAGGGCCACACAGCTAGTAAGTGTTAAGTGGCGGAGATCAGATTTGAACTCAGGTCCTCCTGACTCCAGGGCCGGTGCTTTAACCACTGTGCCACCTAGCTGCCCCAATTTGTTAAGAAAACTTGAAGATGGATGTTTTGTCAATATTGGATTTAATTTGTAGTTAAGCAAATAGCTAACTCATCACAACAGAATCACTTAAAGCTGAATTTTTTTTTTTAAATAACTTCCTGGGGCAACTAGGTGGCGCAGTAGATAGAGCACCAGTTCTGGAGTCAGGAGGACCTGAGTTGAAATCTGGCCTCAGACACTTGATATTTACTAGCTGTGTGACCCTGGGCAAGTCACTTAACCCCAATTGCCACACACACACACACACACACACACACACACACACACACACACACACACAAAGATTTTTTAAAAGTAACTTCCATTTTGTAGAAAAGTGACCAAAATCACAATCTAAAACATATAGCTTTGTCCAACTTGCCAACCATCTAATGCCTCTTTCCATCACTTTCCATTCATCAACACTTACCCTAAAATTTGGTCACTTAATCTATAATCCTATTTAAATACAAGAAGAACGCAAAGCATAACTGTTGTTTCCTGCCAACAGAGTGGTATCATCTGCCTAAGATTATTGATATTTCTCCCAGCAAACTTAATTCTGCCTTTTCATTCATCCATCCTGGCATTTCACATAATGTACTCTGCATATAAGTTAAGAAAATAGCATGACCACATACAACCTTGTCAGACCCTTTTTCCAATTTTTTTTTTTTGCAGGGCAATAGGGGTTAAGTGACTTGCCCAGGGTCACACAGCTAGTAAGTGTCAAACGTCTAAGGCCAGATTTGAACTCAGGTCTTCCTGAATCCAGGGCTGGTGCTTTATCAACTGCACCACCTAGCTGCCCCTCTGACTAGGCCTTTAAACCCAAATCACTCTGACTTTCATTGAATGGCCATTAATGTTTCCCAGCCCAAGCCTCCCTTGCTCATTGTTTGGGATTTTATGGCTCAAAGTGAGAATAAATAGCAATTACTTTTTTTAAAAAAATTGTATTTATTTTATTCTGAATTTAAGAAATAAAACAAACATTTCCATAACAAAGAAAAGGATGACTGTACATGAAACTGTAAATATATCACATACAACTTACTCTCCCTTTTAAATATATAATAAAATTATCGTGTAACTTTCTTTTTTTCCCTTTTTCTTTTAGTTTCCCTCCTCCTCCTACAAGAGTTGGGTACCCTTAGACACAAATGTGTGTGTATGTGTAAAACCATTTTATATACACTTCTATTTATCAGTTCTTTTCCTGGATGCAGATAACACCTTCCTTCCTATGTCCTTTGTAGTTAATTTGTGTATTAATAATAGTCAAAATGATAATCACTCAAAATTCTCCTTAAAACAATATTGCTGGGCAGCTAGGTGGTGCAGTGGATAGGGCACCGGCCCTGGAGTCAGGAGTACCTGAGTTCAAATCTGGCCTCAGACACTTACCACTTACTAGCTGTGTGACCCTGGGCAAGTCACGTCACTTAACCCCAATTGTCTCACTAAAAAAAAAACTAAACAATATTGCTTGTTACCATATACAATATAGAGAGCACAGTGTAGACAATGTTCTCTTGCTTTTGCTCATTTCACTCTTCATTATTTTGTGCAAGTGTGACCATGTTTTTCTAAGATCACTGAGTTCATCATTTCTTCTAGCACAGTAGTATTCCATCACAATCATATACCACAGCTTGTTTAGCCATTTCCAAACTGATGGACATATTTGCAATTTCCAGTTCTTTGCCACCACAGAGAGAGCTGCTATAAATACTTTAGAACATATAAGTTCTTTTCCTTTTTCCCTCATTATCTTGGGAAACAGGCCTAGTAGTGGATTTACAAGTGAATACTATCAAACATTCAAAGATCAACTCATTCCAATATTAAACTATTAGGAATAATAGGCAAAGATGGGATCCCACCAAGCTCCTTTTATGAAACAAATATGGTGCTGGTGCCTAAACCAGGAAGAATAAAAATAGAAAAAGAAAATTTTTAGATCAATGTCATTAATGAATATGGATTCAAAATTCTAAATAAAATACTAGCTAAAAGATTACAACAATATATTACAAAGATTATGATAAAGTGGGATTTATGCCAGGAATGCAAGGATGGTTTAACATAGGGAAACCTATTAGTATCATTGATTATATCAATAATAAAGGTTCTTTTAATCATACAATCATGTCTATAGAAACAGAAAAAGCTTTTGACAAAGTACAACATTCATTTCTATTAAAAAAATACCTGAAAGTATAGGTATAAAGGAATTTTTCCTTAAATGATAAAAGCCTCTACCTAAAACCATCAGCGTTATTATTATTATTTTGATGAGGCAATTGGGGTTAAGTGACTTGCCCAGGGTCACACAGCTAATAAGTGTCAAGTGTCTGAGGCCAGATTTGAACTCAGGTCCTCCTGAATCTAGGGCTAGTGCTCTATCCACTGTGCCAGCTAGCTGCCCTATCAGTACTATTTGTAATGAGAATATGCTAGAAGCTTTCCCAGTAAGATCAGGTATGATACAGCGTTGCTCACTGTCACCAATAATATTGAATATTATATTGGAAATCTAATAATAGCAATAAGAGATGAAAAAAGAAATAGAAGGAATCAGAAATGGGAATGAGGTAATAAAACTATCTCTTTTTGCAGATGATATGATGATATACTTGGAAAATCCCAAAGACTCAGGTAAAAAGATAGCTGAAAAATTAATAATTTTAGTAAAGTACTAGGATATGAAGTCAATCCACATAAATCATCAGTATTCCTATATATCACAAACAAAACCCTACAAGAGGAGATAGTAAGAGATACCCTATTTAAAATACTCTCAACAGGGGGCAGCTAGATGGTGCAGTGGATAGAGCACTAGCCCTGGAGTCAGGAGGACCTGAGTTCAAATCTGGCCTCAGACACTTGACACTAGCTGTGTGACCCTGGGCAAGTCACTTAACCCCAATTGCCTTACCAAAAAAAAAATACTCTAGACAGCATAAAATTGCTAGGAGTATATCTGTCAAAACAAAAACAGAAACTATATGAACAAAATTTTAAAAAACTTTTTACACAAATAAAATTAGATTTAAATAACTGGAGAAATGTTCATTGTTCATGGATAGGCACAGACAATATAATAAAAATGATAATTTTACCTAAACTAATTTTTATATGTAATGCTATACCAATTAAATTACCAAAAAAATCACTGGAAAAAAATTAGAAAAAACAATAACAAAATTAATTTGGAATCAAGAATATCAAAGGAACTAATAAAAAATATAAAGGAAGGAGATTTTAACAGTACCAGATCTTAAACTATATTATAAGTTAGTAATTATCAAAACTATCTGGTGCTGGCTCAAAAATAGAATAGTAGATCAGTAGAAGAGAATAGACATACAATTTACAGCAGCAAACAAACATAATAACCTTGTGTTTGACAAGTATAAAGACTTAATATTTGGCAAGAAGAATTCATTATTTGGTAAAAATTGTTGGGAAAACTGGAAAGCAGTATGGCAGAAAATGGGTATCGACCAATATCTTACACTATTCACCAAGATAAGATCAAAATGCATGCATCACAAGAAAATTTGAAGAACATGGAAAACATTACCTATCAGTTTTATAGACAGGTGAAAATTTTATGAATAAACAAGAGAGCATTGTGAGGTATAAAATGGATCATCGTGATTACATTAAATTGAAAAGGTTTTGTATAAATAAAATAAATGTAGCCAAGATCAGAAGGAAAGCAGAAAATTAAGATAGATTTTCAGAAAAAGGTCTCATATCTCAAATATCAAGAACTTAGTCAAATCTGTAAAAATACAAGTAATTCTCCCAACTGATAAATGGTCAACAAATATGAACAGTCAGTTTTCCAATGAAGAAAAATATCAATTTATATTCATATGAAAAAATGTTCTAAATCATTACTGATTAGAGAAATGCAAATTAAAATAACCTTGAGAGATCATTTTACACCTATCAGATTGGCTTAAAATGATAAAAGAGGAAAGTAATTAATATTGGAGGAGATGTGGAAAAATTGGTACACTAATTCATTGTTGTTAGAACTGTGAACTGATCCATCTATTTTGGAGAGCAATATAGAATCATGCCCAAAGAGTTATTAAACTGCCTATACCTTTTGATTTAGCAGTTGCTTTCAATTCCAACCAGAAACTCTGAAATTATTTCCCTCCAGATTGATCCTTTTGTGATGGCAAACTAGGTCATCTTTTGTCTCAATTCTTAGCTACCCCTTAATCACTGAATGGCAATCACATTAGACAAACTGAGACCAGGGAAAGACCTTAGTTAAAAAAGCCAGAGTCAACCCACTGCATCCTGAGCCATCAACAGTCATCTTGACTTTTGTCTTGCCACTAGACTTGGATGACTCTGGAGGAGAGAGGCTGATGACTGTGCAGCTCTGGCTCACTTAAATCCAATTCTCAAGCAAGTTACCTCCTCATGATGTCATCGATCCTCTTCTAGAATGAAGGACAAACAACAACATACTTCTATTCCAGCTCTTCTGGAGGTGGGTAGCATCTTCCTTTGGCTTTCTTTTATTTATTTGTGGGGGGCAATGAGGGTTAAGTGACTTGCCCAGGGTCACACAGCTAGTGTCAAGTGTCTGAGGCCAGATTTCAACTCAGGTCCTCCTGAATCCAGGGCCAGTCCACTGCGCCAACTACCTGCCCCCAGCATCTTCCTTCACAGGTCCTTTGTAACTGATTTGGGTATAATACTCAAAATGATTTAGTCTTTCAAAGTTGTTCTTGGTACATTATTGCTGCTACAAAACAACATTCTCTTGGCTCTGCTTACTTCATTCTTCATTATTTTATGTTAGTCTTTACATATTTTTCTAAAATCAACCAGCTCATCATTTCTTATAGCACAGTAGTATTCTATCGCAATCATATATCACTTATTTAGCCATTTAAGGACATTTCCTCATCTTTCAGGTCTTTGCCACCACAAAGAGCTGCTACAAATATTTTCGAACATATAATGTGTTTTCCTTTTTCCCTAATCACCTTGGAAATCAGATGTAATAGTAGTATTACTAGGTCAAAGGGTATACACAGTTTTATAACTCTTTGGGCATAATTCCAGATTGCTGTCCAAAATGGTTGGATCAGTTCACAGTTCTACAACAGTGAATTAGTGTCCCAATTTTTCCATATCCACTCCAACATTTATCATTTTCCTCTTGTGACAAATGAAAAGTCAAAGAGACAAAATTTCTGGGTAATTAATAATTTATTAATTATGGCTAGCAAATAATTAATAGATTAAAATCAGTGGCTTTCTTTTGTAAATCAAAGATGAAATTTTGAGCCCACTGAACATTTAAATACCCTTTGAAGAGTAGGTGTTCTTAGGGCAGCCAGATGGCGCAGTGGATAGAGCACGGGCCCTGGATTCAGGAGTACCTGAGTTCAAATCCGGCCTCAGACATTTAACACTTACTAGCTGTGTGACCCTGGGCAAGTCACTTAACCCCAATTGCCTCACCAAAAAAAAAAAAAAGAAAGAAAGAGTAGGTGTTCTTGACAGGCAGAAATGAACTCTGGTTTACACTTAATGAGAATGAATATTACAATGAGAGGTAGGCCTATTCTAATAAGGGGACAGGTATATGACTCTGAATATGTCATATTTGGACAAAGAGATTCATCTCAAGCCAGACTACTCTTGCTTCCAGCAACCTATGCAAAAGGAATCTACCTCAACAAAGTCAATGAACAATGAACTATGGTGGGGTAAGAACCTGGTTTCCACCAGATATTAATTGGTTACTAATATTCATTTCTCTCACCTTTCTATCATTTTTGCAAATCCGATAAGTGAGATATTTCAAAATTGTTTTAATTTGCATTTCTCTTTTCAATAATGATTTAGAGCATTTTTATATGACTATATTTTTCATATGACAGCCTGTTTCCCAATTTATCAATTGGGCAATGATTCATTCTTTAAAATTTGATAAAGGTCTTTACATATTTGTGAGACCTTTATCTGAAAAACTGGCTATAAAAATGTTTTCCCAATTTTTTTGCTTTTCTTCTAATTTTGGGTATATTGGTTTTATTTGTACAAAACCTTTTTAATTTAAGGTAATCAAAATTATTCATTTTACATCTCACAATGCTATCACTTGTTTAATCTATAAATTGTTCTCCTGTCCATAATTTGATAGGTATTATGTTCCATGTTCTTCAAATTTTCTGTGATATCTCCCTTTATATCTGGGTCATGCATCTATTTGGACCCTTTCTTGGTAAATAGTGTAAGATATTGGTCTATGCCCAGTTTCTGCCAAACTGCTTTCCAGCTATCCCACGATTTTTACCAAGTAATTTATTCTTTTTTTTTTCTTTTTTGGGGCAGGGGGGGGGGTTAAATGACTTGCCCAGGGTCACACAGCTAGTGTCAAGTGTCTGAGGCCCCATTTGAACTCAGGTCCTCCTGAATCCAGGGCCAGTGCTTTATCCACTGTGCCACCTAGCTGCCCCCCCAGTAATTTACTCTTATCCCCAAAAGTTTAAATCATTACATTTGTTAAATACAAAGTTACTATAATCATTTGCTATTGTGTATTGTTATGTCTAATTTGTTTCATTGATCTGCCTTTCTATTTTTAGGTACTCAGAGAGTTTACATAATTACTGCCTTATAATATGGTTTAAGATCTGGTACTGCTAAACCTTCATTTACATTTTTATTAGTTCCTTTGATAGTTCTTTACTTTTTGTTCTTCCTAATGCATTTTATTATTTTTCTAACTCAGTAATTTTTTTTTAGTAATTTAATTTAGTTTTATTTGCATTGAACAGATTAGTTTAGGTAAAATTGTCATCTTATTATAATTGCTCTGCCTATTCATGAACAATTATTATTTCTCCAATTACTTAAGTGACTTTATTTGTATATAAAAGGGATTCATAATTATGTTTACATAGTTCCTGAGTTTCTTTTTGGCAGGTAAACTCCTATTGTTTTATACTGTCTACGGTTATTTTAAATGGAGTATCTCTTATTATCTCTCTTGTAGGGTTTTGTTGGTGATATATAGGAATACTGAAGATTTCTGGATTTACTTTATTAAAATTATTCATTTTTAAAATTAACTTTTTCGTGAATCTCTAGGATTTTCCAAGAATAGCATCAATATCATCTCCCAAAAGAAACAGTTTTATTACGTCTTTGGCCATTCTGATCCTTTGGGTTTCTTTTTCTTCTCATGGCCGGTGCTGGCATTTCTAATAAAACGCTGGATGACGTTGGTGGCAGTGGGCATCCTTGCTTCATTCCTGATCTTACTAGAAAGGTTTCCAGCTGTATCACAAATAATGCTTGCTGACGGTTTGAGGGGGAGGCTCTTTTTTTTTTCTTTTTAAATCATTTTAAGGAAATAGCCATCCATACCTAAACTTTCCAGTGGTTTTTCACAGCAATGAGCGCTGTATTCTGTCAAAAGCCTTCTCGGCCTGTGGACACGACCGTGATTTTCTTGGTTTACTCGTTATTAACGTAATCAATGAGACTCCCTGGTCCAAGCCCCTCGGGGTCATCACGTGGATTCTGGACACCTAGGGGGAAGGGGGGGCGGGGCTGCACATCGGAAAATCCTTCGGGATTCCTAGTCTCAGGCTCCGGCAGGTCGCCTTCCCCCCGAGGGGTTGGGGGGGCGCCCCGCCCCGCCCTACACCTACGTGCCACAGACCTGTCCGCGGGCCCAGCTTTGGCCTCCACGCACGACTCAATTCTCCCGTGGACTGGGCCTGCGCCTCGTGTCCTCCCTCTTTGTAATCCCCCCTCATCTCCATCCTTCCCCCCCACAATCTCTTCCCCCGTCCTTCGCTCCCCACCCCAGTGGATTCAACCCGAGCCGCCGCTGACCCCGCCGGGCCGGGCTGGGGGCTCCCTGGCCGTTCCCTCGGCCCCTCGATCATCCGGGAAATGGACAATTCCGGAAAGAGGAGGATGCCCCCGACCCCCCACCCAGGCTCGATCTTTCTGCCGGAGACCCTACTCCCGCCCCCTTCGGTGGACAATCGGACCCCTCAGGGTCTTGGGCCGCCCAAGACCCGAGCTGGGGGTCCAAGGGCTCCCGGGGGAGAGGGAGTTACTGGAGATGAACTGGAATCTCGGGGCGCACGAAGGAAAGGAGGCAGCTCTGGGGGCTGAGGACCCCGAGAAGAAGAGGGGGCGGAGAACCCCAGGGGCCTCCCAACAGTCCCGCCCCCACGTCCTCCCGCAGCCCTTTCTCCTGGGCATGCACAGCCCGGGGGACTACATTTCCCAAAAGGCCTCGCACCGCGCTCCACTTCTGCTTCTCCCCCGGCCTTGTGACCTCTACTTGTCAGGCTCAGTCAGCTCTGGGTCAGGGGGATGGAGTGAAAGACCCCCACGGGACTCCTGCTTTCCGAGTCCCCCACGCCCCCATAGAGGAACCCTGAGCCCCCCAAGTTCCCACCCACCCCAACATTGAGTTCTCCCCACAAAGCCTGGCCTCCCCAGCCCCCACCCTCCACCGAGAGGTAGGAGCCTAGAGACCCCCACCCCTGCACCCCTAGCTGCCCATCCTGCGACCATCCCGAGTCCTACCCCATCTTTATCGCCAGCATCCATGTTGCCCTTCCCTGCCGCCCCCCACAGAGCCCACCCGGATCCCTGGACGTAAGAACCCTGAGTCCACTTGATGTAGGAGGCAGAAAAGGGTTAATAGAAAAACCCAAGACCCAAACTCTAATTCAGATATTAGTTCTAAAAGGGAGTCAGACCCCAGTTAATGGATAACTTATGCTAGGTTCTTGTACCCACAGAAATCAGTGTCCATAATGGGAACAGAGGGAGAGAGTCCATGATGACCTTAGACTAAAATGACAAGGCTATAGAAATTCTAAAGAAAAATGATTCTATTTTGAAACCAGCCACCCAGAAAGAGACATGCGCAGAAAAGGCCAAATTTGTCCCCAGATTCACCTTATGACGTGTAAACCCCCAAAACACACCTCCACTGAAAAAGGTACCTGCCTCGGGGGTTGGCTTAGGACCCCAGGATAAGTCCTCCCTTGTAACACCCCTAGGTGGAGAATATTATAATGAGACTGATAATCAATTTATCCATACTATAAATATAACTGTCTTTCCTTTCCTTTTTTGAGAGATACCTTTCCACTATTCTGGTTCTCTCCCTGTGGTCACCCACAGTATTGCAATAAAACTTGGGAAACTGAGTCACTGAGTCTTGTAATTCTTTTGGGACAATTTGACCCCAAATTCCATCCCACATCACCCTCTCCCTCCCCGCCCCAGATTGCGCACCCCAAATGTTGCCTCCCCTCTCCTCCCCACCCTGTTCTCTCTGATGCTGAGGGCAGGGACCCCTGGCTGCCCACACGCTTCTTCTGTGGTCAGCTTGCAGTCCACAAGAGTGTGCGAAGTGCCTACTGTGTGTGGGCGGGAGCCAGGCTAAGTGAGAGGGATGCTGAAAAGGCCAAGATGACCTGCCCCCCAAGAGCTTTCATTCTAGTGGGTGAAGCCACGTGGAAACTGTGTGTGTCTGTGTGTGAGTGTGTGAGTGAGTGTGAGTAAGAGAGAGAACGGGGAAATTATCTCCGAGGGGCAGCATCAATAGCTGAGGTGACAGGAAAAGACCCCCAGGAGGGGGGTCCTGAGTTGAGTCCTCAAGGGTGGCAGGAGGGGACAGAGCATTCTGGGCACTCTCCCAGGTCACTAACAGCTCCTAAATGGGAGTCATCATTCTTTCCCTCTCTGAAGCCGACAACTATCCATCCCCCTCTTCTCTCCAGTTCTCCTACCTGTCTGACCCGTCCTTCTCTGTGTCCTCTGCCTGATCTTCATCCAGGTCACACCCCCTAACTCTGTGACCAGGGGTGTCCCACTGGGCTCTGCTCTGGCTCTCTTCTCTCTCTTCTACTTTGGGGATCTCATCAGCTCTCAAGGATGCGATAATCCTCTCCGATGAGGATTCTCAAATCTACATACCCAGTTCTTTCCTCTCTCTGACCTCCCATCTCCCATCTCTTAGGTGCCTATCAGACATCTCCAGCTGGGTGTCCCGTAACCATCTGAAATTCAGTGTGTCCAGAACTGAGCTCATCATCTTTTCCCCCAACCCTCCCTCTTCTGAACCTCCCTATCACCACTATCCCTCCAGTGACCCAGGCTCACAATCCAGGTGTCGTCCTTAACTTCTCACTCACTTATCTGGCTCTTCCCCACCCTGCAACATCCAAGCTGTTGTTCAAGACTGTCGTCCTTACTTCAGCAGCATCTCCCTTCTCTCCCCTGACGTTGCCCCCACCCTCTTACAGACCCCCACCACCTCACACCTGGATTATTGCCAATGGCTGCTGGGGGGGGCGG
Source organism: Dromiciops gliroides (assembly GCF_019393635.1). Lineage (NCBI taxonomy): Eukaryota > Metazoa > Chordata > Mammalia > Microbiotheria > Microbiotheriidae > Dromiciops > Dromiciops gliroides. The sequence continues at coordinate 658,388,242 of NC_057863.1, read as the reverse complement.
GGTCTGCCTTCCTCCAGTCTCTCCCCGCACCAAATGCATCCTCCATTTAGCTGCCAAAATGGTGTTAAAATGCAGATCTGCCTATGTCTCTCTCTCTCTCTCTCTCTCTCTCTCTCTCTCTCTCTCTCTCTCTCTCTCTCTCTCTCTCACACACACACACACACACACACACACACACACACACACACACACCTTCCACTCAACAAACTGTATTTGCTCCTCACTTGCTTCCAGGAGCAAATACACAATCTTCTCGCTGGCATTCAAAGCCCTTTCTAGCCCCCTCTACCTTTACAATCCTCTTACACCTTACACCAGCCACCACCGCACATGGTTGTCTTTGATCCAGGAACACTGACTTCCGACTGTTCCTCACACATCTTCCATCTCCCAACTCTGGCATTTTCTCTGGCCTTCTCCTCTGTCTGGGATACTCTCCCTCATCGTGGCCTCCTGGCTTCCTTCCTGTCCCAGCTAAAATCCCACCTTCTCCAGGAAGCCTGTTACGGTGGTTGTTGTCTAGCTGACTCAGGGCCCAGCGCTCTATATGAGATTCCACTTAACTGTCCTGAACTTTTTCTTGTCCCCATTCAGTCATTTTTAGCGTTTCAGTTGTGTGATTGTTGTTCTGTGAAATTCAGCCTTTCCTATTGCCCCATAATTCTAGGGTCTTTCTTGTGTTGGTTATCTTCAGTTACATCAGCAATGAACAATCAATGTCATTATACCCAAGAAATAGAGAGAATGCCTTCAAGAAAACTATCAGTATTAGGTTTTTTATTTTAAAATTCACAACCATGAAACAAAATGTGTATATTATATGTTTGTATGTCTATACCTGTGTGTGTATATAGATATATATTTATATATACACACCCATGCATATATAATAAATAAGAAAAATAGGATTGCACATGAAATAATTTATTTAATGCTTTTCCTTTTGAAATATTAAAAATTCAATGTCACTTTCAAAACTGTCCTGATGCCCTTGTCTGAACTCCATATAATGTAACTTCACAACGACTTGAGGAACAAGGCACACCTTTTCCCAGATCTCTCCTTGGCCAAAGAAGCTATAGAGTCAAACATCATAATTATCCTAATAGGAGAACACATCTCACTTGAGGCTAGATTAGAATTCAAATGTAGATCTACCATCACAAACGGCTACACATAAAGATCTTCCTCATGATCAGGACCCCTCCCCCTTCAGTGCTTGCTGCTTCTATACACTTGGGAGAGCAACACAGAAAGAGGTGTCACGATGACTTTTTATTCGACGTGTTGAATCCATCAGCTCTCTTCATCAGGAGGCAGGTAGCACAGAGACCTCGAGAATAGTGGTCAGTCATTGCGATAATCAGAGTTGTGACATCTTTCAAAGTTGTTGGACTTTACAATGTCATTATAGTTATCAATTACTCCCTCAGTGCTCATAAACTCACTCTGCATCACTCCACTTGCCAGGTTTCAATGAAACTGCCTGTTTTGTGGCATATTGGTGATCAAATCCGTTTATATACTACCCTTTATCCAGCTGTTGCTCTACCTTAGGGCATGACACCATAGTTGCCAGTTGTCATCCCTAACGAGCTGTAAGAAATATTTTCATACACTTCGGTCCTTTTCCAGTCTTTGATTTAGGAGAATGTGCCCCCTAGTGATATCATTGGGAGATACAATTTAGTAACAGTTTCACACCTTCACAAAAAATTGATTAATTTGCCTTTTTTTTTTTTACAGCCCCTCCAATCCTTGTTATTTTTTCCCTTGTCATCATTGCCAATTTCCATGAGTGAGAGGTGGAACTCACAGATGTATTAATTTACATTTATCTGATTCTTAGCGATTTTGAGCATATTTCCTTACGTTCTTTTAAACTTAATATTATTTTAAAATAAACATTTATTTCTTTCCCCCCCACTTGCCTGCCATCTCACAGGTGAAAAGTAAAAAGACCTTATAACAAATATGCAGTCAAGCAAAACAATTTCCCTCCAATATTAGTTATTTTCGTTATGTTATCACCTTTACCAATCTGATCAGCTCTCTAATTATTATTGATTTGCATTAGTGATAACAGATGTGGAGCATTTTCCCACACGGGAAGTGATCATTGTATTTCTCATTTTGAAAACTGTTTATTCCTAGCTTTTGATCATAGGTTCATTGGAAAATGGCTCATTTTTTCTTTCTTTTTTTTGGTGGGGTAATGGGGGTTAAGTGACTTGCCCAGGGTCACACAGCTAGTAAGTGTCAAGTGTCTGAGGCCAGATTTGAACTCAGGTACTCCTGAATCCAGGGCTAGTGCTTTATCTACTGTGCTACCTAGCTGCCCCCTGGAAAATGGTTCATTTTTATAAAACTGTAACCTCTCCTTATATACTTTGGATATGAGGTTTTTATTAGGGGAACTTGCTGCACATCTTTCCCCCAGCTAATTGCTTCCCTTTAAAATTAAGATGCATTAGATTCATTATGGTTATTTTGTTTTTTGCAGGGCAATGAGGGTTAAGTGACTTGCCCAGGGTCACATAGCTAATACGTGTCAAGTATCCGAAGCTGGATTTGAACTCAGGTCCTCCTGAATCCAAATTAGATTCATTATGGGATGAAAATAGCCAATTTTAATTGTGTGTGTGTGTGTGATCCTTCCTATCCCTTGTTTGGTGATGGATTCTTCCCCTACCCATAACTGCAAAACATATCTTCTTCATGGTTCCTATAATTTACTTGAGGTCTAAGTCATGTATCCATTTAGAGCTAACCTGGTATACAGTGTGAGATGTTGGTCTATATCAAATTTCTGTCAGACTACTTTCCAGTTTGGGTGTTTTGGGGGGGATTGTTTTGTTTTATTTTAGCATTTTGTAGTGATTGGTAAGTCCTGGACATGTAGTTGGTATTAGATTTATTGAAACACAGGGTTACAACACTAATTTTCTTTTTAAAAATTATTTTATTTTTATTTTAAGTTATAAATTCCATTCCTCCCCTTACCTCCTTACCTACCTATTCAAATGGTAAGAAATATAAAACCCATCAAACATATAAAGTCATACAAAACATATTTTTGCATTAACCATGTTATGAAAAAAAGCAAGAAAAATAAAGGAAAAAAGTTTAATTCTGTACTCTGATTTTATCAGTTCACTATCCTCATGTGAATTGCATTTTTCATCATGAGTCCTTTGGAGTTGTGGTGGATCATTTTATTGATCAGTTATTAAACCTTTCACAGTTGATTATCATTACAATATTGCTGTTACCACAAACATTTTTCTCCTAGTTCTGCTCACTTTACATTGCATCAGCTCATATAAATTCTACCATCCTTTTTTTTGAAACCATTCCCTTCATCATTCCTTATACCACAATAATATTTCACCACATTCTTATACCATAAATTATTCAGCCATTTTTTCAATTGATAGGTACCCACTTGGCTTCCAATTCTTTCCCAGGAAAGTGCAGTGGATAGAGCACCAGCCCTGGAGTCAGGAGGACCTGAGTTCAAATCCAGCCTTGGACACTTAGCACTTACTAGCTGTGTGACCCTGGGCAGGTCACTTAACCCCAATTGCCTCCCCCCACCACAAAAAGAGCTGTTGTAAATATTGTATACATATGAATCTATTTCCTTTTTCTTTGATCTCTTTGGGGAATAGTAGCAGTATTACTGGGTCAAAGGGCATGCAAAGTTTTATAGCCCTTTGGGCAACCAATCTGGTTGGACTCATTTACAACTCTACCAACAGTGCATTAGTGCACTGGCTTTCCCACATCCCTAACAGCATTTATCATTTTTCTTTTTCTGGCACCTTAGCCAATTGCATGGATATGAGGTGGTAACTCAGAGTTGTTTTCATTTGTACTTCTCTAATTATTAGTGATTTAGACCATTTTTTTTTTGTTGTTTCCTCATTACTTGTGCTTAGTCCTTCAATTTTCCCCCCTCATTTTACGGCTATTTATTGCATTTCTAGTACAATGTTCAGTGGTAATAGTGATAAAATGAACTTCCTTGTTTCACCTGTGATATTAGAAAGGCTTCTCGTTTATGCTTATTACAAATAATAGTTAATATTGGTTTTAGATAAATAGTTCTTATCATTTTAAGAAAAAGCTGCATTTATTCCTGTTTTACATTCTTTTTAATAGGAATGGTGTTTCTGCATCTATTAATATCATATAATTTCATTGTTTTGTCTAAAGCTTTTTTGCATCTATGGATATGATTTTTGTTATCTTTATTATTGATATGATCATTTATAGTTTTCCTAATACCAAATAATCCCTTCATTCCTGGTATATAAATCCAGCTTTTTCATAGTGTATGATCTTTGTAATCTGTTGCTGTAATCATCATGCTAGTATTTTACTTAAAATTTTTGCATCAATATTCATTAGGAAAACTGGTCTATATTTTCTTTCAGTTTGTGAACTCCCTGGTTTAGATATTAAAACCATGTGTCATAGAAGAAAACTGATAAGCCTCCTTCTTTACCTTTTTTTTTTTTAAATTAGTATACTGTTGGAATTGTTCTTTAAGAATTTGGTAGAATTCACTTGTAAATCCATCTGATACTGTGGTATTTTCTTTAGGGAATTCATTTATTACTCGTTTGATTTTTCTTTCCTAAGATAGTTATTTAAAATACTCTATTTCACCTCCTATTAATCTGGGCAATTTTTAGTTTTTATCTAGACCGTGAGTTAAATTGGAATGCTGTTGGCAAAATAGCTCCTAATTATTGCTTTGATTTCATCTGCACTGGTTGCACATTCACATCTCATTTTTGATATGAGTAATTTCATTTATCTATTTTAAATCAAATTAGCCAATAATTTTTATAATTGTTATTGATTACTACAATGCTTTTTTTAACTTTCAATTTTATTAAGTTCTCCTTTGATTTTCAGGATTTCTATTTTGGTGTTTAATTGGAGGTTTTTCATTTGTTTTTAGAGGTTATTTTTTAGTTGCATGCCCAATTCACTGAACTGTTCTTTCTATCAAAGTGTTCAGAGAAATAAATTTCCTAAGTACTGCTTTCACTTTATCCTATAAATTGATATGTTTTCTAATTGTCATTATCTTTTATGAAACTATTGTTTTCATGTCTTAATTGTTTTCATGTCTTAATCTTAGATCAACTCATTTATTAGGAATAGGTTAGTTTCCACTTAATTTTTAATTTAGGCTTCCAGGTGCTTTATTGAATATAATTCTTATTGCATTATCACCCCCCCCCCAAGATGCATTTTATATTTTTGCTTGTCTGCATTTGTTGTAAATTTTTATGCCCTAATACATGGCCAAGTTTTGTGAAGATGCCATGTACACCTGAGAAATAAATATACTTTATTCTATTTTCATTCAAATTTCTCCAGAAGTCTATCACATCTAACTTTTCTAAAATTCATTTTCTTAATTCTTTTTTATTTATAGTCAGACTTATCTAGGTCTGAAAGGGGTGAAATGACATCCCTCACTAGTATAGTTTTGCTGTATATTTCATCCTGTAACATTTAACTTTTCCTTCAAGAATTTGGAAGCTCTGCCATTTGGTGCATGTTCAATAGTGATGTTAATTCATTATCTATGTATCTTTCAGTAAAATATACTTTCCTTCATTACCTTTTAAAATGAAGCCCATTTTTGCTATTGCTTTGTTTAAGATCATAATTGCTACCCCTGCCTTTTTTTTTTAACTTTCGCTAAAGCATAATATATTCTTCTCCAGTCTGCTATTTTGACTAGATGTCTAAAGGGGTTTTATTATAAACAATATAATGTTGGATTCACTTCTCTCATCTATCCAGCTATACTTTTCCATTTTATAGGTAAATTCTTTACATTTACTATTATAATTGCTAACTCTGCATTTCCCTCAGTCTTATTCTCTTCTATTTATCTTTCTGTTTTTTCCCCTCTCCTCTCCTCAAAGTTTGTTTTGCTTCTGATTATCAACCCTAACTTCCCTAAATATAATACACTCCCTCTTATCCCTCATTTTCTTAGCCCCTTCCCATCTCATTTACCCAACTCTGAGTATACACATATACGTACATACATACGCATACACACATACATACACGTGTATATACATACATAAATACATACATACACACATATATATCCCACTTTGAACCAGTTCAGTCTTCCCTCCATTGTAAAAGCTCTTCCTTGCACACCTTTTATATAATTTTCCCTATTCTTTCTCTTCCTTCTCCCTTTCTCACTCTTCCATTCTTCTTTTGATATCATCCCAGCACTTAAACTGCTCTAAGTAGGTGCCTTCTGTTTTAGGGTCTTAGGGTATACATGTAACATCTTCCCACATAGGAATGTAAAACACTTTGACCTTTTCAAGTCCCTTATAATTTCTCACTCATGTTTGTCTTTTTTATGTTCTCTTGAATTTTGTTTTTGAATGTCAAATTTATTATTTAGCTGTAGACTCTATGTGAATGCAGAAAAGTTCTCTATTTCATTAAATATCCATTCCCCCCCCCATGGGGTTATATTGAGTTTTGCTGGGTTATTCTTAGTTTTAATCCTCCTTCTTTCCCCTTCTGGATTATCATATTCCAAACTCAACAGTTCTCAAAAAGTAGTGGATGTTAAATCTTGTATGATCCTGATTCTAGCTTCATAGTATTTGAATTGTCTTTCTGGTTGTTTGCTATCTTTTCTCTTTGACCTAAGAGTTATAAATTTTGTCTAGATTATTCCTAGAAGTTTTCATTTTAAGATTTCTTTTAGGAAATGGCCAGGAGATTCTTTGCCCTCAAGCTATAAGATATCTGAACAGTGTTCCTTTATAATTTCTTGAAATATGATGTCTAGGCTCTTAAGGAAAAAAAAACCCAAAAACATGGCTTTCAGGTGGTCCAATAATTTAAAAAAATATTTCTCCCTTACCTCATTTCTGGTTGAACTATATTTCCTATGAGGTATTCACATTTTCTACTTTATTTTTTTAGTTTTTGAACTTCTTGGTTTTTGATGTCTCATGGAATTCTTAACTTCAAATTGAACAATTTTAATTTTTAAAGAGTTATTCTCTTCAGTGAAGTTTTGTACCTCCTTTATCATTTGACCAATTATTTTTAAGGAAGTTTTTTCAGTATTGTTTGTGCTTCTTTCACTATGCTGCTTATTCTGCTGTCATAATTTTCTTACATTGTTTTAATTTCTTTTCCCAATTTTTCCTCTACCATTCTTATTTGATTTTTAAAACTTAACTTTCTCCTTTCTTTATCTTCTCCCAAAATTCTTGTTCAGCTTGTGTCCAATCTTCATTTTTCTTTCAGGCGTTGTTTCTAGGTGTTTTCAAGTCATTGCTATCTTCTGTGTTTGGGTCTTAATCTACCCTATCACCATAGTAGCTACTTGTGGTCAGGTTCTTTTTATAGTGTGTGCTCATTTTTCAAGCCTATTCTCTTCATGTTAGAATTGGGCTCTGCTTACCATTGGGGTGGATATCTAGTCTGAGCTTCTGTCTTTTAAGTTAGGCTGTTTTGCTACTATAGGCTTGTAAGTTTTCAGTGCCTCCAAAATGGAGTGATTCAGGAAAAGGTCTGATCACTGCCCTCTTGGTCTATGCTCTAGTCTTTATACATGTAGGGCTCTTGGTCCCTTGGAACCTTGGCCACACCTCTCTAATCTGAAACTTGAACCACAAACTGGTTAATGGGTGACAGAGCTGCCAAATGTCCCTTGATCTTGTGCCCAATACTAGTTCAGCAATACCCTGGCATCTCTTTCTGACCAGGTGTACAATCCTCTTACCACCCCAGTGCTTCTGCTTCTGCTGCTGTTGTCTCCAAAGCCCATAGCCAATGCCAATTACTGTGCACCATGCTCCAAACTAGGTCCCATCCATATGTAGAGATCTCTTTTTATGACTTCCTATGATGCCCTGAGCTACAAAAATGATTCCCTGAGATTTTTATTGTCTCTTTTGCTCATTTGTTTTTTTTGTTTGTTTGTTTGGTTTTTTTTGCGGGGCAATGGGGGTTAAGTGACTTGCCCAGGATCACACAGCTAGTAAGTGTCAAGTGTCTGAGGCCGGATTTGAACTCAGGTACTCCTGAATCCAGAGCCAGTGCTTTATCCACTGCGCTACCTAGCCGCCCCCCTGCTCATTAGTTTTTAAGGTATATTTGTTTAAGTTGTTAAAAACAGATACATTGTAAGATCCAGGCAAGTCCACTCATACTATTCCACCATTTCCTCTCTTGCCTCCATTTCCTTTTGAAGTATGCAACCGATCTATTCAATTCTCAAGAGTTTTATTTGTAAGTACTTGAGGGACAGAAAGGTTGTTCTTTGCCCAGAGTTTTATAGCTGGAGAGTATTTGAGCCAGGATTTGAACCCAAATCTTCCTGACTCTAACCAAGAGCCCTTTTATTTCAACATACTTTCTTCCTCCACTGTTTTAAATATCAATTTGAATTATAAAAGTGACTGAACTGTCCATATATTTAAGCCAATGACTCTATTGAGACCATAGAATAATTAATCATGATGATGATGGTACTTAGCATTTAAATAGTGATTTAATGCTTATAAAGCACTTTATAGGTATTCCCTCATTTGATCCTAACATTAACTCTAAGAGGTAGATGTTATTAGTATATCCTTTCAACCAAAGGGGAAAACTGAGGATAGTAATCGGTTAAGTGATCTGTCCAAGGTCACATAGCTAGTGTCAGAGACTATAATTGAACTCAGGTCTTGTGGCTCCAGAAGCAGCTCTCTATTCACTGTGCCACCTACCATCCTAAAGAAATAATTTCAAAAATAAACATCCAATGGTTAACAAAATATTTATAACAGATTTTTTCCCTGTCAACAAAGAACAGGAAACAGATGAATATTAAATCAATTAGGGAATGACTGATGAAGTTATGGCATATGAAAGCTATGGACTACTATTGAGGAGTACTCAAATAGAGAAAAATTCATTACATTTATAAGGGTTCAATGCACAGTATGAAATTTGGGTTGTCTAATTATGTGTGTGATGGAGCAAGAGATCTTACCTTTTAAATTAGATCCATAAATTTTACCTTGTGTAATTTCTCCAAAGTGGAGTCAAGTATGAACTCCATGTAAAGGATGTCCCACAATCATTACTTTTATAAGCCTTCTTTCCAGTGTGAATATTCTGATGTCTAGGGACCCCTCCCTTCCAGCAAAAGGCATGTCCACACTGAACACATTCATAAGATTTCTTTCCACTACAAATTCTCTGATGCAAAGTAAAAGATGATCTCTGAGGGGGCAGCTAGATGGCGCAGTGGATAAAGCACTGGCCTTGGATTCAGGAGGACCTGAGTTCAAATCTGGCCTCAGATACTTGACACTTACTAGCTGTGTGACCCTGGGCAAGTCACTTAACCTTCATCGCCCTGCAAAAAAAAAACAAAAACAAAAGATGATCTCTGACTGAAGAGCTTCCCACATTGAGTTCATATTTAACTTGCATCCAGAATGAATTTTCTGATGTCTAAGGAGTTCTATCCTCCATTTGAATGTCTTTCCTCATTCATTAGAGTGATGATTTCTATCTAGTATGAATTCTCCAATGGGAAAGAAAGGATAACTGTTGCTAGGTTTTACCACATAGATTATATTCACAAGGTTACTCTCCAGTGTGGATTCTCTGATGTAGAGTGAGACTGGAGCTATGTCTAAAAGTCTTTTCACATAGATTACACATCATAACATTTCTCTCTAGTGTGGATTCTCTCATGGTCAACAAGACTGGAACTGTACCTGAAAGTTTTTTTCACAATGATTACATTCATAAACTTTCTCTCTAATGTAAAAGGTTTGGAGTTAAATCTGAAAGTTTCTCCACAATGATTACATTCATCAGGTTTCTGTCCAGTGTGGATACTGTGATATTCAGGAAGATTTTAGCTGTTTTTCCTCTCTTTGAAAGTTTTTCCACATTAAACATATTCTTAAGGTTTTTCTCCAGTGTGGATTCTCTGATGTTTAGCAAGACCAGACCTGCCTCTGAAAGTTTTTCCACAATGATTACAGTCATAAGGTTTCTCTCCAGTGTGGATTATTTGATGATCAGCAAGACTAGAACTACATCTGAAAGGTTTTCCACATTGATTACATTCATAAGGCTTCTCTCCAGTGTGTATTCTCTGATGTATAGAGAGACCAGAGCTCCTTCTGAAAGCCTTTCCACATTGATTACACTCATAACGTTTTTCTCCAGTGTGAACTCTCCGATGTATAGCAAGAATGGAGCTGCATCTGAAAGTTTTTCCACATTGATTACATTCATAAGGTTTCTCTCCAGAGTGGATTCTCTCATGTTCCAAAAGATTATAGTGTTGTCGGAAAGTCTTTCCACATTGATTACATTCATAAGGTTTCTCTCCAGTATGGGTTTTCTTATGTACAGCCAGATTGGAACTTCTTCCAAAAGTCTTTCCACATTGCTTACATTTATACGGTTTCTCTCCAGTATGAATTCTCTGATGTTTACCAAGACTAGAACTGCATCTGAAAGCCTTTCCACATTGAGTACATTCATAAGGTTTCTCTCCAGTGTGGATTCTCTGATGCTTAGTAAGATTAGAACTGCAGCTGAAAGTTTTTCTACACTGATTACATTCATAATGTTTCTCCCCATTGTGCATTCTCTGATGATGAGTAAGATGAGAGCGCTGTCTGAAAGTCTTTTCACATTGATTGCATTCATAAGATTTCTTTTCAGTGTGGCTTCTCTGATGTACAATAAGGGATGAGTTTTCACTGAAAACTTTGCCACATTCATGACACACGTGAGATTGTACTCTAGTGTGAATTCTCTGGTGGGAAATAAGGGATGACTGTCGCCTAAAGGCCTTTCCACATTGAATACATTTATGAAGCTTTTCACTAGTATGAAATTTCTGATGGTGAATAAGGGATGACTGTTGCTTAAAGGTTTTACCACACTGATCACATCCATAATATTTTTTTCCATTGTGAATTTTCTGATGCTCAATGAGCTTTGAATTACAACTAAACATCTCACTGCCTTCATTAGACATATAATGTTTTTCTCCAGTATGACTTTTCTGATGTCTAATTAGGTCTGAATTTGAGCCGAAGGCCATCTCACATTGATTACATTGATAAGGCTGCACTTCAGGAGGCTTCTCATGAGACTCAACAAGCTTTGCCTGTTCAGTAAAGCAGTCCCTATATTTTCTATCCTGAGAACAGCGATTCCCCGAGGTCCTTTTCTTACAGCGAATCAGGACTGAACATTGTCTGAAACTCTTTCCATCTTTATGAGATTTAGGACGATGCTTTTGCTTTTTCTCTGTCTTGACGTCAGAGTCACAGATTTCTCTCCTCTTGAGGCTGCTGTGCCGATCATTCAGGAATCTCGGCCGTTGTGATTTTTTCACAGAAATGCTTAGCTGCGCTGTGGTCTCCCTCATTTCAAGTCTCGTCTCTCCATCTGAAGGACACAAACGTGTGTGTATGTATATGTGTGTATACATACACATGGCCACATAAACATATACACAAATCTATACTCTTCCCTCCATTGACATAAAGTTAAATGATTTATTATCTATTTCCCTAGAGAAAGAGAAGAGTCTAAACTTAAATGGGAAGAATCAATCATTTGAAAATTCCATTAGCTCCCATCCCTGGGATGATTAAATGTACAAAGAACTTGACGTGCAATAACACTGGATCCTCACAACAAACCTGACACAGGCAGGCCCAGCAATCTTATGACATTCACAACTCAAGCCATGAGCTCAGAACAGTTGAGTGACCTGTCCAATGTCCCTACATCTGATGCTAAAACTCAAACCCTATGACTGGGAGTGCTCTGCCAACAGTATTAAATGGCCTTTCTCCATGTTCACTTGTTTGTATTTGTAAGTGTGTTTGTAAGTGTCCAGTGGAAGTAGGATGCTTGGAATGTCTTTAATATCATAGAGTATTGCTGCATGAGTATGAGCTATTCCCAAGTGAATAGTATGAGAAATATGCTATAAAAATTCATTTGAGTTCAGATATTTTTGAAATGTAAATTTGGTTGGATTAGGGGGGGCGGGGCAATGAGGGTTAAGTGACTTGCCCAGGGTCACACAGGTAGTAAGTGTCAAGTGTCTGAGGCTGGGTTTGAACTCAGGTCCTCCTGAATCCAGGGCCGGTGCTCTATCCACTGTGCCACCTAGCTGTCCCCAATCTATTTATTTTTTAAAATGTATCTTTGAATATTTCTGTTCCCTAATTTAAAAAAAGAAAAACCAATATCCTTGTAATAAATATGATAAAAAAGGAATCTATCCATTTCCTATGTCCAAAATTATCATGTCTTATATTGGACCTTGAGTCTCTTATGCTTCTGTCAGGAAGTGACAGTCTTCTGGAAGTGAACAGCATGCTTCACTATTAGTCTCAAAGCAGTCCTTCCTGTTTGTTGTTGATGAACCCTTCGGGGCTTCACAATGGTCTAAAGGGTTTGAGTTAAAATTCTTTAATGGAACATTGAGCAGAAAATAATTGCCCAATTTTATTATAAATAGTTTAAAATAAAAATAAAATTAATGTATATATATATATTCATTCCTCTGAAACAAGCAGCATGTACATGTTTCAGGCATAATAGTTTCCTTCTACAGTGATTCCAAACTGTCCATAATCAGGCATCCAATCCTTTTCAAGTTCAGGCAGTGACAATATCAAACACTGACTACTTCTGATTAAATGCAACATGTTTCTTCAGTTTCTCAACCTGACATCAAATTGTTTCCCAACAGCCAGAAAGATTTGAAATTCTTATGCAAACTGATCCCCAATGGATCACAGGCACCCACATAGGGTCATTTGCTTTCTGTCACTGCACCATAGCAGTTCCCTCATTCTCAGGTTATCTTGTAAGCACAGCTCATCAGTAGGGTAATCACCAGATCATGAAGTGACAAATATTTGCCCAGGTAGCAGGCTCTTTGAAAACCATGAGAGCATTACAAGCCATCTTGAAATTATCATTGGCTATTACAACTGTTCTACAAAAACAGCCCTTATCATGCCCTTTTCTGATTTGAATTTTTCCTCCATTAATATTATTATTCTTCAGTCTAACAAATTTTCAAAGAAATTGATAAGCAACACCATTGGTAGTCAGTTATTCAGAAGACTTTTTTTGTGAGAGTATGTAGCCAGTGTACCAGTTGTAGAAAGAATAAAGTTATGTCTGATAAGACTCTTTCCTTAGGAAAGTTCTTTTCTTTATAAACATTTTTTTTTAAACAAACAACCCAGGGGCAGCTAGGTGGCACAGGAGATAAAGCACCAGCCCTGGATTCAGGAGGACCTGAGTTCAAATCCAGCCTCAGACACTTGACACTCATTAGCTGTGTGACTCTGGGCAAGTCACTTAACCCCCCCCCCCCCCCCCCGTTGCCCCACAAACTATTAACCCTCATTGTCTTGCAAAAAAACCAACAACAACAACAAAACAACCCAAAGCAATATGTACAATTGACCTTAAGTACATTTATCACTTAATACACTGTCATTAATCAACACAAATCTTTTCTATAGTACCTAGCAATTCATGTTGTTCAGTTTGTTGACTGTATAGGGAGCCAAAAACAAAAAGTTCCCAATTCTCAGCAAGATTAATTTGGAAAATTCTCCTCCCATTTCCTACTTCATCCATGTGTGAAAAACATTTGGGGGGGGGGCAGGGCAATGAGGGTTAAGTAACTTGCCCAAAGTCACACAGCTCCTAATTGTTAAGTGTCTGAGGTTGGATTTGAACTCAGGTCCTTCTGAATCCAGAGCTGGTGCTTTATCCACTGTGCCACCTAGCTGTCCCATGAGAAATATTTTCACTTCATTCTGGTTATCAATCAAAATACAACTGGTGGCACAACAGATAGAGTACTGGGCCTGAAGTCAAGAAGACTGGAGTTCCAGAGATACCTCAGAAACTTTCTAGCAATAAGACCTTGGGTAAGTCATAGTATTTCTGTTTGCCTCATCTTCCTTATTTCTAAAAGGAAAATAATAACAGGACTGACTTCTTAGGATTCTCATAAGGATCAAATAAGTTGATATTTGCAGAACGTGTGGCATATATGAGCCACTATATAATTCTTGGCTATTATTACTAATTATTTTGACTATTTTCTCCTCAATTCTGCTCTCCTTCTTGAACTTTCCATTCTCCTGGTATTCACTTATGACCCTGTTGGACTTAATGTATTTTCACACCAAAATACTTTCTTTTGTGTGGATCAGCTAAGATCGAAGCTCATGAGCTGTTGCTTCTTCCAAAATCATCCTGTTTGAATACTGGATTGTGAGCTCCTGAATATCAGGGACTGGATGTTGCCTTTCCCCAGAGATTAGCACACTGCCTAGAACATAGTAGGCACTTATTCAATGTTTATTGAAAAACTGCCTAGGCTCAGGGCTTATACAAGCTCTAACTTCTACCTCAATTCCTAGAATCTACTCTCCCTCCATTGGTCAAGTGTACACTCTGGCCTCAAGTCTGATTTCTCTCCTTTTACTTCATTACCAATAAGGAGTTACCTTTATCTTGTTCTCATTAAGATGGCATCTGACCAGACCCAATACTGGAGATCATAAAGGCTACAGGACAGTCTCCTGAGAGACACCTGGGAGTCTTTACCTCCTAGGGTGGCAGTCACCTACACACATCTGGCCAGTGATCGTCCAAGAATGGAGACAAAGATTGGATCATAAAGATCAGGAAAGGAACTTGGGTTGATGACTTCTTTGAACCTTGGATGAGTTCTAGGGAAGACACTGTCTCTGACACCTACTGATGTACTGCTGAATGGAGAGAAAGAAAATGGTGAAGCCAGGTTGCCTGGATGCACTACAAATCTAGTGTGTAATTTAAGATTCTAAATGTGGATTCTAATCTGTTCCCCCAGTTTTGGGGGAAACTGACTAAAATCACTGATAAAACAAGTTTAGGTTTTTAAGGGTTTATTGGAAAATAGAAAGAAAAAGATTGAGAACAGAATTCCAACAGCCTGGCATTCCTATCTTTCCTCAAATTTCCTGTGAAGTCCTCTGCTGCCACCACCATCAAGTCAGGAACCCAAAAAGCCCCAGAGCTCTCCACGCAGGCTCCCTTTCCTCCTTCCTGTCTCCTCCCAGACCATAGGAGGCTCCTCAAGTTGATTAGCTGGTAGCCTTGATAGACAGCACCCATGAGCAAACATCATTTCCTGACGCCAAGGAAAAGCCACAATGCCTCTGAGGCATTTTCCTCATGGTGGAGCTTTCACACAGCAAGTCTCCAGTAGGTGGCATCATTCCAATCATTACACTAGGCAGCATCATGGTAGCTTGGCCCCCACTCTGGCAAGGCAATCCTTTGACCCCTCCCTAAGTGGTCCCCTATCCCACTTATCATAGCAACTTTTTCAAATCTTTTCATTCCTCCCCAACCATCCCTTATGGCTTGCTCCCACCAACCCTCTCAGCTCATGTTACACTGAAACAATTGGACATTTGCCCAGAGCTCTCTTACCTCCTCCCTATCTCACATAAATCAGATGCCTTCTTTTCCTCCTTTACCCCAGTATCACATGAACAGGGGTAAGGCCCAAGTGACCCCACTCCATCCCATCTACCCCTCCGGCATATTCCTTCATCTATGATCTCCGTGTTCTCCAATCACTCCTTTTCTACTGGCTCCTTCCTTACTACCACTAATGAAACCATTTCTCCCCAGTCCTCAATGAACCCTCACTTTATCTATCCCCAGCAGATACCATCCTACATCTCTGCTCCTTTTCATGGCTAAATCACCTAGAGACATGCATTTACCCTTGGGGTCCCCAATTTATTTACTCTTACTTCCTACAAAACTCTGCAGTCTGGCTTCATTGTTCAACCAAAATGCTTCCCCCCCAAAGCTACCAGTGATCTCTTAATGATTAAATCAGAATCCTCACACTCCTTGACTTCTCTGCAGCTTTTGACACTATCATTCTTCCCCTTTTCCCTCTAGGTTTTGGTGACACTCATCTCTTTGGGTTCTCCTCCTATCATGTCCAAAACGAAACTTATTATCTTTCCCCTAACACTCCCATCTTCCTACTTTCCCAATAATATCAAGGTCACTCTCCCAATTGTCCAGACTCACAGAATAGATGTCAGCCCCCTCTTCATCACTTCTCACATACTCATACCATCCTCTGTACCCCCATCTTCAAACTTTTGGAAAGGCTTGCTGATTCTACCTTTGTAACATCTCTTGCAAACACCTCCCTTCTGTACCAACACTGACAATTTCTAGGTTCAGGCCCCAATTACCTCATGCCTGAGGTAGTACAAAAGCCTGCTGTTTGGTCTCCGTAGATCAATCAATGCTCTACCTGGCTGTCAAATTCATCTTCCTAAAACTCCCATCCAACCATGTCACTGTCTCCTCAATAAACTGCTGTGGCTCCCTAGCACTGGAATCAAATAGAAATCAACTGGGCTCTTAGGGCCCTTCATCATCTGCCCCTCTCCTACCTTTCAAGCCTTCTTTCAGTCTTACTGCTCCTCCACGTATCCAGGAGTAAAGGCCTCTTTTCGGGGCAGCTAGGTGGCGCAGTGGATAGAGCACCGGCCCTGGAGTCAGGAGTACCTGAGTTCAAATCGGGCCTCAGACACTTAACACTTACTAGCTGTGTGACCCTGGGCAAGTCACTTAACCCCAATTGCCTCACTAAAAAAAAAAATTAAAAAAAAAGTAAAGGCCTCTTTTCTATTCCCTGAATGTGACAAACCATCTCCAGTGTCCATGGATCTCTTCTGGCTGCCCCTCGTGCCTAGAATGCCGCCCCCTCCACCTGGGTTCCTCTGAAGCCCCAGCTAAAACCCACCCTCTACAATAAGCTTCTTCCAATCCTCCTTAATCTAAGTGCCTTCCCCCTCTTGACTACCTCCAATTAAACCTGTATATGGGGAGTTTCACTTAGCTCCATCCATGTTGTCTTCCCCACTAGTCTGTGAACTCCTGGACAGCACTTAATAAATGCTTGTTGGTTTGATGACGGTCTAGGAAAGAGCTTGCGTTTCACAGCCTAAGCCTGTGCCTAGGGAAAGTTGCACGACCCAAAGTTCCAAACAACTGATCTTAGAGGATCAGAGCTTTATCTCTGGAAGGAAAGTGGAAGCCCATGGTGTCCAACCCTTTCACATCACTGATGGAGAAGTGGGAGCTCAGGGACTTGCCCAGCATTCCATTGCGAAAGTCTCTAAAAAAGAATGGCAAGTAGGCCTTTCTGCCCCCAAATCCAGAGGTCCCTTCCCTGTGACATGGAGCTACCTCTGGTGATAACAGCCCTCATACATCTCCTCTAACCTCACTCACCTGGACAAAGGTTGCTTGGGCCTTCTCCCTCCAGCATCCAAGGTGCTTCCCCTTGCTCAAAATGGGAGATCAAACCTTTCCTGAGAACTGGAAGTCCTGGCCATGAAGAATAAGGAAGGGATGAGGAAGAAGAGACACACGTGATTTAGTTCTCTTTAGGGAAGGGGACATGCAAGAAGGGTCACAGGATGGATCCCAGGGCTCCTCAAGGAGGGTTTCCATGGGATTGACTGTTGGGAGCTTTGGTGGGGGATGGAAGCCAATCTGGAATCAGATCTGTTTTCTTCACTTCTTTCACAGAAGGATGAGCTGATTCCATAGATTTTATTACCTAGAAATTAAGAAGCAGTGGTAGTGGGGTTGCTAGGTGGCGCAGTGGGGGTGGCTAGGTGGTGCAGTGGATAGAGCACCGGCCCTGGAGTCAGGAGTACCTGAGTTCAAATCTGGCCTCAGACACTTGACACTTAATAGCTGTGTGACCCTGGGCAAGTCACTTAACCCCATTGCCCTACAAAAAAAAAGAAGAAGAAGAAGAAGAAGAAGCAGTGGTAGTACAATGGAGGAAGACTGGGGTCTGGATTCAGGAAGCCCTGAGTTCAGACCCAGTCTCAGGCACTTATGAGTTAAGAGCCCCAGGAAAGCCACTTAAGCTCTGTGCGCCTCACTTTCCTCAACTGTAAAATATCATCTACCTCACAGATTTGTGAGGATCACATTAGCTAATATTTGTAAAGAAAGCTCCTAGCACAGGGCCTGCTAAGTGGATGTATCAATGCTTATTCCCTTCACTTCTTTTCCCACCATTTGCACTGGAATCCAGGAGAGGTATATTGGTATACTAGGCTTCTGAGGGTAAGACTAGGAGCAGTGAGCTACAACTTTAGGCATGTTAATAGGAAGAACAATCCAAAGACCAGGCCCAACCCAAAGAGGAAGGGGCTACTCTGGGAGGGAGGGGGTTCCTTTTACTGCCCATCTCCAGAGAGAAGCTGCCTGACCAGTTTTCAGAGATTTGGCAGACAGAATTCATGTTCAGGGAAAGGTTAGACTAGATACAACCTCTGAGATGACTTCCAACTTCAACACCAATTTGATCTTGTTGTTTTTTTTTTGCGGGGCAATGGGGGTTAAGTGACTTGCCCAGGGTCACACAGCTAGTAAGTGTCAAGTGTCTGAGGCCGGATTTGAACTCAGGTACTCCTGAATCCAGGGCCGGTGCTTTATCCACTGCGCCACCTAGTTGCCCCCCACCAATTTGATCTTTGACCTCAGGCTCCCTAGAACCAGTAAAAGGCAGCTTCAGGAGCAACAAAGCACACCCCTAGCTCCCTATCACCCACCAAAGACCTTCTGCAAGAAAACCCAGCAGCAGGAGGACCCTGCCTCTTGGACACAAGAGATCAGCACTTTGGCCTTTCTCATTGATAAATGCCAGAAAACCTGCACACTAGACCTATTTTTGTTGTTGGTGTTTCTGTTTTTTGTGGGCAATGAGGGGTAAGTGACTTGGCCAGGGTCACACGGCTAGTAAGTGTCAAGTGTCTGAGGCCGGATTTGAACTCAGGTCCTCCTGAATCCAGGGCCAGTGCATAATCCACTGTGCCACCTAGCTGTCCCCAAACCTGCACACTAGGAAGGGAATGAAGGCAGTCCCTGTGATGGTAGATTCAGATTTCCCAAGAAAAGTGCTCCTTACCCAGGGAGAGCAGGTTCCGGGCATTTTCCAGCATGACCTCCTTGTACAGCTCTTTCTGAGAATGGTCCAAGAGGCGCCACTCCTCGGGGGTAAAGTCCACGATCACATCCTTGAACGTCACCAAACCCTAAACCATCAAAGATGATAGGAATGAGAACTGAAAGAGACTTCAGAATTCACCTAGTCCAACCCTCATTCATTTTCAGGAGGAAACAGAAGCACAGAGAAGGGATTTTCTTGACAAGCACCAGAGCCAACACTTAGAACCTCAGTCATGAAAAGCCCAGTAGGATATTGAGAAAGCTGTTTATATTTGCAATTGGAATAAAAAAAGAGAAATGTGTTACTGGGAATTACTTCTCCTTATGGAATGAATCACAGAAATTGTCAGAGATAATTGTCAGATATATGAGGATTTCTGGAGAAGAAGGGAAGAAGGTGATGTGAAATTCCTCATCAGAACAAAAACAAAAACAAAAAAAAGAGAAAGAGAGAGAGTAAAGGAAAAGATCTAGTTTATTTCCTAGGTGGGTGAAATACAGTCTTACCTAGATGAAAACACAAAAAGCATTCTTAATAGATGTTAATCAGAATCTGGACTGAACTGAATAATATGAAACTTTCCAGGCAAAGGACAAAGGGCTACCTATTGTTATAGGTTGCACCATGGATAAAACCCTGGGCCCGATGTCAGGAAGACTTGTTCAAATCTAACCTCAATACTTACCATCTGTTTGACCCTGGCCAAGTCACTTAACACTGTTTGCTTCAGTATCTTTGCCTAGTATCTTCAGTATTTTTGCCAAGAGAACCCATTTCAAAAAAAGGGGTTGGATGTACATGAAAAATCACACAATACTGAAAAATGAGTCAACAACAATAAAATTGGTATATTGAGAGCTTGAGGTGGCTCTGGGTAGGATGTGTCATAGCCAAAATTTTTTATGCCTTTGCTGTGTGATTGCTTTCACTTGTTCATGGCATATATTCATTCACTCATTTGAAAATTTATTATGTAGAAATAAGAGTAACCAGGGGCAGCTAGGTGGTGCAGTGGATAACGCACCAGCCCTGGATTCAGGAGGACCTGAGTTCAAATCCAACCTCAGACACTTGACACTTACTAGCTGTGTGACCCTGGGCAAGTCACTTAACCCCCATTGCCTCACTAAAAAAAAAAAAAGAAAAAAAGAAATAAGAGTAACCAAGAAGGGGAAAGGGAGCTTCATTCATTAATAAAGGTAATATTTTATTAACCGAGGTTGGGTTTGATCTAATTCCTGAGAAAGATATTGCCAGTTCCCTTATGAGAAAAAAAGGATCTAAACATGCCCCCTCAGACTCTAGAAATAAGGAGAACAAGGGTCAAAAGAATGAGTTGAGGCAGACTGATGAATGGCATAGAGAGGTTGACCAGATCTGAAAATATGTTGATACTTGGAAGAGGTCATTTATTTCTCCAATCTACTGGATGCAGAACACATGTTTGGCCAGTGAGCTAGGAATTTGATGGTCTTCTGTGTCATTTTCTTCCATTTCCATTAACGTGAGATGACTCACTTCTTTTTTTTGGTGAGGCAATTGGGGTTAAGTGACTTGCCTAGGGTCACACAGCTAATAAGTGTTAAGTGTCTGAGGCTGGATTTGAACCCAGGTACTCCTGAATCCAGGGCCGGTGCTTTATCCACTGAGCCATCTAGCTGCCCCCAAGACTCCAGTGGATCCTCCATTTGGTTGACAAAGTAATTTTCCTAAATTGCAGGTCTGATCATGTAACTCCTCCACTCAATGAACTCCGATGGGTCCCTAGCACCTCCAGGATCAAATACAAACTCTCTTGCATTCAAAGCCCATCATAACCTAGACATCCCCTGGTATTCCAGTCTTATTCCTTATTTGCAGTCACCTACTCATTGATCCAATGGCACATGTCCTTCCTGCTCCAAGGAGAAGACACTTCATCTCTACTCTTGGGGTATTTTCTCTGACTGTCCTCCATCATTGGAATCCTCTGTCCTCATCTCTGACTAATGGCTTCCAGCCATTATTATTATCCATTGTGCCACCTAGCCATCCCTCAATGCATTTTCAAGAAAAAAACTATCCAACTTCTGGTGTTTAAGATAGGACCATCTAAGTGGTAAAATGGATAAAGCCAGGATGTGCCTGGAGTCAGGAAGATCTGAATTCAAATCCAGCCTCAGAAAATCACTAGCCATGTGAGCCTCACCATGTCACTTTGACCTGCCTTTGCCTGGGGATGATAACAGCACCTGGGCCCCAGGGTTGTTGGAAGGATCAAGTGAGCTAATATCTGTAAAGCACTTAGCTCAGTGCCCAGTACACAGTAGGTACTCTATAAATGCTTGTTTCCTTCTAGAATATCAACAAAATGATCAAGCCCTGACTTGTAGTTTTTGCTGATTTCCTAGGACTAGATGCTAACATGAAGCATTTAACAATCAGCTCTTGCTGGTTCATGCTGGGTCCAACACGTGCATAGAGTGCTGAAAGACTTTCAGGGAGAAAATAGCTGATTCCATTTAGGTTTTTGCATTTTGCTGTGTGTGCCCCCTACAAGAGACACAGGACCAGCTGCAAGGGAAGCTTCTCTTCAATGTCTTCTTTCCTTTTCTAATTGGTATAAAAAGACCCGGCGGTTAAATATCAAGTATTTACATCGGTCTTTGGAATACCCTCTCCCCCAATCTAGCCTAACAAGGAATTCCCTTGGAGTAAGTACCACTAGCCATTGCTTATCTATTTCCCCTAACTGATGGGACCCATTCTCCTTAACAAGCACACCTTTTTGTCTGTATAACTGGCTACAATATAATGAAGAGCCACCTAGTTTTCTTTTTCTCATGTAATGTATGAACAGCATTGCAGAACTGTTCATGATACAACTTCCCTTCAAGATCTGGTGGGGTGTGCCATACTCTCCACCAAAAGAAAGCCTGTTTCTGTGATTCCCACTGACTAGCTGGCATTATCTGGGGAAAGGGATAAAAAGATTCACTCAACATGAGCCAGATCCACCTTCCAAGAAGGAAGCACCTTCTGGTCTTCCAAGGAAATGGGTCATCAAGTCTGGCACAGAGACCGGAGTCAATAGTGATTGCTGTTATTCAGTCATTTTCAAACTTGTCCAACTTTTCACAACCTCATTTGGGGTTTTCTTGGCAGAGATGCTAAAGTGGTTTGCCATTTCCTCCTCCATCTCATTTTACAGATGAAAAAACTGAGGCAAATGTGACTTAACCAGGGTCATGCAGCTACTAAGTGTCTAAGGCCAGATTTGAACTCAGGAAGATGAATTTTCTTGACCCTAGGCCTGGCATTCTATCCATAGCACCTTCCCCTACCCCTAAAAAGAGTGATGGGAAACCTTTATTATGTAAGCATTGTCTAGAATGTGCTCTCTCTCCATCTATCTGTCTGTCCATCCATTTCTCTTTCTCTCTCTCTCTCTCTCTCTCTCTCTCTCTCTCTCTCTCTCTCTCTCTCTCTCTCTCTCTCTCCCCCCCCGCCCTCCCTCCCGCCCTCTCTCCCTCTTCCTCTCCAAATAAGAGCATCCAAGTGTCTTCACTAGTCTTCAAGATAATTTAATTTTTCAAAACATTCAAGAACCCAAAAGGGGAAATTGTACTCTGAAACTGACTGTCAATACCAGAAAGGAACTGGTCCTGGAATGGAAATGATGAGAGCCTTGGGGGGAAGTGACCAACCTCTCCTAGAATGAGAGACAGAGGAGGAGAAATTGGAGATAGACTGACATGAACTGGAGATTGGGAGGAGGCAGGTTTCAAAGAAAGGATAGGTATGATTCCAGGGTCCTCAAGTCCTGTAGGGAAAGTCAGCCCAAGAGCAATGAATGATATTCTAGTATTTAATCCTGAAGACACAACGGGAAAATAATCTCAATAAGAAGGAAGAACTGTTATCCCAGAGGACCCATATCAATGGAAAAAGAGCTCTAGGAGTGTGGAACTGTCCAGGAACAGAGCTTTCCATAGTCTAAGAATGACGAGAGAACAAAGCAGGGCTGCTGGGTTGTTTGTCATTGCATTGGGTAAAGAGAACACGTGGAATTTTTTTGCTCAAATACTGGAAAGGGAAATCCCAGTAAGGAGGGGATACATGCTCATTCACTTGGCCCCAAAACCAGGAATGATGTGTGTAAGTTACAGAGGCTCAATTTCTGAAAAATACAAACTAAACCAAGCCTAGTGAGAGGTGTCCCGGCGTGGAACAAGCTCCTTCAGGAGGTGCAAGCAGCTCTCCATCCTGGGAGGTCATCACGTAGACAACCACTTCTTGGTCCTAGCGGAAATTCATCTGGGGTGTGGGGAGGTGGCACTGAGGTCCCT
The DNA here is from genome assembly GCF_019393635.1 of Dromiciops gliroides. NCBI lineage: Eukaryota > Metazoa > Chordata > Mammalia > Microbiotheria > Microbiotheriidae > Dromiciops > Dromiciops gliroides. The sequence continues at coordinate 658,364,767 of NC_057863.1, read as the reverse complement.
TCTAACTCTCCACCTGGGAGCCACGGCAGCCTCAAAAGACAGATCATCCAGCATGAGAACAAGAGAAAGATGAAGTGAGCAGCATGGAGGGGTCACCTACAATGGGCCAAGCTTGGCTCAGGATTCAAAGGGAAAAGGGAAAAGGTCCTGGGGGAGGGGGGCCACTATAGACAGGGAAATAACTACCTATGAGAAGAGCTGGCATTCCTATAGCCCTTTGACACATGACACTGCCCCCACTATGGTACGGACCCTCCTCACCTCACACTAAGACTACTATAGAAGCTGCCAGGGGTCTGCCTGCCTCCAGTCCCTTCCCACTCCGCTCCATCCTCCATTCAGTCACTAACTTTCCTACAGCACAGGTCTGATCATGCCACCCCCACTACTCAATAAAGTCCAGTGGGTCCCTATTACCTCTAGAAGCAAATAGAAAATTCAAAGCCCTTCATAACCCAGCCTCACCAACACATAATCTTTGAGCCAGTGACAGCAGCCGCCTGGGTCTCATGTCCCAGCATATTCTCTGGCCACTCCCCACGCCTGTCTCCCTCTCCCACTCAGATTACTGACCTCCCTGACTTCTTTTAAAGCCCCAACTGAAATCCCACTTTCTACAGGAAGGCTTCCCCGGCCCCTCTTAATGCTACTGCCTCCCCACTGTTGATTATTTCCTAAGTATACTATATATAACTTGTTTTATATATATTTGTTTACATGTTGTCTCCCCCATTAAATCCTAAACTACTTGAGGGTAGAGACTGTCTTTGGCCTCTTTCTATATCCCCAGGGCTTAGAACAGTGCCTCCAATGAAATAGCCATTAGGAAATCGTTTGGACTGATTTAGGCTCACAAAAATTTTGATAAGTGGTGCTATTATCATCCCCATTTTTACAGATAAGGAAACTGAGGCAGACAGAGGTTAAGTGACTCATCCAGGGCTACCCATCTGCTAAGTGTCTGAGGCAGCATCTGAACTCAGTTCTTCCTAACTCCACACCCAGCTCTCTAACCACAGGGCCACCTGGCTGACGACAAGCCACATAAGAATACACAGATATTGTTTGTCCTTCCTTCTCAAAGAGGACCGTAACACCCGGGTGATGTCATGACTTGAACTGAATTGGATTTAAGTGAGGGAGGGCTGTGCAAGGTCACCAACCTCACTCTCTCCTCCAGAGCCATCTGGGTCAGTGGAAAGATACACATCTGGAAGACTGGAGTTGGCCCCAGATGTCTAAGGCAATTAGGGTTAAGTGACTTGCCCTGGGTCACACAGCTAGTAAATGGCACTAGGTGGCACAGTAGATAAAGCACTGGCCCTGGAGTCAGGAGGACCTGAGACAGATGTTTAATCTCTTGGGGAAGGCCCTAGCTCCTTGGAGATCAGAAAAGCTAGCTGAAAAGGGTATCATTTTTTTTTTTGGTGGGGCAATGGGAGTTAAGTGACTTGCCCAGGGTCACACAGCTAGTAAGTGTCAAGTGTCTGAGGCCGGATTTGAACTCAGGTACTCCTGAATCCAGGGCACCACCTAGCCGCCCCCAAAAGGGTATCATTTTTGCTGAGTCTTGAAGGAAGTCAAGCAGTCTTTATTTTTCAATTGATCCTAAACTTAATGACCACCCCCAAAGGGGGAAATATTCCCATAAACAAAGCAGAAGAGAAAGAGGATTGATTAAGGGTGAAATCAGGAATTGCTATTATGTTCGGCTTTTTCATAATAGTAAATAACAATATCAACAGGTTCCTTTCAGAGCTGTTTGGCTTGTCCAAGTATGTTTCCCAAAGTTCTGTTCCCTCCAGGGAATTTAAAAAATGCTTTCATGATTCTCTTTTCTTTCTTTTTTTAGGGGGAATGGAGGGAATCAGGGAAATGAGTGAGAGGAAGACTATCCCTAGTTAGAGGAAGCTGGTGACTCAATAGGTAGAATCCTGGGCTTGGAGTCAGGAAGATCTCATTTCAAATTCAGCTTAGACACTTGCTAGCTGTATGATCCTAGGCAAGTCACTTAACCACTCTTTGCCTCAGTTTCCTCAAGTGGGAAATAAATATAAGAATAACACTTATCTCATAGGGTTGCTGTGGGGATTGCCCAAAGTGGATTTGGCGGAAAATAGAACTCCCTCCGTTTTGTCAATTATTAAATTTCTTCTTTGACTAGCATAGAAAGTCTCCTTCAGGACCTCCCTCTCCACTATTATAAAGAAACTTCCTAAGACTTTGAAAAGTTCCTCAAGCAATTCACTGCCTTCCCTTAATCAGCTCAGAGAAAGCAAATAGTAGAAGCTTAACATTTGCTAATTAACTAAGAACCTACTATAGTCTTTGGTCTGAAGATCCTTTTCCATTGTGAGCATAAGCTTTCTTTTTCAAAAACTGTTGCCTCAGTTTACTTACATACATTTAATAATTCATGCACCAATGAGATGATTCATAATTATGCAAACCACTCAAGATTCCTTGGAACTGCAGGAAAACCTGACCTAACATATTAAAGAAATCCTTGGAAGGTGACAGAGATCCAACCTGGCAGGAAGACCAGAGACTCCTAAGAACCTTAACTAAACCCACTAAGGAATCTGTGAATTTATGAAACTTCCAGAGGACTTTTTAGCCACAAAAACCCAGGGAGCTTCTGATTTCTGTTTACAAATCAGGAAGCAGGGAATTAATCCAAATCAGCCTGACCAACATATCAATGAGGACATAAAACTTGACCATCCCGGGCTGCATAACTTCACTAATAATTACCTAGGCTTAAAGGTTTGAATGTACCCTTTACCCAAAGTTGTGTTTTTCCCCTTTCAGGAAAAGCTCCCCAGGCATACAGGATTTTGCGCATCAGAATAATAAATTGGTGCTTGGGGGCAGCTAGGTGACACAGTGGATAAAGCACCAGCCCTGGATTCAGGAGGACCTGAGTTCAAATCTGGCCTCAGACACTTGACACTTACCAGCTGTGTGACCCTGGGCAAGTCACTTAACCCTCATTGCCCCGCAAAAACAAAAACAAAAAAAATTGGTGCTTGTCTTATTTCAACTGTGTCTTACTCTGCTTTCATAAGAGCCATTAGCCCCTTACTCAGTTTTTCAGAAGAGGCGTTAGCCCCTTACTCCATTATTTTATGGGAGATAGCTCATATTTTGACACTTAGGAGTCTATTTTTCAAGTATTTTTTTTTTGGTGGGCCAATGAGGGTTAAGTGACTTGCCCAGGGTCACACAGCTAGTGTCAGGTGTCGGAGGCCAGTCACATTTGAACTCAGGTCCTCCTGAATCCAGGGTTGGTGCTTTACCCACTGTGCCACCTAGCTACCCCAGGAGTTTATTTTTACTTTATGACTCAGCTTACTGAAAATGGGAGAAATGATAGTGCTTACCTCCCAAGGAGGTCATGAAGATTTAATTAGACAATAATTGGGGCAGCTAGGTGGTGAAGTGGATAGAGCACTGACCCTGGATTCAGGAGGACCTGAGTTCAAATCTGGCCTCAGACACTTGACACTTACTAGCTGTGTGACCCTGGGAAAGTCACTTAACCCCAATTGTCCCACCAAAAAAAAATAATAATAATAATTGTAGTGTTTAGCACAGTTCGGGGCACATAGTGAGTGCTTTATCAATGTTGGCTGTTATTCTCTTGGAGACACACACCCAACACACACACATGAACACATGCCCACATGTACTCATGTATGGATACAAATGACCATATCTATACATAGCTCCACAAGGAAATACAAAGATGTGGCATCTGTGGAACTAAAGGGCACGGTGTCCATCCCCTACTGTCGGAGAGGGTCACCCTCCTGAGGGCACCATCCCCAGCTGGCTGCATCCTGTGCTGCCTTATTCTGTCTGTCCCTGGCAAGGACCCTGACAATTTTCCCAAGAGGATCAAGTGAGATAATATTTACAGGGCTCCTGGCACAAAGCAGACATCATATAACCAGCCCCAAGCTCCTTCCCAGTCTCCTTACACCTCAGTCCCCTCTGCCTCCTCTCTGAATCGGGGACACAGGCCTCCTGGCTGACCCTAGCCCTAGACCCTCCATCCCCTGACTCTGTGCCTTCCCCATGGCTGTCTCTCATAGCTGAGATGTCTTCCCTCTTCCCCTGGGCCTCCTGTCTTCCTTCACATCTCAGCTAAAACCTCGCCTTCTGAGAACGGGCCTTTCCTGGTCCCTGACACTGCTAGAGCCTTCCCTCTGAGGCTGCCTCCCATCTATACTGTAGAGACCTCCTGTGGACCCAGGAGCTGACACGTTGTCTCCCCCTTTAGACTGTCAGCTCTTTGAGGGCAGGGACTTGTTTTTCCTCCCTTTGTATCCAAGGAAGTTCTGCACAGCGCCTTACATAGAGTAGCCACTTTCTGTTTGTTGACTTGGTAAATGAAGCGGTAAAGGGAGAAGATTCAGAGAGACCTGGGGAAGCTGGCGTGAGCTGAGGCCAAAGGCAATGAGCAGGGGCAGGTGGACAAGCCCTGATCTGATGATCACAGTCAAGGACAAGAGCTGGGGAAGCCTTCAGACCTCTGCTCCAGGTCTGTCCAGACAAGACTCAGGTGTGAAGGGGTTTCCCTTAGACCTTCAGGGGCTACAGGGGAGAACTTGGCCAAAAGAAACAGGGGTTTGGGGGAAGGATGTGTGTGCGGGGAGGTGGCTAGGCATGCAAAAACAGAGCAAACGCACGGTGTCTACAGAATAGGGACTAATGAGTGAGGAAGTCATCCCTGTCAGTCACTTGTAATGAGGGAGGACCTAAAACACACACACACACAGCAGCAACTGGGGGAGTTAGTGCTCCAGAGGCCCTTGTGCCATGAATCAGCCCAAAAGGCCGCAGAACGGAGCAGGGCAGTGTGGTCACTGCTGCATTCAATTTCATGCCTATTTTTGTCAAACAATCCATAGGGAAGAAAGACCGCCGGCTTCCTGGACAATCCTCTGTGTCTATGGAAACAGCCTCATGGGCTGATGCTGGTTAAGTCTGTGGACAACAGACTGCACTCACCTGGGGTGGGGGTCTGTGGCTCCCAGGGGCCATTCCCTCTGGCTCCGGGCTCTCTCCTTAGACCAGGCCTAGGTCCTCTGCAGGCTCAGCTGAGAAGAATCCCAGAGGGGGAGGCACCTTTTCTCTCTCTTCCTGGGCAGGAGGCTGGTCTGCAGGGATCTTTACAGGGAGTGAGGTCCCATAGTAGTAACAAAGACCCTGGGCCTGGGCTTGCCCTGAGGGTGGAGGGAGACAGCAGGTGGGGTCAGGCTTGGAAAGGATGATGGTCTAAACAGGAGGCCTACTTGTCTCCCTCTCTTACTCCTTCTCTTCTGCCCCATCCCTCTACAGAGACCCAGGAGGGGGAAGGGGCTTTGGGATCCAGGATGGGATGAGACCAGTCAGGGCTTCAAGGAAGCCTGGGTTAGAGATCTCCCTCTAGTTCTGTCCTCCCTGCATGCCCTTAACCAATTTCAATCTCTCTCCCTCCCTTACCCCCCCCTCTCTCTCTCACACACACACACACACACACACCAAACTTCTTGCTCTAGGAGGGAGGATAGTTAAAGAAGGCTGAGGAGCTGAGGATAGGGCAGCTTCTAGGATGGGGCTGCCAGGAATGACCTGGGGAAGCCTGAGGTGCAGACACAATACCGGCTGGGATTCAGTTGCCTGGCAGGGGGTCCGAGGGCTCTGAATAAAGTGGAGGCAGGGAAGCAGGGCCTGGAGACACTGTAACAAAGCTGGGGGAAGGGAGAGGGGCCATCTGAGCAACAGAAGAGATGTAGGAGGGCGACTGAGCCTGGGAAAGCAGGATGATTGTGGGCCTGGCGTCTAACCAGGAGCTGGGGAGGCCTCCTGGGCCCCTCCTTTGGAGCTTAGATTCAAGGACCATTATCTTGGTCCCTGGAGGCAAAGTGGGCAGAGGGGCAAATGCCTGGATCCAGCACAAGAGCTGGGCATGCGTCCAGGTAAGGGAGGCCAGACAGGAGCTTTCGCCAGGGACTAGGTAGGTGCTGGGCCAAGGAAGCAGGACTCCTGGGTCTTCACAGGGAGCCGGGGTTTGTTGGCGGGACAAGTGAATCTCTGAACAGGAGCCAGGAGCAGGGAGACAGGACGCGTGGATCCTGATGGGCGAGCTGAAGGAAGTTCTCCTGGGTCCCCAGGGGGAGGCCTGAAGGTTAGGTAACGGCGACCCCATGGTAAAGCTGGGGGTGGCCCCCCAGGACGCTTGGGATGCGATGGGAGCCTGGACAAGAGGCAGGGATGGGGAGCCGGGATGGGGCGGCAGCTTTGGGAGGAAGGAGGCTCCTGGCGGCCCTAGAAGACTCAGCATGAGGTCAGACAAGAAGGATGAGACCCCAAGGAGAGGGCGGCAGCAGCAGCCAAGCGCTGCACTGACTTCCTGGCTCATACCTACCTAGGACCTGCACGCACGGAACTGGCTTCCGGCAGGCAGAACGATCGCAGCTCCAAGGGAAGAGGCAGCTTGATCTTACCCAAGAGCCCAGGCTCCAGGCAGCCCGCTCTGGGTGGGCATTCCCCGGCCCGCCAGCCCTGCCCCACACGGCGGAGACCTCAGGAACTTACTTCCCTTTCTTCCAAAGGCTCCTAGAGCCAGGACCTCAGCCCCTGCCTGCCTCTCCTCCCCGAGCCCTGCCCTCCATCATGTGGAATGATATGGCCACTGGAAAGAACCCTCTTCCACCCTAGACTCCTCCCAGGCCTCCAAACTCCACCCCAAGGCTGGAATTCCAGCGGGACCGCCCCCGAGCAGGCAGGTCATCCTCCTCCCACACCTCCACCCCTCTCTCCCTCCGTAGCCCAGCTCTGGGACTCAGACCTTCCCCCAGAATCTCCTGACGGTCTTCAAGCTCCTCCCCTGCTACACACATCTTCTTCCACGCTAGGACCCCGAAGTCCTTCTTTTTCTTTGCTCTCTTTGGGATGCAGACTTAGTCGTGGGATTTCTGGGTTCGAATATGCCCAGTTTGATAGCCCTTTGGGCACAGTTCCAAATTTTCCTCCAGAATAGCTGAACCAGGTCACAACTCCACTAACAGTGTATCAGCATCCCTATTTGTCCACATCCCCTCCAGGGTTTCTCTTTTTCCTTTTCTCTCATGTTAGCGAATATGATGGGTGTGAGGTGCTACCTCAAGGTTGTTTGCATTTGCATTTCTCTAATTATTAGTGATTTAGACCAGGTTTTCATGTCCCTATTGATAGCTTGGGTTTCTTCTTCTGCAGTTAGCAAGAAATCCAAGCAATCAGCAACTATATGAAGAAAAAACATGCCCTGCGTCTGTAATCGCTCCTCCAGCCCCCGACAATCAGGAAGATCCTCAGATTGGCAAAGAGGGCCAGAACATGAAAATGACAAGTGCTGGCAGGCCTGAGGAGTGTTAGACACACTGACATCAGCTGTGGAGCAGTCAGCCGGCCCCTCATTTCTGTAAAACATCTGGGAGCTGGGCACAAAAAGGGCCTAAACTTTCATACTCCTTGACCCAGGAATGCCTCTATTAGCCCTATGTACCAGCAAGAACCCGTGTTCAAAAATATTTTTAGTGGCCCTGTCTGTTATAACAAAGAATTGGACATTAAGGAGGTATTCATCAGTGGCCCTGAATGCCGAGAAAATTCTGACATATTAATGGAATGGAATATAATTTTACAAAAAGAAATTCTGAAAGGGATAAGATGGAGAAACCTGTGAAAATTTGTTTGAACTGAAGTGTGAGTTGAGGAGAACCGAGAGAATAAATCATTCAGGAGCAGCATTGTAAGCACAAATTTGAACAACTTAAGACCTCTGACCTATTAATAATGCCTTTGAGAAGAAGTACTTCCCACCCCCTTGCAAAGAGATGATATCATCAATGCATGTGGGGTAGGCATTTTGAGACACAGACAACTAGGGAATTTATTTTGTTTGACCCACTATTTGTCACAAAGGTTTTGTACCTTTTTTTTTTTTCATTTTCATCTGGGGGAAGGCAGATCAGGGGGAGAGAAAAGAAATGTTTGTTACTAGAAAAAGAAAATGAAATTTTAAAAAAGCTCAAGAAAAAAATTCTCCAAATCACTAATAATTAGTGCAAATTATACGACTCTGGGATTCTGCCTCAAACTGATGCGATTGGCAAAATGACAAGAAAAGAAAAAGTGTTGGAGGCGCTTTGGTAAAGGAGGAACCTTAATTTACCGTGGGTGAAGCTGTGAAATCCAGTCACTAAATTGTGCATTCACTGACTCAGTGACAGTAATAATGGGCATATTCCCCTAACAAAACCAGAGGAAAAGGATCCAACTATATGAAAATATTAATAACAGCTCCTTTTGTTGCGGCAAAGTACTGTGAGAAACAAGGGTCTTCACCAACAAACCTGACCAGACTCAGGACATAAACAGGAAGGCAATTTATTGATCAATCTTGCAAGAAAGCTATGGGCGAAACACCCCTTAGCTACAGACACCCAGCCTTTTATGCCCTTTGTCCAAGTCCAAAAATCCTCCCCCCAATCTCCCATTGGCTGGTTCTTACAGAATGCAGTGTTTATAGAGAAGCCCACTCAAATTCTCCTTAACGTGATCCTCCCTCCCGTTACATACATCTTCATACATCCCATGTTCAAAAATGGTGGCCGTTTCCACCTTTGTTTTTGTTTTTTTTGTTTTTTGTGAGGCAATTGGGGTTAAGTGACTTGCCCAGGGTCACACAGCTAAGTGTTGTGTCTGAGGCTGGATTTGAACTCAGGTCCTCCTAACTCCAGGGCCAGTGCTCTATCTACTGTGCCACCTAGCTGCCCCTCATTTCCACCTTTGGAGAATTAGTAGATAAACTAATTAAGCATGCTCAGAAAGGAGTTGAGTTAAGTACAATTCACTTAGCCTAATCTAACTGGATCCAGCCAGTTTTTGTTTTTCTCACCTTAGGACAGAAGTTGCTCCACTGTTTCTGAAATAAGTGACACAGTATTTTCATTTCTCACGGTACTGGAAAGGAAGTCTCAGTACCCTTTCAATAGGGAAATGACTGAATTAATTTTGATAAGTGAATGGAGTAGAACACTAACATAGCATAAACAATAGGTAATTTCAGTGAAACCTGGGAAGAATTATATGAATTGATGCAGATTGAAGTTAGTAGAACCAAGAGAATAAGTGAGAGCATTAACATCGTAAAGACCAATAACTTTGAGATTTTATCATTGTAATGACCAACCATCATTCCAGAGAACTTTTAAGATTTGTGCTACCTACCTTCCTACCAAGAGGTGGTGGAGTCAAGATGTAGAATAAAAATTATTTGGGGGGACATGGACCATGTGGAATTTATTTTGCTTGACAATGTGTTTCTATGATGAAGTTTTAAATTTTGTTTTCCCATTAGTTTAGGAGGATTGAAGTTTGAAGGGGACTAAGAAGAGGATTGCCTCTCCTAAAGGAAAAAAGAAAAAGAAAATTGTTGGATTTACAAAAAAAATATGGAGTAAAAGAAGAGGAAGGCCAGAAAAATCAGGGCAGCTTTGAAAATGCCATATTGCATTTTTAATTACCTAAAAAGAAAATCAAGCTAACATAATAAAATATTTTTCATGGGCAAATATTTCTGTGACAGTGTGTACATAAAATGCTTTTTAAATTTTGTGCTTATGAATTTCAAAATGTCTAAAATGCAAATATTGATGGTTTACTTTTTGTCATTTTTGCCAATTTTCAAGACATGACAACAAATGGCAAAATTCTTTTAATATGACATTCTCTTACTATTGGTTCTTTGGAACATGCTTTCATGCAGTCATTTATACTTATCTGTACTTTTGAAATCTTTGTATCCTTTCATCTCTCAGGTACTGGTAATGAATGGTTCTTGGTACAGGGCACATACAGTGGTGTCAGTTCTCTCAGATGACTTATATTCATTATATTTGATGTATCATTTGATATATTCTCCACTCTACAATTTCTTTTCCTATTTGAACTTCATTTATTTTATTCATTTATAAAGAAATTTTCGCATTGATTTTTAATACTTTGTGTTCCAAATTCTCTTCCTCCCTCCCTCCCCACCCCCCCTTAAGAACTCAAGCAACTCAATATAAGTTATACATGTGCAGTCATGCAAAACATTTCCACATTAGTCAGGTTGTGCATTTATTTTATTCAAACCTTTTAAATTGTATGTAATTAAAATTATCTATTTTTCTAAAAATGCTATATCTTGAATCAAGAATTCTCCTAGGCATAGTTGTGAAATGTACCTAAATGTTTTCCTTCCCTAGTAAAATTACATTTTTTTCAGTCAGCAAACATTTGCCTTCCCCTTCCCACCTGTGTCAAATTGAGAGAAAGGAAAACAAAACCCCTGTTATAAACATGTACAACCAAGGACAACATTCATGCGTTGTCCATGTCCTAAAAAACATGTCTCTTGGCACTGTGTCTTTCATTTCTATCAGGAAGTGGAAAACGTATTTCATCACTTGTTCTTTGGAGTCGAGGTTGGTCACTGAATTAATCTTTCTGGATTATTCAGAGTTCTCTGTCATTTCAACATCACTGTAATTGAATGATTTGTTCTCCTGGTTCTGCTCACTTCACTTTGCATCAGTTTGTAGGAATCTTCTCAGGTTTCTCTGAACCATCCCCGTTTCTTGTAGCACCATCATATTCCATTCCCTTCATATTCCATCATTAGTTATTCCACTTCTCCATGGATGGGGTCTTTGTACCACGTGGTTCCTTTTCCTGGAGCACTAGCCCAGGGGCAGCTGAGGAGACCCTGTGGGGGGCCCAGCGCCATACTGATTTTCTGAGTGACCCCTCTTGGCCGGGCCTCCATGCACTTTGCTGTTTCCCTACAGCCCCTCAGACTTTGGTGATTCTGTTCCTTGAACTGTCCATTGGGGGGGGGGGAAGGGGGGAAAGGTGGGGGGACGAAGTCAGAGAGGGAGAGAGGGAGGGGGGGAGAGGCAGGGGGAAGGGTGGCTACCCCCTCAGGAGTTCAGAGCAGGGACTGAGTTGGGCTGCATTGCTCCCCTGGTCATCCCGGGAAATGGACAATTTCAGAAAGAGATGAGATCTCCATCCCTCACCCCTTCGGGATGGGCAATCAGTCCCATGAGGGACAGTGGAGGGAGGGTCCAGGGGCCCACTGGGGAAGGGGAGGCATCACTGGGGATGAAGTGGGATGGGGGGGCGTGACAAAGCAAACACCCCCGCCCCAGCCTTCAAATAGCCCCGCCCCCTCCTCCTTCCCCAGGCTTCGCTCCTGGGCATGTGTGGACGCCGGGACTCCATTTCCCAGAAGTCCCCGCATTGCGCTCCATTTCCATTTCCTCCCCGTTCTTACCCCTTTACCTCATGGCCTCAACTATTTCACCAGCTCGGCGGGCACACTGGGTCGGCTGTCGACAGTATGGAGCCCCCCTCAAACATCTCCAGAATCAGGGCGTCCGGAGTCCCCCGCCAGCCACCGGACCCAGCAGCCCCGAGCCTTCCAAAACCCCCCTCGAACCTCTAAGTGGGGTGCCTCGAACCTCTGTTCCATTTGATCAGAACCTCCCCCGCCACCGAGACTCCCTGAGCTCCCCACCTGCACACGGAGCCCCCCAAATTGCGGCCATCCCGACCCCTGCCCCGCCCTTGTTTGAATGAAGGTGCTCTGTTGTTCTTCCCTGCCACCCCCCACCGTACCCCTGGACTCAGGAACCCTGGGTGCCTTCCTCCCCCACCCCGGAAGGTGCGGCCCCACAGGGTGCCTCCCCTTTCCTGCCCGGTCCTGGCCCCGCCCACCCCGGAGGCCGCTGGATTCTCTCTTCCATCCCCTCCAGCACCTGCAAGGAAACCTTGAAGTAACCTTCCCTGAACCCATCCTGCTGCCCCTTCCGCAATGCCCCCCACCGTCCCCAGGCCCCCTTTTTGACCCCCCCCCCTCCAACATGTAGAGCTTCTGTCTCCCTGCCCCCTGCCACCACCAGCCCCCGCCCTCCCTTACTTACCCCTGATGAGGGTCTGGCAGATCTCAGCCTGGACTCTGATTCACCCCCACCCGGACCTCCCCCCTTCCCTCTCTGGTCCCCTCTGGAGTCTGGAGGGAGGCTGGGGGGGGGGGGGAAGGGGAGGGGACGTCCCAGGGTTGTTTTCTAGATTAGTTCGTTCTCAGGACTGATTTTCCTCCTTGTGTTATTTCCCTCTGGGAGCCTCCCCAGGGATGGTGTCGGACCCCAAGGAAGCGAAGCCCGCACCCTGCTCTCTCTGATGCTGAGGGCAGGGACCCCTGGCTGCCCACACGCTCCTTCCGTGGTCAGCCAGCAGTCCACAAGAGTGTGAGAAATGCCTACTGTGTGCGTGCGGGTGCTAGACTTAAGTGAGAGGGATGCTGAAAAGACCAAGGCGGCCTGCCCCCCAAGACCTTACATTCTAGCGGGGGAAGCGACGTGGAAATTGTGTGTGTCTGTGTATCTGTGTGTGAGAGAGAGAGCGGGGAGAGATTATCTCAGAAGGGCGGCATTAATAGCTGGGGTGACAGGGAGGGGGGGAATCTGAGTTGAGTCCTAAAAGGGGCCAAGGGCTGAAAGGAAGGGGCAGAGCATTCTGGGTACTCACCCAGGTCACTCCTAATTGCTGAGTCCTCATCATTCTTTTTCTCTCTGAAGCCTATGACTGCCATCCCCCTTTTCTCTCCTGCCTCTCCTGTCTGACCTGTCTTTCTCCATGTCCTCTGTCTGATCTTCATCGAGGTCATACCCACTAACTCTGTGACCAGGGGTGTCCTACTGGGCTCTGCTCTGGCTCCTCTTCTTCCTCTTCTACTTTGATTGGGGGATCTCATCAGCTCTCATGGTTGCAATGATTATCTCTGTGCTGAGGATTCTCAACTCTTGTCCAGCTCTTCCCTCTCTGTTGACCTTCAGCCTCACAGATCTCTTAGGTGCCTAATGGATATCTCCAACTATCTTTCCCCCCCAACCCTCCCTTCTTCTGAACATCCCTACTACCACTGTCCTGCCAATGGCCCAGGCTCACAACCTACACTTAATGCTTAACTTCTCACTCACATCTTTCTGGCTGTCCCCACACCTCCCTCTCCCCCAATATACAAACTGTCGTCAAAGCCTTTTGACTTTACCTCAGCAGAATCTCTCTAATAGCCCCCTTCTCTCCTCTGCCTCAATGCCCACCCTGGGACAGAAGCTCATCACCTCACACCTGGACTATTGCCAATAGCTGCTGGGAGGTCAGCTGACCTCCAGTCTCTTCCCACCCCAGTCCGTCCTCCATTCAACTGTCAAAATACAGATCTGACTCTATCATCCCACTACTCAACAAAGTGCATCAGTCAGTCCCCTGTCACCTCCGGGAACAAATACACAATCTTCTGCTTGGCATTTGAAGCCCTTTATAGCCCCTCTACCTTCCCAGTACTCTTACACCTTAGACCATCCCCTTGGCCTAGCTAGCCCCCTCCCAGGGACATTTGATCCTGTAACACTGACTCCTGGATGTTCCTCACACATCATCCATCTCCCAACTCCCAGCATTTTCTCTGGTCATCTTTCAAGCCTGCAATACTCTCCCTCACCTTGGCCTCCTGGCTTCCTTCCTGTCCAGGCTAAAATTCTGCCTTCTACAGGAAGCCAAATGCCCCTTAATTCTAGGGCCTTCTGCTGGTTATCTCCAGTTCTATCAAATGTTACATCAAAAATGAATAATAGGGGCAGCTAGGTGGTGCAGTGGATAGAGCACGGACCCTGGAATCAGGAGTACCTGAGTTCAAATCCAGCCTCAGACACTTAACACTTACTAGCTGTGTGACCTTGGGCAAGTCACTTAACCCCAATTGCCTCATTAAAAAAAAAAATGAATAATAAAGAACAGAGCCAAGAATGGAAAGAATGCCATGAAAAGCAGACTTGACTAAATGGGAGAGGAGGAATAAAAAAACTCATAGAAGGAAATAATGCCTTAAAAATTAGAATTGGGAGGTAGGTAGGTGGTGTGGTGGATAGAACACTGGCCCTGGGGTCAGGAGGACCTGAGTTCAAATCCAGCCTCAGACACTTAACACTTACTAGCTGTGTGACCCTGGGCAAGTCACTTAACCCCAACTGCCTCACCAAAAAATAAAAGAAATAGAATTGGGAAAATAGAAGCTAATGACTTTATAAGACATAAAGAAATCACATAAAAATATAAAGAATAAAATATAAAATATCTCATAGGAAAAACAACTGACCTGGAAAATAAATCTAGGAGACATAATTTAAAATTTATTGGAGTACCTGAAAGCCATGAAAAAATAAAAGGAGCCCAGATATCATATTTCAAGAAATCATCAAGGAAAACCGCGCTGACATTTTAGGACCAGAGAATAAAATAGAAATTGAGGGGCAGCTAGGTAGCGCAGTGGATAGAGCACCGGCCCTGGATTCAGGAGGACCCGAGTTCAAATCCGGCCTCAGACATTTTACACACTTACTAGCTGTGTGACCCTAGGCAAGTCACTTAACCCCAATTGCCTCACCAAAAAAAAAAAAAAAAAAAAAGAAATTGAAAGAACTGGGGCATCTAGGTGGCACAGTGGATAGAGCACTGGTCCTGGATTCAGGAAGACCTGAGTTCAAATCCGGCCTCAGACACTTAACACTTACTAGCTGTGTGACTCTGGGCAAGTCACTTAAACCCAATTGCTTCACCAAAAAAAAAAAAATTTGAAAGAACCCATGTATCACCTCCTGAAAGAGTTCCCCAAATGAAAATTCCCAGGAATGGTATAGCCAAATTCCAGAGCTCCCAGGTCAACAAGAAAAAAAAAGGTGAATAGCCAAAAAGAAACACTTCAAATATCATGCAGCCACAGTTGTGATCACACAAAATTTAGCAGTCTCTACATTAAAGGATAAGAGGGCTTGGAATGTGATATTCCAGAGGACAAAAGAGGGAGGATTACAAACAAGAATCCCCTGCCCAGGAAAAATGAGACTAAGCCTTCAGGTGGGAAAGTGGGTATCAAATAAAATAGAGGACTTTCAAACATTCCTGATGAAAGGACCAGAGCTTGAATAGAAAATTTGAATTTCAAATACAAAACCCAAGAGAAGTGTAAAAAGATAACCAGGAAAGATAAATCATGAGATTCAATAAGGTTAAATTGTTTACATTTGTAGGTGGGAAAATGATACTTGTAATTCCTAAAAACTGTCTCATTAGGGTAGTTAGAAGGAGAATATGTAGGCAGAGAGCACAGGTGTGATTTCAATATAATGGTATAATTGTCCCATTTCCATGTTCTCTCTCTTACTCACACTCACTCACACTCACTCACACACAGACACACACAATTTCCACATGGCTTTCCCCACTAGAATGAAAGCTCTTGGGAGGCAGGTCATCTTGGCCTTTTCAGCATCCCTCTCACTTAGCCTGGCTCCCGCCCACACACAGTAGGCACTTCGCACATTCTTGTGGACTGCAAGCTGACCACAGAAGGAGAGTGTGGGCAGCCTGCCCTCAGCATCAGAGAGAACAGGGTGGGGAGGAGAGGGGAGGCAACATTTGGGGTGTGCAATCTGGGGAAGGGAGGGAGAGGGCGATGTGGGATGGAATTTGGGGTCAAATTGATTGTCCCAAAAGAATTACAAGACTCAGTTTCCTAAGTTTTATTGCAATACTGTGGGTGACCACAGGGAGAGAACCAGAATATTGGAAAGGTATCTCTCAAATATGGAAAGGAAAGACAGTTAAATTTATAGTATGGATAAATTGATCATCAGTCTCATTATAATAATCTCCACCTTGGGGAGGTACAGGGGAGGGCTTGTCCTTCTAATTATAATATTCTCCACCTAGGGGTGTTACAGGGGAGGGCTTATCCTAATTTGGAGTTCCTGGGGTCCTAAGCCAACCCCCGAGGCGGGTAACTTTTTCAGTGGAGGTGTGTTTTGGGGGTTTACAGGTCATAAGGTGAATCTGAGGACAAATTTGGCCTTTTCTGCGCATGTCTCTTTCTGATTCCCATGGCTAGGTTCAAAATATAATCATTTTTCATTAGAATTTCTATAGGTTGCCTTTTTCCTTTATTGTTATTTTGACCTGACCTGTTCTAGTCCGTTATGGATGTTGATCACTATGGGTATGAGAACCTCACATAAGTTATCCATTAACTGGGATCTGACTCCCTTTTAGAGCTAATATCTGAATTAAAGCTTGGGTCTTAGGTTTTTTCTATTAACCCCTTTTTGCCTCCTACATCAGCAGAAGTGTCTTGTTCCGGGAACAGCCAGGAGGCTAGGTCACTGGATTTAAAAGTATGTGTGTGTAGGGGAAGGGAGAAGGATGGGGTTGTAAGGTCTAAGGAGGCAGGGAAGATGAAAGGAACTAGGTTATGATGGTATTTGAACACCAAACAGGATTTTACATTTGATCCTGGGGACCATAGGTAGCCACTGTAGTCTATTAAGTAGCGGGATGGTGATATGGTCAGATAAGTGCTTTAGGAGAAATCATTTTAGTGGCTGAGTAGAGGATGGATTAGCCAGGGAGAATCTTGAGGCAGGCAGGATCCCCTAGTCCCCAGTCTATTGCAATAATCCAGGTGCAAGGTGATAAGGGTCTGGGGGTGGGGGAAGAGTGTCAGAAGAGGGAAAATACATTTGACAGATATTGCAGAGGTGAAATTGACAAGCCTTGGCATTGTCTATATTAAATCTGAAGTGTGAAAGAGTGAGGAATCTAGGATGACACTGAGCTTGGGAGCCCAAAAGACTGGGAGGAAGGCAGGAGGGGAGGAGGGTTCAGGGAGAAAGATAATGAGTTCTATTTGGGACATGTTGAGTATAAGATGTCTACTGGAATCAGATGTCTGAAAGGCAGTTAGAGATGGGCCACTGAAAGTCAACAAAGAGTTTCAGGCAGGATAGGTAGGTTACAGCATCATCAGTACAGAGATGGTAATTAATAGTAGAGCTGATGATATCACCAAGTGAAATAATATAGAGGGAGAAGAGAAGAGGATGTAGGACTGAATCCCGAGGGACACCTCTGGTTAGAGGGCATGGTCTTGTGAGAAATAATTATTTATAATCCATATCTTAGGGGACCCAGAGATCTCCCCTTTTTAGTCCTCTCTTCCCTTCACTCAAAGGCAAAGCCTCCTTAAGAGATTTCATCAAATCTTATCTAGGTCAAACCCACCCAAATGAAATTAACAAAAGGAGCCTCTAGTGGAGACAGATGCTTTTGTCTAGATAAACTGAAGGACTTTATGATGAGATTTGGCTTGAATGAACCAGTTCTAGTGGGAGCCATTGTGCTTTCATCAGTTTGAGTGGAGGTCTCTACATTTCTCCCAGATGTCATCTTTACTTGAGACACTCATCATTTTAATATAACCCATCTCCAAATCATATCACCCAATTATATTTGAATGGTGACAACCAATTAGATATGATTGCTTTGAGAAGGATCTCCCATAGTCAGAAAGGTATGTGAACCTGACCAGAAAATAAGGAAGAGATCTTTGCTTTGGGAGAGATGGCCACAGACCTCATTTTATTAAGAACCTGCTGACTATATTAAGAAAATTATTAAATTACCCAGATACTATGTCTCTCCTATTTTTAATCTTTACAATTGGCAGGAGGATCCAGCAAGGGAGACTGAGAAGGAGCAGTGAGAAGGAGAAAGAACCAGGAGAGCATGGAGTCCTGAAAAACCTAGAGAATGAGAAGTTAGAGGAGCAGAGAATGATTCCCAATGACCAAGGCTGCAGAGAGGTTAAGGAGAATGAAAGGGGCAGCTAGGTGGTACAGTGGATAAAGCACCAGCCCTGGATTCGGGAGGACCTGAGTTCAAATCCGGCCTCAGACACTTGACACTTACTAGCTGTGTGACCCTGGACAAGTCACTTAACCCCCATTGCCCCGCAAAAAAAAAAAATTTGTCTATATAAGGAGAATGAAGACTGAGAAAAGACCATTGGGTCTGGTGACTCAGATCAGTGGTGACTTCAGAGAGAGCAGTTTTGGTGGAATGATAAGGTTAGAAGCCAGGTTATAAAGGGTTAAGAAGAGAATGGAAGGAGAGAATATGGAGGTACCAATCACAGATGGCCTTTTCCAGGAGTTTAGCTAAAAAGGGCAGAAGAAATTAGGATGATAGCAGGAATGGAGGGATCAAGTGAGGGTTTCTTTAGCATGGGGGAGACATGGGCATATTTGTATGTAGGAAGGAAGGATCCAGTAGAGAGGAAGTGATTGAGGATAAGTGATAGACTGGGAATGAGAGAAGGGGCAATCTGTTGTAGGAGATGAAATGGAAGGGGGTTACTTGAGCAGTTAGAGGGATCAGTGTGAGTGAGATTTTCCCCAACCCTTAAAGATAAGTGATTTAACTATGGTAATAATCAGTATTTAGACTACAAATTGTGATTTAATATGTTTAGGTATTTTAGGAGCTTAAGCAAATGATAATAGAATAAGTAAGACAGATATTAGTAGAATTTATGTACATACTATATGGTAGGTTGATGCAGAAACCACATAATTGAAACCATTAGCTTAATCCATTGTGGTTAGATATCCACCAATCAGCTTAAAGGCCAAATACTAAAAATAGTTACTCCGGACCAATCAGAACTTGAGAAAAGCCATCATCAAATGGAAGTTAGTAACTTCCAACGGCTGCAATCAAAAGAAATTATAGTGGAATTAAGCAGTTAATACTTTTGCACTAGGGTGGATCCGCTAGTTGGATTACATAATTTTGCATCAGACTAAGGTTTCCAATATTCAATGAGGATTTGCTATGCATGCATCACTTGAATTGTGTAGTGTAAATGGTGTTTCTGGGAGGGATCTGTATAAAAATAGTCCTGATTTGAGTCTAAATACTATCTCCTGATACTGATTGGGGTCTTCAGGTCCTAGACCTGAGACCAGCTTTATTGTGAGACAAGCACCTTCTCTCAATAAACCTATTTCCTACAGCTTGGAGACTTGACTGTTTCTTTTCCTTCATAAGACTTAGAAATTTTTTCGACATCAGCCTTGGTAAGTGAGATAGAGGTAGGGGGAGAAGGTAAAGAGAGGGACTTCTTCAGGCACAGGAGTGTTGGAAGAAGAGGAAGAAGAAAAAAGTTCACAGGAAATGTCCTCAATTTTTCCTGTAAGATGTGAGGCAGGGGTCTCAGCTGAGAGAGTCTGGGGGAAGAGGAGCTGGTGTGAGGAGGGATGAAGAGGTTCAGAAGAGCTGCTGTAGAGATTGGAGGAGTGAGCTGATGAGGGAGGTAGAGTAGCATCCTGCCAGCAGTGAGGGCTCAGTTGAGGTTGTGTAGTGGTCACAGTGAGAAAGGGATTTTCTCTACCTTCATTCAGCAGCACCTGTGAAGGTGATGAATAATGGGACTGATCTCAGGGTGAGGAGGGGCACAATTAGTGATATGCTAAAAGGATCATGGTCGCAAGAGAGGACAGTGCAGAGTTGAATTGGTTACCAAGGGGTCAAGATTGGGAGAAGAGGAGAGAGTAGCCGGTGCAGGGGGAGACAACCTGAGAGAGAACTGAGGGGTCATGGGATTGGAGGTCCTGGTGAAGAAAAGAGTTTTGGGGTTGCAAGGCAGAGGTGGGGTGACAACAGCAAGTGAGCAGATACGAGAATTTCAGAATTCATGGATGTGGAAGTGGTGCATTTGTGGGTGATGGCAAAAATGTGTGTGTGGCTAAGGTGGCTAGAGAAGTAGATCATGAGAAATGATGAGGTTGAGAAATCAGGAGGTCAAGACCCTTAAGGCATTTGAGGTCAAGAATATCAAAGGAATTGATGACCAAAAAATGTAAAGGAAGTTTAGCAGTAGCAGATCTTAAGCTGTATCCTTTGAGGTTCGTGCTGTTCACAGCTACCACCCAATCAAGATCCTGGTGGCTTTTGCCTAGTGACCCCCAGGACACTCCCCTTCCTTCCTCAATTAGGTCAGTACCAGCTCAGTCTTTCTCTTATCAGTTCTGGCCCTCATATATAAGGTACTTCAATATACATAGCACAAACCTCAAAGAAAGAGGGATTACTGAATGGTGGCAAGAGAGGGAGAACCTGGAAGTGATGGTGGGGAGCAAGGGGAATTCCAGCTCCCCCGTCATGACCACTGAGCTGAAGACAGGACTCTACAGGGCAGTTAGGGAGGTTGTGTCATTGGGGGGAGCTGGGTTTCATTAAGAGCTAGTACAGTACAAAAGTAGAAGACAAATTTAAGATGAAGGGAACTGTGTTGCCTTTGGAGTGGGCATTTCAGAGGGCACAGTGGAAGGGCTGGGTGGCCTTAGAGAGGGAGGGGGATCTGGGAAAGGAATTGGACAGTGAGGAAAGGATGAGGTCTGAATGGTGCATAGGACTTCAGAATCACTGGGATGGGGAGGACTTTACTATGGAAGAATTTGTTAATCCTTAAGTGAAATTTTGGGGAAAGTTTTCAGGATCAACAGTGTCCTGACTTAAGGATGGAGTCCTTTCAGAACCTGGGACAGTTCTGGTGAGGAAGCAAGATGAGAAAGAGTAGGGATCCCATCCCTCCATCAAGGCAGGAGACCTGGCTTCGATGTGATGGATGGGAACTCTCCCTTCAGCAGCATGAGCCTGGGCATGGGGAATGGGAAGGAAAGCCTCCCACATCTGGGACTGTGCTAAGGTCTTTACAGATGTCATCTCATCTGATCTTTGCAACAATGCTGTGAATAAGTGTTTCTTATCCCAGTTTAACAGGGGATACAGCTGAGGCAAACAGACTCATGCAACTAAGTGTCTGAGGTCAGTTTTGAATTCAGATCTTCCCAATTCCAGGCCCAGGGCTCTATCCACTATACTACCTAGCCACCATCAACTGGTATGATATAATGGCTCGTGACCTTGGGCAAGTCATTTTAACTTGTCTGCCCAGTTCCTTCCAATAGCACCTATCTCAGAGGTACTGTGAGGACTAGATGAGACTCTATGTATAAAGCACTTAGCCTAGGGAATGGTGCACAGTAGGCAAGTGATTGAAAAAATGCTTCGCCCCTTGAAGGGTTAACATTACTGAAATCACCACCCCCACCCACCATCCTCAACACCACCACCCAAACTGCTGACCAACTGTCACCTGCCAATAGTAGACTAGTCCAACAGCCCTGGGAGGGGCCATCCCTCTCCCCTCCCCATCCCACCACAGGTCCTGCCTCCAGCCTGGCTCCAGCCATGCTCCAGAGAAGGATCTCCTAGACACCCCCACCCCAACACCCCTGGGCAGGGCAGGCCAGCCAGCCTCATTGACTGAGGGCAGCAAGACTGAGCCAGGCAAGTCCAACCATCCCACCCCCTTGACCTCCATATCCCCTCAGAGCCTGATGGAGACAGCCCAGGACCTCAGAGCCAGCCCAGCACCCTTGTCCTGGGGATTAACTGCTCCTGGGGACCCATAAGGAGAGTTCTCATCACACACATCTTGGGCCCTGTCAGGTGGCTCAACAGCAGAAAATAATGGGACCTGATCAGTGGCATGAAAGAAGAGGCCTGACCTTCGGCTCTGCTGCCCACCCCCACCCCCTCTGCCCATGGGCACGACCTTCCCTGGGTGTTGTCTCCCTCACTAGATGGGGTCTATCCTAAGCACTTAGCACTTGGCACAGAGTGATCACTTAATACGTGCTTTGTCCTTCACTCAGCATTGTGAAAAGTGGTCTCTTTTGTGAGAAAATAATTATTAATAATGTTTTTTTAGGAGAACCCAGACCTCTGGGACCCAAGCTTAAGGCTCCAAATCTCAAGCTCTGCACAGTCTCCTTTTGGCTGCCCGGCAGGCCTGAGGAGAGGCACAGGAGACAGAGATGAGAGATGCTTGTAGGTAAGGGGAGAGAGCATCCCAGAACCTGAGATGAGATGGGGGCAAAGGACACGCCTGCTGGGGGAGGAGCCTGAGGCTGGGGGCTCATTCTCACCTGTAGCCACCAGCCCCAAGGGCTCACTGGCCTCTCTCCGGTAGAGGCAGCAGTGAAGTCTGTCGGGGACTGTTGTGGAAGCAAAGCTACAAAACATGGTCTAACTCGAAGCCTTAGGCACGTCCTCGTCATTAAAACCAAGTCTCCTCATTCTCCTGCAGGTTATTCCCAGCAGCCCCCAGGCCTTATAGCATCGAAGGGCCACAGGTTTCCTATAGGGATCAATGGAGCCCAGATCAGCTCAAAGGGAGGCTCCCCCTCTTCCCTCCAGCTCCTCCCTTGAGGACCCATGCTGAGTCACCCACACCTGCCCAATGCAGACCACCCCCCAGATACCCCGGAGTCTATTGTCTGTGCTATTAGGGAGGAGTGGAAGGGGATGTGTAGTGGGCCAGATTCGCTCCCCTCTTCCTTGATCCTTTTATAAACACAGCTCAGTCAGAGAAACACCAGAGAGAAAGTCTCACCACCCACATCTCACTCCCCCCCCCCTTCCAGGTTCTATCCTGGGCTGAGATTCAGAGGAAAAGTCAGAGCTGAGTGTGTGGGTTCTGCTGTCCTGGGACACCTCTCCCACTCTACTACCTCCTGTCCTCCAGACTACGAGTTCCGAGACCCATTTAGAACGCCCTTGTCTCCTTGGGTTTGTATCCTAAGTGGCTAAGACAATGCAGGGAGGTGAGGATGGTGAGTGCCCAGTCCTGTCCTGGGCTGATTGGCCTCAGCTGTGCTCTGGGGATTCGGGAACTGAAGCCATTTAGGTTTGTGAAGAGCTGCCCATAAATGATGATTTAGACTTGTTCTCTTTGGGCCTCAACAGCAGAAACAGGAACAAAATTAGGGGGATGTTGCAAAAAGCAAGTTCAGGCTGGACGGCAAAAAACACTTTCTAAGAGCTGGAGCTGTCCTGAAATGGAATCTCCACCCTCTGCACTTGCCCTCACTCTGGGCACTCAGGCAACACCACCTGGCTGGCCTCCCCCAGGTGCCCCCGGCCCAGAGATGCCTTGCCAAACGTCAGCTGGCCTTGCTGGCCACCAATGTCCCTTCCAACCCTGCCATTTGGAAATACTGCCTTCAAAAGAAAAAAAAAGGGAAAAAAAAAAAGGAAGGAAATGCTGCCTTCTCTCCTCCCTTCATCTCTTCCTCCAAACCCAGACTCAACATTTTCTGCCTGAAAGGTGACAGAGGGGAAATGGAGGTTTTCCTCCCTAGGATGCCTTATACTGGTTTCACAGGGTCCCTTTTGCCTTCCTCAGACTGCTTTGTCCTTCCATAGGTCCCCTAACCAGAGGTGACCAACAGGGTTTTGTCCTGGGTTCTCATCTCTTCTGCTTCACTGGGTGATCCCATCAGCCCCCCTGATTTCTCTATTCCACCTTTCCTGCCCTAACCTGACTGCTAGTCTCTCATCTCCAGCTGCCTTCAAGTGTTTTTAATAGGAATGAGTATTGTATTTTGTCAAAAGCTTTTTCTGCATCTGTTGACATAATCATGATTTTTGTTACTTTTGTTATTTATATGAGCAATTACATTAATAATTTTCCTTATGTTAAATCATCCTGGCTTTCCTGGTATAAATCCCACTTGATGACAATGTATAATCTTTGTGATACACTGTTGTAGTCTTCTAGCTACTATTTTATTTAGGATTTTTGAATCCTTATTCATCAATGAAATTGGTCTATAGTTTTCTTGCTCTGTTTTTGCTTTTTCTGGTTTAGGTGTCAGCACCATATTTGTTTCATAAAAGGAATTTGGTAGGACTCATTTGCCTATTCTGCCAAATAATTTATTTCATATTTGAGTTAGTTAATCTTTAAATGTTTGGTAGAATTTACTTGTAAATCCAGCTGGTCCTGATGCTTTTTTCTTAGGAAGATCATTTATCTCTTCGATTTCTTTTTTCTAAAATATATTTATTTATCTGCTCTATTCTCTTTTGTTAATCTAAGCAGTTTATATTTTTGTAAATATTTTCCCATTTCACTTAAATTGCTCAATCGACTGTCATATAATTTGGACAAAATAACTCCAAAAAGTAGCATATTCAGCCTTTTCTTTTTGATACCAGTGATTTAGTTTTCTTCTCTCTTTTAATTATATTAACCAATGGTTTGTCTATTTGAGGAAGGGAGGGAGGAAGGAAGGAGGGAGGGAGGGAAGGATGGATGGATTTAAGTCCCCACTATGTGCTAGGCACTGTGTTAAAACTTTACGAAGATCATCTCGTTTCGTTGGTGTTATTGTTACCCCTATTTTACAACTGAGGAAAGTGAAATGAGCAGAGTATCAGTGATTTGCTAGTTTGAAACCATATCTGAAGTCTTCCTGACTCCGGGCCCAGTGCTCTATTCACTGCACCACTGAGCTGGAAAGATAGAAGGGAGATAACTTCCGAAACCTCAAAGCGAAGGTATTAAGGGGGAGGGGATAGGCAACATTTCTTGCAAAATATCAGATTCCGGCTGAGACGTGAAGGAAGTGAGAGGAATGGGGCGGGGCTCGAAAGAGCATTCCATTTATGTGGGACAGCCAATGGAAATGTACCGTCAAAAGATGGGGTGAGGAACACCTGGGAGGCCAGTTGTCACTGGATAATAGAGCACATTGTGGGGAGAAAGATGCAGAAGGACTGGGAAGGTATGAAGGGGACAGGGTTTTTGGGGTTTTTTTGTGAGGCAATTGGGGGTAAGTGACTTGCCCAGGGTTACACAGCTAGTAAGTGTTAAGTGTCTGAGGTTGGATTTGAACTCGGTTTCTCCTAAATCCAGGGCCAGTGCTCTATCCACTGCGCCACCTAGCTGCCCCAAAGGGGACAGGCTTTGAAGGGCTTTAAAAACCAGAGGATTTTCTATTTGAACCTGGAGGCAATAGGGAACCATTGGAGTCTGTCCCAAAAATCTTAGTGCAGGTTAAAGATTTAATGACTTCAAAAGTACAAATGCCCCAAAACTTTAAAAGGGCATCATTTGAAAGGTTAATTATGCAAATGTTAAGATATTGATATCTTTCTTCTTAAAATTCAACATAATCACCATCTTGTGTTATATATTTCTAGAGTCAATTTTTTGAACTTTGTAAAAATTTTCAGCAACTGCTGTTCAGTGACTGAAAGTATTGCACTGTAATCTTAGCCTTAAGATCATCTAAAGAATTGGGGTTTTACATACTCCACAGCAAAACATCTAACGGAGATAGATCCAGAGACCAAAAGTGAGCAAACAGGAAGACCTTCTCTCCTGATCCACCAGTCTGAGAAAGTGCCATGAAGAAAATTAAATTTAAATTTAAAATACTTTCTGAATTCACAAAATCCCCTGAATGTAAAAGAAATATAAATAATTCAACTTTTTTGTTTGTTTTTGTTTTTTGTTTTAGTGAGGCAATTGGGGTTAAGTGACTTGCCCAGGATCACACAGCTAGTAAGGGTTAAGAGTCTGAAGCCGGATTTGAACTCAGGTACTCCTGACTCCAGGGCCGGTGCTCTATCCACTGCGCCACCTAGCCACCCCATAATTCAACTTTTGAATGATGTTTTTGGTAAATTTGCAGCATTTATACTTCTGAAGTTATTGAAGCTTAAAACTGTACTCAAATTTTTGGGACAGTATTGTGTACTTTCATTAACTGTGAATTAATATTTTTCTTTTCTTTTTTTTTTCTTCAATAGTCATGTTGTGGAAGAAGAATCAGAACAAAAGGGGAAAACTTCAAAAAAGAGGGAAAAAACAACAAAAAAGTAGAAACAGTATAGTTCAATCTGCATTCAGAATCCACAGTTCTTTTTTCTGGATATGGAGAACATTTTCCATCATGAACTCTTTGGAATTGTCTTGGGTCATTGCACTGCTAAAGAGAGGCAAGTCTATCACAGT
Source organism: Dromiciops gliroides (assembly GCF_019393635.1). Classification (NCBI taxonomy): domain Eukaryota; kingdom Metazoa; phylum Chordata; class Mammalia; order Microbiotheria; family Microbiotheriidae; genus Dromiciops; species Dromiciops gliroides. Next base: position 658,338,921 of record NC_057863.1, on the reverse strand, counting down.
TGATCATCACACAATGTTGCTGTTACTGAATACAATGTTTTCCTGGTTCTGTTCAGTTCAGTCAGTATCAGTCCACTTAAGTCTTTCCAGGTTTTTCGGAAATCTGCCTGCTCATCATTTCTCTTTTTTTTTTGGTGAGGCAATTGGGGTTAAGTGACTTGCCCAGGGTCACTGCTCATCATTTCTTACAGCTGTGAATTGAAATTTAAAACTATGGTAACAAAACTAGCTTGAATTTTAATTTCTTCATTTATATGTTTTCCTATTTTCTGGAATCACTTTCTCTACCCATCACCACCCACAACAGTTAAAAAAGAAAAAGAAAAAGCCTTCCTTCATAGCAAATAAATGTTATCAAATAATAAAATTCACTCTTTAGCTATTTCTGACAACCCATTATAACAGCTAGCCTTTATATGGTATTTTAATACTACTACTACTAATATCTAGCATTTCTAGAGTTCTTCAGTATTGCTAATGATAATAGCTAGCATATATATAACACTTTTGCCATATAACATTTTTCACTATACTATCTCATTTAATCCTCACAACCACCAAGGGAGATAGGTGCCCATTTTATTCATGAGCAAACTGAGACAGAGGCCAGTGACTTGAACAGAGTCACACAGCTAAGTAAGTTCTAGAGACAGGATTCCAGCTCAGGTCTTCCTGACTCGAAGTTCAGGATTCTAGTCAATGTACCACCTAGCTGTATTTCTCATTCCACAACTCTAGTTCATCTGCTCTCTGCCAAGAGATGGTAAGCATGTGTCAGCCCCAGCCCTCTGGAGTCACGATGGGTCACTGCATTGATCAGAGCTTCTTTCAAAGTTTGTTTTCTTTTTCTTTCTGTTTTCGGCGGGGACAATGAGGGTTAAGTGAATTGCCCAGGGTCACACAGCTAGTAAGTGTCAAGCATCTGAGGCCGGATTTGAACTCAGGTCCTCCTGAATCCAGGGCCAGTGCTTTGTTCACTGCACCCCCCCTAGCGGCCCCGGTTTTCTTTCCTGTAGCATCTCCATGGGTCCATAATCTCATCATCGGGGGGGACCCCTTTGAGTGGCACAGGTTAAAATTCTCACATGCCTTCTCACTCAATGCAACTCTCCTCCATGTCCTCCTAGAAATCAGCCATAGGGTTGACTCAGCATTCTGGAAACTGTCTTCAAATCTTGAAAAGGAAAATGGTTGTGAAAGACTTCAGAATTCTGATCAATGCAATCACCTATGAGGACTCCAGAGGCCTGAGAAGGAACCCTTCTCTAAACTCTTGACAGATAGGGGACAGACTAGAGGTGCCAAATGAGAATCACATTTTCAAACTCAGCCAACACAACCCCAAATTGTTGGCTTGGCTATATTTTTTCTTATAAGGGAGTGTTTTTATTTGGTGAGAAAGTAGAGATTGGGGAGAGATCAGGTGGGAAGTGATAATGGGAACAAAGGAAGAAAGGAAATAAAATCATGTTAAGAAACATTTTTAAATATACAGAAGAGACCTTCTAAACATTAAATTTAAAGCATTATTTCACAAAAATTCATAAAATGTAATATGTATTAATTCACAATCCATATTCATGTAGATTCATAAAATGTATATGTATTTTTTTAAAAACTAAGTTGTATGTAATAGCTTGAGAATTTCCCATCCAACCTTTAGATTCTGATATTCTTTGTATATAGAAATGTTTGTGTTTATGGAGGATTTTCTCATTCATGTTCTTTTTTTTTTTTTTTTTTTTAGTGAGGCAATTGGGGTTAAGTGACTTGCCCAGGGTCACACAGCTAGTAAGTGTCTGAGGCCGGATTTGAACTCAGGTACTCCTGACTCCAGGGCCGGTGCCCTATCCACTGCACCACCTAGCTGCCCCATTCATGTTCTTTTAAGAAAGACATAGGGGCAGCTAGGTGGTGCAGTGGATAGAGCACCGGCCCTGGATTCAGGAGGACCTGAATTCAAATCCAGCCTCAGACACTTGACACTTACTAGCTGCATGACCCTGGGCAAGTCACTTAACCCCAATTGCCTCACACACACACAAAAAAAAGACAGCTTCCATGACTGAGGGGGACATAGAACCTCCCAAACTCTTCCTTGATCAGACCACATCAAGAAAACTGCATTCAGTTCTGATCACAAACAATTTTGGAAAGAAATCGATTAGCCAAAGAGAGGCAACTTAAGGATTCTGGGACTTGGGTGCTGATGTTATTCCCTGCCAGGTGTTTCCCCTTCATCTCAGCTGGAGCCTATTCCCCGTCAGAAGCTGCCAAGTCCAGGATGAGAAGCCTGAAGTCTATGAGTGAGGAGCCCAAGAGGACTTACTTCTTCCACCATAGTGGAGAGAGCAGCTTAGTGCCTCAACCAGCATGCGTGCCATCACAGCAAATCTATCTGAGAAGACCTTGAGACTCTGAAGAGCCCGCAGAGCTGATGCAGAGGCTAAGAGTGACCTCCAGGGGGCAGGCAGTGACTGTGTTTCAGGGACTGCAGGGCTTTTGTATTCTTGGGGAATATTTGTCCTTTAATCAGTCATAACTGATGATCAAGGAGGAGGAGAAGGGGGAGAAGGAGGAATGAGAGAGGGAGGATGAGGAAGGGAAAGAAGAAAAAGAAAGAAAAGGGAAAGGAGGAGAAGGGGAGGAGAAAGAAGGGAGGAAGAAAGAGGAGGAAGAGGAGGAAAAAGAGAGGGGGAAAAGGAAGGAGTAGAATGGAAAGAGGAGGGAGAAAGGAAGAATAAAAGAGGGAGGAGGGATGGAGAGCAGAGAGGAGGCAGAGGAGGGAGAGTGGGATGAAGAGAGAGAGGGATGAAAAGGAGGAAGAGAGGTAAGAGGAAGGAGGAGGAAGAAAGAGAAGAGGAAGAGGAGGATAAAGAAGAAGAGGAGGAGGGAGAGGGCTTGTCATTATCTTATCAGCTGAAGGGAAGGGAAACTAGGCGCTATGCCAGGGAAAACACGGCTGAGATCCTGCCCTTTCCTCTCTCTAAACTATATATAACTGTCCTTGAGAGCTTCAGTGACTTGTGAGCACCCACTTGTCCACCGGACTCCAGCTCTGTTCTGGTTTCTCAGGCAAGGGCTGTTCTTTGGAGCTCCCTCAAGTTGTACCAGGTGTCTACCAGCAGGCCCCCCAGAATGATGAGGACCAGCCCAGCCAGGCTGAGGCGGATGAGATTGCACGCAGTGTAATCCTGGGGGGTCGCATCTGGTGAGAAAGAGACTGTCATTGAGAGAGGGCAGGGGCTGCCTATTCCTAAGTGACAATTAATGTGAGCCCAGATTTTCTTCTCCACAGAGAGCTCAGACCCCAGCCCAACCCCTGCCCCCCACCCCCACCCTCACGACCCCACCAAGCAGTTCCTGTCACTCACCAATTGGAGAGCCTGGTTGTGCTGTTGAAAACCAGGGACCTAACTGGGGTTCTGGGAATGAGGCAAGGAGACTGAGAGAGCTTGATCCTGCTTGATCCCCTCCTCTTAGACCTACCTTCCCCCCTCCTCCCTGCTGGACCCTACAAGCTCCCTTCTTTCCAAAGTTCCTTTCTGAAGTCGTGAGACCCCCCCCCCATCCTCTCTTTTGTGTCCCCTTCCAGAACCCTGGGGGAGTTCTGAGATTACCCCTTCCCCCGCCCCCGCCTCTGCCCCCAGCCCTTGTAGAGCCCTTTGAGCAGTGAAGTCTATTGTGGGCTGGTGGGAGTTCCTCACCTGTGATCCTGACCTCCAAGGAGTCACTGGGGGCCGACCACAGGTAGGGATACTGACTGTGAAAACTGTAGCATCGATAGATTCCTTCCTGAACAGTAGCCAGAGAAGCACTGGAGACCTGTGTCCAGAACCAGACTTTCTGGAGTCGAGAGGTGTTGGCCTCTATCCCCTTATACAGGGTGAAGCGATCAAACTGTTGCTCTGAATGGCACAAGAGAGTCACGCTGTGTCCCTCAGCCTCTTCCTGGGTGGATATGACTGCAAGGGTGGGTTTATCATAGAAGCCTGGGAAGGAAGACCAGGAGTGAGAAGGGAGCTGTCCCTCCCCAGCCTGGGCACTGCTCCCTTCTCTGAGGACCAGTGGAGTCATCTTCCTCTCACTCTCCTGCTTTCAAGGGGAAGTTGATGGGCTGGGAAACACCTTCCTTCTCCCTTTCGTGCCTCCAGCAAGCCCAGTGTGGGATGGCTTCTCCCCTCAGCTCTGCCCTGTGTCCTGAGAATGGAGATGAGGCCCCAAAATGTATATGACCCCCCTCAGGAGGGACCAGTCCCACACAGGGCAGGGAGAAGGCAGAGGAAAGGGAGTGGTTTGGGAGAGAAAGGGCAGAAACAGCTGTAATGACCCAGGGCACAGGCTTCCTCCACTGGGAGGCTCCAGGGGAGCCTAGTCTTCTCCTCCCCCATAACCCTGGATAGCTGACCCCCCTCTACTGGTTGGAGTGCTCCCCCCAAATCTCATCTGCAGCTTTATCTCCCATCTCCCCCAAAACACACACACACACACACACACACACACACACACACACACAGATATTGCAGGCACATGCCCAGGCTGACCTTGGGGCAGGATGCTGGTGGTTAAGGGCTGGACCTGCTGGCACAGACTTAGCCTTGGCTGAGAAGCAAAGCCAGAGGCTGAGGGTTCCTTCCACCTCACCTGTCATCACCAGCTCCAGAGGTTCACTGGGCTCTGATAAGCCAGACTGGCTCTTGTAGAGGCAGCAGTAACTTCCTGCGGTGTCCTTTGTCATAGATGAAATATTGAATTGAGCCTCCATCCCAACTCTAGTCATATTCTGAGACTGAGATTCTCCTTTCTTCAGACCATACCAAGTAGCCCCAGGATGTCCCTTGCACCTGAGGGTGACAGCTGTCCCCCGGGGGATCAGAGGACCTGAGTCAGCCTTGAGGGTGGGTCTGAAGAGTGTCCCTGGAAGAGAATCTGCAGAGCTCAGAGGTCCAGAGGGTCCTCCCTCCCTGTCCCCAGTCTCTCCTCCCATAGACACCCACATTTAGCCTCACCCAGGCTCCTACGTCCTCCCTCTCCAGCCACCCAGTCTGTGCCAAATGGGGATCTGGGCTTGGGGTGGAGGGAAGGGAAGGTGCTCACCTGCCTGTGTCCTGATCCTTTGGCCCACACACAGTTCTGTTGGAGAAGACCCCTATTAGACATGGCTCCCCACTTCCTTCCTACCCAATCCTAGAGATAAAAGAAAAAGGAAGCCAGAGCCTGGACATGGAGACTGGACTGAGAGAGGCTAGGTGGGTTCCAGGAGACCTGGATCCTGCCCCCGCTCACTGGGACCTCCAGAAAATCAGTTCCCCCTCTGAGCCTCAGTTTCTCCCTTTGTAAAAGGCATGTATGGGCTGAGGAATGGCCACAATGATCTGTAAGGCTACTGTAAAAGCTACAAGAGCCCCCATCCCAGGAGCCTTCATGAATCTCCCTCCCCAGGACTCACCAAAGCACAGCAGAGCAATGAGTGTGGGGACCATGGGGGCCATGGGGGCCATGGGGGCCCTGGACTCTGGAGAGAAGGTGAGGCAGAGGGGCAGAGGTAGAGGATCCTGATGTGGCCAGCCCAGTGAAGTTTCCCAATCCCCAGCCTTTTAAAGAAAGGGAACAAACAGCTTCTTCTTTCCTTGTGGTCTCCAGTTCAAGGAGGGTGGGGTTTTATAGGGAGGGGCAGCCAGATGCAAGGAGTTGGAGGAGGCCCAGGGACACACAGGCACACACAGATGTGGGTATCAAAATTCAACTCAACCAGGGGGCAGATGGGGGGGGGTAGGAGAGGGAAGTTTGAAGGGAAAGCGTAGAATTGGGGTGATCTCTTTTGGGAAGCATCCCTGGAAAAGAAGCAGACCTCAGCAGTCCAGGCAATCCTCCCTCCCTCCCTGCCTCCCAGATACCCCCATTAGGGAGCCGGGTTTCTGTGTCTTCCCTCCCCAGTTGCCCAGTTTGTGCTAATGCAAATGAGGGGCAGGAGGACAGGGTGGAGGAGAGGTAGAGGGGTTCATCTGCTTGTTCCCTTATTCTCTGGCCCAGATACGATCTTGTCAGAGGAAAGCCCCTATGTGATAGGTCTGTCCATCTGCTTCCTGCCACCACCAAGAAGGAGGAGAGAGAAAGCTCACAGCCCAGGCTTGAAGACTCCACTGAGAAGACCTAGCTGGGCAGCAAGATACCTGGGCTCTTGTCCTGGACCTTTGCTCTGCTCATTGTGTGACCTTCAACAACCAATGCCCTTCTCTGAGGCTCAGGTTTCCCCCTTGAAAAGGGATGAAATCAGGGGCAGCTAGGTGGCACAGTAGATAAAGCACTGGCCCTGGATTCAGGAGGACCTGAGTTCAAATCCGGCCTCAAACACTTGACACTTACTAGCTGTGTGACCCTGGGCAAGTCACTTAACCCTCATTGCCCCACCAAAAAACAAACAAACAAACAACAACAACAAAAAACAACATGAAAAGGGATGAAATCTCCAACAAAACAGAAGTAGATAGCAGAGTGGATTCAAAATGAGAATCCTACAATATTTGGGTTTTTTTTGTTTTGTTTTGTTTTTGCAGGGCAATGAGAGTTGACCAGGGCCACACAACTAGTAAGTATCAAATGTCTGAGGCTGGATTTGTATTCAGGTCCTCCTGAATCCAGGGCAGGTGCTTTATACATTGCACCATCTAGCTTCCCCCAATATTCAGTTTACAAGAAACATTTGAAGCAGAAACACATAGACTAAAGGTGAAAGGCTGGAGGAGAATATATTACACTTCAGCTGAAATTAAAAAAAAAAAGTAGGGATAGCAATCCTGATGTCAGACAAAGCAAGAGCAAAAATAGATCTAATTAAAAGAGAAAAGGAAGAAACCTGCATATTGCTAAAAGGTACCATAAACAATGAAGTAATATCAATACTAAACATATATGCACCAAGTGGTATAGCATCCAAATTCTTAGAGAAGAAACTTAATGAGTGACAGGAAGAAATAGACAGTAAAACTATACTAGTGAGAGACCTCGACCTCCCCCTCTCAAAATTAGATAAATCTAACCACAGAATAAATAAGAAGGAAGGTAAGGAGGTAAATAGAATTTTAGAAAAATTAAATATAATAGACTTCTGGAGGAAACTGAATGGGGATAGAAAGGAATCTACCTCTGTCTTAGTGGTCCATGACACCTACACAAAATTGACCATCTATTAGGGCATAAAAACCCTCCCAATCAAATACAGAGAGGCAGAAATAATAAATGCATCCTTTTCAGATCATGAAACAATAAAAATTATGTGCAATAAAGGTCCATGGAAAGACAGATTAAAAATTAATTAGGGGGCAGCGAGGTGGTACAGTGGATAGAGCACCAGCCCTGGAGTCGGGAGAACCTGAGTTCAAATCTGGCCTCAGACACTTGACACTTGCTAGCTGTGTGACCCTGGGGAAGTCACTTAACCCCAATTGCTTCACCAAAAATAATAATAATAATAATAATTAGAAACTAAATAATCCAATCCTAAAGAATGACTGGGTCAAAGCTTCATCAAAGAGAATGACAACAATTAGACAACATATCAAAACTTATGTGATTCAACCAAAGTAATTGTGAGGGGAAATTGTATATCTCTAAATGCTTACATGAATAAAATAGAGTAAGAACAGATCAATGAATTGGGCATGCAACTAAAAAAGGTAGAAAAAGAAATAAAAATTAAATCCATAATTAAATACCAAATGAGTAATCCTGACAATCAAAAGAGAGATGAATGAAATTGAAAGTAAGAAAACAATTGAACTAACAAATAAAATTAAGAGCTGGTTTTATGGAAAAAACAACAAAATAGATAAAGATTTGATCAATTTGATTTAAAGATAGAAGAAGAAAATGAAATTACCAGTATCAAAAATGAAAAAAGGGTGAATTCACCATCAATGAAGGAGAAATCAAAGCAATAATTAGGATCCATTTTGCCCAACTGTATGCCAATAAATCTGACAAAGTGAAATGTATGAATATTTACAAAAATATAAATTTCACGGATGAACAGAAGAGGAAATAAAATACTTAACTCCATATTAGAAAAAGAAATTGAACAATCCATCAATGAATTGCCTAAGAAAGAATCCCCAGGGCCAGAAGGATTTACAAGTGAATTCTACCAAACATTTAAAGAACAATTACTTTGCCAACTGAGCAGATGAAGTACTCAAGTAAGGGAAAGGTTTGAGGCAGGGAGACTAATGAGGCCGTTGCAATAATTTAGGTGAGAGGTAATGATGGATGGCCCCTGGCAGAGTAAAATCAAAAGAATGGATGCAAGAAATGATATGGAGGTTTAAAAACCAGCATCATTTGGCAACTGGTTGAACATATCGGGTGAGGGAGAGGAAGGGGTCAAGGAAAGTGCTGAGATGGCCAAACCTGAGAAATGAAATGAATAGTGGTACCTTCAGCAGAAAGGGAGAAACAAGGGCTGGTTTGGGAAAAGATGATGAATGTGATATCCAGTGTGAAATGCACAAAAGAAAGTAATAAAGGAGTAAGATTCAGGGACATGCTGGGGCAGAACTTCTTAATATGAAAGTCATCTGCAGATAGATGATAATCAAAGCTACAGGCGTTTATGAGCTCACCAAAAGAAAGAAGACAGTACAGAAAACAGCTTAGGAGACACTCACCATTGGAGGATGTGATGTTGATTAGGATCCAGCAAAGGTGATGGAGGAAAGGTCAGGTAGGTAGGAAGAGATCCAGAAAATAGTAGGGTCATAAAAACCATTGAGGAGAGAGGCACCAGGAGAAAGAGAATGGTCAACAGCTTCAAGGGAGACAGAGAGAGTTAAAAGGAGGAAAATGAAAGACCATCAGATTTGCGATTAAGAAATGATTCAGGCTATGTCCTGGGTGCCCTTCTTTTCTCCATATTACTCCTTTGGATGCTCTCCTCAGCTCCCATGGATTCAATGACCATGTCAATGCTACTGATCCAGCACCAGACTCTGCTGACCTCCAATCTTGCATCTCCAATTGCCTGTCAGACATCTTGAACTAGATGTCCAATAGCAATTTCAAACTCAACATGTCCAAAATGAAATTCATGATCTCCCTCCCGGATGATATGGGGGGAAATGGGGTACGGGCTGGGTTAGGGGTTGGGGTTCTTGGGAATTCCTCTTTAAAGAATTACACCCTCTTGCACACAAAACGTAGTTAGAACAAGGTGGTAGTTTATTTAGGAGCAAAGGAAGGGAAGGGAAACCATGAAAGAAATCCTTGGACTTTTCATGGGGAGATTTGGCATAAAGCACATGGCTCAGAGGTACCAAATCTCCTCGAACAGGAGACTGGAAGGTACTTTTATAGAGGACTGATGGGGGTGGACCATCTGCCTGGGAAAAGTTCCTTTAGTGAGAGAGGACCATCCCCCACTGGTGGTAGCTGGGGGAATTGGGTGAGGAGTGGAGGACCATCCCCCACTGGTAGTGACTAAAGGAATTGGGTGAGGGGTGGCTACAGATCCCTCTTCAGAACGCAAAGGCCGCAGCCACACCCAAACTTATCTCCTCAGGGCAAGGGAGACCAGAATGAAGGGTAGGAATCTGAAGCTAGCTCAGTCCGATTTGGTTCAGCTTATCTCTCTAGGCGTTATCTGTCCTCTGGTTTAGTTTATCAAGGAGAAGGTTCCTTGATGTGCCCCAGAGAACTTCTGGGGTGCTCTGCACCCCATGACACCCCTAAATCCTCCCTCCTTATTATTTCCCGTATTACTACAGAGCAGGGTTTCTTAAATTTTTTTCACTCATGACCCCTTTTCTCCTGAGAATTTTTTATGTGACCTCTGGTATATAGATACACAAAATGGGTATACATAACTGTGAGAAATGGGTAGTTGTCTCCTCTCAATGTGGATATAACAGTCAGTCATACTCCCCTGACCTGTTTGTAGGACAAAGGTGTCAGATCCCCTCCTCCCCCTCAGGTTAGCAAGGTCACATGGTTCAAGGAGCCCTGGTCTCAATTAGGTCCTCTCCAGAGTTCTGTCCATATAAGGAAGTATACGGTCCACTCCTGAGTTATGTCCATACAAGGAAGAGGGGTGGGAATACTGCGTTCTGATTAGCTAGTTTTTGCACTTAGATTGTAACCCCGACCAGTGATGAAAAAGGGGAAGGTCCATTGGCGTCAGGGACTAGGGTATAAAACAGGGCCTGCAAGCCCCCTTTCAGGGCACCCACTAGCTGCACATTAGGGGGCCTCCTTCTCATGAGAAGGAAATAAAGCCTTTGTCACCTCACTGCTGAGTTCCTGAGAATTATTGAGAAGAGGAAGGATTTTTCCCTCACAATAACCTTTGATGTTGCCCCAAATTTTGCAACCCCCACATCAAGTTCTGTGAACCCATATGGGTTTGAGACCCACAGTTTATGAAGTTAGGCTACAGAGGACAATACCACCCTCCTAACCCCTTGGGCTCACAAACTAAGAATTATCCTGGACTCCTCCCTATCCCTTACTTCTCATATCCAAACTGTTGACAAGTCCTGCTGATTTCACCTTGAATTTGCCCCCTTCTTTCCTCTAACACTGCCTCCACCCTGGTTCAAGTACTCATCATCTTATGCCTGGACCATTGCAATAGCCTCTTGGTAGGTCAGCCTGCCTCAAGTCTCCCCATTCCAACCCATCCTCCTTTGAGCCACTAAAGTGGCTTCCCTAAAACACAGGTCCAACCGAGTCACTCCCTTCCCCCATCCCCACTACATACTTAACAAACTCCAGTAGCTTTCTATCATTTCCGGGAGCAAATACAAAATCCTCTGTTTGGCATTCAAAGCCTTTTATAATCCACCTCCTCCTCTCTTTCCAATCTTCTTATGCCTTACTCCCCAACATGTACTCTTCAATCCAGTGACATAGGACCCTACCTTCTACAGGAAGCCCTCCTCAACCCATATTAATTCTAGTGTCCTCCCTCTGCTAATTATTTCCTATTTATCCTCCATATCTTACTTTGAATGTATCTGTTTGCATGTTGTCTTCTGATTAGATTGTAAGCTCCTTGAAGGCAGAGATTGTCTTTTGCCTCTTTTTGTTTCCCCAGAACTAAGCATGGTGCCCAGCACATAATAGACATTCAATAAATGTTTACTGATTGATCAACTGGTCATTTCAAATAAAGTAGTTTCAATAAGGGCCATGTCAGAAGCCAGACTACAAAAAGTTGAAGAGTCAGTTCGGAGAGAGGTAATGGAGATAGCACGTCTACAGCTTTTTCTTAGAGTTGGGCTAAGAAAGGAGACATGGGTGATAGTTTGGGGTTACAGAGTCTAGTGAAAGTTATCTTTTACTTAAGGATGAGCGGAGCATATGGGACAGAGTAGAATCTCCTGGCAGAATTCTAGAATGGGTTATGAAAGGGATGGTTTGTGACCTCTTAGAAAGTGAAGTGCTGGTCACTAAGGGCCAAGATGTCTTCAACATCAAGTCATGCCAGACTAAAGATTCCTTTTCTTGACGGGGTTACTAAAAGGGAAAATAAGGGGGCTTCATGGTAAAGGTATGCCTAGAACTCAGGGAAACATTTGACAAAGTAGCTCCTACCATGCTGTGGGCACCGCAGAAGAGCCTCGTTGGGCAGATTCAGAAATGTCCAAAGAGTAGGATGCAAAGAGCTGCCAACAATGGATCACTGTCAGCATGGAGGGAGGTCTTTAGGGGAGCGCCCCAGGCATCTGTCCTTCATACCATGGTATTCAGCTTTGCTTTTTCCCCAGCAACCTGGATGAAGGCATAGGTAGAATACTCATCCAATTTAGGAGGACACAGACTTGGAAGGCTAGGTTAGCATGTTGGAGGCCAGAGTCAGATCTCTATTGGCTGATGATGCTTAATAGAGATAAATATACAGTCCTGCACTTGGGTTCAAAAAAATCAACTTCTGAAGCGCAGAGCAGAAGAGGTGTGCCTAGAAGCAGATCCTGGGTCTTTCAGTGGGCCAAGACTTCAGGAAGGGCCAAAAGAGTGGCAGCGAGGAGCTAAAGGACATGCAGAGGAAGGGGATCAAGATGGGGGAGGGCCAGGAGCTGCCACCCTCTGAGGAATCATGAAAGGAAGTGGGGGTGTTGGGCATGGAGAGCAGGAGACTCATGAGGAGAGTTAGGCTGGATGCCAGAAGAACTTTCTAATTGGGAGGGCTGTCCCAGAGTGAGATGTGCCACCTCAGGAGGTGGTGGGGGACACATACACCCCAAGAAGGGGTTCTGCTGAGGGGATTCCTCTTCAGGGACGGGTTGGTGAGGGAGCCCAGAGCAGTCTCTCCCAATGCTGTGGTTCTCTGTGTCCTTTTGTCTCCTTAGCCCTCATCCCCGGGACCCACTCAGTGACCCATCTCATCAAGATGGGCTTGGCTGCTGTGGTCCTCACGGCCCTGGGGGCCCTGCTGGCAGAGGACTGGTACACCCAATATCAGGCCAAGAAGGAATCGGAGGCGGCTCTCGCCCAAAAGCTGGCTGAGGCCAGGAAGAAGGCCTGATTTGGTTCAGTCTAGCCATGGGGAGCCCCAAGAAAGTGCAGGCAGGGCCCTGCCTGGGTCCCCACCAGCCTTCTGGGGGCCCCCTCCTCTATAACACTCTGTAACTCCTCCCTTCATGAGCCAAAAACCTTTCAGGAGCACAGATGTCAGAACCCTACCCTAGGCCAAGCCGGGGTGCTCGCCTCCCTCCCAGCGGTCAATGATCTCTCCTCCATGACCTGCAGGCAGGACACTTCCCCTTGGTCCCACTCCTAAAAAGAGGAACCTGGCCCTGTGTCAGGAAGCCCTGACCCCGGTGGTGACTGCCCCATGAATCCAGTCAACAACAATGACCTTGAAGGACACCTCCACCACACAGCAGTGGGGAAGACTCAAGTGGGAGGGCGTGATTGGACCCCAGGGAGAGGCCTCCTGCTCCCTGTGTTCTTAAGTAAAACACTTTTCGTTTTCTTCACTGGGAGAGCAGTGGGCATCCCTGCCTAGTGTGTGGGACCCTGGGGTTACAGTCTTCAGTGGGGAGACCCAAGGACTGGAACACTTCCTAGGTCAGCGGCGCTAGACTCTGGACTGTGCCCCTGCCTAGCTGTGTGACCCTTCACCTCTGACAGCCTCGATGTCCTCCTCTGTGGAACCATGAGGTTGGAGCAGATGACTCGGGGAGTCCCTGCCACCTCTGCATCCACAATGCCAAGATCTAGGCAATCGGGGGTCACAATCTTCGGGGTGGAAGGAGATTCATGAGGGCTAAGAGCTGGACGGTGGTGATGGGGGACCTTGGAGCCCGGAGATTCTAGGAGTTGGCAGAGGATCCCCTCCTGCACCTGGGAGGGAGGAGGAAGCATGGAGGGTACCCGAGGGGACTGTCCCCAAGCTCTCTAAAGGCCATGGCCTGCCCTTCCCCCCAAAAGGTTCTTTTCATTCCCAGCTGTGAACATCCTAGCACATGCAAACACACATGCATGCACGTGCACGCGCATCCACCTTTACCATTGACCCTGTGCCTGCAGCTAGGGACCCCGGAGGCCACCTGTCTCCCGCATCCTCGCAGGTGAGCCTGGGCTTTTCCCAGACTGCTCCGGGCCCAGTTCTATCCTGCCCCCTTGGTCAAGGTGTCTGTGGGATTGGAAAGTTTTCCAGGCATTTCCAGGAAAGGCTCAGGAAGAGAAAAAGGGCCGAGGATCATGGTCTCCCCCCAGCCCCCTGGGGCAGGAGAAGCTGGAGAAGGGGGGGGTCCTTGTGCTCCCTTGTCAGATGCCCCAGACCAGGGGTGCAGGAGAGAGACCGGGCCTGCAATCCCTGCCGCTGCTTGTGCCAGGCCCAGCTGAGGACAGAACAAGGGCCCACCATGACCCCCAGCCACTTCCCTGGGGTTCCTCACATGCCCTGAGCTGGGCTGGAGGGAGGAGGGAGAATGTAAGGAAGGTGGACAAGGAGACCTCAGGCTGCCCCTCCCCTGGGCCCAGGACAAGGCCAGCTAGAGGGATGTCACTGGGCTTCTTGGATCTCATGGGGCTCCTCTGTCAGGCCCACATCCGCCACAGGGCCAGGGCATAGGAGGTCAGGCGGATGTTCCCCAGCGCAGGACACTGAGCAACAGGAGGATGCTGGGAGGGGCTTTGGGGCCCAGAGCAGGGGGACCTCCAGGCTCCAACCCCTTCCATGGATGCTCCCCATCCCCTCCCCTCCTCCTCCCAACCTGAGAAAGAGGATGGCAAGAGAGGGGAGAGGAGGGAGCAGGCAAAGGGGTAGACCACCATTCCTGAAGATAGTTTAGGAGCAAAAAAGATAATTCAGGGATCTGAGAAACAGACTGGAAGAAGAAAGGGGACCCTAGGGGCTGGAGTGGGGCCACCTAGGCAGAGAATGGGCAGCAGCCCCCTCACCCCACTACCAGCTGCTTATTGCTCCTCTATCAAGCCCTTATTCAATGCTTCATTCATTCATTCATGAGGGTTGGGGGGCATGCTCCAAGGGCCTGGTACATCTGCCCTGAGCAGGTAAATAACAGGACCTGCCCCCTGGACCATATGCTGAGCAGGGCAGCCGGGGCAGCCCAGGGGCCTGGTGACCAACGGCCTGGGTGGCCTGCAGTGTGCCTGTCTTGGCCTGAGCAGCTCTGGGGAACAGATAGCTTTAGTGGGATTTTTAAGGGAAGATGTCAGTGGGGAAGGGGCCACCTGAATGGCCTGGTGGGATTTTGTGACCTCACTGTAACAGAATATGGCCCTGTTCGGGATGTTGAGTCAGTTATCTGGGTGCTGGAATGGGGTAACAGACTGAGTATTCAACTCTGAGCCATCGGGTTCAGATTCCAGGGTTGACACATCCTTGACGGAGAGCCTTGAAACAAGTCAGTCCCTCGTCCGGGCCTTGGGCTCCTCATGTGCAAAATGTGTATAATGACATTTCTACAATCAACCTGATGGCTTGGCTATGACAGTCTAGAAGCGGTTGCTTCAGACCCACTTTACAGAATCATCTCCCTTCACCATTCTGTCTTCCTGAGCAAGTGGCTGACTCACTGTTCTTTGAAGTCACTGGGCTCTCTCCCATCCCTGTTCCTGAGGTCCAGGTGGTGCTGCTCCCTAGCCTGGGAGACATTCAGACCTGGAGTCCCTTGTCCTCCTGGAGATGCTTCTTCTACCTTGGACAGGTGGCCATGCCTGGCCACCTGTGGCTATCATAGCGCTGTCTCTCCTGAAATTACTTGCATTTACCAGCTTGCTCACTGCTGACCCCTAATCCCCCATCCAGCCATCCTGGAAGAATGTAAGCCCCACACAGGGCAGGAATGATTTAGGGGGTTCATTCATTTCCCAGCGCTGTGGCATGGTCCCTGCCTACAGTCAGTGCATAATAAATGTTGGCTGAATTAAATTCTTAAGACATCAGAATCAGAGAGCCTCAGTGCTGCAGGGAGCTCAAGTGAATCCAGCCCAGCCAGAACCTAAGTCCCACCCCTGCCTGAAGACCCTCAGTGAAGGAGATGCACCAGGGCAGCCCTTCCCACTTTGGGATGACGCTCATCATGAGGAAGGTTTCCTTGACATCGAAGGGGAAGGGAAAGGAACGAGCGTTTATTGAGCACCTACTGTGTGCCACACATTGTGCTGAGTACTTTGCAATCACCATCTCATTTGATCCTCACAGCAACTCTGGGGGGGAGGTGCTATGATTATTTTACAGATGAAGAAACTGAGGCAAACAGAGGTGAAGTGATTTGCCCAGGCATCACGCAGCTAGTACATGTCAGTGGCAGTATTCGAACTCAGTTCTTCCTGATTCCAGACTCCATCCACTGTGCCCCCTACCAGCCCTAGCTTTCAATATCAGCCTTTCAGTGTCAGGCTTGAGTTTATCCTGAAGGTAACAAGGATCCACCACTGATTTCTGAGCAGGGGAGGAACACAGTCAGACCCTCATTCAGTGAACACTAATTTGCCAACTGTGTGTAAGGTGATTGGAGAGGGGGTAAAGACAGGAAGGCAGGAGACCATACGGAGGCTATTCAAGCATCGATTTTATTTAACAAGCATCGATTTTATTTAACAAGCATTTATTCAGTGCCGGCTGTATGCCAACACTGTGCTAATTGCTGGAGAGAGTGTCTGGCCTGAAGAGCATCTTGTTCTAACCATGGTGCAGACAAGAGGAGCTGGAGGCCTGACCTGGGATGTGGTTGAGAGTTGATCTCAAGGTCACACAGGTCTTGCCCAAGCCCCTGATTTTGCAGAGAAGGAGAATGGGGGAAGCTAGGTGGCACAGTGGATCAAGCACCAGCCCTGGATTCAGGAGGACCTGAGTTCAAATCCAACCTCAGACACGCTGCATGACCCTGAGCAAGTCACTTAACCCTCATTATCCTGCATGAGAGAGAGAGAGAGAGAGAGAGAGAGAGAGAGAGAGAGAGAGAGAGAGAAGGAGAATGAGGTCCCTACAGGGTAAATGACTTGCCCAAGGTTCTACAGGAGCTCAGTGGCTTAGCCAGGACCCTCCCCCAGCCCCTTGCTCAGAAGGAGCCAGAAGTCCAGGTGTAAATGACATCATCTACTGGTTGGATTTGGGGGCTGAGGAGGAGGGAGCAGAGGCTGACTCTGAGGTTGGGGACCCCAGTGACCATCCATGACCAAAATGGGGCCATTTGGAGGAGGGGTCAAGTGGGGAGTCAGTGGTAACGGGTCTACTGTGGACAAGCTGAGGTCAGGCTGCCCAGACAGCCGGGTGAGGATGCCAGCTATCTCCTGTGCTAGCTCATCATCCCGACCGAGCCCCACTAACCAAGGTTCTGTCCTGGGCAGCTCCCAGGGCCTCTGCTATCACCTCCACGAAAATGGCTTCCAGACCTAGATATCCAGCCCTAACCTCTCTCCCCTCACCTCTAGAGGTAGGGATGATGAGCCAGCACATGAGACACCTCCGAGAGGTTAAAAAGGGAGGAGGAAAACAGGGAACTGCTGGTGTCTGGCAAGCCTCAGGCCATGGGAGATCCTCCCTCCAAAAACAATTCTGGCTAATCCAGAGGCCCTCATCTTCCCCAGGGACCACCACAGGGCACCATCTTCCCAGAGACAGAGAAATGGAACAAATGAAAAGTTGCTGCTGTCAGTTGCTCCTGCTCTGAGCTCGGAGGTGGGAAGTAAGGAGAGGGTCCTGAAAGCCCATCCTACTCCCCTCCTGGCTCAGGGAGAAGGCTGAGACTTGCCCCTCTCCAATTCTGTCCCTGGCTATTAGGGTCACCAGGAGGTACCCACCCAAGGCTCTCTCCTAACTAATCATGGACAACAGCTTCCCAGTGATCATTACTGTTCTTTTTTTCCCAATTGCCCTGACAGAAAAAACAGAAGGTGATATTAAAAAAAAAAAAGATGACTGAGCAGGGACGACTCACAATGGGCTGAAATCCCGTGAGGGCCTGTGGGAGAGCCTCCAGCAGTGTGGGAGGGAACGAGCTGGGACTGGAACCTTCTGGCAGAATTCTAGAATGTGTTCTGAAAGGGCTGGTTTGTGAGAACGTACAAAGGAGGAGGGGTCCTCCCGAAAGGCCAGGATGGATGAATCAACAGATCCTGCCAGACTCACCTCATCTCCTTCTTGGACAGGGTTGTCAGGGCAATGCCCTAGACTTGGTGTCCCCGGAGATCAGGAAAGCATTGGGTTAGGAGGCTCATTCTATCCTGCAGCCAAGGTGGACAATAATGCAGCCACATGGACTCGGGAGGAATTGTTGACCAGACCTGAAAAGTGTTCAGAAATGGGTCAATGACAACTTCGAGGCTGTCTCTGGTAGAGCGCCTCAGAGATCTTCTCTTGGTCCTAACGTTTCCATCAATGGCTTGGCTGGAAGGTATCCTTTCTCAAGCTTGTGGATAACACAAAATGTGGAGGGATAGCTAATGCTTGGGATGGCAGACGCAGGATTGTAAAAGGTCTTCACAGGCTAGCATGATGAATTATCTGTAAGAAGATAGGGAGGTTGGGGGGAGGGAAAGGTGTCTAGACCTGTAATTTCTCTGGTATGGAGAATCCACAAGTTCCAGTAGTGCTACTGGTGACTCACAGTCTCACAGAGTTGCCTAAACAGGTTGTTTGGCTTGCTATAGGCACACAGCTAGTAAGTAAGCACTAAGACCAAGAGTTGAACCCAGGTCTTTCTGGCTCCATAGTGATCCCTCCAGCCTAGGAGCCCTTTAGAATATACTCCAGTGACCAAAGTCATGTCACCTTGACAATGGAGGGGTAGAGAGTGTTGCTGAATGCTTGCTCCTTTGGGGAGAAAAAGATGTGGGGTTTTTGGTGGACCACAAGTTCAAAGTGTGGCAGGACAACTAAGACAATGTTAGGGCTGTATTAAACAGTCATAATGTCCCAAAAAAGGTGGGGAGGTGGTCCTGAGTGGGTGCCCTGGTTAGACCACATCTAAAGGACTCTCTTCAGGTTTAGGCACTACAGTTTAGGCAGGTGGAGAGTGCCCAGAGGAGAATGACCGGGAGGGTAAAAGGGTTCATGCTAACTGCGGATTGGGTGAAGAAATTAGGGATATTTGACTTGGAAAGAGAAGACTGGGGGGTGGGGGGAGACATGAGAGCTGTCTCTGAGTTATGGTTGGAAACTTCAGGGCATCCAATTATGCTCAGGGCAAGAAAGACTTCCCCTCCCTGAGGCCTGCCCCAGCTTGGAATGGGCCTCCTGGGGAGCTGGTGGGTCATCCAAGGGACGCTCGGCAGAAAGCCGATGTCAGGGTGGCCAGCGGCCCCTGCAGGCTTTTCTAACTGTCTTGTGGGTCTCCCCAGACTTAAACTGCGACAATCCCACACTCAGCCACCTCATCCGCGTCGGCCTGGCCTCTCTGGTGCTTGTGGCATTGGGGATTCTGATGGCCGAGGACTGGTACAGCAAGAAGGATTCTGAGAGAGATCCAGGGGACATCCTGTTTGAGAAGCCAAGCTATTCAGATGTCAAGACCAAGTTTCGTTTCTACTAGCCGTGGGAAGTCTTGAGGAAAGCCTTCTACCATCTCCAGGCATGGAGAAAGGGAATGGATGTAAGCCCTGGCAGTCACCAACTGTCTTCCTCTATGGTACTCTGTAACCCTTCTCCTTCTAGGTCATAAATCTTTCATTGAAGCTCAAGTGGCTGAAACCCACCTATCCATCTAGCCCCTGCCCCAGACCAGGGGTACTTGCCTCCTTTCCAGGGTTCTATGAGCTGGGATCAGTTGTCTCTCCCTTCCTGTCCCCCAATCCTAGTGCCTTCCTCTTCCCTGCCCCCCAGACTCTCTCCCTGCATCAGGCTTCCCTACTTCCCAAGAAGACCCTCCTTGGCCATCACTTGACCCCCATGAACCCGAACAGTGGCAATGACACAGAGATTATGAGCAAAGTATTCACAGGGGATGAGCAATATTTACCAGGAGACTGCAGACACTTCTCCTGCCCCTACTCTGTCAAGTTTTGTCCATTTTTAGCATGAATACTTGGGCCCCGGAGCCTTCAGACCCTGCTCTGGATCCCGTTGCCTCCTTTCCCAGCGACCTGTCCATTAGTCTGGTCGCCTATGAAGGCTGTGTCAGCCAGCAAGCATTTACTAAGAATCTACAATGTGCCAGCCATTGTGCTCAGAGCAAGAGACAGAAAGGCAGAAGGGAAGTGGTCCCTTCCTTCATGTAGTTTCTACTCTATAGGAGAGAAGCACCATGAGCACCCAGATAAGTTAACACAAAAATACATACAAAGTGATTGGGTGAGGGGGCACTAATGACTAGGGGGAGATGGAGAAACACCTAGTGTGGGAAGTAGCACTTAAGCTGAGCCTTGAGGAAAAGCCCCAAATACTTATTAACCACCTACTGCATACAGTGCATCAAGAGGAAGGTAGAATAACAAGCAAAAGATCAGCCTTGGAATCTGGAAGTCCTGGGTTAAAATCCTTCTGTGTCACTTCACTCACTCCCAGCCAAGTTATTTATTTATCTATTTATTTGTTTGTTTGTTTTGCTGAGGCAATTGGGGTTAAGTGACTTGCCTAGGGTCACACAGCTAGTAATTGTTAAGTGTCTGAGGCTGGATTGTTAAGTGTCTGAGGCCGGTGCTCTATCCACCTAGCTGTCCTACCCCCAGCCAATTTAGACAATAAATTACAGAGCAGTAACCTCTCTGCTTTGGAGGAGGGTTTTCCTACCCCCAGGGGCCCCTAGATCTGGACTAAGAACAAGGCACAGGGCAGCAGAGATACGAAGCAGCCCCTTCCCTCTGGGAGCCCATGTGCTGGATATCCCTGGCTCCCAAGTTCCATCTCCCACAGCCATCCCTGTTCTTGCCAGTCCCCCTTCTGCTGAGGTCTTCTCTGCCCTGGCCTGCCAGCAGGTCATTCTCTCCCTGGGAGGACCCCTTCTTTTTGTACACCTGAACTGCATGTAGATTTCTCAAGAGATTTCCCAGAATTTATAGGAAAGAGTAAAAAGTGATAAGTCCTTTTCCAAAGAGATCCAAGAACATGGAGTGGCCAAGTCCAAGCATCCTGAACCAAGACCCCTTCATTTCTTCACCCGGCCCTTTTGGGGTCCCAGGCTGAGCCTTCACCAAGGCTCTGAAAGTCCTTCTTATGCTCATGGATTAAAACCAAGAGAATGCCTCAAGGGCAGGAATACATTAGACATGTAACTGAGGGAGCCAGAAAATAAGATTACCAAGGTTTAAGCCATGAAGCCCCATGCCCATCCTAATGACTCTTGAAAATTGCCCAGTTGATCCCTGAAGTAAGTCAGCATCCAGTATTCATCCAGGATGCTGTAGTGGAGAGGGGTTTGGAGCCCCACTGACTTGTTAGGATTCTTCATTCCTGTGTGGGCAGCTGTCGCTAGCATTGGGCATGCCTCCAAGAAGAAGAGGAAGGCATCCAGAGGCCACCCTCAGCTCTCAGCCCATGTAGCTAGATCCGGCTATGGTAACAATGAAAGAGCAATGGTTGGCAGTCACCAGTCACCACATCCAATACCAAGAGCATCTTCATTGGGCCCCGTTCAGCCACCATGTTGGAGCCCAACATGCATCTATCCTGCCCCAGTACCCACACCACCTGACCACTCTGATTGTCATCCCAGAGCAGCTAAGATCCAGTAATGGTCAGTGTTCATCTCATCTAACCCACACCTAAGCAAGAGCCACCTCTACAATATCCCCAAGCATTCATTCAACATCTACTCAAAGACTTCCAGCAATGGACCGCTGATTACCTTTCAAGACAGTCTGGCCCATAGTAGGACAGCTTGGTTAGTTAGGAAGACGAGTCTCCTATGTAGAATGGGGTCTGGGGTCAATCACACTCCCTTCTAGATCTCCTTTCAGCCTTTGGCTGGACCCATCCCCAAATCTCCCCTGGGGCACTCCATTTTCAAACACTGCCAAAGCCTGAGCGCTCCATTTCATTTGGGCTCTTAAAGCTGCAGGAACAGTGACAGTGTCCATGGGAGAGCTTTGTCTTATTTACACCAGCTGAAATCTGCCCCTTGTCTACCAGGGTGTGTCCCTTGAAGGGTCTTTCCCTTCTCTTTCTCTCTCTGACCCAGCTTTAGTCTCTGACACCATCTGGATCAAGGGAAGCAGGATATTCAGGTCATCCCTGAGCTCTGACTGGAAGGATATCCGGCTACAGTGCTACACACACACACTCTCTCTCTCTCTCTCTCTCTCTCTCTCTCTCTCTCTCTCTCTCTCTCTCTCTCTCACACACACACACACACACACACACACACACACACACACACACACACTCTCTCTCTCTCTCTCTCTCTCACACACACACACTCACTCACACACACACACTCTCACACACACACACTCTCACACACACTCTCTCTCACACACACTCTCTCTCACACACACTCTCTCTCACACACACTCACTCACACACGCACACAGTCACACATGCACACATTCTCACACACTCACACACGCACACATGCACACACGCATGGAGATCCTATAAGAATCAGAAGGACCAGAATAGCCTAGAAGGAAGTGTCAGCCTGAGGTCCCCTGAGATTTCCCCCCAATTCCCATAGCTACTGCTCTGGTCCTTCACTCCTCCTCCCAGCATCATGGCTCTAAGTGGGCAGGGGATGCTGATACTGGGCACGAGGAAGACTTTCCCTCTCCTGTGGTCCAGGCTCAGCCTTGATGTAGCAGCCCAGCTCTCTGGGGCTCTCCTGGTAGAAGATCCCTCCTGGGCATCCCCTGCCCCACCTTTGAGAGTTGGGAGGGCTCTCTCTTAGAGGGGGAGGACAAGCCCCTCATGTTATAGAGGGTGGAAGCAATCCGACCAAGGCCATGCAGTGAGCTGGCCACAGGACTCAGTCCTCCCAAGTCATTGCTCTCCCTGGCACTCCAGGATTAGAGCCCAGGCTGTCCCAGACACAGGGAAAGGGCTGGGGCCAGGGCAGCCCCCTAAGAAGTAGCAGTGGGAAGCACTGGCCTTTCAACTGCCTTCCCACTCTTGGTCCAGGACAGCTAGGTGGTGCAGTGGCCTGGAGTCAAAAGGACCTGAGTTCAAATCTCATCTCTCTCTCTCTCTCTCTCTCTCCTTTTGTCTTTCTGCCTCTGTATCCCTCTTTCGCTGTCTCTATCTCTCCCTCCCCCAACCTTTCCCCAGCCTCCATTTGGGGAAAAATAATAGCCCTTGGATTACAATGTAATCAGGCCAAATCAATTTATGGATTAGGTGATGTGGCTTCTAGCATTAGAATCCCCGGGGCCATTTTATCCAAACTTTTCCTTTTACAGGAGAGGAAACTGGCCTGGAAAGATGGGGTTGCCTGAAGCCGGTGGCCCTGAGTGTCAAAGCCCTTTCATGGTGCCTGACTAGGGGTCTTGTTCCCCATCTGTGGCATTCCTCGAAGAGCCCCATCACAGCACTCTGTTTTAGAAGGGAAAGGCCCCTTGGTCACATCCAGGACCTAGAACAGGTTTTCCTGCATGGATGGCTCTGAATGGTCCTTTGAAGGGGTGTGAAGATAATGATGTAGACGCGGAGAGCTGAGATCTCCACAGGGAAAAACTGGCTTCTCTCTGCATGCATCATAAAATCCAAACCTGAATCTGGAAGGAACCCAGAGACCAGTCAATCCCCTCATTTCACAGAGAACATCAAGCCCAGAGAAGTCAAGCAAGCTGCCTAGGGCCACACAGGAACCAATCATCTCAGCACGGACTACTGGGGCTGGGAGAGAGAGATGCTTTTTTTGGCCTGGGAGGGGGGGTGGATTTCTGGCGCAGGTGGTCCAGGAAAGCATAGCATCGATATTCCCCTTTAGTCACGCTTACTGGGGAGGTGGGGAAGTCAGTGTGGGTCCTGTTTGGGGCATGGAATTGTGGGGAGGGGCCTGAACTCAGAGCTCTAAGCGGGCCTAAAGATTCAAGCTCTAGAGCCAGAAGAAGCCTCAGGATCCAGTTCCTCTAACCCCCCAAATTTTACAGATAAGGGATCTAAGGCCCCAATAGAACAAATGATTTGCCTCACGTCATATGAGTAGGAAGGGTCTGAGGTGGGATTTGAACACAGGCCCCTTGACTCCGTAGAACATCAGGGGAGTCTGAGAAACAGCCCCCAGAGAACCCAGGCTGAGACCTTGACTCCCAATCCTGTGCCATCTCCCCTGAGGTCACAGGGCTGAAGGGGCAGGGCAAGGGGGCATAGGGAGAAGCTGCGTCCAAGAGATATTCATGGGACTTGGAGGCCAGAACGGAGCAGGACATGCCTGTCGCTACCAGCCCTCGGCTCATGGTAAAGCCCAGAGCTGAAGAATGAGGCTCAAAGCAAGCCCTCATTTTGTGCCTCGGGGGGCTCAGCCAGTCTCTCTGGGCACCTACTCTCCTGTTGATTTATCTCAGATGCAGAAGGCCCTTGGTACCCAAGGGCCACATCTGCTCCCGTAGGAGTCACAGAGCCCGGAGCAGTCCAGGGAGCAGGAAGGTCCGGAGAGTGTGTCTGGAAGAGAAATGAACAGGAACCCCAGAGGGTTTCTTCTATCCCCCCATCTCCTGATTCTTACTCAGAGGGCTCTCCCCAGTCACTGGAGCTGCCAGCTCAGACCTCCTGTGCTTCCTCCCCAAGGAGGAGGCGTGGGAGTAGTAACATGGGAGGAAGTCCCGGTCCTCTGCTGTGCACAGCCCTGGAAGAGAAGCCCCAGTAGGAAGCAGCTCAGCCCACGCAGCCCAGCCCAGCCCACCCCATCGCTCCTCCACCATCTCTAGCTCCCTCCCTCCTTGCATAGTCCCCATACTCTGCTGATCCGCAGCCAGACCACTGGCGGATGCCTCCTGTCAAAAAGGAGAGGGGCCCATTCCTTCCCTCCCCCCTCACACCCACCTCTTCAGTGCTTTCCATCCTCACCCCCCCACAGGACTTACTGAGGCAGAGCAGGGCAAGAGGAGCAGGGAGAACCTGTCCTGAGCAGGTCAGCCCAGGATAGAGCTTGGGCCGGGGTCCTCTCAGGATGTGGGAGCACAGTCACTGGATGCTGCAGCCACCCCACCCCCACCCTACTCCAGCTCTTCTCAGAACAGGGGCATTTCTCCTGCCACCCAGAGGTCACCCATGAGCACTGGGAGGGGCCTCTTCCCCTTCTTCCTCCCACTAAGGTCTCAGGAAGCACTCCTGACTCGTCAACGAACTCACTTCGTGGCCCTCATCAGTCGAACTATAATCCTTGCCCTTGCCCCTGCCCCTGTCTTCTCATTGAGAGTCCAGCCTTTGAGTGTCACTGCATCTTGCTTGGACGAGTCACATGAGAGGATGGGGTTGGGGCTGACCAGGGAGAGACAGAATATGGAGATGCATGGCAGGCAACAGGCCAGAGAGAGGAGAGAGCCGCAGTGACTCCCCAGTGCCTGTAGATGATTCTCTTCTTTCTCTCTGCCCTAGACAGTCTGGCTCTTTTTTCTGAAGACTGCCCAATGTTCAGGTTGGGAGCTGAGATGAGAGCAGAGAGAGTGGCCAGGGCTATGCCAGTTAGAGACTTTTAGCTTTGGAGGCTGTAGACATAATCTGGCAGCTAGGTGGCACCATAGAGTGCTGGGCCTCAAGTCAGGAAGACCTGAGTTCAAATCCAGCCTCAGACATTTGGTAGCTGTGTGACCCTGAGCAAGTCACATAACCCCGTTGGCCTCAGTTTTCTCATCTGTAAAATGACCTGGTAAAGGAAATGGCAAACCACCCAAGTGTCTTTGCCAAGAAAACCTCAGAGTGGGGTCACAAAGTGACAGGTATGACTAAAAAAATGACTGAACAGCAATAACTGTGTGTCTGATACTATGCTAAAAGCTTTGCAAATAGTATCTCATTTGATCTTCACAACAACCCTGATAGATAGGAGCTACCTGCATTTTACAGTTGAGAAAATTGAGACAGAGGTTAAGTGACTTGCCCAAAGTCACCCAGCTAATAAGTGTCTGAGTCCACATTTGGACTCAGGTCTTTTGGAAGCCAGGACCAGAACTCTATCCACTTCACCACCTTACTTGCTTCATACTTAAAATCAGCCTGTCTGAACAGAAGCAATTGTTCCCCCACCCCCACCCCCACCCCAGTAAACCTGGCTCTCTTTCCCTTGTAACTCTTGTTTCACCTTGTGCGTGTAATGTCATTATTATGAGAAGAGGTGCATGACTTCACAGGACCACAAAGGGGGCAGATGGATAACACCCAAAAAGGTAAGAACCCTAGTCTCCAAGATGTAATGTGAGATCCTCTCCCCAGCCATCATGTTCCTCTACAGTCTGGCTCTGGCTCACCATTCCTGCCATAATTCTATATTCTGACCAAACTGGAGGCTTAGCTGTCTTCCCAACTCAACATTTCATCTCTTAAAGTGAGATTGGCTGCCTCAGAATGGGGGGTCCCCCTCACTGGAGGGCTCCAAGCATAGGGTAGAGGATCGCCTACCCAGTGTGCTATGGGAAACTATCTTGGGGGCATGGTTTGGATTGTGCCATGGAACCCACCAGAATAGCCTCAGAGGAACAGAGGCTGTTTGGTGATGGTGGCAAAGGAAAGTGCTTCATGTCAATCAAGCATTTATTAGGAACTTACTGTGTGTCAGGCATTGTTCAGTGAGGAGCACAGTAGGTGTTGCAGTGGAGGTCCTCTATGCCTGGAATTCTCTCCCTCCTCCGCTCCATTTTGCTCTCCATCTGCCTCCCTTGAAGGCTCAGCTCACAGCCCACCCTCTGGAGGAGACCTTTCCTGACCCCTCTCCAGCTGTAAATGCAGCCATCCCCTTAGTATTTGCATATATCTTGTATGAACCTAGTCATTTACATAATTTCTCCCTGTTAGAATGGAAGTTCCATGAGATCAGAGACTTTGGGGTATTTCTTTGTGCCCCCAACTCAACCGAGGACTTAGAAAATAGTGTGATAAAATAATGGGATTTAGCAGATACTCAAAGGCCCACCTGGAGATTAATCTAAACTGATTGAATTAAATGAGAGTGATTGACTGCTGATTAGTCTACTTCAAGTTAACTAGATTGTAATCACACCTGGCTAGCCCTTAAGAAGGTATTGGTCTCAGAAGCTAGACTGTGAACTTAACTCAAGACCACCTTCAAGTCCAGTGACCAATGGATTTGGATGACAGCTTGAAGCAGTGTGTAAGGACCACCCATGCTCCGGACCTATAAAAAGCTTCCACAATCAGTTTGCTGGGAAGTTCATGATTGAAGCAGGCTCATGGTGGAGGACTTTGAGGAAGAACCAGACCAGGCTGGAACTCTAGGCTAGATAGGCCTTTTCTTAACTTTCTGAACTCCATGTGAATACCTGTATGCTTTAATAAATGTTTAATACCCAAAGACTGGTGCTGAAGCTTCTAATTTAAGGCGATCACACAATTTAGATTTTAAACATCACACTAGTAAGCACCTAATTAACACACTTAGTTAATAGTAAGCACTTTATTTTATTGATGGGTTGATTGATTCCCTTTTTTTCACCTTGTTGCCTTCTCTGACATATGTTGTATCTGGTGATACATGTTCCACCTCCCCCATCTGAACCGCAACCTGTTTGTCTGGATGGCTCAATAAACCACTTACACCACTTCCTCTTCACATACGCAAGTCTAGAATGCAGATATGATGTCTGCAAATAGTGAAAGTGAAGCTAAAAATAGCTCCCTAACATAGACCATCTGGGAAGTAGAACAAGCCCTTAGGAGGATGAGGTGATGTCTCTGCTACTTGCCTTATCAAAAATGCAACCAGCATAGTTTCTAAATGACCTCATCATTACAGATGCAGCCCTTTCTAGGAAGTTGACAGCCCTATGCCAGGACAGGAAGAAAGGAAGGAAGGAAGGAAGGAAGGAAGGAAGGAAGGAAGGAAGGAAGGAAAGGAAAGGAGGGAGGAAGGAAGGAAAGAAGGAAGGAAGGAAGACTTTTTGAGCACTTAAAATGTGCCAAGCACCTTAAAAATATCATCTCATTTGATCCTCACAACAACCCTGGGAGGTGGATGCTATAATTATACTCATTTTACACATGATGACACAGAGGCTGATAGGTCAAATGACTTGCCCAAGGTCTCACACTGTCTGAAATTGGATTTGAACTCAGGTCTTCCCAATTCCAAGTCAAGAGGGCTATCCTTTAGGCTACCTGACTTTCTCAGGCTATAGGACTCCTGGGGAAGGGAAATACAGGCAAAACCTGATCTTCACCCAGCTTCCTCTCTACTGGCTAGAGAACCAGGGAAGAAAGACACCACATCTATATGAAGGACTTTGCTCTTCCTATGCCCAAGGGACTTACTAGAGTGCAGCTCTTCAAATAATCCAAACTATCTAATGGTATCTAGTCAGTCAACCAGTCCAAAAACATATTATTTGGCTCCTACTTTGTGCCAGGCATTGTGCCTCCCCATCCCCCCCTAAAATATTCTGAAGACTGCTTTGAGCTCATATCTTCCAGTCTCTAAACTGGTGGGTTTCCACTACACCACTTATCTAGATCACAGTCTAACGGCTCACCTAATGTACAAGAAACTGGGTTAACAGCCATTAGTCTTCCTCAAATATTGCAGCTAAAGTACTCCCCCCACCCCCAGCCCACTACTACAGCAATGAGGCAAAAACCCAGTCTGGGCCATACTGCAGACAAAACTGTAGCCTGCTGTAGCTAGCTGTCCCTAGCCATGGTGCTGACA
Source organism: Dromiciops gliroides (assembly GCF_019393635.1). NCBI lineage: Eukaryota > Metazoa > Chordata > Mammalia > Microbiotheria > Microbiotheriidae > Dromiciops > Dromiciops gliroides. The sequence continues at coordinate 658,310,707 of NC_057863.1, read as the reverse complement.
GAATGAGATGTAACACCTCCTATGTCTCTAGTCTCTCGCACTTTCCAAAGCAACTTCCTTACAGCAAGCCTGTGAGACAGGCAGTGACAGGGGAACTATCCCTATTTCATCAGCGAGTAAACTGAGAGTCTGAGAAAATGCATGACTTACAAACATCCCTCAGTGCTGAGACCAGTGCCCTGGTGCAAACCCCTTCCAGAGCCTTTTCCCACCTTCAAATCTCCTGATCCTGTTCCTGTCTCTCTGAAGAAACAGTCATTTCTTCACAGATTGGGATGAGGGGACAGTCAAAGGCCTTACCCCCAGACTTGGCATGCTCTCTCCTCTCTATGCAGAACCCATAGTTACAGCAGTTCAGAGGATGGTTTGGAAGCATTCCTCTTCCCTTTTGTTCTTCATCTTGTCACCACTGGCCCTGTCTGCACAGGTGCTCTGCCATCCTCCTTCCCTCCCAGCTCCCCTCTCATGCCCTCTACTCATTCTCTCCATAGACCACATGGACTGTGGTATTGAAGATGTTTAAAGGAAGATGGTCAAGGAATCCACACACCTTGACTTAAAGGTCCCAGAAACCATGTCCTTTGTTTGGAAACTGCTCACTGAGTCATTCATGGCCAGGGCTAGCTATACCATGGCTCCCATCTTGGAAAACCATCCATGTATAGCTGTCATGTTGGATTCAGAGGCCAACACACACACCAATGCCAAAGATGAATATCACCTTAAGCCCAAGTACCCTCATGCTGGAGACTGAGTGACCCAGGTCTAGAACTGGACAGTAAAATGTCCATAGTTTCTTCCAGTTGTGAATGAATTTCCAGGACTTTAAGGACTAGAAGCCAGGGGAACAAGGACATTCTTTGGATGCAAATAAATCCCCATATGGGACTTGGGGTGCAGCTGGCTTGTGAAAAGAGGAGGAAACCTTCTGTAGAAGTGGGCCAGGGTCACTCGGGGAGCTGACTCTTTCCTGATAGAAGTTTTTCACATAATCATCATTCCAGATCTGGAAAGGAACTGAGAGCTCTCTGGCCAGTCCCCACCCAGATAGAGAGCCTCTCTAAAGCATTTCCAGCCAGCTGTCAAGGGCCAAATGCAAGAATTGTGTCTGAGAACACTGGAAAGCCTAGCAAAATCTAACTAATGCTCAGGAATGTTGCCCTTAATCCAAGCCAGATCTGCTTCTGTGTATCTTTACCCTCCACTCCCAAGTCTGGCTCTTGGAGGCACATGAATCTTTTACCTTTTTTGTGTCAATAAGCATTTATTAAGAGCCTACTACATGCCAGGCACTATAGGAAGGCCTGCAAAAGATAATCCCTGCCCTCCAGGAGCTCCCAGTATAATGGGGGAGACAACATGCAAACAACCATGTATAAATGACATATATGGGATAAATTGGGTACAATCTCAGAGGGAATGCATTAGCATTAATAAAGGCCTGGGAAAGGATTCTTATAGGAGGGAGGATTTTACTTGGGACACAGAAGAAGCCAGGGAAGTCAGAAGATGGAGATGAAAAAGAAAAGCATGCAACGCATGGGAGAACAGCCAGTAAAAATGTTCAGAACTAGGGAATGCAGTGAATTGTTCAAGGAAAAGCCAGGAGGCCAGAGTTGCTGGATCCTCAAGTACACAAAGAAGAGTAAAATGCAGGGAGATTGGAAAGGAAGGGGGAGGGACAGGTTATGAAAGGCTTTGAATGCCAACCAGAGGATTTTATACTTGTTCTTGGCAGTAAGAAGGAGCCACTGGCATTTACTGAATAGCAGGACACAGAATGGTCAGACCTGTCTTAAGGAATATCACTTTAAGAGCCGAATGGAAGATAGACTGGAAGGCCCAGTCTTCAGCTTCCCCCCTCAGCCTGGTTACCTGCTTCTGGTCACTTTCTAGCTTCTCATTGTCCTGTCGAAAATGTGGTCCCCAAAACAGCCCAGCAATCTCAATGTGACCTCATCAAAGCCAAGTGGAGGAAGATTCTCCCCCTCCCTGTTCAGGACACTCTGAGATCAGGGTAACATTTTTTTTTCATAAAGTCTTGACCAACACTGAGTTTGTGATCCACAGAAAACCTCAACTTTTTGGTAGGAGACAAAATGATGTCTAGCTACACCTTCCCCCAACTTGAACTTGATTTTTTTTTTAACCCAAGGCTAAGACTTAATAACATGTATCTCTATTCTATTTGTCTCATTGGATCATGCCCAACAGTCCAATCTGTAGAGATCTTTTGGGATACTGGCTTTTTAAATTGCTCCTGACTCCATGTCATCTGCATCTGCAGATCTCATGAGCATACCATCAGCTAAGTGACAGTGTGCATAGAGTACACAATCTGAAGTCAGGAAGACAAGGGATTCTAATCCTGCCTCAGACACTTACTAGTGGTGTGATCCTGGGCAAATCACTTAATCTCTCTAAGCTTCTATCTCCTCATCAGTAAGATGGTGATAATAATATCACTTAGCCAACAGGGTTAAATGAGGCTCTTTGTAAAACTCTTTACAACCTTCAAGTGCCATAGAAAGGCTAGCTATCATTATAATCATCTATGCTTTGATCCTCATCTGACAAAAATGCTAAACAGCTCTTTTCCAAGCCCTGAGGGTACTCCTCTGTGTGACATCAGACTATGAATGACTCCTCTTTGGGTCCAACCATTCAACTCATTCTGAATCCACCAAAATGGCCTGTCATCCAGCCTATGTTTCTCCCACACACACACACACACTTTTTTTTTCCCTGCAAGATCATGAGAGACTTTGCCAAATGCTCTGGTGAAACTGAGGGAAATTCTCTCTACAGAATGTGCCACAGCACAGTCACTCCAGAGGTCCTTTGAGGGAGGGTGGCTATGACTGACCTTGATGAAGCTTTCGATCCCCATTTCCTTTTCTACTTTGAGAGGCTCACCAACTATCCTTTTAATAATATACTCTAGGGTTTGTCCAAGAAAAGAAGCCAAGTTCCCTGGGCAGTTGTTTTCTAGTTCCATTATCATTGTTTTTTGTTTTCAAAATCAAGATAGCATTTGCCAATTTCCTATCTTGAAACACCTCTCCCACTCCATTGGCTCTTACCAAGAATCCTGGCAATGAGTGACTGTAATCACACCTGCCAGTTCTTTAGGGGATCCCATTCATTTGGGCCCCTTGATCTCTCTCTGCCTCTTGATCAAGGGCATCTGATCTCTCTCTGTCTCTGTCTCTCTGTCTGCCTGTCTCTCTCCTTATGTTGTGTTACACATTTTTGTCCTGTTCTTTCCTTGGCAGGGAAAAAAAAAAAGAATCAAACTGAGTGTAGAATAGACCTTTGAAGATTCAGACTCTCAGATTAGGGACCAGCTGGGGTATGAGTCATTGAGATAATGAGATATAACACCTGGTGTCCTGGGAAGAGATCTTGAAGGAAGATCAATGAAGATTTCTCTTCCCTGGAAGGCAGAAGATAGAAAAAGCCCTCTGAGCAGAGACATACACCCCAGTGACCACTAGAGGGCTCTCGCTGGTGCTTCTCATTTCTTATGTTTGGACCAAGGAAGAAACACCTTTTCTCTCCTGCCTTCCTCAGGTGGCAGACTTTGCTGAGTCTTGGGTAGGTGGTAGTTGGTGAAGCATTGCCATCATCTTTTTAGGAATAATTACGAGAATTATATTCTTGGAATTATAGTTAAGAATTATATATTCAGTGTAAGCAGTCTGAATTGCCAATCATCCCTTGTGCTCCAGGGGTCTGTGCATGGCCCTGGGCTGTTCCACTGTCTTGGGACAGGGGAAGAGAGTGAGCCATTGTCCCTTCAGAATACTTTTGCCTACAAGCCCCTATCAGGCCACATGCTAAAATTCAGGCCAGAAATTGATTTTCTCTATTCCAAGATCTAGAGGTTCCAAGGTCAATGTCTACTCCCTCTTCAATTTAGAATCAAGGTCTTGCCCCATTAATAAACAGCCAGTTCTTATGGCCACCTCAAATACATAGAGAGATGGTCATACTCTTGACTTTGTCATAACTAAGAAGTGTTTGACTTCCACATTTATGAACCTGAAATTCCTTTACCCAATCATAATATTTTATCATTTTCTTTCCCTTTGTTGTACAAACCCTTACTCAGTTCTTCATTCTCACAACCCCTTGCCTTCACTAAGGCAGGACAATTCTTTTACACCTTCCTACTTAATCAATTCACAATCCTACTCACCAAAAGGTTTCCAATGATGTTATAAAATTCCAATGAGTTCTATGAGTGTATGCTCTCTGACCCAGAAATATCATTATTAGGTCTGTTTCCTGAGGCGATCAAGAAAAAAGGGAAAGCACCTATATGTTCTAAAATGTTTAGAAGCTCTCTTTGTGGTGGCAAAGAAGTGGAAATGGTGGGGCTGCCCATCAATTGGGGAATGGCTGGACAAGTTGTGGTATATGGCTGTAATGGAATACTATTGTTCTGTAAGAAATGATGAGCTGGTTGATTTTGGAAAAACATAGACTTGCCTAAAAGAATGAAGTATTAAATGAGCAGAACCAAAAGAATGTTTTATATAGTAACAACAACATTGTTTAAAGAAAAACTGTGAATGACTATTATTTTGATTATAAAAACTCAAATCAACTCCAAAGGAGCTATGAAGGAGGATGCAATCCATCTCCAGAGAAAGAACTGATAAATAGAAGTGTGCATAGCATGATTTTACACAAACTCACACACACATATACATACATATATACACATATGTATGTGTGTGTATCTGTGGCAAATGGTGACCTTCTCTACTGGGGAGGGAAGGAGACAGTTTGGAATTTTAAGTGAAACAGAAAGAAAGAAAGAAAGAAAGAAAGAAAGAAAGAAAGAAAGAAAGAAAGAAAGAAAGAAAGAAGGAAGGAAGGAAGGAAGGAAGGAAGGAAGGAAGGAAGGAAGGAAGGAAGGAAGGAAGAAAGAAATAAGAAAGAAATGAATAAACAAATAAATGAATGAATGAACAACTAAATAAATGAATAAACGAATAGATAAATAAATGAATAAACAAACTAAGTAAATAAATAAATAAAGGACATTTACCAAACACTAGTCATAAAGAGCATTATTTTTTCCTACAAACTAAAGAAACTAAAATTTAACCAAACCTAATTTAAAAAAAATTAACAACTCAATCTTACTTAAAAATTATATCCAATACAAAACCTTTTGCTTCTACTTCCCCTAGAATATAAAACAATTTCTTCAGTATTATCTTCTTGGCTAAAAAAGCACTTTCCAATGCCCCTCCTGCACCCCACAGTTTGCATGATGGGCCAGAAATAGTTTAAAAACTGGTAAGTAAAGGCATGGCCTTTGAAGATCTAACATTCTTGACTTTTTACTTTCCCTTATCATACCAACTAGAGCCTCAGAGTCACATGACATAAACAGTCCCAGAAAACAAAAAGACCAGAAGAGCCAAATTGGGTCTGGTGGGGGAGGGGAACATTGAGTCCATTTTTCCCTTCCCAAGGCTGTTGTAGCCATCTGGAAAAGGGAAGGTGAAAGACAACCCTTCTGACCCCAATAGAGACAATGCAACCAGAGAAAGCGCAGAATGCCTACGAAAGGGTCATGCAGGGGCCTTGAAATGTGGGGTGACCGAGTTACAACACACATCTCTTCCTTTTCACACCAAAGCCCCATGGGAGTGACAGAGAAGAAGCTGAGAAGCAGAAGAAATCAGGGATCCCTAAGGGCCTGGAACCCTCATGGGCTCTGAATCCTAGGCAGCCTCACCAAAGTGAATAACAAATGCACACCTATGAGGTTAACATGTTTGTAAAACACCTAGCATGTTGTCTGGCACATGGTAGGTCGTTTGTCAGTGCTTGCTCCTTTCTCCTTTTCTTCCACCTTCTATGCTTTTAGGACTGAGCTGTGTCTGGTTAGAGCATCTTTTTCTTTCTTTCTTTCTTTCTTTCTTTCTTTCTTTCTTTCTTTCTTTCTTTCTTTCTTTCTTTCTTTCTCTCTCTCTCTCTCTCTCTCACACACACACACACACTCACACACACACACACACACACACACACACATCTCTACCCATTTCATGCATCAAGGCAGTAGTAACTTAGGGTCTGTTGTTAATCACAACATCACCAAGGATGATTGAGCAAGCAGGCTCCTAACAGTTTGGTCAGTCACTTCCCTGTAAATTGTTCATACAAACAACTCCCCCCAATTTGAAATAGGTCATTGAGTAGAAAGAGGTGCAAAGGAGTGGCTCCCTCCACAGGTCTTTGTGAGGTTACTTTGTCTGATGATCAGACAAGGCTTAGGGATATTTGTCTGATTGATTTCAGGTAGGCAAGTAGTCCCCAAGAGAAGGACAGTTGGAGATGTCTATCTAAGCATTTCTTTTTCATCTTTTTTTTTTGGTAGGGCACTGAGGGTTAAGTGACTTGCCCAGGGTCACACAGCTAGTAAGTGTTAAGTGTCTGAGGCCAAATTTGAACTCAGGTTCTCCTGATCAAGGGCCAGTGCTTTATCCACTGGGACACCTAGCTGCCCCTATCTAAGCATTTCTTACAACTACCCAGCTTCTCTGGAGTGTCTCTGAGGTAGCTTTGGGGTTAGACAATCTTCTAGGCACATAAAGCTAGATCCAAAGAATGCTAATCAATGACAAGCAATCCACAGAATCCACAGCAGTGTCTGGAGACAGCTCCCCATACTGTTTCTCATCAGAATGATTTCTGTTCACATCCTCAGTAGCGCACTCTTGGGAGCCAACATCTCTCCCAGGCTGGCTTCTGATGGCCAGGATCCATGGCAGCCTACCTAGCTTTGCTGTGAAACTTTGAAACACTCTCTCCCAAGCTCAAATCCCCAGAGTCACTAAGGGAGGAGGCAGCAGAAGCAGATTCTAACCCAGGCTCTCTGAGGTCCAATTCCATGATCTTTCTACAATGCCATGACTGCCTGTGACCACTCCCTTCAAAGACTAGAAGGATTGTCCTGGGTAGAAGGAGCAAGCTTGCTCTGCTCAGTCCCCAGAGGAAGCCCCTTTGGCAAAGTTGGGCAGTGAAGGGAGAGTGGCAAAGAGAAAGTTTTCAGCTCGGTGTAAAGGAGAATTTCTAATAATAAGAATCCCATTGAGGGGTGAAGGAGGTGTGGGGGTGGGGAGAGTAGGGAGGTCCCTCCCCCTGGAGCTCTTCAGCACTGACAGCTCCTTTCTCAGGGATGGGTGCCAAAATAGGATAGGCTTTTTTGGGCATCTTCAGGGATGCCAATGGCTGCCTGATTACTCTTGGCTTCAAGCCCTCAGAATAGCAGTTGTATATGTCTTGACCATTGTGTGGTTGTATCTCAACCAATCAATCAGTGGACAAGCATTTATAGAGTAGCTGCTCTTTACCAGACACTGAAGATTCAAATGCAAGAATGAGACCACCTCTCCTCACAAGGAACTTCTGATGAAGAAGACCCCATGAACATATATTCAGTATATAAGATGGAGAAAAATGAACTTGTGAAGAAATGTAGTGTCTCAGATAAATTATTGAGGAGAAACAAACTGTTCTGAGGACCAGAGAGAGAACTGCTACCTCAGATAACTGGACTGAAAGGGTCTGTCTGAAAGCAGAGCCATACTGCATTGTGGTCCACCAGCTCATTTACATAGGACTTTTTAAGAGTTTTGAAGGACATGATAAATTATAAATCTAGTAAGTGTTTGAGAACTGAGGTTATAAAAGGACTGCTACGGTCATACCTGACCTCTCCCCAAAAAGGGGGGAGGAATTTTTTTAGTTTCATATTATAATATGGGGATAGGTCATTGCTCTGATTGGAGGCATCAGAAACCAGAGAAGGGAAGAGAAGTAGGAGATGAGCAGATAAAACACAGAATTAAAACAGCATGCAGATGGAAGACAGAAGTGATAGGAGCTGATCAAGGTTGGCAGAGAAAATCTACAGCTGTTTTGCTAAAAATTGCAATGAGAGGCATTACTTTGGTAGGAGCTGAATGATTAGAGAAAAGCAAGATCATCTAATGCTACCTATAGCCTGAAAGAAGGGAAATCTTTCAGTGGTTTGTCCGGGGTGGGGGTGGGGGGTTGTACTTGATTTGCTGAGAGTTGAGTAGACAAAACAGATTCTTCTGCTAATGGAAGAGCTGGCTGGGAAAGGGCTTAAGGAACTTATCACAATTTATGTATTTGAAGAGAACTCAGTCCCAGAGCAAATCTGAGAAAGCTTAACAGTCCTCTGGTTTAAGGGAAACTGTTTGTCAGTGAAAGAGCTTAACATTTTCTCAGAATGTTATCAAGGGTATCAATGTGCTAAAAGAGCTTTTAACTGCTTTAACAGCTGAGAACAATGTGAAGCAGCTTTGCTCAGTAAGAGAGCTTTGAAGGCCAGAAAGAGAACAGAATTGTTTAAAACGTGTTTTGCCCAATAGGTGATAGATAGAGCAGAATAAAAAGATAATATGTGTAACTGGAAAATAATAAAATATAATAAAAAACAACAAAAATTAATTGCCCTGGCTACATTGGCTTCCCCACGCATGTGCCTCACTGCTAGATTTCTGAATGTGGTTATTCTTCCCCAAAGATACTGTTTGTTGCCTGAAAAGTATGATAGAGGTTTATAGGTGGGCAATTATAATGAGCACATTCCTGCTTTTGTCTTCTATCAAGTAAGTATTCCTTCCAGCTTTTGCCTTTTCATTATACATTAATGTTTATATTAATACATTAATTTACATGAGTACAAATACATGTTTCATGTTTAAGAGAAAATGGTGTCATTTGTAACTTGTTTGTGTAAATGGGATGCATACAAGTGAGGGCTCAAGGCAAGAAGTAGAAGTGTATTTGCCACCACCACCAGATGCCAGGGTTACACCTAGGACACTCTCTATAAGACTGTGAGGTCATGGTGATCCCCCTCTGGGAAAATCTCCAATCTCACCCAGCTGGGGTGAGCCATTAGGTGGGAGAGGAGCAGTCTGGGTATCACATGAGACAACATGCCCAGGCTACAATTATTTCAGCCCAGGTGTGGTCTCATGCCAAACATGAGCCTGCTTGGGATGGAGGAAGATAGGGGCAGGGGCAGTGCTGATGATTGGCCTGATGCAAGTTGGCACCTGCCTCAGGATCCAGCATGGTGGGTTTATGCAGATGTTTGACCTGGGCCACTTAAAGAAGAACTGGGTTGGGGCCAGTTCTGGAGGGGGTGGAGGTATGGGAGGTCCCTGAGCTCACCTCAGGTCCCTCAAAGGAAGAAGACAGGGGTAGAAAGGTGCAGTGCAGACAAGGCCAGAGCCAGTGGTGATTAGAAATGGCCGGAGGACAAACACAGCCTCCTTGAGATCAGGCTTAGAGCAGAAAGCAGGTCATCTCCAAACTCGTTCCTCCCCAGGGGTTACTGCCCACTCAGCCCCATTCCCCACCCTCAGCCCCCAGGAAGCATATGAGAAATTTTGTCTGTCTGATGGAATAGAGTCTTACCTAAGAGTTGGGCAGAGAAGCAGATGTGGCAGTAGGGAAAATTGTCAGCTGTTTGCCTTATATTTATTCTCTGGGGCATCTTTAAGCCAGTATCTTCACCTCTCTGTGCCTCAGTTTCCTTTGGGGAAAATGAGGTGTTCCCTAACATAGCTTCCTGCTCCCATTCTCCCCCACAACCAGGACCTCCTGGGCTCTCTCCTTACTGTCTGGGATTAGACTAGTGATGGTCCAACCAAGTCTGCCCCTGACTCAATGGATAACTGTGAGAGATGGGCTTCCCTAGCTGGGCATCAGTTGCCCCATGTGTCAAGAGACAGAACAAGACACTTCTAAGCCCCATTTCAGACGGGACCTTCTCTGAGAAAGTATATGGAGATGAGTCAGAGGGCAGCAAGGGCTGGAGATGTGAAGGGAAGAGAAGAAGCCTTAGGAGAGGGCAAGATGGGAGGGGGGAGAGATGGAGGGAGGGACTACAAGGAAGAGGAGAGGAGGGAGGAGAAGAAAGGAGTGAAGGGAAGGGGTGAGGAGGGGAGGGAAAGAGGAGGAGAGCAGGCCCATTTAGAAGTTGGGGGTGGGGGCAGGAGCCCAAGAAAGGGAGAAAAGAGTCCAGCGAAGATAATCAGACTTTCAGATCCAAAAGGAACCTTAGACATATGTTTAACACGATAGTAATGTATAACCTATATCAAATTGCTTGCTGGCCTCGAGACAGGGAAGGAAAGGGAGGGAGAAAACTAAAAAAAGTATCACTACATGTAATTGAGAAAAATTAAAAATTAAATAAAAAAATAGAAGGATTAAAAAAAGGGAAAATACAAAAGGAACCTTAGACATTACATGTGGGGGAAACTGAGGCCAGGGACAAAGAAGGCTTTGCCAAGGCCATCCAGCCCACCAGAACCATTCCTCCAGCTTCCTGCTTTAGAGCTGAGGTCCCAGCTCCAGAGACTGTGAGGAGTCAGGACATGGGGAGGGAGAGGCTCCACATCCCATCTGCTTGGGTAGAGTCACCACATCCGCCACATCCGAGGAGGAAGCTGATGGTCATCCCAGGAGGAAGCAGGGAACTCTGAGATAAATGCTCCCCCTCCAAAGGCAGGCCAAATGATTAGGACCTCCCTCCCTTGGGGCCGCACTCTGCCGAACCTCTTTAGGGAGTGAGAAGGCAAGGACCCATTCCCCCTCCTACCTCCCTGGAGACCTCGACCAGGACCATGGGCTCTGCTCTCCCTAGCCTGCTTTCCTTTGGTGAGTCCTGGGGACCCAAGAGAATGGGAGAGGGTCCTGATGGAGAAGAGGATCTCCTGGGAGATCCCAGGGGGGCAGGCCTGAGTGGGGAGGGGGCTGGGAGATGCCGAGGAAGAGGGAAACCTGTCTCTCTCACCAGCTCTTCTCCCACAGGGCTGTGTCTGAGTCTGGGGATCACAGGAAATATAGGTGAGTGCCCCTTGTCCCCAGCCCCCCCAGGCCCTGTCCCCGATCCCGGGTCAGGGACTCTGGACTGAGCTGAGATGGCAGGAGAGGCTCCTGTGTGTGATGGAGAGTGGGAGGGAGAAGAGGATGCGACAGCCCTAGAGCTCTGGGCTCCAAATCTCTTCCAGCCACACTCTCCAAACCCATCCTCTGGGCAAAGCCGAGCTCCATGGTTGCCTGGGGGACAGATGTGATCCTGTGGTGCCAAGGTCTGCCTGGGGTTGACATGTACCGCCTGGAGAAGATGGGCTCCTCCAATGACTACAAGGACCAGCCTGGCCTTCCAGGGCCAGAAGCCCAGGCACGATTTGCCCTGGGCAGCGCATCAGCCACCGCTGCGGGCAAGTACAGATGCTCCTATAGAAATGGGAGCGACTGGTCATGGCCCAGCAACCAGCTGGAGCTGGTGGTGACAGGTGAGGGGAGATCCTGACAGGACCCACCTAGCCCTGAAGCCTGGCAGCCCAGGCACCAGGAGCCACGGTGGGGGCTCCCAGGGAGCAGAGCCAGAGTTGGGGGGAGGGGCTGTCTTCCAGCCGGAGGCAGAGGAAGCCAGAGCCTTGCCCCCACCCCCACAGGTGGACAGCTCAGCGGGAGCAGGGGGCTCCCCAATAACAACCCATCTCCTTTCCAGACTTGTATGACAAACCCTCCTTCTCCGTCCTGCCCGGCCCTGAGGTGTCTTTTGGGGAGAGTGTGTCATTCTCCTGCGGCTCCAAATTTGGCTTTGATATGTTTGCAATTGCCAAGGAGGGAAGAGCTGGCATCTGGAGAACCCAGGAAGGGAGATCTCTTGTCCACTTCCCCATCTCTGCGGTGACTGCCAGCGACAAAGGCACCTACCGCTGCTATGGGTTTGACAGCCACTTCCCCTACCTGTGGACAGCCCCCAGTGAAGCCTTGGAACTCAGGGTCATAGGTAAAGGACCCCCAGCCCAGCAGCCCCAAGGAATCTCCCCCTAGACCCAGGAAGCCCCTCCTTGCTGCTCAGGTCCCCGCCCCCACAGAGGTGAGAGGCAGGAAAGCCGGTAGTGGGGGTCTGAAGGTGATCTGGGACAGGAATCCTAGCTCAAAGCTGCTTCTTCTTCTTTTTTTTTTAAGTGAGGCAATTGGGGTTAAGTGACTTGCCCAGGGTCACACAGCTAGTAAGTGTATTAAGTGTCTGAGGCTGGATTTGAACTCAGGTACTCCTGACTCCAGGGCTGGTGCTCTATCCACTACGCCACCTTGCTGCCCCTCAAAGCTTCTTAAACTGTGGTTTGTGCTCCCATATGGGCCTGCGTAACTGCATGTGGGAGTTGCAAAAAATTTGGCAACAATAAAAGTTTATGTACACCCATTTTATTTACCTATATACCCAGGGTCATTTAAAAATTCATTGGGCAAGGGGCAGCTAGGTGTCACAGTGCATTAAGCACTGGCCGTGGATTCAGGAGGACCTGAGTTCAAATCCGGCCTCAGACACTTGACACTAGCCGTGTGACTCTGGGCAAGTCACTTAACCCTCATTGCCCTGCAAAAAAAAAAGTCATCGGGCCAAAACGAGTAGGGAGTGGACAAAGTTTAAGAATCCCAGTCCCAGAGCATCTGAGAGGGAGCAGGATGTGTCTTCCCCAAAGCTCGCATGCTCCCTGAGCACTCAGAACATTGTAGCATCTTGAGCCCAACTGAAATGAGTGGAATTGAGCTGAGCTAAGAGCAGATAGACTTGGAATGATCCAGAGGCAGTGTGTCGGAGTGGAATCAAAATTGGGTCCGAGTTCAGCTTCTGCCACTTGGTGTCTGGTGATGTGGTGGCTCCCCCTGTAACTTCCCTGGGATGTCTGTAAAACATGGGCTGCTCTGAGGTCTCGTCCAGCTCCAGGTCAGCGGGGCTAAGGGAGAAGACAAGCTGGGCGGCGAGGAGGGGGGGGGATATGACGTGAGACAGAGGAGACATCTTTTACTTTCCCTATTCCTAGGAACCCCTCGAGCCCCCTCCCCAACAGAGTCAAATGTTCCAGCTGGTGAGTAAGGGGACCTCCGAGGTCCAGGTCCAAGGCTCACTAAGGTGGGCATCTGTCCCCGCTGAGTCTCACTGACCAGGCCTAAGCTTTTCTCAGCTGCCCTCCCTGGGGGACTCAGGGCTGGGGCTGTCCCCAGAAAGGTGAAGAGGCTTGGAGAAGGGGCTGGGTGGGGGCACCAGAGAGAGACATCCTGGTGCAGGGCTCTGATGTCAGGGTGTCCCGCTCTGCCGTTCGACCTGCTTTCCATCCTTCCTCTCTCTGGCCTTGATTTCTTCGTCTGTAAAAATAGGGGGGGGGGCAGCTAGGTGGTGCAGTGGATAGAGCACCGGCCCTGGAGTCAGGAGGACCTGAGTTCAAATACGGCCTCAGACACTTAACACTTACTAGCTGTGTGACCCTGGGCAAGTCACTTAACCCCAATTGCCTCACTAAAATAAATAAATAAGGGGATTGGACTTAGGGAATCCTTCTAAACTGAGCTTTGGGTTTCCCTCTGAGCACCACAGAAGGAACAGGCTGTGGGTGGGGAAGGGCTTGGGGCAGACACAGTGAGGTTGAGCAGCCCCTAACCCTCACCCTCCTCTCTTCCCCATTCCCAGGAGCTCCTGTATCTCCCTACCTTTCTCCTAAGAAGGTGGACATCCCAAGCGGTAAGCTAGCCAGGCTTCCCAACTCCGGGGTGGGGGTGGGGTAGGGAGGGACCTTCACATTTCCCTATCCCTGCCTCCCTTCGGACTCAGGGCCCCATGCTCAGGGAACTGGGAGGAGCAAGTCTTGGGGGCTGAGACACTGACTTCCAAGACAGAAGCCCCTTTGAACCGGCTGTCTCAATGGGAGCCCCAGCCAGTTTCTTGAGGTAAAGGGGGGACCCCCTCCCCAAGGCAGAGATCCTCTCCCATGTCTCAGAGACTACAGCCTTCTGTACCCAGCCAGTAACAGCCTTCTCCCCACAGATCCCACTTCCCAGGATTATACTGTGTCCAACCTTGTCCAATTGGTCCTGGCTGGATTGGTGGTGGCTGCTTTAGGAGGACTGCTGGCTGAAGCCTGGCTAGCCTGGAGGGGAGAATTCCACACACATGCCGGGCCCCTTTTCCAGGCCCAGGGTCCAATAGCTCCGCAGGTGAAGGGATTGTCTCCCTAATGATGCTGGACTCTTGCAGGTGATCCACAGAGACTGGTCTAGGGGCAGGAGGTAGGGGAAGCTGCCTCAGGGAGTCCTACAGGGCAGAGGAAGAGGGAGTGTCTGAGTCCCTTAGGTCCAAGGAGCTGGCCATGGTCCCAGCTTCATAAAGTACAGAGACAAGTTGGTAAGCCCCTGTGTCTGTGCATCCATCCGTTCGTCCGTCCGTGTCTGGCTAAGAGGCCTCCTCAAGGACTAGGGACTCAGGACAGCTTGTCAGCCCCAAATAGAAGCACTGCTATTCCCGCAGGAGCCACCACCTAACACCTCAATGGAACTCCCAAGTCAATGCTAACTCGGGGCTTAGAGGACGATGCCCGCACGCCCCTGTTCTCCCAAAGGAGAAACTTAGGCCTAGAGAGGGGAAAGTCATAGAGTCCCTCCCCCCTCTTCTGGGCCCCGACCGAGGCACCCCCTTCCCTCCGGCCTCTTTCCTGTGCTTCCTCCCAGTTCAGCCACTGCGACCACCCTACTCTTTGCTTCAGAGTTCTCCAAAGAGGCACCAGCTTTCTGGGACATCTAGCCCAGAGCTGCACCCTTTCCCCATCCTTCAGCACCGCCCCCCTCCTCCAAGCAGCCCTCCTGGCCCTGGCCCTGGCTCCAGATCTCTAGGTTCAAAGGCCAGGGCCCTCCTCCTTCTCTCTGCCTAGCTCTCCCCTCCCCCAGCCAGCATGCCTGAGAGGAGGGTCGGACTACAATTGCTCCCATTCTCTGGCCTAGGCAGGAGGGAGAGGGCACATCTCTTGTCTTACAAATGAGGAAACTGAGACGGCTTCCCAGGTAGTGACCAGGAGCCAGAAAGGACTTTTGGTCCCTAGGCCTTTCCTCCCTCTTGTTTTGTATCCCTGGCACCAGGCCTGGCTCGAAAGAGACCCTTCATTAACACTCATCATTCAAGGCTGGGGTGGGGGTGGGGGGGGTCCCATCGGCCCATGGTGCAAGATCTAGGCCCAGCATGGAGGGCAGAGGAAGCAAGCTGTGGGTGCCAGATGCCATCTTCCCTGGGCTTCACTCATCTCCTCTGTCAAATGGGGGATACGTAGCCTGGGAGCTCCAATGAGCAAGCCCTGGGGTTCTGGGGCTCTGCTCCTTAAGTATCTCCCCCCTGGGGCTTTCTTCGTTGTCAAATGAAGGAGGGATGGGACCATATGATAACCAAGTTCCCTTTGGCTCAAACGCTGGGAGAATCTGGAATCCCTGAGTCTAGCCTCTGACCAGTGTGTCCGCCATACTTGACCCCGGGATCTGCTGCCCTCTGGTGGTCCTGGGGAGAGGACAGCCCAGAAGAGCTCTCGCACCCCCCCACACCCCCCAGTTCTGGCTCCTCATTCCCTCTTATGCCCCTGTGAGTGAGCCCTGTGTCCCCCACAATCCCGAGGCTCCCTATGCCAGCCCCCAGATAGACCGAAAGGAAGGAGTGCTGGAAAAGACACTGGAGACCCCTCTATTCACAAAGAAGGGTGCTGAGCTTAAGAAGAAGAGTGACTTGTCTAGGGATCATCTCAGTAATGAGTGAGTGAGTGATGGGGCAGAGCTTGGAGCTCTTGGTATGGAGAGGACGCATGGGCTAGCTCCCCAGGGAAGCAGAGGGACTTCCTGGAGAAAAGGATGGAAGCGGAAGGGGGAGGGGAGGGCTCTCGGGACTGACTGCTGTCCCTCGTTCTCCAGGGCTCCTCAGAGGGCTGGCGAGAGCTGGGCTCCTGGCCCTGGAAGGCCCCTCGCTGGTCCCTCCTCGGACTCCAGGTCTCTCCTCCTCTTCCTCCCACTCCATCCGGTCTAGTAGCACCCCCACCCCCCATCAGCTGAATCTGGAAGACATTACTCTTCCCAACTCAAGCTCCAGGAAATTCCAGGCCAGGAAGCGGAGCAGGGGGGGCACAGGGGGAGGGGCACGTCCAAGGGGCTCGGAGGCATCTTCTCCAGCAGCTCAAAGCCTCCTTTAGCTCCGAAGCCCCGAGAGAAATTCCAGCCTCCTCCCCCTTGCCCTTCTCCCTAATCGGAGGGCGGTCCAGCACCCTGGGGGGAATTCCTGGACAGCTGGCCCTTTAAATCCCAGAGCCAAACTTTTGGGGCTGACTGAGGGAGGGATGGGGAGGAGGGGCCAGGGACTTAACCCTCCCAACCCCGAGAGGGGCCAGACTGGGCGTCGGCTCCGGATCATCGGGCTCCCGCGCTCGCCTCTTCTTGGCATGGCCCCCTCAAACTGGGGCTGATCTTCTGTTGGGCCTAGCCAGGTAGGCTGGGACTCGGATGCCCGTATCCCTGAGGGGGTGGCGGCTGGCGGGCTGGATGCCAGGGTCCCTGAGTGGAGCAAGGGCCGGGGGCTCAGACGCCTGGGTCCCTGAGGCTCCCCCTGGCTCTCTTTTTGCCAGGTGAAAGGAGGGAGTGCTTGACGAGGAACTGGTGTCGGATTCAAGGGGGCCCAGCCCCAGCACAGCGGAGCTGGCCAGGACTGAGGACCCTCCCGGGGCCCAAGGATCCCCGTAAAGAGTAAGGGGGACAAGTGGGATGGGTGGGCCCAGCCCCAGGGCAAAGAAGCCACGTGGGTGAGGGGTGGGGGGGTAGCCTGGGGTGCTCGGGCTAGCATAGGTTCCCCACCCCCCAACCCTCCCCTGGAACCGAGAACCAGTCCAGCGAGATCCAGGTGGGTGTGATTTCCGCCTGGGAGGGACTGGGATGTTTGTAGGGGGAGGGGGTGACCCAGGGACACGTGGAGAAGGAGGAGGGTACTGAGGTGATCCAGCTGGAGGAAGGAGAGAAGCGGCCCCAGCCTCTGGCTGGGGGGCGGGCCTCCCGGAGAAGCCAGACCCTCCTGGGGGACCGTTCAGTTCTCCTATTGGAGATGAGTAGGGGAGGTCTCACGGTCCCGGGTGTCCGGGAAGCCTGGCCCAGGAGAGAAGGGGGCCTTTTCGAATATTAGGGAAAGCTTCTTTCCCGTACCTCCCAACCCCTCCAAGTGCTGACCTGAGCCTCTCCTCTCCTCCCAGATGCCCATCCTGAAACAGCTGGGCCCAGCCGTGCCCAAAAAGCGTCTGGATCGAGATGCCATCTCAGCCCCACTGGGTGACTTTCGGCACACCATGCATGTGGGACGTGGGGGCGATGCCTTCGGGGACACGTCCTTCCTAAGCCGCCACGGCGGCGGCGGGGGCGGGGCCGGGGCCCCCACTCCGTCTCCTGGCCCCTCCCCAGGTCCCTCTCCAGCCCCCTCCGCTGCTCCATCCCCAGCGCGCCCAGCCCTACCACCCCCTACTGCTCCCCAGCCCCCACGGCCCTCTGAAAGCCAGCCTGAGCCCCGGTCGACTGTTGGAGACCCTTTTCTGTCCTTCTGCCTGGATCTGGGGCCCTCTCTCCTAGAGGAGGTGCTAGGGGTGATGGATCGCGGGGCCCTAGCAGATGCAGGGGCTGCCCCGAGTGCCTCCAACGGTGGGCTGAGGACCTCCCAGCCGGGCTTCGGCTCCGAGGAGGACCTGGATGAAGTTATCGGTCTGTAGAGGGGCCACCGAGAAGCTGGCCGTGTCCCCCAAGCCAAGGGCCTGAACCTTGGCCCTGCCTTGTACCAAAAGTTTTTATACGATGCCCTCTGTATAGCACCCTTCCTTCTCCCCATCCCTTCCCAGCCACCCCCTCCCCTCCCAAATCTTTATATAAAAGAAATATTCATCATTCATTTCAGCTCGCTTGGGCGTCAGTGTTTCTGACAGGCACATGGATTATGGTCTCAGCTCTTGCTCAGCCCCGTTAGGGTGGGAGAGAGGGTGCTTGTGTTTGGGCTCCTTCTCGGCCTCAGTTTCCCTTTTAGGTCTTTTCCAGGCCCATGGTGACAGTAACAACTTCTGGTGTTCTCTCGGGGAGGGCTTTACGACACACCTTTCTTGGGGGAGGGGCAGGATAAATAACCCTCTTGGGCAGAGAAGAAAAGCACCCCCCCCCCCCGCCTGGGGCTGGGTCGTAGGCTCCGAACTCCTTTGAGTGAGTCCCTTTAAGAGCCTCACCCCGTAGCCTGACTCCCGAGGGGCGTGACCGGCGAGGCCGGAAGAGCAGAAGGCATACTAGGGTCCCAGGGGCAAGCCCTTTGCCCAGGGCGCGGCGGCATGGAGGAGGCTGGGGCCCCGGCGCCCATCTGCCGGTTCTACCTGGAGGGGCGCTGCCACTTCGGGGCACGCTGCCGGCTCCCCCACCCCGGAGCCGGAGCCGGGGCCGGGGCCGGGGCCGGGGCCGAGGCTCAGCCCGGGCCGCAGTCGGAGCCCGAGGGTAAGAAGCCCTCCATGAAGACCGCCCAGGCGGTGATCGACCGCATCCGCTGGGACCCTCACCTGGACCCTGCCGATTTCTCCGTGGGCTACCTGGACCGCTTCCTCGGGGTGCAGGAGGAGCCCTTCACCGCCTTCTGCTGGGACCTGGAGCTGGCCGCGCTCGGCCCCGGGGTGCTGGCCGTGCCCCAGCACCGCATCCGCTACTTCCGACACCGCGGCCGCCTCGTGTGGGACCGCGCCTCCCGCACCGACCTCGTCTTCGGCTCGGCAGCGGGCCGCGGGACCACCATCCTGGACGGACTCGCCGCGGCCGGCGCCCCGGGCGACGAGGGGCCCGGCGGCCCCGAAGAGGATGACGGGCCCGGAGAGGCGGGAGCGGCCAGTCGGCCCGGGACGGACCTCTGGCCGAGCAGCAGCTCCCAGACTGGGGGAGGGACCCCCGACGGCAGCGCGGGGCCAGAGCTAGAGACCACGCGCGACGCGGAAGGCCGCCAGGGACCCCGGCCCACGCATTTCGTGGCCCTAATGATAACTGACCGGGAGCTTCGGGAGGCCGTGGCCAGCGCCCAGGCTCGCCTGCTAGCCGCAGAGCCCTCCACGGGCAGCAGCCTGGTGGGTCTCGATGCCCTCCACCTTACTTTGGTCTTGCTGCGCCTGGCAGGCCCCGGGGAGTTGGCTGCGGCTGCGGGGGCACTGAGACGCTTAGTCTGGGCCCCCAACTTCCACTACCCAGCGGCCGTTCATTTCCAGAACTTGGCTTGTTTAGACCACAGAATCATCTACTCTGTCCCAAGCCCTGGCCTCGAGGGCTTGGCTCATGCCTTGGCGCAGGAGTTGAAGGCTGAAGGGCTTCAGGTTCTGGAGCCCACAAGCCAGGAGCTGGGTCCTCACCTCACTTTGGCCAAACTGCCAAGGGGAAGCCCTGGGCGCTTGTTCCTGCCGGAGGCCCAGGGCGGAACAAGGCTGGGCAGCCAAGTCGTGGACGGGTTTCAGTTGTGCTCTGTAGGTGGGCTGCAAGGAACTGGGGGCCGCTACTCCCCATTGGCCCAGATCCCCCTCAGTCCCCGCCCCCAGCCCGAGGCGCTCAGCTCTCAGCTGGCCTTACCCAGCACACCTTGAGGCAGCCAGCTATCCTAGAGGGGCCTGGGGAACACCAAGAGGAGGGGGCAAAGAAAGCACACTCAGAAGCCTTAGAGTTCATTCTCTCTCTCTCTCTTTTTTTCTTTAATTAACTTTCTCTTATTTTTTCCAAACCGTGCTCAGCACTCCTGGGTTGCAGGGAAGGAGGGAGGGAGGGAAGGAGGGAGGTGGGGAGGGATGGTGGGGAGGAAGGGGGAGGGGGAGGGGGGACAGGAACATCTGGAAAAGAGAGGCAGCCTGACAGTCCAGCTGTTTTCGATCTCATTGCACATTATTGAGTTACATGGTAGAAAAGGGAGGGGGAGAAGGGGGTTGAAAAGAAAGGGGGAGGGGAAAATAATTTAAAAAATAAAATATCAAAGGAAGAAATGATGCGACCTGGTGACCCATGGAGGCAAGAAGAAGGGGGGAAAGGAGGGATGACCTTTTTACCTGTGCAGAACCAGAAGGGGAAGGGAAAAGAGGGGGGGGGGGGAAGGGGAAAGAAATCAAAACAGACACTGGGAAGGGAGGAAAAGGGGGGATGGGGTAAGACATGGAGACAACTTAATACAACTTGAGATGCATCAGACTTGTGGTCCCGGCGGCTCCCACGGCGGTGACTTGACATTCGTGGTGACGTCCTCTTGGCTGCAGCAGCGTTTCAGGGTGGGGGGGGGGTAGGTGTACAGTCTGAAGCAACTCCCCCCAGCCCCAGACAAAATGAAGCCCCCCCCCTTCTGGGGAAGGGGCAGCAAGAGTCTCTTCAAGGTGGGGGGTGAGAGCAGGGTGGAGGATGGGGGAGAAGGTCGTCGTCCCCCCCAGGGCTGGCTGAAGACACCCCCTCTTCCTTCTTCCCCCCAGCCCCCTCCTGCGTGGGGGGGCATGGGGCACCGGCCGGGCGCCTGGGACGAGCTCAGGAGAGAAAGAGAGAAAACACTGAGAGAGTGTTAGTGGGGGAGGGTGAGATCAGGGCAGACAGATCTATAGACCCACAGCCCACCACCCACTCTCCAAACCCTCCCCACTCCCCACCCGAGGCCCACTCAAGAAAATAAAAATGTAGAAAAATTCTCTGTACAAAATCCCTGGGGTGTCAAAGGCGGGGAGAGAGGAGGCTCCGGCCAGGCCCCTCCTATTTGTACATCCCAGTCTGTGGCTCAAAGAAACCAGTTTAAACCAGTAAACGCTGATGGGGGGGGGGAAGCGTGTGTGTTGGGGGAAGACCTCCACCAGCCTCTTCTTGTCCTTCCTAATCCCCCATGACCCTGGCAGGCGGCCAAGGCCCCAGCCCCAACCCGCCCCCTGCAGGTGCTCAGAAGGTGGGCAGCTGCGCCACGCTGAGCCGGCAGTCGATGCTGGTGTTGTCGGGCCCCACGTAGCCCAGGCCCAAGGGGGCCAGAAAGGCTCGGCAGGCGGCCTCGCCCTCGAAGGCCAGCTCCCCCTGCACGAAGGAGACGGGCAGCGCCGGGCGGAAGCTATGGAGACAAGAGGAGACATGGATGAAGGGTGGGGGGAAGAGATGGGGCCCAGGGACCCCCAGAAATTGGTAGTCATCACCCAACCCCCTCCCCCCGTCCCAGCTGAGGGACCCAATGCATCCAAGGCCAGGGATGTGAGCTCAGACGAGCCCCTCAGAATGACCTCCCCACCAGAGCATTGTGGGCCAGGGAAGACGGGAAAGCCACTGTCCACCAACCCCCCTTCACCCCCACTTACCTGTGCAGGGAGGTAGGGGAAAGTGAGGGGGCAAAGACAAAAACAGATAGCTAAGGGACCAGGAGTCCAAGGCTCCCGGCCCCCAGAGAGGGGAGCACAGCTCTGGCTGTGGAGCTGGGAGGACGACACAGGGAAAGAGAAACAAGCTACCTACAGAGCAGGAGGAAGAGTTCCCGCGCACACACATGTGTACACACATACACATACATGCACACCAGGAACAACCAGGCAGCCAGCTACAGAGTGCAGACCACATACGTTCACTCACAAGGAAGCAACAGAAACAGCTGACACAGGTCGAGGGCACCGAGAAGGCCCCAGATTAGGATTGGAAGGGCAGCTCCATGGAGGAAAACACTTTGCCAGCCCTGCCCTGCTCCCCAGCTGTGGCCTTGGCAGCATGCCCTCCAAGCACTATCTGGGCTGCCTGGCCCCAGAAGCACTGGCTTTAAAGTCAGAAGATCTGGGTTCAAATCTTGAGTTCTGCTCTTTGAAGGACCTTGGGTACTCCCTTCCCTGATGTCCCGGGTCTCATCAATAAAAGGAGGCCATTAGACTAGATGTTCCTATAAGATCCCCCCCACCCCAGTTCTAAGTGCTACAATCTGAACCTGGGGCAGGTCCAATTGTCTTCCTAGGAAGTAAGCTGGTGATGGGAAGACTTGGTTGAGAAAGAGAATTTCATTTCCCAGCCAAATTCTGCCTCAGGGCTCCTTCTGAGCAGGCTGGCAGTGGAAAACCTACAGCACGCCCCCAATCAGAACAGCGGGGAGAGAGGGGTTCCTGGCCTGTCTGATGAACATCTGGCTGGCTTTCGGCACAACACAGGAAGGTTTCCTTCAGACAGAAAGCTAGGAGGGAAAACCTGCCCAGGCACAGGCTTCTGGCTCCAAGTCCTAGACCCTGAGCTGCTACAATGAGGACATCTGTGTAGACAGCCACAGTAGTAACTGACTGGCCTCACCTGTCTACACCCAAACACCCAAAGCACAGGGAGGGAAGCTCCAGAGCTGGAGAGAACAAGGCAAGGCGCTGACTGGGACCTCAACGTGCCTGACACCCAAAGGGAAGAGCAGTTACCGGGAGGAGAGGTAGGGCAGCATCACTTCAGCTCTGCTGGCCCAGGAGTTGTCCTCAGGGCAGACTAGAACCTCCCTGAGGGGGCCCTGCAGGGCAGCTAGGACCAGCCTCATGGGCCACCCTGGTTTGGGGGGGTTTCCAAGGTGTCCAAGGAAGGATGGTGAGGACCCAATGGTCTAAGGAGACTGAAGACAAAGAGAAAAGGGGGGGGGGGCTGCCTGAAGAAGTCTGTGCAGATGACACGGGACTTCTTCAGTCCATGTGTATAAAAGCCTTACGCTTGAATGAGGGCTTTAACCCCATGGCACCTAGGGGGTGTCCCAGTGCATAGAGCACCCCTGGCCAAGTCACTTCACCTCTGCCTCCGTTTTCTCCATGTGTAGAACAGGGAAAATAATAGCAGCGTCCTCTAGGAAATGCTGAGTGTCAAATGAAATGATCATTGAAAAGGGCTCGGCACAGTGTCCGGCCCATTTCCTTCCTTGCATTTTTAAATAAAACATCAAGTCTTCTCACAGACCTGAGGGCTGCAGTTTGGCGAGCCCTGTTTAAATGAAGGTAATGAACGTACATCAGAACAAATACCTAGAGATGACTAGGAGGCCGGGGCTTAATTGTATAAGACTATACTAAAGCTCAGAACGTGGTGGGGGGAGGCAGACAGGTACCCACAAGGGGAGCTCTTCTGACAGCTGTTTTAGAGAAGAGGATTGAGAAAGGATCCAGATGGGTGAGGTTCAGTGCTGGGGATGGACACACAGACACACAGACACAGACACACACGAGAGAGGCTCAACTTCTCCTGGAGTCAGGCAGAGGGGAAAGCAGAGACACCTGGCTGAGAGGCACTGCCAGCCAGGATGGAGATGACTGTCCTTGAGAAGGCCAAGCCCCCCACTCCCCAGAAACAACATCCTTGGGTACCATAAGCAAGGTCGATGGATCTGCTGAGGGAAGAGCAGATGGATGACCCTGAGGCACTGGCAAACGCCAGGGGGGACAGGTGGTCTTGAAGAACCACCGAGCACGGGCCAGCCTCCCCCCAAAGAAATCGGGTCTCACTGACCTCTCCTTTGTGGACAGAGCTATGAAGCTTATCAAGACTTGGACAAAGAATGTGGGTTAGAAGAGAGTGTGTCCAACGAGGATGCCACCTGACAGCTAACTGGCTGGAACCAAAGACAAGGCGTGAATGGATGGCCGTGTCACTCAGGAGGGCTCTACTGAGCGTGGGGGTCAGTGGCCTTATAGTACAACCTTTCCCGGTTGTTTTTTATGGAAGCTGAGGCTCAGGGAGGGTTAGTGACTTGCCCAAGGTCACAAGAAAAGCCAATTCTCTGATGTGGAATTTGAACCCTAACCCTCTGACACACCCACATGCTCTGCACTCCACCCCACCCAACTGTGGCTTAATCGTCCTACCAATGACTTGAATATTAAAGGCAGAGATGGCCAAGTCACCCAAGCGCAGCTGCCCCAAATCTGGGTGCAGCAGTCACACAGTAGCCGACAGTGGGACTGAATCTAGAAGATGAGATTCAAGGGGATCCAGGGGAAGTCAATCACCTCCCCACCAGCTGCACAGTGAAGCCAGTCTGGGGCCTTCCCGGCCTTCGGACACACAGGAGCCAGCCCCACGCATGCCATCTGGAGCACAACATCCAGCAACAAGGAGGCGTGGGCTACACCTGCTCTCCTCTGCCCTGGTCAGCCCCCACCTGGAGAGTCCCGTGTGCACTTCTGGGAGCCACACTGGAAGGAGGACGGCAGTTAGCTCAAGAGCTGCCCGAGGTGGGGGACCCTTGAGGACTAACTAGCCAAACCAGGGGCGTCTGCCCTGAAATATAGACGTCTCAGTGGGGCGTCAGAGCTAGCTGCCAAGTACTCCAAGGCTCGTCCCAGGAAAGAGGGGTTAGTTTGCTCTGCTCTGCCCCGCCCCAGGAGGGAGGCCTACAAGCAATGGGCAGCAATGGCTGCCAAGAGGCCACCTGAGGCAAACGGGAAGGAAAAACCCGCCACTCTCAGCAGCACTCTCGCAGCATCACCAAATTTCAGGGACATCATGAAGGGGATTCCTTTGAGCTCTGGGTTGGGCTAGGTGGTTCATGAGGACCTTCTTTCTCAAGTTCTGAGAGTCTCTCCCAAGAGCCCCTCAGGCTGGGGGACAACACCCCCAACCAGATCCTGGGCCTTATCTGTGAGAGCCCAGCGGCTGCTTAATGATGCTTCCAAACTGACTCAGAAATCGTGTATAACAGACACATGAATGGAGAATTAGGAAGGAACAGGAGGAAAGAGCAGGGCGCTAAAAGGAAGAGACAAAAGGATAGAAGTAGGAGATGCCAAAGGAGCTGGTAGGAAGGATGAAGGATGAGCCAAGACAAAAAATAAGACAGGACAGAGATGAGAGAAGGGAGAATGCGATAGGGAGAGGAATGGGGCGGCCAGCCAGTGAAGAGGGAGGGAGCCACAGATGGGGGCGGAGGGAGGAGAGATGAAGAGCGGGCAGATGGGAGGGGGCGGTCACAGGAATGAGGATGTGGGGGGACTGGGCGGCCCTCACATACGTTTTGATCATGGCCTTGAGAGCAGCCTTCCGTTCCCTATCGGCAAACTTGTCCACAAGGTAGCCTGACATGCAGGGTGCATTCCGGTACAACTGGAAGAAGCGGTGGTAGTTGCCCAGAGCCCAGGCTGCCCTCAGTGCCAGGGCATGGGCCACACAGGGGTCTGCTTTCAGCTCTCGAGTCAAGTAGGCCAGTTCTGTGGTGATGTCTACAGGAGGAAGAGGAGGAGTGAGTGCCCCCACCTCTTAGGAGAGAAGAGCCCCTTGCCCTTCCCCTTCCTCCCCTCAACAGCTACGCCTTACGCCCCAGGCTCACCCCCAGAGTTCTTGGTAAAGATGTAGTAGAGGATGCGATAAGCAGTGAACTCTCCGACATTGCCTGGCAGGTTCTCCGCATACAGTGACTTCAGCTGCGTCTGGCATTGGTTAAACTCTTCGTGGTCACCCTGAAGAACACAGAGGGCAGATGAGGCACCAGCAATCATAAAAGAGACCAAAAATGTCTCCAGGACTGAGGCTCATTGAGAAGGGAGGGCACTGCCAGGGACTAAGGTGGACAAGGGTTGGGGGGAATGGTGGTGCCATGGCGAGGTAGGCGAGCGGACAAGCTTGAGGATGAGGAGATGCAAAGACGGGGGCAGCAAGTAGACATCTGGGGCTAAGGGGCAACAAGGGACCAGCTCTACCTCAGGCCTCCCTCACCTTCTCCAGGGCAATTCGCGCGTGTGTTTCATACACCTCCACAGTAAACTCTGTCCGTACGCCTTGTACCTGAGGAAGGAAGGACACGTTCTAGACATGACGCCTCCAGCTCCCCTCCCACTGGGCCTCTGGCCCCCTGCCTGGGCTGGCCCCCAGAACTCACAGTCAGGTCCTGGCGTATGGACTTCATCTGTTCACAGGCAAAAGCATAGTCCTGCTTCTCCTTCCAGTGAGACTTCACCATGGACAGCGACTTCTTCAAAACCTGGAAGGACACAATTCTGGGCTCAGGCACGAGGAAAAGACAGCAGGGTAAGCCCCCCCCAGTGGTCCCCAATTACACAGGGGATTCAAAGGCAGGCCTGGAGGGCACCCACAATAAGAAGAGAATCGTGGGAAATCATGGAAGAACGGGAAAAACAATCAGGCCTCAGCATCACGGCTGAGTCTAACTCAGGCTGCTCAATTGGGCTGTGTGCATTGTGGAAGAGGCTGCACTGGGCCATTCCACACAAGAATCTTCCCTCACATCACCCACGTAAAGGCCAAGGACCCCGAGAATCCCACTTACAGCCACAGGCCTCACGGTGGAGGGGTCTGGTGCACAGGTAAGCCGGAGGTAGTGTTTGGTGATGTCTGGGCAGGTTCCCACAATCTTAAGCTCATTCCAGTCAGGGTCAGTGCTCCCGCCATCCAAGCTGCCCATCTGTAGCACCAAAGGCTCCAGTCGCAGGCGCCGAGAATGCCCATGCTGGAAGCGAGCAGCCCGTTTCTGCTTCTTCAATTCCCGTTCTGGGTCCTCACATTCCATGACTGCTGGTGGCTTTTTGCGGCTGCGCTTGGCGGGGATGAGGTCGTGCCTGTAGAAGAGAAGGACCATCAGACACCTCCAAGATGGTCACCAGACAAGAGCAAATCCCAGGGAAGACGTCGACGAGGATGCACGCCTGAGAGGACTGGGGAGGCTGCCTACAGTGGGCAGCACCTGGCTAGGGCCACCATGGAGGGGAGGGAGGGGCCACTAAGCCTCCCGACTTCATTCTTCAGGTCTTGGTTCTTCCTCCCCCCACAGAGCCCTCAGGGATGGCCCCCTTGTCCTTGGTACCAATTCTTCCCCTCAAGAATCAGAGGCCTCACCTTTTCCCACGCTGCATACGCCCTCGGCCCCGGTCCATGTGAGCTCCCCGGCCACCCCGGCCTTTGGGGGGTGGGTTTCTTCGGCCCCCTGGGTGACATTCATTGCCTGAGTAGGAGCTGTCTGAGTCTGAGTGCGAGTCACTACAGGGAAACATGAGGAGGGGAGGGAATCAGGTCTTTAGCCGAGACCAGGGCTTCTTGTCTTCGAGGCCCCATCTGGTCCAGACCTGGATCTCCCAGCCAAAGCCATGCCCATTACCTTCGTCGGAAATGGCGGGAAGGCGAGCGGGAGGAAGAGCGGGATCGTGAGTCTGTGCTTGAGGAGGAGCTGTTATCCTTCATGAACACATTCCGATTTCCAAACTTGGTGGCGAAGCTGCTGCCACGCCCCCGGCCAGCACTCCCAGTGCCCCCTGCCCCCCGCTGGGGCTGAGTCCCACCGCCCCGAGGTGTGCCCCCAATTCCCCGGGCAGGGTGAAGGATGGAGGAGGCTTCCCACCGCTTCTTCTTGGGGCTCTCTGTCATAGTGTCCCGGCTCAGCCTGAAGGGAGAAGAAAGCAGTCATCCTCCTTAAACCTTAGCTCTCCTAGGCACAGGGACCCACCCCCTACAGCCTCAGCAAGTTAGCAAGTGACCATGAGTGGCTGCCCCCCCTCCCCCCAGGGCCAAGTCCTGTGGAGCCCGCCCTCTTCTCTCTTGCCGCACAACAATACTGTGGGGCTCTGCTCTGAAGAGCCCTGCTGTGGAACTTGGCCACAGCAGCAGCTTAAGGGGGCCAAGTAGCTGGGAGTCAAGACAGAAGCCCAAGTGCATGAGACCCAGAGCTCCCCGGCACTGACCCCGGCAGTGGCTCTCGGCTCCAGTCGATGGTGTAGGCTGAGCCGTCCTGAAGCCGGGCTTGTAGGACCTCTTTGAGAAGCTTCTCTGTCCGGTCCTTGTCCTCTTCAGACTCACAGGCGGTGAAGCAGCGCTGGACATACTCTTTCATGTCTTGGGGCCAGTCCTCGGGCTTGCCCGATAAGTTCCGGTTTGGGGGCATGCTGTTGGAGAAGAGGGGAGGGGAAAGAAGATAGGTAAAGGAAGCTCAGCTTGCTCCTGACCCTGCCCGACACTCCCAGGAAGAAGGTGATGGGCTACAAAGAGTAGGCTTTGGTTTGGGAGCTGGGCAAAGACGTCACCTGTGGCTCTGTGGTTTCTCCGTACTGGACTGGGTCCCAAAGCTGCCGTGTTGTCCCTCAGAGTTAGTGCTGAAGTTCTGGCTGGTGACCACAAAGGGCCGCTTCTGGATGTTGAACTTGACACTGCCGGCCCCTGGGGCTTCTGGAAAGGTGGGAGACACAACAGTAAGGGCCAAGGTAGCCCTTTCTCCTGGGCACAGCGCCAGGACTCCCCCCGAGATGGGGGAAGGAGAGTGGATGAGGCTGCACCATTATGCTGAGTCACTAGAAGGGCTAGAAGGGCAAGCCAAGGCCCTGGTTCATAAGGGAGGCAATTCCAGGAGGGGCCCAGAGCAGATTGCAGGGGTTTGACCTTCACCCTTAGGGTTCCCATAGGCAGAGGTTGCCTATTCCTGAAACTGTGTGACCACATCATGGGTTTCTCAGCCCAAACTGGTCTGAGAACAAGCTCCCAGAAACTTACGTTTCATACGGTTCCACAGCTGCTGTCCTTTCTTGGGCTTGGGAGGCTCTGAGTAACTGTGCTGCCCATAGGCCTGATTGGTGACTGGGCTAGCTTGCCCATGCTGAGCTGAGGAGGCCCCAGGCTGAGCCCCACTCCCTAATGTGTGTCCGGTGTGTTGGGGAGGTGGGGGTGGCTGAGGGGGCTGGGCTGCTGGTAACTGCTGAGGAGGGGTCGGGTAGGACATCGTTTCTTCCATGCCAGGAACTGGAGGCTAGCAAGATAAGACATGTGGTCACTACAGGGAAGGCCAAAAGAGCCAAAGCCATGCTCTAAACCAGACATCAAACTCTTGGCTTCAGTCGCTTAGCCCGCAAAACTCGCGAGTGCGGCCTGAAATAAACAAGGTCATTGGGAAAGGTTTAACACAACATATATGCCATTGTATTAATTTGCTTTGTTTTCTACACCAGTATGTGACCTGCACAGATCTGTTTCTATTTGAGTTTGATCCCAACTGTTCCAAACATGGCTTGGGGGTAGGGGAAGACAGGACAGGAAGAAGTACTTATGGACCCCACTGACAGCCTGCTGAAGTCTATGGACCCCTTTCTCAGAAGATTGTTGGGTTTTTTGTTCGCTTGTTTATAAATCCTTAACTGATGAAAATGCTACATTCTCATATGAAATTATTGAAAATAAATGTCATTTTTTTGCCTGTTCAATTTTGAAGCACCTGAAATGTCTCCATGGTTGAGAAAGAACCCCTGATGCTGACAGTGGAAGTGAGGGGTAGGGAAGAGCCACAAGTGAAGGCAATAGCCAGTTTCAGAAACCAAAGCAGGAATGGTCCTCAGAGGTCACTGATTTCAGCTGAGCGACCAGAGGCCAGAGACTCTGCAGAGCCCTTTGGAGATGGGTATCTAGAACCCCAAATCAGTGGAGCACCTCCAGATTTGCACAAGAGCTCTCTTTATGACACGCTCTGAGCTAGTGCAAGGAGGATTCCCATTTCATCAATAAGGAAGCTCTGGGTCAGAAATGTCACTTGCTTTCAGTCCCACAAGAGTGACTAGAGTCCAGCCAGACCAACCCCCTCTTTTTACACAGAGGGAAGCCTACTGAAAGCCCTTGAACACTTCACCCACAGGAGCACGCACCGCTCAATGCCGGAGGCCAGGCTCCAAGTCAGGCCTCCTGGCCCTGAGCCCAGGCCTCTTTCCATCAGGCCATGTGATCCAGGGACCTACAAGCCCCTGCATTCTTTGGCTCTGGGACTACTTGGGTCTCTGGAGCCCATTAAAATCCTGAGGAGACAGCAGTCAAAGCTGAGTAACAGAGACTAGGCATCTCTTTTGCTAGGGAAGGTGAGCCTCAGCGTAACTAAGTGGAAAGAGTGCTGGATAAGTAGAAGAATCAGGGTTCTGCCCTCGTTAGCTCTGCAACCTTAGAAAAGTAATTCCATCTCCACGGGCTTCAGTCTCCCTATCTGGAAAATGAGGGGTTTGAATTAAAATAGTTCCAGCAAGGAATCTATGACCTCCTGCCTGATCCCAGCCCAGAGCCCAAATTCTTAACAGAGGCCTCAGCCCTCGGGCTCCTGGGAAGCAAGGCTTTTTACCTGGGTGAGGGCTCCCTGGTGCTGCCCAGGGGTCGCTGCCTGCTGCGGTGCGGCTGTCGCATAGCTGGTGGTCAGGCTGTACTGGCCTGGGGAGCCATAGCTTTGGTACATGTTCTAGGAGACAGGCCAGGGGTCAGTGGGGATACCAGCACAGACTCCACTTTGGTCCCCTCCCTCCAGCCCCCGGCACTCACCATAGGGTAATAGTAATTGTAGGGGTAGGCGTAGTTGTACTGCTGGTACCACTGGTAATACTGCTGCTGCTGGAGCGCGGCGGCGTCGGCCTGAGCCACATACTGAAGGGACACAGGTGGGGGGGCAGGGCACAGAGTGAGGGATACAGACACACACCCTCCTCCCAGGTGCTCCGAAATACACTTGGGGAAAAGAGGGGAAGGGGCGAGAATGATTCCACTCCAGCCACCTGGCCTCATGCTCTTTAGTATCAAGTAGAAAGGTCAGAGGTTACGTCCCCATCGCCTCCAAATGTCGGGTCTCCCTCTCAGCCTGGAAGCTTTCCCAGGGCAGATCTATCCCCCCCCACCCCCCATAACTAAGCCCTAGGAGAGACCCCTCTATTCCACAGGCCCCTCCCCTCGCCTCCCCTCCCCTCCCCCCACCTAAGAGTCCCGACCCCAGCCCCGCCCCGGGGGAGCAAAGGGAGGCTCACCTGGGCGGCGGCCACCTGGCCATTGCTGCTGTTCTTGGCCGAGCTGCCCGTGGCGCTGGCCTTGCTGATGCTGGCCAGGGCCTGGCGAGCCTTCTCCCACTCGGGGTTCTCGTGCATGGGCGCGTCCATGCCGCTGTCCCGGACCGGCCCGCTCCCCAGGCTGTACTGCGCCGCCCTGCCGAGACAAGGGATGACCTCACAGACCGGTGGAATTTAGAGCCGAGGGGCCTGCGGGCCGGCCCCCCGCCCCGCCCCGCCCCCGGGCCCCGCCCCGCCCCGCCATCCCCCGCCGCTCACCACTCGGCACTGCGCTGGTCACCCACATTGGCAGCCATTCGGACCTCGGGCTGGCCGTGGGGGGCCCGGGACGGCGGCCCGCTTCTCACTGCGGGGAGAGGGCGGAGGTGAGGCGGGGGCGCGGGGGCTGCCCCGGCCCGCCCACCCAGCCCGGGAGCCCCAGACCAAGAACGGGCGGCGGGGCTGGGCTTCCGGAGGCGATGGGCCGGCGGGCCGCCACCCCGCCTCCGCGCCTGCGCACCGAGGCCAGCCTCGCTCCCACGGCACCGTCCCCGCCACGGCCGCGCGCCTCCGAACCCCAAGTTCCAAACTGCCCGGGGAGGGCGGCGGCCGCGCATGCGCAACGACTCCTCCGAGCCCGAAACGCCCAGGCGGCAGGCGCCGCGCATGCGCCGTCGCGCCGTCACCCCGCCGTTGAGGCGCGCGCCGCAGCCGTTGACCCGGGCCCGCGGGTGGGGTAGATGAGATACGGGCCTCGGGCCCCCGCAGAACCCGCCCCCCCCCACCCCCGGAAGGCGCACGGAAGCGCCGCCACCAGACCCCCTCGCCCCACTCCCGCGGCCCGGCCTGGCCCAAGATGGCGGCACCAAAGTCTAGCTCACCTGACGGCGACTTCTTCCTCCGGCGCTGAATCCAACGCGCGAGGGACGGCAGCAGAGGAGGAAGGGACGTGGCGAGGAAGCGCACGCGTGCAACGTCAGCACGCCGCCGCACGCTCCGCCCCGTGGCCATCGCAGGGGCCAATGGGAGGTTCCGGACCAGGCCTGCTCCCAGAGGCTCCCCTCCCACGTCCGACGCTTTAAAGGACTCGGAATGACGACCGGAAGGACCAATAAGGGGTGAGACAGTGAGCTCATTCTCCCCCGCCCTCTGCCGTCCCATCCAGATACGCCTTTCCTTGCTTGAGGCTTAAGGGGGCGGGGAGAAAACGGGAAGTTTCAGCCAATGAGGACTGGATAGGCCTCCTTCAAGGGGCCCGCCCCCGACTTAGGCCACGCCCCCAACTGAACTAGGACAGAAGAGCAGGCGCAGGGCGGGGCTTTGAGTAGGGACCGAGAGGAGGGAGGCAACTCCAGCCGAGACCCGGGCACGGGGGAGCACAGAAGGGACCCGGGCACTGGGGAGGAGGAGAAACAGAGGAGACCTGGCCACTGGGGGGCACAGAAGGGACCCGGGCACGGGGGGGGGGACAGACAGAGGGGACCTGCGTTATGACCTGGGCACTGGGGGGCACATAAGGGACCCGGGCACTGGGGGGGGGCCGAAAAGACCTGGGCACTGGGGGGACACAGAAGGGACCCGGGCACTGGGGGGGGTGTCAGAAGAGACCTGGCCACTGGGGGGCACAGAAGGGACCCGGGCACGGGGGAAACAGACAGAGGGGACCTGGGTTGTGACCTGGGCACTGGGGGGGGGGCACAGACAGAGGGCCCCGGCCATGATCTGGGTACTGAAGGGGGCAGAGAGAGATGGTGCAAAATAGACAACCCAAAAAGGAAACAACTGCTCCATACATCAGACCACCAGCTTTATCCATAAACTGTCCAGAGCACCAGAACAAGAAGAGAAAACCTGTGAGCTGCCCTGGATCAGTTCTGGGATTTCGCCTTCCAGAAAAACAAACAAACAAAAAATTAGACTAGCGAAGCATTGATCCTGGTCTCCTTTAACTTCTCGTCGTCTCAGGCTGCATGGTAGAGAAAGCAGGGAGAGAGCTTCAGCGTGCCAGTTAGTGCAAACAAGAGAAATGCCCCAAGAGACAGAGGCAGCATGTGGCCTCCAGGAGGCCCAAAAGAGCTCAGAAGACCCGGAAAACCACAACAGCCCGGAGACCCAGAAGACCTCCCAGGGCAGCTTCCAAAGGTTTGTACCCTCTTTCAGCAGAGGCAGGTCATTAGGCATTGATCAAAGCTAGTTGGTGAGTGTGATTCAACCCCATTGGCTGACAGGGCTTGAAGGTGGTCTACATTAAAATGAGCTCTTGAGTTGACACCTGGGAAAAGAATGCAAAAGGCCTTCACTCAAGTAGCTTAAGACAAAGTCCATGGTCTAGTGTGGTTTAATCCCATCTGTCCTTCACTGATCTAGACAAAAGAATCTGTCTCGTTCCTTTTGTTCACTTGGGTTTGTCCCAATGAGATTTAATGAAGTTTCTCAAGGAGAACTCAACTTTGGGGGGGGGAGAGAAAAAGGACTGAGAAAGTGATCTCTAGGTTCCCCCCAAGAAATCCATTAATTATAATGATTTTCTCACAACTTGTTCCATTTAACAATTTCATCAGTGACTTGGCATGTGACCTTCCATCTCCCATCTGGGCGCTTTGTACTACCTGTCCCCCAATACCTGGAATCTTCTCCCTCTTCTCCTCATCCTGTCTTCCTTCAAGAATCAAATCCCAAGTTCTGGAGAAGTCCTTTGCTGCTCCACCGTCCCCCTTTCCCCTGCCCCCCATTGTCAGTGTCTTCCTTTTTGAGATTACCTGCCATCTGAATGTATCTTGTATATATCTAGTTATTTACATGTATCTCCATTAGAATGTGCTTTTCCAGTGAGAAATGATTATTAATAACTGATATCTTGGGGGGAGGAGGATTCAGTGCTCTCCCCTTCTTTCTTAGTCCTTTCCTCCACCTCTGGTCCACTCCAAGGTCTAGTTCTCCTTAAAAATAAGATTACGTTGAATCTCTCCATCTTGATCAGGCCCACTTTTCAAGGAATTTAATAATTGTGTTCTACTCAAGCTTGGGTGGGGTTTACATTCATTCTCTGTCTACCCCCCCCCTTTTTTTGCTATTTTATTTTAATTTTTAAAATAATAAACATTTTTATTTAAAGTTTTGAGTTCCAAAATTTTTCCCTCCTCCCCCCCAGCCAGTAAAGCAATCCTAAATAGGTTATACTTGTGCAATTATGTAAAACATTACCATATTAGTCTTTTTGTATAAGAAAACAAATAAAAGAAAAGTGAAAGAGGGTAAAAAATAGTATGCTTTAGTCTGTTCAACTAAAATCAGTTTTTTCTTTGGAGGTGAATAGAATGTTTCATCATTAGTCCTTTGGGATCGTCTTGGATCTTGCTGAGAATAGTTGCCATTCACAGCTCTTCATCAAACAATATTGCTGTCTGTGTGCAATGTTCTCTTAGTTCTGCTTACTTCAGTATACATCTCATGTCTCTGACCAAGATTTGAGTGACTGAAGTCATTGTGTCAAAACTTTATTTTAATATAACCCAACTCCAATCATGTTAGCCAATTAAATTTGATTGCTATTTGATGGACCACCTACAGTTAGAAGGGTATATAAACTGAGTCTACCTCCATTTCGGTCTTTGGTCTTTTGGTCACTGACCACCCTTTTATTAGTAACCTTATTAATAAAATGGTTAAATTATTCAGAAACTATGTCTTTCATATTTTTACTCATTATAGTTATGGCAACCACAAAGGGATCAGAGCCTTTTCACTCTGTATTCCTCTTCTTCTTCTTTATTTTTGGTAAGGCAATTGGGGTTAAGTGACTTGCCCAGGGTCACACAGCTAGTAAGTGTCACGTGTCTGAGGCTGGATTTGAACTCAGGTCCTCCTGAATCCAGGGCTAATGCTCTGTCCACTGCGCCACCTAGCTGCCCCTGTCACTCTGTATTCTTAACAGGGAACTCCCCTTACTTGGGCCCTTATGGAAAGTTCCATATTAGGACTCTGGCTGTCATCTGACTTACAAGGAAGTAAATTTTATCTGAGGAAACATATATGTGTCTGTACACCTGCCCCTCTTTTTAGGAGTTTCCTCTCTAAGTGTGTGTAACTACAGCCATTACTCTCGATGGTAAATGTGTCTGCTCAGTGCAGGTATGGTGACATGATGATGTTATGTGCAAAATATTTTTGGAAATAGTGCCTGGGAGTCTTGTGCTTCTGTGGGGTCAACCTGCATCATCACAGTCTTGTTTCAAGTATAGTGCAAGATTTTCTTTCAGGAAGAGTTTGGGTAGAACTAAGTCATTATGTGAATACTTTCTATGTTTGTCCTTGTCTGGGTCTTTTCGTCCATCTATGTGGGTTTTTTCTTTCTTTTTTTTAATGTGGGGTTTTCTAAGATTAGTTTAAGAAAAGGATTTGAGGGGCAGCTAGGTGGTACAGTGGATAGAGCTCCGGCCCTGGAGTCAGGAGGACCTGAATTCAAATCCAGCCTCAGACACTTGACACTTACTAGCTGTGTGACCCTGGGCAAGTCACTTAACCCTCATTGCCCTGCAAAAAAAAATAATAATAATAATTAAAAAAAAATAAGGTTGGTGAAGGGTATGAGAGAAACACAGCTCTCTTCATCTGTAAATTATTAAATGTCAACTCTCTCCTGACTCCACAAAGGTGAAGAGCAGCAGAACAAAAAGAAAGGTGAGCATGATTTTTATTTTGGAAAAATTGTGTGAAGTAGGCAGTTAAACCCTTTGCTTGCAAACACCTGAATTTTGTGATAGGCAGATTAATCAAGATAATCCCTTGGATTGAGATGAACTCCATAATTTGGGAAAAGTGGGCCTTTAGTAAGACATTGGCTTAATAATAGTATGTGCAATGTAGGGTATGGTTGAAACGTCAAGGAAGTTTGGTTAGTCTGAATAGTGGAATTGAAAGATTTGGAAAGAGAAATAAAGACTTGAGGGGAAATATGGAAGGTAGAAAAGATTTGGGGACAAATGGGAGATACACCCTGCACACAGCAGGCTGGCAGTAGGGAGCCCACTTACTCCAAGCCCCTCCTGGATGGTTGCTTTGGGTGCCCTTGTGCCAGTTTCAGATGGTGTAAGCATATTGAGAGGGTGTGAGGAAGTTTGATTTTGTTTTAAGTAAAAAGATTGAGAATGAAAATTTTGTAGCTTGGTTTGAAAGCCAATAGACAAAAAAAGAAAGAAGGAAAGAAAGAAAGAAAAAGAAAAAAGAAAGCCAATAGACAAAGTTACAGAGGGCTAGGAGGAAAATGGAGGGACTGTCCTCTTTAAGAGACAAGTCAACAGTCAGAAGTCAATGGAAGCAATATCTGGAATCTAAGGCTAGTAAATATCTGACATGTTTGCTTCTGGGATTAATACTAAAGCATCTATATTATTGTAAGAAGCTATAAGTAGGAAAGATATTGATGTTTTGATAAAGATGTGAACTTAGTAGTTGTGGGGTTAAAGCCAGAAACTTCTTTTGCTTTTGTTTGTGGGATTTTTGTTTTGTTTTGGTTTTTTGCAGGCAATGGGGGTTATGTGACTCGCCCAGGGGTCACACAGCTAGTAAGTGTCAAGTGTCTGAGGCCGGATTTGAACTCAGGTACTCCTGAATCCAGGGCTGGTGCTTTAACCACTGCGCCATCTAGCTGCCCCTTTTGCTTTTGTTTTAAGAAATAGGATTTCGGTACAGTTACATTAGTGAACAATATAACTTATGAGCTATCTTATGTCACCCTAATGGGAAATCTGATTCTACCCATGTTTGTTATTTAATCCAGAATTAGAATATGTAGAAAAATGCATGCAAGCTAGTTAAATGTCACCTTAAAGATGTTCCCATTGTTTAAAGGGACTCTGAAAACTGTAGTTTGTGTCTGTTTGAACATTGTTAATAACTGAACCTGTTTTACTATAGGCAATATTTCATAAAATCTGTTTTCTGTATACATTTTGGGATTATTACATTTATACACCCCATCCCAAGTGTTTTGTTGTTTGTTATGAAGCATCTTAAAGCAAAATCATTTGTAATATTGAATTTAGGGAAGAAAAAAGCATCTACTTAGCATAAGTACTAGTTATATCAAGATAAGATGTGATTTTCTGTAAAGAATTTCTTTACTGTTACCAATATGAGATTATAGTCAATATTTATCTTGTAATGTGGTCCTTGAGAGGTGAATTCACCTGCAATACTGATTATCGGGACTTCTTAAATAAAGAACCTATGGGGGCAGCTCGATAGAGCTGTGGATAAAGCACTGGCCGTCTGCTTAACTTTTGTCTGGAATTAACATATAGTTAGGGAAAATTTATTCCCCTCCAGTATAGTTGTATCCCTATTTTTTTAATTGTAACTTCCTATTATCATGTCAGATGTTATATAATTAACACAATATTGGATCCTTATCTCTTAGGTTAATGCTCAACTACATCTATGTTAATATGGTGAGATGCAGGTATAAGATTTTGAGCTATTTAGCCTGGAATTTTGATCCTTTTTAAATTCCAAACAACTAACAATTAAGTATTTATCCTTGGGGCAGCTAGGTGGCGCAGTGGATAGAGCACCGGCCCTGGATTCAGGAGGACATGAGTTCAAATCCGGCCTCGGACACTTGACACTTACTGGCTGTGTGACCCTGGGCAAGCCACTTAACCCCAATTGCCTCACCAAAAAAAAAAAAGTATTTATTCTTGACACATGATATTAGCTATATATTTCTGTATAAGATAAGGTCCCAGGGCAGCTAGATGGCACAGTGGAAAGAGCCCCGGCCCTGGAGTCAGGAGTACCTGAGTTCAAATCCGACCTCAGACACTTAACACTTACTAGCTGTGTGACCCTGGGCAAGTCACTTAACCCCAATTGCCTCACTTAAAAAAAAGATAAGGTCCTTTAATTTCTCATAATGGTATGAGGACAAGTAAGTGTTTTTCTTTGTTACAAGGTGTAGTTCAAGGGTGGGGAGGGGACAACAATTTGCTTTGATATATCCAGAAATGACCATGATGTAGAAACAAATGTCCCCAATTAAATTTGTAAAGAAAGAAAATATTAGAGTTGTGAGAAAATAATTATTAATAATGAGTTTCTTTGGGGGATCTAGTTTTAGCCCTTTCTTCCCCCCTCCCCATTGAAAAGTCCAGTTCTTGAGGAGCTTTAGCTGGTTTGGGGCCAGCCCAAGGGTACAATAGACATGGAGACATTGATTCTGTTGTTTAGCTCATTGAAAGACAACTAGAATGGTGAGGACCTATTCACCAAACAAGATGTGTCTCCCCTGTTTGAGGCAATGTTTGAGGTGCTATATCTGAGACTCTGACTTCAGTAAATGACAGTATGCTGGCATACACATGGCATGATAGAGTGGTGGTGCCTGGGGGACATCCTCCCCACATGCCTACTGGAACTCTGCAAAAACAAAGCAGCTTGTGACTTCTTCATGTTCATTTCGCTCTTGGAGAAGGAAACAAATTAAGGAGGGGAGCAGCCATTCTGCTCTGGGTCTCACCACATTGGAGGAAATGGTCACTGGGATCAGAAAGATGGAAATCTTTTCAGAAGTTATGTTAGAAAAGGAAAGGAAAGACAGACACTCTGAAAGACACCCTAAATTTAGGAAAGAAGTTTTCAGTGGTCCTGGGGGGGTGATAGGATCCCCAGAAATAAAACTTTAAACGTCATTAGATTAGGATGGGTGTGTGGGAAGCTCTTCAGAAAGAAACTCCACCAAGAGAAACAGTGAGGAGGAAAAGCTAAGTGTTTTCTAAGGTCAATTTGGCTTCATAGGGAACTGACCAAACAACTTGAATTTTAAAAAGATGTGTGGAAGATCAAGGATGGAGGATGGGTCTGATAATGTCAGGAAGGTCAAAATTCAGAATGAGGAAAGCTAAGTAGTATAATGAAAAAGGTCTGGAGTTTTGTCTTCAGCTGTAGTGAGTGTGGGGTGGGAGTAGAGGGAGATCAAAGGAGGGACAGGCCTGCTGTCTCAATGGATGGGCTGATGGTAACTGAAGATGGAGTGAAGGAAAAGCTGTGGAGTTCTTTATTTTGTCTGGGGTTTTCTTTTCTTCCGAAGATCTTTGGATGAGAAAGGACAGACCTAGAGAGTTCCTGGCTATCCTTGTGAAGTCCCAGTGTCAGGCCAGATGAAGCCAATCAGTATCCCAAAAGAACTGATAGCTCCCTTTAAAAAGATGATGGAGGGGGCAGCTAGGTGGCACAGTGGATAAAGCACTGGCCCTGAATTCAGGAGGATCTGAGTTCAAATCTGGCCTCAGACATTTGACACTTACTAGCTGTGTGACCCTGGTCAAGTCACTTAACCCTCATTGCCCTGAAAAAAAAAAGATTACAAATAAAAGATAAAAAAGATGATGGAGAATGGGTATAATCTTGAAGGAAGGAAGAAGAAAAATGGCCCAATTTTCAAGAAAGGAAAAAAACCTGAGTCTGTAATTGGACTTTG
Source organism: Dromiciops gliroides (assembly GCF_019393635.1). Taxonomy (NCBI): domain Eukaryota; kingdom Metazoa; phylum Chordata; class Mammalia; order Microbiotheria; family Microbiotheriidae; genus Dromiciops; species Dromiciops gliroides. The sequence continues at coordinate 658,271,581 of NC_057863.1, read as the reverse complement.
ATTCTTGGTTTGATTTCGGGTGGATTATTAAGAATGAATACTTAGCAGAGGAAGTGGCGACTGCAGCGATTCAGTGTGGTCTCACTTAAGAACAGGTCCTACCAGCCTAACCTCATTTTCTTCTTGACAGGGCTACTAGACTATGAAGAGAATGCTGGAGAGAGCATTTGCCTCCATTTTAGCAAAGAGTCACTTAAAGTCTCTCAGCTATTATTGTGGATAAGATGGAGAGATGTGACCCAACCAGGGCTGGTCTGCTAGACCCAAAGAGCAGCAGTAAGGGTTCAATACCAACTTGGAAAAAGGTCTTTCTAGGTTCCTGGAACCTGGGCTGGTTCCTTTATTGTCTAACATTGTTGTCAGTAACTTGGTTAACATGCCTAGCCTACCACAGTTGGTGTGGTTGCTAACTATGTGTGGGAGAGAAAGCCAGCCCACTGGATGAGTGAAACCATATCTAAAAAGACCTCCCAAGGTAAAAAGGTAGCGTTGAATCTGCTCAGATGAAATGCAAAAGAAATCGATGTAAATTCTGATGCTTTGGTTAAAAAGAAAACTTTGTCAGAAGGAGGAAGCATGACCAGACAACAGTTTGCCTGGTGAACATCGTCAGTAGGCTATGGTGGGTTTCAAGCCCATTAGGAGCCAATAGTATGATATGACAACCCCAAAAGCTAGCATCCTCTGACACTGTTAGATGAGGCTTGGAGATGTTCCACTGTTTATTGGAACAAGGCTTCCTGCCCTGTTCAGATAACCACTGGATTGTGCCCATGTCCTGCAAACCCTTGATCTTGCCACCACCCATGAGTGTACCCAATCCATGTACAGGAATTCTGAAATCCATTTATCCAATGATAATCTGTTTAGCTTTTTATCTCTCCCTCTGCATTCCCTCACATCTTCACTGTTACCTCCAATTCTTTGACCCTCTCAATTCTCTCCTAGGACATCTTCCCCAAATTAGTCATTCTCTCTTCTCCTCATCTTCACTTCTTGGTAAACCAATTCAACTCTACGCTTTTCTGATTCCTTGAATCCCTTACTTCCACTCTTGGCATATTTCCAATTATGCCCAGCCAAACTTTGGATCACTTTCACCATTCGTTGCTTTCACTACTACATAAATGCTGCTGAACAAAGGTAGAGAAAATCTGACTGGGTTCACTACAAATTTATGTTACACAACCTCAACTGGGTCCTCACTGGTGCTTGGCAATCCTACTATACTGCCCTTATCAACTCACTATCCCGCTCTTCAATGCAGCTCTTACAAAACTTACAAAACTTCTCAAATCTTCCCACACTCTCTCAGGTGAGAACTTTGTTTCATATTTTATTGGAGTCAATTGAGATCATTCATCATGAACTCCCTCTTTTTCCTTCTTTCTCATCTATCACTCAGGTGCCTTCTGCCACTCTCTCTCTCTCTTGACTCCTATCTCACATGATGAAGTGGCCTTACTCCTTACCAAGGTAAACCCGCTACTCCAAGTAATTCTATTCCATCCCATCTCCTCCAGTTGATTCCCCCTTCTGTCATATCCTTTCACTTTTCTTCAATTTCTCCTCCTCTACTACCTCACTTCCTACTGTCTACAAACATGCCCCTTTCCATCCTGGAAAAAAGAAAACAACTCAATCCTTCTGTACCCACTATTATCCTACATCTCTTCTGCCCTTTGTGACTACATTCCTTGGAAAGGCCATCTACAATAGGGGTCCCTACTTTTTCTCTTCTCACTAAACTAGCTTGGATCAGAGGAAGAGTGTAATCTCTAGCATGGATTTCAGCCTAGCATTTGGCATTAAGTCTATCCTTAAGGATGCAATGAAAATGCAAGCTAAATTACAGTACAATTAAGGTGGATTTAGACTGGCTAAATGATCAGAAGCAAAGAGTTGTGATTAATGGATTGAGTCCCTTCAAAGTTACTAAGGGTCTCTCGATGGCTAAATCTAATGGCCTTATATCAGCCTCCCCAGGAAGCTGTCCCCAACCCCCTTCATCCCGATTCCTTCCCTCTGACAGTTACTTCCCACTCGTCCTGTACATAGCTGGCTTTGTGTATGTTTGCATGCATGTTGTCTACTCCCTTAGACTGTGAGCTCCTTCAGGGCAAGGACGATCTTCTGCCTCTTTTCATATCCCCAGCACTTGGCCCAGGGCCTGGCATGTGGTAGGGGCTTAATGAGTGATCAGTGATTGACTTCACCAGACTTTCCATCTGCCCCTTCCTTCCACCTGCACAGCCTGTCTCCCATGGCTGGAATGCCTTTGGAAATCCTTCCCTTCCCACGAGGCTTGGCTCCCTCTGGTGGTTCATACTGTCCCCTTACATTTTGCTGTATTCACCAAGCATCTATGGGCTGTGTCCCCCAGGAGAAGGTAAGCTCAGTGAGGACAGGGGCTGTTTGTCCCACTGACTTTAACCCCCAGTCCTAGCACAGTGCCATGAGAAGAGTAGGTATTTCTCCCCTCTCCCATTTGTATTTTTAATTTGGGGGAAGAAAGGAAGGTTCATGGTGGGGGTGTAGTTAGTAATTATGCAATAGTAATGTCTTAATATTTCAAATTCATGCAAGGGAAGATCAAATAGCATGACAAGCAGAACTTTAAAAATGAAAGTAGAGGAGCAGCTAGGTGGCAGAGTGGATAAAGCACCAGCCCTGGAGCCAGGAGGACCTGAGTTCAAATCTGGCCTCAGACACTTGACACTTACTAGCCGTGTGACCCTGGGCAAGTCACTTAACCCTCATTGCCCTGAAAAAAAAAAGTAGAACGATATACTTAGAGCAACTAGTATGAGATAGAATTCATCATTTCACATACAGTTCTATTTTTTGCATGTTTTGATTTATGTATGGACATTTTCAATGCTTTTAAAATGCAGCATTATATCAAAAAAGCCAAACAAGTTATTATTTAGCTTTTTTGAAAGACCTTTAGTGACTGGGAACCTACTGCTTTCCAAAGCATCCCATTTTGTCATGTTACTATAATGTATGTTATTTTCTTTACAACAGCTGATCTGCTCTCTAAAATTTGGACCCATTGTTTCTACTTCTGCACTGCTGTTTCCCACCTTTTTTTTTTTTACTTTAAATAAAAATGTTTGTTAAAAAAAAACAATGAAAAGAGTAGGTATTTCAAAATATTTCAATCGATCGATCAGTAAAACATCAGACACCTACTATTTGCCAGGCACTGCTAAGTGCTGAAAATAGTTCCTATTGAGCCACTAAGGGGCTTCTGCATAGGGACTCCTGGGAACAGGGTGAGAGCTGGCTACAGGAGCTGATGTTGAAGACCTGGATAGGATGAAGGGAAGGAGGTAGGGATTGATGATGACACTAGAGATTATCTAATCCAATACTCATTTTACAGATGGAAAAACTGAGATCCAGTGCATCTTAGGGGTTCGCCTATGGTTGAAATTTAGAGACTGAGCTAGTGTTTGGAGGCCCTGCCCTCTGCCACCAAGTCCTGTTGTGTTTACCCTGGAGCACATTCTGAAGAATCCCATGACCTTGTATAGCCCTTGGCAGTGAGTGAATGAGTACCACTTGAAGACTAAATTTGAAATGTCTTCTGCTAGGAAGGGATGGTGTTTCTCAATAGAGAGGCTTCCTGAAGGAGGTGGAGCTGGGGTGGGAACCAAAAACCAGCTCCAGACACATGTAAAATAAAGTCGTCTTCTTTATTTCAAATCTGAGTTAGAGGTGCTGGCTCTAAGCACAAGGAGCTCTGGGCCCAGGGGCTGGAGGGAATGGGCCAGGGGAGGTCCTCCGGGGCAGCTGCTCCTGGGAGGGCCCCGAGCTTCCTGGTTCTCACCCTGGCTGGGATCCCTGGACCCAAGCCTTGAACGTTGGTTAGGGAGGACAGGGAAATATCTTCTGGTCATGTCCTCGGGGCAGAAAGAAGGAGAAGGATTGAGAGTCTCCTGAGCCAGGCAGAGTATGGCAGTGTTAGTCATCTTAGCTAGAAGAATCCTGGTAGGGAAGGGGAAACTTCTCTGGCGGATGGGCGGTTCCTAGGGATGAAGAGAAACACAGAGAGGGCATAAGGGATGAGACTGAGGCAGTGACGTGGATGCTGGACAGTAAACTCAAAAGAAAGAATGATGGGAGGAAAGGCCAAGAGACTGAGCAATGGACAAAGACAGTGATGGAAAGAGAGGCTAAGGAATGAACAGAATGGCTAGGAGAAGACAGAGGGGTGGCTAGAGAAGCTGATGGAGAAAAGAATGGACAAAAGATAAACAGAGAGGGGGCAGCTAGGGGCCAGCTAGGAGTGGATAGAGCACCAGCCCTGGAGTCAGGAGGACCTGAGTTCAAATCCAGCCTCAGACACTTAAGACTTACTAGTTGTGTGACCCTGGACAAGTCACTTAACTTCCATTGCCCCACCCAAAAAAAGAAAAGGCAATCCAAGGCTAAATGGGCCTCGAGGCATAGGAGAATGACAGCTGTGGCTCACCAGAGGTGGGGGTAGCAGACCCAGCCCAAGGAGGGAGTCTCAGATGGACGACTGCCACTGGACAAAGCGTTTTGATTCCTGTTGGCCCAGAGAGTGGGAGAGAAAGAGTTAAATAGAGCATTTCAGGAGATGTTCTTCCCTACCCCAGAGTAAGAAGTCCAGCCCCTAGCCCCTACCCCATAGAGACTCAAGCAGGGGGATAGCCCTCAATCGCTGCCCCCTCAGAAACACAGGCATGCATCTGATTCCCCATCTTCCCCCGTCTCCCCACAGTCCATGCCCGCCTGGGAACCCAGGTGTCCAAGTGCCCCACATGCCTGAGGGTTGAAGGGATCGTCATCTTCTGGGTCGTCGTACTCGTCACTGGGGGGAGCGGGGCACAGAGCTGGGAAGGTGGCAGGAGGGGAAGTTCCCTCCCCTTCTGATAGATAGGGACCCCCAGAATACTGTGCTCCCCTCCCAGACCCCTGTGCACTCTCCTCACTGCCTGGTGATTCGAGGAGTCATATACATCTCTTATCTCCCCCTTCCTCTCTTAGGGGAACCTCCCTTTTGCACCTTATAGGGAATGGCCGGGGCTCTGTCCATGGTCCCGCACTTGGGGACCCTATCCAACTCGGCCACCCTCTCCCAGTCTCCCACTTCCAGCTTCTTACCTGGGTGGGAAGTGGGCCCAGGCGCCAGGCAGGCTGCACAAAGCCGTGGCCAGAGCCAGGGCAGACAGCAGGGAGAAGAGGAGCAGGAAGAGGAGACCCTCCATGGAGTCCTCACACAAGCCCCGCAATGCTGCCCCATAGTCCTGGGGGCAGGGGGCCAGAGCGGGGCATCAGGAGGGTTGATTCCTCCCAACCCCCCACCCACTGCCTGATTGGCTGCTTGATTTCTCCCGCCCCAGCAAAGGGAGTCGGCCGAGAAACAGTTCTGGGCTGTTCACTGGTAGACCCGCATTCGAGTCCCTGTCTGACTCAACTCACTGTTTGACCTTGTGGAGACCCTGCCCTGCAACGGACCTCAGTTTCCTCATTTGTACAATGAGGATCTCCAAAGGGTTCCCAGTATTTACTGAGTCCAGGAGAGGTCAGAGTAGGGGAGAGCTCACACACATCTCATTGCAGAAGTCCAGGAAGGCTGAATCGGGCAGGGGAAGGTTTGGAGCCGAAGGGAGGGGAGGGCAACAACTACAAGGAAGTAGAAGGGGTGGGCCGTCCAAAGGGAACTTCACAGGAGGAAGGGATGGAGGGGAAGCCAAGAGCCAGACTGAGGTGACCTCAGAGGACGGGTCAAGCAGGCAGAACTGATACCTGCTTGGGGGAGGGGGCCCTGGGAAGGATAGATGGATGTGGGGGACACTGAGCCCAGGGGTTCCAGAGCAGACAGGAGGGGGATGGGACAACTGGAAAAGGAAGGAGGTAGAAGGCTTGGTCACCTTGTGCAGCCCCCGGCAGTGCAGCAGCGCCACCAGCTGGTGGAAGTTCCCCTCCGTCACGTTCAGCATCTCTTCCAGGGCCAACAGCGGCTTCTGCCTCCAGTCCAGAACGAGTTAATGCCCAGCCCTCTCCCACAGACCCCTCCCTATTAGGCCCCTCCCCTGGGAGGGTCCCCACTGACCTGGGCCGCTGGGAACTGGGGAACCGCCTCGCGTTCCAGCCCTTGGAGCTGGGAGTAGATGCTGGCCAGAGATCGCTGGGACAAGGTCAGCCTCTAGGGGAGGTGGTGAGTGTGGGGAGATGGGAAGGAGAGAGGGAGGCCGACACTTGGGTCCCCCCACCCTCTCAGAAGGCCGCCTCCATTTTGAGGCCCGGAAATCCAAGTCCCAGCCCCCCACTCTCAGAGACAACATGAGGAATTTGGAATCTGTGTCCCGATTCCCTTTACTCTGGACACCCAGTGTCCGGGCCCCAGTACACACATGACTCTAGGGACCCAAGGAAATGACAGAAATAAGTCCTATGAGGTCCTGGGACAGGGGAGCTAGGTTCAGCTCAGACCTGTCATAGCCAAGCCATCTTGGGGACTTCTAAAAGATGTTTTTGTCACTTCTCAGATTGACAAAGGTGGAGGGGAGACCCAGCAAAGAAAAGAGCAATGGAGGGTCTCCTAATTTTGCTCCCCTCAGAGGCTTCAGACCTCATACACACTCTGGCCTGGAGACTCACCTCTTGGAAGGGATTGGAAACCACCTGGTTGCAAAGGAAGTAATAGTGGAGGATTTCTGTGGAGGAAGAGGAAGAGGAAGAAGAGATAGAGGGGAAAGGAAGAGAGACAGAAACAAAAACAGAGACAGAGAACACCCAGTGAGCCTGGGGGGAGACTGCTCCCAGCAGCTGGCACTCAACCCTAAGGTTGCCCTCTTCTCACCTGGATTTAGGCCAGTTTCTGCCCTAGTCAGGTTCAAGACATAGGGGTCAGGACTGGAGCAAAAATCACTGAGACCCTGAGAAAGGGTGGGGAAGGAAGAGATAGGAGTTGTTTGGACTCAGACTCAAGAGCCTGGGTTCCCAGGCCCACCCCTTTCTGGACCCAGGGATCCTGATCCCCCCAGTCTCAGATACTCACCACAGCAGCAGCTGCCTCTAGCCCCATGGATCCCCAGCTCAGCACAAGAACCAGCAGGCTCATGACTGTCATGCTAGTGCAGAAAGGGAATATTCATCCCTCTTTTCCTACCAACCTCCTTCCTTGCCCCAGAGTCCTTGTGAAATTCTCCCTCAAACTAGAGCCTTCCCACTTCACCACCTAGAGCTACCTATGCCTGTGGACAGTTCTCTGGTGCTGAAGGGACCTATTGGTGAGTATCCCCCTAAGTATACTCTGAGCTATTATTCTGGACAGCTCCATGGTGCTGAATGATTTACCCCTTAAGCCTTCCCTCCCTGTATTAGAGAACCTTTCACATCTCTGAATAGGCAGAAGAATTTCAGTGCTTAGCACAGTGCCTGGAACATAGTCGGTGCTTAATAAATGTTTATTGATTGAATTTCAGGAACCTTTCCTGAGGGCCTTCCCAGTGACTTCTCTAGACTGGAGCTCTACCTGGGTAGAGCTCCCTGGTCCTAAAGGTATGCTTTCAGGGGATTGGTGAGAGATTCCCTAAGGTCACTCCAGCGTTCTCAGGGTTGCCACTTTCCAGCCCCAATCTGGGGAGAGGCTGCATGGTGATAAAGGGGCCAGTTTAAAGAGGTAGCCCTTAGGCTAATGAGAGAGCCCCCAAGAAGGAGATCCCAAGCTCTGGCTCTCCCTCCCAAGGAGAATGGGCCTAGTGGAGACAGCTGATGAAGTGAGGGGGGTTGGCAAACTCACACGATCACAAGCCATTTGCTTTGCTTAGCCAGCCCAAGGAGTGTAAAGAGGCAGACAAGGAGATCGAGGAGGAGGAGAAGAATGTAGGCCAACCACCTAAGCAGGAAGATGTAGGGAGAGAAAAGTCAAGACAAGTCTGGGCTTGAAGCCTGGATTTGTCCCAACTTCCAGTGTGCCTGGGGGTGAATTGCTGCTCCTCTCAGGCATTATGCTACCCAGAAATACAATGTCTGTCTCCCACCTGTGACCCTGGTGATCCCACCTTGGCCCACCTGTACTCCTCCACAAAGGAGACACTTTCAGCCACCCGAATTGGGCTCAGGGGCACACCCCTCCAGAAAGCCAGCTCCCCCAGCTGCTGGGCCACAGCCTCAGCCTGCCTCCGGGCACCCCGGGCAGCTGCCACCAGCTCTGTCCGTGGGCTCATCACCTCCTCCAGAGTTGTCAGCTCAGACCTAACCGCTGAGCCCAGTCGTTCCACTGTCTCTGAAACCTGAAGCAAGGAAGACACAACTAAGAGAGGTCTCAGGAAGAGCAGAAAGGACACCTATTTGTGACAACTGCAGTTGTCTGGGGATGAGTAGAGTCCTTGGCTATATCAAACAGCCCCTATGGTAGGCTGTGAGGAGGAGCAGATTGGTCTGATGGCTAGCTTGGGTGGAAACACAGGCTGTGGTTGGACATTCCAGCCTTTTTGGCTGGTCCTGGGGACCCCCCCCCAACGCATAAGTCAGGATGAGGATGCCCTCACCAGCCGGTCAATGGAGCTGAGCGTATGGTTGGCATGCAGGAGGGAGAAGCTGAGCTGGGACACCCCATCGCTGGTCTCACTGTTGCCATAGAAACCAAGCCCGATACCAGCACTGGGAGGGGAGAGATTGGGTAGAGGACGGTTCAGCCCATCTCCCATAGCCTCCGCATCCTCTCCACCCCCTCTTCCCTAGTTCCAATGGTACAGCCCGTGGGAACCTGCCTCCCTCGGCCTGGGTTGCTGAGGCAACGGGAAGGGCTCACTCCTCCTGCCAGGGCTGTGGAGGAGAGGAAGGAGAGGTGGGAACACGATGAACTCATTGTGATGCAAATGAAGGGGTTAACCCCTCGCAGCCTAGCAAGCCTCCAATAGCTCCAGTTCTGAAGCCCTGCCCCTCAGGAAACAAGCATTCCATGACAGCCCCGCCCCCCCCCAGACCCAGGCATGACCTCTGCCCCAGCCTCCTCCTCCTAGAGGACCCATGCTGGCCCTTCGCCAGAGGCCCAGACCCCTTAGGGGACCCAGGAGGCTGGAGCCCCCAGTCATGGAGAGACACAGAGCCCTCATTGTGGACTGGACTCACTCCCTCCTTTCCCAGGGTCCAGCCCCCTTCAATTCTCCAGAGTCCATTGTCCTCGTCCATTCCATACAAAGGGCCCCTTGTTCATTCTCATCCCCCCCCCCAGGCTGTGCCACTGCCTCCCGGGGTCTTTGTCCCTCTGGCCCCAGCCCTTTCCAAAGGATGGGACTTTAGTGTCTGGGGCCCCTGGCACTTCCCCTGGTCCAAAAGGAGCCGGTTCTGAGCCGAGGAGGCCTGGGGAGGCCTCCAATGTTCTGTGATGAGCATGGGAGAAGCCTTCAGACTGGTGTGGGCCTGGGGGGTCCTTCAAGGCTTGGCTTTGGGCTACTGAGGAGGTCTTTCAGACCTTCCCCTGAGGCTGTCATGGGAGCTGAGGAAGGCCCTTGAGCTTCTCTTGTGGAGGCTGGCAGACATTCAAGGCTGTTATAGGGAGAGGTGGGAAGCCTTCAAGGCTCTGCTGAAGGAGGGGGCAGGGGGCTGGGAGAGCCCTTCAGGGCCCCATTCCTGGGGCCGGGCATCCCTGAAGTCTTCTAAGAAGTCCCTGGCTCCTCCCCACCCACGGGGTCCCAGGTACCAGCCAAGGAGAAGGGCAGCCACACAGCTCCAGGTGACACAGCCTCCTCCATCTGGAGACCCTGAGACCTCAGGGGGACCAGCCTTGGGCCTGCGGCAACGACAGCACGATCGTAGTAGGTAGAGTCCCAGAACAAGTAGGTTCACAGCCAGGCCCAGCCCAGCCAAAGCTGCTACCAGCAGCAAGGCCTGAGAAGAGGGAGGAGGGATGAGAGGGGGCCACAAAGCTCACTTATCGACCTAAAGAAGGCCAGGACCCCTCACTGTCCCATCTGGAAAACGGGGGTGGGTGGGGGTGACTTCATGGAAGTATGAGTGAGCTGGATTCTGTGAGCCTACATGGATCCGTGTCTCCCTGGGTCATCGGGCAAGGAAGAGCTAATGGGACTCTCTCTCCCTGTGAGAGTGAGAAGCAGCTTCCAGAGTGAAGAGTTCTGCCTCTGCCTCTCAGCTTCTGCAGACCTCAGTGTCCTTCTCTGTAAAATGGGGTCAGACACCACTGATCTCCTGGCTTCCTGGGACACTAGTCCTTGCCCAGTTGCAGGGACAAGTGTGGCACCTGCCGCTGTGTGACTGAGCTTTGGGATGGGAGGACAGGGGAAGCATGGGTTTGTGTCTGGTGATTCCAAATGGTGCTTGTGTGCGAGTGTAAAACTGAGCTCATATATGACTGCATCTTCATGTGGCTGTGAGACTATGTCTGTGTGTGTCCAGGTGTGAATTCTCTCTGTGTGTGTATGTGTGTCTGTGGAGCATGGCTGGCTGGGAGCCTGTCCCTGGGAAGATCTCTCTGTGTGTGGCTGTGTCTATATGTGTCTGCATGCAAGTGTGTGACAGCCTGGTGGTGGGGGCCTCCCAGCTCTTCAGTTTCTGTCACTGTGACCTAAATAGTTCAGCATTCACTGCCTGGCTCCCCCTTCCCTGGAGCCCCTGGGGCCCTTGAGCCAACCAGACTAGCTTCAGCCACCCTCCCAATGAGCCTGGACTAATTAACTAGCCTCAGAGGACCCATTAGCCCCCGCTGTCATGACCCTCCCCCAGCTCCCCCAGACACATATCCAGGTCTCCCACATCCACCCAGAAAAATCCCAATGCTTTCATTTCTACCTTCCCTCCCCCCAAGGTGCCCAAGTTTCTGCCTCCCAGCCCTTTCCTATGCCATCAGGGACCTAGGTGCCCGATCTCCCAGTCCCCTTGTCTCAGGGACCAAAATGCCCCCTCCTCAAACCCCAGCCCCGCAGGGACTAGGCATGCCTTCCCTCAGCTCCCTCGGGACCCAGGTGTCCCCTCAGCCCTTCTCCCCCCTCACAAAGACCCATCAGGTCCCCCAGTTCTGCCCCCTCCAGGACCCCTGTGTCCTCCACACCTGCTGATAGTCCTGTTCCTGGGGGGCAAAGGTGCTGGCCACAGGTCGGAGCTGAAAGTTGGTGTGGGGTACCTGGTGGAGCAAGTGGACCCAGCCTGAGGGCCGGAAGCCCGGGGGTGGCCCCCCCATGGCCTCCTGGCCCCCAGAACTGCTCCGGGCGGGATGTGCTGTGGAGCTGAGGAGATGGCCCTGGAGGAGAAGGCAGAGAAGGCAGAGGAGGAGGAGGAGGAGGAGGAGGAGAAAACGGAGCCACGGTTGGGGGGAGATTTGGGGAGTGGGAGGTGCCAACTCTTGGGTGGGAGGGGCCATGGCTCCCCCTGGTGGCCACTGGAGGATTCACACATAGCTGGGAATGACCAACAAGGAATCGGGGACTGCCGCCTTCCCAAAGATCCTAGGGGAGAGACAGAGACTGGGGCAGGAGGAGAGATTTGTGTTCTTAGAAGGGAGTCTATCCTGAGGAAGAGGGAGATTAGGCAGAGATAGGGTGTGTATGTGTGTGGGAGTCCCCTCCAAAAAGGTAGAAGATACCCCATAGGTCATAGACTCATTAGCCGGGGATACTGCCCTTCGGGGAATAGAGACCAGGCTTCAGGAGGGAGCTTTCGTCCCCTGCAGAAGGAACCAGGGAGAAAGCAAAGAGGACTTTAGGGGACATCCTACCCAGAGAGGAGATATTTGAGGCCTCAGACCGCAAGTCTCCGAGCCTGGGGGAGGCCTTCAGGGCTCTGCTATGGGACAACTCGAAAAGGCTTTCAAGGTCATGTTATGGGATACAGGGAGAGTCCTTCAAGGCTCTGATAAGAGGATGGGCAAGGCCTTCAATACCCCAGCCCTGGGGAGGAGGGAGCAACCCAAGTTCCCTGCCCAGCCCTCTCCTCTTCATCCCCTCCTCCACATAGCCTTCAGATGTGTGTGTGTGTGTGTGTGTGTGTGTGTGTGTGTGTGTGTGTGTGTTGGGGAGGGGGTTTGCACCCCAAGGGCGGAGCTCAGTGGGGGTGGAGGTGGGGTCCCGGGGGGGGGTGGAGCCGCGACAGAGGAAGGAAGATGAGGGGAGGACTAAAGAACCCCTCCTCCTTGCTCTGCTTCCCCTCCCACGCCAGAGACGCGCGGGCCAATCAGCGTGGGCACCTCGATGACGTCATCCATTGCCGGGCAGGCTAGCTCATTCCGCTGAGTGGGGAGGACGAGTTTGATAGGGGTGGAAGAGGCGTCCCAGCTGGACCCCTGCCCGGACCCCCGCACTTCCCTTTGCTCCGCTAGCCACCTCCCTCTCTAAGGGGACTAAGAGAGACTGAGACAGAGATAAAGAAGATCTGAAAGATAGCTAAGAATTGAGAGAGACAGGGGGAAGGAAAGGGGCCGGGATACAGAGACAAGGACCTCGAGATAGCAGGTGTTAGAGACACAGAGAGAGGGGAGAGGAGACAGAGAGAGGGAGGGACGGAGAGAAGGGGGGAGAAGAGAAAGAGGGAGGGAGGGAAGGAGGAGGGAAGGAGAGAGAGCGCGCGCGCGCGAGAGAGAATGAATAAATTTACACAGAACGGAGGAGGAAGACCCCACCCCCACCCCCTCCCAGCCCCACCCAGACTTATCTACGGTCTGCTTATAGCTTGTCGGGGCTTTGGTTCCCGGGGGAGGCCAAACGCGGGGTGTAGTTTGGGGAATCCTAACGCAATAAGGGTTTTAAAGAGACTCATTCTTCCCCTTTACACAGAGAGAAATTGAGGCTCAGAACAGTGCAGTGTTTCCGGGCTAAGGAACCGAGCTCAAACTGGGGCTTTCCCAAAGGGGCCTGAATTGACTCCCAGAATCCCGGGTGCTTGTGCAGTTCGGGTCTCTTCTCTCTGGTGACTCTTCCCTGTGCCCCTCCCGACGGCCTCACGAACTCCCACCACCTCTAACTCTCCCTCCACTGAGCGGGGATGAAATGTAACTGGTTTGGACGAAGGATCCGGTTCCCCTCTCAGAGGCTGGGGCTTTGGGAAACCCTGGGTGGGACTTAATTAATACATATCCTGTGCTTCTGACTTTCTGAGTAACCCATCATCGGTCCTCCCTCATCTCAGGGTCCGGGGCCACTATGTGCTCCGGTGCCTCAATGCCCTTCTGTGCCTCGGTGAATCCTGGGCAGGGGGAAATTGAGCACCTTATTCAAGACTCTCCACACTGGAATGGACCTTGGAGACCAGAGAGTTCAGCTCTGAGACTCTGGTTCCCCCTACACTGAGTCCAGTGAAGGGAAGTGATTTGTCCCAGGACACAGCGTGAGTTTGTGGACAAAGCCAGGCCTCAAAGCCTGGTCCACTGGTGCCCAGCCAGCTTTTCTTTTTTTTCTTTTCTTTCCTTTTCTTTCCTTCTTTCTTTCTTTCTTTCTTTCTTTCTTTCTTTCTTTCTTTCTTTCTTTCTTTCTTTCTTTCTTTCTTTCTTTCTTTCTTTCTTTCTTTCTTTCTTTCTTTCTTTCTCTCTCTCTCTCTTTCTTTCTTTTTCTTCCTTCCTTCCTTCCTTCCTTCCTTCCTTCCTTCCTTCCTTCCTTCCTTCCTTCCTTCCTTCCTTCCTTCCTTCCTTCCTTCCTTCCTTCCTTCCTTTCTTTCTTTCTTTTTTTTTTTTGCAGGGCAATGAGGGTTAAGTGACTTGCCCAGGGTCACACACCAGCCAGCCTTTCTCAGAGCAAGCCCCAGCCAGCCTTCTGGGCTCTCTCTCTGCTTTCTTTCAGGTGTTTGGTGAGGACACCTTTCTGTCAGGGCTACCTGGAGGGAGTGAGGCAGGGGATGGGGCCAGGCCTGAGGAGGGGCCACAGCAGACAGGGACAGTGGGGAGCTAGGACTTTAGACTATGCTTCTCTTCCTAGACTGAGCCTCTGGGCTGAGCCCAGCTCTCTGGTCCCCAAGGGGAATGTGAACCTTCAGGGCCCAGGACATCTTGAGGATGAAAGTGGGGTGTGTCAGGGGCTGGGGATTGATGGTTTTCCTATTTGTGTGGTCCCCAATGTCTTTGCTGAAGCCAGGGATTTCTTCGGTTGGGAGCTATTGCTGTGTCCAGTGAGGGGCTGGGCTGCTCAGCCCAAGCCAGCAGGGGCTTCAAGGGCCATAGTCCTCTCAGATGCCCTCCTCCCCTCTCTTAGCCTTTACCAGGGGCTGGTTCCCCCTCAGAGAGTCAGATCTAATGGAGCTCCGACCTTGGGACGTGGGGGTCTCAGCCTGGCTTCTCTAGGGGGCTGGCAGGAGCAGGGTGACTGCTAGTCTCTGACTCTCTCTGAGAGAGAAGGATGGATCCCTGCCCCACCTCCCCCAGGACCAGATCCCAGGCTTGGGAGGGGACTCCAGCTGCCCTCCAGGGTCTCCCTGGCCTGAATGACAGGTCCTCCCTTTCAGTCCTGCCCAATCCCAGCTGGTCTCTGGGCAGAGCATGACCCTCCAAAGTCCCTCAGAGGAAAGGTTTGATGGCTGAGTCTTAAAATGGGCAGATGACTGGACCCAGAGTCAGGAAGACCTGAGTCCAAATCCAGCCTTAGACACCTAACAGTTGTGAGACTCTGGGCAAGTCACAAGTCTTGCCTGCCTCAGTTTCTCCATCTGTAAAATGAGGCTAATAATAGCTCCTACATGGCAAGATAATTGTGAGGATAAACTCATAGGGACCAGGGATGTGACGCTCTTGTGGGAATGCCCCTTAGCCCACACACTGTTCCCTGGGCCTCTGACCTAACCCAACTATTCTTTGAGCCCCCAATCCCTCCCTAACTGTACCCCAAGTGTGTGTGTGGGGATGATACACAAGATTTAGACAACCTCTTCACCCAGCATATGAGGGTAACTACTGGAATGCTTATGCCCCAGTTGGCTTGGCCATCTGATCTCCTTGCCTGCTCCAGTCTGGTCCAAATGGGAAGAGAGACCCGTGAGAGGGGACAGAGAGAAACAAAGGAGGGGGGAAGCAGCTGCTGGAGGCTTGGTGAGGTCACTAGAGAAAGGAGGAGCAGAGGTGGGGGAATGGGGGAGATGGGAAAGACAAACTCAGCCCTTGAGCTTTCTCAGCCCTTGATCTGCCGGTGACCCTGTGGGACCCCTACCCCTCAACACAGCCCGGCTAGCTGGCCCGAGTCCAAGAGTGCCTGGATGATTCCCCTGTCCCTGCCTCCCCCAGGCCTGAGCTGGGGATGGTGGAGGGGGGTGGGGATGTCTCTCCTGTTCTCATCTCAGCTCCCATAAGGGCAAGACACCTGAGTAACTCTCCCCAGGGAACATCCCTTCTTGCCCCTTACCCTGCTTCTGACCTAGCTCAGTGACTCAAGCAAAAAGAAAAACTCAGGTCTTGGGCAGCTATAAGGCAGGGTGGATAGAGGCCCAGCCTTGGAGTCAGGAGGACCTGAGTTCATGAGAATTGGACATGACTGAAAACTGACTTAACAACAATAATAAGATATCCCAGGCACCGTACTAAGCTTTTTTTTTTCAGGGCAATGAGGGTTAAGTGACTTGCCCAGGGTCACACAGCTACTAAATGTCATATGTCTGAGGCTGGATTTGAACTCAGGTCCTCCTGAATCCAGGGCTGGTGCTTTATCCACTGAGCCACCTAGCTGCCTCTGTACTAAGCATTTTTAGAGATATCTTCTCACCAACAATCTTGGGAAGCAGGGGCTATGTTGATCTCCATTTTACAGCTGAGGAAACTGACAGACTTGGCTAGAATCCAACAGTCAGTAGCTGCTTGAGGGCAAATCTGAATTCAGCTCTTCCTATCTTCAAATGGGCTCACCCATTGAACCACCCAGCTATCTCTGATAGGAAAGGAGCCCATTCTCCCACAGGCAAGACCCCTAAACTCTCCTTGCTGGGACTGAAGACATAGGCAGGAGTTTAAGACTTCCTGAAGAGTTAGAGCCCCAGAAACACCCCGATTCCCCCTTAACCCCCCTCCTCTCTCTCACACACACCTGTACCTACCTTCTCCCTCATCCTCCTCCCTCACTTTCCTGTCTCTACTCCCTCAGCTGCAGCCAGACTGGGGATATTTCCCTAGTAAGTCAGAAGAGGGGCCTGGTCTGAGATGTTGTGGAGAGCCTGTGGAGAGCTGGGCCCTACCCTTCATCCCTTTGGTAGCCAGATGCAGTGATGGAGGACCTCTGTTAAGACATGGGGAATGTCATCCTCCCTCCTCCTCCACTCCACCCCCAGCCCACTGAAGGAAGCCCAGAAGGCAGTAGTCACTCCAAAGGAGGTTTTGATGTGTTTATTTGGTGTAACACCCTGTGGTTTCTTTCATGAGGTGTGAACACTTCTCCAAGTCAAGAAAGGAAAGAGGTGATCCTCTGAGCAAACAAATTAGCCACATCCTTGGGGGAGCTCCAAAGGAATTTGGAGCTGTTTGTGGAGGAAATGCCTGCAGGAAGAGAGATGAGAATTTCACTGGGACCTCTCAGGCCTCCTCCCAATCAGGGGAGCTTGGAGAGAGCATCAGGCCTGCAATCAGGAAGACTGATTTGACCTCAGCCACTTACTAGCATGTGACCCTGGGCAAGTCACTTGATCCTCTTTGCCTCAGTTTCCTAATCTATAAAACGAGTGGGAGAAGGAAATGGCAAACCCTTCCAGTATCCTTGCCAAGAAGGCCCCCAAATGGGGTCTCAAAGAGGCAGGCACATACACCCAAGAGATAAAAATTACACAAGAAAGGAGGGAGGAAGGCTGCTTATGAATTTATTAAACGAACATTGTAGGGGCTTCTTTGAGACTTTGTTCTATATATTACTTTTTTTTCTTTATTCTTTTAAAAACTATTCTTTTTATACAGGATGGCTCTCTGGGAAGGGACGTGGGAAAATCTAGGCACTGTAAAAACTCAAGATGTCAATAAAAATATATTTTTAAAATCGCCTTGACAGATTCCTGGCCAGAGTATGCCTAAGCAGGGTGGGTAAGAATGCTTTTGTCGGATGTCTCACGAGTCTGGTTAAAGGGGAGCTATACTAAAAAGGATGGGAGCAGGGGAAAGAGACCAGGACAGAGAGGGGCCACACAGAAGGAATAACACCTGGGGCATCACCTTAAGTGCCTGAAGGTGAGGACCAGAGGCCATTATGCAGAGGGGAAGATTGGCCCTCCCAGGTGGCTGAGACTGCGTGGGAGGAAGCTAGTGACTGGCTTAAGGCTCCAGGTGGAACTACTATACTCAGAAGAACCAGGGTACAAGAGCAGGTAGTGGGAACAGCTTTGTGCATTAGGAAGGCACACTTGTGCGAGGACATCCTGGAGCTGGAGAGAGACCAAGGGAGGGACAGGGTGTGGGAGAAGGTCTTGTTTGTTCATAGCTGCAGCTAAGGTTCTAAATTCAATAACAATTTCTCTGGGCACACAGTTAGAAAAACTAATACCTACTGAGGAACCTCCCATTTATATCTGTCTGGCCTGGCTGTGGTGGAGGCAAAATTCCGTTGGCTAGAAATGTTTGGGTAAATAAACAGCAGATTATATTATAGGGCCTGTGGACATATAGACATCAGAAGGGAAAGTTGAGGAAAGGGCTGACCTGTTCTTGGGCCGTGGTCCCACACTCCAAGGTGGGCATCTCCCGGAGATCACCTTTCTTTGCCTTGGCTCAGTGCTCCACTTTCTTCTTAAAAGCATGGCAGACATGCTGTGATGCCCTCACCCTCACAAACTTTAGACCCTCTCAGCATCTCTCCTGTGTAACATGGCTTCTTCCTTCCTACAAAGGGACCAGGGCATGAACCAGTCTCACTCACAGGGGCTTTGATTGATTCAAGGAGGTGTATAGGCCACAGTCACATTCAGTTCTCATTATTTGACTCAAGCTAAAAGTATTTTTTGCCTGGTTAAAATATCAGAGTTAAAATGAGGTGGTTTCAACTTCATCTTCATACTGTTCTGAATCTGATTCTCACTAACAGAGAGGACTTGGTTGCTGAGGTAGAAATGATGAGAAATCTGAGGGGAAGTGACCACTCCACCCTAGAGTTTGTGACAGAGGAGGGGAAATCCAGGCATGATCTGACATGTAGCTTCAATTTGGGGAAAGTAGATTTCAAAAGGTTCAGATAAAAAAGAAAGGTGTTGTATCTACTATTTGTAACCCCATTTGGAGTTTTCTTGGCAAAGATATTAGAGTGGTTTGCCATTAACTACTCCAACTCATTTTATAGATGAGAAAACAGGCAAACAGGGATAAATGCCTTACCCAAGATCATACAGTTAGTTTTTGAGGCTAGATTTGAACTTAGGAAGAAATCTTCCTGATTGCAGGCCTGGCGCTCTATCTACTGTGTTGGCTAGCTTTCCATCTCCCCCCCCCACCCCCACCCCCACAAGATAGGTAGGATCTCACAAACTAAAATGCTTCAGGGAAAGCCAGCCCAGGCAGACCTCAAGGGAAATCATTCTAGTGAAGAGGAAACATGAGATTTGTCTTAAGAGATGAATATTGGGGCAGCTAGGTGGCACAGTGGATCAAGCATTGGCCCTGGATTCAGGAGGACCTGAGTTCAAATCTGGCCACAGACACTTGACACATACTAGCTGTGTGACGCTGGGAAAGTCACTTAACCCTCATTGCCCCCACAAAAACAAACAAAAAAAGATGAATATTGATGGGCAGAGAATTCATCAAGTGTTTAAAAAAGAAACATCCAGAAGATGGAAACAAAGTAGGTGATAGGAGACCAATGGGAGGATAAGAAGGAGGAACAGTTGTGTTAGAACATCCCAGGAATGCAGAAGCTCAGGAGTTGAGACTGGCCCAGATGAAGGGTTCTATTTTCTTAACTGTATTGGGAGGAAGAGAAGGAACAGAGAAGGGAGGGAGGTTTGGGGGAGGGAGAATCAGGATGATAACAATAGACAATAGAGATACAGAGAAGCCTATTTTTCATTTTATTTCTGTTTTCTCGATGAAGGACAATGACTGACCTTCTGACTGGAAACAGCTGAACAGCTAACCAAAAGTTAAAAGCCATGATAAATTTAGGAGACAGCAAGAGAGCCCCATGCTGCCCTGGATGAACTCAAGTCACCCAGCTCAAACCAATTCCATTCTAAGAACTGGCAACTGTGACTGCAGAGTCCCTGTTCGTGATATTGGAAAGATCATAGAAGGTGGGAAAGGAACCCATGGAAGACCAGAAAAGGACAAACGGAGCAATTTTGAGCAAAGGGAAGAGAACAATATTGCCTTTCTGGCACAAATCCAACCTGGCCAAAGTATAATCTTCTAAGCATGTTGCTGTAGCTTCTTTGCTCATGTTGTTTTCAGTATTTGTAGTGATATAGGATATAGATTTCTTTTTCTATTTTATCTCTATGTGGTTTAGGACCAAGTTTGTCTTCTAGGAAGATTTTAAGAGAATCCCTTCTCTGGTATATGTCATATAAACTAGGTCCATTTTATTTTTAAAAGACATTGAAGCCATTCTCCAATAGACAGATGGTCAAGAGATATGAATAGATCTGCTCCCTCTTCTCGGACCCCAATCACTGGTTCTTATGCATCCTTCCTTTCTCTCTTAATCCACACTTTATTATCTGCACTCTCACCTTTCCCTGCAAGTTTGTTTTGCTTGGGACTACTCCTTTCCCAAGGCCACAAGGTGGCACCAATAGTGCACAGAGCACGGCGCCTGGAATAAGGAAGACTCGTCTTTCTGAGTTCAAATCCAGCCTCAGATGCTTACTAGCTGGGTGACCCTGGACAAGTCACTTAACCCTGTTGGCCTCAGTTTCCTCATCTATAAACTAAACTGGAGAAGGAAATGGCAAACTGCTCCAGTATCTCTGCCAAGAAAACTTTAAATGTGGTCACCAAGATACAGTTGAAACAACTAAACCATAACTCCTTCCCCAACTCTATGCTCTTCCCTTAAACTTCCCTCTCCCTCCCCCCCCCCATCTGCCCCCTGGTTGAGTTGCATAAATTTTGATATCAAAATCTGTGTGTGCCTGTGTGTCCCTGGGCCTCCTCCTCCTCCTTGCAGCCCCTCCCTATAAAACCCCACCCCCCTTGAACTGGAGACCACAAGGAAAGAAGAAGCTGTTTGTTCCCTTTCTTTAAAAGGCTGGGGATTGGGAAACTTCACTGGGCTGGCCACATCAGGATCCTCTACCTCTGCCCCTCTGCCTCACCTTCTCTCCAGAGTCCAGGGCCCCCATGGCCCCCATGGCCCCCATGGTCCCCACACTCATTGCTCTGCTGTGCTTTGGTGAGTCCTGGGGAGGGAGATTCATGAAGGCTCCTGGGATGGGGGCTCTTGTAGCTTTTACAGTAGCCTTACAGATCATTGTGGCCATTCCTCAGCCCATACATGCCTTTTACAAAGGGAGAAACTGAGGCTCAGAGGGGGAACTGATTTTCTGGAGGTCCCAGTGAGCGGGGGCAGGATCCAGGTCTCCTGGAACCCACCTAGCCTCTCTCAGTCCAGTCTCCATGTCCAGGCTCTGGCTTCCTTTTTTTTTTCTCTAGGATTGGGTAGGAAGGAAGTGGGGAGCCATGTCTAATAGGGGTCTTCTCCAACAGAACTGTGTGTGGGCCAAAGGATCAGGACACAGGCAGGTGAGCACCTTCCCTTCCCTCCACCCCAAGCCCAGATCCCCATTTGTCACAGACTGGGTGGCTGGAGAGGGAGGATGTAGGAGCCTGGGTGAGGCTAAATGTGGGTGTCTATGGGAGGAGAGACTGGGGACAGGGAGGGAGGACCCTCTGGACCTCTGAGCTCTGCGGATTCTCTTCCAGGGATGCTCTTCAGACCCACCCTCAAGGCTGACTCAGGTCCTCTGATCCCCCGGGGGACAGCTGTCACCCTCAGGTGCAAGGGACATCCTGGGGCTACTTGGTATGGTCTGAAGAAAGGAGAATCTCAGTCTCAGAATATGACTAGAGTTGGGATGGAGGCTCAATTCAATATTTCATCTATGACAAAGGACACCGCAGGAAGTTACTGCTGCCTCTACAAGAGCCAGTCTAGCTTATCAGAGCCCAGTGAACCTCTGGAGCTGGTGATGACAGGTGAGATGGAACCCTCAGCCTCTGGCTTTGCTTCTCAGCCAAGGCTAAGTCTGTGTCCCCAGCAGGTCCAGCCCTCACCACCACCAACCACTCTGCCCCACTCCCTGCTTGGCTTCCTAGCTGAGCCCCACCTCAGGAGCTCATGGTCAGTCTTAGGGCCAGAGAGGAGGTAGGACCCTTATCTCAGGGAATCAGAACCAAGATTGATTGGTTCTACAGAGGATCTCAGACTGAGCTTCCTTAGAGAAGAGTAAATGGGGTGTCTCCCAGTGCACATCCATGGCCTTTATACATGAAGGAGAGAAAGATGCCCACACAGGTCTCCCTGCCACTCACAGATGAGACCAGGGTCAAGGACTGGGGCTGCTCTGTCATTCTATATTCTTCTGTCAATCAACAACCACTTATTAATCATCTTCTGCATGCCAAGCACAGTGCTAATCTTTGGGTATATCAAGGAAGCCAAAAGACAGACCTTGTTCTCAAAGAGTTTCCAGTCTGATGGGGAAGACAACAAGCAGACAACTATGGCCAAACAAGCTATGGACAGGATAAATAGGCAATAACCAACAGCCAGAAGGTTCTAGACATCTGAGGGATCAGGAAAAGCTTCCTGGCGGTGGGATTTTAACTGGGACTTGGCCAAGGAGGCCAAGAAATGGAGATGAGAAATGGGAAAATTCTTGGCATTGGAGACATCCAAAATTCACAGTCAGGAGATAGAGTGTCTTCTGCAAGGGACGACAAGGATATCACTGCCACTGGATGACAGAGGATGAGATGGGGAGTGACAGGGAGAAGGGGGCAATATTACAAAGGGCCTTGAATGCCAAGCAACGGATTTTATATTTGATCCTAGAGGTGATAGAAAGTCACTGGACTTTGTTGAATGGCAGGGAGACATGATCAGACCTTTGCTTTAGGACAATCACTTTCAGAACTGAATGGGGGATGGACTAGAGTGGGGAGGGACTCGAGGGAGGCAGACACCTCCCCCTAGCCCTCAGTGGCTATTGTGATAGTTCAGGTAGAAGCGATAGATCCAGATAATGAGGGTCTGCACCAGGGTGGGGCCGGTGTCAGAGAGAGGGAGATAGATGTGAGAGATGCTGTTTAGGTAGAAACAAGAAGAGTTGATGTCACATTAATGAGAGAGAGAGGGAAGAGTTAAGGATGAAGCCTGGGTGACTGACTGGCTGCTGGTCCCCTTGACAATAATATGGATGTTAGGAAGAGCGGGGAGGTTGGGGGGAAAGAGAATGTGCTCAATTTGGGATCTGGTGAGTTTAAGGTGTCTGTTCAAAATGTCCACTAGGTAGTTGGGGAGGTGAGACTAGAGGTCAGGAAAAATTAGGGCTAGTCAAATAAATCCAATAACTACCTGCCTGAAAATTCTAGTTGGAGGAGATACCCAAGTAAAATATCATACAGGGAGAAGAAGCCCCAGGATTGAACCTTGAGATATATCCAAGGTTAAGGGGTGTGACTTGGATGAAGATAGAGCAAAAAACAGAGGGGTCATCAGA
Source organism: Dromiciops gliroides (assembly GCF_019393635.1). Taxonomy (NCBI): domain Eukaryota; kingdom Metazoa; phylum Chordata; class Mammalia; order Microbiotheria; family Microbiotheriidae; genus Dromiciops; species Dromiciops gliroides. The sequence goes on along the minus strand of NC_057863.1, from coordinate 658,248,988 downwards.
CAGGTAGGGGGAGCATTAGAAGAGGGTAGGGATTAGTGTCATTTGTGGGATTAAGTGGGTTAACCACGAGAGACTCCTGCAGTCTCTCTCTCTCTCATTTTTTTTTTGTGGGGCAATGAGGGTTAAGTGACTTGCCCAGGGTCACATAGCTAGTAAGTGTCAAGTGTCTGAGGCTGGATTTGAACTCAGGTCCTCCTGAATCCAAGGCCAGTGCTTTATCCACTGTACCACCTAGCTGCCCTGCTTCTGCAGTCTCTTATCAAGAAGAGTTGTTGGAGGAGAATGGGTGAGGTAGGGAAGGGAGGGATTGAACTGGGAAGGAGATCCCCTAAGAGAACATCTATGGGAAGAAGAACCAGTAGAAGACAGGGAAAGATGGAAGACAAGAAAGGACCAAGATGGGCAGGACCAAAGGGAGGGGGACACCATCTGCTAAAGAGGACACTGTGACCCAGCTGAATTCACATAGGGATGCAAGAATGCATTGATGAAAACCAAATACACAGCTGATCACATGAAAACCAGACACACCATGGTTATTTCCATAGATGAGGAAATAACAAAATGGAACATTCACGTATGGAACAATCCCTAAAAAAAGAAATGGAAAGAAATGGCTGTGGGCATGTTGGGGTTTCTTTGCATAGGATCAAAAACAAATCTCAAAATGAAGGGTTTGCATCATCTTCCCACAGAGACACAAGGTGTTTTCCCATTATCATTATGAGTAAAGCCAAAGGAGCCCCCTCCCCATGATGGTTTGACATAATTTAGAAATGCCAAGTATAACAAGGAGACAAGAAAAGAAACAGCATCAGCAGGAGAACAAGTTATTTCTATTTGCAGATAACATAGTTACCCAGAGAACCCCAGAAAGACATCTTGTTATCAATCATTTCATTTCATTCCAATTCTTCATGACTCCATTTGGGGTTTTTTGGCAAAGATACTAGAGAAGTTTGCGATTTCCTTTTCCAGCTCATTTTACAGATGAGGAAACAGAGGCAAAGAGGGTGAAGTGACTTGCCCAGGCTCACACAACTAGTAAGTGTCTGAAGCCAGATTTGAACTCAGAAAGATGAGTGCTTGCGACTTCAGGGCCAGCCCCACTCTGTGCACTCTGGTGCCCCCTAGCTACCCAGAAAGACAATAACTATAGGAAAATAGCCCTTCGGCAAAGAGGATTATCCTTTGGCTATCATACATAGTGGCTAGAGAGAGAAGCAGCCTTGGGGACTCAAGCGGCATCTCTGAGATACCCACTCCTCCAAAGTGACTGTTCCAGGAGTTGTCTGGAGCTCTGTAAGGTCTTGGAGCATTGGAGCCAAGTCCAAATCCTGCGCTGCCTGACCCGATAAAAACTCCTTTTCTGAAGAATCTCTCGTTAGAAGTCGACTTCCAGGGTTTGCAAGTTTAGGATTTTGCTGATATTGGTATGAGCCCTCAGGCTCTACTCATCAAAATGTTGGTGATAAAAGGATATACCTGGTCCGCTATTATATGTCTATCTGCAGCATTGTCGATGCACTCTATTGAAAAATAACAATAACTAACATTCATATAGTGGTAACTCTGTGCCACTTTACAATTATTATCGCATTTGATCCTCACAACAACACTGGGAGGGAAGGGCTATTATTATCCTCAATTTTAGAGATGGGGAAACTGAGGCAGCCAAAAGATAAGTGACTTTCCCAGGGTCACACAGCTAGTAAGCGTCTGAGGCCAAATTCTAACTCCAGTCCTCTGACATTAGATCAGGTGCTCTATCCACTGTGCTACCTGGCTGCAAGATCATTAACCCCACCTTAGTAATGCATGGCTTTCAATTTGTTTCAGCTCCATACATGCGCATCAAATTTCATGAGAGGGCAGCTAGGTGGTGCAGTGGATAGAGCACCAGCCCTGGATTCAGGAGGACCTGAGTTCAAATCCAACCTCAGACACTTAACACTTACTAGCTGTGTGACCCTGGGCAAGTCACTTAACCCCAATTGCCTCACTTAAAAAAAAATTTCCCGAGAAAATAAGTGCGCTTTTTAAGCACAAAACTTTACTTCTAGGCCTCTATGACAAGCCCTTGCTGTCAGTGGTGCCAAGCCAAGAAGTGGTCTTGGGACAGAATGTGACCCTCAGCTGTCAGGATGAGAAGAAATTTGATAGGTTCGCCTTCTGCAAGAGGGAAGGGGCCAACACCTCTTGTCTGCAGAGCAACGGGTCTCAGCAGAACTTTTCTATCCCAGTTGTGACAGCTGCTCATGTTGGGATTTACTGGTGCTATGCATTTCACAGTCAACATCCCTACCTGTGGACAGCCCCCAGTGGTCCTGTGGATCTCAGGGTCACAGGTGAGGGAACCCCCACCTGTCTCCTTTCTTCTCGATGTCTCCCACTGCTCCCCACTGGCCTAGGACTCAGCCTCGCTACTCTGGTCCCAGGAAGGCTATGGAGGGAGGATCCTAGGCCCTCTGGGAGGCTCTGAGTGGAGAGACCCAGAGTTAAAAGAATGAGGGATAGGAAGCCCACAGTGGGGTCTCTCCTCTCCCTCCCTGATGTAGACCATAGGACAGCAATCCAGCCCCCAGGGTTTTTCCTCTCCCCTTTCTCAGAGAATCTTTGCCTCAGAATTCCTGTGAAACCTTAAGGGTTGACCTACAATAAAAAATCAACCAACATTTCACTTACCAGGTGCCAAGCACTGTGCTAAGGTCCTGGGGGTACAAAGAAAGCTAGAACCAGGCAGTGTTCCTGATTCTAAAGGGGTTGGCCTCCACCTCCAGAGGCTCAGATGAGGAGAGAGAGGTTCAGGGAATTGAGTCAAAGGCCTACAAAGGATAGCAGAAAGAGAAGACCGCCCTGCAGAAGTGGAAGCCTCCACCTGCACCCCAATTTCTCTTGGGCCTCTACTCCATACCGATGGGCCTTGGAAGCTCCCTCCTTAGCCAACAAATGCACCCTTATGGAAGACTAAGCAGCTCCCCTCTCAATAAGGATGGACAGAGAAGGCTCTTGGTGCCAAGTGTGGTAGTGCTCCCTATGCAATTGTGCTCCCTGTGCAGTGTTGCTCCCTGGCCCTGCCTCCTCAGGCCTGAACCTTTTCCCTCCTTTTACTGGGGAACCCGAGGGGACAGGAGGTCTAAATAGGGAACGACACCCAAGAGAGGGGACAGGCAGAAAGAAGACAGAGGAGCTGAGATCCAGCCCCCTGGGGGTTAGGGAGGTTACTGGAGAAAGGAGAACAGAGCTGAGGGTGAGGGGAGAAGGAAGACGCAGCTCCAGCCCTTCTGTTTTCTCTACTCCTGATTCACTGGTGACCCGTCACCAACACAGCCAGGCCCCCTGGCCCGACAACCTCTCCAGCCTCTTAGCCCAGGGGAAGAAGGAACCCCCCCAGAGTAGCTCAGTGTTCCCCCCAGCCTTGCCTCCCCCAGTTCTGAGATGGGGGAGGGAATGAGGGATCTCCCACTTGTTCTCACTTCACTGAGTTATCATCTCCAGGGAATATACCTTCCTGACCCTAAGTCTGCCTCTGATCTAATTCAGGGACTCTGTCCTGAGAGAAAGCAGAGGGAAAATTAAGCCTGTGGAACCGGGGAGATAAAAGGGTCCTGAGGATTCAGATGGCTCCTTCTCTCCCACTCCAGCTCCTCCACTGGCCTCCCCAACTTTCCCCTTGTTCTCCAGAAGTCCAGGCAGAGATAGAGAAAGGGAATCCTAGGAATTACAGAGTCATCTAATGTCAGGGGCCAAAGGACCTTGAGAGGTTAAAATCCAAGCAGGCCCCCTTATCTCACATTGAGGAAGAGCAGAGGCAAGTCTTGAACCCAGTCCTCTGGGGTCCCATCCCAGGACCTCTCTGGGCTTTCCCCTGCCCAGTTCCTAATCTTGCTCCTTCTCAAGTCCCAGGGACATCTGCTCCACGGCCGCAACCTCTAGACGTGATATTTGGTAAGTAATGAGTGGAGTCTCAGTGTCGGTGAGAAGAAGGCAGGGGGCTCAAAGCTAATTGAGGGTGGAGCTTTCCCTTCTGCTGGCCTCAGGCCCAGCAGCACCCCCACTTGTCCCTGCTTGGTCACCATCTCCTGGGCCTCTTCTCTTCCCCTCCCCCCAAGTCTTTCACTCCCGGACACGCTTTCCAAGAACAAGTCTGAATCTCTCCTAAGACTGAGGGTTCCCCAAGGACAGGACTTTGTCCTTCACCCCCACTCACACTGGAGGCCCCCAAGGACCAGGATAGTGCCATCACAGCCACTCCAACTTCCCTCCCCTTGGTCTTTCCCCTTGTCTTTTTCAGGTTTTTCCAGATTCCAAGTAGGCATCTTGATAGGCTTCTTAGCACTCCTCATCCTGGTCTCTCTCATCTTCCTCTCCTTCTTCCTCCTTCGATGCCAACAGCAGCGTCAGGCCAAACTCCGTGAGTCCTTGGGGCCAAGGGTGACTTGGTCTGAGCTCCTGATGGGGTACAGAGCTGATCTCCAATTCTCTTTGCAGGGACTGGAGGCAAAGAGGCAGATGTTGAAGAGACCCTCAGGAGGTAGGAAGGACCCCAGAAACACCCTGATTCCTCCTGACTCCCCCTGCCACCCCTGCAGTGTTCCCTCCCACTATCTCCTTCCTCTTTCCTAATTATCCTGTCTGCTTCCACATCTACAGCCAGGCTGAGGATGCTTCCCCAGAGTCTCCATGTAAGTGAAAGGGGAGCATGTCAAGGCTAACATGGTCTGGGGGGTTGGAAGGAGATGTCTGGGCCTGGGGAGAGCCAAGATCCTGCTCTTTCACCCCTTCCCCTTTGGCCTCCAGATGCGGTTGTGAAGGGTATCCAGCTGGATGAGCACAGGAAGCCCAATGTCCTGGTGAGTCTAACAGTCCAATTCAACAACATGGTTGTGGTCATGGCATTTACTGCACCAGGCCCTATGGATGTTCAAGAGTGAGCTGCTGATGTGGCCATCTCCCACAGTGCTCACCTCCCTTGTGCAGGTCCTGATCCCCTCTCACCAGGACTGGCGCACCAGACTCCTTATTCTATCCTTATTATCTGCAATCCGTACCCTGTCCAACACACTCCAAAATTAATCCCACAAAAAAGCATGGATTCATCTGTAGGCAGGATCTTGTGAGGGCTCGACTAGGATATTTCAGGCCTGTTTCTCCACCCTCACTTTTATTTAATATCTGCCTTCACCTTTGTCTTCTTGTGTAATTTTAGAAAGAAATGTCTTAAGGGTTTCTCTGTTGTCATCGTTGTTACCCTTGATTGTTGTATTTGTTTACCCTTCTTGTATTTCTGTTGTGTAGGGTATTTGAGAAGCAAATAATTTCTTCAGGTCTGTGTTTTGTTTTGTTTTTCTGGGAAAGTTTTAAACACTTCTTTTTTATAAAATATTCATCATTTTTTATTTGTGGTTAGGCTCAGATTTGCTCTTCAGAACACATTACTCCACTCTTTCCTGTGGTTTCTGGTGGGTGCAGAATAGTCTTGTATTATTTGACCATCCTTTCCTTTATATTTGAAGGTCATCTCTGGTCACTTGCAAAATACATTTGTTTTTCAATGGAATTGTTCAATTTAACTACTATGTCTCTTGGAGTTTGTAATCTCATGAATTTCTGGAGACAATCTATAGATTTTTTTAGATTGACTTTATTTTCTGTTTTCAGAAATTCTAAGCAGTTTTCTCATATATTTTCTTGCATTAGGATATTTAGGGGTTTTTTTTTTTTTTTTGCTGTGTCTTGTTCTTTGGGGAGGTCCATAATCCTTAAGTTGTCTTTACTCATCCTGTCTTTGAGATCAATATGCTTTGTTTTGTTTTGTTTTTGTGGGGCAATGAGGGTTAAGTGACTTACCCAGGGTCACACAGCTACTAAGTGCCAAGTGTCTGAGGCTGGATTTGAACTCAGGTCCTCCTGAATCCAGGACTAGTGCTTTATCCACTGAGCCACCCAGCTGCCCCCAAGATTAATATGTTTTGCTTATTTGAAGATCTTGCTTTCTTTTAATGATGTTGCTTTTTGCTTCTCTTCTTCCAAATTGTCCTTCGCTTCCATTTCCATCCATTCCCAATCAATTATTCTCACTTGCCACTGTGGATTCAAGTTTTTCTATTCTGCCTTTTATGTCTGCTGTGTAGGTCATAAATTCTGCTCTCACCATTTTTATTTCTCTTTTAACCATTCAGCAACAACCTCCTGCAGTCCTGGGCTCTCTTGGGAAGCCACTTGGTCCTGTGCCTCATCAAGTATTGTTTCATTTTCTGTTGTTCTGCAAAATAATTCATAAATGCATGAATTCTCTTATTTGACCTGAATGCTATTTCCCCTTTTACTCTCAGTATCTTCCCTGTTGGTTTGTCTGCCTGTGATCAGGGGTTTTCTTTGAGTTTTATTCCTTCTGAGATCTTTGACAATTTCAGGCTTTTTCTCATATATTTCCCCCTATTGCTCCTCTGACTCCATCTCCTTTTATAGTGGTTGCCCTAAGGACTATGGGTCTCTCTCTCTCTCTCTCTCTCTCTCTCTCTCTCTCTCTCTCTCTCTCTCTCTCTCTCTCTCTCTCTCTCTCTCCTCAAAGCATCTCAGCTTCCTCTCATACCAGACAATTCATGGCTCTCCCTGTCTAGGTCTCTGACCCAACTGGCTTTGAGGGGATACAGAATGGAGCCCAGCTAGATACTGGGCTTTTTCTCTCAGGCTTAGTGGAATGCCACAAAGCCCATCCCCTCCTCATGTTCTGCCCTGTTCCCTCTGCTCCTCAGTTCTCTGACCTGGTGCCACTGAATGCTGCCACAGGGCTATTGTCACCTGAGCACACTTCTGTCATGTGCATCTCCATGGGGGGTGGCAGTGGGGAGAGAAGTCAGAGTGTAGAGTTGAGATCAATGGCAAGTGCATGGGCCCACTGCATGGTTGGCAGTGGAAGAGATGAGTGAGTTCAGGTTAGGGATTTCTGGACTTCTCTGCTGTTAGTTCATGTTTTTTTTTTACCTTGTTTGGGTTCTTGGTATCCTAGATCATGGAGCCAGTGGACACTGCTTTATCTCTGGCCCATAATTCCTATTCTGGAGAGGTTTGAGGGGACATGAGCATCAGAGAACATGTCTAGCTCTAGTCCTCCATCTTTGTAGCCATGCCTAACCCCTTCTTTTTTTATATAGTATTTTATTATTTTCCAGTCACATGTAGAGATAGTTCTCAACATTTGTTTTTATAAGATTTCTAGTTTCAAATTTTTCTCCCTCCCTCCCCTTCCTCCCCCCTCCCCAAGACAGCAAGCAATCTGATATAGGTTATATATGTACAATCACATTAAACATATTTCTGCATTAGTCATGCTGTGAAAGAAGAATCAGAGCAAAAATGGGAAAACTTCAAAAAAGAAAAACAACAATAACAAAAAAAAAATAGAAATAGTATGGTTTGATCTGCATCCAGATTCCACAGTTCTTTTTTTCGGGATTTGGAGAGCCTTTTCCATCATGAGTCCTTTGGAATTTATCTTGGTCCCTTGCATTGCTGAAAAGAATCAAGTCTATCACAGTTGATCAACACATAATGTTATTGATACTGTGTACAATGTTCTCCTGGTTCTGCTCATCTCACTCATCATCAGTTCATGCAAGTCCTTCCAGGTTTCTCTGAAATCTGCCTGCTCATTATTTCTTATAGCACAATAGTATTCCATTACATTCATATACCACAACTTGTTCAGCCATTCCCCAACTGATGGGCAACCTCATAATCTCCAATTCTTTGCCACCATAAAAAGAGCAGCTATAAATATTTTTGTACATGTGGGTCCTTCTCCCTTTTTATGATCTCTTTGGGAAAAAGACCTAATAGTGGTATTTCTGGGTCAAAGGGTATACACAGCTTTTTAGCCCTTTGGGCATAATTCCAAATTGCTCTCCAGAATGGTTGGATCAGTTCACCACTCCACCAACAATGCCTTTTAGTGTTCCAATTTTCTCACAGCTTCTCCAACATTTATTATTTTCCTTATTTGTCATATTAGCCAGTCTGATAGGTGTCAGGTGGTAGCTCAGAGTTGTTTAAATTTGAATTTCTCTAATCAATAGTGATTTAGAGCATTTTTTCATATGGCAATATCAAATTTTCACATGGCCTTGATTTCTTCATCAGAAAACTGCCTGTTCATATCCTTTGACCATTTCTCAAATGGGGAATGACTTGAATTCTTTTTTTTTTTTTTTTTTTTGGTGAGGCAATTGGAGTTAAGTGACTTGCCCAGGGTCACACAGCTAGTAAGTGTTAAGTGTCTGAGGCCGGATTTGAACTCAGGTACTCCTGACTCCAGGGCCAGTGCTCTATCCACTGCACCACCTAGCTGCCCCTTGAATTCTTATAAATTTGATTTAGTTCCTGATATATTTTAGAAATGAGGCCTTTATCAGAAGTACTGCCTATAAAAATTGTTTCCCAGATTTCTGTCTCCCTTCTAATTTTGAATGCAATGCTTCTGTTTGTACAAAACCTTTTTAATTTTATGTAATCAAAATAATTGATTTTGCATTTCATATTATTCTCTATCTCTTGTTTTATCATAAACTGTTCTCCTTGCCAAAGATCTGAGAGGTAAACTATTCACACTTAAATTCTTCTACCCATCCCACCAGATTAATCTTCCTAGAGCATAGATTGGCACCGGATTTCCCTCCTGCCTGGGAAGCTCAGGGGATCTCTGTTGCCTTTAGGATAAAATACAGGTTCACATCTGGCTTTCAAAATCAGGGCCCAAACCACTGCCTTGTGCAAGAGGCCTTTCTTCACTTTCTTAGATGCCATCTCCACTCTCAGGTTGCCTTCTGTCCAATCTGTATGTATCTTGTATTCACTCAATTGTTTCTATGCTATCTCCCCAAGTAGAACTTGAGCTCCCAAGGGGCAGGGGCCTATTTTGCCTTTCTTGGTATCCCTAGCACTTAGCATGATGCCTGGCACACAGTAGGTGGTTAATAAATCCTTGATTATTCATGAATTGACATGGGAATGAAGTTCAGAGGAGAGACTTTGGCTGAATATATAGTTCTATAAATCGTTGTTGGAGAAATGATCATTAAGACCATGAAAATTGATGAGGTCACAAAGACAGTGAAGGTTTTTTTTTTTAAGAATTGAAGCAAATTTGGGCATGTTTGAAGAAAGCTTGGAAGGAACCAGTAAAAAAAAGAGGTTGAAAATTCTTTGGGGAGGGAGAGAGGATGCTTGAGAATACAATCTTCTGGAGAAAATGGGAAGAGATAGGATCAAAGCCACCTCCTTATTAATGACTGGAGAAAGGAGGAGAGAGCAGGGGATGAGGTCCAGAGATTTCAAGATGAAGAGGATGAGAAAAAAGCTCACATCATAAAGAGGTAAAGTTCACAGGTGGGGATGCATTAGGGAGGAGGTATAGGAGACTTGAGCAGTGAAGAAAAGGTTTGGAAAAGCTGCAGAGAGGAGAAATGGGGAATCAATTGGTGGGGGGGGGGAGGGGGAATAAAAGGACTGCCTTGCTGCAGTGACAGCCCAGTTGAGGTTGGATACAATGAACTTATAATGTGCTTAGTCGGCATAATTATGGAACTTCCCCCTGCTTGGTTGAGAAGCAAGTGAGTCAAATGGTGTGAGTAATGACTGTGCCAGTAATCCAGGATTGAGGTCCAGTGATAGATGACTGGTCACAGGACAAAGAAGCCAAAGGATTTGAGTGCACAAGACATCTGTGCTGTCATTAAGACTGTCCTTTATGACCAGCTCATCTTCCATCTTTCTCCCCACCCCCTATCCCCAACAGGTTGAAGACCCTCAAGAAGTGACTTATGCCCACCTGATCCACAAGACCCCCAGTCAGCACCTTGAGCGCCTTCCTCCATTCCCACCAGGGGAGTCCATCGTCTATGCCCCATTGGCCATCCAGGAAGCATCCTAGTCGGTCCATCTCTTGCCAGCTTGGCCTCCGCTTTCCCTTTGTAGGCTATAATCTCAACCACTGGACAGACTCTGAAGTCTCGTTGACATTGAACACCAGGCACCCATGAATTTGAACACTGGGGTAGCCTTAGCCCTGACATGGAGACTATACAAGAATACCTCAATATATTTTAGTTCTGTGGTCAATTGAGCAATAAAAAACCTTTGTTAAATACCCCGTATGTGCCAATCACTGTGCTAAGCACTGGTTAAGTATCACCTGTATCTTTACCCCAACAGCCTTAGAAGTCTGTATGGGCCGATGCTGTCTCCTTCCCCAATAAATGTTTTCTGCCCTTATTCAGTCAAAACAAGGAAACTGGCTGAAGAAAGGAAGTAGATAAACAAAGAAATGAAGAAAAGAAGAACTGGGCTGCAGTATTTGGGACCTTTCTTCTTATCTTTCCTGAAATCCTGCCTCCAGTCACAACTTCCTCTTACCTATTACCATCCTCCACTCACTCATACTTCCTTCCTTTCTTGAACCCTGAGGCTTTACCCCCTGACTCAAGCAAATTTCCTTCCTTCCCCTTTTCTCTAGGGTGACATATCTTGATCCCTGGCTAAAAGAGGAAAAACTGGGTTTCTTCTTGACTGAAAGAGTACAGGAGAGACCTTGCTCACATTTAGCTAGCTGGCCTCTCCTGGGAAGCTGGGACTTGCCTGAGACCTTATTCTCCCTCCCTGTGGGAGGGACTGGAGAAGAGATGCCCTTTCCAGCTGGTTTGATCCTGAACCTTCTGGGCAAACAGAGGAGGAAGACAGGTGGAATGGGAGGATCTCACTCCTAACTCCCTGAGAGCCTGAGCCAGTATTTCCTCAAGTAGCAAGATGGGAAGCAGAGACTGCCAAGAAGGCAGAACCCCAGTCCTACTGCCCTATTCCTGGACCTTCCCTGTTGTCCATTTTCCACCTAAGTATGGTGCTGCCCTAGCACCATGACCAGCCGGGCACCTGCCTGCGAGAAAAGGCTGCTCCCAGCTCCTTCACCCCAGCCCCACCTTCACCCTGACCACTAGCCCTGTAACTCTGCCTGTTCTGAGCAAACTTTGACAAACATTATGTCAGGCACCATGATAAATACTGTTGTTCAGTCATTTTCAGTCGTGTCAAACTCTCTGAGACTCCATTTGGGGTTTTCTTGGCAAAGATTCTGGAGTGGTTGGCCATTTCCTTCTCCAGCTCATTTTATAGATGATAAAACTGAGGCAAACAGGGTTAAGTGACTTGCCCAAGGTCACACAGCTAGTGTCAGAGCTCAGATTTTAATTCAGGAAGATGAGTCTTCCTGACTATAGGCCTAGTGCTCTACCCATTGCCACTTCTCTGCCATACACAGAAAGGTGCATACATAGTTCTCCCCCCACTCCTCAGAGAGCTCATATTTTAACAAAGGAGACAAGAGGTGGAAAATTGTGCATACAGTGTAAATGTGTGGCAATTAAAATGTGAAAGATGTGGTTTCTGGGTAATTTAATCATTTTATTAATAGGCCAGCAGGTTATTAATAAAAGGATGGTCCATGGCCATCTCCTTCAGACCAAAGAGCCTTAATGGCAATGGGGTCACAGATTATATGCTCTTCGAAGAGGAGGTATTCCTAAGGGATGCCTAATTACCTCTGATTGGTCAACTTGGAGGTAAGCTATATTAAATGAAGGGCTGATAGCAGACTACCCTCCAACCTTGGACTATTTTTTTTTGGTAAGGCAATTGGGGTCAAGTGACTTGCCCAGGGTGACACAACTAGTAAGTGTCAAGTGTCTGAGGTCAGATTTGAACTCAGGTCCTCCTGAATCCAGGGCTGGTACTTTATTCACTTTGCCACCTAGCTGCCCCCCAACCTTGGAGTATTAATCTTCACCCCAGAACAAAATTTTTGTTGGCCTAACAGGAATTTATAAGGATCACTCTTATCAAGATTTCTAGAGGTTTATAAGCTATGACCAGGGTCAAAGAGAGTTGACTTTATTTTATCAAGAAGGACTTTAGATTTTTTTCCTTCTTTGTTGAAGTTTTCCCCTTGTGTTCTGATTCTTCTTTCACAACATGACTAATGCAGAAATATGTTTAATGTGATTGCACATATATAACCTACATCAGATTGCTTTCTGTCTTGGAGAGGAGGGAAGGAAGGGAGGGTGGGAGAAAAATTTGGAACTAAAAAATCCTATGAAAACAAATGTTGAAAACTATCTCTACATGTAACTGGAAAATAATAAAATACTTTCATCACACAAAAAAGAAGAAGGATTTTAGAATGGGGGAAGTCAGGATTGAATCTCCAAGATATTGGTTACAAAAAATAATTTCTCACACATGGAAGGTAATCTCATGGTCAATCAATAAACATTTAGGGTTAGCATCTACTGTGTGCCAGGCTGGACAGCTAGGTGGCACAGTAGAAAGATGGCGGGGTCTGGAGTCAAAGACTCATATTCTTGAGTTCAAATCTGGCCACAGACACTTACTAGCTATGTGACCCTGGACAAGTCACTTAACACATTTGCCTCAGTTTCCTCATCTGTAAAATGAGCTGGAGAAGGAAATGGCAAACCAGTCCGGGTACCTTTGCCAAGAAAACTGCAAATAAGGTCATGAAGAGTCAGATATGATTGAAAAATGACTGAACAACAACAAAAATGTGCTAAGTATTGAGGATACTAAAAAAAAGGCAAAAACTATCCCTACCCTCAAGGAGTTCCCAATCTAATGAGGGAAGGACACATGCAAACAAATATATAAGCAAGATATGTAAGATGAGCAAATGAAATATACAAAGGATAGATTAGAACTAAGCAACAGAGGTAAGGAACTTGAATTAAAAGAGATTGGAAAAAGCTTCCCCTAAAAGATAGGATTTTAAGGAAGCTAGAAGATAGAGATAAGGAGAGAGAGTATTCCAGGCTTGGAGGACTATCAGAGAAAATGCCTGGAGCCAACAGACAGAGTGTCATGTTCAAAGAGGCCATGGTTAATGGATCAAAGAGTACAAAGAGTAGATTGTAAGAAAACTGGGAAAGTAGCAAGAGGCCAGATTGACAAGGGCTGCTCAGTCATTCCAACCCAATTATGGCCTCATTTGAACATAGGATGACCACTATTCTACACAATTCCTCTGATCAAGCCATCATTTTCAGTTTTCTATACACTTCTCAGCCTGGGATCCCTGAAATCACATATTGAGATTTTGCTTTGAGGTTTGTTTTTATTTTTTTAAATTTTTCTCTTACTGTATCTAGTTACCTCATATCTCATTTTTTCTTACTGTATCCAGTTACTACTGTATATGGTTACTTGTGAACCAGTGTCTATTAGAGCCAACATGTGATAGTTTTGATCATTATCGTGCTAAATTACTAGGCAATTTTCCCCCTGCACAAAATTAACAAGGAGACTATCACATCTATAATAAAACAAAAACCCAACTTATCAGGACTCAAATATTAGCTTCAGCCTGATTGACCTATACTTGGAATCAAGGAGGTTGGAAATCTCTATTGCAGCCTAACAATAATGTTCCTTCTGTCACTGTAATTGGTATTCTCCCCAGTCTTTGTTTAGCCCATATTTCCCTTCTTACAGTACCCATTTCATTCGGGTATCTATTTTTTTTGTCTTTGATCATAGTTCTGTATCCCCTGAGGTTATTAATGCTATTATCCCTCTCTTACCCCCTGAAGTTATTATTATTTCCCCCACACCCTCTATTCTCCAGGGGAAGTGTATAGTTAGTTTCTGAGCTAATGTCTTCATTTAGTGTTAGGGATGTTATAACATGTTCTACAGTCTTTGCTCCTCCTAAAAGGGAGATGAGTGCAGTTTTGTCACTATTTGGACCTTTCCTAATCAATATCCCCTTCGTTTGCAGAATATAATCTATTCCTTCTGGTCTTTCCATATCCTTATTCAAATCCAAATATATCCATTCTATCAGGGCCATTTTGAAAAAAGTTTTTAAAATTTTTTAAATTATTTTGTTTTAAGTTATATGTGTGCAGTCATGCAAAATGTAGCAGACAAAAAAAAAACTTTAGAAAAAGGAACTAACAGAAACAACAACAAAATATACTTCAATCTGTATCCAGATACCATCAGTTCCTTCTCTGTAGATGGATTATGTTTTTCATAAGTCCTTCAGAGTTGTCTTGGATCATTGCATTGCTGAAAACCAAGTCATTCACAGCAGATCATCTCATAATATTGCTGTTATTTTGTATACAGTACATTTCACTTTGCATCAGCTCATGTAAGTCTTTCCAGGTTTTTCTGATAGTATCCTGATCATCTTTTTTTTTTTTTAATAGTAAACTACATTTATATAGTACTTTAAAGGGAGATTTCTTTCCAGAACACCCCTGAGGTTGATTATTGCAACAACAATAATAACTAACATTTATATAGTACCTTACACCTGACAAAGCATTTTCTTCACAATAGCCCAGCAAAGTAAGTACCACCACCACCACCACCACCATCGTCATTGTCATCTTACATTGCTCCTGCCTCTGCTTCAAATTTTTTCCCCAATTACTATTGCTGTTTTCTTCCATCCTATTTGCTCCCTGTTTACTCAGTTTTACATTCTATTTACTCTATTTTCTTTCTTCTTTAGCCTTTCCCTCCTCAAAAGTGTTTTGCTTCTGACTGCCCCTCCCCAAATCTGCCCTCCCTTCCTTGACCCATCCCCCCTTAACTCCTTCTCATTCTACTTCCCCAAGCAAAAGATATATTACTATACCCACTTGAGTGTGTATGTTATTCCCTCTTTGAACCAATTCTGTTGAGAGTAAGGCTCATTCACTCCCCCATTCCTCCCCCATCTTTTTCTTGCTTCTTTTATGTGAGAAACTTTGATCCATGCCACCTCTCCCTTTCCCTTTCTTCCAGTGCAATCATCTCACCCCTTAATTATTTTTGTTTTGGGTTTTTTGGTGAGGCAATTGGGGTTAAGTGACTTGCCCAGGGTCACTTAACCCCCATTGCCCCGCAAAAAAAACAAAACCAAAACCAACAAAAAAAGATGTCATCATACAATTTCGGTTTTTTTGTTTGTTTGTTTTTGCAGGGCAGTGAGGGTTAAGTGACTTGCCCAGGGTCACACAGCTAATGTCAAGTGTCTGAGGCTGGATTTGAACTCAGGTCCTCCTGAATCCAAGGCCAGTGCTTTATCCACTGCGCCACCTAGCTGCCCCTAATCATACAATTTCAAAGGACTCATGATAGAAAATGTTATCCATATCCAGAAAATAGAACTGTGGATTCTGAATGCAGATTGAACCTTATTGTTTCTACTTTGGGGCTGTTTTTTTTTTCTTTTTTTTTTGAGTTTTTTTTTCCCTTGTGCTCTGATTCTTCTTTCACAGCATGACTAATGCAGAAATATGTTTAATGTGATTGTACATATATAACCTATATAAAATTGCCTTCCATCTTGGGGAGGGAGAGGGAAGGGAGGGTGGGAGAAAAAATTGGAACTAAAGATCCTATGAAAAAAATGTTGAAAACTAGATAT
Organism: Dromiciops gliroides; assembly: GCF_019393635.1. Taxonomy (NCBI): domain Eukaryota; kingdom Metazoa; phylum Chordata; class Mammalia; order Microbiotheria; family Microbiotheriidae; genus Dromiciops; species Dromiciops gliroides. Next base: position 658,233,501 of record NC_057863.1, on the reverse strand, counting down.
ACATGTATACTGGAAAATAATAAAATACTTTTATGATTTAAGAAAAGATCATGGAGCAGCTAGGTGACACAGTGGACAAAGTACCCACCCTGGGCCTAGGAGGAGCAGAGCCCAAATTCAGCCTCAGACACAAGGCACTCACCCGTTGTTCAATCCTTGGCATGCCATCCCACCCTACCTGCCTCAAAAAACAAAAATGATAAAGAAAAAGTAAATGCTTTACAGATATCATCAGGGCCCTTTTAAATCCCAACTATACTTCAGAAATAGCTTTTCATTGGTATGGGGAATGCACTGTTGCCTTCTCCAAGCCTGAAAAATGCAATATAAAATAATGTCTTTGTTATTCTTCTACCTTCTGCTACCATTACCTTAAGTGTGCAGGACAGCCTCTCCTTTTTAGAAACCACCCCCTGACTTTTAACCCCATCTTCTTCTATCCTCACAGATTCACCACCTGTTTAGGAGGTATTATCGGTTTCCTCTTTCATCTTAACAGCCAAGAATTATCTGTTTCCTCTTTTTTTTTTTTAATAAGTCTTTATAAGTCTGATTTCAATCTGTTCTGTTAACAGGCTCTGGTTTCTAAGCTAGACGCAATTTCTTTTCCTTCTCTAAAAATTTTGTGGTTAGGTATGGGACATGAAGGCCAGCTAGATGGTGCCATAGAGCGCTGGGCCTGGAGTCAGAAAGACTCATCTCCCTGAGTTCAAATCTGGCCTCAGACACTTATCAGTTGTGTGACCTTGGGCAAGTCACTTAACCCTGTTTGCCTCAATTTCCTTATCTGTAAAATGAACTGGAGAAGGAAACAGCAAACCAATCCAGTATCTTTGCCAAGAAAACCCCAAATGAGTCTATGAAGGGTCAGATATGATGGAAAATGGATGAACAACAACATGGGACATGAAACCCAGCAGGGGTTGTCTATATCCTTGTATCCTCCTGGTAGTGGGTCATTCAACCCACTATCTAATAGGTCACTTATCTCTCCTAGTGTTATATTTAAGAGCTACTTTGCTTAATGCTTCTAGTTAAACCTTGGTCACCTCTTCACTATCCTTCCATTTCCTCAATTTGTTTTCTATTTCTATAGTGAAAGATACACTCACCCCTTCAGAATCAAGTCTACTCTTTTCTCCAAGTTCTCCCCACCCCCTCCACCCCCGGGGCAATGAGGGTCAAGTGACTTGCCTAAGGTCACACAGCTAGTGTCAATTGTCTGAGGCCTCATTTGAACTCAGGTCCTCCTGAATCCAGGGCTGGTGCTTTATCCACTGTCTCCAAGTTCTTAAGTAAGAATTCCTCTATAACTTAAAAGAGTGTATTTTTCCCCCGTTTCTGCTCTGCTGGCTCTGGCTCCAGAAAAGTCAGAAACCCTCTGATCGCAGTCTTATATTATAATATAATATAATATTAGAATATATTATTATATTATATTATAAGACTTAGCAGTCTTGTATTTTCTATCCATGCTCCTTGAAATATGACTCATATCTGTCCTATTCTATCACTGCAGCTACTTGTGATACCCTGGCTTATTTCTACAGTACCAGGGAAGATGAGTGTCATGGGACACTGTCATTGTTTTTAAAATATGTTATTTTTAGTATTATGTATTTTATTTTATTAAGATATTTAAGTATTTTATTTTTGATATAACATCATATTTTTTGTGGTTTGTTTTTCATGTAAAAACAAATTTTAACATTAAATTTTTAAAAAATTTGAATTCCAAATTCTCTCCCTCCCTCCCTCTATTCTCCCTTCACTGAGAAGGCAAACAATACATATATAACCTATGTCAGATTGCTTTTTTGTCTTGAGGAGGGGAGGGAATGGAGGGAGGGAAAAAATTAGAACTAAAAATCTTATGAAAACAAATGTGGAAAACTATCTTTACATGTAACTGGAAAATAATTAAATACTTTTATGATTTAAAAAACAAAGAGAGAAGGCAAACAATTTGATATAGGTTAAGCATGTGTAATCATGCAAAAATGTATTTCCATATTAATCATGTTGTGAAAGAAAACACAGACCAAAACAAAAACATGAAAAAATAAAGTAAAACATGGCATGCTTTAATCTGCCTTCAGACTCCATCAGTTCTTTCTCTGAAGGTTAATAACATTTTTCATCCTAAATCCTTCAGAGTTGTCTTGGGTCTTTGTATTGCTGAGAATAGCTGAGTCATTCATAGTTGAACACCATACAATGTTGCTGCTACTTTGTACAGTATTCTGGTTCTGCTTACTTCACTTTGTATCAGTTCATGTAAGCCTTTCCAGGTTTTTCTGAGAGCATTCTACTCATCATTTCTTATAGCATGGTAATATTCCATTACAATCATACACCAAAATTTGTTCAGCCATTTCCCAATTGATGGGCATTCCCTCAATTTCTAATTCTTTTCTACCAGAAAAGAACTTATAAATCTTTTCATACATATATGTCATTTTCCTTTTCCTTTTAATCTCTTTGGGATACAGACCTAGTAGTGGTATTGCTGGGCCAAAGGGTATGCAGTTTTATAGTCCTTTGGGCATAATTCCAAACTGCTCTCCAGAATGGCTCCATCAGTTCACAACTTCACCAACAATGCATTAGTGTCCACAGTTTTCCACATCCCTTCCAACATTTGTCATTTTCCTTTTCTGTCACATTGGTCAATCTGATAGATATAAGATAATACCTTATAGTTGTTTTAATTTGCATTTCTCTAATCAATAATTATTTAGAGCATTTTATATGATTATGTATAACTTTGATTTCTTCTTCTGAAAACTGCCTATTCATTTTTTTTTTTTTTTGGTGAGGCAATTGGGGTTAAGTTGTCCAGAGTCACACATCTAGTAAGTGTGTTTGTCAAGTTTCTGAGGCCGGATTTGAATTCAGGTTCTCTTGACTACAGGACTGGTGCTCTATCCACTGTGCCACCTAGCTGCCCCTGTTCATATCTTTTGATCATTTATGAACTGACTCACTTCTCTATATATTTGGGAAATGAAGTCTTTATCAGAGAAACTTGCTGTAAAAATTTACTCAAACTGTTTCCTGCTTTCCTTCTAATCTTTGACTTCATTGTTTTTTTTTTGTGCAAGACCTTTTTGATTTAATGTAATCAAAATTATCCATTTTACCTCTTGTAATGCTCCCTATCCCTTGTTTGGTCATGAATCTTCCCTTATCCATGTATCTGAGAGGTAAACTACTCCATGCTTCCCTAATTTGCTTATGTCTAAATCATGCACCCATTTTGGCCTTAATGATTACCACCATGTAATACAGTGGGAGATCTGGTACAGCAGGCCACCTTCCTTTACTCTTTTTTCACTAGTTTCTTTGATATTATTGGCCTTTTGTTCTTCCAGACTAATTTATTATTTTTTCTAGCTCTATAAAATAATTTTTGGTAATTTGATTGGTATGGAACCAATAAGCAAGTTAATTTAGATAGAATGTCATTTTTATTATACTGACTCAGCCTACCATGAGCAATTAATGTTTTTCCAATTGTTCGGATTTTACTCTATTTGTGTGAAAAGTGTTTTGTAATTGTGTTCATATAGCTACTGAGTTTGTCCTGGCAGGTAGATTCCTCGGTAATTTTATGTTGTCTATAGTTATTTTAAATGGGATTTCTCTTTCTGTCTCTTCTTGTTGGATTTCATTGGTAATATACAGATATGCTAATAATTAATGTGGGTTTATTTTATATCTTGCAATTTTGCTAAAGTTATTAATTATTTCCACTAGATTTTTACTTGAATCTCTAGGATTATCCTAGTATACCATCATATCATCTGCAAAGAGTAATTGTTTTTCCTTTCTTATTCCTATTCTAATTCCTTCCATTTCTTTTTCTTGTTTCTATAGTTAGCATTTCTAGTACAATATTGAAAACTAGTGATGATAGACATTTTCATTGTTAAAAGTTCCTCTTAATACTTGACCAAATTATTTTGAGCTTAGTATGAGGTTTTGTTTCCCCTCTGGGCATATTTTTAACTGAATGTTGTCTCCAGAGTAGAGACTTTGTATTGACTTTGGAGAAAGAGAGAGAGAGGGAGAGAGAGACACAGAGAGAGAGAGACAAAGACAGAGAGAGAGAGACAGAGACAGAGAGAGATAGAGACAGAGACAGAGACAGAGACAGAGAGAGAGAGAGAGAGAGAGAGAGAGAGAGAGAGAGAGAGAGAGAGTTTTCCCTTCTGCTGCAGTTTAGGATTCAAACTCAATCTTTCCTCTCTAGTGAAGGCAGGTGATGACCTGCAAAGCTATATGAACTTATACCACCCACCCATGAGAGTGTGACTGCTAAAAGTCCTAGATCTAACCCCAGTCAGCAACTCATAAATCTAAAGGAGAAAGTGAGATTTCCTGTCACTAAGGCATGGAGTATATCAGTCTTAGTTGATGATCTATGGATGTAAGAGAAAAGGAATTCCTTGCCCCTGATGGCTAAGTAACCCAGGATTCCCTTACCCTGGAGAAGACAGTGTGGAAGCAGTGCTTTCTATTCCATTCTGTGGAGGTGCACCTGCCAAGAAACTTTGTCTCAGCTTTGGTCAGTGGCTTATGAACTAAAGATAAGTGGCAGATATTTTTCTCAGTCTTGTTCCTCTCTACTACTTTCCTATCCTATTCCAGTTGAGTATTAAAAATTTTTAAATATATCTTTGCTTATTTTGTTAGATATTTTCCAATTATATTTTTTAGAAAATTAAACATTCGTTTTTTAAAATTTGAGTTCCAAATTCTCTCTCTCCCCCTTCTCCTTCCCCACCCCCTTGAGAAGGTAAGCAATATGATATTGATTATATATGTGAAGTCATGAAAAACATATTTCCATATTAGCCATGTTGCAAAAGAAAACACACACACACACACACACACACACACACACACGAAACAAGAAAAGTAAATAAAGTGAAAAAAGTTTACTGCAATCTGTACTCAGAATTCACCAGTTCTTTCCCTGGAGATGGAGAGTCATTTTTAAAAATCATGAGCACCTAAAATTTTCACAGTTGATCATCTAATGATCAATATTGCTGTTACTGTGTACAGTGCTCTGGTTCTGTTCACTTTGCACCCATTCATGTATTTTCTATCCAAGTCTTTCCAGGGTTTTCTGAAATCTGCCTGCTCATCATTTCTTACAGTACAATAGTATTCTGTTATATTCTTATACCACAATTTGTTCAGCCATTCCCGAATTGATGGACATCCCCACAATTTCCAATTCTTTTCCACCACAAAAAGAGCTGCTATAGATATTTTTGTACACATAGATCCTTTACCCTTTTCTTTGATCTCTGTGGGATAAAGACCTAGGAGTATTATTGCTGAGTCAATATGTATGTGCAATGGGCCATTTTAATGATCTTACCCATAGCACCTCTTGTGATGAACAGGGCATGCACAAAACTGATTTACCATTACATATGCTAACTAGTTCAGTGGAAACCCTAATTAGAGTTATACTTTTCAATGCTAGCAATCAAATTTTATTCATCAAAAACACGCAAAATTAGCTCCTGTTATCTATTCAATGATACAAACATTAGCCCCATTTGGAACAAACCACCGACCTGACTTCCCAGCACTTCCCAATGTTTTTCATGCCATGACTAAACAACAAAGTGCCCTCTCTACTCAGTCAGAGGCTGTGTGTCTCTCTCTAAAGATTGCCGGGTTAGTCAGCAATTCTCCATCAGTTGATCAACAATGCTCTCAACCAAGCAGGGGGGAGGGTGCAGAGAAATAAACATCAAAACATCTCATCACAAAATGATTGCCTAACACAAAATGGAGTCTGTTATGTAGAGGTGACAAACCTTTTCTCACTCTATTCCATCACCCCGCTGATGATGAGACAGCTACCAGAGCAAATCCTCTATTAGATCTGGGATGAAGGTTGAAGCAGGATTAGAATTAGGGTTAAATGAGAATCTTAGAATAGCTGCCGCTAGTAGCCTAATTATTACAATAATTGAGCTTTAAGATTTGCAAGATCTTCACAACAATCCTGGGAAGTACATGCTATTATTATCAACATCATTTCACAAATGAGGAAACTGAGGCCAACAGAGGGTTTTCTCCAGGGTCAACCAGGCCACATGTGCAGCAAAATATTCATAGCAACATTTCCCCTTGTAGCAAAGAACTGGAAATAAAGTAGGTGCCCATTGGCTGGGGAGGGGCTAAACAAATTGTGGCATATGAATGTACTGGAAAAGTTTTTATTGTTGTTCAGTTGTTTCCAAATCTTCATCAATCTGTTTTGGTGGTTCTCTTAGTAAAGATGCTAGAGTGGTTTGCCATTTCCTTCTCCAGCTCATTTTACAGATGAAGCAACAGAGTCAAAGAGGGTTGAGTGACTTACCCAGGGTCACATAGTGAATCAGTGTCTGAGGCCAGATTTGAACTCAGTCTTCCTGACTCTATGCCTGATAGTGCTCTATCCACTGTACCACTTAGCTGCCCCAGCTGGAAAATTTTGATGCCATAAGAAACAATGAGAAAGTTGAATACCCAGTTAGGGAAAACATAGACTTGACTGCAAAGAGAAGTAAGCAGACACCATATACACAATGATTACAACCACATAAATGGGAAAAAACAACAACCAGAATAAGGCAATTGAAATTGAATGTTGCCAAATTTCAAAGACAAAGCTCAGTACCAAAGAACTATGGGAAGCCCACAACTCTCTGTGTGCTGTGGGACAGGACAGAATGCCAAAGTTGTATAGAGGTTGGTTAGTTTCCGCCAAATTTTGTTTCCTCTTTTAAAGAAAAAAACTTTATTATGAGTGATGGCACCATAGGAAGGAATAGGAGGAAAAATTAATAAAGTGTTGTTCCTTTTTATAAAGATAATTTCAGAATCCTAGAATTAGGAGGGTGCCAACTTGTACAAAGAGGGAAAATAAGGCAGAAACAGACAGGGACTGGGCCAAAGCTATGTACCTGAATCTACCCTCTTCCAGAACACCACACACACACACACACACACACACACACACACACACACACACACACGAGACCACATGGGGGAAGAAGCTGTCTCAGAAAGGCTAGGGGATTGGGAAACTTTGGGTGGAGCTGATCCTGTCTTTATCTTGTGTCTCAGTCAGGCTGTCTGATCCATCTCCCCTTTCACAAGAAGCTGGAAGCACCATGCCCCCCTTGGTCATCACCCTGCTGGGTTTTGGTAAGTGGGGAAGGGGGTTCAAGGCTCAGAAGAGGCATCAGAGACCCACGAACTCCAGCCTCCCTTTTTCTGTCCATGCTGTTTACTGAGGGGAAGCCTGAGGTTCAGAGAGAGGAACTGATTTCCTGGAGATCTTACAGTGCATGGGGGCAGAGGGGCAGGGCAGAACAGAAACCTAAGTCTTCTGCTGCCCAGGCAGTCATCCTCCAACTTTAAGTCTTCTCCCACTTTCCCCTCTTCCAGCAGTTAGCACAGCTCCTGGGACATTTGTTTCAGTCATTTTCCAGTCACATCTAACTCTCTATGAGCCCATTTGGGGTTTTTTTGGCAAAGATATTGGAATGTTTGCCATTTCCTTCTCCAGCTCATTTTACAGAAGAGAAAACTGAGGCAAACAGGGTTAAATGACTTATCTAGGGTCACACAGCTAGTAAGTGTCTGAAGCCAGATTTGAACTCAGGACAATTGGTCCTCCTGACATCAGGTCTGGCACTTTATCTTCTGTATCACCTCACTGCCCATCTGGTACCTAGTAGGCACTTAATCAATGTTTATTGACTGACTGACTGACTGACTGCCTCCCTAAACTTTTGGTGGGAAGGATGTGTTGATCCATGTCTGATAGAGATCTTCTCTGGCAGGATTATGGTTGAGCCAGTGGATCAGAGCCCAAGAGGGTGAGTAATCCCCCCTACACACACACACACACACACACACACACACACACACACACACACACACACACACAACAGCTCAAACTCCCCCCCACCCCGACTCTTATCCAGGGTCAGCATTCACTGGGCAGCTGAGGCTGAGCTGATGGGTTATCTGGGAGAGAATCTAGAGACAAGGACAAAGGACCTCCTAGATGTCCGTCTTCTGATCTCTTCCAGGGCCACTCCCCAGACCCACCCTCCAGGCTCACCCAGGTCCTCTGATCCCTTGGAAGAAATCAGTCACCCTCCAGTGTCAGGGATTTCCTGGGGCTGAAGCATACCGTTTAAGGAAAGAAGGAAGCTCTCAGTTTACAGAAATGGCTACCACTGGAAGGGAAGCTAAGTTTCCCATCTCCTCTGTGACACCGGACACAACTGGGAGCTACCACTGCCTCTACAGGAACCAATTCAACTGGTCAAAGCCCAGTGAGCCCCTGGAGCTAGTGATGACAGGTGGGGGTGACCCCCAAGCCTTCCTTTCACTCGTTGTCAGGAGTTGGTCCTTCCTTAAGGAGTCAGACCCACCCTTGGGAATGGAGAGGAAAGAGAACTCTGAGCTCCAGCCTCAGGAGACAGGACAGAGCTGGGGCTCAGCTTGGGCTCCCTGGGTTGGGGACTAGGGGCTCTGCCAAAGTTGGGAGATTAAGTAGAAGGGATCCACAGCTGCTCTTGTTCCTCTCCTAGTTCAGCCCCTGGGGCAGGCAAGGAAAGGAACACATTCCCCTTTAACTGCTGTCTGCTTCTCCCCCAGGCTGGTATGATAAACCCTCACTCTCAGCCCTGCCCCACCCAGAGGTGTTCTTGGGAGAGAACGTTACCCTTCAATGTAGGTCCCAGCAATGGTTTGAAAAATATGCACTGCACAAGGAGGGAGAAGCCAAACCTTCCCAGAGCCAAGGAGAGTGGTACCATGCGGATTTCCACATCCTGGGGGTGACTGCTGCTCATGGAGGCTCTTACAGATGCTACACCTTTCACAGAGAAACCCCCTATGAGTGGTCAGCCCCCAGCAATCTCCTGGAGCTCAAGATCAAAGGTGAGGGAGCTCCTAGCCTGAAATGCAATGCTGTGGCCAAACTGACTCTGTCCCAGGGAGCCCAGAGGCCAGGACCCTTTGGGTGAGGGAGATCCCAGAGGGAGTGTCCAGAGGGAGTGATGAGGACAGGGATGAGGATCTAAGAACTGCAGGAAATGGGTGGAAAGGTTGGGAAGATCCCAAGACCTGGCCTGGAGTTGGGAGAGGAAGAAATGAGGTATGTATGTGTGTGGGGGGCAGTGCAGACAGGAAAGGCAACTCCCATTTCTAGGAGCCATTGAAGACGCTCAACTTCAAATGTTCAGCAAGCCCTGGGGTTAAGCAGACTCAACAGCTAGTAAATGACTGGAGACTCTCAGTACAGGGCAGGTGTCTGTCTCCTCTCCAACCCCCACCCTCACCTCCGCCTAGTGGGAGAGGAGGTCATGGGGATTGACCCAGGTTAAGAAAGAAGAATAGTGGGGGCAGCTAGGTGTCACAGTGGATAGAGCACTGGCCCTGGAGTCAGGAGGACCTGAGTTCAAATTTGACCTCAGACACTTAACACTTACTAGCTGTGTGACCCTGGGCAAGTCACTTAACCCCCATTGCCTCAAAAAGAAGAAGAAGAAGAAGAAGAAGAAGAAGAAGAAGAAGAAGAAGAAGAATAGCTGTAGAAAAGAGAGAAGGAAGAGGCAGGTTTATCCTCATTCAAACAGCCAGTCCCCTTCCTCCCCTCCCCCAATAGCAGGAGGGAAGGAAGAGGATCTGAGCTAACATTATGGAGTATGTAGGAATAGGAAGCCACTCTCCCTGTCAGTGACAACCTCCATCTCCTCACCAGATGCTTCCCCCAAGAATTACACTGTGAGCAATCTCATCCGTCTTGGCCTGGCTGGGCTGGTCCTCATCATCCTGGGGGGCCTGTTGGTGGAAGCCTGCTATAGCCAGAGGAAGCACCGAGAAGCAGCCAGGAAGCACCGAGGAGCAGCCAGGAAGCACCGAGGAGCAGCCAGGAAGCCCCTGCCTGAGCAAAGCAGAGTTGAAATGCAGTGAATTTTAACAAGACTAATATACTGTTTCTCTTGCTGTCCACTTTGGAAGCAAACTGTTTTTACAGTTTTGGAAGCATACAGTTTTTACAGTTGGATACAATGTTTTCACTCTTTGCACAGATTCAATAAAAGGAGCACATTGATACATTGTAATCAGCCCTCTTTCCTCCTCTCAAAATGCTACCTGGTGGCTGAGAATTGGAAATCAAAGGGTTGGCCAGCAACTGGGAAATGGCTAAATAATCTGTGGTATATGATTGTAATGGAATTGTGGTAAAAAGTTTTTTATCAGTCGGTTAGTGAATACGGAAAGACGCCAGTTTTTTAAAGCACCACCTTTTCGGGGAAGAGACTGATGGCCATGCGTGGGCTACGCACGTCAGTCCAGCTGCTAAGCACTCCACTTCCGGGGTGCGAGCTTAAAAGGCAAGGAGAGAATGGAAGTGGGAGCTCTTTCCTGCTCTCCTGGTCCGATGACTGGCGTGACAGACAGACAGACACTGACTGGAGTTGGATGCGGCCCCGCTCACCGTTAGCAGCATGTGCTTGACTCGGTCTCTCTCTCTCCCCAAAGGTGGCCTTGGGCTTTTGGTGAGTTTTATACGGAATATAGACTAAGCTTAGACTTAAGACTATTTGTGTTGTATTTCTACTTTCCTATCCCTCTAATCAACATCACCTGGTAACAACCACACAATAAAAGCTCTAACTAGAGACCAGAGGTTTCTTCCATTTACTAGTCTGGGAGATAAATTAAGGAAAGGGTTAGGAAGGGGAGGTTAATGCTCAGTATCCAATTTTAAATCTCACAGAATATAATTGTGCTATGAAATGAAAAGCAGGGTGACTTCAGAAAGGCCTGGAAAGACTGAGATGAACTGATGTAAAGTGAAATGAGAAGAACCAGGAGAAAGTTGTGTGCTGTGACAGCAATATTGTTCAGTAAAGAATTGTGAATGACTTAGTTATTATCTACAACACCATGATCCAAGACAATCCCAAAGGACTAATGATGAAGCATACTCTCCACCTCCAGAGAAAGAACTGATATGGATGGAACTCAGACTGAAGCAGGCTATTTCCCCCCTTCTTTCATCTTTTATTCAAGTTTATTCAAGTTTTCTTTTTTTTCTCAAGTTTTCTTATAAAACATGACTAATATGGTAATGTTTTACACAATTGTGCATGTATAATCTGATCACTTACTTCTTTAGGAAAGAGGGAGGAGAGGAAGGGATAGAATTTGAAACTCAAGACATTAAATAAAAATGTTTATTAAAATATCTTGTATACATTTTGAATGTAATTATCTGTTTTCATGCTAGAGTCTCCAAAATATAAGTTCCTTGCTGGTAAGGGGCTGTTTTGATTCTTGTCTTTTTAGTCCCAGACCCTGGTTGTGGGGCATGAAGAAGGCACAGCATTGTTGCTTAATAAATACTTAGTGACCCTGAGAAATAAATGTTGTGTTAAAGACTATGAAACTGATCCAGGATGGGCTCAAGGACACTACAATACAGAAAAGAACATACCTTGATCTTTGTTAATAAAACAAATAACTTAAGAAAAATGCTACCTACCCCAGGGCCTCTGGTGATGGTAGCCAGGAGGGGAGATGTCCATTAGATGTCCCATCCCTGACAGATGTGATGATTAAAAAGTTGAGAGACAGTTTCTGGATAATTTTATCATTGTATTGATAATGCTAGCAGGTTATTAATAAAAGGATGGTCATTTGGCCATCTCTCTCAGACCAAAGACGCCTAATAGAGGTGGGGTCACAGTTTATATTTCCTTTGAAGAGGAGATATTCCTGAGGGATGGCAATCAACTATGATTGGTTAATGCAATAACAGATGTGAGCTATATTAAAATAAAGGTCTTGGAATTTTTTTTAAAGGTCTTGGAATTTGACTTAGGTCACTCAAATCTTGGTCAAAGAGACATAAATTTCCATATCATCTCTCTTGATAATAGGGAGGATCAACCTTTCCCCAGGCCTATCTGAGCGAACACAATGAGCAGGAATACATCCATTAGCCCATACTTAGAATTTCTTTTACTGTCTGATTAGATCTTGGCCTGGATAAATCTCTAAAAAAAAGATTTCCCTCTCTGGTTGGTTTCTGAATGAAGAAGTAGAAAAGGGGAAAAAACCTTTGTCCTAATACAATAATTAGTTATTAAATATAAAAGAGAAATATTCATTTCTCACACAGGGACTTCTGAATGCTTATTATGCTCAAAGGCAGGATCCATTAGAAGGGCTTATCCCCATTCTATCTTTCCCATCCCTGACTGTGGAACACCACTCTTGGCTCATCTGTCTACCTCATTTTATAGTGTCCTGACTTCATAGGCACCCTCACCCCCACCCAGAGGATTACCCAGTGTGGGAGAGCAGGAACCAGAGACACAGGATCATTGTGGACCATAGTCTAGTCACTGAAGCTCTGAGAAATTAGTTCTGCTACATTCAGACAGAGCAAGGGGGTGTGGCCATTGCCTGCCTTTCTCTGGAACCTGTGTCTACAGTCCTTCCTTTGCCCTGTTCCCCTGCTTCATATTTTTTCCCCAGGTCAATGAGGGTTAAGTGACTTGCCCAGAGTCACACAGCTAGTAAGTGTCAAGTGTCTGAGGCTGGATTTGAACTCAGGTCCTCCTGAATCCAGGGCCAGTGCTTTATCCACTGTGCCACCTAGCTGCCCTGTTTCATATATATATATATATATATATATATATTTAGTGAGGCAATTGGGGTTAAGTGACTTGCCCAGGGTCACACAATTAGTAAGTGTTAAGCATCTGAGGCTGAACCTGAACTCAGGTACTCCTGACTCCAGGGCCGGTGCTCTATCCACTGCACCATCTAGCTGCCCCTCATATATTTTTGAATTGGGCTGATGGGCTATGTGAGAGATGTATGATGTGGCAGATGGAGCAAGGGCAGATATCCTCTCATTGCTTCCAATCAGTTTACTGAATGGTGCCAAGCCAGCACTGAGGGTAGGGACAGAAGGCCTGCTGTGATGAAGCTGGTGGCAAACAAGACAAGAGCTGTCATGGGTCTCCAGGCCCCTTTCTCTTTACCCGGCCCCCATGTGAGTGAGAGGGCATGGGGCTGTCTCTGTGTTTACTCTTTTCTGAATTGAGATGAGTGAGTGTCAGAGTGGGAACAGACCAAGTAATGAACTCAGGAGCTTCAAAGCTCCTGGCATTGGAAAAGTCCTTAGGGTCCTACCTACAAGAGTTGGGTAGCAGAGTCTGCCAGTGGCCACTAGCTTGGCCTAGTGAGGAGCCAGCTCTGAGAAGCTTCATCATAAATCAGCCTTCCAGCTGAGACCAGCAGGTCCTACAAAGCAAGGGAGTGACTTATCCATTGGCTATGATGCAAGTCTTGGGAAGACTTGTGACCTGGATCAGGGGGCTAGCTCACCCAAAGAATTGGAGGCTCACAGAAAATCTTGTAAAATAAAAAGCTTTATTAGGAGAGAGGATATATGTCTGGGAGACAGACTCACTATGGAAAATCTGTCGCACTGGAGTAAGAGAAGACCTAGTCTCGTGTGTCATTACAAAACAAAGAAAGGAGAGGGAGATGCAAACCACAGGGAAGGGATTTTGGAATAATGGGGCATCAGTAAGATGTGCAGCATCCTTCCATCCAAATCCTGTATATCATCTTGCAGACCTTGGTATTGCTTATCAGCTTACCAGGGTCATGCTCAGCAACACCCATTCCTGAGGTGGGGGCAGAGCTGCTTTTCCCTTGGGAAAGTTTTAAGGATTCCTTGGGGGTTGGCATCTTTAGGTTTCTTGGGGTCCCACTGCATTCCCATAACATGCCCAAGGGTGAACTTGGTGGGACTGTTATATAGCCTATTGTCCCCACCAAAAGGTGAGGCAGCTAAGTGGTGTAGTGGATGGAGTATTGGATCCAGGGTCAAGGAGACCTGTATTCAAATCCTGCCTAAGATGTTTAGTAGTTGTGTGACCTTGGGCACATCACTTAATGTCTCTTTCCTCATCTGTAAAATGGGGGTGATAACAGCATCCCCCCCCAAGATTATTGTGAGGATCAAATGAGATCATCTCTGTAAAGCACTCTATAAGCCTTTAAAGTGCTAAGTGTTAGCTATGATTATTGTATGGCAGGTACAAGACAGGAAGGAGTCAAGAACTACTTGGGATTTGTGGATTAAAGTCACTGGGGAGGTTCTGGGGCCTTCTATGGAGGAGGGATGAGTAGGGCATGGGGAGGGGAGCAGAATTAAGAAATGAATTATTACCATTTTGGATCAATTGACCTTGCAACGTTGATAGGACATTCTTTTGGAGAAGTTCTATTGGCAGTAGAAGATGAAGGATTGTTGTTATTGTTCATCCTTTGTTTTCAAAGAAGACTAGTGATGTCACAGGGGGATGTCTTGACTTGCACATGAATTGGATTTAAGTGAGGCAGAGTTGCACAAAGTCATCAGCCTCACTATCTCTTCCAGAGTCAAAGTCCAGTGGCAAGACCAAAATCAAGATTAGTGGGGATGGCTTGAGATGTCTTCAATGTCTGACCACAGCATCTGCTCTAGCCACCTTAGTAGATGTTGGAACAAATTGTCTTTATCTGCTCATTCTGGTGGAGAAAGTCTTCACATGCTTGGGGTAGACATCTTCCTAATTCACCAACAGGTTTAAGGCCCATTGGTTACTCTCAGCCTGATTTAGCCCAACTGCTGAGATGATTTTATTGGGGTGTGGCCACAGTGTGTGCCACAGCTCCTTAAAGCCATGGGTGATAGATAGTTGAGTGAAGGTGGATACCCAAGGTGGATAAGCATCCCTAAAAACAGATTTGGTAAGCTCTCACACCAGAGGTGCTATCCTCCATAGAGATAAAAATGTAATCTGTGGCAGCTGGTGAAATCCCAAAGAGAAAAGGTCTAGAGAAAGAAGAGGAGGGTATCTAGGTCAGAACCTTGAACGAGAGTTACCAGTTAGTGGGCAGGATGTGGTGATGAAGGGAAGGAGACTAAGGGGTACAGTCAGAGAAGGAGGAGGAGAACCAGGAGAGAGCAGTGTTTCCAAAGTTTAGGGAGCACACAGTATTTGAGAAAAGACAGTGACAGATGGTGTCAAAAGTCTCACAGAGAACAAGAATGAGGACTGAGAAAGGATCATGAAACATAGAAAGCCAAGGATCTCTCACAACCTTGCAGAGAATAATTTGTGTTGAGTGGGAGCATCTTAAACCAGATTGTGAGGGGCTGAAAAGTGAGTGGGTGAGAAAATAGAAGCCCAGGTGTAGAAAGCTTTTTAACACATTTGCTAATTTGGTGCTAGTTAGGCCATCATGGCCCACCCCAGAATGGTGGCTGTGGGTTGAGGGAGCCCAGACACATCACCTTCTCCATCTGACTCCCACAGCCCCCACCCCAATCTCAGGCTTTATATCAGCAAGCCCAGATATACTCAGCTCTCCCTCTTTTTACTGATGGATGCTGGATGAGAACTTTCTCCAGCTCACACCCACTAACCTTAGAAGGCACCCAAGGTTGGATCCAGGGCCTTCCACTTTTCACCCTTTTGTCTAAACTTCCTCTCATCAGCTTCCATGGGTCCAACTATCATCTCTATACAGGTGACTCCCAGATCCTGAGATCCATGTCTCCCCTTTGAGTTCCGGTCTTGAATATCCAAATGCCTTTTGTACATCTCAAAGTGAGTGTGTCAAACTTAAGATACCCAAAAGAAAAATCATTCTCTTCCCCACCTCCCAAACTCTTCTCTTTTCTAAACTTCACTATTATTGTCAAAGGGACCATGGCCTCTCAGTCACCCAGTCTCACAACCTTGGTGTCACCCACCCTCAACTCTTCTCTCCCACTTACTCCATGCAGAAAATCCATTATTAAGTCTTCTCTTTCCATATTCACATTTTTCTTATATTTCTCCTCTTCATTTCTCATTAGCTGTTCTGCTTGTTCTCAACCTCCCCCAAATTCATCTCATCTCCTGAAATCCCATCCTTTTGACTGGAGAGCTGGAGGGCAAAGCAGTGAACTCCTCCCAGGGCCTCCCTTTTTTTTAGAGGACTTCTCCCCTGAAATCCCATTGCCCTGGAGATCCCCTTCAGCTTTGATATTCAAAACTTCCTCAGCACACTCAGTTTCCTCTCCCCTCTGATGGGAGGGCTAAAGGATGGAACAATTCCATAGTTCCCAAGGCCTCCCTTTGTAGAGGACTCAGACTTTTCCTCCTAACTTCTTGTCTCATCAACTGCTCTACTTGATTTCAACTTCACAGATGCCATGCTCCAATGCCCAGTATCCTCCAACAGACATGTAAACAGCTCTTTGTACCGAGCCCAGCCCAGCTTAGTATCTTCCCCCATAGCTTTCCCATTTCCCTTATTGCTGCACCTGAACATCTTGTCCTAGACTCTGCCTCTCTAGACTGACAACCTCAGGTCGCTCTCCGACTCCTTTCTCCTCCCCCATAAGGCCCCTTGCTCCCCACTTTCCTTTGTAATAGCTGGTACTGCCCCAATATGTCTTTAGATCCTTTCATTCTTGGTAAGGTGATGGGTATGGGTATCAACCCACCAGTGAAGGTAATGTTACCAAAGTTTCCCCAAACTTCAAATGCCATAGTTAATAGATGGCACACTCAAACCATTTGAATAGGCATGAAGGCAATGGGACAGCTTGACCTTCCCCACCTTGGTCCTGTCTATCCAAGAATGTTTCCCAAGAGCTTCCTGCCATAGCCAATGCTATGCTCCCTGAGAAGGTGTTGTCCCCTGGTCACTTAACTCAAGACAGAATTCTCTCCTTCCAAACAGATGGACTCCCCTTGGCACAGCTCCCAGCATGGAATGACAGTTCACTGCCTCCAAGGAGATGGAGCTGAGAGTGCACAGGGGACTGACCCTGGGACATACTTTGGCCAGGAGTGGGCAGGTCTGGCTGGATCTTGCCCCCTACCTTTTACTTCCCTAGAGGCTCTGCTCCTGCTTTTCCTCTCACTGTGGCAACCCTACTGTAAGAAAGAAATATTCCTCTCTTATATTTACTAACAAATTATTGCATTAGGACTACGGTTTTCCCCTTTTTCTACTTCCTTATTCAGAAACCAACCAGTGTGGGAAATTTCTCTTAGAGATTTACTCAGGTCATGATCTAATCAGACAGTAAAAGAAATTCTAAGTTTGGGCTAATGGGTGTATTTCTGTTCATTGTGTTTGCTCAGACAGGTCCTGGGAAATTATTGATTCTACCTATTATCAAAATAGACGATATGGAAATTGATATCTCTGATCAAGATTTCAGTGATCTATGTCATTGTAGCCCAAGATAACCCATCTCCAATTGGATTAACCAACCAGGGTTGAGTAGGAATCCCTCAGGAGTCCCTCCTCTTCAAAGGACATATAAACTGTGGCCTTACTGCAGTCTGGGGTCTTTGGTCGGAGAGAGACAGCCAAATGGCCATCTTTTTATTAATAACCTGCTGGCTTTATTAATACAATTATTAAATTACCCAGAAACTATGTCTCATATTTTTAATGATCATACTACAAAGGTTATAAAATCCAACTGCTGTCCTGGTGTTAGTCTTTTCCACAGAGATTCTTTTTTTTTTTTAATGTTTTTATTTTATTTTATTTTTGAGGCAATTGGGGTCAAATGACTTGCCCAGGGTCACACAGCCAGTTAAGTGTCAAGTGTCTGAGGCTGGACTTGAACCCAGGTCCTCCTGAATCCAGGGCCAGAGCTCTATCCACTGCACCACCTAGCCACCCCTTTCCACAGAGATTCTTGAAGGAAGAAGTCCCTGGGAGCTTCTTTCCTCTTTGGTAAATGGGGACCAGAAAGCAGTCTTTGGACAGTGCCCCTTTCCTTCCTGTGGCCCCTGAGGGACTAGCAGAGCTCTGGCTCTATTTTTTAAAAAAATTAATTAATTTATTATTTTAGATAATTAATTTTAATTTTTCAATGAACACAAATCAATTGATAACTGACAGTCCTCAAACCTGTTAGTGAATTATTTTTTCATTTATTTTATTACTTTTTTTTTTAGTGAGGCAATGGGGGGGGTTAAGTGGCTTGCCCAGGGTCACACAGCTAGTAAGTGTTAAGTGTCTGAGGCCAGACTTGAACTCAGGTACTCCTGACTCCAGGGCCAGTGCTCTATCCACTGCACCACCTAGCTGCCCCCCGTTAGTGAATTAATGGGATGTTTACCCCAAGCACGTGAAGACTTCCCCTGTCAGAATGGGCAGATGAGGACAATTTGTTCCCATAGTCAGGAAGGTGACTGAAGCAGGCACTATGAAGCACTTAGAGATTGAGCAGACACTGAAGAGGCCAATGTCATCCACTGCATCCTGGGTTATCACCATCCATCTTGATTTCTGTCTTGCCACTGGACTTTAATGACTCTAAAAGAGAGACTGAGGCTAATGACTTTGTGCAACTCCACCTCACTTCAATCCAATTCATGCACAAGCCAAGCCATCACCCTGTGACGTCATTGATTCTCTTCAAAAATGTAGGATAAGAAGCAACAACAAAATGAGTTGGAGAAAGAAATGGCCTGTGTGACCCTTAGCAAGTCACTTAACCCTCATTGCCCTGCAAAAAAAGAAAGAAAGAAAGAAAGAAAGAAAGAAAGAAAGAAAGAAAGAAAGAAAGAAAGGAAGGAAGGAAGGAAGGAAGGAAGGAAGGAAGGAAGGAAGGAAGGAAGGAAGGAAGGAAGAAAGAAAGAAAGAAAGAAAGAAAGAAAGAAAGAGAGGAAGGAAGGAAGGAAGGAAGGAAGGAAGGAAGGAAGGAAGGAAGGAAGGAAGGAAGGAAGAAAGGAAGAAAGAAAGGGCAAACCACTCCAGGATCTTTGACAAGAAAACACCAAAAGAGGGTCATGAAGAGTCATACATGTGTAGGGGGCTAAAATTCTAGCTATACTATCTAAAATCTAATGAGTGGTCGCCAATAAATTATAAGTTTTAGCAAGAGTATTTAAGTGTTTAAGTATTTATTAAAGAGCATTAAGATCAGAGAGAAAGGTAAAAATCTAACTATTTCTAAGAGACCCCATCATCCGACCCACCATGGCAAGGTCAGGAACTAAAAGAGGAGTAAAACCCTTTGCCAGTGACTGCTTCCTACTTTGTGTCCTCCTCCCAGAAATGGGAGGCTCCTCAAGTTGACTGGCTGATTGCTTTGATAGACAGCACCCACGACCAAATGTCACTTCCTGACGCCAAGGACCTTGACCACATGGCTTGCCCTCAGACATCTTCTTCTCATGGTGGAGCTTTCCTGCAGTAAGTCTCCAGCAGGTGGCATCATTCCAATTGTTACACATGATTGAAACCAATGAACAACAACAACATGGGAAGCATAAAAGGATCTCCTTGCTGCAGTGAGGGCAGGAATGAAATTATGTAACATCAATTTGTAGTAGACCCAATTAGCAGTTTTGTGATTTTCTCCAGTTTCATTCAATAGCACAAGCAGGAGTGAAGGTAGAAGATGGTGGGAGTAACAGAAGTTTGGGGCTTGACAAGGCAAGATCTTTGGTCGGATAATAGTAAAAATAATGCCTGACTTTCATATGATGCTTGTTATATGCCAGGCACTGTGCTAACCTCTTTGCAATTCCCGACTCATATGACCCTCACAGCAATCTTAGGAGATAGTTCTATTATTATCCCCATTTTCCAGATGAGCAAACTGAGCCAGCTACTAAGTGTCTGAGGCCAGATTTGCACTCAGGTCTTCTTGATTCCAGTCCCAGTGCTCTAAATATTGTGGTACCACCTACCTGGCTACTTTTTACCCCCAGTTCTTCTTGATTTTAACTCTCCGGGAAAAAGATGCCCCTCCCCAGATAAGATGATCACTCCAAATCTCACCATCATGCTGCTAACTCAGCCTTGGAAACTCAAACTCCTTCCCACCTCCCTCAGCCTCTTCTCCCCTCTGATTGGAGGGTTGGAGGGTGGGGCACTAAATTCCTCCCAATTCCTCCTTTTATAGGGAACAAGTTTGGGGTCTTCCAGCTAATCCCACTCTTCATTTGCAGCTCTTCTTGGTTTTAATTCCAGGGAATAAGATGCTTCCAGTTTCCTTTTGTGTGTTGTCTTTTCCCATTAGATTGTAAACTCCTTAAAGGGAGGGCTCACCTTTCTTTTTTATTTGTATCCCCAGAACCCAGCACAGTACCTGGAACATAGTAGGCACCTAATACATGCTATTGAATTGCATGATTAAGTTGAATAAGAAGCAAGGGATGAGAGAGAAAAGAATGGTGTAAGTTGATCCATTAAGGGGCCAAGATGGGGAAGATACAGCCAGTGCAAGGACGATAGCTTGGGAAAGCATCAAGAGATAGATGGATTAGAGGTCATGGTGAGGATGGAGAACAGAGCCAAAGAAAAAATAAAATGAGAAACGATCACGATCACATAAAGGAAATTCAGAGTTTGTGAACATAGAAGTGGTTCATTTGTGGGCAATGGCAAAGTCAGTGGTATGGCCATGTCTGCATATAGCTGGTGTGGAGAGGAGGAATCATTCAAAGGAAATGAGTAAATTGCAGAAATGAGGAATTGAGGTGTTTGATGGGCTATCACTTTGTGTGTTGAAGTCCCCTAACATGAGGGAATGAATTGAGAAGGAGAAAAAGACTGTGAGCTCATTGAGGGAGGAAGGGAAGTGAGTGTGAAGGGAAGTAGACAATAACTACCAGAATTTTGATTGGGTGATAAAATGGATTCAGTGAACCTCAAAGGAAGAGGTTTTATTGAATAATAGTGATTGAGGGAGAATATGGAAATATCAATTGGGGGGGCAAGGAATATTCTGATACCCCCACCATGATGATTAGTGAGTAGGAGGTGAGAGGGTATGAATGAAAGTACAACCAGTGCTGGAAAATGTGGCCAAGAAGGCAATATTATCAGGAGGAAGGCAGATCCTAGTGAGATCCAGAAGATGGGAGGAGAGGGAAAGGAAAAAGTTTAAGATCAAAGCAATTGATCCACTGGAGTAGGCATTCCAGAGGGTATGGCTGAAGTGGTGGGTAGATCTGGAGTAGGGTATTGGGTAGGAGGAGGATTGAATGGGATAGGAATAAGGGAATGTGCAGCAGAGGGATGGGGAATGGGGTTTGTACAATGATAGGGGTTCAGAACCAGTGGAATGAGGAAGGTATGGTGGGGTTTGTCATGGGGGAAATAGGTGGTGGGGGTCCTTAGGTATTCCTCTTTAAAGAATTATACCTCTTGCAAAAAAAAAAAAAGAATTACACCTCTTGAACACAGTCCAATTAGAATAAAATAGTCTTTTATTTGGGCACTTAGAGAAAGTGACCAAGAGGGAAGTCAAAGACTTCACCTCAAAGGGAGGAAATATCTTAAAGACATCTTGCTCATGGGGTGACCACCTGACTATGGAAAGTTCCCCTTGGGGGTGGGGAAAGCTTGAATGAGGGGTGGGATGGGAAAGGTTTGAATCAGGGGTATTGGTCCTGATTTCTGGAGTTAGCTCTGTCCCCTGGCACTGATCAGGCAGCAGCCATGCCTAATGGGCTTATCTCCCTTACTTCTTAGCTGTGTCCATCTTTTAGTTGAGCTCCTCAAGGAGAGTTACCCCAGATCCATATCAGGTTAAAGGAATCTAACCACAGAATTATTTACAGAAGGCTCTCAATGACTGTTGAGAAATCCATTGAGGGAGACAGGTGATTAGAGTGTTCAGAGCCTTCCCTGGATGTCCCACCTTGTGGCATGTGATGATGTTAAATATTGTTGAGCTCAAGAGCCCCAACTCCCAGTTAGGCAGGCAGCAGGTGAAGGTACAACTTAGGGAAGTTCAAACAGGAAACAAGAGCTGGATATTCAAAATAAATCTGTTATGGGAAGTACCCAGTGTCTCCTGAACTTCCTTCTAGGATTCTTATTAAGGATTGTATTTTTTTTTAAGGATTGTATTTTTATCTCAGAGATGTCATCATTGAGAAATGTGTATGGGGTTGAGTTAATAGTTCTTCTGATTGTTTATATGCTTGGTATTTAAACTTATACTAGAATCATCCATGGCTCAAGCTGCCCTCTCCAAGGGACTCTGAGATCTCAAGAACTAGGGTTCAATCCTGGGACCCTGATGCCAAAGAAGTAAAGTTCTTTCTCTGTCTCTGTTCCTGCCAAAGAAGAAAACTCCTGGAAAATCTCTAAAACAAAACTGAGGTGGTTTTTGTCTAGTGTTTCTAGATATATGTTCATAATAGGGTCCCCTCCCTCAAAAGTACTCAATGTACGATATGGATATCAGGTATAGGACAGCTATTTATTCCCTCCACCACTAAAAATGCACAAAGTAAAAAATACTGACCCAGCTCCTTGAAGAAATACAGGAAGCAAATTACTCCAGTACTCTATTAGACTCCTCCTAGAAGGTAAACACACTTTATATTAAAAATAATCCTTCCATTCACTTCAGGCCTTCACTATGTAAGCAATTAGCATGGAAGACTAACAAGGTCAAGACATCCTGGTCCTTTAGAAGACAGATGCTCCTTTTCTCAAAAATTTTGCCCTGGAAGAAAGTTTCTCCCTCTTGTAGGTCAGGACCCAATTCTCAACCACATGAACTTTCAAATTCAGTGATATCTATGATGGAGTAACCACCAAGACTAGAAATGTCTGTTCTCAGAATTGCTAGTCTCTGACCCAGGCTGAGAAAAGGAAACAGAAAATCAGAAGAAAGCGTCAAGGAACTGCAGATTCATGAACTTCCTTCTCAGGCCCCATGCACTGTCATGTGCTTCTTGCTGTAAATCACTATCATTGCTCTTGATCAGGAGGGGGAAAAAAAGGATCAACCATCCCATCCACCACCACCACTTTGTTGCAAGCTTGTCTGAGAGATTGTGGAAAAGGCTCAAAGGATAGGAAAATCTAGAGCTCTCAGAGGGAGGGGAAAGGCAGTTCCTCTGCCAAGAAAGGGTCCGTCCTCCTGGACCTGAGTCAGCCAATCATTAGAAGGCAACACCAGTCACTGGAGAACAATTAGAGTGGTTCCCTGTGGTCTCTCAGCAAAGGGCTGGGGCACTGGCCCACATTTATGGGAGCCTCACAAATTATAATCTTGTCAAGTTGGCTGGGGACCACCAAAGTGATGGGGAGTCCCTTTGCTTATCCCTATCTTACTAGCATTTGTTATTGAGCCAAGAATTCTACTGTAGTAGATATTCTGATGGTATCTACTGTATTTCTGCCTTGGGAGCAAAGCTTTGTGGCTATTTAGTGTGTTTACCCTTCCTGGAAAGCTAAGACCAAGGCCAAGAGATACCAGGGGACCTAGCACCCCAAGAGATTTAGGGAAATAGCAGGCTTAATGGTAGAAGTGGGGGGAGGGGCAGCTAGATGGCACAGTGGATAGAGCACCAGCCCTGGATTCAGGAGGACCTGAGTTCAAATCTGGCCTCAGACACTTAACACTTACTAGCTGTGTGACCCTGGGCAAGTCACTTAACCCCAATTGCCTCACCAAAAAAAAAAAAAAAAAAAAAAAGAAGTGGGGGGGAAAGGAGGATTGCCTACCAGTTCCAAGATTTGTTAGCAGTTTCTAAGGCTTAGACTTTCTTCCACCCTGTGTCACTCATTGAAAATTTGTGGACCATCTGACTTTCTATGTCTTCATCCTCTCTTGCTTTTGAAAAAGCTTCTCTCTTGTCTCTGTGTCTCTTTCAGCTCTCCTTCTCTGACCATCTTCTTTTTATATTTCTGTAGCACTTTTGAGACCCCCTTCTCTCATATGGGACCCGAGACAGTTACACTATATTCAGGGTTCTAAAAACAAGAGTTTATAAGCTTCTCCCCAGTCTGTTTACTCTTTCTCAAACCAGGCAGAGGCACAATTGCTTCAAAGCAAAGACATTTAATGAAATAACTAAGTAAGATGTTTTGCAATAGAACATTACCCACCTCAACCCCAAACTGAGAGCATCTGCTTCCACAAATATACATACTACCAATGACTGAGCATGTCTAAGGAGGGGCCAATTTGTAGGGAATGGGCAGTGGTTGTGGAAGACCAATACATAGCTCTGCTGCTATGAGAAATGTCATCACTCTGCTCTCACTTGCCATTCTTGTCACCAGTTCCAGGGGTTCTTGGGGGTGCTCCATTGGTCTCAGTGCTCCTTGCTGTATGTGGTCTATTGTTCCATCATGCAGTGCTGTTTCTTGCTGCTGCGTTGCTCTCCTGGGCTGTGAGTGGCTGTTTCCTGCCATTATCTTCTGGGCTCATTCCTTCAAAACTAGTAAAGCCATCTCCATGTTAGGCTTCTAGAGGGTAGTGCCTAGAAGGGGCTGCCAGATGGGACAATGCATGGAGCAACAGGCCTGGAATCAAGAAGGCTGGAGTTCAAATCTGGCCTCAGACCCTGTACAAGTCCCTTAACCCTGTTTGTCTCAGTTCCTCATCTGTAAAATGAGCTGGAGAAGGAAATAGCAAACCATTCCAGTATCTTTGCCAAGAAAACCCCAAATGGGGTTACAGAGAGTCAGATGCAAGTAAACAAACATAGAACTTTTCACAGATCTCTAGTGGTGGTCTCCAAACCCAACAAACAAACTCGAGGCAGAGAAGATGAAAAGGGCCTGGAGGAAGACAATAGGTATGGCCAATGGTTTTGAATACATGTCACTGGAGGATCTCATACAAAAGTAGGTGGGATGCTGAGCTTAGCTAAGAAGAGTAGACTCAGGGAGGGCACAATAGCTGTCTTCAAGAAAGATTGGGTTTATTCTACTTGGTCCCAGAGAATGGGATGAAGGGGAATGGGTAGAAGCTTCAAAAATGAAAACAGCCAGATGTAGTAGAAAACTGTAACATTTGGAGTTATCCAGAGGTGAAATGGACAGCCCTGGAAAAGAGTGGGCCGCTGCCCTCTCACTGGAACATTCATTTAGGAAAAGAAATGATTACTTGTTGGGTATCCTTTGGGGGAAAACATTGGATTAGCTAGGTAGAAAGGTCCATTCCTATTTTTAAAAAGTTCCATGACAACACATATTTTGGCATGCCTGGTATTTAATATGCATGTGACACAGATGTAAGCTATATATAACACATGAGGGGAATCCGAAGTGATTCCTGGGGCCCTGAGCTCATTGCAAGCAGCCAACACCAGACTCTGCTTCCTTCCTTAAGCCTCCAGGGGAACAGGGTCCCCCTTGATTGTTTAACCAGACAGGTCTGAGTTGTCCAGCAAAGTGAGTCCCATAAGAGTTGTTTTGCTGCCTAAATGGAATAAAGGAATGTATCAATAAAAAAAAATAATTGAAATAATAAACGAATTCAGGAAAATAACAAGATATAAAACAAGTTCACATAAATCAACAGCATTTTTGTATATTACAACAAAACCTATCAGGAAGTACTTGAAAGAGAAATTCCATTCAAAACAATGATAGAAGCTGTAACAATTTAAAAGTGTATCTACCAAGATACATCTGATAATTATATGAATTCAACTATAAAGGTTTCTTTGCAGAAATAAAAATAAACATAATGATTGGAGAAATATTAATTGCCCATGAGTAGGTCATGGCACTAGTACCTAAATGATTTACTTATTTTAAAGATGAAAATTAAATTACTTATTCAGTGCCACCCTAATCAAACTTGTTCGGTTATTTCAGTCACTCTTGAGTCTGTGACCCCATTTGGGGTTTTCTTGGCAGAGATATTGGAGTGGTTTGTCATTTCCTTTTTCAGCTCATTTTACAGATGAGAATACTGAGGCATACAGGGTTAAGTGACTTGCAAGGGTCACATGGTTAGTGAATGTGTGAGGCCAGATTTTAACTCAGGTTTTCCTGACTCTTCGCCCTGGCATTTTATCCACTGAGCCACCCAGCTGCCCCACCTATCAAGCTACCGAAGGATTGTTTTATGAAATAGAAGAAAGAATTTCAAAGGTAATAATGGGGGAAATGTGGAAGGGGGCTATGAATACAATATAATAAACATTTATTAAGTGCCTACTATGTGCTGGTCACTGTGCTAAGCTCTGGGGATACAAATAAAAGATAGTCCCTGCCTAAAAGAAGCTTCTATTCTAATGATGGGGGGGGGCACTCAAAAGGAAGCTGAAAAATGGAAGGAAGGCAGAGGGTACCCAGATTAGGGGCATCGTGATTATGGTAGAGTCAAAACAAAGAAGAACATCTGGTGGTAAAGGAAGAGTTGGCTAGGACTTGGTACCCTCTTTAACGAGAGACTTCGGAAAGAATTTTTTGTTCCACCCTGCAGCCTTTCAGTCAGAGAAGGTGGGACAATCAAAGGGAAAGTACTGATAATTAAAATGATCAGCTTGGATATCTAGCATACAGAAGCAAGCAAACACAGTTGCTTAGTGTTTCACAACCTCAAAGATTCTACAATAAATGTTTATTGCTTTGTATTGATTGCTGTGGGGGAAGGACTCACTATTTATTACAAACTGCTAGGAAAACCAGAAAATAGTCTGGTAGAAAGTAGGTCTAGACCAATGTCCCACACTTTATAGCAAGCTAAACTCCTCATGAATACATGACTTAAGCACAAAATATGACATCATATGATAACTAGGGTAGCAAGGAAGAAATTACCTTTCAGATATATGAGAGTGGAAGAGTATGACTAAATAAACAATAGGATCATAGAAAATATAAAGACAATTTTGAGTAGGTAGAAATGAGAAAAATGCACAAATTCTATGCAGTCAAAATTAGCAGAAAAACAGGTAATTAGGGAAAATCTTTGTAATAAATTTCTCTGATCTCATATCTAAGATATGGTATTAATTCAAGATAATTAAGACTAAGAGCCATCCCCCAACAGACAAATGGTCAAAGGATAGGAACAGCAAAGATAAGGGAAAAAAGAAACGCAAGTTATTAACAATCAGATGAAAAATTTCTCAAACACAAATAATTAGATAAAGGCAAATTAAAGCAGTTCTCAGCTTCTACTTCATACCCATCAGTTTGGCAAAGATAACAAAAGAGGAAAATGACAAATGTTGGAGATGCTATAGAATAAGAGACACACTAATACACTATTGGCAGAGCTTCAGATAGGTCCAGTTCTTCTAGAAAGGAATTGGCAACTATACCCCCCAAATTATTAAACTATGCATACTCTTTGACCCAACTATGCGACTATCAGGCCAATACCCCAAAGAGATCAAAGAGGAAAAGGAGCCATGTGTACAAAAATTTTTAAAGAAACTCCTTTCATGGTAGACAAAAGTTGGAAATTAAAGAGGTGCCTACCTAAGGGAATGTCTGAACAAATTGTGGCATATGAATGAAATGGAGTATAAGTGTGCCATAAGAAATGGCAAAATAATTTCAGAGGAAAGTCTGAGAAGACATTTATAATGGAGAATGAAGTGAATAGAATTTGGAGAACAATTTACACAATGACACCCTTATAGAGAAAAACAATTTTGAAAGACTTGGGAATTCTGATTAATGTATTGTTAATCCAGGAATCCACAAGACTGAAGATGAAACACACCACCCACCTTCTGCTGGACCATAATTATGGTAAAGAACAATTTTTAATTGTTCTTTTGAGAGGGAGTGTGGGAGGGAGAAAAAACAAGCTTGTAAAAATAAACAAAAAGGACTACACTTATTCCCACTGGCCACCAGATGGCATTAGGTTCTCAAATATTCAGATGAGTCTGGCAATCACTGCCTTGTAGCTTTTCCTATAAGGAAAACATATTCAACAAAAACAAAACAAACAAACAAACAAAAAACAGGATTCTGGCCAGGCTCTGATTTTAAGCATAGTGATCCTATAGGAAAGGGTGCCAAAATATCAAAGAAATGATTTTTATCTATGGCTTCTTCCCCCTTTCTCATATTTGTCTATCCCCTCTCAAACAAGTCCTAATATTTGTGAAATTTTGACAATCTACCCTCTGGAGACATAAAAATATAGCAAGATTCTGGACTCCTTCTAGAGGGAATCTAGCCACACCTCCCCATCAGAGCTCTGGGGATACCCCTGGGGGGGTTGGAGCTATTTTCCTCTGTTGCTATCAGCTCAAAGCCTCCATTCCTATGTGTTCTCCCTACTGTTAACCATCAAGAATTAGAACCCCAGGGGCAGCTAGATGGCGCAGTGGTTAAAGCACCGGCCCTGGATTCAGGAGGACCTGAGTTCAAATCCGGCCTCAGACACTTGACACTTACTAGCTATGTGACCGTGGGCAAGTCACTTAACCCCCATTGCCTAAAAAAGAATTAGAACCCCAGTTCCATTTAACCCGTTAAATTATATTAGCTTTCATAAAAGCATATCTGAGAGAACATAACAAGGACGGATTTTTCAGACATTTCCCCTACACACCTTGGGGCATACTCTCCTCATGCCCCATTCATTCATATAATGAATCACTCCTCCCCAGAGATCCATTCCTTCTCTTAAATGGACAATCATTCCTTCCAGAATCTCCATGCTAAGGAAGTGTCCCCCTCTCTGTCCCAGACCAGCCATGATCACTCCTTCATTCTTCTTTCTGTCCTGTTCCTGATTCCCTGGACCTTTTCCACCCTACCCTAACATGGGTATCTTGTTCCTCCCTCTCCTTCCCCAGGTCCTGCTTTTCAGTCTCCTTTTATGTGTTGTCTTCCCACATTAGAATGTAAGCTCTGTTTTTCTAAATGCTTGTTGACTTGACTTGATTCCCTCCTTGGCCAAGTGGACTTAAATTCAAAGTTGTTTCTACATAGTATTCACCCCACCATGTTCTTTTTTTAAATGGGACAGAGTCATTGGTTGCTGGATGGGTACATGTCTCAGCTGCTTCTGGACAGGGTCAAACTGGTTGTTCCTCACCTTCTGGCTTTGGGTAAGTTTCAACATGTAATCCAGCTCCTAGATCTCTAGTTTCTTACTATTCTGACCTTTTAAAGTTAAAGTCATAGTGTCTCCAATATTCATTTACCTAAAACAGAAAATATGTGTATATTTGGACACGACCAATGTGGAAATAATAGAGACAAAAGCAATAGCAATTTGTTCACTCATGAGTCACATTAGCATGTCCCTGGTAGTTAAAGTAAGGACTGAGGCCTTCTCTCTCCATCAAGGGTCTTCATCTGTTCTCACCTTTTGATTAGAACACATTCAGATACAGAGATCTCAATTATATCAGGATTTAACATCACTCACAATAAAGCAAAGAAAAGATTGAAATATGATATGACAGGAAGAGGAAAGGAATGTACACCCCAGAATTAGTTATCCTAAAAATTTAGCCATAACTGAATAGGATGGAAATAGCCTTTTAAAAGACCAATTATTTTTGAGAACTCCTCTTGAGAAAACTGATCAGTTGACAATAATCTATTCCTCCTATGTGCCAGGCATTGTGCCAGGCACTAAGGATACAAAACAAAGATGAAATGGTCCTTGATTTAAAAAAACTTACATTTATTTTCAAAAGAGACAACATGCATGCATATAAATCTATTCAATATGTAGACAACATAAATAGATGGTTATTTTGAAGTGGGAAAGGCTTCATGTAAAATGTGGCCTTTGAATTGAGTATGGGATAAAGCTCAAGTTTCTGAAAGGCAGAGATGAGGAAGAATTGCATTCTCAGCATGGAGGTAGATGAAGGAAGGTTGTATATCAGGGACAGCAAGAAAGACAGTTTGGCAGGATTGTGGACTATGTGAAGGGAAGTAATGTATGACAAGATTGCAGGGCACAGTGGATAAAGCACCGGTCTTGGATTCAGGAGGACCAGAGTTCAAATCCGGCCTCAGACACTTGACACTTACTAGCTGTGTGACCCTGGGCAAGTCACTTAACCCCCATTGCCCCGTAAAAAAAAAAAAAAAAAAAGATTGCAAAGATCAGTTGAAGGCTGGTTGTAAAGGACTTTCATTGGCAAACTGAGGTTTTAGGGACCTACTGAAGTTTATTGAATCAGGTAGTGCTATTGTCAAGTCCCACCTTCTACAGAAGATCTTTCTTTTTCCATTGTGCCTTCAATTTGGGATTACTTCCATACACTGCATGTATCATTAATGAACAGTTATTTGCATGTCATCTCCCACATTAAAATAGGAGTTCTTTGAGGGTGAGGACCATGTTTTAGCCTGTCCTTGTATCAGTGCATGGTAAGAGCTTAATAAACTCTTACTGACTGAATGAGCAGCAGTCAGGAAAGTGTGGGTCTGCAGAGCTCCATGGGTTGTGAGTGATGGCATAAGGCAGCTGAATGACATGTCTTTTCTAATTTGTTTGATTACTGTTCCCAGGGGAACAGGTGGAAAATGATGGCTGAAGGGGGTTGAGGAGAGATGAGAAAATATGAATATACATACAGCAGCAGGGCAGATTGCAGCATACCTGGGCAGATTGCAGATTGTTTCTAGGTGACATGTAACTGCCTGGGATAAGGATGGGCGAGATATTGTGAGTTAAATGAGTTTTCACTCACACACCAATCAGCACAGCTCAGCCTCCTGACATAAAGTTCTAAAACTGAGTGGATTAACTCCCCTCTGCATTGGAGTGCATGATCTCTGGAGGTCGTATTTGGAGGTTGGCTATTCCAGGTGGGCAGCAGGGAAAATGGCATGATGCCTTTGTTGTACCCAGTTTTCTGGTGCATTATTGCTGAATAAGACGGGAAGCTTGGTCTGGCACTGACTAGATATGGCGGTATAACTTAGTTGTCATTTACTCACTCACTGGTCTATGGCAGTTGTCCCATGAACCTGACATCAAGGGGAAGAAAAGCTTTTCTGCATTACCTCCCACCCTCACACCTTTTGGTATAATGGTTATACATGCGTTGGGAGCACCAATGATCTGGTGTCTGAAGGATGGGGAAACAAGGAAGACACAATCAGGAGACTTAATATGTTTATGTTATATCTTTCTGTGCATTGGATTCCCTGGCTAGTTTAGGAGATGAATAGAGGTAGGAAGAGAGGAAGCTGATTAGGAAACTTTTGATCAATTGATTTCCCCAAGCATAGTCAATGATAATATAGAATATAAGGGGCAGGTAAAAGAAAATGAGATGCTAAAATCTCAGAATGCAAAAAAAGTGTGCACACTTTGTTACCCATTTACAAGATGTGAATAAGTTCTTTAGTCATGGGGGAGAATTAGAAAACAACTACCGGGGACAGCTAGGTGTCGCAGTGGATGGAGCGCCAGCCCTGGAGTCAGGAGTACCTGAGTTCAGATCCCGGCCTCAGACACTTGACACTTATTAGCTGTGTGACCCTGGGAAAGTCACTTGGCCCCAATTGCCTCACTAAAAAGAAAAAAAAAGAAAACAGCTACGTATTTGATGGGGGCAGCTAGGTGGTGCAGTGGATAGAGCACTGGCCCTAGAGTCAGGAAGACTTGACACTTACTAGCTGTATGACCCATAGCAAGTCACTTAACCCTGATTGCCTCAAACATCTGGGGCCATCTCCAGTCATCCTGATCTATATCTTGCCATTGGACCCAGATGGCTCTGGAGGAGAGAGTGAGGCTGGTGACTTTTCACAGCCCTCCCTCACTTAAACCCAATTCATTGCAAGTCATGATATCTGTCATAGTCCTCTTTGAGAACGAAGGATAAAAATCAAGAATCTATTAGATGATCAAAAGATAGACCACTCCCCTGGTGGCCCTTTCAAAAACAAGATACAATTTCTGTGGGTTGCTTGAGTCAGGAGACAGTGTGAATTCTTGTCATTGCAGAAGAGCCACCCATTAAAGAAGATTCTTTATTGTTGTCATTCGGTCATGTGCAACTCTCCATGACCCCATTTAGGATTTTCTTGGCAGAGATACTGGAGTGGTTTACCATTTCATTTTACAGAGGAGGAAACTGAGGCAAATAGCGTTAAATGACTTACCCAGGGTCAAACAGCTAGGAAGTGTCTGAGACCAGATTTGAACTCAGGAAGATGTATCTTCCTGATTCCAAGCCCAGTATTCTATCCACTGTCTCAAAGAGGGTTCTAACTCTTAATAAGAAATCACTCTTCACCTCTTGGAGGGAAGAGGATTTCTCTCTCTATTCTGTGGGCCAAGTCTTGTAGAGTTATTTGGCCAATAGGAGACATCTTATGTAGCAGGGAGCTAGCCTAGGCAGCTGAGAACTACATGACCAGAAGAGATTCTCTGTCTAGTGGGAATTACAGGAGAACCAGATGAGAAGAGAAAGAATTCTGGATCCCTTCAGCACTAGAGGCATGAAATACCTTGTTCCCTAAGTGTGACCTCTCTCCCAATGTACTAGTATGCCCATTCTTCCCAATGATGCTTTTTAAATTTGTGAGAGAATGAGCCACAGATTTATGACCTGTTAATGACCTGACATTTTGGCAAATGCTATTGCTTTTAACTCATTGTATCTTTTGGATGATTACTGGATATGAATGCGCTGATGGGTACCTATAGTTCATATGCAGAGATCAAGGGGTATAGACCCTGCGAGCATGTTGAACCTGAGTTAATCTTCCCCCAGTAGATCCAACCTACAAGGTCAATGGTCCCAAAGGGGAGCTACACAGATATTACACTCAGTTAAACTTTGTTAGATTGTGAGCAGATTTAGATTTGGTGTGATGGCTGAGGCAGGGACAGGGCTTTGTTTGGGGACCAGGTTAATAATCTCACACTCCTGGAGCCATAAAAACACTCAGATCTCACTAGGACAACTCTTTGTCCTTTGTACAGAGGGGGAAATTGAATCCCAGACAGAGAAAGAGATTAGGTCAGGCCACAGAGTGAATCAGAGGCAGTCAGCACTCAAACTGGGACTTCTGGATGGTTTATCTGAAACCTTTTCTCTAGCCCAGGTCTGGTGAAACCTAAATTGTCAACAAGAATCCGCCACCTGACTCTGCCCCTCTATGTCACACTCATGTTATAGTTGAATTGGAGACTACGTGGAAGAAGGAGCTATTCTCCCTTCATCACCACTCCCAGGGGTTGGTGAGACTCAATGTGGGGTTCCCCAATCCAAATCCTCTGCTTCTATCCAGTGACCTGTCCTTGCTTTCTCTAGGGCTTGGTGTCACCATGTCCCCCATCCTCATCATTCTTCCATACTTTGGTGAGTCCTGCAAAGGAAAAGCCAAGAAAACCTTGAAGAGTTGAAGGTTAGAATTGAAGGGGGGATGTTTTCAAGCTAGAAATGACCTTAGAGTCCCCTGAATCTAGTATATATAAAAATAAATATATATAGTAAATTATATTAATATAAATTATTAAAAGCACATGATTATATCATTAGATATTTAAAAGGGTTTTTTAAAAATCCAATACCAGTTCCCATGGAAAAAATAGAAACCAGGGGAATAAGTAAATCTTTTCTTAATGTTATAAATAATCATAATTAATGTTCTTAATACTGTAAATAAAGAGCAAACATTAAATAAAATGGAGAAAAGTTAGACCTTTCCAATAAGATCAAGAGTAAAGCAAAGATGCCCATTATCACCACTACTATTTAACATAGTCCTAGAAATGCTCACTGTATGAATGACAAGAAAGAAATTGAAAGAATAAGCATAGTCAAGAAGGAAGTAAGCAGTCACTCAATACTATGTGCCAGGTACTGTGCTAAGTGCTGGATAATTTATTGTATTATTTTTTTTGCAAATGGTATAATGATTTACATAGAAAATCCTAAAGAGTCATCTAAAAATTAATTCAAACAACTAATAAATTTGGTAAAGTTTCCAGATATATAATAAATCCATATAAACCATCATCATTTATGTATATTACCAGTAAAACCTATCAGAAAGAGCTAGAAAATTAATTCCAATTAAAATATATAGAAAAACTATTAAATATATATCTACCTATATATGTGTGTGTGTATATATATATCTACATATATATATTAAAATTCTATGAATTCAACTATAATTTCTTTTGTAGAAATAAAGATTTGATAATTGGAGAAAGATTAATTGCTCATGGGTAGTTCAAGCCAATATAATTAAAATGACAATGCTATCTAAATTAATTTGCTTATTTTTTATTATTTTTTATTTATTTTTAGTGAGGCAATTGGGGCTAAGTGACTTGCCCAGGGTCACACAGCTAGTAAGTGTTAAGTGTCTGAGGCCGGATTTGAACTCAGGTACTCCTGACTCCAGGGCCGGTGCTCTATCCACTGTGCCACCTAGCTGCCCTAATTTGCTTATTTTTAAAGATTAAAATTAAATTATTTATTCAGGGGGGGCGGAGCCAAGATGGTGGAGGAGAGGCTGTGACTCCCACAATCTCCAGATAAACCCGTCCATTCACACCCAAATAATGCGGTAAAAATCAAAACCCAGAACAGCCTAATGCACATAAGAACAGAGTGAGACTGTTTCTCCGCAAAAGAGGGCAATTCTGATCACCTACTGATCAGGCTGAACAGCTCAGCGTGCGGTCCGGACCCAGCCAGGGACAGTGCCTCCAACACGTTAGAGTCTTCAGCACCAGCAGCTTCTGAGGCTCCGATCACGGACTGGTGAGGGGGTTCGGAGATTCCTGGTGACAACCTCCTGCCTGGGTGGACTTGTATTTTGTCAGCCACTGACCTGCTGGACTTCCCTCAAAGCTAATGACCAACCTAACTCTTCTGGCCTCTGCTTCATCATCTGTAAAATGCTGGAGAAGATGGAATGACTTCTGAGATCCCTTCAAGCTCTGAGCCCATACTCCTTGACCTAATACATGGAATTTATTGCATTGCATGCTCCTGGTTGTTCTTTTTTGTTTTGTTTTGGGTTTTTTGGGGTTTTTTTGTTTTTAGTGAGGCAATTGGGGTTGGGTGACTTGCCCAGGGTCACACAGCTAGTAAGCGTTGGGTGTCTGGGGCCGGATTTGAACTCGGGTACTCCTGACTCCAGGGCCAGTGCTCTGTCCATTGTACCATCTAGCTGCCGCCTGGTTGTTCTTTTTAGTCAATTAAGGCCAGCCATCCCTGGACACCTCAGCTTTGCCAAGACCCCAGTTCTGATATCTTCTTGTGACTAAACTCATATTTCCTTATATTTAAGAAAGTAAACTAGATAAGAGAAAGGTGAAAGAATAAAGAAAGAATCCCCAAAAGGAAAGCCAAAACATCGAGGATTTATAATTATAAGATGCCATTCTTTAAGAGGACCAAAAGAATGAGAGAAGTTGTACTGGCACGCACCTGGGGAGTAACTGCCTAGCAGCATGAATTTATAAGATGCTATCAGATGGACATGTCAAAAATCAAGAAGAGACAAAAACATTGAGTGATGGATGAGCCTGAAATTAAACCCAAGGTGATGCTGGAAGATATGACTAATGAGATGAATTTCCAGTTTTTGTCAGCTAAATGTCATGGCATCCATCCCTGCTAAAGAGAGAATATGTGCCTAGCATTTAAAATTCTATGAAACACAGGAAGCCTTACCCAAAGCCCTCTTAATTCAAATGCCTTCCTTCATTTTCCTATTTATCCTGTGTGTAGTTTGCTTTGTATGTATTTTTTCATGTTGTCCCCATTTGATTGTGGGCACCTTGGGGGCAGGGACTGTCTCTTGCCTCTTTTTGTATCTGCAGCTCTTAGCACGGTGTCTGCCACATAGTGGGCACTTGGTAAATGTTTATTGATCAATTTAAAGGACTTTTGACAAGAAAGGGTAAAAAAAATGTGAATGTTGTAGGAATCACATGACTCAGAGGAATTCTGTGTTTGAGAGTAAGGAGTTAGAAGGGATTTGTGGTTCTAAAAAGGTTAGGGTTCAATATTTAGACTCAGTGCTTAAGTCAGAGGAACTCAGGTTTCATGAAGAAGCACTACTAGTGGCATTGCAGACATGCAAGACTTAAATGTCCTTTATGGCCCTAGGAATATAAACACCATTAATGTTATTTTTATTGAAAATACAGGGGGCACAGCTAGGTGGCGCAGTGGATAGAGTGCTGGCCCTGGATTCAGGAGTACCTGAGTTCAAATCCGGCCTCAGACACTTACTAGCTGTGTGACCCTGGGCAAGTCACTTAACCCCCATTGCCCTGCTAAAATTAAAAAAAAAAAAAAGAAAGAAAATACAGGGGGCAGCTGGGTGGCGCAGTGGATTGAGCACTGGTCTTGGATTCAGGAGGACCTGAGTTCGGGTACAGCCTCAGACACTTCACGCTTGCTGGCTGTGTGACCCTGGGCAAGTCACTTGACCCTCATTGTCCCACAAAAAGAAAAAGAAAAAGAAAATACAAATAAACTTTTAAAATACAGCCCATTTGTAAGTTGGGATCTGCTTAGATTTAAACAATCAATAAATCTGTATGAAACACCTACTAGGTACCAAGCCTTTTGCTAGACTAGAGATATGAAGACAAACAACACAGTCTTTAGCTTTAGGAGCTCACAATAAATAAGACTTATAAAGTTATGGGGAAAAAACACTGGAAAGAAAAAAGGGGACTACATGGACAAACAAAAGTCACCTTAATGTCTTATGTAAATTTAAAAAAACCTTTAAAATATTTTTGCAAATAAAGATAGGCAAATTGGGGAAAATTTGCTTTAAAAAATAAAAAAAAAATTACTTATTCAGCATCATGCCAATCAAACTATCAAAGGATTATTTTATAGAGTGAGAAAAATAATAATGAAACTCATATAAAGGAACAAAAAGTGAAGAATCTGAAGAGTAACAGTGAAAAAATTGGTAAAGAAAGTCTGTCAGTACCAAAGGACAGCTAGAATCAGGAAGATTCATTTACCTGAATTCAAATCCTGCCTTAGATATGAACTGGCTGTACGAGCCTGGGCAAGTCACTTAACTCTCAGTTCCTCGTCTGTAAAATAACCTGGAGAAGAAAATCACCAACTCCTGCAGCATCTTTGCCAAGAAAACCCCAAAATGGGGTCATGAAGAGTTGGACGTGACGTAAACAACTGAACAACAAAAATCAGTACCATATCTGAAACTATGCTTTAAAATAGTAATTATTGGGGCCGCTAGGTGGCGCTGCAGTGGATAAAGCACCGGCCCTGGAGTCAGGAGGACCTGAGTTCAAATCCAGCCTCAGACACTTGACACTTACTAGCTGTGTGACCCTGGGCAAGTCACTTAACCCCATTGCCCCATTAAAAAAAATAGTAATTATTAAAATGATTTGATCCTAGTTTTTAAAAATTCAGAGGTCCAGCAGTGGAACAGATTAAGTTAAGCTCACATAGAAGCAGGCAAATATGATAGCTTAGTGTTTGACAAACTCAAAATGGAAAGGGTTGGGGACAGCTCACTATCTAACACCAACTGCTAGGAAAACTGGAAAGCAGTCTGGCATAAAATAAGTATAAACCAACATCCCATACTTTATACCATGATAAACTCCAAATGAATATATGACTTAAACATAAAATATGGCATCATGGGACAGCTAGGTGGTGCGGTGGATAAAGCACCAGCCCTGGATTCAGGAGGAACTGAGTTCAAACCCAGCCTCAGACACTTGACACTTTACTAGCTGTGTGACCCTGGGCAAGTCACTTAACTCTCATTGTCCCACCAAAAAACAAAAACAATATGGCATCATAAGCAAATTTAAAAAACAAGGGAAAAATTGCCTTTCAGACCTATAGATAGAAGAAGTCATGACTGAACCAGAGGTGAGAGGATCACGGAAAACAAAATAAACAATTTTGAGTAATAAAATCAAGAAGCTTTTGCATGAACCAATCTAATGCAGTTAAAATTCAAAGGGAAAAAGACAAATTGGGGGTAGGGAATCTTTGTAGTAAATTTCCCTGATAAAGGTATCTTTTCCAAGATGTATATACACATCTATGATTCAGATTTATGAGACTAAAAGACATTTCCCAATAGCTAAAAGACCACAGGATATTATCAGTCAATTTTCAAAGGAAGAAAAGCAAGCTATATATAGACATGTGAAAAAATCCTTCAAGATTAGCAAAGGTGACAAATGTTGAAGGTGCTACAAAAATGGGCATACTGATCCATTATCAGTGGAGCTGTGAATTAGTCTAGAAAGCATTTGGAAACTATGCTCAAGAAGTTTCTAACTGTGCAAACTCTTTGATGCAACTACACCATGAGTAGGCCTATACCCCAAAGGGATGAAAGAGGGAAAGTATCCAAATGTACAAAAATATTTATAACAACTTTTTTTATAATGTGAGAATCAGGGTGCCACCCCCTGCTGAGAAAGACATTGTAAGAACCAGGGCGACACCCCCCTGAAAAGAAAGCATGTGACTAGTCTGGAAGCTGGCTGGTGTCCAGAAATTATGTCTATTCATAGACTGCCTGTAAGTCATGGCAATCAATGGACCAGCCAATTAGCTTGGAGCTGTGTGTGGGGACTGCCCCTCTTCTGGTCCCACAGGAAGCTTCCACCGGAATGGACTGAGGATTGCCCTTTTCTTTCAGGAACCAGCATGTGATGGCAGAAGCAGGCAGGGTAGACTGATCTCCTAACTTTCAGAACTTCACTTGTTTCCTTTGGAAGCATGGATAGATAGGTGAAGGTGCCTTTCTCTCTCTTTGCTAACCCTTAATATACTTTAATAAATGCTTAAAAGCTTAAATTGTTGCTGTTCATCAGTAAATTTAGCTAGTTCTACCCTCCCCCCCCACACACACACACAGGGGAGGGAAGGCAGATAAAGCAATTACATGTTACATTTTAAACATCGGGAGGCAGCTAGATGGCGCAGTGGTAAAGCACCGACCCTGGATTCAAGAGTACCTGAGTTCAAATCCAGCCTCAGACACTTGACACTTACCAGCTGTGTGACCCTGGGCAAGTCATGTAACCCTCATTGCCCTGCAAAAACAAACAAACAAAAACATTTTAAATATCACAATAATATCCCCAAACTGGAAACTAAGAAGGCATCTACTTATTGGGGAATGGCTAAATGATTTATGGCAAATGAATTTAATAGATATCAATGTACCATAAGAAATGATGAAATGGACAGTTTCAAAGGAAACTGGGGTCTGATCTGAAGGGGACTGAAGTGAGCAGAACTAGAATGATTTTACAAAATGATAAAAAAAATTGTAAAGGAAATCAAATTTCAAAATACTTCAAAACTCTGAAACATAATGCAACAATAATCCAGGAATCCCAAAGACTAAAGATCCATCCATACACCCACCTTCTGAAAGAGAAGTGTTAGACTTAAAATCTAGAGTGAGATACACATATTTGGACATGCCCAATGTGGGGATTTGTTTTGCCAAACTGTGCATTTATTGTGAATATTTTGCTTTATGTTTTTGTTAAATTCTTCTATGGGAGGACACAGTGAGAAGGTAGAATTATAAAAGATTGCAAAAATAAAGAAACTAAAGAAATGCAGTTGGGAGAATAAAATTGGAAGGGAAAAATCACCAGAGAAGAGGAAGAAGTAGATCTGACACTGAAGTGTTTTGCCAGAGCACTATCTCTTGGTGGACAGTAAGATCTATGAAAGATGGAAAGAATTACAAATCCTTTGATTTAAGTTCCCAAAGTATAAATGTGTTTATGCCAGGAAACACATTAGGGAAATGAGCCAGCAATGAGTCAATGCGTCATGAGTGAGTGGGGCAAGATTTCTTGCATAAGTCTGATCAGTACACCCTACCCTGGAATTTTTCACCCTTGCAGTATTAATTTTTTTTTTTAGTGAGGCAATAGGGGTTAAGTGACTTGCCAAGGGTCACACAGATGGTAAGTGTTAAGTGTCTGAGGCCAGATTTGAACTCAGGTACTCCTGACTCCAGGGCTGGCGCTCTATCCACTGTGCCACCTAGCTGCCCCTTACAGTATTAATTTTTAAATAGAAAGTACTATTATCATGTGGTGGTTATTAATTTTGAAAGTGAGGGATGCCTAAGAACTAAGAACTAAGGCTAGGTCTACATAAGCAAAAATAACTACTCTGGACAAAAACTTTATAATAAATTAACTTTTTGACTCATTCTTGGATTCTATTTAGATTGCATATTAACATAGAAATTGTTAATACCAAATGTAATATTACTTGACACTCCTTTAAATGATCCTTAAAAATGTCAGCATTTCAGTTAATGTACTTAAATTCCTACTCTTAAGGTATTTATTCCTGATGAAGTTGAGCTGAGCTGTATCCTAAAGGGTTTGCCTTGTGGGGAGCCCAGCTCAACCTGGATCTTGGCTTCTAGTGTCCTTGCTCCCTTCCACTTGGATTCATGGCATGAAGGGCAAAACAGCCAAAATGAAGTGGTTTTCTTTGCTTGGATTACTGAGGGTAACTGGGATCTCATGACCAGGCCTTGCTACCTCACATTACTCCTTCCCCTCCCCACTCCTCCTCTCCTCCTAAAACAATAAAAACTTTTTCACGTGTCCCTTTGGTTGGGAAATCCACTGGACATCCCCCAGGATGTCAGGTTTGCTACCCTGTTATCTCAATCAAAGACACTTTATTCCTCGACTCACAGAAATCCATTGAGTGTAGTAATATCACTTTCTCCCAATTTTACATGTAATGGGAAACTGGCCAATATGTCCAGTCTCTCTCCAGGGGTCTTCTCTACCATGCCCCAGCTCTTCATCCTGAAGTTTCAGCTTTGGGATTCACACATTAAAAATATTTTCTACCCTTTTGGCCACTGACTCAATAACTCCAAAATGTCCATTTAAGAGGGCACCCAGGCCAGCCTGTCTCATTCCTCTCCAGGCTACTCTCTCTGACTTCTTGTACCCTACCCCTTGCACTTTCACATATACCTCCTGCTTTTCAGCTTCCTTTTGTGTGTTGTCTTTGCACATTAGAATAGAAGTTCTTTGAGAGCAGGCATTATCTTTGTTTCTCATTGTACTTGTGTTTCCAATGCTTAGCACAGTGCCTGGCACTTAGTGTTTTACAAATGCTTGTTGACTGACCAACTATGAACATGTACAAAGTGCTACTGATACAATACCCTGAGTGGAAATAAGATAAGGAGTTTGCTTCTGAGAGAGTCATGGTGACATGTAATGGAAGTGACTGAAGACTTTGGAGAGTAGACTTATATAGATATTCTATAACTGCTTCTGGCTAACTAACTGGAGTGAATAGGAGGTGCTTTAGCTGTGGAGGCATTCAAAGAGGCATCCTCTCTCAGTTGAACCTCTTCTTTTGGTTTGACTCAGTCTCTTTGGCTGACTTCTTCCTGCTGTGTGGCAACCAGTGAGAGTCAATGTAATAAATCACTCCTGATCTGAAGTCAATGTGTGTAAAATTAGTCCTTAATCAATTTGAGAGGAATAAAATCATTTTGTAATTGTATGAAAGAAGATGACATTATACAGAAAATGTACTGTGATTGGATGAGTAGAATCAGATCCACCCTGTGGGGCTATAACTAAAACATCAGGCCAGTCTGGGAGTTCAACCATTTTAGCTGCTGGCCAGTGATGCAGTGGTTGAATCTAGTAGGAAGGATGTATGAGAGAGAATTTCCCTGGGAAAATCAAGTTTCTCCCCCTTCCCCATCACCTTGGTGATGTCATGGGGTGCAGAGCACCCCAGAAGTTCTCTGGGGCACATCAAGGAATCTTCTCCTTGAGAAACTAAACCAGAGGACAGATAATGCCTAGAGAGATAAGCTGAACCAAATCGGACTGAGCTAGCTTCGGATTCCTACCCTTCATTCTGGTCTCCTTTACCCTGGGGAGATAAATTTGGGTGTGGCTGCGGCCTTTGCGTTCTGAAGAAGAATCTGTAGCCACCCCTCCCCCAATTCCCCCAGCTACCAACAGTGGGGGATGGTCCTCCCTCACTAAAGGAACTTTTCACGGGCAGATGGTCCACCCCCATCAGTCCTCTATAAAAGTACCTTCCAGTCTCCTGTTCGAGGAGATTTGGTACCTCTGAGCCATGTGCTTTATGCCAATCTCCCCATGAAAAGTCCAAGGATTTCTTTCATGGTTTCCCTCCCCCCACCCTTCCCTTCCCTTGCTCCTAAATAAACTATCACCTTATTCTAACTACTTTTTGTGTGCAAGAGGGCGTAATTCTTTAAAGAGGAATCCCCAAGAACCCCAACTCCTACCCCAAACCCATACCCCATTTTCCCCCATATCAGTGATTTTGTACATTTCAAAAGTAAAACAATATAGAGTTCCCATCACATCTGGATCAGAGTCCACCTGAAGCAGTAACAATAGCCTAGGTATAAGAGCATTTGACATTATCTGTATCAAGAGCAGGAAGATGCACTGAGGAAAGGCAGCTTTAGGACTCTACAAAATTTCCATCAGTGATTAGGGACCATGTGTAAATGTTATGGGGGAAATATAGTGGGGGTTTGGGATAGGGATTTGGGGTCCTTAGGAATTCTTCTTTAAAGAATTACACCCTAGGGGCAACTAGGTGGTATAGTGGATAGAGCACTGACCCTGGATTCAGAAGGAACTGAGTTCAAATCTGGCCTCAGACACTTGACACTTACTAGCTGCGTGATCCTGGGCAAGTCACTTAATCCTCATTGCCCACAAAAAAGCATTGTATACAAAAAAGTGAGCAAGATTTGTGCCCGCTATTTGTGCTGTATCACTTGTTTAGAAGACTCATTGGTTGCTTACATGGACCTTGTCACATGTTGTTTGTGGTTTCTATGATTTCAGGGGGAAGAAAGGACTGTTCAAGAGATTTCTATTTTTGCTTACCCAATATATCCAGCTATACTCCCAAATCCAAATAGTACACAATAAATATGCTTAATATAAGCTAGAACACCTGTTCTAAACAGAGAATACTTGCCCAGACTAAAAGCACCAGAAACTTCAAATGAGGATGTAAGAATATTATGAGTCAGGATGTAAATGCCAAAGGAAGGGAGGGGAAATGGGGAGTTTGTCCCACTTGACTAATTGGAATATTAAGGAGCCATCCTCACTGCCACAAGTACCTATTTTTCTATCTTGACTCAGGTTCCTTTGGATTCACACTAGAGTTTTAAATAAATAGAAGAACAATTGCACAACAAATCCCAATAAACCTATCAAAACTTCAGCTCCACTCTCACCAACACCACCACCACCAGAAAATGAAGCTCCAGGAAAATGTCCCAACATTGCTTTGGTTCTGTTTGTTCTAATCTTCATCCCACATTCCTTTGACCTACAAGGAAAGCACATTCACTTTATAGTTTAGATATATGTGTTAAAAGAAATCAAAAAGATAA
This sequence comes from Dromiciops gliroides, assembly GCF_019393635.1. Classification (NCBI taxonomy): domain Eukaryota; kingdom Metazoa; phylum Chordata; class Mammalia; order Microbiotheria; family Microbiotheriidae; genus Dromiciops; species Dromiciops gliroides. Next base: position 658,190,247 of record NC_057863.1, on the reverse strand, counting down.
ATGTAGTATTGAGACTCCACAGAGCTGCTCATAGCTCAGGAAGAGTCAATCATGGGCTTGGATCAGCAGCTGGACAGCTCCTGCATAGTTGCTGGCTTCTCAAGTTAATGACTTGAGTTCATAGATCATTGCCCTGAAGAGGTGGAATACAGCAGGGTAAGATGATTCCATCTTTCCCTCCCCTGCCCCACTGCCCGTTCCCCTTGAAAGTGCCAAAGTCAGCCACGTTCACTCCTTCACTACACTTCATTCTCCACTCCTGACTCTCCACTTCTCTGCCACCACCACCCTTCCTCCACTCTTGAGTTCCCTTTTATGTGTTTTCTTCTATTAAAATTTAGGCTCCCTGAAGGCAGGGAGTGTCTTCCTTTTTGCCTGTTGACTTGTTTCTTGTTGCCAATTTGACTGACAGGAGAGCCTGGGAAATGATATTATAACTAACCTGGGATTCCCTACCTGAGTAGCCAAGCCAGATTAGACTTCAAGGCTGATCGGAAGTCAAACAATTTTATAATAGGGTTAATATGTGCAATCCACCTGAGAGTCAGACCCCGAGTCTTCAGTTGGCCACCCCAAAATGAACAGACATGAATAATTGTATACAGTGTTTACCTTGCATTGTCATCACTGTGGAGCAGAGAAACAGGGAAATTGTGTAACTGGGACCCCTAGGACTGTTTGGTGGAAATTTCTGAGAGAAAATGGAGGAATGGAAGAAGCAAAGTTGAGGGTGAGATGCGGCTCCAAGTTGGTCTTTCATCTTGCCTTCATTTGCCCTCCTCCAGCTCTCCAAGTTGGGGCTCTTCTGGTCTTAGTGTTATTGCTTTTGCTGCTGTTGCTGGCAACAGGGGTGGTTGCTGTCCTGCTGGTCAAACCAGGTTTGGTGAGGTGACCCATTAGTGCCCTCAGAAATAGCCTTCTTCGTCAGAGAAAACAAGTCAGAGAAGGAAGCCATTGGCCCCACTCTTCTCTGTGAAAGGCAGGAGTCTTAAAATAGTTCTTTGCTGGAATATTTGTTTAAGTGTTTATTAAGCACCTACTATGTTCCAGATGCTGTGATAAGCACTTTACAAGTATTATGTCATTTGATCCTCACAACAACCCTGGGACACAAGTGCCATTGTTATCTCCATTTTACAATTAAGGCAACTGAGGCAGATAGAAGCTAAATGACTTGTCCAGGGTTAAGTATCCAAGGTCAGATATGAATTCAGGTCTTTCTGACTCCAATTCTCTCACCATTCTTTCTGAGGCCTCTTCCAAGGTCTAGCTAAAGTCTCACTTTCTGAGGAAAAAAACCTTTTCTAGTCTTCCTTAATCTTAGTGTCTTCCTTCTGAGACTACCAGTCACTAGGCTAAGTTATGATCTTATAGGTAAACCTGAAGATATATTTACACATGTATCTAAATGATAATGGGATTTCCCATGTGAAGCATGGTGCATGTAATTTCATATGTTTATTTCTGTACATATGAATTATTGCCTGTTTAAGCATGCTTCTTTTTATTTTGTTATGTATGTTCATTTGGCTCTATTTTGTGGTATTTCCTGTTGCAGCAGTATATCTCAAATCTACCTATTCTGTCCTAACCCTCTGGTGTCCTAACTAATCTCACATCTCCAGCAATCACCTTTCACATTCTCATACTGGATGTCCAGTAGAAATCTCAGACTCAATAGATCCAAAACTGGACTCAACTGAGTTCTTTTCCTCTAAACCCTCCCCACCTTACTTTAAGTCCCAACTAAAATCCCATCTTCTACATAAAGCCTTTTCCAACTCCTCTTAATTCAGTTGACTTCCCTCTGTAGACTATATCCTATTTATCCTGTATATACCTAGTTTGCATACATTTGTTTGCTTGTTTCCTCCATTAGACTATGAGCTCCCTGGGGGCATGGACTGTCTTTTGTCTCTTTTTAAAACATCTCCCAGTAAGTTCCTGGAATAGAATAGATGCTTTTAAACTGTTGATCGACCCATCAGTGGATTAGGTCTTGAGAAGTGAAGGTTGTAAACTCAAGGCTTAAACAAATGGAACCAGCAGCTGCAAAGGAGCTGTCCAGCACAAGATTGATTCTCTCCCAGAGCTACCATCACCTGTGTGAGAAGCCTTTGGTGCTATGCTTAACTTCTTTCTATTTCTTGTAGTAAAGCTATCTAAACTATAACATGAGTGTGTTTTGCTTGTGGGTCAGACAAAGTTGAGATGGAAATTAAGACTTTAATGGATGAGACACAAGCTTCTCACCTCATACCTGGGCTATTGCCTGCTTTGGGGGGAGAGGGGGTGTCTGCTGCTTCAAGTCTATCCCCACTGCAACCCATCCACCATTCACCCACCAAAGTGGTCTTCCTAGAGCACAGCCTCTCTGTCCTTTTGCTTCTGACCCTACAAAGGCAAAGGTTCATTTAGAGTAGAATGCACAATTGCAGGACTGAAGATCCTGGCTTTCAGATGCCATTTTCATGGTTAGGAGCAATATGCTTACAAGTCTGTCCATTTTCCTTTGTGACTGCTTTGGCATCAACTTTATCAGTAGGACAAATGCTCCACTCACGCTAAAAGCAAATACCTTCTAACAAGAACATGTACACCATTCTAGCAAATGCTAGTCATATGCATACCTCGGATGGATTTTCAGTTTTGACAATATTAGTCTTTAGCAGGATCATGTCATGAGCTCCACTTTCATTGCAACACTATAAACTCTAGCCTTCTTGAGGCAGATGCTAACCAAATGCTTCATGGCTGACTGAAAAAAATTTCTATTTTCAAAAATTGTGGTTATGTTCATAGTAGTGGCAATATTGTTCTCAAGTTCATGGTTAGCCTCAAGTCAGAGAAGGGAGGAAGAAATCATCTCACCATCCCCCACTTTATGTCTTGATGCCAATGGCCTATGAACTCAAATTGCAGACACTCTGTCCTGTCTGCATCACAGCAGAAATTTTCTGCTAAGCAGCCACTGGTCCAAGACTACTGTTTCTGGTTTTCTTTTGGTGGAATTCTAGCAAGTTTTAAGCTTACATCCCCAAAGTCTGGGGACTGGGATCTCTGAAGGCCCATGAGAGTGATATGGAGTCCCCAGCCATGAAAGGAGAGCTGTTGTCATGACATGACATGGGGTGATCTGGCATAGTAGACTCTCTTGCCAAGGCTATACTGGCTCCAAGGCCTGGAGCCCCCTCTTCCACTAAGAAGGCCCAGTCCTGTACTCACATGGCCTGGATTTGGTCACAGTCAAGCCTAACCTCTAAAGAGAGAGCTCAGGATCTTTCTGGTTGTCTCAGGATTATTATACTTGCACCCCATGTAGCCAAGGTGGGATTTGAACTCAAGTATTCCTGACTCTTTCCCCTTGGCTCTGCACTCTCTGAACAGGACCCTGAAGGTCCATAGAGCCTTGAAACCTCAGGAATGGCTTAGGTTCATCTTCCTTTTGGTCGTCATCTTCTCAAAGAAACATCCTAGTAGCTATAGAAGACTCATCCCTGTTGCCAGTCAGCACCAGATGAGGAACCTTGCAACTCCTGAAATTTCATGTCTGCTATTAAGGCTAAGACATTGATCTCAGTGGGGGAAGGGGAGTCTTGTACACCAGTGAGAGTTAGCCCTGCCAATTCATCGTTGGACTTAGGAGAGAAGCTATTATTATTCCAGAGAATTTGAAACCAGGGTAAACATCTGGTAATGGAGACTCCAAGAGGAGAGAAGGGACAGGGAGAGATTGCAGGACCAGAGTTGTGAGTTGCTACCACTAAAGGTATGCCTCATTGCATTGTACTCTAATTTTTAGCCCAATCTTCTGATAGAGTCTGAAGTAATCACTTCAGTAATTTCATGGAGTCTCCAATAATTACTCCTCTGGAGTGTGCAGTTCTGTTTGTTTTTTGTTTTGTTTTGTTTTTTGGTGAGGCAATTGGGGTTAAGTGACTTGCCCAGGGTCACACAGCTAGTTAAGTGTCAAGTGTCTGAGGCTGGATTTGAATTCAGGTCCTCCTGAAACCAGGGCCAGTGCTCTATCCACTGTGCCACCTAGCTGCCCCAAGTGTGCAATTCTGAAAGAGCATGCCCCAGATTTGAAGGAGGGAAAATGTGTTGTAGCTACTGTTTCTGTCATGGTGCCTTAGTAAATGCCTTTGCTAAGAACTAATTGCATCTACTGCCTGAATATTTTGGGAAGCACTATGGGAATTTATGAGCTACAGTATTAGGAGTGGCTATGATTTGAGTACACCTTAGTAATAGATAATGGAAGCCTCCCTCTGGGGACCCAACCAGCCAATGTGAGTATAAATTGGAAAAGGGGCCCATCAGGGATTGCTGCATCAAGATCATCTGAGCAGAAAGGGAAAGAACAAGCATTTATTAAGCACCTACTATGTGCAAGGCATTGGGCTAAACTCTTTGCAAATATTATCTTATTTGATCTTCATGACAATAGGTGTTATTTTATCTCCATTTTACATTTGAGAAAAATGAGTCAAATGGAAGTTAAATGACTTGCCCGGGGTCATACAGTTTAAGGAAGTATCTGAGACTAGACTTGAACTCAGGTCTTCATGACTCCAGGATCACTGCTCTAGGCAATACACCACTTGGCTTCCTCAGATTCATCTAAATAAGCACATGTGTTGCTACACTGTACAGGCAGTTGCCATTGCTGCTGTAGGAGCCCCTCTATTCTTACATAAAGACCAAAAGGAGCCTTATAAAATTTCAACAGGATTTACACATGGTGGGAGGAGAGGAAGCCAGAGCTTGAAAGGGTCAAATCATTTCTTCTGAAGTCAAATGAGTGGGCCATTCTTTCTGGCTCAGTGACCAGTCCTCTTTGACACAACCTCACTCACAAATCCCCATGCTGCCTTCAACTGGCCCAGTGGGTGGGGTCATCCTAATATTGAGCATATCTATCCCAAAAATTGCCAGGAGAGGACAGATTAGCTCTACCCATTCTCCTCTGATCAGAGGAGATTAGGGGAGAAGTATGCCCCCTAATTTTGCCTGTATTTTAAAAGATAACCTCAGTCCAAAATATCTGACTTTTCATTTCTGGGCAATTCCTCTCAATTCTTGGATTCTCAACCCTTGAGTTGTGTAGTTCCCAATAAGCAATGGAAAGGACCCATATCATCTTGGCAGGTAGCTGGTTACCCCCCTCCCCATCTTCAAACAGAGGCTGCATGACTACTTGTAATAGTGGGGATTTCTTTCAGGGGTATAGGTTGTCTTAAAGAACCACTGAGGTGATACTGTGATTCCAGAAAGAGGGTTAGGAACAATTTAGGTGTGAGGCCCATATTGATGGGTCATCCCACAAAGCAGCAGCAGCAGCGGTGGCAGGGGGTAGCAGCAGCAAGAATAGAAGATCAGAGTTTGCAAGTGATTAAAAGCTGGCCCGTTAACACTGGCCATTCAGTAAGGATCCCACAAATGGTAGAGCCCTGTTGGAGCAGTGATGGCATTGTCAGCTGGGTAGAAGGTCATTGGAAAGGTCCTTCAGCAATTGACTAGAGCAGAAGTATCCCACTAAACCAGATTGGATTTTAGAGACCCCAAACCAGAGAAAGTCTACCAAAGACCATCAGACCTCAAGCAAGATTTGCTGGAAGCAACAGCGTAAAAAGCAAGAATGAATGGACCTCGGGGGAAGCTAGGTGGCACAGTGGATAAAGCACTGGCCCTAGATTCAGGAGGACCTAAGTTCGAATCTGACCTCAGACACTTGACACTTACTAGCTGTATGACCCTGAGCAAGTCACTTAACCCCCATTGCCCCGCAAAAAAAAAAAAAAAAGAATGAATGGACCTCAAGAGAAGTGACTGAGTGATAGGTGTTGATGCTTTCCCCCCCCATTTCATACTGTTTACTTAAAAACAAAGCTATATATTAAATATTACACATAGTATTCAAAGCTACCCTGCTTTTCTGTGCTTCCTTTTAAATTTTCTTTTGTTCTCTGCCATGCACTTTTATTTTTTATTTTTGTGGGGCAATGGGGGTTAAGTGACTTGCCCAGGGTCACACAGGGTCAAGTGTCTGAGGCCGGATTTGAACTCAGGAACTCCTGAATCCAGGGCCAGTGCTTTATCCACTGTGCTACCAGCTGCCCCCTGCCATGCACTTTTAATTTTTTTCTCCTGCCTTCCCTATCCCACCCTGTACAAGGTCACATTTAGACACAAATGTGTGTGTTTAAATATATGTATGTATATATACAGGGTGGGCCAAAAGTCATGAATACTTAATAGCTTCTTTTTTTATTTTTAATTTATAGTACTATAGCAATCATATGCAGTACATACAGCAAATAGATTTGCATTATGTATGAAAAATAAAATTTTGTAAAGGGCAACAAAAATAAAGAAAAAATTTCAAAAAGTTTTTAAAACATCAGATTTCTTCATGACTTTTGGCTGACCCCATATGTGTGTATGTACAATATATTTTGTATGTGTGTGTATATACATATATGTATGTATATACACACATACACATGTATATACATATATTCTGTGCATGTATGTATATGCATATATTATACTGACATATACATATAATAACTCCATGTATATGTATGGGAAATATATATATAAATAAAAATATACATACTTCATATGTAGGCACACAATGCATAATTAAATAAATGGAAAAACAAATAAATAAATAAATCCATGAATGAGTAACTAAATAAATGTATGTGTGTGTGTGTGTGTGTATATATATATATATATATCATAACATATATACTTCTATTTATCAGTTCTTTCTCTGGATGCAGATAGCATCTTCCTTCATAGGTCCATTGTAGTTGATTTGAGTATTTATAATACTCAAAATGACTTAGTCATTCAAAGTAGTTCTTCAAACAATATTCCTATTACTATGCACAATGTTCAATTGGTTCTGCTCATTTGACTCATCATTATTTCATGCAAGTCTTTCCATGTTTTTCTAAATCACTGAGTTCATCATTTGTTATAGCACAGTCGTATTCCATCACAATCATATACCACAACTTGTTTAGCCATTCCCTAATTGACGGGCATCCACTCAATTTCTAGTTCTTTTCCATCACAAAGAGAGTTGTTATAAATATTTTAGAAACTATAAGTTCTTTTCCTCTTCCCCTAATCACCTTGAGAAACAGAACTAATAGTGGTAGTGTTGGGTCAAAGAGTATGCACAGTTTTATAACTCTTTGGGCATAATTCCAAGATTGTTCTCCAAAATGGCTGGATCCATTCACAGTTCCAGTAACAATGAAATTAGCATCCCAATTTTCCCACATCCCTTACAGCATTTGTTGCTCTCCCTTCCTATCATTTTAGCCAATCTGATGGGTGTAAGATGATATCTGAAAGATGTTTTAATTTGTATTTCTCTCATTGATGGTTATTTAATGCATTTTTATGACCATGTACAGTTTTATTTCTTCATTGAAAAACTGCCTATTGATATCCTTTATCTCTGAAACTGTCCATAAAAGTTTTCTCCCAATTTTCTCTTTTCCTTCTAATCTTGTCTACATTGTGGTTTTGTGTACAAACCCTTTGCAATTTAATGGAATCATTTTTACACCATTTACCAAGATAAGGTCAAAATGGATATATGACCTAGATATAAAGAGAGATGTTACAAGAAAATTACAAGAACATGGAACATATTACTTATGGATAAGTGAATAATTTATGAATAAGTAGGAGATAATGTGTTAGACATAAAATGGATAATTTTGGTTACATTAAGTTAAAAAGTTTTTGTGCAAATAAAACAAATATAGCCACTTTATCAGATAAATGCCTCATATCTCAAATATATAAAGAACGTTGTCAAATCTATGAGTATGAGTCATTCCCCAATTGATACTGGTCAAAGGATATCAATAGGCAGTTTTCCAATAATCAAAACAATTTATAGTCACATAAAAATGCTCTGAATCATTATTGATTAGAGAAATGCAAATTGTCTCTCTGGCTTCAGATATGTTTCTTGTATACAACATATTATAGGATTCTGATTGTTAATCCACTCTTCTATCCACTTCTGTTTTGTGGGAGAGTTCATCCCATTCACATTCACTGTTAGGATTGCTAACTGTATTTCCCTCCACCTATTTTCGCTTATTTATACTTTTTTGTTTGTTTGTTTTTGTGGGGCAGTGAGGGTTAAGTGACTTGCCCAAGGTCACACAGCTAGTAATTATCAAGTGTCTGAGGCTGGATTTGAACTCAGGTCCTCCTGAATCCAGGGCCAGTGGTTTATCCACTGTGCCACCTAGCTGCCCCTATTTATACTTTTTTTTTCTTTCTCCTTTCACCCTATCCCTTTCAACTAATGTTTTGCTTCTGACCACCTCCCCCTCAGTCTGCCCTTTTCTATGAGCAAACCCATTTTTTTCCCCTTTTCCTCCTACTTCCCTATAGGGTAAGATAGATTTCTATACCCAACTTAGTGTGTATATTATTCCCTATTTGAACCAAATTCTTACCTTCTACTATGATAGGTCTTTTCTGTCTCTTCTTGTGATATAATTTACCCCATTCTGCCTCCCCCTTTCTTTTTTCTCCCAGTACAATCCTTTTATTCTATTCATCCCTTACTTTTTTATGTCATTACATCAAAGTCAACTTAAACTCACACCCTTTGTCTCTATAAACTCCTTCTAACTGCCCTAATAAAGATATGGTTCTTAAGAGTTACAAGTATCATGTTCCCACATACAGATATAAAAAGTTTAACTGTATTGAATAACATGGGGTTTTTTCTTTCCTTTTTACTTTTTTATGCTTCTCTTGAATCTTGTGTTTGAAGATTGAATTTTCTGTTTGGTTCTGGTCTTTTCATTAGGAAAGTTTGAAAGTCCCTGATTTCATTGAATGTCCATTGCCCCAATTACCCAGTTTTGCTGGGTAATTGACTCTTGGTTGTAATTCAAGATTCTTTGCCTTCTGGAATATCATATTCCAAGCCCTCCAATCCTTTAATTTAGAAACTGCTACATCCTGTGTAATATTGATTGTGGCTTCTTGATATTTGAATTGTTTCTTTCTGACTGCTTATAGTATTTTCTCCTTGACCTGATAGTTCTGGAATCTAGCTATAATATTCTTTGTAGTCTTCATATGGTGATCTCTTTCAGGAGGTGATGGGTGGATTCTTTCAATGACTATTTTACCCTCTGGTTCTAGGAAACCAGGACAGTTTTCCTTGATTTCTTAAAAGGTGCTATCCAGGCCTTTTTTTTTTTTAATCATGGCTTTCAGGTAGTTCAATAATTCTTAAATTATCTGTCCTGGATCTGTTTTCCAGGTCAGTTGTTTTTCCAATGAGGTGTTTTACATTTTTTTTTCTATTTTTTCATTCTTTTGATTTTGTTTGACTGATTCTGGATGTGTCATAGAGTCATTAGCTTCTACTTGCCCAATTCTAATTTTTAAGGAATTACTTTCTTCATTTAGCTTTTGTACCTCTTTTTCCATTTGTCTGGTTCTATTTTTTAAGGAGTTGTTTTCTTCACTGGATTTTTTTTTTCCATGTGGCCAATTTAATCTTTTAAGGAGTTGTTTTCTTCAGTCAATTTTTGTGCTTCCTTTTCCAAGCTGTTGACTCTTTTTTCATGGTTTTCTTTCATAACTCTCATTTCTTTCCCCAGTTTTTCTTCTATCTCTCCTATTTGATTGGGAGGGGGCAATGAGAGTTAAGTGACTTGCCCAGGGTCACACAGCTAGTACAAGTGTCAAGTGTCTGAGGCTGGATTTGAACTCAGGTCCTCCTGAATCCAGGGCCAGTGCTTTATCCACTGCACCACCTAGCTGCCCCCTATTTGATTTTAAAAATCCTTTTTGTGCTCTTCCAAAAGGACTTGTTGGGTATCGTGACCTACTCTTATCTATGATATGGAATGGAATGGGTGTTTGTAACTACCCACCTGTCATTGACTTTGGATATAGAATGGAATATGCGTTGTCAGATTGTCTCTGTATAGGCTGGTTTTGTTTAACTCTGTTTTGTTTTGTTTTGTTTTGTTTTCACAAGAGAAGACTCCCTGATGACGTAAGGAAAGAGGAACAGATAAGAGTCCATCTGACAATAAGTATGACCTAAAACAAACTAAAGATAGAAAAAATAATAATGTATTCAGGCTTATACTTACTGAGGGCACACAGATAAATCAATACAGGATTAGTTGAGACGGTAGCAGGCATGGATATCTGGAGGCATTTGGAAAGGTTTTGCCCAGAAGACTGGGTCCTGGAATCCCTCAGCTCATTTAGGAACTTCTCCTTGTTCCTTCTAGACCCTGTCTCCTCTAGAAATGAGTCTGAATATCTTTCTCTCAGCTCTGATCCCCTTTATCCATTTTTGTGGCTACAGCTTTCTCTTTTAAAGTCCAAAACCATGGAAAAAGGCCAGGCCTATGATTAGCTTTGGATGGGCTGATAGGGGAGATTAAGTCCCCTCTATAAGGAGACTTCCCCAACAGCAGAACAAAGGATCAACAAGGACCCAGAGACTTGCTAATGCGGAAATACTCCCTCTACTTCCTGACCTCCCCCGCAGTTTTCAACCTCTTGCAAACTGGCTTCCTTCCAAACCCACACTCTTAACAACTAAATGTGACAGTTTTCTCTGAGACCACATCTTTCTTGAGCTCTAAAGCCTTTGACAATGTTGATCCCCAGCTTCCATGAGCCAAGCCAATTCAGTAAAGGTTCTGTAAGCACCTGCTATGTTCATGGTGGTGCTAAATACCAGAGATACCAAGACAAAACCAAAATAGTCCCTTTCCTCAAGGATCTTATGTTGGGGGCAGGGGGAGGTAGAGAGGGGATAGTGCATGTAAATAGATAAGTTATACATGCTTGTTGGAGAAGAGAGAGCACTTATGACTAAAGGCATCAGGAAAGGTATCCCTAGGAGAGGCATATGAACTAAGCCTTAAAGGAAACCAGGGATCCTAAGAGGTGGAAGTGAGGAAGAAGGGGAAGACCAGACATGTCAGCCAGCTCACTCAAGGTGAATGTCTTCTTGTTCTACAGACCAGAAACTTATCTCCTCACTCTGTCCATAGTTGTCTCCTCCAAGATGTGCTAGAGTAACTGTAGGGGACACTTCTCATGGTTCATCAACTGAGGGAACCAAGAGCTCCTGAGTCAAGCACTCCAGAAAAGTCCATCTCCCAGAATCCACTTGTAGTCACCTAATGCTTAAGGAAAGAAACTCAGAAGCAGAAAAAGATGTTAAAAACCTGGGGCCCCAGCTCAAGTTCACTTAGGTAGTCCTGAGTGGGGAAGCCTGGGGAACTCCCAGAGTGAGAGAGAAAAAGAGAGAGAACTAGTTACATGCTGGCATGTTCCAAAGGAAAGAAGAAAAGAGACCTCCAAAGAGCAGTCTCTTAACATCTAGTTCAGTGACAGTTCCTCTCCAATGCAGTTTTGATACAGCCACTCTCCTCTGTCCACCAGCATGCAGGGCCAAGGGATTGTTTCATCAAACTAGAATCTCCAAGTTTCTCACCACTGAGCCAGTACAGGTGGCGCATTGGAAAGGACCATGGCAAATGTGTTACCATAAGGGAACCAGCTCTAAGGACAATACATGTGGCATGCAGAGAAGGAACCAGTGGGAAAGAATATATTGAAAACTGGGGAGGGGACAGCTAGGTGACACAGTGGATAAAGCACTGGCCCTGGATTCAGGAGGACCTGAGTTCAAATCTGTCCTCAGACACTTGACACTTACTAGCTGTGGGACCCTAGTCAAGTGACTTAACCCTCATTGCCACACACACAAAAAAATTGGTAAGAATAGTCATGAGTAAAACAGAATTCACTTTTGAGAGTAGATCTTAATGAAGGGTTCAAAGGAAAAGCAAAGCAAAGAACCAAAAATTAAGAGGGTTTCTCCAACTGAACAAATGCTGAATAAGTTATGATATATAGATGTAACTGAATATTATTGTGTGGGAAGAAATGGACTGATGCAAGATGGAAAGAGGAGAACCAGGATTATCTAATAACAGCAACACATAAAGATAATCCACTTTTCAAGACTTATGGACTCTGAGCCAGGCAATGACCAACCATGTTCCAGCATGTTAACCACCTCCTGACCAAGAGGGAATGGACTTAAGGGCCAAAAGGAGACATCTCTTTTTTGGGGGGAGGGCAATGAGGGTTAAGTGAATTGCCCAGGGTCTCACAGCTAGTAAGTGTCAAGTGTCTGAATCCAGATTTGAACTTAGGTCCTCCTGAATCCAGGGCCAGTGTTTTATCCACTGCACCACCTCGCTGCCCCCAAAAGGAGACATCTTCAGACAAGGCAACTATGTGGATTTGTTTCACCAGTCTGTCTTACTTTTTTATCTTCTATTTTGCTTTGTTTTTCAATTACAAGTATTTATTTTCTCCCCCTAATATTTACCCCCAGTTTTAAAAAAAAGAGATAAAGACCCTCATAGCATATATACAGAGTCAAGCAAAACAAATTCCTTATTGGCCATGTCCAATCACCATTCTTTCAGAAAGTAAGTAGCATTCTTCATTATCAGTCTTCTGGAATTAGAGATGATCATTGCATTGGTCCAGAGTTCTCAAGTCTTATCAGTTGTCTTTACAATGTTTTTGTAAAATGTGTTCCTTTCATTCTGCATCAGTTCATAAAATTCTTCTCAGATTTTTCTGAAACACTCATTTTTATCCTTTTTTAATAACCTAACAATATTCCATTATATTTGTATACCACAATATGTTTAGCTATACCCAATGGATGGGCACCAACTTTGTTTCCAATTCTTTGCCAACACACATACACACACTGTTTTAGATATAAATATAGATCTATAACACCCATAGATTCTTTCCCTACTACTTTGATCCCTTAGTATATAGGTCAAGTAGTCATATTACTATTTGTCAAAGGGTATGCACAATTCAGTAATGTTGGGGATATAGGTTCAATTTACATCCCAAGAAGGCTGGACCAACTCACAGCTTTACCAACAGTAAACTGCACTTATTTGTAACAAAGGTTTAGTTTTTCATTTTGTTTTTTTAAATCATTATCAGGAGCCAGCTAGGCAGTGCAGTGGATAAAGCACTTGCCCTAGATTCAGGAGGACCTGAGTTCAAATTTGACCTCAGACACTTAACACTTACTAACTGTGTGATCCTGGGCAAGTCGTTTAACCCTCATTGCGCCCCCCCCCCAATCAGTATCACATATTTAGAAGACTAGCAATAATAACCCCCACAAAGGAGAAAAATGAGGGCCACTTAAAACTGCACAGAGAACTGCTATAAATATTTTTGTAAATATAGAACCTTTTCCCTTTTAAAAAAATCTTGATTAGGTAGAGCTGGGTCAAAAGTTATGCACCATTTAGAAACTTTTTGTGGATAATTCCAAACTGATTCCAGAGTAGTCATATCTTTTTACATTTCCACTGATGTGCCTGTTTTTCCACAATCCCTCCAACATTTTTCATTTTCCTTTTTAGTTATCTTTGCCGATCTGATAGGTGTGAGGTAGGAATCTCAGAATTGCTTTAATTTGCATTTCTTTAATTAGTGGTGATTTGCAGCATTTTTTTTTTCACATAGCCTGAGTTTATTCACTTGAGAAATATCTGTTCATATCCTTAGACCATTTATCAATTTGTGGGTGGCTTTTATTCTTATATATTTGAATCAATTCTTATATATCTTGGAAATGAGACCTTCATCCGAGAACTTTCTATAAAGCTGTGGTCCCCCCCCCAAGTTATTTCTTTCTCTTGTGATCTTAGCTTCATTGGATTTGTTGATACAAAAACTTTTAAAATTTTATGGAATGAAAATGATCTGTTTTCTTTTCTATGACCCTCTCTAGCCTACATTTGGTACTGAACTTTTCTCCTTTGTTAAGGGCTAAAATTCTAGCTAAACTGTCTAAAATATCTAATGAGTGGTCGCCAATAAATTATAAGCTTTAGCAAGAGTTAAACTTTTAAGCATTTATTAAGGAGAATAAGAATTTGGTAAAGAGAGAGAGAAAGGCCTAGATTCCTATCTATTAAAGGGAGAGCACATTTCTAGCTCCCTTCTCCGCCAGAGTCCAGAGGAAAGAGAGCGAGACTCAGCGCCAGTCTCTTCCTTCCTCCTCCCACTAGCCCGCGTCACTTCCTGACTCCTGGTCTTGCCCTCAAAGACCTTCCCTTCATGGGCAGAACTCTTCTACAGTAAGTATCCAGCAGGTGGCGTCATTCCAATCGTTACACCTTTCTATACATCTGATAGCTTTTTTCACCATGTTTTTACTATTTTCATGATGTCGTATTTTTATTGAGGACAAACATCCATGTGGGACTTATTTTGACATAAGATGTTATGCATTAGAGTAGGTTCAATTTCTCCCGCACTGCTGTCCAATTTGTCAGCAGTTTTTCTCAAATAACCAGGTCTTACCCCAGTGGTTAATTGAGTATTAAAATATTAGATAAATTTGGTTCTAAGTCAAAATGTTTTGAGAATTACTGCTTTGTAATATAACTTGAGATCTGGCACTGCTAGGCCCCCCCTCCTTCCTATTGCTCTTCATTATCTCCCTTGAGATTGTTGGTCTTTTTAGTCTCCATATGAATCTCATTATTATTGTTCCTAGTTCTATAAAGTAATTCTTTGGTAGTTTGATTGGTATGGTGTTTAATCAGTAGATTAATTTAAGTAAAATTGTCATTTTTATTATATTAATTTATTCTACCCATTATCAATATTTTCCCAATTATTTAGGTCCATTTTTATCTCTGGAAACAGTAGTTTATAGTTGTATTTACATAGTTTTTTGTATGTATCGTGGCAGGTAGATTCTCAAGTATTTTATACATGCTATAGGCATTTTAAATGGAATTTCTTTTTCTATCCCTTCCTGGGTTTTCTTGTTAGTATATCAAAATACCGATGATTTGTGTGGATTTATTATATACTGTAATTTTGCTGAAGTTATCATTTCCATGTTTTAAAAAACATTCACTTCTTTCATTTAAGTTGTCTGTTTTCTTGGCAGATGATTGGGCAAAAAAAAAGTTTTTAAAGTTTTCTAATAATAATACTCTTGATTTCTCTTTTACATGTTGCAAATTCTCCTTTTTCACTTCTGATACTGGTTATTTGGTTTTTTGCTTTCTTCTTTTTTTATCAACAGTTTATTATCTTGTTAGGGGTTTCTCCCCCTCCCCCCAAATGTCTCCTAACTATATTGATTAATTCTTTGCTTTTTTTATTTTCAATTTTGTTCATCTCTCTCTTCGTGTTCAGGATTTCCATTTTGATATTTGATGGGGGGGGATTTATTGGTTTTTTGATTAATTTGCTTCTGCCTTCATGTACCCTGGGGAAGTATGATATAGTAGGTAGAGTGCTGGTCTCTGAGGTAGGAAGACTTGAGTTTCAGTCTAACCTCTGACACATTTGGGCTGGGTGACCCTGAGCAAGGATTTCAACTTTTAGTGGCACAGACTGCTCTTCTAGGCAATAAGTTTCAAATGCATTGTACATCTATACAAGAAATTTTCTACATAAATAACCTCAGTGCCTAGCATGGTACCTGGCACAAAATAGAAACTTTATAAAAAAAATTTAGAATGAGTGTTGGATTGAGACAAGATCAGAGGGGCGGCTAGGTAGCGCAGTGGATAAAGCACTGGCCTTGGATTCAGGAGTACCTGAGTTCAAATGCAGCCTCAGACACTTGACCCTTACTAGCTGTGTGACCCTGGGCAAGTTACTTAATCCCTATTGCCCTGCAAAAAAAGAGAAAGAGAGAGAAGACCTGAGAGACAAAGACAAAGGAAAGATGAGACAAAGCCAGAGAAGTGAGAGATAGAGACACAGAGAGAGAATAGGGGAGATGGAGAGAGAGAGAAAGAGAGAGAAGAAGAAGAAGAAGAAGAAGAAGAAGAAGAAGAAGAAGAAGAAGAAGAAGAAGAAGAAGAAGAAGAAGAAGAAGAAGGAGTGACAAAGACCAGTATACAGGGGCGCACGCACTCACACAGGTTGAGAAACAAGAACAAAGAGATATAAGCAGAGAGACACATAGATGCCAGAGAGAGAGCATCAGGGAAAGACAGAGCAGGAGAACAGAGTACCCACAGAGGTGGAGAGAGAAGAGATATTGGCTGGGAGACAGAGACAGAGAGACAAAGAAACAGACCAAGGAGATGGAACTTGACGCCTGCCCATCTGCCCAGGCTTCAAGCCATGAGGAAGGGAAGAGGAGGCTGCCCAGGGCCAGGGTCTGGCTTAGGGGCCAGGTTGAGAATCATGGAGCCAGGGCAGCTAGATGGTGCAGTGGGTAGAGCACGGCCCTGGAGTCAGGGGGACCTGAGTTCAAATCCGGCCTCAGACACTTAACACTTCCTAGCTGTGTGACCCTGGGCAAGTCACTTAACCCCAACTGCCTCACTAAAAAAAAAAAAAAGAAAAAGAAAGAAAGAGAATCATGGAGCCCAAGACCAGGAAAATGCCAGAAGCTTCCTGAGGACAATCTTGCCCGTTGTATGTTGGAGGAAATTGAGGCCTAGAGAGGGTCGGGGAGTAGGCCAAGGCCATCTGGCAGATGCAGGCGGAGTCTTCCCTTGAGCTGAGTGACGCCCCATCCGGGGCTTGCTCAGACGGGGTCTGGCTTGCCATCAAATAGCCAGTCATTGGTTGGAGTTCGGCCTGGGTCTCCTCTAGAAACCACATCGAGGAGAGTGTGATTTCCGCCTACAGTGAGGCTGAGTGATGGGAAAATTCAGAGTGGGGCTCATAACGCCACATCCTGTACCACCCATAAGCCATTTGCCCATTGTCCATCTGTCTGTCCGTTTCCTCAGACACCCCAGGAGCCAGATGACCTCCACTCTCTCTGCCCTGCTGAGCCTCGGTGAGTTCTAGGGAGAGGGATCCAAGACCCCTGGGGGGGGGCTTTCATAGCTGGGAAAATCCCTTGGAGATAACCAAGTCAAGCTCTACCCTGGCCCCCTAACTATCCCACGTACCCATTTTCAAGAAGAGCAAAGAGAGGAGGTGACTAGCTTAAGATCCCAACGTAAACTGGGGACAGAATTAAGATTTTTTTTTTAAAGTGAGGCAATTGGGGTTAAGTGACTTGCCCAGGGTCACACAGCTAGTAAGTGTTAAGTGTCTGAGGCTGGATTTGAACTCAGGTACTCCTGACTCCAGGGCCGGTGCTCTATCCACTGCACCACCTAGCTGTCCCCCCAGAATTAAGATTTAAACAGAGATCTCCTGGTGTCCAGCTCTCCCTTCTGGCTCTAGTCCCCAAGGCTTCCCTCCCCTTGACGTGTTTGGTAGGGAGGATGTGGGTTCTGGGGCTAATAGTCCTTTCTCACAGCACTGTGCCTTTGCCTGGGGATGGGAGATAAAGGTGAGTACGTCCCCTCAACCTTGGCCCCTCCCTTGTTCCTCCTCCTCCTCCTGGCCCAGCCCCCCCCATCACACCCCCCCCAGCCCCTGGGGGCCAAGGGCAGGAGGGCCTGGTTGGGCCAGTGGAGGGAGGGGAGAGAGAGGGGACAGCAGGGAGGAATAACCTCTTGGAGTTTGGCCCAACTTCTCTTCCAGGTACATTCACCGGACCCTCCCTCTGGGCTGAGCCAGGCTCTCTGGCCCCCCTGGGAACAAACGTGACCCTCTGGTGCCGGGGTCCTGCTGGGGCAGAGCACTATCTCCTGCCCAGACTAGGGAACTCCGAGTGCAGGACCCCATCCTGGCCTGGGAAAAAGGTAAAGTTCCCTATCTCGTCTGTGGAGATGGAAGATGCCGGGCCCTACTGCTGCCAGTATTGGAGCCAATCCCGCTGGTCCCAGTGCAGTCACCCCCTGGAGCTGGTGGTGACAGGTAAGGGAGGACCCCTCGCCCCAGGCTCTGCCCCTCAGCCAGGCCTGAGGCTTTGTCCACCGAGTCCCTGCCAGGTCTCCAAGCCACAAGGTGTCTTCTCAGACTCCCCTACCCCATCCCACCCCACCCATACCTTCCTCCTCCTCTTCCCAGAGCTAGCTCAAAGCAAGGATCAGAGAATGGCCAGGCCCATAGAAACATTAGAGTTCACTGAGCCCGGCCTCTTGATTCAAGAGGTCCCAGTGTCTGGGATACTTGGGAGCAGGGACTTACCCAAGCTAGGTGGCTCTGTGGATAGATTGCTAGGCCTGAAGTCAAGAGGACCTGAGTTCAAATCCTGCCTTAGACCCTTACTAGCTGTGTGACCCTGGGCAAGTCACACAACCTCTGTCTTCATCAGTTTCCTCAACTGGATAAGAGGAGGAAGGTTGTTGTGAGGATCAAATGGAATAATAGTTACAAAAGTCAGCCCTATAAAAATGGGTATCCCCTCCCCCCAGGATCCCACAGGCTCTGAGGGGCAGAATCCGATTCTACAGCTGCCCTTGCCCAGGGCAGCTCCCCTTTAACCCTTCTTCCCTCCCAGGCATTCATGAGAAACCAACCCTCCTTGCCCTACCCAGCTCCTCCGTGGGCCGGGGGGAGGACGTGACCTTCAAGTGTCAGGACAGATCCAGGCTCGACAGGTTTGCTTTGTACAAGGAGGGAGAAGCCAAGACCCCCATGAGCTATGAATGGAGGCCTCAGGCTACCTTCCCCATCCCTGCTGTGACCGCAGCCCATGGGGGAACCTATCGATGTTACGGCTTCTCCAGCGACTCCCCCTACCACTGGTCGGCTCCCAGTGACCCACTGAAGCTTGTTGTCACAGGTAAGGCAGCCCCTGCCCGGCCCCCTTTCCTCCAGCACGGGACATATTAGGTTTTAGAGCTGATGGGATGAGAGGCTTTGTCTGGGATCAGGAAGGCATCCCCTCACCAGAGCCTGGGTACTCAGAGGAGAGACAGGGGCAGGCACCAAAGATCTGGGGCTGATCACAGAGTCAGGTTCACAGAGAAAGGGAGGTAGGGCCCAAGTACAGGCTCTTCTGCCAAGACTTGAATGAGAAAATCGGGGTGTTAGAGGGGGGTTGAGATATAGAATCGGAGTAAAGGGGCTCATGAGGAACAAGAAGGAATTCTGGACTTGGAGTCAGAAGATCTGCATTCAAATCCTGCCTCAGACACCTACTAGCTGTGTGACCCTGATCAAGTCCCTCCTCTGTTTCCTCATCAGTAAAATGAAGGGGTTGGGCCCTTCCAGATCTGGACTGTGATTGCACTTCTTTGTCCTCTGAGTTCATCAAGTCTAAGGCTCCACTGAAGAGGCAGGAAAGTGCGACCCAGGAAGGGGTGACCCCCCACCCCCACCCCTGCCCAGGGCTCTTTCTGGGCTGCTTCTGCCCAGCTCCTAATCCCACTCCTCATTTCCAGAAACCTCTTCAAGACCTGGAACTCAGGACGACCCCTTTGGTGAGGAACCAAGTAAGCCCAGGGGTTCCCAGGATAGAGAACAGAAAGGCAGGTGCCAGGTGTGAAAGGCTACCTGCTTTTCTTGCCCCTCTGCCAGAGGGCCCCTGCCCCATTAGAGCCTCCCCTGCCTTCCCACCTCCCAAATCCAAACTCTATTTCCATGTCCAAGATGGGGGTAACCCAAGAGTGGGGAGGTGTCCCTCCCCTCAGAATATAAAAATCAATCATAAAGTTGAAAGGGGCAGCTCAATGGATAGAGTGCCGGGCCTGGAGTCAGGAAGACTTGAGTTCAAATCCTGCCTTAGACACTTACTAGCTGTGTGACCCTGGGCAAGTCACTTCACCCTGTTTGCCTCAGCTTCCTCACCTGTAAAATGATCTGGAGAAGGGAACGGCAAACCACTCCGGTATCTTTGCCAAGAAACCCCAAATGGGTTCACCATGGGATATAACTGAAAATGACTGAACAACAATAAAGAGTATGAAGGGATTCCAGCCATCCCCCAGACTGATCTATCTCCCCAATTATCCCTTCTATCACATAAAAGTGATTGTCCATCCTCTGCAGGGATGAGGACCCCCCCAACCTTTATGCATCCCATTCCACTTTGAGATATCTCAAGTTTTTAGAAGCTTTTCCGTAAATCAAGAGAAAGCCTGTCCCTGTAAATTCTCTCCTATCGTCTCTCTTCCCTGGACTAGTCAATACCTGAGGGCAAATCTTTGTCTTCTCCCCAAACTGAGGACTCCAAAGGAGTAGGATGAGGTTAACTCCGCCCTCTCCCTCCCCCTACTCCCCTTGCCTTCATGAGTAGCTTCCTCAAATCTCCCGAGGCTCTGGGAAGGGATCCTGACGGGCATCTCACTACTCATCGCCGTGTTCTTCCTCCTCCTTGGCTACTACAAGCATCTGGCCAGACTCAGTGAGTCCTTGGGGATGGGCTGGGGTGGGGCTGGGGGGCCTCCTGGGGCTTGATGGGGGTTGGCCAAGCCCCTGTGGAGCCTTACCCCTCACTCTCCTTGCAGAGACCAAGGGCAGAGAGGCAGACGGCAGGGAGACCCCGAAGAGGTAGGGCCCCCAGAGATGCCCTAGTCCCTTTGAGCCCCTTTCTCCCTCCTTCCTCCTCATCATTCTGTCTTATTCCACAGCTGCAGGCCAGCCGGGGCCATGCAGGAACAGATCCTGTGTAAGTAAGACTGGGGATGCTCCGCAGGGGCAGGAGAGCCTGCGGAGTTGGGAGGGAAGGCGTGATCCCGGGGCCATCGCAGGTCCTGACACGCCCTCTCTCTCCTCCGGCCTGCAGACACAGCTGTGAAGAACAGCAGACAGAACCGAGCAGAAGACCCTGCTGTGAGTCACTCCATTCACTCAATTACTAAGCATCCACTGGGTGTGATATAGGCCCTGTACTAAAGCACTCTCCTTCCGTAGAGGAAAAACTGGCCAGTTCCTGCCCTCCACGTTACGGTCTACTTCTGTCCCCAGCAGTGATCCATGTTTTTATTGGACGGGGAAACTGGCATGATCTATGTGACATCAGCCCCTGCATCACCACCCCCTCCCCCACCCCAACCGGCTCCCATCTCATCTACTTCCCCTCTCCACAGGCTGAAGACTTCCAGGAAGTGGCCTACGCCCAACTTGCCCTGGAGAGCAGAGCCAGCCCTGCCTGGGCTCCTCCCCCATCCCCTACACCCCACGGGTCATCCAGTAAACTGAGCCCAGCCCAGAGGAGGGACAGGAGAGAAGGAAGTAGCTCTCCTGACTTTCACCTCAGCTTCCCATGAGCAGGCCCCAAACTAAAACGGGGGAAGCTTGGGAGACCTGACCCTGACACCCAGGAATTTTTTTTCCTCCCCTCCCCACTCGCCCCCTCCCTCCCCTCCCTTCCCCTCTCTTCCTCTCCCCTCTTCTCCCCTCTTCTCCCCTCCTCTCCCTTTTCCCTCCCCCCCTTCCCTCCCCTCCATTATAATTGTATTCCATTTAATGACCATTTAATGGTCTCATTCACATTATTATAGTCACTGCCATCCTGAGCCTGGCCTAACTGGGGCCCATCTGGAGTTTCAGGTTCAGACTAGATCCAAAAAAGACACTGACAGAGTGTTTACCAATGAACAGTGAGGTTCACTTGGCCACAGAAGGACAAGGAGGTGTTGCATCACTGATTCAGGGGACTCAGTTCTCCTCCGCTGGGTGGCTGATGCTAGGTCTGCGTCAGTCAGTCAGTCAGTCAGTCAATTAGCACATATGAAGCACCTACTATGGGCCAGGCCAAGTGCTGGGGATTTCTCTGTTGCCACCACTAGGAAACTGCCCAAGGCTAAGGATCCTAGACCAGCTGCCTCTCCAGTATGATTTCAATACCTTTTAAGGGAAAACTAGCTTAGGCTGCTTGGGACAGGGCTTTGGGGTACTGCTCCCACAAAAAGGTAATGGAATATTATTAGAGCAAAAGCAATTATCAATGTGATGGATTCAGAGAAACAGGAGAAGATTTGTACATACTGATGCTGGACAAAGAAAGAAGAATAAATGCAGTGACTTGTTCAGTCGTGTCTGGCTCTTCTTTTGGGGTTTCCTTGTGTCATGGGGTGCAGAGCACCCCAGAATTTCTCTGGGGCACACCGAGGAATCTTGTCCTTGAGAGACTAAACCAGAGGACAGATACGCCTAGAGAGATAAGTGGAACCAAATCAGACCAAATCAGACTGAGCTAGCTTCAACCTCCACCCTTCATTCTGGTCTCCCTTTACCCCTGGGGAGATAAATTTGGGTGTGGCTGTGGCCTTTGTATCCTGAAGGGTGATCTGTAGCCACCCGTCACTCAATTCCTCCAGTCACTGCCAGTGGGGGATGGTCCTCCCTCACTAAAGGAACTTTCCACAGGCAGATGGTCCACCCCCATCAGTCCCCTATAAAAGTACCTGCCGGTCTCCTGCTCGAGGAGATTTGGTACCTCTGAGCCACGTGCTTTGTGCCTATCTCCCCATGAAAAGTCCAAGGATTTCTTTCATGGTTTCCCTTCCCACCAACCTTCCCTTCCCTTGCCCCTAAATAAACTACCACCTTATTCTAACTACTTTTGTGTGCAAGAGGGTGTAATTCTTTAAAGAGGAATTCCTAAGAATCCCAACCCCTACCTCAAACCCCGTATCCTATTTTCCCCATTACATTTGGCAAAGATGCTGCTGGGGGTTTTACCATTTCCTTCTCCAGCTCATTTTACAGATGAAGAAACTGAGGCTAGGGTCCCACACCTAGTCAGTAGGTGAGTCTGGATTTTAGTTCCGGTCTTCCTGGCTCCAGGCCTGGAGCTCTGTCCACTACACCACGGTTCGTGGCCTTCCACAGGCCCACCACATCTCCATGCTTGCCCTTCTCTCCAGGGGGACTGAGATCTTCCAGCTGGTATTCACCTCCCCTCCCCCCATGCACACATACTAAGCAGTCAGGGGAGGGATGGAAACGCTTTCCTACTCGATAAATGAGGAAACAGAGGCAGGATCTGGAACCCTTGTCCCATGAATTCTTTTCCTGGCCTGACGAACCACTGCCCATCAGCCAACACAAAGAATTATTCACTCAGAATGAAGGCAGCTCCACAGGTAGGTGGGGGACATGGTGTCCAACTGTGGGAGTCTTCCCTTTGTAATAAGTGAGGCATGGGGGCAGCTAGGTGGTGCAGTGGATAGAGCACCGGCCCTGGATTCAGGAGGACTGAGTTCAAATCCAGCATCAGACACTTGACACTTACTAGCTGTGTGACCCTGGGCAAGTCACTTAACCCCAATTGCCTCAATAAAATAAAACAAAATGAAATAAATAATTCAGAAATCACCCTACCCCAAGACCTCCAGCAGCCACCCAGCTCTAGGCACTCTGCCAACTAGCCAGAAGTAATTAATGAGTCTCAGGGGACCCACCCAACTCCCCCTCCACCAACCCTACCACAAATTCTCCAAACGTCCCACTTCTTTTATTTGGGGGGGGGGGCAGAGGTATCCACTCATTTTATCCAAGGCTACCACTAACTAGAGATTCAGGGGTCTTCTTCTACAGTCCCCTGCCCCTCTTAGATCAAGGCATCTCCTTCAGTTGCTGGGGTTCCCCCCACCCAGCATGGACTTCCTCACACATGCTGACAGTCCTGCCCCTTGGGAGTAGAGGGAAGAGCAGGGAACGAGTCCATGGAGAACCAAAGCTAGAACTCAGGGCAGGAAGTGAACCTGGGATTCTGGGACCACCACCCAACCCCAAGGCCCCTGAACAGCAACATGCCCAGGTTAGGGTCAGTAAGTGGCCCTGCAGGTGAAAGAGAACAGGGAAGGAAGGGTAGGCCTGGAAGGAGGCACCATATCCAGCCAGGAGCAGCCAGCAGGGGAGGAAGGTGAGACCACCCAAAGGACTGGGGATGCTTTGGGAAGGTCTCATAACCTCCAGCTCCTCTCCTGTTTCCTCTCTCCATCTCTTTCTGTCTCTCCATCTGTCTCTATTCCTCCCCCCTCTCCTCCCCCTTCCTGATTCTGTCTTTGCCTCTCTCCTTCCTCTCCCTCTCCCCCTTTCCATCTGTCTCTATTTCCTCTTCTCCTTCTCCCCCACCCCCCCAGTCTTTTCCACCCTCTCCTTCTCCTCACCCGGTCTGTCCCTTCCCCCTACACTCCTCTCCCTCTGCCTCCATCTTTCTCCCTTTCTCTCCTGCCTCTCCAGCTATATTTAAGGTCTAAGATCACCCAGAGGAATGTGAAGGGGCAGGGGAAGCTGTTGAAGATAGATACTGAGAAAAGGTCTCCAGGATCTGCAGAGGGTGGGGATTAGGGGAGAACACAGCTCCCGGAAAAGGGGAGGGGGCAGAATGGGGTGGGGTGCAGGCCAATCACCCTTTGTGGAACCTGGTGACATCCTCTCTTGCCCCTTCTCTGACGGGGAAGGCAGACTCAGATGATGGGGGTGGGGATAGTGGGGAGGGGCAAGCAGAGGGCTTGAGACAGAGCCAGTTCAGCATCCAGGTGTCCAGCTCAGTGTCTGAGCAGGAAACAAAACTGCGGAATCCCTGCAGAGGGTGGGCATAGTCTTGGTCACCACTCTTGCGACAAGCAGGGCCTGCCTACACCATCCTGGAGTATAAAAGTAGGCTTCCCAACCCAGACACTAATGCTGGAATGCCCCTAAACCCAAAAGACACAGAGAGAAGGGACAGACAGAGAGGTGGAGGGACAGGAGCAGAGGAACGGGCAGGCACCAGCGGGCATTTAGACCCACAGACAGAGAGGAGGAAGGTAAGGTCCTTCCGGAGCTCCTAGCCTTGGGGGAGGCTGATTTCACGGACATGGAGGCAGATTGATTGGCTTGGGATGTTGGACTAGGCTCCTAAAGGGAGTTTTCATTGCAGAGTCAGCTTTTTCCCCCTTTCAGGAGAGGCTCTGGTCCCAGTTCCAGAGATTATAGCAGCCAGAGCAGGGCTGAGGCACCCCCATAGGCCCCAGCCTGATCGCCCCCCACCCTCAACTCCAGGTCAGTGTGAAGAAGCTCTGAGCAGGGCTGCTGTGGACACCTATGGGGCCTCTTAGCAAGGCCTGGGGTAGAGAAACTCCCCAGGTTCTGCTGAGCCTTGGTAAATCCTGGGGAAGAGGCATCTCAAGCCAAAACTGGAGGGGATCTGACGGATTGAGTCCTTAGAAAGGTCTCTCCCTCTGTTCAGGGTGTGTGTGTGTGGTCTTTACCAATTGGATTGTAAGCTCCTTGAGGGCAGGGACTCAGTCTTCCTTTCTACCCCATCCCCAGCTTTGTATCTAGTACTTGACGTAGCACCTGGAACACAGAAAACGCTTAATAAAAATGTATTGACTATTTATTCCCTCTGTTGCCAACTGCCTTCAGGCCAAGATTCTGGGACAGATTTCAGAGCAGGAAAGGAAATCTGGTCAAGGCACCTATACTTAGCACACAATGTTGGTCCATTCCCTAAAACATACGAAGATCAAGTCTCATACTTCTTAGTAGCATCTTCTCGCATCTTGGGCCAGGAGAATTTGTTTTAATCAATTAATTAAGCATTTATTAAATATTTAAGTAACACTTCCCCAGTCTTAGGGTGGTTATCTACAGGATAATCCTTTGAAGAGTATCATGTGCACTGAGGGAGGTGTGACTCCTGATTGGCTGAGAGCTTGATGAATCCTCAATGCCACATGTTGTTTAACTTTGGAGACCAAAGACCCAGAGAGAAGAGAGTAGAGAGAAAGGAGGGAAGGAAGAAGGAGGGAGGGAGAGAGAAAGAGAGAGAGGAAGAGGAGAGAGAAGAGGAGAAAGAGGAAGAGGAGAGAGAGGAAGAGAGAGACAGAGAGAGTGGCAGAGAGAGAGAGAGAAACAGAGAGAGAGAGAGAGAGAGAGAGAGATTGAGAGAGAGAAGCAAGGCTACAAAAATGTGGGGAATATTGCCCAACAAATCATTTGATTCCCACTACCTACAAGCTACAAACTGCTGAAAGTGAACTTTCTTAGTAAGAAATTCTCTCCTGGTTGAGCTTAGATTTTTATCTGGCTCTCAAGGCAAGGAATTAATTTAATCTTTTTATTTATTTTTTTCCGAGTTATTTATTTTTTTTCCGAGTTATTTATTTGGTTGTTTGTTTTTGGTGAGGCAATTGGGATTAAGTGACTTGCCCAGGGTCACACAGCTAGTAAGTGTTAAGTGTCTGAGGCTGGACTTGAACTCAGGTCCTCCTGAATCCACTGCGCCACCTAGCTGCCCCTTTATTTATTTTTTTAGTTAACAAAAATGTATTTGGAAGGAAGGAAAGTAGGAGGGAAAGAAAAGAGGAATGGAGGGAAGAAGGGAAGGAATGAGAGAGTGAGAGAGAGAGAGAGAGAGGCAAGTCCTATTAACAAGTAGGCATAGTCAAGCAAAACAAATTCCCACTTTGGTCAAGTCCAAAAAATACACATCTCATTCTTTTTTCATCTATTCATTCACTCATTCACTTGGCCACTTATTTATTTATTTGTTTGTTGCATTTTGAGTTTTGAGTTGTCTCCCTCTCTCCTCCCTCCAACTCCACATTGGAAAAGGTCAATGCGGGGGCAGCTAGGTGGCAAAGTGGATAAAGCACCAGCCCTGGATTCAGGAGTACCTGAGTTCAAATCGGGCCTCAGACACTTGACACTTACTAGCTGTGTGACCCTGGACAAGTCACTTAACCCTCATTGCCCCCCCCAAAAAAGGTCAATATGTGTGTGTGTATATCTCTATATATATATGTGTGTGTGTGTGCGTGTGTGTGTATACATATATACACATATAATATAATACAATAAAATATAACATATGATATATATGTGTGTGTGTGTGTGTGTGTGTATGTATGGAACCATAACATACATACTTCCATGTATCAGTTCTTTCCCTGGAGATGGATAGCATCCTCCTTCACAAGTCTTTCATAGTTGATTTGAATTCTCATGTCACTCAGGATAGCTTAGTCATACAGAGTTACTCTTCCACCAATATTGCTGTTATTGTATACAATGTTCTCTTGGTTCTGCTTGTTTCACTTTGCATTATTTCATACAAGTCTTTTCATGTTATTCTTTTATTTTATTTTATTTTATTTTGGTGAGGCAATTGGGGTTAAGTGACTTGCCCAGGGTCACACAGCTAGTAAGTGTCTGAGGCCGGATTTGAACTCAGGTACTCCTGAATCCAGGCCTGGTGCTTATCCACTGCGCCATCTAGCTGCCCTTCCATGTTATTCTAAAAACAACCATCTCATCATTTCTTACAACACAATAGTATTCCATCACAGTCATATACCACAACTGGTGGTTGTGGTTGTGTGTGTGTTATTTATATATTTGAGATAAGAGGCCTTTATCATAGAAAATATCTGAAAAAAAATCCCCCCCCGCCCCGTTTTCTGCTTTCCTTCTAATTTTGGCTACATTGGTGTTTGGGAAAAACTGCCTCAGTTTATCCAAATAACTCGAGGAGACCACCAAGTCAAGCAGAGACAGATTTATTACATCCTCATGAGGATGGGCAAAACCCAATTACACATTGAAGTCTTGCAAAGATATGCCCAATCCTCTAGGTTTTTATAGTAATCTTGAAAAGGACTGTCCTCATGTACACCTAGGGTGGATGAGCTCACAATCTAACATCCAATCCTGTCTCACCCAAGATGCGTACCCAGCTTGTGATCCATGTATGGAGACATGTCCAAGAACAAAGGGGAGAAGGGGAAGGGGTACAAGTCTGAGGAATGTCCAAGAAAGAGGGAGGCAGAAATCACTCCCTTATCTGATTGCAATTAATCATGACAGGGACTGGGATTCTGACATGTGAGAGGGGAGTTTTTTATTACAGGCTATAAACTAAGGTGTAGCTGGCATGTGGGAACTAAGCAGAAGTAAAGTAAATAGTGCTAATTGGTAGAACTGTGAGAAGTAATAAAACTTACTGGGGGACTGGATATCTCCCAGACCCCATCCCCAAAGTTTACAGAACTGTCCCAAGTCCATTATCTCAACAATAAAACTTAAAGGAGACAGTGAGAATTTGACAAGCAATTAACTTTTAGGTAAAGCGAGAGGCTAGCTATTCTGGGCGGGGGCTAGGTATCTTTCACACTCCATCCTCAGAGTTTAATCTGACTCAAATCCATAATTGTCCCACACAATTGGTTTTATTTGTACATATTTTTTCAATTTAATGTAATCAAAATGATCTATTTTACATCTTGCAATTACCTCTATCTCTCATTTATTCATAAATTCTTTTCTTATCCATAAATCTGATAGGTTACACTTTCCTTGCTCCTCTAACTTATTTATGACATCTCTCCTTATGTCTAAATCATGTATCCATTTTGACCTTATTTTGGTGAACAGTTTAAGATGTTTGTCTATGCCTAGTTTCTGCCAGACAGCCTTCCGGTTTTCCTGGCAATTTCTACCAAATAGTGAACTTTTACCCTAAAGCTTAGATCTTTACATTTATCAAAGACAAGGTTACTATAGTTATTTACTACTGTGAATTGTATGCCTACTCTATTCCATTGATCTACTATTCTCTTTTTTAGTTACCACCAGATAGTTTTGTTAATATTACTTTAAAATGCACTTTAAGGTCTGCTATTGCTAGACTTCCTTCCTTCACATTTTTTTTTATTAACTCCTAGGATATTCTTGACCATTTGGTATTCCAAATGAATTTTGTTCTTTTTTCTAGCTCGAAATTATTTTCGATAGTTTAGTTGGGATGGCACTGAATAAGTAGGTTAATTTAGGTAGAATTGTCATTTTTGTTATATTGGTTTAGCCCACCCATGAACAATTAACATTTCTCCCATTATAAAAAGTGTTCTATAATTAGTTCATATAGTTTCTGGGTTTGCCTCGGCAGGTATAGGCACAGGTATTTTATATTGCCTATGGTTATTCTAAATGAAATGTGTCTTACTATTTCTTCTTGCAGGGCTTTGTTGTTAATATATAGAAATGTTCATGATTTTTATGGGTAGTTATTTGATATCTTGCTCCTTTGCTAAAATTATTATTTCCATCTAATTTCTTGTTAAATCTCTAGGATTTTCCAAATATAACATCATAGCACATACAAAGGAGATCGTTTTAGTTCCTTGTTGCCCATTCTGATTCCTTCCATTTCTTTTTCTTTTTTATTGCTATTGCTTGGAGTATATAGGGTGTTCAGGAGGACTAGAACCTCTCATGTGAGGACTTGTCAAGCCACAGGAACAGGACCGTTCATCTACCTTTGGTCTTTACCTGTCAACCAACACTCACCTATGGCTCCAAGAAGCTGTAGCATGCGCAGCAGTAATACCCTGATAAACCATCTCAGCAGATGGGCTAAGCCAGGTTGAGAGTAACTGTTAAACTTCAAACCCATTGGTGAGTTAGGGAGGTGTCTACACCAAGAATGGGAAGACTTCTCCCAGAATAGGCAGATGAGAACAATCTGTTCCAATGGCCATGAAGGCAGCTGAAGCAGGCACTGTGGACTGATAGAACTTGGTCAGACATCAAAGATGCTGAGGTCACCTACTGTATTCTGAGTCATTATGACCTTTGTCTTACCACTGGACTTTGATGACTCTGGAAGAGAGAGTGGGGCAGACGACTTTTACAACTCTGCCTCACTTAAATCCAATTTATGCCCAAGTCAAGACATCACCTCTCATGTCACTGGCCCTCTTCAAAAATGAAAAGCAGACTTCTGGTGCCCAAATGTCAGAGTGAGGAAGGAACCCTCTGAAGCTTTCCCAGATTTCCTCTCCAAACCAAGAGGAAAGTGACTCTGAGTCATTCCAGGAGCAGGGAAGCAGCCTGCCAACCCAACAGGAAAGATCTGTCTTACCTAGGTATGAGGGAGGTGAGGTCCAAGAGCAGCAGCAGCAGCAGCAAAAGCAGCTTCTGGGCTCACAGCAGGGAGCCTGAAGCAAGGCTCTGAGCCAGGGGCAATCCATCAATGAGCAATCCACCTGGCACAATCCACCTGTAAATCAGAAGCTCTCATGGCAGGTGAGCAGTCTGGGCAGTATATTAAAGACCCTTGTCAGCCACCCCACACCTATCCCACACTACCAGAGAGGCCTTGACCCCACTGCTGACGGGTAGTGAAGTCCTGCCCAAGGATGGGCCACAGGTTCCCACCCCTGGGACCTACCAGCAGAAAGACTCTTTCTGAGGCAAACCAGGAGCTGGGGGTTCCAACTGTCTTGTTTGAAAATTTATGGGGGTGCCTATCTCTGTCCCAAGTTTTAGGGAATTTACCTGGGGTTTCTAATATATGGTTACTTATAAATTAGAAGCTATAGCACCCATTTTGGGTATTAAGCATTTATTAAAGCATATTAAATATTAGTAAAGAGAGAGCACATGGAGAGAAAGTGCACTGAGTCATTGCCTCCTTCAGTGTCCCAGGCCCAAGAGAGTGTGAGAGGGCATCAGCTCCCGGCTGTCCAGAGGAGAGGTGGCCCTTCCACACTGCTCCAAGCCAGCATCATTCCAATCGATTGGTTTCCTGGACTTGAGGGTGGTCCATGAGCAGTATGTACTGAGGTCAGAGTCCAGAGGACAGGCCTGCTGGGTGGGAAGGCTTTCAGGGAGGTGTGGTTTTAATCTCTATTGCCTCTATTCACAGTCCAAGGTCCAACCTGACTGACTCTGGGCCAGTCTTAAAAGGTCAGGCAGTTAGGCCCTCAAGTGGGGCGCTCTCTGGGATCCCCAAAACCCATTATTTTCTCATACAACCCATAACAGATATGCTACAAAATTACCCCTCCAGGCCCTACTAGCAAAGTAACTCTGTTACCATAGCAACCCAGCATCAGGGCCTCCACACTGGGGCTATTTTGCAACAAAATTACTCCTCCAGGGCCTGCTAACAGAGAGCCCCCCCTAAAAGAGCAACCCAGCAGCAGGGGACTAACCCTGGGGGAAAACAAACAACAAGATCACTCCTCCAGGGTCAACCACCAGAAAGACTTTGTTAACTTTAGCAACGCAGCACCAGGATACCAGAAGACCAGCCCACACCCAGGGGAGGCTAAAAGGGAGGACTGACCCCCACTACCAGTCAGGAGAGAATCTTACTCTACAGATAAATCAAATGGCTAAGCCCTGAAGGCCAGTGAAAACCACTAGTAAGACCCAGAGCCTTAGCACAAAATTTAGATCAATGCAGAAATAGAGCTCAACTGTCTCATAAAAGCACAAAGTCACAAAAAAGGCACAAAAATGAGCAAAAAAACCCCCAAAACAGAAAAAGCTTTACTATTGAAAGTTAATATAATGATAGAGAGGATCAAGGCATAAACTTAGTGCAATAGTAACAAAATGACTACAGGTGAAGCATCAAAGAAAAATGTAAGTTGTTCTCAAGCCCCAAAAAAATTCCTGGAAGAGCTTTTTTTTTTTTTTTTAGTGAGGCAATTGGGGTTAAGTGACTTGCCCAGGGTCACACAGCTAATAAGTGTTAAGTGTCTGAGGCCAGATTTGAACTCAGGTACTCCTGACTCCAGGGCTGGTGCTCTATCCACTGCACCACCTGGCTGCCCCTGGAAGAGCTTTAAAAAGCAAACTAGAGAAACAGAAGAAAACTTGGGGAAAGAAATAAAAGTAATGAAAAGAACCATGAAAAAATTATACAAAAATTTACTGAGGAAAATAACTCCCTAAAAAACAGAATTAGCCAAATGGAAAAGGAAGTACAAAAGATCACTGAAGAAAATAATTCTTTAAAAATCAGAATTGAACAAATGGAAACTAATGACTCTATGAGACATCAAGATACAATGAAACAAAATCAAAAAGTAAAAAAGAAAAGAAGAAAATGTGAAATTTCTCATTGCAAAAACAACTGACCTAGAAAATAGATCCAGGAGAGATAATATAAGAATTATTGAACTACCTGAAAGTCATGATCGAAAAAAAAAGAAAAAAGAAAAGAAAAAAGCCTGGACAATATCTTTCAAGAAAGTATCAAAGAAAACTGCTCTGACATATTAGAAACAGAGAGCAAAATAGAAATTGAAAGAATCCACTGATCACCAACTGAAAGGGATCCTAAAATGAAAACTCCCAGGAACATCATAGTCAAATTTCAAAGCTTACAGATCAAAGAGAAAGTATGATAAGCAGTCAAAAAGAACAATTAAAATATCGTGGAGGTACAGTCAGAATTACACATGATCTGACAGCTTCCACATTAAAAAAACTGCAGGGCTTTGAATATGATATACTAGAAGGCAAAGGGGTTAGATTTACAAACAAGTATCACCTACCCAGAAAAATTGAATAAAATTGGGGGGGAGGGAGCAGGGAATGGACATTTAATGAAAGAATTTTCTAGCATTTGTGATTAAAAGGCCAGTGCTGAATAAAAAATTTGACCTTCAGGGAGCAGCTAGATGGCACAATGGATAAAGCACTGGTCCTGGATTCAGGAGGACCTGAGTTCAAATCTGGCCTCAAATACTTGACACTTACTAGCCGTGTGACCCTGGGCAAGTCACTTAACCCTCACTGCCCTGCCAATAAAATAATAATAATAATAATAATAAACAAAAAATTGACCTTCAAATATAAGACTCAAGGGAAACATAAAAAGGTAAAAAGAAAACAAGAAAGAAAAACTGTAAGAAATCCAATAAGTTTAAACTGTTTATATTTCTATATGACAAGATAATATTTATAAGGCCTAACAACTTTATTATAAGGAGTATATGTAGACAGAGGATATGGTTATAAGGTGACATTGATGGGATAATGATATTTGTAAGTCTTAACTTTATTACAAGAACAATTAGAAGGAATATATGTAGACAGAGGGTGTGGGTATAAGGTGACATTGATGGGATGACACCCCAAAAAATCAAAATAATGGGATAGGAAAGAAATTGCATGGAAGAAGAAGGGGGGAATTGAGTGGGATAAATTGTCCCACAAAAAAAAAAAGTGGCATGAAAGAACTTTTATAATGGAGGGGAAGATTGGGGAATAACATACACACTCAGTTGGGATGTAGAAAGCTCTCTTAACCTATAAGGAACTATAAAAAGAGATTGGGATAATAGAAGGGGGAGGGAGAACTTATACAAGGGAAGGGATATTGGGGAAGGTGGTGATCAGAAGTAAAACACTTGTTAGGAGGGAAAGGTTTGGGGTTAAGAGCGTGTGCGTGATAAACAGGTGAAAACTACTATGGAGGGAAATAAACAGTCATAACTCTAAATGTGAATGGGGTAAATTCACCCATTAAATAGAAGCAGATAGTAGAATGGATTAAAACCCAAAAATCCTACAATATGTTGTTAAAAGAAACAAATTTGAAGCAGAGAGATACACACAGGGTACATGTAAGGGGCTGGAACAGAATCTATTATGCTTCAGCTGAGGCAAAGAAAGCAGGGGTAGTAATCATGATTTCAGACAAAGCAAAAGCAAAAATAAATGTAGTCAAAAGAGATAAAGAAGGAAATTATATCTTGCTGAAATGTACCACAATGAAGTCATATCAATACTTAACATATATGTACCATATGGTATAGCATCTAAATTTTTGAAGAAGTTGAATGAGTTACAGGAGGAAATAGATAATAAAATGATCCTAGTAGGGGACCATAACCTTCCCCTCTCAGGACTGGATAAATCTAACCAAAAAATGAACAAGAAAGAAGTTAAGGAAATGAATAAAATTCTTGAAAAGTTAGATATGATAGATCTCTGGAGAAAATGAAATGGGAATAGAAAGGATTATACTTTATTCTCAGCAGTACATGGGACCTACATGAAAATTGACCATGTATTAGGGCATAAAAACCTTACACCCAGATACAGAAAAGCAGAAATAGTAAGCACATTCTTTTCAGATCATAATGCAATTAAAATTACATTCAATAATGGAAAATTGAGAGATTAAAAATCAATTAGAAATTAAATAATCTGATCCTTTTAAAAAAAGTGGGTCTGGGGCACCTAGGTGGCGCAGTGGATAAAGCACTGGCCCTGGATTCAGGAGTACCTGAGTTAAAATCCGGCCTCAGACACTTAACACTTACTAGCTGTGTGACCCTGGGCAAGTCACTTAACCCTCATTGCCCTAAAAAGAAAAAAAAAATTGGGTCAAAGAACAAATCATAGAAACAATTGATGATTTATTTAAAGAAAATGACAATGATGAGACAACATATCAAAATTTGTGAGATGCACTCAAAGTAGTATTTAGGGGAAAATTTATATCCCTAACTAATAAACTAGAGAAAAAGCAGATGGATGAATTGGGCATGCAACTAAAAAAACTAGAAAATGAACAAATTAAAAATCCCCAATTAAAAAAATTTGAAGCAAGTTTGTTTGATAGGCCTCAGTTCTCAAACACATAGAGAACGGAGTCAAATTTGTTAAAATAAGAGCCATTCCCCAATTGATAGATGATCAAAAGACATGAAGTTTTCAGATGAAATAATCAAAGCTACCTATAACCATATGAAAAAATTGCTCTAATTCACTATTTGGGGGGGGGGTGGCAGGGCAATGAGGGTTAAGCAACTTGCCCAGGGTCACACAGCTAGTAAGTGTCAAGTGTCTGAGGCTGGATTTGATTTCAGGACCTTCTGAATCTAGGGCTGGTGCTTTACCCACTGTGCCGCCTAGCTGCCCACTAACTCACTATTGATTGGAGAGATTCAGGTCAAAACAATTCTGTGTACTACCTCATACTTATTGGATTGGATAATAGGACAGCAGAGGAAAATGACAAATGTAGAGGATATGGGGAAAATGAGACATTAATACACTCTTGGTGAAGTTATAAACTGATTCAAACATTCTGTAGAGCAATTTGGAACTATGGCCAAAGGGCTATAAAACCATGCATAATTTTTGACCTAGTAGTACCACTACTAGGTTGGTGTCCAAAAAGAGATTTAAAAAAGTTGAATTCAAAATTGGGGAGATGCCCATCAATTGGGAATGGCTGAACAAAGTGTGGGATGAGATTATGATGGAACACTATTGTGCTATAAGAAATGATGAGCAGGATGCTATCAGAAAAACATGGAAAGACTTACATGAGCTGATGCAAAGTGAAATGTACTGTATGCAAAATAACAACAATATCACAAGGTGATCTACTGTGAATGACTTATTTTCAGCAATACAGTGATCCAAGACAACTCTGAAGGACTTATGAAAAATGCAGTCCATCTACAGAGAAAGAACTGATGGTATCCAAATACAGATTGAAACATAACTTTTGTTAGTTCCTTTTTCTAAAGGTTTTTTTGTCTGCTTTTTTTCACAACCTGACTGATGTGGAAATTTTTTGCATGACTATACATGTATAACTTATATTGAATTGCTTGAGTTCTTAAAGCGGGGAGGGAGGGAGGAAGAGAATTTGGAACACAAAGTTTTAAAAATTGATGTCAAAATTTGTTTTTACATGTAATTTGGAAAAAATAAAATTCTAAATTAAAAAAAAAGAATTAGTAAAGCTGAAAAAACGGACTAATATGGTAGTGTTTTATACAATTGCACATGTAAAACCTATATCTGATTACTTACTGCCTCAGTGAGGGAAAAGGGGAGAGAGGGAAGGAGGGATAAAATTTGGAACTCAAAACTATAGATAAAAGTGTTTATTATTTAAAAAAATGAAAAACAGTACCTACTATTTCTAATACTTCTAGTATAATATTTTTTTTTTTTAGTGAGGCAATTGGGGTTAAGTGACTTGCCCAGGGTCTCACAGCTAGTAAGTGTTAAGTGTCTGAGGCTGGATTTGAACTCAGGTACTCCTGACTCCAGGGCTGGTGCTCTATCCACTGCGCCACCTAGCTGCCCTCTAGTATAATATTGAATAATCATGGTGATAATGGCCATTCTTCACTCTTTTTCTTTTTTTTTTTTGCAGGGCAATAGGGGTTAAGTGACTTGCCCAGGGTCACACAGCTAGTAAGTGTCAAGTGTCTGAGGCCGGATTTGAACTTAGGTACTCCTGAGTCCAGGGCTGGTGCTTTATTCACTGTGCCACCTAGCCGCCCCCTGCGCCACCTAGCCGCCCCCCATTCTTCACTCTTGATCTTATTGGGAAAGCTTCTAGATTATCCCTGTTATAGATAATACTTGCTGATGGTTTTAGGTAGTTGCTTCTTATCATTTTAAGGAAAAATCCATTTATACCAATGTTTTCAAGGGTTTTAATAGGAATCAATGTTGTATTTTGTCAAAAGCTTTTTCTGTATCTATTGATATAATCATGATTTTTGCTGATTTTCTTATTGATATTAATTATGTTAATTGTTTTCCTTATATTGAACCAGCTTTGCATTCCTGGTATAAATACCAGTTGGTTACAACCTTTGCGATATACTGCTGTAGTCTCCTAGATCATGTTTTATTTAGGATTTTTACATCAATATTCATTAGTGAAATTGGCCTATAATTTTCTTTCTCTCTTTATGCTCTTCTTGGTTTTAGGTAATACCACAATATTTGTTTCATAAAAGGAGTTTTCTAGAACTCCTTCTTCACCTATTACTCCAAATAATTTATTTAATGCTAGAATTAGTTAAACTTTAAGTGTTTGGTAGAATTCATTTGTAAATTCATCTGGACCTGATCCTTTTTTAGGAAGCTCATTTATGGCCTCTTCAACTTGTTTTTCTAAAATAAGCTTTTTAATATGTTCTATTTGCTCTTGTGTTAATTTAGACAGTTTGTATTTTTGTGAGTATTCTTCTATTTCACTTAGATTGTTCAATTTATTGGCATATAATTCAGTAAAATAACTCCTAATAATTTCTTTAATTTCATTTTCATTAGAGGTATATTCACCCTTTTGGTTTTTAACATTAGTAATGTGGGGTTTTTCCTCTCTTTTTTAATCATATTAATCAATGGAATATTTTATTGGTGTGTTTTTTCACAAAACAAACTTCTAGTTTTATTTATTAATTGGGTTTCTTAAGTTGAATTTCATTTACAAATGCTTTATTGACTGGTAAAGAGAGCAGTGTTTTCTTTGGTCTGTGTAACACATATGTCTATCAAGTGTTGGTTGGGGAGAGGGGTGGAAAATGTCACACTTTTAAGTGAATAAATAAACTTCAGTTTATTTGTCATGCTCTGCTGATTTATTGGCAGTGGCTAGACAGGATTCTAAGAAAATTCATACAACATTCCTCATAAACTCAGTTCATTGTTTTTCTCTAAAATGTATAATTCATATCTTACTTCCCTTTAATATTTTTAGCTTGGTTTTGTGCTTTCTTGTGCAATCCCCTTTTTCTGTTCTTTATATATGGAAATGCCAATGCCTGCTGTTGTTTGTCAAGTCCAGAACAAGAAAGGAAATTAAAAAGAAAAAACAATTCTTGTTGAATGTAAATAAAAGAATGTTCTTATCTTAGCAGCCCCCAAAGCTTTCTGTTTATTGACTTGGTGCTATGTGCACTGTGCCCCTTAGCCAGGCCACCATCCAAGTAGGTCAGGTCTTTCCTAATGTCCTCTCAAGTTGTCTTAGACTGGACTACTTCTTTACCTTGACTTTTATTTCTGCAGCTCTAAAATTCAATTTGAGGTTTTGTTTTTAGTTATTTGGAGGGGAATTTGGGAGAGCCAAATAATTTCCTGCCTTATTCTGCCATCTTCCCACAATCCATCCTATATCTGATTCTGTACCCTAAGTCTATCACCCCTTTGTTAGAAGGCGAGTAGTATGTTTCATCACCAGTCTTCTGGATTTGGAGTTAGTTGATGCATTGATCAGAGTTCCTAATTCTTTCAAAGTTGTTTGCTTTACCATGTTGTTGTCACTGTATAGTTTGTTTTCCTGGCTCTGCTCTCTTCATTTTACATTGCTACATCCAAGTCTTCCAAGTTTTCTCTATAACTACCCCCTTCAACATTTCTTAACAGCACAATAGTATTCCATCATGTTCATATATCATAAATTATTTAGCCCTTCCTTAATTTATGGGCATCCCCCTAGGCAATAGGTTTTTCATGGGGTTTTTTTTGCCACTTCAAAAAGAACTGCTATATTTTTGTACTTATGAGTCCTTTTATTCTTTTTTTTTAAACTTTTTGGAGTATAAGCCTGATAGCAATGACTGTGTTGAGATCACTTACTCTGGAGTATTCTATTATCTACTTTAATCTGTATAACTTGCCACTTTCTGTTTACTATTTGGATCCATGCATTTGCCCATTATTCAAGATTAATTTTTTTTGTAATGATCATTTAATGGGAGAGAACTAACTCTAAAAGAGCACCATACCCCTAAACATTCCCTCAGACTACTACCCTCTGGCCACAGCAGGAAAAAGGAAGGATGTCCCAGCCTTGTCAGTTTTAGAGATAACGTCTTTCTGGCTATGCAGCCACTCAAAGCAAGCTGCCCCAACCCATGTGGCAGAGGGCCTCCATCTTTGGAGATCCGGGCATGCCCAGACAAGCATGAGTCATATGTAGCACATCTCCCATGGACCATTCACCAAGCCAAGCACTGGGGACCCAAGTCCAAAGAGAGAAAACTGTCCCTAACCTCAAAGTACTTACATTCTAATAGGGGAAAGCAGTGAAACAAGGGAAAAGAACACCAGAGAAGAGAGTTTGTGTCTAAGGTAAGGGTTTTTTTTTGTTTGTTTTGTTTGTGGGGCAATGGGGGTTAAGTGACTTGCCCAGGGTCACACAGCTAGTAAGTGTCAAGTGTCTGAGGCCGGATTTGAACCCAGGTACTCCCGAATCCAGGGCCGGTGCTTTATCCACTGTGCCACCTAGCTGCCCCCTAAGGTAAGGGTTTTTAACCAAGTATCATAGATTTAAATTTGGATGGGAAAATATTGCCCTACAAGCCACAGGTACCAAGCGGCAGAGGCAGAATTTAATTCTAGGGCTTAATTCCAGTTTCTTCCAATAAATATGTTCCAGAGGCAGCTAGGTGGCACCAAAATGCACAGAGCATTGGGCCAGTAGTCCGGAAGACTTATCTTCCTGAGTTCAAATCCAGCTTCAAGACACTTACTAGCTGTGTTATCCTGGGCATGTCACTTCACCCGATTTGCCTCAGTTTCCTCATCTGTAAAATGAGTTGGAGAAGGAAATGGAAAACCACTCTAATATCTTTGCCAAGAAAATCTCAAATGAGGTCACAAAGAGTTGGATGTGACTTAAATGACTAATCACCGCCAGCAACAACAACAACAGAAAATGGTCTCTATTGTGCTTCTACTTTCAGACTTGTGGGTTTTCCATGCAGGTTCATATCCTCTTGACCCAGTGAAAACTCTCAGAAACTTGATATTTTAAAAAAGAGAGAGAGATAAATAAATTCTAAACTATGAAGAGTATGTGACTTTCTTATGGGCCAAGGGAAGACTTGAAGGGTTAGAAAGATTAGGGGTTTAGGGCTGAAAGAATGAGATGAGACTATCCTTTTATTTACATTCAACGATAATTGTTTTTCTCTTTTCAATTTCCTTTCTGGTTGCTCTGAACTTGACAAATAAGATCAGATGTGGGCATTTCCATTTACAAAGAACAAAAAAAAAGAGGATCACGCATGAAACCACAAAACCAAGTTAAAAATATTAAAGGGAAGTGAGCCTGTGAGCTATAGTTTTTGGAACAAAATAATGGTTCATTATTTTGAGGAATGAGGAATTTTGTGTTAATTTCCTTAGGATCCTGTCTAGCTACTGCCAATAAATAAACCAGCAGAAGATACAGACTGACAAGTCAACTGCAGTTTATTTATTCACTTAAGACTATGACACACCCTCACCAGCACTTGATAGACATACACGTGTTACACAGACCAAAGAAAGCAGTACTTTCTTTACCAGTCAATAAACATGTAATAGTCTACTTCCTGCTTTGTTAGATTGGATATAAGGAGGGGGACAACTTCCTTGAACTATCAAAGTCATCCTAAGTCCTTTTTTGTAAAGTGATTAGGAGAAAGAGAGATATCGAAGGAGACACATTTTGTTTTAAGCTGTCCCTACAGTAAGTGCTGAGACATAGCAAAACTGGCAAATGTGGAACAAAATGGAGTTAGGTAGAGATATCTTGCTTGTCCAACAGGAGAAAGGCAAAAGCTTTTATAGCCGGGAGATGGGGTGACCACCACCTGACAATGGAGGGGCGGTGGTGCTGGTTTCTGGGGTTCTCTCTGTCCCCTGGTGCTGATCAGGCAGTAGCCACACCTAATGGGCTTATCTTCCTTACTTCTTAGGTAAGGATGAAGCTAGGGATGAAGAGCCAATGGTGTTCATGCTGAGGGACAAAGCTCTCAGGGACTAATGCTTCATGTGCACACTAGGCAGGGTATAGATAGCCACTGGCAGTGGGCCAGGTTTTTCATCCTTAAATTAGTATTACACAAATGAATTTTACTTTAACATGCTTAATAACAAACGTAGGTGTTATGGGTCTAGCACCCAGAAGTTTTCTGGGGTATATCAAAGAACCTTCTCCTTGAGAAACTAAACCCAAAGACAGACACACCTAAAGAGATAAGTGGTGCCAGATCAGGATTGAACAAGCTCCAGGACCACCACCCTTTATTCCAGTCTCCCCCACCCCTGGGGAGATAAGATTAGGTGTGGTGGCTGCCTTTGTGGCTTGAGGAGAGAGAGATGGCTTGAGAGATCTACAGCCACCCCTCACCCAACTCCCCCAGCCACCACCAGTTGGGGATGGTCCTCCCCCAATAAGGGAACTTTCAACAGTTAGATGATCACTCCCATCAGTCCCTTATAAAAGTATCTGCCTGTGTCCTTTTAGAGGAGAGAGGTATCTCAGAGCCACGCCTCTGTGCTATGCCTTCTCCCCATGAGAAGTCCAAGGACTTCTCTCTTGGTTTCCTTTCCCCAGCCCCTAAATAAACTATTATCTCATTCTATTGGATTTATGTGCAAGAGGCTGTAATTCTTTAAAGAGGAATTCCTAAGGACCCCTACCCCTATCCCAACCCCCCCACCTATTTCCCCATAATAACAGGTAAACTCAGATTCCCAGCTAATGTTTAAAATTCCTTTACTCCTTTTCTTTAAAGAACTGAGA
The DNA here is from genome assembly GCF_019393635.1 of Dromiciops gliroides. Classification (NCBI taxonomy): domain Eukaryota; kingdom Metazoa; phylum Chordata; class Mammalia; order Microbiotheria; family Microbiotheriidae; genus Dromiciops; species Dromiciops gliroides. The sequence continues at coordinate 658,149,251 of NC_057863.1, read as the reverse complement.
CCATACCTTAGAAACTTGTCAGATAAAGAGTCAAGTTAAAGTGTAGCCATTCCCCCCTTTTCTTCAGTGGCTTTTTTTTTCAAGGCTTTTGCAGCCGCAAGCCTTCATACAGATAGGGCATAGCTCACTTTACCAGAGTTAAGTAATTAAATCAAATCTAAAAGCTGGTCTTAGGGCAGTGTGGTTCAATGGTTAGACGCTTTTATTTTAGTGAGGCAATTGGGGTTAAGTGACTTGCCCAGGGTCACACAGCTAGTGTCAACTGTCTGAGACCAGATTTGAACTCAGGTACTCCTGACTCCAGGGCCAGTGCTCCATCCACTGCGCCACCCAGCTGCCCCAGTTAGACACATTTTTAAAAAATGTTTTTCTTTGCATCTTTTGTTTTGGTTTTTTTGGGGGTTTTTTTAGGCAATTGGGGTTAAGTGACTTGCCCACGGTCACACAGCTAGTAAGTGTCAAGTGTCTGAGGCCGGATTTGAACTCAGGTACTCCTGAGTCCAGGGTCGGTGCTTTAACCACTGCACCATCTAGCTGCCCCCTTGCATCTTTTACACATTACAAATAATTCCCGATTTTAAACTATTCCACCACAAAAGGTTTTAAAAGTGGCAGTATATAACAGATTTCACCCATACTGAATCTTTTCTTTCTTTCTTTTTTTTGTTGGTGAAGCAATTGGGGTTAAGTGACTTGCCCAGGGTCACACAGCTAGTAAGTATTAAGTGTCTGAGGCCAGATTTGAACTCAGGTCCTCCTGACTCCAGAGCCAATGCTCTATCCACTGCGCCACCTAGCTACCCCATACTGAATCTTTAGGCACTAGATGTTATCAGATCGCTCTCCTCCCATCGAAGAAGAAATAGCCTTGAGGAAAGGGAGGGGCTCAGCTCTATAGCAGAAGCTGCCACATGGCAAAAGTGGGACTTTAGGACATGTGGTGTCCTCCATTTTGATTCAAGTACCCTGTAACTATTTTGGAAATTTAAAAGAATCCATCAGACTCACCCTTCTCATGGTTTTGCAGGGATGAAATTTGTAAGCAACAACTTTCTGTGCAGACACACAATCATGGCAATTGATAGACACATAAACACAGGTAAGACAAGATAGAAAACTAAAGCCTACTGCCAGCGGGGTAGGGGCTGGGATGGCTTAAGACCATGAGAGCTTTCTCTAATGCAAAATGAGACCAATTGTTTTTTCTCAAGTTTCCAAGTTCCAAGGTCAATTTTAGCTCAATTGTTCAGAATCACCCAAAGGGAAATCCCTCTAAATATTCTCTCTGCCCCCGGGGAAGGTCCAAACATGGTTTGGATATCAGGCCAAGCTTTTGGAGAAGGAGGGAGATGCTGAGCTGCCCATCACCATCACATGCAAAAACTGACCCCCATTACCCCTCTGTGAACATGAGCAAGGGATAGGGTCAGGAGGGAGAGAGAGAATAAACAAGAAGTTCTTACCTCTGGGTTTTGTGTCGAAAGGAAAGAAGAGGGCAGCTAGGTAGCACAGTGGATAAAGTACTGGCCCTGGATTCAGGAGGACCTGAGTTCAAATCCAGCATTAGACACTTGACACTTACTAGCTGTGTGACCCTGGGCAAGTCACTTAACCCTCAAAAAAAAAAAAAGAAAAAGAATTATACCCTCTCACACACAGTCCATTTTAGAATAAAATAGTCTTTTCTTTAGGTACTTAGAGAAAGTGACCAAGAGGGAAGTCAAAGACTTCACCTCAAGGGGAGATGGTTCAGAGACATGATTCTCTGAGATATCTTTCTCCTAGAACAGAAGAAAGGCAAAAGCTTTTATAGCTGGTAGATGGGGTGACTACTGATGTAGGAAGTAAAAAAAGGGTTAACAGAAAAGCCCAAGACCCAAGCTTTAATTCAGATATTAGCTCCAAAAGGGAGTCAGACCCCAGTTAATGGATAACTTACAAGTCAGGATGCTAGGTTATCATACCTACAGTGATCAATACCCATTGTATTGGGACCATGAAGGGTTAGGCCATATGACAATAAGACACAAGACAGGGTATAGAAATTCTAATGGAAAATGTGAAACTAGTGATGGGAAACAGAAAGGACATGCACAGAAAAGGCCAAATTTGTCCCCAGATTCACCTTATGACATGTAAACCCCCAAAACACACCTCCACTGAAAAAGGTACCCACCTCAGGGGTTGGTTTAGGACCCCAGGAACTCCAAATTAGGATAAACTCTCTCCTGTACCTCCCCAAGGTGGAGATTATTATAATGAGTAGGACAGTCCCTCCTTTGTACCTCCCCAAGGTGGAGATTATTATAATGAGACTGATAATCAATTTATCCATACTATAAACTGTCTTTTCTTTCACTGTTTGAGAGATAACTTTCTACTATTCTGGTTCTCTCCCTGTGGTCATTCACAGTATTGCAATAAAACTTGGGAAACCGAGTCACTGAGTCTCGTAATACTTTTGGGACGACTCATGATCAATTTGACCCCAAATTCCGGCCCACATCAAAGTGACTTGCCCAGAGTCACACAGCTAGTAAGTGAAAGTTCTTCCTACATCCTGGGCTGGTGATTTATCCACTGAGCCACCTAGCTTCCTGGTGGTCCTCTTTAAAGAATTATACTCTCTCAAACATAATCCAATTAGAACAAAATAGTCTTTTATTTGGGTGCTTAGAGAAAGTGACCAAGAGGTTCCTTTGAGGTGAGGAGATATCTTAGAGACATCTTGCTCATTCAACAGAAGATAGGCCAAAGCTTTTATAGTGGACAGATTGTGGGGGAATGGATGGGGTGACCACCTGACTATGGAAAGTTCCCTTTGGGGGTGGGGTGGGGGAAAGATTCCTGAGAGAGAGAATTTTCTTTTGGAATGATAGTCCTAACCTCTGGAGTTATCTCTGTCTCCTAGCTCAGGTAGTAGCCACACCTAACTGACTTTCCTGCTATTGAATTTAATCTAGCCTTACTGCTTAGGTGTGTCAATCCTGATAGCTAGTTGGCCAGTTTAAATTTTAATAGTCCCTTAATTCTTTAATATGTCCCAACCCCATGTAATACTGATCCACCTCTCTATTTCCTAGCCAGTAGCAGATAGTTTTGATAATTACCACTTCATAATACACTTTGAGTTCTGGTACTGCTAAACCACTTTCTTTAGTACTTTTTCATTGGTTCCCTTGATATCCTTGATCTTTTGTTTTTCCAAATAAATTTGATTATTATTTTTTCTAGCTCTATAAAATATTTTTGATAATTTGATTGGTACAGCACTAAATAAATAAATTAGCTTAAGTAGGATTGTCATTTTTATCATATTGGCTCATCCTGAACAATTAATATTTTTTCAGTTGTTTAGATCTGACTTTATTTGGGTGAAAAGTGTTTTATAGTTCTGGTCATACAGTTCCTAGGTTTGTCTTGGCAGGTAGACGCCCAACTATTTTATATTATCTACCATTACTTTAAATGGAATTTCTCTTTCTATCTGTTGCTACAGATAGAAATGCTGATGACTTGTGTGAGTTTATTTTGTATCCCGAAACTTTGCTAAAGTTGTTAATAATTTGAAATACCTTTTTAGTTGAGTCTCTAGGATTTTCTAAGTATAACATCACATCATCTGCTAAGAGTGATAGTTTTGTTTCCTCATTACCTATTCTAATTCCTTTAATTTCTTTTTCTTATTAACAATTGCCTTTACTTTAAGCTAATTATATCTTCTGGTCAACTAGTGAAAAGTAAGCCCATTGATGGGGGCTCATAAGGTAGAGTTTTAGGAATACCTTGAGCTTAAGATAATTAATCTGTGTAGAACTGTGAGAAATTGGGCAATTGTCTCCTCTCAATGAGAGTTAATTCAGAGGCTAAACTTCCCCTGGGAAAAGTAGAAGCAGACGCTCAAATGCTAATATTCACAGATGAGGGTTAAATCAGAGAAAATTTCCCCTGGGAAAGTTGAGGCAGAGGGGTGGGAATATTAGCTAGATTTTAACCTTTGAGTAATTAGAGCAGTGATGAAGAAGGGGAGGGGCCATTTCACATCAGGGATTAGGGGATAAAAACGGGGCCTTCGAGCCTCCATTTTTGAGATCCACCAGGGCACATTGGGCTGCCCATTCTCATGAGAATGACAATGAATGAGCCTCTGACACATCACCACCACTGAGTTCCAGGGAATTATTGGGCAGGAGTCATTTTTCTCACAATTTGGAGGTCCCACTGAGATAAAGGAGTCATTTTTAGCTACAGGGGCCTTCTGGGTTCCAGCACTCTTTCAACAGGATATTATCAGTGGTCGAGTGGATTGTTGGAGCCCAGAGGCCCCCTGGAGGCCTGACTCCTGTTGAATGGAGGAGGAACTCAGGTGGGCAGAGATGTTGCAAACATAGAAGGATTAAGCATGCTCAGGGGTGGGGAGTAGGGGTAAGAATTTATCCAAAAGGGGTGAGAATTTATCAGATCAAGGAGAAATTTCAAGCCATGTAAGTCTGTGTGCATGGATCCCATGGGAGAAAAGGGCTGATGAGTACTTCCTGAGTGGTTAAAAAGCTGGGGTGGTTTGAGTCAAAACCCCAGTAGAACCAAGCAGTTCAAGTCTGTAGGCTGGGTGGTTAAAAAAAAAGCAGGGGTTCGAGGTAAAACTCTAGTGGGGCCAGTCAGTTCAAATCCAAAGTCTTAGATTATAGGGAGCTCCCCCAAATTAGAAAAGTCACCAAGGATGGTGTTGAAGGAACCGAGTAAAAGTGGCCTCTCAGAAATCCCTAAAAGACAGCCCTTAGTAGGGAATAGATTAAGCAAGTAGAAAGAAATTGAACCCTGTTTGTACTGACAGTAAAAAAACCTGAAAGGAAAAAAATGTATTCTGTCCTTTAAAAGTGCTTACCCACAATTATCTGAGAAGAACCAGAAAGTGATTGAAACAGGACAAAATATTTTGGGATGAATGAGTTTTAAATTTGGGTATAATAGTCTGGTGGATTCTTTTTAATTTTTAATTTTCAAAATGGTTACAGGGAGCTAAAATCAGAATGGAGGACATCATGTGTTCTAAAGCCCCCCCCCCCACTCCTCTTTCTGCATGGCAGGGTCTGCTATGGGGGGAGAGGAGGGATCTGGTGGGCAGCTAGTACCTAAGATTTTGATATATATTGCTACCTTTCGCATCTTTTGTGGTGGAGTGGCTTGGCATCAAGAGTTGTTTGTAGTGTGTGGAGGTTTCAGGAAAGGATGTTTTTTAGGGGGGGTCTGGCCACCGAGCTACACGGCCTGGGACAGTTTCCGGCCTTGAATTGTTTGGCTCGGGGGGGGGGGGGCTGTGCCATGGAGGGGATCCGGAGAACATTGGGCACCATCACAGGCTGTCTCTTGGGGCTGGAAGTGTCTCGGGGTAAAGGGTTGGGGCATATAAATTTCAAATTATCTGGTTTAGCTGGACCCCCTTGTGGATCTGTTGCTTTGCAAATGGTTGGAAAACATGTATTTTGGTTTTTTTATGTGCACAAGAATTGTTTAAAAGTTAAAAGGCAGGGGACCGCTAGGTGACACAATGGACAAAGCATTGGCTCTGGATTCAGGAGAACCTGAATTCAAATCTGGCCTCAGACACTTGACACTTACTAGCTGTGTGACCCTGGGCAAGTCACTTAACCCCCATTGCCCCCCTGCCCCCCCAAAAGTTAAAAGGCAAAGAAAATTTTATTTTTCTCTTTCCTCTTCTCTCTCCCTTCCCTTCCCTGACAAGGGAATGAAAGTGCGGGATGGAAAAGAACTGAGGAAGGAAGCTTCAAGGAAATAGAAATTGCTTGGGATTGTGTTTCATGTGTCTCTCTGTGTCTTACGAGTGTCTGATGTAAAATTGTCTTATGTGTTCAAGTTTCTGTCAAAAATGTAATTTTGTGCTTGGAATTTAGAAGCCCATGCTGTGGCTATGTTAAGGAAGTAGGAGGAGGGCAAAAAGAAAATGCTGCTCTAACAATATCTTGAAAACTATTTAGAAAGCTGAATATGCCATTAAAATACTAATTTTTTAATTGTTTTTTTTTTTAACTAGAGAGAAAGTAAAGAAAGAAAAAGGGTCATTTCAGTGACTATAGAAAGGTAGTTTCGCTGTTTTTTTTTTAAAAAGTTGACAGGCTTACCAACAAAGGAAGAGTTTCTGTCAGTAAGAGAAAAAAAATCAAAAGGTCGGTGAATTAGATTGGGCCATCTAGTTAAGAAATTTGGGAATTCATAAAAACTAAAGTCAAGTAAAATCTGTTAAAATATGAAATGCTTGGAACAAATAGTTCTTGGGTGAATTAATACTAAGATGAAATTATCAGTTGAGATTCTATAGGATATCATTCGGAAAATATATTCAGGTGTAGTTGAATCAATTCTGGTCTCATTTTGAAGTTATTTGTATTTGTAACATGTAAAAGAAAAGAACCTAACAGTTCATAGTTCATTGTATTAGAGATATTGTAAGAAAGTAGGTAAGAATGATTTTCTGTGAAGTGGGCATAGTAAGAACCTTTTACTTTCAAATTCTGTCTTCAGTTTCCAACTAGTAAAGGTTAGATAACAATCTACTTAATTGGGGGCAGCTAGATGGCACAGTGGTTAAAGCACTGGCCCTGGAGTCAGGAGTACCTCAGTTCAAATCCAGCCTCAGATACCTAACACTTACTAGCTGTGTGACCCTGGGCAAGTCACTTAACCCCCATTGCCCCGCAAAAAAAAAAAATCTACTTAATTTAGTCTAGCCACCTTTTAGGATAAATCTCTAGAAAGACATGAAATCTAATGTAAGTATTGGATATGGTATGGTTATGGGTTAATGTGCCTAAGTATCAAAGGTGGGATGGGAGGTCCTACCTCCTTAGAGAAAAGGAGGAAATATAATGATAATATTTTTCAGAGCATTAAAATATTACCATTAATTATTATCAATTCACAGTTCATTTGATTTAAGCCAAAATTTGCCCTAAAAGAAATAACGTGGTCTGAATGTGTATTCTTCTATCAGGATTAGTATGGTAAATTAAGATTTGGTTAAGAAATTTAGGGGCAGCTAGGTGGCACGGTGGATAGAGCACGGGCCCTGGAGTCAGGAGGACCTGAGTTCAAATCCAGTCTCAGGCATTTAACACTTACTAGCTGTGTGACCCTGGGCAAGTCACTTAACCCCAATTGCCTCACCAAAAAAAAAAAAAAGAAAAAGAAATCTACTAGCTGTATGTCCCCAAGACAATTCTGTTTCACTTTACTTTTCTGTAATAAAGCTTACCTCCCAGGGTAGTGCTTAGCATAGGGTAAGTGTTATATAAATGATTTTCTGTGTAAAGTATAGAGCAAAAATGTTATGGGGAAAATTGATGGGGGGTTGATATAGGGGTTCTTAGGAATTCCTCTTTGAAGAATTGTACCCTCTTACACATAAATCCAATTGGAGTGAAATAATGGTTTATTTGGGGGCTGGGGAGGGGAAGCCAGGAGAGAGGTCCCTGGACTTCTCATGAGGAGAGAGCATGACACAGAGGTGGCTCTCTGGGATGCCTTTCTTCCTGATCGGGAGACAAGCAGAAACTTTTGTGGAGGACAGATGGTGGTGGTCTGGTGGGGTCGTCATCTGACTGTGAAGGGTTCCCTTGTTGGGGGAGGACTATCCCCCACTGGTGGTGGCTGAGGGAGGTTAGGTGAGGGGCGGCTCTAGATTTCTCGAGCCATCTCTCTCCCCCTCAAGCTACGGGAAGGGGGGGTGGGGAGGGGGGCAGCCACACCTGGTCTTGTCATCCCAAGGGGTGGGGGAAGCTGGAGTGAAGGGTGGTCCTGGAGTTAACTTAGTCCAGATCCTTTGCTGCTTGTCTCTTTGGGTGTGTCTGTCCTTTGGTTTGGTTTCTCAAGGAGAGCTTTTTGATTTGATCCGGGGGAACTTCTGGGGTGTGCTAGGCCCATTAAAAAACAAACAAAAAACCCCATGCAACTGAATTGAGAACACCTGAGTAGTAATTAATGGGTTTTGTTTCCAGTTTTAAAAATTCCTAATGCTTTAAGGTATTATGTTTCTAGATTTTCTTATAGTGTATACATTGGTAAACAATAGTATTGTCTGTGGTGAAAGTTGTTATGTGAAACCTCTTACATGTGTATGTCTTATAGTAAAAATTTTATTTCTTGTTGCAACTAGAAGATACGAACAGGGGGCAGCTAGGTAAAGCAATGGATAAAGCCCCGGCCCTCGATTCAGGAGGACCTGAGTTCAAATCTGGCCTCAGACACTTGACACTTACTAGCTGTGTGACCCTGGGCAAGTCACTTAACCCTCATTGCCCACAAAAAAAGAAGAAGAAGAAGATATGAGCAGAATGCAAGTATGTAAGATTTTACTGTTTTCAATTGAATTGTGTGATTATATTTTCGGAAAAATGGAAAGAGAGATTTATCTTTTTAAAAGCATTTTATCTCATGAAAGTTTGGTGAATATTCCTTTTAACACCAGAATAAATTTTAAGCTGTTTCTTAAAGAAATATATATTCTCAGGACATAATGTGTGCATGTTCAATTAACACTTGTGTGATTTCGAAGGTCTGCTATCTTATTTGTAAGCTAATTTGTTGCAAATACAACTTCATATTGATAACAATTATGTCCAAAGCTACTGCAATTTGTGAGATTTTATTAGTTGATGGAAAAAGCTTTCCTAGGACCCTGAATATTTGAGTTTCATTCTTAGGTTTGATGTGTCCTTGTAACTCTCACGGCATATTTCTATTATAAGAGTAGACAAAGTAGAAGTTTGTTATTGCAATTGGTTATTAAATTAATACTAGAGCATCTAAATTACTCCACTAAGCTGTACCCTCTGTGGTTGAGCTGGACATTTTCTAGTTTATTCCCAGTATGCAATTTGGGATTGTTTACACTTATTTCAACCATTGCTTGTTATTGAGCATCTCAAGGCAGATTCATTTGTGTAGGGCTAACTCAGGGATGAAAAGCATCAATTTAACATGGGTGCAAACATAGGTAATGCTTGCTACATAGGATATATGATCCTTGAGAAGTGAGTTCACTTTTAGTACTGATTATTGGAACTTGCTATTTTAAGACATTATTATTTTTCTGAGTCTGACTCCAGTGATGACCATCAAGGACCCATGATGCCAGGAACTCTATGGGGTTTTTACATGTATGCACTGTAGGTGGAGTTCTCTTGGGAAAGGCTGGGAGACCAACTTTTTGGCAAAGGCTCAGGTAGGCGTCTCCTGATTCAGTTTCCCCAGATGTTACACATGGAATATAAACTCTCCCACCTGGATGATTTTAAGTCTGGCACACTACATTGACTATCTGCAGAACTTCTGCCTGAAATGGACATATGGAGTTTGGGGAAATATTGTTCCCTGATAGCACTGCCTCTCTTCTTTTATGGCAGATTCCTATAACCATGTCCCTTGATTAGCATGAACAAAATATTGTCTCTTCATCCCTAGGTTAATACTGTAATATCTGTGTGAGATGCAGGTATAAGATTCAAGCTATTTGGCTTAGAAATTCTAGTCCCTTTCAGATTCTAAACAACTAGAATGTATAAGCATTTAGCCTTGTCATTTATCCGTTATTAGTTATGCATTTTAAAACTGAATCAGGAACATCTTAAGCTTATTTTGAAGAAAAGAATTCTAATGCAACCAGTTTTCTTAGAGGAGGGTAACTTACAGAATGTTTTGTTACACCTGATGAAAAGTCAATTTTTTTTTTTTGCGGGACAATGAGGGTTAAGTGACTTACCCAGGGTCACATAGCTTGTAAGTGTCAAATGTCTGAGGCTGGATTTGAACCCAGGTACTCCTGAATCCAGGGCCTGTGCTTTATCCACTGTGCCACCTAGCCACCCCCAAAAGTCAATTCTTTTTTTTTTCCATTCAACAACCATTTATTAAGCGCCTACTATGTTCAAAGCACTGTGCAGGTGCTAAGGGAGAAACAAAAATAATTAAGACATAGTTCCTGCCCCTTTGGAGCTTACAAACTGACAGAACTTATTCCATCCCATGACAATTTGTAAGTTAGTTTCTCTCACAAAAATACTCTTATAATATTGTGATAAACTTGAGCATCTTTTACACCCAGGGCTTTGGGGCATCAATTTTCCTTCTAGAACTTAACAAAATATACTGCTTTTTCCCCCTAATTTCCAAAATACATGAAGGAAATTATACATGAGCAAGCAGCCCCACAAAAAAGTGTTGCTGATTGAGATTGGCTTTGTGAATTTTAAAATAAAACTTTCCAACAGGTTCAGAAGGCTTAACTAAACACAACAAGATACAAATATAATAGTAACATATATATATTTTAAAACAAACTATCACTTTAACTTTACAGTATCTGTTGCTATTTTTGTTACTGTCCATGCTAAATGACAGTGCTGAAATTGCATTTACATTAGTGGAGAGAACAGTTGTTGATTTCAACATGCACTAATTCTTCAAATATTGAGTAGTTGCTTAATTGTTCTTTTGTGTGCTTCTCTTTAAGAAATTAGTTCTATAAATTTTGTTATATGCAAGTCAACTTAAGAAAAACACATCTAACTCTTACCCTGATGCCATTTAAAGTTAAAAATTGAGTTGCAACTTTCCTTCCTTCTAACTTTTCTTTGGGTGGTATAGGAAAAAAAAATAGACTTTTTGAATATCCCTTTTGGGTAGGTGTTCTCATTCTTAGTTTTGTTTTTCTTATACACCCTAGTCTTTAGGTTAAGAAGTCAATTCTTTTTAAGTTTACTATGTAATGTGGAGGGGCAGCTAGGTGGCGAAGTGGATAAAGCACCGGCCCTGGAGTCAGGAGTACCTGAGTGCAAATCCGGCCTCAGACACTTAACACTTACTAGCTGTGTGACCCTGGGCAAGTCACTTAACCCCAATTGCCTCACTAAAAAAAAACAAAAAAAAAACAAAAACAAAAAATAACAACAACTATGTAACGTGGAAATAACATCTGTCTATAGAGCATGTCTTGTAATACAAACATTATGGACAACTTATTTGATATGCACTCTTTTGAAATTAATTGCTTAAGTGTAATCCTAAATCTTTTACTACAATTGAAGTTAACTTGGTTTTTTGGTTTTGTTTTTGGCGAGGCAATTGGGGTGAAGTGATTTGCCCAGGGTCACACAGCTGGTAAGTGTAAAGTGTCTGAGGCTGTATTTGAACTCAGGTCCTCCTGAATCCAAGGCCAGTGCTCTATCCACTGCGCCACCTAGCTGCCCCTGAAGTTAACTTGGTAACTTTTATGTAAGTTCATTTGTGGTCATCTTCTTATAAAGGTATTCTGTGATCTAAGTTTTATGTGAGGATTAGATCTTAAACAATTGAGTAAGAATTTTTGGAGAAATAAGATCGAATAGATATATATGTAATTTGGAAAGATTTAAGAGTTCTGCCTTCTGTGGTATTTTGAAACATTTAACTTATAGCCTGCAGGTATCAAGGTAGTAGTAACCTTTCAGCCTGTTGTTAATAATATTTGTTAAAGATAGAATTAGAAGGGGGCAGCTAGGTGGCGCAGTGGATAAAGCACCAGCCCTGGATTCAGGATTTCTTGAGTTCAAATCCGGTCTCAGACACTTGACATGTACTACTAGCTGTGTGACCCTGGGCAAGTCACTTAACCCCCATTGTCCCGCAAAAAAAAAAAAAATTAATAAATAAATAAATAATTAAAGATAGAATTAGATAAAGCTGTAAACAATATGGGGACACGTGTTATAAATTCTTTAAGGTTCAGGTAAACTATGAGACCTTGATTGTGATATTCCTCTTATTGTTAGATCAGAACCATAAGATTTAAGGTAGCTTTTACTGAATGGAATAGTTATTGGGGGAGTAGAATTTGAGAGACTGTACCAATTTGTATTGAGATCTGTATTGTATCCAAAAAACATCCAAATAAGGTCATAGGAAAATGCCCGGAGCAGCAAAACTCACAGAAGAATGTGCTGAAATCATCTTCTAACCAAGAACAGCTTGGAAGGTCAGAAGGAGGGAGCTGTTGTGTTGATACAGGAGTCAGGCCCAAACCCACAGTCACCCTGACACAGATCCAGTCTCAGGAAGTCCTCACCAGAGAAGGAGACCCCCAGAGCCTCTGAATCAGCTGAAGCACCAGTGTCATCTGGAACTAAGCTCACAGTCTGATGAGTGGGCTGAGCCCTGGGCAGGGGAGAGACTACAGGGGTCTCTGCTGGTGCTGAGGCAGAACTTGGATTTTACACCCCTACTGAGAACCAGGTGGTAGGCTCGAGTAGAAGTGGCCCAGGTGGTGGAGGGGCACAGGCTCGTCGGAGCTAACAACCACAACGCACAAAGCTGGTTGATTGGCAAGTTGGTCTGGGGTCATCTAGGACCAGGAAACAGGCTGGGCGAGGGAAGAACCTGATTCTCCTTAAATCATACCACCTGGGACTTAAGTTTGGGATACTGCAGCCTGGAAACAGTGCCCCACTTTAAGGAGCTAAAAGTCAAGTAAAAGAAAGGCAAGATGAGCCGACAGAGAAAGATGAAGACCATAGAAAGTTTCTTCAGTAACAAGGAAGAAGACAAAGGGGCACCCTCAGAGGAAGATCTCACACCACCCAAGGCAGGAAAGTGTACCAGAGGGCACATCCTGTGGCTTCTTAAAACCCACTGCCCTGCAGAGAGTCTAGGCCCAGCAGGCAACGGGGAGGGGATGGAGAGAGAGCACACCTAGTCATGGGAGGGAGCATGAGAGGGGGCACTGCACTGGTCCAGCCTGGCAGAGGAAGCCAGGATTCAGTCATGCCTGGAAATGACCCCAGGCTGGTGACAAGGGCGGGCTGCGAGGGAGCAGAGCCTGGACAAGCTGGCTCTCCCCTACTCCACACCAGCCTCTCTTGGTGGGCTGGGAGGAAAGCCAGGCTGGAGGGAGCTGGGGAAGGCCAGCACCCTCACCTGGCACTGATGCCTCAGTGCCCCCTCAGCCCTGCAGCTCCCTGCTGCCCCCAGTGGCACCAGTTGGGGGCTGTGCAAAGGCCTGTGGAGGCTGGAATGGAGAGGTGTGTGGGGGAGAAACGTCCTGGAATCCTAGACGAGGGAAGGAACTAGAGACCACACATGCCCACTCCCACTGCTTTGACTGGGGGGTGGGGGAAAGGGCCAGGTCAGGGACCTACAGTGACTGGGGCAGACCCTCCTCTCCCCTGGGGCTTCCTGATGCCCCAATGCCTGGGTCCCAGTGGGACCAACAGAGTTCCTTAGGAACAGTCAGTCCCCAGGCCCCTCCCTTGTCTGACTGGTAAATTGTAAAGAGGAAGAAGCTACTCAGCTAAGGGAGGGGGGCAGTTAGGCAAATCAGGGCTGGGCTGGTTCTGTCCCCAGGCTGGGCCACCAGCTTCCAGTCCAGCCCTGGCGGCCACCATGTCTCCCTGGCTCCCTGCCCTGCTGTGCCTTGGTAAGTCCTGGGGAGGGAGGACTCCATGTTCCTGGTGTGGGGCCATCAGGGGGGGAGCAGCCTTGGAGACCATCCCCTCCTCCTCCTCCCCCATTTTACACTGAAGGAAACAAGCCCAGAGGGAGGAAGTGACTCCCCTGAGGTCTGTCAGAGCTAGAACCCCAAACCAGGAGGTCCAGCAGCCCCTTCTGGATCCAGGCCCCTCCCCCAGGTCCTGTTATCTCAGGCTGCACCCTGCTCCTCCCCCACCTCCCATCCCCCACCCAGAGCTTTGGAGGGGAGGCTGAGGATTGTGGGCAGGGCTGATGGGGGCCTCTCTGACAGGACTGTGTCTGAGTGAGAGGCTGGAGGCACAGGACTGTGAGTTCTCCCCTCCCCCAACCAGACCCCTCCCCATCCTCTCTCTCCCTCTGCCCCCCTCTATCCCTCTCCCTCTTCCTGTCCATCCTCATCTGTCCCCTGTCTCAGTACTGACAGCATCCCCTGGGACACTCCTGACTGGAGGGTCTGGGCTAACCTCCTGGGGTGACTCTGGGAGGGGGCTGGGGGTGAGAGGCAAGGACAACCCCAGGAAAGGGGGCCTTCTGGAACCCCGGGATCTGCTTCCTTGCAGATTCACTCCCCAAACCCTCCCTCTGGGCAAAGCCGGACCATGTGATACCTATAGGGACACGTGTGACCTTCTGGTGTCAGGGCCCACCAGGGGCTAGAGGTTACAGCCTGGAGAAGCTGGGAAGTTACTGGAATGCAGCGCCCTTCCCTCAGGGGAATAAGGCTTCTTTCCCTCTGGGGGAAATAGTATTAGCACATGCTGGTCTTTACCGCTGTCGATACTGGGCCTCATCTGGCTGGTCAGAGCCCAGTGACCCCCTGATGCTGATTGTGACAGGTGAGCCAGGGACCCCCCAGCCCCAGGGCTCCAGACACAAACCCTCTCATCTGGGCCACAGGAGAGATGGGATTCTCACCTCAGAACCTCCCATGGGCAGCCATGAGGGGTCTCTCAGCCTTGGGGGAGGGACCTCTCCAAGACTCATGGCCATCATTCCAAGGTGGGGGTCGGGGGTGGACCCTTCCATGGCACAGCTCTCCCTTTGAGCTCTGACCTAGGCACAGAGCAGGGGTGCTCCCAGTCACACCAGGGTCTCTGTGTCCCCCAGGCTGGTATGCCAAGCCCGTCCTCTCAGCCATGCCCAGCTCTGTGGTGGCCCCAGGGGACAATGTGACCCTCCACTGTCAGTCTTCATATGGTCTGAATGGCTTCATGATGTCTAAGGAACAAGAAGACAAGGTGACCCCTCATTATGAAAGGACTCTGGCCAACTTCTCCATCTGGGCTGTGACAGCTGCCCATGGAGGAACTTACCGATGTTACGCTTTTGATAGTGACACCCCCTATGTGTGGTCAGCCCCGAGTGAGCCCCTGGTCCTCAGGGTCACAGGTGAGACATCCCCAGTCTGGCCCCTTTCCCCATCCTCTCCCAAGGTCCCCTAGATGGCCTTGGCCCCAGACTGGCAGCTCTGTACCCAGCCCTGGGGAGCCAGGGATTGTGCCCCAGGACTCAGGGAGGTCCTGGACAGGAGATAGGGGAGAGGGGAGGGAGGGAGGACATGTCCCTGCCCTGCTCTCACTCTTGCTCACCCAAAAGATGGAACTAGGACAGGGGAGGTCACAGGGAGCCTCAGGAGGGACTGGGAGGAGGGGTCATGACAAGTTAGGTTGCCTGACCTCTCCCCATTCCCAGAACCTCCTGATGAGCACAGCCTCCCAGTTACCTGGGAACCAGAGCCCCCAAGCCGTGAGTATGCACAGCCATAGCTGAGAGTCTGGAGTGGGTAGGGGATCTCAGCCATCCTCAGTGTCTGAAGGGAGCCCAAGGGGGCAGGAGGAAGGGCCCCAGGAAAGGGACATGGGGAGAGAGAAGGGAGATCCCAGCCTCTAAGGATTAGGGAGGAGGTGTTTGGTGGGACCTGGGGGAAGGAGGAACAGTGTTGAACAGGGCAGTGAAGACTAAACCTATGATTTCATTGGTATAGAGAGCCCCCAGATGAGGAAATACCTTCTACCAGCGCAGGCTGCCACCTTTCCACCTTCTAAGTCTACAGAGAGTTGCCAGAAGCACTGAATGCATGACTTGTTCAAAGTCACCCAGCCAGGAAGAATCAGAATCTGGACTTGAACCCAGATCTTCTTGGCTGTGAGGCCAGTCCTCTACCTATCATTCCACACTGCCTCTAAAATATGTGAAATGTATACATAATAAAAAATGAGAATTGGAAGGGGAGGGGGATGACTGTTAGCAGGAAGAAGAAGGTGTTAGTCCTCATTAAGAAGTTGGCCCTTGGGCCACTTTTAGGAAACTACAAACTATAAGAGGTAGAGGTGGGAAAGGAGGATATCCCAGGGATGAAGGACAGCCTTTGCCAAAGCACACGGGTGGTAAGGGGGCAGCCGGGTGGCACAGTGGGTAAAGCACCAGCCCTGGATTCTGGAGGACCTGAGTTCAAATCCAGCATTAGACACTGGACACTTACTAGCTGTGTGACCCTGGGGAAGTCACTTAACCCCCATTGCCTCATAAACAAACAAAAAAGTACATGGGTGAGAGATGAAGGGTGCTATGAGAGAAGTAGCAATAAGGTCAATTAGACTGGATTATAGAGAGGGTGGAGAGACTAAAGAGTTTAAATTTGATCCCCAAAATAATAGGGAGCCACAGGAGTTTAATGAGTAAGGGAGGCCCAGGTTGGCAGAGGGTCAGGCCAGAAAAGGAATGCACAGACTATTCCACAGGAAGAGGCTGGGTATGAGGGCAAGAGGAGCCCCCAGCCCCAACTCAGAGGGGTCTAAGCTCATGTAAGGTGCAGGACCAGGTGCCAACCAGAAGCTCTGCCCCTCACTCTCCAGTGCTGGATCATAGATCCAGGACACCCAAGGAGGTAATCCACCTACCCACACACACACACACACACACACACACACACACACACACACACACATACAGGGTGGCATTTCAGGGAGATGGCAGACAGGGCCCAGCTCTACCATTAAATCTGAAGCCAAGAAATGGGTTAGAAGAGTGGGCAAATGAACAAACAAAAAGAATCCCACCATAGAGAGGTGTTATGGTGATGGGGACACTCAGGACAGAAACCCAGAAAAATAGATTCACTCCAAAACATCTACAAACAAAACCACAGAGAAAAACACACGTGAACAACTAAAATTTCTGGAAGAAATGGAGCAAGAGTTTTTAAAAACAAAGTTTAAAAGGTTTTTCCAAATTAAATCAGAGTACTAGAGGGTGAAAATCGGAAAATAAATGAGAGCAATAGAAGAAAAATTGAAAAGGGGAGGCAAAAATGAATAAGGACTTGTAGGAATCAGACTACATCAATATCAGCCTGATAGGCCCTTAAAAATCATGGCATTGGGGCAGCTAGGTGGAGGGTGGATAAAGCACTGGCTTCGGATTCAGGAGGACCTGAGTTCAAATCTAGCCTCAGACACTTGACACTAGCTGTGTGACCCTGGGCAAGTCACTTAACCCTCATTGCCCCACAAAAAAAAATACCAAAAAAAAATTATGGTGTTGGGGGCAGCTGGGTGGTGCAGTGGATAAGGTACCAGCCCTGGAGTCAGGAGGACCTAAGTTCAAATCTGGCCTCAGACACTTGACACTTACTAGCTGTGTGACCCTGGGCAAGTCACTTAACCCTCATTGCCCCGCAAAATAAATAAATAAATAAATAAATGAATGAATGAATGAATGAATGAATGAATAAATGAATGAATGAATAAATAAATAAGTAAGTAAGTAAATAAATAAATAAATAAAGATCATGGCATCCAGCGCCTCTACGACCCTTTTTTTTTTTTAAATAGTTGGGAAAGAGGTCCAGAAAGGGGAAGGGACTTGTCACCCAGTCAATGGAACCCAGGTTTCCTGACTACCAGCTTAGGTGCTCTCTGTGCTGGTCCTGCTGGGGTCACAACGCTGCTTCCTTCCTCATTCCTAGGAACCTCCTCTCCAAAGCATTCCAATGTGCTGTTTGGTGAGTAACTAGATTCCCAGCCCAGCCAGTAGAGGGGGCCCTAAGTTGGGTGTTAATTGAGGGTTGGTTTCTCCCTCCTTCCTGCCCCATTAATTTCCTATCATACCCCCCTGAGCACCTCCTCTGCCTTCTCCCCCACTCTGGGGCTGTCCAGAGAGAGGGGAACCTATCTCCCCTCCCCCACTCACAATGGTGGTACCCTGATGATGTTAACACTGTTCCCTGTACCTTGGATTTCACACCAAGGTCTCCCCAGGCTCATAGCAAGTATCCTGATGGGCCTGTTAGCACTCATCATCCTGCTCTTCCTCTTCCTTCTCTTCTTCCTCCTTCGACAACGCAGCCAACGTCAGGCTAGACGCAGTGAGTCCTTGGGGCTGGGTGTGACTTGGGCCAAAGGCCTGATGGGACATTGGCTGAACCCCCTGGAGTCTGACCCTGATTCTCCTTGCAGAGACCAGAGACAAAGAGGCAGAAATCAAGAAGACCCTGAGAAGGTGGGGGCCCTAGATATTCCCCAATTCCCCCGAACCCCTTCCCAGCGATTCTACCCACCTTATTGGATCTTCCCCCTCAACCTTCTGTGTCCTCTTGTTCCCCAGCTCTGACCCAGCTGGGACGCCCCTGGAGGAGACCCTGTGTGAGTGATAGGGCCAGGGCACGAGGGCAGGTGCTGGCGGCGGGAAAAGCCTGGGCCTGGTCCCTCATGCCTCCTCCTCTTGCCCCCAGATGCCGCTGTGAAGGAGGACAGACAGACAGAGGGGGCCAGACAAGAGGACACAGCTGTGAGTCACTCCCAGATCCCTCCTCCTCTCCCCAGGGAACAGACAGGGAGAGGCTTCCCCAAGGTCACACCCAGCCGGGAGGTTCAGGTCCTTTCCCCTCTCAGCCCTCCTGCCCCATCGGCCCCTCCAGCCCCTCACCTCCTGCTTTATCTCCTCCTGTCAGGTTCCCAAACGGGAAGACCCTCAGGAAGTGACCTATGCTCAGTTGAACCTCACCAGTCTCAGGGCTGGGGCTGAGGAACCTCCCTGCTCTGGCCCAGTGGAGCCCAGCCTCTATGCTGCCCTGAGGTGAGCTCAGCCTGAGCCCAGGGGACCCCAGGAGGAAGAAGCCCCTCCCCATCCAGCCTCTGCTTTCTGAGGGCAGACCCTGCCCTGCCTAATCATCAAGACACCCCAATGTTAGGACCCTTTCCCATTCCAGGAGGTACCCAGCAAATTGATTTCTGTTGGAGCAGCAGCCCAGCAGTGTGTGTCCTTTGGCAGGGAGGTCCCAAAAACTGAGCAGGCTCTCACCTTGTCAATGAATTAAATCAGCAATAAGGAAATGTAAGATAATTTGCCTACTGGCCTTCAGCCATCCCACTACTCTCCAGAGGAAGCGAAATAGTAGTAATAATAATAACAGCTAACATTGATAGAGCACTTCCTATAAGTCAGGCACTGTGCTAAGCACTGGAAGGTAGGTGCTTTATTATTCCTATTTTATAGATGAGGAAACTAAGACAAATAGAGCTTAAATGACCGAGGTCATCCATCTAGGACGTATTTGGACTGGTCCTGGCACTCTATGTGATGTAGGAGGCAAAAAGGGGTTAATAGAAAAACCTAAGACCCAAGCTTTAATTCAGATATTAGCTCCAAAAGGGAGTCAGACCCCAGTTAATGGATAACTTACAAGTCAGGATGCTAAGTTCTCATACCCACAGTGATCAGGGCCCATAACGGGGACAGAGGGAGAGAGGCCATGATGACCTTAGATGAAATGATAAGGCTATAGAAATTCTAAAGAAAAATAGAGATATTTTTAAACTAGCCATGGGAACCAGAAAGAGACATGTGCAGAAAAGGCCAAATTTGTCCCCAGATTCACCTTATGACGTGTAAACCCCCAAAACACACCTCCACTGGAAAAGGTACCCGCCTCGAGGGTTGGCTTAGGACCCCAGGAACTCCAAATGAGGATAAGCCCTCCCCTGTACCTCCCCAAAGTGGAGATTATTATAATGAGTAGGCCAGGCCCTCCCCTGTACCTCCCCAAGGTGGAGATTATTATAATGAGACTCATAATCAATTTATCCATACTATAAATATAACTGTCTTTCCTTTCACTATTTGAGAGATACCTTTCCACTTTTCTGATTCTCTCCCTGTGGTCACTCACAGTATTGCAATAAAACTTGGGAAACTGAGTCACTGAGTCTTGTAATTCTTTTGGGATGACTCACGATCAATTCGACCCTAAATTCCATCCCACATCATATCCACTGCACACCTCCCACCTACAAGCTCTGAGCTTTAAGCTCTTGCCTCTCCCACAGCCTAGGCTCTCTGTGACCCCCGTAGCAACAGGTGATGGTCCTGATTCAGTATTGACCCAAGAGTATGCAACTAATAAGTCACTCTGAATTATGAAAACTATGGGAAAATATCTACCAGGTTCAGTCCCACCCCACTTCTGAGAAACGTCCTTCCATCTGGCCCATCCTTTGTATTTATATCACTTCAGTGAGTCACATAACGACCACAAGATTTTGTTGTAAAAAAGGATTGAAAAGAATTGGTAAGGGTTTGTTTACCCGATGTAAAAGCCTTCTGATTACCCTCACGGCTCCTCAAGTGGGTGAGGAAGTGAATGCTATGTCTTCCACCTGGCCTCCATCTAGCCGTGCACCCCTGCCTTTTTTGGTTGGTTTATTGATTCATTCAGCAAGAATTCCAGGGTGATCTGGCCAGGACTAATGGAGATCTCATGAGTTTCAAAAGGCCTGGGGGTCCCAGGCGCCAAGGAAGAGCTTCCTGGAAACAAAGGAATGGTCACTAGGATGTCTAATTTGGCCATGTGTACAGCACGCATTTACCAACAATGTATTTGGATGGTACATGGCAGTGTGGCACAAGTGAAATAATAAAAAATTAATTAACAAGTTGTTTTATGTACTAGTGAGAGTTAAGCATTAGCCTTCCCAATGATTGTA
Source organism: Dromiciops gliroides (assembly GCF_019393635.1). Lineage (NCBI taxonomy): Eukaryota > Metazoa > Chordata > Mammalia > Microbiotheria > Microbiotheriidae > Dromiciops > Dromiciops gliroides. The sequence continues at coordinate 658,128,753 of NC_057863.1, read as the reverse complement.
ACTGGAGTTATAAGTTATTACTGAACCTTGTTATTCTTCTTAATCCTGTCCTTGTGTGCTGTGATTCTCCCGTGATTAGCATTTCTTTCTGTATAGGAATAAACTGCCTTCCCATACTCAGTTCATATCATACTTTGGGTACTTCTTTTATCACCACCCATCTTTTGGAGGACAATTAAAACTTATTGAAGCCATTTTGTACCTACAATGACTGCCTCTCTGAAATCAGTGTCTGTTTGGAGGGTGTGTCTCTGTCTTCTCCAACTGTGTCTCCTGAGACTTCAGTGAGATAAGCAACCCTGTAACTGAGCACAATCAGGCTGTCTCTAGTAAACTGGAGTGTTGGGATGAACAAACAAGAATCCCAGTAGCATAGCTGTCACATTCTGTTACACTGGGGCTGGTGGGAAGAGCCTAGACCATGAGGATATTCCACCAAGAATGTTGGTTAACAAGGCTTCCAATCTCCTTGAATTAGTTTTGTTTTGTTTTGTTTTGTTGGGGGGTGGAGGCTATGTTTTGGAAAATTTATTCCAAAATTTCTTCTTCATTTCGTAGGGTTTTTTAAAAAACAATAAACATTTTTATTTAAAGTTTTGAGTTCTAAATTCTATCCCTACTTCTGTCACTCCCCTCCCCACTCCTTGAGACAGTGAGTAATCAGATATAGGCTAGACATGTGCAGTTATGTAAAATATTACCATATTAGTCATTTTGTACAAGAAAACTTGGATAAAAGAAAAAACCAAAGTGAAAAATAGCCTGTTTCAATCTGTGTTCAATCAATATCCATTCTTTCTTTGGAGGTAGATAGCATGCTTTGTTATTAGTCCTTTGGGATTGTCTTAGATCATTGTAATGTTGAGAATAGTTAAGTCTTTCATAGTTCTTCATCAAACGGTATTGCTGTCTCTGTGCACAACATTCTCCTGGTTCTGCTCACTTCACTATATATCAGTTCATACAAGTCTTTCCAGGCCTTTCTGAAGTTGTCCTCCTTGTCATTTCTTATAGTACAATAATACTCCATCACCATCATATACCACAGCTTGTTTAGCCATTCCCCAGTTGGTGGGCATTCCTTTGATTTTCCCTTTCTTAGCTACCACAAAAAGAGCTGCTATAAATATTTTTGTACAAATAGATCTTTTTCTCTTCTGGGGATGGCTTTGGGATATATACCTAGCAGTGGTATTGCTGGATCAATATGCACAGCTTGAATTAGTTTTGTTTATTCTTTCCCTCAGTGGAATGAGATCATTTTTGTTATCCCATTGTTACCTAAAGTCAAATTTAACTGTAGCTTAAAAATTTCTTAAACTCTCAAACCAATTCTCCACCAATTTCCACAGATTGTCTCCTGGGCAAATAGCTTTAATGCAGTCCAGAGAAACATTGGTTATTGTTCATTGACCAGAACAACATTGAACCAAGTGAGTGACCACTTCTGCAAAACCTAGTCATAAGTCAAATCATTTGGTGCTTTTGTGACCTACTGGTCTATTTGTGTCCATGTCTAAATTCATAAATGGTGTGAGGGGCAGCTAGATGGCGCAGTGGATAGAGCACCGGCCCTGGAGTCAGGAGTACCTGAGTTCAAATCCAGCCTCAGACACTTAACACTTACTAGCTGTGTGACCCTGGGCAAGTCACTTAACCCCAATTGCCTCACTAAAAAAAAAAAAAAAAAAAAAAACCACACACACATAAATGGTGTGAACCATCATTTTCTATAACTTTTCTAGTGTGAGATTTAAAATTGGATATTAGATCATAAATCTCCCCTCTTTAACCTTTCCCTTAATTTATCTCCCAGACTAGTAAATGGAAGAAGCTTCTGGTTTTCTAGTTAGAGCTTTTATTGTATGGTAGTCACAAGGTGATGTTGATTAGAAGGATAGGAAAGTAGAAACACAATACAAATCGTCTTAAGTCTAAACTTAGTCTATATTCCATTTAAAACTCACCAAAACTGAAGGCCACCTTTAGGGAGAGAGACCGTGTGCTGCTGCTAACCGTGAGCTGGGCCCAGTCGAGACTCTCGTCAGCATCAGCCTGTGCAGCGCAGTCAGGAGACCAGCAGAGCAGGAAAAAGTCCCCCACTTCCGTTCTCTTCTTGCCTTTTAAGCTCGCACCCCGGAAGTCGAGTGCGTAGCAGGCAGTCTGACAGGCACAGCAGGCGGACTGGCGTGTGTAGCTCATGCCGTTGGTCTCCTCCCCAAAAGGGTGGTCCTTCAAAAACTGGCATCTTTCAGTTATCCTTACCGACTGTTAAAAAAACTTTCATATTTTTTTACCACACTAGCTAGCCTTTTTTCTCCTCCATGAGAGGCCAACTAATTAAATTTGGGACAGAAAAGATAGGGTGAAAAAAATAATAAAAATTTTAAAAAATGGGGCAGCTAGGTGGCGCAGTGGATAGAGCACCAGCCCTGGAGTCAGGAGTACCTGAGTTCAAATCCAACCTCAGACATTTAACACTTACTAGCTGTGTGACCCTGGGCAAGTCACTTAACCCCAATTGCCTCACTAAAAATAAGAAAATAAAAATAAAGATAAGACAGGGTGTCTGAGATCATCCTCACTAAAAGTTTCTTCAGTAGCATTTGGAGAGTGGGAATTGCATTTGTATCTCTAACTCAGTGTAATGGCTGGCTCAGAAAGCACTCACTAAACATAGATTGAGTAAATGATTGGTTGGAATCCCTGAGGGGCAAGAGTTAAGGAACACTGAGAAATTAGTTAAAAGGACTTTAAGACAAAAAAGACTATGCACCAGTAATACCCAGATAGTCTGGGCTCAAAAAGTGATCCATTTAATGAGAGTACAGAAACCCTGCAACTATGCCTAGGATTGAGGATGAGGGACCTCATTTTAGGAGGGAGTGGAGAGAGAAATGACAACCCAAAGTGACCAGGAATTATTTTAATATTCCTGCAGGTGGGTTTTCTCACATAAGTTACATATGTCCATATGTTTATGTGTTGTTGGAAGCATGGATAGATATGATCTTAGGCCTGGCCCACCCCTGAGAAGAGGGGAAGAGCCAATAGGCATGCCTACATGGATAGACAGACTCCTAATATACCACAAAAGCTGGGATGTTCTTATCTCTGGTCTCTGAGAGGAGATATTGGGCTACTATTATAACTATTTACCCTTTCCCTTAAATATCTCTTATCTAGAGGTAAGAATCTGGGTTCAGAAGGAAAGCCATTTCCCTGGTTATCCTTGGGGGTAGGGTGTACCCCTTAGTTTACACTAACCAGCTAAATTCCTCCCCACCAAATGTTGGTTACACAAAAGACATCACAAATAGTAAACACCTGGGGCAGCTAGATGGTTAAGTAGATAAAGCACTGGCCCTGGATTCAGGAGGACCTGAGTTCAAATCCAGCCTCAGACTCTTGTCACTTACTAGTTGTGTGACTCCGGGCAAGTCACTTAACCCTCATTGCCCAAGAAGGAAGGAAGGAAGGAAGGAAAGAAAGAAAGAAAGAAAGAAAGAAAGAAAGAAAGAAAGAAAGAAAGAAAGAAAGAAAGAAAGAAAGAAAGAGAAGAAGGGAAGAAGGGAGGAAGGGAGGGAGGGAGGGAGGAAGGAGAGAAAGAGAGAAAGAAATAGTGAATAGCTAACAAATAAATGTACCCAAGAAAAACAGTAAACAGAAATTGGAAAAGTTCTATGGATTAGAATGTGTCTAAATCAGCAAGTTGAACATAGACCCAGACTCAGGCTTTACCACCCACCTCTGCTAACCTGGGAGATCACTGCCCAGTCCTGATGTCTTACCCCCTTCACCAGCCCCCTGGGCAAAGGAACAGACCAGATCTCTCTGAAACAACCTTTGAGGATTGTGAGTTCCTCTTACCATCTGCTACCCATTATTACCACTATGGTTTTTCTTCCCATCCCTTGAAATAATTAATCAGCTACCAGTTAGTAGAAAACTATCCCCTGCTGATGCCTATGTTTTCTTATCCTTATCCTCTTCAACCATGTTCAAAGGAAACTGGATCCATGCTTTCCTCTGTGTCTGCTATTCCAATTCCACAGCAATCTTCCCTTCATCCTTAGACTTCTTTCCCTCACACTCCCATATCTTAAGGATCTATTATACCTTGTTCTCCACTAATGACCCTTATAACTCCACTATCCTCTCCAGAACTTCCCTCATCTCCTGAATCTTCTCTCATATTTCATGCTAACACTGAAGAAAATGAAAACAATAGCTTGAAGGAATGCTAGGGTGAAGTAGTGGGGTTTTTTTTTTGTTTCAGGAGTGGGAACATTAGATTTGCTTGTGGGTAACAGGAATAAAGTTAGTATGTAGGGACAGAGTGAAGACTAGAGAGGTAGTGTAACAATTGGAGTGACGCCACCTGCTGGTGTCAAAATAATTTAACTAGCTGACTGGGTCTAATCTGTGGACTTCTGACTGGCTGGCTATCTGAGTGTTATTAATTTTACAAGCCAGTCTGTTGGGGTCCCTTAACAATTCCCACACTGCTGCTTCTCCCAAATTGATAAGCAAATGCCTCTTTTTAAAAATAATTAAAGCAGGGTTTATTTGTAAAAATAAATGTAAGAGATAAGGGTAAAGAAATGAAGTTATAGTGCCTCCTGTGCTTATTACCCCCAAGCCGGGTCTCTTGCCTTTCTTTCCCTACCATTCCTCATTCTCCTTAGCGTCCTAGTTCCTCTGGCGTCTCTCTGCCTTCTCACTAGCTTTCTCCATTCCCTCTCTGTACCGTAGCAATGGACTCCCAGCGTCCCTGCCTTCTTACTAGCTCTCCTCCAACCTCATTGCAAAAAGCCCCCACTGTACTCCTTAGCATTCTTTTTTCTCAAGCGAAACCCGGGCTGGCCACCACAGGGCCGGCCGAGCCCTGTGCTTTGTGAGCTGGGGGCTGGGCGAAGCAAACCCTGGTGCCCCTCCAGTTTTTTTATGTGCCTCTCAGCTGTGCACATGGGTCGCACCATGCCATGCCAGGGGCCTGGGGTTTTTCATCTTGGCAGCTTAGCCCAGCTCAGAGCACCCCCCCTCCCCCCACCCCCCCCCTCCCGGGGTAGCTCCACTCGGGAAGCCTGAGGCTAATTTTAATGCCTACACTGGAGAGTTACTGTAGGAAAGCTACGCCATGAGAAGAAGGCATCTGAGGGCAAGCCATGTGGCTTAGGAGGTCAGTTCCTTGGCATCAGGATGTTTCTGGTTTAGAGAGGAGGCTTCTGGGAGAAAGAAGGAAGCATTGGTCCTTTTTTGTTCCTGAACTCACCATGGCAGGTTGGACGATGGGGTCTCTTAGAAATAGTTAGATTTTTACCTTTCTCTCTGATCATTAGATCCTAATGCTCTTTAATAAATGCTTAAAAGTCTAAACTCTTGCTAAAGCTTCTAATTTATTGGTGACCACTCGTTAGATTTTTAGACAGTATAGTTAGATAGCAACTTTATAGTAGGGAGGTGATTTGGGGGGAACTTAACCAGAGGACGTGAGAAGTGATGGGATGTGAGAAAAGGAGTCACTTCTTAAGAAACCAGAGTAAAGAAGGAAAGGATGTAGATGATCAATCAATCAACATTTATTAAATACCAGCTTTGGGGCAAGCAGTATGTTAGGTATTCAGGATACAAGATTAAAAAGTAAACAATTCACACTTTCAAGGAGCTTGTGATGACAAAGAATTTTGAGATAAGTAGAAGGAAATTCAGGGTGAAGTGCCCCTCATTTCTCAACAAACTACAGGTTGGCTCTACTGAGATGACTGGTAAAAGAGGAGGCTTAAGGAAAGAAGGTTTGAGACTGCCTCAGTAGGAGATGTAGGGGATAGAGAATCAGGAAGAAGTAGAAGGATTGCTTTGCTGCAGTGAGAGCCCAGTTGGCAGCAGACAACATAAATTTAAAAACATCCCAGATTTATGGCTTCCTTCAGCTCTATTCAGTTACATGGGAGTAGGAGCAGGAGACAGATGGTAGGAGTTATTGAAGGCTGGGATTTTTACAAGGCATGAGTAGGGATAAAACAAGGCATCTGAGAGTAAAATAAAGTATAGTGTTGAACATGTTATCTATGTGTGGAGATTGTAAGTGGAAGATAGGGAAGTCAGAGCAGAAAAGATGACCTGGGAAGATACTGAGATGATCAGAAAGGAGATAATAGGGAGGGAGAAAGAAAAGTGTAAGAATGTCAGCTCCTTCAGAATACAACAGTTTTGGTTTTGCCTTCATCTCCCGAGAACCTAATAGAGCAGGCACTTCATAAATGCTGAATGAATATAAATGGTGAATGAATGAAACAGAGAGGGAAAGTGAGAGAGGCACAAAGAGGGATAGATGACAGAGACAAGGACAAGTGTTGCTCCAGGCTGCCCTTTCATGTGGCAACAGAGTCAAGAACAACACAGAAGAAACACAGATTTATCTGGGCACTCATCAGTGTCCCAGGCTTGAAGTCAGAGGCACTGTCTAGTCTGTCCCTTTCATTATGCAGTGTGTGCATTGATGGCCACCCCAACACAGTGCCTCTCCTCTCCCATATGAGGCCCCAGAGAAGGACCACCACAACAGGGTTAAACTCAAACTCTCTCAGAGTGCTAGAGTCACCTAGAGGTACCAAACCCCTCACAGGTTGTGGAAGAATACACCATTTCTGTAAATATTAAGAAAGCATTTTAAAATTATTCTAGGCCAAAGTCTTTGGACTAAATTGAGACAGCCAGCTCCTCTCAGTCATTTTTATCAGTTTTTTGTTAACTATCATTTACAAATGGGGCAGCTAGATAGCGCAGTGGACAGAGCACTGGCCTTGGAGTCAAGAGTACCTGAGTTCAAATCCGGCCTCAGACACTTAACACTTACTAGCTGTGTGACCCTGGGCAAGTCACTTAACCCCAATTGCCTCACTAAAAAAAACAACAAAAAAACCCCTATCATTTACAAAGCAATGTCCTACTCTCCTCTTTCAAATCAGCTCAGGAACTTCCTGTGCCAAGATAGCCAAGTGAGGAAGCAATCCACTGGAGCTCTCCCAGATTTTCCCTCCAAAACAACAACAAAAAAATGCCTCTGGCATCCCAGGAGCAGGGAAGCACCCTACCAGCCTAGCAGGAAAGGTCTGTCTTACCTGGGTGGGAGAGAAATTAAGTCCAGGTGGAGGAGGAGGGGGCCTGAAGCAGGACTCTGAGCCTGGGTCATTCCACCAGTGAGGCTCTACCCACCTGCAAACCAGCAGCTCCCTGGGCAGGTGAGCAGTCTGCACAGCATAGTAGGGACCCTCATCAGGCACCCCAAAGCTAACACAGACCACCAGGGAGGCTTTGACCTCACTGCTGACCAGTAGTGAAGCCCCACCCAAGACTGGTCAATAGCAAGTTCCCACCCCTGCCACCTCACAGCAGAGAGGCTGTTTCCAGGGCAAACCAACCCCAGAGACTCAACAAATTTCAATAAAATTACCCTTTCAGGGCCTGCTAGCAGAGTGACTGGTTACCGTAGCAACCCAGCAGCAGGACACCCTCTCACCCCCACCCTCCACACATACTTGGGCAGATTGGAAACAAAATTACTCCTCCAGGGCCTGCTAACAGAGTAACCCAGCAGCAAGATACCACCCCTGGGTCCAGGCACTAGAAAGACTGTTAACTTTAGCAGCCCAGCAAAAGCAAGTGGCTAAGCCCTGAAGCCCAGTGAAAATCACCAATAAGACCCAGGGCCTTAGCACAAACCTTGGGACAGTTTAGGAATAGAGCCCAACTCAAAAACAAAACAAAACAAAAAACATCAAGGCACCCAAAAAAGCACAAAAATGAACAACAACAACAACAAAAAGCTTGACTATTGACAGCTACTATGATTATAGAGAAAATCAAGGCACAAACATAGAAGAGGACAATAGTAACAAAATGTCTACAGGTAAAGCTTCAAAGAAAAATGTAAATTGGTCTCAGACTCAAAAATAATTCCTGGAAGAGCTTTAAAAAAGACTTTAAAAAGCTAATTAGAGAAGTAGAATAAGTATTGGGGAAAGAAACAAAAATAATGCAAGAGAACCATGAAAAAGAAATACAAAAATTTACTGAGGAAAATAACTCCCTAAAAAACAGATTTAGTCAAACGGAAAAGGAAGTACAAAAGGTCACTGGAGAAAATAATTATTTAAAAATTAGACTAGAACAAATAGAAACTAATGGCTCTATGAGACACCAAGATACAATAAAACAAAATCAAAAAAGTAAAAAAAAAATAATAATAGAAGAAAATGTGAAATTTCTCATTGGAAAAACAACTGACCTAGAAAACAGATCCAGGAGAGATAATATAAGAATTCTTGGACAACCTGAAAACCATGACCAAAAAAATAAAAAATCCTGGACAATATCTTTCAAGAAATTAGCAATGAAAACTTCCCCAAAATATTAGAACCAGAGGGAAAAATTGAAATTGAAAGAATCCACCAATTACCAACTGAAAGAGAACCCAATCTAATTAGTGTAAGGGGCTAAAATTCTAGCTAGTCTGTCTAAAATATCTAATGAGTGGTTGCCAATAAATTACAAGCTTTAGCAAGAGTTTAGACTTTTAAGCATTTATTATGGAGAATAAGAATTTGGTGAAGAGAGAGAAAGAGGCCTATATGCCCACAGCTATCTATCTCAGGGAGAGCACATTTTAAAAGCTCCACTCTCCATGAGAGTCCTCACGAAAGAGAGTGAGCCACACCTCCTTCATCCCACAAGCCTCCTGTGAAACTGGCAAAATCCCATCCACATGCGCATACATTTCCAAGCTAATTGGCTGGTAGCCTTAATTGACAGTACCCACGAGCAAACATCACTTACTGATGCCAAGGAAAGCTGCATGGCTTGCCCTTAGACACCTTCTTCTTATGACAGAGCTTTCCTACAGTAACTCTCCAGCAGGTGGCATTGTTCCAATCGTTACATTAGATTTTGTTGGGTTTTATTAAATTCTATGTCTTATCACTAGGAATACTACCTATAGAATCTCCATAAGTGACTTGGAACCTGGAGATGGCCAAGAAATTACCCCCATAATCAAGGAACTACCTCCACAAACCTGCTCTGATCCATCCACAGACACTTGAGGATGATGGACACTGTCAAAAGACTTGACACCCCTAAAGCTATAGCTATATTGGATATCTCTATTTGCTCTATTATAATTTTGCTTGTTTTATTGTTCTGTATGTGTTATGGACCTGATACCTATTTTTTAAGCCATTTATCATTTCTTCTTGAACTGATACCAATTTGAGAACCAAGCCTGTGTCCTGCAAATTTGTCAGTCAGAGTTTGCCCCCTGACGTTTATGCAGAGCCCCATCATGGGGTTTCTAGTTGCTTTTCTTGCCAACAGTTGAACTACTCAAGGAAGAAAACTGACAAAAGTGGGGAGGAAGTGGGCAGCCCTACCATTTGAACATGTGCAGATTAACCTTATTGAATTACAAATAATGCAGGGCTACAGATGTTTTTGTAGGCCAAGACCAACTGAGCCATTGGGTAGAAGCTTTTCTAATGACACAAGCCACATCAAACATAGTAGCAAGATACCTGATCAAGGACATAATACAAAATTTGGCCGGCCTTATGCTATTGACTTGACCAAGCACCACACCCTACCACAGAAATAACTAAACAACTCTCCACATGTTTGAGATAACTCCTTATCACTCACATTATCAAGAGAAGTTGAGTGGCTAAAAAGAGAAGTTCAGAACCTTTTGGGAAAACTATGCCAGGAAACAGTTAAAATGCCCTCCCTGGGGGCGGAGCCAAGATGGCGGAGGAGAGGCTGTGACTCCCACAAGCTCCAGATAAACCCGTCCATTCACACCCAAATAATGCGGTAAAAATCAAAACCCAGAACAGCCTAATGCACATAAGAACAGAGTGAGACTGTTTCTCCGCAAAAGAGGGCAATTCTGATCACCTACTGATCAGGCTGAACAGCTCAGCACGTGGTCTGGACCCAGCCAGGGACAGTGCCTCCAACACATCGGAGTCTTCAGCACCAGCAGCTTCTGGACTGGTGAGGGGGTTCGGAGGTAGGCCGGGGTGAAGTGGAGGCAGTATCTGCTGGAGTTGGGGCAAAGCGCCCTGGGTCTGAACCAGTGGGCTGAATCGAGTGGTGGTGGCCCAGTGGGGGAGGGGTAAAAGCACGCCAAGCTTCCGACCATAGAGAATCAGAGTTCAATCAGACTTCTGTTTCCGGGTCAAAGAGAAAGCGGCTGTGATTACTCACAAGCCAGGCAGGCTGAGAAGAAGCCCAATCACCCCCTGGGCCACGCTGTAGCACAAACGGTGTGTCCGGGAAGCAGCGCTACACTTTAAGGAGTAAAAAGCCAAGAAACAGTAAGCCAGGATGAGTAGGCAGAGAAAGCAGAAGACCATCGAAAACTTCTTTGGGGAAAAGATAGACCACAATACATCCTCAGAAGAAGAAGAAAATAATAGGGTCAAAGCTCCAACATCCAAAGCTTCCAAGAAAAATATGAACTGGTCTCAGGCCATGGAAGCTCTCAAAAGGGATTTTGAAGAGAAAGTAGGAGAGATAGAACGAAGATGTAGAGAAAGAGAGGAAGGAATGGAAAGAGAAATGAGAGCAATGCAGGAGAGTCATGAGAAAAAAGTCAACAGTTTGAAAAGCCAAATGGAAAAGGAGATTAAAAAACTGTCTGCTGAAAATAATTGCCTAAGAATTAGGATTGAACAAATGGAAACTAGTGAGCTTATGAGAAACCAAGACACAGTAAAGCAAATCCAATTGAATGAAAAAATAGAGGGCAATGTGAAATATCTCCTTGGAAAAACAGCTGATCTGGAAAATAAATCTAGGAGAGATAATTTGAAAATCATTGGACTACCTGAAAACCATGACCAAAACAAGAGTTTAGACACCATCCTCCAAGAGATTGTGAGGGAAAATTGCCCTGATATTCTAGAAGCAGAAGCTAAAATAGAAATTGAAAGAATCCACCGATCACCTCCTGAAAGAGATCCCAAAAGGAAAACCTCCAGGAATATTATAGCCAAATTCCAGAACTCCCAGGTCAAGGAGAAAATATTGCAAGCAGCTAGAAAAAAGGAATTTAAATACTGTGGAGCTCCAATAAGGATAAAGCAAGATCTAGCAGCTTCTACATTAAAGGACCGGAGGGCATGGAATATGATATTCCAGAGGGCAAAGGAACTGGGACTACAGCCAAAAATCACGTACCCAGCAAAACTAAGCATCATCTTTCAGAGGCAAACATGGAATTTCAAGGAGAAAGAAGACTTTCAGACATTTGTTATGAAAAGACCTGAACTGAATAGAAAATTTGGCTTTCAAATACAAGACCCTAGAGAAGCATAAAAAGATAAACAGGAAAAAGACTTCATGAGGGATATTAAAGGATCAAACTGTTAACATTCCTATATGGGAAGATAATACAGAGGACACAGGACTGAACTGAATATGAAGGGATGTTATGTTTTGTTCTGTGTGGGGTGTCTTATGTCTGGGGCCGGATTTGGGCTTGGGGCCTCCTGGGTCCAGGGCTGGTGCATTGTCCACTGTGCCACCTAACTAACACATAATGACATCCTTAAAATAGGGTTGAGGTGTGGAAGAAATAGACTGGGGGAGGGGGAAGGGGAGAGTTGGTCTGGGGAGAGGTTGTTCATATGAAGGAAACAAGAAAAAAGCTTATGGAGGGGAGGGGAAGAGGGGGAAGGAATTGGGGAGTGATTGAACCTTAATATCATCAGAATTGACTCAAAGAAGGACTAACATACATACTCAAGTGGGTATAGTAATATATTTTGCCCTGAGGGAGGGGAGGGAGATAAGGGGGGGGGGAAGAGGGGAAGGAGGGAAGGGCAGATTCTGGGAGAGAGTAGTAAAAAGCAAAATACTTTCAAGGAAGGTGAAGACGTTCTGCATAACGGCACAAGTATGAAATATTGAATTGCTTGATTTCGTAGGGAGGGTTGAGGAGAGAGGGAGGAAGAAAATTTGGAACATAGAATTAGCTCAAAGACCTTAAACTCATCAGAGTTGGCTCATGGAGGGAATAACATTCACACCCAGTTGGGAGGAGTAATCTATTTAACCTTACAGGAAAGTATGAGGGGAAGAGGATAAGGAAGGAAGGGTGAAAAAAAAGGGAGTGCAGAGTAGGGGAGGGGACAGTCAGAAGTAAAATACTTTTGAGGAGGAATAGTTTAAAAGAAGATGGAATATAGAGTAAATATCATGGGAAGGGAATAGGATGGAGAGAAATAGTTATGATGACTTTGCTGGGCTAATACGAAGAAAATTCTTTGTCAAGTTTAAGGTACATTATTTAGGGTATAATGAACAGGATACTATTAGAAAAACCTGGAAAGACCTACATGAACTGAAGCAGAGTGAAATGCACTGTATAGAAAATAACAGCAATAGTATAAAATGATCTGCTGGGAAGCATGTGGTTATTTTCAGCAAGACAATGGTCCAATATAACCCTGAAGGACTATGAAAATGGCAACCCATCTACAGAGAAAGAAGTGATAGTATCTGAAATAGATGGAAACACATTTTTTTTCTTTTCTTTTTTTTTTTCTTTTTTGGTGAGGCAATTGGGGTTGGGTGGCTTGCCCGGGGTCATGTGGCTGGTGGGTGTTGGGTGTGTGGGGCCGGATTTGGGCTCGGGTGCTCCTGGTTCCAGGGCCGGTGCTCTGTCCGCTGCACCACCTAGCTGCCCCTGGAAACACATTTTTTTAAAAAAAATGTTTTTTCTCTTTGACAATTCCTCGGTCTGAAGTTTTGGGAGTTTTTTGACTGTTTTTTTCTCATAACCTAGCTAATGTGGGAATGTTTTCCATGACTAGTCATGTATAATTTATTTTGAAATGCTTGAGTTCTAGAGGATGGGGGTGGGAATAGAGGAGGAAGAGAAGTTGGAACAATTGTTTCTTAAAAATTGATGTTAAAATTTGTTTTTACATATATTTTGGAAAATAAAATTCTATTCTAAGAGTGAAAAAAAAAATAAAATAAAATAAAATGCCCTCCCTTCTCTTTCACAGGTCTGGAAGGAGGCAGCCTCGATGAAAACTCCACCTTTGGAAGAGTAGTTGTGTGTGCATTCAAGTCAGGAGACTACTATGGATCCACAACTTCAGGAAGATATTTCATCTCCAGTACTCCTGGAATAGGTTGTTCCAGATCCTGCTGACCAGCCATGCTGCCACCAAGGCTGGACCACTTGGATACATCACTCCCGTGTGAAATCTGCCATGATTGACCTCAGCTCTGATTAGCTCCTGGATCCAATTAGGCTAAAAGAGACACCCCCCCCCCACTCCAATCAGTAGCCCTTGGCCACATTTATTTGACTAATAATCAGGACTTTATCCCTTACCTGTAACCTATCATGAATTTGTTTTCAGTGCTTTTTGCCCTGTTTGGGGTAATTGGGGTTGAGGGAATCAGAGGAGTCCAATTCTTACACGTAGGATCCAAAATGCCAGCCACATCTTTGATTGGACTAATTATTGGAAATGCTCCTTTACCCCTTTAACCTTGGAGAAAGGGCTATCCCTAGTGGGGATGGGGAAGGATGGACAGGATTCGTGTGACTATTTATGTGACTACAATGCATCATCAATAGGGGGAACCCATAGGTGCAAAGGTAAATGCACTTCTATAGGGTAGAAGGAGAATTTCTCAACACCCTTTATGTTCAAGTGGAAGACAATTAGTAACATCTCCCAGTTTTCACCCAAGCTCCGGCTATGATATGCTCTAAGGCCACCCCTCCTGCATTAGGAACAGAATAAGACAAAATGGCCAGGTAGCAGAATGGTTTGTTGTTGTTTGTCCTTCTTTCACCCTGATGTCATGACTTGCACTGAATTGGATTTAAGGGAGGGAGGGCTGTGCAAAGTCACCAGCCTCACTCTTTCCTCCAGAGCCATATGGGTCCAGTGGAAAGATATACATCAGCATGACTGGAGACGACCCAGATGCAGTGGGAGACTTTGACCTTTTAAGTTATGGTCTTTCCCAGGTCTTAGTTTGTCTGAGGCAATGCCTATCAGTAAATTAATGAAGAAAGAAAGAGAAGGAGAAGGAAGGAAGGGAAGAAGGGAGGAAGGGAGGAAGGGAGAAGGAGAGAGAGAGAGAGAGAGAGAGAGAGAGAGAGAGAGAGAGAGAGAGAGAGAGAGAGAGAGAGAGAGAGAGAGAGAGAGATTTTGGGAGGGTTTTTCTGGCCAAAACAAAAAGAAACGGGATAGCAGACAGGATGCAATTATACCATGTCCCTATATAAGCACGTGACTATCCATGGGACATGGATATCCAAGGACATGACTACCCAGGGACACGTGGAGAATGTTTTCCATCCAGGCATACATTGAGAGACTTTTAGGATAGCCCGTCTGGAATGTGTGTGTGTGTGTGTGTGTGTGTGTGTGCACGCACGTGTGTATACTAACTAGCACATGCATGCACAATAACAAAGCACACCATTGGCTTGTAAGGGGCTAAAATTCTAGCTATACTATCTAAAATCTAACGAGTGGTCACCAATAAATTATAAGCTTTAGCAAGAGTATTTAAGTGTTTAAGTATTTATTAAAGAACATTAGGATCAGAGAGAAAGGTAAAAATCTAACTATTTCTAAGAGACCCCATCATGTGAGCCTCCATGGAGAGGTCAGGAACAAAAAGGACCCAACACCTCCTCTGAAGCTGGGAACATCGCCGCCCCCCCCCCCCCAAACACACATACACACACAGCTCCAAGCTAATTGGCTGGCAGCTTTGATAGACAGTACCCACAAGCAAATGTCACTTCCTGACGCCAAGGACCTGACCACATGGCTTGCCCTCAGATGCCTTCTCCTCATGGCAGAGCTTTCCTACTGTCATGGGGCGCAGAGCACCCCAGAATTTCTCTGGGGCATACCGAGGAATCTTCTCCTTGAGAAACTAAACCAGAGGACAGATAAGGCCTAGAGGAACCAAATCGGACTGAGCTAGCTTGGGATTCCTACCCTTCATTCTGGTCTCCCTTACCCTGGGGAGATAAATTTGGGTGTGGCTGCGTCCTTTGTGTCCTGAAGAGGGATCCGTAGCCACCCCTCACCCAATTCCTCTAGTCACTACTAGTGGGGGATGGTCCTCCACTCCTCACCCAATTCCCCCAGCTACCACCAGTGGGGCATGGTCCTCTCTCACTAAAGGAACTTTCCACAGGCAGATGGTCCACCCCCATCAGGCCTCTATAAAAGTACCTTCCAGTCTCCTGTTCGAGGAGATTTGGTACCTCTGAGCCATGTGCTTTATGCCAAATCTCCCCATGAAAAGTCTAAGGATTTCTTTCATGGTTTCCCTCCCCCCACCCTTCCCTTCCCTTGCTCCTAAATAAACTATCACCTTGTTATAACTAAGTTTTGTGTGCAAGAGGGTGTAATTCTTTAAAGAGGAATTCCCAAGAACCCCAACCCGTACCCTATTTTCCCCTATATCACTACAATCACTCTTCAGCAGGTGGCGTAACTCTAATCATTACAGGCTTCCCCAAAATTGCTAGGATGCTACAGGATGGATATGGTTCTTTTGGCCTCTGGCTCACACTGTCCCTACCTACAAGAGAACACTTGAACAACGAGGGTGAAGCCACCCAGGTATCTACTACTTATCCCCTTTAGGAGCAGCTAGATGGCACAGTGGGTAGAGCATTGGCTCTGAAATTGGGAGGACCTGCATTTAAATCTCACCTCGGACACTTACTAGCTGTGTGACCCTGGGCAAGTCACTTATCCCCAATTGTCTTAAAACATCCAGGGCCATCTCCAGTAATCCTGAGGTATATCTGGCCACTGGACCCAGATGGCTCTGGAGGAGAGAGTGAGGTTGGTGACCTTGTACAGACCTCCCTCACTGAAAGCCAATTCAGTGAAAGTCATGACATCTCCCTGAGACAACGAAGGACAAACAACTTTTTCCCTTTGGTAGGAGAGCCTGAGTACACCTTACAGCCCATGTCCTCCTGAACAGAATGAACAGGTTTTTCCAAGTCTTTGTCAATGAGACCACAGGTGCTATGGAGTCCCAGGCAGATAAGAAGGATCCTTGCTCTCCATGGCAGGGTCTAACAGGACTACCTGATTGGTTTGTAGGTTTTCGACCTTACAAGGGATCCTTTACTGAATATGTTTGCAATGTCTCTCCTGATGTGAGGAACCACTCCCAAGGCCAAGCCCCAGACTGCAAGCAGCAGGAATTAAGATGAGGTAGTGGAGAACAGAGGAGAGCTGTGGGTCAATTATTATGCTGCACCATGAGTCTGGTTAATACCAAAGGGGGCATTATGGTGCAGAGTCAGCCACTAGTGTGGAGTCGGTCTGAATGACCTCATGTTTAAAACCTTACTTAGGTTTTGAGCATGTAGGCAGCCAGCCTGCAGGAGATGGTCGTCTGGAAATCCCCTGCACATGCACACTAATCCCATCTCCCTCTGATACTGTAAACCAGGGTGACACTAATTTCATCTCTTCATCAACCAGCAAACTTGTATCCACCAGCATACATTTGTCCTCATATGGAAATTATTTATTCCTATTTATAAAAGCCTCCAGTAGTTTGAAATCCTTACCAGGCTGAGTTAATAAAGTACTTTTACATTTCTTTGCCTGAGTTTGCATCATTTAACAGGGAGAGGCCAAAACCAAGATTTCTTTCTTTCTTCCTTCCTTCCTTCCTTCCTTCCTTCCTTCCTTCCTTCCTTCCTTCCTTCCTTCCTTCCTTCCTTCCTTCCTTCCTTCCTTCCTTTCTTTCTTTTTTTCTTTTTTGATGAAGCAATTGGGGTTAAGTGACTTGACCAGGGTCATACAGCTAGTTAAGTGTCAAGTGTCTGAGACCAGATTTGAACTCAGATCCTCCTGACTCCAGGGCCAGTGCTTTATCCACTGTGCCACCTAGATAACCCTAAACCAAGATTTCTTGTAACAAAATGATGATTAATTGGTACAATTCTTATTTTTCCATGGGAACTGTATGAAAACCTAGCCTAACAAATCAAAGATCCCTTGTGGTAACAGAGGTTGAATCTGGCTGATATGCAAATAATCAGATATTCCTGAGAACAATAGAAGGACAAACCAAGTAGGTTTCTCTTGAATCTTCTGGAGACACCATTGTTTGCTGTCTAGGTTACCCAACATCCCTGAGTCAATTGGGAGGGCAGGGAATTTACACAAATCTCTCTCTCTCTCTCTCTCTCTTTTTTTTTTTTTAGTGAGGCAATGGGGGTTAAGTGACTTGCCCAGGGTCACACAGCTAGTAAGTGTTAAGTGTCTGAGCCAGATTTGAACTCAGGTCCTCCTGACTCCAGGGCCAGTGCTTTATCTACTGGCCCCTACACAAATCTCTCTTATCTGCAAAGATCCCCAGAGGCATCCTGCTTCACATCCACATTATTTGTTTTCAAGGAGTGAGCTATAAGACTGATTTGTATTGTGCAAATAGAATTAAGAGCACTCTGTTGTAAAACCCAGGAAGCAGGGAGTTAATCTATCAGGACCTGGCTGATCCAGGGACTGTATAACTTCCCCTTCCAACTGTTTAAATACTCTTCTCTTCCACATCTTGAAGTAGGGATGGATTTAATTGATCAAATTGATTGTGAGGTGTCCCAGAGACTCAGTGACTCAGTTTCCCAAGTTTTACTGAAAGCCTATTGACCACAGGGAAAAGCACCCAGGAGATAGGTGTCTCAATTTGGGAGATAGAAATGGTTATATTTATACTGACAAAAGTAGGTTATCTCCTCATTATCTTAATCTTAATCTCCTCCTGGGAGGTTCATGGGAAATTTTATCCTAATTTGGACTTCCTGGGGTCCTAAGACAGACCTGAGACAGGCACCTTTTTCCTTGGAGGTGTGTTTTGGGGGTTTACCATCATAAGGTGAACCTAAAGACACATCTTGGTCCTTCTGCACATGTTCCTAAAGACATGCGTAAATTTGTCAGACCCTAGTTACTGTCTCTGTTGATGTTGAGGGTTGAGAGGGACAAACACTTTTGGTTACTGGAAGAACACAAACTTTAGGTTCTCTGTTAACCCTTTTAGGTGCTATTGATCTTAGGTTATCTCTTAACCCTTCTTTAGCCTCCTCCATCAATCTCTTGGAAATCTCTGGAGAGATTTCCTCTGCAATTGTATGTAACTGAGTTGCCACAAAGAAATAAAAAGAGATGTTTGTCTCTGTAACTATGATTCATCGGCTTACGTTTTGTGGGGGGTAAAGATTTCTGTTTAACAATAGCAATTGCAAAATATTTGGACAAAGCCAAGTCAGTTTGGATAAACTCATTCCATCTCCAAAAACCAGTAAAGCAAGATAAAAATGACATAAAAAACAATTCCTGGATATAACCAGGAAAAAAAATTATTTGTGACTTAAAAAATTATCTACTCTCTATTGTCACAGGAAAAAGAAGTGGTGGGGGCCCTTAGGTATTCCTCTGTAAACAATTACACTCTTATATACAGTCTAATTAGGGTTAAGATGGTCTTTTATTTGGTGCTAGAGAAAGTGACTGAGGGGTAAGTCAAAGACTTCACCCCTGAGGAGAAGATGGCTTAGAAGTATCTTCCAGAACAGAAGGAAGGCAAAAGCTTTTATAGAGGATAGAATAGAAAGTTCCTTTTGGGGGTGGGGTGGAGAAAGCTTGGATGCTTGTCATATTCCTGAGAATCCAAAGGGATTTTTTTTAGAATGATAGTCCTTATCTCTGTCTCCTTGCTTCATTGAGGTAGTAGCCACACCTAATTAACTTTCCTACTATAGAATTTTATCTCCTCTTACTTCTTAGGTATGTCCATCCTGATATCTAGTTGGCCAGTTTAAACTTTAATAGTCCCTTAATTCCTTCATGTCTGTCCAGTTATCTGGTCATCCTAAACCCCATGTCACTATGAAGAGGAAAATGAAAGAAAAATGCAAATAAAATGCTCCCTCCCTCCCCCCCCCCCAACCAGAAGAGGAAGCAAAAATCTTCACATCCAGAAACTGACCACAGTGGAAAAATTGCTAGACGTTTTCTTTCTAATTCAAGGAAGTTTCTTAAGCCTCAGAGTGCTTGCAAAAGGCAACAGCATTTCAAAGAAATGGGTTAAGCAAAATTATGAGACTGAAAGAAGATGGTGTCAGGATCCAGTGTTTCAAAAAAAGAAAAAGAAAAAAAAAAACATATCTGGGAAACAATCCCCCCTCCATAGTTTCTCAAGAAATATTTCAGCTTACAAGTACCGATGGTAAACCAGGTTGTTTGCCAAAAAGCAATTCCTATTTGCACTCATTCCAAGCCAGCAAAAGTTTAAATAAATCTAAAACAATGGGCCTGATGGATTTGGAGAGTGGAGGGGGTTTTTGTTTGTTTGTTTTGTTTTTGTTTGTTTTTAGAGTGGAGTTTTTTGAAAGCTTGAGGCAATTTGGGCTAAAAAAAAAGTGTATTTATGTAGCCCGATTCAGAACACAGGGAGATGCTTTTGTGAAAATAAAATACTGAAGAATGTGTTTTTTAAATGATCGTGCTAAAACTGTTTTCTAACATGATTGCTATTTATATATTAGTTGTTATTGCACCCATTTGGGCAGTAAGCATTTATTATTCATGAATATCTGTATCAGTAAAATGTTAGTAAAGTATTGACCACATGGCAGTTAGCACAAGCAGGAGAAAAGCCCCAGACCCATGTTGTCTCTATTCACACCCCGGGTGTTACTCCATTGTTTTTGTTTGTTTGTTTTGGTTTTTTGTGGGGCAATGAGGGTTAAGTGACTTGCCCAGCCAGTAAATGTCAAGTATCTGAGGCCAGATTTGAACTCAGGTCCTCCTGAATCCAGGGCCAGTGCTTTATCCACTATACCACCTAGCTGCCCCTGACCCATGTTGTCTCTGAGAGTCCAGAAGACCTACAAAACCTACATTGTCCTAAGAGGAAGAGCAAGCACCAAGAGACAGCATTCTGAGCCAAGGGAGTGGGTCAAGGGAACCAAAAGACCCAGTAAAGAGAGAGCAAGAGGCCTGACCCCGTGGTCTTCAGATAGAGGTGGGTCATTATACATTGATCAAAGCTAATTGGTTAGCATCATTCAATTCCATTGGTTGACATGACCTGAGGGTGGTCCAAATTAAAGTGAATTCTACCCTTGTCATAAATCAAGGTGTGCTTTAATCCCATTTAATCTTCATTTCTTTTGTTCCCTTTGGTTTGTCCCAGACAAGATTTGAACTTCCTTCAGAACTGGACTTTCTGGAGTGGGGGGGCAAAAGGATTGAAACTGATCTCTGCATCCCCACCCCAAGAAATTCATTATTAATAATTATTTTCTCCCAAGAAACACAGGATGAAAAGAAAATTGTCCTGGCTTTACAGAGAAATTAGCAAAAAACAAACAACCCCCAAACCATGATTTCTTGTAAAACTAAGCAACCAGAAATTATATTCCTATGGACGGAGCTGCTGCATGTAGCAAGGGATGATTCCTCCACATATCACTGGTGTGTCAATTTTGTGGCTCAATGGGAGACAGGATTAACATCTCTAGCTTCTTTGTCTCCTCCCTCTGCCCTGCCCCATCCAACCATAACAGAGTGAAGGAGCTCTCCCATTAATGTAGGAGGCAAAGAAGGGGTTAACCAAAAAAACCTGAGACCCAAAGCTCTAATTTAGGTATGAGCTCTAAAAGGGATTCAGACCCCCTTAATGGATCACTTCACACCTGAGTCTTCATTAATACGAGTCAGGCCCTAGGTCCTCATTACCCACATTACTCAGCATCCATAAGAAGAACAGAAAGAGGCAGGTTGTAGAGACCTTAACTATAACAATGATACACAGACAGGGTATAGAAATTCAAACTGATAAATGAAAATATTTTTAAACCAATCATGGGAATGAAAGGGTGACCTGCAGAAAAGGCCAAATTTGTCCCCAGATTCACCTTATGGCTGGTAAACCCCCCAAACTCACCAACAGAAAAAGGTACCCACTTCTGGGGGTTTGTTCAAGCCCCCAGAAACTCCAAATTAAGATAAACTCTCCCCTGTACCTCCGTAAGGTGGAGATTAATATAATGAAACTGATAATCAGTTTATCCAGACTATAAATATAACTTTTCTTTCCACTTTTCTAGTTCTCTCCCTGTGTTCATTCAAAGTATTGCAATAAAACTTGGGAAATTGAGTCACTGAGTCTTGTAATTCTTTGGGGATGACTCACAATCAATTTGACCCTAAATCCATCCCACATCACCATTAGAAGAAAGATAACTCAGCTCAACAAAAAGAGAATCCCAGATCTCACTGAAAGGAGAATCTTCCCCTAGTCTCTAGAGTAGCCCGCTGGGGACAGCAACATGATGAAGACTGTTGGCTCTTCTCATGCCAACTTCTGCCCAGAGTTTTTTTCTTCAGCAATTTGAAGTGGGGTTGGT
Organism: Dromiciops gliroides; assembly: GCF_019393635.1. Lineage (NCBI taxonomy): Eukaryota > Metazoa > Chordata > Mammalia > Microbiotheria > Microbiotheriidae > Dromiciops > Dromiciops gliroides. The sequence continues at coordinate 658,107,254 of NC_057863.1, read as the reverse complement.
CTCTTCCAACTTCTGTAGCAATGTTAGAAGGCAGCAGTGTCTAAAATATAACCCAAAGAGACTGAAGGCACCCTTGATCATTAAGAAAGCAAACCTCTCCATTCTCCCTACTTCTCCCTTAACCGAATCGCTGTTGCAGTGTGTATTGATGTCCAACAAAAAGAAGAGATGCACAAACCAATGGTCTTGCAGTTACACAAAGAAGCCATTAAGGCCTCCTGGGGAAAGGGGAGTCAAGTCCCTGTCAAACCAGGTCAACAAGGATTTATTCACCAAGCACCTAAGGAGTTCCAGGTACTGTGCTATGAGCTGTGAATACAAATAGAAGCAGAAAGCCAATCTCTGACCTCACTGTGCTTACATTCATATGGGGAGATTCAATAAATAAAAGAGTGGCAGCTAGGTGGCTCAGTGGATAGAGCACCGGCCCTGGAGTCAGGAGGACCTGAGTTCAAATCCAGCCTCAGACATTTAACACTTACTAGCAGTGTGACCCTGGGAAAGTCACTTAACCCCAATTGCCTCACTAAAAAAAAATATATATATAAAAGAGCTGGAAAGATGGGGGTGGGAAGGAAAAGCACTGAGGAATTGTAGAAGTTCTGGAGTTTAGCTTGGAAGGGAATGAGAATCTGGCTGGTATGAGCATCAGAGCCTCTTAAAAGGAAGGTTCAGGGAGAAACCAGAGAGTCCGAGGGAGAAAGTGAAGGAGTGGAGGGTATTTCCAATGGGTAAGGTCCAGAGGTGGAGTCTTATTGTTCATCCTTCCTTTTGAAAAGAACCAAAGAGAACCCACGAATTGGATTTAATTGAGGCAGAATGTCACAAAGGTGTCAGCCTCACTCTTCCAGAAAGTCCAGTGGCAAGGCAAAAGTCAGGACAACTGGCGATGGCTTGGCATGCTGTGGGTAACCTTGGCATTGTCAATGTCTGCCTAAGCTTTAAGCACTTTGTAGTACCTGCTGCAGTCACCTTCAAGGGTGTTGGAGCAAATTGTTCCCATCCACCCTGTGAGAAAATTATTACCAAGGCCCCCCCTACTGAGAGATCCTGGTTGACCTTTGATTTAAGGTCAACCCAGCATCTGGAAATTACTTCACAAAACCTTGTTCCTGCCAGAGGATCTGAACTCTGACCTTGGCACTTTCAGTTCATGGATGCTACCAGCCAATTAGCTTGGAGCAGTGTGTAGGGACTGCCTCTCTTCCAGACCCGCAAGGAGCTTCCTCTCTCACAGGCACAGGATCTTTCTCTTTGTTGCCTGGGACTCATGGGTGAAGGCAGCTTTTTCTCCTCTCTCTCCTGTAGATCTTAGCTAGGCTTTCCTATCTTTCTGAACTCCACATGTTCTCTCTTTACTAACACCTAATATACTTTAATAAATGCTTAATGCCCAAACTGGAGCTAAAGCTTCTAATTTATAAGTAAACCCTGGCTAGCTTTCCCTACACTGGTGACAGGAATAAGGGGACCACACATTTCGTTTTACTCGTCTCAACCCATAGCACAAAGGGAAGTCTTCCCATCCTTGGGTAGGCACCTCCCTAACTCACGGATGGGTTTGAGTCCTGTGGGCTCCCCTCGATCTGGCTTAGCCCACCTGACAACATGGTTTCACCAGGGTGCGGCCACTGCACATGCTCCAGCTTCTTGGAGCTCCAGGGGATTGGAGTGAGCTTCTAGTGTGACAAGGTTTACGGCACCGTGTAGAGAATGTGCAGGTGAGTCAGGAATGCAGCCCAGAGACGGATAAAGAAAGGGCGAGCATCTGCCCCTTGCTTTTTCTGAGCCAGAAAGAAAAGGACAGCTCTTTCGTCAAGCCTCCGTCCTGCAATCCTGGGAGCCAACCAATTCAACTCATTCTTTTGGAGGCATTAAGTGGCATGTCCTCATGCTCGGTAGCAAAACACAAAAGGCCAAGTGAAGGCTCGCTTCCATTCTGCCTTCAGTTTACTCAAGGACCCTACACCCAGCTTACCCGTTTTGCAGCTGTGACAGTGCCATTAGGTTAGAGCTAATGCCTTGCATAGCATTGGCCGACAGGGTTTGCCATCTCAGCTCCTTGGGCCTCAGGTAATGGGAGGGCTTGGCTCTGATGACTTTCCTTGGGTGTATTTTCCCCAATCTAATTAAACTCCTTACTATAACTTTGAAGTTTGAGGGACAGTGCCTGGTACATAGCAGGCACTTATCCAAACCTGAATGTAGGGAGAAAATAGCCAGAGCTTGGAAAAATGTGAGAGATTCTAAATGGTGAAGGTGAGGGAGGGCATTCTTTTTGGAAAGGCAAAGAGATGGGCAGGTAGAGTTGAGCCAAGGGCACATCAGCTGCTTTCCCTGGATCAGAGAGTGTGTGAAGGAGATTGGGCCCCAGACAGAGGAGAGATCCGGACCCAAGAGTTCTAGGGTTAATGACACTCACAGGCTCTGTTTGGGGACTTCCCCATAGCTGTGCAGCTCTGCAGTTCCCATCGGATGTTTAGCTCATTCCTGTACCATAGCAGACACACAAGTCCTGAATGCCGGATCCTCTCACGGCATGGGCTCTGGTAAAAATTAGAACTCAGGAAGGTGGTGGTTTTACTGATCTCTGATCTCACTTGACTACAGCTAACCCAACACGCAAGGGCAGTGGGAGCCCCAGCCGCCTCGGGGAGGAACAAGGCCATGGTTGTCCTTGATTCCCTTTTCCTTCGGATCCTTCAAGTCCCTGCTGAATTCCCACTTTCTTCAGGAAACTTTCCCAGTCTTCTTCTTTGGGGGGGAGGGCAGGATTAAGTGACTTGCCCAGGGTCACACAGCTAGTAAGTGTCTGAGGCTGAATTTGAACTCAGGTCCTCCTGAATCCAGGGCCAGTGCTCTATCCACCACACCACCTAGCTGCCCCTCCCAGTCTTCTTAACCCTAGAGCCATCCCCTCTGAAATTATCTCCAAATTCTCCCATCTCCAGTTTGTTTGAACATAGTTGTTTTTCTCCCCCATCTGACTGCAAGTTCCTACATTTCAGGGACTGTTTTTGCTTTCTTTAATACCATCCTGACTTAGCACAGTGCTTGGCACACAGAGGGCATTTGATAAATGCTTTTAGACAACTTGGGTGCAGGCTGACATGACCCTCAGCCCCAAATACCAATGCTTCAGGGATGGTTGAGATAAGATGAGGGGTAGGGGAGGGAGAGAAGAGAATTACATCAAATGTTGTTCTCATAGGACCCTTCACCTTGACCCACGTGACTTATGCTGAAGCAACCTGGGATCCCATCCTTGACCAGGTCTAGCAGCTGGGGAAGCCACTGTGTTGGTCTTTGAGGATAGACTGAGAAAAGGAGACTTGTGACTCATGCCTCTCCTTGACACTAAGAAGAAAACTATGAAAACTGGTCCTGGGTCAGTTATTGAGGGAACAGAAGAGAAGTGGAATGAGCCCCTGTATAGGATACTGAGAGGACAGAGAAAAGGGAGGTCTAAGCCCTCTGCTGGATACTGAGGATAGAGAGAAGAAAGGCTTCTGGGCCAAGCACTGGGCACTGAGGAGGTCAGGGAGGAGAGAGAAGCAAGCGCTCTGTCCAGTGCTGAGGGAGCTCCCAGTGGATAAAGAAGCTGAGAGGAGTCTCATTCCGGGTTGTGCATCTGGTGAAATGGGTCATTCAGAACCAGAGGATTTAAATAATCAAACTTTTAATAAATATAAATAAAAATAATCCCTGGTGAAAACAGTTCCCAAGGGGTTAAAACAGTGCTCTCCCCTTCCCCCACCCCAAAGTAAAAGGGAATTCTGGGCGAGGAAATTAAAAAGAGCGAGTAATCAAGCCCCCTGAGGACTCTGAAACATCCCACTTAAATGAAGTCCTAAAAAGCACATTTATTTTCCCCTTGAGCAAAGGGCCCACACCTGGTCATAGGACAATGCACTGGGGGCCAAGTTGACTCAGACCGGCCCTTGTCTCCAACAGGGTTTCTTCCCTCCCAACAATCCCAGTTGGGATTTTGCGCATGAAGGGAGTTAACTCGCACCTCCCTTAACCAAGGAAAGAGGAAGAAGTGGGCTAATGTGTAGAGGCAGAAAAGGGCCTGAGAAAAAACAGGTCCCGGTCATGAGAACAGAGAGCAGATGCAGTGTAGACACAGGGGGAGGGGAAAGAGCCTGAGAGGAGACTCGGGGCCTCTCCTGGATTCCTGCCCAGCACTCACTCTCTGACACTGCAGGCAGCTCACAGCCTCTCTCTGAGCCTGTTTCCTCATCTGTAGAAGGGAGGGGCATCCAGAGCCCCCCCCCTTCTGAGCTGTGTCTAAAAGGCCTCACCTGTGGCTGGTCCCCAAGAGGGAAACAAAGGATTGGCAGCATAATGGGGCAGTTCTCAGGACCCCTTCCCCTTCTGGTGCAAGTGCTGATGGGGAAAGAAATGCGGATCATGGGGCAAAGCAGGGGAATCCGCGTGAGGGTGCTCCCCCCAAAAACCCCATTTCCTCTTCCCACAAAAAGACTTCCTGGCATGTGCTTCAGGGCACGTCCCCGAGAGGGTGAAAGAACTGGCCATGCCAACCACAGAGAGTCATCGGCCACATCCCAGCTCAGGCTGACACTTCCCTGGTGCTCACCCAGAACCTCTACAGTGTCCCTGTTTTCTTGTCCTGGTTAACAAAATTCATGTTTCCCAGTGTGGATTATCTGTGTGCTAATGTTTCAGAAAGAGGGTCACAGAGGAGAAGACGCCCCGAAGGCAGGCATGGCGGCTCAGGACCAGAGGCTGAACTTGTTGCCAGTCGGTCATTTTAGGGCCTGCTCTACATCATCCCCTCAGATTCTGGGGCAGGACCAGTGGCCGCCCCCTTCTTGGCCAGTCGTTTCCAGGGCAAGGTTCCAGAGGTCTGGGCTGCTTGTGGACAGGCAGAGAAAAGACATTCTTCACTGGTCAGTCTAGGGGGAGTCTATTCAGGCAGGCCCCCGATGAGGGGCTGCCTTCCAGGAGGTAGGAAGTACCTGAGGGATTCTCAGGAAGAGACTGGGGGATGTCCCGGTTCTGAGGCACTGGGGGGCATCGCTCCTTCCAGTAAGTCCCTGAGTGGGTGGAATCAAGGGGTGCCACAGGTTAGGGGCTGATGCTATGACCCCCTATGACTCCAGAGTCTCCTTCCCAGAAAAGTTCCCGACTCCTTTTCCATGTTTGAGTGTGCGTTCTCTCTCTCTCTCTCTCTCTCTCTCTCTTTCTCTCTCTCTCTCTCACACACACACACACACACACACACACACACACACACTCACACACTCACACACTCCTTGGCTCCACGTCCCCAAGTCCGTGACTGGAATTGGGTCTTGTGCAGCTAACCGGGCAGCAGACATGTGGGGTTTCATATCCATCCTGATGGGGATGAGCAGGAAGTGCACAGAAGACTCAGGACCAGAGTAGGGGTGAGCACCCTCAGGTTGGGATCCAGAACCCTGGGTATAGACACTAATAAAGATGGTTTGCACTTTCCTGGTAATCACTTGATGTCTGAATCCACTGTCTCTAGGGACCAAGTGGCGGGCAGAAGGGAGAGTGGGCTTACCGCAATAGGATTGGGGGGTTGGGTTTTGGGGTATTTTTTGGCACTTCGCACTTCACTAATTATCCTTTTGTAAAAGCTAAATAAATGCTTGTGGAGTCAATGTGAGCTGACAGATATCACTGGGTTAATTGATATTGGGGAGATTGGGGCAGTTGGTGGTGCAGTGAATAGAGCACCGGCCCTGGAGTCAGTAGGACTTGAGTTCAGAACCAACCTCAGACACTTGACACTTACTAGCTGTGTGACCCTGGGCAAGTCACTTAACCCCAATTGCCTCACGAAAGAAAGAAAGAAAGAAAGAAAGAAAGAAAGAAAGAAAGAAAGAAAGAAAGAAAGAAAGAAAGAAAGAAAGAAAGAAAGATAGAAAGAAAGGAGGGAAGGAAGGAAGGAAGGAAGGAAGGAAGGAAGGAAGGAAGGAAGGAAGGAAGGAAGGAAGAAAGGAAGAAAGAAAGAAAGAAAGAAAGAAAGAAAGAAAGAAAGAAAGAAAGAAAGAAAGAAAGAAAGAAAGAAAGAAAGATATTGGGGAGATTGCAACTGGCTAAATGATTTATGGGAACACCCTGGGTGGGGGCTCCTCAACTATGGGATTGGAGAAGCAGGAACCCTGTCCTGGGGACCTGAGCTGCCAGTCTGAGGACAAGGTGGGAGGGTGGGGCCCAGAGCCTCTTCTACAGAAGGCAGAAGCCTAGGAAGGGCTGAGGAGGGGCTGGGGCTGGCAAGGCTACTTGGGAAACTGCAGAAGAGACCACCCTGGGCCCTAAGGCAGCAGCTCCCCAGGCAGCCACCCCCCACACCCCCCAGCTCCTTCTTCTGTGTTTGGGCTTTAACCCTGTGACTGCCAGGACAGAAGAACCCCTGTCTGCTTGGTTACGGATTGAGCCTTTGGGAAGAGGCAGGGCCGAGGGCAGAGTCTGGTGTGGGGACCAGGGTCAGACTCAGAGGCTCCTGGAGGGGTCCCAAGTTGGGGCAGGGGCTGTGAGGCTGACACATAACACCTACCTGGAGATCTTTCCTGGGCTGTAGGGTCTGAATTATCACCAAGAAAGCAAGAATTTGTGTTTCTAAATTATTTGGTGCTAAGCTGTACTTTCTCAAATTATTTACTACTTGTATATTACACCCATTTTGTCAGTATTTATTATTAATTAATATTACATATTAGTAAAGTAATGCCCGGCATTCTCCCTAGCTTCTCCACTAGCCTCAGGCCTACAGGCCTAAGTTACTACCCCTAAGAGGCAGCATTCTGAGCCAAGAGGGCGAGCACAGGGCTAGTGAGGGAGCGAGCCTCTTGTGCTCCGGGCTTTGTAATCCTCTTTTGGTCGAGGGCAGTCACCATACATTGCTCTGAGCTAATTGGCTACAGCAGCGTTCGGTTCCACTGACTGACACGATTGGAGGGTGGTCTAGAGAAGACAAAGGCCTGCCTCGAGGGGTGCTTCTTCCCCTAGCTAAACAAGAGAATCAACTGGCGCTCCTCTGGTTCACCTGGGCTCATCCCAGGCAAGGACTAAGCTTCCTACCGTGAGGGGAACAGAGCAACTAGACTGATGTCTGCATCTGTCCTAGAAATCCAGTATTAACCATCATGTTCTTACAGATTGTTCACTCGTGTACACACACACACACACACACACACACACACACACACACACACACACACACACACGCACACACACGCACACGCACACACACACACACACCTCACAGGCCAACCAATGAAGCAACAACCACAGAGAGGAAGAAGAAGTGAGCCTGCTCAGACTTTGGGAAACTCAGTGCAGAGCCCCTCCTGGGCACGTCTGGTGCTTTACTCTGTGTCCTGCTCAGACTTCAGGCCCCTCTCCCACCATCATGACCCCCACCCTCTCTGTGCTGCTGTGCCTTGGTGAGTCCTAAGAAGCCCCCACACTGCACCATCCAGGCCCACCCGCCCCCACCTCCATTTTCTTGAGGGAGACACTCCTCCAGAGCAGGGCAGTGACAAGTCTGAGGTCACCCAGCAGGGAAGCCAGGGAGGGGGAGAAGCTGCAACTCTCAGAGGGGTCTTCTGGGTCCAGCCCCTGTCACTCACACCAGCCCTAAGCCAAGGCTCTGGGCCCCCTGTCTCCTTCCCCTGGGGGTGCTGGGTGGGGAGGAGGTGGGGAGCTGTAAGTAATCAGGGCCCTATTTTACAGGGCTGTGTCTGGGCCCCAGGACAAGGGCAAAGGCATGTGAGTCCTTCCCCCACACTCCCCCTGCCCAGGGCAGAGAGCTGCCCCCAGGAGAGGGAGGGGGGAGGTCAGGGCTGGATTGACATGGATTAAAGGGAGGGGTCCAGGATGGGGGAGGGGCTCACAGACGGGGGATCCCCTGGCACTGACAGCTCTGCTTCCCTTCCAGACACACCCCCCAGACCCTCCCTCAGGGCAGAGAAGGGCTCTTTGGTGCCCATGGGGAGAAGTGTGACCCTCAGGTGCAGGGGGGAACAGGGGGCAGATTATTACCTTCTGGAGAAAAAGGAAGAATATGGAACAAACCCAATCATGGAGGTGAAATCAGATGAAACTGAGGTCGAGTTTTCCATCCCATCTGTGACAGCAAATAATGCAGGGACCTACTGCTGCTTATACAGACACTCATCCCTCTGGTCACAGCGCAGTGACCCCCTGCACCTCGTGGTGACAGGTGAGGACCCCCCAACCCCAGGCCCCTCAGGCAGGGCTGGCTCAGGGTCCCAGCAGCCCCTAAGCTCCTCCCCAGCCCAGCCTGGCCCCAAGCATCCCTCTGGCCCTGCCCTGCCTGTCCTCTCCCCTGTCTCTGCCTCTGCTCTCCCTCTGGGGCTGGAGGTGGGGGAAGGGAAGCAGCATCTATACAGCACCTACTATGTGCTGAGCACCTGACACTTATCTCATTTGATCATCACAACAACTGCCAGGGAAGGGCCTTTATGATGCCCCTTTGACATTTGAGGAAACTGAGGCCAACAGAGAGGAAGTGACTTGCCCAGGGTCACAGAGCTGGGAAGTGTTTGATTTGAACTCAGGTCTTCCTCATTCCAGACCCAGGGATCTGGCCTCTGCACCACCAGCTGCCTCAGTCTCAGAGTGGAGGCAGGAGGCTCAGCTTGGGTCTCAGGAGACCAGACAGAGCTGGGGGCTCCCTGGGGAAGGGGCACGGGGCTGATGGGGCATCTCCCCCTCCCAGCCCTGAGCCTCCCAAAGCCAGGAAAGGGGCTGGAGGGTGGACCTGCTGCTGCTCTGTGTCCTCCCCCAGCTCAGACCTAGGCACAAGGAGGGGAAGGGGTGTCTCCTCTGAGTATCCACAGGGGTCTCTCCACAGCAAGGTTTAGGACACCAGGAATACAGTGAAGCAGGAATCACCACCAAGCCTCTTCCTCTCCTTCCCACACCTGCCCAGGGGCCATGAAGAGAGTGAGGATGGACTTTAGGGGAGCCAATAACTGCCCCAAAGTGCAGAGATGGCTCCTGAGTATGCCCCCCCCCCCCGTAGGGAGAGATTCTCTGACAAGGATCAGGGACTGGGCTCCCAGCAGCCTACCAGGGAGGAAGCCTCCCTGTCCTCCATTCTTAGCACTGCACGGCCCCCACTCGTTTGTTTGCTCTCTCTCCCTCAGTCTCTGTCTCCCCTCCTTCCCACACTTTCTCTTTTCTCTCTATTTCTCTCTGTCTCTGTCTCTCTCCTCCCATTCTCTCTCTCCACATTTACCCGCCCACGTTCCATGGTTCTCCCAGAGCTGTGCCAGGTCCTTCCTCTCCCCCCAAAGCTGGGAGATTTCCTTTCTTGCAGAGATGAGCTCCACCTCCACCCTCAGGCAGGGATCCAGGCAGGCCCAGGCCAGTCCTCCCAAAAGCCACATCTGCCCCCCCCTGCCCTGCAAGAGGAGGGTTACACCCCTAACTCCAGACTCTCCTCCTCCCCCAGGCCTGTATGACCCCCCCTCCCTCTCAGCCTTGCCCAGCCCCAAGGTGGCCTCAGGACACAATGTGACCCTCCAGTGTCAGTCACAGCACTGGTTTGACATGTATGCCCTGTACAAGGATGGAGAAGAGATCAGCCAAGGCCATGTCCAAGCCCTCAACAGTGGCTGCCAGGCCACCTACCACATCTCTGCCGTGACCTCTGCCCATGGAGGGACTTACCGATGCTACACCTTTCACAGTCGCTCCCCCCAGGAGTGGTCAGCCCCCAGTGACCCCCTGGTGCTCAGGGTCACAGGTGAGGGAGCCCCAGCCCACCCCAGGCCTCCCATCCCTCCTCCTCTGGCCCTGGGGCCCCACCCTGCCTGCTCAGGGCCCTTTCCCAGGTGACCCCAGGGGCCAGGAGGGCTGGGGGAAGAGGAGTCCCAGAGGGAGGGGGTGGAGAGTCTGGGCAATGGGTCATCCTCAGAGGCTGCAGACAGTGAGGCCTCTCCCCCCTGGCCCCTCTACACACCCTCACCATCTGCCCCCTCCCCACTTCTGTTGGGCCCACATACAGACAATAGGTCTCCTCTGTCCCAGGAAAGGGGTTTGAGGAGGCCAGAGGGGGAGGCCAGAGGAGGCCTGGGGTGTGGCCCGCAGGGAGGAGGAGGGGAAATCCCACCAAGCCCCTCACCCTCCTCCTCTCCATCTTCCAGACCCCTCAAAGGGTCCTCACCTCCCCCAAAGCCCTGGGGATCCCCAAGCCCTGACATCCCTCCCTCCCAGTGAGTAATCAGATACCCTCAGGACAGGGTGGGGGTCTCTCTCCCCTATTACTCTCCCCTCCTGTCTGGGCCAGGGCTGAGTCCCACCTTTCTCAGACCTAACCAAGGCATGAGGAGGGCTGGGGGGGGGAGGGGCAGGGGCAGGGAAACTCCACCTGGGGAAGAAGGAAGAACAGGCCTGGTCAGGATGGGGCTGGGAGGGGGGAGCAGACATGGGCAGAGCAGTCCCAAGCCCTCTCCCTTCTCTCCCCTCCCCAGGAGCCCCTGAGCCCTCTCACCCCTCCCCCACACAGCCATAGCTGGTACTCTGAGGGGAGGGGGCTCTGCTTCTCCCATCCTGGCTTCCCCAGGGGATGAGCCTCCCAGATACCCCCACCCCAATTCCTCTCAGCTGGAAGCACCACAGTAACCTCCCCACCCCCTCCTCCCTCCTCTGCCCAACACTGCCTCCCCCTGACACAGCAGAGCCTCAGGGCTCTGGCCCCAGGGCAGAGAGGGCAGGTCAGGCCCTGAGCAGAGCCAGGACAAGGGGCCTGAGGATTCAGAGGGCCCCTCCCTCCCTCCCCACAGCCTCCCTTCTTCTCCCTGTGTCCTTCCCCTGCACCAATAGCTCAGGCAGGACCTAGGGGAAAAGTCACAGGAATCATGGAATCATCAAACCTCACAACTGGACAGTCCAGGACAGGTCACTGAGCTCAGGCGCCCATTTAACAGATGGAAATGAGAGGCCCAGGGGAGGGAGGGTCTTCCCAACCTCCCACACCCAGCAGTCTGGGCAGAGCTGGGGCTCCCTCGAGGCCTCTCTGGGTTCCCCTGCCCAGCCCCTAACTCTGTCCCTTCCTCATCCCCAGGGACCTTCTCCCCAAGCCCTGAACCTGGGAACAGGACATCTGGTGAGTCACTGGAGGATCCCCAGAAGAGAGAGGAGGGAGGCAGGGGCTGGGTGTCCAGTCAGGGGCCCCTCATGGCCTCCTGCAGTGCCCCATTCTTGTCCTGTTCCCCCCTCTAGGCCTTTGCCCGGGCTGTGCCCCCTCCCTGACATGTTCTCCCTGCTCTCCCCCTCTTCTAACAAGGCACAGACCCCTCCCAGGCTGTCTAGGAGCCTCCTCCTACAAGAAGCCTTTCCTGACCTCCCCCCCCCAGCCCAGGTGTTAGTGATCCCCCTCCTCAGATGAGACCGCACTGATGCATTTGTGTACAAGGGAACAGCATTCCAGGAGACTGTAACCCCCGGAGGGCAGGGGCCGGCTTTGCTTTGTCCATGCCCGCTCAGCCTGGCCCAGCACTGCCCTGGGTCATGGGGACTGCTTAATAAAAGGCTGCAGACCTGAACTGTGGGCCACAAGGTGGTGCCAGAGTGCCCAGAGCACCCAGCCCAGAGCCCCACACACTTAGCTGGGTGACCCTGGGCAAGTCACTTCAGCCCCTTTGCCTCAGTTTCCCCATCTGTAAAATGGACTGGAGGAGGAAAGGGCAAAGCTCTCCGCATGGGTTCTTTGCCCCCCAAATCTCACTGACGTCATGAAGAGTCAGAAAGGACTGAAAAAGGACGGCACGACAACAGAACTGAATTGCTGGGGGGAGGGGGTGGGGGTGGGACGGTTCCTGAGGGCAGGGTCATTGCTCCTCCCCTTGGGGGACCAGCCTCCTCCCAACTCTTCCCCTGCCCTGGCCATCTCCCTTGGCTTCCCCAGGTCCCTCCAGCCTCCCAGCAGGTTTCCCGATAGGCGTCCTGATGGGTATCTCAGCATTGCTCATCTTGCTCTTCCTCTCCCTCCTCCTCCTCCTCTGCCACCGACGCCGTCGCCTTCGCCATCAGACCAGACTAGGTGAGTTCCTGAGCTGGGGGCCGGCTTGGGGAGGGCCCCGTGGGGGAGGAGCCGAGCCCCAGTGAAGCCTCCTCTGACTCTCCTTGCAGGGAAAGGGGGCAGAGAGACTGAGATCAAGAAGAGCAGCAGCAGGTAGGCCCCAGACACACCCCATTCCCCCAAGACCCCCCCCCCAGACCCTCCCCCTCAACCTTCTGTGTCCTCTTGTTCCCCAGCTCTGACCCAGCTGGGACGCCCCTGGAGGAGACCCTGTGTGAGTGACAGGGGCAGGGCACGAGGGCAGGGGCTGGCAGTGGGAAGAGCCTGGGCCTGGCCCCTCATGCCTCCTCCTCTTGCCCCCAGATGCTGCTGTGAAGGAGGACAGACAGACAGAGGGGGCCAGACAAGAGGACACAGCTGTGAGTCACTCCCAGATCCCTCCTTCTCTCCCCAGGGAACAGACAGGGAGAGGCTTCCCCAAGGTCACACCCAGCCGGGAGGTTCAGGGTCCTTTCCCCTCTCAGCCCTCCTGCCCCATAGGCCCTTCCATCCCCTCACCTCCTGCTTCATCTCCTCCTGTCAGGCTCCCAAAAAGGAAGACCCTCAGGAAGTGACCTATGCCCAGCTGAACCTCACCAGTCTCAGGGCTGGGGCTGAGGAACCTCCCTGCTCTGGCCCAGTGGAGCCCAGCCTCTATGCTGCCCTGAGGTGAGCTCGGCCTGAGCCCAGGGGACCCCAGGAGGAAGAAGCCCCTCCCCATCCGGCCTCTGCTTTCTGAGGGCAGACCCTGCCCTGCCTAATCAGCCAGACACCCCAGTGTAAGGACCCCTGCTCCTCACCCCAAGGAGAAGGGCAGAAAGGACTAAAAACTGCTGGGAGCAGGTTCCTCTCTCCTGACCTCAGATACAGACTGGGCTTTGCTCCAAGTAGAATGTGCTCCCTGCAACCCCAGGCCACGGGCCTCGGGGCAGAGCAGTCACTGAACAGGAATTGGGAGTTATCTGGGTCCTGCTCAATGGAAATATCTGAGTACATGAGGGGAGTCTGAGTATATGAGGGGAGGGATGCTGTATGATAGAGGGCAGAGAGCACCGACCTCCAAGGAAGCAGGAGAGGATTGGAGAGGAAGAAGAAAGGAAGAGAGGAGAGGACAGGACAGGAGAGGAGAGGAAGAGGGGAGGGGAAGAGAGGAAGATATGATGGAGAGGAGAGAAGAAGAAGAAGGGAGAGGGGAGGAAGTAGACTAAGGAAACAAGTACTTATTAAGCACCTACTCTGTGCCAGGCTCTGGGCTGAGCACTTTACACATATGATCTTGTTAGATCCTCATAACAAATCTTGGGAGATACCTGCTACTATTGCCCCCATTTTACAGTTTAGGGAACAGAAGCAGATAGAGGTTAAGGAAGAGGACAGGAAAGACAAGGACAGGAGAAGAGAGGTTGGGGGAGGAAGGGGGGTATCTAAGGGGATTCCCATCACTTGGCCAATGGCTGAACAACTACTGGGATAGGGATGTCCGGAATGGAATCTTGAGAAATGATGAAGGAGGCGATTTCAGAGAATTCTGGGGAACATAAACTGACACAGAGCAAAGTGAGCAGAATCAAGAGAACAGTCTGTACCAGGACAACAACACTTTAATGAAAATTAATTATGAAAGAACAAAGAATTCTGACCAACTGTGGTGATTAAAAATATGAGAAACATAGTTTGTGGGTAATTTAATCATTTCATTAATCAGCCAGCAGGTTATTAATAAGGATGATCAATGGAATGGCCATCTCTCTCAGACCAAAAACCAAAATGGCAGTGGGCTCAAAGTTTATATCCCTTCTAACTGTAAGAGGTCCATCATAGAGCAATCAAATCTAATTGATTAATAGCAATCAAATGGTTGACATGGTGGGTTATATTAAAATGAATTCTTGGAATAGTGAATTAGGTCACTCAAATCTTGTTTAAAAAGACATCAGAGAAAGAATATAGACCCCACCCCATTCCCAAGCTGATTGGAGTACAATGGTTTCCACCTAAGTGTGGTTTGGTATAGGCTAAATGTCACTGGTAAAATCTTTCAGAAAAAACCTGAAGGCCTTGGAAAGAAGGGGAGGGAGTACTGAATGTCCCCAAGATATCAATTATTAATAATTATTTCTCACAATCCCCCATTTGATTCTTTGGGAGTCGTGAACCCCTCAATGAGTCACTGATATGACAAATACTTCATCAAGGGTTCTTAACTGTGAGGCTTATGATAGGGAAGAATGTGAGGGGGGAAGAAAAGAAAGATGGGCAGTGCTTTGACAAGATCATAGGGGCATCCCCTTTAGCAAGTAGAATTTACAGGTAATGTACACAAAGGGAAAAAGTAAACGGTGGAGAAATGTCCTCTTAAGTCTCAGAAGTCCCCCCTCATCCAGCTGTCTGGTTCTTGGAACACCATCTGAGGTGGCTCTCTAGTCCTTTTCAGAACAGTTTCCAGCTGCCTTCTTAGACTTAGGTCACTTATAGAGATTATCTTCCTCTATTAAAAATCTCCTACAGGGGTCAGCTAGGTGGCACCCTGGATAAAGCACTAACCCTGGATTCAGGAGGACCAGAGTTCAAATCCAGCCTCAGACACTTGACACTTAACTAGCTGGGTGACCCTGGGCAAGTAATTTAACCCCAATTGCCTCACCAAAAAAAAAAAAAAAATCTCCTACAAAACTGATTTTAACACAATTTTAAATTACTTTGCCAATAATCAGATCAGATAATGAAAGTTAAGTCAACACTTTTGTCTCTATTATTAGAAAATTAAATTTGGAACCTTTTAGACTGAAGACTTTTATGATTTTAGGGTGTCCAACTATTTCATATGGAACTCAGATACAAACAGAAAATTAGAACCCAACTTATATACTTGACATTATTTAATCTCCCATTAGGGGGATGAGATTCCACTAAGGAATCTCAGAATCCTTTTTATGAGAAGATGGATTCAAATACAAAAAAAAAATGAATTCACATAAAGTTGCCAGATTAACTTGAGTTGTAACAAAAAGGTTCAGGGCTGATATACAAAAACACATTGAGTAATTTATTTTACAACAGTACATATCAAGTACGTCAGTAATAGTAAAACATTTTCAACTTCTCACCATGTTCAAATGAAACAAAACGAAAAAAACTAACACAAGTGGATAACTTGGGGCACGTAGGTGGTGTAGTGGATAAAGCACCAGCCCTGGAGTCAGGAGGACCTGAGTTTAAATCTGGCCTCAGACACTTGACACTTACTAGCTGTGTGACCCTGGGCAAGTCACTTAACTCTCATTGACCCACAGAAAAAGGGAAAAATAAGGGGATGACTCTTTAAGGCAAGATAGACCACAAGCCATGCTGATATTCCTTTCCTTAACACAGAACTGGGACAATTGTGATTTTAAGTAAATAACAAAATCCTGGTTTCACAAATCTTTGCATTAATTGCTTAATTATCTATAATGGTGGAAAATTCTAGCTATACTATCTAAAATCTAGGGGCAGCTAGGTGGCTCAGTGGATAAAGCACAGGCCCTGGATTCAGGACTACCTGAGTTCAAATCCAGCCTCAGACACTTGACACTTAGTAGCTGTGTGACCCTGGGCAAGTCACTTAACCCCCATTGTACCGCAATAAATAAATAAATAAATAAAATCTAATTAGTGGTTGCCAATAAATTAAAAGCTTTAGTAAGAGTATTTAAATGTTTAAGTATTTATTAAAGAACATTAGGATCAGAGAGAAAGGTAAAATTCTAACTATTTCTAAGAGACCCTATCATCTGACCCACCATGGCAAGGTCAGGAACCAAAAGAGACAGCACCCCCTGCCAGTGTCTGCTTCCTACTTCCTGTCCTCCTCCCAGAAATGGGATGCTCCTCAAGTTGATAGACAGTACCCACGAGCAAACATCACTTCCTGACGCTAAGGACCTTGACCACATGGCTTGCCCTCAGAGGCCTTCTCCTCAGGGTGGAGCTTTTCTACAGTAAGTCTCCAGCAGGTGGCGTCATTCTAATCGTTACATATCCCCATACCATTATGAGAAATTAATGGACATTGTATTACACACTAAAATATAGCTAGTAATAGATGTCAAGGCAAAATACCCAATTGTTAGTTGCTTGGAGTATCTTTTCTAGATCAAAATTCCAGGCTAAATAGCTCAAACCTTATACCTTCATCTCACCATATTAACATAGATGTAGTTCAGCATTAACTTAAGAGACAAGAATCCAATGTTGTACTCATCACATAACATCCAACATGATTATAGGAACTTACTATAAAAGAATAGGGACATAAAGATACTGGAAGCGAATAATTTTCTTTTGACTTCATGACAATTCCAGGCAAAAGTTATGCAGATGGATGATTGCATTAAGCCAGGCTTAAAGTCAGCCAGGGGGGACATTTTTCATTCCAAGAAATGTCATGTTGTGGACATTAATTCAAGAGAATCCTACCTCAACCCTTGCCAGTGATCATTCTCTAAGCCTTTCCCATGAGAATTCCACCTGCAACTTAGGCATGTAAAATCCCATAGGGTTGCTGGCATCATGTCTCATTGGTTCAGTAGCATTCCTTGATTATCATACCTGGAATTAGACTCAGAATAATATCAAACGTGGAAGCTAGGTGGTGCAGTGGATAGAGCACCAGCCCTGGAGTTAGAAGGACCTGAGTTCAAATCTGACCTCAGACACTTAACACTTAACTAGCTGTGTGACCCTGGGCAAGTCACTTAACCCCAATTGCCTCACTAAAAAACCCCAAAAAATCCCCAGAGGGGCAGCTAGGTGGTGCAGTGGATAGAGCACCAGCCCTGGAGTTAGAAGGACCTGAGTTCAAATCTGACCTCAGACACTTAACACTTAACTAGCTGTGTGACCCTGGGCAAGTCACTTAACCCCAATTGCCTCACTAAAAAAAACCCCCAAAACCCCCAGAGGGGCAGCTAGGTGGTGCAGTGGATAGAGCACCAGCCCTGGAGTTAGAAGGACCTGAGTTCAAATCTGACCTCAGACACTTGACACTTACTAGCTGTGTGACCCTGGGCAAGTTGCTTAACCCCAATTGCCTCACCCCCAAAAAATTTAAAAATAAAACAAATTAATTACCAATCAGGTGACCTTAATTTAGTTGAATGTGCTTCCAATTTACCTTACATAGCTCTTTACAATCATGTAATCCTCACAACAACCTTGGGAGGTAGGTTGCATTATTATCCCCTTGCAGAAAAGTAAACTGAGGTAAATAGAACTTTCTTGGGGCTATATAGCTAGTTAATTTCTTAGTGTCAAATAAATATCTTAGTGTTAGGTCCTAATTTACCATAATAATCCTGATCACTCAGACTCCATTCTTATTTTCTTCCAGACAGATTTTGGCTTAAATCAAATCAAATTGGTATTTATAATTGCTAATGGTAACATTTTTCTTTCCAAGGCCTAATACTCTTATCACCTTAAAACTGTAAAAATTATCTAAACAGTCACATATTTCCTTTTTTTAAAAGACATGTGGTGACAATTCCCAGCTCCTTATATTCTTGTTTTTCACTTTCTACTCTTTTCCTTAGGCATGAAGGGCATCAGGTAGCCCATCCTCCCTGCTAATTCTGACCTAGGCACAGTGGGGAGAGAGTTTACAGGGTCTTCTGCACCCTTTCCTGAGCAGCTCCCAATGCAGAGTCTACTGGTCCAGGAGGCTGTTGGGATAGGATGGGGAGTACAGATCCTCCCACTTCCCACAGGGCCCAAGGTTCTCTTCTGCTGGGGGTGGAGGGGAGAAGCTTTGCCTGACCTCCCCCAAGGGATTCCTCTCAGGGCCTGGCCTAGACTGCTCTCTCCTCTAGATTTCCAGACTCTGTCCCTGGGGGCTTCTTGTCTGGCTTGCTCCTCTGCAGACCTTCAGGACATGGCTAATCATCTCCCACTGATGTGGGAGGTAAAGAAGGGGTTAACAGACAACCCTAAGACCTGAGCTCTAATTTAGATCTGAGCTCTAAGAGGGATTCAGACCCCAGTTCTAAAAGGGATTAATGGATAACTTAAGACTTGGGCCCTCATCAAAGTCAGGGCCTAGGTTCTTGTTAACTGGTACCTGGAGGTCTGGTTCGTATTAATTACCCCCATAATCACCACCCATGACAAAAACATAAAGAGACAGGTTATAGAAATCCTAACTGTTAAATGTTAATACTCAGAAACTAGGCCTGAGAATGAAAAACACAGGCACACTCTGACCTTGGCAAGTTGAGGTAACCTGCACAGAAAAGGCCAAATTTGTCCCCAGTTCACCTTATGAGGAGTAAACCCCTAAAACACACCTCCATGGGAAAAGGTCCCTGCCTCGGGGGTTGGCTTAGGACCCCAGGAAGTCCAAATTGGGATAGGCCCTCCCCTGTACCTCCCTCAGGTGGAGATTATTATAATGAGACTGATAATCAATTTAGCCATACTATAAATATAAGTCTTCTCCTTCCCTATTTCAGACACCTCCATGGTGCCCTCCCTGTGGTCACTCACAGTATTGCAATAAAACTTGGGAAACTGAGTCACTGAGTCTTGTCATTCTTTGGAACATCTCATGATCAATCTGATCAATTAAACCCACCTCCCACATCACCAGCACACTAACACACCTCCTGGGCAGCATCGTGTCACTTCAGCCAAGCCCATCCAGGGACTTCTGTGTCTCTAGTCTAATGCCTTTAGTTAACTGATTAGTCTGTTGCATTGATTGGGTTAGGGTGCCAAGACTGCTGGAAGTGGGCTCATGGCTTATGTGTACTTTTGGAAGAGGCTGTTCAAAAGGGTGGCAGTCACCTCTGATGGGCCAACAATTCATGAGAGGTGGACTTTAATAAGAGAAGTGGGCTTTCTCCAATGAGGGGCTGAGAGTGACATCAGGTGACCCTTGGAGGGAGGGAGGGAGGGGGAGAGAGAGAGAGAGAGAGAGAGAGAGAGAGAGAGAGAGAGAGAGAGAGAGAGAGAGAGAGAACTATCTCTCAACCCAGACCACTCCCAGCCTTGGGCAACTGAGACAAAAGGGTCTGTCTGCTCCCGAGCCTGATTGAATGGAATTCTCCTTAGACCGGAGATTCCCCGTAGGGCTGGGTAGGTGGGATAGAGGAGA
Organism: Dromiciops gliroides; assembly: GCF_019393635.1. NCBI lineage: Eukaryota > Metazoa > Chordata > Mammalia > Microbiotheria > Microbiotheriidae > Dromiciops > Dromiciops gliroides. Next base: position 658,088,034 of record NC_057863.1, on the reverse strand, counting down.
AGGTTAGCTCAACCTTCAGAGACTAAAGCCACTGGTACATGGGCTGAGGTTTGGCCTCACTAAAGCAGGTCTCTGTCTGGCTTATGTGTCTCCTTTCCCTCCTGCATCAGAATGAAGAAAGCTGTGATCTTATGACTGCTGTTGGCCATATGTTTGTTTTATGTTGTTTTCATTTCATTTATTTTACTTTATTTTATTTCTCAGAGGATGACCCATATGAGCTCTTTGGCACTTTTAGAGTTAACAGCTGTTGCTCTGTGAGGTTTGGCCATTTGTCTTCAGACGTCACCACAGAGTGAGTGAAAAGCAGGTGTTCTTCCTTGGCTTAGGTAGCTGTTCAGTACAGGAGTCCCCAGCACTTAGCCCCGCGTCTGTCACATTTCTCTCATTTTCATCCCGTCCAACTCTTCATGAGCCCGCCTGGGGTTTTCCTGTCAAAGGCACTGTCAAGCTTAAGGTACTATATACAGGTTATGATGAACAGGAGACTATCAGAAAAACCTGGAAAGACCTACATGAACTGAAGCAGAGTGAAATGTACTGTATACAAAATAACAGCAATAGTGGGGGATGATCTGCTGAGAAGCATGTGGCTATTTTCAACAAGGCAATGATCCAGTATAACCCTGAAAGACTTATGAAGATTGCAGCCCTTCTGCAGAGAAAGAACTGATAGTATCTGAAAACAAATGGAAACACATTTAAAAAAAATTTTTTTTTCTTTTCCTCTGACAATTCCTTAATCTGAAGTTTTGGGGGTTTTTTGACCGTTTTCTCTCACAACTAGCTAATATGGGAAGTTTTCCATGACTACGCATGTATAACTTATGTTGAATTGCTTGAATTCTAGTGGGTGGTGGGTGGGAATGGAGAGGGTAAGAGAAGTTGGAAAACAAAGTTTTTTAAAAATTGATGTTAAAATTGTGTTTTTACATATATTTTGGAAAATAAAATTCTATTAAAAAAAAAAGAAACTGAAGCAGTTTCCATTTCCTTCTGCATGTCATTTTACAGATGAGGAAACTGGGGAAAACAAGTTGAAGTGACTTGCCCAGGGTCATACAGCGATTAAGTTTCTGAGGCTACATTTGAACTCAAGAAGTCTTTTGACTCCAGGCCTTGGGCTCTGTGTACTATGGTGCCACCTTGTGGTCGACCCTGGAGATAAAAACTAAATTAATAGAAGGGAGACTCAAATGACTTACAGGCTTCCTGAGTCAAAGGGGGAGGCAATGACAAAAAAAAAAAAGAGCCTGACCTTTAGTTTCTCTGCCATGTGGGTGAAGTGACAAGGCTAAGGAGAGTAGGAACCTATGAGAGATTGACCAAGTCTCCAAAATAGAATGAAAATCCCTTTTCACTTTTACATGTGGTATTGGGGAGACAGCAAGTGGCTGAATGATGTTGTGGGAACACCCTGGGTGGGGGCTCATGAACTATGGGATTGGAGAAGCAGGAACCCTGTCCCGGGGACCTGAGCTGCCAGTCTGAGGACAAGGTGGGAGGGGGGGGTCCCAAAGCTCTTCTACAGAAGGCAGAGGCCTGGGCAGGGCTGAGGAGGGGCTGGGGCTGGCAAGGCTACTTGGGAAACTGCAGAAGAGACCACCCTGGGCCCTACGACAGCAGCTCCCCAGACAACTCCCCCCACCCCCACACCCCCCCCACCCCCGCCCCAGCCCCTTCCTCTGTGCTTGGACTGTCAGGATTCAGGAGTCCCTATCTGCTTGGTTAGGGACTGAGCCTGTTAGGGAGAAGCTGGGCTGGGGGCAGGGTCTGGTCTGGGGACCAGGGTCAGACTCAGAGAACCCTGGGGGGGGGGTCTGAAGTGGGGGCAGGGGCTGGGAGGCTGACACATAGCTAGGGATCTCTCCTGGATTGTGGGGCCTGAATTATCACCAGGAAAGCAAGAATTGTTCACTTGTTCAGACACTAGATAACTCTCCAAGCGCCCCCTTAGACACACACACACACACACACACACACACACACACACACACACACACCTACACCTCATGGGCCAACCAATGAAGCAACAACTACTGAGAGGAAGAAGTGAGCTTGCTCAGAGTTTGGGAAGCTCATTGCAGAGCCCGCCCTGGGCACATCCGGTGCTTTACTCTGTGTCCTGCTCAGACTTCAGGCCCCTTTCCCACCACCATGACCCCCACCCTCTCTGTGCTGCTGTGCTTTGGTGAGTCCTAAGAAGCCCCCACACTGCACCATCCAGGCCCACCCACCCCACCTCCACTTTCTTGAGGAAGACACTCCTCCAGAGCAGGGCAGTGACAAGTCTGAGGTCACACAGCCGGGCAGGCAGGGAGGGGGAGAAGCTGCAACTCTCAGAGGGATCTTCTGGGTGCAGCCCCTGTCACTCACACCAGCCCTAAGCCCAGGTTCTGGGCCCCCTGTCTCCTTCCCCTGGGGGTGCTGGGTGGGGAGGAGGTAGGGAGCTGTGAGTAACCAGGGTTCTATTTCCCAGAGCTGTGTCTGGGCCCCAGGATGAGGACACAGGCAGGTGAGTCCTTCCCCCACACTCCCCCTGCCCAGGGCAGAGAGCTGCCCCCAGGAGAGGGAGGGGGGAGGCCAGGGCTGGACTGACAGGGTTTAAAGGGAGGGGACACAGGATGGGGGAAGGGCTCACAGAAGGGGGATCCCCTGACACTGACAGCTCTCCTTCCCTTCCAGACACACCCCCCAGACCCTCCCTCAGGGCAGAGAAGGGCTCTTTGGTGCCCATGGGGAGAAGTGTGACCCTCAGGTGCAGGGGGGAACAGGGGGCTGATAAGTACCATCTGGAGAAAAAGGAAGAATATGGAACAAACCTGATCATGGAGGTGAAATCAGATGAAATTGAGGTCGAGTTTACCATCCCATCAGTGACAGCAAATAATGCAGGGACCTACTACTGCTTATACTGACACTCATCCGTCTGGTCAGAGCGCAGTGACCCCCTGCACCTCGTGGTGACAGGTGAGGACCCCCCCCAAGCCCCAGGCCCCTCAGGTAGGGCTGGCTCAGGGTCCCAGCAGCCCCTAAGCTCCTCCCCAGCCCAGCCTGGCCCCAAGCATCCCTCTGGCCCTGCCCTGCTTGTCCTCTCCCCTGTCTCTGCCTCTGCTCTCCCTCTGGGCCTGGAGGTGGGGGAAGGGAATCAGCATCTATATAGCACCTACTATGTGCCCTGCACTTGACACTTATTATCTCATTTGATCCTCACAACAACTGCCAGGGAGGGGCCTTAATGATGCCCCTTTTACAGTTGAGGAAACTGAGGCCAAAAGAGAAGAAGTGACTTGCCCAGGGTCACAGAGCTGGGAAGTGTCTGAGGATGGATTTGAACTCAGGTCTTTCTGACTCCAGACCCAGGGATCTGGCCTCTGTACCACCAGCTGCCTCCATCCCAGAGAGGAGTCAGGAGGCTCAGCTTGAATCTCAGGAGACAAGATAGAGCTGGGGGCTCCCTGGGGAGGGGGCACAGGGCTGATGGGGCATCTCCCCCTCCCAGCCCTGATCCTCCCAAAGCCAAGAGAGGGGCTGGAGGGTGGACCTGCTGCTGCTCTGTGTCTTCCCCCAGCTCAGGCCTAGGCACAAGGAGGGGAAGGGGTGTCACCTCTGAGTATCCACAGGGGTCTCTCTACAGCAAGGTTTAGGACACCAGGATGGAAGTAAAGCAGGAATCACCACCAAGCCTCTTCCTCTCCTTCCCACACCTGCCCAGGGGCCAGCCCAGGGACCATGATGAGAGCCAGGATGGACTTTAGGGAGCCAATAACTGCCCCAAAGTGCAGAGATGGCTCCTGAGTATGCCCCGCCCCCCTGCCCTGTGGGGAGAGATTCTCTGACAAGGAGCAGGGACTGGGCTCCCAACCCCCTACCAGGGAGGAAGCCTCCCTGTCCTCCATTCTTAGCCCTGCACCGGCCCCCATTTGTCTTCTCTTTCTCCCTCAGTCTCTGTCTCCCCTTCTTCCTACACTTTCTCTTTCCTCTCTGTCTCTCGCTCTCGTCCCATTCTCTCTCTCTCCACATTTACCCACCCACTTTCCATGGCTCTCCCAGGGCTGTGCCAGGTCCTTCCTCTCCCCCCAAAGCTGGGAGATTTCCTTTCCTGCAGAGATGAGCTCCACCTCCACCCTCAGGCAGGGATCCAGGCAGGCCCAGGCCAGTCCTCCCAAAAGCCACATCTGCCCCCCCCTGCCCTGCAAGAGGAGGGTTACACCCCTAACTCCAGACTCTCCTCCTCCCCCAGGCCTGTATGACCCCCCCTCCCTCTCAGCCTTGCCCAGCCCCGAGGTGGCCTCAGGACACAATGTGACCCTCCAGTGTCAGTCACAGCCATGGTATGACATGTATGCCCTGTACAAGGATGGAGAAGAGATCACCCAAGGCCAGGTCCAAGCCCTCGACAGTGGCTGCCAGGCCACCTACCACATCTCTGCCATGACTTCTGCCCATGGAGGGACTTACCGATGCTACACCTTTCACAGTCACTCCCCCCAGGAGTGGTCAGTGCCCAGTGAGCCCCTGGTGCTCAGGGTCACAGGTGAGGGAGCCCCAGCCCACCCCAGGCCTCCCATCCCTCCTCCTCTGGCCCTGGAGCCCCACCCTGCCTGCTCAGGGCATTTTCCCAGGGGACCCCAGGGGCCAGGAGGGCTGGGGGGAGAGGAGGCCTAGAGGGAGGGGGTGGAGAGTCTGGGCAATGGGTCATCCTCAGAGGGTGCAGACAGTGAGGCCTCTCCCCCCTGGCCCCTCTACACACCCTCACCATCTGCCCCCTCCCCACTTCTGTTGGACCCACATACAGACAATATGTCTCCTCGGTCCCAGGAAAGGGGTTTGAGGAGGCCAGAGCAGGCCTGAGGTGTGGCCAGCAGGGAGGGGGAGGGGAAATCCAACCAAGCCCCTCACCCTCCTCCTCTCCCTCTTCCAGGCACCTCAAAGGGTCCTCACCTCCCCCAAAGCCCTGGGGATCTCCAAGCCCTGACGTCCTCCCCTCCCAGTGAGTAACCAGTTACCCTCAGGACAGGGTGGGGGTCTCTCTGCCCTATTACTCTCCCCTCCTGTCTAGGCCAGGGCTGCATCCCCCCTTTCTCAGACTTAACCAAGGCATGAGGGGGGCTGCAGGGAAGGGGCAGGGGCAGGGAAACTCCACCTGGGGAAGAAGGAAGAACAGGCCTGGTCAGGAGGGGGCTGGGAGGGGGGAGCAGACATGGGCAGAGCAGCCCCAAGCCCTCCCCCTTCTCTCCCCTCCCCAGGAGCCCCTGAGCCCTCTCACCCCTCCCCCACACAGCCATAGCTGGGGCTCTGAGGGGAGGGGCCTCTGCTTCTCCCATCCTGGCTTCCCCAGGGATGAGGGTGGGGCCTCCCAGATACCCCCACCCGAATTCCTCTCAGCTGGAAGCACCAGAGTGACCCCCTCACCCCCTCCTCCCACCTCTGCCCGACACTGCCTCCCCCTGACACAGCAGAGCCTCAGGGCTCTGGCCCCAGGGCAGAGAGGGCAGGTCAGGCCCTGGGCAGAGCCAGGACAAGGGGCCTGAGGATTCAGAGGGCCCCTCCCTCCCAGCCCTCAGCCTCCCTTCTTCTCCCTGTGTCCTTCCCCTGCACCAATAGCTCAGGCAGGACGTAGGGGAGGAGTCACAGAAGTCATGGAATCATCAAACTTCACAACTGGACAGTCCAGGACTGGTCACTGAGCTTAGGCGCCCATTTAACAGATGGAAATGAGAGTCCCAGGGCAGGGAGGGTCTTCCCAACCTACCACACTCAGAAGTCTGGGCAGAGCTGGGGCTCCTTCCAGGCTTCTCTGGGCTCCCCTCCCCAGCCCCTAACTCTGCCCCTTCCTCATCCCCAGGGACCTTCCCTCTAAGCCCTGAACCCGGGAACACGACATCTGGTGAGTCACTGGAGGATCCCCAGCAGAGAGAGGAGGGAGGCAGGGGCTGGGTGTCCAGTCAGGGGCCCCTCATGGCCTCCTGCAGTGCCCCATTCTTCTCCTGTTCCCACCTCTGGGCCTTTGCCCAGGCTGTGCCCCCTCCCTGACATGCTCTCCCTGCTGTCCCCCTCTTCTAACAAGGCACAGACCCCTCCCAGGCTGTCTAGGAGCCTCCTCCTACAAGAAGCCTTTCCTGCCCCCCCCAGCCCAGGTGTTAGTGATCCCCCTCCTCACATGAGACCCCACTGATGTATTTGTGTACAAGGGAACAGCATTCCAGGAGACTGTAAGCCCTGGAGGGCAGGAGTTACTCTGTCCTTGTATCCTCTGGCTGTGACCACCAGAGAGCCTGGGCCGAGATGAGTTCTTAATAAGGTCTGTAGACCTGGGCTGTTATGGGAATGCAGGGGGACCCCAAGAATCCTAAAGACCCCAACCCCCCAAGGAATCCTTGAGCTCTCGCAGGGGAGGCACCTCTACCTCCCACCTCAGGAATGGGTGTTGGAGAGCAAGAGCCTGGTACAGGGATATGCAAGATAGAATGGGTGCTGTATATCTTACTGATGCCCCCTTGTCCTAAACCTCTCCCTGTTGTTACATTGACCTCCCTGTCCTTGGTAATGCCCTTCCCTCCCTTTTGTCTGGGAAAAACACAAAAGACCCTCTTTTACTCCAGTGGGACACTCACCAAGGTGCTCTGTTCTCTGGCTACATTTCTCTCCCCTAATCTCTTTATTTTACAAGATTCATGATGAGCCTACAATTCTTTGGGAGAGCTAGCCCCCTGATCCAGGTCACAGGTCTCCCCAAAACATGGATCACTCAATGAGACTAGAGGTTCCCTGTCTACAGGGCTCTGTCTCCCCAAGTTCACCACCTCCATCTCCCACCTCCAGGCCTTTGTACCAGCTCCGCCCCTCGCCTGCAGTTCCCTACCCCTTAATTTCTTGGTTCCTTCAAAACGCTCTCAATCTCCCCTTCTGGGAGGACATTTTCCTCCCCCTGCTGCCCTCCACCCCCTCCTACCAGGGCCTGCCCCCAGACCTTGGACATACCTGCCCATTTTCAGGTCTCCTCCCAAGTAGACTGGGAGCTCCCTGAGGGCAGGGACCCTTATGAACAGTAACCAGAAAATGCTTGTTGGTGCCAATATTAATAGTAACCAGCACATAGGAAGCCCTTTAAATGATTTATAATCATTGTCTCATTGGATCCTCACAACAGCCCTGGGAGGCAGGTGCTGTCATTAGCACCATTTTCCAGAGGAGTAAACTGAGCCTGAGAGAGTGAAGGGGACATGTCTAAGGTCTCTCAGAGAGGAAGTGTCTGAGGGGCATCTGAACTGGGCTCTTCCTCACCTCAGGCTCCATGCTCTCTCCACTACATCAAACTGTTGCCAATATTGCAGGAGATGAAGAACAAGAGGGAGGAGATGAAGGGAAGGCAAAGAGAAGTCCCAGGAAAGAGACCTGGGGCTGCCTCTTGGCCCTGGCAAGGAAGTACTGAGGGGGAGTTGGAAGGGGAGGGGGAGGGGAATAGGGGAAGGGGCATAGGGGAAGGGGATGGGGAGGGGATTAGGGGGAGGGGGAGGCTGACTCAGCCCTCCCTCAGGCTTCTCTCCCTGGGCTCCAGCCCTCACCTCCATCCCAGGCTCCCAGTCAGGGAACCTCCCAGCCCAGGGCCAGGGCATCAGATGGGCTGGGTCTGAGGAGCCTGGGGCTGGGAGCAGAGGAATCTGAGCCTACACTGGTGGGGTCCTGAGATCAGGGAGGTCTTGTCCCTCTCCCTGTGACAGTCTTTCCCCCTCCCAGATGCTGCTCCCCAGGATTACACTGTGGGCAACCTGGTTCGACTCAGCCTGGCTGGGCTGGTCCTCATCATCCTGGGGGTCCTGCTGGCTGAAGCCTGGCCTAGCCAGAGGGGACAGTGAGGAAGAGATGCAGGATCCCAGGACAGAGGGAAGACACAGCTGGGGTTCACTGACTGTCAGCATCCCAAAGACTCATTGAGGCATCAGGTTCTGCCCAGCTCCAGACAGAGGGAGACCCCTGCCTTCTCTTGGACGTAGTGCTGGCCCGAAGCTAATAATGGCCAGCCCTTCCCCCAGGAATCCCCCTATCCTCACTTCACTGCTGTGACAACCCCCCCCCTACACACACACACTCACACTCTCCTCCCTACCTCAGGCCCTTCCCACACTCCCAGTAGGGATGATCATTGACAACCTCTATCAGTAATGAAAGAGGAAAAACTATTCCCCCAGAACACTGAAGCATCTCATGAGTCACAGACACCTGGAGGCTTTGCCATTTCCTAAGTCAGTGGTCATTGTGTCTGTGCCTGTGTGTGAGTTTATGTGAGAAGAAAGACAGGGGGAGCATCCCCTGGGCCTCCCCCCACCTGCCTTTGGCCATCCTGGTTCTGGCCCCATGAGCCCACCCTCACCTGCCCAAGGCCCCCAGCTTTCTTCTCCCCACATCCTCTGCCAAACCAGACTCCAACCATCCCTAGCTTGTCACACTGGGGACTTTGGGGAATTTCTCTTTGGGTGAGACCTGGGGCTCTTTCCTCTGATAGAGCTGAGCTACCTCGGTCTCAGAGGGAGCAGGAACTCCTTCCCTCTGTTCTCTCCCATCTATTCTCCCATGGATACCTTCTCTGAGCTCTGTTTTGCTATAAACTTGGAGAAAGGAGTTTCTTTGCTTTTGACTGTGTGTGTTCTTTGTTTAGCTGACATCTGGTGGGAAGGGAGCCAACCCTTAGATAGAGAGTGTGGGGCACTTCTTCCCCATTGAGGAATAGAGATCGGGAGTGCTGGAATCTAGAAGTCATTTGCTCTAGACTAATCTGTATTTATTTATTTTTTGCAGGGCAATGAGGGTTAAGTAACTTGCACAGAGTCACACTGCTAGTAAGTGTCAAGTGTCTGAGGTCACATTTGAACTCAGGTCCTCCTGAATCCAGGGCTGGTGCTTTATCCACTGAGCCACATAGCTGCCCCCTAATAATCTTTATGGGAAAAGATTGCTATAGTGTCAGTCCATGCCCCCATCTCTCTGAGGAGATCAGAGTAGCCTCTGGCCCCAACCTCCTCCTTCCCCTCCTGACAGGAATCAAAGTCTCCTTTGGAAAGTGAGATAGGAAGGAGGAAATACTGAAGGTGTCTATGTTTGCCTCCCTTTAAATGACATCTAGACAAATCCTTGTAGAGATACATCATCTTCTTTGGCAATAACAAAACCCAGCCCCAGTCACTCCTCAGGGCATTGTCCATAGGAAGCATCCCCAGGGCTGTTTTCTCATCTGCCATCATGGCCTAGCACTTGGAAGAATTCTTGTGGGATATTTGTCATAATAAATCAGGAAAACAACACGTGTATTGGTTCTTCCTAATGAGCTTCCTTGAACTTCCCAAAGTCAACCATAAAGAAGTTTGGTTTTAATCCCCTGTGGCTCATCCAATACTGCCCCTTCTTGATTCTCACCTCCTTTAGAGAGTAGAGGTTTCTCCTTAAGTTCACAGTAAAGGTCCCCAAAGTTTCAGAAAATACCAGAGGACACACCCTATACGATGTGTGTCCCCCACAAGATTTCTTTCACAGCTTCTTAATTTCACAAAATTCACTATCTTAGGAGGGAAAACAGTCCATTTGCAGATGACTCAAACTCAAAGAACTGTAGGCTGCAATTCTTGCTAAACTTGCATTGAGCTGCCCCCCTTGGGCTGACCAAAGCATCTCTAGTTATTTGGGGCCTGACTCTGATACTTTACCATAAACAATCAATAATCATTTATTAGACACTTACTATGTGCCAGACACCCTGCTGAGGTCAAACCTGCCAATGTTTCCCCCTAGTAAATCTTTCAGGTTCAGGGGTTTCAATCTTGTCTCTGATGTGATGATTCTTTATTCCCAGACAGGGGCAGATTTTATGTTACTAAAAAGGAGGACATTGCTTAGAGCAAGATTTCTGAACCCAAAAGGTTGTCAGTCATTCACTCAACATTTATTCAGCACCTACTATGTGTCAGACCCCTGCTAAACATTGGGAATATACAAAGAAATGCAAAACAGCCCCTGCCCTTAAAGGGCTCCCAGTCTAATGGGGGAGACAACCAGGGGCAAACAGTGAGGTCCACACAAGGTAGAGAAATGATAACAGGGTGATCATCTGAGAGGGCAGGCACCAGCATTAGGGGGATCAGAAAAGGGGTTGAGGAGCAGCTAAAACTGAAAACTACTTAGACACAATAGAATTTAAATTGCTTTATTTGACAACATTTTTGTTGGGACTTTACAGGTGTGAGAAAATAATGGGATTTGGCAGATACTCAAAGGCTCACCTAGAGATTAATCTAAACTGATTGAATTAAGTGAGAGTGATTGACTGCTGATTAGCCTACTTCAAGTTAACTAGATTGTAACCACACCTGGCTAGCCCTTAAGAGGGTATTGTTCTCAGAAGCTAGACTTTGAACTCAACTCAAGACCACCTTCAAGTCCAGTGAATGGATTTGGATGATGCCAACCAATCAGCTTGAAGCAGTGTGTAAGGACCGCCTCTGCTCCAGACCTATAAAAAGCTTCCACACTCAGTTTGAGGCAGTTCATGGTTGAAGCAGGCTCATGGGGGAGGACTTGAGGAAGAACCTAACCACGCTGGAACTCTAGGCTAGATAGGCCTTTTCTTAGCTTTCTGAACTCCACGTGAATACCTGGTATGCTTTAATAAGTGCTTAATGTCCAGAGACTGGTGCTAAAGCTTCTAATTTAAGGCAACCACACATGTTGATTTTAAACATCACACAGGAAAGAGTGTTGTAAGCCACAGAGCAGATGTCTGGGAATAGGTCCCCTTTACCTCCCGGACATGTCATTGAGAAACATCCCTTTGAGGCCAGATGTCCCTAGAAGAAGGTGTTTGTAAGATAACTCAGTGCCCACTCGGCACACATAATGTCATAGCACCATCACCAGCCAAACTGAAGCCCTGCCAAGGTCCAGACTGGCTCTTCAGTCAAGTAGAAATAAAAGGAAGAACCACCATTTCCAAACTGTTTTAAGATTTGCAAAGGACTTGACAAACACACTCCCATTGGATCCTGAGAGGTAGGAATTAATGTCATCCCCACTTTAGAGATGAGCAAACTGAGGCAGACAGAGGTTAAGTAACATGGCCAAATTCTCACAGCTAGGAAATGACTAAGGCAAGATTTGACCTCAGACAGTCCTAAATCCAGGCCCTGGATTCTATCCACTGTGCCACCAGCTTCTTGGAGACAAGGAACAAGGATAAGGCACTGACTGAATCAGGCTTCTTCTTGTCTCAATGAAAAAGTGAAATCCTGGCCCATGAAGTGTTTCACTAAAGCCCAGTGAACTCTTCCTCCAGCATCCTTGGAAAGCTTTTTGTGGAAGGATTTTTCCACTGAGGGCCTTGGGTCTCTGGCATTACCATTTATCAGGGAAAGGGGCAGATTTGGTTGACAAGACAATAGATAAAACCATGTCCGTGTATCCTGATTCTTCTTGCCCAGCAACAAACCAGTTCATTTCCTGTAGAAGCTCCCTATGGTATTGACCCACAGGATGACTCTTCAGACAGCCAGGAGGTGATTTGGTAACTAGACAAAGGGTTTAATGGCACGAAAAGGTGGATGTTCCTGATAATATTGGGGCCCTACAGGACTGGCCCCTCCAGGATGTGACTTCCAAGCTGCAAGTATTTCAGGTTATCCCCCAAAGGAGTAGAGTCCCAGGATGCCTTCCTTCACTGAGGGTCAGCAAGCTTGTTGACCATGCCAGCCCCTGCCTAACCTTGTTGGCTCATTATGCAAGTTCATTATCTGTAGACCTCGGAGTTAACCCAAATAACACTCAAACACTGAATCAGAGGTGAAATAATAATATACACCTAAACAATTTCCCAACACACGATGACGTTTACAGCTGTGTAGATAGTATCACCCTATAAGACCCATTAGGCTATTTGCCATTTATAAAGACCAGAGTTAAGCCCGTGCCTTTAAAAAGGGTCCCCAGGTAATTTTTTTGTATTGTTTTAATTGTTGTGAAATTATATAATTATAAGTTTTATTAGACTCACAAACAGAATGGTAAAGATGGGAGACATCTCCAGTGATTACAGTATCTGGTTCCTTCATTTTAGATATGAGGGAGATGAGGTCCAGAGAGAGAGTGATTAGAACCTGTACAGATAGTCAAGGCTCTTCCTAAACAAGATATTTATGAGTTTACCAGAATCTCACATGTAGTATATAGGCATTACTTATCTTTATGTTATTTCAGATGACCTTAGTGTTCCCTCTCTCTGGTAACCTTTTTTTCCATGTTCCTATACCAGCACTGTAATACACCAACTAGGCTGAATGTGATGCTACAAACACAATCTTCCTTTTATAAGTTTAGGTAAGTCCTACAGCTCAGCCATTTTCTACTCCCTACACTTATGTGCTCTTAATGTACCATCTGTTTTACTATTTTAGAAGAGTAAACCTTGTAAGTTGCAGGTGCCATCATATGCTATTTTTAATAATTCATAATTTTTATAATTATACTAAATTATAATTTCTAGCAGTGAATTTTATAATTCACTACTAGCAGTTGAACATTATCTTGTTCCAATATGTCATTTTCCATCCCTACCTTTTGAAAATCTTGCCATTTTCTCTCATAAATAGTCTATAATGCATCCAACCTACATATTATCTTATCCTCTATTATACTATCCTCTATGTATTAACATTATGTGGATATCAGTGCAGCACTCAGACTAGTCACCAATTATCCCTTTTTTCTTTATTCATAAAATCATGTGTGTTTTAAATTAATTACTAATTCTATAGATATTAGTTTGGGGTATGCATATTATTAATTTATTTATCAGTATTATACCAGTAAAGGATTGACCCTGAATCTCCCTAACTTCGCATAGTCTCAGTCCATGTAGTAGAGAAAGCAGGGAGAGAGCTTCAGTGTGCCAGTGAGCATGAGCAGGAGAAAAGCCCCAGAAGACCCAGACTGTCTCCCAGAGAGACGCAAGTGGTCTCAAGGAGAGCCAAGAGAGAAGCTCAGAAAACCTACAAGACCTGGAAGACGTAGGGGACCTCCATAAATCCTTGCAAACTCTTCTGAGCAAATGCCCCTTAGTTTGGTCCACCTCCCAAAGAGCAGCCTAATGCCTCTTTCCGTTGTCAATGGAAAAGCTGCTTAAGATATCAAGAAAACCCCTAGGAGGTTTTGTTTTTGACTTGTGTGTCTAATTTGTTGATTACACCAACCACCTCAGTTTACAAAAAAGGAAACTGAGGCCCAGAGAGGTTAAGTGTCTGGTCCAAGGTCACACAGGTGGTACATGGCAAGGTTAAGATTTGAACCCAGGTCCTCCCATTTCAAAGCCAGCCTCCATTATACTCTTCCACATGATAAGGTCAGTTTCTCTTCTTTCCTGAAGGTTTGGAAAATCAACCAAATCTTCATAGCTCCTACCTTTGAAGGAAAAGAGAGATTGGAATATGATATTCCAAAAGGCAAAAGGTTTAGGCTTCCAACTGGAGCCTGCACCTATTGGCTCAAAAGAGTGGATCATTGAATTTTAGTGTGTGTGTGTGTGTGTGTGTTACTTTTTAAAATTAAATGTTATTCTTTTTTTTTTTAGTGAGGCAATTGGGCTTAAGTGACTTGCCCAGGGTCACACAGCTAGTAAGTGTTAAGTGTCTGAGGCTGGATTTGAACTCAAGTACTCCTGATTCCAGGGCCGGTGCTCTATCCACTGCACCATCTAGCTGCCCCAAATGTTATTCTTTTTAATCTGAACATAGGCACCAAAATTACAAAGATCATCTTCATATAATGTATATAATAAATACTTAATGACTTTACTTGACAAAAAGCTTGCTCTTTTTAAGGATTGCACGCTCAACCTTCTGATAGACCTGTTTGTGCCTCATCTGAATATCTTTCTCTTCTCTCCTGTGAATTTATTGCTATATTACCATGGGGGGCAGCTAGGTGGCCCAGTGGAAAAGGCACCACCCAGGATTCAGGAGGACCTGAGTTCAAATCCGACCTCAGACACTTGACACTTACTAGCTATGTGACCCTGGATAAGTCACTTAATCCTCATTGCCCCGCCCCCCCCAAAATGGTACCATGACTCTCTTTTTCTCAAGTTCATTATCACTAAGAACTTCTCTTCCTGGCCTCCCCAATCAAAAACAAACAAAAAAAAATAGGAAAAAAAAACCCTTGTAATGAATAAGCAAAGACAATCCAACAAACCCCTGCCCAGTGGCCATGATCCAAAATGTAAGTCTTTTCACTTTGTGCCCATCCCCCTCAGTCAGGAAATGAGTAATGTGTGCCATCATCAGTGCTCAGGACACATGGGTGACCATTGCACTTATCACAGCTCCTAAATCTTTCAGAGTTGTTTTCTTTCAAATGCTATGGTCTTTGTTTATATTTTTCTATTGGTTGTGCTCACTTTACAATAGTTCCTACTACCCAGTTCTCTGAAATCATCTCTTTTCTCCTTCTTTATGACAAAATAACACTCAATAGCATTTCTATATAGATCCCAGGGTTTTTAGCCATTCCCCAATAGACATCAGTCATCTCTTTACATTCTAGTTCCTTTGATTCTGGTTCCTATGCCTTTCCTGTTGATAGGTTAGGCTTTCTTCCAAGTAGGTCTTCAAAGAGAATGTCTTCCTTCAAATTAAGTTTTTCAAGTATGTTTTGCTTACAATGATTTTGTCCCTGGGATTATCCATTCTCTGAACTGCCTTCCCCTCCCCACTTGTTCCCTGTTAAATTGAATGTATTTCTATGCTATAATGTGTGTATCCCACCCTACTTGATTCTTGGACGAAGTTCATTTGATGCCCACTCTTCCCACCCCATCCTCCTTCTTTGCATATTTATCTCCCACATCCCAATGATGAGAAATAGCAATAGGATGAAAAACTTTATTTTGTTTTTGTTTTTGCATGGCAATGGGGGTTAAGTGACTTGCCCAGGGTCACACAGCTAGTAAATGTCAAGTGTCTGAGGCCGGATTTGAACTCAGGTCCTCCTGAATCCAGGGCCGGTGCTTTATCCACTGCTCCACCTAGCCACCCCAGAATGAACAACTTTAAATGACTAAACTATTCTCAGCAATGCAATGATCCAAGACAATCCCATAGGACTAATGATGAAACATGCTATCCACCTCAAAAGAAAGAACTGTTATTGATTGAACACAGGTTGAAGCATGCTATTTTCACTTCCTGTCATTTTTTTCTTTTATCCAAGTTTTCTTGTACAAAATTACCAATATGGTGATGTTTTACACAAATGCACAAGTATAACCTGTATCTAATTGCTTACTGCCTCGGGGAGGGAGGCGGGGAGGGAAGAAGGGATAAAAATTGCAACTCAAGACTTTAAATAAAAATGCTCATTATGTTTAAAAGCTACAAAAATAAGACAAGTTGATTAATGGACTCTGGAGAGCTTGGGCTACATTTCCAGCCTAAATCTCCTAAGTGTGTTCCCCAGAGGGTCATGGCTCCATCCCTGAGGAAAATCCCAAACTTGGACCTCTGGGTATATTGCAATGTTATATCCTAGGTTTTTGAGTGGGGAGTTTCTGTGCTGAGGAGGAGAAGTAACAGTTATTAAGTGCGTACTGTATGTCTGACACAGTGCTAACATCTGGGGATACAAAGAAAGGCAAAGGACCAGTCCCTGCCCCCAGAGAGCTCCCAGTCTAATAGGGACAACAACACACAAATGATTATTAGATACAAGGTAGAGGCAGGGTAAATAAGAGAAAATCTCCAGGGAAGGCATTGGCATTGAAGAAGACCAGGAAAGGCTTCCTGTAGAAGGTGGGGCTTAATCTGGGGCCTAAAGGAAGCAGGGATGGTCACTGGCTTAGGAAAATGACCTTTCCTTCCACATTAATTACAAGAATTTCTCCCTCTGTAACATGGGCTCTGGTCACTTCCCTAATCCCCTTGTGCAAATAGGTATTCATCATTGCTCTACAGGCTCAGTTAATTGGTAGAAAAGAGATACATTTTAATTTTTCTCTTCATACATTTCACGTTGATTTCCCTGCATTTTCTTACTAAATGTCATCAGTATCTTGGTTAGTTCAAATGATATTCCCTTCATGACACACCATCCGTGTGGTCCTATCTATGCTGCTAAAGCAGCAGGTGGCTCAGTGGATGGAGTCTCAGGCCTGGAGTCAAGAAGGCAAGTTCAAATCCAGCCTCAGTCACATCCTAGCTGTGTGACCCTGCCCAAGTCTCTTCACCTCTTCAGGTTGTCTATGTATCCTCAAATGTAAAATGGGGATCATAATTACATCTTCCTCCTAGGATGGTTCTGAGGATCGCAGGAGATGATATTTATACAGAGCCCAGAACTTGGTGGATGTTTTTTTTTTTTTTATTTTTGTGGGGCAGTGAGGGTTAAGTGTCTTGCCCAAGGTCACACAGTAAGTGTCAAGTATCTGAGGATGCATTGGAACTCAGGTCCTCTTGTATCCAGGGCCAGTACTTTATCCCCTGTACCACCTTGCTGCCCCCCACTTAGCAGACTCTTAATAAATGCTAGTTTCCCTGTAAAGACTTACATGTGATGGAAAGGGAAATGTACTGTATACAAAGTAATAGTGGACAAAGCACCCACCCTGGACCCAGGAGGACCCGAGCCCCAATCCAGCCCCAGTCCAGCAACTCTTTGTGGTGGCTAAGAATTGGAGATAGAGGGAATGCCCATCAGTTAGGGAATGACTGAAAAAGCTGTGGTGCGTGATTGTGGTGGAATATTGTTGTGCCATGGGAAATGACAGGCAGGATGATTTTGGAAAAACTTGAGTAGACCTATATGAACTGATGTATAGTGAAGTGAGCAGAACCAGGAGAACATTGTGCACAGTGACAGCATTAGTGTTCTAAGAGCAATTGTGAATGACTTAACTACTCTCAGCAATACAACAATCCAAGACAATCCCAACAGACTAATGATAAAGCATACTATCCACCTCCAGAGAAAGAACTGATGTTGAATGAACACAGACTGAAGCATGCTTCTTTGCATTTTTTTTACTTGAGTCTTTTTATATAAAATGAATAATAGTGTAATGTTTTACATAATTGCACATGTATAACCTATATCTGATTACTCACCACCTCAGGGAGGGGAGAGGGTAGGGAGGGAGGGAATGAGAGAAGGATAGAGTTTAGAACTCAAAACTTTAAGTAAAGAAATAAATTTTAAAAATTAAAAAACAAAACAAAGTAACAGAAATATTGTAAAATGATCACCTGTGAATGACTTGGCTATTTTCAGCAATGATCCAAGACAAGTCTGAAGGACTTATGAAAAATGCAGTCCATCTCCAGAGAAAGAACTGATGGTGTCTGAATACAGATTGAAGCATAATTTTTTTTTAGTTTCTTTTTCTTAAGTTTTTTTTAGTCTGCTTTCTTTCACAACCTGACTAATGTGGAAATGTTTTGCATGACTACACATGTATAACATATTGAATTTCTTTCATTCTTAAGGGGGGTGGGGAGCAAGAGAATTTGGAATACAAAAATTTTTAATATATATTAAAAATTGTTTTTACATTTAATTTAGGGAAAAGATAAAATTCTAAATAAATGGGGGGAAGAGGGGAAAAATGCTGGTTTTCTTCTCTCCTTCCTGCCAAGGACCAGTAGCTAAATATGTTTAACATCTGGATTATACATATGTGAGATTTAAAATTGGATATTAGATCATAAATCTCCCCTCTTTAACCTTTCCCTTAATTTATCTCCCAGACTAGTAAATGGAAGAAGCTTCTGGTTTTCTAGATAGAGCCTTTATTGTATGGTAGTCACAAGGTGATGTTGATTAGAAGGATAGGAAAGTAGAAACACAATACAAATCGTCTTAAGTCTAGGCTTAGTCTATATTCCGTATAAAACTCACCAAAACCCAAGGCCACCTTTGGGGAGAGAGAGACCGTCTGTGCAGCGCAGTCAGGAGACCAGCAGAGCAGGAAAACCCCCCCACTTCCGTTCTCTCCTTGCCTTTTAAGCTCGCACCCCGGAAGTGGAGTGCTAGCAGGCAGTCTGACGTGTGCAGCAGGCGGACTGGCGTGCGTAGCTCATGCCGTTGGTCTCCTCCCCAAAAGGGTGGCCCTTAAAAAAACTGGCGTCTTTCAGTATCCTAACCGACTGTTAAAAAAACTTTCATATTTTTTACCACATTTCCCCCCTTTGCTTCCTCAAGAAATGGAATGTTTCCTTGATGGAACAGTAAAAAGAATATAATAACTATTGCTAACTAGTAATATGAGAACAACAATATAGAAAAGGAAGAGAGGAAAGTTTTGTCCAGAGGGGCAATTTTTTTTGCCCTCATGAACCGATGCTTTGACATTAGTCTTGCAAAGGGAGAGCCTCTGCAGAGTGTACATGTTACAGATAGTATATATTATAACAGAAAGGAGACAGTAAAAACTAATAAAGCAAAACAATTCATATAA
The DNA here is from genome assembly GCF_019393635.1 of Dromiciops gliroides. Classification (NCBI taxonomy): domain Eukaryota; kingdom Metazoa; phylum Chordata; class Mammalia; order Microbiotheria; family Microbiotheriidae; genus Dromiciops; species Dromiciops gliroides. The sequence continues at coordinate 658,069,547 of NC_057863.1, read as the reverse complement.
AGTCTCTGAGTTCTCTTGTCTTCTTGAAGTGGTAAGATGTCATCAGGAGGAAACTGGATTCTGGACTCTGGTCTGGAAAGCTGGATTCTGGACTCTGGTCTGGATTCTGGATTCTGGACTCTGGTCTGGAAAGCTGGATTATCTTCTTTAACTGTTTGAATTGCTGTATTTTTTACTAAACCTTAGCATAGCATTGTCAATGATCAAATTAATAAATTCCATTACATTCCCTCCTTTATATCCTTAGACTTCTAATAGAGGGTTGAGGTAGTTATGCAATCTGTAACACTTTTTACCACCATGTGTCTGGATCAAAGTCAAATTTAGTATGTGTTCATGACACCTGAAAATGTTATGGAAAGGTTATCATACCATATCTCATGGTTCCGAGACAGGCAATGATTGTGCTAGGCCACAGGATGAGATAAAAAGATAAATAAGTTCAGTTAAATTAGGTTAAATTAGGAGGGAGAGAGGATGAATACTGGACTGTGCCTAGTAATTGTGCTCTACATAGTCACCATCATAAGCAAACCATGGACTTACGTATACCTGTCTCTCCTTTTGTTGCACATATATTCTCTCCGGGGCCTGCATCAGAGTTCACAGCAAGTTAGTCTCTGAAATGATAAGTTTCCATACTTCCGAAATCTCATTAATTTCACCAAAGACAGTATGATGGTAAAAATTCGTGCTATGCTGCAGAACTGAGACTATATTAGTGATATATACAATAATTCCAAACCATACCCAGAGTATAATGACATATAAATAATAAACAAATATAAATAGCTGATTATATTAAACATTATTACATAATCTTCTTTTAGCAAGTAAACCACATCATTTTATACATGAATTCTCTAGTATAACAGTAGCAGATACTTAAAGTGGTGATTAATTTATCAAAAAGAAATAAGACTTCAATTAGCAAGATTCAATATTCAATGTTTTCAGTGAGGTATCAAGCAATAGGGTTCAATAACCCTTTCTGGTCTTTTTTAGTTAAACAGAACAACATAAAAGAGAAAGGAGAAAACAAAACAAAACAAAACTCATTAGAACTCATGGTTCTCTCAAAAAGAAAGAGTAAATAATAAAAAAAAAAGAATTCTGGTAGCTTCTGAGGCCCGATGGCCTCACCCACAGCATATACTTAAAATGTCTTTGAAAAGTCACTTAGTTTACAAAATTTAGTTTTAAAGAAAAGCAAAAGAAACAAAAGTAAAAAAAAAAAAGCAAAACCAAAAACCAAAAATAAAAAGCAAAAGATTCGCTAAGCACCCTTTTGTGCTCTTAAAGAACTTAAAGGTGTGGTGAATTCCAGGTCTTTTCAGTGCCTTTCAAAAGTCAAAACAAAACAAAAAAAAAGGATTAAAAAAAAATAGTTGAGGTGGGCCAGAAAACTAGGCCATGTACTTCAGTGCTTTTGCCTGTAGAAGGAAATGCTTGTTAAATTATAAGGTATTTAAGCTGCTAGAGTTTGGGGTATGCCACATTGTTTTTAACTGGTTCCCCAATTCTCTGCATGCCAAAGTGGCAGGGGTTTCTGAATTGTCATTGATCTTTCTAATGCTGTCATAATGTTCTTTATGGTAGAAAATGTGGAGTTCTCTAGCATCAGGTTTGTCTGTGCCACTGATTTTCAATAAGGGCTGATTTAACTGATGAACCACCACATTCAGCTGATGCTGCTTAGCAAATGCTACAATTGTGTCATTTCCTCCCCACTTTCCAAATTTCTTTAGTTCTCAACATATTCTTCAAAAGGGGAGTCATTTACTCTAAAAGACTCAAACTCTTGTCTATGGTTAATCATGTAAGAAGCAGCTTCTTGTCTATGTCTGAGATGATTTCTACAGTGACCTTCTAGCTGGTCTGCTAAAGCCCTAAAAAGGCAATTTCCGTCTCCTGATACTTTACGAAGACTGAGTCCCAAAGCATTCAACTTATCAGTGGGATTATCAAATGGGAACTGCCTATTTCCTCTGAACTCTCTTTGCTCTTTAACAGTTGCTATTGTTAGGGTTTTTAGCTTTTTAGCGTCTACCTCAGGTCTATCTGAAATCTCTTCACCTATGAATGGTGCAGGCTTTACATGAGAGCAATGAATCCATGAGTCTTTTTCACCAATTTTAATGGCAGTAGGAGTTGTCAATAATACCTGAAAAGGTCCTTCCCAGGCAGGTTGGGTTCCACTGGTTCTCTGAAAATTCTTTACATATATTTTATCTCCTGGGTTGAGGTTGTGCAATGAAAATTCTAATGGTCCTGCCTGGACCACAGCTCCTGCCTCATGGAGTTCACGTAGCCTGGTCTGTAATTCCTGTATATAGGAGGCAACAGAAGTATCACCTCCCACAAGTGATGTATAAACTGGGGAAAAAGTTTTAGCTTGGATAGGAGGGTGACCAAAAAGCATTTCATAAGGAGATATATGAAGTTCTCCTCTTGGTCTACTTCGTAGATAGAATAATGCCAATGGTAGAACATCAGGCCATTTCAAATGAGTTTCAGTACATAATTTGCCAATCATACTCTTAAGCTCTTTATTCATACGTTCAACTTGGCCTGAACTTTGTGGATGGTAGGGCGTGTGGAATTTTGGAGTCACTCCCAAGAAAGAGTAGATTTGGGATAAAATCGAATCAGTAAAATGTATGCCTTTGTCAGAATCGATGTGGGCTGGTGGGCCAAAATGAGGTACTATCTCTTTAAGAAGAATTTTGGCAACAAAGGCAGCTGTGGCTCGGGGGCTGGGAAAGGCCTCCACCCACCGAGTGAGCTGATCAACTATAACAAGGCAAAATTTATAATGTCCTGCTTTTGGCATAGTAATATAATCAATTTGTAAGTGCTCAAAAGGTGTATATGCTAGAGGACGCCCTCCATAAGCTTTGGCCTTAAAAGCATACTGATTATAAGACTGACATGTGGAACAGCCCGAGCAGATTTGAGATGCTGTATTAGTCACACCTGGTGCTATCCAGGTTCTCTTAATAGAGTCTACAATGCCTTGTGTACCAAAATGGCCTTTTCTGTGAATAGAGAGGCATACCTGGTGGTGGAATTTCCGGGGAAGAAATGGCTTACCTTCCGGAGACACCCAGATGCCATTGATCTGTTTCGCCTTAAATTTCTCTTTCCACTTTTCTACTTCAGAATCGTCATAGGTTAGGTTGGAAGGAATATCCTCCGAAGGTGAAAGGTTAAATACATGTTCAGGAGCTTCTAATGCAGCAAGCTTGGCTGCAGAATCGGCTCGTGCATTTCCCTTTGAAACAGGATCACTATTCCCTGTGTGGGCAGGGCAATGTACAACAGCTAGGGAAGAAGGCAGTTTCAGGGCATCTAAGAGGTCCTTGATAAGGTCCCCATTGGCAATAGCCTTGCCCGAGGATGTTAGGAAGCCTCGTTGACGCCAAATCATACCAATAAAGTGGCATATGCCAAAGCCATATTTCGAATCAGTAAAAATGGTGGCACTCTTATCTTTGGCTATATTACAGGCCTGTGTAAGAGCCACAAGTTCAGCAGCCTGTGCACTAAAATGGGAAGGCAGAGAAGCTGCCCAGAGGGTGTCACAATCAGAAACTACAGCAGCTCCAGTAAAACGGGTTCCCTCTCTCATAAATGAGGAACCATCTGTATAGAGGACAAGATCAGGATTTTCTAAAGGTGTATCAAAAAGATCATCACGGGTTTTTTCAGCCATATCAACTAAAGAAGCACAGTCATGCAACAGTTCCCCCGAGAATGGTAAGTTAGGGAGTAGTGTTGCTGGATTAAGAACTGTGCAGCGTTTTAAAGTGATATTCTCATTACCTAACAGGGTTATTTCATACTTAGCCAGCCTTTGATCTGAAAAGGCTTGTGTCCTGTGACGTAGTAAGAGAGCCTCCACTTTGTGAGGGCATTGCACAGTTAGAGGGTTACCTAGGACCAAATCAGAGGCTTTTTCTACCAAAAGGGCTGTGGCCGCCACTGCTCTAAGGCAAGGTGGTGCTGCAGCTGCTACAGGGTCCAGCTGAGTTGAATAGTAGGCTATAGGGCGTTGGTTAGGCCCCAGTGATTGAGTCAGAACTCCAGAAGCCACCCCCCTTTGTTCATGCACAAAGAGAGTGAAAGGCTTACTATAATCTGGTAGTCCTAGGGCAGGTGCTGATAACAAGGCCCGTTTTAATTCTTTTATGGCTGAGAGATGCTGGGGATCCAACTGTAAAATGTCTGGAACAGAACTTTTTGTAAGAGCTATGAGGGGTTTAGTAATTTCACCAAAAGAGGGTATCCATTGTCTACAGTACCCAGCTGCTCCCAGAATGGCTCTCAACTGCCTCTTAGTAGTGGGGGCAGAGAGTTGTTGAATGGCCTGGACTCACTTAGAAGAGACAGAGCGAGTTCCAGCAGCCAGAATAAATCCTAAATATTCCACCTGGGGCAAACACCATTGTACCTTTGACTTGGAAACCTTGTGTCCTCTCTTGTGCAGCTCCAGCAGTAAGTGACGGCTATCTTCCTGACAAATTTCAGCATTAGGAGAGGCCAAAAGTAAGTCATCAACATATTGTACTAGTGTGGAGCCTTTAAAGGTAATAGAGGCCAGATCCTGCTGTAAAATTTGGGAAAATAATGTGGGACTGTCTACAAATCCCTGTGGGAGTCTAGTCCAGGTCCACTGTCTATTTTTCCAGGTAAGAACAAATAAATATTGGAAGTCCTCATGTACTGGTATGGAGAAAAAGGCAGAGCAGAGATCTACCACTGTGAAACATGTAGATTCATAGGGAATTGATGAAATTATTGTAGCCGGGTTTGCGACTATAGAATGTCTAGGAATAACATAATTATTAATTGCTCTAAGATCTTGCACAAAACGATAAACAGGTTTACCATCTGGCCCAGGCTTGGGTTTTTTAACTGGCAAAATGGGAGTATTGCATGGAGAGTGATGACATGGAATAATAATACCCTGGCTTTTCAAAGCCTCAATTATAGGTGTGTTCCCTTCTATTGCTTCCCTAGACAATGGATACTGTGGAATGGAGGGGGGTGGTCCCCCCTTAACTTTAAAGGTAACAGGCATGGCAGACTTAAGGAGCCCCACCTCATTAGGGGATGAGGCCCATAAAGACTCAGGAATGTCAGAGGGGATTTTGGATACCTCCCCTGCTGTTCCTTGAGCTTCTGTAAGTAAAACTGGCAATAAATGAACAGTATCCTCTGGCAATTGTAGGGAGACAGTCCCATCTGGAGCACAAGATATGGTTGCTCTAAGCTTGCAAAGGAGATCATGACATAATAAATTTACAGGGGCATCAGGCATGAGTAAGAACGAATGTTCCACTGTTAAGGGCCCCATAGATACCATGCGAGGATTCAATTTTGCCACTCTCTGGCTCTTTCCTGAGACTCCTACTACATTCAAAAATCCTACAGGTCTACACCTAGCATCTGGTTTGCTTACTAATACTGATTTAGAGGCTCCTGTGTCTAGCAGACAATCGTAATAAGTCTCCCCCACTTTTAGGGTGACATGTGGTTCTTTACTCTGGGGAGGTGAATGGACTGGTACAAGGGCATTCAAAAAATCTGGATCTGGGAATATATGGCTTTCATTATCTATGTTCCATTCCTCCCCAAGACCCCATCAATCCTGTGCCCTCCTCTGAGAGGGACCTTGGTTACCATTATTCTGGTACTCCCTTTCTGTATTCCTCTGAAAAGATCTATTTCTATTTTGATTTTGCCTGTAATTAGAATTAGAATTTCTTCTCCAAGTCCTACATTCTCTCAATTCATGCCCCTCCTTACGACAGTAACAACACACCTTAGTGTCCTTGTTCCGGTGTTCACATGGCTGACAGGAACAACACACCTTAGTGCCCTTGTTCTGGTGTTCACATGGCTGACTAGGAATCACCGGTGCCAGAATGCTCTGTTTGGGGTGATCTGGACCTGTCTCACGTGAGTCAAAGACATAATTTGCAAGTTCCTTAAGTCTATCAGCTGTTAAGCTCCTCCAATCTGGACATTGGGTCAGAAAATATTTGCGTACTTCTGGCAGTAAATTACAAAAATGTTGAGAATAATATAAGAATCTTTTGAATCAATTGGATCTAATCTGGTGTATTGCCTGGCGGTCTCACAAAGCCTATGGTAAAATCTGCTTGGTCTTTCATTAGCCTCCTGAAATGTGCTCATAAATTTCATCCAGTTTTCGGGTTTTCTAGAGCATAATTCCATTCCCTTCAGAAGTGTTTCCCTAGCATCTTTTAATCTTTGGAAATCCCTGTCATTATTATAATTCCACTCTGGGTCCTTTAGAGGCCATTCCTCATTGGCCTTACCCTTCACAACAAGGGCATTTCCTGCTGAGATAATATCTGTAATCTCAGTTGGGGACAGTACAGTTTCCATAAGGCAAGTAACATCAGCCCAAGTGGGTTGATATATATTAAATATAGTCCTTAACTGTGAAACTACACCATTTGGATGTTTCTCAAAACTAGGGAAGATTGTTTTCCATGAGCTCAAGTCAGTTGCTGTAAAGGGGTGATATTTTCTAACCTGAAGTGACACTCCCTTTTTATTAAATTCTACATCTTCCTGCAAGGGAAGTAGTTTCAGCTGATTTGATTCTAAAGACTGGCCAATATCCGTTTCTGTAACTGGGTTACCTCCAGTAGGGGGAGCTATCTTAGCGTCTCCCTCGCCACGTGGTGAGACTGGGTTACCTTCAGCAGAGGGAGCCATCTTAGTGTCTCCCTCGCCACGTGGTTTACCTTTAATCTCTTTCCATATTACAACTATGATAATACCCATAATGAGAGTTACAGTCATGTGAACTATCGTGAGTATGGTATTACAATTTATTTCAACTGCAGGCATAAAATTCCTACTAATATTAAACACATTTTCAGTGGAGACAGTTACACTCATACCATTATACCAAAAAGATTTTGCTGTGTGAGTGAGGAGGAGACCGATAACACAATGAAGGAATACCGAGTAAACTAGATGTCTAAGTTTGGACAGTATGGTACCCCAACACGCTCCAATGCAAAAAAAACCCGAAAAAACCAAAGGGAAAATGACATATTCGATCATATTTTAAACTGGACTGGCTTTTTCCTTTAAAACAAGGCTTTTAGAGGCTTAAAGTCTTTAAGGGAGATTAGACAAAGGGAAAGTCCGTGGGAGGGGGGTATTTGGAAAATCCACCGAATTAGCCGGCTTATGGCCAAACTAGGGAGGGTGGGAGGGTCCTTAAGGTCCCTTCAGGGTCGCCAAACTGTGAGATTTAAAATTGGATATTAGATCATAAATCTCCCCTACTTAACCTTTCCCTTAATTTATCTCCCAGACTAGTAAATGGAAAAAGCTTTTGGTTTTTTAGATAGACCTTTTATTGTTATGGTAGTCACAAGGTGATGTTGACTAGAAGGATAGGAAAGTAGAAACACAATACAAATCATCTTAAGTCTAAGCTTAGTCTATATTCCGTGTAAAACTCACCAAAAGCCAAAGGCCACCTTTGGGGAGAGAGAGACCGTCTGTGCAGCGCAGTCAGGAGACCAGCAGAGCAGGAAAAAACTCCCACTTCCGTTCTCTCCTTACCTTTTAAGCTCGCACCCCGGAAGTCAAGTGCATAGCAGGCAGTCTGATGCGCAGCAGGCGGACTGGCATGCGTAGCTCATGCCGTTGGTCTCCTCCCCAAAAGGGTGGTCCTTCAAAAACTGGCATCTTTCAGTTATCCTAACCGACTGTTAAAAAACTTTCATATTTTTTACCACACATATTTACCTTCATACTCAATTACTGATACAGTAAATGAATAGATATTAATGTTAAAATATCTAACAGGTTATATTACACAAAACAGTGCCATTGGTAAAAGGAAATCACACAGATACTAGCCTCCTAAGGCCTGTAAAAAAAGAATCATTCTTTTCTCTTCCAGTGCTACCCCAGGGACTCCAATAAAGCCCAAAGGGAAATCCCTCCAAAGGTTCCCTGCCCGTGTATAAGGCCCTCCCCCCCCCCCCCGCCAATCCTCCCCAGGACCCTGAGGATGGGGTAGCTGCCTCCTGGGAAGCCAGACTCTCGGTGGGAGTCAGGAGGGAAGCCCCCACACAGAGAAAGCAGTAGAGAGACTCTAGATCGGGGAGAGGGGGACAAGGGGCATCCCACCTCTGCTACACCTGCAGGACTCCCAGGGCTCCCAGCACCTTCTCCTCTGCTGCTCACATCAACTCTGCCCCAGCCAGGTTCCCTTCTTACAGGAGGCCTAGCCTTGAAAGGGACCACTAGGGGGCAGGAGTGAACCAGCCAAGGGTCATCAAAGCATTTTTTTCTCCCTCCTATGGGGCAACAAAATGCAAGCAGTGCCTACACTCCTGGTCCTTGTCTCTGTTCCCTGCAGTGACTTTCTGAGACCCTCTGAAGAGAGCCCCCTGGCCAGTGCATCCTCCTTCCACCATACATAGATAGATAATGGAAGAATGGGGAAGAAGCCTCTAATGGCTTGGCGGGGAGGGGGGGGGGACGGGGTGGGAGGATGGGGCTTCCTGAAGCATCTGCATTACTTTCTCATTTGAGCCTCACAACAACCCTGAATGGTAGCTGCTATTATGATCCTCATATGACAGTTGAGGAAATTGAGGCCCAAAGAGGTGAAGGGATTTACCCAGGGGCAAACCCCCAGGTCTTCCTGACTCTATGCACAGAACCCCCAGCTGCTTATGAGAGTCAGGAAAAGCTTCCATAAAACGTGGTGATGGAGCTGAGGGCAACGGGTGAAGTGAAAACATTCCAGGGGTCACCTGGAATGGGGGGAGGTCTGAGAGGAGATGTTGGGGGAGGGGAGGAAGGGGCTGACTATTGACCCTCAGCTCACTCTTGGAAAAATGGACTTAAAGGGTCAGGAGGAAGGGCCCAGAGAGAGGAAGAGGGAGGAGGAGGGGCACAGGTATGTGAAAGCATGTGGGGCGGTGGGGATCCAGTCCTCGAAGGCTGAGGGAGAAGGTGTTTGGGTGAGACCCAGGGGAAGGAGGGCAGTGCTACCAGAGGAGATGGGAGGGGCTGCTTCAGGCCCTTGCCTTCCTCCCTCCATCCTCAGGCCTCACCAACAAGGACAGATGGAAACAGCCCTTTTCACCCCATCATGGGACCTTCAATAAGTTGTTCTTAGGCAAGATGGCCCTAGAGGGGCCCAAACTCCCCCCAGCTCTGACCTAGGCACAGTGGGGTGAGGGTGAGGGATCTGCTGGACTGCTCATGGAGTCCTGAAACAGTCTTTCCTGAGCATGTCTAGTTTGTCCCCAGCTCCCAGTGCAGATTCTCCTGGTCCAGGAGGCAGCTGGGATAGGTGGGGAGTGCAGACCCTCCCTTGTCCCACAGGGCCCAAGGCTCTCCTCTGCTGGGGGTGCAGGGGAGAAGCTCTGCCCAACCTCCCCCAAGGGATTCCTCTCAGGCTCTGGCCTGGACCACTCTTTCCCCTAGGCTGCCAGACCCTCTCACGGGGGGCTCCTGCCTGGTTTGCTCAGCTGTAGAGGACCCTCAGGAGCTGGCCAAGTCACCTCCCACCACACTAACACACCTCTTGGGCAGCCCTGTGCCACTTCAGCCCAGCACATCCAGGGACTTCTGTGTCTCTAATGCCCTTGGTAGGTTGGATGGACTGATGCATTGATTGGGTGATTTAATAGGAGGTGTTCTGACCCGGTTTAGAGAGTTGTTCCACATGGGAGTCCCCAGCACGTAGCAAAGGGTCTGGCATTTTTCCATCAGTTGTGATCCCATTAGCAGTTTCCTTGACAAAGCTACTGGAGTGGTTTGCCACTTCCTGAAGTGACTAACTACAGTGTCTGAGGCTAGTGTTGAACTGAGGAAGATGAGTCTTCTGACTCCAAGCATGGTGTTCTAACCACTCAGCTACCTAGTTGCCCAGGATGAAGATATAAATTAAACAACAGAAGTGACACTCCCATGACCACAGGCTTCCTGAGTCCAAGGGGGAGGCAATGACAAAACAAGAGCTTGAAATTTCGTTTCTCTGCAATGTAGGTGAAGTGACAAGGCTAAGGAGAGTATGAACCTATGAGAGATTGACCAAGTCTCCAAAATAGAATGAAAATCCCTTTTCACTTTTACATGTGATATTGGGGAGACAGCAAGTGGCTGAATGATGTGGGAACACTTTGTGTGGGGGCTCCTGAACTATGGGATTTCCAAAGAGGACCAATGACCAATGACTTGAGCCTAGATTGGATTGAAGTGAGGCAGAGCTGCCCAGAGCCTCAGCCTCACTCCCCCTTCCCGAGCCAGCGTCCAGGGGCCAGATAAGAGTCAGGAGGCCTGCAGATGGCCAGGGATGCACTGGAGGACCTTGATATCTTCCCTGTCTGACCCGGCTCTCAGCTCCCCACAGAGCCTGCTTGAGCCACCTCCATGGCCATTGGAGCAAGTTCTTCTCATCCTCCCCCCTCCTCTGCCATGGAGAGTCTTCACATGCTGGACACATGCTGGGCATCCCCTAACTCTCCCAAGGGGCCGAGGCCCGTCCTTACCCTCCACCTGGCTTGGCCCATCAGCAGGGAGGGTGCCCAGGTGTGGCCCTAGTGTGTGCTACAGCCCCTTGGGGCCCCAGGTGAGAGTTGGCTGACAGGTAAAGACCAAAGGTGGATGAGCAGCCCGCACCCCAGAGGGGCTGGTCCTCCCTCACCCCCCACATGCCATTAGAGAAGCAGTAACACTGTGCTGGGGACCTGAGCTGCCAGTCTGAGGACAAGTAGGGAGGGACGGGCCCAGAGTCTCTTCTACAGAAGGCAGAGGGTAAGGCAGTGCTGAGGAGGGGCTGGGGCTGGCAAGGCTACTTGGGAACTGCAGAAAAGACCACCCGGGGCCCTAAGGCAGCAGCTCCCCAGGTAGCACCACCCTTCCCCTCTGCCCCAACTCCCCCTTCTGTGTTTGGGCTTTAAGCTCGTCACTGCCAGGACACAGGAACCCCTGTCTGCTTGGTTAGGGATTGAGCCTGTTGGGAAGAGACAGGACTGAGGGCAGGGTTCAGGCTGAGGGCAGGGTCTGGTCTGGGGACCATGGTCAGACTCATAAGCCCCTAGGGAGGTTTCAATTCGGGGCAGGGGCTGTGAGGGTGACACATACCTAGGGATCTCTCCTGGGTTGTAGGGACTTAATTATTATCATGAAAGCAAGAATTGTTCACTTGTTCTGACAATAGATGACTCTCCAAGCTCTCCCTTACACACACACACACACACACACACACACACACACACACACACTTCATAGGCCGACCAATGAAGCAGCAACCACAGAGAGGAAGAAGTGAGCCTGCTCAGACTTTGGGAAGCTCAGTGCAGAGCCCACCCTGGGCACGTCCAGTGCCTCAGTCTGTGTCCTGCTCAGACTTCAGACCCCTCTCCCACCACCATGACCCCCACCCTCTCTGTGCTGCTGTGTCTTGGTGAGTCCTGAGAAGCCCCCACACTGCAACATCCAGGCCTACCTGCCCCCACCTCCACTTTCTTGAGGGAGACACTCCTCCAGAGCAGGGCAGTGACAAGTCTGAGGTCACCCAGCAGGGAAGGCAAGGGAGGGAGAGAAGCTGCAATTCTTAGAGGGGTCTTCTGGGTGCAGCCCCTGTCACTCGCACCAGCCCTAAGCCCAGGTTCTGGGCCCCCTGTCTCCTAACCCTGGGGGTGCTGGGGGGGAAGGGGAGGAGCTGTGAGTAGTCAGGGTCCTATTTCCCCGGGCTGTGTCTGGGCCTCAGGATGAGGACACAAGCAGGTGAGTCATTCCCCCCCACTCACCCTGCCCAGAGCAGAGAGCTGCTCCCAGGAGAGGGAGGGGGGAGGTCAGGGCTGGACTGACAGGGATGAAAGGGAGGGAACCCAGAATGGGGGAGGGGCTCACAAAAGGGGGATCCCCTGGCACTGACAGCTCTCCTTCCCTTCCAGACACACCCCCCAGACCTCCCTCAAGGCAGACAAGGGCTCTTTGGTGCCCACAGGGAGTAGTGTGACCCTCAGGTGCAGGGGGAACAGGGGGCTGATTTGTCCTGTCTAGAGAAAAAGGGAGGATCTGGAACAAAAAAGATCAGGGAGGTGAAATCAAATGAAACTGAGGTGGAGTTTCCAATCCCATCTGTGACCGTGAATGATGCAGGAACCTATTACTGCCTCTACAGACACTCATCCCTCTGGTCAGAGCTCAGTGATCCCCTGCACCTCGTGGTGACAGGTGAGGACCCCCCAGCCCCAGGCCCCTCAGGCAGGGCAGCCCCTAAGCTCCTCCCCAGCCCAGCCTGGCCCCAAGCATCCCTCTGGCCCTGCCCTGTCTGTCCTCTCCCCTGTCTCTGCCTCTGCTCTCCCTCTGGGGCTGGAGGTGGGGGGAGGGAATCAGCATGTATATAGCACCTACTATGTGCTGAGCACCTGACACATCTCATTTGATCCTCACAACAACTGCCAGTTAGGGGTTATTGTGATGCCCCTTTGACATTTGAGGAAACTGAAGCCAACAGAGAGGAAGTGACTTGCCCAGGATCACAGAGCAGGAAAGTGTTTGATCTGAGGTCAGGTCTTCCTCACTCCAGATCCAGGGATCTGGCCTCTGCACCACCAGCTGCCTCAGTCTCAGAGTGGAGGCAGGAGGCTCAGCTTGGGTCTCAGGAGATAAAATAGAGCTGGGGGCCCCCTGGGGAGGGGAAATAGGGTTGATGGGGCATCTCCCCCTCCCAGCCCTGAGCCTCCCAAAGCTAGGAAAGGGGCTGGAGGGTGGACCTGCTGCTGCTCTGTGTCCTCCCCCAGCTCAGGCCTAGGCACAAGGGGAGGAAGTGGTGTCTCCTCTTAGTATCTACAGGGGTCTCTCTACAGCAAGGTTTAGGACACCAGGAAGGAAATGAAGCAGGAATCACCACCAAGCCCCTTCCTCTCCTTCCCACCCCTGGCCAGGGACCAGCCCAGGGGCCATGAAGAGAGCCAGGATGGACTTTAGGGAGCTAATTACTGCCCCAAAGTGCAGAGATGGCCCCAAAATATGCCCCCAGCCCCAACACTTGTCGAGAGAGATTGAATGACAAAGGAGAAGGGATTGGACTCCCAGCCCCCAACCACTCCCCATTTGTTGATCTCTCCTCTCTGACTCTGGCTCACAGCTCTGTCTTCCTGTCTCTGGTTTTCTCTGCCCTCCTCAGATCCCACCTTCTTCTGCCTCTATTTCAGTCTCTCTTTCCCTCCCCCACTCACCAACACATTTTCCATTTCCCCCAGAGCTGTCCAAGGTCCTTCCTCTACAAAAGAATCTGAGATTTCCATTCCTCCAGAGAGGAGCTAACCCTGCAACCCCAGGCAGGCCCAGGGTCTAGGCAGGCCCAGGCCAGTCCTCCCACCAGCCACATCTGCCCCCTGCATCGCAACAGGTGGATTACACCCCTAACTCCAGACTCTCCTTCACACATTTGTATGACCCCCCCCTCCCTCTCAGCCTTGCCCAGCTCCCAAGTGGCCTCAGGACACAATGTGACCCTCCTGTGTCAGTCACAGCCATGGTATGACATGTATGCCCTGCACAAGGATGGAAAAAAGTTTGCCTACAGCTTGGCCAACCTTCATGGAAGGCATTCTCTGGCTGATTTCCTCATCACTGCTGTGAACTCCACCCATGAAGGGACTTATCAACGCTACAGCTTTAGCTATCGCTTCCCCCATGAGTGGTCAGCCCCCAGTAACCCCTCAGGGTCACAGGTAAGGGAGCCCCCGCCAACCCCATGCCTCCCATCCCTCCTAAACTCCCTCGTTGGCCCCGGGGCACCCCGCTGTCTGCACAGAATCCTACCCCAGAGACACCAGGGTCCAGGAGCGCTGGAGGAAGAGGGGGATCAGAGGGAGGGGGTGGAGAGTCTGGGTAATGGGTCAGCCTCAGACAATGAACACAGAGAGGGGCCTCCCTGGCCCCTCTAGACTCCCTCACATTCTGCTGCCTCTCCAGTTGGGTTAGTTATATTTAGAGACAACATATCCACTAGGTCCCAGGAATGCGGTTCGAGGAGATCAGAGGGTGAGGCAAGAGGAGGCCAGAGCAGGCCTGAGGTGTGGCCAGCAGGGAGGGGAGAGGGGACATCCCACCAAGCCCCTCACCCTCCTCTTCTCCCTGTTCCAGGCATCTCAAAAGATCCTCTCCTCCCCCCAAACAGGGCTGTCTCCTCCCCTCACACTGGGGGCTTCCGAGTTCCAGTTCCTCACCCACCACCTCCATCGCCCACCTCCAGCCCTTTGTACCCACTCTGTCCCTCCTCTGCAGTTCCCCCCCCCCCTTAATTTCTTGGTTCCCTTCAAAACTCTCTCAGTCTCCCCTTCTGGGAGGACATTTTCCTCCCCCTGCTGCCCTCTTCCCCCTCTTACCAGGGCCTGTACCCAGACCTTGGACATATCTGCCCATCTTCAGGTCTCCTCCCAAGTAGACTAGGAGCTCCCTGAGGGCAGGAACCCTTATGAACAGTAACCAGGAAATGCTTGTTGGTGCCAATATTAATAGGAATCAGCACAGAGGAGGCCCATTAAATGCTTTACAATTATTGTCTCCTTGGATCCTCACAACAGCCCTGGGAGGCAGCTGCTGTCATTAACCCCATTTTCCAGAGGAGAAAACTGAGCCTGAGAGAGTGAAGGGAACATGTCCAAGGTCTCACAGAGAGGAAGTGTCTGAGGGGGATCTGAACTCAGCTCTTCCTCACCTCAGGCTCCATGCTCTCTCCACTCCACCAAGCTGTTGTCAAGATGAAGAACAAGAGGGAGGGGAGGAAGAGAGGGCAAAGGGAAGTCCCAGGAGAGAGACCTGGGGCTGCCTCAGGGCCATGGGGAGGAAGCACTGAGGGACAGGGGGAGGGGGAGAGGGAGGCAGAGGCATCCTCAGCCCCTCCCTCAGGCTTCTCTCCCTGGGCCCCAGCCCTCACCCCCATACCACGCTCCCAGCCAGGGAGTGACAAGAACCTCCCAGCATAGGGCCAGGGGCTGGGCTGGCTGGGTCTGAGGAGTCTGGGAGTGGGAGCAGAGGAATATGAGCCTACATTGTTGGGGGGCCTGAGATCAGGGAGGTCTTGTCCCTCTGCCTGTGACAGTCTTTCCCCCTCCCAGATGCTGCTCCCCAGGATATCACTGTGGGCAACCTGGTTCACCTCAGCCTGGCTGGGCTGGTCCTCATCATCCTGGGGGTCCTGCTGGCT
Organism: Dromiciops gliroides; assembly: GCF_019393635.1. Lineage (NCBI taxonomy): Eukaryota > Metazoa > Chordata > Mammalia > Microbiotheria > Microbiotheriidae > Dromiciops > Dromiciops gliroides. The sequence goes on along the minus strand of NC_057863.1, from coordinate 658,054,303 downwards.
GAAGCCTAGCCTAGCCAGAGGGGACAGTGAGGAAGAGATGCAGGATCCCAGGACAGAGGGAAGACACAGCTGGGGTTCACTGACTGTGAGCATCCCAAAGACTCATTGAGGCATTAGGTTCTGCCCAGCTCCAGACAGAGGGAGGCCCCTGCCTTCCCAGGGACATACTGCTGACCCAAGTTGATAATGGCCAGCCCTTCCCTGAGGAATCCCCCTATCCTCACTTCACTGCTGTGACACCCCACACACACACTCTCACACTCTACTCCCCACCTTAGGCACTTCCCACACTCCCAGCAGGGATGGTCATTGACAACATCTGTCACTAATGAAAGAAGAAAAACTATTTCCCCAGAACACTGAAGCAGCTCAGGAGTCACAGACACCTGGAGGCTTTGTCATTTCCTAATTCAGTGGTCATTACTCTGTGTGTGTCTGTGTCTGTGAGTGTGTGCCTGTGTAACTTTAAAAGATGGTGGGAACAATCCACCTGTGCCTCCCTCCACCTGCCTTTGGCCATCATGGTTCTGGGGGCCCCATGCGCCCACTCTCACCTGCCCCAGCCCCCCACCTGACTTTCTTCTCCCCCACATCTCCCAAATCAGACTCCAACCTCTCTTCACATCCCTGAAAGAAAGGAAGGATTCAGAGAAGAAGCAGAAAGAGGAGAAGCTGGCAGACTCTATCGGGTTCCCATACCAGCTTGTCACACTGAGGACTTTGGGAAATTTCTCTTTGGGTGAGAACTGCAACTCTTTCTTCTGATAACTTCTGACCTACCTCAGTCTCAGAGAGAGAAAGAACTCCTTCCCTCTGTTCTCTGCCATATATTCCCCCAGGGATACCTTCTCTGAGTTCTGTTTTGCTATAAACTCGGATAAAGGGGTTTCTTTGCTATTGGCTATGTGTGTTCATTGTGTAACTGGTATCTGGTGGGAAGGGAGCCATGCCTCAGATAGAGAGCTTGGGGCACTCCTTCCCCGTTGAGGGATGGAGATCAGGAGAGCTGGCATCTGGAAGTTGTGATGTTTAAAATCTATATTGTGGTCACCTTAAATTAGAAGCTTTAGCACCAGTCTTCTTAAAAACATGAACTGAGAAGATAAGAATTTTTAAAAATCTTCATTTCATCACTTTTTGTATCATCTGCCTAATTATCCTCATGCCATTATGAGACTCAATAATTATGGGGATTACCATAAAAGAATAGAGAACTGAAGGGAGATGAGCATTCCCACACTTGAGCGATATATATAGCCCATGCAGTATGCCAGGCTTAAAATAGGTGGATGGGATATACATCCATGCCACTGAACATATTGGAGGAAACTGAGTCAGGCTTAATCAGATGCATGGGATTGAGAGGTCCATGGCATCAGGCATATTGGAAGGGGAATAGAAGCCAGGTGTAGAATGAGATGGGTGGGATGAAAACTTCCAGCCATCTAACTGTCTCATCTGATACACCTCCAGGAACCTGAAGGTCCCTGGGTACAATATTGTGGGGAAATGGAGCCAAAAGAAGCCAACCTCAGCTCTTGCCAATGGCCATTCTTTCAGTCTTTCCCAAGTCAGTGCAGTACCTGGACTTCATACGTGACTCCCCTTATGTGAGAGTTCAATGCCTGCTCTTGATTCCTCTCATGAGTGAAGGCAATTAATATCTTAAATGGTAAGTTTGCATAATCCAAGTTTCATATGGATTTAAAATTTGAGGATAATAATGATCGCAAAAAATGTGAATTTTCTTTGACTCAGAATATAAATTACAATGTACAATGATTCCAAATAATATTTTTTTGTAAAAATAGTATTTCTAGAATTAATTTACACTTGTCATGGTAATCAATTTACCATTAAGGACTAGCCAGGTGTGATTACAATCTAGTTAACTTTGAAGTAGACTAATCAGCAATCAATCACTCTCACTTGATACAATCAGTTTAGATTAATCTCTAGGTAGGTCTTTGAGTATCTGCTAAATCCCATCATTTTATCACAGTCATTTCCTCTAGACTAAAGTTTAAGGGCACACATAGATATGAAGCTAGCCCAGGTCCCCATCTCTCTGCAGAGAGCAGAGTAGCCTCTGGCCCCAACCTCCTTCTTCTCCTCCTGGCAAGAATCAAAGTTTCACTTGGAAAAGTGAACTGGGAGAGAGGAGATGCTGAAGGTGTCTATATTTGCCTCCTATGAACCCCATCTAGAAAGCTCCTGGTGGACATATAGAATCGTCTTTGGCAATAACAAAACCACCCAGCCCCCAGTCACTCATTAGGTCATTGTCCATACAAAGCATCCCCAGGGCTCTTTTCTCATCTGCCATCATGGCCCTAGTACCTGGTCCTTCTGCTTCCAATGTGTAAAATGGATTCCAGGATCTGTGAGCCCTAGGGAAAGCTGTGAGAGAGATGACATAATCGGGACCAAGGACCAGCCATCAATCCAGGATTGTCCATCCAAGATCACCAAGGTCCTAGGCAGATCCTACAGCAAGTTTAACTAAAATTTGTGCTATTGGAGGAACAATTCATTCAGGGAGAGAACCTGATGACTTGGCTCTTTGGCTGGAGAAGGGTGATGTCAAAGTTTGTAAGCACTTCTCATTGAAGAAATCTGATGGGACATTTGTCATAATCAATTAGGAAAACAACATGTGTATTGGTTCTTATTGTGCTTCCTTGACCTTGTTAAGTAAAACTGGAGGGAAAAAAGGAGTTTAGGATTGAACCCCAAGGAGTAATCCCACAATTCCCTATCCTGATTCTCACCTCTGGCAGAGGAGAGAGGTTTATGTTTAGTTTCACGGTAAAGGTTGCAGAAAGTTTCAGAAAATCCCTTAGGGCACACTTTGAAGAGAAAAGGGGCACAGGCAGGCACATTCTTACCCCCACACTCCCTCTGCCCAGAGCAGACAGTTGCCCCCTAGAAGGAGGTGTGGGGGGGATATCTGGGCCGGACTGATAGGTTTTAAAGGGAAGGCACCCAGCATGGGGGGAGAGGCACACAAAAGAAGGATCCCTTGAAATTAACTGCTCTCACTCCCTTCCAGACACTCTCTCCAGACCCTCCCTCAGGGTAGAGAATGGCTCTTTAGTGCCTCAGGGGAGAGCTGTAACCTTCAGATACCTTGGGTTGTGAGGGAGGCTGAGCTGATGGTTACCATCTGGAAAAAAAAAACCAACAAGTGTCTGAAAGATCAAAGACCATAGATGTGAAATCCTCTGTAATTTAGGGCAAATATCACATCCCATCTGTGACAGTGAATGATGCAGGGGCATATCCCCACCTATACAGACACTCATCAGGCTGGTGAGAGCCCAGTGACCTGCTGGAGCCGGTTGTAACAGGTGAGAGAGAAACCATCCCTCGAGCCCCAGGCCCTTCAGTCAGGGTCTTCCTCAGGGTCACAACAGCCCCTAAGCTCCTCCCCAGTCCAGCCTGCACCAAGCATCCCACTGGCTCTCTTTCCCCTTCTCTCCCCTATTTCTGCCTCTGCTCTCCCTCTGGAGCTGGAGTTTGGGGAAAGGAAATCAGCATTTATAAAGCACCTACTCTGTGCCAAGAACTTTACACTTATTATCTCATTTGATCTGCACAACAATCTGCCAAGTGAAATTCTATTATGATGCCCATTTTACAATTGAGGAAACTGAGGCCAACAGAGAGGAAGTTGCTTGCCCCTAATCACACAGCCAAGAAGGGTCTGATTTGAACTCAGGTCTTCCTGAATCCAGACCCAGGGCTCTAGCCTCTGCACCACCAGCTGCCTCAGTCCAAAGAGGAGACAGGAGGCTCACCTTGGGTCTCAGGAGACCAGTCAGAGCTGGTGACTACCTGGGAAGGGGGCACAGAGCTGGTGGGGCAACTCCCCCTCCCAGCCCTGATCCTCCCAAAGCAAGGAGAGGGGGTGGAGGGTGGTCCTGCTGCTGCTCTGTGCCCTCCCCCAGCTCAGGCCTAGGCACAGGGGGGAAGAGATGTCTCCTCTGTGTATCCACAGGGGTCACTTTACAGCAAGATTTAGGAGGTCAAGATGGAAGTGAAGGGGCAGCTAGGTGGTGCAGTGGATAGAGCACCGGCCCTGGAGTCAGGAGTACCTGAGTTCAAATCCGACCTCAGACACTTAACACACACTTACTAGCTGTGCAAGTCACTTAACCCTAATTGCCTCACTAAAAGAAAAAAAAAAAGATGGAAGTGAAGCAGGAATCACAATCAAAGCCTCTTCCTCTGCTTCCCACCCCTGTCCCAGCCCTGAATCTACAATGAGAGCCAGGTGGTATGGTCCCATAGCACCCCGAAGTTCTCTAGGATTCATCAAAGAACCTTCTCCTTGAGAAACTAATCCAAAGGACAGACATACGTAAAGAGATAAGTGGAACCAGATCAGAATGAGCTAGCTTTGAGACCTCCACTCTTCATTCTAGTCTCCCTCAATGCTGGGGAGATAAGTTTGGGTGTGGCTGCTGCCTTTGTGTCCTGAGGAGAGAGATGGCTTGAGATCTGCAGCCACCCCTCACCCAACTCCTCCAGCCACCACCAGTGGGGGATGGTCCTCCCTCACTAAGGGAACTTTCCACAGTCAGATGGTCACCCCCATCAGTCCTCTATAAAAGTACCTGCCTGTCTCCTGCTCGAGGAGATTGGTATCTCAGAGCCACACCCTGTGCCATGCCTTTCTCCCCATGAGAAGTCCAAGGACTTCTTTCATGGTCTCTCTTTCCTTCCCTTTCCCTTCCTCAACCCCGAAATAAGCCACTATCTTATTCTAACCACTTTTGTGTGCAAGAGGGTGTAATTCTTTAAAGAGGAATTCCTAAGGACCCCTAATCCTACCCCATCCCAAACCACTATCCCCTACCCAAACCCCTACCCCATTTTCCCCATGACACAGGCTCTGCTTTGGGGAGCTAACTACCCTAAAGTGCATAGATAACTCTCAAATATGCCCCCTAACCCTAACCTCCGTGGAGAGACATTCTTTGACAAAGGACCAGAACTGGGTCTCCCAGCCCAGTACTGAGGAGGAAGCATCCATGTCCACATCTCTCTCTCTCTCTCTCTCTCTCTCTCTCTCTCTCTCTCTCTCACACACACACACACACACACACACACACACACACACACACACACACACTGGCCCTATTTGTCTATCTCTTCTCTCTGTTTATTTCTATCTATCTCTATCTCTCCCACAATCCCACTTTTTTCTCTTTGTCTCTCTTCCTTCTTCCTTCTTTCTCACTTTCTCCATCTCTCCCCTCCCAACTCCCTCCCTGTCTTCTCTAGCTCTCTCCTCCTTCTCTCTCAAATTCTTTCTCCATCTCCACCAACTCTCTCCTCTCTGTGTCTCACTTTTTCTCTATCCTTCCCTCTATCTTTGTTCCCCCTACTCTGTTGCTTGTTGCCTCTCTCCCCCTCCACACACTCAGCCACCCATTTCCAAAGGGTTTGTTAGCATGGAAAGACATGTTTCAGAAAGGATGGGGAGTGTGCTGTGGGTGGGTTGCAATGAGTACCTCAAGGCCTAGCTATACTCAAGGACTTGGCTTCCAAGGTCCTGAACTAACTAACCACAGAGTGTGTGTGTCTGTGTGTCTCATACATCTGAAGAGCAGAAGCAGTTTAGGGGCCTAGAAGACTGGCCCCTCCATGATGTGATGGCCAAAAGCTGCAGGTATTTCAGGTTATCCCCCAAAGGAGTGCTGTTAATTTGAATGTAAAGATCACATGGATTTGATGGAGATTCCTTATTATCCAAATGGAGTTTATAAAACCCTGGATTGATGGGGGCAAAATGCCTTTTGCTCAGACTTCATACTGAAACCAGACAGTCCCTATTTTCTTTCCCCAAGAGTATAAACAAATGGCAATGCCCTGTGAAATTCGTATCCACTGTCTTCTTTCCCAAGAAAGTGAGTAGATCTTATTGTTCCCCTGATCAAATATCTAGACCTTGTCTTTGATAATACCCTTCCTGTCTCCACAGAATCTAACTGTAGCCTCTGCTTTAAGTTGAGCTCTTAAAATGATTTGTATTGTTTAACTGATTTACAATTGTAGTATTTGCTTTGGGTTGATTTGTTTCATGATAATGTAGTTATTCTGTAACCTGTAAACAAAGAAACCTTAGAAGAGGGGCACCTGGGTGATGCAGGGGATAAAGCACTGGCCCTGGATTCAGGAAGACGTGAGCTCAAATCTAGCTTCAGACACTTGACCCTTGCTAGCTGTGTGACACTGGGCAAGTCACTTAACACCAATTAATTCACTCAAATTTTTTTTTTAAAAAGGAAGTAATGGGAGGCAGCTAGATGGCCGAGTGGATAAAGCACTGGCTCTGAAGTCAGGAGGACCTGAGTTCAAAACTGGCCTCAGACACTTGACATTTCCTAGGTGTGGGATGCTGGGCAAGTCACTTAACCCTCATTGCCCCGCAAAAAATAAAACAAAAACCCACAAACACACAACTACAAAATATTTTTTTTAAAAAATAAAAGTAATTGGGGCAGCTAGGTGGCACAGTGGATAAAGCACCTGCCCTGAATTCAGAAGGACCTGAGTTCAGATCTGGCCTCAGACACTTGACACTTACTAGCTGTGTGACCCTGGGCAAGTCACTTAACCCACATTGCCCTGCAAAAACAAAAAATAAAAACAAAAAAATTAATAAATAAAAGTAATGGGGAGGTAGGTGGAAGGAGAAGCAAAAGACAACAGCATCACAGAAACCCAGTGAGGACAGACCATGCAGGGGGAAGGTTGGCCAACAGGGTCCAATGCAAGAGAGAGAGGTCAAGAAGGGTGAGGATCAAGAAAGGAGACTCGGTTGAGCACATAAGAAATAACTGACAACATTGGAGAGGACAGTTTCAATGGAGTGATAATGTCAGGAGCCACAGAGAAAGGAGGTGAAGATGAGGAGGAAGCCACAAGCACAAAAGACCTTTTCCAGCAGTGTAACTATGAAAGGAAGACAGCTGGAGGGGGAGGTTTGGATTTTTGTCAAGACTGAGAAAGAGTGGGACATGTTTGTAGGCAGGAGGGAAGGAACCAGGAGATATAGAGGGATGAATTCCTGGAGGGAGGGAATGACTGGGGGGAAATTGTCCAGAGGAGATGGAAGGGGGTGTGATATAAGACACATGTAGGGAGTTGGCCTCAGCAAGAAAAAAAGTCCTTCCCTATATAGGACACCAGAGGACAGAGCTGACAGTTCCTGACTGATTCCTAATGAAGAGGCTGGTGAACAGTGGTGTCAGGAGGGAACTCAGGAGGACTGACTCTTGTCAGAGGAGCCAGCTTTGTGACAGCCTGTACAGTAGAACAATCACCTACTCTCAGCCATCTGAGCAGGTCTTCTCACCTCTCTCTGTCCAGAAGGCAGACCAGAACTCAGCACAGTGAACCTCTCCTCTTGGGAAATGGAGAGGAGAGGGAAGCCTGTGGCTGTGAGCCATCACCTCCCCTCAGGAGCTGTCCATGGTGGCTCTAGGGGAAGGATGTACCTGGGAGTAGACAGGCCTGCCCTGTACTTGTCTGAGCCCAAGTGAAACCTGGCTGATCCTGTTACACTTCCCTAGGAAATATCCCTGTTACTAAAGCATTAAAATAAGACAAGTTCATTAATGGATTCTTCAGAGCTTGGGTTACATGTCTAGCCCAAAGCTGTCATGTTATTTCCCACAAGGGATGTGGCTCAGTTTCTGAGGAAAACTCCAAACTTGGACCTCTAGGTAAATGTTATAGACTAGGTTATGGAGTGGGGAAGCACCTGTATTCAGAAGGTCAAGAGGCAGTTATTAAGTGCCTACTGTATCCTGCTGTAAACCTCACATGGTGTTGTCCTCTGGGGATCCAAAGAAAGGCAAAGGAATGGTGCCTTCCCTCAGAGAGCTCCCAGTCTGATATGGATGACAGCATACAAATAGATGTGTGTGTGTGTGTGTGTGTATAGATGTGTATATATATATATACATATATACATATATATATATATATATACACATATATACATATATACATACACACACACACACACCAGGTGTAGAGGGGATCAATCAGGGGCAGTCTCCAGGGAAGGCAGTGAGGGGCACTAAAGGAGATGGGAAAGGCTTCCTCCAGAAGGAGGGTTTAAGCTGGGACGTGAAGGAGGCAGCCGAGGCCATTGGCTTGGGAAAAGGGTCCTTTGCTCCTTGTCAATTACAAGAATCTGTCCCTCTCCTCAAGTCCTGATTCCTCTGGGAAAGGTTTGGCATTTAGGGCCAGTCACTTCCATGAACCAGTGGTATAACTGGGGATTCGTCATTTGTCCACATTCACAGGTAATTGTAGAAAACAGATCAATTTTTAATCTCACATATTTCACATTTCCCTGCATTTTTTGCACGATATAAAATATTTTGCTTTATTGAGGACATAGATTTTACACCTTCCCACAGGTGTATTATTTTGAAGGCCTCTGAAATTTATTGCCCTGGAGGAGGAAGAAAAAGAAAGCTTATATACAATGTTAATCCTGATAGCAAACATTTAGTCTTTAGGACACCCCTGTGAGATGTCAAATTCAGCCCAAAACGATGAAGGTGTCTCTTCCCGAGCCACAAGCACAACAAGTGTCTCTCTTTTGATCTCTTTATCACAAACTTGTCTCCTCACACACTCTGACGGGGATATTATAATGCCTGTCATCAGAGTCATCGCAGGTCAGTCTTTGGGTGGATCTGTAGGATAAGATGTGATGAATTCCTCAGTGTTGTACTTAGATAGTCGATAAACTTATGTGCTGTGATGCACTGCATAAGCAAGAAGAAACATTTCAACCTGCTCCAGGCTGCCAGAGTGGCCTGCTTGATTCCAGTGATTCCTCAGCAGCCGAGCAGGGTCTCCTGAGGTGTCCTGAGCAAACGGAAGCATGGAGCAGAAGGGCACCACAGTTGAATGGCATCAGAAATTTCTCAGCTTCATAGAGGCTCTATTCTTCCTCTTCATTTTGGAAGAGCTCATCACAAGCCGCCTGCCTCTCTTCCGCAGTTCTCATAGCTGTCAAGCCTGCCCACAGCATTAAATCCTCATTCTTGAGCCACACAGGAAGATCTGTTGATTGGCTCATTGCCTGGAACAAGGTTGCCCTGAGCGCACAAGAATTATCACCTCGGACTCTCCTTATAGAGGTAAATTTCTGAGAAACTTCTTCATAGCTCTTTTTCATTCATTTTGCCATTTGGGTATTTCCTCTCCACTTTTTTTTTTTCGTGAGGCAATTGGGGTTAGGTGACTTGCGCAGAGTCACACACCTAGTAAGTGTTCAGTGTCTGAGGTCAGATTTGAACTTGGGTCCTCCTGAATCAAGGGTCAGTGCTCTATCCACTGTGCTACCTAGCTGCCCCAAAGGGATTGTATAGAAGCACAGGCCTGATCATATCACCTTCCTCCTCAGTTATCTCCAATGGCTCCCTATTGCCTCCAGGATCAAACACAAAACCCTCTGTTTGGCACTTAAAGCCCTTCCTAACCCAGTCCTGCCAACTTTTCCAGTCTTCTTCCACCTTTCTCCCCCTCCCCACAGAATTTTCCTTTTTTTAAATAAAAGTATTTCATTATTTTCCAGTTATGCCCCCACGTGGGGCTTTCCTGTGAAAGACGCTGGAGAAGGTGTCACACGGCGGTGGATGTGGACACCCCCAGTGGCACCAACAGTGTAGCCGGCAAGAAGCTCTTTGAAGTGAAAAAGTGGGATGCGGTGGCCCTCTGGGCTTGGGATATTGCGGTTGACAACTGTGCCATCTGCAGGAACCACATTATAGACCTCTGTATGTCAAGCCAACCAGACACCCGCCACCTCTGAAGAATGTACTGTCCCATGGGGAGTCTGCAGTCATGCCTTCCAGCTCCACTGCATCTCCCACTGGCTCAGAAGCAGGCAGGTGTGCCCGCTGGACAACAGAGAGTGGGAGTTTCAAAGCACGGGCATTAGAAAAAGCACCTTCTTCCTCAAGAGGGTCACTTTTGTTCGCTACTTGATGACTCGCTGTCCTGTTGCTAATGATTCATGAGTTAAAGCCAGTCTGGGGTCTCATGGCCAGTCTTTTGAGCTTGGTTTGCCTCCATATTGTATTCTGTGTGAAATAAAGCCCTGTTGAATCCCCGGGGGTGGGGGGAGACGCTGGAGCAGTTTGCCATTTCCTTCTGCTCCTCACTTACAGAGGAGGAAACTGAGGGAAGCAGGGTGAAGTGGCTTGCCCAGGGTCACACAGCTCCTTAGTGTTTGAGACCAGATTCGAACTCAGAAACAGTCTTCTGACTCCAGGCCTGGGGCTCTGTGCACTATGGCGCCTCCTGGTGGCCTATCCTGAGGATACAAACTAAAATGATAGAAGTGAGACTCAGGTGACCTGAGGCTTATGAGTCAAAGGGGGAGGCAATGACAAAGCAAGAGCTTGAACTTTAGTTTCCCTGCAGTGTGGATGAAGTTAGGAGGCAAAGGAGAGTATGGAACCCTGTCCTGGAGTCTGAGGAGAAGGTGGGAGGGGGGGTCCCAGAGCCTCTTCTACAGAAGTCAGCAGCCTAGGCAGAGCTGAGGAGGGTCTGGGGCAGGCAAGGCTACTTGGGAAACTGCAGAAGAGACCACCCTGGGCCCTAAGGCAGCAGCTCCCCAGGCAGCCCCCCCCCCAATCAGCCTCTTCTTCTCTGCTTGACCTTTAACCCCTCGACTGCCAGGACTCAGGAATCCCTGTCTGCTTTTTTAGGGAATGAGCCTGTTGGGAAGAAGCAGGGCTGGGGGCAGGGTCCAGGCTGAGGGTAGGGTATGGTCTGGGGACCAGGATCTGACTCAGAGGCCTGTAGCGGGTTACCAAGTCAGGCAGGGGCTGTGAGGCTGACACATACCTAGGGATCTCTCCTGGATTGTGGGACCTGAATTATCAAGAGAGCAAGAATTGTTCACTTGTTCAGACACTAGATGACTCTCCAAGATCCCCCTTACACACACACACACACACACACACACACACACACACACACACACACACACACACACAGCTACCACAGAGAGGAAGAAGAAGTGATCCTACTCAGACTTTGGGAAACTCAGTGCAGAGCCCTCCCTGGGCACGTCGGGTGCCTCACTCTGTCCTTCTCAGACGTCAGGCCCCTCTCCCACCACCATGACCCCCACCCTCTCTGTGCTGCTGTGCTTTGGTGAGTCCTATGAAGCCCCTATACTGCATCATCCAGGCCCACCCACCCACCCCCACCTCCATTTTCTTGAGGGAGACACTCCTCCAGAACAGGGCAGTGACAAGTCACCCAGCAGGGCAGGCAGGGAGGGGAAGAAGCTCCAACTCTTAGAGGGGTCTTCTGGGTCCAGCTCCTGTCACTCACACCAGCTCTAAGCCCAGGCTCTGGGGTGCTGGGGCGGGGGGAGGAGGTGGGGAGGGGTAAGCAGGGTCTTATTTCCCAGGGCTGGGGCTGGGGCCCAGGACAAGGACACGGGCAGGTGAGTCCTTCCCCCACACTCCCCCTACGCAGGGCAGAGAGCTGCCCCCAGAAGAGGGAGGGGGGAGGTCAGCTCTGGACTGACAGAGATTAAAGGGGGGGACACAGGATGGGGGAGGGACACACAGAAGGGGGATCCCCTGACACTGACAGCTCTCCTTCCCTTCCAGACACACACCCCAGACCCTCCCTCAGGATAGACAAGGGCTCTTTAGTGCCCACGGGGAGAAGTGTGACCCTCAATTGCCAGGGGGAATGTGGGGCTGATTTGTACCTTCTGGAGAAAAAGAAAGGATCTGGAATAAAAACCATCATGGAGGTGAAATCAGATGAAATTGAGGTCGAGTTTCCCATCCCATCAGTGACACCATATAATGCAGGGACCTACTACTGCATATACAGACACTCATCCCTCTGGTCACAGCGCAGTGACCCCCTGCAGCTGGTGGTGACAGGTGAGGATCCCCCAGACCCAGGCCCCTCACGCAGGGCTGGCTCAGGGTCCCAGCAGCCCCAAGCATCCCTCTGGCTGTGCCCTGCCTGTCCTCTCCCCTGTCTCTGCCTCTGCTCTCCCTCTGGGGCTGGAGGTGGGGGAAGGGAATCAGCATTTATATAGTGCCTACTATGTGCTGAGCACTTGATACTTATTGTCTCATTTGATCCTCAAAACAACTGGCAGGGAGGGGCCTTTATGATGCCCCTTTTACAGTTGAGGAAACTGAGGCCAACAGAGAGGAAGTGACTTGCCCAGGGTCACAGAGCTGGGAAGTGTCTGAGCATGGATTTGAACTCAGGTCTTTTTGACTCCAGACCCAGGGATCTGGCCTCTGCACCACCAGCTGCCTCAGTCCCAGAGAGAAGTGGAGAGGCCCAGCTTGGGTCTCAGGGGACCAGAGCAAGCTGGGGGCTCCCTGGGGAGGGGAAACAGGGCTGATGGGGCATCTACCCCTTCCAGCCCTGAGCCTCCCAAAGCCAGGAGAGGGACAGGAGGTTGGACCTTCAGCTGCTCTGTGTCTTCCCCAGCTCAGACCTAGGCACAAGGAGGAGAAGGGGTGTCTTCTCTGACTATCCACAGGGATCTTTCTGCAGCAAGGTTTAGGACACCAGGATGGAAGTGAAGCAGGAATCACCACCGAGCCTCTTCCTCTCCTTCCCACACCTGCCCAGGGACCAGCCCAGGGTCCATGATGAGAGCCAGGATGGACTTTAGGGAGCTAATTACTGCCCCAAAGTGCAGAAATGGCTCCTGAGCATACCCCGCCCCCCTGCCCTATGGGGAGAGATTCTCTGACAAGGAGCAAGGACTGGGCTCCCAGCCCCCTACCAGGGAGGAAGCCTCCCTGTCCTCCATTCTTAGCCCTGCACTGACCCCTATTTGTCTTCTCTCTCTGTCTCTGTCTCTGTCTCTGTCTCTGTCTCTGTCTCTGTCTCTGTCTCTCTCTGTTTCTCTCTCATCTCCCATTCTCTCTCTCCACATTTACCCGCCCACGTTCCCTGGTTCTCCCAGAGCTGTGCCAGGTCCTTCTTCTCCCCCCAAAGCTGGGAGATTTCCTTTCCTGCAGAGATGAGCTCCACCTCCACCCTCAGGCAGGGATCCAGGCAGGCCCAGGCCAGTCCTCCCAAAAGCCACATCTGCCCCCCCCCCTGCCCTCAAGATGAGGGTTACACCCCTAACTTCAGACTCTCCTCCTCCCCCAGGCCTGTATAAACCCCCCTCCCTCTCAGCCTTGCCCAGCCCCGAGGTGGCCTCAGGACACAATGTGACCCTCCAGTGTCAGTCACAGCCACGGTATGACATGTATGCCCTGTACAAGGATGGTGAAGAGATCACCCAAGGCCTGGCCCAGGGCCTCAACAAGGCGTCCCAGGCCACCTACCACATCTCTGCCGTGACCTCTGCCCATGGAGGGACTTATCGATGCTACACCTTTCACAGTAGCTCCCCCTATTTGTGGTCAGTGCCCAGTGAGCCCCTGGTCCTCAGGGTCACAGGTGAGGGAGCCCCAGCCCACCCCAGGCCTCTCATCCCTCCTCATCTGGCACTGGGGCCCCACCCTGCCTGCCCAGGGCATTTTCCCAGGGGACCCCAGGGGCCAGGAGGGCTGGGGGAAGAGGAGGCTCAGAGGGAGGGGATGGAGAGTCTGGGCAATGGGTCATCCTCAGAGGGTGCAGACAGTGAGGCCTCTCCCCCCTGGCCCCTCTACACACCCTCACCATCTGCCCCCTCCCCACTTCTGTTGGACCCACATACAGACAATAGGTCTCCTCAGTCCCAGGAAAGGGGTTTGAGGAGGCCAGAGGGGGAGGCCAGAGCAGGCCTGAGGTGTGACCAGCAGGGAGGGGGAGGGGAAATCCCACCAAGCCCCTCACCCTCCTCCTCTCCCTCTTCCAGGCACCTCAAAGGGTCCTCAGCTCCCCCAAAGCCCTGGGGATCCCCAAGCCCTGATGTCCTCCCCACCCAGTGAGTAACCAGTTACCCTCAGGACAGGGTGGGGGTCTCTCTGCCCCCTCTTTCTCAGAGCTAACCAAGGCATGAGGGGGGCTGCAGGGAAGGGGCAGGGGCAGGGAAACTCCACCTGGGGAAGAAGGAAGAACAGGCCTGGTCAGGAGGGGGCTGGGAGGGGGGAACAGACATGGGCAGAGCAGCCCCAAGACCTCTCCCTTCTCTCCCCTCCCCACGAGCCCCTGTGCCCTCTTACCCCTCCCCCACACAGCCATAGCTGGGGCTCTGAGGGGAGGGGCCTCTGCTTCTCCCATCCTGGCTTCCCCAGGGATGAAGTAGGGGCCTCCCAGATACCCCCACCCCAATTCCTCTCAGCTGGAAGCACCAGAGTGACCCCCTCACCCCCTCCTCCCTCCTCTGCCCAACACTGCCTCCCCCTGACACAGCAGAGCCTCAGGGCTCTGGCCCCAGGGCAGAGAGGGCAGGTCAGGCCCTGGGCAGAGCCAGGACAAGGGGCCTGAGGATTCAGAGGGCCCCTCCCTCCCAGCCCTCAGCCTCCCTTCTTCTCCCTGTGTCCTTCCCCTGCACCAATAGCTCAGGCAAGACCTAGGGGAGGAATCACAGAAGTCATGGAATCATCAAACTTCACAACTGGACAGTCCAGGACAGGTCAGTGAACTCAGGTGCCCATTTAACAGATGGAAAAGAGAGGCCCAGAGGAGGGTCTTCCCACCCTCCCACACCCAGCAGTCTGGGCAGAGCTGGGGCTCCCTCCAGGCCTCTCTGGGCTCCCCTGCCCAGCCCCTAACTCTGCCCCTTCCTCATCCCCAGGGACCTTCTCCCCAAGCCCTGAACCCAGGAACATGACATCTGGTGAGTCACTGGAGGATCCCCAGCAGAGAGAGGAGGGAGGCAGGGGCTGGGTGTCCAGTCAGGGGCCCCTCATGGCCTCCTGCAGCACCCCATTCTTCTCCTGTTCCCCCCTCTGGGCCTTTGCCCAGGCTGTGCCCCCTCCCTGACATGCTCTCCCTGCTCTCCCCCTCTTCTAACAAGGCACAGACCCCTCCCAGGCTGTCTAGGAGCCTCCTCCTACAAGAAGCCTTTCCTGCCCCCCAGCCCAGGTGTTAGTGATCCCCCTCCTCACATGAGACCCCACTGATGCATTTGTGTACAAAGGAATAGCATTTGGGGCGGGGGTGGGGGGCAGGGGCCAACTTTGCTTTGTATTTATATCCTCTGGGAATGGGCTGGCTAGAGGATTGAGCCAAGAGGAACGTGTCTATAGACCTGAATCACTGAATGAGACTAGAGTTTCCCTGTCTACAAGGCTCTGTCTCCTTTCCTCACACTGGGGTCTCCCTAGTCCCATTTCCTCACCCACCACCTCCATCTCCCACCTCCGGGCCTTTGTACCCGCTCTGTCCCTCGCCTGCAGTTCCTCACCCCTGAATTTCTTGGTTCCCTTCAAAACTCTCTCAGTCTCCCCTTCTGGGAGGACATTTTCCTCCCCCTGCTGCCCTCCTTCCCTCCTACCAGGGCCTGACCTTAGACCTTGGACATACCTGCCCATTTTCAGGTCTCCTCCCAAGTAGATTAGGAGCTCCCTGAGGGCAGGGACCCTTATGAACAGGAACCTGGAAACACTTGTTGGTGCCAATATTAATTAATATTAATTAATAGCACATAGGAAGCCCTTTAAATGCTTTACAATTATAGTCTCCTTGGATCCTCACAACAGCCCTGGGAGGCAGGTGCTGTCATTAGCCCCATTTTCCAGAGGAGTCAACTGAGACTGAGACAGTGAGGGGGACATGCCCAAGGTCTCTCAGAGAGGAAGTGTCTGAGGGGCATCTGAACTCAGCTTTTCCTCACCTCAGGCTCCATGCTCTCTCCACTCCACCAAACTGTTGCCAACATTGCAGGAGATGAACAACAAGAGGGAGGGGGGAAGGAAGGGCAAAGGGAAGTCCCAGGAAAGAGACCAAGGGCTGCCTTAGGGCCCTGGGGAGGAAGCATTGAGGGGGAGGGGAAAGGGGAGGGGGAGGGAAAGGCTGCCCCAGCCCTTCCCTCAGGGTTCTCTCCCTGGGTCCCAGCCCTCACTCCCATCCCAGGTTCCCAGCCAGGGAGTGATAAAACCCCCCACCCCATGGCCAAGGTCTGAGCTGGGCTGAGTCTGAGGAGCCTGGGGCTGGGAGCAGAGGAATCTGAGCCTACACTGTTGGGGGCCTGAGAGCAGGGAGGTCTTGGCCCTCTGCTGTGACAGTCTTTCCCCCTCCCAGATGCTGCTCCCCAGGACTACACTGTGGGCAACCTGGTTCGCCTCAGCCTGGCTGGGCTGGTCCTCATCATCCTGGGGGTCCTGCTGGCTGAAGCCTGGCCTAGCCAGAGGGGACAGTGAGGAGGAGATGCAGGATCCCAGGACAGAGGGAAGACACAGCTGGGGTTCACTGACTGTCAGCATCCCAAAGACTCATTGAGGCATCAGGTTCTGCCCAGCTCCAGGGACATACTGCTGGCCCAAGTTGATAATGGCCAACCCTTTCCCCAGGCCTCCAGATCTTCCCCACAACACTGATGTGACCCCCACCCCCCTCAAGATCTCTTCCCCACCTTAGGCCCTTCCCACACTCCCAGCAGGGATGATCATTGACAATATCTGTCAGTAATGAAAGAGGAAAAATTATCCCCACCCCCACCCCCTACGCCCAATACAGAAGCATCTCAGGATTCACAGAAACCTGTAGGTCTGGCAGTTCCTCCATTAGTGGGCATTACTCTGCATGTGTATGCACCTGTGTCTGTCGCTGTGTCTCTGTATGTGTTTGTGAGAATTTGTGCATGCACGTGTGCCTGTAGGCCTCACTGGAAAAGAGCTTTTCACCTGGGCCTCCCTCCACAAGCCTTTGGCCATCATGGTTTCAGAGACCCGTCAGTGCACCCGTACCTGCTCCAGGCTCCCCAGCTTTCTTCTGCCCACATCCTCTCCCACACCCCAAGAATAACCTTTCCCTGAGATGGCAGGGCCCACACACATTATCTGCTGCCAAGCTTTCCTCTTCTCTCCTGTTGAATATTAAAATATAACTTTTGTATCTGCCTCTCTCCCACAAACAAATCAGAGAAATGATCCTTAATCTCTCCTACAAGATTAATAAACAGATCAGAGAAATTATATCTTATATTATCTCCTACCAAAACCAGATCAGAGAACATGATATCTCCTACAAGACAAACCAGATCAGAGACAGACAGAAAAAAATATAATATCGATTTAATATGTTGTCCCAAGAAGAAATATATAACACATGATGGTGTGGATTCTCCCCTCCCCAGAGGGAAGCTCAAAGCTCCCCTTCTTTCTAAGGGTTTTCAAGGTTTCTTGGCTCACAGGTAGCAGAATAACTTCATTGGCATGATACAGATCAACCCATTACAAATGTAAATCAGCTAAATGATACAAATCAGTTTAACACCTTAACTTAAAGCAGATGCTAAATAGGAGGGGTATTATCAGAGACAAGGAGGTCTCTCTTCCTGGGGGAGAAGATAGTGAATGGGAATTTCAAAGGGATATTTGAGTTTGTTTATTCTCTTGGGGAAAGTAAATAGGGCTTGTCCGGTTTCACTTTGAAGTCTTTGAGCAAAGGGCATTTTGTTCCTATTAATCCAGGGTCTCATAAAATCCATTTGGATAGTCAGGTACCTCCATCAAATCCAGGTGATCCATATATTCATATTAACACTCCTCCCAGAATGTGTAGACCCTGCTTCTTAAGGGACACAAGGACACCTTTGCCCCATTATGGTTTCTGAGACAACCACAGTCAACCTTCCTTTGGAAATGTAAATAAATTGACATTTTTTCCTAGAGCAAAACTTCTTCGACTGTGGATGTGTAACTGAATGTTGGGGTCCCAAAATATATGTCAGTACCTATTTTATAAACCTATATACCCTTGGTTGTGTAAAATTTTCTCTGGTGAAAAGGGGTCACTAGTGGGAAAAGTTTAAGATGCCCTGTGTTAGAGAACGTATCCCTGCATAGACACCTACACCTGGGTATAGCTTAGATCAGTGTGTGGTCATCTGCCTAAAAAAGTCTGGAGACAGGAGGGTCCCACTCTTGGCTCTCTTACTCTCCAATGCTATTACACACTTCTCTTACCCTTGGCTCACTCTCTCCACTCCCCCCCAACACACACTTCCTGGGACTCCATGCTGGGTATATAACTAGTGGGGAAGCTATTCAGAGACTCAGTCAAATTAGTTATAAACGCTTGCTGCCCAAACTGGTGTAATGGTCTCTAATTTATAAGTAGTGATACATATCTTATAAACCCCAGCCTAGTTCTCCAATAATTTAGGCAGAAGTGGGCTAGTCTCCCAAATACTTCAAAGGACACAGCATCATTCAATTCCATTGGGTGACATGATTTGAAGGTGGTCCACATTAATGAACTCTACAGATGACATCAAAGAAAAGACCCTCACTCAAGTTGCTGAAGGCAAAGTTCATTATCTAGGCCATGTTTAATCCTATCAGTCCTGCACTGAGCTGGACAAATGAGTCTATCTCCATTTCCTTTGTTCCCTTGGGCCTGTCTTAAATAGGATTTGCTGAGGTTTCTCAGGAACTGGACTTTCTGGAGTGGGGGGAGAAAACACTGAGAAAATGATTTCTGGGCCCCCCCAAGAAATCCATTATTAATAATTATTTTCACACAATAGTCAATGACTAGAGTAATCTGGTATATGATAAACCTAAAGGTCCAAGGTTTGGGAATGAAAACTCATTATTTGACCAAAACTGCTGGGAAAACTGGAAAACAGTATGGCAGAAACTAGGTATAAACAATACGTCACACCACATACTAAAATAAGGTCAAAATGGATACAGGATTTAGACATAAAGAGTGATGATGAAGTAGGGATGGATTTAATTGATCAAATTGATCATGAGGCTTCCCAAAAGAATTACAAGACTCAGTGACTTAGTTTGCCAAGTTTTGTACAGTCACTTCATCGTGGGCAGGGACTGTCCTTTTTGCTTAGCACAGTGCCTGGCACAGAGTCGTGCTCAGTAAACAGTTGTTGGCTGGTTGATTTGGGGGAATCAGAGGGTCTTGGAACAGGGAAGGTGCTTTGACCTCCTGTCCATTGTACAGAAGGAGAAATCAAGGTGCAGAGAAGGGCAAGGACTGGCACAAATCTCACCCTGGGCTCTCCAGCCTCCCCTGCCAAGAAACCCAAACCTCTCCCAAGGATAACGTGCAAACCACAAAGAGGAAGGAGTTTCCCCCTCTCCCCAGCAGGGGCAGGGGATTGGGTAGCATGGAGCAGGACCAGCCCTGACCACATCCTGTGCTGATGACTCTCTCTTAAGAGGGTAGTATGTCCACACTGTCACCAGCCCTTGGGGCCACAATAGTGCCCACACTCTCTGCCCAGCTCTGCTTTGGTGTCCAAGGAAGTGGGAGGGCCATGGCCTTCCAGACAGAGACTCAAGGCTAGAAGGAATCATAGAGTCACTGCCTCAGCTCCTACTCTGCCATTTTACAGAGCAGGAACTGAAGGTGCAGTGAGAAGGGGCAGGATCAGGACAGGAGCCCAGGTCCACTGGTGTCTGGCTGCCCCCTCTGCATCCTGCCCCTAGGCTGGGGCTCTGGGTCTTCATTCCCTTTCCCTCAAGGTTCGTCACAAGGGTGTGGCCTGGTACCTCAGTCTGTGTCCTGGCAGATGTCAGGCCCCTCTACCCACACCATGACCCAGACCCTTTCTGTCTTGCTGTGCTTTGGTGATCCCTAAGAAGTCCTCATACTGGGCCATCCAGTCCCACCCACCCCCACCTCTATTTTCTTGAGGAAGACACTCCTCCAGAGCAGAGCAATGACAAGTGTGAGGTCACCCAGCAGGGTTGACAGGTAGGGGGAGAAGCTTCAACTCTTAGAGGGGTCTTCTGGGTCCAGCTCCTGTCATTCACACCAGCCCTAAGCCCAGGCTCTGGGCCCCCTGTCTCCTTCCTCTGGGGATGCTGGGTGGGGAGGAGGTGGGGAGCTGTGAGTAATCAGGGTCCTATTTCCCAGGGGTTGGGGCTGGGCCCCAGGACAAGGGCACAGGCAGGTGAGTCCTTCCCCCACACTCCCCCTGCCCAGAGCAGAGAGCTGCCCCCAGGAGAGGGAGGAGGAAAGTCAGGGCTGGACTGATAGGAATTAAAGGGAGGGGCCCAGGATGGGGGAGGGGCTCACAGAAGGGGGATCCCCTGGTAGTGACAGCTCTCCTTCCCTTCCATACACACTTCCCCAGACCCTTCCTTAGGTCAGAAAATGGCTCTTCGGTGCCTGGGGGATAAGTATGACCCTCAGGTGCCAGGCAGAATGGGAAATTATTGAGTATCATCTGGAGAAAAAGGAAGGATCTTAAAGAAAAACAATTATGGAGGTGAAATCAGATGGAATTGAGGGTGTTTCCCATCCCACCTGTGACACCATATAATGCAGGGACCTACCACTGCACATGCAGACACTCATCCCTCTGGTCAGAGCTCAGTGACCCCCTGCAGCTGGTGGTGACAGGTGAGGACCACCCAGCCCCAGGCCCCTCAGGCAGGGCTGGCTCAGGGTCCCAGCATCCCCTAAGCTCCTCCCCAGCCCAGCCTGGCCCCAAGCATCCCTCTGACCCTGCCCTGCCTGACCTCTCCCCTGTCTCTGTCTCTGCCTCTGCTCTCCCTGTGGGGCTGGAGGTGGGGGAAGGAAATCAGCATCTATATAGCATATATGCCCAGCCCTTGACACTTATTATCTCATTTGATCCTCACAACAACTGCCAGGGAGGGGACTTTATGATCTCCATTTTACAATTCAGGAAACTGAGGTCAACAAAGAGGAAGTGACTTGACCAGGATCATAGATCTGGGAAGTGTCTGAGCATGGATTTGAACTCAGGTCTTTCTGACTCCAGATCCGGGGATATGGTCTCTACACCACCAGCTGCCTCAGTTCAAAGAGGAGGTAAGAGGCTCAGCTTGGGTATCAGATAGAGCTGGGGGGAGGCTCAACTAGGGTTCCCTGGGGAGTGAGCTTAGGACTTGTGTGGCATCTCTCCTCCCAGCCCTGACCATCCCAAAGCCAGGAGAGTGGCTGGAGGGTGGACCAACTGCTGCTCTGTGTCCTCCCCAGCCCAGGCCTAGGCACAGGGAGGGGAAGGGGACTCTCCTTTTTGTGTCCACAGGGCTCTCTCTACTCAGCCTCTAGAAGCCTTTAATTACCTAGCAGTGGGGGAAGGGGAAACCAGTCCTGAGTTCAAAACTAAGTCTGATTCAAATTTCCCTGGTCCCTCCCCTCATCTCCAGACCCCACCCTTCCCCCCCTCCTCTGGCCACACCTCCTACCACTCCCTTGGCCCAGCCCCTTAATCCTCCTGCCAGGGAAGTCCAGAGATCTAATGCACACGCACAGCTTTCTCTACTTAAATTTGTAGCTTCTACTCAGTTGCCAGCCTCAGCCCTTCCCCAGCCTGGCTGCAATTCTGACTTGACCTGCAATGGGTCTCTGAAACCAACCTTGGAAAATGTTTTAAATGCCAGATATGCTCTTTTTGTTCATAATTTTGCTAATCTGCTTTTGTCTTTTATTAGTAACCTTATAAATCACTTGTATTATGAAAGGACTGACAGACAATATAGAGGGGTTAAAGAAGACAAACAAGCTGACTAAAAATTACAATCATCATCATATTTCAAGAAGACATATTTTACAGAAATGTAGAAGCAGCAAGGTATTAATATGAGTACTGGGGATTTTAGATATCTCAATCAAAAGTGTTCTAAATTCACTCAGAGAAATAGTGTCAGTTCAGAGGTTACATAGGATTTCTATGCTATTACATCTACATTTTGAAATTAATGGTATGGGTCTATTTTCATAGAGATTTTCCTGCTTTTGAGACTGTGTTTTATACTTAGCTTTTTTTTTAAGAGAATATTTGTAAAAGCTTTTTATAGTCATGTGATCAAGTTTATATTTTATAATTCTCTTATTAATATTAAGTTCATATTCATTTAGATGTCCCTAGTTTGAATTTCATTGTCTTTCATTCTTCCATGTGTATTTTGTTGTATTTGTTTATCTCTATTTTGAAACAATGAAAGATGGTTTCGATTTCATAATACACTATTAATTCTAGGAGTATTGTGCTCCCATATTCTGAGTTGTTTGTTTTTGTTATTTTTTTCTCTCAACTGATTATTTGATCGAACTCTATAAAGCATTTCCCTGGCAAATTAGTTTCCATGGCAAGTGTAAATTGATTCTAGAAGTATTATTTTTGATAAGCATATTCAAAAAAAAGAGGGGAACATTTGTAAAAGTTTTCTTCTTTCCAAAAAAAAGTTTTCTTTGAGATTGTGTTGTGCTTTAACTTGTATTTAAATATGTTCCAATTTTTTCACAAAACTAATTGTATATTTAGTTTAAAAAGGGCATTATTTGAAATTATTGCATAATTGTATATTTTATTCTAAGTCAAGGTACATTCACATTTTTTGTGATCATTTATTATCCTCAATTTTTAAATCCATATGAGAACTGGATTATGGGAACTTATCATTTAAGACATTAATTGCCTTCATTCTGAGTTATCAGATGCCAGTCGGCCAAGATGCCATCTGATCACAAGAGGAATACATGCAAGAGCAGACATCGAACTGTCACATGAGGGGAGACACGCATGAAGTCAAGGTATAGCCAAGGGAACGGCTTTTGACAAATGCTGAGGTTGGTTTCTCTTGGTTTAATTTTTTCCCCCACAATATTGTACAAATGGCTAGAAGTTTTCATCCCACCCATCTCATTTTACACCTGGCTTCTATGCCCCCTCCTATATGCCTGATGCCATGGACATCTCAATCCCATGCATCTGATTAAGTCTGACTCAGTTTCCTCCAATATGTTCGGTGGAATGGACATATATTCCATCCACCTATTTTAAGCCTGGCATACTGCAGTATATATTGCTCAAGTGTGGGAATGCTCATATCCCATCATTTTTCTGTTCTTTTATGGTAACCCCCATAATTATCTCAGCTGTCATGATAAATACAGTGTTGGATTTGGCCTTGACATCTGTTACTAATTGTATTAGATTTTTAAATTTCTCATAATGGCATGAGGATAATTAGGCAGATGATGCAAAAAGTGATGAAACAAAGATAAAAATTATTTTAAAAATTAATATCGCAGCAGTTATCTTCTCAATTTACCCTCCACAAGGGGAGATTATAATAATATTAAGTTGTTGTTTTTTTTAAGTGAGGCAATGGGCGTTAAATGACTTGCCCAGGGTCACACAGCTAGTAAGTGTTAAGTGTCTGAGGCCAGATTTGAACTCAGGTACTCCTGATTCCAGGGCCGGTGCTCTATCCACTGCACCACCTAGCTGCCCCAATAATATTAAGTTTTAAAGAATGTTTCAATTTTTGCTTTATTATATGTTTCATGTATAACAACTAAGATTCTGAATTCCCTTAGACATGTTTTTGAGAACTTTCATTGTTTGATTTGATTATTTTTTTTTGTGGGACAATGAGGGTTAAGTGACTTTCCCAGGGTCACACAGCTAGTAAGTGTCAAGTGTATGAGGCCAGATTTGAACTCAGGTCCTCCTGAATCCAAGACCAATGCTCTATCCAATGCACCACCTAGCTGCCCCATTTGATTTGATTATTGACAAAGCTATTTTAAAGTTGTGTTAAGCTCAATTTTGTAGGAAATTTTCCTGGCTGATTACCAGCATCCACACATCAACCCCTGAAAAGACTTCCATTCCATGACTACACCCAGAGGACATCTGAGAAAAGACTTTCAGAGACTTTAAATGAACGGTTTTGTTTTGTTGTTTTTCTTTTTTTTTTTCCTTCTGTTATTATATAAACCATCTGTAACATGTACTCTCTGCAGAGGCCCTCCCTTTGCAGGCCAATGTCAAAGTGCCAGTTCATGAGGGACTGCCCCTCTGGACAAAACTTTCCTCTCTCCCTTTTCTATATTGTTATTAACATATTGCTAGTCAGCATAGGTTATTATACTCTGTTATTTTTGACTGTTTCATCAAGGAAACACCCCGTTTCTTGAAGAAACAAAGGGGGGACTGTAACAGTTGGAATGATGCCACCTGCTGGAGACTTACTGTAGGAAAGCTCCACCATGAGAAGAAGCCCTCTGAGGGCAAGGCCGTGTGGATTTTTTCTGGCATCAGGAAGTGATGTTTGCTCGTGGGTACTGTTTATCAAGGCTACCAGCCAATCAACTTGAGGAGCCTCCATTTCTGGGAGGAGGACATAGAGTAGGAAGTGGATGCTAGTGGACGGGCTTGCTCGCTCTTTTGGTTCCTGACCTCGCCATGGTGGGTCGGATGATGGGGTCTCTTAGAAATAGTTAGATTTTTACCTTTCTCTCTGATCCTAATGCTCTTTAATAAATACTTAAACACTTAAATACTCTAGCTAAAGCTTATAATTTATTGGTGACCACTCATTAGATTTTAGATAGTATAGCTAGAATTTTAGCCCCTTACAACATGTATAACCAATATCTGCTTAATTACTTCTTCGGGAAGGAGTGGGGAGGAAGGGAAGGACAGATAGAATTGGGAACTCAAAACTTTAAATAAAAATGTTTATTATCTGAAAAAAGAGCTGATTATTGAATTTTAGTGTTATATGCATACTTATATGTGTATGTGTATATAAGTATATATTTTCATCTGAAAAAGGAGTATCTCCATAAATTCTTTTTTTTTGCTTGTTTGTTTGTTTGTTTTGTGTGTGTGTGAGACAATTGGGGTTAAGTGACTTGCCTAGGGTCACACAGCTAGTAAGTATTAAGTGTCCAAGGCTGGATTTGAACTCAGGTCCTCCTGACTCCAGGGCCAGTGCTCTATCCACTATGCCACCTAGCTGCCCCCACCTAATAATTTTTTTTGGTGGGGCAATGGGGGTTAAGTGACTTGCCCAGGGTCACACAGCTAGTAAGTGTCAAGTGTCTGAGGCCGGATTTGAACTCAAGTACTCCTGAATTCAGGGCCGGTGCTTTATCCACTGCGCCACCTAGCTGCCCCACCTAATAAATTCTTAATGGGTTTACTTGACCAAAGAGGAATGTATGGGGAATCATGAGCCTCCCTTCCACAGAGCTTACTTTTTTTGTTGTTTAAGGATGTCATCACTTGCACACTCTACCTTCTAATGGCCCTGTTTCTCTGAGCTTCCCTTTGACTTTCTTTCTCTTCTCTCCTAAGAAGTCCTTAATATATTACCACGGATAACCCATATCTGAACGTTTGCCCCATCAGAGAGGAGGGAGGAAGGGAGGGAAGGGAGGGAAAGGGATAAAAATTAGAACCCCAAATTATAAAGAAAAATGTTTATTACTTTAAAAATATATTCCTGGGGCAGCTAGGTGGCTCAGTGGATAGAGCACTGGCCCTGGATTCAGGAGGACCTGAGTTCAGATCTGGCCTCAGGCACTTACCACTTGCTAGCTGTGTGACCCTGGGCAAGTCACTTAACCCCAACAGCCCTGACTCTCCCATTAAAAACAAGAATAAGAAATGGGGTAGTGGGGGAAGAACCTCTTTGAATAAATAAGCAAAGACAAGGTGAACAAATACACACCCAGTGGCCATGTCCCAAAAGACATGTTTCTACAATGTTTGCCTGCCCCTCTGGCAAGAAATGTGCTCCATATTGCATCATCAGCCCTCTGGGCACATGGCTGATCTAATGATGATGCTGACCACAGCTGCTAAATCTTCCAGAGATGTTTGGTTTCAAATGTTATTGCCCTTGCATAAATTGTTCCTCTGGTTTTGCTCACTTCTCCTTACCTCCTTTCATACTACCCACTTCTCTGAAATCACTCTTTTCTCATTTCTGATGACAATAAATTCCCATAGCATTTACATGCAGTTCACACCATTTACAACCATTCCCCAATTGATGTCCATCTTCTTGGATTCTAGCTCCTTTGATTTAGTTGCTATGCTTTTCTTTTTTTTCCCTTGAATCACCATTCCAGGTTGTTTTCTTCCAAGTAGGTCTTGAAAGACAGTGTCCTCTTTCTAATTAAGTCTTTCAGCAGGGGCAGGGGATTAGATAGCATGGAACAGGAGAAGCACTGACCATGCCCTGTGCTGATGACTCTCTGCTAAGAGGGTCAGGTGTCCAAGCTGTCACCAGCCTTTGGGGCTACAATGGCCCTCACACTTTCTGGGTTGAGGAATGGTTGATACGGTGTTTGCTGCCTGACACCTCCAGGAGAAACACCAGCAGCAGAACAGAGGTCTTTAAACAATATTCATAGACCTGTCCAAGCCTTTGATACTGTCAGTCATGGGGGATTATAGAAAATGATGTCAAAATGTGGCTGCCTGGGGCAGCTCATCAGTATCGTACATCAGTGTCATGACGGCATGCTTGCCTGGGTTCCTTTCCTGTGATGGTGCATATCCTGTGCTTGGTCTTTCTGTATAAGGTAAGAGGAGTGACTGCTAATAACCAGTGATTAATATTGGGGGAATCCAGCTTTATTTCCCTTTCTCTTCTCTTGTTCAAAGCCCAGTCCTTGTGAAAGACAGGCCTGACTATGAGACAGTCTCCTCAGTCTTAGGCAGAACCCCACCCAACTGGGAGAGTTTATTTCTAATTAAAGGGAAAAGAATCTCATCTAGGTGAATTCTGGCCCACTGTGTTCAACCTCAGTGGTCTGGGTGGAAATAAATCCTTTTGTCTAGACTGCCTGTGGCAGGAGTGATCTGGCTTGAGATGAGTCTCTTTGTCTAGGAGTGACATGATCAGAGGCACATCCCTTAGCCCCTCATTAGAATGAACCCATCTCTCATTATGATATTCATTCTCTCATTGTTGATGCATCAGACTTGATTTCTTCCGGCAGGGAATACCCATCATACCAAGGTTATTTAAGCACTAGATGATGTCTATGTTCTATCTTTGGTTTCCAAGAGAAGCACTGACCTCAATTTATTGATTATTTGCTTGCCATAATTAATAAATTGATTATTAATGACCCAGAAACTCTTTCTCTTGGGCTTTTCATTCATCTCAATAGTGTAAATTGTCCTAAACTGATAGTAACAGCTCCCCTGGGCCAAACACATGGGCCTGGAGTCAGGAAGACTTGAGTTCATATCCAGCCTCAGACATTTATTAGCTCTCTGATCCTGGGAAAGTCCCTTCACCTCTCCCTGCCTCCACCCTCTCAACTGAAAAATGGGGATAAATATTGAAATAGCCTCCTGGTGAGTCTCTCTGAATCAAGTCTCTCCCCCTCCAATCTGTCTTCTATTCAACCACCAAAGGGATTTTCTTTTTTTTTTCTTTTTTCGTGAGGCAATTGGGGTTAAGTGACTTGCCCAGGGTCACACAGCTAGTAAGTATCAAGTGTCTGAGGTCAGATTTGAACTCAGGTCCTCCTGAATCCAGGGTCAGTGCTCTATCCACTGTGCTACCTAGCTGCCCCAAAGGGATTTTATAGAAGCACAGGCCTGATCATATCACCTTCCTCCTCAGTTATCTCCAATGGCTCCCTATTGCCTCCAGGATCAAACACAAAACCCTCTGTTTGGCACTTAAAGCCCTTCCTAACCCAGTCCTGCCGACTTTTCCAGTCTTCTTCCACCTTTCTCCCCCTCCCCACAGAATTTTCCTTTTTTTAAATAAAAGTATCTCATTATTTTCCAGTTATATAAATAATTTTGAACATTTGTTTTCATAGTATTTTTTAGTTCCAAATTTTTCTGTCACCCTCTCTTCCCTCCTCCCTCCCAATCTGATGGAGGTTATATATGTACAATCACATTAAACATGTTTCTGCAGTAGTCATATTGTGAAAGAAGAGTCAGAACACAAGGAAAACCCTCAAAAAAGAAAAAAACAACAATCATAAAGTAGCAACAGCCATAAAGTAGGGTTCAATCTGCATTCAGAATCCACAGTTCTTTTTTCTGGATGTTGAGAACATTTTCTATCAGGAGTTCTTTGGAATTGTCTTGCATCATTGCACTGCTAAGAAGAGCCAAGTCTATCACAGTTGATCATCACACCATGTTGCTGTTACTGTGTACAATGTTCTCTGCCCACATACTTTTCCACTCAGTGACACTGACCTCCTGGTTGTTCCACAAACAAGACCCTCCATCTTTCTTCATTTTCTCTGGCTGTCTTCCCATGCCCAGAATGCTCTTCTTCCTCATCTCTCTTCTTCCCCTCTTGTTCACAGGTTTCCTTTAAGTCCCAACTAAGAGTCCATCTTTGATGGGACACTTTCTCCAGCCCTTCTTAATTCGGGTGAAATCCCAAGGTTGATGGTTTCCTATTTATGCTCTATATAGGTTGTTTGGTATCATTTTGTTTGCATGTTTTTTGTACAATTAGGTTGTAAGCTCCTTGTCTTGCTTCTTTCTTGGACATGGCAAATATGGGGGTGTTTAGCATGACTGTACATATCTGTCTTGGGCTTTGCTTTTCTTGCTTTCTACTTGGGTAGGGCTTGAAGAAGAGCAGGGAGGAGGAGAATATGAAACTGAAAACAAAATAAAATTGAATTGGATAATTAAATTAAATTTTAAGCCTGTAATTTTTTTACAGAATTTACCTACAAAATATGCCCTAGTCCGAGCTGGGCTATGGGAATGCCACTTTAGAGGCTGTGTAGAGAAGGGATTGGAGAGGGAATGTAGCTGAGGCAGGGAGACCAATTAGGAAGTTTTTGTAATCATTCAGGTGAGAAGTGATTAGGACCTGAAATAATTGGGAATAGTGACTGCCCTGAATGCAAGCATGGGGATGGATGAGAGAGATGGAATGAATGAGAACTGAAAATGAACTAGGCCAATGACTGGACAGGAAGGGAGAGGGGTGTGAGAAGTGGAGAAAGACCCTGAGGTGTTGCACCTGGGTGACTGGGAGGATGGTGGTGCCTTCCACAGAAATGAGGCCCTTTGGGGGTGAGAAAATGAGTCCTGTTTTTCCATGTTGAGTTTGACATGTCTATGGACATGCAGATAGAAATGTCTAACAGGGAGCTGGGGATGGAGGGCTGGGGTTCAGGAAAGAGACTGAGGACAGATATATAGACCTAAGAGTCATGTACATCAAGATGGTCAAAGAACACAGAAAGTTGATGAGGGCACTGAGAGTTTGGAGAGAGAAGAAACCCCCAAAGACAGAGCCTTGGGCAGAAACTACTGTTCAAGAGCATGATATGGACGGAGATCCTGAATAAAATGATAATGAAGTAATGGGGGGGGCGGTGGGGCAGCTAGGTGTCACAGTGGATAGAACACTGGCTCTGAAGTCAGGAGGACCTGAGTTCAAATCTGGCCTCAGACACTTGACACTTACTAGCTGTGTGACCCTGGGCAAGTCACTTAAACCTCATTGTCCCACAAAAAAAAAACCCACAACTACAATTTTTTTTTAAAAAGAAGTAATGGGGAGGTAGATGGAAGGAGAAGCAAAAGACAACAGTATCACAGAAACCCAGTGAGGAAAGACAATGCAGGGGCAAGGTTGGCCAACAGGGTCCAATGCAAGAGAGAGAGGTCAAGAAGGGTGTGAGAATCAAGAAAAGAGATTCCATTGAGCAAATAAGAAATAACTGACAGCATTGGAGAAGACAGTTTCAATGGAGTGCTAATGTCAGGAGCCACAGAGATGGGAGGTGGAGATTAGGAGGAAGCCACAAGCAGAAAGGACCTTTTGCAGAAGTTTAAATATGAAAGGAAGACAGCTGGAGGGGGGAAGGTTTGGATTTTTGTCAGGACTGAGAAAGAGTGGGACATGTTTGTAGGCAAGAGGGAAGGAACCAGGAGATATAAAGGGATGAATTCCTGGAGGGAGGGAATGATTGGGGGGAAATTGTCTGGAGGAGATGGAAGGGGGTGTGATCTAAGGCACATGTAGGGAGTTGGTCTCAGCAAGAAAAAAGTCCTTCCCTACATAGGACATCAGAGGAAATGAGGACAGAGCTGACAGTTTCTGACTGATTCCTAATGAAGAGGCTGGTGAACAGTGGTGTCAGGAGGGAACTCAGGAGGACTGACTCTTGTCAGAGGAGCCAGCTTTGTGACAGCCTGTACAGTAGAACAATCACCTACTCTCAGCCATCTGAGCAGATATTCTCACCTCTCTCTGTCCATAAGGCAGACCAGAACTCAGTACAGTGGACCTCTCCTCTTGGGAAATGGAGAGGAGAGGGAAGCCTGTGGCTGTGAGCCATCACCTCTCCTAAGGAGCTGTCCATGGTGGCCCTGGGAGAAGGATGTGCCTGGGGGTGGACAGGCCTGCCCTGTACTTGTCTGAGCCCAAGTGAAACCTGGCTGATCCTGTTACACTTCCCTAGGAAATACCCCCGTTACTAAAGCATTAAAATAAGATGAGTTCATTAATGGATTCTTCAGAGCTTGGGTTACATGTCTAGCCCAAAGCTGTCATGTTCTTTCCCACAAGGGATGTGGCTCTGTCTCTGAAAATTAACAGCTGTTGCATAACCTCTGTGACATAAATTATTAATAATTATTGCTCTCATTGCTCCCCCTCTGGATGAACTTAGCCACAGTAAAATCCCAGAAATGTTTCACACCAGCACCAGGAGGTCCCTGCATGACTCATGTTGGGCTCATGAAACCCTGCTATGCACCAAACCTGTCTCATTGTCAGGCGTGCTGGTTACTGGGAAGCCACTAGTTTATGGGCTGAGATTTGGCCTCACTAGAGCAGATCCCCTTCCAGAGGATGCCCAGCCCATGTGTCTGTCTAGTTTCCCTCCTCCAACATAATAAAGAAAGCTGATATCTTATGACTGCTGTTGGCCCTATCTTTTATGTTGTTTTCATTTTATTTTATTTCTCAGAGTTCACTGTGCTTGGGATGACCTGTGTGAGCTCTTTGGCACTTTGAGAATCAACAGCTGTTCAATAGCCTCTGTGACATTTTGGCCATTTGTTTTCAGACATCACCACAGAGTGAGTGAATAGCAGGTGTTCTTCCTTGGCTTAGGTAACTGTTCAATACAGGAGTCCCCAGCACTTAGCACAGTGTCTGTCACATTTCTCTCATTTTCATCCTGTCCAACTTTTCAAAACCCCATGAGGGGTTTTCCTGTCAAAGACATTGGAGCACTTTCCATTTCCTCCTGCACCTCATTTTACAGATGAGGAATCTGGAGGAATCCGGGTGCAGTGACTTGCCCAGGGTCACACAGCTACTAAGTGTCTGAGGCTAGATTTGAACTCAGGAAGTCATTGACTCCAAGCCTGGGGCTCTTTGTACTATGGTGCCACCTTGTGGTCAACCCTGGAGATTAAAAACTAAATAAATAGAAGGGAGACTCAAATGACCACAAGCTTCCTAAGTCAAAGGGGAAGGCAATGACAAAACAAGAGCTTGACCTTGAGGTTCTCTGCCATGTGGGTGAAGTTACAGGGCTAATGAGAGTATGTACCTATGAGAGAGTGATCAATTCTTCAAAATAGAATGAAAATCCCTTTTCACTTTTACATGTGGTATTAGGGAGACAGCCACTGGCTGATGTTGTGGGAACACCCTGGGTGGGGGCTCCTGAACTATAGGATTGGAGAAGCAGGAACCCTGTCCTAGGGACCTGAGCTGCCAGTCTGAGGACAAGGTGAGAGGGTTCCAGACCCTCTTCTACAGAAGGCAGAGGCCTAGGCAGGACTGAGGAGGGGCTGGGGCTGGCAAGGCTACTTGGGAAACTGCAGAAGAGACCACCCTGGGCCCTAAGGCAGCAGCTCCCCAGGAAGCCCCCCCCCCCCAGCCTCTTCCTCTGTGGTTAGGCCTTAACCCTGTCACTGCCAGGACAGAGGAATTCCTGTCTGCTTGGTTAGGAATTGAGCCTTTGGGAAGAGGCAGGGCTGGTGGCAGGGTCCAGGCTTGGGGCAGGGTCTGGTCTGGAGACCAGAGTCAAACTTCTAGGCCCCTATGGGGGGTTCCAAGTTAGGGCAGGGGCTGTGAGGCTGACACATACCTAGGGATCTCTCCTGGATTGTGGGGACTGATTTATCACCAAGAAAGCAAGAATTGTTCACTTGTTCAGACACTAGATACCTCTCCAATCTTCCCCTTAGACACACACACACACACACATACTTCTTGGGACAAACAATGAAGCAGCAACCACAGAGAGAAAGAAGTGAACCTCCTCAGACTTTGCGAAGCTCAGTGCAGAGCCCACCCTGGTCACATCCGGTGCCTCTCTCTCTGTCCTGCTCAGACATCAGGCCCCTCTCCCACCACCAGGAACCCCACCCTCTCTGTCCTGCTCTACCTCAGTGAGCCCTAAGAAGCCCCCATACTGTACCATCCAGGCCCACCCACCCCCACCTCCATTTTCTTGAGGAAGAAACTCCTCCAGAGCAGGGCAATGACAAGTCTGAGGTCACCCAGCAGGGAAGGCAGGGAGGGAGAGAAGCTGCAACTCTCAGAGGGGTCTTCTGGGGTCAGCCCCAGTCATTCACACTAGCCCTAAGCCCAGGCTCCTGGCCCCCGGTCTCCTTCCCCTGGGGGTGCTGGGTGGGGAGGAGATGGGGAGCTGTGAGTAATCAGGGTCCTATTTCCCAGGGCTGTGTCTGGGCCCGCTTCCCCCACACTCCCCCCTGCCCAGAGCAGAGAGCTGCCCCCAGGAGAGGGAGGGGGGAGGTCAGGGCTGGACTGACAGGGATTAAAGGGAGGGGCTCACAGAAGGGGGATCCCCTGGCACTGACAGCTCTCCTTCCCTTCCAGACACATCCCCCAGACCCTCCCTCAGGGCAGACAATGGCCCTTTGGTGCCCACAAGGGAGAAGTGTGACCCTCAGGTGCAGGGGTGAACAGGGGGCTAATTTGTACCTTCTGGTAAAAAAGAAGAATATGGAACAAACACGATCATGGAGGTGAAATCAGATGAAATTGAGGTCGAGTTTACCATCCCATCTATGACACCTTTTAATGCAGGGACCTACTACTGTGCATACAGACACTCAACCCTCTGGTCAGAGCTCAGTGACCCCCTGCAGCTGGTGGTGACAGGTGAGGACCACCCAGCCCCAGGTCCCTCATGCAGGGCTGGCTCAGGGTCCCAGCAGCCCCTAAGCTCCTCCCCAGCCCAGCCCAGCCTGGCCCCAAGCATCCCTCTGGCCCTCCCCTGCCTGTCCTCTCCCCTGTCTCTGCCTCTGTTCTCCCTCTGGGGCTGGAGGTGGGGGAAGGGAATCAGCATTTATATAGCACCTACTATGTGCAAAGCACTTGGCACTTATTATCTCATTTGATCCTCACAACAACTGCCAGGGAGGGGACTTTATGATGCCCATTTGACATTTGAGGAAACTGAGGCCAACAGAGAGGAAGTGACTTGACCAGGATCATAGATCTGGGAAGTGTCTGAGGATGGATTTGAACTCAGGTCTTTCTGACTCCAGACCCAGGGATATGGTCTCTGCACCACCAGTTGCCTCAGTTCAAAGAGGAGGCAGGAGGCTCAGCTTGAATCTCAGGAGACAAGATAGAACTGGGGGCTCCCTGGGGAGGGGGCCTCGGGACTAGTGGGGCATCCCCCTTCCCAGTACTGCCCCTCTCAAAGCCAGGAGAGGGGCTGGAGGGTGGACCTGCTGCTGCTCTGTGTCTTCCCCAGCTCAGGCCTAGGCACAAGGAGGGGAAGGGGTGTCTCCTCTCTGTATTCACAGGGGTCTCTCTACAGCAAGGTTTAGGACACCACAATGGAAGGGAAGCAGGAATCACCACCAAGCCTCTTCCTCTCCTTGCCACACCTGCCCAAGGGCCAGCCCAGGGGCCATGATGAGAGCCAGCATGGAGCTAATTACTGTCCCAAAGTGCAGAGATGGCTCCTGAGTATGCCCCCCTCCCCCTGTCCTATGGAGAGAGATTCTCTGACAAGGAGCAGGGACTGGGCTCCCAGCCCCCTACCAGGGAGGAAGCCTCCCTTCTTCTCCCTGTGTCTTTCCCCTGCACCAATAGCTCAGGCAGGACCTAGGGGAGGGGTCCCAGAAGTCATGGAATCATCAAACTTCACAACTGGACAGTCCAGGACAGGTCACTGAGCTCAGGTTCCCATTTAACAGATGGAAATGAGAGGCCCAGGGGAGGGAGGGTCTTCCCACCCTCCCACACCCAGCAGTCTGGGCAGAGCTGGGGCTCCCTCCAGGCCTCTCTGGGCTCCCCTGCCCAGCCCCTAACTCTGCCCCTTCCTCATCCCCAGGGACCTTCCCTTCAAACCCTGAACCTGGGAACACGACATCTGGTGAGTCACTGGAGGATCCCCAGCAGAGAGAAGAGGGAGGCAGGGGCCGGGTGTCCAGTCAGGGGCCCCTCATGGCCTCCTGCCATGCTCCATTCTTCTCCTGTTCCCCCCCTCTGGTCCTTTGCCCAGGCTGTGCCCCCCCCCATATGCTCTCCCTGCTCTCCCCGTCTTCTACCAAGGCACAGATCCCTCCCAGGCTGTCTAGGAGCCTCCTCCTACAAGAAGCCTTTCCTGCCCCCCTCTCCAGCCCAGCTGTTAGTGATCCCCCTCCTCAGATGAGACTCCACTGATGTATTTGTGTACAAGGGAACAGCATTCCAGGAGACTGTAAGCCCCCGGAGGGCAGGAGTTACTCTGTCCTTGTATCCTCTGGCTGTGACCACCATAGAGCCTGGGCCAAGATGAGGTTTTTTGTTTTTTTTTTAGTTAGGCAATCGGGGTTAAGTGACTTGCCCAGGGTCACACAGCTAATAAGTGTTAAGTGTCTGAGGCCGGATTTGAACTCAGGTACTCCTGACTCCAGGGCTGGTGCTTTATCCACTGCGCCACCTAGCTGCCCCAAGATGAGTCCTTAATAAGGTCTGTAGACCTGGGTTGTTATGGGAATGCAGGGGGACCCCAAGAATCCTAAAGACCCAAACCCCTCAAGGAATCCTTGAGCTCTCCCAGGGGAGGCAGCTCTGCCTCCCATCTCAGGAATGGGTGTTGGAGAGCAAGAGCCTGGTACATGGATATGGAAGATAGGATGGGTGCTGCATATCTTACTGATGCCCCCCTGTTCCTAAATCCCCTCCCTGTTCTTTGTATGCCCTTCCCTCTCTTTTGTGATTTAAAAAAAAAATAAAAAATAAAGTGAAAAAAAAATCTTTACCATTATTGTTTAATGTTTTAGTGTCTGTACTTGTAAAGTGCTATTTCTTTTAAAATGTGTGTGTGTGTGTGTGTGTCCCTTGCTATTCAAGCTAAGTCCCTTATCTTGTATTCAACAACCCTCTCTGTGATAGTTACATTAAGACAAACTGTTTACAATTTTCATGGATTTGGTAATTTGTTAATTGCATGATCTTGAAACAAATTACTTCAGTTTGCCAATCTGCAATGTAAATATTTGGTAATTATAGAGTATTCTTTTGGGGGTATAAATTGCTAGAGATGCAACTGTTAAAAGAGTATCAACTACTTGAAACTTTGTTTAGAAATGCAGTATTACTGTGAAGACACAAAGAAGTGATCTCAAAGTCAGGAACATCTGGGTTCAAGTTTTCCTTCTGGGATACTAGCTAGGTATAATGAATGTGTGACCCTGGGGAAAATCACTTGGCTTCTAGGTGTTAATAGCAAGAAGAAATTTTAAAATTCTGAAAACTGAAGCTTTCCCTAATATGCCAGAGAATCTTGTTCCATTTAGCAGTGGTGCTGTTTCCTAGTTTTTCTCAATAACTCTGTTAAGTAGTTACTATTGAAATAATTATACACATCAATAATGGCATGGTAGTGTAGAACAACTTGGTTTCATTTTGTTAAACTTTTACTGTTTTTTTTTTCCTTCAAGCTTCACAGGTATTTCAAGTTTCCATTCTCCTAGCCATTCAAATATTATGATGGTTTTGTATGTGTAAAAACTTTTAATTGATAGATTTTTGAGTAAATTTTATTTAAAAATAGGATATTCAACTGGAAACTTTTACTATCTGGTGTTTTTGTTAAAATATTTATGCTGTTTTAACCTTTTTCCTTCCCTTAACATTCTATTTCTTTCCTTCCTTCCTTAAGTGTCAAGTGTCTGATGTGGGATTTGAACTCAAATCCTCCTGAATGGGCTGGTACTTTATCCACTGCCCTATCCAGCTGCCCAAAAAGGCAAGGTTTTTTTTTGGGGGGGGGGTGAGGCAGGTGGGATTAAGTGACTTCCCCAGGGTCACACAGCTAGTGTTAAGTGTCTGAGGCCGGATTTGAACTCAGGTCCTCCTGAATCCAGGGCTGGTATTCTATCCACTGTGCCACCTAGCTGCCCCAAAAGGCAAGATTTTTAAAGGAAAAGTGTCTCTTTCCAGCATGTGAGCATTAGTTTATCACTTGATTTTGAGCTAAAATAGAAATTGAAAGAATCCACTGATCACCTCCTGAAAGAGATCCCAAAAGGAAAACTCAGGAATATTATAACGAAATTCTAGAGCTCACAGGTCAAAGAGAAAATATTGCAAGCTGCTGAAAAGAACACATTCAAATACTGTGGAGCCCCAGTCATCTTCGCACAAGATCTAGCAGCTTCTATATTAAAGGACCAGAGGGCATGCAATATGATATTCCAGAGGGCAAAGGAATTGGGATTACCCCAAGAATCATGTATCCAGCAAAAATGTGTATAATTTTGAGAGGAAAGAATGGGAGTTCAATGAAAAAGAGGCCTTTCAGGTATTCATGATTAAAAGACCTGAACTGAATGGAAAATTTGGCTTTCAAATACAAGACCCTAGAAAACCCTAAAAAGTTGGAGTTATGTGACATGCCTGGAGTTGTGAAGTGGGTGGGTGCCTTGTGTCTGAGACCATATTTATTGCTGGGGTCCTCCTGCATCCAGGGTGGATGTTTTGTCCACTGTGTAACCTAGCTACCCCATGATGAGATCTTTAGAGTAAAATTGAGGGGTGAGAGGAATGTACTGGGGGAGCAGAAAGGGGAGAGGTAGCATGGAGTGAAATCACATAGGAAAGAAACAGGAAAGGATTTATGGATTGGGGGAAGAGATGGGGGAGGAGCAGGGCAAAAAAAATGAACTTTACACTCATCAGAATAGGACCTTAAACTCATCAGAATTGGCTCAAGGAGGGATTAACACACACACACACACACAATTGGGTGGAGTAATCTATTTAATCTGGGTAGTAAATGAACCTAAAACTCTTCAGAATTGGCTCAAAGACCTTAATCTCATCAGAATTGGCTCAAGGAGGGAATAATATACACTTAACTGGGTGGAGTAATCTATCTAACCCTGGAGGAAAATAGGAGGGGAAAGGGATAAAGAGGGAGGGGCAAAAGAAGGGAGGGCATTTTGGGGGCGGGGACAGTCAGAAGCAAAGCCCTTTTGAAGAGGGATAGGGTGAAAAAAGATAGATAATAGAGTAAATATCATGGGGAAGGGAATAGGATGGAGGGAAACAGTTAACAATAGTAACAAGATAATAGTAACAAGAGAAAAGGGGGAAAATGTACAAAAAATATTTACAGCAACTCTTTCTGGTGGCTAAGAATTGGAAATCAAAGGAATGTCCATCAATTGGGGAATGACTGAAGAAGTTGTGGTATATGATTGTAATGGAGTGTTATTGTGCTGTGAGAAGTGATTGGCAGGATGATTTCAGAGAAACCTGGAGAGACTCACAAACTGATGTATAGTGAAATGAGTAGAACTGGGAGGGCACTGTGCACAGTGACAGCAGTATTGTTCTATGAGCAACTGTGAATGGCTTGACTACTCTCAGCATGCAATGATTCAAGACAATCCCAAGGGACTAATAATGAAGCATTCTATCCACTCCCAGAGAAAGAACTGATATTGACTGAACACAGACTAAATAAAAAAAAGAGCACTTGTGGGTTATACATATATAACCTATCTAAGATTGGTTGCTATCTTGTGAAGGGGGAAGGAAAGGGATGGAGGGAGGAAAATTTAGAGCTCTAAATTTCATGAAAGTGAATGTTGAAAACTACCTTTATATGCAACTGGAAAAAATAAAATAAATGTAAAAAAAAAAGACCAAATGTGTCCTTAGGTTTACCTTATGAAGTTTAAACCCCCAAAATACACCCTAATGAGAAAGGTACCCACCCAGGGGAAAGTTTAGGATCCCAAATTCCAAATTAGGATATGAACCTCCTTAAGGAGGAGATTAAGATAATGAGAAGATCTATAACCATTTTCATCTCCCCATTCGAGAGACCTCCTGGTAGTCTCCCTGTGGTCATCAGTCTTCTAATAAAACTTGGGAAACTGAGTCACTGAGTCTTGTAATTCTTTGGGCAGCCTCATGATCAATTTGATCAATTAAATCCATCTGCACTACAGATGCATTAGGGCACAAGCCCCCAGCAGTGCACTACCATTGGTACCAACTCAGCCACTTACAATGATGATACATTTAGATCTTAAACACAATGATTTACTCAGCAATAAGGCTAAGAAGAACAAGGAGGAGGAGGAGGAGAAGAAGAAGAAGAAGAAGAGGAGGAGGAGGAGGAGGAAGAAGAGGAAGAAGAAGAAGAAGAAGAAGAAGAAGAACAACAACAACAACAACAACACAGGCACTCCCAGAGTAAGGCAAAGGAAAAAATAAGAATTACTTCACAAGCCACACAAAAGCCTGAGTCACATTCTCTCACCAATGCTTTCAGTATCTATGGGAAAATGTTAGAGAAACTCAGAGAAACCTGGCAAGAACATCAGGGAGGACAAGCCCTGTCCTCAGGATTGACAAGTCTGCAACTGCACACTTCAGTGTCCTCTTTGTGCCTCAGGAGCTGTGCACTAACTGTCCCTGATGAACAAAACCTCTCTGTTGAACTGGTGTTTCCACTGCAAAACTGAGCTGATCTGCCCTAGGTCCCCTCTATGACCCCCACCTAGGTCCCCTCTATGACCTCCCTGTCTACTGGCTGCTTCTCTGCTGCCTACAAACGTGCCTGTGCTCCCCCCACCCTTGCCTGGATTACCTCTTTCAGGAGGCCATCTACATACAGTAGGGGCCTCCTCTTTCTCTCCTCTCCCTTTCTTCTTAACCTCTTACATTCTGGCTTCCAACCTCATCATTCCACCAAGACTTCTCTCTCCAAAGTTACCACTGGTCTTCATTGCCAAACCCAAGAACCTTTTCTCAATCCTCATTCTTCTTGACCTTGGGCATTGAACATCACTCTCTTCTCTTTCATGCCTTCTTCTCTCTGGGTTTTTTGGACACCTCTAACTCCTGGGTCTCCTCCTGCCTATCTGACCACTCCTCTGTCTCCTCTCCTGGATTTTCAAATAAGTCAAGCCCATCCTTGGAGGGTGTCCCACAAGGCTCTGTCCTGCGCCCTCTGCTCTTCTCCCTCTCTACTATTTTCATTAGTGACCACTTCAGGTCCCATTCATTCAATTCTCATCTCTATGGTGATGTTTCTCAGCCTTCCTTCAAAGTTCCACCTAAATTCCCACCCTCTGGGATGATTTCACAAAGATCTGAGAAGACTGATATGAGCAGAAATATAAAGTCACGAGAACAATTTGCCCAACAATATTGTCACAATCATCAGCTTTGAAAGACTTAACTATTCTGATCAATATTATGATCCACCACAATTCCAAAAGACTCATGATGAAAAATGCTTTAACGTCCAGAGAGAGAACTGATGGACCGTGAGTGCCGATTGAAGCCGACTTTTCTAGTTCTTTCTCTTTCTCACTGTTTATTTGCAGTCACAGAGGGGAAGTATTGTTCATGCAAAAGTGTTTTATATGACCTTGTATGTATAATGGGGATCATTTATTTCCTTCTCAATGGGTAGAGGAGGGAGTGGAGAAAAGTCATTTGGAATGGAAAATACAAATAAAATTGAGTTATTAAAAATTATAAGTGAAATCTCTCCTCCTCCAAGAAGCATGTCAGGGGGTGGCTAGGTGGTGCAGTGGATAAAGCACCGGCCCTGGATTCAGGAGGACCTGAGTTCAAATCCGGGCCTCAGACACTTGACACTTACTAGCTATGTGACCCTGGGCAAGTCACTTAACCCCCATTGCCCAACAACAACAAAAAAAAGAAGCATGTCAGCTTCTCTTTAATGTTGGTCCCTTCTCTCTGAGATTATCTCCGGCTCATTCTGTCTGTATCTTTTAGTACACATCTTGCTTGGATAGTGTCTCCCCCATTAGACAGTAACTTCCTTGTGGGCAGGGACTGTACTTTTTGCCTTTGTTTAAATCCCCAGAACTTAGAACAGTGCCTGGAACACAGTAGGGCTCAATCCACATTCATTGGCTGGATGATTTGGGGGAAATCAGAGGGTCCCCTATGAGTGGTCAGCCCCCAGTGACCCCCTGGTCCTCAGGGTCACAGGTGAGACATCCCCAACCTCTGCCAATCCCAATCCTTTCCCAATCCTCTGCCAAGGCCCCCTAGATGGCCTTGGCCCTAGACTGGCAGCTCTGTGCCCAGCCCTGGGGAGCCAGGGATTGTGCCCCAGACTCCTGGGAAGTCCTAGGCAGAAGACAGGGGAGAGGGTAGGGAGAGAGGATGTGTCCCTTTCCTGCTCTCACTCTTGCTCCCCCAGGAGAAGATGGGGTGTGTGCTGGGACCAGGAAAGGGAGAGGTCACAGGGAGCCTCAGGAGGGATGGGATGGACTGAGAGGAGGAGGAAGCGACAAGTTAAGCTGCCTTCCCTCTCCCCATTCCCAGACCCTCCTGATGAGCACAGCCTCCCAGTTACCTGGGAACCAGAGCCCCCAAGTTGTGAGTAACCACAGCTGAGATTCTGGGGTGGGGAGGGGACCCCAAAGGGGCAGGAGGAAGGGCCCCAGGAAAGGGACATGGGGAGGGAGAAGAGAGATCCTGGCCTCTAAGGATTAGGGAGGAGGTGTTTGGGTGAGATCCAGGGGGAAGGAGAGGAAGAGCTAACAGGGCTGATGAGAGGGGCAGCCTCA
Source organism: Dromiciops gliroides (assembly GCF_019393635.1). NCBI lineage: Eukaryota > Metazoa > Chordata > Mammalia > Microbiotheria > Microbiotheriidae > Dromiciops > Dromiciops gliroides. The sequence goes on along the minus strand of NC_057863.1, from coordinate 658,013,358 downwards.
GGCCCTTGTCTTCCTCCCTCCATCCCCAGCCTCACCAACACGGCCTGCTGGAAACACAGCCCTTTTCTCCCTTGCATGAGACCTTCATGAAGTTGTCCTGAGGCATGATGGGCATCAGGTGGCACAATGTAGCTCCCCTAGCTCTGACCTAGGCACAGTGGGGAGAGGGTTTCCCGAGTCTGTTGGGCTCCTCTTGGAGTCCCACACCCTTTCCCGATCAGCTCCCAGTGCAGATTCTCCTGGTCCAGGAGGCTGCTGGGATAGGATGGGGAGTGCAGAGCCTCCCATGTCCCACAGGGCCCAAGGTTCTCCTCTAATGGGGGTAAAGGGGAGAAGCTTTGCCCAACCTCCCCCCAGGGGATTCCTCTCAGAGCCTGGCCTGGACCACTCTCTCCTCTAGGCTGCCAGAACCCATCTCTGGGGGCTCCTGCCTGGCTTGCTCCTCTGTAGAGGACCCTCAGGACATGGCCAGGTCACCTCCCCCCACACTAACACACCTCTTGGGCAGCATCACGGCACTTCAGCCAAGCCCATTCTGTGTCTCTGAGGCCCTGGGTGGATGGATTAGACTGACTCATTGATGGGGTGATGGAACAGAAGGGGTTGTCACCTGACTTAAGGAGGGACGTTATCCTTGGGGGGAGGATGGATGGACTCAAGCAGCCCCATCCTTCCACTCCCTTTGCAGCCTGCTGACCCTTTAGCCTTTTCTGTCAGCTGCACTGGAATAATTCCTCACCCACCACCTCCATCTCCTACCTCCAGCCCTTTGTACCAGCTCTGTCCCTCGCCTGCAGTTCCTCACCCCTGAATTTCTTGGTTCCCTCCAAAACTCTCTCAGTCTCCCCTTCTGGGAGGACATTTTCCTCCCCCTGCTGCCCTCCTTCCCTCCTACCAGGGCCTGACCTCAGACCTTGGACATACCTGCCCATTTTCAGGTCTCCTCCCAAGTAGACTGGGAGCTCTCTGAGGGCAGGGACCCTTATAAACAGGAACCAGGAAATGCTTGTTGGTGCCAATATTAATAGGAGCCATCACACAGGAGGCCCTTTAAATGTTTTACAATTATTGTCTCGTTGGATCCTCAGAACAGCCCTGGGAGGCAGGTGCTGTCATTAGGCACATTTTCCAGAGGAGTAAACTGAGGGTGAGACAGTGAAGGGGACATGCCCAAGGTCTCACAGAGAGGAAGTATCTGAGGGGGATCTGAACTGGGCTCTTCCTCACCTCAGACTCCATGCTCTCTCCACTCCACCAAGCTGTTGTCAACATTGCAGGAGATGAAGAACAAGAGGGAGGGGATGAAGGGAGGGCAAAGGGAAGTCCCAGGAAAGAGACCTGGGGCTGCCTCAGGGCCATGGGGAAGAGGAACTGACAGGGAGGGGAAGGGGGAGGGGGAGGCAGAGGCTGCCTCAGCCCCTCCCTCAGGATTCTCTCCCTTGGCCCCAGCCCTCACTCCTATCCCAGGATCCCATCCAGGGAGTTACAAGAACCCCCCAGCCCAAGGCCAGGGTATCAGATGGGCTGGGTCTGAGGAGCCTGGAGCTGGGAACAGAGGAATCTGAGCCTACATTGTTGGGGGGCCTGAGATCAGGGAGGTCTTGTCCTTCTGCCTGTAACAGTCTTTCCCCCTCCCAGATGCTGCTCCCCAGGATTACACTATGGGCAACCTGGTTCACCTCAGCCTGGCTGGGCTGGTCCTCATCATCCTGGGGGTCCTGCTGGCTGAAGCCTGGCTTAGCCAGAGGGGACAGTGAGGAGGAGATGCAGGATCCCAGGACAGAGGGAAGACACAGCTGGGGTTCACTGACTGTCAGCATCCCAAAGACTCATTGAGGCATCAGGTTCTGCCAAGCTCCAGACAACAGGATGACCCCTGCCTTCCCAGGGACATTCTGCTGGCCCAAGCTGATGAGGGCCAGCCCTTCTATCAGGCCCCCCCTCTTAGCCACCACACTGCTGTGGCCTGGTTATGGGGAATAGGTGAGGATCAATCACTTCTCAATAAATAGTGGTTATCAATATTAACAATGTTTTGTGACCTCCCACATTCAGTAAACTTTGTCAATTCCAGACTCTTGATTTGGTTTTAAAAGGAGGAAAGTATGATTTTTTGGGGGGGATTTGAATAGAATTTCATTTTGCAAAATATATGTAAAAATCAAATTTTAACATCAATTTTTTAAAAACTTTGTGTTTCAACTTCTCTTCCCCATCCAATCCCACCCCCCACCCACAAGAACTCAAGCAATTCAAAATAAGTTATGCATGAGTAGTCATGGAAAAATTCCCACATTAGCTAGTTGTGAGAGAAAACAGTCAAAAAAAACAAAACTTCAGATTAAGGAATTGTCAAAGAGGAAATGAAAAAAAATTTTTAAATGTGTTTCCATCTGTTTTCAGATACTATCACTTCTTTCTCTGCAGATGGGCTGCAATCTTCAGGGTTATATATTGGATCATTGCCTTGCTGAAAATAACCACATGCTTCCCAGCAGATCATCCCCCACTATTCCTGTTATTTTGTATACAGTACATTTCACTCTGCTTCAGTTCATGTAGGTCTCTCCAGGTTTTTCTGATAGTATCCTGTTCATCATAACCTTTATATAGTACCTTAAACTTGACAGAGAATTTTCTTCATAAAAGCCCAGCAAAGTAAGTACCATACGTTTTGCCATTATAATCAATCATCATAATTATTTCTCTCCATCCCACTTCCTTCCCATGACATTTACTCTATCTTTTTACCTATTCCTCCTCAAAAGTGTTTTACTTCTGACTATCCTCTCCCTCGCTCTGCACTCCCTTTTTTCACCCTTCCTTCCTTATCCTCTTCCTCCTATTTTCCTGCAGGGTTAAATAGATTGCTCCTTCCAACTGGGTATGAAAGCTATTCTCTCCATGATCCCACTCCAATGAGATCAGGGTCCCTGAGCTAATTCTGTGTTCTAAATTTTTCTTCCCCCCTCCCTCCTCAACCCTCCCTATGATATCCAGCAATTCAATATGTCATACTGGTGCAGTAATGCAGAACATCTTCATCTTCCTTGAAAGTGTTTTGCCTTTTACTGCTCTCTCCCCCAATCTGCCCTTTCCTCCTTCCCTTCTCCCTCCCCTTTTTCTCCCTCCCCCCCCAGGGCAAAAATGTTTTGGTCATGGTTTTCAGGTAGTCCAATGATTTTCAAATTATCTCTCCTAGATTTATTTTCTAGGTCAGCTGTTTTTTCCAAGGAGATATTTCACATTGCCCTCTATTTTTTCATTCAATTGAATTTGCTTTACTGTGTCTTGGTTTCTCATAAGGTCACTAGCTTCCATTTGTTCAATCCTAATTCTTAGGCAGTTATTTTCATCAGTTTTTTAATCTCCTTTTCCATTTGGCTTTTCAAACTGTTGACTTTTTTCTCATGACTCTCCTGCATCACTCATTTCCCTTTTCATTCTTTCCTCCCTTTCTCTATATCCTCTTTCTATTTCTCCTACTTTCTCTTCCAAGTCCCTTTTGAGAGCTTCGATGGCCTTAGACCAGATCATATTTTTCTTGGAAGCTTTGGATGTTGGAGTTTTTTTTTTTTTAATTTTTTTTTTAGCGAGGCAATTGGGGTTAAGTGACTTGCCCAGGGTCACACAGCTAGTAAGTGTTAAGTGTCTGAGGCCAGATTTGAACTCAGGTACTCCTGACTCCAGGGCCGGTGCTCTATCCACTGTGCCACCTAGCCGCCCCGGATGTTGGAGTTTTGACCCAGTTATTATCTTCTTCTTCTGAGGTTGTATTGTGGTCTACCTTACCCCCAAATAAGTTTTTGATGGTCTTCTGCTTTCTCTGCCTACTCATCCTGGCTTACTATTTCTTGGCTTTTAACTCCTTCTTAAAGTGTGGCACTGCTTCCAGGACACACTGTTCAAGCTACAGCATGGCCCAAGGCATGGTTGGACTTCTCAGCCTGCCTGGCCTTGCTTTCATTTGATTTTAAACTCTCCACTAGGGGTTGGGGGGGGGGCGCTGCTTCTCAGCTCCACTCCTGTTCTCAGCTTCAGAGGGTCCCAGGTGTTTTGGGTTGAGGTGGGGGCAGGCTTTAATCTCACCTGGCCTGTTCTCAGGTCCAGAGATAACCTCAGGCCTACTTTACTAAGAAACCAACCAGCAAAGCTTTCTGTGGTGTGGTTCTCAGCTTCCCATAAGACTGCTCCCCTGTTTCCCTCCCCCACCTGGGTCTCCCACCACCACTCAGGATTTCTTCCTGGTTCCCTGCTGGGGTGGGACAGTCGAATCCTTCCCCCCCAGTCCACTGGTACTCCTGCACTTACCACCGCCCCCCCCCCCGGAAAGCTGTTCAGCCCGACCGCACACTAGGTTCCAGAAGACCCTGGTGCTGCAGCCAATTCAGAGGCACTGGGGCAAATTCCTCTGGCGGATATCTGGTGTGACAGCTGGATTGCTCAGTTAGGATTTATTCGTGGCCCAGCATGGCCCCCTGAAATCTATCTATAGCTGGAGAAAACTCTCAGCCCATATTTTTGTGTGTTTTTCTGCCCCAAGGGTTCTTTTATTGCTATTTTTGGGGTGATCGTATTAGGAGCCCTGTGGACTTAATGTCTTTTCTCTGCCATCTTGGCTCTGCCCCCCCCCTCGGAAAATACAATTTTTGATAGCATCTTTGTTTCTGAGAAAATGGGTCTCTAAAATTGAAAAAAACATTTAGAAAGGAAAAAAGAGAGCATTTATCTGGCTCAAATTAATGGGTCTTCAAGGATATAGAGGAGGCCTTAATTTGTGTATACTAAATTATCTTAAGAATCTACCAATACCACCTCACACCAATGAGATTGGCTAATATGACAAAAAAGGAAAATAATAAATGTTGGAGAACCTGTGGAAAAATCAGAACACTAATGGAGCTGTGAACTGATCCAACCATTCTGGAAAGCAATTTGGAACAATGCCCAAATGGCACTATTAGGGCCTTATCCCAAAGAGATCATAAAAAAGGCAAAAGACCCACTTGTATAAAAATATTTATAGCTGCTCTTTTTTGTGGTGGTAAGGAATTGGAAATTGAGGGGCTGCCCATCAACTGGGGAATGAGTGAACAAAAGTTGTGGCATATGAAAGCAATGGAATACTGTTGTGCTGTAAGAAATGATGAGCAGGCTGATTTCAGAGAAACATGGAAGGACTTACATGAACTGATGCTGAGTGAGATGAGCAGAAACAGGAGAATATTGTGCACAGTATCAACAACACTGCGTGTTGATCAACTGTGATAGACTTGACTCTGCTCAGCAATACAATGGTCCAAGAGAATTCCAAAGGAATCGTGATGGAAAGTCCTCTCCAAATCCAGAAAAAAGAACTGTGGAATCTAGATGCAGATTGAACCATACTATTTCCACTTTTTTGTTTTTATTTTTTGACATTTTCCCCTTTTGTTCTGATTCTTCTTTCACAGCATGACTAATGCAGAAATATGTTTAATGTGATTCTACATATATAACCTATAATAGATTGCTTGCTCTCTTGGGGAGGGGAGAGAGGAAGAAAAATTTGGAACTGGAAATCTTATAGAAACAAATGTTGAAGACTATTTCTACATGTAATTAGAAAATAATAAAATACTTTTATGATTTAAAAAATAAAGTGAAAAAAAGAATCTTTACCATTATTGTTTAATGTTTTTGTTTCTGTACTTGTAGAGTACTATTTCTGTTAAAATTTGTGTGTGTTCCTTGCTATTCAAACTAAGTCCCTTATCTTACACTCAACAATCCTTTCTATCATTCAAAGCAGAATTGTCAGAAAAGTAATTTTACATAGAGAGGCAGATAAAGAGTGACTATAGCTTGATTTTATTTTTTTACTTGTTTTTAAGAAATTTGTTAAAACTTTAATTGAAAATTGATTTCCAATATTAGAAATCCAGGTTTTATGAACCCCCAAATTAAGATTAATCAGGTTCTATTTAAATTTGGGGAACTATCTGCCTTCTCAGTGTGTGATTTAAATTTCTAAATGTAGGTTCTAATCTGTCCCCCCAGTTTTGGGGGGAAACTGACTAAAATAACTGATAAACCAGTTTAGGTTTTTAAGGGTTTATTGAAAGATAGTAAAAGAAAGAGAAAGTTTGAGAACAGAATTCCCATAACCTGGCAATCCTAGCTTTCCTAAACTCCCCTGTGAAATCCTCTCTCCAGCAGGGGGATGTCTCTCAGCCAAAGAGGCCGAGCTCCCTGAGCAGCTTCTGCTTCCTCCTTCCTGTTCCCCTCCCAGAGCTGATTGGTTGACATAGCCTGAAGGTGGTCAAAGTTCAAAGTTGTTAGCTTCTGAGAACCATGCTTTCTTAAGTACCCTTAAGTACCAGCCAGATGTGCTTACACTCTAGTAAGTGGTCAACAGTCAGTCACCTTATCTAATTCAATCAGTTTAAATCTCCAGGTGGGTCCCTGAGTATCTGCTAAATCCATTATCTTAACACATCAGTCACCAGTGTTTATCACTATATAAAAATGTGTTTATTGATAATAACAGCCTGATATTGAAATGCTAGTAAATGGGCTTTAGATAAATTGAGAATTTTGCCATTTGGGAAGAGTTCCAGTTATAATTGAATTTATTCTAGTTTTAAGTGAAATATGTCTTCTAATAAGATGTGTGGTTGTTTTGGTGGGTTTTTTTTTACAGTCAGGATTTATTATGATATTTGCATTAATACAAAGTATTTAACATTTTCATGGATTTGGTAATTTATTAATTGCATGACCTTGAAACAAATTACTTCAGTTTGCCAATCTGCAATGTAAATATTTGGTAATTATAGAGTATTCTTTTGGGGGTATAAATTGCTAGAGATGCAACTGTTAAAAGAGTATCAACTACTTGAAACTTTGTTTAGAAATGCAGTATTACTGTGAAGACACAAAGTGATCTGAAAGTCAGGAACATCTGGGTTCAAGTTTTCCTTCTGGGATACTCCCTAGGTATAATTAATATGTGACCTTGGGGAAAATCACTTGGCTTCTAGGTATAAACAGCAAGAACAAATTTTAAAATTCTGAAAACTGGAGCTTTCCTTAATATGCCAGAGAAACTTGTTCCATTTAGTAGTGGTGCTGTTTCATAGCTTCTCTCAATAACTCTGTTAAGCAGTTACCATTGAAATAATTACACACATCAATAATGGCATGGTATTTTAAAACAACTTTGTTTTGATTTTGTTAAACTTTTACTGTTTTTTTTCTTCAAGCTTCACAGGTATTTCAAGTTTTCATTCCCCTAGCAATTCAAATATTATGATGGCTGTGTATGTTTAATTGACAGATGCTAGAGTAAGTTTTATTTCAAAATAGGATATTCAACTGGAATCTGTTTTACTATCCGGTGTTTTTCTTAAGACATTTATGCTGCCTTAACCTTTTTCCTTGCCTGAATATTCTATTTCATTACCAGCATTACAAAATTCCATAGTATTCATCTGCTTTTTAACTGTTGCCCTAACTATTAATGGTATTTTTAGGTAAACTGAATTTTCATACCAAGTGTGACTTACCAGAGCCAGTTTTAACGAGGTACCCTTTACCTTTTTTTCTTCCCTGAAATGTATGATTATTCTTACGATTAATTTCTAATGAAAATGTAAAAGGATGCACCTCCCCACCTTCTAGGCCATGACTTTCTCCAGATATATAAAACTATGATTTAGTTCTCTCCCCATAATGATATCCAGCTCTCCCTCTTTCTGAAAAGCACCCTACTTCCCCCCATACCCTTATAACCCCTGCCTTTATTTGCACTTCTTCACTCCTGGGAGAAGTCCCATCCCATTAATTCTTCTGACATTAGAAAGGTTCTTAGTGCCTCTCCAGTTCAGATTCCATGGGACTCTCTAAACCTCTGCCTTGAGATTCACAGTGTTTCCTTTTCAGAGGCAATGGAGGGCATTAGACCTCTCATTAAGGACTACCTATCCTCTAGTCTTTTAGTTCTCTACGCTAGTCTTTTTAATAATTCTGTGAGCTCTTGTGACTGTCTTGTCCAACACCTGAGCAATAAATGCTTGTGTCTTTGATGCCTAGAACACCTGTGGTCCCTAATGCCTGTCCTGAATCTCATTCCCCATAATTCCACTGTCTTCACTGTTTTGTGTAGTGCCCTTTTCAGTGTGCCCTTTGGTGTGAATTGGCAGTTTGTACTTTTTACTTTCCTTTGACCTGGGAGGGCTTGCAGTACACTTGGGCTGTTCTGCCTCAGAGAGCCCCTCCTACTTTTCACAAATTTGGAAAGCAGACCTAGCTGGCCTTAAGTTTCCTATGGGCTCCACCCTCTCCAGGATGTAGATGATTTACTCCTTTGCTCCAGGATCTCCAGTTTTCAAAAGCTGATTCCATTTTTCTCGCCTCCTTTCTCAAAAAGTTCATAAAGCATCTTGTTCTCAGGTTTGAAGATTTTAGGATAGCTGATAGCAGCCAATAGTCTGTCTCTTGCAGGATTACCTCATAAAAACCCTGTCTTCAGTCCCCATCTTTGGGTATTCCTAGCAATCTTGTTTTGCCATCCTCTGTCCTGATTAAAGACCCTATTTCTCCTATATTTGTTTCATTAATTTTCAGACTGACGATAGTAAAAGGTTATGTATACCTATTTCATATTCCTATATACCATGGGTTGAATGAAATTTTCTCTGGCAGAAAAGGGTCACAAGTCGACAAAGTGTAAGAAGCCCTAAGCTAGAGAACACCTACCTGCATAGAGACACCTACACATGGTCATCAGGAGTACTCAGGGTTCTTTCCCCCAGGTACCAAGGTCTCCCTGCCCCATCACCACCACCACCACCTGACCAGGTGTACCCTTCACTAAAAGGGCCAATAATACAGACTCCATCCTGGTGCAGGGGTGGGGGAGTAGATTATGCTGCATATCTCTTACCTCTTTGAGGGGTACGGGGAGTTAGTGAAAGGGGAGAGGAGAGACATCTCCTTTTCGGGCATCCACCTTCTGGAGAAAACATGCACCTTTACAACTTCTGTTCAGATCCCTGAAAGAAGAGAAAGACTCAGAGAAGAAGCAGACAGGAGAGGAGCTGGCAGACCCCATCAGGGTCCCCATCCCTAGCTTGTCACACTGCGGACTTTAGGGAATTTCTCTTTGGGTGAGGCCTGGAACTCTTTCTTCTGCTAGAGTTGAACTCCCTCATTCAAAAGGGGAGAAATAACTCCTTTCCTCTGCTGTCTGCCACATATTCTCCCACGGATACCTTCTCTGAGTTCTGTTTTGCTATAAACTTGGATAAATAGACCTCTTTGCTATTGGCTGTGTGTGTTCATTGTGTGATTGGCATCTGGTGGGAAGGGAGCCAAGCCTCAGATCAGGAGCTGGGGGCTCTCCTTCCTTCCCCACTGAGGGATGGAGATCAGGAGTGCTGGAATCCGGAAGGCATTTCCTCTAGACTAATAATGTTTAAGGGAAGAGATAAAGATAATTCTGGCCCAGATCCCCATCTCTCTGAGGAGATCAGAGTAGCCTCAGGCTCCAACCTCCTTCTTCCCCTCCTGGTAGGAATCATAATCTCCCTTGGAAAAGGGAGATGGGAGGGAGGAGATGCTGAAGGTGTGTGGTTTTGCCTCCCTTGGGTTTGTCCCATTCAATGAGAACAGGAATTACTGGAGTTGGGGGAGGGGGGAAGAAGCACTGAGAAACTGATCAATGGGTCTTGCCAAGAAATCCATTATTGATAATTATTTTCTCACAGCCTGTTTTCCCCAAATAGTTTATGTAGTACTGGGATGAATTGTTCTTTAAATGTCTGGTAATATTCACTTATGACTCCATCTGGTCCCTCATAAAAATGATGTGGGGGTGGGTTTAATTGATCAAATTAATTGTGAGCCATCCCAAAGTATGACAAGACTCAATGACTCAGTTTCCCAAGTTTTATTGAAAGACTGATGACCACGGGGAGAGCAGCAGGGAGGTGTCCCAAATAGGGAGAGGAAAATGGTTATATTTATATTAAGAAAAAACTGATTATCTCCTCATTATCTTAGTCTCCTCCTTGTGGGAGGTTCATGGGAGGTCTTACCCTAATTTGGAATTCCTGGGGTCCTAAGACAACCTCTGAGGTAAGTACCTATCTATCTCTACATGTAACTGGAAAATAATAAAATTTTATTTTTATAATTTAAAAGAAAATAGATATTGTAAACAGAGAGATCCTCTGGGTCTGAAAAGGTTAAGCATGTCTGTATGAACATGCACAGAAGGACTAAATATATCTTTAGGTTCACCTTATGATGTTTAAAACCCCAAAACACACCCTAGTCAGAAAGGTACCCACCTACAGGGAAGTCTTGGGACCAAAAGAATTCCAAATTAGGATATGAACCTCCTTAAGGAGGAGATTAAGATAATAAGGAGATAACATACTTTTTCTCACTATAAATATAACCGTTTTCATCTCCCTGTTCAAGACACCTCCAGGTGATCTCCCTGTGGTCATCAGTCTTCTAAAAACACTTGGGAAACTGAGTCACTGAGTCTTGTAATTCTTTGGGCAGCCTCACGATCAATTTGATCAATTAAATACATCCTCACTACAGGTGCATCAGGACCCAAGCCCCCAGCAGTGTACTACCATTGGCACAAACTCAGCAACTCACAATGATGACACATTTAGATCTTAAATACAATGATTTACTCAGCAGTAAGGTGAAGAAGGAGGAGGAGGAGGAGGAGGAGGAGAAGAAGACAGGCACCCCCGGAGTAAGGCAAAGGAAAAAATAACACTTACTTCAAAAGCCTCACATAAGCCTGAGTCACACTCTCTCACCAATGCTCTCAGTATCTATGGAAAAATGGTAGAGAAACTCTGATATACCTAGCAAGGAGAACACTGGAAAGGACAAGCCCTGTCCTCAGGATTGACAAGTCTGCAACTGCAGACTTCAGTGTCCTCTTTGTTCCTCAGGAGCTGTGCACTAACTTTCCCTGATGAACAAAGCCTCTCTGTTGGACTGGTGTTTCCACTGCAAAACTAAGTTGATCTGCCCTAGGTCGCTTCTATGATCCCCACTCTCACACTGTGCTCCAATCTCTCCCTGTCTACTGGCTGCTTCTCTGCTGCCTACAAACATACCTATGCTCCCCCACCCTTGCCTGGATTACCTCCTTAAGTAGGCAATCTACATACAGTAGGGGCCTCTTTCTCTCCTTTCCCTTTCTCTTCTTCTTCTTCTTCTTCTTCTTCTTCTTCTTCTTCTTCTTCTTCTTCTTCTTCTTCTTCTTCTTCTTCCTCCTCTTCTTCTTCTTCCTCTTCTTCCTCTTCTTCCTCTTCTTCCTCTTCTTCTTCAGGGGAATGAGGGTTAAGTGACTTGCCCAGGGTCACACAGCTAGTTAAGTGTCAAGTGTCTGAGGCTGGATTTGAACTCAGGTACTCCTGAATCCAGGGCTGGTGCTTTATCCACTATGCCACCTAGCTGCCCCCGTTTCCCTTTCTTCTTAACTCCTTACAGTCTGGCTACCAACCTCCTCATTCTCCCAAAGTTACCAATGATCTTCATTGCCAAACCCAGGAACCTTTTTCTTTTTCATTCTTCTTGACTTTGGACATTGTCCATCACCCTCTTCTCTTTCATATCCTCTTCTCTCTGGGTTTTCTGGACACCCCTCTGCCCTGGGTCTCTTCCTGCCTATTTGACCACTCCTTTGTCTCCTCTCCTGGATTTTCAAATAAGTCAAGCTCACCCTTGGAGTATGTCCCACAAGGATCTGTACTGGGACCTCTGTCCTTCTCCCTCTCTACTATTTTCAGTGGTGACCACACCAGCTCCCATTCATTCAATTCTCATTTCTATGCTGATGTTTCTCAGGCTTCCTTCAAAGTCCCAGCTAGATTCCCCCTCTGGGATTATTTCATAAAATTCTAAGAAGATTCATATGAGCAAAAATCTGAAGTCCCCAGAACCAAGAGAACAGCTTGCCCAGCAGTATTGTCATAATCATCAGCTTGGAAAGACTAAACTACTCTGATCAATAGCATGATGCACCACAGTTCCAAAAGACTCATGATGACAAATGCTTTAACCTCCAGAGAGAACTGAAGGACCATGAGTGCAGCTTGAAGCAAACTTTTTTCTATTTGCTTCTTTCTTACTTTTTATTTCCAGTCATGGAGGGGGAGAGTTGTTACTACAAAAGTGTTTTATATGGCCTTGTTTGCATAATGGGCATCATTTATTTGCTTCTCAGTGGGCAGACGAGGGAGTGGAGACATTTGGAACTGAAAATAAAAATCAAATTGAATTATTAAAAATTCTAAAATGAAATCTCACCTCCTCCAAGAAGCCCCTTCAGCTTCCCTTTCAGGGGGGTCCCTTCTCTCTGAGATTATCTCCAATTTATTGTATCTATGTGTTTTTTTCATACATCTTGCTTGTATGGTGTCTCCCCCATTAGACAGTAACTTCCTTGTGGGCTTAGCGCAGGGCCTGACACAGAGTAGTGCTCAATAAACACTTGTTGGCTGCTTGATTTGGGGGAATCAGAGGGTCTTAGGACATGGAAGGTGCTTTGACCTTCTGTCCATTGTACAGAAAGAGAAATGAAGACCCAGAGAAGGGCAAGGACTGGGACAAACCTCACCCTGGGCTCTCCAGCCTCCCCTGCCAAGAAACCCAACCCAATCCCAAGGATGAAGTGCAAACCACAAAGAGGAAGGAGTTTCCCCCTCTCCCCAGCAGGGGCAGGGGATTGGGTAACAGGGAGCAGGACCAGCTCTGACCACCCACCATCATCTTGTCTCACTTCTCTTTACAATGTAAACAGAATCTAAACTAGGTGAACTCTAGCCCTAAAGCATGAAGCTTAAATCCTCATAAACCCCCATTGGAGGTTAGGGCAGCCCAGCTCATGGAGGAGAAAACCAACCAGGGTGGTCTGAGTCCAAATGGATTCCTTTGTGCAGATTGCTGAAGGCTGCTGAGTCTCATGATCAAGCCACCTTCTCAGCAGGAGGAGTTGAGGGCTTTCAGCCCACCTCCTCATTTCAAAGTCCATGCCCTCATTAAATGTCCAGCAATAGAGGGAGATTTTCACCTATCAGGGGCACCCCCTTTTCCAAGGGTATTTAAGGCATTTGGTGTCTCATTGTTTTTGTCTTTTGTTGCCAAGAGAGAACAATGACAATCAATGAATTGATTATTAGTTATCCTAATTAATAAATTGATTGGTAATTACCCAGAAACTCTGTCTCTTGGGCTTTTCATTTATTTCATTTATTTCCCAGGACTCCAGAAGGGCCTGGATGAAGCCTATGACCACCTGCTGGTGGAGAAGTGGTGAACACTGGGTACAGAAAAAGACATACATTTGGGGAACATGGTCACTTTGTGGGTTGGTTTGGCTTGACTTGACTTACTTGCTAAAAAGTTGCTGTTTTTTCTTTCTCTAGATTTTCAATTTTGGAATGGAGTTTGGGAAGACAGAGGGAGATTTAGGGTGAAGGGCATATCATTACCACAATAGTGATGTTAAAAAAGCAGCCCCTTGTTTAAAGTGTACAGGAAAGAAGAGAAAGGAGATCAGAAGGAAGTGTAGGCAAGCAGGTCAGTTTTGAAAAGAAATATGTTGAATTTATCGCATACTTTTTTAAAAAGCAAACAGTGGAATAGAGATTCAGTTTCAAAGAGAAGCCTCTTTTTTAGTTCTGCTATGAGTATACAAATACTATATTTTGGTATTTAAATTTAAAATTTATTTAATAAAATAAAATTAATTAATTAATAAAATTAATTAATTAGTTAATTTAATTAGAACCTTGTTAATGGCCCTGGATTTAGGAGGACCTGAGTTTAAATCCAGCCTCAGACACTTGACACCAGCTGTGTGACCCTGGGCAAGTCACTTAGCCCCGATTGCTCTGCAAAACAAAAGAAAACAAAAAAAAACCAAAAAACCCATACCTTTGTTAATTGGGATTTATCTGTGAGTATAACAAAGTTGTGATGAAACCAAACTTTTACATTAAATAAGTCTATATCTGTATCTCTAGGATTATTCTCACATCTGCCCCTCTGGTGTAATGGATGAGCATAGTTATCCCTCCACCACTGAAACTTAAGGGACCCCACCATTGTGCTCGCCCTTCATAATCAGACAAGAGAATTCTCTAGCTTTTTAGGAGAGGCATTTACTCCAAGGCAGAACACGACCAGTCTTTATGGAGCATTTCTCAAAAACACTTGGGGGGGGGGGGCAGCTAGGTGGCACAGTGGATAAAGCACCAGCCCTGGATTCAGGAGTTCCTGAGTTCAAATCCGACCTCAGACACTTGACACTTACTAGCTGTGTGACCCTGGGCAAGTCACAACCCCCATTGCCCCGCAAAAATTAAAAAAAAAAACACTCTGGGGCTTACTTTCCCACAAATACACACAGATTCCATGAGGTGGGAGCAAAGGAGTGGAAGACTAGGAGTAAACTTAAGACACAATGGTAGAGGGCCAAGGCAACTCACATCTCTGGAACAGCCAATACACAAATTCTATATTGTGCAGGAAGTTTCATATATTGAAGAGGCAGCAGAAAAATCTCATGGAAAAATATATAGATATCAAGCTTAAGATGCTTTTTATCCTAACTCTGCTAAATCTTTCATCTAAGCAGAATATAAAAATAATTCAAGACAGTCAGTAGAGCTGCACCCTCTTTCCTATTCCCTTCTTTTGATGAGACCCTGGGTTTGCTTTATCTCTACAAGTTGCAAATGATCTTAAACAGATAGCAGTGGCACATCTGTGCCAGCCAGGAGGTGAAGGCTTTAGAAAACTGGGTCGAGAGTCAGGAAGCCTTGAGTTCAAATTCAGCTTCAGATGCTTATTAGCTCACTGATCCTGGGCAAGTCATTTCATCTAGGGCTGTCTTCATCACCTCAATGGAAGATTGGGGATAAAGTATTACATTAGCCTACTTGTGGGTCTTTCCGACAGGTTTCTGCCCCTTCTAGTCCATCTTCCATTCAACCACCAAAAGGATTTTCTAGAAACAATGTTCTGATCATATCACCTCCCTCTCCCCTCTCCCCACCCCAATCATCTTCAGTGGCTCCCTGTTGTCTCCAGGATCAAATACTAAATCCTCTGTTTGGAATTCAAAGTCCAGGCTTTCCTCCCCTTCCAGTTTTTTGGGAGGTTTTTTGTTTAGTTTTTGTGGGGCAATGAGGGTTAAGTGACTTGCCTAGAGTCACACAGCTAGTAAGTATCAAGTGTCTGAATCTGGATTTGATGGCAGGTCCTCCTGGATCCAGAGCCGGTGCTTTATCCACTGTGCCACCTAGCTGCCCCTCCAGTTTTCTTATACCCTATTCCCCACCCACATGTTTTTCCATCCAGAGCCATTTACCTCCTGGCTATCCCAACAAGGCTCCTCATCTCTGATTTTCCCTGGCTGTCCTGCTATGCATGGAATCTTCTCCTTCCTCATCCCTACCTACTGTTCCCTGGCTTACTTTCAGTCCCAACTAAAATCCCATCTTCTACAGGAAGGCTTTTCCATTCCCTCTTAATTCTAGTGCCTCCCCTGTTTTGATTATTTCCTATTTATCCTGTTTGTGGTAGTGTTTATATAATTTTGTTTCCATGATGCTTTCCCCATTAGCTTACAAGCTCTGTAAGGGCAAGGATTGGCTTTTCTCTCTTCTTTTATCCCCATTCTTTAGCATAGTGTATGGCACATAGTAGGTGCTTAATAAAAGTTGATTTATGGATAATAACTCCCTGGTTTATTTTGAGGATCAAATGAGACAGTATTTGTAAAAATCCCTTGAAACAGTACCTGGAACATAGTAGGCACTAGAGAAGTACTGATTCTCCCTCCCTCTCTATCTGTGTAGTTATATAGATGGATAGATAAATATACATATACAAACATACACACACACACACACAAATGTATGTGTATGACACTTATTCATTGAGGGTAAAGAAGTCTACTTTGAATTTATTTTTTTTAATTTAATTTAATTTAATTTTAATTTAATATTTCATTTTTCCTTGATTACATGTAAAAACAATGTTTAACTTTCATTTTTTAAAACATTTGTGTTGTAAATTCTCCCCTTCCTTCTTGTTTAGAAAGCAAGCAATTTAATGTGAATTCATGCAAAACACATTTCCATGTTAGTCATGTTGTTAAAGAAAACAGATAAAGAAGAAAAGAAAAGAAAAGAAAAGAAAAGAAAAGAAAAGAAAAGAAAAGAAAAGAAAAGAAAAGAAAAGAAAAGAGAAAAGAAAAGAAAGTATGCTTTGATCTGCATTCAGACTCCATGACTTCCTTCTCTGGAGTTGGACAGCATTTTTCACCATAAATCTTAGATCTTTGTATTGCTGAGAAGGGCTTAGTCATTCACAGTTGATTATCATACATTACTGTTCCTACTATAGTGTTCTGCTGGCTCTGCCCATTTCACTTTGCATCAGTTCATGTAAGTCTTTCTAAGTTTTTGTGAGAGCATCCTGCTCATCATTCCTTACAGCACAATAGTATCCCAGCACAATCACACACAACCACTTGTTCAACCATTCCACAATTCATGGACATTCCTTCAATTTCCAATTCTTTGCCACCATTAAAGGAGCTGCTGAAAATATCTTTGTACAAATAAGTCCTTTATTCCTTTTCTGAAATCTCTTTGGGACACAGATCTAGCACTACTTAGTCAAAGAGCATAAATGGTCTTACATCCTTCATGGCACAGTTCCAAAGTGCTCTACAGCTGAGTTAAACTTTTTCCACTCATGAACCCTTTTCACTCAACAAATTTATAAGTGACCCTGGGTATATAAGCATAAAAAATAGGTATACAAATCAAACACTTACTGCCAAATGTTATGGGAGGATTATGGGCCCCAGTTACCCCAAAAGTTGTCTGGGAAGGTCAAGGAACTTTTTCCTTGAAACCTCAGGAGTTTTCCCTTGAAATCAAGTAGGCCTCTCCTTGAGCTCAATCAAGGACAGACACACCCAAAAGAGATAAGTGGCACCAGATCAAACTGAGCATGCTCCAGGACCACTCTGCAGTCCAGCTCCCTGACCACCTGGATGAGGTAATCCTGTCGGGAGTGACTACACCAGGTGAAGACCACCTGGAACCACCCACCAGCAGACTGCTCAGACCCATCAGGACAGAGTTAATGCCCATCACCAGATTGCTCATGACAGATCTCTCCTACCCCAGCCCAACTCCAGGGGACCCCCATCCCCTCAGGCAATAAGGGACATTCTTACCTATGCCATCTGAACCCTATAAAAGGGCACCCCCATGCTAGTCGAAGAAGAAAGCATTTTGTTTCTCCAAAACCTTCCTCCCAGCCAGTTTCTCTTGTACCCCAATAAACCTGTTCTTTTATTCCTAATTAGGACTTGCGGGAGAGTGTAATTCTTTACAGAGGAATTCTAAGGACTCACATGCTTTCTCCCCATATCACAAATTTTTCATGACCTCCACAGTTAAGTTTAAGATTTGTTCTACAGAATGTTGAATCAGAATAACTTCAACAGGTAATAATGTCTCACATTTCGCACATCTCTTCCAACATTTCTCATTTCCCTTTTCTGTCATATTAGCTAATCTAATGGATGTGCTGTGGGACCTCAGATTGTTTTTATTTGCTTTTCTCAAATCAACAATGATTTAGAGCATTTTTATATGACTATGGATAGCCCTAATTACTTTGTCTGCAAACAGCCTGTTCATATGCTTTCATGAGTTACCAACTGAGGAAGAATCTTATTTCTACAAATTTGATTCCATTCTCTGTATATTTGAAGAGTGAGGTCTTTATCAGAGAAACTTGCTGTAAGAAATTTTCTCAGTTGTCATTACTGTCTATTTCCTTCCATCCTTTTTTCACCTGTTTATTCTACTCCTCTCCTTTCAACCTGTTCGTTCTTAAAAGTATTTTGCTTCTGACTCTTACCTCTCCCAATCCTCCCTCTCTTATATTAGTCCCTCCTTCTTTTATCACCTTCCCCATCTACTTTCCTGTACAGTAATAGATTTCTCCACCCAACCAGTGTAGATGTTATTCCCTCTTTGAGCTAATTACACTGAGAGTGAGGTTCCCATGCTCCTTCCTTTACTTCCCCCTCTTCCCCTCTGCTGTAAAAGTTCTTTCCTGCCTCTTTTATTGGAGATGGGTGATGTCTTTAGGTTTAAAAAAAAATCTCTTCAAAAGGCTACAAGCCAAGACTGAAGTGGGGTAGAGGCGATGCATGGTTTGGTTTTTTTTTTTTAGAAGACGGTGCACTCAATGCAGCCTCTGAGGCTCAGATCCAACAAAGAATGGATCGATACTCTGATGCTTGTGCTGATTTTGGCCTAACAATTACCACCAAGGAAACACAGGTGCTGCACCAGCTGTATGTGGAAGCCCTGGTTAGAGCAAATGGAGCAGTTTTGCATGCTTTGGATAAGGTCCCTTACCTTGGCAGTATACAAGTTTGTACATATTGAAAACAAGGCTGATGCACACATTGCAGAGCTGGGTCAGGTTGGGGGAGGCTCTGAAGGAAAGTGAGGGAGAAAAGAGTTATTAGACTGAGTAGCAAACAGAAAGTCCACAGAGCCATTGTGCTGACCTCATTGTTGTATGTCTCTGAAGCCTGGATTGTCTACCAGCCAGGCCAGGAAACAATCGCTTCCATGTGAATTGTCTTAGGAAGATTCTGAAGATCACCTGGCAGCATGAGTCACCAGAACCTGAGGTCCTCCCTTGAACTAAACTACCAAACATTCAAACTCTACTGCAGAGAGTCCAACTCCAATGAGCTGGCCACACTGTTTGAATGCCAAACTTGCCTAAAAAGCTATTTTATGGAGACCTCACCCAGAACAAGCAATCACATATGGTCAGAAAAAGCAATCCAAGGACACTCTCAAGGTGTCTCTGAAGGACTTTGGAAGAAATTACCAATGGCGTGAGGGGAGGTGGACACTGGAAGAGGCTTCATGAAGCATCTTCATTACTCTCTTATTTGAGCCTCACAACAACCCTGGATGGTACCAGCTATTGTGATGCTCATTTTACACCAGAGAAAACTGAGGCACACAGAGGTGAAGGGACTTATGCAGGGGCACACAGCCAGGTCTTTCCACTTCACCCCCAGCTGCTTATGAGAGTCTTCCATAGAAAGGTAGTGATTGAGCTGAGGATACTAGGGAAGTGAGGAGAGAGAGCATTCCAGGGGTCACCTGGAATGGGGGAAGATGTGAGGGGAGATGTTGAAGGAGGGAAGGGAGGGTCCAACCTTCCCTCCCCACATCACTCTGTGCACTTCTTTTAAATGGACTTCATGGGGAGGAGGAGGCAGAGCCAAGGCCAGAAGCTCCCAGGCTCCATCAGGAGACTGGACAGCGCCTATAGACAGGCCAGTCGGAGGTGACCACCCAAGCAAGAACGTGTACCAGAGGGCACATCCTGTGGCTTCCTAAAACCCTCTGGCCTGCAGAGAGGCTAGGCCCAGCAGGCAAGGGGGAGGGAATGGAGAGAGAGCACACCTAGTCATGGGAGGGAGCATGAGAGGGGGCACTGCACTGGACCAGCCTGACACAGGAAGCTGGAATTCAGACATGCCTAGAAATGACCCCAGGCTGGTGACAAGGGCGGGCTGCGAGGGAGCAGAGCCTGGACAAGCTGGCTCTCCCCTACTCCACACCAGCCTCTCTTGGTGGGCTGGGAGGAAAGCCAGGCTGGAGGGAGCTGGGGAAGGCCAGCACCCTCACCTGGCACTGATGCCTCAGCGCCCCCTCAGCCCTGCAGCTCCCTGCTGCCCACAGTGGCACCAGTTGGGGGCTGTGCAGAGGCCTGTGGAGGCTGGAATGGAGAGGTGTGTGTGGGAGAAACGTCCTGGAATCCTAGACGAGGGAAGGAACTAGAGACCACACATGCCCACTCCCGCTGCTTTGACTGGGGGTTGGGGGAAAGGGCCAGGTCAGGGACCTACAGTGACTGGGGCAGACCCTCCTCTCCATTGGGGCTTCCTGATGCCCCAATGCCAGGGGGACCAGCAGAGTCCCTTAGGAACAGTCAGTCCCCAGGCCCCTCCCTTGTCTGACTGGTAAATTGTAAAGAGGAAGGAGCTACTCAGCTCAGGGCTGAGGTGGGGTGTTATGGGACTCAGGGCTGGGTTTCTTTCATTCCCCAGGCTGGGCCACCAGCTTCCAGTCCAGCCCTGGCGGCCACCCTGTCTTCCTGGCTCCCTGCCCTGCTGTGCCTTGGTAAGTCCTGGGGAGGGAGGACTCCATGTTCCTGGTGTGGGGCTGTCGGGGGGGGGGAGCAGCCTTGGAGAGCCTCCCCTACTCCCCCTCCCCCATTTTACACTGAAGGAAATGAGCCCAGAGGGAGGAAGTGACTCCCCTGAGGTCTGTCAGAGCTAGAACCCCAAACCAGGAGGTCCAGCAACCCCTTCTAGATCCAGGCCCCTCCCCCAGGTCCTGTTATCTCAGGCTGCACCCTGCTCCTCCCCCACCTCCCATCCCCCACCCAGAGCTTTGGGGGGGAGGCTGAGGATTGTGGGCAGGGCTGATGGGGGCCTCTCTGACAGGACTGTGTCTGAGTGAGAGGCTGGAGGCACAGGACTGTGAGTTCTCCCCTCCCCCAACCAGACCACTACCCATCCTCTCTCTCCCTCTGCCCCCCTCTATCCCTCTCCCTCTCCCTGTCCATCCTCACCTGTCCCCTGTCTCAGTACTGACAGCACCCCCTGGGACACTCCCAGACTGGAGGGTCTGGGCTAACCTCCTGGGGTGACTCTGGGAGGGGGCTGGGGTGAGAGGCAAGAACAACCCCAGGAAAGGGGGCCCTCTAGGACCCCGGGATCTGCTTCCTTCCAGATTCACTCCCCAAACCCTCCCTGTGGGCAAAGCCGGGCCAGGTGATACCTGTAGGGACACGTGTGACCATCTGGTGTCAGGGCCTGCCCTGGGCTAGAGGTTACAGGCTGGAGAAGCAGGGAAATTACTGGAATGCAGTGCCCTTCCCTCAGGGGAATAAGGCTTCTTTCCCTCTGGGGGAAATAGTACTAGCACATGCTGGTCTTTTTTTTTTTTTTTAATGTATGAGGTATTTTATTTTTTCCGTTACATGTAAAGATAGTTCTCAACTTTTGTTTATACAAGCTTTACAATTTCAGATTTTTCTCCCTCCCTCCCCTCCCTCCCCCCCTCCCCTAGACAGCAGGTAATCTGATATAGGTTATATCTATATATCTCTATACATATACATATAGATATATATACACACACACACACACATATATATATACACATAATAACATTAATCCTATTTCTGCATTAATCCTGTTACAAGAGAAAGAATCAGAGCAGTGATGCAAAACCTCAAAATAGAAAAAAAAAAAAACAATAGCACCCAAAACAAAAGAAATAATATGGTTCAATCAGCATCTATACTCCACAGTTCTTTCTTTCTTTTTTTTTCTTGTTGTTGGAGATCCTCTTCTATCATGAGTTCCCTGGAACTCTTCTGTACCATTGCATTGGTGAGAAGAATATAGTCCATCACAGTAGGTCAACACTCAATGTTGATGATACTGTGTACAATGTTCTTCTGGTTCTGCTCATCTCACTCATCATCAGCTCACGTAAGACCCTCCAGGTTTCTCTGAACTCTTCCTGCTCATCATTTCTTACAGCACAATAGTATTCCATTGTATTCATATACCACAACTTGTCCAGCCATTCCCCAATTGATAGGCACCCTCTCAACTTCCAATTCCTTGCTACCACGTAAAGAGCAGCTATAAATATTTTTGTACATGTGGGTCCCCTTCCCCCTTCCATGATTTCTTTGGGCAAAAGACCTAAAAGTGGGATTGCTGGGTCAAAGGGTATGCACAGCTTTATCGCCCTTTGGGCATAATTCCAAATTGCTCTCCAGAATGGTTGGATCAGCTCACAGCTCCACCAACAATGCATTAGTGTTCCAATTTTCCCACAGCCTCTCCAACATTTATTATCTTCCTTTTTTGTCATTTTAGCCAATCTGATAGGTGTCAGGTGGTACCTCAGAGTTGTTTTAATTTGCATCTCTCTAATCATTAGAGATTTAGAGCATTTTTTCATATGGGAATAGATAGCTTTGGTTTCTTCATCAGAAAACTGCCTGTTCATATCCTTTGACCATTTCTCAATTGGAGAATGACTTGGATTCTTATAAATTTGATTTAATTCCCTATATATTTTAGAGATGAGGCCTTTATCAGAAGCACTGGCCTCAAAAATTGTTTCCCAGCTTTCTGCCTCCCTTCCAATTTTGGATGCATTGCTTCTGTTTGTACAAAAATTTTTTAATTTAATATAATCAAAATCATCCATTTTGCATTTTATAATATACTCTATCTCTTGTTTGGTCAAAAACTGTTTTCCTTGCCAAAGATCTGATAGGTACACTATTCCTTTCTCTCCTAATTTACCTATGGTATCACCTCTTATGTCTAAATCGTGTATCCATTTTGACCTTATTTTAGTATAAGGTGTAAGATGTTGGTCTATGCCTAATTTCTGCCATACTATCTTCCAGTTTTCCCAGCAGTTTTTGTCAAATACTGAGTTCCTATCCCAGAAGCTGGAGTCTTTGGGTTTATCAAACACTACATTACTAGTGTCATTTACTACTGCATTTCCTGAGCCTAGCCTATTCCATTGATCTACCACTCTATTTTTTAGCCAGTACCAGATAGTTTTGATGACTGCCGCTTTATAGTAAAGCTCCAGGTTTGGTACCGCTAACCCACCTTCCTGTGAATTTTTTTTCATTATTTCCCTGGATAGTCTTGATTTTTTGTTTTTCCAGATGAATTTTGTTATTATTTTTTCTATCTGTATAAAATAATTTTTAGGTAGTCTGATTGGTATGGCACTGAATAAGTAAATTAATTTAGGTAGAATTGTCATTTTTACTATATTAGCTCTGCCTATCCATGAGCAATTGATATCTTTCCAATTATTTAGATCTGATTTGATTTGTGTGAAGAGTGTTTGGTAGTTGTGTTCATAGAGTTCCTGGGTTTGTCTTGGCAAGTAGACTCCCAAGTATTTTATATTATCTACCGTTACTTTAAATGGAATTTCTCTTTCTATCTCTTGCTGCTGGACTTTGTTGGTCATGTATAGAAATGCTGATGATTTATGTGGATTTATTTTATATCCTGCTACTTTGCTAAAGTTGTTAATTGTTTCAAGTAATTTTTGACTTGATTCTCGAGGATTCCTTAAGTATACCATCATATCATCTGCAAAGAGTGATAGTTTTGTTTCCTCCTTGCCTATTCTAATTCCTTTAATTCCTTTCTCTTCTCTGATTGCTAAAGCTAACATTTCTAGAACAATATTAAATAATAGGGGTGATAATGGACATCCCTGTTTCACCCCTGATCTTATTGGGAAGGCCTCTAATTTATCTCCATTGCATATAATACTTGCTGATGGCTTTAGGTAGATACTGTTTATTATTCTAAGGAAAGCTCCTCCTATTCCTAAACTCTCTAGTGTTTTTATTAGGAATGGGTGCTGTACTTTGTCAAAAGCTTTCTCTGCATCTATTGAGATAATCATATGATTTTGGTTGGTTTTCTTATTAATGTGGTTGATTATGTTAATAGTTTTCCTAATGTTGAACCAGCCCTGCATTCCTGGTATAAATCCCACCTGGTCATAGTGTATTATCCTGGTGATCACTTGCTGTAATCTCCTTGCTAATATCTTATTTAAGATTTTAGCATCAATATTCATTAGGGAAATTGGTCTATAATTTTCTTTCTCTGTTTTTGCTTTGCCTGGTTTTGGTATCACCACCATATTTGTGTCATAAAACGAATTTGGTAGAACTCCTTCTTCACCTATTTTTCCAAATAATTTGTATAATATTGGAATTAATTGTTCTTTAAATGTTTGGTAAAATTCACCCGTAAACCCATCTGGCCCTGGGGATTTTTTCTTAGGGAGTTCATTAGCACATGCTGGTCTTTACCGCTGTCGATACTGGGCCTCATCTGGCTGGTCAGAGCCCAGTGACCCCCTGATGCTGATTGTGACAGGTGAGCCAGGGACCCCCCAGTCCCAGGGCTACAGACACAAACCCTCTCATCTGGGCCACAGGAGAGATGGGATTCTCACCTCAGAACCTCCCATAGGCAGCCATGAGGGGTCTCAGCCTTGGGGGGAGGGACCCTTCCAAGGCTCATGGCCATCATTCCAAGGTGGGGGTCGGGGGTGGACCCTCCCATGGCACAGCTCTCCCTTTGAGCTCTGACCTAGGCACAGAGCAGGGGTGCTCCCAGTCACACCAGGGTCTCTGTGTCCCCCAGGCCGGTATGCCAAGCCCATCCTCTCAGCCATGCCCAGCTCTGTGGTGGCCCCAGGGGAGACTGTGACCCTCCACTGTCAATCTTCACATGGCCTGAATGGTTTCATGATGTCTAAGGACCAAGTAGACAAGGCGACCACTCTTTATGAAAGGACTCTGGCCAACTTCTCCATTGTAACGATTGGAATGATGCCACCTGCTGGAGACTTACTGTAGAAGAGTTCCGCCCATGAAGCGAAGGTCTTTGAGGGCAAGACCAGGAGTCTTTTCTTTGGTGTGAGGAAGTGACGTGGGCTAGTGGGAGGAGGAAGGAAGAGACTGGCGCTCGGTCTCGCTCTCTTTCCTCTGGACTCTGGCAGAGAAGGGAGCTAGAAATGTGCTCTCCCTTTAATAGATAGGAATCTAGGCCTTTCTCTCTCTCTTTACCAAATTCTTATTCTCCTTAATAAATGCTTAAAAGTCTAACTCTTGCTAAAGCTTATAATTTATTGGCGACCACTCATTAGATATTTTAGACAGACTAGCTAGAATTTTAGCCCTTAACACCATCCGGGATGTGACAGCTGCCCATGGGGGAACTTACCGATGTTACACTTTTGATAGTAGCTTCCCCTATGTGTGGTCAGCCCCCAGTGAGCCCCTGGTCCTCAGGGTCACAGGTGAGGCATCCCCAGCCTGGCCCCTTTCCCCATCCTCTTCCAAGGCCCCCTAGATGGCCTTGGCCCCAGACTGGCAGCTCTGTGCCCAGCCCTGGGGAGCTGGGGATTGTGCCCCAAGACTCCTGGGGGGTCCTGGGCAGGAGACAGGGGAGAGGGTAGGATGTGTCCCTGACCTGCTCTTACTCTTGCTCCCCCAGGAGAAGATGGGGTGTCTGGTGGGACCAGGAAAGGGGGAGGTCACAGGGAGCCTCAGGAGGTACAAGCTGGACTGTGGGGGGAGGACATGACAAATTAAGCTGTCTATCCTTTCCCCACATTTGTTCCTTAGGGTGTCTGAGGTGACCACAGTCAGCCTTCCTTTGGGAATGTAAATGAATTGACATTGTTTCCTAGATCAAAACTCCTTAAACTGAGGTCATGTAACTGAATGTGGGGGCTGCACAATATTTGTCAATACTACAAGGTTATGTATACCTATTTTACATACATACACACCGGGGATTATGTAGAATTTTCTCTGGCTAAAAAGGGGTCACTAGTGGGAAAAGTTTAAGAAGCCCTGTGTTAGAGAACACATACCTGTATAGACACCTACACCTCGACGCTCTTTCTCCCAGGTAACAAGGCCCCCCGAACCAATCACCCCCCCCACCTCCCCCCTCCAGCTGTAACCTTCACTAAAAGTGTCCATAGTAAAGAGTCACTCCTTGGGGGAGGAGGGGGATTTTGCTGCATGTCTCTTACCTCTGTGAGGGGTGGGGGGAGTGAGTGAGAGGGGAGAAGAGAGACATCTCCTCTTCAGGGATCCACCTTCTGGAGAAAACCTGCACCTTTACAACCTCTGTTCAGGTCCCTGAAAGAAGACAAAGACTCAGAGAAGAAGCAGACAGGGGAGGACCTAGCAGACTCCATAGGGTCCCCATCCCTAGCTTGTCACCCTGGGGACTTTGGGGAATTTCTCTTTGGGAGAGACCTGGGACTCTTTCCTCTGATAGAGCTGAGCTCCCTCAGTCTCAGAAGGAGAAGGAACTCCTTCCCCCTGTTGTCTGCCATATATTCCTCTGTAGATGCCTTCTCTGAGCTCTGTTTTGCTATAAACTTGGATAAATAGGTTTCTTTGCTATTGACTGTGCCTGTTCATTGTGTAACTAGCATCTGGTGGGAAGGGAATCAAGACTCAGGAAGAGAGCTTGGGGCATTTCTTCCTCATTGAGGAATGGAGATCAGGAGTGCTGGAATCTGGAAGTCATTTCCTCTAGACTAATAATGTTTAATGGATCACATAGATATGGCTCTAGCCCAAGTCCCCATCTCCCTGAGGAGATCAGAGCAGCCTCTGGCCCCAACCTCCTTCTTCCCCTCCTGGCAAGAATCATAATCTCCCTTGGAAAAGGCAAATGGAAGGGAGGAGATGCTGAAGGTGCCTGTTTTGGCTCCCTTTGAGCCACATCTAGGCAGGTCCTTGTGGACATCTAGAATCTTTGGGGGCAAAACCCACACAGCCCACCCCCAATGACTGCAATGGTCAATGTCCAGATGAAGCATCCCCCAGGGCTCTTTTCTCACCTGCCATCATGGCCCTAGCACTTGCTTCCCCTCCATTATCTACATGTGCTTTGATCCCATCAGTCCTTCACTCTGCTAGACAAAAGAGTC
The DNA here is from genome assembly GCF_019393635.1 of Dromiciops gliroides. NCBI lineage: Eukaryota > Metazoa > Chordata > Mammalia > Microbiotheria > Microbiotheriidae > Dromiciops > Dromiciops gliroides. Next base: position 657,986,668 of record NC_057863.1, on the reverse strand, counting down.
TATGTCAATTTCCTTTCTTCCCTTGGGTCTGTCCCAGAAAAGATTTCTTGAAGTTTCTGGACTTTTTGGAATGCAAGGAAAAAGCACTGAGAAACTGATCTCTGCCCCCCCCCAAGAAAGCCATTGTTAATAGTTATTGTCTCACAATAGTAAATAACTATAGTAATCTGGCATATGATAAACCCAAAGATCCAAGTTTGTGGAACAAAAATTCATTTTTTGACAAAAACTGCTGGGAAAACCAGAAAACAGTATGGCAGAAACTAGGTATAGACTAACATTTCATACCACATAATAAAATGAGGTCAAAATGGGTACAGGATTTACACAGAAAGGGTGATACTACAAGGAAATTAAGAGAGTATGGAATAGTCTATCTGTCAGATTTAAGGACAGGGGAAGAATTTAGGACCAAAGAAGATATAAGGAGCATTACAAAATACAAAACAGATAATTTTGATAATATAAAATTAAAAAGTTTTTCCACAAAGAAAAATAATGTAACCAAAAATATAAGGAAAGCAGAAAACTGGAAACAGTCAATTATATAGAGAGTGGGGTCAAATTTATAAAAATGCAAGTAACTTCTCAATTGATAAATGGTCAAAGGATATGAATGGGCAGTTTTCAGACAAAAAAATTTTAAATATCTGTCGTCAAATGAAAAAATACTCTAAATCACTATTGATCAGAATAATGCAAATTAAAACAACTCTGAGGTACAACCTCACACCTATCAAAGTGGCAAATATAACAAAAAATAAAAATATAGCCCCAAGTCCTCTCCCTTCTCTCCCTTCCTCAGGAGCCCCTGTCCCCTCCCACACCTCTGCCCCACACTGTCTCCCACTGATGCAGCAGATCCTCAGGACTCTGGCCCCAAGGTAGAGAGGGAAGGTCAGGCTCCAGGGACATCCAGGACAAGGAGCCTGAGGATTCAAAGGACCCCTCCCTCCCACCCCACATCCTCCCTTCTCCCTGTGTTTTTTCCCCTCACCCAATGAGCTCTCTCAGGACAGGGCTGTGCTCCTCCCCTCACTCAGGGTATAGGAGCCCTGAGGAAGAGGACAGGAGAAAATAGTGTCCTGACCATACAGAGCAAAAGGAGACCCAAGAGGAGACTAGGATCCTCAGTGACAGGTGTGGGGGAAGGCATCACTGGTGACTTTAGAGGGGACAGTTTCTGTCTAGGGGTGAGGTCCAAGCCAGGCTGCAGAGAGAGCAGCAAGGAGCCAGGAGGGGAAGTGTAAGCATTAAGGTTGGGAAGGAGGGCACAGGCTGATGTTCTGTTTTGCTATAAACTTAGCATCTCTAGAGGAATATATGGCAGACAACAGGGGGAAGGAGTTCCTTCTCCTTCTGAGACTGAGGGAGCTCAGCTCTATCAGAGGAAAGAGTCCCAGGTCTCTCCCAAAGAGAAATTCCCCAAAGTCCCCAGGGTGACAAGCTAGGGATGGGGACCCTATGGAGTCTGCCAGGTCCTCCCCTGTCTGCTTCTTCTCTGAGTCTTTGTCTTCTTTCAGGGACCTGAACAGAGGTTGTAAAGGTGCAGGTTTTCTCCAGAAGGTGGATCCCTGAAGAGGAGATGTCTCTCTTCTCCCCTCTCACTCACTCCCCCCACCCCTCACAGAGGTAAGAGACATGCAGCAAAATCCCCCTCCTCCCCCAAGGAGTGACTCTTTACTATGGACACTTTTAGTGAAGGTTACAGCTGGAGGGGGGAGGTGGGGGGGGTGATTGGTTCGGGGGGCCTTGTTACCTGGGAGAAAGAGCGTCAAGGTGTAGGTGTCTATACAGGTATGTGTTCTCTAACACAGGGCTTCTTAAACTTTTCCCACTAGTGACCCCTTTTTAGCCAGAGAAAATTCTACATAATCCCCGGTGTGTATGTATGTAAAATAGGTATACATAACCTTGTAGTATTGACAAATATTGTGCAGCCCCCACATTCAGTTACATGACCTCAGTTTAAGGAGTTTTGTTCTAGGAAACAATGTCAATTCATTTACATTCCCAAAGGAAGGCTGACTGTGGTCACCTCAGACACCCTAAGGAACAAACCTGTCCTTGTGCCCATAAGGAAGCAGGGTCTACACCTTCAGGGAGGAGAGATGAGGAAAGCTTGACAGCACAAAGTGTGTGTGGACCCTGACCTCTCAGGGGAAGGTTATCCTGGGGTGTGGGAGAGGATTTGGGGAGAAGAAAGCTGGGGGGGTCTGGGGAAGGTAAGGATGGGCTCACAGGGCCCAGAACTGTGATTGCCAAAGGCAGGTGGGGGGAGGCCCAGGTGGATGCTCCCCCATCTTTTCTAGTTACACCTACATGCACATGTGCACACATACAGAGATACATATACATGTACACAGACATTCACACACACACACACACACACACAGAGTAATGACCACTGACTTAGGAAATGACAAAGCCTTCAGGTATCTGTGACTCCTGAGATGCTTCAGTGTTCTGGGGGAATAGTTTTTCCTCTTTCATTACTGACAGATGATGTCAATGATCATCCCTGCTGGGAGTGTGGGAAGGGCCTGAGGTGGGGAGGGGAGTGTGAGCATAGGGGGTCACAGCAGTGTGGTGGTGAAGAGGGAGGGGGGCCGATGGAAGGGCTGGCCATTATCAGCTTGGGCCAGCAGAATGTCCCTGGGAAGGCAGGGGTCTCCCTCTGTCTGGAGCTGGGCAGAACCTGATGCCTCAATGAGTCTTTGGGATGCTGACAGTCAGTGAACCCCAGCTGTGTCTTCCCTCTGTCCTGCGATCCTGCATCTCTTCCTCACTGTCCCCTCTGGCTAAGCCAGGCTTCAGCCAGCAGGACCCCCAGGATGATGAGGACCAGCCCAGCCAGGCTGAGGCGAACCAGGTTGCCCACAGTGATATCCTGGGGAGCAGCATCTGGGAGGGGGAAAGACTGTCACAGGCAGAGGGACAAGACCTCCCTGCTCTCAGGCCCCCAACAGTGTAGGCTCAGATTCCTCTGCTCCCAGCTCCAGGCTTCTCAGACCCAGCCCAGCCTAGACCCTGGCCCTGGGCTGGGAGGATCTTGTCACTGCCTGGCCGGGAGCCTGGTTTGGGGGTGAGGGCTGGAGCCCAGGGAAAAAAGCCTGAGGGAGGGGCTGAGGCAGCCTCCCCCTCCCCCTCCCCCTCCCCATACCACTCCCTGTGCCCCTTCCCCTCCCCTTCAGTGCTTCCTCCCCAGGGCCCTGAGGCAGCCACAGGTCTCTTTCCTGGGACTTCACTTTGCCCTCCCTTCCTCCCCTCCCCCTTGTTCTTCATCTCCTGCAATGTTGGCAACAGCTTGGTGGAGTGAAGAGAGCATGGAGCCTGAGGTGAGGAAGACCCAGTTCAGATCCCCCTCAGACACTTCCTCTCTGTGAGACCTAAAACATGTTCCCTTCACTCTCTCAGGCTCAGTTTACTCCTCTGGAAAATGGGGCTAATGACAGCACCTGCCTCCCAGGGTGGTTGTGAGGATCCAAGGAGACTCTAATTGTAAAGCATTTAAAGGGCTTCCTCTATATGCTGCCTCCTATTAATATTGGCACCAACAAGTGTTTCCTGGTCACTGTTCATAAGGGTCCCTGCTCTCAGGGAGCTCCCAGTCTACTTGGGAGGGGACCTGAAAATGGGCAGGTATGTCCAAGGTCTGAGGTCAGGCCCTGGTAGGAGGGGGTGGAGGGCAGCAGGGGGAGGAAAATGTCCTCCCAGAAGGGGAGACTGAGAGAGTTTTTGAGGGAACCAAGAAATTCAGGGGTGAGGAACTGCAGGCGAGGGACAGAGCTGGTACAAAGGACTGGAGGTAGGAGATGGAGGTGGTGGGTGAGGAATTATTCCAGTGCAGCTAGAAGAAAAGGCTAAAGGGTCAGCAGGCTGCAAAGGGAGTGGAAGGAAGGGGCTGCTTGAGTTCATCCATCCTCCCCCCAAGGATAACGTCCCTCCTTAAGTCAGGTGACAACCCCTTCTGTTCCGTCACCCCATCAATGAGTCAGTCTAATCCATCCACCCAGGGCCTCAGAGACACAGAATGGGCTTAGCTGAAGTGCCGTGATGCTGCCCAAGAGGTGTGTTAGTGTGGGGGGAGGTGACCTGGCCATGTCCTGAGGGTCCTCTACAGAGGAGCAAGCCAGGCAGGAGCCCCCAGTGATGGGTTCTGGCAGCCTAGAGGAGAGAGTGGTCCAGGCCAGGCTCTGAGAGGAATCCCCTGGGGGGAGGTTGGGCAAAGCTTCTCCCCTTTACCCCCATTGGAGGAGAACCTTGGGCCCTGTGGGACATGGGAGGATCTGCACTCCCCATCCTATCCCAGCAGCCTCCTGGACCAGGAGAATCTGCACTGGGAGCTGATCGGGAAAGGGTGTGGGACTCCAAGAGGAGCCCAACAGACTCGGGAAACCCTCTCCCCACTGTGCCTAGGTCAGAGCTAGGGGAGCTACATTGTGCCACCTGATGCCCATCATGCCTCAGGACAACTTCATGAAGGTCTCATGCAAGGGAGAAAAGGGCTGTGTTTCCAGCAGGCCGTGTTGGTGAGGCTGGGGATGGAGGGAGGAAGACAAGGGCCTGAGGCTGCCCCTCTCATCAGCCCTGTTAGCTCTTCCTTTCCTTCCCCCTGGATCTCACCCAAACACCTCCTCCCTAATCCTTAGAGGCCAGGATCTCCCTTCTCCCTCCCCATGTCCCTTTCCTGGGGCCCTTCCTCCTGCCCCTTTGGGGTCCCCTCCCCACCCCAGAATCTCAGCTGTGGTTACTCACAACTTGGAGGCTCTGGTTCCCAGGTACCTGGGAGGCTGTGTTCTTCAGGAGGGTCTGAGAATGGGGAAAGGATAGACAGCTTAATTTGTCACATCCTCCCCCTTCAGTCCAGCTTGTCCCTCCTGAGGCTCCCTATGACCTCCCCCTTTCCTGGTCCCACCAGACACCCCATCATCTCCTGGGGGAGCAAGAGTGAGAACAGGGCAGGGACACATCCTACCCTCTCCCCTGTCTCCTGCCCAGGACCCCCCAGGAGTCTTGGGGCACAATCCCCAGCTCCCCAGGGCTGGGCACAGAGCTGCCAGTCTGGGGCCAAGGCCATATAGGGGGCCTTGGAAGAGGATGGGGAAAGGGGCCAGGCTGGGGATGCCTCACCTGTGACCCTGAGGACCAGGGGCTCACTGGGGGCTGACCACACATAGGGGAATGCTACTATCAAAAGTGTAACATCGGTAAGTTCCCCCATGGGCAGCTGTCACATCCCGGATGGAGAAGTTGGCCAGAGTCTTTGCATAAAGAGTGGTCGCCTTGTCTACTTGGTCCTTAGACATCATAAAGCCATCCAGGCCATGTGAAGACTGACAGTGGAGGGTCACAGTCTCCCCTGGGGCCACCACAGAGCTGGGCATGGCTGAGAGGATGGGCTTGGCATACTGGCCTGGGGGACACAGAGACCTTGGTATGACTGGGAGCACCCCTGGGAGCACCTGTGCCTAGGTCAGAGCTCAAAGGGAGAGCTGTGCCATGGGAGGGTCCACCCCCGACCCCCACCTTGGAATGATGGCCATTAACTTTGGAGGGCCCTCCCCCCAAGGCTAAGACCCCTCGTGGCTGCCCATGGGAGGTTCTGAGGTAAGAATCCCATCTCTCCTGTGGCCCAGATGAGAGGGTGTGTGTCTGGAGCCCTGGGGCTGGGGCTGGGGGGTCCCTGGCTCACCTGTCACAATCAGCACCAGGGGGTCACTGGGCTCTGACCAGCCAGATGAGGACCAGTATCGACATCCATAAAAACCAGCAGCTGCTGTTACCATTTCCCCCAGAGGGAAAGAAGCCTTATTCCTCTTAGGGAAGGACACTGCATTCCAGTCACTTCCCTGCTTCTCCAGCCTGTAAAGTCTAGCCCTGGGAGGGCCCTGACACCAGATGGTCACACGTGTCCCTACAGGTATCACCTGGCCCGGCTTTGCCCACAGGGAGGGTTTGGGGAGTGAATCTGGAAGGAAGCAGATCCCGGGGTCCTAGAGGGCCCCCTTTCCTGGGGTTGTCCTTGCCTCTCACCCCCAGCCCCCTCCCAGAGTCACCCCAGGAGGTTAGCCCAGACCCTCCAGTCTGGGAGTGTCCCAAGGGATGCAGTCAGTACTGAGACAGGGGATAGGTGAGGGGGGAGAGGGAGAGGGAGAGGGATAGAGTGGGGCAGAGGGAGAGAGAGGATGGGGAGGGGTCTGGTTGGGGGAGGGGAGAACTCACAGTCCTGTGCCTCCAGCCTCTCACTCAGACACAGTCCTATCAGAGAGGCCCCATCAGCCCTGCCCACAATCCTCAGCCTCCCCCCCAAAACTCTGAGTGGGGGATGGGAGGTGGGGAAGGAGCAGGGTGCAGCCTGAGATAACAGGACCTAGGGGAGGGGCCTGGATCCAGAAGGGGCTGCTGGACCTCCTGGGTTGGGGTTCTAGTTCTGACAGACCTCAGGGGAGTCACTTCCTCCCTCTGGGCTCATTTCCTTCAGTGTAAAATGGAGGAGGGGGAGTAGGGGAGGCTCTCCAAGGCTGCTCCCCCCCCCCCGACAGCCCCACACCAGGAACATGGAGTCCTCCCTCCCCAGGACTTACCAAGGCACAGCAGGGCAGGGAGCCAGGGAGGCATGGTGGCTGCCAGGGCTGGACTGGAAGCTGGTGGCCCAGCCTGGGGAATGAAAGAAGCCCAGCCCTGACTTCCCTAACTGCCCCCCACCCCTTAGCTGAGTAGCTCCTTCCTCTTTACAATTTACCAGTCAGACAAGGGAGGGGCCTGGGGACTGACTGTTCCTAAGGAACTCTGTTGGTCCCACTGGGACCCAGGCATTGGGGCATCAGGAAGCCCCAGGGGAGAGGAGGGTCTGCCCCAGTCACTGTAGGTCCCTGACCTGGCCCTTTCCCCCACCCCCCAGTCAAAGCAGCGGGAGTGGGCATGTGTGGTCTCTAGTTCCTTCCCTCGTCTAAGATTCCAGGACGTTTCTCCCCCACACACCTCTCCATTCCAGCCTCCACAGGCCTCTGCACAGCCCCCAACTGGTGCCACTGTGGGCAGCAGGGAGCTGCAGGGCTGAGGGGGCGCTGAGGCATCAGTGCCAGGTGAGGGTGCTGGCCTTCCCCAGCTCCCTCCAGCCTGGCTTTCCTCCCAGCCCACCAAGAGAGGCTGGTGTGGAGTAGGGGAGAGCCAACTTGTCCAGGCTCTGCTCCCTCACAGCCCACCCTTGTCACCAGCCTGGGGTCATTTCCAGGCATGTCTGAATTCTGGCTTCCTCTGCCAGACTGGACCAGTGCAGTGCCCCCTGTCATGCTCCCTCCCATGACTAGGTGTGCTCTCTCTCCATTCCCTCCCCCTTGCCTGCTGGGCCTAGCCTCTCTGCAGGCCAGAGGGTTTTAGGAAGCCACAGGATGTACCCTCTGGTACACTTTCCTGCCTTGGGTGATCACCTCCTACTGGCCTATCCATAGGCGCTGTCCAGTCTCCTGATGGAGCCTGGGAGCTTCTGGCCTTGGCTCTGCCTCCTCCTCCCCATGAAGTCCATGTAAATGAAGCACGCAGAGTGATGTGGGGCCGAAAGGTTGGACCCTCCCTTCCCTCCTTCAACATCTCCCCTCACATCTCCCCCCATTCCAGGTGACCCCTGGAATGCTCTCTCTCCTCACTTCCCTAGTACCCTCAGCTCAATCACCACCTTTCCATGGAGGACTCTCATAAGCAGCTGGGGGTGAAGTGGAAAGACCTGGCTGTGTGCCCCTGCATAAATCACTTCACCTCTGTGTGCCTCAGTTTCCTCAGGTGTAAAATAAGCATCACAATAGCAGTTACCATCCAGTTTGTTGTGAGGCTTATGTCATGGGGTGCAAAGCACCCCAGAATTTCTCTGGGGCACACCGAGGAATCTTCTCCTTGGGAAACTAAACCAGAGGACAGATAACGCCTAGAGGAACCAAATCGGACTGAGCTAGCTTGGGATTCCTACCCTTCATTCTGGTCTCCCTTACCCTGGGGAGATAAGTTTGGGTGTGGCTGCGGCCTTTGTGTCCTGAAGAGGGATCTGTAGCCACCCCTCACCCAATTCCTCTAGTCACTACCAGTGGGGGATGGTCCTCCACTCCTCACCCAATTCCCCCAGCTACCACCAGTGGGGGATGGTCCTCTCTCACTAAAGGAACTTTTCACAGGCAGATGGGCCACCCCCATCAGTCCCCTATAAAAGTACCTTCCGGTCTCCTGTTCGAGGAGATTTGGTACCTCTGAGCCATGTGCTTTATGCCAAATCTCCCCATGAAATGTCTAAGGATTTCTTTCATGGTTTCCCTCCCCCCACCCTTCCCTTCCCTTGCTCCTAAATAAACTATCACCTTGTTCTAACTAAGTTTTGTGTGCAAGAGGGTGTAATTCTTTAAAGAGGAATTCCCAAGAACCCCAACCCGTACCCCATTTTTCCACTATATCACTTACATGAGAGATTAAATACAGATCCTTCATGAGGCCTCTTCCAGTGTCCGCCTCCCCTCACACCATTGGTGACTTCTTCCAAAGTCCTTCAGAGACACCTTGAGAGTGTACCTGAATTGCCTTTTCTGACCACATGTGAGTGCTTGCCCTGTGTGAGGTCTCCATAAAAGAGCTTTTTAGGCAAGTTTGGCATTCAAACCATGTGGCCTGTGGTAAAAAAAAATGAAAGTTTTTAACAGTGGGTTAGGATAACTGAAAAACGCCAGTTTTTGAAGGACCACCCTTTCGGGGAGGAGACCAACGGCATAAGCTACGCACACCAGTCCGCCTGCTGCGCACATCGGACTGCCTGGTAGCGAGGGTGTGAGCTTAAAAGGCAAGGAGAGAACGGAAGTGGGACTTTTTTCCTGTTCTGCTGGTCTCCTGACTGCACTGCACAGGCTGATGCTGATGAGAGTTCGACTGGGCCCTGCTCCCAGTTAACAGCACTCGCTTGACACGGTCTCTCTCTCTCCCCAAAGGTGGCCTTCGGCTTTTGGTGAGTTTTATATGGGATATAGACTAAGCTTAGACTTAAGACAATTTGTATTGTGTTTCTACTTTCCTAGCCTTCTAATCAACATCACCTTGTGACTACCATACAATAAAAGCTCTATCTAGAAAACCAGAAGCTTCTTCCATTTACTAGTCTGGGAGATAAATTAAGGAAAAGGTTAAAGAGGAGAGATTTATGATCTAATATCCAATTTTAAATCTCACAGGCTGGCCCATTGGAGTTGGGATCTCTAGTAGAGTTTGAATGCTTGGTAGTTTAGTTCAAGGGAGGACCTCAGGTTCTGGTGACTCATGCTGCCAGGTGATCTTCAGAATCTTCCTAAGACAATTCACATGGAAGCGATTGTTTCCTGGCCTGGCTGGTAGACAATCCAGGCTTCAGAGACATACAACAATGAGGTCAGCACGATGACTCTGTGGGCCTTCTGTTTGCTGCTCAGTCTAAATAACTCTTTTCTCCCTCACTTTCCTTCAGAGCCTCTCCCAACCTGACCTAGCTCTGCAATGTGTGCATCAGCCTTGTTTTCAATATGTACAAACTTGGAAAGTATACTTCCAAGGTAAGGGACCTTATCCAAAGCGTGCAAAACTGCTCCATTTGCTCTAACCAGGGCTTCCACATACAGCTGGTGCAGCACCTGTGTTTTCTTGGTGGTAATTGTTAGGCCAAAATCAGCACAAGCAGCAGAGAATCGATCCATTCTTCGTTGGATCTGAGCCTCAGAGGCTGAATTGAGTGCATCATCATCTGAAAAAAAAAAACATGCATCAACTCTTCCCCCACTTCAGTCTTGGCTTGTAGCCTTTTGAAGAGTTTTTTTTTTTTTTAAACCTAAAGACATCACCCATCTCCAATGAAAAAGGCAGGAAAGACCTTTTACAGCAGAGGGGAAGAGGGGGAAGTAAAGGAAGGAGCATGGGAACCTCACTCTCAGTGTAATTAGCTCAAAGAGGGAATAACATCTACACTGGTTGGGTGGAGAAAACTATTACCATATAGGAAAGTAGATGGGGAAGGTGATAAAAGAGGGAGAAACTAATGTAAGAGAGGGAGGATTGGGAGAGGTAAGAGTCAGAAGCAAAATACTTTTAAGAACGAACAGGTTGAAAGGAGAGGAGTAGAATAAACAGGTGAAAAAAGGATGGAAGGAAATAGACAGTAATGACAACTGAGAAAATTTCTTACAGCCAGTTTCTCTGATAAAGACCTTACTCCTCAAATATACAGAGAATGGAATCAAATTTGTAGAAATAAGATTCTTCCTCAGTTGGTAACTCGTGAAAGCATATGAACAGGCTGTTTGCAGACAAAGTAATTAGGGCTATCCATAGTCATATAAAAATGCTCTAAATCATTGTTGATTTGAGAAAAGCAAATAAAAACAATCTGAGGTCCCACAGCACATCCATTAGATTGGCTAATATGACAGAAAAGGGAAATGAGAAATGTTGGAAGAGATGTGCGAAATGTGAGACATTATTACCTGTTGAAGTTATTCTGATTCAACATTCTGTAGAACAAATCTTAAACTTAACTGTGGAGGTCATGAAAAATTTGTGATATGGGGAGAAAGCATGTGAGTCCTTAGAATTCCTCTGTAAAGAATTACACTCTCCCGCAAGTCCTAATTAGGAATAAAAGAACAGGTTTATTGAGGTACAAGAGAAACTGGCTGGGAGGAAGGTTTTGGAGAAACAAAATGCTTTCTTCTTCGACTAGCTTGGGGGTGCCCTTTTATAGGGTTCAGATGGCATAGGTAAGAATGTCCCTTATTGCCTGAGGGGATGGGGGTCCCCTGGAGTTGGGCTGGGGTAGGAGAGATCTGTCATGAGCAATCTGGTGATGGGCATTAACTCTGTCCTGATGGGTCTGAGCAGTCTGCTGGTGGGTGGTTCCAGGTGGTCTTCACCTGGTGTAGTCACTCCCGACAGGATTACCTCATCCAGGTGATCAGGGGGTGGGACTGCAGAGTGGTGGTCCTGGAGCATGCTCAGTTTGATCTGGTGCCACTTATCTCTTTTGGGTGTGTCTGTCCTTGATTGAGCTCAAGGAGAGGTCTACTTGATTTCAAGGGAAAACTCCTGAGGTTTCAAGGAAAAAGTTCCTTGACCTTCCCAGACAACTTTTTGAGTAACCCATAATCCTCCCATAACACTTGGCAGTAAGTGTTTGATTTGTATACCTATTTTATATGCTTATATACCCAGGGTCACTTATACATTTCTTGAGTGAAAAGGGATCATGAGTGGAAAAAGTTTAACTCGGCTGTAGAGCACTTTGGAACTGTGCCATGAAGGATGTAAGACCATTTATGCTCTTTGACTAAGTAGTGCTAGATCTGTGTCCCAAAGAGATTTCAGAAAAGGAATAAAGGACTTATTTGTACAAAGATATTTTCAGCAGCTCCTTTAATGGTGGGAAAGAATTGGAAACTGAAGGAATGTCCATGAATTGTGGAATGGTTGAACAAGTGGTTGTGTGTGATTGTGCTGGGATACTATTGTGCTGTAAGGAATGATGAGCAGGATGCTCTCACAAAAACTTAGAAAGACTTACATGAACTGATGCAAAGTGAAATGGGCAGAGCCAGCAGAACACTATAGTAGGAACAGTAATGTATGATAATCAACTGTGAATGACTAAGCCCTTCTCAGCAATACAAAGATCTAAGATTTATGGTGAAAAATGCTGTCCAACTCCAGAGAAGGAAGTCATGGAGTCTGAATGCAGATCAAAGCATACTTTCTTTTCTTTTCTCTTTTCTCTTCTCTTCTCTTCTCTTCTCTTCTCTTCTTCATCTGTTTCTTTAACAACATGACTAACATAGAAATGTGTTTTGCATGAATTCACATGGAAAACAAACATTAAATTGCTTGCTTTCTAAACAAGAAGGAAGGGGAGAATTTGCAACACAAATGTTTTTAAAAATGAAAGTTAAACATTGTTTTTACATGTAATCAAGGAAAAATGAAATATTAAATTTAAAAAAATAAATTCAAAGTAGACTTCTTTACCCTCAATGAATAAGTGTCATAGTGATACACACATACACATACATTTGTGTGTGTGTATGTTTGTACATGTATATCTATCTATCCATCTATATAACTACACAGATAGAGAGGGAGGGAGAATCAGTACTTCTCTAGTGCCTACTATGTTCCAGGTACTGTTTCAAGGGCTTTTTACAAATATTGTCTCATTTGATCCTCAAAATAAACCAGGGAGTTATTATCCATAAATCAACTTTTATTAAGCACCTACTATGTGCCATACACTATGCTAAAGAATGGGGATAAAAGAAGAGAGAAAAGCCAATCCTTGCCCTTACAGAGCTTGTAAGCTAATGGGGAAAGCATCATGGAAACAAAATTATATAAACACTACCATAAACAGGATAAATAGGAAATAATCAAAAGAGGGAAGGCACTAGAATTAAGAGGGAATGGAAAAGCCTTCCTGTAGAAGACGGGATTTTAGTTGGGACTGAAAGGAAACCAGGGAACAGCAGGTAGGGATGAGGAAGGAGAAGATTCCATGCATAGCAGGATAGTCAAGGAAAATCAGAGATGAGGAGCCTTGTTGGGATAGCCAGGAGGTAAATGACACTGGATGGAAAAACATGTGGGTGGGGTATAAGAAAACTGGAGGGGCAGCTAGGTGGCAAGTGGATAAATCACTGGCTCTGGATCCAGGAGGACCTGCCATCAAATCCAGATTCAGACACTTGATACTTACTAGCTGTGTGACTCTGGGCAAGTCACTTAACCCTCATTGCCCCACAAAAACTAAACAAAAAACCTCCCAAAAAACTGGAAGGGGAGGAAAGCCTGGACTTTGAATTCCAAACAGAGGATTTAGTATTTGATCCTGGAGACAACAGGGAGCCACTGAAGATGATTGGGGTGGGGAGAGGGGAGAGGGAGGTGATATGATCAGAACATTGTTTCTAGAAAATCCTTTTGGTGGTTGAATGGAAGATGGACTAGAGGGGGCGGAAACCTGAGTCAGAAAGACCCACAAGTAGGCTAATGTAATACTTTACCCCCAATCTACCATTGAGGTGATGAAGACAGCCCTAGATGAAATGACTTGCCCAGGATCAGAGAGCTAATAATTATCTGAAGCTGAATTTGAATTCAAGGCTTCCTGACTCTCGACCCAGTTTCCTAAAGCCTTCACCTCCTGGCTGGCACAGATGTGCCGCTGCTATCAGTTTAAGATCATTTTCAACTTGTAGAGATAAAGCAAACCCAGGGTCTCATCAAAAGAAGGGAATAGGAAAGAGGGTGCAGTTCTACTGACGGCCTTGACTTATTTTTATCTTCTGCATAGAGGAAAGATTTAGCAGAGTTAGGATAAAAAGCATCTTAAGCTAGATATCTATATATTTTTTCCATGAGATTTTTCTGCTGCCTTTTCAATATATGAACCTTCCTGCACAATACAGAATTTGTGTCTTGGCTGTTCCAGAGATGTGAGTTGCCTTGGCCCTCTACCATTGTGTCTTAAGTTTACTCCTAGTCTTCCACCCCTTTGCTCCCACCTCATGGAATCTGTGTGTATTTGTGGGAAAGTAAGCCCCAGAGTGTTTTTGAGAAATACTCCATAAAGGCTGGTCATGTTCTGCCTTGGAGTAAATGCCTCTCCTAAAAAGCTAGAAGATTCTGTTGTCTGATTATGAAGGGGAAGCACAGTGGTGGGGTCCCTTAAATTTCAGTGGTGGAGGAATAACTATGCTCATCCATTACACCAGAGGGGCAGATATGAGAATAATCCTAGAGATACAGATATAGACTTATTTAATGTGAAGGTTTGGTTTCATCACAACTTTGTTGTACTAACAGATAAATCCCAATTAACAAAGGTTTGGGGGTTTTTTTTTGTTTTTTGTTTTTGTTTTGTTTTCTTTTGTTTTGCAGGGCAATGAGGGCTAAGTGACTTGCCCAGGGTCACACAGCTAGTGTCAAATGTCTGAGGCTGGATTTGAACTCAGGTCCTCCTAAATCCAGGGCCATTAACAAAGTTCTAATTAAATTAACTAACTAACTAATTAATTAATTAATTTTATTAAATAAATTTTAAATTTAAATACCAAAATATAGTATTTGTATACTCATAGCAGAACTAAAAAAGAGGCTTCTCTTTGAAACTGAATCTCTATTCCACTGTTTGCTTTTTAAAAAAGTATGCCATAAATTCAACATATTTCTTCTCAAAACTGACCTGCTTGCCTACACTTCCTTCTGATCTCCTTTCTCTTCTTTTCTGTACACTTTAAACAATGGGCTGCTTTTTTAGCATCACTATTGTGGTAATGATGTGCCCTTTACCCTAAATCTCCCTCTGTCTTCCCAAACTCCATTCCAAAATTGAAAATCTAGAGAAAGAAAAAACAGCAACTTTTTAGCAAGTAAGTCAAGTCAAGCCAAACCAACCCACAAAGTGACCATGTTCCCCAAATGTATGTCTTTTTCTGTACCCAGTGTTCACCACTTCTCCACCAGCAGGTGGTCATAGGCTTCATCCAGGCCCTTCTGGAGTCCTGGGAAATAAATGAAAAGCCCAAGAGACAGAGTTTCTGGGTAATTACCAATCAATTTATTAAATAGGATAACTAATAATCAATTCATTGATTGTCATTGGTCTCTCTTGTGTGTTAAAAAATGGAAGTTTTAACTGAAATTTAAGAGTTGAACGCATACTGCTGAAATGGTTTTTGAAGGGCGGCCAGTTTTTCAAAGACCACCCTTTCGGGGAGGAGACCTTGACAAACAGCCTTGCACCTGCTGCTGCCAGGAGAGCGTGGCCAAGCACGCAATACTTCCGAGACTTCTGGGAAGGGAACTTAAAGCTGGGTAGTAGAACGGAAGTGGGGTCTCTCTGTCTCACTCTCACTAGCAGTGACGGCACGTTCTGGTGATCATCTCTGGTTCTTGGTGGCAGCACGCATTTGACTCTGGTTCTCAGCCTGAGAGGCAGTTTTGGGATTCAGTGAGTTTTATAAAAGAATATAGACTAAGCTTAGATCTAAGACTATTCATTTGTCTTTCTACTTTCCTATTTTCCTAATCAGTATCACCTGTTCGTTGGCTAATTAATTCCCAAACAATAAAAGCTAATCCCTATCTGATTAAAGCTCAGAGGCTTCTTTTCGAACTGGTCTGGGAGATATATAAGGGAAAAAGTTAAAGGGGAAGGTTAATGATCTCATATCCAATTTTAAATTTCACATTTGGCAACAAAAAAACAAAAACAATGAGACACTAAATGCCTTAAATACCCTTGGAAAAGGGGGTGCCCCTGATATGTGAAAATCTCCTTCTATTGCTGGACATTTAATGAGGGCATGGACTTTGAAATGAGGAGGTGGGCTGAGAGCCCTCAACTCCTCCTGCTGAGAAGGTGGCTTGATCATGAGACTCAGCAGCCTTCAGCAATCTGCACAAAGGAATCCATTTGGACTCAGACCACCCTGGTTGGTTTTCTCCTCCATGAGCTGGGCTGCCCTAACCTCCAATGGGGGTTTATGAGGATTTAAGCTTCATGCTTTAGGGCTAGAGTTCACCTAGTTTAGATTCTGTTTACATTGTAAAGAGAAGTGAGACAAGATGATGGTGGGTGGTCAGGGCTGGTCCTGCTCCCTGTTACCCAATCCCCTGCCCCTGCTGGGGAGAGGGGGAAACTCCTTCCTCTTTGTGGTTTGCACTTCATCCTTGGGATTGGGTTGGGTTTCTTGGCAGGGGAGGCTGGAGAGCCCAGGGTGAGGTTTGTCCCAGTCCTTGCCCTTCTCTGGGTCTTCATTTCTCTTTCTGTACAATGGACAGAAGGTCAAAGCACCTTCCATGTCCTAAGACCCTCTGATTCCCCCAAATCAAGCAGCCAACAAGTGTTTATTGAGCACTACTCTGTGTCAGGCCCTGCGCTAAGCCCACAAGGAAGTTACTGTCTAATGGGGGAGACACCATACAAGCAAGATGTATGAAAAAAACACATAGATACAATAAATTGGAGATAATCTCAGAGAGAAGGGACCCCCCTGAAAGGGAAGCTGAAGGAGCTTCTTGGAGGAGGTGAGATTTCATTTTAGAATTTTTAATAATTCCATTTGATTTTTATTTTCAGTTCTAAATGTCTCCACTCCCTCCTCTGCCCACTGAGAAGCAAATAAATGATGCCCATTATGCAAACAAGGCCATATAAAACACTTCTATATTAACAATTCTCCCCCTCCATGACTGGAAATAAAAAGTAAGAAAGAATCAAATAGAAAAAAGTCTGCTTCAAGCTGCACTCACGGTCCATCAGTTCTCTCTGGAGGTTAAAGCCTTTGCCATCATGAGTCTTTTGGAATTGTGGTGCATCATGGTATTGATCAGAGTAGTTCAGTCTTTCCAAGCTGATGATTATGACAATATGGCTGCGCAAGCTGTTCTTTGGTTCTAGTGACTTCAGATTTCTGCTCATATGAATCTTCTCAGAATTTTATGAAATCATCCCAGAGGGGGGAATCTAGCTGGGACTTTGAAGGAAGCCTGAGAAACATCAGCATAGAAATGAGAATTGAATGAATGGGAGCTGGTGTGGTCACCACTGAAAATAGTAGAGAGGGAGAAGAACAGAGGGCCCAGTACAGATCCTTGGGGGACATACTCCAAGGGTGAGCTTGACTTATTTGAAAATCCAGGAGAGGGGACAAAGGAGTGGTCAGATAGGCAGGAGGAGACCCAGGGCAGAGGGGTGTCCAGAAAACCCAGAGAGAAGAGGGTATGAAAGAGAAGAGGGGGATGGCCAATGTCCAAGGTCAAGAAGAATGAAAATGAAAAAGGTTCCTTAGCCATATTTTTAGAGATTTGGGAAACAGGTGAATCCTGGTAGAAAAGGCAGAAATTCCACCAGGAGGTGAGTGAATGAGTGGCTTCCTTTCCTAGAATCACAAACACTTTATTTCATCTTTCATAGTATTCTTTACCTAAGGAGAAGAAAGATGACCTAGGTAGTACTGTATCCCTAGATATATTAGAATACCTTCTATGGGTCCACCAGGACCCAGGAAACATGGTCCCTTCCCAGGGTACATGTTGTCTTGTCTAAAGGTCTCCTCTCCAGCTTACCCTTAGGTGGAGATTATATAGGGTGACGGACTCTTCTCAGCCACCCCCATTGCCCAGCCCCCTCTCTCTCCATATGTATACATTAAAGCCAAGAGGGTTACTGACCAAGAGTCCTTCTGCCATCTTTGTGGAAACTGATGACCAAGTGCCTGGATTATCTTGTCTTCTCGGCAATAAATCTATCTGATTAGTGATTATGCTGGAAGAGGCTAAAAGGGATGACAGGTAACCTATCAATTGTAGCTAAAAAGGGTTAACAAATAACCTAAGATTTGATCAATAATACCTAAAAGGGTTAACAGAGAAACTAAGGTTTGTGTTCTTACAGTAACCAAAAGGATTTGTCCCTATCAACTCTTACTATCAACAGAGGTTGTAAATAGGGACCATTAACCATTAGTAGCCATTAATATTCCTAGGAAGGCAGGATACCTAGAAACCAGATCTTAAGTAAAGAGATACGAAAAACACAGAAACCTTCCGGGTCTGACAAGTCTAAGCATGTCTTTATGAACAGATGCAGAAAAGGCCAAATGTATCCTTAGATTCAACTTATGACATGAAAACCCGAAAAACATACCTCCAAGGAAAAAGGTACATGTCTCTGAGGTTGTCTTAGGACCCCAGGAAGTCCAAATTAGGATAAGACCTCCCATGAACCTCCCACAAGGAGGAGATTAAGATTCTGAGGAGATAATAAATTTTTTCTTACTACAAATGTAACCACTTTCCTCTCCCTATTCAAGACACTTCCCTGGTGCTCTCCATGTGGTCATCAGTCCTTCAGGAAAAATTGGGAAACTGAGTCACTGAGTCTTGTCATTCTTTGGGATGACTCACAATTTGATCAATTAACACACACCCCCCATTTCTGTGAGGGACCAGATGGATTCATAAGTGAATGTTAGCAAACATTTAAAGAATAATTAATCCTAGTACTGCATAAACTATTTGGGAAAATATATTGTGAGAAAATAATTATCAATAAAGGATTTCTTGGGGGAGACCCAGATCAGTTTCTCAGTGCTTCTTTCCCCCTTCCCCCAACTCCAGTAATTGCTGTTCACATTGAATAGGACAAACCTAAAGGAGGCAAAAACACGCACCTTCAGCATCTCCTCCCTCCTATTTCCCTTTTCCAAGGGAGATTATGATTCCTACCAGGAGGGGAAGAAGGAGGTTAGGGCCAGAGGCTACTCTGATCTCCTCAGAGAGATGGGGGCCTGGGCTAAAATTATATTTATCTCTTCCCTTAAACATTATTAGTCTAGAGGAAATGTCTTCCAGATTTCAGCTCTCCTGATCTCCATCCCTCAACAGGGAAAGAGTGCCTCAAGCTCTCAATCTGAGGCTTGGCTCTCTCCCCACCAGATGCCAATTCCAGAATGGACACACATAGCCAATAGCAAAGAAGTCTATTTATCCAATTTATAACAAAACAGAACTCAGAGAAGGTAACCATGGGAGAATATGTGGCAGACAACAGAGGAAAGGAGTTATTTCTCCCCTTTTGAATGAGGGAGCTCAGCTCAAGCAGAAGAAAGAGTCCCAGGTCTCACCAAAAGAGAAATTTCTCAAAGTCCCCAGTGTGACAAGCTAGGGATGGGGGACCCTAATGCAGTCGGCCAGCTCCTCCCCTGTCTGCTTCTTCTCTGAGTCTTTCTTTCCTTTCAGGGACCTAAACAGAGGTTGTAAAGGTGCATGTTTTCTCCAGAAGCCAGATGCCCAAAGAAGGGATATCTCTCCTCTCCCCTCTCAATAACTCCCCCTACCTCTCACACAAGTAACAGACATGCAGCAAAATCTCATCCCCCCACCCCCACCCCATGGAGTTTATACTATTGGCCCCGTTAGTGATGGGTACATCTGGACAGGTAGTGGTGGTGGTAATAGGGTAGGGAGAGATTGGTATCTGGAAAAAGAGCCTTGAGTACTCCTGATTACCATGTGTAGTTGTCTATGCAGGTATGTGTTCTCTGGCACAGGGCTTCTTAAACTTTTTCCACTAGTGACTCCTTTTTACCAGAGAAAATTTTACACAAACCTAGGTAAAAGGTTATGCATACCTATTTTATATAGGTATACAAAACCTTTTAGGATTGCCAACCTGAAAATTAATGAAACAATCAATTTAGCAGAAATAAGGTCTTTAATGAAGGAAGAGGAGTTATAACTCAGAGTATCACAAAGCAAGATTGCTAGGAATACCCAAAGAATGGGACTGAAGACAGGGTTTTTATGGGGTAACAGAACAGAGCGAGTTATGGGACTGCCCTTAGGAAAAGTAAGTTTCTCACAAATAGAAACTACTTAATGTGAACGAACCTTTTTTACATAATAACCTAAAGTCCAGGAAGTAAGCTTGGGAATCTTTGGGAGGGGATAGTTTGTTTGGGAGAGAACCATAAAACAAATCAAGAGTCTGGAATTGACAAAGATTGGTCAGCCCCAGGTGGTTGATTGGCCTGGTTATGGGGAACAGGTGAGGATCAATCACTTCTCAGGAAATAGTGGTTATCAATATTGACAAATTTTTTGTGACCCCCACATTGAGTGATATGACCGCAGTTTAAGAAGTTTTGCTCCAGGAAACAATGTCAATTCACTTACATTCCCAAAGGAAGGTTGACTCTGGTCACCTCAGAAACCCTAAGGAGTAAACATGTCCTTGTGCCCATTAGGAAGCAGGGTCTACAACTTCAGGGAGGAGAGATGAGGAAAGCTTGGCAGGAGACAGTGTGTGGGGGCCCTGCCCTCTCAGGGGAAGGTTATGCTGGGGTGTGGGAGAGGGTGTGGGGAGAAGAAAGCTGGGGGGCCTGGGGCAGGTAAGGTTGGGCTCATGGGGCCCAGAGCCATGATGGGCAAAGGCAGGTGGGGGGAGGCCCAGGTGGATGCTCCCCCATCTCTTCTAGTTACACCTACATGCACATGTGCACACATACAGAGATACATGTACATGTACACACACACACACACACACACACACACACACACACACAGAGTAATGACCACTGACTTAGTAAATGGCAAAGCCTCCAGGTGTCTGTGACTCCGGAGATGCTTCAGTGTTCTGGGGGAATAGTTTTTCCTCTTTCATTACTGACAGATGTTGTCAATGATCATCCCTGCTGGGAGTGTAGGAAGGGCCTGAGGTGGGGAGGGGAGTGTGAGCTTAGGGAGTCACAGCAGTGTGGTGGTGAAGAGGGAGGGGGGCCGATGGAAGGGCTGGCTATCATCAGCTTGGGCCAGCAGAATGTCCCTGGGAAGGCAGGGGTCTCCCTCTGTCTGGAGCTGGGCAGAACCTGATGCCTCAATGAGTCTTTGGGATGCTGACAGTCAGTGAACCCCAGCTGTGTCTTCCCTCTGTCCTGCGATCCTGCATCTCCTCCTCACTGTCCCCTCTGGCTAGGCCAGGCTTCAGCCAGCAGGACCCCCAGGATGATGAGGACCAGCCCAGCCAGGCTGAGGCGAACCAGGTTGCCCACAGTGTAATCCTGGGGAGCAGCATCTGGGAGGGGGAAAGACTGTCACAGGCAGAGGGACAAGACCTCCCTGATCTCAGGCCCCCCAACAGTGTAGGCTCAGATTCCCCTGCTCCCAGCCCCAGGCTCCTCAGACCCAGCCCAGCCCAGACCCTGGCCCTGGGCTGGGAGGATCTTGTCACTCCCTGGCTGGGAGCCTGGGATAGGAGTGAGGGCTGGAGCCCAGGGAGGGAATCCTGATGAAGGGGCTGAGGCAGCCTCTGCCCCACCTCCCCTTGCCTCTCCCTGTCAGTTCCTCCTCCCCAGGGCCCTGAGGCAGCCCCAGGTCTCCTTCCTGGGACTTCCCTTTGCCTTCCCTTCATCCCCTCCCTCTCATTCTTCATCTCCTGCAATGTTGACAACAGCTTGGTGGAGTGGAGAGAGCATGGAGCCTGAGGTGAGGAAGAGCCCAGTTCAGATCCCCCTCAGACACTTCCTCTCTGAGACCTTAAACATGTTCCCTTCACTCTCTCAGGCTTAGTTTACTTCTCTGGAAAATGGGGCTAATGAAAGCAGCTGCCTCCCAGGGCTGTTGTGAGGATCCAAGGAGACTATAATGGTAAAGCATTTAAAGGGCTTCCTATGTGCTGACTCCTATTAATATTGGCACCAACAAGTGTTTCCTGGTTACTGTTCATAAGGATCCCTGCCCTCAGGGAGCTCCCAGTCTACTTGGGAGGAGACCTGAAAATGGGCAGGTATGTCCAAGGTCTGAGGTCAGGCCCTGGTAGGAGGGGGTGGAGGGCAGCAGGGGGAGGAAAATGTCCTCCGAGAAGGGGAGACTGAGAGAGTTTTGAAGGGAACCAAGAAATTAAGGGGTGGGGAACTGCAGGCGTGGGGCAGAACTGGTACAAAGGCCTGGAGGTGGGAGATGGAGGAAGTGGGTGAGGAACTGGGACTAAGGAGACCCCAGTGTGAGGGGAGGAGACAGAGCCCTGTAGACAGGGAACCTCTAGTCTCATTGAGTGACCCATGTTTTGGGGAGACTTGTGACCTGGATCAGGGGGCTAGCTCTCCCAAAGTATTGGAGGCTCATCCTGAATCTTGTAAAATAAAAAGAGATTTATTAGGAGAGAGAAATGTAGCTGGAGAACAGACCACCTAGGTGAGTGTCCCACTGGAGTAAGAGAAGATGGGTATTTTGTGTTTTTACCAGACAAAAGGGCGGGAAAGGCATTACCAAGAACAGTGAGGGCAATGTAACAACAGGGAGAGGTTTAGGACAAGGGGGCATCAGTAAGATATGCAGCACCCATCCTATCTTCCATATCCATGTACCAGGCTCTTGCTCTCCAACACCCATTCCTGAGGTGGGAGGCAGAGTTGCCTCCCCTGCGAGAGCTCAAGGATTCCTTGGGGGGTTGGGGTCTTTAGGATTCTTGGGGTCCCCCTGCATTCCCATAGCAACCCAGGTCTACAGACCTTATTAAGGACTCATCTTGGGGCAGCTAGGTGGCTCAGTGGATAGAGCACCGGCCCTGGAGTCAGGAGTACCTGAGTTCAAATCCAGCCTCAGACACTTGACACTAGCTGTGTGACCCTGGGCAAGTCACTTAACCCCGATTGCCTAACTAAAAAAAAAAAAAAAAAAAAAGAACTCATCTCGCCCCAGGCTCTATGGTGGTCACAGCCAGAGGATACAGGGACAGAGTAACTCCTGCCCTCCAGGGCTTACAGTCTCCTGGAATGCTGTCCCCTTGTATGCAAATGCATCAGTGGGGTCTCATCTGAGGAGGGGGATCACTAACACCTGGGCTGGGGGGGGAGCAGGAAAGGCTTCGTGTAGGAGGAGACTCCTAGATAGCCGGGGAGGAGTCAGCTAGATGGCCCAGTGGTTAAAGCACTGGCCCTGGATTCAGGAGTACCTGAGTTCAAATCCAGCCTCAGACTCTTGACACTAGCTGTGTGACCCTGGGCAAGTCACTTAACCCCCATTGCCCTGCAAAAAATTAAAATTTAAAAAAAATTTAAAAAATAAAGAAGAGGGGGAGAGCAGGGAGAGCATGTCGGGGGAGGGGGCACAGCCTGGGCAAAGGCCTAGAGGGGGGAACAGGAGAAGAATGGGGCACTGCAGGAGGCCATGAGGGGCCCCTGACTGGACACCCGGCCCCTGCCTCCCTCCTCTCTCTGCTGGGGATCCTCCAGTGACTCACCAGATGTCCTGTTCCGAGGTTCAGGGCTTGGGGACAAGGTCCCTGGGGATGAGGAAGGGGCAGAGTTAGGGGCTGGACAGGGGAGCCCAGAGAGGCCTGGAGGGAGCCCCAGCTCTGCCCAGACTGCTGGGTGTGGGAGGGTGGGAAGACCCTCCCTCCCCTGGGCCTCTCTTTTCCATCTGTTAAATGGGCATCTGAGCTCACTGACCTGTCCTGGACTGTCCAGTTGTGAGGTTTGATGATTCCATGATTCCTGTGACTCCTCCCCTAGGTCCTGCCTGAGCTATTGGTGCAGGGGAAGGACACAGGGAGAAGGAGGGAGGCTGTAGGGTGGGAGGGAGGGGCCCTCTGAATCCTCAGGCCCCTTGTCCTGGCTCTGCCCAGGGCCCTGACCTTCCCTCTCTGCCCTGGGGCCAGAGCCCTGAGGCTCTGCTGTGTCGGGGGAGGCAGTGTTGGGCAGAGGAGGGAGGAGGGGGTGGGGGGTCACTTTGGTGCTTCCAACTGAGAGGAATTGGGGTGGGGGTATCTGGGTGGCCCTTCCCTCATCCCTGGGGAAACCAGGATGGGTGAAGCAGAGCCCCATCCCTTCAGAGCCCCAGCTATGGCTGTGTGGGGGAAGGGTGAGAGGGCTCAGGGGCTCCTGGGGAGGGGAGAGAAGGGAGAGGGCTTGGGGCTGCTCTGCCCATGTCTGCTCCCCCCTCCCAGCCCCATCCTGACCAGGCCTGTTCTTCCTTCTTCCCCAGGTGGAGTTTCCCTGCCTCTCCCCTCCCCTCCAGCCCCCCTCATGCCTTGGTTAGCTCTGAGAAAGGGGGGGCAGAGAGACCCCTTCCCTGTCCTGAGGGTAACTGGTTACTCACTGGGTGGGGAGGATGTCAGGGCTTGGGGATCCCCAGGGCTTTGGGGGAGGTGAGGACCCTTTGAGGTGCCTGGTAGAGGGAGAGGAGGAGGGTGAGGGTCTTGGTGGGATTTCCCCTACCCCTCCCTGATGGCCACACCTCAGGCCTCCTCTGACCTCCCCCTCTGGCCTCCTCAAACCCTTTTCCTGGGACCGAGGAGATGTATTGTCATTATGTGGGCCCAACAAAAGTGGGGAGGGGGCAGATGGTGAGGGTGTGTAGAGGGGCCAGGGGGGAGAGGATTCACCGTCTGCACCCTCTGAGGATGACCCATTGCCCAGACTCTCCACCCCCTCCCTCTGGGTCTCCTCTTCTCCCAGCATTCCTGGGTCCTGGGGTCCCCTGGGACAGGGCTCTGAGCAGGCAGGGTGGGACCCCAGGGCCAGATGAGGAGGGAGGGGAGGCCTGGGGTGGGCTGGGGCTCCCTCACCTGTGACCCTGAGCACCAGGGGCTCACTGGGAGCTGACCACTCCTAGGGCATGCGACTGTCAAAGGTGTAGCATAGGTAAGTCCCTCTATGGGTAGAGCTCACAGCTGAGATGTGGAAGTTGGCCACAGACCCCCTTTCATGGGGCTGGACCAGGCCTTGGGTGATCTCTTCTCCATCCTTGTATAGAGCAAACCTGTCCAACCATTGCTGTGACTGACACTGGTGGGTCACATTGTGTCCTGAGGCCACCTTGGGGCTGGGCAAGGCTGTGAGGGAAGGGGGCCCATACCTACCTTGGGAAGGGGTGGGGGGAGACACTGGGGTTACAACAGGGTCAGTCCCCCCTCCCTGTGCCCAGGCAGGAATTGGGAGAGGGACAGAGCTGCTGCCCATCCAGCCTCATCTCCCTCTCCTGTGCTTAAGGGAGCCAGGGGCTGGCCAGGTTCAGGGATGAGGGGTCAGAGTCAGAGGCTGGGGCTGAGGGGTGCGGGTTGTCCTTACTTGTCACCACTAGCTCCAGGGCATCACTGTCCTCTGACCATGATAGTCCAGTGCTGTACAGACACTGGTATCTCCCAGCAGTGTTTGCTGCCATGGAAGAGATGAGGAACTGGGCCCCCCTCCCAGCTACAGACTCATCCATGTACTTATGGGCTCCCTCCTTCTTCAGAAGGTACTGATCAGCCCCAGGGGACCCTTCACACCAGAGGGTCACAGGCTTCCCCCAGGGGATCACCAAGCCTGGTTCAGCCCTGAGGGAGAGTCTGGCCAAGGTGCCTGGAAGAGAAGCAGAGCTCAACGGGTCCCCCTCAGCCCCTGCCTCCCCAGGTCTCAGCCCTAAGCCCCCTCCCAAAATCATCCCTTTTGCCCAGTGCCCCATCTTCCATTCCCTCTGGCTGCCCTGGGGACAGCTCCCAGTGCTGAGCAGGCAGAAGGGACAGGAGGCATTTGGGGAAAGGACTCACCCTCTTGTGCCCAGATCCCCCAGCACAGACATAGCCCTGTAGGAGAGGCTTTGGTTAGACTCAGCCCCCAGTCCCAGAACCCACACCCTTGTGACCAACCATGATAGGGAATGAGGATCCAGAGCCCCAGCCTTGGGGGCTAGATGCAGAGGGGGCAGCCAGACACCAGGGGAACTAGGCTCCTGTCCTGATTATGCCCCTTCCCACTGCACCTTCGTTTCCTGCTCTGTAAAATGGGGAAGTAGGAGTCTAGGCTGTGATTCTAAGATTCCTTCTAGCCTTGAGTCTCCCTCTGGAAGGCCATGGCCCTTCCAGCTCCTTGGACTTACCAAAGGAGAGCAGGGCAAAGAGTGTGGGGACCATTGTGGCCCCAAGGGCTGGTCTCAGCATAGACACACAACCCTCTTAAGAGAGAGTCATCAGCACAGAATGTTGTCAGGGCTGGTCTTGCTCCATGCTACCCAATCCCCTGTCCCTGCTAGGGAGAGGGGAAAACTCCTTCCCTTTTGGGAAGGTTTGCACTTCATCCTTGGCAGTGGGTTGGGTTTCTTGGCAGGGGAGGCTGGAGAGCCCAGGGTGAGATTTGTGCCAGTCCTTGCCCTTCTCTGGGCCTTGATTTCTCCTTCTGTACAATGGACAGGAGGTCAAAGCACCTTCCCTGTTCCAAGACCCTCTGATTTCCCCCAAATTAACCAGCCAACAAGTGTTTATTGAGCACAACTCTGTGCCAGGCACTGTGCTAAGCAAAAAGGACAGTCCCTGCCCACGAGGAAGTGACTGTCTAATGGGGGAGGCACCCTAAAAGCAAGATGTATGAGAAAACATATACATATAATACATTGTAGATAATCTCAGGGAGAAGAGACTCACCTGAAAGGGAAGCTGAAGGGGCTTCTTGGAGGAGGTGAGATTTCATTTCATTTTGTTTTTAAGCTTTGTCAAATTCCATTTTATTTTTATTTTCAGTTCCAAATGTCTTCTCTCCACTCCCTCCTCTGCCCATTGAGAAAGAAATAAATGATACCTATTATACATATAAGGTCATATAAAACACTTTTGTATTGACAATATTCTGCATACACACACACACAGTAATGACCACTGACTTTGGAAATGACAAAGCCTTCAGGTGTCTGTGACTCTGGAGATGCTTCAGTGTTCTGGGGAATAGTTTTTCCTGTTTAATTACTGACAGATATTGCCAATGATCATCCCTGCTGGGAGTGTGGGAAGGGCCTGAGGTGGGGAGGAGAGTGTGAGTGTAGGGGGTCACAGCACTGTGGTGGGGAACAGGGGTATTCGTGGGGGAAGGGCTGGCCATCATCAGCTTGGGCCAGCAGTATGTCCCTGGGAAGGCAGGGGTCTCCCTCTGTCTGGAGCTGGGCAGAACCTGATGCCTCAATGAGTCTTTGGGATGCTCACAGTCAATGAAGCCCAGCTGTGTCTCCCCTCTGTCCTGGGATCCTGCATCTCCTCCTCACTGTCCCCTCTGGCTAGGCCAGGCTTCAGCCAGCAGGACCCCCAGGATGATGAGGACCAGCCCAGCCAGGCTGAGGTGAACCAGGTTGCCCACAGTGATATCCTGGGGAGCAGCATCTGGGAGGGGGAAAGACTGTCACAGGCAGAGGGACAAGACCTCCCTGATCTCAGGCCCCCAACAGTGTAGTCTCAGATTCCTCTGGTACCACTCCCAGGTTCCTCAGACCCAGCCCAGACCCTGGCCCTGGGCTGGGAGGTTCTTGTCACTCCCTGACTGGGAGCCTGGGATGGGGGTGAGGGCTGGAGCCCAGGGAGAGAATCCTGAGGGAGGGGCTGAGGCAGCCTTCCCCTCTCCCTTCTCCTCCCCCTCCCCCTCCCCTTCTCCTTTCTCCTCCCTTTCTTCCTCTCCAGGAAGGGCTCATCTTGTCCCAGTCCTCTTTCCAGGACATTTCCAGAGGACATAAATACAAAGCAAAGCTGGCCTCTGCCCTCCAATGGCTTACAGTCTCCTGGAATGCTGGTACCTTATACACAAATGCATCATTGTGGTCTCATCTGAGGAGGGGGATCATCTCCCCAGCCCCATCCTGACCAGGTCTGTTCTTCCTTCTTCCCCAGGTGGAGTTTCTCTGCCCCTCCCCTCCCCTCCAGCCCTCCTCATGCCTTGGTTAGCTCTGAGAAAGGGGGGGTGCAGAGAGACCCCCTGCCCTGTCCTGAGGGTATCTGGTTACTCACTGGGTGGGGAGGATGTCAGAGCTTGGGGATCCCCAGGCCTTTGGGGGAGGTGAGGACCCTTTGAGGTGCCTGGAAGAGGGAGAGGAGGAGGGTGAGGGGCTTGGTGGGATTTCCCCTCCCCCCTCCCTGCTGGCCACACCTCAGGCCTGCTCTGGCCTCCTCCTCTGGCCTCCCCCTCTGGCCTCCTCAAACCCCTTTCCTGGGACATGGAGACATACTGTCAGTATGTGGGCCCAACAAAAGTGGGGAGGGGGCAGATGGTGAGGGTGTGTAGAGGGGCCAGGGGGGAGAGGCCTCACTGTACCCTCTGAGGATGACCCATTGCCCAGACTCTCCACCCCCTCCCTCTGGGTCTCCTCTTCTCCCAGCATTCCTGGGTCCTGGGGTCCCCTGGGACAGGGCTCTGAGCAGGCAGGGTGGGGACCCAGGGCCAGATGAGGAGGGAGGGGAGGCCTGGGGTGGGCTGGGGCTCCCTCACCTGTGACCCTGAGCACCAGGGGCTCACTGGGAGCTGACCAATCCTGGGGGGAGTGACTGTGAAAGGTGTAGCATTGGTAAGTCCCTCTATGGGTAGAGCTCACAGCTGAGATGTGGAAGGTGGCCTGGGACCCCTTGTTGAGGCCCTGGGCCAGACCTTGGGTGATCTCTTTTCCATCCTTGTACAGGGCATACATGTCATACCATTCCTGTGACTGACACTGGAGGGTCACATCATGTCCTGAGGCCACCTCAGGACTGGGAAAGGCTGAGAGGGAGGGGGGTCGTACAGGCCTGGGGGAGAAGGAGAGTCTGGAGTTAGGGGTGTAACCCTCATCTTGAGGGCAGGGGGGGCAGATGTGGCTTTTGGGAGGACTGGCCTGGGCCTGCCTGGATCCCTGCCTGAGGGTGGAGGTGGAGCTCATCTCTGCAAGAAAGGAAATCTCCCAGCTTTGGGGGGAGAGGGAAGAACTTGGACAGTTCTGGGAGAAAAAAAGAAAGTGGATGGGAGAGTGGGTGGAGGGAGAGACAGAGAAAAGGAGACATAGAGGAAGGAGGAAGGGGGAGAGGTGAGAGGGACAAATGGGGGCCAGTGCCTGGGAGGGCCAGGACAGGGAGGCTTCCTCCCTGGTAGGGGGCTGGGAGCCCAGTCCCTGCTCCTTGTCAGAGAATCTCTCTCCACAGGGCGGCAGAGGGGAGGGGGGAGCATACTCAGGAGCCATCTCTGTACTTTGGGGCAGTAATTAGCTCCCTAAAGTCCATCCTGGCTCTCAACATGAACCCTGGGCTGGCCCCTGGGCAGGTGTGGGAAGGAGAGGAAGAGGCTTGGTGGTGATTCCTGCTTCACTTCCATCCTGGTGTCCTAAACCTTGCTGTGGAGAGACCCCTGTGGATGCACAGAGGAGACAGACACCCCTTCCCCTCCTTGTGCCTAGAGTTGGTGGAGGACACAGAGCAGCAGCAGGCCCACCCTCCAGCCCCTCTCCTGGCATTGGGAGGGTCAGGGCTGGAAGGGGGAGATGCCCCATCAGCTCTGTGCCCCCGCCCCAGGGAGCCCCCAGCTGAGCCTCCCCCCTCCAAAGGGGACTAAGGCAGCTGGTGATGCAGAGACAAGATTCCTGGGACCAGAGTCAGAAAGACCTGAGTTCAAATCCATCCTCAGACACTTCTTAGCTCTGTCACTCCCTCCCTGATGGCCTCAGCTTCCTCAGCTGTAAAATGTAGATCATAAGAGCCCTTACCTGGCAGTTGTGAGGATCAAATGGGATAATAAGTGTCAAATGCTCAGAACATAGTAGGTGTTATATAAATGCTGATTCCCTTCCCCCACCTCCAGCCCCAGAGGGAGAGCAGAGACAGAGACAGGGGAGAGGACGAGCAGGGCAGGGTCAGAGGGATGCTTGGGGCCAGGCTGGGCTGGGGAGGAGCTTAGGGGCTGCTGGGACCCTGAGCCAGCCCTGCCTGAGGGGCCTGGGGCTGGGGGGTCCTCACCTGTCACCACGAGGTGCAGGGGGTCACTGCGGTGTGACCAGAGGGATGAGTGTCTGTATGCGCAGTCGTAGGTCCCTGCATTGTACGGTGTCACAGATGGGATGGGAAACTCGACCTCAATTTCTTGTGATTTCAAATCCATGATCATTTTTGTTCCACATTCTTCCTTTTTCTCTAGATGCTACAAATTAGCCCCCTGTTTCCCCACCCCCAACCACAACCCTCACCCCCGCACCTGAGAGTCACTCTTCTCCCCCAGGGCACCAAAGAGCCCTTGTGTGCCCTGAGGGAAGTTCTTGGGGGGGGAGGTGTCTGGAAGGGAAGGAGAGTCAGTGCCAGGGGATCTCTCTTCTGTAAGTCCCTCCCCTATCTTGGAACCCCTCCCATTAAACACTGACAGTTCAGCCCTGAACTCCCTCCTGCCTCTCCTGGGGGCAGCTCTCTGCTCTGGGCAGGGGGAGTGTGGGGGAAGGACTCACCTGCCTGTGCCCTCTTCCTGGGGCCCAGACACAGCCCTGGGAAATAGGACCCTGATTACTCCCCACCCAGCACCCCCAGGGTTAGGAGACAGGGGGCTCAGAGCCTGGGCTTTGGGCTTGTGTGAGTGACTGGGGCTGACCCCAGAAGACCCCTCTGAGAGTTGCAGCTTATCCCCCTCCTTACCTGTCCTGCTGGGTGACCTCAGACTTGTCACTGCCCTGCTCCGGAGGAGTGTCTCCCTCAAGAAAATGGACATGGGGGTGGGTGGGCCTGGATGGTGCAGTGTTGGGGCTTCTCAGGACTTACCAAGGCACAGCAGCACAGAGAGGGTGGGGGTCATGGTGGTGGGAGAGGGGCCTGATGTCTGAGCAGGACACAGACTGAGTCACTGGACATGCCCAGGGTGGGCTCTGCACTGAGCTTCCCAAAATCTGAGCAGGCTCACTTCTTCCTCTCTGTGGTTGCTGCTTCATTGGTCGGCCTATGAAGTGTGTGTGTGTGTGTGTGTGTGTGTGTGTGTGTGTGTGTGTGTGTGTGTGTGTAAGGGAGAGCTTGGAGAGTCATCTATTGTCAGAACAAGTGAACAATTCTTGCTTTCTTTGTGATAATTCAGGTCCCACAATCCAGGAGAGTTCTCTAGGTATCTGTCAGCCTCACAGCCCCTGACCCCACTTGGGACCCCCCTAGAGGTCTCTGAGTGTGACCCTGGTCCTCAGACCAGACCCTGCCCCAAGCCCTGCCCCTCCCAACAGGCTCATTCCCTAAAAAAGCAGACAGGGATTCCTGAGTCCTGGCAGTCGAGGGGTTAAAGGTCAAGCAGAGAAGAAGAGGCTGATTGGGGGGGGGGCTGCCTGGGGAGCTGCTGCCTTAGGGCCCAGGGTGGTCTCTTCTGCAGTTTCCCAAGTAGCCTTGCCTGCCCCAGACCCTCCTCAGCCCGGCCTAGGCTGCTGACTTCTGTGGAAGAGGCTCTGGGACCCCCCCTCCCACCTTCTCCTCAGACTCCAGGACAGGGTTCCATACTCTCCTTTGCCTCCTAACTTCATCCACACTGCAGGGAAACTAAAGTTCAAGCTCTTGCTTTGTCATTGCCTCCCCCTTTGACTCATAAGCCTCAGGTCACTTGAGTCCCACTTCTATCATTTTAGTTTGTATCCTCAGGATAGGCCACCAGGAGGCGCCATAGTGCACAGAGCCCCAGGCCTGGAGTCAGAAGACTGTTTCTGAGTTCGAATCTGGTCTCAAACCCTAAGGAGCTGTGTGACCCTGGGCAAGTCACTTCACCCTGTTTCCCTCAGTTTCCTCCTCTGTAAATGAGGAGCAGAAGGAAATGGCAAACTGCTCCAGCGTCTCCCCCCACCCCCGGGGATTCAACAGGGCTTTATTTCACACAGAATACAATATGGAGGCAAACCAAGCTCAAAAGACTGGCCACGAGACCCCAGACTGGCTTTAACTCATGAATCATTAGCAACAGGACAGCAAGTCATCAAGTAGCGAACAAAAGTGACCCTCTTGAGGAAGAAGGTGCTTTTTCTAATGCCCATGCTTCGAAACTCCCACTCTCTGTTGTCCAGCGGGCACACCTGCCTGCTTCTGAGCCAGTGGGAGATGCAGTGGAGCTGGAAGGCATGACTGCAGACTCCCCATGGGACAGTACATTCTTCAGAGGTGGCGGGTGTCTGGTTGGCTTGACATACAGAGGTCTATAATGTGGTTCCTGCAGATGGCACAGTTGTCAACCGCAATATCCCAGGCCCAGAGGGCCACCGCATCCCACTTTTTCACTTCAAAGAGCTTCTTGCCGGCTCCACTGTTGATGTCACTGGGGGTGTCCACATCCACCGCCGCGTGAGACCTTCTCCAGCGTCTTTCACAGGAAAATCCCACATGGGGGCATGAAGAGTCGGGCAGGATGAAATTGAGGGAAATGTGACAGATGCGGGGCTAAGTGCTGGGGACTCCTGTGTTGAACAGCTAAGCCAAGGGAGAAATCCTGCTATTCACTCACTCCGTGGTGACGTCTGAAAACAAATGGCCAAAATGTCACAGAGGGTTTGCAACAGCTGTTAATTCTCTTTTTTTTCTTTTTTAGTGAGGTAATTGGGGTTAGGTGACTTGCCCAGGGTCACACAGCTAGTGTCTGAGGCCAGATTTGAACTCAGGTCCTCCTGACTCCAGGGCTGGTGCTCTCTCCACTGCACTACCTAGCTGCCCTAGCTGTTAATTCTCAAAATGCCAAAGAGCTCACACAGGTCATCCCAAGCACAGTGAACTCTGAGAAATTAAATAAAATGAAAACAACCTAAAAGATAGGGCCAACAGCAGTCATAAGATAACAGCTTTCTTTATTCTGTTGGAGGACGGAAACTAGACACATGGGCTGGGCATCCTCTGGGAAGGAGACCTGCTTTAATGAGGCCAAATCTCAGCCCATGTACTAATGGCTTCACAGTGACCAGCATGCCTGACAATGAGACAAATCTCGTGCATAGCAGGGTTTCATGAGCCCAACATGAGTCATGCAGGGACCTCCTGGTGCTGGTGTGAAACATTTCTGGGATTTTACTGTGGCTGAGTTCATCCAGAGGGTGAACAATGAGAGCAATGATGATCAATAACTGATGATTTGGGGAGAGTCAGAGTTCCTTCTTTTCTCTATCTTGGTGGGAGGACTGGCCTGGGCGTGCCTGGGGTTGGAGGGTTAGCTCATCCCTGGAGGAAAGGAAATCTCAGATCCTTTTTTAGAGGAAGGACCTTGGACAGCTCTGGGGAAAATGGAAAATGTGGGGGTGAGAGAGAGACTGAAACAGAGGCAGAAGAGGGTGGGCGCTGGGGAGGGCAGAGAAACCCAGAGACAGAGGAAGACAGAGCTGTGAGCCAGAGTCAGAGAGGAGAGACCAACAAATGGGGAGTGGTTGGGGGCTGGCAAGGGCCAGGACAGGGAGGCTTCTTCCCTGGTAGGGGGCTGGGAGTCCAATCCGTGCTCCTTGTCAGAGAATCTCTCCCCACAGGGTTGGGACTGGGGACATACTCAGGAGCCATCTCTGCACTTTGGGGCATTTGTGGGCTTCCCAACGTCCATCCTGGCTCTCATCATGGAGCCTGGTCAGGGCCCTGACACACATGTGGGAAGGAGAGGAAGAGGTTTCACTTCCATCCTGTCGTCCTAAACCTTGCTGTGGTGAGACCCCTGTGGATACTCAGAGGAGACCCCCTTCCCTCCTTGTGCCTAGGGCTTAGCACTTTCCTGCCAGTGTCCCCTTCCTCCAAGCCACTAGTGGCTTCTTCCCCATTCTTCCATTATATATCTATATATTGGAGGGGGGAGGATGAACTGGTTAGGAGGCCGTCTTCAGGGCATCTCAGCTTGGCTGCATTGAAGCAATTGCAGCAAGTCACTGCAGGGAAAAGACACAAGGACTAGAAAGATCTTTTTGGGGGGGGGAGCAATGAGGGTTAAGTGACTTGCCCAGGGTCACACAGCTAGTAAGTGTCAAGTGTCTGAGGCCAGATTTGAACTCAGGTCCTCCTGAATCCAGGGCCGGTGCTTTATCCACTGTGCCACCTAACTGTGCCTAGGAAGATCTTTAAAGGAGTGTAGGCACTGCTCACATGTTGTTGCCTCATAGGAGGGGGGAAAGTGCTTTGATGACCCTTGGCTGGTTCACTCCTGCCCCTTGGTGGCCCCTTTCAAGGCCAGGCTCCCTGTAAGAAGGGAACCTGGCTGGGGCAGAGTTGATGTGAGCAGCAGAGGAGAAGGTGCTGGGAGCCCTGTGGCCATCCTGCAGGTGTACCAGAGGTGGGAGGAACCTTTTCCCCCTCCCCCCTGTCTAGTCTCTCTACTGCATTCTCTGTGTGGGGGCTTCCCTCCTGACTCTCACTGAGAGGCTGGCTTCCCAGGAGGCAGCTACCCCATCCTCAGGATTCTGGGGAGGATTGGGGCGAGAGGGCTGCCCTTATGCACTGGCAGGGAGACATTGGAGGGATTTCCCTTTGGGCTTTATTGGAGTTCCTGGGGCAGAGAGTTGAACTGGAGGAGAAAGGAATGATTCTTTTTTGTGAGCGGGAGGGGGAGAAGGGGGGCAAGTATCTGAGTGTTTTCCTGTTACCAATGGCACTGTTTTGTGTAATATAATCTGTTGGTTGAATATCTATTGATTTATTGTATCAGTAATTGAATATGGAGGTAAATATGTATAATCCAGATATTAAACATATTTAGCTACTGGTCCTTGGTAGGTGGGAGAGATAGGAAACCAGCATTTATTAAGAGTCTAGGGGCAGCTAGGTGGCACAGTGGATAGAGCACCAGACCTGAAGTCAGGAGGACCTGAGTTCAAATCCAGCCTCAGACACTTGACACTTACTAGCTGTGTGACCCTAGGCAAGTCACTTAACCCCAGTTGCCTCACCAAAAAAAAAAAAAAAGAGTCTGCTATGGGTTGGGTACATTTTCAATGTCATCTCATGTAATCATCACAACCACTCTGGGGGTGGGTAGGTGGGGGGAAGGTCCTATTATGATCGCCTTTGACAGTTGAGTCAATCTCAAGAGATGAAGTGACTTGCCAAAAGTCACACAGCTAGGAAGTGTCTGAGTCTGGATTTGAACTCAAGGCTTCCTAAGTCCAGGCCTCAGGCCCCATCCACTGAGGCCCCTGCTGCCTTAGCAGGGTGGATTGGACCACACAGAAGGCGTGTCATTAGGAGAATATCATTTGACCTAACCAAGAGACTGAGAACATTTTGCAAGAAAATGCAGAGAGAGCTGTAGCCTGGACGGGAGGGGTCCGGGCCAAGCGGGCTTAACCCCTTCTGCGCTGCGGCCATGCGGGGCAACGCTGATGACAGCTTTGCCTCGCCGTTGGGCAGCTGTTCGCGCCACAGGAGTCCGGTTTCCGTCCCTGCCGGAAGCTCACGGCTCGTTTCGTTGCTCCCTATGAATCAGGGAGCCATGCCCCAGTCCGGGGGGTGGCCGGGGGCAGGCGGCCCAGAGGGGCCCGACTTGGGCAGAGCATGCCCCCTTAGGCCGTGGGTAAGCAGCGGAGGACTCGTCAGCGGGGCCGACCACAGCAGGGGACCCGGGCTCCTGCCCTGGCCGGGGCTATTCGGGAGAGCAGGAGGAGGACATGTATCATGCTGAAGATGAAATAGAAAAGGAGAAAGAAAAGCGCCCAAGTTAAGTGTAGCCCCGGAAATGGACATCATGGACTATTGCAAAAAAGAGTGGAGAGGGAAGCCGCTAGGTGGCGCAGTGGATAGAGCACCGACCCTTGATTCAGGAGGACCCAAGTTCAAATGCGACCTCAGACACTGAACACTTACTAGGTGTGTGACTCTGCGCAAGTCACCTAACCCCAATTGCCTCACGAAAAAAAAAAAGTGGAGAGGAAATACCCAAATGGCAAAACGAATGAAAAAGAGCTATGAAGAAGTTTCTCAGAAATTTACCTCTATAAGGAGAGTCCGAGGTGATAATTCTTGTGCGCTCAGGGCAACCTTGTTCCAGGCAATGAGCCAATCAACAGATCTTCCTGTGTGGCTCAAGAATGAGGATTTAATGCTGTGGGCAGGCTTGACAGCTATGAGAACTGCGGAAGAGAGGCAGGCGGCTTGTGATGAGCTCTTCCAAAATGAAGAGGAAGAATAGAGCCTCTATGAAGCTGAGAAATTTCTGATGCCATTCAACTGTGGTGCCCTTCTGCTCCATGCTTCCGTTTGCTCAGGACACCTCAGGAGACCCTGCTCGGCTGCTGAGGAATCACTGGAATCAAGCAGGCCACTCTGGCAGCCTGGAGCAGGTTGAAATGTTTCTTCTTGCTTATGCAGTGCATCACAGCACATAAGTTTATCGACTATCTAAGTACAACACTGAGGAATTCATCACATCTTATCCTACAGATCCACCCAAAGACTGACCTGCGATGACTCTGATGACAGGCATTATAATATCCCCGTCAGAGTGTGTGAGGAGACAAGTTTGTGATAAAGAGATCAAAAGAGAGACACTTGTTGTGCTTGTGGCTCGGGAAGAGACACCTTCATCGTTTTGGGCTGAATTTGACATCTCACAGGGGTGTCCTAAAGACTAAATGTTTGCTATCAGGATTAACATTGTATATAAGCTTTCTTTTTCTTCCTCCTCCAGGACAATAAATTTCAGAGGCCTTCAAAATAATACACCTGTGGGAAGGTGTAAAATCTATGTCCTCAATAAAGCAAAATATTTTATATCGTGCAAAAAATGCAGGGAAATGTGAAATATGTGAGATTAAAAATTGATCTGTTTTCTACAATTACCTGTGAATGTGGACAAGTGACGAATCCCCAGTTGTACCATTGGTTCATGGAAGTGACTGGCCCTAAATGCCAAACCTTTCCCAGAGGAATCAGGACTTGAGGAGAGGGACAGATTCTTGTAATTGACAAGGAGCAAAGGACCCTTTTCCCAAGCCAATGGCCTCGGCTGCCTCCTTCACGTCCCAGCTTAAACCCTCCTTCTGGAGGAAGCCTTTCCCATCTCCTTTAGTGCCCCTCACTGCCTTCCCTGGAGACTGCCCCTGATTGATCCCCTCTACACCTGGTGTGTGTGTGTGTGTATGTATATATGTATATATGTGTATATATATATATATATATGTATATATGTATATATATATATACACATCTATACACACACACACACACACATATCTATTTGTATGCTGTCATCCATATCAGACTGGGAGCTCTCTGAGGGAAGGCACCATTCCTTTGCCTTTCTTTGGATCCCCAGAGGACAACACCATGTGAGGTTTACAGCAGGATACAGCAGGCACTTAATAACTGCCTCTTGACCTTCTGAATACAGGTGCTTCCCCACTCCATAACCTAGTCTATAACATTTACCTAGAGGTCCAAGTTTGGAGTTTTCCTCAGAAACTGAGCCACATCCCTTGTGGGAAATAACATGACAGCTTTGGGCTAGACATGTAACCCAAGCTCTGAAGAATCCATTAATGAACTCGTCTTATTTTAATGCTTTAGTAACAGGGATATTTCCTAGGGAAGTGTAACAGGATCAGCTAGGTTTCACTTGGGCTCAGACAAGTACAGGGCAGGCCTGTCTACTCCCAGGTACATCCTTCCCCTAGAGCCACCATGGACAGCTCCTGAGGGGAGGTGATGGCTCACAGCCACAGGCTTCCCTCTCCTCTCCATTTCCCAAGAGGAGAGGTTCACTGTGCTGAGTTCTGGTCTGCCTTCTGGACAGAGAGAGGTGAGAAGACCTGCTCAGATGGCCGAGAGTAGGTGATTGTTCTACTGTACAGGCTGTCACAAAGCTGGCTCCTCTGACAAGAGTCAGTCCTCCTGAGTTCCCTCCTGACACCACTGTTCACCAGCCTCTTCATTAGGAATCAGTCAGGAACTGTCAGCTCTGTCCTCTGGTGTCCTATATAGGGAAGGACTTTTTTTCTTGCTGAGGCCAACTCCCTACATGTGTCTTATATCACACCCCCTTCC
Source organism: Dromiciops gliroides (assembly GCF_019393635.1). Lineage (NCBI taxonomy): Eukaryota > Metazoa > Chordata > Mammalia > Microbiotheria > Microbiotheriidae > Dromiciops > Dromiciops gliroides. The sequence goes on along the minus strand of NC_057863.1, from coordinate 657,949,422 downwards.
ATCTCCTCTGGACAATTTCCCCCCAGTCATTCCCTCCCTCCAGGAATTCATCCCTCTATATCTCCTGGTTCCTTCCCTCCTGCCTACAAACATGTCCCACTCTTTCTCAGTCTTGACAAAAATCCAAACCTCCCCCTCCAGCTGTCTTCCTTTCATAGTTACACTGCTGGAAAAGGTCTTTTGTGCTTGTGGCTTCCTCCTCATCTTCACCTCCTTTCTCTGTGGCTCCTGACATTATCACTCCATTGAAACTGTCCTCTCCAATGTTGTCAGTTATTTCTTATGTGCTCAACCGAGTCTCCTTTCTTGATCCTCACCCTTCTTGACCTCTCTCTCTTGCATTGGACCCTGTTGGCCAACCTTCCCCCTGCATGGTCTGTCCTCACTGGGTTTCTATGATGCTGTTGTCTTTTGCTTCTCCTTCCACCTACCTCCCCATTACTTTTATTTATTAATTTTTTTGTTTTTATTTTTTGTTTTTGCAGGGCAATGTGGGTTAAGTGACTTGCCCAGGGTCACACAGCTAGTAAGTGTCAAGTGTCTGAGGCCAGATCTGAACTCAGGTCCTTCTGAATTCAGGGCAGGTGCTTTATCCACTGTGCCACCTAGCTGCCCCAATTACTTTTATTTTTTAAAAAATATTTTGTAGTTGTGTGTTTGTGGGTTTTTGTTTTATTTTTTGCGGGGCAATGAGGGTTAAGTGACTTGCCCAGCATCCCACACCTAGGAAATGTCAAGTGTCTGAGGCCAGTTTTGAACTCAGGTCCTCCTGACTTCAGAGCCAGTGCTTTATCCACTGGGCCATCTAGCTGCCTCCCATTACTTCCTTTTTAAAAAAAAAATTTGAGTGAATTAATTGGTGTTAAGTGACTTGCCCAGTGTCACACAGTTAGTAAGGGTCAAGTGTCTGAAGCTAGATTTGAGCTCACGTCTTCCTGAATCCAGGGCCAGTGCTTTATCCCCTGCATCACCCAGGTGCCCCTCTTCTAAGGTTTCTTTGTTTACAGGTTACAGAATAACTACATTATCATGAAACAAATCAACCCAAAGCAAATACTACAATTGTAAATCAGTTAAACAATACAAATCATTTTAAGAGCTCAACTTAAAGCAGAGGCTACAGTTAGATTCTGTGGAGACGGGAAGGGTATTATCAAAGAGAAGGAGGTCTAGATATTTGATCAGGGGAACAATAAGATCTACTCACTTTCTTGGGAAAGAAGACAGTGGATACAAATTTCACAGGGCATTGCCATTTGTTTATACTCTTGGGGAAAGAAAATAGGGACTGTCTGGTTTCAGTATGAAGTCTGAGCAAAAGGCAGTTTGCCCCCATCAATCCAGGGTTTTATAAACTCCATTTGGATAATAAGGAATCTCCATCAAATCCATGTGATCTTTACATTCAAATTAACAGCAATCCTTTGGGGGATAACCTGAAATACCTGCAGCTTTTAGCCATCACATCATGGAGGGGCCAGTTTTCTAGGCCCCTAAAATGCTTCTGCTCTTCAGATGTATGAGACACACAGACACACACACTCTGTGGTTAGTTAGTTCAGGGCCTTGGAAGCCAAGTCCTTGAGTATAGCTATAGACCTTGAGGTACTCATTGCAACCCACCCACAGCACACTCCCCATCCTTTCTGAAACATGTCTTTCCATGCTAACAAACCCTTTGGAAATGGGTGGCTGAGTGTGTGGAGGGGGAGAGAGGCAACAAGCAACAGAGTAGGGGGAACAAAGATAGAGGGAAGGATGGAGAGAAAGTGAGACACAGAGAGGAGAGAGTTGGTGGAGATGGAGAAAGAATTTGAGAGAGAAGGAGGAGAGAGCTAGAGAAGACAGGGAGGGAGTTGGGAGGGGAGAGATGGAGAAAGTGAGAAAGAAGGAAGAAGGAAGAGAGACAAAGAGAAAAAAGTGGGATTGTGGGAGAGATATAGATAGAAATAAACAGAGAGAAGAGATAGACAAATAGGGCCAGTGTGTGTGTGTGTGTGTGTGTGTGTGTGTGAGAGAGAGAGAGAGAGAGAGAGAGAGAGAGAGAGAGAGAGAGAGAGAGAGAGATGTGGACATGGATGCTTCCTCCTCGGTACTGGGCTGGGAGACCCAGTTCTGGTCCTTTGTCAAAGAATGTCTCTCCACGGAGGTTGGGGTTAGGGGGCATATTTGAGAGTTATCTATGCACTTTAGGGTAGTTAGCTCCCCAAAGCAGAGCCTGTGTCATGGGGAAAATGGGGTAGGGGTTTGGGTAGGGGATAGGGGTTTGGGATGGGGTAGGATTAGGGGTCCTTAGGAATTCCTCTTTAAAGAATTACACCCTCCTGTACACAAAAGTGGTTAGAATAAGATAATGGCTTATTTCGGGGTTGAGGAAGGGAAAGGGAAGGAAAGAGAGACCATGAAAGAAGTCCTTGGACTTCTCATGGGGAGAAAGGCATGGCACAGGGTGTGGCTCTGAGATACCAATCTCCTCGAGCAGGAGACAGGCAGGTACTTTTATAGAGGACTGATGGGGGTGACCATCTGACTGTGGAAAGTTCCCTTAGTGAGGGAGGACCATCCTCCACTGGTGGTGGCTGGAGGAATTGGGTGAGGGGTGGTGGCAAATCTCAAGCCATCTCTCTCCTCAGGACACAAAGGCAGCAGCCACACCCAAACTTATCTCCCCAGCATTGAGGCAGACTAGAATGAAAGGTGGAGGTCTTGAAGTTAGCTCATTCTGAGCTGGTTCCACTTATTTCTTTACGTATGTCTGTCCTTTGGATTAGTTTCTCAAGGAGAAGGTTCTTTGATGAACCCCAGAGAACTTCGGGGTACTCTGGGCCCATAACACCTGGCTCTCATTGTAGATCCAGGACTGGGACAGGGGTGGGAAGCAGAGGAAGAGGATTGATTGTGATTCCTGCTTACTTCCATCTTGATCTCCTAAATCTTGCTGTAAAGTGACCCCTGTGGATACACAGAGGAGACATCTCTTCCCTCCTGTGCCTAGGCCTGAGCTGAGGGAGGGCACAGAGCAGCAGCAGGACCACCCTCCACCCCCTCTCCTTGCTTTGGCAGGATCAGGGCTGGGAGGGGGAGTTGCCCCACCAGCTCTGTGCCCCCTTCCCAGGTAGTCACCAGTTCTGACTGGTCTCCTGAGACCCAAGCTGAGCCTCCAGTCTCCTCTTTGCACTGAGGCAGCTGGTGGTGCAGAGGCTAGAGCCCTGGGTCTGGAGCCAGGAAGACCTGAGTTCAAATCACACCCTTCTTGGCTGTGATCAGGGGCAAGCAACTTCCTCTCTGTTGGTCTCAGTTTCCTCAATTGTAAAATGGGCATCATAATAGAATTTTACTTGGCAGATTGTTGTGCAGATCAAATGAGATAATAAGTGTAAAGTTCTTGGCACAGAGTAGGTGCTATATAAATGCTGATTTCTTTTCCCCCAACTCTAGCTCCAGAGAGAGAGCAGAGGCAGAAATAGGGGAGAGAAGGGGAAAGAGAGCCAGTGGGATGCTTGGGGCAGGCTGGGCTGGGGAGGAGCTTAGGGGCTCTTGTGACCCTGAGGAAGACCTGACTGAGGGGCCTGGGGCTGGAGGGATGGTTTCTCTCTCAGCTGTCACAACCAGCTCCAGCAGGTTTCTGGGCTCTCACCAGCCTGATGAGTGTCTGTAAAGGTGGGGATATGCCCCTGCATCATTCACTGTCACAGATGGGATGTGATATTTGCCCTAAATTACAGAGGATTTCACATTTATGGTCTTTGATCTTTCAGACACTTTTATTTTCAAAAGGTAACCATCAGCTCAGCCTCCCTCACAACCCAAGGTATCTGAAGGTTACAGTTCTCCCCTGAGGCACTAAAGAGCCATTCTCTACCCTGAGGGAGGGTCTGGAGAGAGTGTCTGGAAGGGAGTGAGAGCAGTTAATTTCAAGGGATCCTTCTTTTGTGTGCCTCTCCCCCCATGCTGGGTGCCTTCCCTTTAAAACCTGTCAGTCCGGCCCAGATATCCCCCCCACCTCCTTCTGGGGGGCAACTGTCTGCTCTGGGCAGAGGGAGTGTGGGGGTAAGAATGTGCCTGCCTGTGCCCCTTTTCTCTGCAAAGTGTGCCCTAAGGGATTTTCTGAAACTTTCTGCAACCTTTACCATGAAACTAAACATAAACCTCTCTCCTCTGCCAGAGGTGAGGATCAGGATAGGGAATTGTGGGATTACTCCCTGGGGTTCAATCCTAAACTCCTTTTTTTCCCTCCAGTTTTACTTAACAAGGTCAAGGAAGCACAATAGGAACCAATACACATGTTGTTTTCCTAATTGATTATGACAAATGTCCCATCAGATTTCTTCAATGAGAAGTGCTTACAAACTTTGACATCACCCTTCTCCAGCCAAAGAGCCAAGTCATCAGGTTCTCCCCCTGAATGAATTGTTCCTCCAATAGCACACATTTTAGTTAAACTTGCTGTAGGATCTGCCTAGGACCTTGGTGATCTTGGATGGACAATCCTGGATTGATGGCTGGTCCTTGGTCCTGATGATGTCATCTCTCTCACAGCTTTCCCTAGGGCTCACAGATCCTGGAATCCATTTTACACATTGGAAGCAGAAGGACCAGGTGCTAGGGCCATGATGGCAGATGAGAAAAGAGCCCTGGGGATGCTTTGTATGGACAATGACCTAATGAGTGACTGGGGGCTGGGTGGTTTTGTTATTGCCAAAGGAGATTCTGTATGTCCACCAAGATCTTTCTAGATGGGGTTTATAGGAGGCAAATATAGACACCTTCAGCATCTCCTCTCTCCCAGTTCACTTTTCCAAGTGAAACTTTGATTCTTGCCAGGAGGAGAAGAAGGAGGTTGGGGCCAGAGGCTACTCTGCTCTCTGCAGAGAGATGGGGGACCTGGGCTAGCTTCATATCTATGTGTGCCCTTAAACTTTAGTCTAGAGGAAATGACTTTGTGATAAAATGATGGGATTTAGCAGATACTCAAAGACCCACCTGGAGATTAATCTAAACTGATTGTATCAAGTGAGAGTGATTGACTGCTAATTAGTCTACTTCAAAGTTAACTAGATTGTAATCACACCTGGCTAGTCCTTAATGGTAAATTGATTACCATGACAAGTGTAAATTAATTCTAGAAATACTATTTTTACAAAAAAATATTATTTGGAATCATTGTACATTGTAATTTATATTCTGAGTCAAAGAAAATTCACATTTTTTGCGATCATTATTATCCTCAAATTTTAAATCCATATGAAACTTGGATTATGCAAACTTACCATTTAAGATATTAATTGCCTTCACTCATGAGAGGAATCAAGAGCAGGCATTGAACTCTCACATAAGGGGAGTCACGTATGAAGTCCAGGTACTGCACTGACTTGGGAAAGACTGAAAGAACGGCCATTGGCAAGAGCTGAGGTTGGCTTCTTTTGGCTCCATTTCCCCACAATATTGCACCTAGGGACCTACAGGTTCCTGGAGGTGTCTCAGATGAGATAATGTAGATGGCTGGAAGTTTTCATCCCACCCATCTCATTCTACACCTGGCTTCTATTCCCCTTCCAATATGCCTGATGCCATGGACCTCTCAATCCCATGCATCTGATTAAGCCTGACTCAGTTTCCTCCAATATGTTCAGTGGCATGGATGTATATCCCATCCACCTATTTTAAGCCTGGCATACTGCATGGGCTATATATATCGCTCAAGTGTGGGAATGCTCATCTCCCTTCAGTTCTCTATTCTTTTATGGTAATCCCCATAATTATTGAGTCTCATAATGGCATGAGGATAATTAGGCAGATGATACAAAAAGTGATGAAATGAAGATTTTAAAAAATTCTTATCTTCTCAGTTCATGTTTTTAAGAAGACTGGTGCTAAAGCTTCTAATTTAAGGTGACCACAATATAGATTTTAAACATCACAACTTCCAGATGCCAGCTCTCCTGATCTCCATCCCTCAGTGGGGAAGGAGAGCCCCAAGATCTCTATCTGAGGCATGGCTCCCTTCCCACCAGATACCAGTTACACAATGAACACACATAGCCAATAGCAAAGAAACCCCTTTAACCGAGTTTATAGCAAAACAGAACTCAGAGAAGGTATCCCTGGGGGAATATATGGCAGAGAACAGAAGGAAGGAGTTCTTTCTCTCTCTGAGACTGAGGTAGGTCAGAAGTTATCAGAAGAAAGAGTTGCAGTTCTCACCCAAAGAGAAATTCCCCAAAGTCCTCAGTGTGACAAGCTGGTATGGGAACCCGATAGAGTCTGCCAGCTTCTCCTTTGTTTGCTTCTTCTCTGAATCCTTCCTTTCTTTCAGGGACATGAAGAGAGGTTGGAGTCTGATTTGGGAGAGGATGTGGGGGCTGGGGCAGGTGAGAGTGGGCTCACGGGCCCCAGAACCATGATGGCCAAAGGCAGGTGGAGGGAGGCACAGGTGGATTGTTCCCACCATCTTTTAAAGTTACACAGGCACACACTCACAGACACAGACACACACAGAGTAATGACCACTGAATTAGGAAATGACAAAGCCTCCAGGTGTCTGTGACTCCTGAGCTGCTTCAGGATTCTGGGGAAATAGTTTTTCTTCTTTCATTAGTGACAGATGTTGTCAATGACCATCCCTGATGGTAGTGTGGGAAGGGCCTAAGGTGGGGAGTAGAATGTGAGAGTGTGAGAGTGTGTGGGGGGGGGGTCACAGCAGTGAAGTGAGGATAGGGGGATTCCTCAGGGAAGGGCTGGCCATTATCAACTTGGGTCAGCAGTATGTCCCTGGGAAGGCAGGGGCCTCCCTCTGTCTGGAGCTGGGCAGAACCTGATGCCTCAATGAGTCTTTGGGATGCTGACAGTCAGTGAACCCCAGCTGTGTCTTCCCTCTGTCCTGGGATTCTGCATCTCCTCCTCACTGGTCTCCTCTGGCTAGGCCAGGCTTCAGCCAGCAGGACCCCCAGGATGATGAGGACCAGCCCAGCCAGGCTGAGGCGAACCAGGTTGCCCACAGTGATATCCTGGGGAGCAGCATCTGGGAGGGGGAAAGACTGTCACAGGCAGAGGGACAAGACCTCCCTGATCTCAGGCCCCCCAACAGTGTAGGCTCAGATTCCTCTGCTCCCAGCCCCAGGCTCCTCAGACCGAGCCCAGCCTAGACCCTGGCCCTGGGCTGGGAGGTTCTTGTCACTCCCTGGCTGGGAGCCTGGTTGGGGGTGAGGGCTGGAGCCCAGGGAGAGAAACCTGAGGGAGGGGCTGAGGCAGCCTCCCCGTCCCCCACTCCTCTGTTTCCTTCCCCCTCCCCCTCCCCCTCAGTGCTTCCTCCCCAGGGCCCTGAGGCAGCCCCAGGTCTCTCTCCTGGGACTTCCCTTTGCCCTCCCTTCCTCCCCTCCCTCTTGTTCTTCATCTCCTGCAATGTTGGCAATAGCTTGGTGGAGTGGAGAGAGCATGGAGCCTGAGGTGAGGAAGAGCTGAGTTCAGATCCCCCTCAGACACTTCTTCTCTGTGAGACCTCAGACATGTTCCCTTCACTCTCTCAGGCTCAGTTTTCTCCTCTGGAAAATGGGGTTAATGACAGCAGCTGCCTCCCAGGGCTGTTGTGAGATCCAAGGAGAATATAATTGTAAAGCATTTAAAGGGCTCCCTCTGTGCTGGTTCCTATTAATACTGGCACCAACAAGCATTTCCTGGTTACTGTTCATAAGGGTCCCTGCCCTCAGGGAGCTCCTTGTCTACTTGGGAGGAGACCTGAAAATGGGCAGGGATGTCCAAGGTCTGAGGGCAGGCCCTGGTAGGAGGGGAAGGACGGCAGCAGGGGGAGGAAAATGTCCTCCCAGAGGGGAGACTGAGAGAGTTTTGAAGGAACCAAGAAATTAAGGGGGGGAACTGCAGGCGAGGGACAGAGCAGGTACAAAGGCCTGGAGGTGGGAGATGGAGGTGGTGGGTGAGGAACTGGGACTCGGGAGCCCCCAGTGTGAGGGGAGGAGACAGCCCTGTTTGGGGGAAGGGAGGATCTTTTGAGATGCCTGGAACAGGGAGAAGAGGAGGGTGAGGGGCTTGGTGGGATTTCCCCTCCCCCCTCCCTGCTGGCCACACCTCAAGCCTGCTCTGGCCTCCTCTTTCCTCCCCCTCTGATCTCCTCGAACCCCATTCCTGGGACCTAGTGGATATGTTGTCTCTAAATATAACTAACCCAACTGGAGAGGCAGCAGAATGTGAGGGAGTCTAGAGGGGCCAGGGAAGCCCCTCACTGTGTTCATTGTCTGAGGTTGACCCATTACCCAGACTCTCCACCCCCTCCCTCTGATCCCCCTCTTCCTCCAGCCCTCCTGGACCCTGGTGTCTCTGGGGTAGGATTCTGTGAAGACAGTGGGGTGCCCCGGGGCCAAAGAGGGAGTTTAGGTGGGATGGGAGGCATGGGGTTAGCAGGGGCTCCCTCACCTGTGACCCTGAACACCAAGGGGTTACTGGGGGCTGAGCACTGGGGGGGGGGGGAGTGATAGTTGAAGCTGTAGCATTGATAAGTCCCTCCATGGGTGGAGTTCACAGCAGTGATGAGGAAATTGGCCAGAGAACGCCTTCCATGGAGGTCGGCCAAGCTGTAGGCAAACTTTTTTCCATCCTTGTGCAGGGCATACATGCCATACCATGGCTGTGACTGACACAGGAGGGTCACATTGTGTCCTGAGGCCACTTGGGAGCTGGCCAAGGCTGAGAGGGAGGGGGGGTCGTACAGATGTGTGAAGGAGAGTCTGGAGTTAGGGGTGTAATCCACCTGTTGCAATGCAGGGGGCAGATGTGGCTGGTGGGAGGACTGGCCTGGGCCTGCCTGGGGTTGCAGGGTTAGCTCCTCTCTGGAGGAATGGAAATCTCAGATTCTTTTGTAGAGGAAGGACCTTGGACAGCTCTGGGGGTAATGGAAAATGTGTTGGTGAGTGGGGGAGGGAAAGAGAGACTGAAATAGAGGCAGAAGAAGGTGGGATCTGAGGAGGGCAGAGAAAACCAGAGACAGGAAGACAGAGCTGTGAGCCAGAGTCAGAGAGGAGAGATCAACAAATGGGGAGTGGTTGGGGGCTGGGAGCCCATATTTAGGAGCCATCTCTGCACTTTGGGGCAGTAATTAGCTCCCTAAAGTCCATCCTGGCTCTCGTCATGGCCCCTGGGCTGGTCCCTGGGCAGGTGTGGGAAGGAGAGGAAGAGGCTTGGTGGTGATTCCTGCTTCACTTCCTTCCTGGTGTCCTAAACCTTGCTGTAGAGAGACCCCTGTAGATGCTAAGAGGAGACACCACTTCCCCTCCTTGTGCCTAGGCCTGAGCTGGGGGAGGACACAGAGCAGCAGCAGGTTCACCCTCCAGCCCCTCTCTTTGCTTTGGGAGGCTCAGGGCTGGGAGGGGGAGATGTCCCATCAGCTCTGTGCCCCCTCCCCAGGGAGCCCCCAGCTCTGTCTGGTCTCCTGAGACCCAAGCTGAGCCTCCTGCCTCCACTCTGAGACTGAGGCAGCTGGTGGTGCAGAGGCCAGATCCCTGGGTCTGGAGTCAGGAAGAGCTGACCTCAGATCAAACACTTCCCTGCTCTGTGATCCTGGGCAAGTCACTTCCTCTCTGTTGGCCTCAGTTTCCTCAACTGTAAAAGGGGCATCATAAAGGCCCCTCCCTGGCAGTTGTTGTGAGGATCAAATGAGATAATAAGTGTCAGGTGCTCAGCGCATAGTAGGTGTTATATAAATGCTGATTCCCTTCCCCCACCTCCAGGCCCAGAGGAAGAACAGAGGCAGAGACAGGGGAGAGGACAGGCAGGGCAGGGCCAGAGGATGCTTGGGGCCAGGCTGGGCTGGGGAGGAGCTTAAGGGCTGCTGGGACCCTGAGCCAGCCCTGCCTGAGGGGCCTGGGGCTGGGGGGTCCTCACCTGTTACCACCAGCTGCAGGGGGTCACTGAGCTCTGACCAAAGGGATGAGTGTCTGTATATGCAGTAGAAGGTCCCTGCATTATAAGGTGTTGAAGATGGGATTGGAAACTCCACCTCAGTTTCATCTGATTTCACCTCCATGATCTTTTTTGTTCCAGATCCTTCCTTTATCTTCAAATGGTAAAAATCAGCCCCCTGTTCCCCCCTGCACCTGAGGGTCACACTTCTCCCCCAGGGCACCAAAGAACCCTTGTCTGCCCTGAGGGAGGGTCTGGAAAGGAAGGAGAGCTGTCAGTGCCAGGGGATCCCCCTTCTGTGAGCCCCTCCCCCATCCTGGGCTCTCTCCCTTTCATCCCTGTCAGTCTAGCCCTGACCTCCCCCCTCTCTCTTTTGGGGGCAGCTCTCTGCCCTGGGCAGGGTGAGTGGGGGGTAAGGACTCACCTGCTTGTGTCCTTATTCTGAGGCCCAGACACAGCCCTGAGAAATAGGACCCTGATTACTCACAGCTCCCCACCCAGCACCCCCAGGGGAAGGAGACAGGGGGCCCAGAGCCTTGGCTTAGGGCTGGTGTGAGTGACAGGGGCTGCACCCAGAAGACCCCTCTAAGAGTTGCAGCTTCTCCCCCTCCCTGCCTTCCCTGCTGGGTGACCTCAGACTTGTCACTGCCCTGCTCCGGAGGAGTGTCTCCCTCAAGAAAATGGACATGGGGGTGGGTGGGCCTGGATGGTGCAGTGTTGGGGCTTCTCAGGACTTGCCAAGGCACAGCAGCACAGAGAGGGTGGGGGTCATGGTGGTGGGAGAGGGGCCTGATGTCTGAGCAGGACACAGACTGAGGCACCGGACGTGCCCAGGGCAGGCTCTGTACTGGGCTTCCCAAACTCTGAGCAGGCTCACTTCTTCCTCTCTGTGGTTGTTGCTTCATTGTTTGGCCCATGAAGTGTGTGTGTGTGTGTGTGTGTGTGTGTGTGTGTGTGTGTGTGTGTGTGTGTGTGTGTCTAAGGGGGAGCTTGGAGAGTCATCTAGTGTCCGAACAAGTGAACAATTCTTCCTTTCATGATGATAATTCAGGCCCCATAATCCAGGAGAGATCCTTAGGTATGTGTCAGTCTCACAACCCCTGCCCCCACTTAGAACCCCCCAGGGGTCTCTGAGTCTGACCCTGGTCCCCAGACCAGACCCTGCCCTCAACCTGAACCCTGCCCCCAGCCCTGCCTCTTCCCAACAGGCTCAATCCCTAACCAAGCAGACAGGGGTTCCTGTGTCCTGGAAGTGACAGGATTAAAGGCCAAGCACAGAAGGGGCTAGGGGGCTGCCTTAGGGCCCTGGATGGTCTGTTCTGCAGTTCCCAAGTAGCCTTGCCAGCCCCAGCCCCTCCTCAGCACTGCCTTGCCCTCTGCCTTCTATAGAAGAGACTCTGGGCCCTTCCCTCCCTACTTGTCCTCAGACTGGCAGCTCAGGTCCCCAGGACAGGGTTACTGCTTCTCTAATGGCGTGGGGGGGGGGTGAGGGAGGACCAGCCCCTCTGGGGTGGGGGCTGCTCATCCATCACAATTTTGTTGTTGTACTCACAGACATACTTCAAATTAATAAAGTTTTAATGTGGTTTTGATACCTTAATTGTATTTATTTTGAATTTAAACACCAAAAGAGAGCATTTGTATACTCATAGCAGAATCAAAAAAGGGGCTTCTCTTTGAAACTGTGAATCTCCATTTCATGGTTTGCTTTAAAAAAAAAAAAGTGCCATAAATTCAACATATTTCTCTTCGAAAAAGACCTGCTTGCCTCTTCTTCCTTCTGATCTCCTTTTACTTCTTTTCTGTATGTTTTAAACAATGGACTCTTTTTTCACCATCACTACTGAAGTACTGATGTGTGACTATCCCTAAATCTCCCCTGTCTTTTCAAACTCCCCTCCCAATTTAAAAATCTAGAAAAAGAAAAACAACTTTGTAGCAAGTAAGTCAAGTTGAGCCAAACCAACCCACAAAGTGACTGTGTGCACCAGATGCATGTCTTTTCTTTTTCTCTACCCACTGTTCACCACTTCTCTACCAGCAGGTGGTCATAGGCTTCATCAAACCCCCTCTGGAGTCATGTGATATGAGTGAAAATCCCAAGAGACTTAAGCTTCGTGCTTTAGGGCTGGAATTCACCTAGATTAGATTGTGTTTTCACTCTAAAGAGAAGTGAGATAAGATGATGGTGGGTGGTCAGGGCTGGTCCTGCTCCAAGCTACCCAATCCCCTGCCCCTGCTGGGGAGAGGGGAAAACTCCTTCCTCTTTGTGGTTTGCACTTCATCCTTGGCAGTGGGTTGGGTTTCTTGGCAGGGGAGGCTGGAGAGCCCAGGGTGAGGTTTGTCCCAGTCCTTGCCCTTCTCTGCACCTTGATTTCTCCTTCTGTACAATGGACAGGAGGTCAGAGCACCTTCCCAGTTCTAAGACCCTCTGATTTCCCCAAATCAACCAGCCAACAAGTGTTTATTGAGCACGACTCTGTGCCAGGCACTCTGCTAAGCAAAAAGGACAGTCCCTGCTCACGAGGAAGTTACTGTACAAAATTTAGCAAACTAAGTCACTGAGTCTTGTAATTCTTTTGGGAAGCCTCACGATCAATTTGATCAATTAAATCCATCCCTACTTTATCATCACTCTTTATGTCTAAATCCTATACCCATTTTGACCTTATTTTAGTATGTGGTGTGAGATATTAGTTTATACCTAGTTTCCTGGGGGGACCCAGAAATCAGTTTCTCAGTGTTTTCTCCCCCAACTCCAGAAAGTCCAGTTCCTGAGAAACCTCAGCAAATTCTATTTGGGACAGGCCCAAGGGAACAAAGGAAATGGAGATAGACTCATTTGTCCAGCTCAGTGCAGGACTGATAGGATTAAACATGGCCTAGATAATGAACTTTGCCTTCAGCAACTTGAGTGAGGGTCTTTTCTTTGATGTCATCTGTAGAGTTCATTAATGTGGACCACCTTCAAATCATGTCACCCAATGGAATTGAATGATGCTGTGTCCTTTGAAGTATTTGGGAGACTAGCCCACTTCTGCCTAAATTATTGGAGAACTAGGCTGGGGTTTATATGTATCACTACTTATAAATTAGAGGCCATTACACCAGTTTGGGCAGTAAGCATTTATAACTAATTTGAGTCTCTGAATAACTTCCCCACTAGTTATATACCCAGCATGGAGTCCCAGGAAGTGTGTGTTGGGGGGGGGGGGGGGAGTGGAGAGAGTGAGCCAAGGGTAAGAGAAGTGTGTAATAGCATTGGAGAGTAAGAGAGCCAAGAGTGGGACCCTCCTGTCTCCAGACATTTTTAGGCAGATGACCACACACTGATCTAAGCTATACCCAGGTGTAGGCGTCTATGCAGGGATGTGTTCTCTAACACAGGGCATCTTAAACTTTTCCCACTAGTGACCCCTTTTCACCAGAGAAAATTTTACACAACCAAGGGTATGTAGGTTTATACAATAGGTACTGACAGATATTTTGGGACCCCAACATTCAGTTACACATCCACAGTCGAAGGAAAAATTTCAATTTATTTACATTCCCAAAGGAAGGTTGACTGTGATTGTCTCAGAAACCATAATGGGGCAAAGGTGTCCTTGTGTCCCTTAAGAAGCAGGGTCTACACATTCTGAGAGGAGTGTTAATATGAATATATGGATCACCTGGATTTGATGGAGGTACCTGACTATCCAAATGGATTTTATGAGACCCTGGATTAATAGGAACAGAATGCCCTTTGCTCAAAGACTTCAAAGTGAAACCGGACAAGCCCTATTTACTTTCCCCAAGAGAATAAACAAACTCAAATATCCCTTTGAAATTCCCATTCACTATCTTCTTCCCCAGGAAGAGAGACCTCCTTGTCTCTGATAAAACCCCTCCTATTTAGCATCTGCTTTAAGTTAAGGTGTTAAACTGATTTGTATCATTTAACTGATTTACATTTGTAATGGGTTGATCTGTATCATGCCAATGAAGTTATTCTGCTACCTGTGAGCCAAGAAACCTTGAAAACCCTTAGAAAGAAGGGGAGCTTTGAGCTTCCCTCTGGGGAGGGGAGAATCCACACCATCATGTGTTATATATTTCTTTTTGGGACAAAATATTAAATCAATATTATATTTTTTTCTGTCTGTCTCTGATCTGGTTCGTTTTGCAGGAGATATCATGTTCTCTGATCTGGTTTTGGTAGGAGATAATATAAGATATTATAATTTCTCTGATCTGTTTATTAATCTTGTAGGAGAGATTAAGGATCATTTCTCTGATTTGTTTGTAGGAGAGAGGCAGATACAAAAGCTATATTTTAATATTCAACAGGAGAGAAGAGGAAAGCTTGGCAGCAGATAATGTGTGTGGGCCCTGCCATCTCAGGGGAAGGTTATTCTTGGGGTGTGGGAGAGGATGTGGGCAGAAGAAAGCTGGGGAGCCTGGAGCAGGTACGGGTGCACTGACGGGTCTCTGAAACCATGATGGCCAAAGGTTTGTGGAGGCAGGCCCAGGTGAAAAGCTCTTTTCCAGTGAGGCCTACAGGCACACGTGCATGCACAAATTCTCACAAGCACATACAGAGATACAGAGACAGACACAGGCGCATACACACGCAAAGTAATACCCACTAATGGAGGAACTGCCAGACCTACAGGTTTCTGTGAATCCTGAGATGCTTCTGTATTGGGCGTAGGGGGTGGGGGTGGGGATAATTTTTCCTCTTTCATTACTGACAGATATTGTCAATGATCATCCCTGCTGGGACTGTGGGAAGGGCCTGAGGTGGGGAAGAGATCTTGAGGGAGGTGGGGGTCACATCAGTGTTGTGGGGAAGATCTGGAGGCCTGGGGGAAGGGCTGGCCATTATCAACTTGGGCCAGCAGTATGTCCCTGGGAAGGCAGGGGTCTCCCTCTGTCTGGAGCTGGGCAGAACCTGATGCCTCAATGAGTCTTTGGGATGCTGACAGTCAGTGAACCCCAGCTGTGTCTTCCCTCTGTCCTGGGATCCTGCATCTCTTCCTCACTGTCCCCTCTGGCTAGGCCAGGCTTCAGTCAGCAGGACCCCCAGGATGATGAGGACCAGCCCAGCCAGGCTGAGGCGAACCAGGTTGCCCACAGTGTAATCCTGGGGAGCAGCATCTGGGAGGGGGAAAGACTGTCACAGGCAGAGGGACAAGACCTCCCTGATCTCAGACCCCCTAACAATGTAGGCTCCCATTCCCCTGCTCCCACTCCCAGACTCCTCAGACCCAGCCCAGCCCAGACCCTGGCCCTCGGCTGGGAGGTTCGTGCCTGGCTGGGAGCCTGGTTTGGGGGTGAGGGCTGAGTCCCAGGGAGAGAAGCCTGAGGGAGGGGCTGAGGCAGCCTCCCCCTCCCCCCCCTCTCTCTCCCCCTCAGTGCTTCCTCCCCAGGGCCCTGAGGCAGCCCCAGGTCTCTCTCCTGGGACTGCCCTTTGCCCTTTCTTCCTCCCCTCCCTCTTGTTCTTCATCTTGGCAACAGCTTGGTGGAGTGGAGAGAGCATAGAGCCTGAGGTGAGGAAGAGCTGAGTTCAGATCCCCCTCAGACACTTCCTCTTTGTGAGACCTTGGACATGTTCCCTTCACTCTCACAGGCTCAGTTTTCTCCTCTGGAAAAAGGGGCTAATGACAGCAGCTGCCTCCCAGGATCCAAGGAGACAATAATTGTAAAGCATTTAATGGGCCTCCTCTGTGCTGGCTCCTATTAATACTGGCACCAACAAGCATTTCCTGGTTACTGTTCATAAGGGTCCCTGCCCTCAGGGAGCTCCTTGTCTACTTGGGAGGAAACCTGAAAATGGGCAGATATGTCCAAGGTCTGAGGTCAGGCCCTGGTAGGAGGGGGTGGAGGGCAGCAGGGGGAGGAAAATGTCCTCCCAGAAGGGGAGACTGAGAGAGTTTTGAAGGGAGCTAAGAAATTAAGGGGGGGGGACTGCAGACGAGGGACAGAGCGGGTACAAAGGCCTGGAGGTGGGAGATGGAGGTGGTGGGTGAGGAACTGGGACTAGGGAGACCCCAGTGTGAGGAGAGGAGACAGAGCCTTGTAGACAGGGAAGCTCTAGTCTCATTCAGTGATTCAGGTCTACAGACCTTTATTAAGGGTTCCTCTGGGCTCAATCCTCTTGGGAGCCCATTCCCAGAGGATATAAAGACAAAGCAAACCTGGCCCCTGCCCCACCCCCACCCACCCCGAATGCTGTTCCCTTGTGCACAAATGCATCAGTGGGGTCTCATGTGAGGAGGGGGATCACTAACACCTGGGCTGGGGGGGGCAGGAAAGGCTTCTTGTAGGAGGAGGCTCCTAGACAGCCTGGGAGGGGTCTGTGCCTTGTTAGAAGAGGGGAAGAGCAGGGAGAGCATGTCAGGGAGGGGGGCACAGCCTGGGCAAAGGCCCAGAGGGGGGAACAGGAGAAGAATGGGGCACTGCAGGAGGCCATGAGGAACCCCTGACTGGCCACCCGGACCCTGCCTTCCTCCTCTCTCTGCTGGGGATCCTCCAGTGACTCACCAGATGTCCTGTTCCCGGGTTCAGGGCTTGGAGAGAAGGTCCCTGGGGATGAGGAAGGGGCAGAGTTAGGGGCTGGACAGGGGAGCCCAGAGAGGCCTGGAGGGAGCCCCAGCTCTGCCCAGACTGCTGGGTGTGGGAGGGTGGGAAGACCCTCCCTCCCCTGGGCCTCTCCTTTCCATCTGTTAAATGGGCGCCTGAGCTCACTGACCTGCCCTGGACCATCCAGTTGTGAAGTTTGATGATTCCATGATTCCTGTGACTCCTCCCCTAGGTCCTGCCTGAGCTATTGGTGCAGGGGAAGGACACAGGGAGAAGAAGGGAGGCTGTGGGGAGGGAGGGAGGGGCCCTCTGAATCCTCAGGCCCCTTGTCCTGGCTCTGCCCAGGGCCTGACCTGCCCTCTCTGCCCTGGGGCCAGAGCCCTGAGGCTCTTCTGTGTCAGGGGGAGGCAGTGTTGGGCAGAGGAGGGAGGAGGGGGTTAGGATGTCACTGTGGTGTTTCCAGCTGAGAGGAATTGGGGTGGGGGTATCTGGGAGGCCCCCTCCCTCATCCCTGGGGAAGCCAGGATGGGAGAAGCAGAGGCCCCTCCCCTCAGAGCCCCAGCTATGGCTGTGTGGGGGAGGGGTGAGAGGGCTCAGGGGCTCCTGGGGAGGGGAGAGAAAGGAGAGGGCTTGGGGCTGCTCTGCCCATGTCTGCTCCCCCGTCCCAGCCCCATCCTGACCAGGCCTGTTCTTCCTTCTTCTCTAGCTGGAGTTTCCCTGCCCCTGCCCTTTCCCTGCAGCCCTCCTCATGCCTTGGTTAGCTCTGAGAAAGGGAGGACTCAGCCCTGGCCTAGACAGGAGGGGAGAGTAATAGGGAAGAGAGACCCCCACCCTGTCCTGAGGGTAACTGGTTACTCACTGGGAGGAGAGGATGTCAGGGCTTGGGGATCCCCAGGCTTTTGGGGGAGGTGAGGACCCTTTGAGGTGCCTGGAAGAGGGAGAGGAGGAGGGTGAGGGGCTTGGTGGGATTTACCCTCCCCCCTCCCTGCTGGCCACACCTCAGGCCTCCTCTGGCCTCCCCCTCTAGCCTCCTCAAACCCCTTTCCTGGGACCAAGGAGACATATTGTCTGTATGTGGGCCCAACAAAAGTGGGGAGGGGGCAGATGGTGAGGGTGTGTAGAGGGGCCAGGGGGCCTCACTGTCTGCACCCTCTGAGGATGACCCATTGTCCAGATTCTCCACCCCCTCCCTCTGGGCCTCCTCTCCCCCCAGCCCTCCTGGCCCCTGGGGTCCCCTGGGACAGGACCCTGAGCAGGCAGGGTGGGGCCCCAGGGCCAGAGGAGGAGGGATGGGAGGCCTGGGGTAGTCTGGGGCTCCCTCACCTGTGACCCTGAGCACCAGGGGCTCACTGGGGGCTGACCACTCCTGGGGGGAGTGACTGTGAAAGGTGTAGCATCGGTAAGTCCCTCCATGGGCAGAGGTCACAGCAGAGATGTGGTAGGTAGCCTGGCAGCCACTGTCGAGGGCTTGGACCTGGCCTTGGGTGATCTCTGCTCCATCCTTGTACAGGGCATACATGTCATACCATGGCTGTGACTGACACTGGAGGGTCACATCGTGTCCTGAGGCCACCTCGGGGCTGGGCAAGGCTGAGAGGGAGGGGGGGTCATACAGGCCTGGGGGAGGAGGAGAGTCTGGAGTTAGGGGTGTAACCCTCCTCTTGCAGGGCAGGGGGGGCAGATGTGGCTTTTGGGAGGACTGGCCTGGGCCTGCCTGGATCCCTGCCTGAGGGTGGAGGTGGAGCTCATCTCTGCAGGAAAGGAAATCTCCCAGCTTTGGGGGAGGGGAAGGACCTGGCACAGCTCTGGGAGAACCAGGGAACGTGGGCGGGTAAATGTGGAGAGAGAGAATGGGAGATGAGAGAGAGACAGAGCCAGAGAGACAGAGACAGACAGAGACAGACAGAGAGACAGAGAGAGACAGAGACAGAGAGACAGAGAGAGACAGAGACAGAGAGACAGAAAGAGAGAGAGAGAGAGAGAGAGAGAGAGAGAGAGAGAGAGAGAGAGAAAAGAGAAAGTGTGGGAAGAAGGGGAGACAGAGACTGAGGGAGAGAGAGAAGACAAATGGGGGCTCAGGCAGGGCTAAGAATGGAGGACAGGGAGGCTTCCTCCCTGGTAGGGGGCTGGGAGCCCAGTCCCTGCTCCTTGTCAGAGAATCTCTCTCCACAGGGCAGGGGAGGGGGGCATACTCAGGAGCCATCTCTGCACTTTGGGGCAGTACTTAGCTCCCTAAAGTCCATCCTGGCTCTCATCATGGTCCCTGGACTGGCCCCTGGGCAGGTGTGGGAAGGAGAGGAAGAGGCTTGGTGGTGATTCCTGCTTCACTTCCTTCCTGATGTCCTAAACCTTGTGGAAGAGAGACCCCTGTGGATACACAAAGACTTTCCTTCCCCTCCTTGGGCCTAGGCGTGTGCTGGGGGAGGCCACAGAGCAGCAGCAGGTCCAACCTCCAGCCCCTCTCCTGGCTTTGGGAGGATCAGGGCTGGGAGAGGGAGATGCCCCACTAGTCCCAAGGACCCCTCCCCAGGGAGCCCCCAGCTCTGTCTGGTCTCCTGAGACCCAAGCTGAGCCTCCTGCCTCCCCTTTGGACTGAGGGAACTGGTGATGTAGAGGCCAGATCCCTGGGTCTGGGGTCAGGAAGACCTGAGTTCAAATCAGTCTTCAGACACTTCCCAGCTCTGTGACCCTGAGAAAGTCACTTCCTCTCTGTTGGCCTCAGTTTCCTCAAATGTCAAAGGGGCATCATAAAATCCCCTCCCTAGCAGTTGTTGTGAGAATCAAATGAGACAATAAGTGTCAAGTGCAGGGCACATAGTAGGTACTATATACATGCTGATTCCCTTCCCCCATCTCCAGCCCCAGAGGGAGAGCAGAGGCAGAGACAGAGCAGAGGACAGGAAGGGCAGGGCCAGAGGGATGGTTGGGGCCAGGCTGGGTGGGGAAGGAGCTTAGGGGCTGCTGGGACCCTGAGCCAGCCCTGCCTGAGGGGCCTGGGGGGTCCTCACCTGTCACCACCAGCTGCAGGGGGTCACTGAGCTCTGACCAGAGGGATGAGTGTCTGTATATGCAGTAGAAGGTCCCTGCATTATGCAGTGTCACTGATGGGATGGGAAACTTGACCTCAATTTCATCTGATTTCACCTCCATGATTGGGTTTGTTCCATATTCTTCCTTTTTCACCAGAAGGTACAAATTATCCCCCTTTTCCCCCCTGCACCTGAGGGTCACACTTCTCCCTGTGGGCACCAAAGAGCCCTTCTCTGCCCTGAGGGAGGGTCTGAGGAGTGTGTCTGGAAGGAAAGGAGAGCTGTCAGTGCCAGGGGATCCCCCTTCTGTGAGCCCCTCCCCCATCCTGGGCCCCTCCCTTTAAACCTTGTCAGTCTAGCCCTGACCTCCCCCCTCCCTCTCTTGAGGGCACCTTTCTGTTCTGGCCAGGGGGAGGGGGGGAAGGACTC
The DNA here is from genome assembly GCF_019393635.1 of Dromiciops gliroides. Taxonomy (NCBI): domain Eukaryota; kingdom Metazoa; phylum Chordata; class Mammalia; order Microbiotheria; family Microbiotheriidae; genus Dromiciops; species Dromiciops gliroides. Next base: position 657,929,491 of record NC_057863.1, on the reverse strand, counting down.
ACTGGTTTTTGCCCTCGTCCTGCGGCCCAGACACAGCCCTGGGAAATAGGACCCTGGTTACTCACAGCTCCCCACCCAGCACTCCCAGGGGAAGGAGACAGGGGGCCCAGAGCCTGGGCTTAAGGCTGGTGTGAGTGATAGGGGCTGGACCCAGAAAACCCCTCTGAGAGTTGGAGCTTCTCCCCCTCCCTGGCTTCCCTGCTGGGTGACCTCAGACTTGTCACTGCCCTGCTCTGGAGGAGTGTCTCCCTCAAGAAAATGGAGGTGGGGGCGGGTGGGCCTGGATGGTGCAGTGTGGGGGCTTCTTAGGACTCACCAAGGCACAGCAGCACAGAGAGGGTGGGGGTCATGGTGGTGGGAAAGGGGCCTGAAGTCTGAGCAGGACACAGAGTGAGGCACCACACATGCCCAGGGCGGGCTCTGCACTGAGCTTCCCAAACTCTGAGCAGGCTCACTTCTTCCTCTCTGTGGTTGTTGCTTCATTGGCTGGGCCATAACTCTGTGTGCGTGTGTGTGTGTGTGTGTGTGTGTGAGCTTGGAGAGTCATCTAGTGTCTGAATGAGTGAACCATTCTTGCTTTCCTGGTGATAATTCAGGCCCCACACTCCAGGAGAGATCCCTACGTATGTGTCAGCCTCCCAGCCCCTGCCCCCACATGTAAAAGTGAAAAGGGATTTTCGTTCTATTTTGGAGACTTGGTCAGTCTCTCATAGGTTCACACTCTCATTAGCCTTGTAACTTCACCCACATGGCAGAGAAACTCAAGGTCAGGCTCTTGATTTGTCATTGCCTCCCCCTTTGACTCAGGAAGCCTGTGGTCATTTGAGTCTCCCTTCTATTAATTTAGTTTTTAATCTCCAGGGTCGACCACAAGGTGGCACCATAGTACAAAGAGCCCCAGGCTTGGAGTCAATGACTTCCTGAGTTCAAATCTAGCCTCAGACACTTAGTAGCTGTGTGACCCTGGGCAAGTCACTTCATCCTGCTTTCCCCAGTTTCCTCATCTGTCAAATGAGGTGCAGAAGGAAATGGAAACTGCTCCGGTGCCTTTGACAGGAAAACCCCAGGTGGGCTCATGAAGAGTTGGACAGGATGAAAATGAGAGAAATGTGACAGACGCGGGGCTAAGTGCTGGGGACTCCTGTGTCAAACAGCTACCTAAGCCAAGGAAGAACAGCTGCTTTTCACTCACTCTGTGGTGACGTCTGAAGACAAATGGCCAAACCTCACAGAGCAACAGCTGTTAACTCTAAAAGTGCCAAAGAGCTCATATAGGTCATCCTCTGAGAAATAAAATAAAGTAAAATAAATGAAATGAAAACAACATAAAACAAACATATGGCCAACAGCAGTCATAAGATCACAGCTTTCTTCATTCTGATGCAGGAGGGAAAGGAGACACAGAGGACAGGACATCGTCCGGAAGGAGACCTGTTTAGTGAGGCCAAACCTCAGCCCATGTACCAGTGGCTTTAGTCTCTGAAGGTTGAGCTAACCTTCTCCTCTATCCCACCTACCCAGCCCTACGGGGAATCTCTGGTCTAAGGAGAATTCCATTCAATCAGGCTCGGGAGGAGACAGACCCTTTTGTCTCAGTTGCCCAAGGCTGGGAGTGGTCTGGGTTGAGAGATAGTTCTCTCTCTCTCTCTCTCTCTCTCTCTCTCTCTCTCTCTCTCTCTCTCCCTCCCTCCAAGGGTCACCTGATGTCACTCTCAGCCCCTCATTGGAGAAAGCCCACTTCTCTTATTAAAGTCCACCTCTCATGAATTGTTGGCCCATCAGAGGTGACTGCCACCCTTTTGAACAGCCTCTTCCAAAAGTACACATAAGCCATGAGCCCACTTCCAGCAGTCTTGGCACCCTAACACAATCAATGCAACAGACTAATCAGTTAACTAAAGGCATTAGACTAGAGACACAGAAGTCCCTGGATGGGCTTGGCTGAAGTGACATGATGCTGCCCAGGAGGTGTGTTAGTGTGCTGGTGATGTGGGAGGTGGATTTAATTGATCAGATTGGTCATGAGATGTTCCAAAGAATGACAAGACTCAGTGACTCAGTTTCCCAAGTTTTATTGCAATACTGTGAGTGACCACAGGGAGGGCACCATGGAGGTGTCTGAAATAGAGGAGAAGACAGTTATATTTATAATATGGCTAAATTGATTATCAGTCTCATTATAATAATCTCCACCTGAGGGAGGTACAGGGGAGGGCCTATCCCAATTTGGAGTTCCTGGGGTCCTAAGCCAACCCCCGAGGCAGGGACCTTTTCCCACGGAGGTGTGTTTTAGGGGTTTACTCCTCATAAGGTGAACTGGGGACAAATTTGGCCTTTTCTGTGCAGGTTACCTCAACTTGCCAAGGTCAGAGTGTGCCTGTGTTTTTCATTCTCAGGCCTAGTTTCTGAATATTAACATTTAACAGTTAGGATTTCTATAACCTGTCTCTTTATGTTTTTGTCATGGGTGGTGATTATGGGGGTAATTAATACGAACCAGACCTCCAGGTACCAGTTAACAAGAACCTAGGCCCTGACTTTGATGAGGGCCCAAGTCTTAAGTTATCCATTAATCCCTTTTAGAACTGGGGTCTGAATCTCTCTTAGAGCTCAGATCTAAATTAGAGCTCAGGTCTTAGGGTTGTCTGTTAACCCCTTCTTTACCTCCTACATCAGTGGGAGATGATTGGCCATGTCCTGAGTGTCTGCAGAGGAGCAAGCCAGACAAGATGCCCCCAGGGACAGAGTCTGGTCATGCCTAAGTAAAAGAGTAGAAAGTGGAAAACAAGAATATAAAGAGCTGGGAATTATCACCACATGTCTTTTAAAAAAAGGAAATATGTGACTGTTTAGATAATATTTTTTACAGTTTTAAGGTGATAAGAGTATTAGACCTTGGAAAGAAAAATGTTACCATTAGCAATTATAAATACCAATTTGATTTGATTTAAGCCAAAATCTGTCTGGAAGAAAATAAGAATGGAGTCTTATGGTAAATTAGGACCTAACACTAAGATATTTATTTGACACTAAGAAATTCACTAGCTATATAGCCCCAAGAAAGTTCTATTTACCTCAGTTTACTTTTCTGTGAGGGGATAATAATGCAACCTACCTCCCAAGGTTGTTGTGAGGATCACATGATTGTAAAGTGCTGTGTAAGGTAAATGGAAGCACATTCAACTAAATTAAGGTCATGTGATTGGTAATGAATTGGTTTTATTTTTAAATTTTTGGGGGGTTAGGCAATTGGGGCTAAGGGACTTGCCCAGGGTCACACAGCTAGTAAGTATCAAGTGTCTGAGGTCACATTTGAACTCAGGTCCTTCTAACTCCAGGGCTGGTGCTCTATCCACTGCACCACCTAGATGCCCCTCTGGGTTTTGTTTTGTTTTTTTTAGTGAGGCAATTGGGGTTAAGTGACTTGCCCAGGGTCACACAGCTAGTAAGTGTTTAGTGTCTAAGGCCGGATTTGAACTCAGGTCCTCCTGAATCCAGGGCTGGTGCTCTAACCACTGTGCCACCTAGCTGCCCTACCCCTCTGTTTTAAATTTTAAATGTATAATATTGCGTGGGGTTTTGTCATATTTCTAAATTTTCTTATAGTGTATAAATTGGTAAACAATTCTATCAGCTGTCACTATGGGAGAGGGATGGTTGTTGGGGGTCCTTAGGTATTCCTCTGTAAAGGAAGAATTACACTCTCCCACATAGTCCAGTTAGAATTAAAAGGGTCCCTTATTGGTCACATCCCACCCCAAGTCTTTTCTTGTTTGTTATTAAGCATTTTAAGGCAAAATCGTTTGCACCATATTGAATTTAGGGATGAAAAAGCACCTACTTACCATAAGGACAAGTTATATCAGGATATGATGTAATTTTTCTGTAACGAATTTCTTACTGTTACCAATGTGAGATTATTGTCAATACTTATCTAGGTTATGTGATCCTTGAGAGGTGAATTCACCTAAAATACTGATTATTGGAACTTACTATATAAGACATTATGGGACTGTTAACTGATATTATTCTGAGTCTAACTCCAGGCATTAACATCAAGGAATGCTACTGAGCCAATGAGACATGATGCCAGCAACCCTATGGGATTTTACATGCCTAAGTGGCAGGTGGAATACTCATGGGAAAGACTTAGAGAATGATCATTGGCAAGGGCTGAGGTAGGATTCTCTTGACTTAATGTCCACAACATGACATTTCTTGGAATGAAAACTATCCCCCCTGGCTGACTTTAAGCCTGGCTTAATGCAATTGTCCATCTGCATAACTTTTGCCTGGAATTGTCATGAAGTCAAAAGAAAATTATTCCCTTCCAGTATGTTTATGTCCCTATTTTTTTTACAGTAAGTTCCTGTAATCATGTTGGATGTTATGTGATGAGTACAACATTGGGTTCTTGTCTTTTAAGTTAATGATGAACTACATCTATGTTAATATGGTGAGATGAAGGTATAAGGTTTGAGCTATTTAGCCTGGAATCTTAATCTAGAAAAGTTACTCCAAGCAACTAACAATTGAATATTTAGCCTTGACATGTATTACTTGCTATTTATTTTCATGTAATACAAGGTCCATTAATTTCTCATAATGGTATGGGGATATGTAACAATTGGAATGATGCCACCTGCTAGGGACTGACTGTAGAAAAGCTCTGCCATGAGGAGAAGGCCTCTGAGGGCAAGCCATGGGGTCAAGGTCCTTAGCATCAGGAAGTGATGTTTGCTCGTAGGTACTGTCTATCATGACTACCAGCCAATCAACTTGAGGAACCTCCCATTTCTGGGAGGAGGACAGGAAGTAGGAAGCAGACACTGGTGGGGGGTGCCGTCTCTTCTGGTTCCTGACCTTGCCATAGTGGGTCAGATGATAGGGTCTCTTAGAAATACTTAGAATTTTACCTTTCTCTCTGATCCTAATGCTCTTTAATAAATACTTAAACATTTAACTACTCTTGCCAAAGCTTATAATTTATTGGCGACCACTCATTAGATTTTAGATAGTATAGCTAGAATTCTCCCCCATTACAGATAATTAAGCAATTAATGCAAAGATTTGTGAAACCAGGATTTTGTTATTTACTCAAAATCACAATTGTCCCAGTTCTGTGTTAAGGAAAGGAATATCAGCATGGCTTGTGGTCTATCTTGCCTTAAAGAGTCATCCCCTTATTTTTTTCTTTTTCTGTGGGCCAATGAGGATTAATTGACTTGCCCAGGGTCACACAGCTAGTAAGTGTCACAAACTCAGGTCCTCCTGACTCCAGGGCTGGTGCTTTATCCACTACACCACCTATGTGCCCCAAGTCATCCACTTTTTTTTTTTTTGGTGAGGCAATTGGGGTTAAGTGACTTGCCCAGGGTCACACAGCTAGTAAGTGTTAAGTGTCTGAGGCCGGATTTGAACTCAGGTATTCCTGAATCCAGGGTCAGTGCTTTATCCACTACACCACCTACGTGCCCCAAGTTATCCACTTTTGTTAGTTTTTTTCATTTTGTTTCATTTGAACATGGTGAGAAGTTGAAAATGTTTTACTATTACTGACGTACTTGATATGTACTGTTGTAAAAATAAATTACTCAATGTGTTTTTGTATATCAGCCCTGAACCTTTTTGTTACAACTCAAGTTAATCTGGCAACTTTTATATGAATTCATTTTTTTTTGTATTTGAATCCATCTTCTCATAAAAAGGATTCTGAGATTCCTTAGTGGAATCTCATCTCCCTAATGGGAGATTAAATAATGTCAAGTATATAAATTGGGTTCTAATTTTCTGTTTGTATCTGAGTTCCATATGAAATAGTTGGACACCCTAAAATCATAAAAGTCTTCAGTCTAAAAGGTTCCAAATTTAATTTTCTAATAATAGAGACATGAGTGTTGACTTAACTTTCATTATCTGACCTGGTTATTGGCAAAGTAATTTAAAATTGTGTTAAGATCAGTTTTGTAGGAGATTTTTAATAGAGGAAGATGATATCTGTAAGTGACCTAAGTCTAAGAAGGCAGCTGGAAACTGTTCTGAAAAGGGCTAGAGAGCCACCTCAGATGGTGTCCCAAGAACCAGACAGCTGGATGAGGGGGGACTTCTGAGACTTAAGAGGACATTTCTCCACCGTTTACTTTTCCCCTTTGTGTACATTACCTGTAAAGTCTCCTTGCTAAAGGGGATGCCCCTATGATTTTGTCAAAGCACTGCCCATCTTTCTTTCCTTTCCCCCTCACATTCTTCCCTATCATAAGCCTCACAGTTAAGAACCTTTGATGAAGTATTTGTCATATCAGTGACTCATTGAGGGCTTCACGACTCCCAAAGAATCAAATGTGGGATTGTGAGAAATAATTATTAATAACTGATATCTTGGGGACATTCGGTACTCCCTCCCCTTCTTTCCAAGTCCTTCAGGTTTTTTCTGAAGGATTTTATCAATGACATTTAGCCTGTACCAAACCACACTTAGGTGGAAACTATTGTGCTCCAATTAGCTTGGGGAAGGTGGAGTCTATATTCTTTCTCTGATGTCTTTTTGATCAAGATTTGAGTGACCTAACTCACTATTCCAATAGTTCATTTTAATATAACCCACCTCCAGTCATGTCAACCAATTAGATTTGGTTGCTCTATGATGGACCTCTTATGGTTAGAAGGGTATATCAACTTTGAGCTTTGGTCTGAGAGAGATGGCCATTCCAGTGATCATCCTTATTAATAACCTGCTGGACAATTAATGAAATGATTAAATTACCCACAAACTATGTTTCCCATATTTTTTAATCATCGCAACTGGTCAGAAATCTTTGGTCTTTCATAGTTAATTTTCATTAAAGTGTTGTTGTCATGGTATAGATTGTTCTCTTGATTCTGCTCACTTTGCTCTGTGTCAGTTTATGTTCCCCAGAATTCTCTGAAATCGCCTCCTTCATCATTTCTCAAGATTCCATTCCAGACATCCCTATCCCAGTAGTTGTTCAGCCATTGGCCAAGTGATGGGAATCCCCTTAGATACCCCCCTTCCTCCGCCAACCTCTCTTCTCCTGTCCTTGTCTTTCCTGTCCTCTTCCTTAACCTCTATCTGCTTCTGTTCCCTAAACTGTAAAATGGGGTTAATAGTAACAGGTATCTCCCAAGATTTGTTATGAGGATCTAACAAGATCAAATTTGTAAAGTGCTCAGCCCAGAGCCTAGCACATAGTAGGTACTTAATAAATACTTGTTTCCTTAATCCCCTTCCTCCCCTCTCCTCTCCTCTCTGTCATATCTTCCTCTCTTCCCCTCCCCTCTCCTCCCCTCCCCTCCCCTCCCCTCCCCTCTCCTCTCCTCTCTTCTCCTCTCCTCTCCTCCCCTCCCCTCTCCTCTTCCTCTCTTCTTCCTCTTCCCTCTCTTCCTCTCCAATCCTCTCCTGCTTCCTTGGAGGTCGGTGCTCTCTGCCCTCTATCATACAGCATCCCTCCCCTCATATACTCAGACTCCCCTCATGTACTCAGATATTTCCATTGAGCAGGACCCAGATAACTCCCAATTCCTGTTCAGTGACTGCTCTGCCCTGAGGCCCGTGGCCTGGGGTTGCAGGGAGCACATTCTACTTGGAGCAAAGCCCAGTCTGTATCTGAGGTCAGGAGAGAGGAACCTGCTCCCAGCAGTTTTTAGTCCTTTCTGCCCTTCTCCTTGGGGTGAGGAGCAGGGGTCCTTACACTGGGGTGTCTGGCTGATTAGGCAGGGCAGGGTCTGCCCTCAGAAAGCAGAGGCCGGATGGGGAGGGGCTTCTTCCTCCTGGGGTCCCCTGGGCTCAGGCCGAGCTCACCTCAGGGCAGCATAGAGGCTGGGCTCCACTGGGCCAGAGCAGGGAGGTTCCTCAGCCCCAGCCCTGAGGCTGGTGAGGTTCAGCTGGGCATAGGTCACTTCCTGAGGGTCTTCCCTTTTGGGAGCCTGACAGGAGGAGATAAAGCAAGAGGTGAGGGGCTGGAGGGGCCCGTGGGGCAGGAGGGCTGAGAGGGGAAAGGACCCTGAACCTCCCGGCTGGGTGTGACCTTGGGAAGCCTCTCCCTGTCTGTTCCCTGGGGAGAGAAGGAGGGATCTGGGAGTGACTCACAGCTGTGTCCTCTTGTCTGGCCCCCTCTGTCTGTCTGTCCTCCTTCACAGCAGCATCTGGGGGCAAGAGGAGGAGGCATGAGGGGCCCAGGCTCTTCCCGCTGCCAACCCCAGCCCTGGTGCCCTGGCCCTGTCACTCACACAGGATCTCCTCCGGGGGGGGTCCCAGCTGGGTCAGAGCTGGGGAACAAGAGGACACAGAAGGTTGTGGGGGAGGGTCTGGGAGGGAGGGTCTGGGGGGAATGGGGTGGGTCTGGGCCCTACCTGCTGCTGCTCTTCTTGATCTCAATCTCTCTACCCCCTTTCCCTGCAAGGAGAGTCAGAGGAGGCTTCAGTGGGGCTCGGCTCCTCCTCCACGGGGCCCTCCCCGAGCCGGCCCCCAGCCCAGGAACTCACCAAGTCTGGTCTGATGGCGAAGTCGACGGCGTCGGTGGCAGAGGAGGAGGAGGAGGAGGAGGAGGAGGAGGAGGAGGAGGGAGAGGAAGATCAGGATGAGCGATGCTGAGACGCCCGTCAGGACGCCTGCTGTGAGACCCGAGGAAGCTGGGGCTGAAAACAAGGGGAGAGTGAGCAGATCAGCCCCATCCGGGTCCTTGGGGAGGCCCCGGCTCCGGCAGCCGTGCGAGCCTGCACTCTCCTGAAGCACCAGGTGAGGGCCTGGGCCAGAGACTGGGGAGAGAAAACCAGCAGCAGCTCCTGCCCCCCAGGGGCTCACATTCTCCTGGAGGGAATCCTGAGATCACTTACAAACCCTCAGGGGAGGATTCATCAAGTGCTGAGCTGGGGGAGGGGGATGAGGGGGAGCAGGGGCAGGGCTTTGGAAGTCAAGCCAGGAACCCGGTCAAGCAGGGAAATGGCCAGCCCCAGCCTGGGCCCCTCCACAAACTGGAGCAGGGTCCGGGAGTCTGTCCTCAGGCTCAGCGGGCAGAGCTCTGAACCTGCAGTCAGGAAGATCTGAGTTCCAATCCAGTCTCAGATAGTTACTAGCTGTGTGACTGGGAAGGTCACTTCATCTCTGCCTCAGTTTCCTCATCTCTAAAATGGGGATAACAGCAGCCCCTCCATCAGATGTGAAGGGAGAAGGGGGTGGGTTTCAAGAAAGACATCTCATCCTGTGGGAGGGGAGCCTGGGGAGGCCCTTTAGATTTTAACTAGGTGAGTAAGGGGTGGGGCACAGCTTGGGCAAAGGTCCTGCGGTGTGAGAAGAGGGAAGCCTGGCCCCTCCTTCATCCATCCTCTGTGTGTGTGTGTGTGTGTGTGTGTGTGTGTGTGTGTGTGTGTGTGTATGTGTGTGTGTGTGTGTGTATGTGTATCCTCCAGTTACTCACTGAAGATCATGTTCCTAGGGGAAGCTCAGAGAGGCCTGCAGGGGCCCAAGGTCTAGAAATGTGGGTGGGAGCCTCAGCTCTGCCTGGACAGGCCGGGTGTCAGATGTGGGGTGAGTCCCTGCCCTCTCTGGGCCTCACCTTCCCATCTGTAAAATGGGAGTCTGGACAAGTAGTGGGAGGGCCAAGAAGGGGACAGAGCCCTCCCACCTCCCTGAATGGGCTGGGAGTCTGGTTACCCACCTGGTGGGGAGGATGTGGGAGCTTGGGGCTTCCCAGTGTGGGAGAGAGAACAACCACAGGGGCCACCTCCCTGGACCCGTGCCTAGCCCTGGCTTCTCCCTGCCCTCCTCCAGGGTCCCCCTCTGCCCTTCCCAGCACTTTTCCTGGGACCTGGAAGACACCTAGTCTGCATCCAGGGGAAGATCACTGGCCAGGGGGCCTAATATCAGAGTGCAGAAGGGGTGCAGAGGGCCAGGGAGGAGAGGCCTCACTGCATCCTCTGAGGATGACCCATTGCCCAGACTCTCTGTTCCATCCCTCTCAGCCTCCTCTTCCCCCAGCCCTCCTGCCCCTGGGGTGCCCTGAGACTGGGCCCTGAGCAGGCAGGGTGGGGCCCCAGGGCCAGATGAGGAGGGATGGGAGACCTGGGGTGGGCTGGGGCTCCCTCACCTGTGACCCTGAGCACCAGGGGCTCACTGGGGGCTGACCACTCCTGGGGCATGCGACTGTCAAAGGTGTAGCATTGGTAAGTCCCTCTATGGGTAGAGCTCACAGCTGAGATGTGGAAGTTGGCCACAGACCCCCTTTCATGGGGCTGGGCCAGGCCTTGGGTGATCTCTTCTCCATCCTTGTATAGAGCAGACCTGTCCATCCATTGCTGTGACTGACACTGGAGGGTCACATTGTGTCCTGAGGCCACCTCAGGGCTGGGCAAGGCTGAGAGGGAGGGGGGCTCATACCTACCTTGGGAAGGGGTGGGGGGAGACACTGGGGTTACAATAGGGTCAGTCCCCCCTCCCTGTGCCCAGGCAGGAATTGGGAGAGGGACAGAGCTGCTGCCCATCCAGCCTCATCTCCCTCTCCTGTCTTTAAGGGAGCCAGGGGCTGGCCAGGTTCAGGGATGAGGGGTCAGAGTCAGAGGCTGGGGCTGAGGGGTGGGGGGTGTCCTTACTTGTCACCACCAGCTCCAGGGCATCACTTGCCTCTGACCATGATAGTCCGATGCTGTACAGACACTGGTATCTCCCAGCAGTGTTTGCTGCCATGGAAGAGAAGAGGAACTGGGCCCCCCTCCCAGCTGCAGACTCAACCATGTGCTGATAGGCTCCCTCCTTCTTCAGAAGGTACTGATCAGCCTCAGGGGACCCTTCACACCAGAGGGTCACAGGCTTCCCCCAGGGGATCAGCAAGCCTGGCTCAGCCCTGAGGGAGGGTCTGGCCAAGGTGCCTGGAAGAGAAGCAGAGCTCAATGGGTTCCCCTTAGCCCCTGCCTCCCCAGGTCTCAGGCCTAGGCCCCCTCCCAGAATCATCCCTTTTGCCCAGTGCCCCATCTTCCATTCCCTCTGGCTGCCCTGGGGACAGCTTCCAGTGCTGAGCAGGCAGAAGGGGCAGGAGGCATTAGGGGAAAGGACTCACCCTCTTGTGCCCAGGTCCCCCAGCACAGACATAGCCCTGTAGGAGAGGCTCTGGGTTAGACTCAGCCCCCAGTCCCAGAACCCACACCCTTGTGACCAACGCTGAGGGACAGGGAATGAGGATTCAAAGCCCCAGCCTAGGGGCTGGATGCAAAGGGTGCAGCCAGACACCAGGGGACCTAAGCTCCTGTCCTGTTTGTGTCCCTTCCCACTGCACCTTCATTTCCTGCTCTGTAAAATGGGGGAGTAGGAGTCTAGGCTGTGATTCTAAGATTCCTTCTGGCCTTGAGTCTCCCTCTGGAAGGCCATGGCCCTTCCAGTTCTTTGGACTTACCAAAGCAGAGCCAGGCAGAGAGTGTGGGGGCCATTGTGGCCCCAAGGGCTGGTCTCAGCATAGACACACAACCCTCTTAAGAGAGAGTCAGCACAGGAAGTGGTCAGGGTTGGTCCTGCTCCATGTTACCCAATCCCCTGCCCCTGCTGGGGAGAGGGGGAAACTCTTTCCTCTTTGTGCTTTGCACTTCATCCTTGGCAGTGGGTTGGGTTTCTTGGCAGGGGAGGCTGGAGAGCCCAGGGTGAGATTTGTCCAAGTCCTTGCCCTTCTCTGGGCCTTGATTTCTCCTTCTGTACAATAGATAGGAGATCAAAGCACCTTCCCTGTTCCAAGACCCTCTGATTCCCCCAAATCAACCAGCCAAGTGTTTACTGAGCATGACTCTGTGCCAGGCACTGTGCTAAGCAAAAAGTACAGTCCCTGCCCACAAGGAAGTTACTGTCTAATGAGGGAGACACCATACAAGCAAGATGTATGAGCAAACATATAGATACAATACATTGGAGATAATCTCAGAGAGAAGGGACCCACCTAAAAGGGAAGCTGAAGGGGCTTCTTGGAGGAGGTGAGCTTTAATTTCATTGTTTTTAAGCTTTGTCCAATTCAATTTTGTTTTTATTTTCTGTTCCAAATGACTTCTCTCCACTCCCTCCTCTACCTCTTGAGGAAATAAATGATACCCAGTATACATACAAGGTCACATAAAACAATTTTGTATTAACAATATTCTGCCTCCATGACTGCAAATAAAAAATAAGAAAGGGAAAGAAATAGCAAAAAAGTCTGCTTCAATCTGCACTCCCGATCCATCAGTTCTCTCTGGAAGGTAAACAATTTGTCAACATGAGTCTTTTGGAATTGTGGTGGATCATGCTATTGATCAAGGTAGTTAAGTCTTTCAAAGGTGATGATTATGACAATATAGCTGGGCAAGCTGTTCTTTTGGTTCTGGTGACTTCATATTTCTGCTCATATGAATCTTCTCAGATTTTTGTGAAATCATCCCAGAGGGTGGGAATCTATCTGGCTGGGACTTTGAGGAAGCCTGAGAAACATCACCATAGAGATAAGAATTGAATGAATGGGAACTGATGTGGTCACCACTGAAAAGAGTAGAGAGGGAGAAGAGCAGAGGGCCCAGGACAGAGCCTTGGGGGACACATTCCATGGGTGGGCATGACTTACTTGGAAATCCAGGAGAGGAGACAGAGGAGTGATCAGATAGGCAGGAGGAGACCCAGCGCAGAGGGGTGTCCAGAAAACCCAAAGAGAAGAGTGTGATGGCCAGTGTCCAAGGTCAAGAATAATGAGGATTGAGAAAAGGTTCTTGGTTTTGGCAATGAAGATCATTGGTAACTTTGGAGGGAGCAGTCTTGGTGAAATGATGAAGTTGGAAGCCAGCATGTAAGGGGTTAAGAAGGAAGGGAGAGGAGAGAAAGAGGAGGCTCCTACTGTATGTAGATGGCCTCCTGAAGGAGGTGATCCAGGCAAGGGTCGGGGAGCACAGGCATGTTTGTAGGCAGCAGAGAAGCAGCCAGTAGAGATTGGAGCTCAGTGAGAGAGTGGGGGTCATGGAGGGGACCTAGGGCAGATCGACTCTGCTTTGCAGTGGAAACATCAGTCCAACAGAGAGGCTTTGTTCATCAAGGACAGTTAGTGCACAACTCCTGAGGCACAAAGAGGACACTGAAGTATGGAGTTGCAGACTTGTCAATCCTGAGGACAGGGCTTGTCCTTTCCAGTGTCCTCCTTGCTAGGTATATCAGAGTTTCTCTACCATTTCCCCATACATACTGAGAGTATTGGTGAGAGAATGTGACTCAGGCTTATGTGAGGCTTGTGAAGTAATTGTTATTTTTTCCTTTGCCTTATTCTGTGAGTGCCTGTGTTCTTCTTTCTTTTGTCTTATGGCTGAGTAAATCACTGTGTTTAAGGTCTGTGTCATCATTGTGAGGGGATGAGTTAGTGTCTATGGAAGTACACTGGTGGGGGTCTGCACTCTAATGCATCCAGCCCCTTTTCTGTGTGTTCTTTCACTGTTGTTATTCATTCCCCTTTCACATAATGAGGAATCCTTGTCGAATGCTTAACCTTAGCAGCATTTTTGGAGATTTGGGAAACAGGTGAAGCCTGGTAGGAAAGGCAAACGTCCCACAAGGAGTTGAATGAATGAGTGACTTCCTTTCCCAGAATCACAAACACTTCATTTCACCTACTCTAGTATTCTTTAGCTAAGGAGAAGGGAGATGACCTAGAATATCTGTTCCTAGAAATATCAGAAGACATTTCATGGGGCAGCCTGGATCCAGGAAAGGTGATCCCTTCCCAGGGTACATGTTCTTCCTGTCTATCCCTTTCCTTCCCTCCAGGGTGAAAGACTCCTCTCAGCCACCCCCATGGCCCATCCCCACTCTCTCTCCATATGCATAGAAGAAGTCCAAAAGGGCTATGACCAAGAGTCCTTCTGCCAGCTGTGGGAACTGATGAACCAGTGCCTGAATGAGTTTGTCTTCCTGGCAATAAATCTGGTTATATGAGGGAGGGGTCTTTCTAGTTTTCTCACCCCCCCACAGTGGCTTCTGCTCCTCTTCTCCCCACATGGCTGTACATAGCATCCTCCCAAGTGGGAAGTGAGCTCCTGGGGTTGGGGAGGATGCTATTGCTGGTTGATGGGTGTCTGTGAGTCCTCGGCATTTTGTGCCCTTCCTATGAGACAGAACAAAGCCTGCCCCAGGCCAAGGTGCACAGGAAGCTGCTAGGGCAGGGGTCCCAGGTGGGTGGGCGCTGGTGGGACTCAAGGACACATGCCTGTTGGTGTCTGCCCTGGGCTCTGATGTGGAGGTCCCATGGGGAGGCTCTGAGACTGGAGCCAGGCTCTGACTCTCATTATTTTCACAGCATTTCCTTTCCAGGGCCCTGGGAAGTAGGCAGTGCCAATAGTAACTCCCCATTTTACAAGAGAGTGAGGGAGAGATCTCAGTGACTTGCCCACAGCCACTCTTCCAGAACAGGTGGCTCCTGATCCCTTCCCCAGCCTCTCTTCTCCAGGGTCCCTGCCTTCAGCTGCCTTTGTACCTGCCACAAGGCCAGAGGACTGGAACCTGCCCCTCTGCCAGCCCCAGCCCCTAGACCTCCCTCCTGGCAGGTCCTGGGACCCAGCCTTGAACTTAACTCGGACCCCACCATCTCCTTGCCCTCCATGTCCTCTCCCCAGACAGGCCTCCATGCTTCCCGGGAGGACCTTCCTCTGCCCACAGGCACTGTCCCAGGCACTCCCATGGCGACAGTGATCCAGAGAACCTCAGGGGTGTGGGTTCTGGCCCTTCCTTGGGGTTTCCTTGTACTCCATCTTTGGAGGACATCTTGACCACCTTTTCTTGAATTGATGGCAGGGTATCCATGGGCCCCTCAGGATCTGCCTGCTGCTGCCCCTCCCTGCCCCTCTGCCCCATTCCCATCCCCCACCCCCTGGAAGGAAAGGCTCTTCCCTGGGGCTCTCCCTTTTAGGTGTGGTGTGCCCCCCTGGAGTGGGAGCTTGGGGAGGCCAGGAGCCATCCCGTGCTCTCTCTCATCTCTATGTCTCTATCTCTCTATATCTCTTGCTCTCTTAATATTTGCATCTTTGTGCTTAACTCAATACCTAGAAGGTTTCCGCTCACTGTACCTGTAAAATTGGGATTACTGATTTGTTCATTCTTTCATCCATCCATTCATTCATTAGTGCATCCACCCATCCATGCATCCATGCATCCATCCATCCATCCATCCATCCATCCATCCATCCATCCATCCATCCATCCACCCATCCATCCATCCATCCATCCATGCATCCATCCATCCATCCATGCATCCATCCATCCATCCATGCATCCATCCATGCATCCATCCATCCATGCATCCATCCATCCATGCATCCATGCATCCATCCATCCATCCATCCATCCATCCATCCATGCATCCATCCATCCATCCATCCATCCATCCATCCATCCATCCATGCATCCATCCATCCATCCATCCATCCATCCATCCATCCATGCATCCATCCATGCATCCATCCATCCATGCATCCATCCATCCATCCATCCATCCATCCATCCATCCATCCATCCATCCATGCATCCATCCATCCATCCATCCATCCATCCATCCATCCATTCCCTCTGCCTTGGGGTAGGCTGTGGCCAAAAGCTCAGGCCAGGGCTCCCTGGGTTTCTTCTTGGTGCCCCCAGAGGCTGTATCTGGGCTCGGTCAGCAGGACACCCAGGATGATGAGGACCAGCTCTGTCAAGGTGAGGAGGACCAGGTTGCCCACAGTGTAATTCAGGGGGGCAGCCTCTGGGGGATCAGAGATTGTCACTGACATATGGCCCTTCTTCCCAGGCCTCCCATCCCCCAACTGTGAGCATGGCTATAGTCCCTGCCCAAGTGCTCAGCCCTTCCTCCCTGAGCTGAGATGATTCCTGCTACTTCTTTGCTTGGGACTGGCTCTGTGACTGAGGGAGGGGGAGAGGCCCCAGGGGCTGGGCAGCCTCTGGTCTCCCCCTCCCCATCAGCCTGTCCCCTCCTTCCCAAGCTCAATGCTTACACTTCCCCTCCTGGCTCCTTGCTGCTCTCTCTGCAGCCTGGCTTGGACCTCATCCCTGGACAGAAACTGTCCCCTCTAAAGTCACCAGTGATGCCTTCCCCCACACCTGTCACTGAGGATCCCAGTCTCCTCTTGGGTCTCCTTCTGCTCTGTATGGTCAGGATACTATTTTCTCCTGTCCTCTTCCTCAGGGCTCCTACACCCTGGGTGAGGGGAGGGGCACAGCCCTGTCCTGAAAGAGCTCCTTGGGTGAGGGGAAGAAACACAGGGAGAAGGGAGGATGTGGGGTGGGAGGGACGGGCCCTTTGAATCCTCAGGCTCCTTGTCCTGGATGTCCCTGGAGCCTGACCTTCCCCCTCTGCCTTGGGGCCAGAGTCCTGAGGCTCTACTGCATCAGTGGGAGGCCTTGTGGGGCAGAGGTGTGGGAGGGGACAGGGGCTCCTGGGGAAGGAAGAGAAGGGAGAGGTCTTGGGGCTATATTTTCATTTTTTGTTATATTTGCCACTTTGATAGGTGTGAGGTGGTACCTCAGAGTTGTTTTAGTTTGAATTATTCTGATCAATAGTGATTTAGAGTATTTTTTCATATGATGACAGATATTTTAAATTTTTTTGTCTGAAAACTTCCCATTCTATCCTTTGACCATTTATCAATTGAGAAGTTACTTGCATTTTTATAAATTTGAACCCACTCTCTATATAATTGAGAAATGAGGCTTTTAACAGTGATAACTTGTAAAAAATATCTTCAAATTTTCTGCTTTCCTTATATTTTTGATTACATTAGTTTTGTTTGTGCAAAAGCTTTTTAATTTTATATTATCAAAATTATCTGTTTTATATTTTGTAATGCTCCCTATATCTTCTTTGGTCCTAAATTCTTCCCCTGTCCTTAAGTCTGACAGATAGACTATTCCATGCTCTCTTAATTTCTTTGTAGTATCACCCTTTCTGTATAAATCCTGTACCCATTTTGACCTCATTTTATTATGTGGTGTGAAATGGTATTTATTCTATACCTAGTTTCTGCCATACTGTTTTCTAGTTTTCCCAGCAGTTTTTGTCAAAAAATGAATTTTTGTTCCACAAACTTGGATCTTTGGGTTTATCATATGCCAGATTACTATAGTTATTTACTATTGTGAGACAATAACTATTAACAATGGTTTTCAGCGGGGGGGGGGGGCAGAGATCAGTTTCTCGGTGCTTTTTCCTTGCATTCCAAAAAGTCCAGAAACTTCAAGAAATCTTTTCTGGGACAGACCCAAGGGAAGAAAGGAAATTGACATAGACTCTTTTGTCTAGCAGAGTGAAGGACTGATGGGATCAAAGCACATGTAGATAATGGAGGGGAAGCAAGTGCTAGGGCCATGATGGCAGATGAGAAAAGAGCCCTGGGGGATGCTTCATCTGGACATTGACCATTGCAGTCATTGGGGGTGGGCTGTGTGGGTTTTGCCCCCAAAGATTCTAGATGTCCACAAGGACCTGCCTAGATGTGGCTCAAAGGGAGCCAAAACAGGCACCTTCAGCATCTCCTCCCTTCCATTTGCCTTTTCCAAGGGAGATTATGATTCTTGCCAGGAGGGGAAGAAGGAGGTTGGGGCCAGAGGCTGCTCTGATCTCCTCAGAGAGATGGGGACTTGGGCTAGAGTCATATCTATGTGATCCCTTAAACATTATTAGTCTAGAGGAAATGACTTCCAGATTCCAGCACTCCTGATCTCCATCCCTCAATGGGGAAGAAATGCCCCAAGCTCTCTTCCTGAGTCTTGATTCCCTTCCCACCAGATGCTAGTTACACAATGAACAGGCACAGTCAATAGCAAAGAAACCTATTTACCCAAGTTTATAGCAAAACAGAGCTCAGAGAAGGCATCTACAGAGGAATATATGGCAGACAACAGGGGGAAGGAGTTCCTTCTCCTTCTGAGACTGATGGAGCTCAGCTCTATCAGAGGAAAGAGTCCCAGGTCTCACCCAAAGAGAAATTCCCCAAAGTCCCCAGGGTGACAAGCTAGGGATGGGGACCCTATGGAGTCTGCCAGGTCCTCCCCTGTCTGCTTCTTCTCTGAGTCTTTGTCTTCTTTCAGGGACCTGAATAGAGGTTGTAAAGGTGCAGGTTTTCTCCAGAAGGTGGATGCCTGAAGAGGGGATGTCTCTCTTCTCCCCTCCCACTCACTCCCCCCACCCCTCACAGAGGTAAGAGACATGCAGCAAAATCCCCCTCCTCCCCCAAGGAGTGACTCTTTACTATGGACACTTTTAGTGAAGGGTACAGCTGGAGGGGAGAGGTGGTGGTGGTGGGGTGTGATTGGGTCGGGGGGCCTTGTTACCTAGGAGAAAGAGCCTCGAGTTTTCCCAATGCCCAGGTGTAGGTGTCTATACAGGTATGTGTTCTCTAACACAGGGCTTCTTAAACTTTTCCCACTCTAGTTAAAACCAGAGAAAATTTGACATAACCCCAGGTATATATGTATGTAAAATAGGTATACATAACCCTGTAGTATTGACAAATATTGTGCAACCCCCACATTCAGTTAAATGACCTCAGTTTAAGGAGTTTTGCTCTAGGAAACAATGTCAATTCATTTACATTCCCAAAGGAAGGCTGACTGTGGTCACCTCAGACACCCTAAGGAACAAACCTGTCCTTGTGACCATTAGAACACAGGGTCTACACCTTCAGGGAGGAGAGATGAGGAAAGCTTGACAGCAGACACTGTGTGTGGACCCTGACCTCTCAGGGGAAGGTTATCCTGGGGTGTGGGAGAGGATTTGGGGAGAAGAAAGCTGGGGGGGTCTGGGGCAGGTAAGGATGGGCTCACAGGGCCCAGAACCGTGATTGTCAAAGGCAGGTGGGGGGAGGCCCAGGTGAATGTTCCCGCCATCTTTTCTAGTTACACCTACATGCACATGTGCACACATACAGAGATACATATACATGTACACAGACATTCACACACACACACACACACATACACACACACAGAGTAATGGCCACTGACTTTGGAAATGACAAAGCCTTCAGGTGTCTGTGACTCCGGAGATGCTTCAGTGTTCTGGGGAGTAGTTTTTCCTCTTTCAATACTGACAGATGATGTCAATGATCATCCCTGCTGGGAGTGTGGGAAGGGCCTGAGGTGGGGAGGGGAGTGTGAGAGTAGGGGGTCACAGCAGTGTGGTGGTGAAGAGGGAGGGGGGCCAATGGAAGGGCTGGCCATCATCAGCTTGGGCCAGCAGTATGTCCCTGGAGCTTGGCAGAACCTGATGCCTCAATGAGTCTTTGGGATGCTGACAGTCAGTGAACCCCAGCTGTGTCTTCCCTCTGTCCTGGGATCCTGCATCTCCTCCTCACTGTCCCCTCTGGCTAGGCCGGGCTTCAGCCAGCAGGACCCCCAGGATGATGAGGACCAGCCCAGCCAGGCTGAGGCGAACCAGGTTGCCCACAGTGATATCCTGGGGAGCAGCATCTGGGAGGGGGAAAGACTGTCACAGGCAGAGGGACAAGACCTCCCTGATCTCAGGCCCCCCAACAGTGTAGGCTCAGATTCCTCTGCTCCCAGCCCCAGGCTCCTCAGACCGAGCCCAGCCTAGACCCTGGCCCTGGGCTGGGAGGTTCTTGTCACTCCCTGGCTGGGAGCCTGGTTTGGGGGTGAGGGCTGGAGCCCAGGGAGAGAAGCCTGAGGGAGGGGCTGAGGCAGTCTAGGGGCAGAGCTAGGGGAGCTACATTGTGCCACCTGATGCCCATCATGCCTCAGGACAACTTCATGAAGGTCTGATGAAAGGGAGAAAAGGGCTGTGTTTCCAGCAGGCCGTGTTGATGAGGCTGGGGATGGAGGGAGGAAGACAAGGGCCTGAGGCTGCCCCTCTCATCACCCCTGTTAGCTCTTCCTCTCCTTCCCCCTGGATCTCACCCAAACACCTCCTCCCTAATCCTTAGAGGCCAGGATCTCTCTTCTCCCTCCCCATGTCCCTTTCCTGGGGCCCTTCCTCCTGCCGCCTTGGGCTCCCCTCCCCACTCCAGAATATCAGCTGTGGTTACTCACAACTTGGGGGCTCTGGTTCCCAGGTACCTGGGTGGCGGTGTTCTTCAGGAGGGTCTGAGAATGGGGAAAGGATAGACAGCTTAATTTGTCATGTCCTCCCTCCTCAGTCCAGCTTGTTCCTCCTGAGGCTCCCTGTGACCTCCCCCTTTCCTGGTCCCACCAGACACCCCATCTTCTCCTGGGGGAGCAAGAGTGAGAACAGGGCAGGGACACATCCTCTCTCCCTACCCTCTAGCCATGTCTCCTGCCCAGGACCCCTCAGGAGTCTGGGGCACAATCCCCAGCTCCCCAGGGCTGGGCACAGAGCTGCCAGTCTGGGGCCAAGGCCATCTAGGGGGCCTTGGCAGAGGATGGGGAAAGGGGCCAGGCTGGGGATGCCTCACCTGTGACCCTGAGGACCAGGGGCTCACTGGGGGCTGACCACTCATAGGGGTTGTTACTACCAAAAGTGTAACATCGGTAAGTTCCTCCATGGGCAGCTGTCACATCCCGGATGGAGAAGTTGGCCAGAGTCCTTTCATAATGAGGGGTCACCTTGTCTTCTTGTTCCTTAGACATCATGAAGCCATTCAGGCCATACGAAGACTGACAGTGGAGGGTCACATTGTCCCCTGGGGCCACCACAGAGCTGGGCATGGCTGAGAGGACGGGCTTGGCATACCGGCCTGGGGGACACAGAGACCCTGGTGTGACTGGGAGCACCCCTGCTCTGTGCCTAGGTCAGAGCTCAAAGGGAGAGCTGTGCCATGGGAGGGTCCACCCCCGACCCCCACCTTGGAATGATGGCCGTGAGCCTTGGAGGGGCCCTCCCCCCCAAGGCTGAGACCCCTCATGGCTGCCCATGGGAGGTTCTGAGGTGAGAATCCCATCTCTCCTGTGGCCCACATGAGAGGGTGTGTGTCTGGAGCCCTGGGGCTGGGGCTGGGGGGTCCCTGGCTCACCTGTCACAATCAGCACCAGGGGGTCACTGGGCTCTGACCAGCCAGATGAGGCCCTGTATCGACAGCGGTAAGGACCAGCACGTGCTAGTACTATTTCCCCCAGAGGGAAAGAAGCCTTATTCCCCTGAGGGAAGGACACTGCATTCCAGTCACTTCCCAGCTTCTCCAGGCTGTAACCTCTAGCCCCAGGCCGGCCCTGACACCAGATGGTCACACGTGTCCCTACAGGTATCACATGGTCCGGCTTTGTCCAGAGGGAGGGTTTGGGGAGTGAATCTGGAAGGAAGCAGATCCCGGGGTCCCAGAGGGACCCCTTTCCTGGGGTTGTCCTTGCCTCTCACCCCAGCCCCCTCCCAGAGTCACCCCAGGAGGTTAGCCCAGACCCTCCAGTCAGGAGTGTCCCAGGGGGTGCTGTCAGTACTGAGACAGGGGACAGGTGAGGATGGACAGGGAGAGGGAGAGGGATAGAGGGGGGCAGAGGGAGAGAGAGGATGGGTAGTGGTCTGGTTGGGGGAGGGGAGAACTCACAGTCCTGTGCCTCCAGCCTCTCACTCAGACACAGTCCTGTCAGAGAGGCCCCCATCAGCCCTGCCCACAATCCTCAGCCTCCCCCCCAAAGCTTTGGGTGGGGGATGGGAGGTGGGGGAGGAGCAGGGTGCAGCCTGAGATAACAGGACCTGGGGGAGGGGCCTGGATCCAGAGGGTGCTGCTGGACCTCCTGGGTTGGGGTTCTAGCTCTGACAGATCTCAGGGGAGTCACTTCCTCCCTCTGGGCTTGTTTCCTTCAGTGTAAAATGGGGGAGGGGGAGGAGGGGAGGCTCTCCAAGGCTGCTACCCCCCTGACAGCCCCATACCAAACATGGAGTCCTCCCTCCCCAGGACTTACCAAGGCACAGCAGGGCAGGGAGCCCGGGAGACATGGTGGCCGCCAGGGCTGGACTGGAAGCTGGTGGCCCAGCCTGGGGACAGAACCAGCCCAGCCCTGATTTGCCTAACTGCCCCCCTCCCTTAGCTGAGTAGCTTCTTCCTCTTTACAATTTACCAGTCAGACAAGGGAGGGGCCTGGGGACTGACTGTTCCTAAGGGACTCTGCTGGTCCCACTGGGACCCAGGCATTGGGGCATCAGGAAGCCCCAGTGGAGAGGAGGGTCTGCTCCAGTCACTGTAGGTCCTTGACCTGGCCCTTCCCCCACCCGCCAGTCAAAGCAGCGGGAGTGGGCATGTGTGGTCTCTTTAATGTATGTTTTAAACAATGGACTTTTTTTCACCATCACTATTGAATTACTGATGTGCCACTATCCCTAAATCTCCCCTTGTCTTTTCAAACTCCCCTCCCAAATTGAAAATTGAGAAAAAGAAAAACAACAACTTTGTAGCAAGTAATTCAAGCCAAACCAACCCACAAAGTGACTGTGTGCACCAGATACATGTCTTTTTCTCTACCCAGTGTTCACCACTTCTCTACCAGCAGGTGTTCATAGACTTCATCAAACCCCTTCTGGAGTCATGTGATATGAATGAAAATCCAAGAGACTTAAGCTTCATGCTTTAGGACTGGAATTCACCTGAATTAGATTCTGTTTATACTCTAAAGAGAAGTGAAATAAGATGATGGTGGGTGGTCAGGGCTGGTCCTGCTCCATGTTACCCAATCCCCTGCCCCTGCTGGGGAGAGGGGGAAACTCCTTCCCCTTTGTGGTTTATACTTCATCCTTGGGAGTGGGTTGGGTTTCTTGGCAGGGGAGGCTGGAGAGCCCAGTGTGATATTTGTACCAGTCCTTGCTTTCTCCTTCTGTACAATGAACAGGAGATCAAAACACTTTCTGATTTCTAAGACCTTCTAACTCCCCCTCAAATCAACCAGCCAGTGAATGTGGATTGAGCACTGCTGTGTTCCAGGCCCTGTGCTAAGCTCTGGGGATTTGACTAAAGGCAAAAAGGACAGTACTTGCCCACAAGGAAGTTATTCTCTAATGGGGGAGACACTATTTAAGTAAGATGTGTACTAAAAGACACAGACAGAATGAGCTAGAGATTATCTCAGAGAGAAGGGGTCCTCTGTGCCTGCAAATAAATAATGAGAAAGAGAAAGAACTAGAAAAGTCGGCTTCAATCTGCACTCACTTCTCTCTCTCTGGAAGTTAAAGCATTTTTCATCATGAGTCTTTTGGAATTGTGGTGGATCATAATATTGATCAGAATAATAGTTAAGTCTTTCAAAGCTGATGATCATGACAATATTGCTGGGTAAATTGTTCTGGTGAATTTATATTTCTGCTCATATGAATCTTCTCAGATTTTTGTGAAATCATCCCATGGGGTGGAAATCTATCCAGGACTTTGAAGGAAGGCTGAGAAACATCAGCATAGAGATGAGAATGGAATGAATGGGAGCTGATGTGGTCACCAATGAAAATAGTAGAGAGGGAGAAGAGCAGAGGGCCAATGGCAGAGCCTTGTGAGACACCCTCCAAGGGTGGGCTTGACTTATTTGAAAATCCAAGAGAGGAGACAGAGGAGTAGTCAGATAGGCAGGAAGAGACTCAAGAGAAAGGGGTGTCCAGAAAACCCAGAGAGAAGAATGTATGAAAGAGAAGAGAGTGATGGTCGATGTCCAAGGTCAAGAAGAATGAGGATTGAGAAAAGGTTCTTGGGTTTGGCAATGAAGACCAGTGGTAACTTTGGAGAGAGAAGTCTTGGTGGAATGATGAGGTTGGAAGCCAGAATGTAAGAGGTTAAGAAGAAAGGGAGAGGGGGAAGCTAGGTAGCCCAGTCGATAGGGCACCGGCCCTGGATTCAGGAGGACCTGAGTTCAAATCTGGCCTCAGGCACTTAACAATTACTAGCTGTGTGACCCTGAGCAAGTCACTTAACCCCAATTGCCTCACAAAAAAACAAAGAAAGAAAAGAAAATGTTAAATGAATGACCCTGGGCAAGTCACTTAACCCCAAATTGCCTAACCGAAAAAAAAAAAAAAAGAAAGGGAGAGAGAAAGAGTAGTCCCCTACTGTATGTAGATGGCCTCCTGAAGGAGGTAATCATGGCAAGGGTGGGGGAGCACAGGCATGTTTGCAGGCATCAGAGAAGCAGCCAGTAGACAGGGAGAGATTAGAGCTCAGTGAGAGAGTGGGGGTCATGGAGGGGACCTAGGGCAGATCAGCTCAGTTTTGCAGTGGAATCATCAGTCCAACAGGGAGGCTTTGTTCATCAAGGAGTTAGTGCACAGCTCCTGAGGCTTAAAGAGGACACTGAAGTGTGCAGTTTTAGGGTTGTCAGTCTTGAGGACAAGGCTTGTCCTCCACAATGTTCTCCTTGCCAGGTTTCTCTGAGTTTCTCTACCATTTCCCCATAGATACTGAGAGCATTGGTGAGAGAGTGTGACTCAGGCTTATGTGTGGCTTGTGAAGTAATTGTTATTTTTTCCTTTTCCTTACTCTGTGAGTGCCTGTCCTTCTTCTTCTTCTTCTTCTTCTTCTTCTTCTTCTTCTTCTTCTTCTTCTTCTTCTTCTTCTTCTTCTTCTTCTTCTCCTTCTCCTTCTCCTCCTTCTCCTTCTTCTCCTTCTTCTCCTTCTTCTCCTTCTTCTCCTTCTTCTCCTTCTTCTCCTTCTTCTCCTTCTCCTTCTTCTCCTTCTCCTTCTTCTCCTTCTTCTCCTTCTTCTCCTTCTTCTCCTTCTTCTCCTTCTTCTCCTTCTTCTTCTTCTCCTTCTCCTTCTCCTTCTCCTTCTCCTTCTCCTTCTCCTTCGCCTTTTTGCTGAGTAAATCATTGTGTTTAAGACCTAAATGTGTCATCACTGTTAGTGGATGAGTTTGTGCCAATGGTAGTACACTGCTGGGGTCTTGTACCCTAATGCATCTGCAGTGGGGATGGATTTAATTGATCAAATTGATCATGAGGCATCCCAAAGAATTGCAAGACTCAGTGACCCAGTTTCCCAAGTTTTATTAGAAGACTGATGACCACAGGGAGACTACCAGGAAGTGTCTCAAATAGGGAGATGAAAATGGTTATAGTTCTAGTGAGAAGTAAGTTGTCTTCTCATTATCTTAATCTCGTCCTTAAGGAGGTTCATATCCTAATTTGGAATGCTTGGGGTCCTAAGACTTCCCCCTAGGTGGGTACCTTTCTCACTAGGGTGTGTTTTGGGGGTTTAAACTTTATAATGTAAACCTATGGACACATTTGGTCTTTTTTAAACTTCCATTTATTTTATTTTTTCCTGTTACATGTAAAGGTAGTTTTCAACATTCATTTTCATAAGATTTAGAACTCCAAATTTTTCTCCCTCCATCCCTTTCCTCCCCCCTTCACAAGACAGCAACCAATCTTACATAGGTTATATATGTACAATCTACAAGTACTCTTTAGTCTGTGTTCAGTCAATATCAGTTATTTCACTGGGAGTGCATAGCATGCTTCATTATTAGTCCTTTGGGATTGTCTTGGATCATTGAATGCTAAGAGTAGTCAAGTCATTCACAATTGCTCATAGAACAATACTGCTTTCACTGTGCACAGTGTCCTCCCAGTTCTACTCACCTCACTGTTCATGAGTCTCTCCAGGTTTCTCTGAAATCATCCTGCCCCTCACTTCTCACAGCACAATAACACTCCATTACAATCATATACCACAGCTTCTTCAGTCATTCCCCAATTGATGGACATTGCTTTGATTTCCAATTCTTAGCCACCAGAGTTGCTATAAATATTTTTTGTACATTTTTCCCCTTTTCTCTTGTTCACAATTACTATTAACTGTTTCCCTCCATCTTATTCCCTTCCCCATGATATTTACTCTATTATCTATCTTCTCTCACCCTATCCCTCTTCAAAAGGGCTTTGCTTCTGACTGTCCCCTCCCCCAATCTACCCTCCCTTCCTTTACCCCTCCCTCTTTACCCCCTTCCCCTCTTATTTTCCTCCAGGGTTAGATAGATTATTCCACCCAGTTAAGTGTGTATGTTATTCCCTCCTTGAGCCAATTTTGATGAGATTAAGGCCTTTGAGATACTTCTGATGAGTCTTAGGCTCATTTACTGCCCAGATTAAGTAGATTACTCCACCCAATTAGGTGTGTGTTAATCCCTCCTTGAGCCAATTCTGATGCAATTAAGGTCTTTGAGCCTATTCTGATAAGTGTAAAGTTCACTTGTTGTCCTGCTCCTCCCCTAATCTCTTCCCCCATTCCATAAATCCTTTCCTGTTTCTTTGCTGTGTGATTTCACCCCATGCTACCTCTCCCCTTTCCCCTCCCCCAGTGCATTCCTCTCACCCCTCAATTTACCCTAAAGATGTCATCATGGGGTAGCTAGGTGACACAGTGGACAAAACATCTACCCTGGATCCAGGAGGACCCCAGCCCCAATCTGGCCTCAGACAAAAGACACCCACCCACTTCACAACCCTAGGCATGTCATCTAACTCCAATGGGTTTGGGGGGGGGGCAGGGCAATGAGGGTTAAGTGACTTGCCCAGGACCGCACAGCTAGTAAGTGTCAAGTGTCTGAGACCGGATTTGAACTCAGGTCCTCCTGAATCCAGGGCTGGTGCTTTATCCACTGTACCACTTATCTACCCTCTAACTCCAACTTTTTATGGTTCTCTAGGGTCTTGTATTTGAAAGTCGAATTTTCCATTCAGTTCAGGTCCTTTAATCATGAATACCTGAAAGGCCTCTTTTTCATTGAAGTCCCATTTTTTCCTCTGAAAGATTATAATCAGTTTTGCTGGATATGTGATTCTTGGTTGTAATCCCAATTCCTTTGCCCTCTGGAATATCATATTGCATGCCCTCTGATCCTTTAATGTAGAAGCTGCTAGATTTTGTGCTAACCTGACTGGGGCTCCACAGTATTTGAATGTGTTCTTTTTGGAAGCTTGCAATATTTTCTCCTTGACCTGGGAGCTCTAGAATTTGGTTATAATATTCCTGGGAGTTTTCCTTCTGGGAAGTCTTTCAGGAGGTAATCAGTGGATCCTTTCAATTTCTATTTTACCTCAAAATCCAGTGATAAATTAATGCTCACATGCTGGAAAGAGACACTTTTCCTTTAAAAATCCTGCCTTTGGGGGAAGCTAGGTGGCACAGTGGATAAAGCACCAGCCCTGGATTCAGGAAGATCTGAGTTCAAATTGTACCTCAGATATTTGACACTTAACTAACTGTATGACCCTGGGCAAGCCACTTAACCCTCACTGTCCCACAAAGAAAGAAAGGAAGAAGGAAAGAGAGAAAGGAAGGAAGGAAGGAAGGAAAGAAATAGAATATTCAGGGAAGGAAAAAGGTTAAAACAGCATACATATCTTTTAAAAACACCAGATAGTAAAACAGATTCCAGTTGAATATCTTATTTTGAAATAAAACTTACTCAAGAATCTGTCAATTAGGGGCAGCTAGATGGTGCAGTGGATAGAGCACCAGCCCTGGAGTCAGGAGGACTTGAGTTCAAATCTGCCCTCAGACACTTAACAATTACTGGCTGTGTGACCCTGGGCAAGTCACTTAACCCCAATTGCCTCACAGAAAAAAACAAAAGAAAAAAAGAGAATCTATCAATTTAAAATTATTAAACATACAAAACCATCATAATATTTGAATTGCTAGGAGAATGAAAACTTGAAATACCTGTGAAGCTTGAAGAAAAAAAAGCAATGAAAGTTTAACAAAATTAAACAAAGTTGTTTTAAACTACCACACCATTGTTAATGTGTATAATTATTTCAATAGTAACTGCTTAATATAGTTATTGAGAAAAACTATGAAACAGCACCACTGCTAAATGGAACAATTTTCTCTGGCATATTAAGGAAGGCTCCAGTTTTCAGAATTTTTAAATTTGTTCTTGCCATTTACACTTAGAAGCCAAGTCATTTTTCCCAGGGTCACACATTCATTATACCTAGCTAGTATCCCAGAAGGAAAACTTGAACCCAGATGTTCCTGACTTTGAGATCACTTCTTTGTGAATTCACAGTAATACTGCATTTCTAAACAAAGTTTCAAGTAGTTGATACTCTTTTAACAGTTGCATCTCTAGCAATTTATAACCGAAAAGAATACTCTATAATTACTAAATATCTACATTATGGATTGGTAAACTGAATTAATTTGTTTTAAGATCATGCAATAAACAAATGACCAAATCCATGAAAATTTTAAATACTTTGTCTTAATGCAAATATCACAGAGAGGATTGTTGAGTACAAGATAAGGGACTTAGCTTGAATAGCAAAGGACACACGCACACATTTTAAAAGAAATAGCACTTTATAAGTACAGACACTAAAACATTAAACAATAATGGTAAAGATTCCTTTTTTTCACTTTATTTTTTATTTTTTAATCATAAAAGTATTTTATTATTTTCTAGTTACACGTAGAGATAGTTTTCAACATTTGTTTCTATAAGATTTCCACTTCCAAATTGTTCTTCCTCTCTCCCCTCCCTCCCCCTACCCAAAACAGCAGGCAATCTGATATAGGTTATATATGTACAATCACATTAAACATATTTCTGCATTATTCATGCTGTGAAAGAAGAATCAGAACAAAAGGGGAAAATCTCAAAAAAGAAAAAAAAATTAGAAGCAGTATGGTTCAATCTGCATCTTTTTTTGGATTTGGAGAGCACTTTCCATCGTGAGTCCCTTGGAATTATCTTGGACCACCATATTGCTGAGAAGAGTCAAATCTATCCCTGTTGATCAACACACAATGCTGTTGATACTGTGCACAATGTTCTTCTGGTTCTGCTCATCTCACTCAGCATCAGTTCATGTAAGTCCTTCCAGGTTTCTCTGAAATGTGCCTGCTCAACGTTCCTTACAGCACAATACTATTCCATTTCATTCATATACCACAACTTGTCCAGCCATTCCCCAACTGATGGGCATCCCCTCAATTTCCAATTCCTTGTCACCACAAAAAGAGCAACTCTAAAAATTTTTGTACATGTAGGTCCTTTTCCCTTTTTTATGATCTCTTTGGGATAAAGACCTAATGATGGTATTGTTGGATCAAAGGGTATGCAGTTTTATAGACCTTTGGGCATAGATCCAAATTGCTGTCCAGAATGGTTGGATCAGTTCACAGCTCCACCAACAATGCATTAGTGTTCCAATTTTTCCACAGTTTCTCCAACATTTATTATTTTTCTTTTTTGTCATATTAGCCAATCTGATAGGTGTGAGGTGATATTAGTAAAGATTCTTAAGATCATTTAGCATGCACCAATTAAGTCCTCTCTGTATCCTTGAAGACTCATTAATCTGAGCCAGAACAACTGGTCTCTTTTTTCCTTTCTGATTTTTTTTCTTAAATTTTAGAAACCCTTTACCTGAGAAACAAAAATGCTATCAAAGATCCTATTTTCCTCCTTTTTAAAAAAATGTGTTCTGGCAGAGAGGAAGGTTCTGATTCAGATTCTCACTTAGTTGATTACAAAATGCCAGTCCCAATCAGGGACTTTAATTTGGGGGCTGGCAGAATCAAAAGGAAACAAAAAAGGAGACCCCAATGACCATCAGTGTTGTGGGTAAGACTTAAATTCGGCTAGTTGTCCAAGTACTTGCAATCATTTAGTATGTGATTTGAAAACAGAACCTGGCAGACATCCTTTTGGGACTGTGGGAGTGGCCACATATGGTCCATAAAAACAAACTGCAGCCATCCCCTTTTGGGGGACCTGTCAGAACAAACCCAAGTTACCAAGTCATCCATGGTCATAACCAGACCCCCAATCAAAGAGCTTTTAGGAACTCAAGTGTAAAGGACACAAGTTCTCAATTTGTGGGACCCTTAGCCAGGCCAGGCCTCTGAATTTTGAGTCTAAACTGGAACACAAAGATTCCTTCTGGCACGAAGCATCTGGAAGTCAGAAACGGTGGCTGGCTGGACACAGAATCTTCAAATCCTGGATGAGCCCCCATATGTCAACCTGAAAGTTAATGATACAATCAAGATAGGAGGAATAAGGTCTTTAATGAAGGCAGAGGAGCTATAACTCAGGGTATCACAAAGCAAGATTGGTAGGAACACCCAAAGATGGGGACTGAAGACAGGGTTTTTATGGGGTCACAGAACAGAGAGAGCTATGAGACTGCCCTGGGGGAAAGTACTTTTCTCACAGATAGAAACTACTTAATGTGAATGAACCTTTTTACATAATAACCTAAAGTCCAGGCAGTGAGTTTGGGAATCTTTGGGAGGGGATAGTTTGTTTGGGAGAGAACCATAAACCAAATCAAGAGTCTGGCATTGACAAAGATTGGTCAGCCCCAGGTGGTTATTGGTCTGGGAATGGGGAATAGGTGAGGATCAATCACTTCTCAGGAAATAGTGCTTATCAATATTGACAAATTTTTGTGACCCCCACATTCAGTGATACGACCACAGTTTAAGACGTTTTCCTCTAGGAAACAATGTCAATTCACTTACATTCCCAAAGGAAGGTTGACAGTGGTCACCTCAGAAACCCTAAGGGGTAAAAGTGTCCTTGTGCCCATTGGGAAGCAGGGTCTACACCTTCAGGGAGGAGAGACGAGGAAAGCTTGGCAGCAGACAGTGTGTGGAGGCCCTGCCCTCTCAGGGTAAGGTTATCCTAGGGTGTGGGGGAGGATGTGGGGAGAAGAAAGCTGGGGGGCCTGGGGCAGGTAAGGTTGGGCTCACAGTGCCCAGAACCATAATGGGCAAAGGCAGGTGGGGGGAGGCCCAGGTGGATGCTCCCCTATCTCTTCTAGTTACACCTACATGCACATGTGCACACATACAGAGATACATATACATGTACACAGACATTCACACACACACACACACACACACACACACACACACACAGAGTAATGACCACTGACTTAGGAAATGACAAAGCCTTCAGGTGTCTGTGAATCCTGAGATGCTTCAGTGTTCTGGGGGAAGAGTTTTTCCTCTTTCATTACTGACAGATGTTGCCAATGATCATCCCTGCTGGGAGTGTAGGAAGGGCCTGAGGTGGGGAGGGGAGTGTGAGCTTAGGGAGTCACAGCAGTGTGGTGGTGAAGAGGGAGGGGGGCCGATGGAAGGGCTGGACATCATCAGCTTGGGCCAGCAGTATGTCCCTGGGAAGGCAGGGGTCTCCCTCTGTCTGGAACTGGGCAGAACCTGATGCCTCAATGAGTCTTTGGGATGCTCACAGTCAATGAAGCCCAGCTGTGTCTTCCCTCTGCCCTGGGATCCTGCATCTCCTCCTCACTGGTCCCCTCTGGCTAGGCCAGGCTTCAGCCAGCAGGACCCCCAGGATGATGAGGACCAGCCCAGCCAGGCTGAGGCGAACCAGGTTGCCCACAGTGTAATCCTGGGGAGCAGCATCTGGGAGGGGGAAAGACTGTCACAGGCAGAGGGCCAAGACCTCCCTGCTCTCAGGCCCCCAACAGTGTAGGCTCAGATTCCTCTGCTCCCAGCTCCAGGCTTCTCAGACCCAGCCCAGCCTAGACCCTGGCCCTGGGCTGGGAGGTTCTTGTCACTCCCTGGCTGGGAGCCTGGTATGGGGGTGAGGACTGGAGCCCAGGGAGAGAAGTCTGAGGGAGGGGCTGAGGCAGCCTCCCCCTCCCACTGATCCCCTCTGCCCTCCCCCTCCCCCTTCTTCTCCCCTTCCAACTCCCGCTCAATACTTCCTTGCCAGGGCCAAGAGGCAGCCCCAGGTCTCTTTCCTGGGACTTCCTTTTGTCCTCCCTTTCTCTCCTCCCTCTTGTTCTTCATCTCCTGCAATGTTGGCAACAGCTTGGTGGAGTGGAGAGAGCATGGAGCCTGAGGTGAGGAAGAGCTGAGTTCAGATCCCCCTCAGACACTTCCTCTCTTTGAGCTGAGTTCAGATCCCCCTCAGACACTTCCTCTCTTTGAGACCTTGGGCATGTCCCCTTTACTCTCTTAGGCTCATTTTACTTCTCTGGAACATGGGGCTAATGACAGCACCTGCCTCTGAGGGCTGTTGTGAGGATCCAAGGAGACAATAATTGTAAAGCATTTAAAGGGCTTCCTATGTGCTGGCTCCTATTAATATTGGCACCAACAAACATTTCCTGGTTACTGTTCATAAGCGTTCCTGCCCTCAGGGAGCTCCTAGTCTACTTGGGAGGAAACCTGAAAATGGGCAGGTATGTCCAAGGTCTGAGGTCAGGCCTTGGTAGGAGGGAAGGAGGGCAGCAGGGGGAGGAAAATGTTCTTCCAGAGGGGAGACTGAGAGAGTTCTGAAGGCAACCAAGAAATTCAGGGGTGGGGAACTGCAGGCGAGGGGCAAAGCTGGTACAAAGGCCTGGAGGTGGGAGATGGAGGTGGTAAACAAAGAACTTGGGACTCCCTCCCACAGTGTGAGGGGGGAGACAGAGCCCTGTAGACAGGGAACCTCTAGTCTCATTGAGTGATCCATGTTTTGGGGAAACTTGTGACCTGGATCAGGGGGCTAGCTCTCCCAAAGAATTGAAGACTCATCATGAATCTTGTAAAATAAAAAGAGATTTATTAGGGAGAGAGAAATGTAGCTGGGGAACAGATCACCTTGGTGAGTGTCCCACTGGAGTAAGAGAAGAGGGTCATTTGTGTTTTTCCCAGACAAAAGGGAGGGAAGGGCATTACCAAGGACAGGGAGGGCAATGTAACAACAGGGAGAGGTTTAGGACAAGGGGGCATCAGTAAGATATGCAGCACCCATCCTATCTTCCATATCCGTGTACCAGGCTCTTGCTCTCCAACACCCATTCCTGAGGTGGGAGGCAGAGCTGCCTCCCCTGGGACAGTTCAAGGATTCCTTGAGGGGTTTGGGTCTTTAGGATTCTTGGGGTCCCCCTGCATTCCCATAACAGCCCAGGTCTATAGACCTTATTAAGAACTCATCTCGGCCCAGGCTCTCTGGTGGTCACAGGCAGAGGATACAAGGACAGAGTAACTCCTGACCTCCAGGGCTTACAGTCTCCTGGAATGCTGTTCCCTTGTGCACAAATGCATCAGTGGGGTCTCATCTGAGGAGAGGGATCACTAACACCTGGGCTGGGGGGGCAGGAAAGGAGGAGGCTCCTAGACAGCCTGGGAGGGGTCTGTGCCTTGTTAGAAGAGGGGGAGAGCAGGGAGAGCATGTCAGGGAGGGGGCACAGCCTGGGCAAAGGCCCAGAGGGGGGAACAGGAGAAGAATGGGGTGCTGCAGGTGGACATGAGGGGCCCCTGACTGGACACCCGGCCCCTGCCTCCCTCCTCTCTCTGCTGGGGATCCTCCAGTGACTCACCAGATGTCGTGTTCCCAGGATCAGGGCTTGGAGAGAAGGTCCCTGGGGATGAGGAAGGGGCAGAGTTAGGGGCTGGGCACAGGAGCCCAGAGAGGCCTGGAGGGAGCCCCAGCTCTGCCCAGACTGCTGGGTGTGGGAGGGTGGGAAGACCCTCCCTCCCCTGGGCCTCTCATTTCCATCTGTTAAATGGGCATCTGAGCTCAGTGACCTGTCCTGGACTGTCCAGTTGTGAGGTTTGATGATTCCATGATTCCTGTGACCCCTCCCCTAGGTCCTGCCTGAGCTATTGGTGCAGGGGAAGGACACAGGGAGAAGAAGGGAGGCTGTGAGGAGGGAGGGAGGGAGGGGCCCTCTGAATCCTCAGGCCCCTTGTCCTGGCTATCCCCAGGGCCTGACCTTCCCTCTCTGCCCTGGGGCCAGAGCCCTGAGGCTCTTCTGTGTCAGGGGGAGGCAGTGTTGGGAAGAGGAGGGAGGAGGGGTGAGGGGGTCACTGTGGTGCTTCCAGCTGAGAGAAATTGGGGTGGGGGTATCTGGGAGGCCCCTCCCTCATCCCTGGGGAAGCCAGGATGGGAGAAGCAGAGCCCCCTCCCCTCAGAGCCCCAGCTATGACTGTGTGGGGGAGGGGTGAGAGGGCACAGGGACCCCTCGGGAAGGGAGAGAAGGGAGAGGGCTTGGGGCTGCTCTGCCCATGTCTGCTCCCCCCTCCCAGCCCCATCCTGACCAGGCCTGTTCTTCCTTCTTCCCCAGGTGGAGTTTCCCTGCCCCTGCCCCTCCCCTCCAGCC
This sequence comes from Dromiciops gliroides, assembly GCF_019393635.1. NCBI lineage: Eukaryota > Metazoa > Chordata > Mammalia > Microbiotheria > Microbiotheriidae > Dromiciops > Dromiciops gliroides. Next base: position 657,895,478 of record NC_057863.1, on the reverse strand, counting down.
CCACTCATGCTCTGAGAAAGGGGGGACTCAGCCCTGGCCTAGACAGGAGGGGAGAGTAATAGGGGAGAGAGACCCCCACCCTGTCCTGAGGGTATCTGGTTACTCACTGGGTGGGGACGATGTCAGGGCTTGGGGATCCCCAGGGCTTTGGGGTAGGTGAGGACCCTTTGAGGTGCCTGGTAGAGGGAGAGGAGGAGGGTGAGGGGCTTGGTGGGATTTCCCCTCCCCCTCCCTGCTGGCCACACCTCAGGCCTGCTCTAGCCTCCCCCTCTGGCCTCCTCAAAGCCCTTTCCTGGGACCAAGGAGACGTATTGTCTGTCCGTGGGCCCAACAGAAGTGGGGAGGGGGCAGATGGTGAGGGTGTGTAGAGGGGCCAGGGGGGAGAGGCCTCACTGTCTGCATCCTCTGAGGATGACCCATTGCCCAGACTCTCCACCCCCTCCCTCTGGGACTCCTCTTCCCCCAGCCCTCCTAGCCCCTGGGCTCCCCTGGGAAAATGCCCTGGGCAGGTAGGGTGGGGCCCCAGGGCCAGAGGAGGAGGGATGGGAGGCCTGGGGTGGGCTGGGGCTCCCTCACCTGTGACCCTGAGCACCAGGGGCTCACTGGGCACTGACCACTCCTGGGGGGAGTGACTGTGAAAGGTGTAGCATCGGTAAGTCCCTCCATGGGCAGAGGTCACAGCAGAGATGTGGTAGGTGGCCTGGCAGCCACTGTTGAGGGCTTGGACCTGGCCTTGGGTGATCTCTGCTCCATCCTTGTACAGGGCATACATGTCATACCATGGTTGTGACTGACACTGGAGGGTCACATTGTGTCCTGAGGCCACCTCGGGGCTGGGCAAGGCTGAGAGGGAGGGGGGGTCATGCAGGCCTGGGGGAGGAGGAGAGTCTGGAGTTAGGGGTGTAACCCTCCTCTTGTAGGGCAGGGGGGGCAGATGTGGCTTTTGGGAGGACTGGCCTGGGCCTGCCTGGATCCCTGCCTGAGGATGGAGGTGGAGCTCATCTCTGCAAGAAAGGAAATCTCCCAGTTTTGGGGGGAGAGGAAGGACCTGGCACAGCTCTGGGAGACCCATGGAAAGTGGGTGGATAAATATGGAGAGAGAGACAGAGAGAGACAGAGAGAAATAGAGAAGAAAGAGAAAGTGTGGGAGGGAAGGGAGACAGAGACTGAGGGAGAGAGAGACAGAGAGAGAAAACAAATAGGGGTCAGTGCAGGGCTAAGAATGGAGGATGGGGAGGGCAGCTAGGTGGCGCAGTGCATAAAACACCGGCCCTGGATTCAGGAGTACCTGAGTTCAAATCCGAGCTCAGACACTTAACACCTACTAGCTGCGTGACCCTGGGCAAGTCACTTGACCCCAATTGCCCCGAGGAAAAAAAAAAAAAAGAATGGAGGACAGGGAGGCTTCCTCCCTGGTAGGGGGCTGGGAGCCCAGTCCCTGCTCCTTGTCAGAGAATCTCTCTCCACAGGGCGGGGTGGGGGGGGAGCATACTCAGGAGCCATCTCTGCACTTTAGGGCAGTTATTGGCTCCCTAAAGTCCATCCTGGCTCTCATCATGGACCCTGGGCAGGTGTGGGAAGGAGAGGAAGAGGCTTGGTGGTGATTCCTGATTCACTTCCTTCCTGGTGTCCTAAACCTTCCTGTAGAGAGACCCCTGTGGACACAGAGAGGAGACAGACACCCCTTCCCCTCCTTGTGCCTAGGCCTGAGCTGGGGGAGGAAACAGAGCAGCAGCAGGTCCACCCTCCAGCCCCTCTCCTTGCTTTGGCAGGATCAGGGCTGGGAGGGGGAGATGCCCCATCAGCCCTGTGCCCCCTCCCCAGGGAGCCCCCAGCTCTATCTTGTCTCCTGAGACCCAAGCTGAGCCTCCTGCCTCCTCTCTGGGATGGAGGCAGCTGGTGATGCAGAGGCCAGATCCCTGGGTCTGGAGTCAGGAAGACCTGAGTTCAAATCCATGCTCAGACACTTCCCAGCTCTATGATCCTGGGCAAGTCACTTCCTCTCTGTTGGCCTCAGTTTCCTCAGCTGTAAAAGGGGGCATCATAAAGGCCCCTCCCAGGGCAGCTAGGTGGCGCAGTGGATAGAGCACCGGCCCTGGAGTCAGGAGTACCTGAGTTCAAATCCGGCCTCAGACACTTAATACTTACTAGCTGTGTGACCCTGGGCAAGTCACTTAACCCCAATTGCCTCACTGAAAAAAAAAAAAAAAAAAAAAAGAAAGATAAAGGCCCCTCCCTGACAGTTGTTGTGAGGATCAAATGAGAAAATAAGTGTCAAGTGCTTTGCACAGAGTAGGTGCTGTATATAGATGCTGATTCCCTTCCCCCACCTCCAGCCCCAGAGGGAGAGCAGAGGCAGAGACAGGGGAGAGGACAGGCAGGGCAGGGCCAGAGGGATGCTTGGGACCAGGCTGGGCTGGGGAGGAGCTTAGGGGCTGCTGGGACCCTGAGCCAGCCCTGCCTGAGGGGCCTGGGGCTGGGGGGTCCTCACCTGTCACCATCAGCTGCAGGGGGTCACTGCGCTGTGACCAGAGGGATGAGCGTTTGTATAAGCAGTAGTAGGTCCCTGCCGTGAAAGGTGTCATAAATCGGATGGGAAACTCGACCTCAATTTCATCTGATTTCACCTCCATGATCATGTTCCTTGCAGATCCTTCCTTTTTCTCCAGAAGGTAATAATCAGCCCCCTGTTCCCCGCTGCACCTGAGGGTCACACTTCTCCCCATGGGCACCAAAGAGCCCTTCTCTGCCCTGAGGGAGGGTCTGGGGGGCGTGTCTGGAAGGGAAGGAGAGCTATCAGTGCCAGGGAATCCCCCTTCTGTGAGCCCCTCCCCCCTCCCTTTAAACCCTGTCAGTCCAGCCCTGACCTCCCCCCTCCCTCTCCTGGGGGCAGCTCTCTGCCCTGGGCAGGGGGAGTGTGGGGGAAGGACTCACCTGCCTGTGTCCTTATCCTGGGCCCCAGACACAGCCCTGGGAAATAGGACCCTGATTACTCACAGCTCCCCACCTCCTCCCCACCCAGCACCCCCAGGGGAAGGAGACAGGGGGCCCAGAGCCTGGGCTTAGGGCTGTTGTGAATGACAGGAGCTAGAACCAGAAGACCCCTCTAAGAGTTTCAGCTTCTCCCCCTCCCTATCTGCCCTGCTGGGTGACCTTAGACTTGTCACTGTCCGGTTGTGGAGGCGTTTTTCCTCAAGAAAATGGAGGTGGGGGCAGGTAGGCCTGGATGGTGCAGTATGGGGGCTTCTTAGGACTCACCAAGGCACAGCAGCACAGAGAGGGTGGGGGTCATGGTGGTGGGAGATGGGCCTGACGTCTGATCGGGACACAGTGTGACGCACCAGACGTTCCCAAAGTCAGAGCAGGCTCACTTCTTCTTCCTCACTGTGGTTGTTGCTTCATTGCTTGGCCTGTGAAGTGTGTGTGTGTGTGTGTGTGTGTGTGTGTGTGTGTGTGTGTGTGTGTGTGTGTCTAAGGGGGAGCTTGGAGAGTCATCTAGTCTCTGAACAAGTGAACCATTCTTGCTTTCCTGGTGATAATTCAGGCCCCACAATCCAGGAGAGATCCCTAGCTATGTGTCAGCCTCCCAGCCCCTACCCCCACTTGGGACCCTGCTAGAGGCCTATCAATCTGACCCTGGTCCCCAGACCGGACCCTGCCCCCAGCCCAGCCTCTCCCTAACAGGCTTAATCCCTAACCAAGCAGACAGGGACTTCTGAGTCTTGGCAGTGATGGGGTTAAGGCATAACCACAGAGGATGGGGCTGGAGGGAGGGGGTGGCTGCCTGGGGAGCTGCTGCCTTAGGGCCCAGGGTGGTCTCTTCTGCAGTTTCCCAAGTAGCCTTGCCAGCCCCAGCCCCTCCTCAGCCCTGCCTAGGCCTCTGCCTTCTGTAGAAGAGGCTCTGGGACCCCCCCTCCCACCTTGTCCTCAAAGTGGCAGCTCAGGTCCCCAGGACAGGGTTCCTGCTTCTCCAATCCCATAGTTCAGGAGCCCCCACCCAGGGTGTTCCCACAACATCATTCAGCCAGTGGCTGTCTCCCTAATATCACATGGCAGAGAAACTAAAGGTTAAACTTTTGCTTTGTCATTGCCTCCCCCTTTGACTCAAGAAGCCTGTGGTCATTTGAGTCTCCCTTCTATTAATTTAGTTTTTATCTCCTGGATTGACCACAAGGTGGCACCATAGCACACAGAGCCCCAGGCCTGGAGTCAGAAGACTTCAGGAATTCAAATCTAGCCTCAGGCACTTAGGAGCTGTGTGACCCTGGGCAAGTCACTTCACTCTGCTTCCTCCAGTTTCCTCATGAGGTGCGGAAGGAAATGGAAACTGCTCCAGTGCCTTTGACAGGAAAACCCCACGGGGGGTCATGAAGAGTTGGACAGGATGAAAATGAGAGAAATGTGACAGACGCGGGGCTAAGTGCTGGGGACTCCTGTGTCAAACAGCTACCTAAGCCAAGGAAGAACAGCTGCTTTTCACTCACTCTGTGGTGAGTCTGAAGACAAATGGCCAAACCTCACAGAGCAACAGCTGTTAACTCTAAAAGTGCCAAAGAGCTCATATGGGTCATCCTCTGAGAAATAAAATAAAGTAAAATAAATGAAATGAAAACAACATAAAACAAACATATGGCCAACAGCAGTCATAAGATCACAGCTTTCTTCATTCTGATGCAGGAGGGAAAGGAGACACATAAGCCAGACAGAGACCTGCTTTAGTGAGGCCAAACCTCAGCCCATGTACCAGTGGCTTTAGTCTCTGAAGGTTGAGCTAACCTTCTCCTCTATCCCACCTACCCAGCCCTACGGGGAATCTCTGGTCTAAGGAGAATTCCATTCAATCAGGCTCGGGAGGAGACAGACCCTTTTGTCTCAGTTGCCCAAGGCTGGGAGTGGTCTGGGTTGAGAGATAGTTCTCTCTCTCTCTCTCTCTCTCTCTCTCTCTCTCTCTCTCTCTCTCTCTCTCTCTCTCTCTCTCTCTCCCTCCCTCCCTCCAAAGGTCACCTGTTGTCACTCTCAGCCCCTCATTGGAGGAAGCCCACTTCTCTTATTAAAGTCCACCTCTCATGAATTGTTGGCCCATCAGAGGTGACTGCCACCCTTTTGAACAGCCTCTTCCAAAAGTACACATAAGCCATGAGCCCACTTCCAGCAGTCTTGGCACCCTAACCCAATCAATGCAACAGACTAATCAGTTAACTAAAGGCATTAGACTAGAGACACAGAAGTCCCTGGATGGGCTTGGCTGAAGTGACACGATGCTGCCCAGGAGGTGTGTTAGTGTGCTGGTGATGTGGGAGGTGGGTTTAATTGATCAGATTGGTCATGAGATGTTCCAAAGAATGACAAGACTCAGTGACTCAGTTTCCCAAGTTTTATTGCAATACTGTGAGTGACCACAGGGAGGGCACCATGGAGGTGTCTGAAATAGAGGAGAAGACAGTTATATTTATAATATGGCTAAATTGATTATCAGTCTCATTATAATAATCTCCACCTGAGGGAGGTACAGGGGAGGGCCTATCCCAATTTGGAGTTCCTGGGGTCCTAAGCCAACCCCCGAGGCAGGGACCTTTTCCCATGGAGGTGTGTTTTAGGGGTTTACTCCTCATAAGGTGAACTGGGGACAAATTTGGCCTTTTCTGTGCAGGTTACCTCAACTTGCCAAGGTCAGAGTGTGCCTGTGTTTTTCATTCTCAGGCCTAGTTTCTGGGTATTAACATTTAACAGTTAGGATTTCTATAACCTGTCTCTTTATGTTTTTGTCATGGGTGGTGATTATGGGGGTAATTAATACGAACCAGACCTCCAGGTACCAGTTAACAAGAACCTAGGCCCTGACTTTGATGAGGGCCCAAGTCTTAAGTTATCCATTAATCCCCTTTAGAACTGGGGTCTGAATCTCTCTTAGAGCTCAGATCTAAATTAGAGCTCAGGTCTTAGGGTTGTCTGTTAACCCCTTCTTTACCTCCCACATCAGTGGGAGATGATTAGCCATGTCCTGAAGGTCTTCAGAGGAGCAAGCCAGACAAGAAGCCCCCGTGACAGAGTCTGGCAGTCTAGAGGAGAGAATGGTCTAGGCCAGGCCCTGAGAGGAATCCCTTGGGGGAGGTCAGGCAAAGCTTCTCCCCTCCACCCCCAGCAGAAGAGAACATTGGGCCTTGTGGGAAGTGGGAGGATCTGTACTCCCCATCCTATCCCAACAGCCTCCTGGACCAGTAGACTCTGCATTGGGAGCTGCTCAGGAAAGGGTGCAGAAGACCCTGCAAACCCTCTCCCCACTGTGCCTAGGTCAGAACTAGCAGGGAGGATGGGCTACCTGACGCCCTTCATGCCTAAGGAAAAGAGTAGAAAGTGGAAAACAGGAATATAGGGAGCTGGGAATTGTCACCACATGTCTTTTAAAAAAAGGAAATATGTGACTGTTTAGATAATAATTTTTACAGTCTTAAGGTGATAAGAGTATTAGGCCTTAGAAAGAAAAATCTTACCATTAGCAATTATAAATACCAATTTGATTTGATTTTAAGCCAAAATCTGTCTGGAAGAAAATAAGAATGGAGTCTGAGTGATCAGGATTATTATGGTAAATTAGGACCTAACACTAAAAGATATTTATTTGACACTAAGAAATTCACTAGCTATATAGCCCCAAGAAAGTTCTATTTACCTCACTTTACTTTTCTGCAAGGGGATAATAATGCAACCTACCTCCCAAGGTTGTTGTGAGAATCACATGATTATAAAGAGCTATGTAAGGTAAATTGGAAGCACATTCAACTAAATTAAGGTCACCTGATTGGTAATTAATTGATTGGTTCTGTTTTAAATTTTAAATGTATAATATTGTTTGGTGTTTTGTCATATTCCTAAATTTTCTTATAGTGTGTAAATTGGTAAACAATTCTATCAGCTGTTACAGTGGGGGGGGATGGTTGGTGGGGGTCCTTAGATATTCCTCTGTAAAGGAGGAATTATACTCTCCCACATAGTCCAGTTAGAATTAAAAGGGTCCTTTATTGGTCACATCCCATCCCAAGTCTTTTCTTGTTTGTTATTAAGCATTTTAAGGCAAAATAGTTTGCACCATATTGAATTTAGGGATGAAAAAGCATCTACTTACCATAAGGACTAGTTATATCAGGATATGATGTAATTTTTCTGTAACGAATTTCTTACTGTTACCAATGTGAAATTATTGTCAATACTTATCTAGGTTATGTGATCCTTGAGAGGTGAATTCACCTAAAATACTGATTATTGGAACTTACTATATAAGACATTATGGGACTGTTAACTGATATTATTCTGAGTCTAACTCCAGGCATTAACATCAAGGAATGCTACTGAGCCAATGAGACATGATGCCAGCAACCCTATGGGATTTTACATGCCTAAGTTGCAGGTGGAATTCTCATGGGAAAGACTTAGAGAATGATCATTGCCAAGGTCTGAGGTAGGATTCTCTTGACTTAATGTCCACAACATGACATTTCTTGGAATGAAAAATATTCCCCCTGGCTGACTTTAAGCCTGGCTTAATGCAGTCATCCATCTGCATAACTTTTGCCTGGAATTGTCATGAAGTCAAGGGAAAAATTATTCCTTTCCAGTATGTTTATGTCCCTTTTCTTTTACAGTAAGTTCCTATAATCATGTTGGATGTGATGTGATGAGCACAACATTGGGTTCTTGTCTCTTAAGTTAATGCTGAATTACATCCATGTTAATATGGTACAATGAAGGTATAAGGTTTGAGCTATTTAGCCTGGAATTTTGATCTAGAAAAGATACTCCAAGCAACTAACAATTGAGTATTTTGCCTTGACATCTATTACTAGCTATATATTAGTGTGTAATACAAGGTCCATTGATTTCTCATAATGGTATGGGGATAATTAAGCAATTAGTGCAGAGTTGTGAAGCCAGGATTTTGTTATTTACTTAAAATCACAATTGTCCCAGTTTTGTGTTAAGGAAAAGAATATCAGCATGGGTTGTGGTCTATCTTCCTTTAAAGAGCCATCCCCTTTTTTCTTTTGTTGTGGGGCAATGAGAGTTAACTGACTTGTCCAGGGTCACACATCTAGTAAGTGTCAAGTGTCTGAGGTTGGATTTGAACTCAGGTCCTCCTGACTCCAGGGCTGGTGCTTTATCCACTGCACCACCTACATGGCCCAAGTCACCCACTTTTGTTAGTTTTTTTGTTTTGTTTCATTTGAACATGGCTAGAAGTTGAAAATGTTTTACTATAACTAACTTACTTGATATGTAGTGTTATACAATAAATTACTCAATGTGTTTTTTTATATTAGCCCTGAACCTTTTTGTTACAACTGAAGTTAATCTGGCAACTTTTATATGAATTCATTTTTTTTTGTATTGGAATCCATCTTCTTATAAAAAGAATTCTGAGATACTTTAGTGGAATCTCATCCCCCTAATGGGAGATTAAATAATGTCAAGTATATAAATTGGGTTCTAATTTTCTGTTTGTATCTGAGTTCCATATGTAACAGTTGGACACCCTAAAATCATAAAAGTCTTCAGTCTAAAAGGTCCCAAATTTAATTTTCTAATAATAGAAATATGTCTTTTTGTTTGTTTGGTTGGTTTTTGTTGTTGTTGGTTTTTTTAGTGAGGCAATCGGGGTTAAGTAACTTGCCCAGGGTCACACAGCTAGTAAGTGTTAAGTGTTAAGTGCCAGATTTGAACTCAGGTACTCCTGACTCCAGGGCTGGTGCTCTATCCACTGCACCACCTAGCTGTCCCGAGACATAAGTCTTGACTTAACTTTCATTAAATGACCTGGTTATTGGCAAAGTGATTTAAAATTGTATTGAGATCAGTTTTGTAGGAGATTTTTAATAGAGGAAGATAATCTCTATAAGTGACCTAAGTCTAAGAAGGCAGCTGGAAACTGTTCTAAAAAGGGCTAGAGAGCCACCTCAGATGGTGTCCCAAGAACAAGACAGCTGGATGAGGTGAGACTTCTGAGACTTAAGAGGACATTTCTCCACCGTTTACTTTTTCCCTTTGTGTACATTACCTGTAAATTCTCCTTGCTAAAGGGGATGCCCCTATGATTTTGTCAAAGCACTGCCCATCTTTCTTTCCTTCCCCCCTCACATTCTTCCCTATCATAAGCCTGACAGTTATGAACCCTTGATGAAGTATTTGTCATATCAGTGACTGATTGAGGGCTTCACGACTCCCAAAGAATCAAATGGGGCATTATGAGAAATAATTATTAATAATTGATATCTTGGGGACATTCAGTACTCCCTCCCCTTCTTTCCTTCAGGTTTTTTCTGAAAGATTTTACCAGTGACATTTAGCCTGTACCAAACCACACTTAGGTGGAAACTATTGTGCTCCAATCAGCTTGGGAGTGGGGTGGGGTCTATATTCTTTCTCTGATGTCTTTTTGGGGGTGGGGTGGGGCAATGGGGGTTAAGTGACTTGCCCAGGGTCACACAGCTAATAAGTGTCAAGTATCTGAGGCCGGATTTGAACTCAGGTCCTCCTGAATCCATGGCCGATGCTTTATCCACTGTGCCACCTAGCCACCCCCCTCTCTGATGTCTTTTTAACCAAGATTTGCGTGACCTAATTCACTATTCCAAGAATTCATTTTAATATAACACACTTCCAATCATGTCAACCATTTGATTGCTATTAATCAATTAGATTTGATTGCTCTATGATGGACCTCTTACAGTTAGAAGGGATATAAACTTTGAGCCCACTGCCATTTTGGTCTTTGGTCTGAGAGAGATGGCCATTCCATTGATCATCCTTATTAATAACCTGCTGGCTGATTAATGAAGTGATTAAATTACCCACAAACTATGTTTCTCATATTTTTAATCACCACAGTTGGTCAGAATTCTTTGTTCTTTCATAATTAATTTTCATTAAAGTGTTGTTGTCCTGGTAGAGATTGTTCTCTTGATTCTGCTCACTTTGCTCTGTGTCAGTTTATGTTCCCCAGAATTCTCTGAAATCATCTCCTTCATCATTTCTCAAGATTCCATTCCGAACATCCCTATCCCAGTAGTTGTTCAGCCATTGGCCAAGTGATGGGAATCCCCTTAGATACCCCCCTTCCTCCCCCAACCTCTCTTCTGTCCTTGTCTTTCCTGTCCTCTTCCTTAACCTCTATCTGCTTCTGTTCCCTAAACTGTAAGACGGGGGCAATAGTAGCAGGTATCTCGCAAGATTTGTTACGAGGATCTAACAAGATCATATGTGTAAAGTGCTCAGCCCAGAGCCTGGCACAGAGTAGGTGCTTAGTAAGTACTTGTTTCCTTAGTCTTCTTCCTCCCCTCTTCCTCTCCTCCCCTCTCCCCTCTTCCTCTTCTCTCCTCTCCATCATATCTTCCTCTCTTCCCCTCCCCTCTCGTCCCCTTTCCCTCCCCTGCTCTCCTCTCCTCTTCCTCTTCCTCTTCTTCCCCTCTCCTCTCCTCTCCTCTCCTCTCTTCTCCTCTCCTCTCCTCTCCTCCCCTCCCCTCTCCTCTCCTCTTCCTCTCTTCTTCCTCTTCCCTCTCTTCCTCTCCAATCCTCTCCTGCTTCCTTGGAGGTCGGTGCTCTCTGCCCTCTACCATACAGCATCCCTCCCCTCATATACTCAGACTCCCCTCATGTACTCAGACATTTCCATTGAGCAGGACCCAGATAACTCCCAATTCCTGTTCAGTGACTGCTCTGCCCCGAGGCCCGTGGCCTGGGGTTGCAGGGAGCACATTCTACTTGGAGCAAAGCCCAGTCTGTATCCGAGGTCAGGAGAGAGGAACCTGCTCCCAGCAGTTTTTAGTCCTTTCTGCCCTTCTCCTTGGGGTGAGGAGCAGGGGTCCTTACACTGGGGTGTCTGGCTGATTAGGCAGGGCAGGGTCTGCCCTCAGAAAGCAGAGGCCGGATGGGGAGGGGCTTCTTCCTCCTGGGGTCCCCTGGGCTCAGGCCGAGCTCACCTCAGGGCAGCATAGAGGCTGGGCTCCACTGGGCCAGAGCAGGGAGGTTCCTCAGCCCCAGCCCTGAGGCTGGTGAGGTTCAGCTGGGCATAGGTCACTTCCTGAGGGTCTTCCCTTTTGGGAGCCTGACAGGAGGAGATGAAGCAGGAGGTGAGGGGCTGGAGGGGCCCGTGGGGCAGGAGGGCTGAGAGGGGAAAGGACCTGAACCTCCCGGCTGGGTGTGACCTTGAGAAGCCTCTCCCTGTCTGTTCCCTGGGGAGAGGAGGAGGGATCTGGGAGTGACTCACAGCTGTGTCCTCTTGTCTGGCCCCCTCTGTCTGTCTGTCCTCCTTCACAGCAGCATCTGGGGGCAAGAGGAGGAGGCATGAGGGGCCCAGGCTCTTCCCACTGCCAGCCCTGGCCCTCTTGCCCTGTCCCTGTCACTCACACAGGGTCTCCTCCAGGGGGGTCCCAGCTGGGTCAGAGCTGGGGAACAAGAAGACACAGAAGGTTGAGGGGGAGGGTCTGGGGGAGGGTCTGGGGGGAATGGGGTGGGTCTGGGCCCTACCTGCTGCTGTTCTTCTTGATCTCAGTCTCTCTACCCCCTTTCCCTGCAAGGAGAGTCAGAGGAGGCTTCAGTGGGGCTCGGCTCCTCCCCCACGGGGCCCTCTCCCAGCCGGCCCCCAGCCCAGGAACTCACCAAGTCTGGTCTGATGGCGAAGTCGACGGCATCGGTGGCAGAGGAGGAGGAGGAGGGAGAGGAAGAACAGGATGAGCGATGCTGAGACGCCCGTCAGGACACCTGCTGTGAGGCCCGAGGAAGCTGGGGCTGAAGACAAGGGGAGAGTGAGCAGATCAGCCCCATCCGGGTCCTTGGGGAGGCCCCGGCTCAGGCAGCCTTTCGGGCCTGCACTCTCCTGAAGCACCAGGTGAGGGCCTGGGCCAGAGATTGGGGAGAGAAAACCAGCAGCAGCTCCTGCCCCCCAGGGGCTCACATTCTCCTGGAGGGAATCCTGAGATCACTTACAAACCCTCAGGGGAGGATTCATCAAGTGCTGAGCTGGGGGAGGGGGATGAGGGGGAGCAGGGGCAGGGCTTTGGAAGTCAAGACAGGAACCCGGCCAAGCAGGGAATGGGCCAGCCCCAGCCTGGGCCCCTCCACAAACTGGAGCAGGGTCCAGGAGTCTGTCCTCTGGCTCAGCAGGCAGAGCTCTGAACCTGCAGTCAGGAAGATCTGAGTTCCAATCCAGTCTCAGATAGTTACTAGCTGTGTGACTGGGAAGGTCACTTTATCTCTGCCTCAGTTTCCTCATCTCTAAAATGGGGATAACAGCAGCCCCTCCGTCAGATGTGAAGGGAGAAGGGGGTGGGTTTCAAGGAAGACATCTCATCCTGTGGGAGGGGAGCCTGGGGAGGCCCTTTGGATTTTAACTAGGTAAGTAAGGGGTGGGGCACAGCTTGGGCAAAGGTCTTGCAGTGTGAGAAGAGGGAAGCCTGGCCCCTCCTTCATCCATCCTCTGTGTGTGTGTGTGTGTGTGTGTGTGTGTGTGTGTGTGTGTGTGTGTGTGTGTGTGTATGTGTGTGTGTGTATGTTTATCCTCCAGTTCCTCACTGAAGATCATGTTCCTAGGGGAAGCTCAGAGAGGCCTGCAGGGGCCCAAGGTCTAGAAATGTGGGTGGGAGCCTCAGCTCTGCCTGGACAGGCCGGGTGTCAGATGTGGGGTGAGTCCCTGCCCTCTCTGGGCCTCACCTTCCCATCTGTAAAATGGGAGTCTGCACAAGTAGTGGAAGGGACAAGAAGGGGACAGAGCCCTCCCACCTCCCTGGATGGGCTGGGAGTCTGGTTACCCACCTGGTGGGGAGGATGTGGGAGCTTGGGGCTTCCCAGTGTGGGAGAGAGAACAACCACAGGGGCCACCTCCCTGGACCCGTGCCTAGCCCTGGCTTCTCCCTGCCCTCCTCCAGGGTCCCCCTCTGCCCTTCCCAGCACTTTTCCTGGGACCTGGAAGACACCTAGTCTGCATCCAGGGGAAGATCACTGGCCAGGGGGCCTAATATCAGAGTGCAGAAGGGGTGCAGAGGGCCACGGGGGAGTGATCCATTGCCCAGACTCTCTGTTCCATCCCTCTCAGCCTCCTCTTCCCCCAGCCCTCCTGCCCCTGGGGTGCCCTGAGCCTGAATAGGCAGGGTGGGGCCCCAGGGCCAGATGAGGAGGGAGGGGAGACCTGGGGTGGGCTGGGGCTCCCTCACCTGTGACCCTGAGCACCAGGGGCTCACTGGGGGCTGACCACTCCTGGGGCATGCGACTGTCAAAGGTGTAGCATCGGTAAGTCCCTCTATGGGTAGAGCTCACAACTAGGATGTGGAAGTTGGCCACAGACCCCCTTTCATGGGGCTGGGCCAGGCCTTGGGTGATCTCTTCTCCATCCTTGTATAGAGCAGACCTGTCCATCCATTGCTGTGACTGACACTGGAGGGTCACATTGTGTCCTGAGGCCACCTCAGGGCTGGGCAAGGCTGAGAGGGAGGGGGGCTCATACCTACCTTGGGAAGGGGTGGGGGGAGACACTGGGGTTACAACAGGGTCAGTCCCCCCTCCCTGTTCCCAGGCAGGAATTGGGAGAGGGACAGAGCTGCTGCCCATCCAGCCTCATCTCCCTCTCCTGTCCTTAAGGGAGCCAGGGGCTGGCCAGGTTCAGGGATGAGGGGTCAGAGTCAGAGGCTGGGGCTGAGGGGTGGGGGGTGTCCTTACTTGTCACCACTAGCTCCAGGGCATCACTGGCCTCTGACCATGATAGTCCGATGCTGTACAGACACTGGTATCTCCCAGCAGTGTTTGCTGCCATGGAAGAGATGAGGAACTGGGCCCCCCTCCCAGCTGCACACTCATCCATGTACTTATGGGCTCCCTCCTTCTTCAGAAAGTACTGATCAGCCCCAGGGGACCCTTCACACCAGAGGGTCACAGGCTTCCCCCAGGGGATCACCAAGCCTGGCTCAGCCCTGAGGGAGGGTCTGGCCAAGGTGCCTGGAAGAGAAGCAGAGCTCAACGGGTCCCCCTCAGCCCCTGCCTCCCCAGGTCTCAGCCCTAAGCCCCCTCCCAGAATCATCCCTTTTGCCCAGCACCCTATCTTCCATTCCCTCTGGCTGCCCTGGGGACAGCTTCCAGTGCTGAGCAGGCAGAAGGGGCAGGAGGCATTAGGGGAAGGACTCACCCTCTTGTGCCCAGATCCCCCAGCACAGACATAGCCCTGAAGGAGAGGCTCTGGGTTAGACTTAGCTCCCAGTCCCAGAACCCACACCCTTGTGACCAACCCTGAGAGACAGGGAATGAGGACCCAGAGCCCCAGCCTAGGGACTAGATGCAGAGAGGGCAGACAGATACCAGGGGACCTAGGCTCCTGTCCTGATTATGCCCCTTCCCACTGCACCTTCATTTCCTGCTCTGTAAAATGGGGGAGTAGGAGTCTAGGCTGTGATTCTAAGATTCCTTCTGGCCTTGAGTCTCCCTCTGGAAGGCCATGGCCCTTCCAGCTCCTTGGACTTACCAAAGGAGAGAAGGGCAAAGAGTGTGGGGGCCATTGTGGCCCCAAGGGCTGGTGACAGCATGGACACAGGACCCTCTTAGGAGAGAGTCATCAGCACAGGATGTGGTCACGGCTGGTCCTGCTCCATGTTACCCAATCCCCTGTCCCTGCTAGGGAGAGGGGAAAACTCCTTCCTCTTTGTGGTTTGCACTTCATCCTTGGCAGTGGGTTGGGTTTCTTGGCAGGGGAGGCTGGAGAGCCCAGGGTGAGATTTGTGCCAGTCCTTGCCCTTCTCTGGGCCTTGATTTCTCCTTCTGTACAATGGACAGGAGGTCAAAGCACCTTCCCTGTTCCAAGACCCTCTGATTTCCCCCAAATCAACCAGCCAACAAGTGTTTATTGGGCACAACTGTGCCAGGCACTGTGCTAAGCAAAAAGGACAGTCCCTGCCCACGAGGAAGTGACTGTCTAATGGAGGAGACATCCTAAAAGCAAGATGTATGAGCAAACATATAGATAAAATACATTGGAGATAATCTCAGGGAGAAGGGACCCACCTGAAAGAGAAGCTGAAGGGGCTTCTTGGAGGAGGTGAGATTTCATTCCATTTTGTTTTTAAGCTTTTTCAAATTCCATTTTATTTTTATTTTCAGTTCCAAATGTCTTCTCTCCACTCCCCCCTCTACCCATTGAGAAAGAAATAAATGATACCTATTATACATATAAGGTCATATAAAACATTTTTGTATTAACAATATTCTGCCTCCATGACTACAAATAAAAAGTAAGAAAGAAAGAAATAGAAAAAAGTCTGCTTCAACCTGCACTCACGGTCCATCAGTTCTCTCTGGAGGTTAAAGCATTTGTCATCATGAGTCTTTTGGAATTGTGGTGCATCATGGTATTGATGAGAGTAGTTAAGTCTTTCCAAGCTGATGATTATTACAATATTGCTGTGCAAGCTGTTCTCTTGGTTCTGGTGACTTCATATCTCTTCTCACATGAATCTTCTCAGATTTTTGTGAAATCATCCCAGAGGCAGGGGTGGGGGAAGGGTGGAACCTATCTGGGACTTTGAAGGAAGCCTGAGAAACATCAGCATAGAGAAGAGAACTGAATGAATGGAAGCTGATGAGGTCACCACTGACAATGGTAGAGAGAAAGAAGCGCAGAGGGCCCAGGACAGAGCCTTGGGGAACACCTTCCATGGGTGGGCATGACTTACTTGACAATCCAGGAGAGGAGACAGAGGCGTGGTCAGATAGGCAGGAGGAGACCCAGGGGAGAGGGGTGTCCAGAAAACCCAGAGAGAAGAGGGTATTGAAGAGAAGAGAGTGATGGCCAATGTCCAAGGTCAAGAAGAATGAGGATTGAGAAAAAGTTGGTGTTTGTGGCATCACATTCAGCCTAGTTGGTGTATTACTATGCTGTTATAGGAACATGGAAAATGAGGTTACCAGAGAGAAGGAACACTAAGGTCATCTGAAATAACATAAAGATAAGTAATGCCTATATACTACATGTGAGATTCTGGTAAACTCATAAATATCTTGTTTAGGAAGAGCCTTGACTATCTGTACAGGTTCTAATCACTCTCTCTCTGGACCTCATCTCCCTCATATCTAAAATGAAGGAACCAGATACTGAAATCACTGGTGATGTCTCCCATCTTTACCATTCTGTTTGTGAGTCTAATAAAACTTACAATTATACAATTTAACAACAATTAAAACAATAAAAAAAGATTACCTGGGGACCCTTTTTAAAGGCATGGGTTTAACTCTGGTCATTGTAAATGGCAAATGTTTGGCCTCTTGGGTCTTATAGGGTCTACTGGGGATACTATCTACACAGTTTTAAATGTAGTAGTGTAGATAGTATCCCCAGTAGACCCTATAAGGCTGGTGCTCTATCTACTGCGCCACCTAGCTGCCCCAGCTTGTTGACTCTTAACAAAGGAAGGCATCCTGGGACTCTACTCCTTTGGGGGATAACCTGAAATACTTGCAACTTGGAAGTCACATCCTGGAGGGGCCAGTCCTGTAGTGCCCCAGTACTGTCTGGAACATCCACCTTTCCATGCCATTAAACCCTTTGTCTAGTTACTAAATCACCTCCTGGCTATGTGAAGAGTCATCCTGTGGGTCAATACCACAGGTAGCTTCTACAGGAAATGAACTGGTTTGTTGCTGGGCAAGAAGAATCAGGATACATTGACATGGTTTTATCTATTGTCTTGTGAACCAAATCTGCCCCTTTCCCTGACAAATGGTAATTCCAGAGACCCAAGGCCCTCAGTGGAAAAATCCTTCCATAAAAAGCTTTCCAAGGACACTGAAGGAAGAGTTCACCAGGCTTTAATGAAACACTTCATGGGCCAGGATTTCACTTTTTCATTGAGACAATAAGAAGCCTGATTCAGTCAGTGCCTTATCCTTGTTCCTTGTCTCCAAGAAGCTGGTGGCATAGTGGGTAGAATCCAGGGCCTGGATTTAGGACTGTCTGAGTTCAAATCTTGCTTTACTCGCTTCATAGCTGTGAGAACTTGGCCATGTCACTTAACTTCTGTCTGCCTCAGTTTGCTCATCTCTAAAGTGGGGATGACAATAATTCCTACCTCTCAGGGTAGTTGTGAGGATCCAATGAGAGAGTGTTTGTCAAGTCCTTTGCAAATCTTAAAACACTCTGGAAATGGTGGTTCTTCCTTTTATTTCTACTTGACTGAGGAGCCTCTTTGGACCTTGGCAGGGCTTCAGTTTGGCTGGTGATGGTGCTATGACATTATGTGTGCCTAGTGGGCACTGAGTCATCTTACAAACACGTTCTGCCAGGGACATCTGGCCTCAAAGGGATGTTTCTCAATGACATGTCCAGGAGGTGGAAGGGACCTATTCCCAGACATCTGCTCTGTGGTTGACAACACTCCTTCTTGTAAAGTCCCATCAAAAATGTTGTCAAAGTAATTTAAATTCTATTGTGTCTAAGTAGTTTTCAGTTTTAGCTGCTCCTCAACCCCTTTTCTGATCCCCCTAATGCTGGTGCCTGCCCTCTCAGATGATCACCCTGTTATCATTTCTCTACCTTGTGTGGACCTCACTGTTTGCCCCTGGTTGTCTCCCCCATTAGACTGGGAGCCCTTTAAGGGCAGGGGCTGTTTTGCATTTCTTTGTATATTCCCAATGTTTAGCAGGGGTCTGACACATAGTAGGTGCTGAATAAATGTTGAGTGAATGACTGACAACCTTTTGGGTTCAGAAATCTTGCTCTAAGCAATGTCCTCCTTTTTAGTAACATAAAATCTGCCCCTGTCTGGGAATAAAGAATCATCACATCAGAGACAAGATTGAAGCCCCTGAACCTGAAAGATTTACTAGGGGGAAACATTGGCAGGTTTGACCTCAGCAGGGTGTCTGGCACATAGTAAGTGTCTAATAAATGATTATTGATTGTTTATGGTAAAGTATCAGAGTCAGGCCCCAAATAACTAGAGATGCTTTGGTCAGCCCAAGGGGGGCAGCTCAATGCAAGTTTAGCAAGAATTGCAGCCTACAGTAATTTGAGTTTGAGTCATCTGCAAATGGACTGTTTTCCCTCCTAAGATAGTGAATTTTGTGAAATTAAGAAGCTGTGAAAGAAATTTTGTGGGGGACACACATCGTATAGGGTGTGTCCTCTGGTATTTTCTGAAACTTTGGGGACCTTTACTGTGAACTTAAGGAGAAACCTCTACTCTCTAAAGGAGGTGAGAATCAAGAAGGGGCAGTATTGAATGAGCCCCAGGGGATTAAAACCAAGCTTCTTTATGGTTGACTTTGGGAAGTTCAAGGAAGCTCATTAGGAAGAACCAATACACGTGTTGTTTTCCTGATTTATTATGACAAATATCCCACAAGAATTCCTCCATTTCAAGTGCTTAAAACTCTGCATTCATCCTTTGCCAGCCAGAGTAGTCAGCAGGTTCTCCCCCTGGATAAATTGCTCCTCCAATGGCACAAGTTTTAGTTAATCTGGCCCTTGGATCTTGGATGGCCAGCTGGCCCTTGGTCCTGCTGATGTCATCTCTCTCAGAGCTTTCTCTAGGCACTCATGGATCCTGGAATCCATTTTCACGTTGGAAGCAGAGGGAGCAAGTGCTAGGCCATGATGGCGGATGAGAAAACAGCCCTGGGGATGCTTCCTATGGACAATGCCCTGAGGAGTGACTGGGGCTGGGTTTTGTTATTGCCAAAGAAGATGATGTATCTCTACAAGGATTTGTCTAGATGTCATTTAAAGGGAGGCAAGCATAGACACCTTCAGCATCTCCTCCTTCTTATCTCACTTTCCTGTCAGGAGGGGAAGGAGGAGGTTGGGGCCAGAGGCTACTCTGATCTCCTCAGAGAGATGGGGGCCTGGACTGACACTATAGCAATCTTTTCCCATAAAGATTATTAGGGGGCAGCTATGTGGCTCAGTGGATAAAGCACCAGCCCTGGATTCAGGAGGACCTGAGTTCAAATGTGACCTCAGACACTTGACACTAGCAGTGTGACTCTGTGCAAGTTACTTAACCCTCGTTGCCCTGCAAAAAAAAAAATAAATAAATACAGATTAGTCTAGAGCAAATGACTTCTAGATTCCAGCACTCCTGATCTCTATTCCTCAATGGGGAAGAAGTGCCCCACACTCTCTATCTGAGGGTTGGCTCCCTTCCCACCAGATGTCAGCTACACAAAGAACACACACAGTCAAAAGCAAAGAAACCCCTTTCTCCAGGTTTACAGCAAAACAGAGCTCAGAGAAGGTATCCATGGGAGAATAGATGGGAGAGAACAGAGGGAAGGAGTTCCTGCTCCCTCTGAGACCGAGGTAGCTCAGCTCTATCAGAGGAAAGAGCCCCAGGTCTCACCCAAAGAGAAATTCCCCAAAGTCCCCAGTGTGACAAGCTAGGGATGGTTGGAGTCTGGTTTGGCAGAGGATGTGGGGAGAAGAAAGCTGGGGGCCTTGGGCAGGTGAGGGTGGGATCATGGGGCCAGAACCAGGATGGCCAAAGCAGGTGGGGGGAGACCCAGGGGGATGCTCCCCCTGTCTTTCTTCTCACATAAACTCACACACAGGCACAGACACAATGACCACTGACTTGGGAAATGGCAAAGCCTCCAGGTGTCTGTGACTCATGAGACGCTTCAGTGTTCTGGGGGAATAGTTTTTCCTCTTTCATTACTGATAGAGGTTGTCAATGATCATCCCTACTGGGAGTGTGGGAAGGGCCTGAGGTGGGGAGGAGAGTGTGAGTGTGAGTGTGTGTGTGTGTGTGGGGGGGTGTCACAGCAGTGAAGTGAGGATAGGGGGATTCCTGGGGGAAGGGCTGGCCATTATCAGCTTAGGCCAGCAGAATGTCCCTGGGAAGGCAGGGGCTGTCTGGAGTTGGGCAGAACCTGATGCCTCAATGAGTCTTTGGGATGCTCACGGTCAGTGAACCCCAGCTGTGTCTTCCCTCTGTCATGCGATCCTGCATCTCTTCCTCACTGTCCCCTCTGGCTAGGCCAGGCTTCAGCCAGCAGGACCCCCAGGATGATGAGGACCAGCCCAGCCAGGCTGAGGCAAACCAGGTTGCCCACAGTGTAATCCTGGGGAGCAGCATCTGGGAGGGGGAAAGACTGTCACAGGCAGAGGGACAAGACCTCCCTGATCTCAGGCCCCCCCAACAGTGTAGGCTCAGATTCCTCTGCTCCCAGCCCCAGGCTCCTCAGACCGAGCCCAGCCCAGACCCTGGCCCTGGGCTGGGAGGTTCTTGTCACTCCCTGGCTGGGAGCCTGGTATGGGGGTGAGGGCTGGGGCCCAGGGAGAGAAGCCTGAGAGAGGGGCTGAGGAACACTCTCCCTCCCCTTCTCTCCCTCTCCTTCCTCCTCCCCCTCAGTGCTTCCTCCGCAGGGTCCTGAAGCAGCCCCATCTCTCTTTCTTGGGTCTTCCCTTTGCCCTCTGTCCCCTCTCTCTTGTTCTTCATCTCCTGCAATGCTGACAACAGCTTGGTGGAGTGGAGAGAGCATGGAGCCTGAGGTGAAGAAGAGCCCAGTTCAGATCCCCCTCAGACACTTCCTCTCTGTGAGACCTTAGACATGTCCCCTTCACTCTCTCAGGCTCAGTTTACTTCTCTGGAAAACGGGGCTAATGACAGCACTTGCCTCCCAGGGCTGTTGTGAGGATCCAAGGAGACTATAATTATAAAGCATTTAAAGGGCTTCATATGTGCTGGTTACTATTAATATTGGCACCAAGAAGCATTTCCTGGTTACTGTTCATAAGGGTCCCTGCCCTCAGGGAGCTCCCAGTCTACTTGGGAAGAAACCTGAAAATGGGCAGGTATGTCCAAGGTCTGAGGTCAGGCCCTGGTAGGAGGGAAGGAGGGCAGCAGGGGGAGGAAAATGTCCTCCCAGAAGGGGAGATTGAGAGAGTTTTGAAGGAACCAAGAAATTAAGGGGGGGAACTGCAGTCGAGGGGCAGAGCTGGTACAAAGACCTGGAGGTGGGAGATGGAGGTGGTGAATGATGAACTTGGGACTAAGGAGCCCCCAGTGTGAGGGGAGGAGACAGAGCCCTGTAGACAGGGAACCTATAGTCTCATTGAGTGATCCATGTTTTGGGGAGACTTGTGACCTGGATCAGGGGGCTAGCTCTCCCAAAGTATTGGAGGCTCATCCTGAATCTTGTAAAATAAAGAGATTAGGGGAGAGAAATGTAGCCAGGAAACAGAGCACCTAGGTGAGTGTCCCACTGGAGTAAGAGAAGAGGGTCTTTTGTGTTTTTCCCAGACAAAAGAGAGGGAAGGGCATTACCAAGGACAGGGAGGGCAATGTAACAACAGGGAGAGGTTTAGGACAAGGGGGCATCAGTAAGATATGCAGCACCCATCCTATCTTCCATATCCCTGTACCAGACTCTTGCTCTCCAACACCCATTCCTGAGGTGGGAGGCAGACCTGCCTCCCCTGGGAGAGTTCAAGGATTCCTTGAGGGGTTTGGGTCTTTAGGATTCTTGGGGTCCCCCTGCATTCCCATAACAGCCCAGGTCTATAGACCTTATTAAGAACTCATCTCGGCTCAGGCTCTCTGGTGGTCACAGGCAGAGGATACAAGGACAGAGTAACTCCTGACCTCCAGGGCTTACAGTCTCCTGGAATGCTGTTCCCTTGTGCACAAATGCATCAGTGGGGTCTCATCTGAGGAGGGGGATCACTAACACCTGGGCTGGGGGGCAGGAAAGGCTTCTTATAGGAGGAGGCTCCTAGACAGTCTGGGAGGGGTCTGTGCCTTGTTAGAAGAGGGGGAGAGCAGGGAGAGCATGTCAGGGAGGGGGCACAGCCTGGGCAAAGGCCCAGAGGGGGGAACAGGAGAAGAATGGGGCGCTGCAGGAGGCCATGAGGGGCCCCTGACTGGACACCCGGCCCCTGCCTCCCTCCTCTCTCTGCTGGGGATCCTCCAGTGACTCACCAGATGTCGTGTTCCCAGGTTCAGGGCTTGGGGAGAAGGTCCCTGGGGATGAGGAAGGGGCAGAGTTAGGGGCTGGGCAGGGGAGCCCAGAGAGGCCTGGAGGGAGCCCCAGCTCTGCCCAGACTGCTGGGTGTGGAAGGGTGGGAAGACCCTCCCTCCTCTGGGCCTCTCATTTCCATCTGTTAAATGGGCATCTGAGCTCACTGACCTGTCCTAGACTGTCCAGTTGTGAGGTTTGATGATTCCATGATTCCTGTGACCCCTCCCCTAGGTCCTGCCTGAGCTATTGGTGCAGGGGAAGGACACAGGGAGAAGAAGGGAGGCTGTGGGGTGGGAGGGAGGGGCCCTCTGAATCCTCAGGCCCCTTGTCCTGGCTGTCCCCAGGGCCTGACCTTCCCTCTCTGCCCTGGGGCCAGAGCCCTGAGGCTCTGCTGTGTCAGGGGGAGGCAGTGTTGGGCAGAGGAGGGAGGAGGGGGTGAGGATGTCACTGTGGTGCTTCCAGCTGAGAGGAATTGGGGTGGGGGTATCTGGGAGGCCCCTCCCTCATCCCTGGGGAAGCCAGGATGGGAGAAGCAGAGGCCCCTTCCCTCAGAGCCCCAGCTATGGCTGTGTGGGGGAGGGGTGAGAGGGCTCAGGGGCTCCTAGGGAGGGGAGAGAAGGGAGAGGGCTTGGGGCTGCTCTGCCCATGTCTGCTCCCCCGTCCCAGCCCCATCCTGACCAGGCCTGTTCTTCCTTCTTCCCCAGGTGGAGTTTCCCTGCCCCTGCCCCTGCCCTGCAGTCCCCCTCATGCCTTGGTTAGCCCTGAGAAAGGGCGGACTCAGCCCTGGCCTAGACAGGAGGGGAGAATAATAGGGGAGAGAGATCCCCACCCTGTCCTGAGGGTAACTGGTTACTCACTGAGTGGGGAGGATGTCACGGCTTGGGGATCCCCAGGGCTTTAGGGGAGGTGAGGACCCTTTGAGGTGCCTGGAAGAGGGAGAGGAGGAGGGTGAGGGGCTTGGTGGGATTTCCTCTCCCCCTCCCTGCTGGCCACACCTCAGGCCTGCTCTGGCCTCCTCAAAGCCCTTTCCTGGGACTGAGGAGACCTATTGTCTGTATGTGGGCCCAACAGAAGTGGGGAGGGGGCAGATGGTGAGGGTGTGTAGAGGCGGCTCCAAGGGGCTGTAGCACACACTGGGGCCACACCTGGGCACCCTCCCTGCTGATGGGCCAAGCCAGGTGGAGGGTAAGGACGGGCCTCGGCCCCTTGGGAGAGTTAGGGGATGCCCAGCATGTGTCCAGCATGTGAAGACTCTCCATGGCAGAGGAGGGGGGAGGATGAGAAGAACTTGCTCCAATGGCCATGGAGGTGGCTCAAGCAGGCTCTGTGGGGAGCTGAGAGCCGGGTCAGACAGGGAAGATATCAAGGTCCTCCAGTGCATCCCTGGCCATCTGCAGGCCTCCTGACTCTTATCTGGCCCCTGGACGCTGGCTCGGGAAGGGGGAGTGAGGCTGAGGCTCTGGGCAGCTCTGCCTCACTTCAATCCAATCTAGGCTCAAGTCATTGGTCATTGGTCCTCTTTGGAAATGGAGGACCAACAACTGCTTCTGTAATCCCATAGTTCAGGAGCCCCCACACAGGGTGTTCCCACATCATTCAGCCACTTGCTGTCTCCCCAATATCACATGTAAAAGTGAAAAGGGATTT
This sequence comes from Dromiciops gliroides, assembly GCF_019393635.1. Classification (NCBI taxonomy): domain Eukaryota; kingdom Metazoa; phylum Chordata; class Mammalia; order Microbiotheria; family Microbiotheriidae; genus Dromiciops; species Dromiciops gliroides. The sequence goes on along the minus strand of NC_057863.1, from coordinate 657,871,847 downwards.
TCATTCTATTTTGGAGACTTGGTCAATCTCTCATAGGTTCATACTCTCCTTAGCCTTGTCACTTCACCTACATTGCAGAGAAACGAAATTTCAAGCTCTTGTTTTGTCATTGCCTCCCCCTTGGACTCAGGAAGCCTGTGGTCATGGGAGTGTCACTTCTGTTGTTTAATTTGTATCTCCATCTTGGGCAGCTAGGTAGCTGAGTGGTTAGAACACCATGCTTGGAGTCAGAAGACTCATTTTCCTCAGTTCAACACTAGCCTCAGACACTGTAGATAGTCACTTCAGGAAGTAGCAAACCACTCCAGTAGCTTTGTCAAGGAAACTGCTAATGGGATCACAACTGATGGAAAAATGCCAGACCCTTTGCTAAGTTCTGGGGACTCCCATGTGGAACAACTCTCTAAACCGGGTCAGAACACCTCCTATTAAATCACCCAATCAATGCATCAGTCCATCCAACCTACCAAGGGCATTAGAGACACAGAAGTCCCTGGATGTGCTGGGCTGAAGCGGCACAGGGCTGCCCAAGAGGTGTGTTAGTGTGGTGGGAGGTGACTTGGCCAGCTCCTGAGGGTCCTCTACAGCTGAGCAAACCAGGCAGGAGCCCCCCGTGAGAGGGTCTGGCAGCCTAGGGGAAAGAGTGGTCCAGGCCAGAGCCTGAGAGGAATCTCTTGGGGGAGGTTGGGCAGAGCTTCTCCCCTGCACCCCCAGCAGAGGAGAGCCTTGGGCCCTGTGGGACAAGGGAGGGTCTGCACTCCCCACCTATCCCAGCTGCCTCCTGGACCAGGAGAATCTGCACTGGGAGCTGGGGACAAACTAGACATGCTCAGGAAAGACTGTTTCAGGACTCCATGAGCAGCCCAGCAGACCCCTCACCCTCACCCCACTGTGCCTAGGTCAGAGCTGGGGGGAGTTTGGGCCCCTCTAGGGCCATCTTGCCTAAGAACAACTTATTGAAGGTCCCATGATGGGGTGAAAAGGGCTGTTTCCATCTGTCCTTATTGGTGAGGCCTGAGGATGGAGGGAGGAAGGCAAGGGCCTGAGGCAGCCCCTCCCATCTCCTCTGGTAGCACTGCCCTCCTTCCCCTGGGTCTCACCCAAACACCTTCTCCCTCAGCCTTCGAGGACTGGATCCCCCCCACACATGCTTTCACATACCTGTGCCCCTCCCCCTCCCTCCTCTCTCTGGGCCCTCCCTCCTGCCCCTTTAAGTCCATTTTTCCAAGGGTGAGCTGGGGGTCAAAGGTCAGCCCCTTCCTTCCCTCCCCCAACATCTCCTCTTACACCTCCCCCGATTCCAGGTGACCCCTGGAATGTTCTCACTTCTCTCCCCCCTTTGCCCTCAGCTTCATCACCACGTTTTATGGAAGCTTTTCCTGACTCTCATAAGCAGCTGAGGGTTCTGTGCATAGAGTCAGGAAGACCTGGGGGTTTGCCCCTGGGTAAATCCCTTCACCTCTGTGGGCCTCAGTTTCCTCAACTGTCATATGAGGATCATAATAGCAGCTACCATGCAGGGTTGTTGTGGAGATGCTTCATGAAGCCCCTTCTTCCCAGTGTCCTCCTCCTCCAAGCCATTAGTGGCTTCTTCCCTATTCTTCTATTATCTATCTATATGTTGGGGGGAGGAGGATGCACTGGTCAGGAGGCCCTCTGCAGGGGGTCTCAGCAAGTCACTGCAAGGAACAGAGACAAGGACCAGGAAGATCTTTTCTTTTGTTTTGCGGGGCAATTGGGGTTAAGTGACTTGCCCAGGGTCACACAGCTAGTAAGTGTCAAGTGTCTGAGGCCACATTTGAACTCAGGTCCTCCTGAATCCAGGGACCATGCTTTATCCACTGTGCCAACTAGCTGCCCCCGGGAAGATCTTTAAAGGAGTGTAGGCACTGCTCACATGTTGTTGCCTCATAGGAGGGGGGAAAGTGCTTTGATGACCCTTGGCAGGTTCACTCCTGCCCCTTGGTGGCCCCTTTCAAGTCCAGGCTCCCTGTAAAAAGTGAACCTGGCTGGGGCAGTGTTGATGTGATAGCAGAGGAGAAGGTGCTAGGAGTCCTGTGGCCATCCTCTCCCCTGTCTAGAGTCTCTCTACTGCATTCTCTGTGTGGGGATAAGTGACTGTGAGGGTTAAGTGACTTGCCCAGGGTCACACAGCTACTAAGTGTCAAGTGTTTCCAGTCAAATTTGAACTCAGGTCCCAGTTTTCTGCTTCCCTTATCATTGTGGTAAGATTATTAGAATTGGGCTGACTTATTTGGGAGGGGCCACACCTGGCCCACCCTGAAGATACATATGCTACTGAGGTCAGAAGGAGAAACCTCTCGCCATAGGCAGGTTTTGAAGTACCTCCCCTTTTGGGGGAGAAAAATTAGACTCCTGCTAAGGGGAGTCTGAGTCTCTTCTGGAGCTCTCTTCCTTCTTTCTCTTTCCCTTCTGGTGGTTGGAAGCAGCTACGGCAGATGTTCCAGGTGGTGAGTTAACACGAAAGCCTGGCTTTCTTTTGAATTAGCTTAATTGGAAGCAAGTTAGGGATTGTATAGACTTAGGTTAGAGCTAGGAGGATTATCTGTATTTCTTTTTCCCTATTTCCTTGTCTTTGATTTTATTAATTTCACCTGTGCTGTTTACTTTATTCTCCCTAATAAAACATCTGTGGAACAGAGGCTGTAAGGCTCCTTTCTTATTGGCCTGGGAGAAATAGCTAAAAAGGTAGTTTCTGAGGGGAGGGAGCTTTAAACCTAGAGGTTCCTCATTATCTCCAGGACCCCAATATTTAAGTGAACCACCCAATCAACTCTTCATATATTAAATTGGGCCCCCACATCATCTTGGTTACATTAGTTTTGTTTGTGCAAAAGCTTTTAAATATTATATAATCAAAATGATCTATTTAACATTCGTATTGTTCTCTACGCCATCTTTGGTCCTAAACTCTTCCTCTGTCCATAAATCTGGCAGATAAACTATTCCATGCTCTCTTCATTTGTTTATGGTATCTCCCTTTAGGTGTAAATCATGTACTCAAATTGACCTTATTTTAGTGTATAGTGCGAGGTGTTGGTTTACATCTAGTTTCTGCCATACTGTTTTCCAGTCTTCCCAGCAGCTTTTGTCAAATAATGAGTTATTGTTCCAATAGTTTGGATCTTTGGGTTTATCACACACTAGATTACTATAGTCATTTACTATACTATGATTTGTACCTAATTTATTCCACTGATCCACATACCTATTTTTAGCAGTGCCAGATTGTTTTGATAATTACCACTTTATAATACAGTTGAAGATCTGGTACTGCTATACCACTGTCTTTTGTATTTTTTACTGATTCCCTAGATATCCTTGAGCTTTTGTTCTTCCAGATGAATTTTGTTATTTTAGATCTATAAAATATTTTTGATAATTTGATTGGTATAGCACTAAATAAATAAACTTAGGTAGGATCGTCCTTTTTATTATAATGGTTTGTCCTACCAATGAGCAATTCATATTCTTCCAGTTGTTTAGATCTAACTTTATTTGTGTGAAAAGCATTTTGTAGTTCTGGTCACATAGTTTCTGGGTTTGTCTTGGCAGGTAGACTCCCAAATACTTTATATTGTCCTCTGTTATTTTAAATGCAATTTCTCTTTCTGGCTATTGCTGGGGGCTTTGTTAATAATATAAAGTGATGCTGATGATTTAGGTGGGTTTATTTTGTATCCGGCAACTTTGCTAAAGTTGTTAATAATTTCAAGTAGTTTTTCAGTTGATTCTCCAGGATTTACTAAGAATACCATCATATCATCTGTAAAGAGTGATAATTTGGGGGGCAGCTAGGTGGCGCAGTGGATAGAGCACTGGCCCTGGAATCAGGAGTACCTGAGTTCAAATCTGGCCTCAGACACTTATACTTACTAGCTGTGTGACCCTGGGCAAGTCACTTAACCCCAATTGCCTCACTTAAAAAAAAAAAAGAATGATAATTGTGTTTCCTCGTTACCTATTCTAATTCCTTTAATTTCTTTTTCTTCTCTGATTACTATAACAAACCTTTTAGTATAACATTAAAAAATAGAGGTGACAAGGGGCATCCTCACTTCACTCCTAATTGTATTGAGGAGGCCCCTTGCTTATCCCCATTACAGATAATGCTTGCTGATGGCTTTAGAGGAATATTACTTATCATTTTAAGGTAAGCTCCATTTATTCCTATGCTCTCTAGTGTTTTGTAGCTTTTCAAAAGTGGGTATTTCCTGGTGAGGTGGAATAGGATCAGCTAGACAACTAGAGGCAAGGACATGCCACTCCCAGGTATATCCTGTCTCAATCGACACCATGGACAGCTCCTCAGAAGAGGAGATGGCACGCAGTTGCAGGCTTCCCTCTCCTTCCTTCCTAACCAATCCAGTCTCCCAAGAGGAGAGGTTCACTCTGCTGAGTTCTGGTCTGCCTTCTGGACAGAGAAAGGTGAACAGGAAATACTCAGATGGTTGAGAGTAGGCAATTGTTCTCCTGTACAGGCCAGCACAAATCTTTCTCCTCTAACAAGAATCAGTCATCCTGAGTTCCCTCCTGACCCCAGCCTCAGACCCTTCACTAGAACCTAGTCAGCAACTGTCAGCTCTCTCTTCCTTTGCTCCAGAGTTCCATGAAAGGATAGATTTTTTTCCTTGCCAAGGCCAACCCCCAACATGTGCCTAAAAAAACACCCCTTCCATGTCCTCAGGATAATTTTCCCCAAGTCATTTGCTCCCTCCAGGAATTAATCCCTCCATTTCTCCTGGTTCCTTTACTGTTGCCTATAAACATACCCAACTCTTCCAATTCGGAAAAACATCCAAACCTTCTATGACTGCTATGCCCTCCAGTTCTCCTCTGATAGGCAAACTCCTAGAAAAGGTAGTTTGGGTTTGTGGTTTTACCCTCATTTCTACCTGGCTAGTGACATCATCACTCTATTGACACTGTTCTCTCCAAAGTTGTCAGTTATCTCCTTTTTGCTCAATGGAATCTCTTTTCTTTTTTTCACATTGATTTTTTAAAATTTTGTGTTCTAAATTTTCTCCCCCCTCCCTCCTCAACCCCCCCCCATGAAATCAAGCAATTCAGTATAAGTCATACATGTGCAGTTATGCAAAACATCTTCACATTTGTCAGGTTGTGAAAGAAAACAGATAAAATAACTTTAGAAAGAGGAACTAACAAATAATATTATACTTCAGTCTGTATTCGGATACCATCAGTTCTTCCTCTGTTGATGATTTGTATTTTTCATGTCCTTCTGATATCATCCTACCCATCATTTCTTTCACAGTTAACATTGCTAATTGTATTACCCTTCATCTTATTCCCTCCCCTTGATATATATATATATATATATATACACTCTATATATCTACATATACTCCCTTCACCCTGTCCCTCCTTTTTACTGCCCCCATCTCCTTCCTCACCCACTTTTCCTCAGTGCAAAATATATTACTATACCCACTTGAATGTGTATGTTGTTTCCTCTTTGAGCCAATTTTGATGAAAGTAAGGTTCACTCACTCCCCTACTCTTTCCCCATCTTCCCCTCCACTCCATAAGCTTTTTCTTGATGGAGAAAGGAGGAAGATGAGGGTCAAACTTGCTGTTTCTTATCATTGGGATGTAGGAGAAAAATATGCAAAGATGGAGGAAGGGGTGGGAAGAGTGGGCATCAAATGAACATCATCCTTGAATCAAGTAGCGTGGGATACACACATTATAGTATAGAAATACATTCAATTTAACAGGGAATAAGTGGGAAGGGGAAGGCAATTCAGAGAATGGATAATCCCGGGGACAAAATCATTGTAAGCAAAACATACTTGAAAAACTTAATTTGAAGGAAGACATTCTCTTTGAAGACCTATTTGGAAGAAAACCTAACCTATCAAAAGGAAAGGCATAGCAACTAGAATCAAATGAACTACAATCTAAGGAGATGGACTGCTGTCCACTGGGGAATGGCTGAAAACACTGGGATCTGTATGTAAATGCCATTGAGTATTATTTAGTCATAAGGAAGGAGAAAAGAGATGATTTCAGAGAACTGGGTAGTATGAACTTTTGTAAAGTGAGCACAACCAATAGGAATGTATATACAAAGACCACAGCATTTGCAACAAGACGACTTTGAAAGATTTAGGAGCTGTGATAAGTGTAATGGTTGCCCATGTGTCCTGAGCACTGATGATGACACACATTACTCATTTCCTGACTGAGGGGGATGGGCACAAAGTGTAAAGACTTACATTGTGGAACATGGACACTGGGCAGGGGTTTGTTGGAGTCTTTGTTTATTCATTGTGAGTTTTTTTCCTATTTCTTTCTCTTGTTTTTTGATTGGAGAGGCCAGGAAGAGAAGTTTTTAGTGATAATTAAGATGAGAAAGAGTCATGACAACATTTTAAAGAATGCCCAGAAGGGGAGACTGAGAGAGTTTTGAAGGGAACCAAGAAATCAAGGGGTGGGGAACTGCAGGCAAGGGGCAGAGCTGGTACAAAGGCCTGGAGGTGGGAGATGGAGGTGGCTCCTAATCCCTCCCTCAGCCTCTCTTCTACAAGGTCCCCATGTTTAGCTGCTTTGTACCTGCCACAAGGCCAGAGGACTGGAACCTGCCCCTCTGCCAGCCCTGGCCCCTAGACTTCCCACCTGGTGGGTCCTAGGACCTAGCCTTGAGCCTGACTCGGGCCCCACTGCCTCCTTGTCCCCCATGTCCTCTCCCCAGACAGGCCTCCATGCTTCCTGGGAGGACCTTCCTCTGCCAACAGCTCTGCCCCAGGCACTCCCATGGTGACAGTGATCCAGAGACTCTCAGGGGTGTAGGCTCTGGACCTTCCTTGGGGGTCTCCTTGTACTCCATCTTTGGGGGACATTTTAACCACCTTTTTTTTAATTGATGGCAGGGTATCCATGGACCCCTCAGCATCTGCCTGCTGCTGCCCCTCCCTGCCCCTCTGCCCCATTCCCATCCCTCCCCCACCCCCTGGAAGGAAAGGCTCTTCCCTGGGACTCTCCCTTTTAGGTGTGGTGTGGCCCTCTGGAGTAGGAGCTTGGGGAGGCTAGGAGCCCTCCCATGATCTCTCTCATCTCTATGACTCTGTCTCTCTTGCTCTTTTAATATTTGCATCTTTATCCTTAACTCAATACCTAGAAGGTAGTTTCCACTCTGCATCTGTAAAAATTGGAATTATTGATTTGTTCATTTTTTCATTCATCCATTCATTCATTAGTGCATCCATTCATCCATCCATCCCTCCCTCCCTCCTTCCCTTCATCCATCCATCTATCCATGAATCCATCCATCCATGCATTCTTTAGTCCACACATCCATCCATCCATGCATTCTTTAGTCCACACATCCATCCATCCATCCCTCCATCCATCCATCCCTCCCTTCATCCCTCCTTCCTTCCATCCATCCATCCATCCTAACCAGTTCATCCTCCCCCCTCCAATATATAGATATATAATAGAAGAATGGGGGGAAAGCCACTCATGGCTTGGAGGAAGGGGACACTGGCAGGAAAGTGCTTAGGCTTAGGCACAAGGAGGGGAAAGGTGTCTCCTCTGAGTATCCACAGGGGTCTCACCACAGCAAGGTTTAGGATGACAGGATGGAAGTGAAGCCTCTTCCTCTCCTTCCCACACCTGTGTCAGGGCCCTGACCAGGCTCCATGATGAGAGTCAGGATGGACGTTGGGAAGCCCACAATTACCCCAAAGTGCAGAGATGGTTCCTGAGTATGCCCCCCAGCCCCAACACTGTGGAGAGAGATTCTCTGACAAGGAGCAGGGATTGGACTCCCAGCCCCCTACCAGGGAAGAAGCCTCCCTGTCCTGGCCCTTGCCAGCCCCCAACCACTCCCCATTTGTTGGTCTCTCCTCTCTGACTCTGGCTCACAGCTCTGTCTTCCTCTGTCTCTGGGTTTCTCTGCCCTCCCCAGCTCCCACCCTCTTCTGCCTCTGTTTCAGTCTCTCTCTCACCCCCACATTTTCCATTTTCCCCAGAGGTGTCCAAGGTCCTTCCTCTAAAAAAGGATCTGAGATTTCTTCTACAAAAGAATCTGAGATTTCCTTTCCTCCAGGGATGAGCTAACCCTCCAACCCCAGGCACACCCAGGCCAGTCCTCCCACCAGGATAGAGAAAAGAGGGAACTCTGACTCTCCCCAAATCATCAGTTAATAATCATTGCTCACCCTCTGGATGAACTCAGCCACAGTAAAATCCCAGAAATGTTTCACAACAGCACCAAGAGGTCCCTGCATGACCCATGTTGGGCTCATGAAACTCTGCTATGCACCAAACTTGTCTCATTGTCAGGTGTGCTGGTCACTGTGAAGCCATTAGTACATGGGCTGAGATTTGGCCTCATTAAAGCAGGTCTCCTTCCCAGAGGATGCCCAGCCCATGTGTCTAGTCTCCCTCCTCCAACAGGATAAAGAAAGCTGTTATCTTATGACTGCTGTTGGCCCTATCTTTTTTGTTGTTTTCATTTTATTTAATTTCTCAGAGTTCACTGTGCTTGGGATGACCTGTGTGAACTCTTTGGCATTTTGAGAATTAACAGCTGTTGCAAACCCTCTGTGACATTTTGGCCATTTGTTTTCAGACGTCACCACGGAGTGAGTGAATAGCAGGATTTCTCCCTTGGCTTAGCTGTTCAACACAGGAGTCCCCAGCACTTAGCCCAGTGTCTGTCACATTTCCCTCAATTTCATCCTGCCCGACTCTTCATGCCCCCATGTGGGGTTTTCCTGTGAAAGACACTGGAGAAGGTCTCACGCGGCGGTGGATGTGGACACCCCCAGTGGCACCAACAGTGGAGCCGGCAAAAAGCTCTTTGAAGTGAAAAAAGTGGGATGCGGTGGCCCTCTGGGCCTGGGATATTGCGGTTGACAACTGTGCCATCTGCAGGAACCACATTATAGACCTCTGTATGTCAAGCCAACCAGACACCCGCCACCTCTGAAGAATGTACTGTCCCATGGGGAGTCTGCAGTCATGCCTTCCAGCTCCACTGCATCTCCCACTGGCTCAGAAGCAGGCAGGTGTGCCCGCTGGACAACAGAGAGTGGGAGTTTCAAAGCACGGGCATTAGAAAAAGCACCTTCTTCCTCAAGAGGGTCACTTTTGTTCGCTACTTGATGACTCGCTGTCCTGTTGCTAATGATTCATGAGTTAAAGCCAGTCTGGGGTCTCGTGGCCAGTCTTTTGAGCTTGGTTTGCCTCCATATTGTATTCTGTGTGAAATAAAGCCCTGTTGAATCCCCGGGGGTGGGGGGAGACGTTGGAGCAGTTTGCCATTTCCTTCTGCTCCTCATTTACAGAGGAGGAAACTGAGGGAAGCAGGGTGAAGTGGCTTGCCCAGGGTCACACAGCTCCTTAGTGTTTGAGACCAGATTCGAACTCAGGAACAGTCTTCTGACTCCAGGCCTGGGGCTCTGTGCACTATGGCGCCTCCTGGTGGCCTATCCTGAGGATACAAACTAAAATGATAGAAGTGAGACTCAGGTGACCTGAGGCTTATGAGTCAAAGGGGGAGGCAATGACAAAGCAAGAGCTTGAACTTTAGTTTCCCTGCAGTGTGGATGAAGTTAGGAGGCAAAGGAGAGTATGGAACCCTGTCCTGGAGTCTGAGGAGAAGGTGTCCACACTGTCACCAGCCACTGGGGCCACAATGGTGCCCACACTCCCTACCCAGCTCTGCTTTGGTGTCCAAGGAAGTGGGAGGGCCATGGCCCTCTGGAAAGAGGGAGACTCAGGGCTAGAAGGAATCATAGAGTCACTGCCTCAGCTCCTACTCTGCCATTTTACAGAGCAGGAACTGAAGGTGCAGTGAGAAGGGGCAGGATCAGGACAGGAGCCCAGGTCCACTGGTGTCTGGCTGCCCCCTCTGCATCCTGCCCCTAGGCTGGGGCTCTGGGTCTTCATTCCCTTTCCCTCAGGGTTGGTCACAAGGGTGTGGCCTGGTACCTCAGTCTGTATCCTGGCAGACGTCAGGCCCCTCTACTCACACCATGACCCAGACCCTCTCTGTCTTGCTGTGCTTTGGTGATCCCTAAGAAGTCCTCATACTGGTCCATCCAGTCCCACCCACCCCCACCTCTATTTTCTTGAGGAAGACACTCTTCCAGAGCAGAGCAATGACAAGTCTGAGGTCACCCAGCAGGGCTGACAGGGAGGGGGAGAAGCTGCAACTCTTAGAGGGGCCTTCTGGGTCCAGCTCCTGTCATTCACACCAGCCCTAAGCCCAGGCTCTCGGCCCCCTGTCTCCTTCCTCTGGGGATGCTGGGTGGGGAGGAGGTGGGGAGCTGTGAGTAATCAGGGTCCGATTTCCCAGGGCTGTGTCTGGGCCACAGGACAAGGGCACAGGCAGGTGAGTCCTTCCCCCACACTCCCCCTGCCCAGAGCAGAGAGCTGCCCCCAGGAGAGGGAGGAGGGAGGTCAGGGTTAGACTGACAGGAATTAAAGAGAGGGTCTAAGGATGGGGGAAGGGCTCACAGAAAGGGGATCCCCTGGCACTGACAACTCTCCTTCCCTTCCAGACACACCCCCCAGACCCTTCCTTAGGTCAGAAAATGGCTCTTTGGTGCCTGAGGGAGAAGTGTGACCCTCAGGTGCCAGGGAGAGTGGGGAATTATTGAGTACCATCTTGAGAAAAAGCAAGGATCTTAAAGAAAAACGATTATGGAGGTGAAATCAGATGAAATTGAGGGTGTTTCCCATCCCACCTGTGACAGCGAATGATGCAGGAACCTACCACTGCACATGCAGACACTCATCCCTCTGGTCAGAGCGCAGTGACCCCCTGCAGCTGGTGGTGACAGGTGAGGACCCCCCAGGCCCCTCATGCAGGGCTGGCTCAGGGTCCCAGCAGCCCCTAAGCTCCTCCCCAGCCCAGCCTGGCCCCAAGCATCCCTCTGGCCCTGCCCTGCCTGTCCTCTCCCCTGTCTCTGTCTCTGCCTCTGCTCTCCCTCTGGGGCTGGAGGTGGGGGAAGGGAATCATCATCTATACAGCACCTACTATGAGCTGAGCATTTGACTCTTATTATCTCATTTGATCCTCACAACAACTGCCAGGGAGGGGCTATTATGATCTCCATTTTACAGTTGAGGAAACTGAGGCCATCAGAGAGGAAGTGACTTGCCCAGGATCACAGAGCTGGGAAGTGTCTGAGCATGAATTTGAACTCAGGTCTTTCTGACTCCAGACCCAGGGATCTGGCCTCTGCATCACCAGCTGCCTCAGTCCAAAGAGGATGGGGAGACTCAGCTTGGATTTCAGGAGACTAGAGAGAGCTGGGGGCTCCCTGGGGAGGGAGCTTAGGACTTGTGGGGCATCTCTCCTCCCAGCCCTGACCCTCTCAAAGCCAGGAGAGTGGCTGGAGGGTGGACCTGCTGCTGCTCTGTGTCTTCCCCAGCCCAGGCCTGGGCACAGGGAGAGGAAGAAGACTCTCCTTTGTGTATACACAGGGGTCCCTCTACAGCAAGGTTTAGGACACCAGGATGGAAGTGCAACAGGAATCACAACCAAACCTCCTACTCTCCTTCCCACACCTGCTCAAAGACCAGCCCAGGGGCCATGAAGAGAGGCAGGATGGACTTTAGGGAGCTAATTACTGCCCCAAAGTGCAGAGATGGCTCCAGAATATGCCCCCCACCCCAGCCCCAACCCTGTAGAAAGAGATTCTCTGACAAGGAGCAGGGACTGGGCTCCCAGCCACCTACCAGGGAGGAAGCCTTCCTGTCCTCCATTCTTAGCCCCACACTGACTGCCATTTGTCTTCTTTCTCTGTCTCTGTTTCCCTCCTGCCTCATGCCCTCTCTCCTCTCTTTCTGTCTCCCTCCGTCCTTTCTTTCCTCTGTCTCTCTCTCTCTCTCAGTCTCAGTCTCCCCTCCTTCCCACACTTTCTTTCCTCTCTCTTTCTCTGTCTAGTCTCTCTGTCTCTCTTTCTCCGTATCTCTCTCTGTGTCTCTATGTCTCTGTTTCTCTGTCTCTCTGTCTCTCTGTTTCTCTCTCTCTCCACATTTACCCACCCACTTTCCATGGTTTTCCCAGGGATGTGCCAGGTCCTTCCTCTCCCCCAAAAGCTGGGAGATTTCCTTTCTTCAAGAGATGAGCTCCGGGGCAGCTAGATGGCACAGTGGATAGAGCACTGGCCCTGGACTCAGGAGTACCTGAGTTCAAATCCGGCCTCAGACACTTAACACTTACTAGCTATGTGACCCTGGGCAAGTCACTCAATCCCAATTAAAAAAAAGAGATGAGCTCCACCTACAACTTCAAGAAGGGATCCAGGCAGGGCCAGGGATGTCCTCCCAAAAGCCACATCTGCTCACCTGCCCTGCAAGAGGTGGGTTACACCCCTAACTCCAGGCTCTCCTCCTTCTGCAAATCTGCATGACCTCCCCTCCCTCTCAGCCTTACCCATCCCTGAGATGGCCTCAGGACATGATGTGACCTGCCAGTGTTAATCAGATGTACAGCATGGCATGTATGCCCTGCATAAGGATGGAGAATAGATCACCAAAGGCTGGGCCCAGGCTCATGAAAGGGGGTCCCAGGCCCCCTACCACACCTCTGCCATGACTTCTGCCCATGGAGGGACTTACCCATGCTACACCTTTCACAGTTGCTCCCCCCAGGAGTGGTCAGTTCCCAGTGACCCCCTGGTGCTCAGGGTCACAGGTGAGGGAGCCCCAGCCCACCTCAGGCCTCCCATCCCTCATCATTTGGCCCTGGGGCACCACCCTGCCTGCTCAGGGCCCTGTCCCAGGAGATCCCAGGGGCCAGAATGCCTAGGGTAAGAGGAGGCTCAGAGGGAGGTAGTGGAGAGTGTAGGCAATGGGTCATCCTCAGAAGATGCAGACAGTGAGACTTGACTTCCAAGGCCCTGAACTAACTAACCACAGAGTGTGTGTGTCTGTGTGTCTCATACATCTGAAGGGCAGAAGCATTTTAGGGAACTAGAAGACTGGCCCCTCCATGACGTGATGGCTAAAAGCTGCAAGTATTTCAGGTTATCCCCCCAAAGGAGTGCTGTAAATTTGAATGTATAGATCACATGGATTTGATGGAGCTGCCTTATTATCCAAATGGATTTTATGAGACCCTGGATTGATGGGAGCAAACTGCCTTTTGCTCAGACTTCATACTGAAACCAGACAGTCCCTATTTCTATTATTTTTTACTGTTTCATCAAGGAAACACCCCATTTCTTGAAGAAACAAAGGGGGGACTGTAATGATTGGAATGATGCCATATGCTGGAGACTTACTGTAGGAAAGCTCCACCATGAGGAAAAGGCTTCTGAGGGCAAGGCCATGCAGCTTTTCTTTGGCATCAGGAAGTGATGTTTGCTCGTGGGTACTGTCTATCAAGGCTACTAGCCAATCAACATGAGGAATCTCCCATTTCTGGGAGGAGGACCCGAAGTAGGAAGCGGATGCTGGCAGAGGGGCTCTCTCACTCTTTTGGTTCTTTACCTCGCCATGGTGGGTTGGGTGATGGGGTCTCTTAGAAATAGTTAGATTTTTACCTTTCTCTCTGATCCTAATGCTCTTTAATAAATACTTAAACACTTAAATACTCTTGCTAAAGCTTATAATTTATTGGCGAACACTCATTAGGTTTTAGATAGTATAGCTAGAAGTTTAGACCCTTACAACATGTATAATCAATATCTGCTTAATTACTTCTTTGGGGAGGGAGGCAGGTAGGTGGAGCAGTGGATAGAGCACCAGCCCTGGATTCAGGAGGACCTGAGTTCAAATCTGACCTCAGACAGTTAACACTAGCTGTGTGACCCTGGGCAAGTCACTTAACCCCAATTTCCCCGCCAAAAACAAACAAAAAATAAAATTTCTTCAGAGAGGAGGGGGGAGGAAGGGAAGGACAGATAGAATTCGGAACTCAAAACTTTTAATAAAAATGTTCATTATCCAAAAAAAGAGCTGATTATTGAATTTTAGTGTTATATGCATGCCTATATGTGTATGTGTATATAAGTATATATTTTCATCTCAAAAAAGAGCATCTCCATATCATATTCATTTTTGTTTTGTGTGTGTGTGTGTGTGTGTGTGTGTGTGTGTGTGTGGCAATTGCAGTTAAGTGACTTGCCCAGGGTCACACAGCTAGTAAGAGTTAAGTGTCTGAGGCCGGACCCGAACTCAGGTCCTCCTGACTCCAGGGCCGGTGCTCTATCCACTGCACCACCTAGCTGCCCCCCTGACTGATTCCTAATGAAGAGGCTGGTGAACAGTGGTGTCAGGAGGGAACGCAGGAGGACTGACTCTTGTCAGAGGAACCAGCTTTGTGACAGCCTATACAGTAAAACAATCACCTACTCTCAGCCATCTGAGCAGATATTCTCACCTCTCTCTGTCCAGAAGGCAGACCAGAACTCAGCACAGTGAACCTCTCCTCTTGGGAAATGGAGAGGAGAGGGAAGCCTGTGACTGTGAGCCATCAGCTCACCTCAGGAGCTGTCCATGGTGGTCCTGTGAGAAGTATGTACCTGGGAATGGACAGGTCTGCCCTGTACTTGTCTGAGCCCAAGTGAAACCTGGCTGATCCTGTTACACTTCCCTAGGAAATACCCCTGTTACTAAAGCATTAAAATAAGATGAGTTCATTAATGGATTCTTCAGAGCATGGGTTACATGTCTAGCCCAAAGCTGTCGTGTTATTTCCCACAGGGGATGTGGCTCTGTCTCTGAGAATTAACAACTGTTGCATAATCTCTGTGACATCAGTTATTAATAATTATTGCTCTCATTGCTCACCCTCTGAATGAACTCAGCCACGGCAAAATCCCAGAAATGTTTCACACCAGCATCAGGAGGTCCCTGCATGACTCATATTGGGCTCATGAAGCCCTGCTATGCACCAAACCTGTCTCATTGTCAGGCATGTTGGTCACTGTGAAGCCACTAGTTCGTGGGCTGAGATTTGGCCTCACTAAAGCAGATCCCCTTCCAGAGGATGCCCGGCCCATGTGTCTAGTTTCCCCCCTCCAACAGAATAAAGAAAGCTGATATCTTATGACTGCTGTTGGCCCTATCTTTTATGTTGTTTTCATTTTATTTTATTTCTCAGAGTTCACTGTGCTTGGGATGACCCGTGTGAGCTCTTTGGCACTTTGAGAATCAACAGCTGTTCAATAGCCTCTGTGACATTTTGGCCATTTGTTTTCAGACGTCACCACAGAATGAGTGAATAGCAGGTGTTCTTCCTTGGCTTAGGTAACTGTTCAATACAGGAGTCCCCAGCACTTAGCACAGTGTCTGTCACATTTCTCTCATTTTCATCCTGTCCAACTCTTCATAACCCCATGAGGGGTTTTCCTGTCAAAGACACTGGAGCACTTTCCATTTCCTTCTGCACCTCATTTGACAGATGAGGAAACTGGGGAAAGCAGGATGAAGTGACTTGCCCAGGGTCACACAGCTACTAAGTGTCTGAGGCTAGATTTGAACTCAGGAAGTCATTGACTCCAAGCCTGGGGCTCTTTGTACTATGGTGCCACCTTGTGGTCGACCCTGGAGATTAAAAGCTAAATAAATAGAAGGGAGACTCAAATGACCACAAGCTTCCTAAGTCAAAGGGGAAGGCAATGACAAAACAAGAGCCTGACCTTGAGGTTCTCTGCCATGTGGGTGAAGTTACAGGGCTAATGAGAGTGTGAACCTATGAGAGAGTGATCAATTCTTCAAAATAGAATGAAAATCCCTTTTTCACTTTTACATGTGGTATTAGGGAGACAGCCACTGGCTGATGTTGTGGGAACACCCTGGGTGGGGGCTCCTGAACTATGGGATTGGAGAAGCAGGAACCCTGTCCTGGGGACCTGAGCTGCCAGTCTGAGGACAAGGTGGGAGGGTCCCAGACCCTCTTCTACAGAAGGCAGAGGCCTAGGCAGGGCTGAGGAGGGGCTGGGGCAGGCAAGGCTACTTGGGAAACTGCAGAAGAGACCACTCTGGGCCCTAAGGCAGCAG
This sequence comes from Dromiciops gliroides, assembly GCF_019393635.1. Lineage (NCBI taxonomy): Eukaryota > Metazoa > Chordata > Mammalia > Microbiotheria > Microbiotheriidae > Dromiciops > Dromiciops gliroides. Next base: position 657,855,836 of record NC_057863.1, on the reverse strand, counting down.
CTCCCCAGGCAGCCACCCCCTCCCCCAGCCTCTTCCTCTGTGGTTAGGCCTTAACCCCATCACTGCCAGGACACAGGAACCCCTGTCGGCTTGGTTAGGGATTGAGCCTTTGGGAAGAGGCAGGGCTGGAGGCAGGGTCCAGGCTGAGGGCAGGGCCTGGGTTGGGACCAGGATCAGGCTCATAGGCCCCTGGTGAGTTTTAAGTGGGGGCAGGGGCTGTGAGGCTGACACATACCTAGGGATCTCTCCTGGATTGTGGGGACTGAATTATCACCAGGAAAGCAAGAATGGTTCACTTGTTCTGACACTAGCCGAGTCTCCAAGTTCCCCCTTATACACACACACACACACACACACACACACACACACACACACACACTTCATGACTCAACCAATGAAGAAATAACCACAGAGAGGAAGAAGAAGTGAGCCTGCTCAGAGTTTGGGAAGCTCAGTGCCTCAGTCTGTGTCCTGCTCAGACTTCAGGCCCCTTTTCCACCACCATGACCCCCACCCTCTCTGTCTTGCTGTGCTTTGGTGAGTCCTAAGAAGCCCCCACACTGCACCATCCAGGCCCACCCACCCCCACCTCCATTTTCTTGAGGAAGACACTCCTCCAGAGCAGGGCAGTGACAAGTCTGAGGTCACCCAGCCGGGCAGGCAGGGAGGGGGAGAAGCAGCAACTCTCAGAGGGGTCTTCTGGGTGCAGCCCCTGTCACTCACACCAGCCCTAAGCCCAGACTCTGGACCCCCTCTCTCCTTCCCCTGGGGGTTCTGGGTGGGGAGGAGGTGGGGAGCTGTGAGTAATCAGGGTCCGATTTCCCAGGGCTGTGTCTGGTCCCCAAGACAAGGACACGGGCAGGTGAGTCCTTCCCCAATCCTCTCCCTGCCCAGAGCAGAGAGCTGCCCCCAGGAGAGGGAGGGGGGAGATCAGGGCTGGACTGACATGGATTAAAGGGAGGGGTCCAGGATGGGGGAGGGGCTCACAGACGGGGGATCCCCTGACACTGACAGCTCTCCTTCCCTTCCAGACACACCCCCCAGACCCTCCCTCAGGGCAGAGAAGGGCTCTTTGGTGCCCATGGGGAGAAGTGTGACCCTCAGGTGCAGGGGGGAACAGGGGGCTGATAAGTACCATCTGGAGAAAAAGGAAGAATATGGAACAAACCCAATCATGGAGGTGAAATCAGATGAAATTGAGGTCAAGTTTCCCATCCCATCAGTGACATGGCATAATGCAGGGACCTACTACTGCTTATACAAACGCTCATCCCTCTGGTCACAGCGCAGTGACCCCCTGCACCTCGTGGTGACAGGTGAGGACCCCCCAGCCCCAGGCCCCTCACGCAGGGCTGGCTCAGGGTCCCAGCAGCCCCTAAGCTCCTCCCCAGCCCAGCCTGGCCCCAAGCATCCCTCTGGCCCTGCCCTGCCTGTCCTCTCCCCTGTCTCTGCCTCTGCTCTCCCTCTGGGGCTGGAGGTGGGGGGAGGGAATCAGCATCTATACAGCACCTACTATGTGCTGAGCACCTGACACTTATTGTCTCATTTGATTCTCACAACAACTGCCAGGGAGGGGACTTTATGATGCCCCTTTTACAGTTGAGGAAACTGAGGCCATCAGAGAGGAAGTGACTTGACCAGGATCATAGAGCTGGGAAGTGTCTGAGCATGGATTTGAACTCAGGTCTTCCTGATTCCAGACCCAGGGATCTGGCCTCTGCACCACCAGCTGCCTCAATCTCAGAGTGGAGGCAGGAGGCCCAGCTGGGGTCTCAGGAGACAAGATAGAGCTGGGGGCTCCCTGGGGAGGGGGCACAGGGCTGATGGGGCATCTCCCCTCCCAGCCCTGATCCTCCCAAAGCCAGGAGAGGGGATGAAGGGTGGACCTGCTGCTGCTCTGTGTCCTCCCCCAGCTCAGGCCTAGGCACAAGGAGGGGAAGGGGTGTCTCCTCTCTGTATCCACAGGGGTCTCTCTACAGCAAGGTTTAGGACACCAGGAAGGCAGTGAAGCAGGAATCACCACCAAGCCTCTTCCTCTCCTTCCCACACCTGCCCAGGGGCCAGCCCAGGGACCATGATGAGAGCCAGGATGGATTTTAGGGAGCCAATAACTGCCCCAAAGTGCAGAGATGGCTCCTGACTATGCCCCCCTCCCCCACCCTGTGGAGAGAGATTCTCTGACAAGGAGCAGGGACTGGGCTCCCAGCCCCCTACCAGGGAGGAAGCCTCCCTGTCCTCCATTCTTAGCCCTGCATGAGCCCCCATTTGTCTTCTCTCTCTCCCTCAGTCTCTATCTCCCCTCCCTCCACACTTTCTCTCTCTCTCTCTCTCTCTCTCTCTCTCTCTCTCTCTCTCTCTCTTGCTCTCTTGCTCTCTCTCGCTCTCTCTCTCATCTCCCTTTCTCTCTCTCCACATTTACCCGCCCACGTTCCATGGTTCTCCCAGAGCTGTGCCAGGTCCTTCCTCTCCCCCCAAAGCTGGGAGATTTCCTTTCCTGCAGAGATGAGCTCCACCTCCACCCTCAGGCAGGGATCCAGGCAGGCCCAGGCCAGTCCTCCCAAAAGCCACATCTGCCCCCCCTGCCCTACAAGAGGAGGGTTACACCCCTAACTCCAGACTCTCCTCCTCCCCCAGGCCTGTATAAACCCCCCTCCCTCTCAGCCTTGCCCAGCCCCGAGGTGGCCTCAGGACACAATGTGACCCTCCAGTGTCAGTCACAGCCATGGTATGACATGTATGCCCTGTACAAGGATGGAGCAGAGATCACCCAAGGCCAGGTCCAAGCCCTCGACAGTGGCTGCCAGGCTACCTACCACATCTCTGCTGTGACCTCTGCCCATGGAGGGACTTACCGATGCTACACCTTTCACAGTAGCTCCCCCCAGGAGTGGTCAGTGCCCAGTGAGCCCCTGGTGCTCAGGGTCACAGGTGAGGGAGCCCCAGCCCACCCCAGGCCTCCCATCCCTCCTCCTCTGGCCCTGGGGCCCCACCCTGCCTGCTCAGGGCATTTTCCCAGGGGACCCCAGGGGAAGGAGGGCTGGGGGGAGAGGAGGCTCAGAGGGAGGGGGTGGAGAGTCTGGGCAATGGGTCATCCTCAGAGGGTGCAGACAGTGAGGCCTCTCCCCGCTGGCCCCTCTACACACCCTCACCATCTGCCCCCTCCCCACTTCTGTTGGGCCCACATACAGACAATAGGTCTCCTTGGTCCCAGGAAAGGGGTTTGAGGAGGCCAGAGGGGGAAGCCAGAGCAGGCCTGAGGTGTGGCCAGCAAGGAGGGGGAGGGGAAATCGCACCAAGCCCCTCACCCTCCTCCTCTCCCTCTTCCAGGCACCTCAAATCCCTGGGGATCCCCAAGCTCTGACACCCTCCCCACCCATTGAGTAACCAGATACCCTCAGGACATGGTCGGGGTCTCTCTCCCCTATTACTCTCCCCTCCTGTCTGGGCCAGGGCTGAGTACCCCCTTTTTCAGAGCTAACCAAGGCATGAGGGGGGCTGCAGGGAAGGGGCAGGGGCAGAGGAAACTCCACCTGGGGAAGAAGGAAGAACAGGCCTGGTCAGGATGGGACTGGGAGGGGGGAGCAGACATGGGCAGAGCAGCCCCAAGCCCTCTCCCTTCTCTCCCCTCCCCAGGAGCCCCTGTGCCCTCCCACCCCTCCCCCACACAGCCATAGCTGGGGCTCTGAGGGGAGGGGGCTCTGCTTCTCCCATCCTGGCTTCCCCAGGGATGAGGGAGGGGCCTCCCAGATACCCCCACCCCAATTCTTCTCAGCTGGAAGCACCACAGTGACCCCCTCAAGGACCGGGATGGGGCTGATCTGCTCACTCTCCCCTTCTCTTCAGCCCCAGCTTCCTCGGGTCTCACAGCAGGTGTCCTGACGGGCGTCTCAGCATCGGTCATCCTGCTCTTCCTCTCCCTCCTCCTCCTCCTCCTCCTCTGCCACCGATGCCGTCGACTTCGCCATCAGACCAGACTTGGTGAGTTCCTGGGCTGGGGGCCGGCTGGGAGAGGGCCCCGTGGGGGAGGAGCCGAGCCCCACTGAAGCCTCCTCTGACTCTCCTTGCAGGGAAAGGGGGCAGAGAGACTGAGATCAATTAGAGCAGCAGCAGGTAGGCCCCAGACACACCCCATTCCCCCCAGACCCTCCCCAGACCCTCCCCCTCAACCTTCTGTGTCCTCTTGTTCCCCAGCTCTGACCCAGCTGGGACCCCCCTGGAGGAGACCCTGTGTGAGTGACAGGGACAGGGCAAGAGGGCCAGGGCTGGCAGTGGGAAGAGCCTGGGCCTGGCCCCTCATGCCTCCTCCTCTTGCCCCCAGATGCTGCTGTGAAGGAGGACAGACAGACAGAGGGGGCCAGACAAGAGGACGCAGCTGTGAGTCACTCCCAGATCCCTCCTCCTCTCCCCAGGGAACAGACAGGGAGAGGCTTCCCCAAGGTCACACCCAGCCAGGAGGTTCAGGGTCCTTTCCCCTCTCAGCCCTCCTGCCCCATGGGCCCCTCCAGTCCCTCACCTCCTGCTTCATCTCCTCCTGTCAGGCTCCCAAAAGGGAAGACCCTCAGGAAGTGATCTATGCCCAGCTGAACCTCACCAGTCTCAGGGCTGGGGCTGAGGAACCTCCCTGCTCTGGCCCAGTGGAGCCCAGCCTCTATGCTGCCCTGAGGTGAGCTCAGCCTGAGCCCAGGGGACCCCAGGAGGAAGAAGCCCCTCCCCATCCAGCCTCTGAGAAAACTGAAGCTGCCAGGCATGGGCCAGGAAGCATGGTGTTTAGCCGTGCCCTCTTAAGGGGTAACTGAACCTCGGGATGGAATGCACCACCCAGGCAACTTTGTACTCACTCCCAGACTGATTTTTGCCTTTCCTTGTACCCCCCCCCCCCAAGGCTTAGTTTAACAAAGGACTTGGCACATTGTAGGCACTTAATGACAAAAGTAACATTTATTAAGCATTCCTTATGCGCCAAGCACTGGAGACAGATAGGAAAGAGCCATCACACAGGGAAGGTCTCCACCAAAGTCTGAAGCTATCCCACTGATATATATGATCGCCATGGAACCATTTAGACTGTGCACCCTAAGAGCTTTCTTGCTCAGAATGCTGGGCCAGTTTAAATCTAGCCTCAAACACCAGTTGTGTGACCCTCCTCAGACTCAGTTTCCTCTTGTCCAATGGAGAGAACACACCTCCCTCACTTGTGAGGATGAAATGAGATCGCTCTGAAGTGCTCAGCATGGTGAGCACGCAGTAGGCGCTATATAAATTGTGGTTTATGATTGAGTGGTGTGGCTGCATCCCCGAAGGGATTGCTTTGCAGGAATTACAGCAGAGGGTACTGGGAAGTATAGCTATTATCCCCAATCTGGGTGCATCCCCCTGCCTCAAGCCTCTCGCACCTCCAGCGATGGGTTCATGCCATACTGCTCAGTAAACTGCTATAGCTCCCAGCTGCCTCGGGGACCCAGCACCACGTGCAGCTTGGCCTTGCAGGCTCTTTAACTAGCACCCTGGTTTCTCATACCTTCTGGCCCTCTGCAGTCCTGACCCCAGCCTCCCCATTGTTCTCTCAGACCCTGAGGATTCTCTGCCTCCCTCCTTCCTACCATCTTCATTCCAACACCTCTTAGAGCCTGTCTTGGGGCAGCACCTGGGAACCAGGTGCTCACAGTTTAGATTCAGGGGCCCTGGGCTGCTCCCAGCCAAGGCTTATGGGGTGCTGGTGGTCCAGTTGGCAGAGGTGGCTCAGCCCACTCTCTGGAAAGTGGGCAGATCCCCTTCTCTAGATTTCTTGCCCCAGGGATGGCTGCAGGGGCTGGAAGTATCGGGAGCTCTAAGGAGCTCTAAGGGGAGACGGGCAGTGGTTTCACTTGGACTCAGCCAGAGACCTTTGCCCTGGCCCATGCTGGCAACCCCCCCCCACACACACACCCCCAGGGGCCCCTCTGAAGGGGAAGGGCCCGGCTCAGTGGCCTCAGCCCTGTGAGAGAAGACAAGTCACTTCGGAAGTCAAAGAGCTTTATTCCAACGCACTTTGGGGAGCGGGGCGGGGGCTGGCGGTTAATCTTCCTCCTCATCATCGCCGGTGCCGGCCCCTCCCTGGCCCTTCTTGGCATTCTTCCTCTTGACCCGGCCTGCCCGGCCCCCTCCGTAGGGCGAGCGCAGGGAGAAGTCGATGTGCTTCTGGGAGTCCAGTCGCACTATGAAGGAGGGGATGTTCACCACCTGCTTCCGGACCCTGCGAGCGAGAGCAGTCAGTGAGGACACGGGGGCCCGGCCCCTGCCCCAAGCCTCTCCCCTCCCCCGCAGGCCCCTCACCTGGGCTGCCCGGCGGGAGAGCGCCTTCACAAGGTGTACGGCTGAGCCGCAGTGAGCCTTGCGCAGGGTTGGGGGCGGGGGCGCCCCCCACTCATGTTTGGGTCGGCGCAGCCGCCCTTCGTGGGAGCCCACCCAGGTGGGTCCCCCGCGGGGGGGCTGCACAGAAAACACGGCCTAGGGGGCCTCGGGAGGGGCGGGGGCGCGGCCGCACCTGATGTGCCTCTGGCGGATCAGGACCCGCGCGTGGTGGATGGACTTGGCCAGGCCTAGCTTGAAGACCTGCGTCTGCAGGCGCCGCTCCAGGAAGTCCTCGATCTTCAGGCCCAGGATGTAATCCAGCTTCATCTTGCCCTCGTCCAGGACGCCGATGCGCACCAGCCTGCGCAGCAGGGCATTGCCTGGGCAGGGCGGGGCGGAGCAAGTGTCGGCGGGGCCGCCCCTCCGCCCGGGCACCTCGGAGCAGGCACCGCCCCTCCCCCCTCCCCGCAGCCCCGTGCCCCCCGTCCCCCCCACCCCGGGCACCTTCGAACAGGCGCCGCGGGTCCTTCTCGTCCAGCGTCAGCAGCTCCCGCGCGGCCTTGCGGATCTTGGCCAGCGTGAACTTGACCCGCCACACCTCGCGCTTGTTGCGGAGCCCGTACTCGCCTGGGGGGAGGGGAGCGCAGCACGTGGGTGGAGGCGCCCCGCGGACCCCGCGCCCTCCCGGCCGCCCGAGCCCGCCCTGCCCCCCCCCACGCCCGCTCCTCGGCGGGGCGCTCACCGATCAGCTTCAGCTCCTGGTCCAACCGCGACTTCTCGAAGGGCCGCCGCGGCGTCACGTACGTCTTGCGACACACCCAGCTCCTAGCGACCGGCATCTTGGCCTAGCGGGGCGGTCTGGCTCGCGCCTGCGCGTGAAGACGAGACCCGCGGATCAGACGGGGCGCTGCGGCGCCTGCGCGCGGGGCGCGGAAGCAGACCGGCCCGGAGACAAGGTCGAGCCCATACGGCCGAGGAGAGGGCCCAAAGCCTGCCCTGCGGCGGCGCGGGGAGTGGGGTCCACGCCGCGGCGGGGAGCTCCGAGCCCCAGCTCTCCCTCCCTCCCTTGGGTCCGGGGGCCCACGCTTACCTCCCGCACGTTTCAGAACCGACCGGAAAAGGAATAGAAGCGCAGGCGGTCTTCCCTTATAGAGCCGGGGGCGGGGCTCGTGACGTCAGCGCGCGAGCGTGGGATCGGCCAATGGAAGGGAGAAGCCCGCCCGAGCCTGGGCGGGCTCCGGGCTGTGTTACGCCCCGCCCCCAAGCTTCGGGTTCGACCCCGGCTCCTGCCGCCGGGGCTGATTTTCAGAAGTCCGGGTTGTTTTCGTATGTCGGAGTCGTCTAGACATGCTTTCCGTGACCGGCAATGGCGTCTTCACCGTTCAGCGCGCAGATGTCACCTCTGGGGTTGGGGAGCTCCCTACCTTTCACTTTGGGACAGAAAGTCCTTGGTTAAGAAGTTCTTGCAGATTCGGCCTCAGCCTTTAAGCACCTCCCCCCGCTTCTCCCTTCCCCTATGCACCCCCCCCCCCGACCGAAAGGTAGGAGCCTGGCCCCTCCCCCAGCCCCCACATCCGGCATCCTGGGACTAAGGGGCCAGCACCGCCCCCTCCTAGACCCAGAGCCCCTAACTCCGAGCCTTCGGTATGACCCTACCCCCCACATGGAGGGCCCCCACCCCCAGACCCCTGCTAGCGAGGGGCAGGCTCCCGGCGGGGTGGGGGAGGGGGGGTGGGAAGAGCCGCACCACTTGGGCCGCTGCTCCAGCTTCCAGCCCGGGTGGTCGGGCAGTGGAGAGAGGAAGAACCGAGTTCGAGTGTCAGCCTTCCCACCACCCCCCTCCTAGGTATGGGACAGGTGGCCCGCAGAGCCATCTCAACACCTTCGGCCCTGGTGGTCTTGGGGATCGGATCGCCGGAGATGCGACCTCCATAGACCAGTGATCTATGGATGCACCCGGAGAACGGCCACCGCCACCTCCTGTGGATTCTGCCCGCACCTGCTCCCCGAGGCTGTGATGCCGCTGACACTGGGAGCCCGGCCACCAGAAACGGGCGCGACTTCATCTGCGGAGCCCACGTGCAGTAGGCAGCCTGACCACCTGCTTGGCCGCTGCCCCCCAAGGACCGGGCGCTGAAACCTACCAGTGCTGTCTGCCCCGCTCCCCACATACACACACAGGAGCCCCCCGAGGGTGGGGACGTCTGCCTCTTTCCATCTGAGCCCCCAGTACTTGGCACACAGTCAGCCCCTTTCCTCATTCACTCCACCAAGTACCAGCTATCGGGTCTCCCCCCCACCCGAGCTAAATCTCCCCAGAACCTTCAGCCATCCTATATCTGGTCCCCTCGTCCCTTTCTCAGGTGCCCTTAGGACGGCTCCAAGCTTTGGCTTCAAGGTGCTGTCCGCCCTACACGCGGGAGTGGTGTACTGCGGGGGCGGAGCACTTAGACCACGCAGACTGGGGCGGGGAGACCTGGCCTTGAGGTCGGCCTCAAGCTAGGAAAAGATCCTGTAACTCCTCCCACACGAACATTTTCTTCAAAACAGATCCTTGGCTTTCAAAGAAAGGGGATGCTTTCTTCAGCTAAGACAGTTCCAGTCCCCTTCTATGATAAGGAATGATCAGGGCCGCTAGGTGGCGCAGTGGATAGAGCACTGGCCCTGGATTTAGGAGGACCTGAGTTCAAATATGACCTCAAACACTTGACACTTACTAGCTGGGCAAGTCACTTAACCCCAATTGCCTCACCAAAAGAAAGGGAATGATCAGTGAATCGTGCAGTCAAGTGCAAGCCCATTTGGGGTTTTCTTGGCAGAGACACTTGGAGCGCCTTGCCATGTCCTCCCGCCCATTTCACAGATGAGGAAACTGAGGCAAACAGGGTGAAGTGACTTGCTTAGGGTAACAAGAAGTCTCCCTAATTCCAAGCCCAATGCTCTTTCTGCTGTGCCACCTAGCGGCCCAACTGTCATGAAAGAGTCCCCCCCAAAAAAAAAATTTGACTCCCACAACAATTGATCACATTTATTAAGCTACCCCTGTGAACCTGGCCCTGGGCTAGGCACCGAAGATACAACTCTGAAAGCCAAACAGGGACTGCTCTCAAGACGCTTCCATTCTGCTGGAGAGACGCACATACAAACACCTTGCTGTGTGTAAATATACGTATATGTAGTCTATGTAAAATAAACACAAGGCAATTTAGATGGGGAGGCCTGAGAAAGGGCTCACATAGAGAGAAGCCCATGAGCTGAGTACAGAAGAAAAACGGATTCCAAGATGAAGGGGTGAAGAGGGGGCAGTGTTCCAATGCAGGCTGGCTCTCACAAGCTTCGTGACCCTGAGCAAGTCACTTCACCCTCTTTGCCTCAGTTTCCTCATCTGTAAAATGGGTTGGAGAAGGAACTGGCAACCCAAAAGGGGGCACAATGGATAAAGCAGGGGCCCTGGATTCAGGAGGACCTAAGTTCAAATCCAGCCTCAGACACTTGACACTAGCTGTGTGACCCTGGGCAAGTCACTTAACGCTCATTGCCCCACCCAAAAAGAAAAGAAAAAAAAACAAATGGGGTCATGGAAAGTCCAACATGACTGAAATGACTGAACAGAGGCAGCATCCTGTTCATCAGGCCATCTCTGTTCAGAAAGGACTTGGATGTGCTAGAATGTTGGTGTCCAGACTGGAGGGTGGAGGACCAATAACAATGACAAAATGATAAAAGCATTTATAAGGCACCTACTATGTGCCAGGCAATATGCAAAGTGCTTTATGACATCTCATGTGATCCTCACAACAACCCTGGAAAGTTGGTGCTATAAGGAAACTGAAGGTGACCAAGGTGAAGTGACTTGCCCAGGGTCATGCAGCTAGGAAATGCCTGAGGGTGGGTTAGAACTCAGGTCTTCCTGGTGTAATGATTGGAATGATGCCACCTACTGGAGACTTGCTGTGGGAAAGCTCCACCATGAGGAAAATGCCTCAGAGGCATTGTGGCTTTTCCTTGGCAGCAGGAAATGACATTTGCTCATGGGTGCTGTCTATCAAGGCTACCAGCCAATCAACTTGAGGAGCCTCCTATTTTGTGGGAGGAGACAGGAAGGAGGAGAGGGAGCCTGCGCGGAGAGCTCTTGCGGTTTTTGGGTTCCTGACTTGGTGGTGGTGGCGGCAGAGGACTTCACAGGAAATTTGAGGAAAGATAGGAATGCCAGGCTGTTGGAATTCTGTTCTCGATCTTTTTTTCTTTCTATTTTCCAATAAACCCTTAAAAACCTAAACTTATTTTATCAGTGATTTTAGTCAGTTTCCCCCAAAACTGGGGGAACAGATTAGAATCCACATTTAGAATCTTAAATTACACACTGGGATCAAGATCTCTCCCAAGGGAGACTTGGGAGGCAGCCAGTCATCTTGTTCCTTCTGTTTGTTTGGTGACTGAGAGTCCACAATTCTGAGCCCCTGGTAAAATGAGGATTTCCCTCCTTAAAATCCTCATTCCACCAAAGAAGACAGGCCAAAGGGAGGGTGTGGCCCCAGGAGAGCCACACCCCAAAGGCTCTGGCTTGTCCAGAGGTTTTTATTCCACTCGAACAGCGAACGGTGACCCTCCCCTCTCCTGGTATCCTGGCCCAGCCCAAGGGGCCCAGGGGTCAGTCGAGGAAGCAGGAGCCACATCCAGTGGCTCAGACCAGGACATCTTCCCCCTTCCGTCTCTGGTCACGGCAGCCCGGCCCACTGCAGGGAGGTATAGGCCACAGAGCCGTCAGGCCTGGGGGAGCAGAGGAGTAAGGTCTTCCGCACGTTGGTCCCAAGGCGGCCAGCAGAGACAAGGTCTGGCAGTGGGAGGGTATCTCCAGGGGCACAGCACTGAGCCACAAAGTGGGCGTGGAAGCGGAGAGGGTCACCTGGAGTCGGGGAGAAGGGAGGAATGAGGCAAGGGAAGGAGACACCCCCAGATTTCATCTGTTTTCTCAAACTTCCCTCCACCCACCCCAACCAGTGAGGAAGCAGATTGTAGACAGAAGACAAAAGCAGAGCTGATGCTGAGTCTAAGGTCCATTCAGGACACCTGGAGAAATTGAGGCTCAGAAAGAGAATGAGGACCAGAGGCCAAGAATCAAGAGTCCAAGGGGCCAGAAGCAGAGGTGGCAGGGGGCACCAGAGCCAAAGAGGCAGGCGCTGCTCCAGTCACAGGATCCAGATGGGGCCTGTGTGCCCCCCCTCCAAACACACACTCTCTTGTACAGCAGTGGCCCAGTCCCTGCCTGCAGCCCACCAAGGAGGGCTCATTCCTTTGGCATCAAGCCCAAATCCTCTCCCAAAGCCCCCCACCCACCCCCATTTTACACTGAGGCCCAGAAAAGGTAAGGGCCTTGCTTGGGGTGAAACTGCCAGACCTGCTCCCCTTCAGTTGGGGGGCCAGCACTATTCTCTTACCCCAGACCTACTCCCCAACCGATTTTTATGGGGTGGGGGTGCCTCAGGCCCTGTCTCTGTAATTCAAGGAGATCAGAAAGAGAAGCAAGAGAAGACAGACTTGTTGACCAGACTCCTGCCCCCCCATAAATATATATATTACAGACATGAAAACTCCATGCAGAACAAATGGTTACATGTGAATGGGTGCTGGGGGAGGGGGGACCAACTCACCTGGATAGACCAGAAAGTCACCCCCAAACTTGCCCCCGGAGGTGAGGAAGTAGCCCCTTTCCCACAGGTCCCTGTAGACTCGGTACCGCAGCTCATGGGTTGGTTTTCCAGCATGAGGCCAATCTGGGGATGGATGGTGCCAGTCCAGGGGCCTGGCCCAGGCAGGTCTAGGGCGAGCTGTGGGTAGCTGGACTAGCATTGCAGTCTCTGGGAAAGGGGGCTGCGACCCTGTTTGGCGGGGAGGGGAGACCAAAGAGGGAGAGTTGGAGCTCTGCTCGGGCACTCCGGGCCCCGCCCCCAGAGGCCCCCCCCACCTCACCTCCCTCCTCTCCTTGCTCCGCCTCCCTCGGCCCCCGCTGTTTCCTAGCCCGGCCCTCGGCAATGTGCTCCGCCAGGTCCTTTAGACGCCTCTGCCGGGCCTCCGACGCCAGGGCTTGCTGCTCCCGGAATCCAGACTCCTGCTCCTGATGGTAGGCAGCCACAGCCTGGGAAAGGGGACAAGAGGGGCCCTTTCAGCTGAGACTGGGGACCCGGATGCTCCTGGCTTCACGGCTCTGCCACCTCCCCAGGGTCCCAGGCTCTCCCGCCCGTGCCCCCTCCCCCCCAGGGTCCTAGGCTTCCAGGTTCCCAGAGTCCTAGGATCCCAGGCCCCGGCCCCTCCCCGGGGTCTCTCCGGCCCCGCACTCTCCACCGGGCACCTGGGCCCGCTGGCCTGGATCCGGACGCTGGGCGGTGACCAGAGTGGCGGCGCCGATCTCGGCCAGCAGCCGGGCCTCCTCGGGTAACAGAAGCAGCGGGAGGCCGAGGCGAGCGTTCTGCCGGGGTCCCCGAGCCAGGCTGCCCACGGGCCGGCCCCCCACACCCAGCCGTTCCCGCAGCGTCTGCGCCGCCTCGGCGCCCCACACCAGGGCCTGCCCGGCCTTAACCTCCACCACCAGCATGGATCTGGGCTCCGCAGCAGCTCCACTGCCCGGCTCCTACGAGCCCTCCGGCGCCCACGTGTCCAGCGGCTACGCCCTCTGCCTCCGGTCCCGCCCCTTCCGAACGCTCCGGGCCCAGCCCAGCCCCTTTCCCAAACGCCCCGCCTTCGTTCCCTGCCCCCGCCCAGCACTCAGCATCTCCCCCCTCCTTCCCGAGGCTCGGGCTTCAGCCCCGCCCCTCACCCAGCAGGCCCGCCCTTTACCCAAGGCCCCGCCTTAATTCCCCGCCCCTTTCCGAATGCTCTGTCCCTGACCCCGCCCCTTCATTAGCCTTCTCCCTTTAGAAGCCGGCCTCCTGCAGCCCCGCCCCCTTCCCAAAGCTCAGGATTTAGCTCCGCCCCTTTCCAAATGCCGGGTCCTTGGGCTCAGCCCCGCCCCCTTCCCGGCGCTGGGCCCGGAGCCCCGCCCCCCAGCCCTCTCCCGTCCAGCCCCGCCCTGCCAGGCCCTGGCCGGCCGCAGGCTTCCCGAGCCGGGGCTCTCTTTCGGGCGCCTACGGCTCCTCCCCGGATCCGGAAGGGGCGGCCGGCCACAGGAGGGGGCGAGCCGGCCCGGAGCCGCTGGGGGTGGGCAGGGAGGCTCCTGCTCGGGCCTGAGTCCGAGCCGGGCCGCTGCGCTGCAGGTGGGGCGGGGTAGCGGGGGACGGGACCGGAGACCCCAGGTGGGGCTCAGCGAAGGGCGGGGGAGGAGAGCCGCCTGAGACGGGGGAGGGGCGTACGCGGCCCCCCAGGGCTGGGGGAAGGGCATGCCCGGGACCTGCTGGGGCAGGGAAGGGGGATGGGGATGGGGGCGGGGAGCCTAGGGCTGGGGGAGGGGCGTGTCTGCCAGTTGGGGAAGAAATTCTCCAGCCCAGGAAGGGATGCTCGGGGCTCTCCAGGGGATGGGGGAGAGATGCTCACGGGCACCTTAGGGGCTCGAGAGAGGGCACATCTTCGCCCCTTAAGGAGTTGGGGAGGGGGATGCCTGGGTCACTCAGGTGCCACCCTACCCCGCCAGAAACATGACTCCCGAGGAGTGGAAGTACCTCGTGATCCTCCTTATCTCCATCCCCGTTGGCTTCCTGTTTAAGAGAGCCGGTGAGCTGGGTTCCCCTTTCTGTGGTCTGTGGGTTGGGTGGGGGAAGGAAAGAGCCGAGGGGCCTCCAGGTGGGGGCCGAGGAAGGGCCTCCTCCCCTGACTGCCCTTGCTGCTCCCCTCCAGGTCCCGGGCTGAAGCAATGGGCAGCTGCAGGGCTGGGTGTGGCCCTGACCCTGCTCACCTGTGGGCCCCACACCCTGCACTCACTGGTCACCATCCTTGGCACCTGGATCATCATGGAGACCTGGCCCAGGTAACCTGCCGGCCCTGACCCCTCTGTGGCGGAGAGGCTGGTGCCGCACCCCCAACGAGCCAGGCCCGTCTCCAGGCCCCTTCTGCCTCTTGCACTGGTGCCGGTGGCATGGACCCCCGGGGCTCCGGGTTCTAGGCCTGGAGCTGCTGGGCAGCCCTTCCCCTTTGAGCTCCTGACTTTGTCTCTGTGCCTAAGTTGGGAAGAGTGCGGCGTCACCGCAGCACCGTATCTTTCTGTCTGTGTCTCTGTTCCTCTCCCCTGCTTCCTCTGGGCAGGTCCTGCCATTCCCTGGCACTGGCCTGGACCTTTCTCTACCTCCTCTTCTTCCGGATGGTCACCGTCGTTGGGCTCCCGGCCCCAACGCCCTTCACCAATGCCCTGCAGCTGCTGCTCACGCTCAAGGTGAGGCCTCGGTACCACACGTAGCTCCCAGCACCCTCAGCACCACCCACTGCCCAGGAGCCCACTGGGCGGGTGACCCTGGCAGCCTCTCCCTTGGCCTGGCCCCTCAGGGCCCACAGGCTGCAGTTCTTAGTCCCCAGAGGAATTTGCTGGGGGTTGCTGGGAGCTGGGCTTTTCTCATTCCTTTGACTCTGGACCCAGGCTAGGACGGGAAGGGACTTGGTGGTCCCTGCAGTCTGGCTTCTTGTTTTACAAATGAGGAAACTGAGGCCTTGTGAGATGAAGAGACTTCCACCCAGACTGTAAGGGTTGGAGGCAGATTTGAACCCAAGCCCTCGGCCCCTAAAGCCTGAGCTCTTTCCGCTGCCCCCTCCCCACCACCACCATCTCCGGGAGCTCCTGGAGCACAGGGACCCCAGCCCAGAGTGTCCTCAGCACCGCGCCCGGTCCTGACACTGTGCCCCTTCCCAGCTGGTGAGCCTCGCCAGCGAGGTGCAGGAGCTGCGGGCACAGAAGGAAGACCCCCCGAAGCCTCTGCCTGTGGGACAGCTCCTGGCTATGCCCTCCCTGTCCCAGACATTGAGCTACAGCTACTGCTACGTGGGCCTCCTGACCGGTGAGCAGCCCCTGCCCGGCACCAGCCTTCCACTCGCCTCTGGGGCACACATGTGGCCTCTGTCCTCGGCTGTCACCTCGGTTACTAGGAGGGGACCCCGAGACCTCAAGTTAGGGGAACCTGGGTACCTCTGGAGGCAGTTAGCGGGGCCTCCTCCTTATAGACGCTCCTGGGGCCAAAGAGGACCCACTGACCTCCCACCAAAGGAGAGCCAGAGGCCCAGGCCCTTCTGCTGATCCTCAAGGCCTGCCTCCGGCCCTCTCTAGCTTCTCAGTGTCCTCCTTAAATGACCCCAACGTTGTCCAAAGTCAAATTAGCTTCTAGCCGCCACATCCCACTGCTGACCCATGTTGAGCTTGTGGTCCCCTAAGAACACCTGCTGTCTCATCATGCCTCCCTGTCAACTTCTAACAACTAAAGTGCTGAATGGGGAATCAGGAAGAGCTGGGTTCCAATCCCACCGCCTGGGACACTTACCAGCCCAGGGGCCCTAGGCAAGTCACTTAACATCCATGGGCCTGGCTTCTCCTTTGGCAAAATGAGGTGGTTGGTCCCTCTCCTGACAGGCCTCCGTTTGCCCCAGCTGGCACAGCGGGTAGCTGTGTGGCCATGACCTCCACTTCCTTCTCTATAGAGTGGGAAGAGCGCTGGAGCTTTTCCGTGGGCCCGAGTCGCCAGCCCTCGTTCTTCTGTTGAGGGTCCCTGGTGCCCTGACCTCCCTCTCCCCCTGCAGGCCCCTTCTACCGCTACCGCACGTACCATGACTGGCTGCACCAGGGGCCAGCAGCGGCAGCCGTGCCCAGCTGGGAGCCGTTGCTGCTGCGGGCCCGGCCGGCTCCCCTCTTTGGGCTGCTCTTCCTGCTATCCTCCTGGCTCTTCCCCCTGGAGGCCGTTCGGGAGGACGCCTTCTATGACCGCTCCCTGGCGTTCCGTCTCTTCTACATGGTGCCCGTCTTCTTTGCCTTCCGCATGCGCTTCTACGTGGCCTGGATCGCGGCTGAGTGTGGCTGCATAGCTGCCGGATTCGGGGCCTACCCTGTGGGGGCCAAGTCGAGGGCCGGGGGTGGCCCCACCCAGCCCTACCCTGCCCCAGACAGGTCAGCATCCCCGGGGGGGGGGGGGGGGGGGGCCATGGCCCCTGGGAAAGCTCAATCCATCCTGTGCCCACAGGAGGGCACTCTTCAACACCCCTGGCCCTGCCCAGCTCTGGTCCCTGGAGCTCTTTCTTCTGGCGGCTGCAAAGATGTGGGCCTCCCTTGGCCACAGTGACCTTGCACAGGCTGGCAGTCTGGCGCCCTTGGCAGCCATGAGGGCCTCACTCTCCCCTGAGAACCAGACCTGCTGGCCAGGAGACGATCCCCCCCACACACATGAACTAGTGGTGAAAGGGCCCCAGGCAAGTCCCCTTGGAAGGCATGGAAGGGGAGTCAGCTGCCTCTCCTGACCCCAGGGCTCTTCTTCTAGTCCGGAAGCTGCAGCAGCCACCAAATATGACTATGAGACCATCCGCAACATTGATTGTCACGGGACCGACTTCTGTGTGCGAGTACGGGATGGGATGCGGTACTGGAACATGACGGTGCAGTGGTGGCTGGCTCAGTACGTCTACAAGAGCGCTCCAGCCCACTCCTATGTGCTCAGGTGAGCTGTTTGGGGGGGGGGGGCAGGAGAGGGACTATGGCAGGGGGAGAGGGGCCCTGGTGCTGGGGGGGACAAGAGAGCCCCCCCGCACCCCTGACTCCTGCCCCCGCCCCCCAGGAGCGCCTGGACCATGCTCTTGAGTGCCTACTGGCACGGCATCCACCCAGGCTACTACCTGAGCTTTCTGACCATCCCCCTGTGCTTGGCGGCCGAGGGCTGCCTGGAGTCCGGCCTGCGGAACCGCCTTGGCCCGGAGGCCCAGCAGGCTTGGGACTGGGTGCACTGGTTCCTGAAGATGCGAGCCTATGACTACATGTGCATGGGCTTCGTCCTGCTCTCGCTGCAGGACACCCTCCGGTACTGGGCCTCCGTCTATTTCTGCGTCCACCTGCTGGCCCTGGCCGGCCTGGCGCTGGGGCTGGCCCTGGGGGGAGGAGGCCCTGGCCGCAGGGGAGGGGGCGCCAGGGCTGAAGCCAAGACGCCCCCAAACAAGTCTCCCACACCCCCTGACAAGTTGCGGGAGGAATGAAGGCCCCGTGGGGCTGAGCTCCCCGAACTTGGAGGGGACCCCAGAATCCCTGAGGGGCTTGAAGGCAGAGGGGGCTGGAGACCCAGAAGTCTAGATCCCAGAAGGGACAAGAGCATCGGCCCCAGCTCCCTGAGAGAGTAGGGCGTGGAGAGCCCTATTCCTGGGAACCCCCAGCCAGCCTCCCCGGGCCGGCTCCTTGGGGGGGACATTTTAATTTTCTCAATAAAGAGCCTTGGACAAAAGCTGTGTTGGTCCTTGTCTGGGAGGGAGGGGGCGGCTTCCCCAGCCTGGCGTCTCCTTTTGTTTGTCAGTGGGGAGGGGCAGGACTTCTGCCAGGAAGGTGAGCTCTGGACTACAGCCCCCATCAGGCCTTGCGCCAGGGGCCCCAAGGGCTGGCCCCGCCTTGGTCTTACCTGGGCGCTCCGACTTCCTACCCTGCTGTAGCCCCTGAGACAGAGACAATAATGGAAGCCCGAGGAGGGTCTGGGGAAGACTGGCTCCCCCAGAGTCGGGGCCCAGGTTGGTAGCAGGGAGCCGAGAAAGGGGGTCCCCGGAAAGGAATGAGAGGGAAGCTATAACCTCAAACTCTGCCCTTAGGCTGCTCTCCAAGGAAGAAGGAAGTGGCCCGGAGCCCCAGGGTGAAGTCCTGATGGGGGAGGGGGAGCTAGTGTCCCCAGAGGGGGGGGGTCTGGGGAAAGAACCTCGGGTAGTTTTGGGGGGTAGGGTTGTTAGGTACAAGAAACAAGAAGCTGGGGGAGGAACGCTTGGTTCCCCAAGGAGAAGCTGATCCTCAGCATCCTGAGAGACCTGGGGAAGGGGACGTCTGCCTCCCCCAGGGGAGGAACTTCAGTATCAGCCTAAAGAGAAGGGGAGTGGGGCAAGGAAGGGACTGGCAAAGGGACACAGGGATCCCTGAGGAGGCTGGGCTGACAGGTCCCCGGGGTCACCTGGGGACACAAGCTGGGAGAGGGGATGCGAGAGCCCCTCCCCTCCTCTGGAAGGGCACACATCAGGATGGGAAAAGGGCCCTTTCTGGAGACCCTGAGCCTCCCTGTCCTTTCTCTTCCCGGAACCCCTCAGGCCCGTCACTGGCAGCACTACTTAGTGAGCTTCCCAGCTCCACCACAGTGAGATACAGAGGTCCTGGTGTTCCTCCCTGGGGAGACCGAGAGCCACCTCTGGAGCAGAGTGAGCAGGAGCAGCGGCCGCAGGGGCAAACTGCCCCCCAGACATCCCCAGAGGAGCCCCCGGAGTCCCAGGCCCCTCGAGAGCTGCCCTGGCCCATAGAGGCCAAACGGCTTCTGTGGTGAGAGCCTGGCCCTAAACTAGCTTCTGCCTCGCTTCTTCACCTCCTTCTGCTCCCAGCCCCGCCCCGGCCTCGACCCACTCTGAGGGGTGGGGTTTCAATCCTCCTGCCCCCCCCCACCCCGCCTGGCACTTCTTCGTCTCCCCCTTGCATCTGGGTTGTTTTTTTTTTTTGAGTCGCTGTGTCCCTGCTCACCTCTCCTCAGGAAGGTTCAAGCAGCTAGGCCAGCAAGGCCAGTGTCAGGCCTTCAAGGATCCAGGGGGGCCCTGCTACTGAGCCGAGCTTGGGCTCGCTTGGCCAGAGCCCCAAAGATGCTAGTGCCCTGGAGGACCACACTGACGAAGATTGGGGGTGAGTGGGGCTGACAGGACACGGGGGAGGGGGGGCTGGACCACAGGGCCCTTAACAGCCATCTCCTCCCTCCAGGCCAGTATGGGGGAGGTACTGAGTCCTACTTTGAACTCCTTCGATTCCTGCTGGGTTTGAACATTCTGGGGGCCTTATTCCAAGGACTTCTGACCCTGCTGCCTCTCCTCCTGTTGGGTCCCATCCCAGGGCCACCCTCACCTGGGGTCCCTAAGCCTTGTGGCCCCTATAACCCTGTGCCCCAGGGCCTTGTGGATTACTCCACACACCTCACCAACCTGCTCTCTGGAGAGGTAAGGATCCCCTTGTGCTGCCGCACCCCAACTCCTGCACCTGTCCCCTAGAACTGGACCAAAGAACTTCAGAGCAGAAAGACACCATGAATCCAATCCCATTTTACAACAAAAGAAATCGGGGCTGTCAGAGGGCAAGGGGACTACCAGTGGTCACCGATCAGGCAGAGTGCACTCTGGCCTCAAACCCAGGTTCCTGGTTCCTAGGTTCTCCCCTTCTGTGCTGCCCCCACCAATGGCCTTTTCCCCTCTTTCTGCCCACCCCTTGCTTTCCTCCCAGGGTCACCTGGAGTGGTCCCCCCTCTTCTATGGTTTCTACCCAGTCCGTCTGACTGGTGGCACCTTCCAGCTGCCAGTCGCCTACCTGTTGTCCACATTTGTTTCTGGACTTCTCTGCCTTCTCCTGATCCTCGGAAGGTAGGACTTCCCAAGGACCGAAGGTCCAGACCTCCCTTTCCAATCTCCCGAGGCCCCACCTCCCCAGCACCGCTCCCCACTCTCGGTCCCTCCCAGGGTCAGGAAGTCCCCCAGGCCCAGTCCCACTCTCGCCGCCTGCTGTCCCCCAGGTCGGTGTCAGGACTGAAGCAGACCCTGCTGAGCGAATCTGGGGCTCTGACCAGCTACAGCCACCGTGTTTTCTCCGCTTGGGACTTCGGACTCCAGGGCACCAGCCGGATGGAGCTCCGCAGACGAGCGATACGCTATGAGCTGCAGGTGCTTCGAGGGCCGCGGACAGCAGGACCATGGACAGGGCCTAGCAGTCTAAGCCGCGGCTCGGGGGCGGGGCTTAGAACTTTGAGGGGTGGGGCACGGGCATGGGAGGGGGCGCACCATGAGGGGGCGGGCCGGGGCTTGGACTGGAGGAATTTAGAACTGAGGGCGCGGGGAACCTAGAATGGAGAGGAAGGGCTCGCCGGCTTTCCCAAGCCCCGGCGCCTGAGGTCTGTTCTCCCGGGCTCTGCCACAGGTGGAGCTGGAGGAGGCCTCGGTGAGGAGGCGCGCAGAAGCCCGGACGGGGGCACAGTGGGCCGGCCTGTGGGCCACTAGGACACTGCTCAACCTGCTGGTGCTAGTTCTGCTCGGGGCAGCCTTCTACGGGGTCTACTGGGCCACGGACCCCACCGGGAGTCTGCAGGTGTGGCCCAGACTGAAAGGATGGGACCAGCAGACGAGGTCCAGGGGCCCCTGCTGTGGGGGAAAAGGGGTGTCGGGGCTGGCATCCGGGGTATGTGGGACGCTCTGGGGAGAACTGAGGCCCTGAGGGGAGGGACCGGTCAGCCGGTCAGGTCTGTTCCCCAGCCCCGTTCTTCCATCTCAGGAAGATCCTGTGGTCCAGGCAAACCCGATCCTGAAGCTGCTGGTCGCTTATCTGCCATCCATGT
Organism: Dromiciops gliroides; assembly: GCF_019393635.1. Taxonomy (NCBI): domain Eukaryota; kingdom Metazoa; phylum Chordata; class Mammalia; order Microbiotheria; family Microbiotheriidae; genus Dromiciops; species Dromiciops gliroides. The sequence goes on along the minus strand of NC_057863.1, from coordinate 657,835,014 downwards.
TCATATCCACGGCTAACCTTATCCTTCCTCCTGTCTTCGGCCTTCTCACCAGCCTAGAAGGCTACACGCGGAGCCGCCAGGTCCAGCTCCTCCTTCTCAGGTAGCCCAGAGGGACTGGCTCTGGGGTCAGATCCAGCCTTAGACACCTGGGTTGGGCTCTGCTATCACTTCACACTCTGTCTTCCTTTACCCCCACCCAGGACCGTGTTTCTCCGCCTGGCTTCACTCGCGGTCCTCCTTGCATCCCTCTGGAGTCAGATCACCTGTGGGGGCAAGCCCGAGGCTGAGGCCTGCACCACCTGCGGCTACAATTATAAGGAACTACCGGTGATGCCAGGACCCCAGAGAAGGGGACAGGGCTGGGGACTCCTGGAACTGGGGAGGGGTCGAGGCGGGCCCTGGGAAAGAGATACCCGGGTCCCCAGGGGGCTGAGACCAGGGGAAGAGACACCTGGAGCTTCAAGGGGACAAGGACCAGGGATGTGGGGTCCCCGAGGGGGCGGGGACAAGAAGGGGAGAGAGGCCTTGGGTTTTCCCTGACCGATTCCCTACCCCATTCCCAGTGTTGGGAGACTCGGGTAGGGCAGGAGATGTACAAGCTACTGCTGTTTGACCTGCTGACCTGCCTGGCCATCCCCCTGCTGGTTCAATTCCCGCGCAAGTACGTTTGAGTTTCACTGCCCCCTGAAGCTTCATCCTCCCCTCCCCTGAGATTTCTTCCCCTTTCCCTCTCCTGGCCGGCCCCCAATACTCAATTCCAGAAATCCATTACTTCCATCCGTTCTATGGGAACCGCCCCTCCATTAGACCCCGCCCCGCTGGGACTGGGTCGTGCTTGGAAGGACTGCGTGGGGGCGGAGCATTTAGAGGAGTGCTAGATGCCATTGGGTGTCCAGCTCAGGGACATGGCAAGCATGGGAGCTGAAGGGAAAACCTGGGACTGGACGTCAGCAAGCCTTGAACAGGATTCTCCCGTTGTTTCTTTTCCAGACTCCTGGGTAGTATGTGCGGGGGCCCTCTGGGCCGTCTCTTGGGAACCATGGAGTTCCAGGTCCCTGAGGAGGTGCTGGGGCTGGTGTACGGGCAGACGCTGGTCTGGGTAGGGGGTTTCTACTGCCCCCTCCTGGCGCTGCTCAACACAGCCAAATTGCTGCTCATCTTCTACCTAAAGAGGGTGAGGGGACGCCTGGAGTGGGGAGAAGGGGGCCGGCTGGCAGCCAGAAATGGGAAGGAGTTGGGGAGTAGGGTGCTGGCATCCCGAGGGATGGGACGGCAGTGTGGATGCCTCTGGTCCCCTGACTCCTCTCCCCCACTACAGTTTACACTCTTCACCTTCTGCTCTCCGGCCTCTCGCACCTTCCGGGCCTCCACAGCAAACTTCTTCTTCCCGTTGATGCTGCTCCTGGGCTTGGCCATCTCGGCTATCCCCGTGCTGTATGGCATTTTTGTGTGAGTGGTGGGGACTGCCTCCCCTAGACCCCTGGTCCATCCCCTCACACAAAAGCTTGTCGTTGTCAGGGGTGCTTTGTAAGCACCAAACCCTGCAAGGTGGGAGTCAGTCTCCCAAAAGAGCTCCCAACAGTCACTGAATTTTTGAGACTAGTCTTATTTTACAAAGGAGGAAAGGAAAAAGGGTTTCCCCAAATCACCCACCGTGTCAGGGACAGAACCAGAACTGGGATATCATGTTAGAGATCCCTGAATTTACCCTCCTCCCCATTTGACAGAGAGGGAAACGGAAGCTCAGAGGGGGCAGTAAGCGAGGTGGGATTCACACCCAAGAGAGAAGGCAATGGGGTAGCTAGGTGGCACAGTGGATAGAGTACCCGCCCTGGAGTCAGGAGGACCTGAGTTCAAATCGGGCCTCAGACACTTGACACTTACTAGCTGTGTGACCCTAGGCAAGTCACTTAACCCCAATTGCCTCACCAAAATTCATAATCGTAATAGAGAAGGCAGTGATGGGTGGGGTTCGCACCCAATATAGAAGACAGTGGCAGGGGTGGGTTCGCAACCACGAGAGAAGGCAGTTATAGAGGTGGGATTCACACCCAAGGCCCGAGACTCCAAATCTCGTGCTCTCTGCCGTACAACCCCTGACCCACTCCTCCCCCCAATATGGATTCTGTCCCTGTATTCACTCTGACCCGTTTCTAGGATCCCACCGTCAAAATTGTGTGGCCCCTTCCAGGGCCAAGTGAACATCTGGGCTACCATAACTAATGCCATCGAGGGCCTGTCCCGGGGTGCCCGGGATTTCCTTTTCTTCCTGGGGACCCTAAGCTTCGCTGTACCTCTGATGCTGCTGTCGAGGTGAGGTAGGGACACCCGGGGCAGGGGCCTGGAGGAGACGACACCCGGGCCCCCTTTCCTGCCTCGCTAATCGAATGCACCTGTGCAACTCTCCCCCAGCGTCCTGATGGTCTACACCTTGACACTGGCCAGCTCCTACGGCCGCCTGGTTTCCAAGCTGAAGGGGCATATCAAGATGGTGAGAGGGCGCGAAGGGACGGGACGGAGCGGGCTAGCCGGGGGTCGTCTCCCCTTTCATTCGCTCCTCTCTCCCTTGTCCTCAGGAAAGCGAGAGTAAAGTGCTGTTGGCCCAGAGGATTGTGGCGCTCAGCCGAGAAGAGCGGGACCTGTGACCCGCGCCGCGGAGGTCCCGCTGCCGGGGGCTCAGTCCTGCTCTCACCCGCTGGCGCTGCGAGGCACGAAAACTACAAATCCCATGAGGCCTTGGGGCACAAGTGTCCCGGGGACTACTGGGAGACGGCGCTTCCTGGTCCAACTGTAGGACTCGGGCAAGGAGGGGGGGGGTGCTAGGGTCGCCTGATCCCCGGCCCTGGATGGCAGGTCCCGAGCCGAAGCCCTCTTAATAAACGTAGCCTCATCCCCTCGGCGCTTCCCGTTCTCTCGGCTCCGCCCCCTAAGCGCGTCTCTGTCGGAGAAATTCGGTGGGGCGTGGCGGGATGGAGACTAGCCAATCGATTGCCCGCGTTCGGAACGGGGGCGGGGCTACCAGGAAGAGCCGCGACTGCTCATCATCTCCCTGGGACGCCGGGTCCTCTCAACCAATCAGCGCCTGGGGCGGGAAGGCGGGGCGAGTTCCTCAGGGTGGGGCGAATCACCGGGCAGACAGTCGCTACCAATAGAAAGAGGAAAGCGCGGTTAAGAGGACGGGCCGGGGGCGGGGCCGACAAAACCCCGAAGGAAGAAGCGCCGCGAGAGACCATGAATATCCTCCCAAAGAAGAGTTGGCATGTTCGAAATAAGGACAACGTCGCCCGTGTGCGGCGGGACGAAGCCCAGGCCCGCGACGAGCAGCGGGAGCGGGAGAGGCGGGCGCTGCTGGCCCAACAGGAGGTAAGGGGCCCGGCGGCGAGAGGGCGCAGGCGCGATCGAGACGAGGCGGGTGCCGTTTGCGCATGCGCGGGGAAGGAATCCCGCTTCGCTGCGTACCGGGGGTAGTGCAGGAAGAGCGATGTCCAGAGCGCGTTGGTGGGGGGGAGGGGCAGAGCGGAGCATCCCGCTGGCTTGTGAGGCTTGCTCGGCCAGCATCCCCCACGAGTGGGCATCCCGCGTGGGCTTAGGCACCGTGGCCCCCAGGTAGCGTCTCAGGGACGGGCCTGAGCATTGAATGTGTCCGTGGAGGGGTGGGACACACTGGCCCCCACGCGGTCTCCTTCCTTCCCCGTCACCGACACATTCCAGCTCCTGGGCCCCCCTTGACACAGAGCCAGGGACGGACCCCGCGGCCCGCTATGTGCGGCACGGTCAGGACAGGCCACCTCCTGGCGGGCTCTAAAGCCTTGGTTTGCGCTCGCGTCTTCCCATTCCGCACTTGACCCGCAGCTGGGAAGCCGATTCGCCTTCGCCCCGTCCCTGAGCACGTGCACCCCCGGGGATGGGGCGACAGGCTTGGGGCCAGAAGGGCTTGGGGCCCCGCCCTGCTCGATGCCGCCTGCAGACTGCAGATGCGGCTGCGTCCGTCACCCGTCACAACCTGGAGCTGCCCCGGGCACGCTGGCGCTTGCAAAGACCCTCGCGTTCTCTCCCAGGCTCGAACCGACCTCCTCCGGAAAAGAGCCCGCCGCGGAACGCCGCTTCCCGGCGCGGGGGCGGGAGCGGCCATCGAGGACCCTCGCCCCGTGGACCTGTTTCGGGAGCTGGTAGAGGAAGGGAAGGGGACGAGCTGTGGCAACAGGGACTACGAGGAAGAAAAGAGGCAGGAAAAGGTAAGGGGGGATCGGCTCTCGACTCGAGTTCATTGAGGCTCCTGCGGACGCTGAGTTAACCCCCTGCAAGGAGTGAGGGAACCATGGGCAGCCTGGACCCCGACAGATGGGGTCTGTCCCTTTGGAGCTGGACCCCCTGCCCTGGCCCTGACCCCTCCTCTTCCCTCCCCTCTATTCCAAAGGAACGACAGGAAAGAGCCCTGGGGGTCCTGACCTACCTGGGCCAGAGTGCTGCAGAGGCGCAGACTCAGCCCCCTTGGTACCAGCTCCCCCCCAAGGCCAGGGACACACAGGGTGGCCCCGCACCCGATGAAAAAGCCAAGAGCCACCTGGACCCACTTCGGGAGCTTAAGAGGCAGCTGGGCAAGAAGCAGCAGAGCAGAGGCGGCAGAGAGGGGGGCAGCCGTCCCAAGGAGCCAGGGAAGCGGCGCCTCGAGAGGTAAGGGCAGGGTTCTGGGTCCTCAGAATCCAAGGGTGTCAGACCCACCGTTTTAGATGGGAGCCCCACCCCTGACTTTTCCACATGGGAAACTGAAGCCTAAAAGCAGGGACCTGCTCAGACACCCCCAAACAATCCCACCAAGTCCAAGCCCTCTCCCCCATTGTACGGATGGGTAAGGCGAGTCAAAATGCTTCCGAGTGCTCAGACCGGAGCAGACAGACCCTGACGTTCTCTGGGCTGAGAACATGCCTTGGGGGGCCAGGGCCCTTCCCTTACTTGCTTGTTCTCCCCCAGCCCTGGAAGCACCTCTTTGGAGCAGCTTCGGGCGGAGCGCCTGAGGAGAGAGGCCTCAGAACGGGCCCGGGCAGAGGCGCTCATGGCCTCGGTGCGCGGAGAGCAGCCGCAAGAGGAGGCCGATGAGCGCAAGAGGCGCTACAATTCTCAGTTCCACCCCCAGCTTGCCCGGCCCCCTCGGCGCTAGGACCGCAGATGTCATATAAAACTATTTATTCATAAATATCTTCAAAAATGAAAATAGGTTTACGAAAAACAAGTCCTTCCCCAGCTGGGGAGGGGGGGGAGAGTCCCTGGCCTGGAGAGCTGCCCCTGGCCCCAGGTGCTGGGGGCAGGCAGGGGGGGGGAGAGGGTCAGAGGGCAGGGGTCACTGCAGGTCCCGGTCCTCCAAGTAGCGGTACTCGAAGGTGAAGCCTTCCTTCTTTCGCTGGCCCCACTTCTCATAGTCAAAGTAGATGTAGGTGCCCTGGGGAGACAAGGCGAGTTGGGGACCACGGTCAGCTCAGGAGTCTGAGGGCCTCGCTGTGCCCTTAGGCATCTGGGTTCTGGTCCCAGTGGGGAACGTCCATTTTCTCATCTGAACAAATCTCTAGGGACCCCCCTCCCATCAAATTCTGAGGCAGAGGCACTCCTACCTGTGCCAGAGCCCCAAGGCCAAGGCTGTGACCTGCCTTTCAGCGCTAGACAGGGTCTGAGAGGGGCCCTGGGGCTTCTGAGGCTGCGCTGTGGAAGGCCACAGGCCTCCCCTCACAACTGCAGGAAACGCTCTGTGTCAGCTGCGGACGTGCAGTGAAAACAAACAGAGCTATGGCTTTTTTTCCCATCCAAAGTCACATTCTCTCCAAAAGCCATCCAGGGCCTTGGAAGTCCACAGATAAGAGACCAGGTTAAGAGCCCCCCCCCCATCTAGTGCAGTGAAGGGGGTGCCCATCAAATGGCCTAAGACTGGGATGGAAAACAACGGTGCCATAAGACGATAAAAGCAACATTTTGAAGAAATGTGGGGAGACCCGAATGACCTGAGGCTGAACTGGGAGAAATCAACTCTGACAAGACTCAACACCCCTGAATAAGCAAGGAGCACACTTACTAGCTGTGTGACCCTGGGCAAGTCACTTAACCCCAAGTGCCTCACTCAAAAAAAAAAAAAAAAAAACAAGTAAAGGAGGGAGCCCAGGGACCAACGGAAGCGCAAAGGTTCTAGATGTGGGCAATCCAAACGTTTGGTTTGCTGGACAAGGCCCAGCATGACAGTGCTCTGGGTTTTGTCCCTGGGTAGAATGTCAGTTTTTAAAAATGATTAAATAGAAATTTTTAAAAATTAAAGTGTGTGTATTGGGGGGGGGGGGTGACAGCACTGGGGCAGTGGGGAAAGAACTGCCAGAAGCAGAGTATGGGATACATTTCTTGGAAACTTAACAGCTTTTTCATAAAAGCAGCTTTCGGGCAGCAATGACCACAACCCCTCCCTTTTCTGCCCTTCTTACTGATGGGGAAGGGACCTGGCTGGGGCTAAAAGCCCTCCTCCTTCGGCCCGGGTTCTGAACCCTTTGGAAAATGGGGAGGGGGTCCTCACCTGCTCAAACTCATCGGTGATGGTCTTGGGCTCCTCGTGCCGCTGAAACCACATCATGTATTTGGTGTGAAATCGCCACGACTGCTTCTTGAGGGCCTTGGCAGCCAGGTACTGAGCCTTTGTGCCCTGGCAGGGGTCAAAGGGCAGGGGTCAGGGCCCCAGGCTCTCAGGTCCAACCTTCCTCCGATCCCAGGGAGACACGTGCAGGACCATGAGGAGGGGGCGAGGATGGGCTCTGCCGGGGCTGCCCGGGACAGGGCTGACCCACCTCTAAATAATAGAAGATGAAGAACAGGGTCTCCGTCGAAAGGCGCTGGTAGAATTCCACCGTGTCCGAGTGCGGCGGTGGCATCTGGTGGTGGTACAGCGGGGTCGGGCACGGGTTCCGAGGCAGGTACTGCCTATCGAGGACAGTCAAGACAAGCTCTCTTCCTGGGCCTCGGGGCCCCTCGGAGACCCCACCAACCATTCAGAACCCTGCTCCCTCCGATACAGCATCCGGCCTGCCCCGGAGACTCCCTCCTCACCCGCCCCCTCTGCAGCGTCCGCGGCGCTCTCCCATCCTGCCCCTCACCCAGCGTCCGGCTGAGGATGCTGGCCATGCCCTTCCTCCCTCTGGAAGCCTAGTTTCCCATCCTGTCCCAAAGGACTGGGAAATCCCAACCCACCCTCTGGCCCCCAGCAGCCGTCCCCTCCACCCCGGCCCCAGCACTCACCGGATGCGTTCTGAGTCTGAAGGGTGGGGCATGTGGTGCCAGGCAGCCTCCTCCATAGCTTGCTGGTAGAGCTGTTCCTTGGTGAGGGCCACAGGCCCCAGGGGGCAGACGCCCAGCGACAGCGGGATGTTGACCTCGGACAGCTGCAGGGGCGGCTGGGCTGAGGCCGGAGGGGCCGAACTGCTGCCCAGGAGCATGTCTGGGTGAGAAGGACAGGAGACGTCTGGAGGAGACTCCCAGGCTGGGCTCCCCTCGGGGCCCGGCTTCCCCCAGGGCTGCCACTCACCACGCTCGGCCAGGTGCAGGGCGGGTACAGGATCCTCGATGCCAGAGCTGATGGCTGCCCGCTCTGCCATGGACTTCAGGGAACTCAGGGGTTCAGGAGCCTGGGGACACAGGGAGCCACAGTGGGCCAGAGCACCTGAGCCACTCCCTCATTCTGCGGACAAGGCCAGGGGGATCTGCCGTCCTCCGCAGGCACTGCCCGTCTCCATAGTGAGGAAGGGGAGGGGAAGACGAGGGGAGCCCAAGAGTGGCACCGGGCCTGACCCCCTCTCCTCCCAGCGGCTGGGTCAGTGGGGGCCAGGGGAGCCGGGGGATGCTCACGGCTCACCCAGTTTGCAGAGGAAGAAGCTGAGACCGAGGGAAGGGACGGGAGGCTCTCACCTTGATCTCCGGGGCTGTGCTGAACTGCGGGGGGCCATTGAGCAGGGCCCCAGCTGCCTTGGGCTCACTGAAGCTGGGTGTCGGGGAGCTGGGAGGGTTCACAGGCAGGGGCACCAGGAGGCTGGGTCCTCCGGCACTGCTCCCCGAGCCCCCGCCCACGCCCCCTGCCCCGGCTGGAGCCGCCCCGGCCGCCTCCTTCCTGGGTGTGGGAGAGGGCAAGACAAGCAAGTCAAGGCTCACGGGAAGACGAGGATGCAGGCAGACTAGAGCGCTAAGAAGGTGATGCCAGAGCTGCCGCTGGCATCGTCCTAAAGAGACTCAGAGCCTTCTGAACGCTCCCAAGTGCCCCCCACTGGCCCTCTTCCTTGGGGAGCCAGGGGCCCTCTGGGGCCTCTCCCACGGCTCCCTCCCCCCCAGCTGGCTGGGGCCCTCTCAGAAGCGCACACAAGCAGGTCCCTGTCTCGGTCTCCCTGGGACTGTGACTCACGTGGCGGTGGGGGGTGGGTTGTGGGGGCCAGGGGGGGGACCCAGGGCTTGGCTGCTGCTGCTGCTGCTCCCACTGCTGCTCAGGCTCAGCTCTGATGAATTATCAGCCACCACGGAGCTATAGCCTAAGGGGCGAGGGAGGAAGCATCAGGCGGGAAAGCACTCTCGGCCACCACCCCGACGTGTCCCTCTTCCCCCCCGGCCCCCCCCACTCACTGGTGGCCCCGTTCTGCTTGCTGCTGTTCCCACCAGGCTGGACGCTGGGTGGCCTGGGCTGGGCGGAGCCGGTGGTCGGGGCAGGAGGGGCTACAGCCTGGGCGTACGGGGTGGGGGTGCTGGCATTGTGGCCGGGGGCAGGGTTGGCTTTGGGAGGCACCACGGGAGCCCCGTTGCTGCCGGGCCCATTGCCCAGTGCAGGGGGCGCAGGGGCAGGGCCGGCCGGGTAGCTGGACGGCACAGCAGGGGACTGTGGGTGGTGGTTGCTGTGGACAGGCTTAGAGCCATTCTTGGCTGGAGACTGAGGAAGAGAGGAGAGAGAGAGACCGGTCAGGGCCCAGGGGAGCGGACAATGTTCCCTGCAGCCACCTGGGGCCCAGGCAGGCTCAGACAAAGGGGAGAGGGGGACCCTACCTGGCTCACTTCACTGTCTGTAGACCGTCCTCTCTTTTTGTCATCTTCAGAGTTTTCCTAGGATTCAGAAAATAGAATTAGGGGGTCTGAAGGGACTTTATCTGGCATAGGGGCCTAGGTCTTCATTCCTCCAGACCCCCAACCTCGGACACCATTCCCTCAGGAAGCCATCCATGGGGCTTGCTTGTCATCCCCATGAGGACCTTGGGGTCCGGGGGGCCGGCCCTGCCCCTCCCAAAGAGGCTTCTCAAGAAAATGACACATCCACCCAGGGGACAGAGGTCCCTCCCCACACTTTGGGGACCCAGGGCTTCAGCTCACCGTAGTGCAGTTGGCTGGACTGGGCGGGATGGGGGAGCTGGAGGTGGTGGAGGTGGGTGTGCTGCTGGACTGATTAAAGATCTCATCCTCCATGTGGCTGTGGCTTGGGGGTGAGGTGGCGACCAGCGCCTGTGCTGTGGTGGAAGAAAATGTGGCCTGGCTCCTGAGCCCCTGCCTCAGACCCAGGCCCCATGGACTCCTCCCTGCACCCCCCCGGCTCCTTACGAATGTCCTCAAGATCAAGGTCATCGTAGAGGAACTCATTCTCCTCAAAGTCGGGGTCCTGCGAGGAGTCCACGTAATATTCCACATCGTCCTTGATCTTCCGGATCGAGTCCACCAGGATGGAGTCGTTGTCCAGCATGCGCAGTATGGTCTCCAGCATGCGCACGTGGTAGCGGTGCTTCTCGATGTGTCGCTTCAAGCCCTCAATCCGATCCTGCTTCTGGGGGCAGCCATGGGAGAGGCAGCTCAGGACCCTAACCCTCCAGAACACTGCCCCCACCCAGGGCCGTCGGTACCCAGACACCCCAGGAGCCAGAACCTGTAGACTCCAGGGGCCCAATCTGGTTCTTTGGAGTTTTTTGATGAGGCAATTGGGGTTAAATGACTTGCTTAGGGTCTACACAGCTAGTAACTGTTAAGTGTCTGAGGCCGCATTTGAACTCAGGTCCTCCTGAATCCAAGGCCGGTGCTTTATCCACTGTGCTACCTAGCTGCCCCATCCAGAGGCCCAATCTATACCAAGACACCCCAGGATCCAGGCCCTGTAGACCTCAGGGGCCCAGTCTATATCAAGAGACCACGGGATCCAGGCCCTGTAGACCTCAGGGGCCCAGTCTGTACCAAGAGACCCTAGGATCCAGACCCTGCAGACCTCAGGGGCCCAGTCTGTACCAAGAGACCCCAAGAACCAGTACCTATAGACCACAAGGGCCCAGTCTGTACTAAGATATTCCAGGATCTAGGTCCTGTACAATTCAGGGGCCCAGTCTGTAACAAAATCCCAGCAACTAGGACCTGCAGATTCCAGGGACCCAATCTATACCAAGACACCCCAGGATCCAAGTCCTGTGGACCTCAGAGGCCCATTCAGTACCAAGAGACCCTAGGATTCAGGTCCTATAGACCTCAGGGGCCCAGTCTGTACCAAGAGACCTTAGGATCCAGGCCCTGTAAACCTCAGGCCCAGTCTGTACCAAAATCCCAGGAACTAGGACCTGCAGACTCTAGGGGCCCTGTCTGTACCAAGAGACCACGGGATCCAGGCCCTGTAGACCTCAGGGGCTCAGTCTGTATCAAGAGACTCCAGGATCCAGGTCCTGTAGACCTCAGGGGCCCAGTCTGTACCAAGAGACCACGAGATCCAGGTCCTGTAGACCTCAGGGGCCCAGTCTGTACCAAGAGACTCCAGGATCCAGGCCCTGTAGACCTCAGGGGCCCAGTCCGTACCAAAAGACTCCAGGATGCAGGCCCTGTAGACTTCAGGGGCCCAGTCCGTACCAAGAGACCACAGGATCCAAGCCCTGTAGACCTCAGGGGCCCAGTCTGTACCAAGAGACTCCAGGATCCAGGCCCTGCAGACCTCAGGGGCCCAGTCTGTATCAAGAGACTCCAGGATCCAGGCCCTGTAGACCTCAGGGGCCCAGTCTGTACCAAGAGACCATGGGATCCAGGCCCTGTAGACCTCAGGGGCCCAGTCTGTACCAAGAGACTCCAGGATCCAGGCCCTATAGACCTCAAGGGCCCAGTCTGTACCAAGAGACTCCAGGATCCAGGTCCTGCAGACCTCAGGGGCCCAGTCTGTATCAAGAGACTCCAGGATCCAGGCCCTGTAGACCTCAGGGGCCCAGTCTATATCAAGAGACCACGGGATCCAGGCCCTGTAGACCTCAAAGGCCCAGTCTGTACCAAGAGACTCCAGGATCCAGGCCCTGTAGACCTCAGGGGCCCAGTCTATATCAAGAGACCACGGGATCCAGGCCCTGTAGACCTCAAAGGCCCAGTCTGTACCAAGAGACTCCAAGATCCAGGCCCTGTAGACCTCAGGGGCCCAGTCTATATCGAGACCACGGCATCCAGGCCCTGTAGACCTCAAGGGTCCAGTCTGTACCAAGAGATTCCAGGATCCAGGTCCTGTACAGCTCAGGGGCCCAGTCTGTAACAAAATCCCAGGAACTAGGACCTGCAGACTCCAGGGGCCCAATCTGTATCAAGAAACCCCAGGATCCAAGTCTGTGGACCTCAGAGGCCCATTCAGTACCAAGAGACCACGGGATCCAGGACCTGCAGACCCTAGGGGCCCAGTCTGTACCAAGAGACCCCAAGAACCAGTACCTATAGATCCCAGGATCCAGGCCCTTCAGACCTCAAGGGCCCAAACAATACTGAAAGACCTCAAGATCCAGGCCCTTAGGGGCAGCTATGTGGCACAGTGGATAAAGTACTGGCCCTGGATTCAGGAGGACCTGAGTTCAAATCCGGCCTCAGACACTTGACACTTACTAGCTGTGTGACCCTGGGCAAGTCACTTAACCTTCATTGTCCCACCAAAAAAAAAAAAAAAAAAAGATCCAGGCCCTACACAGGACCTGATCTCAGTCGCTACATGACAGACATTGGTATGCGGGTGTCCAGCACCCAGAGCTCCCCCCAAGCTGGAAGCAGAATTATCCCCAGAGCAAGAGAGGAGCTAACAGCACAAGTGTGTGGCCACACAAAGGGAAGAGGACAGGCAAAGAAGGGCAGGTGTTTGAGTGAGCTCTCTCTCTGTCTCTCATACGCAGACACACACCCACCCCTCATACACTGTCTTTCTGCCCTTAGAGACCCCAGAATCCAAGCTCCCAGCCCCAAAGACACAGCATCCATCTCCCCAAACTCTCTCCCTCCTAGAATCCAGGCCCAGAGATGCCAGGTGCAGACCCTGGCCAGCTCGCCTGCCTGGCCTCTCACCTCCAAACCACCAGCCAGCTTCCAAGTCCCAGCAGCCAGAGACCCAGGACCAGGGATTCCAATCCTCACAGACATTAGCACCAGGGATCCCAGCATCTAGTCCAACTCAGACCCATAGACACCAGCTTCCAAGCCCCCTGCTGTCACCCAACACACTCCGAAAACAGAATCTCCATTTGGTGACACAATCATTCAAGCCTCTAAGTCATTCCCCTCCTTTACACCCTTGGATCCAAGCCTCCAGCTCCTAAAGAAATCAGCATCCAGGCCATCAGCCCTTCTGGACCCTGCCTCCCCACTCCCAGCCGGCCCCTCAGTCAACCAGCACTCATGAGGTGCCTGCTCTATACCAGACCCCCAGGGGCCACCCAGACCTCAGCCTTCACGTACGCCGGCATGAAGGCCTGCCCCTCGTTTAAGGTCTTGCAAGGGTGGCTGGGTGACTACTTGCTGGAAACACTGGAGTGGGGATTCTTGTCTGGCCCAGGTTGCAACCAATACGGCTGAGGTGCTAACACTGAATGTTTCGTGAAACCAACGTGGCATCCAAAGTCCCTAGAATCCCGGCTTCTGGCCCCCAGGCCTCGCCTTCCAAGCCCTGCAGTTCCTGGATAGCATTCTCAAACTGTAGCATCTCAACCCTTAGAGACAGCAGCATCTGGCTGCCCAGCCCCACACACCCCAGCTTTCAGCCTGCAGCCCCCACAGCCCCTGGAGTGCAGACACCTAAAAACAAAACACGCCCAATCAGGGCCTCCGGACCCCGCCACAGACAGGAAGGCCCCCTCGGCTTCCACCTGACCTATAAACCCCAGGATTCGGGGCCCTTTTTGCTACAGACTCCAGCACCCAGGCCCTGAGTTCCTGCAAGCCCAACATGCCACAAAGCCTGGCAGGCAGCCCAACAGGCTCCACAGAGTCCCCGCTCTCCTGGAAGCCCCCCAGGCTCTGGCACCTTCACCATCCAGCCTCCCAGATTTACAAACTCACGGCCAGCCAGCATCCCCTGCAGCACCCTGCATTCGATGCCAAAGGTCCCTGGCACCTTCTGTCCACGCTGGGGGCACCCAACCCCACCCCCCCAGTGGTCCCCTGGCTCCAGCCTCCACTTGCCCCAACTCACGTCCTTATCCCCCTTCTTCTTCCGGGTCTGTACAGACAGCGACTCCACTTCACTCTCAAACTGGTCCACCTGCATATTGAGGGTGTCGATGGTGTTCTGGGCAGAGGAAGGAATCGGGGCGGCCGTGAGCGCCAGGCCAGCGGCCGGCCTGCCTGCCAGCCTCGCCCAGGCCCCACACACTCACCGTGAGCCACTGCCCAACCTCCTCCTTCTCCTTCTGGGCCGGGTCCACCTTCTGGGCCAGGCCAAGCCCCTCTTTGCTGTAAGCTTTGGTCTTCGTTTCCCGTTCCACGACCTTGAAACGCTCCATTTGCTGTGGGGGACAGAGAGGAGGGTCCTGGAGGCTGCCGGTCCCCTGGGCCAGCCCCTCCTGTCCCCAGACCTGCACCCTTGGCCGGGGTCTCCGTAGGCCGCCCTCCTCGTACCGTCTCGATGAGCTTGCGGTTGTCGATGAGCTGCCGCTTGTCCTTGATTTCGTTGGAAGCTACCCATGTCTTGATCTGGTCCCTCAGCCGCTGGAGAGCAAGAGAAACCCTGGAGTGAGCGTGAGCCGTGCACATTCCAGGCCCTGGGTCCTCCCAGGCCCTCCCCACTTCCCTGCTGAACCCCGTTAGGGAACACATGCGCTACCAACACTGGCCTCCCCCACCAAGTGCTGGGCTGTGGACGCCTCGGGTAAGAGGTTGAGCAGGAAGAGGTGGGGGGCGATTTTCACCCCAGACTCTCTCCTCTACAGCCCACTCTCGGTATGTGGGCACCCAGTCTTGGCTGGAGAACTCCAGAGACGGAAAAACAACTGAGACCTCCGTTATACACAGCAGACGAGTGGCCAAGGTCTATGAAGCGCACCGACCCACTCTGGGCCAGAGCTGCCCTCTCTCCTAGCAGCCAGACCCCCATCCTTGGGCCACAGGCCGGTGTGCCACCTCCCACGCCCCCCCCCCCACACACACACCTGTAGCTTCTTAATCTCCTTCTTCAGGTCAGCCTCATACTTCTCTTTCTGGTTGGCATTCGCGGCATTGTGAAGCTAAAAAAGGAAGAACAAGGGTCGGTGGAAGCCTCGATCCTTTACCCCATCCCTCAAAGGTCATGCCAGACAAAGTGCCACCAGATGGAGAGAAAAGTAGACTCGAAAGTATCCTTGCTCCTTGATCGTTCAAGGACCCATACCCCTTAACCTCAACAGCAGCGACAAAACTTCCCATCAGGGACCCAGGGGTCCAGCCTTCCCACCTCCCATCTCTGCCCTCTTGGGGACCCAAGATCTCAGCCTCCTTCCGCCCAGCCTTGTCACCTTCTGCCAAATGTCCTCAAACTGCTCAACTCCTTCGGACACCTTCTTGAGGCAGCGATCAATCTCACCTGGGGTGATGATGAGAGAGTCATGGGGCCGGTGGAGTCGGGTTTGGGGGTGGGAAGGAGAGGACAGGAAGGGGACCCCATACCTTGGAGTTTTCGCTTATCTGCCATCTTTCCTGCCCTAGAGACACCTGCTCTTCATGCTCCCAGAGTCAGACACTGTGGGACAAAAGGAGGGGCTGGAGGTCAGGGTTGGGAGCCTCCTGACCTCCTGTCCCTCCCACCCCCACAGCTCCAGTGTGGCAGCCCGGTGGGGACCAGGACGGCCACAGAAGGCAGAGAAGGTGCTCTCGCTCCCAGAGCCAAACCCGGAGGTCGACTACAGGGAGGCGTTCCCCTGGTCAGAAGAAAGCACCACTCCAGGCCCTCCTTGGCGGCACTTTTCATTTCTTGTCCTGGGTGCCAGGCAGGCAAACAGCAGCCTGGGCCCTTGGGAAAGGCAAGGTGGTCTTTCCTACCCCGGGAGCCCACCTATGCCACAAGGGGAGCCAGCAGAACGGGGAGGTCCCCTCGGTCCCAGATGTCCTCACTCCAAAGAGGGGGAATGCATCCCTTGGACAGCACCTTGCCAAAATCAGGGCGCCCGTTCCTGCCCACCAGCTCTTGGGCCAGTGCCCTCAGAGAAAGAGCCTGGTATACCCCCAACCAAACAGCAGAATTCAGGGACCCCTCACCCCCATGCAGAGGGTCCTTAAACCCAGGCCAAGTGGTCGAGGGATAAGGAACCAAGCCGAGAGATCAGGATGGGGAGCTAGGAGAGGGCTAGACCTTCCAGCGATGCTAAGTTGGGAGACCCTTCCCCTCCGGGTGCTCTAGGACAAAGCCTGGTTCCAACCCCCGCCCCAGAAGTCCCGACAGGGGCCTGGAGGCCATGGGGGGAGGGATGGAGGAGGTGTCCACAGCGGTGGGGGGCCTCCTGGTCAGCTTTAGGGAGGCCCCACCTCCAGAACACTCTGGTGGCTCTGCGGCAGGGGCATGGCCCCCTTGGGGAAGAGCCTCCACAAAGGGGCAGGGTCACTGTGGGTCAAGCCTGGCTCTGCGGCAGGGGGACGACCCCGAGGAGGGGGAGGAGGGACGCATGGTGTTCGTGGGGGACTTGACCCCCTGGGGGGGGTAGCACTGTAGCAGGGGCTTGACCCCCTGGGGGGGCCGGCTCTGCGGCAGGGGCATGGTGCTCTTGGGGGGCACGACCCGGGGAGGGTGGAGTGGTGGGGCTGAGGCAGGGACACGGCCCCCCACCCCGGGCAGGGCGGCGCTCTCACCACACAGGCCCGGCGGCTCCTGGCTCCTCCTCGGCGGCTTCTCGGCGGCCTCGGGGGCCGGGCCTGGACCGGGGCCGGCCTCGGGCTCCCGGCTGCGGGCGGGCGGGCAGAGGGGGCGGCGCCTGGGAGGGCGCCTGTCGCGACAGGCCCGGGCGCTCTCGTGACAGCGGCGCGGGCCGGGCTCGGGCTCCCGGGGGGCCGGGGAGGGCTCCCGGGGCTCTGGGGCCAGGCGAGGCGGAGGCGCTCGCTGGCTACTCCGCGGAAGCGGCCCTGGCCGGCTCCAAGATGGCGGCGGCGGCGGCGGCGGCGGTAGCGGCGGCGGCCTCGTCTGCGCCCCCGGCCCGGCCCCGCCCCGCCCGCGCGCCCCGGCCGCGCCCGCCCATTGGCCGCGCCGCACCGCTGCGCCCGGACTCCATTGGCCGCACCGCGGGCAGCAGCCGCCGATTGGGCGACATCGAGCCCGGCCCGCCTCCCACACCCTCCTTCCAGACTCCCACCCCTCCGGGCACAACACGCCGGCGCGAGGGCAGACGCGTCAGTCAGGCAGCCGTCGCGGCGCCATAGGCTGGCTTTGGTCCTCCCCGCCCCACCTTTGCCCCATTGGTCGAGGGGGTGGAGCCGGAGCCCGAAGCATCAGTAAGAGCCTGGGCGAAGTTTCACGGGCTCTAGGGAGCGTTCTAGCCTGCTGCCATTGGTCAAGGCAGGGAGTCTGGGCAGGGCTTCATTGGCCCCAGCCCTACCCCCCGTGGACAACAACACGGCGGTGTGAGGCTCGACACGTCCGTCAGACGGGAGCGGCCTCGCCATTGGGCAGCGCTGGCTCCCGCCCCACCTCCGGCGGCCTGGGGGTGTCCCCCGGCTTGCGGCGACCGTCAGGACCTCCTCAGCGGCCGACAGGCGGAGCGGGGCAAGCGATTTTGTCCGGGCTCCCCAGGCCCTGCCCTCCTCCGTTCTCCGGGAAGGCCGGGCCTCGCGCGCGCAGCCCCGCGCCCTGGCGGCTGTCACCGAGGCTCGTAGCCCATTGGCCAGCGGGCAGGGGGCGGGCCCCAGGGCCGCGACTGCTGGCCGGCGTAGCTGCCAGTCATCCCTGAGCCGCCAGTGAGGGGGCGGGCCTGGAAGAATGGAGCCCTGATTGGTCCGAGGGCCGGGGCGGTCCCTGCTCCTCCGCTTCTGCCTCTATAAAATCACCCCCTCCCCCCCAGCCACCAAGAGGGAAACTGAGGGCAGAGGTGAGCAGGCCTCGACTTCCCCACGCACGATCCCAGCCCCTTTATTAAAGATTTTTATTTGGTTTTTAACTTTTTCTTTAAAAAGTACTGGAGCAAACTAAAAGGGGAGGGGGGCCAGTCAGCCTTGGGGGGGGGCCCCATCACGTGGACAGCACCCCGCTCTTCTCCCCCTTGACCTTGAGGAACTCAGCCATGCTGGAAAAGTACTTCTGGTTCGCCTCAGCCACCTTCTTCTCGGCTGCCTGCGGGTTCACGATCTCCAGGCCCTGCGGAGGGGGCAGGAGGGGTGCTCAGCTCCCCCAACACACTGCAGAGGGGCAGCCCCCCCACCTTGCCCTCCCCCAGACCCATAACCCCCCCATACACAGAGAGGGGGAGGCAGATGCCCCCCCCCCCCCAGCCAGGCTTCAGCCCCACTGCTGACACCCTACCTGCAGGGGTGTGAAGGCCACACTGGACGCTGTCCCTGAGGACCGGTCTCGAATGGTGGACTTGCCACCATAGACCACACTCTGTTTCTGCAGGGTCCGCTACGAGAACAAGAGAATGCATTGGAACCTGAGAACCCCACCCCCAGCTGGAGCCAGATGGCTTGTCCCTGCCCACAGCCGCCCGCCCCTGGCACCTGCAGAGTCTTGGAGATCCGGGCCTTGGTGGCCTCATTGACTTGGGTCTGGCGCACACGCCCGCTGCCTGACTTGCCCAGATGGCCCAGGCTGAAGCCCAAGTCCTCCTGGTAAGCATCTTCCTCAATCTAAGGAGACAGAAGGGATGGTGAGCGCCCAGCCACAAGAGGGGTCTGAAGCCTGGGGCTGGGCAAGGACTCACCTCTCCGAAGCTCATGCGGTTGGCCTGTTTGCGGATTTCCGTCAGCCCCAGACGCTCCTTCATCTTCCGGTACCTGGGAAGGGGCACAAAGGATGGGACGGTGAAGGGAGGGAGATCCAGGTACTGAGCAAGTGCTCACGCAGCGAGCCGGCCCTGGGGTCCTCACCTGCGGCCCCCTCGTTTCTTCCTCTGCCCATCCAGGGGAGCGGGCAGCGGTTTCACCTGCTTCACTGGTGGGGGCTCCTGCCACTTGTCAAATTTCCGCTCGATCTCATCCTTGAGGTCATAGCCCACCTGGGGAAAGGGGTATGAGGGTGAAGTGGGAGACCTGTGGGCCTTGGGAAGGTTGTGGGGTACCCCCAGAGCTCCTGGAGGGGTTCTCACCAGGGCCCCAGGCCACACAGGGGGGCAGACAGGGACCAGCCTGGCCTCGGCTTCTCATTGTATAACATGTCACCCACCAGGAACTCACAGGCCACAGGGAGAGGCACGGACAGGATGCCCCTGGTGTCAGCCTGGCCCACAGCAGAGGGGGAACAGAAGCAGATCCTCCCAGCCCACGTACCTTCCCTTTAGGACTCTCATGGAAACTGTCCACACGTGCAGCCAGGGTGCACTTGGCAGCCACCAGGCGAGCTGCCTTCCGACGTAGATCCTGAGATGAGCAGGACACAAGCGTCACAGGGCACGGTGACTCTCACCACCCCTCCCCCCTCCCCCTTCCAGAGTAGGTGTGCTGAACCCTGGTCTGGGAGCTGGCCCATGGGGCTCTTCACTTGAACCCTGTCTTGCACACTGCTGGGCTTCCCTGGGGACTCTTAGAATTGGATTTTGATGCATTCCCTGCGTTTCGGCAGACTGACCACCCAGGGCCCAGGTCAGCTGAGCCCCCAGCCCTGAAAAACCCCAGAACTGCAGAATGTCCAAGTCCGACCAACCTCCTGGCCTCCCTGTACAGAGAGAATGGGCTGGTCCCAGAGCACCCAGGCCTGCCTGAGCAGGGGTGCGTGGAGGAGAGAGGCAGCAGGCTGGCCAAGGGCGTCACCTCAACCCGCTGTGCCTCTGTCCATCCACAAAACAGCCACTGCCTCACAGGATCATCTAGGCTGTGGTGCAAATGCACACAAGCGTGCCCATGTGCACAGTGCCACGTGTGCAGGATGTGTGCTCACACGTGTGTGTGTGACGTGCTGCACAGCACCCACTCACACAGGCACACACAGGCGATGGGGTGTGCATGACACGTACACGAGCATGCACACAGACATACTTGTACAACACATGCTCACTTGTGCTGTGACACTCACATACAAACACGTGTACGGCCATGGACGAAGGGGCACACACACACACACACACACACACACACACATAGCCTTGCACTCAAGACAGAGGAGGGGGCGGCTAGGTGGTGCAGTGGATAGAGCACCAGCCCTGGAGTCAGAAGGACCTGAGTTCAAATCTGGCCTGCTTGACATTTACTAGCTGTGTGACCCTGGGCAAGTCACTTAACCCCAATTGCCTCACCAAAAAAAAAAGACAGAGGAGGAAGGCTCACCGGGGGCAGCGACTGCACAATGTCGCTGTGGTAGATGTAACCCGTGTGCGGGAGCACAGAGGTGGATGAGAAGCCCGACAGGGTCTTGCGCTGGGCCCCAAGCAGCATGATGTTGCAGGCCGGCATCTTGGAGAGGTTGGTCAGGCCGCCAGCCACCCCTGGGCCAAGAAGGCTGTCAGGGGAGGCGGGACCTGCCCTGGCATTTCCCTACACTCCTGGCCCCTGGGTCTTACCCCAGCCTTCTCTCCCGCAGGCCCTGGACCCCAGGCCTCCCTGCACAGATGGGCACCACCCCCCCCCATCCCCGCCAGGTCCCCAGGCCTTACCCATGATCTTGGCAGCAGCCGAGGCACCGATGATGAGGGAGAGGTTGGGAGCGATGAAAGACATGCGGGACTCCACGTACTCATAGATGCGGTGCTTTGAGGCGTTCAGCTCCAGGGCCATGTCGCAGGCCTCTTCCAGACGCTCCAGCTCCTCCTCAGACAGCTGCTGCCTGGAGAATTGGGCGTCAGGCCTCCCACTCTGCCCCCACCCAGGAGCCCCGGCTGAGCCCCACACACAAGGCCCTGACCCTGACCCTGACTATGGCGTGTTAGCTGTGGGGCCACAAGCAGGCGGTGGCCTGGGAGAGCCTCCCCTGCCAAGCCTCTGGGGATGCCAGTGATAGGGCAGATGAGGCCAGGTGGAAACGTGGGCATCAATCATTCTCCTTCCCTCCCAGTGATCATCCTCTGACTACACTTAAAGAGACCAAGGCACAGAGCCTGGGATGGCGAGAGTGGCCCCCACATACCCTTGAGTGGTTGAGGCTGTCACGCTAACCACCATGATGGTAGCATTGGTCAAGATCTGTTGCAAGGTCTCATTGTTCTTACACTTGTCCAGGCTGTTTCCAAGTTCCTGAGGGGCAAAGAAGGGGGGACTTGGAGGGGCCTGGGACAGGCAGATCCGTCCGGGCCGGCCCACAGGGTGCCAGCCCCTCCTGATGCCCTCTCAGACAAAAGTCTTGCAAAGAGACTCCACTCCAGCCTCATCACTGCCCCCTGCCCCCACTTAGGAAAAACCTGTGTCTCCCCACTTCCCCCTCCCTCAGACATGGCCATGTTCCCTCCTCCCCTCACATGCACATTTGAATGCACACACACCCTGGGAAGTGCAGAGGTGGGGGTGCTGCCTGGCCTACTCACCTTGACCGTCCGGATATAATCCAAAGCATTTGGGACAAGAGACTCAAGTTCTGGGAAGCGCTTTGAATATTTGTCCCGGATAAACTTGTGAATGATATCTTCAGAGAGAGAAGATGGCAGTCGGTGGGGGCCTTCCCAGCCCCCTGCTGGGAGCCTGCCACCCCCCCAGCTGCTCCTTCCCTCCCTCCCTCCCTCCCTTGCTCACTCACTCACTCAGCTCATTCTCGATCTCTACTGTCAGGTTGTTGGCATCCACGATGACCCGGTACTCAGGGGCTGCCTCCACTGGCCCTGTCACTGTGGAGAGAGACCAGGGCAGCTGACATCCTGCTGGCCAGGCCCACCCAGGACAGAGGGGAGGCATGAGCAGGGACTCTCTTACTCAGGAAATGAAATGTCCAACTCGTAGGGACTGATGCGGAGTGAGGGAGGACCAGGAGAAAAGGTACGAAAACCACAAACCTGGAAAGACCTGGGGTTTCTGATCAATGGAGTGACCAGCCACCACCCCGACCACCCCCTGCCCCTCGGCCAAGGGGACGGATTCAGGCTGGGACACTTTCTGGACACAGCCAGCACGGGAACTGGCTTTCTTTTTTGCCCCTGCCCCTGCTGGAGAGGTGGGGAAATGGGAGGCACCCTAAGTGAGAAAGAGAAGGCCTCCCTCCTCTGTGAAGTGAGGGGCTTGGCCCAGATGCTTCCAGCTAGAGACGTGTGCTCTCAGTGTTCTGGCGCTGGGTGGGAGGAGGGGGGGAGAATCTGGGAGCTAGACCCCAGATTTTGGCTTCCCCAGAGGCCCCCAGAGCCTAAAGCCCTCATTTTACAGGACAGCCACATGAGCCCCAAAAGGAGAAGTGGCTTGTCCAAGGCCACCCAGGGAATACGTGCTGCAAGCAGAATTTGAACCCAGGTCCTAGCACTCCAAGTCCTTTTCCTCTGGGCTCTGAGACCTTGCAAGCCAGATAACCCAAAGGGCAGGATGGTGCCAGAGCCGCAGGTACCTTCAGAAGCCTTGGCCTGTTTGCTGACGTATTCCTCAATCTTCACCATGATCTCGGCAAACTAAGAGGGCAGAAGGCTCAGGTCAAAGCCACAGGCCCGGGCCCCGGGTCCCATGCCCCTCTCCTGCCCCCCCCACCCCCAGGTGCCTGCCTTCCTTCCCCACTCACCATCTTGCTGTCCCATAGCTTGGCAATGCTCTTTACCGAGTCCCCAGAGAGATCCAGCTGCATCTCCTCCTGGACATCTTCAATGGGGGGCTCCTCCTCCTCTTCCCCGAAGCTCCCCCCCTCTTCCTCCTCCGCTGCCTCCTCTAGATCAGCCAAGAGCTCATCTGCGAGCGACATTCTGGGCCCCCCCCCCCCCCCCGTCAGTCAGAGAGTCCCTGAGGTCACCATTTTATAAAAGCGGAGCTGGAAGCTCTGATAACCAAGGGGACTTGGCCAGCCCCACAGGCAGCGAGCAGCTGAGCCAATAGTCAGAGACCGTGCTCACACCCCATGGAAAGGAGACGGAAATGGAGAAAGGGCAGACCCTGGCAGGGGACGGGCTGTCGGATGAGGGACAGAACAGCAACAGAGCTGAGGGAAGCCACCATGAGTGTGTAGGCACTGGGGGGAAGGAAGGGAGTGGTGGAAGCAGATGGAATCTGGGATCTGGAAACACAACAAAGACGAGCATGGAAGAAGTGGAGAGAGCAGAATCAAATCACTTCAGAGCTGGAAGGAGCCTGGAGCTGAGGTGCAGCAGCCTCCTTTTTACAGGGACCAAGAGGAAGAGGAAGAGCCAGCACTCAGCCCCGCCCCCCCCCAGCTCCCCTGCCACAGAGAGTCTGAACACAGGGCCTGGCACAACATTGAGACCAGTGCCAAAACAGATGGAGATGGGTCAGTACTGAAGTTGGGCAAAGGGATACCCCAAAAGACAAACCGAGATTCATACATAAGAGGCAGAGATAAAGGTGCAAAGATAAGCACAGAGAAAGAGAAAAATGTTTGAAGTCTTTGCCAACTCAAGGGCAGGGGGGACATTCCACAGGCAGGGAAAGATACAGATCCTGGGGCAAAGACATGAAAACATGGAGAGAGAAAGCAGTGGGTTGACAGGCAGAGAGATGTCTATCCGGGAAAACGAGGAGACTAAAAGATAGACAGGCATGGCTGGCAAATGTGGAAGGAGGTCAAGGGGAATGTGAAGGCAGAAGGAAAGACAGGCAGAGCACACGGGGCCAGTGGGGTACTTGTCCCACAGGTAGGAACAGATGAGGGAGCAAAGGGATAGAGAAACAGGGAAACAGACAGACCTGCCCAGAGACAGCTGAGGACACCACAGGAGTGGGCCTTGAAGGCCACCTATTGCCATCTGGAGCAGCTACACCCTGCTGGCCTGGAGCCACCATCAGAGTGAATGACAATCAGGTAGCCAGGCTCCAAATGGCCTTCACCATCTCAGAATAAGGCCCAAGAACTGGGTGCTCCTGAGTGTGTTCTGAGCTTCAGTTCAGCCAGGCCCCTAGAGACCTCATCACAAAGCCCAATGTACAACCAAGCTCCCTGGTCCCTGGAGAGAAAGCGGGCTGGAGAGGCTCCCTGGCATCCCAGGACCTTGGACAGCAGCATGTGCAGAGTTTCCTCCTCCCTTCCCTGGCTGAAGGCTCTCTCACACTGGCTGTTTTGTCTGTGGCCCACGGCCTACAGCCCTTCTTTCATCCTTGCCCACCTCACACTGACTTACTGAGCAGAAGGAGCAAGAGGGAGGGACCCTCCTTGCTCCTCACTGCCACTTCCAGGCCCTTCCCCCGCTGCCCCCACTCAGTAGCCCCTCTCCTTGAGGGTGGCTCTCTCTCAGGCTGCTCTCATCTACCTACCAGCCCCCAGGTCACTTCCTCCTCTGAAGGCTCCCAAGCCAACTCATGCCCTCACACCCCAAGACTACTGTGCATGTTCATGGAGGCGCTGAAACATCCTTAATCCTCACATCTCCCTAGACCCATCTCCACCTCAGGCACCAATGACAGCCAAAATCCCATCATCTGCCATCACTGGTCTCATCTCCTTGATTCCCAACTCGAGCTCCTCTCCCTCAGGGCCCTGCTCTGATCCTCCCATCTCTCCCTCTGCCTTACTCGTCCACGATATTTCCTCCTCTTCTCCCTATCCACGTGGGGAGTCATACCCTTCCCTGTGGGTGCTCTGTCCAGCAGAATATAAATATTGATCACTTACACTGGGCAAGGTATCTTGGGGTTTAGGGGTGAGATTGTTTTTTTTCTTTCTCCCCTAGTTATGTATTCTATCATTGTTTGGTTTTGGTTTTGTTTTCCAAAAAACTAGGACACTAGTCTCTTTTAGTTTTCACTTATGATTTCTTGAAACAGAGCTCTGGAAAACCAGGCTTTGTTAAAGCCCACTGGGATTCAATGGAGCTACTTGACTATGCCTTAAACCCAGATCACTCTGGCTCTCACTGGTTGGCCAATCATAGGTTCCAGCCCAAGCCTCCCTTATTCAATGTTTGGATTTTGATGGCTCAGAGTGAGTATAAATAGCAATGGGTTCTGTTCTTGCCAGAAACCCTGAGGGTCTTCCCCTCCCAGACTGAATTTTTGGGTTTTTTGAGTAGGCAAACTAAGGCGTCTTTTTGCCTCATTTCCTTCCTAGCCTTAAATCACTGAATGGGTGTTACCTCAAACAAACTGAGACCTGAAAAACACCTTAGCATCAAAAGGCCAAGGTCTCCCAGGGAATTGAGGGCCATCTCCAGTTGTCCTGATCTATATCTGGCCACTGGACCCAGATGGCTCCAGAGTAGAGAGTGAGGCTGGTGACTTTTCACAGCCCTGCCTCACTTCAATCCAATTCACTCCCAAGTCAAGACATCACCCTCCTGATGTCATTGGTCCTCTTCAAGAATGAAGGAGAACAGAGGCAGCTAGATGGCGCAGTGGATAGAGCACCGGCCCTGGATTCAGGAGGACCTGAGTTCAAATCCGACCTCAGACACTTAACACTTACTGTGTGACCCTGGGCAAGTCACTTAACCCCAATTGCCCTGCCAAAAAAACAAAAACAACAGCAACAACAACAACAAAAACTAAAAAACAAAAAAAAAGAATGAAGGCGAGCAGCCAGGACCCTACATCCACAAGGCCAACTACCCAATGTGCTCTGTCCTTGAGTGCTTCCCCTCACTCACACCAGGCCAGACCTCAGCCCTTTAGTACCACAATCATCTGCTTCCTCTGCTCTCACTCATCACCACAGGAGGAAGTAGCACTCGAGTGTCCACAGGCTGACCCTCTCTCACATTCCCCATAGCGGCTGTTCCAAAGCATGTTCTTGCTCAAGGCTTCTGCACCAAGTAGTCCCAAGGCTGTTTTGGGCCTTTCTCAACATTCTGGATCTCTTGGCATTCTATTCTCTCTGGCTCCCTCCTGAGATATCATCCCAAGGCACCTGCCAGGCATCTCCAACTAGATCTCAAAGTGCCCACTCAATATATCCAAAACAAAACTGATTAACTTTCCCCTTAAGTCCATCCCTTCTAGGAATTTCAATTCAAAAGGCTCTAGACCGTTGAGTGGCAATGGTGGATAGCCCTCTAGACCTGGGAGTCAAGACTCACACTTAGTTGTATGGCCCTGGGCAAGTCACAAGTGAGCCTCAAGTTTCCTCATCTGTAAAATAGTGGTGATAACATCTACCTCAAAGGGATGTTGTGAGGACCAGATTAGAGTGCTGTGGAAACCTTAGTGTTATATGTTAGCCATGATCACTGATTGTTCACAAAGTGCCTCCCGGGAAGCCTCCACATCAATCCAGCCAAACTGGTATCTGTGCTTGAACCCTGTACAAAACCCTGCCCCCCATCTCTGGGACCCTGCACAGGCTGCACCCCCCCGCCCGGAATCCTGTCCCTTTTCACAAAACCCCCAGCTTCCTTCAAAGAACCACCGGGCCAGGTGGAGGGAGGAGGGCCTGGGTCAGATGACCCAGATGTGACCCTGGCCACCCCCCTGCTCCCTGTGTCACCCTGGGCCTGCTGCTCCTCCTCTAAACTCCCCACTGTGTCGAGGTCCTTGCAGCCCCCCACGGCTACCACACCAGACCCTCCTCTCTCTCCCACCCCCCCCCCCGTCCCGAGCTGTGGCCAAGGCTTCTCCCCAGTCCACCCCTTCTCTGGTGCCCAGAGCGATAGCCTGCTGGAGGGAGGGGGGGAAATCTGCCGGCCTCGGTGCCCTCCCCCATCCTGGCTTCCCCTCTCCACCCTGCTCCAGGGCTGCAGGCGCTCCCTGCGCCGCCAGGACGAGGTACAGAGCCCCCCAATCCTGGCCCTGAGACCGTGCCCCAGGAGGCTGCTGGAACTGGGCACACCTCGACTGTCCACCTCCCGCCTCCGTGCATTTGCTCAAGACCCCCTCCCCCGCCGCCGCCCGCGGGCAGCCGGCCCGGATTTGCTCCCGCGCTAGGAGCGCCCTGCGAATCATTTCTCATTTACTTAAATGTGAACACGTCGAGTCCTCACAGAGCGTAAAGCTCCCAGAGGGGAGGGGACCTAGGCCCCCCCAAGACCCCCAGGCCTCCAACTGCCGCTTACCTGCTGCCTCCTCACAAGCCGGTGCAGGATCTCTAGAGAAAACGTCGAGGGAAAGTGACGCGACGCCTAGCCGGCTCCTCCTCGTGCATGCTCCACGCCTTCAAGAGGGGGCGGGGAGAGACGGCGCACGATTGTGACGACACCAGGAAGCGCTGATTGGCTCCCCGGAAGAACCAATAAAAATCGGCGGCGGCGGCACCGAGACGTGGGGTCCGAATCCAGCCGAGGGACAGCCGCCGGGTGCTTCGGCCCCTCTGCAGGCCGGGTAAGTTGGAAGTCCTGGATGTCGGAGTCGCTGAGAGGGATGACAGCCTGGAACCCTTGGCCCCTAGCTCGTTGGATCCCCGCAGGCAGGCCAGGAACTCAGAGTCTTGGACCTTGGGGCAAAGCCGGGCAGAAGAGAACTGCAATTCCCAGGAGAAGTCTGGGCAGAGGCCTGGGCTGTGCAAGGGCCGGCTGCCCCAGAGCCTACTGGGAGTTGTAGTGTGCAGAGCCACTCCAGCCAAGACTGTGGCTGTAGGTGTGGGACAGAAGTGGGTTGCTCCGGGGTCCCCAGAAAAGCGGAAGGGAACGCCGGGGATAGGGGCGCTGGGGTCCAGAGGAGGGGGACGGAAGACCGTGGAGGGGGCGCTGAGATCCCCAAAGTAGGAGGAGGAGAGGGCGGGAGAGGGAGCATCGTGGCCCCTAGTGGAGGGGGACTGAAGGCCGGGAGAGGTGCCGTAGGGGTCGCGAGGAGAGGAAGGGGATGCTGGGGGAGGGAGCACCGGGGCTCCCAGAGTAAGGGGACGGAAAGCCCCGGAGAGAGACTGACGGGGTCGCCAGGGGGAAGAAAATCCAGGAAGGGGATGGCGGAGTCCCTGAAATCAAGGCCCCCTAACCCTTTGCTCCCCCGGCAGCGCCATGGCTGGCGTGGGCTTCGAGGAGTTCTCGGCGCCGCCGGGCTCGGAGCTGGCGCTGCCTCCGCTCTTCGGCGGCCACATCTTGGAGTCGGAGCTGGAGACCGAGGTGGAGTTCGTCGGGGGAGCCCTGGGCGGACCGGGGCTCCGTGAGCGAGAGGAGGAGGAGGAGGCGGCCCGGGGCCGACGGCGCCGCCAGCGAGAGCTGAGTCGCCGCAAGTACCAAGCGCTGGGCCGGCGCTGCCGGGAGATCGAACAGGTGTGGCCCCCGCCTGCCTCCCGCACCCCCTGCAGGCCCTTTCGCTTCCATTCCTGGGAGGCACAAATAGGAGATTGGTCACACATGGTCAGGATCCTCAGAGGTGACCACCGGCCAAGCCGTCAGCCACCCCGTAACAAGTCATCCAGCTGTAGCTTAGTCCTCCAGGGAGGCCCTTCCAGATTATGTCAGGGGTCCTCCCAGAGCTCTGATCCTCATCTATAATCAGATGATAGAGGTCCTCTTGTTTGCCTTCAAACCCCAAGCTCAAACGTGCCCCAACCCTTCACAGCTCTACCTGAACTGACATCTGCCATGTCTCTCCCATCCTGTAGGTGATGATTAAACCCAACTTTAAAGACTTCACACTTAGCACAGAGCTTCTTAAACTGTGGGTCACATAACTGAATGGGGGGGGGCAGGAAACCTTGGGCAACAGTAAAAAGGTCCATATACCTCCTTTATATACCTATATACCGAGGTTGAGTAAAACTTTCTTGGTCAAGAGTGGGAAAAGGTTAAGATGACTAGCCTGCCTCCACAGATCCTGTGTCTCTAAGGGTAATTCCTTTAGAATTGTGTGACTTCGGGGCAGCTGGGTGGCACAGTGGATAGAGCACCGGCCCTGGAGTCAGGAGTACCTGAGTTCAAATCCAGCCTCAGACACTTAACACTTACTAGCTGTGTGACCCTGGACAAGTCACTTAACCCCAATTGCCTCACTTAAAAAAAAAAAATTGTGTGACTGCCCAGGTCCCTGGCCCCAAGCCTTACACCATACAACATGGTCAGATCCAACACTCTCCACTACTATGACCAATTACTTCCCTAGGTCTATTTCCTCTTTGTAAAAGATCACAGACTAAAGGACTAAAACACAAGGCTCTTGGAACCTATTTTCTGGGCCTAAAATGTTATAAATGGTAATGGGATGGCCCTGGGAAGGGGTTGTCCGGGGAATCATCCCTCATCTGATCTTTTTGTCCCCCTCAGGTGAATGAGAGAGTCTTGAACAGACTTCACCAGGTACAGAGAATCACAAGAAGACTCAGGCAAGAGCGAAGGTGAGATTGAAAATAAATTGGTTGGGGGAGGAGGGAGAGAGGAATCTAATCTGCCGGAAGTGAGGAGAAAGCCTGGACCCCTTAGAAAGTCTCCCTTTCACCTTTGGGGTGGAAGCAGGGTAAAAGGAAATTCTAAGCTTGTGTCAGGAATGCTCTCTCTCTCTCTCTCTCTCTCTCTCTCTCTCTCTCTCTCTCTCTCTCTCTCTCTCTCTCTCTCTCTCACTGTGGTAAGCACGGAGATAAAGGCAAAAATTCATTGCCCTCAAGGAGGGCACGTTCGCTGAGTAGGTGGAACTTCATCTGAGGAGAAGGCAGCTGGGGGACTGGGGACAACATGGCCCAGATTCTACGACTGGCTGGAGACTGGGCAATTACTCTGGTGATAAAAGCTTCAGAAAGGAGGCTAGGCCACAGGACTGACTATAGGGGACACAGAGGACCCTAAGGTTTCCATCCTCCGAATAGTGGGTCCATGAACATCCAGAGCAGGACTGAGGCTGCAGAAGGGAACTTGGGCAGAGCTCTGTGTCCCCAGAGGTCAGATTGATCCGAATCAGCAGTGAGAGGAGCTGATTTGAAGAAACCCTTAAAAATCAGGGGGCACCAGGACTAGGATCCTGGTTGCTCTGGTCTCTGCATTTCACTAGTGTTCTCTTGTCTTGGCCCCAGGTTTCTTATGCGACTCCTAGATTCCTATGGAGATGACTACCGGAAGAGCCAGTTCACCATTGTCCTGGAGGTGAGGCCTTGGGCTGGGGCCCAAGGGGTAGAGAGGCTATGGTCCTACGAGGGCTGAACACTCACATCTTGCCTTGGTCCTACTCTAGGATGAGGGCAGTCAAGGCCCTGATGCGCCCACCCCAGGAAATGCAGAGAACGAGCCCCCAGAAAAGGAAAGCCTGTCCCCTCCCCCTCGGCGGCCCCCTGAGCCCAGTAGTCCCCCACCTGGGGAAGGCCCCAGCGGAAGAAAAAGACGGAGGGCACCCAGGGATGGACGCCGAGGTGGGGCACTGCTAACTCCAGAGCTAGGCCCGGGCCAGGTAAACACATAAAGATGGGAGGAGGGGGGCAAAATGGGTGTTCATAGAATCCAGCCTCACCCTCTTTCTCCTCCCTCAGATCAAAGTGGAGGATGACTTTGGCTTTGAGCCAGATGAGGCCCTCACCACAGGATGGGCAGCTCGAACCCCAGACAAACTGCTTTCCTACCCCACTTTGGCCAGCCCTCCCTTTGATATAACTCCCCAATAAAGCTTTGCCTCCCCTCTACTGCCTCACAAGCAGCCCCGGCTGAGACTCACAGGATGGGATAAGACAAGGACATTTATTTGGGGGGAAAGGGGAAAACAGATGGAAGATTCACAGATTCTTCAACCACTGGAGGGAAGGACCCTGAGGATCCTGAGGGTGGCTGGGGATGTCAGGCATGTTGCCATCATCTCGAACAGGAACTAGAAGTAAGAAAGAAAGAAAAAGATTCACTTATCTGTTCCCATTCCCTGTCCCCCTTTTCCCCCCATGCTCGGGCCCATTTTCTGGACCAGACTCACCAGGGTAGTTGTAAGGTGTAGCTTGGTTGATCATGGTTGCATACTTCGTATAGGGGCTTAACGAAGGTAAGAGTAGAGCTGTAGGGGAGACAGGTAGAATCAGGGTCTGTGGTCCTAACCCTTAAGAAGTTAGGTTCAAAAATACGAAAACAAACCTGAAGTAGTCCCTGCCCTCAAGTATACCTTCTAGCTACCTGGAGACCGGAGAGGCACCCCCATCTCCAGATATAGAAGATGGGGGTGTGGCTCTGGGGCGATGCAGCAATTGGGCTTGGGGTGGGGGCGTTCCAGGCCAGGGCCAGGGGGGGAGGGAGGTGCATTCCAGGCCTGGGGCAGAGGGATAAAGGCAGGAGGCCGGTTGAGGTTACAAAGGTGCCCCTGAGCCTCTTACATACCAACCTCGGAGGGGTCCAGGGAGCTGAGATCAATCACCACCACCACCCCCCGGGAGGAGCCTGTGACCTTGACCCCTGGGGACCCTCTCTAAGCCAGGGCGCTGCCTTTGACCTTGACCCCGGCCCTTCCCAAGCCCGGGGGCCCGGGACTCACCCATAGTTCCGATGGCGAAGGACACCGTCAGCACTGGCTCCTTGGACCAGGTCTCCTTCAGGAACCGGCCTAGTCCTTGAGGGCAAAATCGGGACAAGACCACGTTGACCTTTGAACTCTGCCCCGGCTAGATTTCATCCCTCCACGACCCCTGACCCCTGCATACGTGATCTTGACCCCAACCACCTTACAGTGGCGGTCACACACCCCACGCGCCGCGCGCGCGAAACTTCTGACTCCTGCCCTCCCCGGTGACTGCGGCCCCCACCTCCTGCTCTGGGGTTGTGCGTGCCGCCCCACCCCCTTCCCCCCGTGCGGACCCCAAACCCCTCCAGGCCACTGACAACCGCACTCACTGCCCGCCATGTTGGCCGCTTTCCCCGTCACCGCAAGGGCAGCTGGGATTTGTGGCAGTAGGAGCCAAGGCGCATGCGTATCTGCCTGACCGGCACCCGTCTGTAGTGCGCATGTACGCACCAGATTTGTACTGAGCCCTCAGCTGGACCAAAAGGTACCGGCGTTTTGGGAATGAGTGGGCGTGGCCCAGACGGTACGGACTCTGCCCTCTTTCCGTCGCAGATCCAAAGAGAGCATGCGCACCTTAGTCCCCGTCTGGCCCTCGGTGCCGCTTTTGCAGGAACCTCCATGCATTTGGAGCTGATGCCGCTCGGTCTGGGGGTCAGCCACTCTCCGAGAGCATACGGGGCCCTCCGACCCCGATGTGGGCGTGGTGGCCGAGAAGCGCTCCCTGAAGGAGCCGGGCTCCGAAGCTGGGGCGGAGTTGCAGACAGGCCTAGGGTGATAAGGACAGCCCGCCTTTGCCCACATCTCCGGCCCTTAAAATCCAAAAAGTGGCTCACGTCATCCCCATTTTATTGATGCGGAAACTGAGGCCAGGGAAGGGGTTGCGCGAAATGTCGCAAGAGGCCTCGAGTCCAGAAAGGATGACCCCCCTCCCCTCCTCCATTTTACAAAGGAGGAGAGGCTTCTCTTTCCAAGCTCTTAGCAACGTCCCCGAGTGTCAGGCGGGTGGAATTCGGAGCTCAGAGTTGGAAGGAAGATTCCGGAATTCAAACACCACCACGGCCCACCTCCCGCCCCAGCTTACAAATGAGGGGTGAAAAGACTAGGAGGGGCTTCCCATTGGAGGAAGCGTGCGGCTCTGCACGGCTTTTGGGCCTTGGCCCCCGGGGGGGGGGGGGGGCCTGAAAAAGGCAGCAATGCAATGCCCAAGGCAGACTTCCTCCAAGTCCCAGCTAAATTCCCACCTTCTGACAAGAAGCCTTTCCTGCTCCTCCTCAAGGGTCATTCCCCTGTCGATTCTCTCCAGTTTATCCTGTTGGCACAAAGCTGTTCCCACGTTGTCCCTGATATTACACTAGGTGCTCCTTGAGGGCAGGGCCAGTCTTTGGCCTCTCATTGTACTGTTTTGGCACACAGTACGTGTGTATGGACTGACTGGCTGATGGGCACCCCTATGATTTCCAGTTCTTTACCACTGCATAAGCAGCTCTTATAGATATTTGTCACCATCTGGGTCCTTCTTTGTTATTTGTTCCTGCTTGACAACCCCCTCCCTTTATGAGCCATCCTCCCTCTCTTCCTCCTCACCTCCAACTCAGACTCTGCCCTGGGCCCTGGGTGAGCAATGACCTTCTCTAGCTAGGACCCAGGCCTCTGCCTCGCTTCCTAGCCATCCCAAGCCATGCCAAGTTGTGTCCCCTTCAATTCCCCAACCCTCCCTTTTATCTGCTATCTTCCCCTAATCGAAGGTAAGCATCTTGAAAGCAAGCTCTGTCTCCCTTGTGATCTGAGAGACACCTGGAGTCCATAAGACCCTTTCAGGAGGTCGGCAAGGTCAAAACTATTTTCCTAATAATACCAAGACATTATTTACCTATTAAAATCCTCCTCCCTTTCCAACTGCTTATCTGTGTGAGGCTGGATTTTCTTTATACAAGACATACTGCAGCAGAATGAATGCAGAAGCAGATAGGAGAATCCAGCTGTCTTTTCTGAAGCCAAGCATTAAAGAGTTTTGTACAAATATATAACACAAGGTCACTCCAACCTGGACTTTTTTTTAAATTTAGAAATGATAGTCTTTTTTTTCCCATTTAAAAAGTCAACATGCACTTGACACTTACTAGCTGTGTGACCCTGGGCAAGTCACTTAACCCTCATTGCCCCGCCCCCTAAAAAAGTCAACATGAAATGGATCTATTATTGTTACTTTAGGTGAATAAATATAAATTGTTAAACCTGTTATGGGGAAAATAGGGTAGGGGGTTTGGGATAGGGGTTGGGGTCCTTAGGAATTCCTCTTTAAAGAATTACACCCTCTTGCACACAAATCCAATAGAATAAGATAATAGTTTATTTAGGGGATAGGGAAGGGAAACCAAAAGAGAGATCCTTGGACTTCTTCTCATGGGGAGAAGACATAGCACAGAGGTATGGCTCTGAGATACCAATCTCCTCAAGCAGGAGACAGGCAGGCGCTTTTATAGAGGACTTATGGGGATGATCATCTGACTGTGGGAAGTTCCCTTATTGAGGGAGGACCATCCCCCACTGGTGGTGGCTGGGGGAGTTGGGTGAGGGGTGGCTGCAGATCTCTCAAGCCATCTCTCTGCTCCTCGTGCCACAAAGGCAGCAGCCACACCTAATCTTATCTCCCCAGGGGTTGGGGAGACTGGAATGAAGGATGGTGGTCCTGGAGCTAGCTCAGTCCGATCTGGTTCCACTTATCTCTTTAGGTGTGTCTGTCCTTTGGTTTAGTTTCTCAAGGAGAAAGTTCTTTGATGTACCCCAGAAAACTTCTGGGGTGCTAGACCCATGAGAAACCTGTTGTATAATATTTATTGTATTTATTATATAGAGAGATTTGTTATATTTATAGATATAGATTATTAAACATTTAATTAAAATGTAAAATATATCCATTTATATTTCTAATATGGTCAATGCCAGAGATAAAGCCCATATTAGCCAAGGAAAACTGTTTCATGTCCACAATAGATGTTTAAGAGCATAAAGGGGTGGTGAGATGGAAAGGTTTGAGAGTCACAGGCCTTCAGCCTCACATGAGACCTTATCACCTAGTAAGCGCTTGATGTGTATTCTCTCATTCATTCGTTCATACTCATGGGGCAATAGACACAGGGAGGTTGTGACCTACACAGGATCATGTGTATAGTGTTCCAGACCCCAAGTCCAGCCTTCTGTACCCTGGACCACCCAGCTGCCTCGAGAGAGACTCTGTGGAGGGAGGAGGAACAGACAAGAGGGAGAATCCAGAGAAGCTGTAGGGTCCAGGGTCTAGAGTCAGAAGACCTGAGGGAAGGGGCGGCTAGGTGGCACAGTGGATAAAGCACCGGCCCTGGATTCAGGAGGACCTGAGTTCAAATCCAGCCTCAGACACTTGACACTTACTAGCTACGTGACCCTGGACAAGTCACTTAACCCTCATTGTCCTGAAAAAAACAACAAAACCAAACAAAATAGAAAGGTGCAGAGGGCCCTGGACCAGGAACCACAGGAGGAACCCCGAGGCCAGGGGCAGGAGAATAGAAGGGAAGCTGAGGTAGGGGAGGACTGTGCGGGGGAGGCATCCTGCAGGCCATGGGGGGTTCTGGATGCAGAGACAAGGGGAGGCGGAGCCCAGTGTGAAGCAGGGGTGCCTTCCCCCTCTCTGCCCACCACCCCCAGTCCTGCCCAGACCCCGCTCAGAAAACAGAGTACACTCAAGCTGTGTCTTGACCTTTTATTCCACATCACAAGAGCTGAGCTGGGACACC
Source organism: Dromiciops gliroides (assembly GCF_019393635.1). NCBI lineage: Eukaryota > Metazoa > Chordata > Mammalia > Microbiotheria > Microbiotheriidae > Dromiciops > Dromiciops gliroides. The sequence goes on along the minus strand of NC_057863.1, from coordinate 657,800,428 downwards.
TGGGTCTCACGCCGGGGCCTCCACAGGCCCCAGTTGCTTCCTCCTATTCCACCACTTGAACAGGGCCTTGGCCACTAGTCTTCCAAGGAACAACAGACTGAGCCCCGCCAGGCTCAGCTGGGTCAGGCTTAAGAGGACGGAGCTGTTTGCTGCGGAAACACCAGGTCAAGAACTCAAGCACCCATCTCCTCATCTCGCAGTGGAGGGGGGAGGATCAGGGAGTTCCAAAAGCCCAGGCCTCTCACTGCCTTCTGCCAGAGGCCGGAAGGGGCGAGGCCAAGGCTCCACCTCTAGCCAGCAGGGGCAGCATGCTTCCAAACCCCCATACCCGTTTTTTTTTTCTGTTTTTTTTTCCCTTTTTTTTTTGGTGGGCAATGGGGGTTAAGTGACTTGCCCAGGGTCACACAGCTACTAAGTGGCAAGTGTCTGAGGCCGGATTTGAACTCAGGTCCTGCTGAATCCAGGGTCAGTGCTTTATCCACTGAGCCACCTAGCTGCCCCCCCACACCCATTTTAAAGCTAGGAAGTTTAGAACCCCATTCTCGGACCCAACGTCCCAGTGCTCCGAAGCCCAGGGGCCCCTGCTGGAGGCCTCAGGCGGCTGATGAGCTCTTTGAGGGGCAGGAAGGTGGCTCTCACCTGTCACCTCCAGGCTCAGCGCTTTGCTGGGATAGGACCAGAGGTACGGGTGCAGGGTGGAGTAGGCGTAGCAATGGTAAGTACCCTCGTAGACCTTGGTGGCCGCCGGGATTCTGAAGCGCATCAGGGAGCTATTGCTGCGCCTGCGCAGGTAGGCGCTCCGCTCCCTGGCCACCGCAAACCCGCGGAAATCCAGGTGGGAGCGGCACAGCAGGGTCAGGCTCTGGCCTTCCTGCATCACCTCTCGGGGCTCTGCCCAGAAGTAGGGGCGGGGGTACAGTCCTGCAAGAAAGAGCGGCCGGCCTGAGCTGGTGCCCGCAGCACCGCCACCCGTGGGAGCCGGGGCCGGCCTGGGGAGAGCGGGGCGGCTCACCGGTCACCACCAGCTCCACCGGGAGGCTGGGCTTGGACCAGAGCCCGTCGCGGAGGAAGCGGCAGGTGTACAGTCCGGCGGACGCGGCCGAGACGTCCTCCAGGAGAAAGTTGGCCTGATTGCGGAGGAAGAGGTCGTTAGTGCTCCTCTCCTCCAGGATCAGGGGCTGCCCCTCCTTCTGCAGCCGGTACAGCTCAGCCTGGACCGGGGCTGAGCAGCTCAGGAACACCTGCCACCCTCTCTGCACCAGCGCGGAGGGCTCAATCACAAGGTCCGGCCTGCTGGACACTGTGGGAAGAGAAGCAGAGCCGGGAGCTCCGAGGGAGCCCCCAGCCTGGCTGGGGGCTGAGGGAGAGCCCCCCCCCCCCGCAGGGCCCCTCCCCCTTGCCCAGCCCCTCCCCAGGGAGGAAGAGGACGCTGGGGGCTGGGAAAGAGCGCCCCCCCGCAGGGCCCCTCCCCCCCCAGCCCAGCCCCTCCCCAGGGAGGAAGAGGACGCTGGGGGCTGGGAAAGAGCCCCCCCCCGCAGGGCCCCTCCCCCCAGCCCAGCCCCTCCCCAGGGAGTAGGAGGACGCTGGGGGCTGGGGGAGAGCCCCCCACGCAGGGCCCCTCCCCCCCGGAGGGCCCCTCCCCCCCAGCCTTCCCCTCACCGGAGGGGAAGGGACCGAGAGCCGCTGGTGCTGAGTGGTCACTGTCTCGTACCATCCAGCTCTGGGCCAGACGCAGCCCTGCGGGAGAGACCCCACGAGAGTCAGTCACCCGCCTCCACACCCTCATCCACGCACCCCTGCGCCCCCCACCAGCTCTCCTCCCTGGGGCCAGTGCCCTGCTATAGCAGAAAGGGAAACGTGGTTCCAGAGCGTATGTGACCACGTGGCCGAGGTTGCCCAGCAGGCCTCCTAGGACTCACCGAGGCAGAGCAGGATGCAGAGGGAGGGCCCCATGCTGCTAGCCGAGCTGGAACCCCGGGGAGATGGGGAATACATGCGGCCAAGCTAGGTGGGAGGAGCCCTGCCGTTGGCCTCGACTTCCCCCACATGACCTGCCTGATCGCTGCCACAGGCAGCCAACGAGGGGCGCTGTGGCGCAAGGTCCCACTCACGCATCGTTGGTGGAGTTGTGAACGGATCCAACCATTCTGGAGAGTAATTGGGAACCATGCCGGAAGCGGTATCAAACCGTGCATACCCTTTGACCCATCGATACCACTGCTAGACCTGTATCCCAAAGAGACCAAAGAAAGCAGGAAAGGACATACTGAACAAAAATATTGATAGCAGCTGGTATTGCAGAATGCTAGACTGGACTTTAAGGACAAAAACTTCATCCGCACACCTCCCAGAACAGGGCTGGTTGTCCGGTCTCCCAGAGGTTATGTCTCTGGTGAATCAGCACCACGCCAAGGAAGGGAACGGCTCTGCTACCCAGGAGCTCCTCACATCCGTCCCCATATGTCTTTACATCTTCTCCATGTCTCCTTGGAGAGTGTGTTCCCCCCTTGATGGAGGCCAGGGCTGGCAAGTTGGCTTCTTGTAAGAGCCACCAGCCAATGAAACACATCCTTCCAATTCAGTCAGCAATGGTTCTCAAATTTCCTAAATGGAAAAGAAAGTTTAGACACACACTTGTGCTTATATTAACATATTAATACCATGTAGACCTTGTTTCAACTGTTGTTTACATGTCATCTCCCCCATCAGACCATGAGCTCCTTGAGGGTAGGGAGTGTTTGTTGAGAGGGGTTGACTTTTTTTTTAATATCTTCAATGCTTAGGACAGTGCACATAATAGCTGCTTTAAAAATGTCAACAGAGAAAGATATGAAGGAAGGGGAAGAGAGAGAAGAGGAAGGAAGGGAGGGAGGGAGGGAAGGAAGAAGGAAGGGAGGCTTTAATAACCAGGCTTCCTCAACCATGACTCCTGTGGCATGCACTGTTTCTCTGTACATGTATATGTGTCGATAGAGATAGATGTGGGGATAGCATATGACAGCAGGTAAAGGACTGGCCTTAGGCTTAGGAAGCTGTTATTCAAGTCCAGCCTCCAGAGCTTATGAGCTGTGTGACCTTAGGCAAGTCATTTTATCTCAGTGTCCCCAAACAATTCTACAAGACTACAAGTTATAAACATGGGATTCACTGGAACAAATTAAAAATAGTTATATTTATACAGTTTTTTAAAAAAAGTCGACTGACAGCTGACACGAGCCATAAACTGAGCTGGGAAATGAGGGGAATCAGTGGATCAGGAAAGATCCGGGCCAATTCCCCCTAGTACATTCACATCACTTTCATTTCCATAGAGATCCCCCACTTCCCCTGCTCAGAGAGCCATCCCAGTTAACAAACAAAGGGAGAGAGGGGAGCAGAGAAGCAGAGGTGTGTGGAGAGACCTACAGAGAGAGAGAGAGAGAGAGAGAGAGAGAGAGAGAGAGAGAGAGAGAGGAAGGGAGAGGGAGGAGACAGGGAGAGATGGGAGGAGAAAGAGACAGAGGCAGACGGAGAGAATAGTTCTAACCAACCCGTCACCCAAAGAAGAGGCACGTTTTCTCCTCTGTCCCTCCAGACTCTGCCTCCTGTCGTTATGATTACACAACATGAAGGCTTTTTTGTGGGTTGTTTTCTTGTTCTTTCCATGTAAGGGGTCATTGTGTAATTCGCTTCCTTGGCTCGCCTTCCTTCAGTCCGCCTCAGTTTCCCTGCGTTTTCCAGTGCGTCTCCTCATTCCCCATGGGGCGTGCCTCTGCCGAGACAGCAGATGCAGAGCCATTGAAGGTGATTTTCCAGATTTGGGGAGGGGGGAGGCGCTGGGCAGGTTGGAGCCAGACGAGAGTTCCAGTTCTCCCACCTCTGAGTGATACTCCCCTCTCTTTTCCCCTGGAATGAATTTCGAACCCAGATCGTTAGAGCAAGTAAACACGGGCACCTATGCTGGAGATCTGCCCAAGGGGAAAGGGACCTCTGGATCTGGATGGCCACCCCGTCCCCAAGCGCCCTGGACCAGAGTGACACCGAGTGGACATATTCTATGTAACCTCCCCCTTTTAGTCCATCACTCAATTCCGGGACAGCTGGATTCTCTGCAGATGGAAGAAAGTGGGGAGAAGGAGAGAGAGGTTAGTGGGCAATGGATTCGACGATGCCACCAGGTTAACACACTTCGTCTCAACTCTGTCACGATAGGGTTCAGAGCTAGAAGAGACTTCAGAAACCAGCTAGTTCAAGTCCATTTTACAGAAAAGGAAAAATGATCCCCAGAGAAGGGAAGCAGCCCACCTAAGATCACCTGGGTAGGAAGCAGAAGAGCTGGGATTAGAACCCAGGTCCTTTGGGCAGTGGTCTATGCCGGGCCTGGAGCCAGAAGATTCATCTCCCTGAGTTCAAATGGGGCCTCACACACACCTGTGTGATTCTGGGCAAGTCACTTAACTCTGTTGGCCTCAGTTTCCTTACCTGTAAAATGAACTAGAGAAGGAACTGACAAACCAATCCCCTATCTCTGCCAAGAAAACCCCCAATTGGACACGACCGACAGGACTGAACAACAACCACCCCTGGCTCCAGATGCTGACATCTAGAACTCCTGAGAGAACATCTATAACATCTCCTTGGGGGGGGGGGTCCTCTCACATCTCGGGGCTAGAGGCTGCCTCTGTGATGATGTGAAGGATTGCACAGTACTGGAGAAAGGTCTCTACACTGCAATAAATCACAGTAGCTTGCCTGGAAGTGGTGGCATGTGAGTTGGGCTTTAAAAGATGGGAAATGTTAGGGGGCAGCTAGGTGTCACAGTGGATAAAGCACCGGCCCTGGATTCAGGAGGACCTGAGTTCAAATCTGGCATCAGGCACTTGACACTTACTAGCTGTGTGACCCTGGGCAAGTCACTTAACTCTCATTGCCCCAAAACAAAATAAAATTAAAATTAAATAATTTTAATTTAATTTTTAAAAGAGATGGGAAATGGGGCAGCTAGATGGCGCAGTGGATAGAGCACCGCCCCTGGATTCAGGAGGACCTGAGTTCAAATCTGGCATCAGGCACTTAACACTTACTAGCTGTGTGACCCTGGGCAAGTCACTTAACCCCAATTGCCTCACTAAAAAAAAAGAGAGAGAGAGAGAGAGATGGGAAATGTTTCAGACACCAGGGATGGAGTGAACAAAAGTGCAGAGGTATAATAGTGCTTAGCTACATCGCGGAGCCCAAGCTCCAGTCAATCAATCAAGCGTTTATCTAATGCCTCACCTGAGACCAGGCAACAACTTTAGAACTGGAGGGGACCTTAGACCAGTCTCGAGCAATGCCTTTATTTTACAGATGTGGACACCGAGGCTGAGAGAAGACTGAGGACTCCCAAACAGATAAATAGCACAGGAAGAGGAGATGGCTGGTGAGTGTCTGGGGCACAATTGGAATTCAGGTCTCCTGACGCCCAATCCACCACTCCATCCACTTGGCCATCCATATGCCTGCTAACAGGACGCTTTCCAGGGGCCATGTGAAGGGTGGATTGGCAGGGGCAGAGAACGGTGGCAGGAGGATGCCTTGCTCCCTGAGGCACCCAAGGCTCTGAGCTTGGCAGAACAGGTGATGGGGGGGGGGCGGACAGAAACCGCGCTTTTGGAAGGAGGAGCAGATTTAGGGGGAAGGGTCTGGGAAAACAAGCCTACTTGGGAGGGTGCTTTTGTAGCATCACGGATTTCAAGCTGAAAGGTATCCTAGGGGGTCATCTAGTTCAAGCTCCTCGTTTTAAGGAGGAGGAAACAGGCTCACGAGGATGAAGTCTCCGCCCTAAGTTGCGCAGGGGAGTGGCCAGGTTAGGATTCGTACCCAGGTCTTCTCACAACACATCGGGGGCTCTGGGAGGGTCCGTATTGGAGGGAGGGTCCGTATTGGTGTGGGTTGGAGTGGATGCCCCCTGAAGTCCCTGAACTCTTCAGGCTTTGGAGTCAGGACGCAGGGCGGGGACAAAAACTGTCGCTGCACCATGGCGCCCCCTGGTGGCCGTCTATGCAGTGGCTGTGTTGGGGAGGGAGGCTGGGGTGGTGGTGGAGGGAAAGTGGACATCAATGTCAGGGCCCCTCCTACCCCCCCACCAGACCTGACCTAAGTGCTACCACCCCCGTTCCCTGGGGCTCCCGCTCAGCTCTGCACCCTGCTCTGTCTCAGTGCGTCCTGGGAGCAGAATGGGGCAGAAAGAGCCCTTAGTTCCCATCCCGGCTTTGCTTCTTTCTGGCTAGGTGACCTCGGGCCAAGGATGGTCATTGGAACTCCTGCTGCCCCTTAAGGCTTGCAAAGTGCCTTCTGTCCTTCCCGCTGGAGCCTCCCAGCTGTCCTGAGAGGCGGACGCTGACGGTGGGATGGTACCCATTGTATAGAGGAAGGAACTGAAGCTCAGGGGGTCACATAGGAAGCTACTGCCAGAGGCAGATTTGAACCGTGGACCGGTTCACTCTGATACCTCCCTGGTCAGTCCGCCCCCCCTCCCCCTCCTCATCTGTGAAATGGAGGTAACATGGTGTCAGCTGTCATCACTGTTTGTTATCTAAGGTGTCTGTGTCCCCTCTAGTTCCTTCGCCTCTCTGACCTCAGTTTCCCCATCTTGAAAACAGGGGACAATCAGATTCCCTGACCTTCTGCAGGGGCTGTGTGACCTGGGGCAGGTGACTTCACCAATGTGGATGCAGTGGCCCCCTTAGAGATGCAATGGGAGAAGACAAGGCATCAGAGGCCACCCAGGAAAGCAGAGGCATCTGGTTGTGCCTGGGCCCACCAGCAGCCCTAAATGAGCCACAGAGGACTCTGCTGAGCAGTACCTCTGCCCAGAGATGCCCTGGTACTCCTGGTGACAGGTGAAGATGGTGCCCCTGCCTGGCTCAGGCTGGCTTCCAGCTTTGCCATCCTCCCTCTGTCCTAGAGCAGGCTCCTTTGGGAACCCCACAATCTGCCTCTCTCCATGGAAGGCTTCCAGGGCCCCGGATCTTCACCAAAGCCCAGCCTCCTGCCAGCAGAGTCCCTGCTCCTCATTGTATTTTTTTTTTTTGATGAGGCGATTGGGGTTAAGTGACTTGCCCAGGGTCACACAGCTAGTAAGTGTCAAGTGTCTGAGGCCGGATTTGAACTCAGGTCCTCCTGACTCCAAGGCCGGTGCTCTATCCACTGAGCAACCTAGCTGTCCCCCCATTATACTTTAACATCAATGAAAGAGATAGATTTTACCTTGATGGAAAGTGAGCCATCCAGAGAACAGTCCAAAGATGGGACGGGCAGTCTTGGGAGACACAGGCTGACTGGTCACTTGTCATCTACTGCAGAAGGGATTGTTGTTCGGGGATGGGCAGATTAGGGGGTCCCTGAGGCCCTCTTCCTGCCATGGGAGTCTGGGGTTCTCCTATTCTAGACACCAAGTGCTTTACCTACAAGGACCCTCAGTGGTTATTGAGGCTTGAGACAAAGGACTCATCCAAGGTCACAGAAAGCCAAGGGGCTGAGCTAGAATTGGAATCCAGTTCTGTGTGCCTTACAGTGAGCACCAATTACCAAGATCCTCTGTGGAGGATCCTGCATTTTGGAGAGCTTACTGTCCCTCTCTGGAGCCATTTTCTCATCCAGCCCTAGGCCCTTCCTCACTGTTCCAGAACCTTCTTGGTACCCACTTTCACTAGGCTTCCCACCCAACATCGCCCACTTGCTGTTAGAACCCATTTTCCTTATCTGTTGCTAGACTTAACCCTTATTCCTAGGGGCCTGGATTAGACCTCTGAGATCACTGGCGATGCTGAGATTCTAAGCCTCCAGCTCTGTGACCTGGATTCAAGGCCCAGGTCTGCAGCTTCCTACGTTACTAGACTTTCCCTCTCTGGGCCTCAAACTGGGGCTCCTCAAATTCCCAAAGATGCGCGTGAACCCCATGTATCATGTTAAGGGCCCTTCCCATTCTGGATTCTATAATGTCATCCCTCTCAATCATCCTCAGACATGCTCAGGGCACTAACTGGGGAAAGCCCAGAGTCTTCATGGAAGAGACTCCAGAGTTCTGGGGAGGGGTCTCCTCTAGCTGGATGGCACAAGGACAAAGAGTTAGGGATACCTGAGTTCAAATATGGCCTCAAAACATTGTACATGGTAACATCATGGGGGCAGCTAGGTGGTGCAGTGGATAAAGCACCAGCCCTGGATTCAGGAGGACCTGAGTTCAAATAGGGCCTTAAACGCTTGACACTTACTAGCTGTGTGACCCTGGGCAAGTCACTTAACCCTCATTGCCCCGCAAAACAAACAAATTTATTGCCAAGAAAGTTCATCTAACTTGTAGCTGAGCAGAAGATCTTGTTCTCTTCATTTATCTCCATTTATACAGATATCCTTAGATGTTAGTTTTATCCACAGCTTTTGCCACAGAGAGGACCACAGTTTTGTCACCAGAATTCTTTCAAACTTCAGAAACACAAATAATAAAAGTTAATTCTAAAACCTAAAAAAACAAACAAGAAAAAAAAAACAAGTATGGCCTCAAATGCTTCCTAGCTGTGTGACCTCGGGCAAATCATCACCTATCTCTGCCTCAGTTTCCTTACCTATAAAATGGGGTAATAAAAACATCTTCCTCTCAGGGTCATTATGAGGATTAAATGAGATGCTTGTAAATTGCCTGGCACATAGAAGGCATTTAATTAGTGTTTACTCTCCCCCCTCTAACTCTAAAGTCCTAAGAGTCTATGCTTGGTGATAAGATCATAAGCATTCCTTTGGGCAGGAATCACAGGGGAAAAGGGCAAAGCACTTTTTTTTTGGTGGGGCAATGAGGGTTAAGTGACTTGCCCAAGGTCACACAACTAGTAAGTGTCAAGTGTCTGAGGCCAGATATGAACTCAGGTCCTCCTGAATCCAGGGCCCGTGTTTTATGCACTGTGCCACCTAACTGCCCCTAGCACATTTGATAGAAAGAGAAACATTATCCTGGTAGGAATGGACTAAGGGAGGATGTGGCTGATGCCCCGCTGATAACGGGTCGCAGCATTTACATGGTGAAGTCAGGATTCAGATTCACATAGCCACGGGCCTCTGAAGGCACAAAAACTTTGACCTCTGAGCTTGGTCTGTGGGATTAGGGATCCTGACCTGGCTCCCTAGGATGGGGGCTGCAAGGAGAAGGGGGTCTGCCAGCGCTCAGCAGGGCTCCAGAGGCAGGAGAGGCATAGGAAGACGGCTGCAGAGCTCAGAACTGGCTATCCAGGTGAGATGGAGGACTTTCCTCTGTTACTCTCTGGTTTCCTTCTGCTCTGAGCATCAATGTCAGGCCACAGGACTCTTCAGGGGAAAGGTGTGACCCTGGGATTCCACACAGAGTTTGACCTTGACCAATCTGTGCTGGCTACAGAGAGCTGATAACCACCCTGAGGGTCACCATAGGAAGTCCAGTGCTGACCTCAGCCACCAGCCTGTAACCACTCCCCATGCTGGCGGGTGTCACTAGTACATGTCTAGCCTCTCCCTGGCTCTGCCCATACCCCAGTAAATGATGAGTAAACCCTGCCCACAGGGCCCTCCCTCTGTCCCCAGACCCCCAAAATTCTCACTATCCCAGGGCCCCCAGCATCCCCACTCCCACTATCACCAGTCAGCCAATATTCTCCCAGTGTCATCCCCACTATTCTTTTTTTTTTTTTTTTGCGGGGCAATGGGGGGTTAAGTGACTTGCCCAGGGTTACACAGCTAGTAAGTGTCAAGTGTCTGAGGCAGGATTTGAACTCAGGAGCTCCTGAATCCAGAGCCGGTGCTTTATCCACTGCGCCACCTAGCTGCCCCCATCCCCCCTATTCTCACACAGGTCAGGCCTTGTCCCTGGAGTTCTAAGAGGGGGCTGTGGCATTACTGGGATGGAGGGTTTATGCATCCAAGCACCCCCCCAAGAAGAAGAGGGAGGACAGATGTTTTTCCAAGATAAATGGAGAAAAGCAGACCCAGCTCTGCCCCTCTTGGGCCCTCCCTTCTCTGAGCCTCAGTTTCCCCTTCTGTAAAATAAGTGGTAAGAACCATAACATCTCAGAGCCCTCCCAACCCTGAAGCCCAGGGCCCGAGGACCCCCTCCCCCATGATCTGCCTTCACCTTTTAGATGCTGTTTAGCTTGGAATAAGCCCCTTCTCCACCAGGGCCTCGCTTCCTGCCACCTGGTGGCCACTCAGGACCGTAGCAGAGGGACAGCTTCCGGATGCAAGTTGAACCAGAGCACCAAGTTCCCTCCCAGTTCTGTGACAGTGACCAGCTGCTCTCTGCCTCTCTCCCTCCTTCAGCAACTCAGGATCCTTGTTTAGAAAGTGCCCACCCAGGCAGCTAGGTGGAGCAGTGGTTAAAGCACTGGCCCTGGAGTCAGGAGGACCTGAGTTCAAATCCGGCCTCAGACACTTAATGATTACTAGCTGTGTGACCCTGGGCAAGTCACTTAACCCCAATTACCTCACCCAAAAAAAAAAAGAAGAAGAAGAAGAAGAAAGAAAGTGCCCACCCCCTGTCCTGGCCCTGCCTCCTTCTCTCTCCTCTCTACCTTCATCCATCTCTCTCTCTGTCTCTGTCTCTGTCTCTCCCTCCCTCTCCCTCTCTCTCTCTCTCTCTGTCTCTGTTTCTCCTTCTCTCCTCTCTCCCTCCCCCTTATTCTCTCCCCCTCCCTCCCCCCTTTCTCTCTCTCTCTCTCTCTCTCTCTCTCTCTCTCACACACACACACACACACACACACACACACACACACACACACACACACACACACACACACACACACGGGACATCCAAGCATCCCAGGCTGCTGAGACTGGATTCGCTCTGCAGCCTGTGGGGTAGGGGAAGGTCTTCTTCTTTCCCAGGACTGTACATCTTCAGCTGTGCCAGGGTCCATGGGCTTTCTTTGAGAAGAGGAGACCCCACTGTCACCCCACATTTAGCTTTGATGGGTTCACTCTGCCAAGGAAGGAGGAAATCACCCAACCCTTCATGAGCTGGACTTCCCCTCACAGGCTCCGACAGTGCCCGGGGGAGGGGGAAACACTCAGTGACCACTGAGCCAGCCCCTCCCCCTTCCTAGCCCTGACACCTCGGCCAGGCCATCCAGCCTTTCTGACCCTTGTGTCCCTGTAGAATGACAAATCACAGATAATAACAATAATAATAATTTATATCATACTTTGAGACTTACAAAGCACTTTACCTGTGTTACCTCCTGTCATCCTTGAAACAACCCAATGAGGTAGGTTCTATTGTTATTCCTATCATCTTACAAAGGAGGAAACTGAGGCAGGCAGTGTTCAATGACTTACACAGACAGGAAGGATTGGGTGAGGCACAATTAGAACTCAGATCTTTTTCACTCCAGACCCAGCCAGCCTCTCTACTCTGCTTGTAAAAGGGAGAATTTACAGATGATAGCCCCACTCCCTCCTCACTCCTAATCCCAGGGTTCTGTGACCTGCACTTGAATCCGGGCCTTTACCTCAGCTGGCTAAGCCCCCTCCCCTCTCTGGGCCTCAGTGGCCTGTAGGTCCCTCCCAGCTCACAGTCAGGGCTCCAGGACACCCCCTCATCCACAGGGCGATCACCCAACTCCAAGTATCCGAGACACTTACCCACAAAGTTGTGGTTGTGACAATCACAGGACTGAAGATTTAGAGATTTACAGAAGAGGAAACTGAGGCACTGGGAGGCTCAGGATGACCCAGCTAATGAGTCCAAGGTAGAATTGAACCCAGGTCTTTTCTTTTTCTTTTTTTTTCTTTTTTGTGGGGTGATGAGGGTTAAGTGACTTGCTCAGGGTCACACAGCTAGTAGGTGTCAAGTGTCTGAGGCCAGATTCAAACTCAGGTCCTCCTGAATCCAAGGATGGTGCTTTGTCCACTGTGCCACCTAGCTGCCCCCCAGGTCTTTTCAAACTCCCACCTAGCCTTCTGTCCACGGGACCTACAGGACATCCTGCTCGTAAAAGACCTTTGTCATTGGGGCAGCCAGGTGGTGCAGTGGATAGAGCAACGGCCCTGGAGTCAGGAGGACCTGAGTTCAAATCCGGCCTCAGACACTTAACACTTACTTACTAGCTGTGTGACCCTGGGCAAGTCACTTAACCCCAATTGCCTCACTAAAAAAAAAAAAAAGAGCTTCGTCACCCCAAAGCTTGAGAGAAACATTGGCTACGTTTGTGATTTTCTTGTTAAAGGTTCCAGTCCCAGGTGGAAGGGGGTAAACCCAAGTTCTTGACTGTCCCCCACTCAATATCCTGGATTCCTCCAGTGGGCCCTTCTGAACTCAGCCCATGGTTTTCAGGCCCTGTCCCCAGGCATCCCAGAGGCCAGGAGGAGAGATGGAGGGGAACCCCAGGGAGCAGAGCTTAGGGGCCCTTCTGGGTCTTGGGATCTCTCTGAATCAGGAGATGGCAGAAGGGAACGGGACTGCAGAGACAAGTGTGGGCAGAGGTCCCAAGGAGGCAGAAACAGAAATGATTCTCAGGTGGGAATAGTGTTCAAGGGGCCTTACATTAGGTGAAGAAAATAGGTCAGACTCCACTCCACATCTGTCAGGGAGGGACAGCTGCCTTCCCACCACCCGGTGGGTGGCGCTGGCTTCCCTGAAGTGGGCAAACGGGGGCAAGAGGAGGTGGCAAGGAGCTCAAAGGACCCAAGTGCCTCAGGAGGAGGCCATAGAGGTTGGAGGTCAGAAAAGGCAGAAGTGGGACTGAGGGCATATTCACAGCCCATTGTTAGAATTGGGGCCACCGGGGCAGCTAGGTGGTACAATGGATAGAGAACCAGCCCTGGAGTCAGGAGGACCTGAGTTCAAATCTGACCTCAGACACTTGACACTTACTAGCTGTGTGACCCTGGGCAAGTCACTTAACCCCAGTTGCCTCACACAAAAAAAAAAGAAGAAGAAGAATTGGGGCCACCCCAGCCATTTTCTTTGTCCTGTTTCCTTGTCCAGTCTCTCAAGGACAGGGCTGATGGAAGATAGGATTAACATTCTCCTCATTCTGGGTATCCTCCTCTGTCTAACTAGATCAGACCTCTAATCTAAAGTTAAAACTTCCTTCTGCTCCAGCTTGGGTAGGTAATCAATTCTTTGAATAGATTGCCCAAGGCTGGGGGCAACTAGAACTAAATGACATAATCAAAGCTCAGATCCTGCCCCTGTTATAATATCCCTTCTCTCTTTTATTGTTTTTGTTTTGTTTTGTTTTGTTTTGTTTTTGTGAGGCAATTGGAGTTAAGTGACTTGCCCCGTGTCACACAGCTAGTAAGTATGTAAAGTGTCAGGGCAGCTAGGTGGCGCAGTGAATAGAGCACCGGCCCTAGAGTCAGGAGTACCTGAGTTCAAATCCGGCCTCAGACACTTAACACTTACTAGCTGTGTGACCCTGGGCAAGTCACTTAACCCCAATTGCCTCACTAAAAAAAAAAAAAAAACTATTCTAAAGTATGTAAAGTGTCTGAGGCCCGATTTGAACTCTGGTCCTCCTGAATCCAGGGCCAGTGCTCTACCCACTGTGCCACCTAGCTGCCCCTCTAGCTCATTGTTAGCCAATCAAAGTTGTTGCCACCCACCCCCTGGAAACACTCTCTTTCAATGGGCACATAAGCTGCAAGGGTGCCCACCATTATTTGTCTCTGGTCTGAGAGAGCCAAATGACCATCCTTTTATTAAAATCTGGCATTTTTTTTCTCTGTCCCTTTTTTTGGGGGGGGGGGGGCACAGGGCAATGAGAGTTAAGTGACTTGCCCAGGGTAAATGTCAAGTGTCTAAGGCCCTATTTGAACTCAGGTCCTCCTGAATCCAGGGCTGGTGCTTTATCCACTGCGCCACCTAGCTGCCCCACTGGCATTCTTAATAAAATGGTTAAATTATGTCTCTGCAGCCTTTTTGATTCCCACAGGGTGAAGGAATTGGTGGGACCCCCGTAACCCTTTATCCTTTTCAGCTCTCCATTATTGCCTCTTGGCAAGAAGCCAAGGTCCCTGGGCTGGGAGTAATGGGAGCCTCCAAGTTCAAGGGGCACAAGAAGCTGGTGTTTCTGGGCCCTGGACCCAAGTTGGTCAGGCCTTCTGTCTCCTCCAAATGGGGCCTTCCTGCTTGGCCTGACTTCTAATGTGTGAGGTAGCGCCCCTCTCCAAGAGAACTTTTTCTGGAGTCAGGGGAGAGTGGGAAGGGTGAGGAAGGGGCCCCACCTGGCCCCTTCTACTGCACACATCTACCACCCATTCAGGTGCTGAGGATACAAGGCAATTAGCTCTCTAATCAATCATCAGGCTCCCTCATTTACCCATGAGGAAATGGGGCGCAGTGTCCAGAGTGCAGGAGGTGGTAGACCCTCAGCATTCCACCCTGGTCAAGCCCCATCTGCAATGGACAGTCAGTCACACATCTTAGGAAGGATGTCAATGACCTGGAGAGTGTTGGGGGAAGGGTGAACGAATTGGGGGGAGGGAGGAAGGGACCAAGCATTTATGTAGGTCCCACAATGTGCCAAGCACTGTGCCAAGTGCTGATAGAACTCTGGGCCTGGAGTCAGGAAGACCCGAATTCAAATCCAGCCTTAGGCACTTGCTAGCTGTGTGCTTCTCAGGGTTCTGATCTAGGCCTCTTCTCTTCTCCCTCCTTCACTTGGTGATCTCTCTGACTCCTTGGGGTTTAATGACAATCTCTACACTGATGATTCTCAAATCTACCTTTCCTGCCCCAGTGTCTCTGTTGATCTTCAATCTCCAGCAGCCTATTGGACATCTCAAACTCAGCATGTCCAAACACAACTCATTACCTCTCCCCCAAGTCCTCCCCCACCTTTCCCTATTACTTGAGAGGATGCCCACCTTCCCACTCCCTCAGGCTCCCACCTAGGAGTCCTCCCTCTCTCTCACCTCTCCATATCCAATATGGTGCCAAGACCTGTGATTGTACCTTTGCATCAACTCCCAAATATACCTCCTTCTCTCCTCTGACACTGCCCCACTTTGGTTCAGGCCCTCATTACCTCATGTCTGGATTACTACAATAGCTGCTGGGGTGGGGGACGGTGAGGGGGTCTGCCTGCCTCTAGTCTCTCCCCACCCCAATCCATCCTCCATTCAGTCACCAAAATGATTTTTCTAAAGCCCAGGCCCGATCACATCACCCCACCCCACCCCCAATCAATAAACTCTCTATCACCTCCAGGATCAAATACAAAATCCTTTGGCTTTCAAAGCACTTTACAATCTAGCCCTCTCCTACCTTTTCCATATTCTTATACCTCATGTCCTTCCCCACCAATGTACTCTTTTATCCGGCAACACCGGCCTTCTGGCCACCTCACATCAAGACCCTCCATGTCTTGGCTCCTGGAATTCCCTCAGGTCCAGAACGCTGACCTCCCAGGCTTCCTTTAACTCCCAACTAAAATCCCTTCCTCTGCAGGAAGCCTTCCCTAACCTCTCTTACCACCAGTGCCTTCCTTCTGTTGATTATTGCCTATTTGTCCTTTTTGTTTTGTTTTTTTGTTTTGTTTTGTTTTGCTTTTTTGATGGGGCAATGAGGGTTAAGTGACTTGCCCAAGGTCACACAGCTAGTTAAGTGTCAAGTGTCTGAGGCCGGATTTGAACTCAGGTCCTCCTGAATCCAAGGCTGGTGCTCTATCCACTGCGCCACCTAGCTGCCCTTGCCTATTTGTCTTTTACATAGCTTGCTCTGTATATAATTTGCTTGCATGTTATTCCCCATCCCTGTAGATTGGAACCTCCTTCAGGGCAGGGACTGTCTTTTGCCTCTTTTTGTGCTTGGCACATAGTACATAGTAGGCACTTAATCAATGTTGATTGATTGATTGTGGGCAAGTCACTTAGCCTCTGTTCACCTCAAGTTTCCCCATCTATAACATGGAAATAACAATAGGTCTTTGTGAAAATCCAATGACATTAATTGTAAAGCACTTAGCATAGTGCTTGGCACATAGTAAATGCTATATAAATGTTTTGTTTTGTTTGGGTTTTTGTTTTGTTTTGTTTTGTTTTGCGGGGCAATTGGGGTTAAGTAACTTGCCCAGGGTCACACAGCTAGTAAGTGTTAAGTGTCTGAGGTCAGATTTGAACTCGGGTCCTCCTGAATCCAGGGCCGGTGCTCTATCCACTGTGCCACCTAGCTGCCCCTATGCTATATAAATGTTAAGTATCATTATCTCATTTGATCCTCACAGCAACCATGGGATGTTGATGCTATTATTTTTCCCACTTTATAGTTGAAGAAGTTGAGGCAAACAGAACTGATGTAATTTGACCAAGGTCACACAGCAAGTGAGTCTCTGAGGCTCGATTTGAACTCTGGTCTTCCTGACTCCTGGTTCACTATGTCATTTAGCTGCCTCTAAGAGAAGATTTAGAGGGAGATACTTATCCATCCCCACCTCCAGGACTTGCTAGCAATGGAACCCTAAATAAGTCAGTTGGGCTCGCCAAATCACAGAAACTCAGGAATAAAGGTACCTAGTTCAGACCATACGTGAACAGGAATCCCCTTAGTCATATGCCCAACAAGTGGGCATAAAGCACACGCACACCTCACTTGATGATATTGAGTTTGAGGGATTGAGTACTAGCCCTGTAGTTGCTGTTGTTTATCTTTCATACTCGAAGAGGATCATGACATCAATTTAAGTGAGGGAGGGCTGTGCAAGGTCACTATTCTCATTCCCTCCTCCAGAGCCATCTGGGTCCAGTGGCAAGATATAGATCAGGACGAAAGGAGATGGCCCCAGATGTTTAAGGGAATTAGGGTTAAGTGACTTGCCCAGGGTTGCAAAGCTAGTAAGTGTCTGAGGTGAGATTTGAACTCAGGTCCTCCTGACTCCAGGGCCAGTGCTCTATCCGCTGTGCCACCTAGCTGTCCCAAGCCCTGTAGCAATACAGCTAAGCATCCAAGCTATGTATGATCCAGCCACCAGATGGCGCTCCAAGCCCCCACTGAAGTGCTATATTGAGCTGCCCTCCACACATGTCACAGACCCTGATGGGTGGCTCTGCCTCTACCCAGCTTATTCCCTTTCAGGGCCACCCCCAGGTTCATATCTAGTTTAAGGGTATGGATATTCCCAGCAATGATTCAGATCATATCAAATGCTGCTAACCTCTATGCCCAGAACCTCCTAATCTCTCCCCCAATTTCATGGGACCTTCAAAGGACCAATCACGGGCAGGTTAAAGAACTTTGGCAATGGCAGAATCAAATTAACCAAATTAGCAGAGACCTCACTGCCCGCCCCCCTTCCCTCTGCTGCAGCATGTACTGTACTTCATGCAGAGATATGATTCCCAGTGATGCTTTTCCATATCAGAGCCAAAAGGGGGGGACCCCCACTTTGCCACTTCTCCCTCTTGGCCAGGGAAAGTGCTTCCTCTCACCTTCTCTAGCATGCTGCAGGGGGAGTCTGCTCTTGGAAACCTCAGCTGGATTCTCTCCCCCCACCCCAAGAATCTCAAACACCCCAGAGGGGAGTGGCTGCTGCTGGACACCATCATGACTGAGTAACTTCCTCCTTCCACAAGTGTGCCCACTTGCCCAGTGCCCACTGCCAGCTCAAGCCCCCAGAAGAGAGAGACAGAACCTCCTGCCCCTAAGACAAGGTGGGGGAAAGGAAGGGAAGATGGAAGGGAAAGAAAAAGAAAGAAAAAGTGAGGGAAAACAGAGTGACACATAGAGTCTATTCCTCAAACTGCACCTTGTGTGGCCTTGCTCACGTTCTTTGGCCTAATCCACTGAGGATGCAGGCAGATCAAGGAAAACTTGTCCCAGCAGCAAAGCCTCTTGAAACAATGGCTGTATCCTCCCCAACTGAGGACCTCAAAGGGCCCCTCCCTCTCAAGCCCCCTCCAGGCCCATTCTACTATGAGGGAATTGGGTCCTGCCTTCCGGCCGGGACTGACTCCTTTCAACTGCCACCCTTTGCTCCTACTCCTGATCTCCGGGGCCAAGTACCACAAATCTGATGGTCCTTCCCTGTCAAACTCTTGTGCATAGCCCTCGTGTGCCCCTGAGTCTTCTTTCAAGCTAACTGTGCCCAGGTACTTCTGCTGATCCTCATGTGATGTGGCAGTCTTTTCCACTATCAAGGCTGCCTTCCTCCAAATGCTCTGATCTTCAAAATTAAGATCCTCCCCCCCCCCCCGGCTAAAATGCACCCAAACCTTAAGGCTGACACTGACAGAGAAATAATAAAAATGGGGATATGGGCTAGGTGGGTGGAGAACACTGACTTAAATACAGAGAGGCTGTGGTGGAATATCTGGACCCTAAGGGAGACAGTGTGGGGTGGGGGTGCAGCAGACAGGAAGATTCACCTTCATGAGTTCAAATCTGACACTTAATGGCTGTGTGACCCTGGGCAATTCATTTACCCTGTTTGCCTCACTTTCCTCATCTGTAAAATGAGCTGGAGAAGGAAATGGCAGACTATCTCTGCAGAGGTATTGGAACCCCTAAATGGGATTAAGAAGAGTCAGATAAGACTGAAAACCAACCAAACCACAACAAAAATAATGGGGGGGGGGGATAGTTATCGAAAAGACTTTGATTTTCCTCCGGGGCATAGGGATCTAAAAGGAAATAAGTAGTAGAGAGGAGGGGGAGGTGCCACAGGAGACACTACTCATTCTTAGGATACACAGCCTGACTTATGTTAGCAAGCTGTCTACATTAGCCAGGTGACTATGAACAAAAAATCATCCATCTGGGGGCAGCTAGGTGGCGCAGTGGATAAAGCACCAGCCCTGGATTCAGGGGGACCTGAGTTCAAATTTGGCCTCAGACACTTGACACTTACTAGCTGTGCGGTCCTGGGCAAGTCACTTAACCCCCATTGCCCCACAAAAAAAAAAAACCAACAACAACAACAAAAAAAAAAAGTCATCCATCTACCTTTATCAGGGATACGTTTTGGCCACTATACCCTAGCAGAGCAAATCTAAGAAGGATAAGAGATGAACACTGCAGCAGAGACTAACTAAGCCCAGCAGAGCCATAAACCAGTGAAGGGGGAAGGGGGAGAGAGGAAAGGGAGCTTTCGAATTTCAGCCATGCTAGTTACCTATGGGACTGTGCGATGCAATTAAACAGAAACATTAAGCACCCACCCTGTAGCAGGCTGGGGACAAGGGATACAGAGATGACACATCGAAAAGACCTTGCCCACAAGAAGCTTACCTTTTACTGGGGAAATGCAATATGTGTACGCGTATCAAGTTCTCCTCCTCCCCCACTCTAGAGCAGTGGCTCCAAATCTCCTCTTCCCTGCTCACGCTTTCCGAGGAACCTCCTCCCTCTCCACACCCCCTCCCTGATGAGGACTTTATAGCATACTTGAACGACAAATAATAAGGCTGTTGGTAAAGGGCTCCCCCCACCTAGGGAAGGAGGGAGAAGAGTCAAGGATGATCCCAAGGTTGCCAACCTGGGTGAAAGATGTCCAGTCAAAGGGAATGATTGGGTCACTGAATGTTGAAGTCCAGAAATAAAGTCCCATTACTTCTGTAGGCCTCAGTTTCCCCATCTGTACAATGTGGCAAATGGACTTTATGATCTCCAAGGGCCCTACCCGATCTAAACTCAGCGATCCTAGATTCCTCGGGCAGGCCCTGCACAATTTGACAAGACTCAGTGTCCTTCCAGACATCTGTCTCTCACCAAGCCGTGTAATTCAAAATTAGTCACACGTCAGGCAAGATTAACAAACAAAACACCTTCCTGAAAACAATCCCATGAAGAAGGGAGTGAAGCAATGATTTTTCACATTTTGCATTCTGTGTTCTAACCTTCCGTCTCCTAAGCTCCCTTTCTCCAACACACAGGGTCTCCCATGAGAGCAGGCAGGCCCCTCACCCTCTCTAGGCTCTGCCCTGGTCCCTCTTCCCTTCCCCCTCTACACAGTTTCATGTAGTGGTCTCATCCGCTTCCATAGACTGAACTACCATCTTTCTGCTGACACTTCTCAAATCTACTGTCCCAACTGCTCTGCTGACCTTCAGTCTCAGATCTCCAACTACCTCTAAGACATCCTGAAGTACACGTCCAGTAGACATCTTAAATCTGACATGTCCAAAACTGAATTCATTCTCTTTCCCCCGAAATCCTCCCTTCTTCCTAACCTCCCTATTACTGTTAACAATCTCAACACCCTCCCAGTCACCCGGGCTCCCCACTGAGGCGTCAGCTTCCCACTCTCACACACACCCCATACCCAATCTGTTTCCTAGTCCTGTTGTTTCTACCTGTATAACATCCCTTGTATATGCCCAGGTCTGGCACTCCCACCACCCTGATACAGGCCCTCAGAACCCTGGACCATTCCAATTAGCCACCTGGTTGGTCTCCCCACCCAGTTCAGCTGATCTTCCTAAAGTCCCCATGCCCACCACCCCCATTCAATCATCTTCAATTATGCTTCCAGGATCAGGTATAAAATCTTCTGCCTTTAAAGACCTCCATAACCTGGCCCATTCCTACCTTTCCCATCTTCTCACTTCTTCTTTTTTTTTTTTTTTTGGTGAGGCAATTGGGGTTAAGTGACTTACCCAGGGTCACACTGCCAGTAAGTGTTAAGTGCCTGAGGCCGGATTTGAACTCAGGTCCTCCTGACTCCAGGGCTTGTGCTCTATCCACTGCTCCATCTAGCTGCCCCGCATCTTCTCACTTCTTATGCCTCCTCATGTACCCTGAAATCCAGTGGCACTGGTCTCCTTGCTGTTCAACACACTGGACTCTCCATCTCCTAACTCTGGAAATTTTCACACGCTGTCCCCCAAACATGGAAGAACTCTGTCCCTCCTCATCTCCAACTTCCCTGGCTTCTTTCAAGTCTCCACTAAAACCCCACCTTCTACTGGAAGTCTTTCCCAATCCTTTTAAACGCCAGTGCCTTCCTTCTTGAGAATTGTTTCCTATTTGTCCCGTCAGAGTGTGGGGGGTGTTCAGGGAAGACTAGCATCTCTGGTAGGAGGGCTTGCCCTGTCCTTTTCAGGACTGCTCATCCACCTTTAGTGTCCATCTTCACTCAGCTCTCACCTGTGGCTCCAAGAAGCACAGCAGCCACATCCTAGGGAACCATCTCAGCAGATGGGCTAAAGTAGGTTGAGGGTAACCCTCGCCCATAGGCGAGCTGGGGGTGTCTACCCTAAGCATGTGAAGGCTCCCTGACAGAATGGGTGGAGAAGAACAATTTGTTCCAAGAGCCACGAAAGCTGGCTGAGAGCTTGGTCAGGCATCGAAGATACCAAGACCATCCACTGTACCCTGGGCCACCTTGACTTCTGTCCTGCCACTGGACTTCGATGACTCTGGAAGTGAGAGTGAGGCTACAAATGTGTGCAGCTCTGCCTCACTTAAATCCAGTTCATGCATAAGTCAAGACATCACCCCATGATGTCATCGGTGATCTTGGAGAATGAAGGGCAAACAACAGTATAACCTGTCTGCAGCTTGTTTGTGCGTCGTTTTGCATGCTGTCTTCCTCATTAAACTGTAAACTACTTGAGAGCAGGGATTTTTTTTTCTTTGTATTCCCAGAACTTGACACAGTATCTGATGCATAGTTGGCACTTAATAAATGCTTGTTGACTGACTAATAGACTGCATTAATTGGCATTCCCTATACCAAGTACATTCCAATTTCACAACTGAGGAAACTGAGGCCCTAAAGGGAAAAAGAACCCAGTCCTGCATAGCTAACCATTGTCAAAGAGCTGGGATTTGAACCTATCTCCTGTTTTCACATGCAGTGGTATTTCCTTCATGCTGGCCTGCCTTCGCCTGGGCAGGATGGAACCCATGCTGGAAACCCAGTAAGAGGAAGATAGCCATACCTAGAGCAAAACAGGAGAAGGCAGAAAGGGAGGCTGAGGAACACCAGATATCAAAAGCAAACATGAAGGTGGAAATCCATGAACTCAGTTTTCTCCTAAGTCATATGGCAAAAGGATAGCCCCAGTGATCCGTCCTGTGGGTCCTTCCAGCTCTCAGTCCTAGAAAATCAGATCACCACTCAGTTCTGCAAGGAGGCTCCAGCCTCAGGGTAGGAGCCATCCCTTCTCCTGTATTGAGCAGTGCATGGGCTTTGTGGCAGCTGTTTCCACATCCCATCCAAGGCTACAGTCCAAGGTCCTGAATAGTTAAGAGGACTTATTTTTAGGTGACCTCTGTTAGGAGGAGAGCTAGGGTCAGCTCCTGATGCTGACCCTGACTTACTGTGGCATTACGCAGATCCCTGACCCTCTGCAGGTATTTTCTATTAAAGTGAATTTGTTAATAACAATTTTGTATTTCATATAGCACTTTAATATTTGTAAAATGTTTTACAAATGTGACCTCACTTGATCCTCACAGCAACCCTGCAAAGTGGGTGCTATTATTATCCCCATTTTACAGATGAAGAAACTAGAAGTTAAGTGACTTACCCAGGGTCAGAAAGCTAGGGAATTTCTGATGAGGATTTGAACTCGGATCTTCCTGACTCCATGTCTAACATTCTAACCACTACACCACCTAGCTGCCTTTAGTTAAATTAAATGATCACAAAAATAAAGAAATAAAAATAAATTAATTAAATGATGACAAGATCATAGAATAAAAATCCCTACAAAAAATACTCATCAAGGGGTTGGTTGTCCAGGCTCTGCTTAGTGGCCTCCAAGGAGAGGAAACCCAGTGCCTTTCTTTTTTTTTAGTGAGGCAACTGGGATTAAGTGACTTGCTCAGGATCACACAGCTAGTAAGTGTCAAGTGTCTGAGGCTGGATTTGAACTCAGGTCCTCCTGACTCCAGGCCAGTGCTCTATCCACTGTGCCACCTAGTTGCCCCTAACCCAGTACCTTTCAAGGCCACCTCTTCTGCTTTTGGACATAGGGACCCCCTAAAGACACTTAAATGTGTCCTTTTTATAACTTCTTGTTGCTCTGGGGTCTATTCTCAAGGCCAAATACAATCTAACTTGCCCCCCAAAAAAACCCAAACAAAACCACTGAATGTTGAATCAAAAGTCATGGATTTACATTAAATTAAAAAAGGTTTTGTACAAACAGAAGCAATGCAGCCAAGATTAGAAGAAAAACAGAAAGCTAAGAAATAATTTTTACAGACCATGTTTCTGATAAAGGCCTCATTTCTAAAATGTATAGAGAACTAAATCAAATTTATAAGAATACAATTCATTCCCCAATTGGGAAATAGTCAAAGGATATGAACAGGCACTTTTCAGATGAAGAAATCAAAGCTATCTATTGCTCTAAATCACTATTGATTAGAGAAGTACAAATTAAAACAACTCTGAGGTACCACCTCACCCCTATCAGATTGGCTAATATGACAAAAAAGGAAAATAATAAATGTTAGAGAAGATGTGGAAAATTTGGGACACTCGTGCATTGTTGGTGGAGTTGTGAACTGATCCAACCATTCTGGAGGGCAATTTGGAACTATGCCCAAAGGGCTATAAAACTGTGCATACCCTTTGATCCAGTAATACCACTACTAGGTCTCTATCCCAAAGAGATCATAAAAAAGGGAAAAGGACCCACAGATACAAAAAATATTTATTAAAAAAAAAAGGTCATGGTTTCAAAAAAAATCAAAACCATCTAATGCCTTCTCCACTACCCTTCTAATACTGAACACAGCTATTCTGACCCATCTCTTCTCCAGACCAAACCCCTCCAACAGCTCCCAACAGCCCTCATATGCATTGTGCACCAGGCCCTCTGCCATCTGAACAGCCCCTAGCTCACAGACATCCCTTCTAAAATGTACATAGAATGCCTAGCGCATAACATATGCTTGTTGGTTTGACTTCCTAAAGTGTAGCTTCCAGAACAGCCCACAGTCCTGCAGACAGGTCTGACCAGAGCAGGGGACAGAAAAGCTACCCACTTAGTGTGGGAATAATAATGGCGCTTCTCTCACAGAGTCATTGTGAGGACCAAATGGGATGTCTGTAAAGTGCCTGGCACATAGTAGGCCTTTGATGAATGAGGACTATAGGGAACTCTGCCTCTCTCAATGTGGCGTTAACTTTATATCTGTCCTGTCACACTGTGGGCTCATCTTGCTATTGGAGTTGGCTAAAAAAAATGTTTCTGTATAAAACAATTTTTCCCATGAATTACTGCATAACCCTAATTCCTCTCCATCTTGTATTTATGTCTTTATTTTGTGTTTACTGAATTCTGGAACCCAAGGATAAGACTTCATCTATCCCTATTCAATTTCATCAGATTAGTTTCAGTCTAATGCTCTCACCTGCAGAGATGTTTGGGGTTCCCCCCACCTCTGGCTTGTTCACCATCCCACCCAGCTGCAAATGTAGAGGATGTTATCGCAAAAAAGAGAAAAAGACCTCTGTACAAAAATATTTCTAGCAACTCTTTTTGTGGTGGCTGAGAATGGGAAATCAAAGGGACGCCCATCCACTGGGGAATGGCTAAACCAGCTGGGGTATAGGATGGGGATGGAATATTATTATGCTCTAAGAAATGACAAGCAGGATGATTTCAGAAAGACCTGGAAAGACTTGTATGAACTGATGTAAAGTGAAGTGAGCAGAACCAAAAGAACATGGTGCACAGAGACAGCAATACTGTTTGATGAAGAACTGTGAATGACTTAATTATTCTCAGCAATACAAAGATCAAAGACAATCTCAAAAGACTAAGGATGAAACATATTATCCACCTCCAAAGAAAGAACTGATATGGATGGAACACAGGCTGAAGCAGGCTATTTTTTTGCTTTATTGCATTTTTTTCTTTTATCTAAATTTTCTTATAAGAAATGACTAATATGGTAATGTTTTGTATAATTGCACATGTGTAACCTATATTTAATTACTTACTGCCTCAGGGAAGGGGGAGGGGAGGGAAGGAAGGTGGAAGGGAATTTGGAACTCAAAACTTTAAATAAAAATGTTTATTATTTTTAAAAAATAAAGAGCATACTATCTCTAACTTTGTCCAAGTAACTGATTTAAAATGTTAACCCACCCAGGGCCAAGTCCATATCCCTGGGACACTCCCCCAGAGGAGACCTTCCAAGTGGACAAAAAAACCTTTAGTAACCATACTCCAAGTCTATCCGTTCCCCCAGTGCTGGATTTATCTACTCATAAATAGTCTTGCCTAGTCCCCATCTCTAAATCTGGAATAGCATGGAATCACTTATCACACACTTGGCTAAAATCTAGGTAAACTGTACAGACAGGCTTCCCCTTACCTACAGATTTAGTAGCCTGTCAAAAAAGAAAATGGATTTAACCAGCCACAACTGCTTCTGCAGAAAGCCAGGCTTACACTTATAATCACTCCCTCCTTTTCCTAGGGGTTTGTTAACCATCTCTTTGATGATCTGCTGGGGAATTTTCCCAGGAATTGAAGTCAAGCTCACTGAACTTATGGTTTTCAGAATCCATTTGAGAAAAGCCGCTAGGTGGGGCAGTGGGTAGAGTGCCGGGCCTGGAGTCAGGAAGACCTGAGTTCAAATCCAGCCTTAGACATTTACTAACTGTGACCCTGGGCAAGTCACTTCACCCTGCTTGCCTCAGTTTCTTCATCTGTAAAATGAGCTGGAGAAGGAAATTGCAAAGTCACTCCAGAATCTTTACCAAAAAAACTCCAAATGGGATCACAGAAAGTCAGAAATGACTGAAAAATGACTGAACATCAACAGTCCTCTGGTGTCTCTCCCTAGTCTTCACAAACTCCCAAAAGTCACAGACAGTGGCTCATCAGTCCCATCAGTCAGTTCTTTCAGCATCTGTGGCTATTGTGTATCTGGACCAAGTGAATTGAAACTGAACTCATCTTCCCCCCCCCAAAAAAAATCCTTCCTTCCTCTTAACTTCCCTCTTATTGTCAACAATACCATTCCCCATCCCCAGTGACCCAGGCTTCCAACCTAGGTGTCAGCCTCCACTTCTCACTCTCTCACACACTCCCCACCTCCAATCTGTTGCCAAGTCCTATTTCCACCTGCATCTGGACCAAGCGATTTGAATCCATCAAGGGCAACTGGGTGATGTCTTATTATCAAGCAATCAACAAAGATGTGGTGTACAGTGAATAGAGTGCAAGGCCTTAAGTCTGATCTTCATGAGTTCGAATCTGACCTCAGACACTTAATAGCTTTGTGACCCTGGGCAAGTCATTTAACCCTGTCTGCCTCAGTTTCCTCATCTGTAAAATGAGCTGGAGAAGGAAATGGCAAGTATCTTTGCCAAATGGGGTCACCAAGAGTCAGACAGGACTGAAATGAAACACCAACAACAACTATGTGCCAGGCATTCTGCTAAGCACCAGGGATACAGAGAGAGACAAAAAGACAGTCCTTTACAATCTAATGGGGGCGGGGGAAGCTAGGTGGAGGAGTGGATAGAGCACCAGCCCTGGAGTCAGGAGGACCTGAGTTCAAATCTGGCCTCAGACACTTAACACGTACTAGCTGTGTGACCCTGGGCAAGTCACTTAACCCCAACTGCCTCACTAAAAAACAAAAAAAAAAACCCAAAACAAACAATCTAATGGGGGAGACAACAAGCAAACAAATATATACAAAGCAAGCTATCTAGAAGATCAATAGAAAGTAACTAACAGAGGAAAGATGCTAGAATGAAGAGGGGTTGGGGAAGGCTTCCAGTCTGCAGCCAGAGCAGAGGAAGGACACTCCAGGCATGCAGACAGCCAGAGAAAATGCCAAGAATAGGCGATGGTCTGGAGAGAGTGTGCCATTGAGAAAGATGTAAGAGGCTGGAAGGATGGGGGGAGGGCAGGTTTGAAGGGCTTTGAATGCCAAACATTTGGTATTTGTTCCTGGGGGCATTAGGGAGCCACTGGAGTTTACTGAGTAGGGGGGTGACTAGGATGTCTTTTTTCATACTGGGTATTTCCGGCCTATTAGCCCCTTTTTTTCTGAGTGTTTTTTTTTTTCCCAACACAAAGGTCATTCTCCTGGACAGAGAAAACAAAGGCAAAATAAGAATTGAGCAAGGTCACTCATCAGACTCTCCCCAGATTACCTCTCCTTATCACAAGTTCTACAATTATAGCACCAGATCCATCCAGAATTTCCCCAGCTCAAACCTCCATGCTTTGAAAGATAAAATGATCACTCCTCAGGCAACTGGTTAGTGTGGTGGATTGTGCACTGGTGCTAGGGACCACAGGAAGGTCTGAGTTCAACTCACTAGCTGTGGGACTCTGGGCAAGTCAGGGACAGAGTCTGTCTGCCTCAGTTTCCTCATCTCATGGTTGTTGTGAGCATCCAATGAGATGCTATGTTTAAGATGCTCTGCAAGTCTCAAAGACGTTTATGAACGTTAGCTTTTAGAGAGGGAGCAGCAGAAGATATCTGCATAGAGGAAGTCCCCCCTGCCTCTGGGATAGGTGCTTTGTAATCTGTTTTCTAAATTCCCCATCTCTTTCCCCTTTTAGTCCAGATGCTTTGTATTATATCCTGGTGACAAAATTACTTCAATTTCTTCTTCCTTTAACTCTGCCCCCAAACGTCCCCACCACACAGCCCCAATCTTTTTCTTGGATTTCCTCCAGTGATCACACCTTCTTAGCATACAATCAATCCCACTCCACCCTTCTTACCTATCCTGTTTCAGGTACTCCCAGCCAGATCTAGAATCTCATCATAGGTTTTGTCACACCAAGGCTCAGTAAAGTCCAATTTGCTTCCTTGCATTAAAGTCTCTAATGCCTCATTTCTTTCTTTCTTTCTTTCTTTTTTTTTTTTGCAGGGCAATGGGGCTTAAGTGACTTGCCCAAGGTCACACAGCTAGTAAGTGTCAACTGTCTGAAGCCGGATTTGAACTCAAGAACTCCTAAATCCAGGAGTGGTGCTTTATCCACTGCACCACTTAGCAGCCCCCCTCATTTATTTCAAAGGTGTTTCTTCTAACTCCAAAATTCCGTCATTTTACACTTGCTGTGTTACCTTGGATGAGTTTTTGCTTCTAGGCCTCAGTTTCCCCATATATAAAACAAAGGGAGGCTTTGAACCAATGGCATCTAACACTTTTAGTGCCTTCATCTGCATAAAAGCAAATCATGGCCAAGTTTGTGAAATCATGACCATGGAGAGTCACCCAATTTTATGTTCAGGGGCTCTGACCTTGGCGTGTCGGCGGTGGCGGGGGGGAGGGGGGGGGCGAAGGGGGGAAGGGGGGACAGTGTCTGAAGTTAGTTCCTGACAACGAAAAGACCCTTCCTTTCATGGAGCCTGAGTTGCGAGGGAAGCAGGCTGTTTGCTGTGTGTGTGGCATCGGACACAACATGAGCAGTATATGTGGGCAGTAGACCATCCCAGAGACCAGCCCTATCGAATCACCTTGTAAAGACACTCACACACTTGAGAGCATTTCAATTCCCAAGCATTTAATCCTGGGCGGTAGAAGGTGGAGGGGGAACCCGGGTATCCCCAGCCCACAACTTCACCCATGTTCCAGGCAAATTCCATTCCCCAATAAATAAATTAGGGCAGAGGAGAGGAATCCCATATGACCTCTCTCTGCCCCTATCAGGTCCCGATCTGCCACCCCAGGGACCCTCGTCTGTAAGAACTCACCCCTGTAGCCCAGATTCAGCACAGAGATAACATATATACAAAGGGAGGGAGAGTGCATGGTCCCCTGGGGGGGAGGGAGCAGGTTGCCTCTGGGATCAGAGAAAGGACACGGGACAGGGAGAAAGTGACAAGGCTTCAGGGAGGCACTGGAAAAGGGTCCACTCACCATGAATGGGCAGGGCTAGGAAGGATTACACCCTCTGCGTCCACTCCCAGGGCTCCATGGAGCCAGAAGGGATCTACTCCAGGCCATTGTGGGGAGGGGAGGGAGGAGAGAGATAGAAAGGAATCTAGTCCTCAGAGACATGCAGGTACAGGAAGAGGTCTGCTCTCGGGACCCGATGGGTGATGGAGGTCCAAACAGGAATTGGAGGTAATTCACGGGTACCAAAAAGACCTCTTCCTTGGCGTCAGACAGCAGCCAGAGGGATCAACTCTTTGGCGCCAGGAGGGGATGGGCTATCCCTGAGACTGGGTTAAGGTCCGAGGAGATCCACTCTCTAAGGTTGGGTAGATCTCTGAGCAACTCCATGGCATGAGGCTGGGCAGGGGGGGTGGAGGGGATCTGTTGGGGACCCAAAGAAGCCTACCCATTTTGGAAGGGAATTGGCTCCCTTAGGTGGCTCCTGCACCTCCACCTCCTCGGTCACCTGGCTGCTGGTGGCAGCACATCCTCCAGGTGCGGGAGGGCAGGGCCAGTAGCAAGAAGGAGCCACCCCCCAGGAGCAACAAGGCAGCAGCTGCAAGGGCACAGGCCACTGACCAGGAATATTCATAATCCAGCCAAGGGGCTGGACCAGGCCCAGTCCTGGCCAGCAGCTCTCGGACCCCCTGGCGGAACAGCTCGAGGCTCACCAGCAACAAAACTCCTGTGGGGAGAAAATAGGAAAGAGGGAGTCCAGGCCCCCCAGGTCCCCAGCTCCTGGAGGGCAGCCTCTGGGGATGCAACAGTCCCTAGAATTATTATTCCCAGCATGCAACAGTTAACAAGTCAACAAGTCAAAAAAAAATATTGGAAACAAGTCAACAAGCATTTATTAAGCACCTACTATGAGGCAAGCAGTGGACCAAGTGCTATGCAGGCTCCAGGAACTACAACTCCCAGAGTGCAACAGTCCTTGGAGACCACCCCCCACATACTACTACTCTGGGTGTCCTCTCTACACGATACTGTCTCTGGAAACCACAACTCCCAGCATGCAACTGTGCTGAATTATGCAAATTGCCAGGTTTGGGCCTGGCTAGAGTACTCTGCGAATAGGCAGTTTAGGGAACCTGGCAGCTGGGGACCTGGACGGACCACCTCCTACCTGAGAGGCTGAAACAGACCGCTGCATGTGTGAGCAGGAACTCGGCCCCTTTGCTGAGCACCATGATGACACAGATGCATCCTAGGACTGTGATGGCCAGGGCCAGAGTGGCGGTGACGGCAGCAGCTAGTCCAAGCTCTGGGAGGGGAGGGGAGAGGGAGAAACAGGGACATCCGAGGGCACTCCGTCAGAGCCTACCCGGGGAAGGCAGGCAGTGGGTCTGGTGGAAAGAGGAGCCCGCTGCTGACTGCCCAGGAGACTTTGGGGAAATCATTTCATCTCTAGGGCATCAGTTTCCTCATCTGTAAAACGGGGGCAGGGGTGGGACCAGATCATGTCGGGGTCCCTTCAGGCTTCTGGAGGGTCACAGAACCAGATCTTGTCAGGGGAGGCCCCAAAACCCAAATGCTGAGAGGACCTACCTTTCTTTGTTGTCCTCTGCAAGATCTGGCTGTTCTCTCCTGTGGTGAAGAATCTGAAGTAAGAGCAGTTTGCCTCTGTGGAAAGAAGGCACAGACACTTGGGTGGGATGCTGACACTGGGGAGCAGACTGAAGTGGGGGAAAGGAAGAAAAGTGGCTGGAAAGACAAACGGGGAGACAAAGCCACAGAGGCCTGCCTCTGATAACTATGTGGCCCCGGAATAGTCATTGTCTTCTGTGTACCCACTTCCTCTTCTGTGAAATGGGAATAATGAGCACCAGCCTCCCTGTGCTTGACGGCACAAAGAAAGAAGGCATAAAGATAAAGAGACAGGGAGGCAGCTAGGTGGAGCAGTGGATAAAGCACTGGCCTTGGATTCAGGAGGACCTGAGTTCAAATCCAGCCTCAAACACTTGACACTTAACTAGCTGTGTGACCCTCGGCAAGTCACTTAACCCTCATTGCCCTGCAAAAAAATAAAAAAGATAAAGAGACAGGTGCAAGTAGAGGAGAGATAGACACACAGACAGAGACAGAGACCCAGAGATAGGGTGGGGAGAGAGACAGAGAGAAAGAGAGAGAGAGTCATTAAAAGGATAAGATAAGGAAAGGGGAAAAAGAAGTGGGAATAGAGAAACAGACTAAGCAAAGAAAAAGATTGAATGAGTCTGAAAGAGGAAAGCAAGAGAAAAAAGGGAGAGAGACATACAGAGAGAGCTTACTCAAGGAAGTCAGAGAAACTGTAATAAAGAGGAATGGAGGGCAGCTAGGTGGCACAGCGGATAAAGCACGGGCCCTAGATTCAGGCGGACCTGAGTTCAAATCCGACCTCAGACACTGGACACTTACTAGCTGTGTGATCCTGGGCAAAGTTACTTAACCCTCATTGCCCTGAAAAAAAAAAAGAGGAATAGAGAAAAAAAGCAGAAAGAGGGAGACAGTGGGACAAGGAAACACAAGTGGGGGGGGGGGCAAAGAAAGGAAGAAGCAGGAAAGGAGACACAGAGAGACCAGTAATATTGGCAGGAGAGAGAAAGGGATCTTTAGGGAGGAAGAGACAGAGATGAAAGAGAAAGGGGGACAGAGACAGAGACAGATAGAAAGAGAGGCAGAGACAGAGAGAGCAGCAGAGACAGAATCTTCCCATCACTCCAGAGCCAAGCAACCCAATGCTTCTTCCTCCAAGAGGGCTCTGGGTACTTGAAAACAACTCTCACGCCCTGCCCCCCCTCCCCCCCAGGAATCCTGGATTCTCCAGCTACATCCCAGGCCCTTTGGCTTTGCCTCATGTTACACAGATTTAAGGCCCGTCACCATCCTGGCTGCCCTTGTGTGGACACTCCCCAACTATCGAACTCCTCAAACTGTTAATCTCAGAATTGAACACATGAGATCTAATGATGTGGGACACATCACAGGATATGGGACTCTCATCTGCTTATTCCTAGAAGTTGGACCTCTGTTAACATAGCCCAACATCCCATTAGCTTTCTGAGCTGCCTTATGCTGCTGCTGCTTCACATTGAGTTTGTGGTTCACTGAGACCCCTAGATCTTTTTTTCCCCTCATTTGAACCACTGTCTAGCCTAGGCACACTATCCTCCTTTGGCGCCTTAAACACTGAATTTTTTAACTCAGGTTTAAGATTATAAAATTGTCCCTATTAAAATCTATCCTATTAGATTCAGCCCAAACGTCTAGCTTGAAAGGTCTGAGTCTTCTCTGATTTTTTATCACATGGCTACCTTGACTCATTCTATGGCTCCTAGATGGGTCAGAAGTCTGGGGTTTGGGCATCTGCCTGGGTCGATCAGCAGTCTAGGTCATCTCTACATCTCCCTCTCCCCAGTGCTCAGAATTCTAGGCTCCAGAACAGTCTGAGGTCAGGACCCTGTCTCTCTCTGGCTCCCAAAGAAGCTTCTCAACATCACTCTAAGCCAGTTGAGGTCTGGATGGATAGCCTCTCATTCCAGGCCAGTCACAGGTCTGAGCTATCTTTCTTTGTCTCTGTCTTTCTCTATCTTTGTCTCTATCTCTGTCTCTGTCTTTTTCTGTCTCTGTCTCTGTCTCTCCCTCTCTCTTTCCTTCTCTGTCTGTGTCTCTATTTGTCTCTGTCATTCCCTCTCCCTCTCTCTGTCTTTCCCTTTCCCTCTTTCCCTCTCCCTCTTTCTGTCTTACTCTCTCTCTCTCATCTCTGTCTCTGTCTCTCACTGTCTCTCTGTCTTTTTCTGTCTCTCTATCTCTGTCTCTCTGTGTCTCTCTGTGTCTGTCAGTCTCTGTCTGTCTGTCTGTCTCTCATCTGTCTCTTGCTCCCTACAGATCCCTCTTTCTCTTCCATTTTTCCCCTATCCCACTGTCTCCCTCTTTCTGCCCCTTTATTTCTCTACCTTTATGTCTATGTTAGAAGTCTAGACCATTTCTATGTTAATCACATCTATGTCTAGGCCTGAGTCCTAGAGGCAGACCCAGTAACCTGTATTGGGCAGAGCTCCTCCTGAAAGAGGCATTTCCTGGCCCTCTCGCCAATATCCTGGGAGAATCAGGGGCTTGTTTATTTCTCCATCTCTTTAGGGACAGTTGTGGCCCAGGGCCCTCTCTCTGTCTCCCAGGGGAGCTGAGGTCCAGGATATTGCCACAAATTCTCAAGGAAGTCAGAGGTCTGGCTATCCCTGCTTTTTCCTGAGCTGACCTGAGGCCAGGGATATCTCACTCTCTAACCAGTCCCAGACAGTCAGTTCCCAGTGTGGATCATCTGTCTGTCTCCCCAGGACACTTGTTATTCCAGGTGGCCTCCCAGCTTCCCAGATCAGGGCTGTGTCAGCATCCCCCAATATGAACCAAAGGTCTGGGCTGTCTCTCTTGCTGCCCAGGCCAGTAAAAGACATAGAGCATCTCCACATCTCCCAGGACAGAAAGCAATCTCAGCTCTTTGGGGAGCAAGCACATCCATGCCGATGATTCCTTGGGACAGTTGGAGGTTTGAGCTGTCTATTTTTCAGGTCTGGGTCACCTCTGCATCTCCCTGGGATTGTCTCCTGTCTGAGATCTGGCTAGAGGTCTTGGGCATCTCCAGGTCTCTCTGGGAGACCTTTCTCCATCTCAATGGGCTGATCCATGATGTGGGACAATTTTCTCTCCCCAGGCGGTCCCGTCAGGGCCATCTCTGCAGCTTCTCAGGCCAGCCAGAGGTCTGGGCCACCTTTGTACCCCTTGGGCTTGGACAGAGGTCTGGGCATAGCCCCTGGCACAGGCAAGGCCACCTCTATATCTCTCCTGGAATTCAGAAGGTTGGGCCATCTCTGTGTACCCCTGGACAGTCAAAAACCTAGGCTGTTTCAGTCCTGCCTGCCTCCTGCCATTCCCAAAGCAGTCTAGGGTCTAGGGCATCTGTAGGTATAGCAGAGGTAGCCTGGGCCATCCCCCTGAGGTCTGTCCTGGGGTCCACTCTGTCTCTCTGGGACAGTCAGAGGCCTTGGTCATCCCCCTGAGGTCTGTCCTGGGGTCTACTCTGTCTCCGTGGGGCAGTCAAAGGCCTGGATCAGTCTCCATACCTCCCCAGGGAACTCTATTATCTAGGCCTTGTCTGCCCCTCTCTAAGACAGTCCAGGGTCTGGGCCACTAAATCCCTTCTCCAAGCAGTCCACAGCGTTTAACATCACTCCATGTCCCTGAGACAATGAGAAGTCTGGGCCTCCTCTCTGTTGTCTGATCCAGCCAGAGGTCTGGGCTCAGATCCAAGCTTCCCTGCGGACTTCAGAGGTGTGCACTGTCTCTTCATCGTCTCCAGGGGATCTCAAGAGGCCTGGGTCAGGCCTCTCTCCCCAAGGCAGGCCAAGGTCTGGGCTGCATGCCTAGTTCCCCAGGAGGTCAGAGGTATTAGCTGTCTCTACAAGCTCCCTGTGGGGCCAAAGGTCTGGGCTCACCATATCTCTGGAGAGCTCTGGGCCGTCTCTGCCTCTCCCCCAAGGTAGTCAGAGGTCTGGCCCCAGGAAGTCTGAGCTGGGGCAGCCCCTTTGGTCTCCCTGTGCTGTCAGGAGTCAGGGCCATTCTCCTGTCTCAGAATTCTGGATCCTCCCTATAGTTTGGGCTCTCTCCGGTCTGGAGAGAGCAGCCATCTGGACCATTTGGATTTCTCGTGGGTTGGGGGCGGGGGGATGTGCAGGAGTCAGAGGGCCAGGCTGTCTTTCCCGGTCAGTTCAGACTGACTCCTGGGCAGTCAGTGGAGTGGGCAGCCTTTGGGTCTCGCCAGGAAGCCAGAGATCTTGGCAGTCTCTGTAACTCCCTTGGGTTTTCTGGCCCTGGGTTATGCCTAAGTCTCCCATGGGGCAGCCGGTGGTCTAGCCCCATCTCCACATCTCCCTAGGACGGCATGTACCACCCCATGGGATCTCCCTAGGAGATCAGACATGTCTACATCCTTTCTGGTCAGTCAGAAATCTTCGTCATCTCTTTCCCCTTGGACTTTTAAGTCAGGAAGCTGGTGTGTCTCTACATCTGAGGGGGGGGGGCAGATCTCCACATTTCCCTAGGGCAGTTGGAAGGTCTGGGCTGTTCTAACCTACTCCCAGACAAGTCAGGGGAGTTTCTTCACATTGTCCAACCAGTCAGAAGTTCGGACCATCTCTCTGTTTCCTAGATTTCTCTGTCTCCATATCTCTGCCTCAGTCTCTCTCCTACCTCTGTCTCTGCCTCTCTGTCTCAGTCTCTATCTCTGGATCTCTGACTCTCTCACTACTTGTGAACCGTTGACCTCCTCACTTGGTCTTTCTGAGCCTTGGCTTCCCTCTCTATAAAAAGGGGGAGCTGGGGGCAGCTAGGTGGCACAGTGGATAGAGCACCGGCCCTGGATTCAGGAGGACCTGAGTTCAAATCCGGCCTCAGACACTTGACACTAGCTGTGTGACCCTGGGCAAGTCACTTAACCCCCATTTCCCCGACAAAAAAAAAGGGGGGGCTGGACTAGGAGTGCCTGCCATCCCCTGGTGCCCTAGCTCTCTGAGCCGATGGTCCGGTTCCCTGGGTCTGCCTCTCTCAGAGCATCTCCCCATCCCCCTAGCCCTTGTGGTCCTCACCTCCAGGTAACTCAGCAGGACCACAGGTCTCCCTATTGGGGGGCAGGTCCTCCAGCCAGAGCCTCTTGGCGCACACCCGCCACAAGCCTAGGTGGGCAGCTTCACACACACCGCTCGTCCCGTTGCCCCGTTTGGTGCCCAGCTCCACCCAGAACTCGGTGCCCACGGCCAGAACCGCCAGAGTTGTGCCAATGCCGGCCAGCAGTAGGACCAGCTTGATGGGGCCACGGCGCTCACGGGCCAGGCCAGTCCTCTGGGCTCTCCTCCTCGCTGTCTCAGCTCGACGTCTTTCCTCCTCCTGGATGAAGAAGTTAGACCACATCATGGTGGCTGGGGGAGAAGGGGCCCGGCCCTACTGGGCTCCCCCAGGCCCCAGGTGGCCAGCTGGGCCTCCAGACTCAGGCTCGGGCTCAGCCCCCGGCCCCTAGCCCCAAGCTTCCCTCCTCTCGTTGACTGGCCAGGGTCCCCAGCACCCTCTGCTCTGCCTGTGGCCTCCCCCCTGACCCACAAAGACAGGCAGGCAGCCCTCCCCCTGACCAGAGCCTTGGGCTATTTTGGGCCCTGCCATGTAAGTAACACCCGCACCTGTTGTGGGTATTTTAAGGGAACAAGTGGACGGAGGGAGGGAGGCTGGAGGTGGGAGGAGCTGGGGCCTGGATGCCTGGGCCCTTCCAAGAGGGACGGGACTGGGGGGAAAGGGATGCCTGCGTCCTACTAAGGTAGGGAGAGATGATATCTGGGCTTTCCCTATAGGGAGTAGCGTTGGGGGGAGGGGTTGAAATGACAGCCACACTGTTCTCTTCATGGACTTTATTAGAGAGGACACCCCTACAGGGTGGTCCATGCAGCCCCAGCCCCGAGCCTGCAGCCCCAGTTGGGAACCAGGACTAGGGCATCAGCAGGACAAGGAGCCAGAACCAGGCCCATCAGGGAGGCAGGGATGGAGACAGATTTTGCCTCCTGTCTCCAAGGGACAATGGCTGACTGGATGAAGCTTGGCCTGCCCTGTCCCTAGGTCCTCAGCCCCTCCCTCTGGCCTGGGAGAGCCAGAGGCTCTGCCATTGCCCTTCAGCATCTCTCTTGTATCCATTGGACCTTCTCTGTCTCCATCCATCCATCCGTCTCTCCCTCCCAGCTTCCGTATTTGTATCTCTCCCTGTGTCCCCTTATCCCTGGCTCACTATCTCTGTCTCCAGAGATAACCTGTATTTGCTGACTGTCTGATATCTCCGTGCGTGCTTTTGTCTGTGTCTTTGTGTCTCTCTCTGCATTTCCATGTCACTCTGTGTTCGTATAATCTGTATTCAATGATAAGCACAGAGATGTACACATGGCTGCCTCTTCTGTCTGTCTTCCTCCTGTCTCTGTCTCTACACTCTTTGGGGGGCTTAGGATTTTTTTGGTTATTTTTATGTTAATTGATTTGGATTATTAATGTCTGTTTCTCTGTGTCACTGCTCCCTTCCTGTCTCTTCTTGGTTCCCTCTGTCCCTTTGGATCTCTTGCCTGTCAGTTCTGTGGGTCCTTATCTTTATCTCTTGTCTGTCAACACAGTCAGTCAATAAACCTTTATGAAGGTCCTACTCTGGGCCAGGTTCTGTGCTAAGCCCTGGAGATTCCACACACTGGGTTTCTTTACTTTTGCTTCTCTGTCCCAAGATCTCCTTACCTCTGTCTATGACAGAGAGACTGGTGTTGCATTGTGGGTACAAGTAAATATATAATCTGTCTCCATCTCTAAGTCTCCCCCTCTTTGTACCTCTATTTCCCCATACCCTTCTTCCTTCTCTCAGGGCTTATCCTTGGCATTTATATCTCTCACTATCTCTACATCTCCGCCAATCCCTTCTCTCTGTCTCTCTCAGTACTTTCCCCAGCCACGAGGTCTTTCTCTGCCTCCCTCTGGCCTTCTCTTTCTGTTTGTCAGGGGTCCCCTGTGGTCCCTGGGCTGGGACAGGTAAGACCCCCCCACCCCCATCCCCATCCCCCCCCATGCAAACAGCAAAAAAAAAATACAGATTTGAAAACTGCAAAAAACACCACAGCCCCCCCACCGCCCCCCCTTCCCTGCCCTCCCCTGCCCCCCCCAAAGTCCCCAGTTTGGATCCCATGTGTCCCTGCCGCGGTGGGTTGGTGGGTGGGCCGGGATCCCCAGCCTCCCACGTCCAGGCTGGGCCAAGGAGCAGAAGGGGGCCAAGCCTCAGCCGCCAGCCCCCTTCTCGGGGCCCTCTTTGCTCATTTGCTCGCTCGCTTGCCCGCCAGCGGGCCCCCACCCCCTTCCCGCCCCCCACCCCAAGCCGGCCCAGCCCCTACACTGGCGTGGTTTTCCTGTTCAGGGTGTTGGTGTTGGATGCCCCACTGGCTGCCGCTTCTTTGCTCAAGGTCCCGGCGGCCCCAGGGGCGGAGCCCGGACCGGTCACGGTCACCGTCACCCCGCTGGCTTCCTTGGGGAAGGCGTTATGCAGCGTCAGGAAGCCCGAGCCGGACCGTTCCCGCTCAGCCGTCCCATAAGGACCCCCCACTCCGCCCCCGCCCCCGCCGCTGCTGCCGCCGCCGCCGCCACCACCGCCGCCGCCACCTCCGGGAGGGCCCCCGAGCCCTGCGCCCACGCTGCCTTTGGACGGGTCGCGGCTCAGCGTGTACATGGAAATGTCCGTGGAGGGGAAGCCCTGGGGCGACGTGTCCCGGGAGGGCGAAGGCTCACTCGAGCGGGAGCTGGAGCGCGAGCGGCGGCGGTAGCGGAAGCGGTAACTGGGCAGGCGGAGGATGGCCGACGGGGGACCCCCGCCGCCGCCCCCGCCGCCGCCGCCGCCGCCGCCCCCGGCCCGGCCGCCGGGCTTGAGGAGGTCCGCCCGGGACTGGCAGTGAGCCTCGCGGTTCCGCTCGATGTAAATGTTTACGGCGAGCACGCCGATCATCTCGGCCAGGATGAACGAGAGCCCCCCGAAGTAGAAGGACCAGCCGTAAGAGTAGTGGCTCTTCTTCTCGTCGTCGCGCTTGGGGCCCGGCTCGCCCGCGTTGGCAGAGATGTACACGATCACGCCGATGATGTTGCTGAGGCCTGGCGGGCCGCGACCGACGGACGGACGGACGGACGGAGAGACACAACACGGGGGACGGGGACAGGGACGGGGACGGGGACGGAGGAGCGCAACTGTCAGCCGGAGCAAGCCTCGACGGCCGCCGCTGCGGGGCAGGGGCCCGTCCTGCCCTGCCCCGCCCCCCGCCCCGCCTCCTTCTCTAAGCCCCGCCCTCTCGACTAAGTCTCTCCACTTCTTTTTCTAAGCCACTTCCCATATGCCCCATTCCTTTCCTCTAAGCCCCTCCTCTTTCTTCTGAAATCTCATCTTGTTCGAAGCATGGTCTTTGCTAAGCCCCGCCTCCTTAACTAAGCCCCGCCCTTTCACCGATTCCAAACCTCTCTCCATCTCTTCTAAGTCCCGCCTTCCTCCATTAAGCCTCCCTCATATTTAGCCTAGCTCCTCCCCTTTTTCTAAGACCCTCCCCTTTCTCAGGTGCCCTCTCCTCCTGTCAAGTCCCGCCCCTCCCTTCCAAGTCACTTCTCTTTCCCTAAACCCTGGCCCTTTCTTCCAAGCCTCACCCCTTCCCTAAGCCCTTCCCCCTCTTCAAGTCCTCCCCCTTTTAAGCTCCTCCCTCTCCTTTTCCCTTTATTCTTGCCCATCCTCAATTCTCTCTGGTCCTCTCTCCTTTCGAGCAAGATCCCTGCCTCTATCTCAGTCCCTACCTATCTCTACCTAACTCCTCCCTTCTTGTTCAAGGCCCTTCCTATCTCCTTCTTCCTCTTGTTCTTTCACACTCCTTCCTCTCTCTTTTTAGCTCTTCTCTCTGAGGTGCTAATTCTGCCCTTGACCTAGATATGACCTTCAAGCCTCTGTGAGATGGGGTTGGAGCACCGAGACCCTCATTCGGAGATTCTATGTCTCTCTCCCCTCTCCTATCTTTCGGCTTCGTTCCCCTTCTCCCCTCTTCCAGCCCTCACCAGCAGCTACAAACAGGATGCCGGCCCCCAGGATGATGTTCCGTTTGGACTTGTAGACTCGAGAAGCAGCCACACACACTCCTCCCAGTAACAGAAGGATGGCGCTGAGAATGGGGAAGATGCTGGATGCTCGGACCACACCTGGCAGAGGACCGGGGCAAGGTCACACGCAGCATTTCCCTCCCCCCTCCGCTCCTCCCCACTCTCCAGCTCCCAAGTCCCGGCACCAGCTTCTTAGATTCGTGATCGACTTTGCGTAAGGAGCCAATCAGAACTTGGTGCCGCCTGGGAGTCCTCAACATCCCAATGAGGGGGGCCGATCCCAGCTCTGCATTCCAAGGCTGAACAGAATACTCCGATTCTCCCTGAGGACCGTTCCAGGGGGAGAGTTCTCCCAGCCAATCACAGCCAGGGGGTCCCAGCCAATGGGCTTCAAAGAGGAGCATCTGGGCTCCGCCCTCTGGGTTGGGGAGGCCAGTCCCACCCCCCGATTCCCAGCCCCCACTTACGGAGGAGGTATTCGGCGCTATCATGGTCGTAATCTGTGTCTTCTGGGAAATGATTAATCTTCACACAGACACCCCGCTTCAGCCCTGGGGATGGGGAGATGGAGATTAGCGGGGGAGGACCCGCGTCTGTGACTGGGCCCCCACTGTATCACCGCTCTCTAGTCCCCCTGCTTCGCTCGGGTGGAGGAGTTGATTCTAGCCTCTCGCAAAGGGTAGCCCACTGACCGACCTCCTTCCCTGGCCTGGCAGGAGGCTAGAACCCAAGCAACAGAGTTGGGAGTGTGCATGAGACAGAGGGGAAGCACTTACCCGGGGCTATTCACAGCCTAGTGTCAGAGAATGTAGAAGCTGAAAGAGACCAGAGATAGCACTTCCCACCCTCACCCCCATTTCACGGAGGGGGATTCTGAGGTTGAAGAGAAGGGAAAGGAACTGCCCAAGGCCCTGCCCTGGTGTTTCCTTCACTAAATCTGAGACTTCCAATACGGCCTTTCCAGAGGTCTAGGGGGACTAAAACCCCAGTGTCTCTCTCTCTCTCTCTCTCTCTCTCTCTGGAAAAGGGAAATGGGAATAGCCCTAGATTGGGGGCTGGGAGCCGACCACACTGGATGACATTAAGCAAGTCTCTTTCCCTCCCTTGGCCTCCATTTTCACCCCTGTAAAGTAGGGGGGGGGGATTTGAGAGGAGGAGGGAGGAGTTCAGACCCAAAGTTCAACAATAGATACAATATGCAGAGAGGATGGATGAAAAGGGGCAATGAGGCAGAAGGAAGTGGGGCTGAGCAAAGATCAAGATGAGAGAGAGGGAGAGGGAGAAAGAGGGAGAGGGGGAGGGGGAGGGGGAGGAGGGAGAAAGAGAGAGCAAGGGAGAGAGAGGAGCAACTCCCGGAGTTCCAAGCGAGGGTTGAGCTCAGAAGCCAACAAGCACAGCCTTCCCACTTCACAGAGGGGACAGCTGGAAGGAGAGAGGGGAGATGACAGAAGTGCAAGACCTTGAGCTCCTTGAAAGCTTTCTGTGCCCCACCCCCCCATGCTGAACATTCTGCCTTGCACATAGTAGGCATTTAAATGCTCGCTCTTTCTTGACTTGCCTTGGAAGAGATCTCTGAGATTCTGACCCAGCCTCACCTCCATTGAAGAGCACAGGACTGTGGGAACGAGGAGAGGAACAGGAAAGAGGAGCAGTCACTTGCTCAATGAGCTTTTAAGTGCCTACTGTGTGCCACACACTGGTGTTAAGTGCTGGGAGTATGGGGGGGGTAAGGGGGGATCCTTGTTCTCAAAGAGCTCAGAGCTTTATAGTTGAAAATATTAAATATTAAACTCAACCCAAGTCTCCCCTGTCTTACAAAGGGAGAAATGGAACATGGGGGAGAAAGAAGAGAGAGGAAGAACATGGAACCACACAACGTCAAAGTTGGAAGATGTTCCATAACCAGCAAACCCTAAACCCCCATTTTACAGATACAGAAACTGAGGTTGGAAAGGAGGGGAGGAGGAAAATCGGACTTAGTGAATAAAGCACAAGGCCTGGAGTTGGGAAAATCTGAGTTCCGCTCCAGGCTCAGACACTTCCTAGCTGTGGGAATCTGGGCAAGTCACCTGACCTCTTCTTCAGTTTCCTCAACCTTAAAATGGGAATAATAGCACCTCCCTAGAAGGGTTCTCAAGAGAACCAAATGAGATAATAATTGTAAAGCACTTAGCACGGTGCCCGGCACACAGTAAGTGCTATATAAATGCCTATCGCTTCTCTTTCCCTTCCCCTTCCTTTCCCCAGGCAATGAAGAACTCCATAGAGTTCTAGAGAGTCAGAGGCTCCTGGGAAGTTCAGAGACAACTGAGTCTGATCCAACCTGCCGCCCATCCAGAAAGGAAGGTCAGGGGAGCCCCGAGGAATGGAGGAAAAAAGGGGTAGGGACAGAGTCATCAAACCAAAAGAGACCGACATCCTCCCATTTCACAGAGGGGGAGGCTGAGGCTCCAGGGGAGGACAGCACCGGAACCGCGGCTGGGGGAGGATGCTGCGCTGTGGCCCCAGTACCTTCGAGGCAGCAGATCCTCCAGAGACCTGAGTGGGTCAGCCCCCCGGGGTCCCTCTTCTCTGACACCCCGCCTGACCCTCGAGCTGGAGGGTCCTCAGAGGCGGAGGCAGTAAGGTTGGTGGTGTTGCAGATGAAGGCCCTGGTGTAGAGCCAGTAGTCGGTGCTGATGGCGATGGTC
The DNA here is from genome assembly GCF_019393635.1 of Dromiciops gliroides. Lineage (NCBI taxonomy): Eukaryota > Metazoa > Chordata > Mammalia > Microbiotheria > Microbiotheriidae > Dromiciops > Dromiciops gliroides. Next base: position 657,758,277 of record NC_057863.1, on the reverse strand, counting down.
ATGAGGCCGAAGGCGGCAAAGGCACCGACCGTGGTCAACAGCACCTGGACACCCTTCTCACACCACAGGCCCCGAGCCTCTGTCCAGCGCTTCAGGGACTCCAGTCTGAAGGCTGGCAGCCGGGGGGCCGCCGGCCACCACCGGGGCAGCGGGGGAGGGGCCGTGCCTGCGGCGGGGGGCGGGCAGGCTCAGGCGAGATGGGGACACCCCCCCCACGGGGGCTGGTGCCAAGCAGCAAGGAGGCGGTGGCGGGCAGTCGAGCGCGGGGGTCAGCGGGCTGCCATCATCAGAGGCTACGGACAAGGACAAGGATTAGAGCACCCTCCTACTTCCCCCAAAGCCTACAGGTCCTCTCTGCCTCGAGCTTCCTCCATGCTGGCCCCTGGCTCGTGATCGGGACCCCAACAATCTTTCCAGTCTGGTACCCAGTATTTATTCCCCATCGCGAGTTCTATGCTCCAGCCAAACCCAACTACTCATTGTTCTCCATAGAGGACATCCCATCTCCCACCTTCCCGTCTTTGTACAGGCCATCGCTGGCAGCTGCCGCCTCACTTTTAAACCCCAGATCCCTTCAAACTCCCCCTTCCAGTCCTTTCCTGGTCCCCCCCTCCCCGCTTGCTAGTGCTCCCCCAAAGCCCAGCAGATTTATTTTCTATGTCTCATATCATGTGCTTTGCATCTGAGAACACAGGGAACCCCCCCTCATCAAATGCAGTGCAATCTCACCTTTGTGTTTGTGTTCCCAGTTCCTTGTGTGATGCCTAGTACACAGTAAGGGCATAATAAATGCACGTTGGTAGATGGCACCTTGTAACCCACATACCACAGTTTCTCTTCTTTCACCTTTTGACCCCATGCCAACATCCTCCAATTTCATAGAATTAGAAGATTTAGAACTAGAAGGAAGCTTTGATATTTTCCAGTCCAACCCCCACCCCCCCCCCCCCCCCGCCCCAATCCACCATTTCACAGATGAGGAAACTGAGATCAGAGAGGAAAAAGGACTTCAATTCTTTTCTTTCATCCTGGTTATCCCTACAGCCTGTAGTGCTAAGCCAGGAGGAGAAGGAAAGAAGAATAAGGATTGGATGGGGGGAAAGTGCAGGAACTCTGTACCCCAGCGTCTCCTACCCTGAATACTTCCTAGAATAAATAACAGTAACAACGACAGCTAGCAGTTATAAAGCTCTCCAAGGTTCATATCTCGTTTGATCTTCACAATGATTCCTAGTAGGTATTATTAACCCCATTTTATAGATGAGAAAACTGAGGTTGAAAGCGATTAAGTGACTAGATCAGGGTCAAAGGCAGAATTTGAACTCAGGTCCTTGACTCTACATTCAACACTCAGATGCTACTGTCCCCCTGATTCATTCATGTGTCCCCATCTTTTATTACATCCACCTTTGCCCACAGCATCCTGGGACTGAGGAAGATCTGGATCGGATCCTGCCTCAGACACTAGCTGTGTGACCCTGGGTAAATGATGTCACCTCCCTGTCCCTCAGTCTCCTCATCTGTCAGATGGGGGTTTGCACTAGAAAGCAGCCTCTTGGGTCTTTTCTGGATCTAAACCTATGATTCTGTGACCTAAACCACCTCCCCCAATTTAAAATTATTATAGAGGATATCTTGGCCATTTAACAGAGATGTAAACTGAGGCTTAGAAAGGATGAGAGGCCCACATTTCTCCTTCAGACATTTCCAGCCTTCTCATCTCAGAACTTAAGGGGAAGCAGGAAAAGCATCCATCAGGGGACCCTCTGCCCAAAGCACCCCCTCTCAAACCCCCTGGACTGTTGATCAGCATCCATGGACTACTTCCTTTTCTCTCATCCACACCTTCTGTTCCATCTCCTTCTGCCATGGCAACTCTGCCCCATCTTGACCTTGAATACCACAGTTCCTGACTGTTGACCCCCCCCCAATCTCATAGAATCCTAAATTTTCAAGTCAGAAAGGACCTTGGAGATCAGATTCTAACCACCTCATTTTATTGGGGGAGAAAAATACGAAGGCCTGTATTCCCCCCTTTCCCCCTAGTTCCTGAGTTCCCAATCCTCCCAGCTCAGTGCCTCAGAGGACAGGAAGAGGAGAACAAGGATTAACAAGAAAAGACCCCCCTGAAAATATTTCCCAGGCCCCCTAAGCCCTTTGTCAGTAGCCTTGCCCTTCCTGGCTTAGCCTCTGATCCCCGTCTCATGTAACTCCGGTGTCACAGCACCCCTTGCACCATTCCTGACCCTGGAACCCCATTACCTCTATCTACTGGACCCCAAATTTCTCCTCCTGAGCCTGATTCCCCCCAATCTCTCCATACCCCACAGAGATTTCAAGTGGGAACCTTAGAGAGAGGACAGGGCAGAAGCTCCATGATGAAAGAATTCTCTCCCCTGTTCCTGGAGTCCTTCCTTGGTGACCACTGACCCCTCTAGCTTATCTTCTTGTCCCCACCTACTGTTTCTTTTCCCACTGCTCAAAGCACTCGCTGACCTTACCCTCTTCCACCCCCATGGCCTGACTTCCACCACTGCCCTCCAATTGAATAGAATCCTAGATTCAAAGCTCACTAGAAATTGACGGAACCTTGAAAAAATTATTGGTCCAGACTTCATGGGGGAGGAAACTGAGGCATGGGGAAGGAAAAAGAGAATTTTCTTTCTACCACTCTCTCTCCCACAACCCCCACAGCTCAGAGTCCTGACAGACAGAGAAGATAAGGGGGTTTAGAAACAGATGCAGAACCCCCACCCCCAAAGAACTCCCTCCTTGGACCCCCAGCTTCTACTCAGCTGACACTGTCACTTCATCCCCACCTCCTGTTACTTCTTCCCCTCCCCCCAAGCACCCCCAGTCTCAGACTCCTCCCCCCTCCCCCAGGTCTCTCTCAGAACCTGGAATGCCTAGGTTCTCGGGCACAGTAACCTTGGCTGCTGCCTCAGTTTCTCCCCCATTTCTCCCATTAGCTAAGGGGAGGGGGGGCCGGATGTAGGGGAGGTGGTCGCCATGGCAACGGGGCCTTTAAGAGGCCTCCTCTCCTCCCCCCCCATCCTCTTCCCTCCCACACACCAGTCCCTCCGATCTGCCTCCAGGCAGACCCTGGGGCGTCCCCCCACACACTCTTTGTAATTCTGGTTTGCCAGGAGGGGGCCCCCCCAGACCCTATCCCTTGCCCCCTTCCATCCACCGGGCCTGAGCCGGGAGGAAGTGCCTTTGAGTGGCCAGGGGCCCTGTCCCCCAGCCCCTCCCTTCTGGACAATCACCCCCTCCTCACCTGGAGTTCCTTGTAATCAGGCCTCCGCTGAGATTGGCAGATGGGTACAGGGAAGAAGCCCCCTATCCCAGTTGTCCAGAGAACCCAGGTGTCCAGGGAGCTGAGTCGCTGGGTTTGGGGTCTGTCGCTGGGATAGAAAGCCTGAGAGCAGGATGTTGGAGGACCCGGTTGTCTGAGAAGCTGAGCTTCTGGGATGGAGGATGGAGAAGTAGGTGGGGAGGGGACCCAGGTGTCCGGAATTGGGGGCTGGGAGAGCCAGTTCTCCAAGGGACTGAGCCTCGGGAGTTGGGGGTCAGTGAACCAGCTGGTCTAGAGAACTGGGGGTTGGGGGTTCAGAAAAGTGGAGGACTAGAAAATGCAGGAGTCTGGAGAGCTGAGCCTCCAGAATGGGGGAAGGGGGAGCCAGGGAACCCCGGGCGCTGAGCTTAAGTGCCGGAGGAAGGGGGAGCTGGGCAGCCTGGGAACCCAGGTGCCTGGGATTGGGAGCTGCTGAAGAGAGTACCCCAGGGACCAAGGCGTCTGGGATTAGGGGCCGGGGGATGAGGGGGCCTGGCTGATCCGGCCCGAGAACCCGGGGAGGAGAGAATTCTGTTCTGCTGCCACTGGGTGATGGGAAGAGCTGAGAAGGGGAGGGAGGGAGGGAGAGAGGGAGGGAGGGAAGGAGGGAGGGAGCAAAGGAGGGAGGGGGAGGGAGGCAGGGATGGGGGGAGGGGGTGGATTTGGGGATGGGGGAAGGGGGGGGAGGTCTGGATCCAGGGAAGGCAAAGGCACTGAGGGAGATTCAGAGAGAGGGGGAGACTGACAGGCACAAGAAGGGATACCAGAGTTAGGGAGACTGGGGGGGGGGTGAATGAAACAGAGAGGGAAAGATATGGAAGAGATGAAGAGAGTCCGAGAGAAACAGAAAACATGAGAAATGAGAGAGTATGTGTGAGAAAAAGAGAAAAAGGATGAGAGAGAGGCTGTGGAGGGACAGGAGACAGAGATAAAGGGATAGTAGAGTGACAGAGATAGAGAAGCATCAGACAGATGGGGAGAGATTGAGGAAGGGAGAAATGAGGAGACAGGAAGCAAGAGACATGAGAGACAGGGAGAGGGAGGGGGAGAGACAGAGACAGGAAGGGGGCTGCAGCTGCAGCTGCCTAAAGCAGGTTGAGGAACCGGCTTCCTGGGGCTCCCCATGGGGATCTGGCCAAGGTCACTAGAGGGGGGAGAAGGGGGCACAACCCCCCCTCCCCCATCTCCATCTTCCCCAGTAGCAGCATCCCTCCCTCCCTTCCTCCACCTCCTCCTGTCCCCATGGCAACGGGATTCAGGCCTCAACCGGAAGCAGAGTGGGGGCCCTTTAAAAGGAGGACCCCCTCCTTACATCTCCCTCTACCCTCCCCCAACCTCTGCTCCAAACCCTCTCTTCATCCTCTTGAAATCCAGGAGTAGAGAAGGGATTGGGGGGATCATTCCCCAGCCACTGCAGGACCCCCAGACTCAGAGCAGGAAAGAAGAAAGAAAAGCAGGGGGTGGGGGTGGCGGAAGGGAGGTGTGCCGCTCTTAAAGTGACCAAGCTTAGCTCAGTTAGCTATCAGGGTCCTGTACTTCATGGGAAACCAGGCCTCAGCGGAGAGCCCTGTGGACAACAGGATTAGGACTTCAACTGCCCATATGAGGGAAGCTCTGAGGCCCCACTCTGGCCCCTCAAGTTCCAAAAGCATGCTGCCAACCCCCCCCCTTCTCACCGAGGGAAGGCTTATTGGGAGGGGGTGGAGCAATGGGGCTTCCTCAGCAGCACAGTCTCAGGATGGAAGAACTAGGAGATAAGCTTGGGGGTCACTCAGCCCATCCTTCTCCTTCTCCAGGATGGGAAACTGAGGCAAGAGTGTGAAAGGGATGAGACTATACAGGTCTGTAATCACAGAGCGTCAGAGATGGGATGGCACTTAAAGATCACAGGTGATGAGATTTAAAGCAGGATCCTGGAAATTATGAAGTCCAAACATTTCCTTTTTCAAATGGGGAAACCGAGACCCAGTCAATCAATAAACATTTATTTGTAGTTGTTCAGTGTGTCCAACTCTACGTCCATGGGGTTTCCTTGGCAAAGATACTGGAGTGGTTTGCCATTTCCTTCTCTGATTCTTCCCCCATTTTACAGATGAGGAACTGAGGCAAATAGGGATTAAGTGACTCACCCAGGGTCACACAGCTAGTAAGTGTCTGAGAATGGATTTGAACTCAGATCTTTCTGACTCTAAGCCCCATGCTCTATCCACTGCCCTAAATATTTATTAGTGCCTATAATGTGCCAGACACTGTGCTGAGCTTTGGGTATACAGACAGTCTCTGCCTTCAAGGGGCTTACAAGGGAAGTCCTCCCAAGAGGAAGTATCCAATCACAAAATCCCATCTTCTCATGTTACAGATGTTTCCCATCTAAGGCTCAAAGTGGGGAAGAGAATTGTCCCATGGTTCATAGATAGTGAGGGACGGAGCTGAGATTCAAAAGCAGGTCACTGAGCAAAAGAATCTCCAGGTCAGCTGGGAGAGGAGAAGTGGTCAAGCCTGACCCAACTGTTCTGCTTGCTTGGAAACAGTCTCAGAGAGAGCAATGGGTTTGCTCAGTCATTCACCAAGTCAAAGGCAGAACCCAGAGAGATAGCCAGCCTCTTTGACCCAAGTCCACAGATGTTCCTATTCACCCAGAGCCCTTTAGATGTCAGCCCAATCTCTTCAATTTACAGAGGGGGAAACTGAGGTCCAGAGAGGAGAGTCAGCATGGCATTTAGCCCTACCCCCTTCCCAAACCCAAGGGCCCAGATTCCGCCCTGCTCCGCTCCCTGCCCTACCCCTCAATGCAGACATCCAGTGTTTGAAATAGAGTTTATTGAAGTTTCTGTTGGTATTTACATATGATACATAGTAAGTAACAGAGCCACCCTCCCACCCTGTTCCCAGGCCCACTTGGGCCCCCCTCCCCCCAATCCTCATTAAAAACCCGCTACATAAGGACGGGTTAACTGATGCCCTGCCCCTGCTTTCCCCCCCTCCCCCCCAAGATGCAGACTAAAAGCCCTGGCCCCCAATCACTGGGGGACCATCTAGTTCATTGTACATTATTTTGCCTCCACTGGGCCGCCCACCTGCCCAAGCTGTACCCCAGAGAGCAGACCCTTTAAGAGAGGCTGGAGTCTGGAGTTTTGCAGGGGGCAAGGATGGAGGTGCAGAGGAGGCAGAGGTGGAAGACTCGGAGGTTTGGGGGGCCATTAGGCCCCGCTACTGCCCCTGCCTTGGGGGAGAGGAGCAAGGAGGGTGGGGACCCAGGCATCAGGGTCAGCCTGTCTGCCTCCTTCTCTCCCCATCCCAGGGGGGCCTCTGGTGTGGAAAAGAAAGAGAGAAAAGAAAAAAAGACACAGAGACAAAAAGATGTGGAGTTAACATAAGAGAGACCAACCTAGAAAAAAAAGAGAAATGGGAATGGAAATGGGGAGATAGGAGGAGGAGGAGGAGGAGGAGGAGGAGGAGGAGGAGGAGGAGGAGGAGGAGGAGGAGGAGGAGGAGATGGTCCAGGGCCAAGAGATGAGGGAAATGAAAAGGCCAGGGTCAAGGTTAGCAACCGGTCCCTCCCAACTCCTGACTGTGGTTACCCACAGCAGGCAGATGAGGCAAAGGGATACAGGGTAAGAGATGAATGGACTCCGGGAGAAATGAGGGTCAGTGTGGTGAGGGAGAAAGGACCCATAGGCTTGAAGATGGCCTACAGTCTTCTAGAAGGAGCTGCCTGACATCAAAGATAGCCTAAAAACAAAGGAGGGGACAGAGGAATAGGGGAGGAGCCAAGGAGGGGCACTAGAAAAGGGGAGAAGGAAAAGGACCAACTGATGAAGGGCGGCGGGCTAAGTGGAAGGGAGTGAGAAGGGCCCATAAGGGGAGGAAGAGCCTCAGGAAATCTGAGGTGAAGGCGAGGCCCGAGGGGGCCCGAGGCTAGGGGGGAGAGGAGAAGGGGGGTGGCGGGGGCGGGGCGGGGGCGGGGCAGCCCCTCAGCAAGGTGAGGTGGAGATGTGCATGTGGTCCGGGTACTTGATAGCAGGGGGGTAGTTCTGTGTCATCTGGATGGAGACGTCGCTGGAGATGTCCGAGGGACTGCGGCCTCGGCGCCAGGCCTCGGGCTGGAGAAACTGGCCCGAGTAGTCGGAGCAGTCGCTCAGCCTGGGTCGATAGAAAGCCGGGTGCGGGCGGTACATCTCTTCCTCCGCATAGCGTTTGGTGAACAGATAGACAGACATCACGCCAGCCCCCTGTGGGGATCTGTGATCAGGGACTGTGGCAGTGGCGGGGCCCCCAGCCCCAGTCCCCGAAGAACCAGGGGTCCCCTCCCACAGCCCATCCCCCTCCCCAGTTCTAGCCCCGTTCCCTCGGAGATCCAGGGTCCCCTCCACGCCCTCCTCCAGCTCGGGGGCCCCAGACGTGCATCTATAGGGAGTGGAGGGAAGGGCTTAGGGTTAGGGTTAGGGTTAGGGTTAGGGTTAGGGTTAGGGTTAGGGTTAGGGTTAGGGTTAGGGTTAGGGTTAGGGTTAGGGTTAGGGTTTGGGTTAGGGTTTGGGTTAGGGTTAGGGTTTGGGTTAGGGTTAGGGTTAGCCCAGCCCCTTCCCACCTCTTTAAGCAGGAAGGAGGAGGCAGCAAAGGCGAAGGACCAGCCATAACGATAGTGAAAGTACTGCTCGGAGCCGCTGGGACGATTCATCACCTCATCGTTAATGCTGGAGATGTAGAGGACAAGGCCCACCACAAGGGAGAGGCCTGCAAGGGAGGGACACAGCCGGGAGGAGAGCTGTTCAGGTGGCTTAGAGAGGCTCTAGCCCTGGCCCAGCTCCCTCCAGCCTGGACCCCCAGCAGCTCCCCCCACATCTCCAGGGACCCTAGGAACGCACTGGCTGATGGGTGTCTGGAAGTCTGTCCCTTTGAGGTTCCTGGCATCAAGGGGGGACAATGGGTGCCTTGGGTCAAATAGCCAGGCCCTTCATTGTACCTCAAGCATATATGGGCTGCCCTATCTCCTGGCAGTCCTTTCATCCTCCTGGCTCTGCAATTATCCTCAGTCTTCCCACCTTGGTATAGGGTTCGAGGCTTCCTTTTCCTCCTCTCCCCCTATTCTACCCCTCCAGCACTGGGTTGGGAAAGGGGTAGGGTAGCTCAGCAGAGATTCATCAAATGTTAGAATTAGGTGAGATCTCCTGGTCCAGGGGATTCTTAACCATGTGCGTGTTACAGACACTTTGGACAGCCTGGCAAGTCCATAGACCCTTTTTTCAGAATCAGGTTTGTAAATAATTCAAGGAAATGCTAGATTTCAGTTCGAAATTTGGAAATTAGGAAAAACCCAAATGTCTTTTTTCCCATGCAAATTCATGGATTATCTGAAACCCACCCATGGTCTCTAAGTTAAGAAATATTGTTCTAGTCAGATCCCTTTCCTTGACATGAAGCCCAGAGAAAGGAAATGACTTTTCCTGGGTCACCCAGGAAGCTTAAGATCACAAGAACCAAGGGCAGGAAAAGGTGGGATTCAGAAGAATCTTGTCTAATCTCTGTCCCTCATCTAGTCCTTCCCCCTCCCCCCACCTTCAATTTTAGTGAGAGGGAGAATGAAGCCCAGACTTGGATTATATATGACTCCAGGCCCCACAGCCGCCATGCCTATGGTTGAATGTAATCTATCTTTTCCAGATCGGAACCGGGGAGCCCCTCACACAGCCTGTCAGGGGTCCTGAGCTTTGAGGCTGGTTTCTCTCTGAGTCCTTACAGGGGGGTACCCACAGCATCTGTCCAGTGGGCCCCGGAGGCGACCCAAAAGGAGCTTGCGCTGGGGCAGAGGCGGGGGCGGAAGGGGTACCAAGCACTCACCGGAGAGAATGAAGAAGATGCCGGAAACGAAAGCCAGAATGGTCCTCTGAGGGCGGATGTGGCCGATGTTGCTGATGACGAAGGCCGTGAAGACCAGGAACAGACTCACCATGGGGAAGGGGGTCGCAGTGCGGACAGTCTCTAGGGGAGCAGCAGGGGGAGGGGCAGGGGTGAGCCTGGCATCCCAGAATTCGAAGCTCCGCCCCTCTGCCCACGAGCCCCGCCCACGCCCCGACCCAGAGCCCCCCCACCCCCTCACTCAGGATGTTCTCGGTGTTCTCGGTCACCAGGTTAATCTCGGGCTCAAGGAAATATTCCGAGGCCACACAGCGACCCTTCTCCCGGCCTGCGGGGAAAGAGAGCGATTTGTCAAGCAATCATTCCACGAATTTGACAGATGAATTTGACTCGGAGCTAGGGGCTGCAGTACAAAGCTGGACTGACTGAGGAGGAGCTGCTTCGAGGAAGGGCTCCCGGGTCCTTCTGGGTTTGGAGAATGAGAATGGGGGACACCTGGGGGCACGAGAGAGGCCTAGGTCCCTGAGGGAGTGGTGGGTGGAGGAGGAGGCACCACGATGACAGGGTTAGAAATGAGGATATCAAGATCCCTATGGGAAATGGGGGCTAGAGAAGAGGGATGCCTAGGGCCCAAGGGTGAAGGGACAGTCCTGGGGTTGGGGGACGAGTCGTCAGGGTGCCTGGGAGAGAGGGGAAGGGTCTCCAGGGTCCCTGAGGGGCTGGGGCTGGGGGAAGGTCCACTCAGGTTCCTGAGGGGGAGGGCCTGGAGCTGGGGGAGGGCCCTCGGGGTCCCTGAGGGGGAGGGACTGGAGATGGGGGAGGACCGCCAGGATCCCTGAGGTGGAGGGCCGCCGGGGTCCCTGACGGGGAGGGAATGGAGCTGGGGGAGGGCCGCCAGGTTCCCTGAGGGGGAGGAAATGGAGCTGGGGGAGGGCCCTCGGGGTCCCTGAGGGGGAGGGACTGGAGATGGGGGAGGACCGCCAGGATCCCTGAGGTGGAGGGCCGCCGGGGTCCCTGACGGGGAGGGAATGGAGCTGGGGGAAGGCGGCTGGGGTTCTGCTACCTGCGAAGAAGCAGACCCTCCAGAGGCCGGCGTGCAGCGCCATCTTGACTTCGGTGCTCTGGTTCTGGGGCAACACTGTGCCCTCCTCCATGTAGAGCCAGTAGTCGGTGCTGACCGCGATGCCAACCAGGAGGAGGCCGCAGGCGCCGAACACGCTGCTCAGCAAGGTCAGCGCGCGGCTGCTGCACGAGCTCATGGCGGCGGCGGCCGCGGGCGGGAGGCGCGCGGGGCCTGCGGAGAGACAGGCGGCCGGGCGGACGGAGAGGCGAGAGCGCGGGGACGCGGGAATGAAGGGAGAGACAGCCCAGGCAGGCGGCCTGGCCTCCCGCTCTCTCCCAGACCCAGGAGGGCCTCCCCGCCTTCCTGGGCAGCCGCCACCCGACCCCAGCCATGACCGCATCCTAGTCCCCCCGGAATGGGCTCCAAGCCTCCTCTCCCGGGAACCGGAGATCGCCGTCTATCTCCCGAACTCGGCCCCAGACGTCCCTTTCCCCTCTGGGATGCAGGCATCCCGGCTCCCAGACCTTTATCCGGTCCTGGTCCCCTGCTACTGGACCCAGGTATCCAACCCCGCCCCCACTCCGAGCTTCCTCTTTTGCGCCCTCGGGATCTTGGACTGCCTCGTGCCTCCTGGACCCAGTCTTCCCTTTTCAGTCCCCCCCCCATCCCCATTCCCTCCGCGATCCGGACATTCCAGCGCCCCGACCTCTTACTCATTCCAGGTCTCCTGACTAACGGCCCTAGGCTTCCCTCCCTCCACTATCATTCCTGTCGGGGACTCGGTATAGCCACTTGCCTCCTGAAGCCTGGATTCAGGGGACCGTATCTCTCTCTACAGCCTGGCTGACCGTCGTCCTCTTCCCCCTCCCCACCTAATGCACAGGACTCAAGAGTTCTGCTCCCTCCGCCTGGACCTCTATGACTCTTTCCCAGGACCCAGGCGTTCCAGGATCCTGCTTCCCACCTGGGACCCAGGCTTCCCCTCTCCATCCATCAGTCAGCTGGACTTCCCTCAGGGACATCCCAGTCTCCCAGCCCAGCTAGGACCCCTGGCCTGGCCGGTCTCACCTCGCTCAACGCTGGGTGGACGCTCGGGGCTCCGGGCTCCGCAGCCGCATGTCCGGCCCCGCGGCCTCCCCGGACCGGCCCCGCCACTCCCGGCCCCCGGCGTCCCGGCCCCCGCCCCCCTGGGCTTCTTCTTCCTCCTTGGCCTCCGCTCCGGCTCCGGCTCCGGCTCCGGCTCCGGCTCCGGCTCCGGCTTGCTTTCGGGCCCCGGGCCCAGCCTCCTCCCTCCCTCCCTCTCTCACTCCTCGGCGGACGGAGACGGGAGCAGGAAGCCCAGGCCTCTCATTGGTTGCAGAGGAGGAGGGGAGGGAAGCAGGGAGGACGCAGAGGATGGGGATGGAGAAAGACTGAGACACTGACACAGAGACAGACAGGGACAGGGACAAAGAGACCTAGCCAGAGAGCCGGGAAGAAGGACGTGAAGAGAGACGACGAGATTCAAAGTAGGACAGAGACCCCAAGCAATGGAGGAAGACGATGCAGTTTGCAGCTGGACCAGCAGAAAGCAAGAGGAGGGAGCCAGTGAGAAAGTGGGGACAGAGAGAGAGCGACACCCAGAGCCAGGGAGAGAGAGAGGGGCAGGGGTTCAGAGTCCGAGAAACCGAGAAAAAAGAGACGAGAAGATGGAGATGAAGAGACAGAGACACTCACAGGACAGAGATACAGGGAAAGAGAGGCCGAGTCTGAAAGACGCAGTGAGACCGGACAGAGCATCAGCGAAGCGGACGGGATGGACGGCAGGCCAGGCCTGCAGGGGCCGGGTCGGGGGGCGCTGGGTGGACGGAGCCGAGGCCGGGCCGGGTCCTGCAGCCTTCACCGAGCCGGAGTGAGCCCCCCCACCCCAAACCCCCCCCCCCGCCCCAGCGTGATGTCAGCGGCCCGTCGTGCGCTCCCCCCACCCTTCTCTCTTAAAGGCGCAGGGTCCGAAGCTGCTCTCACTTGGCCTGGGAAGGGGGATTCCAGAATGACCCCTGGGAGAACCTGGGACCCCTCCTCTAGTCCCACCCCTTCAGTGACCTAGGATCCTCCCTTGTGTCCCAGACAATCAGACATTCCCTCATCCAGCAAAAGCCTTATTCACTCAATGCTACCCTTTCGAGGACCCAGAAGATCCCTTCCCTAGTCCCACTTTCTCACGGACTCAGGTGTCTAGGATCCCGACCCCCTTGCGGACCTAGGATGATTTTTCCCCAATCCCATTCCCTCAGGCACCCAGGGGTCCCCTCCCCCAGCCCAGCCTCTTTGGAGAATCCAGGCGACATCCCTTCCAGCCATCCCCAGAAGGATTCAGTTGGCCCAACCTCTGCCCCTTCGGGGAACCAAGAGCCCCTTCCCCCTGCCGGGCCCTAACAGGAACCCAGTGTCTGGACTGAGCTGAATGGGATTTGGAAATGAAGACAGAATTCAGCTACTGCTTCCCCGCCCCCTCCCTTACCCCAGGACTACATTTCCCAACAGCCCCCTGCAGATAACCGCCCCCCCCCCACCCAACGCCAACACCACCGAGGGCTGGTAGGGGACAGGAATAGGGGAACTAGCCGCAGTTGCTGATGGGAAATAGAGTCTGGGTGTGAAGGGGGAGGTTGTGGAGGGCTGGGGCGGGGGCAGGGAATGAGAACAGTGGCAATGATTCTGAAAAGGGCCCCTCAGACCCTCCTTCTGTCTCTCACTCACCCTGAGCCTGAATCTTTGATTCCTTCTCACCATCTCCGACTCTTTCTGTCATTGTTTCTGTCTCTCCCGATGTTGGTGTCTCTCACTGTTTCACTGTCCCCGACTCAGCATGTCTCTGTCTCTCATTACCCTAGTCTTACCATCTTTGATCTTGTCTCTCTATCTGTCCTTGTCTCAGTCTCTTCCCCTCCACCTATGGCTTATTCTTCCCTCCCTCTTCTCCTCCCCTGTTCTCTCTCTCTCTCTCTCTCTCTCTCTCTCTCTCTCTCTCTCTCCTCCCCCACTCCCCGTCTCCCTCTGCCCGTCTCCCTTCCTCTCCCCCTTCCTAGCACTCTTTTTGGTCTAGTATTTGAAGGGTAGACTTAGGTCAGTAGATATATAGTAAGTCAATAAGCGTTTATTAAATGCCTACTATGTGCCGGGCAATGTGCTAAGTACTGGGGATGCAAAGAAAGGTAAAAGTCTCTGCCCTCAAGGAGTTCACAATCTAATGGGAGAAATAACTAGATACAAACAAGATATATAAAGTACAGAAACCCACCTTCCATACAGCAGCCAGTGATTTTCCTTTATAAAGCAGGGGTCTGCCTATGCCACACCCCTTGCTCAATGAACTCCAGGTCTCCCTATTGCCTCTAAGGATCAAACATAAATGTTCCTGTTTGACTTTTGAAGGCCTCAAGCTACCATTCCAGGCGCCCGCCCCTTTCAAGAAAAGGTGTCCTGCTTTTATTTTGAATATGTTGATGTATATTGTCTTCTCCCATAATAATCACCCCTTCCATTTCTGTAGCACTTAAAAGTGTCTTGCATATATTATCTTATGTGATCCTCACAACCCTCCTGGGAAGCAGATGCTATTATTATCCCCATTTTGCAGATAAGAAAGATGAGTCTAAGAGTTTCAGTGACTTTTCCAAGGCCACTCATCTAGTAAGTGTCTGAGACAGGACTCGAACTCAGGTTTTCTAGACTCCAACACTTGAGCCTCCGTAAGGATAGCTGCCCCCAGATAAAAAGTAAACTCCTTGGGGGCGGGGATTGTTTATTTTTTATCTTTGCATTCAGAGCACTTAGATCAGTGCCTAGCACTTAGAGCATGCTTAATGAAGCTTGCTGATTGGCTGCCCAATATGTGCCTCACTTTCCTCTGCACTGGAACAGTATCTGTGGTACCTACTAGCCAGAAAAAGTGAGGCTCCAGTGAGAGAGAGAGGCTCTCAATGATAAGAAACCCTCAATGTCCTTCTATCACACTCTTCTCCCCGTTCCTGTCTTTCCCTTTAGTTGTCAGTCTTTTCCTCAAATTGTCTTTCCTTTCCATCCCTTCCTTCATAACCCAGGCAAGCGAACACAAACTTAGCCAGCATCAAAACCCCAACTTTATTTCCCAGCCCTGAGGGATGGGGGTGGGGACGGATATAAGGAGCCTGACTGAGGGAGGCCTCAAAGACCCAGAGAGGTGAATCCAGGGCTCCATGAAGCTGAGACTTGAATCACACAGGGCAGTAGGAAAGGAGTTTGGCAGTGATTGGGGGTGGGGCAGGGAAGTTCTAGAACACTGGCTGGTGGAGAACACCAGAGAGGGAAGGGGGCAGGGAAGACTAGATAGATCTGGATACTGGACCCCAGCCAGGGGCCATCTCCATTCTCCCCTGGGGTCCCAGGTGTGGGGGCACAGCCTCCCACAGGACTTCGAGCTGAAGGTAGGCTCTAGGCTCAGGGTAAGGGATCTAGGAGGAGAGTGGGTCAGGGGTGCTAGAATGGGGGTGGGGAACTAGAATCAGGAAGGTCGATCAGGATGAGAGGGTTAGAGTGAGGGTTAGGGTATGCAGGATGCCAGTCCCAGGTGGGGGAAGGGGGCAGAGAACAAAAAGATATTAGAATTCTCCCCAGCCCCACCCCTCCAAGGGGAGGGGAAAGCAGCAGAGGGGGCCTGGGTCCAGCACTGCCTGCTCACAGGACAGGCACAGGGCTGGCACCAGCCCCAGGACTGGGAAGCTCTCGGGCATCAGGATGAACAAAGTCAGGGTTGACATAGGTGAAGCCCTGGAAATCAGCCTGGTCAATACTGGCCAGGACCAGGCGGTCAGGGGGGGGTCAGTGCTGGGGCTGCACGGGTGAAGAACTTGTCGAAATTCTCACCACTGCGGCCACACTGGGGGAAGAATGGGATTGGAGGTTATTGGGGTCTCCTTCTCCTCTTCCCCAAGGTCTTTACCCAGTCCTTGAGCCCATACACACACACACACACACACACATAAACTTATACACTCACATACCATGTACACTCATACACACCCCCCACAGAATCCACACAATCGCATACATACACACCCACCACACATACTCACACACTCATATACCATACACACACCCACATACACCCCCGCACAATACACAGATTCACACACACACACACACACAAGGATGGAAAATGGATGAGGACCAAGATACTGACTGGTCGTGGCCTGAAGGGAGGAGCAATCTCTAGCCTCTCTAGGCGTTCCCAGTCTATCCAGCGGAAGAAGCCATGAGCCCGAATGGCAGCCTCTCCATCAGGCCCAGAGCCCAGACGCTTTCCTGGGTGTTTAGTGAGGAACTAAGGAGGAAGAGAGGCAGAAAGAAGGAAAATCCGAGCACAAGAGATGGAGAGACAGACAGACCGACAGACAGACAGACAGACATGAAGCCAGAGGAAAGGAGGAGGCAGGGTAGAGAAAGAGAAGGAAGAGCAGGACCAGAAGAAGTTGGACCTGGACAAAGATGAGCCACTGGGGAAATAGAAGGAATTGAGAGAAGCAGAAAGACAGAGAACCACAAACAGATCAATTCAATTCCATTCAATCCAATAGGTGAAGTACCCACCGGGCAGTCACTAGAGAAAGCCTTCAAGGAGTTTTCACTCTACAGTAGGACACAAGCAAGACCAGAGGGACACAGAGATACAGAGACAGAGTAACACCAACCTGAACAGGGAGAGGTAAATAAAGACAGAGCAAAGGGGTGAAGACAGAAGCACAGAGAGAAAAGCCAAATTGGGATCACAGAGACGCTGAGATAGGGACAAACGAGTGGATACACTGGGACTCAAAGAATTAGCCTAACTAAGAATGACAGTTCAGAGTTTTTCAGTCATGTCTGACTTTCAGTGACCCCATTTGGGAGTTTTCTTGGCAAAGATACTGGAGTGTTTGCCATTTCCTTCTCCAGCTCATTTTACAGATGAGGAAACTGAGGCAAACTGGGTTAAGTGACTCGCCCAGGGTCACACAGTTAGTGTCTGAGGCCGGATTTGAACTCAGGAAAAAAAGTCTTCCTGACTGCAGGCCCGGCGCTCCGTGCACTATGGCGCCATCTAGCGGCCCAGAAAAGAGCAGAGGTGAGTTCAGACAAAGATGAACACAAACAGGCCGACGCAGGCACGAAGCCCAGCTAGGGAGCGAAGCTCAGACAGGAAAGGGGAGGGAGGAGCTGCAGGGCCGACTACGGGGCTCACCCCCTTGCACACTGCTACCGCCTCCCGGGACAGCGCCTTCGGGTAGGTGACCGTCTGCTCCATGATGGCCTGAAAAAGTTCTTCTTCGTCCTCCCCGTCAAACGGAGGCTGGAAACGGAGACCAGAAGTCAGCGCTCCCTGAGCCGGGCCCAGGTTGGCGCGCTCCCCGAGCCGGGTCCAGGTTGGCGCGCTCCCCTCAGTGTCCCGGCCTTCTCACCTGCCCCGCCAACATCTCGTAGAGCAGCACTCCGAAGGACCACCAATCCACTGACTTGCCGTACGGCTGGTAGGCGATAATCTGCTCGGGGGACACAGGGCCGGGAGGGGCCTTCAGGAGACCAGTCCGAGCCCGTTCCCCCAACCCCTCTTCATTATACCCCGCCGCCTCTGGGCCCAGGGTGCCGAAGATCCTCCCCCAGGGGAGGAGAAAGAACCTCAGGAGCTATGTAGTCCGGGGTTCCGCAGAAGGTCCGGGTCGTGGTCCCAGGGAAGATGTTCTCCTTGCACATGCCAAAGTCCGTGATCTTGATGTGTCCGTCCGCGTCCAGCATCACGTTGTCCAGCTTCAGGTCCCTGAAGGGGAGGAGCCAAAGAGAGAGGCGGGGCGGGGTCAGGGAGCCCTGGGCCAGGATGGGGCCTGGGACGGATATAAGGAGCCTGCCTGAGGGAAAGGGAAAACCGTGATGCTTGGCCATGGGCCCGAGCGGAGACAGTGGATCCACCGGGATCTGGATCCAAAAGGGGCGGAGCCTAGAGGATTCGGGAGAGGGAGCCCAGGGGCTGGATAAGGGTGGAGCAACCTGGAGTATCTGGGGAAAGGACTCTGGGCGCGGCGGGAAGGTGAGGGCCCCTCACCTGTAGATGATTCCCTGGTTGTGGAGGAAGAAGAGACCGATTGCAATTTCGGCCGCGTAGAACCTGTGCGGGGCGAGAGGCAGAACGCCAGAGTGCAGGCGGTCAGTACTGGGGCCCCTCCCCCTCCAACCCCCCTCCCCCACCCTCCCTCTTGTGCACTCACGCGGCATGCGGCTCCTTGAATTTGCCCAGCTGCTGAATGTGGTACATGAGGTCCCCGCCCGTCACATACTCCATCACAAAGTACAGTCGGTCCTGGGAAAAGGAAGACGAGGCGCTCAGAGGCCGGCCCCCTTCTCTGCTCTGCCGCCCCTCCCCCGCAGCCTGGGGCCCCGGCTCTCACAGGGGTCTGAAAAGTGGAGTGGAGCTGCGTGAGGAAATGCGGCCGCCCCCCAAGCCCGCGGCCCCCCAAGGCCAGCACGCGCTTCTCCACAAGGGTGCAGTCCACGTCGTCGTCCTGCACGATCACGTCCTTCTTCAGGATCTTAATGGCGAACAGCTCATCGGAGCCCCGACGCTCAGCGAGCATCACCTAGGAGCCAGAAGGACCCGTGTCCAGCCCGGCCTCTCTGAGCCTTCCTCACCCCATGCCCCGGGGACACAGTGGTACCAGCCTCCCGCTCCACACCCCACCCCCAAGCCCGGTCAGGTTTCCTATGAGGTTTCCTAGTTCCTTCCCTCCTCTCTACCCCAACCGCTCGGAGGCTCAAGGTCCGTCCGGCCCTTACCTTGCCAAAACTGCCCTTTCCAAGCACCATGAGGAAGGTGAAGTCGGAAATGTGCAGGCGGCCCGAGCCAGAGCCGGAGCCGGAGCCGAAGAAGCATCGCTTGGAATCCGTGGGGCTGGGGGAGGGGGAAGGGGAGGGAGAAGGGCCCAGGCGCACCCGCTGCCCAAGAGGAAAGGAGGGAGGGACGGACGCCAAAGAGAGATGCGAGTCAGGTGCAGGCAGAAGGTTCCCCCAGATCCAAGCAACCCAAAGTCGCTGCAGCTGAGAGCCAGCCACCGAAACAGGACCCAAGAAGAGAAGCCGCCCCAGTTGGGACCCCCCCCCCCAAAAAAAAAATCTCTGCCTCCTCTAATTAGGGAAATGAAAGGGTTTGGAGTCCACGGCATGCAATGATGTCCTTGTCAGCTCTGAAGCAGAGAGACCATGAGAAAGAGAAGGACGGAAGGGAGGGAGGGAGGGAGGAAGGATGGAAGGAAGGGAGGGAAGGAGGAAGGAAAGAAAGAGGGAGACAGGAAGGAAGGAAGGAAAGAAAGAGGGAGAGGGGAAGGGAGAAAGGAATGGAGAGAGGAAGGAAAGAGGGAGAGAGGAAGGAAGGGAGGGAGAGAGAAAGGAAGGAAGGGAGAGAGGAAGGAAGGGAGAAAGGAATGGAGAGAGGAAGGAAAGAGGGATAAAGGAAGGAAGGGAGGGAGAGAGGAAGGAAGGAAGGGAGAGAGGAAGGAAGGGAGAAAGGAATGGAGAGAGGAAGGAAAGAGGGATAGAGGAAGGAAGGGAGGGAGAGAGAAAGGAAGGAAGGGAGAGAGGAAGGAAGGAAGGAAGGGAAAAGGAATAGAGAGAGGAAGGAAAGAGGGATAGAGGAAGGAAGGACAGAAGGAAAGGAGGGAGGGAAGGAGGAAGGAAAGAAAGAGGGAGAGAAGAAGGAAGGAAGGGAGAGAGGAAGGAGGGAGAGGGAGGTCACAAAAAGACAGGGAATGCTTCAGAGACAATGATAGAGACACAAAGCAGACTTGTGGAAGAGAGAACTAGACTGCAGAGGTAAGGACAGAGACTGAGGGACCAATCGAGGCAGGCCTGGAGAGAGGGAAGACACCCCCAGGCTCTTGGGGTCACATACCACCCCCAGCTCAGCAGGTCTGGCCCCCTTCTCACCTCATACAGCTCCAGGGGGTAGTTACAGGCCTGTGGGAGAAAGAGGGACAAGCTTAGACTGGAGCTGAAGTTCAGGGTTCTGGTCCCTGTAGGGGCAGGTTTGGGGAACAAAGTGGGGAGAACCACAGGGAGCCATGAGGTGGTACAAAGACTGTTGGACTTATAGTCCAGAACCCTGAAGAGGAAAGGGTACCTCAAACTTGTGCAGAAGCCCGCAGTTGTCAGCATCAGCCACTGGGACATTGTAATATTCGCCCTCCTCTTGGTTCAGTAACTTGTACCTGGCACACACACCAGCCAAGGAGGGAACCACAACATGGGGGCAAGGGGAGACAGAGACACAAAGAGACAGAGACCCAAGGGAGACAGAAGAGACACCCCACCATACAGAGATCCCAAGAGAAGAAGGGGCACCCAAAGACAAGGACACAAAGCCAGGACAGGGGTGAAACAGTCCAGACACGAAAGGGGTGAGAACCCACAGAGAAAGGAAAAGAGTGAGCCCAAGGAGAGCAGAGCCAGCCAGACCCCAGGGGCAAAAAGAGCTCAGAGCAGGGAATTGAGGGAGATCAAAACACAGGCCCCCGACCACCATACGTATACACAGAGAAACCCCAGGGACAACGAGAGAGAAATAACCAGGGAAGGAGACAGGAGAGAGAAGAGACACCCTCATTCCCCAGATGGCAAGAGACAAATGACGACAGTAATCCAGAGAAAGAGGAGGAGGAGGCAGTGCACATGGAGCGCTCCAAAATGTGAGAAGGAGGCCCCAGACACATGGAGGAATGTGACATGGGGAGAGATCAAGGTCTCAGATACAGAGGAAGACACCAAGAAACCAGAGAGGGGGAAAGGATTCAGAGAAAGACAGAAACCAGGAGAGTGACAGAGATCCCACATCCCAGCCCAGAGGCGAGACGAGAAGACCAACAAGGACCAGAAAAAGTGGAGATGTTCTGACCCCAGAGGTACAGAAACAGAAAGGCGGAGAGAAAGAGAGGAGGTAAATGAGACTAGGCTGGACTAGGGCTGGGACCACTGTGTGGGGCTGAGGACAGAGAAGGAGCCTGTGCTGGACCTCCCAAGTGCCCCTTCCCCAGGGAGAGAGAGCAGCCTCACCAGCCATCTACTGAGGCCTTCAGCAGCTCAGAGACACCGAAGGACATGGCTCCCATGAAGTCATTTCGGGACGTCCGATCCCAGTCCCAGACTTCGATGCTCAGACGTCTCTCCACATCCCCAGGCTTCAGGGAGCTGCAGGAAGGGACCAGGACCAACTCAGTTGTGTAGTGGGGACATTTGGTCCAGCCCCTCAGCCCAGCTGGAGCCATCCCTCTTCTCTGACCTGTGGTCATACCCCAGCTCCTCCTCATTCAGTCCCTCCCCACCCCTAATCCCCTCTCTCATTCTTCAGGCAGTCCATGTATCTGTCAGTTTGTGTCAGCTGGACTGGCTTCTCTATCAGTATCTCCTCTCTCTATCTCTGCCCTGATCTTTCTTTCCCTCTCCACCTCTCTGTGTCAATCTTTATTTTTTTTAATCTATTTGTTTGTTTAGGGGTGGAGCAATGAGGGTTAAGTGACTTGCCCAGGGTCATACAGCTAGTAAGTGTCAAGTGTCTGAGGTTAGATTTGAAGTCAGGTCCTCCTGAATCCAGGGCCAGTGCTCTATCCACTGCACCACATAGCTGCCCCCTCTGTGTCCATCTTAATCTAAGGGTCTCTCCTCCTCCCCCTCTCTCCCCTCTCTCCTCTCTCTCAGTTTCTCTGTCTCTTGCCCCCTTTCTCCCCTCCTGGCCTCTATACTTGTCTCCCCCACCATCAGAGTCTCTTCTGTGTTTCTAATATAGATCATCCCATGAAACTATCTACCATTTTTTATAGTTCAGTCATGTCTGACTTTCTGTGATCTCATTTGGGGTTTTCTTGGCAAAGATACTGGAGGGGTCTGTCATTTCCTTCGTTCATTTTACAGATGAGGAAACTGAGGCAAACAGGTTTAAGTGACTTGCCCTGGGTCCCACAGCTAGTATGTATCCAAGGTCAAATTTGAACTAAGGTCTTCTTGACTCCAAGCCTGGCACTCTATCCACTGCACTACCTAGCTGTCCTATTATCTTGTGTTTATTTTGTACACACTTATTGTATATAGATCACTCTAGGAGCATCTGTTCTGCCCTTGGTATGACAAAAGTCAAACAGGCCCTCCCCACTAGGAGCTTACACTCTTGATAAGAGACAAGGAATACTCATAAAAGGTGATATAGGAGGGACCTTAGTGACAGGAGGGATGTGGAAATGCCTTATGAAGAAGGTGGCTCTTGGGGCAAATTCTGAAAGAAGCGGAGGCACTCTAAAATCTAGCGGTGAGTAGAGTATTTCAGGCACAGAGAGAGGCAATGCAAAGGCATGGAAGGGGGAGATGGAGGGCTTTCTGTGTCCAGAAGCCCATACTTTTATGTCCACCTGTCCAGCCCTGTAGAATATAAGCTCCCTGAGATCGGGGTCTGTCCTTGTTTGCGCTTTGGGACACAGCAAGGACTTAATGCGTTTGTCTCTTGATGTATAGGGATCGGAACATTAGCGCTGGGAAAGCCCTTATCGAGGGCAACCATAGATAGGAAGACTGAGGCCGAGAGAGGGGGAACATTTCCTCGCAGGTCACGCAGCCTAGACCCCAGGTTTGAAGGGAAGCCCAGCTCAGGACTATGGCTCTGGGGGTCGCTGATCATTTCTGGACGCCCCCACTGCCCTGCACCTCCCACCGAGGGCCAGTTTGGGGACTCCTCCCCTGGAAGCTCTTTCTGCCTTCTCCCAGAAATGGAAGACTCACAACACGAAGGTCTCGTCCCACACCGGGTTTAGCGTGGCCTTCACAGTCCGGGTCTTCTGCTTGCTCACATTCTTTGGGTCCGGAATCAGCTTTAGTTTCACGTAGGGATCAGACAGGCCATTGGGGTCCATGGGGATGAGGTTACGCGCTTCGCCCACTGAGGATGGAAGGGGACTAGGCACGCGGTTCAGGGAGGCCGAGTCATGAGTCCCCCAGCCCCTGCTCCCCCACCCCCGTTGGAGCCCCAGGTAGTTCCTCCCCCATATTATCAAGGGAGATCTTATTGGTTAAGTGCTTAGCGTAGCGCAAGGGACATAATAGATCTTAATATAGCTGGTTCCCTTCCCTCACTCCCACTGTCCTGCTCCGAGGGGACCCAAGCTGTACACTGCCACCAGGTGACAACCGAGAACGCAGGTCAGGGAGCCTCACCTGTGACGTGGATTTCATCCCCAGACGGGGCCCGAATGCGCAACTGCAGGCGCCCTCGCCGCTCTGTGTGGTCCACACCACAGAGAGAGGGCACACTTCGCACACAGCGCCGATGCACATTCATCTCGCAGCCTGCAGGGGGCAACATGGGGGCTCAGCAAGGACTACAACTCCCAGCATCCCTCGTAGAGGGCTGGTAGAGGCCGCAGAGCATCCTGACACATGTAGTCCCCCCGGGAATTCACAAGTCCACACCCACCGCTTCCCCCTTAGGTCTCCCCCGGTGCATCAACCCTCTCTCCCTGAGCCGACTGAGCAGGGCCTCCATCCCTCCAACAATTCCTCAGTGGGGTGGGCTGACATCCCACTCTTCACTTCCACTTCCCTGTATCCCACCCCTGTATCCGGGAGTGGTGGTCCCCCGGTGGTCTGCATGCACCTACAGGTATCCTTCTGTCCCTGGACAGTGCCCAGCAGAGAGAGGAGCCCATCTCCCAGCATTCCAGCCCCCACCCCACCGTCCGACCGGGCCGCGGGCTGCCTGGTCTCCTGCACTCACAGGCACATTTCATGCCCTGATGTACCAGCCCATACAGCAGGGAGCCACAGTGGTCGCAGAAGGTCGGGCTGCTGTAGCTGTGCAAACGAAACTTGTGCTTGTTGCGGGGGTCCTAGAGGGCAGTGAGAAGGTCACGAGAGCTCCCGGGACAGTCCTCGAATTCCTCATCTCTGGGCCTGCCAGTCTCTCATGCTGCCTATACCTTAGCCTCCCCGTCTCTGTCTCTGGTTCTTAGAATGGCCATCTCCCCAACTCGCTGCCTCTCCTCTCTCTTATCTCTGTGCCTTGGTCACTGCCTCTGTCACCCGTCTCCCCATCTCTCTGCCTCTCTTGTCTCTCAGGCCTTCTATATTTCTGACTAGAGGAGCTGGTCGTATGTGGAGAGAACGTGAAGTCGATTCACAGATCTGGAATCAAAAGGGAGTTTCTTAGAGATCGTTGGGCAGTTAGATGAGGCCATACATAAATTGTTGGATTTGAATTAAGGACGATCTGCATTCAAATCTCAACTAAGACATTTACTACGTATGTTGGTCCAAGGCAAGTCACTCAATCTCTCTACCTCAGTTTCCTCAACTGCAAAATGGGGGTAATAATAGCACCTACCCCCACAGTTATAGTGAGGATCAAGTAACATATGTAAATTGCTCTAGAAATGCTTGCTGTTATTTTTTTTATCATGTGTAGCCCCTTCAAACATTACAGAGGGAGATATCGAGGACTAGAAATTTGCCCAAAGTCACACAGTTGCATCTAGTGCCCCATCCTCCTGCCTTTAAATGTGGGGCTCTTGCCTCATCATCCTGCTCCCTCCCTTGTCTCTTGGTATCTCTGTCTCCCCATCTTTGTCTCTGCCTTCCCCTTCCATCTGCCTCACTGTTGTGTCTCATCCTAAAAATAACAACCACTCCCATTAAAGGGTTTTCCTCCTAGCAGCCCGGGGAAGGAGGTAGCCCTACGGTTTACAGATAGGGGAACTGAGGCTCAGAGGGGATGCCTGACATGGTCACACATCCAAGAAGCCAGCATTGGAAATCAAATATCTCCTGACTATGGCTACAACAAAGGCTCTTTCTATTTCATCATTTCATCCCCCATGAGATCCAAGACCACAGATGTACCTGTGGGTTCAGAGTCAGGTGACTTGAGTTGGAATCTTAGCTCAGCTTTTCACTCTGTGTCACCTTGGATAAGTCCCTTCCCTTCCTTACTTTCCTTTATGTAAAATGAAGGGGTTGGACTCCATGATCCCCCAAGGGCCTTCCTTTCCAGTCAGTTCCTATATTCTGTCATCAATCTCTCCCTACATAAAGAAGGTATGCCCATTAGACCCAGCCTGAGGCAACTTTCAGTTCTGGTCTCAAGTCCATCTTGGGCTCAAAGTGCGGATCTTGGATAGTATAAATCTCAGTTTCCCAATTAGGACAATCAGCCTTGAACTCCCTACTTCATAGGAGTGATTCTGCCTTTTGGACACTGTAAAGCCTCGAGAATATGGTCTCCCCTTGTTTTGTCTTCTCTGTCTGTCTCCAATATATCTCACAATCTCTCTCCACCTCTGCCTCCCTGTCTCTTTGACTCATGCCTCTCAGAATGTCTCTGGGCCTCTTCCCCACCATCACTCTTTCTTTCATGCCTATGCCTCTCTCATCATCTCTGCTTCTAGTGTCCATCTCACTGCCTGTCACAGTCTCCTTATCTTCATTTCTCTTCATCTCTGGTCCTCCTAGATCCTGGAACTCCCCTGGCCCCACCCCTGACTCCATCCCCCTTCCTCCCACTTCCCTCCCTCCTTCTCCTCCAGTCCCATGTATCACCACCCCATCCCTAGATTTCCAGGCCAAGGGCAGAGAATGTGGGGCAGGAGCCACTGCTTCCAGCCCCCCCTTCCTCCCCCCTCCCATAAAAATAGCTGGAGAAACTGGGCCAAGCACCCAGGGGGAGCCGGGGAAGGGGGGAGCAAGCCATGCCTCTGCAGAGACCCGGGCATAGGGGGCACTCACGTCCGTCTGGGGCCCCTTCCCTGCGCCCGGACACTCGAAGGTCACAAATTCGTGGCATCGTCGGTGAACCACGAAACTGCAGACTGGAAGATAGAATGATGGATGGACAGAGACCAGAGAGACAGAATGAGGAAGACAGAGACATAGAAAAGGGTAGAGTCAGAGAGAGACAGAAAAAGAGGACAATGAGAGAGTCAGAAAAGTGGTAACAGGGACAGGCAGAAAAGGATGGAGGCAGACTCAGAGGAAGAGGCAGACAGAGGCATCAGAGAATGGTCAAGACACAGAGGGAGACAGAAACGGATAATGAGGGATAGAAAAAGACACAAAATGAGAGATATAGAGAGGAAGACACAGATCGAGAAACAAAAAAGAGAGAAGGACAAAGAGAGATTGCAGAGGGATGGAGACAGAAGAAGACAGAAACAGAAACATTAAAAGACAGAGACACGCAGAGAAGGAGGGAAGGAAGACCAAAGAGAGAGAGCCATAGATCCCCAAGAGGAGTGGATATATGGAGAAGAGAGGAGCAGAAGGCAGATAAAAGCACAGGAATTGAATGGGGGGGATCCTACTGCCTATTCCCACCCCCTCTCTGACTCACTGTGTTCCCAGAAACAGCTGTGGTCCACTTGGGCAACCGCCCCTTTCCCTCCCCAAGCCCCGCCTTGAGGAAACCCTAATGAAGAGATGGGGTTGCTATGGAAACAGCAGAAGGACCAGGGGGAGCCTGCCAGACCCTCTCTCCTGTTCTGGCTCTCCCCGACTCAGCACCTTTCTATCTTTCTGAGTCTCTCTCTCTGTATCTTCCTGTCTCTGTCTCTCTGTCTCTGTCTCTCTCTGTCTCTGTCTCTCTGTCTGTCTCTCACTGTCGATCGATCTCTTCGTGACTCTGGGTGTCTCTGACTCTCACCCTCCCCCCCCCCACTGGCTGTTCCCATAGTAACAGATTCCCCAAAGATCCTTCCCCACCTGGAGCTGCGGGGGCCCCCACACTCCTCCTTCCTCCTCCCAGGCCTGGCCCCATCCTAGTCTTCAGAAGCTCAGGCTTCTGCTCCACACTAACACGTGGGCCCCTCCCCCGAGGCACGCGAAGCCCTCTGCTCTCCAGAGACCTCGGCCTCTGCATCCCCAGAGCTTACCTTGACATTGAAGGCCCTGTTTGCCGATTCCCCTGAAATGAGCCAGACCTTCAGGTCAGTGGGCTATAGGGAAGGGTAGCAGAAAGGAGAGAAGGGACTCTCTCTCCCAGACCCTAGCCCTCGGAAGCATTGTAGTTCCCAGCTCCTTCCTCGCAAAGACCTAGATATTCCCTCTCTCAGCCCTCGCCCCTAGGGGACATAGGAGTCCCCTCCTCCAGCTCTACCCCTGGGGACCCCAAGAATTCTCTTCCCGGAGCCCCTTCCCCTCGCGCCCCCTGAGGCCCCCCCCACCGCAGCTGCCGCCCCCTAGGACCCTCGTCACCCTCTCTGCCAGCCTCCTCCCCCTAGAGTCCCCGAGCCCCCTCCCCCAGCCCCGCCTCCTAGGGCCCCAGTTCCCTGCCTCCCTCACCAGATGAAGTCCGTGCAGTGGCTACAAAAGGTGGGCTGCTTGAAAAAGCGGGCGGTGAACTTGTGACTCTTCACCTCGTGCACGACCTTCTGGCGCAGAGCCCCCTTCCTGCAAAACAGGGGCCGGGGGCCGCCCTCGGCCTCCCCACCGCCCGGGCCCAGCCCAGCCATGGTCCCACGCCTTCCCTCCCAGGGAAACTGGGGAAAGACTCCGAGCTGGAGAGAGACCTCAGGCTGAGGGGGGGGGGGGGAGGGAGGGGAAGGAGGAGAAGGGATCGGTGAGGGGAAAAGGAAGAGACCTCGGACAGAGAGACTGGAAGAGATGAAAGGAAGAGATCCCAAGGGAGAGGCCGAGGAGCCAGAGGAGGGGTGGGGATAGCAAGAGAGAGGGAAGAAAAGGAACAATATGGAAAAGAGGAAGAGATGGAGGAGACGGGAAAATGAGAAATGAGGAGAGAAGAGATGTGGGAGAGGGAGAGAGAGAGAGAGAGAGGAGGGAGACGGAGAAGGGAGATGGAAAAGGGAGAGGGGGAAAGGATGAAAGAGAAAGAGATGGGAATAGGAAGAGGAGAGAGGTAGGGAGAAAATTTAAAGAGAGAGGGGGAGATGGGACAGAAAGGAGAGATTGGGAGGAGAGAGAAACAGAGGGAGAGAAATGAGAGAAAGAAGGGAACAGAGATGAGAGAGAAAGAGGGGAGAGAAATCTAGGGAGGGAAAGGTAGAGATGGCCAGAGACCTGGAGAGAAGTGAAGGGACAGACACAGATATAGGGAGGGGCAGAGGCAGAAATGGGCAGAGGCAGAGCTAGGAGAGATAAGTGGGCAAAAGCGGAGAAGCGAAAAGAGGGGGAGGAGGAGGAGGAGGAGACAAGAGGGGAGGGAGTCCGCAGTCCTGGGGGCCGAGGAGGGGGCGGAATGGGGGGCAGGAGAGCCGGGCGAACCGGGACCCCGATGCTTTGGCTGAGCTGCGCTGTGAGGAGGCTCTAGGCACCTGCTGAAAAGTGGGGGCCCTAGGAAGGGGTGTTACCGTGACGACCAAGAGGGCGGGACTTCCTCTTAAAGGTGCCCCCCCCAACCCCCTAGGCAGTCTGTTCATCTATGTGTCTGTCCCTCTCACACCCCCAGTGGCCAACCCTAGCTCCCTTGCCCTCCAGTTCCCGAAAATCCGTGTCTGACTCAGTCTCTCCCCATCACACCTGGACCCTCTCCATCTCCATCATCTTCCTCCTTATCTTCCTGTCTCTACTGCCTCCCTACTTCTCTCTCGGTCTCTCTCGGGTCTCCGTCTCTCTGTCTCTCTGTCTCCCTCTGGTTTCTGTCTTCCTGTCTCCTTCTGTCTCCCACTCTTCTTCACTGTCTCTTTGTCTCTCTGTCTCTGTCTCTGTCTCTACTCTCCCGGCCCCGCCCCCGTTGCTCTGGGCAGCGTTCACCGCTCTTCACAGCCCGAAGCCGAAGCAACGCGATGCATTGTGGAAAACGTAGTCCACCTCCAGCCTCGACAAGCGCCTGGGGCGGTGTTGGGAACTACAGCCCCCAACATGTCTCGCGGCAGCTCGGGCCCCCTAACAGCCTCGCTTCCACCACTAGGCTGCTAAGCCTAGAGCCAGAGCCCATCCCCATCCATCCCCACCCATTCCCCGCCTGGGTCTCCGGAGGAGGAGCCCCCCCCCCACCCTTACCCCGACCCACTCGAGGCTGTCTGTCTGACCCTAGGCTTGCCTCTCTAGGTCTCTCTGCGCCAGCCTCTCTCTCGGGATCGCAGTGTCAGATCGGGGACCTTGAAAACCACTTACTCCCTAACTTGACAGAAAAGGAAACTGAGGCTTAGAGGAGCCAAGCACTTGACCAGAGCCGCCCAGGCAGCTTGAGGGGCAGAGCCTGGGTATTCCGCCCGCGGGTTCGGTGTCTCTAGCGCTTCCCCGAACGTCCAGTCTTTGTCTCTTTCCCTCGTTCTCTCCGCCTGCCTCTCGGTCTTAGGTCAATCAGAGCCGCCCCCGCGGGCTCAGCCTGTTCTTTCCAGCCTTCCACACCTTCCATCCCGCCCCCCCCCCCCGCCCCGCGCCATGCTCTTCGATCCAGTGACACCGGCCTCGCGACTGTTCCAGAACAAGACCCTCCAATGCCCCCTCGCCATTTTCTGGCTAGGTCCCAGCTAAAACCCCATCTTCTACAAGAAGCCTTTTCCAGACCCTCTTGGGCTACCTTCTCACTGTTGGTAAGATTCTAGATCGTTCTTGCACCTGGTTGTTTGGCCGTTGCTTACCCCACCCCCCACCCCGTAGATTGGGAACTCCTCGAGGGAAGGTCTTTTTCTGCCTTTGTGTCCCCGGAGCTAAATACACGCTTCGTGACAGATTCCAAGAATGTCTCTGCGGGTCGAGTCTCAGTCCCTTCCTCCATGGCTCCGTTTTGCAGTCCCTATCTGGTCTCTGGATTTGTCTTTACTGTCTTTCGAGGTCTCTCAAAAGCTGTCCCTTAGGGGCAGCTAGGTGGCCCAGTGGATAGAGCACCAGCCTTGGAGTCAGGAGGACCTGAGTTCAAATCCGGCCTCAGACACTTAACACTTACTAGCTGTGTGACCTTGGGCCTTGGGCAAGTCACTTAACCCCAATTGCCTCACTTTAAAAAAAAAAAAGAGTTGTCCCTGGCATGTCTCTGAGTCTTCCTCCTCGTCTGATCCTCTGGCTCTAGGGATCAAGGCTGATCGGACCCTGCCCCTCCAACCAGGACCACTGAGCGCCGGGTCCGATGTCTTCTACCTGCACCTTCCCCTCCCCCTTCACCTCTCTGCTGCCCCTCCCATCTGCCTAGCCACTGGTCAGTCTAACTTCCCCTTTCTGTCCTCTTTTCCTTCCTCCTGCTCCAGGCTTGCTCCCCCAACTACTCACTGAGCACGTGGCCTTCTTCCAGGTTGAATAGTTTTCTCCGGGGGGGGGGGGGGGGGGGGGGGGGGGGCTTCTATCCCTCAAGTCTCTTCCAGGCCCCAGGCCATTTGAGGCCCTCCTGTTTTCTTCCATTTCTCCTCCCTTTACATTGGGGAGATCTTGCTGACAGGAAGGGGTGCTGCTGGTCTTGGAGTCCTGGGACACCTGGGTTTGAATCCCACCCCTGACACTAGGAGACCATGGGCAAGTCCCTTAAGGCTGCTGAAGACTCAGTTTCCTCAGAGGTAAGATGGGGCCAATAACAACTGGTCTGCCTCCCAGTCAATCTCAGGGAGCCCCTCCTTTTTTTTTTTTTTTTTTAAGTGAAGCAATTGGGGTTAAGTGACTTGCCCAGGGTCACACAGCTAGTAAGTGTTAAGTGTCTGAGGCCGAATTTGAACTCAGGTCCTCCTGACTCCAGGGCAGTGCTCTATCCACTGCGCCACCTAGCTGCCCCTTGTTTTTGTTTTGTTATTTTTTTTTTAAATGGAGCCCCTCCTTGGAAAGCTTTGTTAAACAAGCTCTTGTGGAAGCAGCTTTGCTACATTAGTCCTCTGGGCAGCTCTAGGCGTGGGAAGCAGATCATCTGGATACTAAGCCCCAGCCCAGCCCTGACCTGCCTAGGTGGGCAGTTCACCTGTGAGGCCTCTTCAGCTTTCCATGAATCATGGTGCTGTTGGTGCTTGTGACCTGGGACTGACGACTTCTCTCAAGTTTACTGGCCACCGGGGTGCTTCCCCCAGAAGAACCACCCATTGAGGGGACATGGACTAAACGAGGATTCACCCCATTCTACAGATGATATTGAGGCTCATGGAGAAAGGGAGTGACCTCATTAGGATCACACCACCACTAAGTGTCAGGTCTCCAGGTCTTGGACCTTCTCTCAGGAAGAGACAGGACTCAGTCATGGGGGGGGAAGAGCACAAGAAGCCTAGGGATCAAGTCTCAATACTGTGAGACAAATCCCTTTCGATCTATGGGATTCAGTTTCCTCACCTTTAAAACAAAGAGACTTGGCCTTTTGGAATCAAAGACCTGATTTCAAATTCTGGCCCTCCCAACTACCCCCACAAGCTTGAGTAAATTCCTTCCCTTTTCTTGGTCTTTAGTTTCCTCATACATAAAGTGAGGAAGTAGGACTAGGTGACCTTCCACCATAGAGCAGCAATCCTGAGGCCTAGAGGAGTTAGCTCTTCATAGTCCCTCCACTTGCAGGTTTGCAAAGCACTTTATACATATACTATCTCATTTGATCCTCACAACCACCCATTTTTCAGATGAGAAAATCCAGGCTCAGAAAGGTTAACTAACCTGCACAGGGTCATACAGCTAGTATCTGAAATAGCCCTGGAATTCACTTTCTGCCCTATGACACCTGCTTAGGTCAAAGATAGGGTGGAGAACTGGAATACTCTTCATTTCTGTTACTAGTCCATCCCACCTCACTCCCATTTTCAAGATGAGAAAACCGAGGAGGCCCAGACTTGCCAAAAATTGGGGTACTTGGGAAGAGTCCAGCACTGGGACCCAAGTTCCCTCCCAGCCCAGGGTTCTTTCCCAAGCAGAAAATGAGCTGACCCCTCCAGTTCCAGTCTATCACATCCTCCCCACCCCACCCCATTCCCAATCCATCCTCTCTTCCTCTCACCTCCAATGCTGACAAGACTCAGGAGTTTGGGTACTTCATGATGCTGTCCTAGTCCTCCCCACCCCCACCCCCACAAAAAGAACCCATCAAAACAAACACTTCATATGTGATCTTTATATTGAGGTAAAAAAAATTGCAGACACTAATTGCAGATGTGTGGGGAGGAGGGGCAAGTCAGTAAATACATCATCACATCCAACACAGCCCAACATCACCTCCCCAGATGAAGCAATTGGGGGGGAGTGCTCAGGATCTGCAGCAAAAACACTGGTGAGCATGAGCACACCACACACACACACACACACACACACACACACACACACACACACACACACACACACACACCCCGATGGGGGAATGGGAGAGGAAGAGGTTGGGAAGAGAACATTTGCTCCTTGCTCTCTGGTCCTCCAAATCCCTCCCACCAGCCTGTGAGTCTTTAGGAAAGCCAAGACTACAGGTGCTTCTGACCCTTGCATCTCAGTCTTTACTGACATTCCCTGAGACCAGAAAGGTCCAAGGCAGATGGGCAGGGCTGGTGCTGACTCTCCTCCCTTCCCTTTCCCCAGGTAGGAAGAGGAACTTTTCCAGGAGGAGCCACAGCTGGTGCTGTGAAGATGGAGACCAAGGTGGAGCAGTACTTGAGGCTTGAGCCCTCCCTCCCTCCTATTGAGAGTCCCAGGTCTCTCTTGGGCTCCATTGTTCAGTCGGAAGAGGGGGTTCCATTTGGCACAGAGAGCACCTCCAGTCGGGCAGGAGGAGGATGAAGGAGGCTGCCATGGCCCTCCCCAGCTCTCCCAACACTCACACAGGCTAAGGCACACAGGACCAGGCAGGGAGGGGAGCAGGAGGACCAACATGCTTTGGCAGTGGGAACCCATGGCCCTGGGCAGGGCTTGACCCCAGAACAGCTTCTGGGGGTTGGGCCAGGGTAAGAAGCTCAGCACCTCTTTAGAGGGAAGTTGGAACAGACAGAAGGGCAGGAGAAAGGAGAAAGAGGAGGCCAAGAGCTGGTGGGAAAGAAGGAAATGCAGGCAGTGAGAAAAGCAGCAACGGGGACCAAAGAAAGGAAAAAGAAGGACAAGGAGCCTGGAAGTGGAGCGGCTAAGGCTGCCGGCCACCTCACACTCTAATGAAGACCAGTCGGGCCGAGTATACCAGGTCAGCCACATAGGCCAGGAAGTTGATGGCGGTGAGGATGGCCACCGTGAGCCTTCGATCCCAATCACACACCTCAAAGGCGTGGTGCATGGGGCAGCCAGAATCTTCCCTCCTCCGGGGCCTGCCACCCTTGCGGTCATCGAACTGATAGAGGGGCCAAAGCACCAGGGCTGAGGCGTAGAGGGCCACCGCCAGCACGGCCAGGCCCGTGAGGAAGCTGGGGAACGAGATGGGCAGCTGGCCTGTGCAATCACCCAGGCTCAGGAGGATGGCCACAGCAGAGAGGATGAAGCAGATACAGTAGACAGCCAGACACCATTCCAGGGCAGCATGACGCCGGTAGATGGATGGGTCGCTGGCAAAGGCAAAGATGATACAGGCCACGAAAGTCTCAAAGACCTTGAGGAGTCCAGGGACTGTGGCCATGTAACCTGTGACCTCCCCCGGCCGGGCTCTGGTCCAGGCCACCTCCGTGGCATAGGCGAGGCAGGCCACGCAGGAGAAGAAGGTGGCTGCGATGGCGTGGTCTCGTCTTTGGCCCTGGCCCATGAACTGGACATAGGTGGTAGGGTAGATGATGGAGGCGGAGAGGCAGAGCAGGGTGGCATAGCAGGCGTAGGCGATGGGGAAATTACGCCAGGACAGTGGGAATCGGGGCTGGAAGCCACCCACCTCTACTATCAGAATCACCAGTGTCATGGCAAAGCAAAAGCACCAGGCAAACATAGCCCAGTGGCCCATGACCCCCTCCCAAGCGCCCACATGGACCACTAAGGAGAAGGCCACACAGGTGGACACCAGTTGCAGCAGGCGCAGGAGGCCCAGCTTGGATGTCAGTGCCCGAGGAGATCCCACTATGGTGTGTGAGCCCAGGCCAGAAGAGGTGGTGGTAGTGGTCACGGTGGTTCGAGTCACAGTCACCGCCATGGCTGAGGGGAAAGGAAGCCAAGAGGCAGATCAGAAAAGAGTCTGACAGACTTGCTCTAGTCTCAGATGGCCAGAGAGATTAGATCCTGCAGTCAAGGTCCTCTCTGCTCCTCCCTAGGCAAGTCAGGGCTCTCAGCACCAGAGATCCCGAGCACCTCATGGGTCCCACTCTCCAATGAGCCAGAATGGACTTTAGAGGTGACCCAGTCTAAGGAGAAGACCCACTTTGCCCCCAGGATCTGGTGTCTAGTCAGGCAGCTACTCCTCCCCTTAGGCCCAGAAGGCTCCTAAATTAATATCCTGACTTCGCCGGGGGAGGGGGAGAGGGGGTGGAGAGTGTGAGTGTAAGTGTGAGTCCCGTGCTCGAGCCCCGGGAGCCATTCATTTTTCCAGAGTCCTTCCTGGAACACCCCTACCTGATATCTTACGTCACACTTCGTCCTGGAAAGAGGGATGGGACACACCGACTGGTCTTGGAGCCGCTACTCAGAGAAATGAGCGAGCAGGAGAATGAGAGGGAGAGAAAGAGAGAGAGAGAGATCACCTTTTGGCTATGACCACTTCGTTAAGACCGCCGCCCCAAATTTGCCCACGAAGACACGAAGCCAAGTCTCGGGGCTGGTTCCCAAAACTCGTCTTAGGAGCCCCGCCTCCACCTTACCAAAAAGAGGGGAACAAACCAACGCTTGTGTAGAAGTGTTTGACTTTGGGTTGCTTGGGGGGCGGAGGGGAGGGTGTGGCGCGTGTAGGGGCGTAGTCCTGGGTTGGCTGGGACCAGGGGGAGTTTGTATCCCGAAAGCGAGCATCCAAGGCAGGCAAGGGACTGCGGGGGCTGCGGGAGAGGTCTCACAGCCAGCAGCAGGAGCTCGCCTTATAAGGTACTCCGCCTGTCTTAGGCCCAGGAATGTGTCTGGGATCTTTGGGCGGAGCCCCTGCCCTTCCCCCTCGTAAGGGCTGAGGCCAGCCGGGGCTGGGGGCGGGATCCCTGCTGGAAGGAGCCGGGCCCTGGACGCCCGTGTCCCCGACAGGGATTGGGGCGGGGCCAGACGCCTGCGTTCCTTGGGTCGGAGTCAGATTACCAGAGGAGGTTTACCACCCCTGCCGGAAACCCACATAGGCCCTCAGGTCAGAGGCTTCCTTAAGAGAATAAGTGCACGGGGGGGGGGGGGGGGGGGGAATTGGGTTGACAGCCTCCCTTTCGCCTCCCACAGGTCCCTTTAGGATTCGCGCCTAGGTCACCAAGATCTGGACGCTGGGGTCCGCCTCCTCCCCATCGGTTACTAGGGGGAGGACGTGAGCTAGGAATCCCAGACAGCGGGGGAGAGAGGGGGCGGCACTGTCACCGCCTGAGGTCACGGCTCTGGAATGCACAGCTGGAGAGAAGAGACCCGGAGGGGGGGGGGGGACTCCCTTTACCCCTTCATGCCCCGGGCTTCCCCAGCCATGCCTGGGATCCAGAAGCCCGTTACTTTGGCATGTTTTCCAGATCCCGAACCCCCCAGCTGCCACCCCCTTCTACTTACGCAGGCATCTCAGACCCCACTCATCACCTAAGGTACCCAGTGGTCCACTCTCCCAGCTTGCACCTTAGCCCTCACGTAACCCCTTCAGGGACCCAAGCAGACGGTTCCATTCTCTCTGCCCATCAGTGATCCAGGTACTCGACCTGTTAGGTGGTCCCGATCCTGTCTGAGACACAGCTGCCCTGCCCCCATCTGCCCAGAGCCCCAAGCGCCCGTCGTCCCAGGCCTCTAAAGAGCCCACTACCCCTACGGCTGAACCTTTAAACAGGTCCGAGTCCTGCTCCCTTGGCGGCTCACCTCACGATCTGCGGGCTCCCTCCTGGGTAGCTCTGGCGAGAGTAGGTGGTGAACACAGGTCTGGGGCTGTGGTGAGGAAGAAGAGAGGGAGGGAGAGAGAGGAGACCTCTTGGGGCGGAGCCCAAGGCAGAGGCGGGGTTGGACCCCGGAGCCCAGCCCTAGGAACTCACTCGGGGAGTACCCACCAGGGCTTTTCCAGAACCTCCACGCGGGTGGGGCCAGGTCAGAGAAGCTCTCCTATGGGGACACTGAGGCAAAGTAATAATTCCCAGTCTCCACCCCTCAGGGACCCAGACCAGCATCCTCCCACGTCCTAGCTGTAACCGCCCACCCCCACCCACCCCAGGCGTCTCCCCCGGCCCAGGCCTGGGAGGGGAGAGGGAGGCTGAGGTCACTATTTCCATGGTGACGACTAACAGGAAGCGACAACAGAAGGGGAAGATTGGGGGGGGGGTCCTCCGGTCCGGAATGCGGGGGTTGGGGGTGGGAAAAGGCCGTTGTTATAGCAACGGGTTTATTTGTTCCTTATTTGGGGATGCTGTCCCCCCAGTAGTCCTTTACTACATATCCGGTCCCATCCTCCGAGAGAATAAGGACTAAAAAAGGCCCAGAGATCCTGGAGACACCTGGATGCCAGAGAAAAGGAAGCCAAAGCCAAGAAAGACTGGGGATCAGTCCAGAGGCCCGAGCCTCGGGATACCTAAACTCTGACACAAGGAATGTAGGGGCCCCGGACCTTGGGATTCAAGGCTTGGGGGGACGGCCTTAGGGCCTGGGTCCCCGAAGGGCTGCCCCGGCTGGTCGAACCCAACAACCGAGTCTCAGAGAAAGGGGGAGTGAGAAGAGCTGGCCTGGGTCCCAAGAAGGGTGGGGTTTGTAGAGCCGGACACCTGGGTCCGGGAGAAAAGGGGGAAGGGGAGAGCGCACCTGGGTCCCGAGAAGGACGGGGCTTGTGGAGCCGGACACCTGGGTCCCGGAGAAAAGGGGAATGGGGGGAGCGCACCTGGGTCCGGAGAAGGAAGGGGCTTGTGGAGCCGGACACCTGGGTCCTGGAGAAGAGGGGGATGGGCAGAGCGCTCCAGGGACCTGAGAAGGGCGGAGCTGGTAAAGCGGGACATCTGGGTCCCGGAGAAGGGCGGAGCTTACAGGGCTGGACTCCAGAATCCTCCCAGACAAGAGTAGGGGTGGCCGGACTAGGCTGCTGAACGCCCGAGGCCTCCCCTCCCTTTCCCAATCCCAATCACTCACTGCAGTGTCTCCGGGTCCCACGTCTGGGCCTCGCTTTGGGCCTGCTGGAGGGTGGGACCTGGGAGGGGGGCTGCGGCTGGAGCAGTGAGTGCTGAGAGCAGTGGAGCCAACCAGGAGCCAGGGAATAGACCGGCTCCGTCTCTCTCTATTTCCTCTCTCCTGCCCCTCCCCTCCGCTCCGCTCACCTCGGCTTAAACTGCAAAGGTCCGTTCAATGAGTGTCCTTCCCTTCCTGGCCTGGCAGAACAGGGTCATATAGCTGATATCTGGAGTCTGGGGCCCAGGGCGGAGCTTGAGGGGCTGCAGGGAAGTAGAATACTGGTGGAGCTGCCGGGGTGGGGAGAGGGGGAGGGAGGAGAGGGGAGGGGAGGGGAGGAGACACTATCTGGGGAAGCAGGGGCTCTCATTTCCTATGGCCTCAGCAAATCCGAGTCGGGGTTCCTGCCCCCCCCCGCCCAAACACAGGTGCCCAGCAGACTCAGGCAGGCACCCAAAGAGATCCTACGAAGACACATCAGGAGAACCCCAAAGATCCAGAGCCCATACTCCCAAGGAGCCCCTTTTTAAGCGCACCCGTGGAAACCCTGGAAGTTATTTTGAATAAAGGATTATTCAACTCCTCTGTTACTTCCTGTCCCTTCAAACACCTCTATAAGTTACGTTTCCCCGGGTTTCTTGAGCGCTCATTTCCTACTTGAAATCCCCCAATTGCACGGGTTGAGGAGAAAACAACTCATGTCCTTCAGAGCTCCCCACGTGAGCCAATATCCAAAATCTGTCACTTTTTTTTTTGTTTGTTTGCGGGGCAATGGGGGTTAAGTGACCTGCCCAGGGTCACACAGCTGGTAAGTGTCAAGTGTCTGAGGTCGGATTTGAACTCAGGTACTCCTGAATCCAGGGCCGGTGCTCTATCCACTGTGCCACCTAGCCGCCCCCGCAAAATCTGTCACTTTTGCTTCTAGTCTCAGCTCCCCTAGATTCTCATCTCCTTTCCACTGACAGGGCCATTGGTCCAGCTCCACCCTCAGTGCTCATCTTTTTCAAGCGTGCACTGTTGGGTTAGGGAGGCTACCCCACCACCAATGAGCCTATCCTCCCGTCCATTGTTAACAACGGCTAACAAAGTGACTCAAGTCCTCAGGCACTCGTCTGACCTCATCTCTCCCTTGCTTAAGGAGCTCCGTAGCTCCCTATTGCCCTGGGATCAAGTACTGGCTTCCAAGTATGACATTTAGAGCCTTTCACAATTTGACAGTGAGCCTTTCATTCCAGGTTGAAGGAAGAAAGCAAGCAAAGAAGGAAGGAAAAGGAAAAGGAAAAGGGAAAGGGAAAGGGAAAGGAAAGGAAAGGAAAGGAAAGGAAAGGAAAGGAAAGGAAAGGAAAGGAAAGGAAAGGAAAGGAAAGGAAAGGAAAGGATGAAGAGAGGAAGGAAGGAAAGGAAGGAGGAAGGGAGGGGTATTTATTAAGCACTATGTGTAATGCACTCTGCTAAACATGCATTGATAGAAATTGAAGAGTAAGAGTCTGCCCTCAAGGAGTTCACATTCTAATGGGAGAGAGTATATGGAAGGTTTCAACTTCAAAGTAAGTGGAGAGGTCCCATGGACCTCTGCACCAGGGGGTGCAGCAGCAAAGTAGCCAGGAATGCTGGGTTTTTCATTTATTTTTTGTTGCATGTTGAGTTTCGAATTGTTTCCCTCCCTCCCTCCCTCCAACCCCATGTTAGAGAAGGCCAGTATAGATATATAGGGACCCA
Organism: Dromiciops gliroides; assembly: GCF_019393635.1. Lineage (NCBI taxonomy): Eukaryota > Metazoa > Chordata > Mammalia > Microbiotheria > Microbiotheriidae > Dromiciops > Dromiciops gliroides. The sequence goes on along the minus strand of NC_057863.1, from coordinate 657,720,193 downwards.
TACAAACCATCCATCCATCCCTCTTTCTCTGAATATGAATAGCATCCTCCTTCCTAAGTCCTTTGTAGTTGATTTGAATATTCATGTTTTTCAGAATAGTTTAGCTGTTCAGTTACTCTTCAAACAATATTGTTGTTACTGTACACAGTGGTGACTTGGTTCTGCTCATTTCACTGTCTTTCCACATTTTTCTAAAAGCCCAACCAGCTCATCATTTTACACAGCATAGTAGTATTCCACCACAACTTACTCAGCCATCCCCCGAGTGATGGTCATCTCCTCTATTTTCGTTCTTTGCCACCACAGAGAGCTGCTGTATCTATGTTCAAACACATAGGTTCTTTTCCCTTTTCCCTGATCACCTTAGGAAACAGACCTAATAGTGGTTCTGCTAGGTCAAAGAGTACACACAGTTTTAGAACTCTGGGCATAATTCCAGATTGCTCTCCAAAATGGTTGGGTCAGTTCTTCATAGTAATGCCATTTTTAAAAAAAGTAATTTCCACTGATAAAATCATGTGATGAACCATTTGGCAGTGCCAAGGACTTGGGGGACACAAACGTTTTTTTCTGGGTCTTCAGTAGATATGACTGCAGCACCTGCAGGAGCAGGGGCTAGGCTGACCCCTGGATGGTTCTCAAGCAAATCCCAACCCACACACTTTCCAGGACGATGACTGAGGGCAGTGGGCTGAAGCATTGCTATTCCAAGGCTCTTGAGTTTAGAGGTCCTGCTCTGGCTGTCCCCAGAAGGGGCTAAGGGGAGTTGGTGGTCAGTGGCTGGTGGCCTGACCTGCTTGGTGGCTGATGGTATTTATGGCCTATTACTATATAAACAGTGTTGGAAGGCACCTCGATGTCCAAGTTCATGTGACCCCTGCACCCAAGGGGCTCACTATAACATCCAACAAGGGGTCTCTATGTGAAGGCCTCAAAGGAGGATCCCCCACTTCACCAGGCAGTCCACTCCGGCAGGAGTGGGGGGAGCTCTCATTGCAAGGATTTTCCCTCATTGTCCCAGATTTTGCCACCAAGTCCCTTTCCTCTTCCCCATCCCCTCTTCCTCAGGTCAAACATGCCCACTTCCTTCCGACATCAGGAGCCCTCCACGAATTCTGGGGTCCAACCACTGGCCTCTCCTGCATGATATTCATGATGGACCCCAAGACCTTTGTACCACCAGTCGGTGGTCTCCCATGTCTGGAATGCAAGTGCCTTCACTCCTCCCTCCGGAGAATTTTCAGTTCCCTTCAAGGGGAAGACAGGCCCCCTCCGCCCTTCGCCCTTCCCTTAGTGCTTTTCCTGCTCTGTCATGTAAACTGAGCTTTCCCAAAGAGAAAGGGAGTTTTTTAGGGGCCGGGACTGATCTTATTTCAAAAAACAAACAAAAACACAACCCTCTCTATTCTCAGTTCCTAGCCCATTGTCTGGCCGGGGCAGATACTTGATGCTAATTGGATTGAAAAGTGAATTAAGGGGCAGCTAGATAGAGCAGTGGATAGAGCACCGGCCCTGGAGTCAGGAGTACCTGAGTTCAAATCCGGCTTCAGACACTTAACACTTACTAGCTGTGTGACCCTGGGCAAGTCACTTAACCCCAATTGCCTCACTAAAAAAAAAAAAAAAAGAAAGAAAAAGAAAAGTGAATTAAAAGACAGGGAACTGCAGCGCCTTACGGGCCCCCCTGGGGCAAGAAACTTTTATTCCCGGAGGTCACAGCATCACTGGACCCACCCCAGCCCCATCTCCACCCAGGCCAGGGCTACACGCTGAGCTTCGGAAGGGATGGAAGGAGGCTAAGATCCGGAAAGGGAGAGGCACAACAACTGGGAGTTGGTGATGCCCCCAGATATGGGCAGACAAGGAGTCTGAGGGCTGAAGAGAGAGAAAGCTGGGGGGTGCGGGATGTGGTGGAGGGGAGAGCTGGGTGACCAGAGAGGATGAGATCTCTGAGCAGAGTGAGGCCAAAGCCTTGGGGTGGAAGTTCAACCTTGGCCTACATGGAGGGTTTGTCTAATGACTTCTTGCCTAAAGCCAACTGCGTGGGCATGTCCTTGCCTAGTTCCCTGGTCTGTTCCCGAATTTGCATCTGTATTTAGTTGGGGAGGAAGGAAGAAGGGAAGAGTCGGTCTTGGCTGAATGAGGATGACAGCATGCAGAGAAGATGGGGAGCCAAGAGGACATTGGGGAGTCGGGAGATGGCGGGGGGAGATATGGGGGAGATGAGATGGAGGGATCAGCCAGAGTGAGGTAGGAGGGTGGGACACAGACGTGGGGGGAGGAGGTGGAAAAGATGGTGCTCGGGGACAATGGGGAGAGAGGGGAACTCAAGGAAGAGGGGTGAGAGGGACAAGGTGAGGGGCTTCCCCCAGACCCCCACTTCTCACCATCTTGAGGACTTGGGCTTTTAGTTCCTCGTGAGTCAGGGGCCTTTCGTCTGTCTGCTCCAGGCCCACAGGATCGTCCCTTGGATGGAAGGGCCTCACTGCATCGGCCATATTGGAATCCTCCCTTCCCCCAGCGGCCCGCATCTCCCCTTTCCCCTCCCGTCCTCCCAAGGGGGATCCCCTTTGCTCCTACACCCCCGGCGCTCAGTCCCTCTAGTCCTGCTCGTCCTTTTCTATCCCCTCAGAAAGTGTCCAGGATCCCTCTATGGCCCCCCAGATCTTCCCTGCATCCCCATTTTCGTCTCCTCCCTCCGTGGCTTTCATGTCTCCCAGAATTCTAACCTCGGTCCTCTCCTTTCTTCTCCCATCTGACCCTGTCCCCCTTTCCCTCCTGGGCCCCCAGTTTCTCATTAGCGTCTTACATGTTGAAGGGGGGCTGCGGGGGAACCAGTTTCTTGGGGATGGCGTCCTCACTCTGGCCTAGCAGTCTGAGGGCAGTGGACTCCGGTTTATAGGTGCTAGACTCCTGAGAGAGGGGAAGGAAGGAGCAGGGACAGGGTCAGCTGGGGAGCTCAGGCTGGGCTCCCCATCCCGGCAGCCGGGGGGTGGGGCGGGGTCTCTACCCACCGAGAACTCAGTGAAGGCCTGGGCGGCCAGCAGGTCAATCACACGCTGCTCGATGAGGCTGAGAAGCAACTCCACTATCTTGGTCCCCATGTGGCTGCCCCCCAGGAGTTCTTTGAGCCTCGTGTCATCACACTTGGCCTTGTAGAACAAAGACTGGATCGCTGCAGGGCAGGCCCCCAGCAGGAGGTCAGCAAGGGCCGGAGCATCCCTGCTCTGGGCAGGCCCCGCCCATCAGCCCCTCAACTGCTTCCTAGTCTCTGGGCTCCTGACTCCCCAGACCCTCGTTCCCTCCTCAATCCCTCTTCTCCGAGCCCCCAAGTCTTTGTGCCCTCCAGCTGAGAAGGGCTTGGTGACTTGCCCCAAGGTCACTTAATTCCTGGGGAGCTGAGTGGAATCTCGGATCCAGGCTCACACCCTGCCCTCCACCTGCTCCTGGGCCCAGGGTCCCTCACCAGCCTTGAGCTGGTCTAGGATCTTGCTCAGATTGCTGTGCTTGGCCTCCACTATCTCAGCTTCCTTAGCCAGTTCCACCTTCCGGTGCTCCAGGGCATCAAGCTGCTGACGCTTGGACCCCCGGTCCGATTCTTCTTGGGCTAAGGTCAACTGAGTCAGGGCATCCTGGATCTAGAGATGACAACGACAACGCTCAGGAATCCCTTGGGGCCTTTCGTGACCCTCCCACAAAGCTGGGAGGGGGGCATTATGTCCCCACTTTACGGATGAGGAGCCTGAGACTCAATGGGTGTCCATCTCCCTGGGGGGCAGCCAGGTGGGCTCGGAGCTTCCAGCACTAGGTACATACAGCCTCACCTCCTGGATTTCCTCCTTGAGCTTCTCCATCTCTGAGTTCTGCTCGTTGATAAAGGTGAACTCCGCAAAGTTTCTTTCCTCATCTGAGGTAAGTGGAAGAGAGAAACAGGGAGGCTAGAGAGAGAAGGGGCAGAGAGGGATCGGGAAGAAGGGGAGGAGATGGGGGGGGAGAGAAGGGAGAGCAGAGTGGGGGAGGGCGGGGAGAAGGGGAAAAGGGGGAGCCAAGGGGCAGAGAGAGACTGAGAAGAGGAAAGGAGGAGAGAAGATGGAAGGAAAGAGACGGAAGGACAAGAGATGGAGAGGGAGAGGCCTGAGCAGGCCACCGTCTCTGGCTGGCCACGGAGGTGGGGCTGCCCGGCTGCCACCTGGCCCTCTTTCCCTTACTTTCCAAGTACGTGTGGAAGATGTCCTCCGCGTTGCTCTGGCCCGTGATCTCCGCTAGTTTCTCCAACACCTCCTCGTACTGCAGCACAGCCTTCTCATGAGAGGTCTTGCGAAGGCCCTCGGCCACCTCCCGCTCTGCCGGGAGCGCCAGGGCTCAGCGGGCCTCCCTTGCCCTTCTGCCTTCGTCTCTCTCCTCCCCCACCCCGTTTCCTCTCAGGGAAGACCTCTTCTCATCACTAGAGGCCAGGGAAGTCTCCCTTGGGAGCCCCGGACCCCCTTCTGGGAGAGGATTCAGAGGCTTTGAGAAAGAAGGGCCTCCTACCTAGGCTCTAGCTGCCCTTTCCCGTCAAGGTCCTCAGTTTCCCTCGCTGCCAAATGGAGAGGAGGGCGGGTATGATGACATCTAAAGAAGTGGGGTGCCCTGGGCCAAGCTCCCGGCCCAATCTGGGCCTCAGTTTCTCTATCTGCAGAATGGGGAGTGGGAAGGTGGGCTCGACATCTGGGAATTCTGTGCCCCGGCCCTCACCCCGCTTGCGCCGGGCCTCCAGCACCTCCGCATCCACTAATCTCTCCTGGTTCTTGGTGATCAGGAAGTTGTGTAACTGCTCAAGGTGGCAGATCTGTCTCTGGACCACCTGCAGCTCCGCGTTGTACTGGCTCACATCCTTGTCCAGCTTCTCCTGCAGCTGGCTCAGCTTCAGCTTGGCTTCCTCCCTGGGGGGCAGGGGGGAAGCGCAGAGGCATGTGGGGACACAGGTGCACATGGGGGAGGGTCGCCACAGGTATGTGGGGGAAGGCATAGAGGCACATGGGAGGAACTGTAGAGGCAGATGGGGGAGGGTCACAGAGGCACACGGGGGCGGGGCACAGGGGCGTGTGGGGGAGGGTCACAGAGGCACATGGGGGCCACAAGGGCATGTGGGGGAGGGTCACAGAGGCACACAGGGGCCGCAGGGGCATGTGGGAGAGGGTCACAGAGGCACATGGGGAAGGCTTGAAGGGGCACACGGAGGAGGGTCGAAGAGGCACATGGGGGAGATTGGGGGAGGGGGCAGGGAGGCACAAAGGGGGCAGGGCACGCAAAGGCACTGATGGGGCCAGTCTTCATGAAAGCCTGGATCCCTCATCCCTGGATGGGGGCTCAGGGAAGTAGCCTGAAGACGCGAGGAGTCACATCCTCAATCCCGGCCCCGGGAAAGAAGCAGTGTGAGCCTTGGGGGGCTGGAGCTGGCTTCCTCGGGCTCAGACAGGACTGCACCAGAAACACATCTAGAGGGGCCTGGTGCCCCCCGTCCTGGAGAGGATCCCAGGGAGCCTCCCAGACAAACATATTTGGGTGGACCGTTGACTTCACCCCATAGAGGATCCCAGAGATGCCTAGTGGATAGGGGGCTGGTTCTCTGTCTCAAAGAGGGTTCCACAGACATCTATAGGGGAGGACTTCCGTGCTGGATGGGGCCCCAGGAGCCAGTCCCAGCCACACTGAGAGGAGAGCATTGACTCCCTCAGTCTGACAGGCCTGTCCCAAGCCCCAGTGCCCGCACTCACCCAGCTCAGAGAGGGGAACACCCCGGCATGGCAAGAAAGGGCCACAGGTTACCTGGCGTCAAAGGCTGCGTTGGAATTGTCTATGTGGGATTGGATGTTGGAGCGGATGTCCTGCAGCTCCTGCTTGGCCAGGAATGGACGGCAGGTCTGTGAGGGGGAGGCAGAGACGCCCCTCCTCCCTCCTTCCCCTGCTCCCCCGCCCAGTGACCCTGGGCCTGACCTTCTTCAGCTGGTGGTCTATGTGCAGAAAGCGATTCCTCTGAATGTGCAGCAAGCCCAGCTCTTCCCGAAGGATCCTGTTCCTCACCAGCTGCGTGTCGAAGCGCGTGTTGGCCTGCAGAGCAGGATCGAGGGTCACGGGGCCAGCCCCACTGGTCACCTGGCGCCCTGTGGGGGCCCCTGGGGGCACTCACCCGGTCCAGCTGGTTCTCCAAGATGGTCACCCTGCGGAGGTTCTGGGCCTTCCTCTGCAGCACCAAGCCCGGGCCCCGGAGGTCCTTCAGCTGCATCAGGACTCGCTCCTCCCACTTGGCAATCTGGGGCCAGGGTAGGGCCATGGAGAAGGGCCTCTGCCCCCGGTCCTCCTCCTCCCAGCTCCCCCCTTGGCCTAGAAGGAAGGGCTCCCTGAGGCCTGCCCGGCCCGGGCCCCACCTGTTGGTCCAGCTTCTTCAGGCGCTGCTGTTCCTTGACCACCTCTTTGTAGAGCTGCTGCCTGCGCCCCAGAAGGCTCCGAAGGTCCTTCTCCCGAGCCTGGTCCAGGAGCTTTCGGGCTTGACTCTGGGAGATCTTCATCTTCACTTGAAGCTCACTCTGTTCCTGTTGCAGACGACTGATCTCCACCCTGCCAGATGGAGGCATTAAGGTTCGGGTCACCTGGAGAGCTGGAGCGGGCCACCTGGGAGGTGGGCCATCCTATCCAAACCCTCAGGCCTTAGATGAAGATCCTGAAGGCAAGGGACTAGCCCAGGCTCCCACAGGGGCCCTGGGTAGCCTCGAGTGCTCGGGAATCATTTCCCAGTCTCCCTGGCCACCCTCCACCCCTGGGACCCAGGCTCACATTTGCTTGTGGATCAGCTGCTGGGTCTCTCTGCCGTAAGCCTGCCGCTCCCCCTCCATCACCCGGCATTGTCTCTGCAGGCGACTCAGCTCCCCCTCTGCTGGGCAGGGGGCAGGTGCGGGCCGGCTCAGGGGGGAGGGGGGCTGGTCCAGCAGCCCAACTCCGACCCCCCAGGCCGGGAGCACTTACCTGAGCCATCCAGGTAGGCTTCGCTGTCCTCCGAGCGCACGCTGCCGGCCAGCGGCATGGTGGCTGAGGGGAGAAGGCGACTTGGGGGGTCCGGGGGCATAGAAAGATCCACGTTGAGAAGTTGGGGGGCAGCTGAGGAACGGGAGGGGCGGGGCAGGGGCACCAGGGACCCTACCCGTCTAGACACAGACATGGCCTGGCTACTTTCTCTGTTGTGGTCCTGGTTGCTGGGACTACAGTGTCAGGGGTGGGGATTGGGGAAGCTGTCTGGGGCGGGGAGGGGGACGGGGATCCCTCCCTCACGCTCCTCCCTCTTGTTTTCCCTTCCCCCCCCACACTCCCCCCTTTCTCTCCCTCCCTTCAGCCGTCTCCTGACTCTTCCAGGGGTGGGGGGCGGGGCGGGGCAGGCTCAGAGCATCTCTTCCCGAGGACTCCTGGTGTCTCGGGCTGGCCGAGAGGAGGCATGAGAGCCAAGGGGGAGGAGTGGGGTGGGGAAAGGGGTGGGGGTGGCGGGACTGAAGGACGGGAAGATGACGAGGGGTGGGACTCAGGAGGATTTGAGAAGAGGGGCTAGGGGAGGGGTTAAGTGGGAGATTTAAGAGAAGACTTTGAGAAGGAGGGACTGGAGATGGGAGGGAGTGGGACGCAGGAGATGGGGGTTGTAGAAACACATTGGGGGGCTGAGGGGCGGGGCTAAGGAGGATTTGAGGGGCAGGGCTTGGGAGGAATTAAGATGGGGATTTGAATTAAAATGAAGGATTTGAGGAGTCGCGGGTGGGGGGCTGAAGCTGGGGTTGAAGGGGGAGCTGAGGGGGCGGGGCCGGAGGGATAGGAAAGGAGGGAGGAGATGCCCAGGGCAGGGCTAAGAGTGGAGGGGCAGGGCTTAGGAGCTGCTGAGAGGGTGGGGCTAAGAGGAGAAGGGCTCTTAATGCGCAGGTGGCAAATAGGGACTAAGTAGGTGGAGAGAGAGCTGCTCACCGCCTCCTCCCTCCCTCGCACCCCCGCCTAATGCGCCTGCGCACCAACAGTCTTCGCGCTGCCCTGAGCAGGGGGCGGGGCCTCCCTGCCAGGCCCTCCTTCCCGTTCCCTCAGTGGCTGGATGGGGCCACGCCCCCGGCCCGCGCCACCCTCCACGTGCTGCCAGCCCGCAGTTCCCGAGCGCTGGGCGTCGAAGGCAAGTGGGCTGCAGGCCAGCTCTGGGCTGGCTTCCCCGAGGGACAGGGCGTGCCTGAAAACTGCTTGTGGTTTCCTGTTTGAGGAAGCAGTAACCGCTTCAGCCTCCTCCCGGGACTCAGCCTGATGCGGGCAGGCTAGCCAGCCACTCTGGACCTGCCCACCTCCCAGCAGGAAACCAGCCCTCCGGGATGCAAAGGTTTTCTGCCATCAGGATCAAATATGTCTCTTTGAACCCCTGGCTTCTGGGTTGGCCAAGTGCACTGCTTGATAGCCAGGAAGGAGCCTTGGGGTTGGAGTCAGAGGAGGTGGGTTCAAATCCTGCCTCACCTTATGAATTTAGGCAAGTCCCTTTCTTGATCTAAGCAGAGCTTTACTCAGTGGCAAATTTGAACCCAGGGCTTAGGACTCCTATCAAGCCCAGGGCTCTTACTGGGTATCAAGCCTGTAAAATGAGGGGCTTAAGTCGTGGGACTTCAGAGGGCCCTTCTGAAGTCACCTCTGAAGCTCCTTCAGCTTTCTAGTGGATGGTATAATCTCCACCCTGTTCCTAAACTGGCTCCGCTTCCACCCCCAAATGACTTGGTATGTTTTTGGTTGTTGGTTTTTTTTAATTGTGTGGTGGGTTTTTTTGATGAGGCAATTGGGGTTAAGTGCTTTGCCCAGGGTCACACAGCTAGTAAGTGTCAAATATCTGAGGTTGGATTTGAACTCAGGTCCTCCTGAATCCAGGGCCAGTGCTTTATCCACTACACCACCTAGCTACCCCTAGTGGACATTTTAAGCTCAATTTGGCCAAAACTGAACTCATTATCTTTCCTCCTAAACATCCCCTTTTCTGACTATTACCATAGAGGGCACCACCATCATCCCAGTTCCCCATTCTGGACTAAACACCCCACAGCCCAGGCCCCACCCTGTATCTAAGCAGATGCCAAGGACTGCCCATCTCAATTCTGCATCACGTCTCCAATGTGCCCCCTTCTTGATTCTTACACTGCTCCCACCCTGGTACGGGCCTTTACCACCTCAGGCTGGGACTAATGCAATAACTGATTAGGGAGGGGGGAGGGATCTGCCTGCCACAGATGACCCCCTGTTCCAGTTCATTCTCCACTTAAGTGTTAACTGCCCCTATTCAATAAACTTCGGTGGCTCCCTATGGCCTCTCAGGATCCAACACAGAACCATCTGGTTACCGAAGCCCTTCATATCCCAGCCTGTCTTCTCACACTGCATCCCTCAGCACACGATCTTCAATAAAGTGACCTTGGCCTCCTGGCTGCTCCCACAAACAAGACTCTCCATCTTGGCTCTGGCCAATCTCTCCCCCCCTTCACTCCCACTACTGATCTCTCTGGCTTCCTATGGGAAGCCTTCCCCAACCCCTCTTCATCCCAGTTCCTTCCCCGTGTCAATTATTTCCTATTTATGCTGCATAAGTTTGCTTCATATATGCTGTTTTCATGTCGTCTACCCTGCTAGACCATATTCCTGTAGGGTAGGAACTATCTTTTTAGTTTTTTTTTTGGTATTCTCAGCCTGAGGAGTAGCAGGTGTTTAATAAATATTTATTGGGCAGTTAGGTGGCGCAGTGGATAGAGCACTGGCCTTGGAGTCAGGAGGACCTAAGTTCAAATCCGGCCTCAGACACTTAACACTTACTAGCTGTGTGACCCTGGGCAAGTCACTTAACCCCAATTGCCTCACTAAAAAGCAAACAAATGAAATAAATAAATAAATATTTATTTATTGACTAGTTAGCTTCCCCATCATTGGCATCATAAGACTCCAAAGTCCTGCCCTCCAGCGACCTTCCCTGACCCTCAGTCTCTGCAGGTTCTGGGACCAGGGGCGACGGTGAGAGAAATCAGACGACACAAGTTTGGAGGGGACAAATTAATAAGAAGAAAGACAGACACACATAGAGATATAAACAGAGACAGCGAGACAGAAAGTAAGACAGAGAGGGAAAGAGAGACAGGACACAGAGAGAGGGAGAGACAGAAAAAGGAGGTGTGTGGTGATGTATGATTCCACGGAAGCTCGGGTCCCACCAGTCTTTTTCCAGCTTGTAAATAAAAAGGGGAGTAAGAGTGTATGTCCACCAGACAGAGAAATACAGAGAGATAGAGACCTAGGCAGGGACGAAGGGTAAGAGAGACTAGCTAGACTAGGGAGTGGGTCTTCAGAGGAAGGAAGAAGGGAGGGAGGGAGGGAGGGAGAAAGGCGGGGGCTGGGCAGGCGGGGGGGGGGGGGGGCGGGGGTGGAGGGAAGGAGGGAGAGAGCAGGGCGGGGCAGGGAGGCCGGGAAAGGGGACCCAGCATTCGCTCTGACTTCCCCTGGCTGCTCTGGCTAAGTGCTTCTCCCGTTATCTGGCTTGGGCTGAGAAAGAAAGGAGTCTTTGAGACGGCAAAGCCCCCATCTGCCTCCAGGTACCTTCTACTTCGACAACGAGAGGGGGAGAATCCCAAAGCACTTAGTAGGTATGGGAGGGGGAGAGGAAAGTGGGAGGAAGGTTGGGAGAGAGGGGAGAGGCAACATTCCTTGGGATCCGCAGATGGGACACCCCCCCCACGCAGATGCGGGGGCAGAGAGTGTTCTGCCAAAGACCCCAGCTGTCTCTTCCTGCCAGGTGCTCACCCCCCCCCCCCCGTCCCGCCCCGCCACCCCCATCCAGGCATCTGGGCTAACAGCCGTTAGTCTTCTGCTCAGTCCCACAGAGACACAAGGTTTCTCTGCTTTCCTCTGCCCCCAAGTCCCGGACCCCAATTCTCCAACTCGACCGATTCTCTCAAGAGACCCAGGTGTCTCTCCCAACTAATTCTCTTTAGTGCCCCACACCAAGCCAGGCAGCCCGACCTGCCTGCACCTCGGTTTCTCTTCTAGGACCTTGCTCCCCTGGGGATCCACCATCTCAGCCCTGTTGGCACCCCAAAGCTCCAAAAGCCTCACCCTCTGCTCCCCATCTCATTTCCTTCGCCCCAGTTGTCTGGCTGCCTGGCCCTTGAGGGAGGGGTGACATAGAGAGGGCAGGGAGGCCTGGGGCTGGGGTTTCTCTGGTGGGAGAGAAGGGGATGAGTCACAGTGATTCACTCTGACCCCCCACCCACCAATGGGGGAGAGGGGAGGCGCCCATTGCATGCCTGAGTCCCTGGGGCTGTGCCTCAGCCCAACTCTGAGACTGGGGAATTGCTGGGAGGAACTAGGTGGGGCACGTTTCAATCCTCCGGTGAAGGTTCTAGCTGTTAGAATGTGTGGGAGGGGGAAGTGAGGGAAAAATCCCAATCCAGCTCCCGCCCGCCCACCCTCGGTCCCTCAGGAGCTCGACTCCCTGACCCTTTGGGGATCCAGGCATTTCCTCCAACTCCACTAGGGAATAGCCAGGCTGGGCTTCCCCTCAACTTCTTGCCAACCCAGGGCATCTTGGTGCCAGCCTGAGCTCTCCTCCTCCCCCAGACTCTGTGGGCACCATGTCCCTGCTCCTGGTGGTGGTCTCTGCCCTGCACATCCTCATCCTCATTCTGCTCTTCGTAGCCACCCTGGACAAGGTAAGGCTGATGGCCCAGGGAGGGGCGAGTTCTGGCTGCAGCCAGCCTTCTTCCCCCGCCCCCCCCTTTCCTGCTCTTCTCACAACCCTGTCCTTTCAATCACTCAGCAAGCATTCACCAATGCAATTCAACTCAGTTTTATGAAGTGCCTGCGATAAGGCTGGCACTGTGCAAAGCACCTTTGGGATAGAGACAAAAGTGAATATTCCTCAAGGAATTTGCGTTATAAGGGGGAATAACCGTCCGTGCACACGTGTACACACATACATGCACACGTGTATCCTTATGGGAGGGAGGGCACTGGCAATGCAGGCAGGGGGCATCAGGGAAGGCTCAGTGCAGAAGGTATCTGAGATGTCTCGAAGGGAGTGGGACAGAGGTGAGGAGGGGGCACTGCAGGAAGGGGCCACCAGTGAAGGGTTTTCAAGCTAGACAGAGGGGTTTAGCAGAGAGTCAACAGGGAGCCTGGGGAGGTTCTGGAAGGGAGAGATGTGGTCAAATTGGAGCTAAAGGGGGGCAGCTAGATGGCACAATGGATAAAGCACTGGCCCTGGATTCAGGAGGACCTGAGTTCAAATCTGGCCTCAGACACTTGACACTAGTTGTGTGACCTTGGGCAAGTCACTTAACCCTCATTGCCCCGCCCCCCAAAAAAAAGTTAAAGGAAAATCCCTGGGACACCCTCCCTCACCCCCCATTCCTGCCTCCTGTCCTCTTCCCTAATCTGCCTCTTTCTGACCCTGCTTCAGTCATGGTGGATCCTCCCTGGGAATGACTCACTGAACCTTTGGAAGGAATGTGTGACATTCTTGAACCAATCTTCCCAGGTCTGGGAATGCAGAAATGTCAGCGAAAATGGTGAGGGAGAGCCCCCCCCCCATTAACCCTCACATTCTTGGCAGTCTACCTGTGGATTCTGATGGGTGCAGTCCCAGGGCCCAAGACTTCCAGGGCTGGAAGCCCTTCTTCTGGGGAGGGTGGGGCCAGTGGGAATGAATGAATGAATGAATGAATGAATGAATGAATGAATGAATGAATGAATGAAAAAAGCATTTATTAAACACCTACAACATGCCCAGCATTATGCTAGACAAGAAAAATGCAAATACAAAATGGCCCAGAGTCCCTGGGCTCAGGGAGCTTCCAGTCTAAGGGAGATGAGCAGGGAAGGTGTGGCAAGGGGACTCCTGGGGTGGCTCAGTCTCTCCATCCCCAGGCTGGCTGAAGGCCGTACAGGGCCTCATGGTGCTGTCCCTGGTGTTCTGCTGCCTGTCCTTCATCCTCTTCATGTTCCAGTTATACAACATGAAGCGAGGGGAGCTCTTCTACGCCACCGGCCTCTGCCAGCTCTGCACCAGTAAGTGCCTCGGAGCCTACAGGGAGGTCTCTGGGACAGGTTGGGGGAGGCCAGTGGGAAGGGGACTGCCCTAACTCCCTCTGTTCCTCCCTCAGGTGTGTCAGTATTCACCGGGGCCCTGATCTATGCCATACACGTCAAGGAGTTCCATCATCCCGGCGGCTCTTTTGGCTACTGCTTCGCCCTAGCCTGGGTGGCATTTCCCCTGGCGCTGGCTAGCGGCATCATTTACATCCACCTGAGGAAACGAGAGTGACCTCCCCTCCCCCGGCCAGCTGGCCCTGGCTCACAGGCCCTAAGCAGTGAGACAGCAGCAAGGCCTCCCCAGCTACCCTGCCCCAAGGGGCAGGTCCTGACCCTGGCATCTGAGTTTCATCCTCTGTGGAATGGGGGAGCAGAACATGCTTCCTGCTTCCTCCTTCCTCTGGCCGAGCCCCTTTGACATACACTTCCTGCCCCGACACTCAGTGCTTTGACTCAGGCAGCTGGTGGCACAGGTGCCGGTCCCTGGGTCAGGAAGCAAGACCTCAGTTCAAATCTAGCTTCAGGTACTTACTAGCTGTGGGACCCTGGGCAAGTCACTTAACCTCTGCTTGCCTCAGTTTCCTCCACTGCAAAATAAGGATAATAATAGTGCCTTCCTCCCAGAGTTGTGAGGATCGAGTGTCATTAGCACGGTGCCTGCACACAGTAAGTGCCCTATTAATGCTTATTCCCTCCCTTCTCCCCCAGCTCTGACACCTCTGTCCTAACAGGGTCCTTGCCAAGGCCCCTCGTGGGGCCTCTCTGGGCTCTGAGCCTTTGATCACATTGGATTGGGAGGAGGCAGAAGCCTTGGCTTCCATCCTGGCCCTCTGACCGCGGGGAAGTCACTTTCTCTCCCGAGGCCGAGGGCACCAACTGTGGGGACAAGCCTACGCAGTGGGAGCCCCGAGACTTGGGGGCCTTCTCTGGGCCCCAGCTCCTTCCTCTTCAATGGGAGAGCCATAGCTCTGATCAATGAGATCCATGAAGTAAAGTGCTTTGTAACCTCTCTATCGGGCAGGTGTGAGTTCTGTGCCTGCTACACCAGGGGCTCCCCTCTGGGGGCAGGGGTCCCACCCACAGGGCAGAGGAGAAGCCCAGCTGCAGAGCACTCCTGGGGGAAGGGAGGAGACACCTGCTCTCTGCCTCCAGCCAGCTCCATACTGAGGTTCTGGGAGGGCACGACCAGACCAGTCTTTCAAGGGAGGCCGGGCACACCAGCAGCCACACCCAGGGGCCAGCCCCCCTGCTGCTCAGCTCAGCCAGTCTTGCCCCCTCAGGGCCCCACACACTGAGAGGTGTAAACAGGGTTTATTTCTTTGGGGAGCCGGAGGCTGAGGACAGGGATCGGTATTGCACATGGAGGAACTGTAGGTGGGATGGAACCAGAGGTAGCATTGGCAGAAGTTGGTATGAACATCAGGCTGGGGGGAAGGCACGGGCATTGGGAGGCGGTCCCTGCTCCCTTCCCAAAAGGCCAGGGCCACAGGGAGAAGCTCCTCCAGCCTTTCCCAGGGTCCCGTGCCCCTCCATCCCTGTGGCCTTCCTTCTCATCCCTGGGAAAGAGGGTGGCCCTCAGCTGAAAGTCTCAGTAATCCTGGAAGCCTGTGGGGCCAGGACTACAACCTGAGGAGCTCAGGTGGGCAGAGAGATGACAGGAAGCTCATTCCCTGCGTGGCTGGGTCCCGGGAGGTTCCAGGGGTCTCTGAAGCTGGGCGGTCCAGGAGGGGCTAGGGCTTTCGCAGACATCAGGGGGCGTGTTTCGGGACAGGGCCTCAAGGTGGCTGAGGGCCCGGGCCCCATTGAAGGTCACTTCACAGCCGGTCCGGGCTAGGAGCCAGGCCTCTACGGAGTTCTGCAGCCACCTGGCACTCTCTAGGGGAAGGGAAGGAGCGGGATGCCAATGGGTAAGCCGAGGACCTTGGAGGTCAGGGGCAGAGGGGGAGCCTGGCTCTGGGGAAAGCTGCTGCTTACCCTCGGGGGGCCCGGGCTCTCGGCGCCCCATGAAGCTGTGGGCCAGCAGGACTTCCTTGGCATGCTCCTCCTGTGCCCGGAGCACCAGGGCGGAGATCAGCTCCGAGTTGTTGGACGTGCTTCGGAAGTACAGCATGTGAGCCAGCTCCAGGGCCTGCAGGTTCCGGTGCTGGCCGAACATCTGCAGGGGAAGGCCGAGGGGAGGGGTGTCATCCCTCGAGGCCGAAGACCCTGCAGTGACACCCCCCACCCCATCAGCCACTCCTTCAAGAACAAAAGGACTGCCACGTGCTCAGGCCCACAACACCCGCTCCCCATTTGCAGGAGGGACCCAGCCTCAGTGTCCTTGAGCATAAAAAGAGGAGTTGGGCCAGACGTCCCAAGGCCCCTTCCAGGCCTAACATTCAGGAATGGATTCGTGTGTTCTGGGGTCTCAGGACAGAGGCTGGGGCATCCATCACCCCCCACACGCACCTGGGCTGGGAAGACTCTGTGCCCAGGCAGTGGACCCTGAGGGCAGCACCATGGGGGTCAGCTTTCTCATTTTACAGAGGAGTAAACTGAGGCCCGGGAAGGGAGGGCTTTGTCTAAGGCCAGGGCCCCGGGCTCACCTTGGAGGCTCGGTGTGCCATGAAGATAGCAAAGAGCAGCATCAGCAGGGAGGTGGCCACTTTGAGGTCAGAGACGACCACCATGCCCACGTTGACAAAGAACACCAGGCCCGAGACCAGGAGCGTGGTGTTGAGCAGGGCCCGCTGCAGGGCGGGCGTCCGCACCTTCAGCTCAGGGAGGAGCTGTTCTAGCCCCTCCAGGGGGGTGTCCTTGAAGCTCTTCAGCACCAGGTGCCCCCGCTTGGTGCGGGCGGCCACCACCACCCGCTTAAAGTAACGCCTGAGCCCAAAGGGCAGGGTCAGGAATTGCCTCTGGCACCCGCCTGCCTGCCAAAGCAAGACTTGGGGGGTGCACTGGGGAGGGAGCGAGAGAGTCTGGGACCTTGGGCAAATCCTTAAACCTCCCTGGGCCTTGGGTTCTTCTTCTGTAAAACAGAGGTCCCTTCTAGCTCTGAGAGTCTAGAATTGGTCCGGGCTGTTACTTACTACCTGGGTGACCTTGGACAAGTCACTTCTCTGGGCCTCAGTGTCCCCCTCAGTAAAATGAGGGGGTTGGACTCGGCGATCTCTGAGGCCCCTTCCAGTTCTGACACATTCTGTGACTCTAGGCTTGCTGTGTGACCTTGGGCAAATCCCTGCCCCTCTCTGGGCCTCTCAGTCTGCTCTTCTGTAAAACGAGGGGGTTGAACCAGACCGGCTCCAGCATGCTCTGGCCCTGGGCTAGCAAACCCTTCCCCTCTCTCCAGCTGGCTGCTCTGGCCTCTCTAAGACGACGGGGCTGGAGGGCAGCATGCCCAGGGTTCTTCTCATGTTATCCCCCCCCACCTGGGGTACCCTCTCAGGGCATGAGCTCAGGCCGCCCCCACCCAGGGCAGCCCCCATGCTCACCGCTCCGCAGGAACGGACTTGGTGAAGAAGCCTCGTTCAGAGCCCACCATGGACTTTCGGGGGAGCCGCCCCACTCGCTGGCCCAGGGCCCAGAACTGCATGTAAGCATAGTGGTCCAGGTTGATAGTCACCTGCGGGTACAAAGGGCAGGTGCCTGGTGGGGGGCAGTCGGAGCTTGGCCCCCCACCCCCACCCCATCTCCTGTGCCTTCCCCACCCAGGCAGCTGGCACTGTGGCCCCGGCAGCCTCTGCCCCCAAGATGCTCAGCAGAGGCCCTCCCGAGCCTCATGTCACATGGCCAAGGGAATGGAGGAGCATCTCCTCCACTGAGAAGCTTCAGAAAAGGAGGCCCATTGCCCCAAGCTCTCTCCCCTCCCAGCCCTCAGGCACCCCGCCCACTCCTCCTTCACTCACTCCTCTGGCCCAGGCTGCCTGAGCCCAGCCAGGGGCTCGCCCCTTTGATCATCCCCTCTCCCTCCTTGCCAACCTCTGCCAAGCGAGCACCAGCCTCCCATATCCTCCCCTCCTGCCCCCTCCCAGTTCTCGTCCTCGTCCTCAGAGGGTCTCAGGCCTCGCTCCCGACTAGGTACCTGACCCTGTGTCCTTCAGGAAGCGTGCTGGTTCTCCTCTCACCTGGCCAGAGCACGTTCCTTCTCCCCGCCCCACCTGGGCTGTCTTGGACCACCCTGAGGGTCCTGTGGGTTCAGTTAGCCCCTCAATGCAGATGAAGAGAGCGGCAGACCCAGCCCCTCATCTCCCACTGTGGCCTCCCAGACTTCTCCAAACTCCCAAGGGGAGCGGGGCCTGTCCCTCTTCCACTGCCCCTATCTCCCCTCGGTCGCTGACCTGGGCAGGGGCCTCCCTAGAACACAGCTCTGCACAGCAGCTCCCTGAAGCACAGATCTGCCTGTCACTCGCCTGCTCCACAAGCCTCAATGGCTCCCTACTGGCCTGCTCAGTTTGGCCGGGTCCGCCCTACACAAAGGTCCTGGCAGGCACCACCTCCTATGGGACGTCTCTGGTAGCGAGGCGGCCTTTGCTTGGTAGAGATTTCAGATTCCCTTTTGTGGGTACAAGCCATGGCCCCCAAAAGGAGCCAGAGAACCTGTGAGCAGGGGCGGCAGGGCGGGGGTCCAGAAGGGACCTAAGCAGTGCAGGCTGCTACCTGAACCTCGTCCTGAGGGTGGTGGACCACCAGGGCGTAGGCCAGGGCATCCTCTGACAGCTCCGAGAAGTTGGCTTGGTCCAGCAGCGGCCCCAGGGCCCTGAGGACCTCCTGCTCGTTGGCCAGCCGCTGGGGATTGGTGAGGGAGGGCTGCTCTAGGGTCTCCCGGTCTGGGTTGATGGGGTGGTACAGTGCCTGCAGGGAAGGGGCAGGGGCTTGGGGTCCGGGTGAGGGACCGTGCTGCCCCGCCAGGACCCCGCTTCCCGCCAGCACTCGGGCAGCCCCCGGGGAGGGCCCTCACCTGCAGCTGGGTCAGGGTGCGGTTATACTGGTACAGGATGCACAGGTCAACCCGGGACGAGAACTCCAGGAGCTCTGCCCTGGCAGAGGGGCTGCAATGAAACTCCTGTGGGGGGGGGACCGGACATTGTGGGCTGGGGGGGGGGATATGGGGGAGGGGGCTCCTCTGGGGCTGTGGGCAGTGGACTCCCTGCCACGTCCCCAGCAAACTGGAAACGCCTCTTCAGTTCCCTCCGCCCCACCCCCCAGTAGCAGGGGAGCACAATGTCCCCAGAACCTGCTCGGAGTTTTAATATACTTGAGTTCCCCTCTCTTCCCAGTTCTAAACTTCCAAGTGAACTAAACTTCCAAGGGGCTGGGGATGGGAAGAAGGGGAGGAGGAAAATTCAGCTGTCCCGGAGGATGCTGGGAGTTGTAGTTTTAGAGTCTTCCCCCCAGTGTGCGCTGGAAACTACAACTCCCAGCATGCACCGGGGTAGCCACTCCAGCCCAGGAAGGAGGGTGGGGGTGGTGCTACTGGAACCTGTAGTTCCCCAAATGACCTGCAGGAGGAGCTGCAGTAACTGGTCCTTGGAGAAGGGGATGAAGCGTTCCTTATACTGCTCGGCCCAGTTCCGGGGCTCCGTGGGGTTCCACATTTTCCGATACTCTCCCATCTTGGTGGTCAGGGAGGTGTGCGGCCGAGAGGCAGCCTCGAGGGCCCAGGGCCTCAGTGGGGGCCGGGGGCAGCCCCACCACCCGGCCCCACAGGCTGCTCGGGCTACCCGGAACATGCTGAGCCCCAGCACCCTAAAGTGAGGAGGGGGATAAGGATCAGAGGGCTGGCTAACTACATGGCCAAAGCAAAGGAGACTGAGTGGGACCAAAGTTCACAGGTCACTGCTGCCTTTCCCAAAGCCTCGCCCTCCTCCCTGTCCTCCCCACCCCCACCCCGGGACATCTCAACTCGGGCGACTACAGAGTTCCCAGTCCCAGCTCACAGTCCACCTCGGGGCCTTCTCTTCCGCACCCGATTGGCATGAGGTCAGATGTCAGGAGTCAAAGGTCACGAGATAGACCACACGTTTTCCCCAAGACACACCCTCTGGGCAGCGGGGAGCCGGGAAAGCTATTTCGGGTATGGGTTTGAATGCATCTCAAGAATCCCCGGGGTCACCCCAAAGCCCTGTAATAAAAGCGCACCCCCCGCCCCAGAAAGCCTTTCCCACCCCCTCACCTTAGAAAGCTTTGGTTGTCATTGAGCTTGGCGCACATGCGCAGGGCCCGCAGCCCGGGCCTCCAGGTGCCACTTTATTTGAGGGGCAGCGCATGCGCGGGGGTGAGGGCGCAGTTTCGTCTCCTTAGGTGGCTTTCTGGGATACGCATGCGCCCACGTGGAGGGGGGGGGGGCGGGGTTTGATGAGTGAGAACTTTCTGGGGAGTGAGCTCAGACTATTTCCTCAAGGGACTTCCCTGGGGTGGGAGAGGGGAAAAGTAGGTAAGGTTCGGTTGCTGGACGCATGCGCGCACCGCAGACGATGATTCAGAGGCGCGCGGCAGGGCTCGTGCACGCCTCAGGTCAACGGCTAACGAGGCCCCGCCCCCATCTCTCAATGAGGAGGAGTGTGCCTGGGGGCGGGGGCCTCCTGTCAGCCAATAGGCTTTCGACGCGCGGAGAGGAAAAGGCGGGAAAAAGGCGGGTCTGGGGAGAAAGCTGCTGGGGTAGGGAAGTCGGGCGGGAGGGGTGAGAGGGAAGGTGAGGGGGAGAGCTTCCCCATTTCCTGAGGAGATTTCCCCCTACTTCTGAGGGGGAGACCCCAGTTCTTGAAGAAATACCCCACCATTTCATGAGACTTCCCCCCTTCTAAAACTATAGCCTCTCCCATTTTCAGAGGTGACTCCCCAAAATCTGAGGGGGAGACCCCCCTTTCCTAAGGAGAGTCACTCCCCTGATTCTGAGGGAAGACTACAATTCTCAGGAGAGATTCCCCCAGTTCTGAGATGGAGATCCACATTTTCTGAAGAAAGTCCATCTAAAAATGATAGGGAGACCCCCCCTTTTCCTGATGAAAGCCCCCCCAGATTCTGAGTAGATATCCCATACTTCTGAAAGGGAAACCTCATATCCTAAGGAGATCCTCACACTTTACTGAAGGAGACCCCTCCCTGAACAGATTCTCCCCAATTCTGAGCCCAAGACCCCTATCCTAAAGAGAGATGGTTCAGTTCTGAAAAGAATTGAGAACCTCCCCCCCATTTTTGAAAGCCCTCCAATCTGAGTGTGATGGATGCCCTCCCATGAGTGAGATAGCACCCTCATTTCTGAGGCAGAGCCCCCCAGTCCAGAAGCAAAGACACCCCTTGGGAAATAATCCCCACTTTGGAAGGGGAGACCCCCATTCTGAAGGGAAAGTCCTTTATTCTGAAAAGCTGTCTGCCATTTTGGGGAGACTGGTTAAGAAGAGGGATCCCTCACTTCTGTGGGGGAAGACCCCCTTCTGAAGAGATACCCTCAATTCTGTGGTGGGTACCCCCCATCTTCCCATTCTGGAGGTCCCAGCCTCCATGTTGGGCTGGTGCAATGCTTCCCTTGTGCTGACCCTCCTTCCTCCTCCTCTTCAAGCTCCTTCATGCCATTCTGACCTCGCCTTATTCTCTTTCCTCCGTGCCCCCCCAATTAGGTCATCTGAGTCTGAGTGAAGGGAAGACCAGTGCCTCCTACCCCCCAAAAGGAGAAGGGTGAGCATGTATGTGCCCGAGAGCCTCCACGACCTGGCCGATAGTGAGGTGGTCCAGTTTGTGAAGAAGCCAAAGACCATATCCCGGATCTTTGCGGGGGTGAGGCCCCCGGCCCCTTCCCCGGCCCGACGGGCCCTGACATGGCCAGGCTGGAAGATGGATCTTCCTCACATTCTTACCTGGCATTGGCAGGTTTAAAATGAACGTTGGCTGCCTTGGAGCTGGGTCCTTCAGCTCCAGGCCCCTGCTAACTTAGACTGTGGCCTAGTCTCTGAAGCCCTTCCCATCTTCATCCTCCCAAGATAATACTCAATCTCCAGCACTCAGCGTTGGTACCTAAGAAATGCCAGTTGCTGGTGGTAGTACCTGCCTTACCAGGCTTTGTAAATTATATAAATGTGAGTTTTTATTCCTACGTAGAAAAGGAAGGATTGCCAAGAGTCTGTGTGACTTCATCAAGAGCAGTTAATGCCAGGCTCGTTTTACTTCCTTTTCTGCCGGGGTTACTAGACCGGTAGGCAGATCAGAGGAAATTGGTCATTTTAGTTTACCCAGATCTGAGCCAGGCATTTGTCAAAGCCTCACATAATCTACTGGGGATAAGATACATGGAAAGATGTAGGCCCGACCATAATGCAGTTGAGTGGTTGAACTCAAAGGCTGGGTGACTACTTTCTGAGGGATTGGAACTAAGCCCAAATAGCAGTCGCTGAGACTTTGCTCTGGGACAGTTTACTTGTCTGCTAAATGACCAACAAGGGCATAGAGAGCGTGCTCATCAAATCTGTAGGTGACCCAAAGAAGGAAGGGACAGCGAACATGGAAGATGACAGTCAGAATCCCCAAACATCTCTACAGGCTAAAGCTAAATCCAATAACATGATATTTAATAGGGACGATTAATCAGCCTGTCAACAAGCATTGCTAAGCATCAGGAATACAAAGGAAATGCCAAACCAAAAATAATCCCTACTCGAAAGGAGGTTACATTCTAATGACAGACAAGTCAAAGCACATATGTGATAAATACGAGGTCCCCTTACAGGGGATCAGGAAAGTCTGCCCGTTGAAGGTGGCACTTGACTCTTTTTTCTTTTTCTTCCTTTTTTTTTTTTTTTTTGTGAGGCAGTTGGGGTTAAGTGACTTGCCCAGGGTCACACAGCTAGTAAGTGTTAAGTGTCTGAGTCCAGACTTGAACTCAGGTCCTCCTGAATCTAGGGCAGTGCCACCTAGCTGCCCCAGCAGGCACTTGACTCTTGAAAGAAATCTGGGATTCCCAGACTGGCAAGGAGACTGATCCAGGCAGAGGGACAGGAGATGGGTGTTGCATACAAAGAAGAGGAAGTGAACCAGTATGGCCTGGATTGGAAAGTGAGAAGACAGGAAGGGTAAGAAGGACCCAGGTTGTGAAGAGATTTAAATGCCAAAAGACTGTTTATTCAGGAACCAGTGGAATTTATTAAGGGTAAAGTTGGGGGGGGGGCAGGAAAAATGGTCATAACCACAGTTTAGCAAATAATCACGCTGGCAAGGAAGCTTTGGAATGAAGGAAGACCAATGAGAAGGCTGTTGCAGTGCTATCACAGTCATTCAGGTGAGCCGGGGTCAGGACCAGTTTTTGGTTGGTGGCTATGTCAGTGGAGAGAAGGGATTGTATACAGGAGATGTTGAAAGGAGAGAGAAATGACAAAATTTGGCTAAGGATTGGATTTTAGGATGAGCAAGAGATGTGGACCGTAGGGGATAACACAGATCCTGAGCCTGGATGACCAAAAGGATGGTGATCCCCTCCATAGTAACAGAGAATTTCAGAAGAGGAGAGGGCCTGGGGACAAAGACAGAAGTTCTGTTTCAGAGCCCACAGAATATCCAGTTGGAAATCTCTAATAGGCAGTTGGTGATGAGGGTCTGGAGTTCCACAGAGAGACTAGTGATAGATAAATAGAACTGGGAATCATCTATGTAGGGATAGTGATTGAACCTGTGGGAGATGATGAGAGTATAGAATGTATACTCTCATCAAGTGAGAGAGTAGAGAGAGGAGTATGATAGGCCAGGAACAGGGCCTTGAGGGATGCCCAGAGTTAATGGGTGTGACATGGAGGAAGATGGAGGCAGGGAGACTAAGTAGGAGCCATCAGACAGGTAGAAGGAGAACTGAGAACTGTGAAAACCCAGAGAAGAGAAAGGATCTGGGAAGAGAAGGGGGTCAGTGGAATCAGAAGCTGCAGAGGGGTCAAAAGCCCAAGGGTCAAGAAGCCATTCTATTTGGCCACCTCTGGCAAGGCCAAGTTTGGAGCCCAATGACAATGTCAGAAACCAGACTGTGAAAGGTTTAGGAGCAAGTAAAAGAAAGCTTTTTGTGGGAGTTTAGCTAATAGGGGAAGAGAGATAGATGTAGGACAATAGCTGGCAGGCATGGCAGGATCTAGTGAGGTATTTAAGGCCAGGCGAGACTTGGGCCCCTTTGTAGACAGCAGGGAAGGAGCCAGTAGACAGGAAGAGATTGAAGATAATTGAGAGAGTGGGGATGACAGAGGGGGCGAAGAAGGTGGGAAGGGAAAAAAACAAGAGTAAATCTATAGGAACTGGCCTTGGTGAAGAAAAGGGATAGAGGAGGAAATGATGGGGGGGGGTGATGTCAGAGGAATGTGTGATGAGCAGGGGGGAAGGAGAAGGTGCTCTCAGGGAACGGCCTCAATTTTTTCAGTGAAGTATGAGGAAGACTAGAGGAGAGAAATGGTTGGAAACAGTTGCTACCCTGAGTAGGCCAGTGAATCAATCAGAGTGGGAGCAGCAGTGGCCCAGTGGACATTAGCTGGCATAAATACATAGTGGACCCAATCAGCACAAGTTCATTTAGCAGCACGTGAGTAGGGAAAAGGAGGCAGATGGCTGAGATGATGCAGGGCCAAGAGTGGCAAGGTGTGATTCCCAGGAGACAAGGTGGTCTACGAGGGGTTGAGGCTGGGAAGGGAGTGTAGTCCCGGCAAGGGCGATGGTCTGGGGGAGTGCTGAGGGACCTGTTGAGGACAGAGAGTGGCTTTAGGAGGAGTAAGGCCCAAGGGGAGATGGAAGTTCAGAGTTCTCCACCATGGAACTGGAAAGCTTGTGGGTGATGGATGGCAAGAGCGTCCAGTCATGACAAGGCTGTGACCACCCTGTGTGTAGAAGAGGGAGCAGCATGTCCTGCATGGTTACTGAGAAGACTGAAGAAGGGCCAAATGCTTAAGGGAGCATCCATATGGATGTTGAAGCCCCCTAGGATAAAGTAAGGAGCTGAGGTGGAGAGGAAGACTGTGAGCCATAGTCAAAGGAGGGAAAGAGTGCTGGGTCAGGAGGGAATCGCTTCCAGAGTCTGACCAGGGTGATGCATTTGGATGCTCTGAGTGAACCTCAGAGCAGATGAAGGAGTCCAGAGAGTGCAGCCTGTGATGGGGAGGGCGGCCTGGGCCTGGCTAGTGGGCATGGAGCCTGGAAATGGAAGGATAGGAAAGGAAAAGGCTTAAGCTGAAAGCTACTAGGTGATCCAGAAGGATCCTGCCCAGTAGGAGAGGCACCTGGGTCCCTGTCGAGGAGGAATGGGAATGGAAGAGGGGCCAGCTGGGGTAGGGGGGATCACAAAGAGGGAGAGAGCAGGCGAGGGAGAGGGAGGTGAGAGTCTGCTAACCATTGGGGATCACTCCACTGATAAAGGCAGGTTCAAAGTCCCTGGATTGTGCGGGCACAGCCCTCAGCTGCCCGGCCCACCCTATTGCTATTGGAGCACACCTGGCATATGGTCACCCTAGCTTTGTTCTCAGGTTGAGAAGCCCAGTTAAGGGAGGAGACAGGAAGTTGCCCCCTCACTGCCCCCCCAGCAGGGCCTTCCCACTTGTGTCCTTGGCACGGGCACAAGGAAAAGCCAGGCCGGGTGTTTTGGCCCAGTGTGGAAGATCCACCAAAATAGGTCTTGGCCTCCTTGTGTTCTTAAGCCAGTCTGAAATGTAAATACAAACATCAATGGTGGAGAACTCCACCTCCCAAATCTAAGGTGGGCCAAGTGTAGGTAGACTGAGAGCAGAAATAGAACTGAAGCTCCTTGAGGGGAGGGTTTCATTTTTGTCTATGTCCACAAGGCACAGACAGTGCCTGGCACATAGCCAATGTTTACTAATGCTGGTTGATTGACTGACTGATTGTTCAACAGCATGCCTGCCAGCCTTCTTCTGTTGGGCCCAACAGGAGAAGGCAATGGGAGGAAGTAATTCGATTAACTTCAACAAGCATTTATCAGTCCCCTGCCAACTATTTAAGTATACAAAGACAAAAACTAAAATGTTCCTGTCCTCAAGGAGCTTACATTCACCTGGAAGTTTCAATAGGGCACATTTTTACTGAGTGTTAAGGAAAACCTCCTAACAGAATTCAAAAGCATAATGGACCATATCCTGAGGCAGCCAATTCTTGGCTACTTGAGATAGTCAGGCAGAGGTTGGGTGACCAATTATTGGCAATGTTATAGGAAGGATTTTTTTTGGGGGGGCAATGAGGGTTAAGTGACTTGCCCAAGGTCACACAGCTAATAAGTGTCCAGTGTCTGAGGTCGGATTTGAACTCAGGTCCTCCTGAATCCAGAGCCTTTGCTTTATCCACTGTGCCACCTAGCTGCCCCCCTATAGGGAGGATTCTTGTTCAGTATGTGTGTGACTAAAAGGTCTCAGGTCAGTCAGTAAGCATTTATTAAACACTATGTGCAAAACAACAAGGACACAAAGAAAGGTGACTCTACACTGTTCTGTTCTCTTTCATCCTTTGCCTTTTTATCCTATGGAAAATCTTACCCTTCCAAACCCATGTGTTGGATTTTACCCACCATCTGCTGCCTTTCACATACAACCAAAGGAAGCTGGAGAAAATCAAGAAACTGGGTTGACTGGGTCCACAACAAATTTGTGTTCCTCGATCTCAGCTGGGCCCTCACCACTGCAAGGCAATCCTTTTTAACTCCCTAATTCATCCCCTTCCACTCTCTGCTGTGGCTCTTCCAAACATTTTCTCCCTTTTCTAACTTCCCACTGTTCCCTTCCCCCCACCCCAGCTAAGAAGCTTGCTTTAGATGTCACACAAAAACCCTGAGGCTCTTTGCAGAGAGCTTTCTCTTCTCCCCTCTTCCCCATCTCCTTACCCTTAGATGCCCTCTGCCACCATGTCCTCCTTCCTTCTTGACAAGGCCAACCCCCTTATGCACAAGTGATCCCATGTAATCGGTCTTCTCTAACAGCTGTCTCTTCTGTCATCTCCAATCTCCACCTTTGTACCTGATGCTTCCCTACTGCCTACCACTGTGTCTGCCATCCTTGGGAAACCTTCCCTGCATCTACTCATATCTGCCTGCTATCATCCCCTGTCTCTGCTCCCTGAGAGGGCCATCTCCAAAAAGTGCCTCCGTTTCCTTTCCTCTCACTCTGTTCCTAAGTTTGCGCTTCCCCTTGACCTTACCATCCGCCTGAAACCAATGAGCACCTCATTGCCAAGTCTAATGGCCTTTTCTCAGGGCTCATCTTTTTTGGCGAGGTCGCTTCTCCCCATCCTCCTCTTCCTGCATTTTGTATGCTTCTCTCTCCTGGTTTTCCTTCTGTCTGACCACCCCTCAGTCTCCTTTGCTGCTAGTCATGTAAGTCCCTTTCCCTTCGTGCTGTTTTACTTGTGCCTCCCATCAGCTCCCATGGTTTCAGTGATCCTGACTCTTCAGGTGACTCTTCAGTAGGCTGACCTTCAGTCTTGCATCTCCAACTGGATGTCTGGTGGGCATCTCCCAAACTGAACTCATCATCTTCCTCCCAAATCTTCCCTATTACTACTGAGGACACCTTGGGCCTCCCAGGAACTCTCTAGGCTCTCAACCTAGATGTGTCAGCTCAATTCTTCACTCTCCTTCACTTCTATCATCTCCAGTCTGTTACCAAGGCCTGCTAATTTGACCCTTGGGTTGTTATTTTTCAGTCATGCCCAAATCTTCATGACCCCATTTGGAGCTTTCTTGCCATTTCTTTCTCCAGCTCATTTCACAGATAAGGAAACTGAGGCAAACAGGGCCAAGTGGCTTGGCCAGGGTTATACAGCTAGTAAGTGAACTTGGGGAGACTCCAGGCCCAACCTTCTAGCCACCTTGCCCCCTAGCTGCCCACCAGCCCCTTTGGATCAGCTCTTGTAGAAGCCCCCATCACCTTACTTGGCCTGTTGTCATTGGTGCTTTGGGGGGGGGGGTGGTCTGCCTGGCCACTCCAGTTGTCAAGAGAATCTTCCTAAAGCACACCCCACCAAACTCAGTCAACTCCCATGGCTCTCTGTGACCTCCAAGGTTAAAGCAAACCCTCTCTTTGGCTTTTGAAGCCCTTGGTGAGCTGCTCCCATCCTTTCCAGGCGCCACTCCATCCTGACTCCAGGCATTTCCAATTGTGCGCCATGCTTAGAATGCCTCTCCTCCTCATCTCTGCCTCCTGGTCACGTTGGCTTCCTTCAGGTCTCAGGGATGTCTTCCCTTCTGCAAGAGGCCTTCCCTCTGAGCTGCCCCCAAACTACCCTCTGCCTCTCTTGTTTGGCCAGGGTTGTTTACATGATGCCCCTCACACTGGGTTCAACTGTGGCTGGTTCAGGCCTTTCTATCCCTGGTGCACAGTGCCTGGCCTTGTAGTGCGCCGAGGTGGGGAAGGTGCCCTTGGGAGGGATCAAAATGGGGGAAGGCCCTCCTGGGAACGCTTCACCCTCTGCTGTTACTTGGCCAGGTCTTCTCGCTGATCGTGTTTGCCACACTCTTGACCGATGGCTACCAGAACCTGCCCAGCTCTTCACAGCTGCACTGCGTCCTCAATGACAATGGAGTGGCCTGCAGCTTTGCAGTGGTCACAGGCCTCCTGGCCTTTCTGGGCTGCCTGCTTTTCCTCACCCTGGACAGCCAGGCAGCCCGCATCACCAGTACCCGTCTGAAGACCACAGTCTTGCTGCTGGATTTCTCCCTCTCTGGTAAGGATCTTCCTGGGCTCTCGGCCCTGCCGGCCTAGGCTGCCGAGAGATGATCCTTCAGGTCTCTGGCCTCCTTTCAGAAATTGAGGGACTCACTTATGATCCGACAGGGAGCCCATGCCTCTGTCCCTTGTTCTGGGCCTGAGAGCGTGCATGTCACTCTGCCCCAGGACTGGTGTCCCTCAGGGAGCTGACTTTTATAAAGATCAGCTTGAGGGGAGGACCAAAGAACCATGCGGCTGGTGTGGTGGGCAGGACATCCTCTGGAGAGGCAGCTGACAGCAGAGCTGGCCCCCAGTGACCTGGGTCAAGGCCCCCTCCCCCTGCCCCACCCTCCTGTTAGCTGTGCCCTGAACCGAGTCACTTAAACCCGCCCAGTGCCCAGACAACTCTTAGACCCCAGACTGCACAGCAGGTGCTGATGTCCTACCAATGCAATTGGGTTTGATCCAAAATAGGGAGGGACCATGACTTCAGGCTGGTCTCACTGTCTCCCTTGTCTTGCTTTGGGCTCACTGCCCCTTAGGAGGTTGGTCTCCTTGGTGCCAAATTGTGATCCTTTGGGAAGGTCCTCCTTACCTCAGGGCTACTCTGCCTCTCCGGGAAGGGGCCTGACCCTTGCACCCCTCTCCTCCCTCTGTGCAGTCATCTGGGTCGGAGTCTGGTTTGTGGGCTTTTGTTTCCTGGCCAACCAGTGGCAGCGCTCACCTCCTCACCACTACCTTCTGGGCAACAGCAGCGCCAAGGCAGCCATCGCCTTCTCCTTCTTCTCCATCCCTGTCTGGGTAAGACCAAGGAGGCAGGGTGGGGCCTAAGTCTGGAGTGGAATTGCATGGAATTCAGCATTCATGACCAAGGGTCAGCTGGGGTAGGGCCCTTTGCTGGGTTCTGGGAAAGACCCAAAGCTTAAAGAATAGCCCACCACTGCATTCAGGCCCCTCACAGACTGGCAGGACCCTGTTCCTATCCCTCCCCCACCATGGCGTTGGGGCATGAACTGGAAGAACTGTAGTGTTTGCATCCTGGCTCTGCCTCTCGCTAGCTGTGTAACTGACCTTGGGCCAGTCCCTTCCCATCCCTGCGTCCCTTTTCCCAGTTTGTTAAGGAATTCGAATGATATGATTAGGAAGAATCCTCCCAGCTCTCAATCCCATGACCCCTCTCCACAGATGGCCCTGGCCTACCTGGCGCTCCAGGACCTGCGCAGTGACCCACCCGTCCCCTACAAGCGCTCCCTGGACGAAGGAGGCGTGGCCCTGACAACCCTGTCTTCTGGCACCACCACCAACATGGGGCCCAACAGCCTGGGCTACCCGGGCTCCATGCCACCCCCTTACCCAACCACTCCCAAGGCCGCTCGCCTCGCAATGATGAATGACAACTGAGGCCACTGGCCCCATCTCCCTCAGTTATTAAAGAGACTTTCTCTTCCTCCCACGGAGCCTCCCGTGTCTCATCCATCCATCCATCCAAGTGAGAAAGGGAGAGGGAGGAGGAGGTTCTTTGGGATGACAAAGTGGAGTCTCTCCTGTTCCCCTCAACTTGGCCCTGGGACAGTCTCAGACGACCAAAAGTCCAGAGAAAAGAACTTAGTTCTCTAAGGTAGTTAGTGAACTAGCTGTTCAGCCATGGCAAAATTACTAAGCTCTTCCAGCCTCAGTTTCCTTCTCCACAGAAGGGGAGACTCATTCTTGGCTGGCTCACAGTTGTCTTAAGAGCACCAAGAACATTAACGTCCACAGGAATGGGATCCTGGCGATTAGGGCCATCAGAAGCCAGACTTTGCCCCGGTCTTCCTGGGGCAGCCTCACTCCATCCTCGTGGACTTTTAGGAAGAGGCCCAGCCAAGTTCCCATCCACACCAGAGAGGACATTCAGGGCCAACCAAGCCTACCCTGTGCCCTGCTGCAAAGAGGGAACAGCGCCCTCGGCTCACTCATACAGGCCCAATGTCCTTAGCTGTTTTGGGTCTCCCCCCTCCCCCACTCCCTGGTCACCTTGCAGAGGACAGTCCCTTGTAGGTAAGCCAGGGCCCCTACCATTGGGCAAAGGGTCACAGGGACTCGAAACAGAAGAGGCCGCAGGAAGGGGGATACACATGGACAACTAGAGTCAGTGAGAAGTTCATTTTTGTCTTTATTTCAAGTGAACAAGGAGTTAACCATCAATTCTGTACAAAAATGGGGCATGGCCCCTTCCCTCCCTCCCCAGGCCCCTGGACAAAAAAAACTGACAAAAAAAGCTATAAAAGATGGAGGTGGGGTATCACCCCACCAGCCCCTCCTATTCTCCAGAAAAAAAGCTGGAGGGCCGGGTCCTGTTGGCCAGGGAAGAGGCTGAGTGTTTGGCAAAATCTGGAGGAAGGAGGAAGCAGACAGCAAGGAAGGGGGGCTCAGGTGGAGGGTTCCCCATACACCCCCCAGACAGTTTATAAAAACACGGGTGTCCGGAGGCTGACAAGATGACGGAAGGAAAACCAGGGAGTTATCTAAACCCCAACCAACTCAAAAAAGACTTTGTCTTTGTTTCTCTAAAAGGCAAAACACTTGCTCTCCAAGGCTGGGGGGCCCCATGCCCCATGCCCTCCTCCCCTCCCCCCCCAGCCCTGGGGAAGAGAGGAGGGGGTGGGATCCATGGATTCTTTTAAAAAGGTACCCCTTGGGCTGGGCAGGTCCTGGGGCCCCCCTGCTCCACCCCACCCCACCCGTGCTGCTGCGGCCTGTCTCCTCTGCCATCGCTGCTACTGCTGCGGAGATGCCCCTGGGAACCACCACTATGCAGGCAGGCTTAGCTTCTTCCCCTTTAAGACTGGGGGGGGGGGAGAGAGGGAGAGGGAGAGAGAGAGAGAGAGAGAGAGAGAGAGAGTGAGTCAACAGTGGGAGGAAAGAGCAGCCCCTCCCCACCCCCACCCTCACCCCCTAACCTGGGGCTGAGAGAACTAAGAGAAACAGGGGAATGGGGATCCCCGGAAGGGGAAGGGGAAGGGCAAGGATGGACTGGAGACAGCAATGGGAGAAGGAGGGGTGCCCCAAGAAAGCCTCCAGCCCCCCTCCAGCACTAGCTACCTTTGGTGATGTAGAGGTAGAAGAAGTCGCAGTACAGAACAGTCTGCACCAGGCCAGCCACAATGGCGATGAGGTCGAAGAAGCCTTCAAACTGGTAGCGCCAGATCCAATTGAACAGGTAGAGCGTCCTGTAGACGCCCAGGGCAAACAGGTAATGGCTGGTGATGGTCTCCGCTTCACCCGTCTTGCTCACCATGAACAGCTGTGGCAGGATGGCCACAGACTCCAGGTAAATGGAGAAGGTCCAAAGGATCTGGGGGGCGGAGACAATGGTGCGGTGGAATGAGCGAGGTCACAAGGGAAGGCCAGGAGCGGGGGAGGCAGAGCTGAGGCCTGAGGGTGGCTGCCATGGGGATGCTGGATGGGAACAAGCTGGACCAGGGCAAGGAAGGACAGGGAAGAGAGGCAGACAGTAGGCAGCCCAAAGAGAGGGGTCGGGAGGGCAGGAAGGGAGCAGGAAACAGGCTAGATGAGGGCAGACCTAAGAGGAAGACGGGAGGGGAAAAGCAGAGAACAGAGCCAAGGAGCATAGGGCTCAAGGAAAAGGGAGGTCAAAGGCAGGTAGGAGGAATGGAAAGAAAGCTGGGCTGGAGGGTGTGAAAGGCCCCCAAGAGAAAGTGGATGTGGGGAGAGACAGAGAGAGGTGAGGCGGAAGGGGAGGAAGAGAGACGGAGGCACAACCATTAGAGGACTGGATCTGGGGCCTCCACCCCATGACCCCCCCCCCACCTGCCGAGACCAGGCCAAGGACAATGGGGGATAGAAGCTGTTGGGTTTTCTTCCCTCAAAGCAAGGAAGGACGCGTAGTCCCTAAGTTACTGCCCCCACCCAGGCTCTGGAGCCCACCCATGCTCTCCAACAACCCAAGTATCTTCAACAACATTCCCCAATTGGGGGGGGGGTCTCTCAGGCTTGTGGTGGTCTCACCTCCAGTGGGGTGAAGTCATGGTTGACCAGAAACGCCAAGATGGCTGTGGGGACCACAAGAAACTCCACTCGGAAGGTGTCATGGTTGCCGTCATAAGTGGCTTTAAATTTGCTATAGATCATCCAGACGGTGGTGAAGGAGCAGGCGATGTAGACCACCTGTCGGGGAGGTGGAGAACGTTCTCAGAACCCGGGCCTGCACTGGGGACCCCAGCCCCTCCCGCGGAGCCCAGCCCCCCCAGGATCCCCCAGACCTTCATAGACGTGTTGTAGAGGGAGATGTAATTGGTGAACAGATCTAGGTAGCGGGCAGTGAAGACCACGGCGAACAGAACCTGACTCTTCCCCGAGATCCCTGGGGGAGACAAGGGGCTCAGTGTGGCTTCCCTGGGGGCCCAAGGCCGGCCCGACCCCCCAGCGCGACCCCAGACAAATCCCTTCCAGATCAGCCCCCAGCGGGCCTGCCGCTCCCGGCCCGCCCTGCCCCTTTCCCAGGGCCCGCAGCCAGGGGGCGGGCCCGGCTGCGGGCGGGCCCCGAGCTACGAGAGGTCCGGGCTTCGCTCATTCGGCTAGGCCCGGCTGGCCCGGGGCTCAGGGCGCGGGTCGCCCCCCAGCCTGGGCCCCGGCCTAGGCCCCCTCCCCGAACCCGGGAAGGGAGGGCGGGAGGCGGGAGGGAGGAAGGGGGCAGTTAGGGTCGGGCGGCCCCCTCCCCCTAAGGCCCACGTCACCAGCTCCGGCTCCCTCCCCTCCCCCTCCCGCCTCCACGGGGGGGGGATCCCCGGGTGCCCCCGCCCCACCCCCCGGCCCTGCCCGGGGTCCCGCGCCCCTAGCCCCTCACCCGCGCAGGAGCGGGACTTCCAGATCTTGAGGAGCAGCAGGATGATGGCCAGGAGGTGGGAGAGGTCCCCCAGGAATCGGAAGAGGTTCATGGCCGCGGGCCGGGCCGCCGGGGCCTGGGGCCGGGGGCGGGCTCGCACACGTCCGGGTCCGGGGGAGCCGGCAGGGGAGCTCGGCCGAGCGAGGCCCCGAACTGGCGGAGGAGGCGGCGGCGGCGGCGGCGGCGGCAGCGGCGGAGCGAAGGCGGGGGGGAGGGGGAGGGGGGCGGGGAGGAGGGAGGAGGAGGGAGAGAGGCACCGCCCCCCCGCGGGAGGAGCCAGCCCGGCGGGGGGCGGGGGCCTGCTCGCTGCCCGCGCCCCCTCCCTGGGGCCCGGGGCCGGGGCCCCGCCGCTGTTATTGGGGCTCCGGGGTCCCCGCTCCCCACTTGCTCCGGAGCCCGAAGAAGGGGCCCCTCCCCCTGCCCCAAGAGTTCCCTGGCCATTCATTAATAGCCCAATTCTGGGGTCTGAGGGCGGGTCCCAGGGGAGCGAGCCCCAAGAGTGGGGAGCCCGAGCCCTGGGGTCCCCGACAAGGTTGGGGAGGGGAGGGGGCCACGGGACTGCACTCTCCGTCCTCCCAGAAGAGACGAGGTGAGAGGCTTCCGAGAGGCCCTGGGTCCCCCAGGGGTCCTGGACACCCGGGTTCCGGGGTCGGGGGCTAGAAGGCCCAGCGCCTGGGTCCCCTACGGGCTGCTAGTTCTGAGTCCTGGAAGCAGCAGAAGGCGGAAAAGCAGGGTTCCCATCCCTGGGTCCCATCCCCAACATTTCTCAAGTGGTGGGGCGAGGGTCCGAGGGAATCGTCCCCTCCCAGGGTCCCAAGAGGGTGCATTTAGGGACTTGAACGGGGGGGCATCCCTTTCTTTAGCTCTTCTCTTCCCCACCTGCTTGTGGCCAGGGCCACATCTGGGGAGTCCCCTCCCTCTGCAACCCCAGGGGTCCCCCCCCACCAGGGGCCCTGCAGGGAGGGCCGCGGCTGTCTCCGCGAGAGGGGCAGACGCGGACTGAATGTTAATCACCCCGGGAGCCTGTGTTCTAGCGAGCGTGTGTGTCCCTCTCCCCCGTCCCCCCTCCCTCCCTCCCCTTCCCTCCCCTCCCTCCCCACCCTCCCCTCCCGTTTGGGCTCGGGCTCGGGCTCCTTCACACAGCCTCCCGCCCCCCGCCCCAGCTTAGGTGTGTGTGGCAGGCGGGCGGGCGGGGTGGGTCTGTCTGTCTATCTGTGTCAGTCGGTCCCGTCCTTTGCTGCAGGGGGGGTGTAAGGGGGGGCTACTCTGCGGTCTCAGCATCTCCTCTCTCCAGCGGCTGCCAGGTGGGTGTCTGTGGGTCTGTCTTTGCTGGGGAAGCTTCGGGTATCAGGAGGGGTGGCGGTGGTCTGTGCTTGGGGTGTCTGTGTGTAATTGTATTGCGTGTGTGTGTGTAAGGGGGCGGGGTGGGGAGAATTCTGTCTGCCTTTACCTTGAGCTAGCTGTCTGTCCTCTCCACCCCCCCCCCTCCATCTGTCATCTGTCTGCACCTGAGATCTCCTGGCTTCTGTCTGGACCCCCCCCCCAGTCGTCTGTCTGTCTGTCGCTGTCGATGCCTGTGTCCAGTTGTGGTTTTGGCTCTGTGTCTGGCTCTGGGTGACCCAATGTCTGGCTGTTTGTGTCTCTGTGTCCCTGTGTCCGGCTGTGTATGAATGAGCTGGTGTTCTCTGTCTGGGTCTGGTTGTCTGTCTGTCTGTCTTTGTGTGCCGGCATCTATCTGTGTGTCCCTGTGTCCAGCTGTGTGTGTGTCCCTGTATAGATGTGCGTTTCTGTGTCCCTGTCCCTGACTCTTTCTGTGTGTGTGTGTGTGTGTGTGTGTGTGTGTGTGTGTGTGTTTTGAATGTGTCTCCCACTCCTTTCCAATGAGGGGGTGTTGTGGGGGGAATCCCTGGGAAGTGAGGCTGTGCGTGTGTCCATGTCTGCCTGTAGGGGAGAAAGGGAGACAGGTAGACAGGCAGCCTGCCTCTGAGGTGACCCCAGACAGACATTCAGGAGACCCTGGAGAGAAGGTAGGGGGGAGGGCAGGGAGGACAGAGGAGACTCCAGCAAGCAGAGATATAGATAGCCGAGAAGAGGAGGAGGAGGAAAACCTCAGCCGGCTGGGGGAGGGAGGGGCGCCCCAGGCAGGTGAGACGGGATCCCCATGGGGTGCAGGGCCTGCCACTTGCCGAGGCATCGAAGGCAGCATCCTGGGCCCAACTTTCAATGCAACATGTGTAGCCTGCTGAGCCTGGCCCCCACCTGAAGCCCTGGGGGACTGATGGTACTGAATCCCTCACCTGCTGTGTCCTTCTAGAGCCTGAGTCTGGGCCCCCGTCCCAGCCATCGTCACTCCCCTCCCCCACTACACAACAGGGTCATGAAAAGGTAAGGCCAGAAGGAGCTGTGCTGTCAGTGGGGTGGGACCCCCCGACCCCGGGATGGGCAAAGGGGCAGCCCCCTCCGGAGTCTCTACTGCCTCCATAGCTTCTCTTCCTCTCGTTCTAGGGCTCTCCCTGTTCCCTTACAGACACAGACACACACACACACACACACACACACACACACACACACACACCAGGCCCCATTCTTTCCCTGTCTTTCTCCTTTTCCCCTTCCTTCTCCCCCTTCCCATCCCCTCTGCCCTCAGCCCTTCCCCTGTCCCCTTATCATTTGGCTCTAGGCCCTTTTCGGGTTCCCTGTCCTCATTTCTCTTCCTCAGTTTCCTCTTTCCTTCATTCTCCCTCCATGTCCTTCTGTCCCTTTCCATAGGTTCTTCTGTGTGCCCTCCCCTCCTCTCCCGCCCTGATCCCCCCCTCTCCCCCCCCCACCCGTGCCTCCTGACTCTCCCTCTTCCTCCTCTCTCCCCAGCCTGGCTCTCGCAGCTTGTCCCCTTATTCCCATCTCCCATCTCCTCTTGTCCTTTTCTCTCCCTGTTCCTTCTTTCCCTATCCCTCTCTCTCTGTCCCCACTTCTCCCTATCTCTTCTCTCTTCCTGGGTCTCTCTCTCTCTCTCCTTCCACATCCCTCTTTTTCTCCCTGTCCCCCTCCCTCTGTCACTCTTCCCCCCATCCCACCTCCTTCCTCCCTCTTTTTCCAGTACCCACCCCGCTCCATCCCCTCTCCTCAGTCCGTGTCCCTGTTCCCAAGAGCTGTGACTATGCTATTAATACCGCCTAGCAGGCCCTGAAGGTCGCCCAGGCCCCTGGCCCCATGCCCTGGACACCCCCTCCCCACGCAAGCCTCCTGTCCTGGACAGTGTCCAAATCCCCTCTCCCCTTCCTCACTCTCCTCATTCCTGGGGTCGGGGAGATTGGGGGGATATGTGTTTTGATGGGGGGGGAGAGAACAGGAGG
Source organism: Dromiciops gliroides (assembly GCF_019393635.1). Classification (NCBI taxonomy): domain Eukaryota; kingdom Metazoa; phylum Chordata; class Mammalia; order Microbiotheria; family Microbiotheriidae; genus Dromiciops; species Dromiciops gliroides. The sequence continues at coordinate 657,684,203 of NC_057863.1, read as the reverse complement.
ACAGGACTGTCTGCGGCACCTTGCACCGCCGCCGCTAACTGCGGTGAAGGGGCCCCCAGTGGAGGATCAAAGTGTTGGAGGCAGTGAGAAGGCAGGGCTGAATGCGCGGCTGCCCCAGGGAGCCCCGTCTCTGTCCTGTCAGGTCCACCACCAACTCCCCCTCCCCGTCCCCTCTGTCCTCTGCAGAGCAGTGGTCTGGGTTTGACAGGGAAATGGGACAGGGGTGGGGGGATGAGCCAGGAGAATGCTGGCGATCACCCCCCACAGTGAAGGAGCCCAGGGAGGGGAGCTAGTCCCAGAGGAGTGGGGCACCACGGGCCCTAATACCTGCATCTCCAAAGGGGTGGGAAAGTCCCCTCTGTAGCACTGGCTAGAGGGTGGGAGCTGACTCGGAAGCCTGGCTCTCTGAAGGGGCAGGGGTGGGCAGAAGCTGGATGTCTGGGTCATGGAGATGTCAAAGGCTGGACTACATCTCCTGCCCCGGGTCTCACAGGGTCCCTACTTTCATCTGTTCAATTAAAATGAGATGGGGCTGGGCTAGGGCTGAGTGTCTGCTTCCTCAGGGGCACCTTATTCCCTCCTATTTATTGCATGGAATTGAAGCATAGAGTCGGATGCATGGGTTCCTGAATTGGTGAGGAGTGGGGGGGATACCTGAGACCCTGGGGAGCAGCACCCCCACCTTCAGCTGGGAAGCTACAGCAGGATCGGGAGGGAGTGGAGGGAAGGGAGAAGGAATGACTTGGAAGGGGGGGCGATGTTAACCCCACGGGGGCCAGGCCACAGCTGTGGGTTATTTTGGGGTGGCGGCTGGGGGGTGCTATTCTGAGCACTAATCAAGCCACCAGCTAATGACTGCCAGAAAAGAGGAGGAGCTCCCTCCGTGCCCCTGGCCCCACTGCCAGGAAAGGGGGGGCCTAGCACCCTGGGGAGAAGGCAGGGCCTCCCCTCTCTCTATCCCTCCCCAAGCTGTCAAGCCCGCTGTCATGGCAACCCATGGGGATACTGACAGACAGCATGGATTGACAGGGTTCCCCTCAGGGAAGCAGGTGTCCATGCCCCAGCCCTTCCCCACCCCGCCAGGGATCCAGGCATCAGGGGCCCTTTTGGGACCCAGGTATGTGGGCCCCAACCCCCACTTACTTAGGGACCCAGGCACCTGGCTCCCCAGGCCTCCCAAAGACCCCAAGTCCAGCCAGCAGGGACAGGAAGAGGACTCTGTGTTCCCTCCAATTTGCTAAATTGCTCTGGGCTAGCAGCCAGTATCCCCCCACTCCTCAACTCCCAATTACCACAGCTGCACCCCCCCCAGGTCCCCCCTCCCTGCCTTCAGCCCTGGGGCAGCTGGGACCAGTGTGGGGTGGAGCCTGGCGGGGAGGGAGGGAGGGGACCAAGGGTAAGGAGGTGGGGGCATAAATGGGTAGGAGACAGAGACGGGGGATGGAGATGGGAGGGGGACGGGTGGGGGGGAGTGGAGATGGAGGCACTGGAATGCAGGAGAAAGACAAGGGAGGGGGAGGGCGAGGGAAGGGGAGGGGAGAGGGCAGAGGTGGGGCAAGGTGACAGGGAAGGAAATGGAGGGAGTGGGATGGGGGAAAGGAGGGAGGTTCTGGGAAACGGGGCTCACGGAGGGGAGGAGGCAGAGACAAGGGAGATGCAGGTCAGTCCCACTGACCCTCTCTTCTTTCTTCTCTGCCCTTCCTCCTCTTTTCTTCCCTCTTCTCCAATTTTTCTCTCATTTGCCCTCCATCCCTGCCTCCCCGGGTCGGGGCGGGGGGGGGGGGTGTCTCTCTATTTGTCTCTCTGGGTTTCTCTGTCTCGGTAACTGTCCTCTCTATGTGTATCTCTCTCTGCCTTCCCCTCACTCCCTTTTCTCCATCTCTGTCAATCTCCCCGGCTCTGTATTTCTCCCTCCCCTTTACTGTGTCCCTCCAACCTGGCCATGTGGTTGTTTCTTTCCCTGTCCTTGCCCTTCTGTCCCTGCCTGTCTCTGTCCTCGTCCCTCTCCCTCTGACCCTGTTCTCCTGCCTTGTCCCTGTCTCCCTCCCTCTGTCCTTCTGCCCTGTCCTTGTATCCCCCTCCTGTCTCTGTGCCCCCTTCCCTTTCTCTATCCCTGTCCCCATCTTTCTTTCCCGGTGTCTCTGCCTCCAAATCTCTGTCCATGCCCCTTGCACTCTGCCCGATCTTTGCTCATGTCCCTATTTCTGTCCCTGTTCTTGTCTTTCTCTGCTGTTCCAATCTATGTACCTGCTCTCTCCCTCTGTCTGTCTGTCTGTCTGTCACTCTGTCTCCCCCCCCCACACTTTCCCAACCTCCCTCTGTCTCTATCTTTGTCTGTCTCTGTCTCTCTTCTCTGTCTCTGTCTCCCTCTCTGTCTCTGTCTCTCTGTCTCTGTCCCTGTCTCCCTCTCTGTCTGTCTCTCTGTCTCTGTCTCTCGTTATCTCTCTGTCTCTGTCTCTCTATCCCTCTGCCTCTCTGTCCCTGTCTCTGTCTCTCTGTCTCTGTCCCTCTGTCTCTGTCTCCCTCTGTCCCTCTGTCTCTGTCTCCCTTTATCTCTCTGTCTCTGTCTGTCCCTCTGTCTCTGTCTCTCTGTCCCTCTGTCTGTCTCTCTCTGTCTCCCTTTGCCTCTCTGTCCCTCTGTCTCTGTCTCCGTCTCCCTTTATCTCTCTGTCTCTGTCTGTCCCTCTGTCTCTGTCTCTGTCTCCCTTTCTTTCTCTGTCTCTGTCTCTCTGTCCCTCTGTCTGTCTCTCTCTGTCTCCCTCTCTGTCTCTGTCTCCCTTTGCCTCTCTGTCCCTCTGTCTCTGTCTGTGTCTGTCTCTCTCTTCCTTGGGGTCATTAGAGGCTGCCCGGCAGGGCCCCCAGGCAATGCGTGGCCCCCTGGGCCCCCGAGGCCCCGAAGGCCTAGCTAACATGTTCTTGCTGCTGGCCTTGGCTTGTGCCAGCCCCTTCCCCGAGGTGGCCCCCCCCCTGGGTGGCGGCAGCGTTGGGGAGCCTGGCGCGGGCCGGCCCCTCAATGTGGCCCTGGTCTTCTCGGGGCCAGCCTACGCTGGGGAGGCGGCCCGCCTGGGCCCCACTGTGGCCGCCGCTGTCCGCAGCCCGGGCCTGGAGGTGCGACCTGTGGCCTTGGCCCTCAATGGCACTGACCCGCGCAGCCTCATGCTTCAGCTGTGCGACCTGCTCTCGGGCCTGCGCGTCCACGGCGTCGTCTTTGAGGATGATTCCCACGCCCCTGCCGTCGCCCCTATCCTGGACTTCCTCTCCGCTCAAACTGCTCTGCCTATTGTGGCCGTTCATGGTGGTGCCGCTCTCGTCCTCACACCCAAGGTGACTGGCCTGCTTGGGGGCCTGTGATGGAGGGGGGGGGGGGCCTGTGATGGGGGGGGGGTCTGTGAGCTCCCGGGGCCCACTGGACTTGGACTTGGCTTCTAGACTTTCCCAGAGACCCTGTGCACCTCCACCCCAACCTCAGTTTCTGGCTCTGTATAATGGAAGCTTTCCACTGAATGGCTTTTGTTCCTTGTGGTCCCCAGGAGAAGGGCTCTACCTTCCTCCAGCTGGGCTCCTCCACAGAGCAGCAGTTGCAGGTGATCTTCGAGGTGTTGGAAGAGTATGACTGGACATCCTTTGTGGCAGTGACCACCGCAGCCCCCGGCCACCGGGCCTTCTTGGCTTACATCGAGGCGCTCACCGACGGCAGCCTGGTGGGCTGGGAGCACCGGGGGGCCCTGACACTGGACCCCGGGGCTGGTGAGGAGGTGCTCGGTGCCCGCCTCAGAAGCCTCAGCGCCCAGATCCGCCTGCTTTTCTGCGCCCGCGAGGAGGCGGAGCCACTGTTCCGGGCAGCAGCTGCCGCCGGCCTGACAGGCCCTGGCTATGTGTGGTTCATGGTGGGACCCCAGCTGGCGGGGGGCGGAGGAGGGGGCGGGCCTGGCGAGCCTCCTCTCCTGCCAGGGGGGGCCCCGCTGCCCGCAGGGCTCTTTGCCGTCCGATCAGCTGGCTGGCGGGACGACCTGGCCAAGAGAGTGGCAGCAGGTGTGGCGGTGGTAGCCCGCGGGGCCCAGGCCCTGCTTCGTGACTATGGGTTCCTGCCTGAGCTGGGTCAAGATTGTAGAGCTCAGAACCGGAGCCAGCGGGGAGAGAGCCTGCACCGGTAAGGATCCTGGTTAGGGGCCAGGGCACTGACCACGGGGCTTAGAAGCCACTGGACAGCAGGGTGTGGGTCCAGAACTGGCTGCCAGGGAGCAGAAGCCAGGCTAGGAATCAGGACTGGGAGGGAGAAGCTTAGGCGATGGCCAGATTTGAGAGACAGGAGCCCAGATGGCCCTGGGAGAGCAGCCTGACTGAACAAGTGGGGAAAGCTTCTCAGTAGGTGCTGGGGGGGGGGGGGAGTGGAACAAATGAATGGGTGAATGAATGGAAAGCATCAATCAAGTGCTTGTGCTGTGCCCAGCCCCGGGCTAAGTGCTGGGGGCCCAGCACAAAAACAGCCCCAGTTCTCAGGCCGTGCTCTGGGCTGGGAGGACAGATGGGTGCCTGGGCACCCAGAGAGGCCTTGAGTCCTCCGGTCAGCGGTCAGCAGGCCTCCCTTCCCAGGGATCTGGAAGGCACAGAGCCAGGCAGAGGGTAGGCCCCATGGCCCTTTTCACGAAAGAGCTTGTGGTCAGTGGCACCATCTCCTCCTCGCTGCCCTCAAGGACCCAGGCTCTGCACTGAAGCCTCCCTCCCTCCCTCTGACCGCGGCAGGTATTTTATGAACATCACCTGGGACAATCGAGACTACTCCTTCAATGAAGATGGCTTTCTGGTGAACCCCTCCCTTGTGGTCATCTCTCTCACTAAGGACAGAACTTGGGAGGTGGTAAGTTGAGGGGCCCAGGCCTTAGAGGAGCAGGGCCTAGGGGGCGGGGCAGAGGAATCAGACACGAGCGAGTTCTTCTCTTCCTTCCTGACCCCAGGTGGGCACCTGGGAACAGCAGTCTCTACGGCTCAAGTACCCACTGTGGTCTCGCTACGGACGCTTCCTGCAGCCTGTGGACGACACCCAGCACCTCATGGTGGCCACGCTGGAGGAGCGCCCCTTTGTCATTGTGGAGCCGGCCGACCCTCTCAGCGGCACCTGCATCCGGGACTCTGTGCCCTGCCGCAGCCAGCTCAACCTTACCCACAGGTGGGATGCTCAGTGACCCTTTGCCCTTGGCGACTGCCACCCTCTGCCCGCCCCCTGGCCCTGGCATTTAGGGCCAGATTCATCCAGTAGTTGTAGCCCATGGGCCGGTGGCAGCTGCAGAGTAAAGAGATCTTCAGAACTCACTAAGATGCTCCCAATTAAATCAACTTGTTGTTTGGGCCACACAGACTTGGCTACGAAGGTGGGCAGCAGGGAGGACAGAAAAGCCTGTGGGCAAATATGGTTCAGGAACAGGAAAGATTTACTACATATACAAGATGCAGCGTTGGGGATGCTGGGATAGAAAAAACAGACAAGGGAAGAGGGGGCCAGGCCACCCCTTGGGCAGAAATCATTGGGGCACAAGGAGCAGATGGTCTTGAGCTTGGGGGTTCCCCCAAGGGCAGACTTTCTGGAAGACCACCCCGCACTGGCTTGTGAAGGAAAAGGAGGAAGTGTGTGCTGGGGCTGGCTTATAGGCCTTCTCACATTGGAGGCCTTGAATGCCCAGACAAGGATCTCAAAGGGAGTGAGTGAGAAGAACCCCAGTCCTGGAGCCAGGAGATCCCAGCTCCAATTTGGCAGATCCTTACTAGATGTGAGATGATGGTGGTTGTTTGTGCTTTGTTCTGGAAGAGGACCGTGATATCCAGGTGATGTCATGACTTGTAGTGAATTGGATTTAAGTGAGGGAGGGCTGTGCAGTCACCAGCCTTACTGTCTTCTCCAGAGCCATCTGGGTCCAGTGGCAAGATAGAGATCAGGATGAGTGGAGATGGCCCCAGATATTTTAGGCAAGTGCGGTTGTGACTTGCCCAGGGTCACACAGGTAGTGTCTGAAGTCATATTTGAACTCAGGTCCTCCCAACTTCAAGGCCAGTGCTCATTCCACTGTGCCACCTAGCTGCCCTGGCTATCACCTAGCTGTTTCTCTGCTAAGGCAAATTACTTGAACTCTAAGAACCTTGGGTTCCTTTTTTTAAACTGGCAATAAGTAATAAGAAAAATGGCCCCTTAGTAGATAAAGCACTGGCCCTGGAGTCAGGAGGACCTGAGTTCAAATCCAGCTTCAGACACTTGATACTTACTAGCTGTGTGACCCTGGGCAAGTCACTTAACCCTCATTGCCCCCCCCTCCCCAAAAGAAAGAATTACCCCTGGCCTCAGGTCTGTTGTGAGAGAAATGCTTGGTGGACCTTAGAAAGGGGGACAGTTGTTATGGCTCATCTCGAGGGATGAGCTCTTGGCTTTGGGTGTGCCACACCTAAACTTAGGCTTCAGGGAGTGTGCTCAGGGTGGATCAGAGGCAGAGCAGAGGAGGCTCAACGGAAGCAGCTGCTCTAGTAGTTTAGGTGAGAGGGAGGTGAGTGGAGCCAAGGCAATGATGGATGATGGCGAGAGAGCTGTGAGGAAGGGTGATGGATGGGTCATCCACAGACACAGAGAGTCTGGCAGGACGCTCATGCTAAGGGGGTGAGGTGGGGTGATGGGACATCCACTTGGAGAGGAATAACTTAGCCTTCAGGAGACAGGCTGGAGCTTGGTACATCACTCTGGTAGCAGAGAGAAGGTCACTGAGCTTGTGGTAGCCCATGATGTCACCAACATCAGCGGAGAAGACAGTGGACAATAACAACAAAGATACAACCATAATGATACCCCACCGAGTCTCCTCCCATACCTGACAAGATTGCCTAGAGACGATGCTGGGTTCCCAGAGGCCAAGCCCCCGAAGTCCAGGCCCAGGTACATTCTTCGAGAATAGAGTTTTGATGACAGTTCCAGGCCCACTTGCCAAAGTCTTCAGAGGCTTATCATTGCTGCTCGGTGGTGAAGTGTTTGATCAAAGCAAGCCACCACGCTACAAAGCCAAGCGCCACGGCCCCCAGTCCTGTGTGTGCAGAGGAACAGAGGGTTTAGACGATCTAGAAACACCGACCTTGCTGTTGGTCCTCTCGGTGGGAGCTCCCTGTCCAGTGATCCAGGGGACATGCCATTGAAGGAACTGCATCTTATCAATTATGGCATCCTCAGGATGCATGAAGCAACGTCAGGAGGCCAAAGGAAGGGGCAGCTCAATGGTGGGTAGCCTCACTTCTCCCTAGAGAGGCAGAAGCCGGAATTGGAAGAGTTGGGTTTGTCATACATCAGAAAGCCGTGATTTTATTGAGCTATTTACTAAAGTGGCACAGTAAATGTTTGCCCCCACACCCCCTAGACATAAAAATAGCAGTGGCTTATGTGTCGATGTAGAGAAATTCTGTGAAGAACTCAACGAGATCCTCCAAATGAAATCAGTGTATTCTTTGGAACTCAACAACTTGGACACAAAGGTAGGAAGATGGTGGAAATTCTGGAGGTGGGGAAGGAGAAAGGCTGAAAGGTGCGTAGTCGGTTATAGAAGCCTCAAACTACTGAATGCTTTCTTTGAGAAAAGACCCATATAAGGCATGATATAACTCCACCAGAAAGGCAATTGGTTATGTCTTAGTAGGTCAGGGATGACTCATTACTCATGCAAGTGCCAATCAGCGACAAGCGTTTATTTGTGCCCAGTGCCACACTCCAAGCTGGGGGCACTGATGCCAAAGTGAGGCACTTCCTGGCCACGGGGAACTTAGATTCTTCTGCAATCACAGTTTTATTAGATAAGCAAATCCACTCTACGTGCAGAATAAATAAGCAATGGAGGTAAGCACTAACATCTGGAGGCATGAGAAGAGAGGTGACACTCAAGGGCAGCCTCCCAGAAAACCAAAGGCAGAGATGAGGAGGGACACCATCAAAGGCCGGGAGACTGGGTATCCACCAAGATCATAGCGATCTCATAAAGACCTAATATGAATCAATTACCTAGAAACCAGTGGAGCCCTGCCGCAAGGAAAGAGATAGGAAAGCCCAGGTCATCCCTAGTTTGGAACAGAAATTTCTTTTTCCAGTCTCATGGGAGAAGATGGTTCAATCTACCTTTTTGTTTGTTTGTTTTTGGGGGCAATGAGGGTTAAGTGACTTGCCCAGGGTCACACAGCTAGTAAGTGTCAGGCGTCTGAGGCCGAAATTGAACTCAGGTCCTCCTGAATCCAGGGTCGGTGCTTTAGCCACTGCGCCACCTAGCTGCCCCTGGGAGAAGATGGTAATAGGTGATGAGGAGCATGCACACTCTCTGCTCCATCTGCCACTAGGGTGCCCCTAGAGGTTTGTGGGCATCTCTCCCTCTCTTGGCTGCCTTTGCTTCAAGCCCCCAGCAGTTAGGCACCCATGTATCAGTGACCAGCCCCCAGCTTCTGCTTAGCCCCTTACCATCATCTTATTTTACAAAGCTCTCTTTATTTCAGAGCTGTACCAAGAACAAATGTGCAAAAGTTTCCTCCCCAAAATCTCAATTGGGTGTGGGAGACACATGACCACTGCCGTGCTTGGGGGTAGGTAAGCTCAAGATGGCTCTGTTCCCCCATAGCACTGGGGCCTGATGTGCCCAGCCAAAGGTGGCACTGCTGTTGGCTGAGTTCTGGGCTCCTTGTGGTGGATGAAACTATTTCCCTCACCCAGAAAGAGACTCTGCACTTCTCAGGGCCTTGAGGTTACCCAGGAACCCCTTGGATATCTAGAAACCCACAAAGCAATGGAGAATTCACTCGCTTCACCTAGCAAGCCCCATTCCTCCTGCCCTCAGAGGGGAGGAGGACCCTCACAGCATGGTTTCTCACAGGGTGCCTTGTAAGCGGCTTGAATGCCAAAGAGCCTCCAGCTACCATGTGGTTAGCCAACTAGCACCGGCTATAAGAGGTCTGCATCGTTGCGCTCCACACTCTGCCTTTCTAAGGACGGCCTTCCCTCCACCTCGCTGGGGCTCTCTGAGGGGCAAGCTCCCACTTGCTCCACCTGTAGAGATTTGGCGCCAGGTTCTCCTCCTTGTACCAACAACCCCATAACAGCAGTATCGCTTCATAAAAGGGAAAAGAGGGAGACCCATTTTTTCTAAACTTTTTTTTCACCACCACAGAGAATGGAGCCACCCTATTTGGACCTTACCATCGCCATCCCTCATATGCTCCCTGAGGAAGTGGGAGATGATGATGGCAAAGCACCTGGCATAGGCCACCTGCACACGCACAGGGGCCAGATTCAGCCAGTAGCTCCCAGCCGCTGATGCAGCATTATGGGCCCTGTGTGTTCCATCTTCAAGCCCTGAGAGAGCAGGGAGTTTTCAAGGTGTGGAAACAGTCCCGCCGCCCTCGAGAATGGGAATAACCACTGACCGAAGTGCCAGCTGTCCTCTGACGAATGAGAACAACCTGCACATACATTGAGGGCTTCTCTGGTGGAAATGTGAGGAGGGAACATCCAAGCTTTCTCAGATGCTTTTCTATCGTAGGTCCCAGATTTTTCAAAAAATCATGCATTGACATTTCCATTTTCAATCACCTTCTTGTACAACTACATCTCTCCCCTTTGGGAAGCCTAAAGGAGGTAGATCTGAGCAGTCTGGTCCCATCAAGGAGCTTGTCTAAAAAGCCCAACAGGCAGTAAAGAGGACTACTTAAAGAACCTGATTACGGAATAAGATTGTTGGATGCCACCACTTAATTGAGAATGAGGATCAGCCTTGCCCCTGCAGACTTGTTTTTTGTTTTGTTTTTTTGGTGGGGCAATGGGGGTTAAGTGACTTGCCCAGGGTCACACAGCCAGTAAGTGTCAAGTGTCTGAGGCTGGATTTGAACTCGGGTCCTCCTGACTCCAGGGCTGGTGCTCTATCCACTGCGCTACCTAGCTGCCCCTTCCCCTTGGTTTTTAAAAGTCTGCTGGGGTGGGCAGCTAGGTGGCGCAGTGGATAGAGCACCAGCCCTGGAGTCAGGAGGACCCGAGTTCAAATCCAGCCTCAGACACTTGACACTTACTGGCTGTGTGACCCTGGGCAAGTCACTTAACCCCCATTGCCCCACCAAAAAAACAAAACAAAACAAACAAAAACAAACCAAGGGGACACCTCTCTGAGAAGGTGAGCTTGGAGGAAGGTCTTCGGAGGAGTTACCACTGGAGGAAGGACCAAACTCTGGAGTGTCTCTTGGAGAATGCAGCGAGGGAGTTGGGGATTTCTCTCCCTCACCTCCACCAGCAATGCAGTTTGCTGCAGAAGCATGTGGCTGTAGGAGACGTGGATTTGCACACAGCCCCATGGGGGGAATCAAGGATGTTGCTTCTTAAACCCTAGTCTTCTGTCAATCAATCAATCCACCAATAAACATTAAGGGCCAGGACAGCTAGGTGGCACAGTAGATAGAGCACCAGCCCTGGAGTCAGGAGTACCTGAGTTCAAATCCGGCCTCAGACACTTAACACTTACTAGCTGTGTGACCCTGGGCAAGTCACTTAACCCCAATTGCCTCACTAAAAAACAAAACAAAACAAAACAAAAACAAAAACAAAATATTAAGGGCCTACTATGTGCCGGGCACTGTGCTGAGCACTGGGGATACAGAGAGAGGCAAAAGACAGTCCCTACCCTCATGGAGCTTACAATCTAACGGGGAAGACAACGCACCAACCAACATATACAAAGCTATTTCTATTCCCTAGAAAGCATGATCCCACAATCTAACCTTCTAGCAGAGAAGGGAGATTTCTAGGGTAGCACCAGCTTTGAGAGTTGCCTCACAGGTAACTCCAAGTTCAAGAAATATAGTTTGAGAGTTTCAGGCTCTGGATCTTGTCGGTAGACACTTCCTGATGCTTCCTGCTCCAAAGAGAGGAGACAGTGCGACACAGCATCCTTCTTCGAATGCAAATCCACCAAGGATTCTAGCTGAGCCAGAAGCTGGAGACAAAGGAGATGACCTCCAAGCAGTGCCCAGCGGTGTCCAGGAGAGACTGCAACACCCAGGAGCACCGTGGGGACATTAGCGGTGCTGCGATCCCGCAGCCTTAAAGCATTTGCCTGAGGCGTGAGTTGTCCCCGCCCCACACGCATGCCAGTTTCCCCATTGATGCTGGGTGAGAGAGCGCTCCCTAGTTTTATAGGGAAGATGTTTTATTGCTGCTTTTCTTATTGCGGCATTGATTGAGCTCATTGTATTCCCTGACTGACTGTTGAAGGTAAACACGTTGGTGGGGCTTATGAGCTATGGTTTTAAGAGTGTAGACCAACTTCTTTGAAACTGGGCTAGCCATTGCTGCAGAGGTCCCAACCTGAGAGTTCAAGGTTGGGGGCGATCCCTTAGCATACTGCACGTGTGGGACTTCATCTAGAGTCTCTATCTTGGATGCTCTTGTATGTTAGGGATCCTCTGGGAGAAATGGCGCTGCAACAGGGACAGCTGTGGGATCACTGTGTCTACCACAAGTATGGAAGGTGGTCTGACTTGCATGCATGTTGCATACCGAGAATACTGGTGCCCTGTAATGCACTGAGAGCCACGCAAAGGACCCTAGTCAAGGAGTTAAGGACTTCAGAGAGAAGCGTATGGTCAGCACGCCATGGGAGGAGCCATTTTGGGGGGTCAACCCCACATGCCTAATGCCTTTTTCGGCAGCCCCCCACTCAGTCCTTGGGGTGTTCTGAGTTTGTGTGATATGCTTGTAAGGTAGCTGGCTTGTACTGCTGTGGGGTGAGTTCAGACCTCAGCTGGAATGTCCTGGGACCCACTGGAGAAATCACTGGCTGGTCGAGTAGGTCGATTGTTAGAGGAATGTCCCCGGTTTGGTTTCTCATCTGAACGTCAAGGGGTGACGTGATCCAGAAGCTCAGTCAGCACCAGCCTCTCCAAGAAGGGAAGGTCATTTTCAGTCCTTTTGATTTGAGTTGGCTATCTTCACTTTCTTGTCCCCCTTTCTAATTGTCATCAGGTTGGAAAGAGTCTTTGTAAGTACCCAACTAGGTGGTAAATGAGGACTTTGTAGGAGGTTATTTGTTGTGATGGTGTCATTGTATATTTGAGCGTAAGCATCCTCTTCAGGCCCTCCCAAGATTGTTATGCCCTGGATTGTTTTAGAAAGCCACATGGCGGGCAGCTAGGTGGTGCAGTGGATAAAGCACCGGCCCTGGATTCAGGAGGACCTGAGTTCAAATCCGGTCTCAGACACTTGACACTTACTAGCTGTGTGACCCTGGGCAAGTCACTTAACTCCAAGTGCCCCGCAAAAAAAAAAAGAAAGAAAGAAAGCCACTGGGAATTTGCTGAAGCTCTGGCATGAGGTACCAGCGGGGTCCCCACATCCTCCAAGATCCATCAGACTGGGGATGGCACAAATGGGCCAGAGGGCTCCACTTGAGTGCCAGGGAACAAGGCAAATATGAAGTTGGGGGAGAGGACAACGAAAGTGGAGGTGGACCTGGACAGTCTGAGCACCCAAGGAGCCCTCCTAACCCCCCCTTGGGACAGGCATGGGTGGCCACACCCTGGCACCATTTGGAAAGCTTCCTGGCCCTGTCTGGGCCAGGGGGTCAATTTTTGATGACTCCCACTTACTTCATGGTTTCCTTGGGGCCTCTCAGAGAGTACACCAAGGGTGGAGGGAGTGGATCTCTTTCCCTCCTCCCCCTCCTCCTCTTCCTCCTTCTCCCCTCCTCCTCCTCAGACAGTAGCCATGGGGTGCTGGAGCAGAGATGTGTGACTGCCGGACATGTGCACTTATGTACAAGCTGATCTGGGGGTTCAAGGCTAGCCCTTCCCACATTGCAAACAGAAGAGGGTTTCTGGATTCTCCTGATCCTAGGCTCCTGTCATGATGGGGTTGCCGGGGCAGGCACCAGCTTTGAGAGCAGTCTCATGAGTAGCTTCTAAGACACAGAATTCCAGTCCTGGAGATGCTATACTCCAGAGCCAAGAGAGGACGGTTCCCTGTTGCTTCCCCACCCCTCCCCCCATCCTTACAGAGCATCCCAGTGGGAGTGCAGGGCTCCCAAGAATCCGGCTGAGCTGAAGCCATGAAGACTGCAGCCAGCCAAACAGCATGTGGCAGTGAGCCTGGGTCAGTGTCCGATGGAGCCCGGCAGCCAGCCCTCCTTACACTCACTTCCTATCTGGCCACCTGCCTCACTATTGGGACCTTTATGGGCACCTGTGGCAATTATCTTTGCTTTAAGCTGACCATCTTCTTAGACTATTAAAAGAAACACATCAGTGGGGACCTATGGATAGTAGTGTTAATGCCTTCAGCCTAGGACAGCTGTCCCTCCCGGGACCTGACTTGTGATTTTGAATGGGTAGAGAAGGGGCCCTCAGAATACCATGCTTGAAATGGTCATTTTAAAAAGGGGGAAAAGGCAGCTCAGCAAAACTAACCAACGTCAACCAAGTCTGACAGTAGTGCATGCAGCATTCTGCACCCATGGTCCCCCACCTATTCAAGGAAGGGAAGCTGCTATATCTTCTTATCTCTTCTTCAGGGGTGTGCTTGGAGCTGATCACATCTTTACAAAATCACCAACTGACTGAAAGGCATAGAAGAAAAACCCTGTGTTTATTGTTTGTTGACCATTTTTAAAAAGCATTTAATTCAGTAAGGTGGAATACTGAATTGCATCAAAGCACTTCTCTAACAAAGTGACTGCCCATGCCCATGTTAAATTCATATGATTCCTGGAAAGGTAGAACAACAAGGGGCAGCTAGGTGGCCCAGTGGATAGAGCACCAGCCCTGGAATCGGGAGGTCCTGAGTTCAAATCTGGCCTCAGACACTTGACCCTTACTACCTGTGTGACTCTGGGCAAGTCAGTTAACCCCAATTGCCTCACCAGAAAAAAAAAAGAAAAGAACAACAGAAGAATATTTCTCTGATGACCCTCTGGCCAGTAAGGTCACGCAAGAAATCAAAAAGAAAATTGTGCACTCACCAAAGGCATCCGCTCTTAGAATGAAGGAGTCCAAATGGAAAGATAGTTCCCTACAGATGGTGAGGTCTGTCATGCACTCTTGTCTGCCAGTGACATTGTGTGTACTGCATCCAGTCCCAGAAGAGAGCGTTCTAAGTGAAATCCAGAATCAACAGAGTTCACATGGGGAAAGTAACCATTCACACCAGAAAAACTAAGTGGATGAAGAAAACCTGTTGCCCATAAATATCAGGATATACATTTTTTTTAAGTGAGGCAATTGGGGTTAAGTGACTTGCCCAGGGTCACACAACTAGTAAGTGTTAAGTGTCTGAGGCTGGATTTGAACTCAGGTACTCCTGACTTCAGGGCCGGTGCTTTATCCACTGCACCACCTAGCTGCCCCAGCATATACAGTCTGATGGACAGCTCAGAGAGTGGGTCCATCCATGAGAATGTCCTCAAAGTTAGAAGTGGACTACCATCCTAGCTGCTAGGTTCAGAATGGAATGGGAAAGGGGCTTTGGGGAAATTGTTCCTTTTCTATTCCTGATGTCAAGCTTGCCCCCCAAACAAAGGCCCATCCTCTTGACCCTTTTGGTCTTCTTCTGGTGGGGAGGTGGAATTGCAGGTCCTAGAACACTGAGGCCTCTCAAAAATGAAAAGTCGAGGATTGTGCAAAGGGCATGATGGGTGTGAGCAGGCCGGGGCCCGTTATAATCGTTAAGCTTATGCTGTAGGTGCTATGGAAAGCATGTGATCAGAGGCAGGCCAGGCACAGGCCACTTGGTCTCCATTCAGTGTCAAGAGAGAAAGAAAAGAGGGGGGCCCATCAGGTCGTGTGAGCCTCCCACGGCTGACGTGGAGGAGGGTGCACAGGTTCGGGTGAGTGCCAACCTGCATTTCGGAGGAAGTGCCCGTGTTGGACCATTTTTCCTGTGCCTCAATCACCTTCCCTGGTCCTCACAGCAAGCCTGGGAGTGAGGTACTGCAGTGGTTATCATCCCCCTTTTTTTTTTTTTGGTGAGGCAGTTGAGGTTAAGTGACTTGCCTAGGGTCACACAGCTAGTAAGTGTTAAATGTCTGAGGCCGGATTTGAACTCAGGTACTCCTGACTCCAGGGCCGGTGCTCTATCCACTGCGCCACCTACTGTCCCTATCATCCCCTTTTATGGATGAGACAATGGAGGCTCTTAAAAGTCAAATGACACGACTCCTGGTCACCTAGCTTGGAAGTGCAGGTGTCGGGCTTCTGGTGCCATGCCTGAGGCAGGTGGGAGAAGGAGCTGCTGGGAATACAGAAGGAGGAGTCAGAGGGGCAGGCAGAGACACAGGGGCTGCCTCAGGTACCATGTACAGAGAGGGGAGCAGAAGCCTGAGAAGGGGAGCTTGGGGAGCCCTGCTGGGGATCAGGAGAGGGCAGGCCAGTGCCACCGTTTATTTCTCCCTGCAAAGCTTTGGCCGGGGAGGGGATTGGCTTACTCCAATTTTATACGGCCCAAGGGTGGCCGAGGCTGAGCCCCAGTTTGGGGCTGGTGGGCAGAGTGCCATTGGGGTGGTTGGTGGAGCTTTGGTGAGCACCAAGGGCCAGAGGATGGGGCGAGGCCTGGGAGAGGCAGCACTGCTGCCATGACCCTGTGTCGGTAATGGAAGGAATAGTCTATAGTTGAGTCTGGGCTAGAAGCCTTTTTTTGGTTTGTTTTTGTTTTTGTGGGGCAATGAGGATTAAGTGACTGGCCCAGGGTCACACAGCTAGTAAGTGTCAAGTGTCTAAGGCTGGATTTGAACTCAGGTCCTCCTGAATTCAGGGCCACCTAGCTGTCCCCTTATAGTTGAGTCTGTATGGGTCCTGGGAAGACAGAACAAGAAGCCATGGGTGGCAGCCTTGTCCCTGTGCAGAAGTGAGCTAGGCTGCCTCCTCCCACCTAAGGACCTGGGTGCCCCCCTCAGGGCCCTGGACCGAGGGTCCGAAGGGAGGCTTCTCTGGGCCGTGCTCCCGGTCCTGCCTCTGGGCGTCCTGCCCAGGACCATAGGGAGGAAGGCCAGGGAGGCCTTGGGGCTGAGGTGACACAGAGCCCCGTCCTTCTCCCCCAGCCCCCCACCAGATGCCCCCCGGCCAGAGAAGCGCTGCTGTAAAGGCTTCTGCATCGACATTCTCAAGCGCCTGGCCCAGACCATCGGCTTTAGCTACGACCTCTACCTCGTCACCAATGGCAAACACGGGAAGAAAATCGATGGCGTCTGGAACGGCATGATTGGGGAGGTGGGCGCAGCCTGGGGGCCATGGAGTGGAGGGGGAGGGGGAGGGAGGAGGGGAGGGGCCCGCCCTGCCCAGCCCCTCCCTCTGAGCCCGGTTCTGCTGTCTTTCCAATCAGTTGGTTTTCCTTACTTTCTGCCCTCCACCCCTCCCCTGCCCCTTTCTCTTGGATCTCTCTTTTGGCTGGTTCCTTCATCCAGGTTTTCTACCAGCGGGCAGACATGGCCATTGGCTCCCTCACCATCAATGAGGAGAGATCAGAAATCGTAGACTTCTCTGTCCCTTTTGTGGAGACGGGCATCAGCGTCATGGTGGCTAGAAGCAATGGGACAGTGTCACCGTCCGCCTTTTTGGGTGAGCCCAGAACCCAGCCAGTGCCCAGAGATCCCATCCCTGTCCCCAAGGAGCTCCCAGTTGGAAAGAGGGGACCAGAGAGGGCAGTGATGGAGGGTGATGACTATCAGGCCACTAAAAGGGGCTCAAGGTCTTGACCCACCTTGTTTGGGGCACTGGGAGGGGACAGGGCAGAGGAGATCCAGGCTCCTCCCAGACCCCATAATAGCTTTTTCTTAAGACTAATCTGAGCTCTGGAGCCCCTGTGGACCTCTGAAGAGGCATGATGCCCATCCTGTGAGCTCTAGTGGGAGCTGGTGAGCCAAGGGAGGCTTGTGAATGGGAAACACCATCGCAGCTGGGCTGGGGGGAGGGGGGGGAGGACAGTGACAGAGGCTGGGTCTGGGTGCCCACCACAGGCCAAAGAAGAGGGGCTAGGACAGTAGCAGAAGCACTAGGCCTTGAGGGAGAAGGACTGAAGGTTGTTTCCTCAGGGACCTTGGAAGATGGTAGGGGCAGGGAAAGCCAAAAAGATAGAGGGAAGAGGCAGCTAGGTGGCACAGTGGATCGAGCACTGGCTCTGGAGTCAGGAGGACCTGAGTTCAAATCCAGCCTCAGACACTTGACACGTACTAGCTGTGTGACCCTGGGCAAGTCACTTAACCCTCATTGCCCTGAAAAAAAAAAAAAAGATAGAGGGAAGGGGCAGAGACCGGTCTCAGCTGGGCAGCCAGCAGACGGGAATGCTGGGGCCTGGGGCCGGGGACAGCAGAGGAGACGTGGGCCTTAGGAGGGAAACAAATGGGGAGAGACACTGGGAGAGAGCACAAGGTAGAACTGGCCATGGGAGGGCCACGTGGATGAGGTGAAGGCAGAGAGGGCCTGAGCTAGGGGCCGGTAGGAGGGGCCGGGTGCTCAGCCACCCCCAAGTTAGGAACTAGATTGGGGAGCCCAGAGTGTAGCCTTCCTGAGGGCCAGAAAGACAGAGGAACCTGAGCATCTCCTGAGGATAACATCTCTGCAGTTGGAAAGAACAGGCGTGTGGATGTGTGCTGTGCATGAGCAGTGAGTGTGTGTGTTCACATGTATGCTGTGTGGGAGTACGTGTGTGCATGTGCACACACATCCTGAGGCCTGCCCCCAGGGGATCTACTGGACAGCAGGGGAATGGAGGCAATGACCTCTGGCCCCTCCTTGCTGCTCCGCAGAGCCCTATAGCCCAGCCGTGTGGGTCATGATGTTCGTCATGTGTCTAACCGTGGTGGCCGTCACAGTCTTCATCTTCGAGTACCTCAGTCCTGTCGGCTACAACCGCAGCCTGGCCACGGGCAAGCGTGAGTCCTCTTGCCCAGCCCACACCAGCTCCCCTTCCCTGCCAACGGCCCAGGCAGACGCTTAAGCTGTAGGTCGGTCCCTTGTCTCCCAGTCCCGGGGGGCTCTCTCGTGTAAGCCACCTCTTGGCCCCAAACCCTCCCATGGCCCTACTCAGGGGCCCCCGACTCCTCGCGTCTCTCACCTTCTCAGGCCCCGGCGGCTCCACCTTCACCATTGGAAAGTCCATCTGGCTGCTGTGGGCGCTGGTCTTCAACAATTCGGTGCCTGTGGAGAACCCCCGCGGGACCACCAGCAAGATCATGGTCCTGGTCTGGGCCTTCTTCGCTGTCATCTTCCTGGCCAGTTACACGGCCAATCTGGCAGCTTTCATGATCCAAGAGGAGTATGTGGACACCGTGTCTGGGCTCAGTGACCGCAAGGTAGGGACGCAGTCCCTTGGGGGGGCCTGGGGCGCTGCACTGGGGAGGGGCTGAGCCAGGCCCCTCCTCAGGCCCAGCTGGGCCTCTGGGCCAGGCCTTGCTCAAGGTGGCCCCTTCCTCCTTTCCCACCCCTCCAGTTTCAGCGGCCCCAAGAGCAATACCCACCCCTGAGGTTCGGGACCGTACCCAACGGGTCCACAGAGAAGAATATCCGCAGCAACTATGAAGCCATGTACAACTACATGGTGCGCTATAACCAGCCCCGCGTGGAGGAGGCCCTGATCCAGCTGAAGGCCGGGTCAGCTGCTAGGCTGAGGCACTGGGGGCTGGGGAGGGGCAGCTGGTCAGTCAGGGATCAGTCGGGGGCCAGCAGGAGAGGTCAAGGCCTTCAGGGAGGGCCCTTGAAGGAGTGGGGGGCAGCCCTGGGAAGGGTTAGAGGGCCCCTGGTGTCCATGAGAGTGAGTGGCCGGGGTGCTGGCTATCAGGATGAGGCCAGTGATAGCCCAGGGTCAGATTACCGGGGCTTGGGGCATATTGAGAGCTGGTCTGGAGGCTGCAGAGCCTTGGTCCTTAGTGTTCTGCCCAGGTTAGCTGGCACCAGGGAGTCAGGGGCTCAGGCTATCCCGGGCCAGGAGGGAGCCACCTCAGGTGCCAGGGCTGACCCATTGTCCCTGGCCCGGCCTGGCCCCCCAGGAAGCTTGATGCCTTCATCTATGACGCTGCTGTTCTCAACTACATGGCCCGGAAGGATGAGGGCTGCAAGCTGGTGACCATCGGCTCGGGCAAGGTCTTTGCCACCACGGGCTATGGCATCGCCCTGCAGAAGGGGTCCCGTTGGAAGCGGCCCATCGACCTGGCTCTGCTGCAGTTCCTGGGTGACGGTAGGTGGCCGGGAGGAGCAGAGGTAGGGCTGGGCCACAGTGTCTTAGAGGGGCCAAGGGCGGGGGTGGGGGGCAAAGGGGGGGTGCCAGGCCCAGCCCAGGATCCTGGGGAAGGCCGGGTTGGGCTTGAGCCCAGGCACCCCACAGATGAGATCGAGATGCTGGAGCGCCTCTGGCTGTCTGGGATCTGCCACAATGACAAGATCGAGGTCATGAGCAGCAAGCTGGACATCGACAACATGGCGGGGGTCTTCTACATGCTGCTGGTGGCCATGGGCCTCTCCCTGTTGGTCTTTGCTTGGGAGCACCTGGTGTACTGGAGGCTGCGCCACTGCCTGGGCCCCACCCACCACCTGGACTTCCTGCTGGCCTTCTCCAGGGTGAGTGGGGCAGGGTGTGGGCGGGGCGTGGGGAGCAGGCTGAGGGAGAGAGGCCAGGCCTGAGCTTGGCTCTCTCCTATCCCCCCTCTAGGGCATGTACAGCTGCTGCAGCGCAGATGCCACTCCCCCAGCTGCCAAGCCCCCGCCCCCCCAGCCCCTGCCCTTGCCCAGCCCGGCCTACCCGGCTCCCCGGCCGGCCCTGGCGCCCACAGCCACCGGCCCCTTCCTGCCCCGGGAGCGGGCTGCTGTGGACCGCTGGCGCCGACCCAAGCCATCGGCAGGGCCTGGGGCTGGGCCTGTGCCAGTGCCAGTCACCCCCGAGGCCACGGGCCCCACTCGTGCCCCGCTGCCCGGAGCCATGGCTGACGGCTTCCACCGCTACTATGGTCCCATTGAGCCGCAGGGCCTGGGGGAGCCCCGGGCATCCAGGCCAGCCCGGCCCCTGTCCCCACCCCCTCCACCACAGAAGCCCCCACCCTCCTACTTTGCCATTGTGAGAGAGAAGGAAGCTTCAGGCCCTAGTGAGCCGCCTCCTGCCCCTTATGCTGGGTACCCCTCCCCACCTGCCCCATCAGCCGCCCCCCTCTGTCACTTGGCTTATGAGGATGAGAGCCCCCCAGCCCCGAGCCGCTGGCCCCGCTCAGACCCCGAGAGCCAGCCCCTGCTTCGGGGGGCTGGTGGCGGGGGGAGCTCCACAGCACCTCCTCCTCCACCCTGCCGAGCGCCACCACCGCCCTGTCCCTACCTGGACCTCGAACTGTCCGATTCGGAGGACTCAGAGAGCTTGGGGGCAGGCTCGGGGGCGGGCCTAGAACCCTGGTGGGTCCCTGATTTCTATCCCTACACTGATCGCCTGGGTCGCTACTGGTCTGTTGACAAGCTGGGGGGCTGGCGGGCAGGCAGCTGGGACTATCTGCCCCCTCGCCCCGGCCCGGCAGCCTGGCACTGCCGACACTGTGCCAGCCTGGAGCTGCTCCCCCACCCTCGCCACCTCAGTTGCTCCCATGACGGTCTGGACGGAGGCTGGTGGGCCCCCCCACCGCCCCCTCCCCCTCCGTGGGCCTCCGGGCCCCACCGACGCCGCACCCGCTGCCGCTGCCCCCGCGGCCATCGGGCTCCCAGCCGCCGCTCTGGCCAAGCCCCACACCGGCGGCGCCACGCAGGCGCGTGGGACCTCCCACCGCCGGCGCCCACTTCCCGTTCCCTGGAGGACCTGAGCTCCTGTCCCCGGGTGGCCCCAGTTCACAGTCGCCACTCCCGACGTTGCCCCCACGCCACCCACTGGGGCCCTGTGCCCCGGAGACACCGTGGGGGCGACCTGGGCACCCGCCGGGGCTCCGCCCACTTCTCCAGCCTCGAGTCTGAGGTATGACCGACCCTGTCCCCCCCCTCCCCTGGCCTGGCATGGAGAAAACACTAGTGGGATAGAAGGCCTATGGATGCGTGGAGAGCAGCAATACCAAGGAGAGATGTGTGGGCAGTGCTTTCCTTTGGTGACGAGGGCCACAGATCCAGCATGTGTCCCAGCCATGGATGGAACCTTGATGGGACAGAGCCAGGGGGGCTGGAATGGGGTTCCCTGAGCCCCGCGGGCTTTTTTAACCTGACAAGGGCTTTTTAATGTCATGGGAATGGGGGGGTCTGGCTGAGTACATGCCCCTCCCCTCTGTCCCAGCCCCATCATGTGGGGCCTGCACCATCACTGTGCTACTCCCCGAGCCCCAGATACCACCAGGGACCACCCCCCGGGGGAGAGGGGGCTGTTTTTAACCTTCATCATTGGGACACAAAACTGTGAGAGCCGCTCGCTAAACTGTGACCCCCAACCCTGAGACTGTGACCCCTGACCCTGAGACTGTGACCCCGACCCCAGACTGTGATCCTGATCCCTTATCCCTAGCCTCTGACTCCTGAGACTGTTACCCCTGAGCCCAAGACCTTCCCCAACCCCAATCTCTGCCAGACACCTTGGGGTCTACCTGAATTGAACTCTGATCCTCCCCATTCTTTGACCCCTAAATTCTACACTACCCCAGACTTCCCTTCACTGTACTCCTGGACATCCTCCCAGACCACGTGTCCCCTCCCCCACCCCCCACTGGCCTCCTGTGTCCAACCTGAGAAGCCCTGGGCCTGGGCCCTGGAAGCCCACCCAAACCCACCCTGCAGCAGGGGAAGGGCCTGTGGGGAGTGGGGACTCAGGTGTCCAACCCCACTGCATCAAAGTGTTTGGAATAAACCAAGTTTTTACGCCTCCTCAGCCCAGAGCCCCAGACTCCTCTTGTGTAGCAAAACCTGAAGGAAGCCGACAGACAGACAGACAAAGGGAGAGACAGACAGAGACAGAGAAAGGCAAACAGGGAGACAGAGACAGAATGGGGGAGAGAGATAGAGGAAGAGAAAGACAGGGAAGAGAAAGGGAGGGAGGGAGGGACAGACAGAAAGAGAGAGACATAGAGCCAGAGAAAGAGAAAGGGCAGAGGGAGGGAGAGAGACCAGGAGTCAGAGACACAAACACCCAATGAGAACAGCACAGGAATCAGTCCCAGGATGACCCAGAAACAGAGCCAGCAAGACTCTGGAGGGAGGGAGCCCTGAGTGGAGGCAGCTTCCTCAACAGTTACTTAGTGGGCATCAATGGAGTGGCTGCTGGGGCTGGTCACCCAGTTAGGCTTTGGGGTGGGCACAAGGACGAGGTTCCATGTACCTGACCTCAAAGAGCTTACCCCCCCACCCCCACCCCCGCCCAGTCAGGAAAGACCACAGGTTTAGAAACAGCAATGAACAGGGCGATCTGGGCCGGTGGAATGAGGAAAGGCCTTCTGTAGCAGGGGACATCTAAGCAGACCTTTTGGAGGAAGCCAGGGGCCCCAGGAGAAGGGAGAAGGGAGAGGGGAACTGCTGGAGTGTTGAGTAGGGGGTGACAGCCTTCCCATCTGCTACTGCAGTAGTTCAGAGGTGAGGAGTGAGAGTCTGCACCAGGGTGGGGGTGGTGTCAGTGGGGAGATGCAGCAGAGGTGAAATCGACAAACCTTGGCACCATATTGGATGGGGGGGGGGGCGGGGTGAGAGAGAGGAAGGAGTTCAGGGAGGATGGTGGTGTCCTCTGCAGTAATAGGGGAGGTCAGAGACTTGGGGGGAGGGGAGCAGAGAGTGAGTGAGGTTTGGGCTATACTGAGGTTAAGGTGTCTCCTGGACTACTAGTTGGAGATCTGAGGCTGGAGGTCAGCAGAGGAACTGGGGCAGGAAAGGAGTGCTTGAGTCATCAGCATAAATATGGGGCAGCTGGGTGGCACAGTGGATAGAGCACCGGCCTTGGAGTCAGGAGTACCTGAGTTCAAATCCGGCCTCAGACACTTAACACTTACTAGCTGTGTGACCCTGGGCAAGTCACTTAACCCCAATTGCCTCACTAAAAAAAAAAAAAAAAAAGTATAAATATGGCCATTAAACTCATGGGAGCTGAGCAGGGCCCCCAGGTGAGAGGGTCTGCAGGGAGAAGAGCAGAGAGCCAGGACAGACCTTGAGGGCCACCTATGCTTGGGGGATGGGGTGGGGCGTGACCTGGAGGGGGTTCCAGCCCAGGAAGCAGAAGAGGAGTGGCCAGGGAGGGAGGAGGAGAATGGGTAGAGAGAGGGTCCAGGAGGAGAGTGAGCCCCAGTGTCTGAGGCTGCAGAGAGGCGCAGGAGGAGACGAGAGAAAAGGCCACTAAGACATCACTGGTCACTTTGGAGAGGGCAGTTTGGGTGGAATGATGAGGTCAGAGGTCAGACTGGAAAGAAGGAAGAGGAGAAAGTGGAGGCGTTAGTGGGTATCCCCAGAAAAGAGAAAAGTCGGGAGCCAAGCGCCAGGCCCACCCTCCCCTCGGGGAAGCCCCCGGGCTTTCGGCTCATACTCCCGGGAGCGGGGCGGGTCCCTTCTCACTCAGAACTACGACTCCCGGCATGCCGCGCGCGGACCAGCTGCTCCTCAGGGCTTCACCGGAATGGGCCGTCGCTATGGTGACGGGAGGAGGGGGCGGAGCCCGGGTCGCTGCCGCGCAGACTCCAAGATGGCGGCGCGCAAAGCTTCCGATCGCACGTGTAGAGCGAAGGCCAAGAGCCCGAGCAGCCCACCGCGCGTCTACCTCCCGGGTCGGGGCCCGCCGCTGCAGGACGACGAGGAGCTGGTGCGGGACCAGGAGGCCTACGTGCTGTACCACCGCGCGCAGACCGGTGCGGGAAGGGGGCCGGGGCGGGGGGAGAGGAGATGCGGGAGAGACGGGGCGGGGGAGGGGTCTGGGGGGCGAGGGGAACCCGGAGGTATATGAGGCGGGGGGAGGGGAAGGGAGGGGAAGGCGGAGGGGCTGAGCTGGGGGGCGGGGGCTCCTTGGACTGGCTCACCGAGCCCCCTCCTCCCTTCCCTCCTGCAGGCTCGCCATGCCTCAGCTTCGACATCGTCCGAGACCAGCTGGGGGACTCCCGCAGCGATTTTCCCCTGTGCCTTTACCTGTGCGCTGGGACCCAGGCCCCCAGTGCTCAGAGCAACAGGTGTGTTGCCCCCCCCCCCCCCAGCCCAGGCCCCTCCCACCAGGGATGGGCGTAGGGAGACCGCTGCTCCCATCCCTTGGGCTGTCCGCTCCTCGTCTCTGAGCAGCGGCCCCTGAGCATGCTGGGCGCAGGTGTGGCTCTCTCTGGGCCCTCTTGGCTCGGGGCTCCCTCACCCCGCCCCTCACCTCTCAGCTCCCCCGCCCGGCGAAGGGAGAGTGGGACTGCCCCCCAGCTCTGAATCCTGCCCCCCCCAGGCTGATGGTGATACGAATGCATAACCTCCACGGCACCCAGAAAAGTGAGGCCGATGAGGACAGTGAGAGCGAAAGTGAGGAAGAAGAGGAAGAGAAGAAGCCCCAGCTGGAGCTGGCCATGGTCCCCCACTATGGCGCTATTAACCGAGTCCGGGTAACTGAGCTGGGGGAGGGGGACTTTGTTGGGGAGCCCGGCTCCCCTGGCTCGGGGGGCTTCGGAAGATCCCCAGGCCCCCTGATTGGTCTCCTCCCTTTCCCTCTCCCTCAGGTTGCCTGGCTCGGGGAGACCCCTGTGGCAGGGGTGTGGTCTGAGAAAGGCCAGGTGGAGGTGTTTTCTCTTCGTAGGCCCCTGGAGGCAGTGGATGACCCCCAGGTGCTGGCAGCCTTCTTGAGGGATGAGCAGGCCCTGACCCGGCCCCTGTTTGCCTTTGCTGGCCACATGACTGAGGGCTTTGCCCTGGACTGGTCCCCCCGGGTACCAGGTGAGACCCTGAGCAGGAAGGAGGCTTTGGCTTGGTTTGGAGAGAAGTGTGAAGGATGGGGCCGGGGGCTGGGGGGGGGGGGGTTGAGACTACCAAGATGAGTCTTTTTTCCAAGCAACGAGTGGTATAGAATGAGTCTGTCTGGAACGCAGGTCGCCTGCTGAGTGGTGATTGTCAAAAAAACATTCACCTCTGGACCCCGACCGAGGGGGGCTCCTGGCACGTGGATCAGCGGCCATTTGCTGCTCATTCTCGCTCTGTGGAGGATCTGCAGTGGTCACCAACTGAGGACACGGTGAGGTCCACAGCCAGGGCTCTCTGAAATGCTGGGGACTGTGAGGCCGACCTTCTGGGGGGGGGGGGGGGGAGGCAGGGAACAAGCGCTTATTACCTACCTATTATATACCAAGTAAGTTACAAATTGTATCTCATTTGATCCTCATAACACTAGGAGGAAGATTTATTTGTTTTACGGGGCAATGAGGGTTAAGTGACTTACCCAGGGTTGCACAGCTAGTAAGTGTCAAATGTCTGAGGCCGGATTTGAACTAAGGTCCTCCTGAATCCAGGGCCAGTGTTTTATCTTCTGCGCCACCTAGCTGCCCCCCAGATGATGTTTTGATCCCCATTTTACAGTTGAGGAAACTGAGGCAGGCAGAGGAGAATTGACCTGCCCACAGCCCATGGTTCCACAGCTAGTAAGTGTCTGAGGCTGGATTTGAACTGAGATCTTCCTGACTCCAGCCTCAAGTTCTGTACCCTGTGGCACCCCCTAGCTGCCTTGTGGATGGAGTGTTGGGCCTGCAGCCTTCCCCTTATAGAGGAGAGAGCTAGCGGGGTGGATACCTGCACCCATGAATGTCTTCCCACTGCTATCAGGTATTTGCATCTTGCTCAGCCGACGCCTCCATCCGAATATGGGACATCCGGGCATCGCCAAGCCGGGCCTGCATGCTCACAGCCCCCTCTGCCCATGACGCAGATGTCAATGTCATCAGCTGGAGCCGTCGAGAGACGTCCTTCCTGCTTAGCGGGGGTGATGACGGCGCCCTCAAAGTCTGGGATCTCAGGCAGTTCACGGTGAGCCCCCTGGCCCAACCAGGAGCAACAGTTGGATGGTTGGAGCTGCCCCAGTATAGAGGAACCCTCTGGATAGGGATTGGGCTTCCTCTCCTTGGGGGTGGGGGATCGTAAGCACAGGCTGGGGAGCCAAGTGGGATTTGCTTAGATGTTAGCTGGAGAGCTGCTCCAATTCTCACATTCTGTGGTTTTGATGCACTCATGTGAGTGCGTGTGTGCACGTATGTATGTGTGCTCAGGCTGTGCAGTGGTACATATGTTCATGTGTTTGTATGCCCGTGCGCACACATGCACGTGTACTCCAGTGCATGTGAGACATCCCCCTCCTATAAGCAGACTCCATGGGTGCAGGGACCAGTTCAGTTTGTGGCCTTGAAGTCACTCCTGCCACTCGGGCTCAGTTTCCTTGGCTGTAAGATGGGGAAGGTGGACTCAGTGGTCCATTTGTATCCACGATCCCCAGCAGCCTCCAGGTGCTCCATTGGCCCTTAGGACCAAGACCTGGGCCAGGGTTGGCTGCTCCCCTGAGGCTGCTGGGAGTTGCTGTTGTCCCTTTTCCTGTTGGGACCCCAGAGACCCTTGAAACAGGGTTCAGGGGTCAGATCCACTTCCTTCCTCATTTTGTCGATGGGAAGCCTCAGCCCAGAAAGGGAAGGAGCCTCTGACACCCTGGTAGAGAGCCCCGGTATCTTGGGGTGCTCTCAGACATCCACTGGTCCAGTCCCTTTATACACAGTGGTAAACTGAGGCTGGGGGTGGGGGTGGGGGGACAGGCCCTCCAAGGGCTCTCTATCTCGGCCTCTGATCTGATGCTTTCCTGATTCTCCTGGGGAGAACCCAGGGGTCCCAAGCACAGGGTGGGGCAGCTCTCTCCAACTGTGTGGCTCACAGCCTCCCTTGTTCTGTAGACTGGCTCCCCAGTGGCCACCTTCAAGCAGCACGTGGCGCCCGTGACCTCCGTGGAGTGGCACCCCCAGGACGGCGGGGTCTTTGCGGCAGCGGGGGCAGACGACCAGCTGACCCAGTGGGACCTGGCGGTGGAGCGGGACCCGGAGATGAGCAGCGCAGAAGAGGGAGATCCCTTGGTGGCTGAGCTCCCCCAGCAGCTGCTGTTTGTGCACCAGGGGGAGACGGACATCAAGGAGCTGCACTGGCATCCCCAGTGCCCCGGCGTCCTCATTAGCACAGCCTTGTCTGGCTTCACGGTCTTCCGCACCATCAGCGTCTGAGGCCTGGGCCTGGGGAGGCGACTCCTGCCTTGGTCCCTTCCCTGCTTAGGGGTGCTAGGCTGTGTCCCCTGAAAGGAGCCTGGACC
Source organism: Dromiciops gliroides (assembly GCF_019393635.1). NCBI lineage: Eukaryota > Metazoa > Chordata > Mammalia > Microbiotheria > Microbiotheriidae > Dromiciops > Dromiciops gliroides. Next base: position 657,656,959 of record NC_057863.1, on the reverse strand, counting down.
TGCCAGCTTAGCCCGGGACTGGGCCTCCTTGGCTCCATCTCTTCCCTGACAGGATTTGCTTGCGCCTCTTTCCCTGTGGGGAGGGGGAGGGGCAGGGCTTGGCTGGATGCATTTGTCCTCAGAGATGGAAGGGGGTTCGCCCAGCCTGCCCAGGTGAGGATTGGCCTTGGCCCTGTGGTCTTCAGGAATGGACTGGTTCCCCCCAGCTCCCATGGACTTGGAAGGGGACTTAAGAGGAGGGAGGGAGGAGGGCAAGGTTCTCTGGAGATGGGCATGTGTGTGATCAATAAAAGCCGAGAGAATGAGGGCTTGTTCTGAGATGATTCTGGCTGGCCCAGGAGGGCCTCCCTGGCAGCCTCCCTCCCTAAATTGGCCATCCCTCTCATCCTGCTCCTTCCCCCGCATCTGCTGCCATTTTCTTCTTCTCTCTGTCTCCATTTCTGTTCCTGGACCCTCTCTTTCATCCCTGGTTCTGGCCTGCCTCTTTTCCTTTCTTCCTCTCCCCTGGTTCTTTCCATCTCTCGCTCCTCTCCCCCCTTCCTCCCCCTCTCCCCTCCCCTCTTTCTCTTCCTCACTCCATCTCCCCACCCCCTCTTCACTCTCCCCTTCCTCCTCTCCATCTCTCTCCTCCTCCCCTCTCCCCTGCCCCACCAATATCTTCAGAGGTCACTGGTCCTTGTTCCAAGTCTGTCTAGATAGATGTCTGTCATCCCTCCTCTTCCCCATCTTGGGGTGATGCTCTTCTCCTTTGACCCCATCTTTCTCTTACCTCCTTGGTCTCGTTTCTGTCCCTTCCAACTTTCTCAGGAGGCTGGGCTCAGGGCCAGCTCTGGGCTCCCCTCCCCCTGGCCTGGCTCCCCCTCTGCGGCTCCCTGAGCTGGCCCCGCCCCTTGCCCCCCCCAGGCAGCTCTGATCCCGGGCTAGTGCCCGGACACTCCCCCCTCCTGCCCCCTCCCTGCCACACAGACGTTCTCCCTCAAGGGAGCTGGGCCCTTGACACGGGACACAGAGGAGATCCTGCTAAGCGGGATGGGGGCCGCTGGCCCCAGCAGGTAAGGGGGCTCAAACACCTGGGGGGGGGAGGCAGGACGGAGGCTCTTAGACCCCATAGCCTCCACCCATCTTGGGCTCTTTCTGCTTGCCAGGCTTCCTTCTCTGCCCACCTGTTTGCCTTTACCCGGTCCCTTATGCCACTGTCTTCTGTGGAGGGGGAGATGGGCTACTTTGACAGCTTTACCCATCTTAGAGACACTGTCAGCCACACGAGTCTTTATGTTTCCATTTGTCTTAAGTGGTCCTTGTCTCTACCCCATGTTTCGATATCCGTAAGAGCTAACCTCTGGCGCTGGTGCTCCTGTTATCTCTGCATCTCTCTCTGACATCTCTGGTCCCTTGTATATGTATTTCTCCCTGTCACCTCGGGGCCCTTTGCTATCACTCTGAATCTGTCTCTGTGAGGAGTGTCTGACCATCTCTCCTTGACTTCTCTGGTTCCTTGCTATCTCTGCATCTCTCCCTGACATCTCTGGGCCCCTTGCTGTCTCTCTTTGCATCTCTCTCTATGAGAAGCAGTTTCTGACCATCTCTCCCTGACATCTCTGCACTCCTTGCTGTCTCTTTGCATCTCTCTCTATGAGGAGCAGTTTCTGACCATCTCTGTCATCTCTGGGCCCCTTGCTGTCTCTCTTTGAATCTGTCTTTGTGAGAAGGAGTTTCTGACCATTTCTCCCTGACATCTCTGGGCCCCTTGCTGTCTCTTTGCATCTCTCTCTATGAGAAGCAGTTTCTGACCATCTCTCTCTGTCATCTCTGGGCCCCTTGCTGTCTCTGCATCTCTCCCTGACATCTCTGGGCCCCTTTTTGTCTCTCTGCGTCTCTGTGAGAGTCAGTCTCTGACCATCTCTGCCTTGCTCGGGGTTGGGGGAAGGGCTACCTGTCCCCAGATTAGATATTGACTTTGACATGAAATTGTCATCCCCTAAGCTGAGTCTTGGCTGAATATGGAAACATAAGCTGCTCCTGACGCGGGGGGGGAGGGGGGGAGAAGGGGCAAGGGAGCATCAGGGCCCAGCGCTGCCCTGACCTGGCACCACGTGGGAGGGAGGGAGGGCAGAGCGGACTGGGCCCCGGTGTTCCGTCCAGTGGCAGAGCCCCTAATGCCCTTTCCTATGGCTAGCCTGTGAAAGAAGGGGTCCGGAGCCCCTGGGGTCATGGGGGTGGGGGGCTGTGGTCTTCATCCTGCTTCTTCAGACTGGAGCACTGGCCGCTGTCCTTCCCCCACAGGTGCCCTACAGCCTGCTAGCCCCCATGGGGGTGGCCCGCGTTCTGCGGCGCCTAAGCGGCGTCCCCTCCTCTGCCGAGGAGGACCAGGGTGAGGGGGGCGGCTTGGCAGCCTGCCGCAATGGGCGCTCTCCGGGGGGCGTCGAAGTGGGCCTGGGGCCCCGGCGGAGGGGCCGCTTCGTCAAGAAAGACGGCCACTGCAACGTCCGCTTCGTCCACCTGGGGGAGCACGGGGCGCGCTACCTCAGCGACCTGTTCACCACCTGCGTGGACGTCCGCTGGCGCTGGATGTGTCTCTTCTTCTCCTGTTCTTTCGTGGCCTCCTGGCTCCTCTTCGGCCTGGCCTTCTGGCTCATCGCTTCTCTGCACGGGGACCTGGCCGCGCCCCCGCCGCCCGCGCCCTGCTTCTCCCAGGTGGGCAGCTTCCTGGCCGCCTTCCTCTTCGCCCTGGAGACCCAGACGTCCATCGGCTACGGGGTGCGCAGCGTGACCGAGGAGTGCCCGGCCGCGGTGGTGGCCGTGGTCCTGCAGTGCATAGCAGGCTGTGTGCTGGACGCCTTCGTGGTGGGCGCCATCATGGCCAAGATCGCCAAGCCCAAGAAGCGTAACGAGACGCTGGTGTTCAGCGAGAACGCCGTGGTGGCACTGCGAGACCACCGCCTCTGCCTCATGTGGCGGGTGGGTAACCTGCGGCGCAGTCACCTGGTGGAGGCCCATGTCCGGGCCCAGCTGCTCCAGGTGGGTCTGGGGAACGGCCCCTCCTGGGGGTGGGACTGCCATTCCCTCTCAAGGGCCCAGGGGCTTCCCCCCCCCCCCCGGACCCGGAGCGCTGAGCTCCAGTAATTCGAGGGGCCAGAGAAGCTGGGAAGCCACGATTCGCAGCCACCCTTGGTTTGGGGCTCTGGCATTGGGGCTGGAGACCCAGAAGCTTCTGGCTGGTTGAGGGTCTAAGGACCACAGCTCCCAGGACCGTCTGGGGCAGGGAGTCACCCCTGTAGTGTGTGGACAGCAGCCTCCAGACCTCATGGGAAGCATGACTCCCCGCCAGTCTGGAGGAGAGAGTAATGCCTCAGGGGCTCCTGGGAACTTCAGCTTCCTCTGGCTCGGCCAAGGACAGCTGGGACCCTCTGAGTGGAGACTGGCTCCCAGGGAGCCTGGGACGTTGTAGGCGCTCCTTCTAGATTCCCATCCCACAGATGGGGCAGCTCCGGCCTCAGCTCCCAGACCCTGCTTTGGAAAGGGCTGGAGGCCGCAAATTGCTGTAGCCCTGTTGGGTTCAGTGGTTCGACGTTGGCCAAGAGGAAGTGTGGGAGCCACAGTCCTCGTGGGAGGGGGTGTCTGCGGGAGGAGTTCCGGCAAACCACTGGCGTCCACCGCGTGTGGTCTCCTTCCGACTAGGGAAAATCACTTGTCTCTTTGTTCCCCCCCCCCCCCATTGTGTGTGTCCGCCCGGCCTCCTGCTCTCTCTCACATTTTTGCCCCCGTCCTTGGTGCTTCCCCCTCTCTGCTCCTCCTCTCTTGGCTTCGCTTTGCCTGTTGTGTCTTGGTCGCTCTCTCTCCGGCCCCTTTCACCTCCCGTGTCTCTGCTTCTGTGATCCCTTTGTGTCTGGCCGACCTGCACCTCTCCCCAGCCTCGAGTTACCCCAGAAGGCGAGTACATCCCCCTGGATCACCAGGATGTGGACGTGGGGTTCGATGGGGGTACAGACCGCATTTTCCTGGTGTCTCCTATCACCATCGTTCACGAGATCGACGCTTCGAGCCCGCTGTACGAGATGGGCCGGGCCGAGCTGGCCAGAGCGGACTTTGAGCTGGTGGTCATCCTGGAGGGCATGGTGGAGGCCACAGCCATGACCACCCAGTGTCGTTCGTCCTACCTGCCTGGCGAGCTGCTGTGGGGTCACCGCTTTGAGCCCGTGCTCTTCCAGAGAGGAGCCCAGTATGAAGTGGACTATCGGCACTTTCACCGAACCTATGAGGTGCCAGGGACCCCTGTCTGCAGTGCGCGGGAGCTGGACGAGAGACGGGCCCTGGGGGACAGTGACAGCCCTGGGCCCAAGGGGGGCCTGCCGGGCTCCCTGGCTGCCTTCTGCTATGAAAACGAGGTGGCCCTCAGCTGCTGCCAGGAGGAGGAGGAGGTGGAGGAGGAGAGGGGTGAGGCCCAGCTGGAGGCCAGCCCCAGGGCCTCCACCCCACCCCCACCCCCATCCCCTGAATTGGCCCCACCCCCTTGAAGGAAGACAGGCTGGGCTGGGGGACTGCAATTCCCAATGTCATGGACCTTGGCTGCCTCAGTGGCTTGTCATGTCACACACACCCCCCACCCAAGAGAGGTGGGAAGAGCAAGAATCTAGGTCTGGGGGACTCCCTACAGGCCGAGAACCCCTTCCCAGGGCATAGGCTAGGATGGAGGGGAGGCAGTGCTTGCACCTGGACCCTGGACTTAGGGCAGGAGGTGGCTTTGTGGTGGAGCCTTCTAGAAGAATTGAATGGGTAGCCCCTCCTCCCACTTTTCCAACAAGAGGGGGGTGAAGGCCCCCCTCCGTTCTACCCCTGTTGACCCCTTCGTCACCCTGCCTACCAGAGCTTTCCTTCTGGGCTCTGCCTGAAGTCCAAGAGGCCGGGGGTGGTCAGGGTTGTTCTAGACCCTCCACCCTCAGAAGAGAATGGGGCTCAGGAAGCCCGTTGGTTCAGGCCCCAGGTGGGGAGAGGAGGACAGGTCGTGCAGGCCAAGTCAGAAGCATCCAGATGCTCTGGGCCACCAAAATAGCCAATGTCTTTCTCCAAAATGCTGCGCATATTTATACCTATCTACACATTACATGTATATATATATATATGTATATAATCATACATCTTCTCCCTGATTTTTCCTGATTTTGCTGCAGAAGGGGTGGGGAAAGTGGCCCCTTGGCCTCAGGAGGGAGGCCCCTGGGCAGGCAGGGGAAGTGAGCTTTAGAGCCAGTGGCCCCAGGGCTGCAATCCTGGCATGACTCCCCTGCCCCTCCCCGGGGGGGGGGGGATGGCACCAGCCCTTCCCCTCCTTTCTCAGGTTAATCAAGGGGTTGGAATGTATTCCCTTCAGCTCTGCTAGCTGGGGAGCCTGTGACCCTGTGCCCTGGGAGGGGGCATCCTGGACAGGCCTTCCAGGGCTTCCCTGGGACTTTTCTGGAAGGCCTCTAGAACAAAGCAGGTGGTGTTCCTGCAGGTTAGGACCGGGCATGGCCTCTGGACACTGGAACAGCTGCAGCATGAGTCAGCCCAGAACTGAACTGCGCAAAAGGCCGGGGCCTGGGCTGGGCCGCACTGCCTTGCCCCTGTCTAGCTCTGGGGCAAGTGTGGAAGAGACTGATGGACCCTGGGGTCTTTCCACCATTGCCTGGGTGGAGGGAACCATCTTACCCCCAATCCCAGAATAAAGAGTTGTGAAGCCATCATGGGTTTGTGTAAGTGCTTGTGTGCCTGGCTGGGAGGGGCACAAAGGTGGCTGCTCCATAGTCCTGGCCCTTGGCCCAGTGCCTCATTTCCATAAGTGTACCCAGGGAGAGGTGCCAGCCTGCAGTGAGGGCTTGAGCCAGGGGAGAGGGAGGAAGACCCCTCCCCCAACTGCCTAGCCGCCAGGAGCCCAGCTAGTCTCGCCAGCCCCAGGCCAGTTTGGGGGGCCCTGGGCTCCCTCCTGGGTACCTGGGTACCCCAAGCCTGTGCTCCCCTAGCCTTCAGGGTCCCTTCCCAGGTCCCAGGTTGCCCATGTCCCACCACACTCCAAAGAGCTCAGGGCTCTTTTGGCCCAAGACCTGATCTTCCCCCATCCTTCCGAGGCCCATCACCCTCTCCCCTGCCTTCTAAGGCCTCTTCATCCCTCTGAAGCCTGGTCCTCCCCCCCCCCACTGCACCCCCCCTGCCTGTGGCCTTTATCCATTGGTAACCCTGATAAGGACCGGATGGAATTAATTAGCCTGGCAGCAGTCGGATTGTAGGGGGAGGGAAGGTGAAACCTGGGGGTTTGGGGTTTTGTGGGGGTCGTTCAGGATGCCCAAATGGGATCAGGAGTTGGCTTGGGGGGAGAGGCCTGGAAGGAAAGCTGGGACCCTTTCTGGAGGACCAGGTCAGGGGATAGGAGCTTCCAGACTTTCTGAAGGTCAGGACAGGTGACAGGGAGGGGATTAAGAGGCAGGAACAGTTTCCTTAGCTAATCCCCAGGGGAAGCTGGTCTGGAAGCACTGACACCACCAGACTTTCAGGCTTGTCCCCTGTGGGTAAGGAAGGGGAATGGGGATGGGAGCCAGATCAGGGGCAGCACCTCCTTTTTTCCCTCCCAGAGAAAAAAGCCCTAACTGCGCTCAGAGGACCAGAGTTCAAGTAACAATCTCCCTGAGCCTCAGTTTCCTCATCTGTAAAACCAGGAGACTGGATTAGAAGCGTCAGAGATCCTTTCCCACTAGGGATCTGGGAACCTCCACGGGCCCCTGCCCAAGAGGGTGGGGCCTGAGAAGGGGCGAGGGGTCCAAGGAGGCACCCAAGGACAGAGCTAGATCTGCAAGGGGTCAGAGGTCATCTGGGCCAACTCCCTCATTTCAGAGATGGGGAAACTGAGGTCCAGAGAGGTGATTTGTTCAAGGTTCCCCAGGCGGTAAGTGACAAGTTGGAAGTTCAGTCCATGCTAGGGATGACATGGGGAAACTGGGGGCAAAGGACAGCAGCCAGAGAGGAGACGAAGAAGGCAGGAGTGTGAGAACAGGAAGTGAAGTGTGGGGGAGGGTCACCTCCTGAATGGGGAGCAGTGTGAATGGAGAGGGAAGGGGAGAAGGTGAAGAGAGGGGGAGGAGTCTGAAGGGGGAGGGGTCAAGGGAAATGAGACATTGAAGGGGAGGAGCCAGGATGGGGGTGGGAGTCTGTGAAAGAGGAGCGTCTGGGCGAAGGGGAGGAGCTTGAGGGGGACGGATTTTAGGAAATGGGAGAGAAATTAGAGGGAAGGGGAGGAGCTATAGAAAAGGGGGAGGAGCCGTAGAGGCAGGAATCAGAGAAGGAGAGGAGTCTGTGGGAGAAGGGAAAGGGCTTGGTCAGGACCGGGCGGGGACCTCGCAGAAACACCGCCCTCCTCCACAGCCTTGAGCTGTTGCCAAGCAACAGAACTTTTTTTTTCTTTCTGGGCCTGAGCTCTGTTGCCACCCCTTAGCAACGGGCCCACCCCCTAGCAACGCTCCGGCTTGGAGAGAGGACACGCCCCCTCCCGTTTGTCTCCCGGCCTTCTCACGCAGGCGCAGACGCCCTTGCCCATCTCAAACCAAAGCTTTCCCTTGTCTATTCCCTGTCACTTTCTCCGGGGCTGATACTCCCGGTCCTATCTGCACCGCCCCCCTGAGCGGGGCCCCAACTTTCATTGGGTCCAGCGTGGAGGGCGGGGCTCTGAGCCCCTTCCACCGAGTTCCATTGGCTCGATCGGCCACCCTCCCCTTGTCCACCGAGGCAACGCGGCCTCCTCTCGCCCCGCCTCCACCCGGCTTCATTGGCCCAGGCAACCCGCCCCTCAACGTCCATTGGACCCACGGAATCCAAGCTCAGGTTCCTATTGGCCGGGGGGGCGGCGCCACACGAGAGCGGAGGCGGTGGCGGCGGCGGCCCCGGGAGCGGCCGAAGGGGCTGAGCGTAGCCCCAAGGACCCGCGAAGAATCGGCGGCCCGAGCCACGGTACGGGCCCGTGCCGGGCTGCCCTAGCCACCATGGAGGACGGAGTCTATGGTGAGATGAGAGCGGAACGAGTTCTGGGGGGGGGGGGGGGGGGGGGCTGGGAGGGGACGGGACGTTCCATTCCATTGTTCAGGACGATACCATTTCCGGCCGGCGCAGGGGGGCGTGGTCGAAACCATTCCCTGGGCGAGTCCATTTCCTGCCTTGGGATGTACTATCCCAGGCTCACATGGGAGGGGGGGCTGGATCGGAAGAGACCATTTTTCTTGAAAGAGGGAATTATCCCAGGGAAGAATGGAGGCGAGGGAGGGTCAACATAGTGGAGATAAGAGGGGGAGAGTCTTTGCCCTCTTTCCCCCTACCCCATTCTTAAACTTAGCTTTAGCATTATCCGCACTGCCTCAGTTTCCCCTGGAGACCTTGACATTCCTTTCCTCAGACCTTAGGCACTCGTATCCAGGGGTCCAAGCCCAGGACTCCCGCACGTGCACCCCCCCCCCCCGCACCCCGTTATGCCAAGGCAGACACCTGCAGACACACGCAGGCATACACACATCCTGCAGTCACAGCACACACGCAGGTGCATACCCCGCATGCCCCCGCGGCCAGCCCTGGGTCCCCCTGTGCCCCGCAGTGCCCCCGGACCTGACCCCCGAGGAGCGCCTGGAGCTGGAGAGCATCCGGCGGCGCAAGCAGGAGCTGCTGGTGGAGATCCAGCGCCTCCGGGATGAGCTGAGCGAGGCCATGAGCGAAGTGGAGGGGCTGGAGGCCAACGAGGGCAGGTGGGCAGCCCCCCCCCACCCCTGGACCAGGGACCCCCCTCAACCCTTCTCATCTCCCAGCCTAGACTGTAAGGTCCCTGAGGGCAGGTTGGGCCCCTGAACAGAGCCTAGGGCCCACATGTTGTTGATGCCTTATAAGTGCCAAAGTACTAGGGAACTATCTGTGCTGTGCACCCTTGCAGTGGCAGAGAAGGGGTCCTGGGGGAGCCCCAGGACCCCAGCCCCAACTGCTCACTTCTCCCCTTTGCAGTAAGACCCTGCAGAGGAACCGCAAGATGGCCATGGGCCGGAAGAAAATTCAACATGGGACCCCAAGAAGGTGCCGGGGGTGGGAGTTGGGGAGAGGCAGGTGGGGGGGGGCCACGGGATTACCCCTCACTCCACTCTCCCTTCTGCTCCCTCCCCAGGGAATCCAGTTCCTGGTGGAGAATGAGCTGCTCCAGAACACACCCGAGGAGATTTCCCGCTTCCTGTACAAGGGCGAGGGGTCCTCAACAAGACAGCGATTGGAGACTACCTGGGGGAGCGGTAAGGGCGGCCAGAGCTGATGGGCACTGGTGGGCGCTGGCGGCCCAGACCCGGTGGGCACGGGCAGCCCAAATCCGGCGGCCGGGCGGGCCCAGGGGCTCCCCTCCCAGGCCTCATGGTGTCCCCTTTCTGTCCTGCCAGGGAGGAGCTGAATCTGGCAGTCCTGCACGCCTTCGTTGACCTGCACGAGTTCACAGACCTCAACCTGGTGCAGGCGCTGAGGTGACCACTGTGGCCTGGATGCGAGAGGAGGCCGGGCGGAGGGCATCTCTGGGTCACCTTTGGGCTTCCTCCCTCCGAGCTGCTCTTGGCAAACACAGTGCCCCTGGATGGTGCCATCCCCCCTTCCGCCTGGGGCTGGGGGGGCTCTCCCTGCTCCCTCTCCCCTCCCCCCTCACTGCTTTCCTCCACCTCAGACAGTTCCTGTGGAGCTTCCGACTTCCCGGGGAGGCCCAGAAGATCGACCGCATGATGGAGGCTTTTGCCCAGCGCTACTGCCTGTGTAACCCGGGGGTCTTCCAGTCCACAGGTGGGCCTGGCCCAGGGCCCACTTTGTGTCAGCGCATGCTGGGCCTGCAAATGGGGGTGGGAGGGGGCAGCGTGGCCGGTGGGGGCGGGCTTCAGAGAGGCAGGTTCAGGCACTTGCTGGAAGAAGGGGCTTGCTTGCTCTACCAGAAATCCCAGAGAGGAAGGGACTGCCTTTAGAGGTGGTGAGCTCCCTGTCCCTGGAGGCCTTCCAGCAAAGACCGGCCAGCCTCTTGATCAGGGCCCCTCACCCCATCCCATTCCTCTTCTGAAGCGCAGACACCTGCTACGTCCTCTCATTCGCTGTGATCATGTTAAACACCAGCCTCCACAACCCTAATGTGCGGGACAAGCCGGGTGTCGAGAGGTTCATCACCATGAACCGGGGCACAACGATGGTGGGGACCTGCCCGAGGAGCTGCTCAGGGTGAGGCTGCCTTCTGCTCTAGCCGGTGTTTCCCTCCCCTACTTAGCCCAGGCCCCGGTGGAACCACCCTCCCTGAGGTCAAGGCACCCCTGTGAGCCTGTGGGCTCTGGGCCTGTGCCCCTGGACCCCTACCTCCTCGCTGGCCATTGCCGGGATCTCTGCCCACGTCCCTGTGGCCTCGGTCTTCCCCGCTTCTTTGCCCCCCCTTTCTACAGGGCCTGTCTCTCAGCTGGGGGGCCCTTACACGTGGTCTCCTTCCTCCTCTTCCTCTCAGAACTTGTACGATAGCATCCGCAACCGAGCCTTTTAAGATCCCGAGGACGATGGCAATGACCTGACCCACACCTTTTTCAACCCTGACCGCGACGGGCTGGCTCCTCAAACTAGGTACGCCGCCACTCGCCGCCGCCAAGGGGTGGGGGCTGGCCTTGGGGGGAGGCAGAAGGGAAGAGGTAGCCAGAGCACGGGCCAGGGCGGGGGCGGGGCCGGGGAGGGGCTCTGGGGTCTGGGGGCAGCCTCCCTCCTTGTCTGGATGTAACTAGTTTTCTCCATCTCTCTCCCCCCTCCCTACCCCCGCCACGTTGCTCCCCCCCTGGGCCTGGTCCTTGTCCGTTCTCCCTTCCCCAAAACATTTCGTTGTGTGTGTTGATGGCTGTCTCTTTGGTCTTTGCTTCTCTCTGTGTCTCTTGGGGGGTGTACCCCCACCCTTGGCCTCCTTCTCCTTGCTGCCTGGTCCTGCCTGTTCTCCTGCCCTCTCCCCCAGGAGGTAGGTACCTGTCCTGCTGCTCCTTGCTACCCTGCCCTTGGCCCCTGGGTGAAATGGAAGAGCTAAGAGGTAGCCTTAGTGAGGGAGGCAGCTTGGGCCCAGCTTTTGAGACTGGGGGTGGGGGGCTGCTGCTGGGCTCCCAAGACGAAGGCAGAATTAGGAGGCTAGAATCTGGGGCCTAGCCAGCAGGGAGGTCCAGGCCCCCCCTCTTCTCCTTGTTATCCTGCCTCCTCTTCAGGCCTCTGCTCTTCTGCCCTTTGCCTGTCCCTGTGCCTGTCCCCAGCAGACCCCCTTGAGCCCCTGTCCTTGGGCCTGGCCCGGCCCCCCCTGCTGAGCCCACCCCCCGCCCCCTCCTTCCCTTACAGGGGGCCGGGTGAAGACCTGGAAACGACGTTGGTTCATTCTCACTGACAACTGTCTCTACTACTTTGAGTATACCACGGTGAGGGGGGGGGGGCTGGGAGTCAGAGGCCTGGGGTGGGGGGGAGGGCTGGGAGCCAGAGGCTGGGGGGGGGAGGGCTGGGGGTCAGAGGCTGGGGGTGGGGGTGGGAGCTGGGAGCCAGAGGCTGGGGGGGGTGGCCATGGCCTGAGGCCAAGGTGGCCGGAACCCCAGGGGGTTAAGGCTCCTCTGGCTCGGCAGGACAAGAACCCCGGGGGATCATCCCCTTGGAGAATCTGAGCATCAGAGAAGTGGAGGATCCTCGGAAGCCGGTGAGTGCCCATGAGTACCCATGAGGCCTCTGCTCTCTGCACCTCTGCCCCCTGGATCTCGCCTTCTCTGCCCCTCTGGCCCCAGGCCTCACCAGAGCTCATGTCTCCCCCAGAACTGCTTTGAGCTCTACATTCCAAACAACAAGGGCAGCTCATTAAGGCCTGTAAGACGGAGGGCTGATGGACGTGTGGTGGAGGGCAACCACATGGTGTACCGCATCTCAGCCCAACGCAGGAGGAGAAGGACGAGTGGATTAAATCCATCAAGTGAGAGTCCCTGCTGGGGGAAGGGGGGGCCTGGGGGAAGGGCTGAGGGGCTGGGGGGGGGCGGAATGAGGGGGTTGGTGCCCCACCCCTCTGACCTCTGCCTGCCCTCCCAGGGCTGCTGTCAGTGTGGACCCCTTCTACGAGATGCTGGCAGCCCGAAAGAAGAGGATCTCAGTCAAGAAGAAACAGGAGCAGGCCTTGATCCAGGCAGGGGCCTAGCCCACCTCCCCTGCCCATCCCCCTGCTGACCCCCCATTCTTCCCCAAAGGCAATAACCCCACTGCCCCAACCCTGGCCCCTGGCCCTGCCTTCCACTTATTTATTGGGGGCTGAGGGGCCGGACCCCTGGGTGCCCCAACGCCCTCTCTTGGGGCAAAGGAGATTTTCTACTCGTGGTTTCTCTTCATTTATTTGTAATTAATTCATTATTATATTATTATTAATATGATGATGGTTACTAGTGTTCTTGTCTAAGCTGGAACCCAGCTGGGACAGTGTGGTGGGGATGGGGCAGGAGGGATCAAGGGACGGGGCAGGCCCCAGCATGGCTGTCCCCTGAACTCCCCAGCACTGAGCGTTTAACCAGGCTTTTGCAAACCTAGGAACCTCTGGGAATCGCAGTTCTCAGCTGCCCTGCTCCACATCTGGACCTGGGGGCTGGAGACAATCCCCCCCCCAACCCCTCAGCCCACCATCACAGGGCTGGGGCCTTGGCCTCCTTCCTGGGTATGGGGAATTGGATTTCATTGCTGCCCCACCTAAACTCTTCTCTGAGAAGAAGGGGGTCATGGGTATATGTTGGGGAACTTCCCAGATCAGCTGGGGTCCAGTGATGTCCCCCTCCTATGACTTCCCACTCACACAGGACCCAGCACCTTTACCCCACTCTGAGTGGAGGCCTTCAGCCAAGGGACCCTTGAGGGCCCAGTCGTGCAGCCCTTGGCCTAACCCAGTGGTTCCTGGCCCCTAAAGCCCTTTTCAATATTCAGACGAGGCCGTGGAGACACCCCCAGCCCCAGAGGGAACCTTGGGGGAGGGGACCCATTCTACAGCCTAAGGAAATGAGCCCCAGTACCCACAGTTGTTCAGAGCCAGGTCCCCAACTTCTAGGGCAGCTCTCAGACCTCAGAGAGACAGGAACAGGAGTTAGAGCTGACTCCAGGGCCCTCAGGGCAAAGCCCAGTGGCAAAGTCAAAAGTTTCCCTCAAGAGAGAGCGCCCAAAGCTCCGCCACTGAGATGTGAGCCCACTGAGATGTGAGCCAAGAGAGCAGCAGCTTCCTCGAGCAGGCTTTAGGCCTGACCTCCCTGTGCCCTGCTCTGTGACCCTGGGGATTTGGAGACTCTAAGCCTGTTGAGGGCAGAGCCACTTGGTTCTTGTCTGTAGACCCAACTCAGCTGGCACCTTGGACACTAGGCACATAGTGAATATTTGTCGAATTGTGGAAGACCCAAGCAAAATGGCCAACACATAGTAGGTCCTTTAAAAATGCTAGCTGAATTGAAGAGACGTAGGGAGAAAAGGGGAAAGAAATGGGGGGGGGGGTCAGAGACGGCAGCCAGGAGGGTATAGAGAGGGGAAGAGTCATGAACCTTAGAGAGGGGCAAGGACAGATGAGCCCTGCTCCCCCCACCCCCCCTCCCCTACCCCCCCACATCAGCTTCCCCCACCACACAAGCCTCAGCCTTATCTCCAAAAGTTGTCTGTCTTTAAATAACATGAAAACGGACATCTCTGGCCTTGGGCCGGGAGAGGGGGGAGGAATGGGGCAAGGGGGGAGCAGGGGCCCTAGCCCCTCCAAGCCCCATGGGGAGTAGGGCTGGGTGTCCCCCAAGTCCTGAGGTGCCCCATTGGGTCAGTCTGTGATCCCTGGGGGTGGAGCTGGGGCTGGGCCCAGGCCCAGCCAGCAAGGTGAGTCCTGGGGGGGTGGGGCTGGGTATCCTCCTCCTCTCACTCAGCTCCAGGGGGCTGAGGCACGCTGGGTGGGGGAACAAGTTCTGGAGGGCTGGGGGGAAGTGGGCCCTGGCCTCCCGATTGGCATCCAGTGATGAGGGCTGGGCCCAGCCTCGGGAGCCTCTCCAAACTCAGCGACTGTGTTTCCATCTCCTCCTCTTGCCCCCCTCTTCAGGGAGGCCTGGTGGGTGGGGGCCCGGTGGTGGGGGCCTCGGGGCATCAGTTCTCCACGGGGCCTGAAGGGAAATTGGGATGGGGGATGGGTGAACAAGGGAGGCTAGACCTGGGCCAGGGAAGTATGGGACAACTGGCCCAAGAGCTCAGAGGGCTTCAGACTGCCCAAGACCCCCACCCCCAGGCAGCTGACGCCAATGCCCAGGCCCATGGGGCCCTGGGCTTTCTCTCCTCTCTCAGATCACGTACCCTCCTGGCCCCAGAGAACCCACCCCCCATCTCCAGTCCTGACACCCCTCCCCAGCTCAAGGCCCTCTGCCTCTAACCGACCTATGGGTACCTAAGTGAGCCCAAGACCTGCCATGTGGAACCTCCAGGCCTCTTGGAGTGTCCTCCTATCCTGGACTGACCCCGGACCCTTGTGAAGGCCACACTCTGGGCCTCAGTTTCCCCCATCTGGATCTGCAAGGTTCCCTTTCTGTTCTGACGCCTGACCCCAGCATCTTCCCAACTCCAAACTTCAGGGTCACCTTTGTCTCTTTCTCTACCTCACCCTCACACACAGCCAGCCTGAGCTGTCTTGTCTCTCTCCCATCCTTCCCCAGCTTGCCCAAACCATCCTACACCCCCAGCGGAGACAGTCTCCTTCTGCTTGAAGACACATTCCACAGGCTCAATTCAAACTCCCCTTGTGGTGATGTTTCAAGGCTCCTGCTTACCCACAAAGCACGGTTAGGGCCCGCTATTTCCTGGCTCTGGCCAGACCGGCCTGCCTACTGCTCTCGCCTGCTCCATGCTGCCCTTCTGCAGAAGGTGTGGGAGCAGGAAAGTACCTGCGGGGCAGACGGCGTCGGGGGGGCCTGGCTGGCGGCCCTGGGGTCTCCAGTGCAGGTGGAGACGGAGAAGCGGGGAGAAGCAGAGTGGGGGGCCTGGTGGGGGGAGCAGGGGAAAATCCTCCCCCCACTCGAAACTGCCTCCTACATTTTGGAAGAAGGGAATCTAGTCTCAGTCTCAGGCCCCCCACACCAGCCCCCTTCCCCTTCCGCACACCCTCTCCTACCCGACACCCCCCAATTCTCTTCTGTCCTCACCGAAGCCGCTGTCGGGGAACCCATCTCCAGGGCTGGGGGGATGGGGAGGTGTCGGCGGGGCTGGGGGTGTCGAAGGGTCCGGGTCCCCCTCGGGGGGAGCCTGGACGCTCAGCTCGTTGGTCGGGGTCTCCTGGAATAAACATGGGGGGCACGGATCAGAGGACAGGGAGCAGGCAGATCCCAACCTAGAGGAGCCACACACAGCACCTCCCCGACCTTCCGCGGGGCATCTCCCCCTCACACACCCCAACTTTCCCCACCCCAGGCATTATCCAGCAGCCTAGGCCATCTCCCCTTTCCCAGTTATTCATGGGGTCTTAGCTACCGTGGGGAAGGGGCCTTAGGGGCCATCCGAGCCAACACCTTCACTTCACAGATGAGGCCACTGAGGCAGAGCTTAGGCGACTGGTCCAGGATCACACAGCTAAGGAGTCTCGGGATGGGGGGATTGGAACCCAGGTCTCGGACAGCAAGCCCAGCGCCAGGTCGACTGCCCGCCCCTCCCAACGGACTCCTCCCTGACTCCGCCCCCTCGGTTCGCACCTGGTCGAAGAGGTAGACGGTCACGTCCCCATGAAAGGAGACCATCTTGCGCTTCCGGTCCAGCTCCAAGCTCTCCTCGGCCTCGTCGGCCCCTCGGGGCGATTTGAGGAGCCCCCGGAGCGGGCGGCTCCGGTCCCCGTCGGCACTGCTCACCACGATGGGCACCGGGGCTGCCCGGCCCCTCCCAGGGCCCCGGGCCGCCGCCTCCTCGCCCTCCGCGACGGCCGCCCCGTCGTCCTCCTCCTCCTCCTCCTCCTCCTCCCCGTCCTCCACCAGCCCCAGGGCCCCCGGGCCGCCGGACTCCGCGCCAGGGACCCCGGCGTCCCCAGCCTCCCAGGGGGGCCGTCGAGGGCCCGGGCCCGGGAACGGGGTAAGCGAGAGCGGGGGCAGGGCCAGCGACAGGCGAGACAGCTTGGCTGGGGGGAGGAGGGGAAAGAGGGAGATAGATAACTAGCCAGAGACACCCCATGGCCGACCCTTTCCCCGCACCCCGACCCCAGTGAGGCGTCTGGGGCCCTCAGAGACGAGCCCGTCCAATCCCCTCATTTGACACAGGAGGAAACTGAGGCTCAGGTTTTGCACGGATCTCTCGATTCCAAGCTTGCTTTCCTTCACGGCACTCTACCCTGGTTCCGAGCTGGGAAGGAGCTGGGGGCCAGTTAGCCCATCCTGTCTCAGATCAAAGGTCCTTCTCCGGGGGAGCTGGTCAGACCATCCTCCCTCCACCCCCACAAGCAGTTCTCCTGGCTAACTAAGCTTGTCCTGGTGCTCTGCGATTCTCGGGGATCCTGCCTTGGGACATCCGCCCCGACTCCTCCGCCAGTCATGCTGATTAACCGAAGGTTTCCGCTCTATGACCCCAGAGCTTTGACTTTGCTTTTTTACTTTAATCTGCAGCTCCGACCTTAGCACAGTGCTGGGCACACAGTAGGTGCTTAAGGAATGCTTGCAGACTGACAGGTTTGATCCTTCTACCCATCCAATGAGGCAGAAAGCAGCTGTTCTTATCACCCCCATTTTACAGACAGAGGAAACTGCAGCCGAGATGAAGTGACTTTTCCAGTGATTTAGTAAGCTAAGTAGGATTCGAATTCTGGTCTTCCTGCCTCCAGGCCCAGCACTTGATATGCTCTGGGACCGAGGAGACCAAATCAAATCTCTCTTACACAACAGCTCTTCTGAGACTGGAGAACAGCTCTAATGGCCCCCAGCCCCTTTAACCAGCCCTCAACTGACTCTCATCATTCACTCTCCCCTTGGTGTATGTCATTTCCAAATGGTAGCATTCATTCAGAAATGGACACAGTATTGGTGCAATGCAGAGAGCTGCCACTTGAAGTCAGGAAGACCTGAGTTCAACTCTTGCCTCAGACACTTACTATCGCTGTCACCCTGGGCAAGTCACTTCACCTCAGTCTGCCAAGTGTCCTTATCTGTAAAATGGGCTTGTTATGAAGATCAAATGAGAATATGAGTAAGACACTTGGCCCAATGCTTGTGGTGCATAATAAAGGCTTGTTCCTGCCACCCCAGTTCTCTGTTGCTCCTCATCTATCCTTCCTGGACTCTCACTGACCCACTCCAGACTATCTTAATGATATCATTAGCTCCTGTAACTTCTATTACAATGTCTCCAAGGATTCCTTGGTCCATACATCCAGACCCAGTCTCTCTCCTGAACGCCAGCCCCAGGTTAAGTGACTTGCCCAGGGTCACACCGCTAGTGTCAGGTGTCTGAGGCCAGATTTGAACTCAGGTCTTCCTGAATCCAGGGCCTTTGCTTTGTCCACTGCACCACCTAGCTGCCCCAATATCCTTTATATCTGGGGAGGACACTATCATCTTTTCAGTTACATAGGTTCACAACCTCAGGCAGTATTGCTAATAGGCACTGGACTGGGGAGTCAGTATGAACTGAGTTCAAATCTCACCCCAGACTCTTATTAGCAGTGTGACCTTAGATAAGTCATTTAACCTGTCTGCCTTAGTTTCCTCATTTGTAAAATGAAGACAATGGACTTAGATGGTCTCTAAGGTCCCTTCTACCAACCTAAGAGTCATTCCTTTTTTTTTTCCAGGACAATGAGGGTTAAGTGACTTGCCCAAGGTCACACAGCTAATAAGTGCCAAGTGTCTGACGTCAAATTTGAACTCAGGTCCTCCTGAATCCAAGGCCAGTACTTTATCCACTGTGCCACCTAGCTGCCCAAAACTTTCTTCCCCAGTTCTTTTTTTTTTCCCCCTTTTTTCTTTCTTCTCCTCCCTTACAGAGCCACCACCCTGGGCTACATCTCTCAACACTCCTCCCCTGGACGACTGCAGTGGTCTCCTCATCAATTAGCTGGTCCCTTTACAACTCAGTAAACTCCAATGTCTGCTGATTGCTTCTAGGATCAGTCAGTCAGTCAGCTACCATTTAATCAATCAGTTACTAGGGGCCATGCACTATGATCAAATGAGAACTCCCCTGTGTAGCACCACCACCTGACCCCAGACTACCCTTCCAGTCTCATTATACGTAACTCTCCTTCACACACTCGATGACCAAGCCAAACTGGCCTTGTTGCCACTCTTCACACCACTTGACCTTTGCCCAGGTTGTTCCTCACCTGTGAAATACACTCTCTTGTCACCTCTGCATCTTAGAATTCCTAGAGTTCCTCCGAAGTTCAGCTTCATCAGTCCCTAACGAAGCCTTTTCTACTCTTGTCATCCCCCCAAATAATCTCGTAGCTATATGTATGTATATATGTATGATATATACTTATACACATATTATATGTACTTATACGTATCCATCTACTTATGTGTGTATTGCATGTGTGTGCATGCACTTATCTGTATAGATGTACTTACATGTAGGTCTAAGTATGTGTTTTGTCTATCTCCTTACATGTAGTTGACTTATGTCAACTTGTGTGTATATTATATGATCTAAGTATATGTACATATGACCATCTGCTTATACACATATATGTACTTATGTCATACACACATAAGCACTTATATGTAGCTCTAAATGTTATGTGTCTATCTACTCACATGTATATTAATTCTACTTATGTGTATATTGTGTGATCTAAGTATATTTACATGTGGCATGTCTGCTTATATATGTGTGTACTTGTGTGTAGATCTAAGTATATGATATATCTACTTACATATTAGATGACTCCTATCTACTTCTGGGTACATGATATACACACATAACACATGAATATATGTATTTATTTGTATTTAAAGTGCTTATATATACGCTTACATGTAGATTACAGCGCTTATATGTACCTGTGTATTTGCATGTGTGTTTACATGTATGCTCTCTGTGCATGTGTCTTTATTGTTCGTGCTTAAATATAAATTCTATGTGCTCATACTTATATGTATCTATACACAGATATATACACCTAGACACTCACACACGGATACATCATCTCTCCCTATGGAATGGAAGCTCCCCGCAGGCAAGCAGGGACTATTTCCTTTTTATCCTGGCATCTCCCAGTGCCTGGCACATGGAAAGTGCTTGTTGAACTGACTCTAGCATTATTAACTCCTGCTGAGCTAGTGGTCCACTAAAACCTTCAGATTTTTGTCATGGGAATTTTGTCCAGTCTTACCTTCCCCATGCTGTAAGTTGGAAGTTGGTTTTTATCAGAGTTTATGAAATCTCCTCTCAGTGGATTTGGCCTATTGACCCAGCCTCGTCAGATGTTTTTGGACCCTCTCCCACCTGCCACAGTAACTGCCCCTATCAGAGCTGCCCTTGTGTTGATTCCTGGAG
This sequence comes from Dromiciops gliroides, assembly GCF_019393635.1. Classification (NCBI taxonomy): domain Eukaryota; kingdom Metazoa; phylum Chordata; class Mammalia; order Microbiotheria; family Microbiotheriidae; genus Dromiciops; species Dromiciops gliroides. Next base: position 657,637,441 of record NC_057863.1, on the reverse strand, counting down.
AACCCCATTAGACTCACTTCCTCCCCCAAGTCCAGTCAGCCCCTACAGCCTTCTCCACGGCCATGCCTTCTGCCAAACAACCAGCCTTGGGAGGAGTCAATTTACTCCCTTGGCCTCAGTTTCCCCATCTGTAAAATGAGGGGGTTGACCCAGAATCTCTGATCCCAGGAACCTCTGAGTCCTTCCCAGCTACCGTGGACCCCAGGGACCCGCTCCCTGGCCACGTGTGCTCTGCTTGACCCCTCTGGGTAGAACAAGAAAGCGTGGGAGAGAAGCTGAGGAGGGAAGGGAGACTTGACCTAACACAAGCAGCACCTTGACTTGCTTGGCTTTGGTTTTCAAGTGGTTCAGCCTGAGACTGTCCTCCGGAGAGAGCAAGGGAGGGTGGTCTCCATGACCTCCCCGGCCAACCTGAGCTCTGACCGATAGCCTAGAGGTGACTCAGGCTGATCCACGGGCTGGACACAGGGACCTTTGATCACGGGAGGCCCTCGGGCCTAGAATGGCTGGCCACCTCCTCAGGACCATGGGCAGGTAAAGGGCCCTCTGAGACCCCTTCCTTCCAAGGTCACATCCCCAGGCCCGGCTCACCTTTGATCTGCTCGCTGCTCCCCGGGGGTGGGCCCAAATCCAGGAAGAGCCGAGGCATCTCGGGGCCCTTCCTCCCCTGGTTGGGGGGGTCCCCGTCTCCGCCGGTTTCCGCGGCGCCGTCTGCCTGGGCGCCTGGGTCCCCGGCGTCTCCCCCGGGTGCTGGTGCCTCCCGGGGCAGGGGAAGAGCTAGCTCCGGCCTCCGCAGCTCCAGCCTCCTCTCGCCGGGGGGCACGGTTCCTCCGTCCCCGCCGCCTCCGGGTCCTGCGTCTGGGGCCTTCCCGTGGGCCCCCGGAGCTTGGAGCCCATTCTCGGGGCCCAGCCTCCCAGGCCCTGGTGGGACTCTCCTCCCGCTCCCGCGAGCTTGCCCTCCACTCCTGGGCACTGGCTCGCCGGTCCCCAGGGTCCTGGCCGGGCTCTCGGTACTGGAGGTTTTCTCCCTGCTCCCTGGGACTTGCTGATCCCCATTCCCCAGAAATCTCTCCCCATTCCCCAGGGCTCTCTCCTGGATCCCTGGGACTGGATCCCCACACTCGGGGACTGTCTTCCCACTCCCTGGGGGTGTCTGCCCCCCATTCTCCACTACTGTCTCCCCGCTCCTTGGGGGTGTCTGCCCCCGTTCTCCAGCAGCTCTCCCCTGCTCCCTGGGGGATCTGCTCCCCATTCTCGGCTGCTTTCTTCCCCTCTCTTGGGGGTCCCTGTACCCCCGTTCTCCACTACTGTCTCCCCGTTCCTTGGGGGTGTCTGCCCCCCGTTCTCCACTATTGTCTCTCTGCTCCTTGGGGGTCCCTCGTACCCCGTTCTCACACTATTGTCTCTCTGCTTCCTGGGGGTGTCTGCCCCCCGTTCTCCAGCAGTTTCTCCCAGCTCCTGGGGGCCTCTGTCCCCCGTTCTCTGACACTTTCTTATCCCTGTTCCCCCAGGACTTTCTCCCTGTTTCCTGGGACTTGCTGGCCCTACAGTCGGGGGGCCCCTGAAGGGCCCCTCCCTGCCTTTGCTGGGGCTGCGCTCTCCCCCAGGACGTTGCGGGTCACGTCTTCCCTCAAGGTCAGCAGAAGCTGCTCTGTGCTCACCTGGGACCAGGAAGCCTGGAGAGGGCCCGGGGTCGGGGGGAGGTCTGGGGGCTCCCGGGTCGGGGGGCTCGGGGGGGAGCCCGGGGCGGAGGGACCCCCCTCCTCCTCGCCGCCCCCCCACCTGGGAATGCCCCCTCGGGGGAGAAGGGGGTCTCCGTTCTCGTCGGCCGCTGTCCCCCGGCTTGGGGGCCCCGGAGAAAAATAGAGAATAAAAAGAAACAAAAAAGAAAAACGAGAGGCCGGATCCTGGGCTGCCAAGTCCGAGGGGGCATCGGGTGATTCTGCTGGGTCTGGGAGAGCCCGGGCGGGAGGAGGGGGGCAGGGCAGGACGGTGGCGGCGGCAGGGGGGGGGGGGGCCGGGGGTGGCCCCCGCCCGGGGTACTGGGGCGCCGCCGCCCCCATTAGGGGGTCCAGGAACTCGGGGGGGGCCGAAGAGGGGGGGGGCAAGGGGAGGTCAGTTAATGACCCCCGCTCAGCCCTTAGCGAGGAGTCGTCCTCGGGGGGGTTGGGACAGCCCAGAGCTGGGTGCCCCCCCCAGCCAGATACCATCTCCCCACGTTGGAGTGGAAGGCAGGAGCAGGGCCCCTCGTGGCTACAGAGAGGGCAGGGGAGGGGGCCCCGGCGGCTTCGGCGCCCCCCACTGCTACTCCCTTCCCCTAGGGAGCTCTCCTCCCCTTCCTCCTCTTCCTCCTCCTCCCCCCAGGGGGTTGTGCCTCGCTCGCCCAGCACCTCGGCAGGGTCCCCAGCTAGGGTCTCTCCAGCTCCCCGGCCCTCGGGGTCCCAACCACTGAGCAGGAAGCTACCTGACGCCTTTGGGGGGAAGGACCGTGGAGGGGGGAAAAGCGGGGAGGTCCAGGTCTCCGCCACAAGTTGAGGGACCTCAGCAGGGGCCTGGTTGGTCTGGGGGGCCGGGACGCCCGGATCCAAGGGGTCCCAATCATTAGGGAAGAGGGGCTCTGGGGGGGAGCCATGATCCTCCAGGCGGATATAGTACTCACTGCCCACGGAGGGGCTCCGGGCACTAATGACTGGGAGGACACTGGGGGTGGCCAGGGCCTCATAGAAAGGATTCGAGGGGGCAGCCTGGGGGGCAGGAGGGGCAGAGGCCGGCTGCCAGGGAGCCGGCCCACCACCCCCGCCACGGCCAGCACCCCGCCTAGCCTTTTCCCAGAGGCACTCGAGGTTGAGGCCACGGCTACTCTCAGTGACAGTGAGGACATCATCAGGATCAGGCCCCGGAAAGCCATCGAGGAGGGGGAAAGGAGAGGAGAGGGCCGTGGGCCTTGGTGGGGCAGGAGGGGCAGGCCAGGGCCAGGGGAAGGGTGCGTCCCGGGGTGGGGGTGGGGGTGGGGGTGGCGGGGGTCTGGGGGGCCGCTCAGAGAGAAGGTAGGTTAGCTGCAGCTGCAGGTCAGAAGCTGAGGGGCGCTGGGCAGGGGGACGCCAGCAAGACTGGAGGACATCATACCTGGGAAGGGGCCAGTGGAGACCCAGGGAGACAGGAGACGGAGGCAGAGCCAGAAAGATGAGCAGGTCAGAGAGGGGACCCGGGGAAACCGAGGCAGAGCCAGAGAGATGAGCGGGTCAGAGAGGGGACCCAGGGAAACCGAGGCAGAGTCAGAGAGATGAGCAGGTCAGAGAGGGAAACCGAGGAAGAGCCAGAGAGATGAGCTCAGAGAGGGGACCCAGGGAAAGCAGAGAGGCTCAGGGACAGAGAGGGGAACAAGGGAAACTGAGGCAGGGCCAGAGAGGCTCAGGGTCAGAGAGGGGACCCAGGGAATCAGGAGAGAGGGAGGACCAATGGGGGGAAGGGAGAGGATGAGAGAGGGGGGAGTCTGAGGGTACCCCCTCCCAGGGAGGGTCTGTGGATCAGATGGTGAGATAGAGCAAAGAGAGCCCTGGGTCTCCTAACTCACTAGACAAGCGGCGGTCGCGTCCTTGGCCCCCCTCTGGTCCTTGGTTTCCCTCTCCAGGACCTGGGACGGGGATGGGCTGAGAAAAGGGCTGGGGTTCTGGGCCCCCCACTCACCAGTAGTCCCCATAGGGCAGCTTCAGCCTGGGCCGAGCTAGCTTGACATGCTGCTGCCCGGATGACAAAAGCCAGCACCTCCTCGTCGGAGAGGTGCCGATACGGCTGTGCCCCAAAACTCAAACAGTTCCCACAGTGTCACCCCCAGTGACCTGGGGGTGGGGGCAAAGGCCGGGGTCAGCAGGGGCCCCACGAGGGGGCTAGGGACCCTGGCCCCGCCTGCCGCCAGCCCAGCTCACCAAATGTTGCTCTTCCTTGCTCTGGTCTACCACCATGAAGGTCCCGTGGATCTCCCCCAGAAGCTCAGGGGCAGCCCACCTCAGTGGGATCCACAAGCGTTCAGGCGTCAGGTAATAATCTTCCTGGAAGGGAAGAGGAAGGGAGTTCCTGCTACAGAAAGCGGTTCCAAGAACATGGAGTCCAAGTCTCCCATTTCCCAGAGACCTGAAGGGCCTTGCCCAGGGTCAGAGGAAAAGCGGCAACAACAGTCACTTAGCCAGTCAACTGGCATTTATTATGTGTGCCAAGCACTGTACTAAGCAACAAGACCCCAAGTTAGGGTCCCAATCAGGCCTGATCAGGACCCCCCAACCCTCATGCCCCCACACACCTTGTAATTGCTGTGAGAGAGGCCATAGTCCCCGATTCGAACTGTGAGGTCAGAGGTCACAAGGCAGTTCCTCAAGGCCAGGTCACTGGAAAGGGGAAGGGAGGAAAGGATGAGGAAGCCCCTCACCCACCCACCCAGTCACCCCCCCCAATCCTCTTCTCGGCACCTCCCTAGACCGCTCCCCATTTCCTGGAGAGCTCTCAGAAGCATTCCAGGTCAACCTGGATTTACAGAGGAAGAAACTGAGGCCCCAGATAAAGGGACATGCCCAAGGTCACACAATTAGTTATCATCAAAGACAGGATTTGAAACTAATACCTCCCTCCTTCCCTCCCCATCACTGCTCTCCCCTTCCTCAGGCCCCCTCCCCCCACCCAGTGTTCCCTGGCTCTCCCATTCCCTCTCCCTCACCTGTGCACGTAGTGTGGGCATGCAGGTGGGCCAGCCCTCGGGCAATCTCCAAGCCCATTCGTTGCAGGGTACGTAGGTCTCTGGGAGGCAGCTCTGGGGAGAGGCCATCAGGGGCCTCTGCGCCCTCAAGTAGCGCTTGAGATCTCCCTGATGAATAGGGAAAGGGGGGTAGAGTCAACACAACTCCCTCCCCCTGAGATTTATCCAGTCGTGGCTAGGGTGGACACCTGGACCTGGAGAAGGAGAGTCCCCTCCCACCTCCCCACTATCACTCAATCACAGGCCGGGAGGGAGCTGTGTCTCCCAACTTTTCTGGGCCCCACTTTCCCTATCCACAACATGACAAGGGCTGACCCAACGGGGCATCATCCCCAGGTGCCCCCGAAGTTTCTACACCGTGGCCTCGGTCGAGGTACAAGAGGGGGACGCACCAGCTGGCAGAACTCCATAATGAGGAGGAAAGGCAGGGTCTCGGCACACAGCCCCAGGCACTGGAGAACATTGGGGTGATGCAGGCTCCTGGGGGTCAGACCATGGGTCAGGGGCCCCAGGGGCTCTGTCTAGCCCCTGGCGCCAGCATACAGATGCCTGAATGTCCCTACTCCGGCTCAGTGGGGGGGGGCGGGAAGGGGAACACCATTGTACCCCCCCCCCTTTCCCAGACCTCTCCGAGACTTAACCCTTCAAGGATCCAGTTACTGGCCCCAGTCCAAAGGTCCAGCCCCTGTCTACACAGCCAAGGAGCCAGCTTGCCCACTCTGCCCTGTGTGACTGAGGCTCACACCCTCCAAAGGCCAGGGGTCTTCCCACCTAATCCCCACCTTCTCAGGGTCCCCCAACATTCAGCTCCCCGGTTGCCATGGCTCCAAGGAGCCTAACCCTTCAGAGCTGTGTTACCTGTAAGGCTGAGCCTCAGACAGAAACTTTCGCTGCTCCAATGGGCCTGCACTGACTCTCAGCTCCTTCACCACCACCTGGGCTGGGCTGAAATCTGAGAAGATCTCCCCTAGAATGACCTGAGTGGAATGGAGGCGGCCATCAGCCGGGGTTCCCTTTCTTCTCTCCTGCCCCCCATCATTAAACCCATTTATTTCTTGGTCCCCCTGTCCCATGTCATCACCATGCCGGGGCATGTAGTGGGCACTCGAAATTTATTAGCTAGTTTGGCTTAGATTCCACCCCGCCCCCTCCTGCTTCCCACCACCCACCCAAAGACTCACGAGCAGAGAGGCAGATGAACGGAGGGACTGATGGAGGGATGGGCACACGGACGTGTGGACAGCTGGGCGGCGAGACAGAGCAGCCGATGGAGGGATGGAGGGAGGAGCTGACGGACAGATGAGGGGATGGAGGGATGGGATGAGTGGAAGGGAAAGGGAAGAACAGGGGGAGAAGGAAGCTGGGCCCTAGCCTGGGAAGGCGGGGACAGAGACAAAGTGGAGAGCAATGCAAAGGGCCCTGGGTCAGGAGGCAGGAGATGGGCAGCTCCTTAACCTCTCTGTTGTCACATTAAGGGGTTGGCTTGGCTGGGCCTCTCCAGCTCTCTAAAGTCCTGTGATCCTGCTAGGAGGGTAGAAATTGGGAAGTGAGAGATAAGGGGGTCGTGGAGAGAGGCGGGGACAGAGGCGGGGAGGGAGGTGGAGGAGCACAGCAGGTCAGAGATGGTAAGTAGAGAGAGGAGGGATGGAGAGAGGCGGGATGGCAAGGAGCCAGAGGAGGGTGAGCAGAGGGAGCTCCGAGGGACCCCCAACCCCAGCCCTCACCGGCCCCACTCACTTTCCCAAACCAGCCGCTGCCGATCTCCTGCAGGTAGCTGAGGTGCTGACGGCTCAGACCCAGAGGGGTGCCCAGGTCTAGGGGAGAAGCAGGGAATGAGGAGCTGCTTACCTCCCACCCCCACCGGGCAGAGGAGATCCACTGAGGAACACCTGTATTTTTTCGGGATCTTCTTGCCCGCCGCAGCCAGCCCCAGACGCTGCCCTGCGACCAACCCCAGCCCTGGCTCCCAGGCCAGCCCTAGGTCGTGTTGCTGGCTGGCCTTGGCGGAAGCCTTGGGGAGTGGGCATCATTCTATCCTCTTCCTGCTTTCTGTTACCTGACCGCGAAGGCTGGGGGGCCGGCATCGGCAGCGAGACCTCGGCCAGCGGAAGGATGTAGACGTCGGGTAGGGACTGCGAGGAAGAAGTCTCCTCCGCAGGGGGTGTGTACTCCCCGGAGCACTCCTCGCCCTCCGGGTTCTCAAACTCCTGGGTTCCGAGGACACAGGGCGGAGGTGAGCATGGGACCCCCACCAGGGATCCCGCGCTCCCCGCACGGGAAGACTCCCACCCTTGTGACCTTCCGCGGGCTCCCGGGTCCTCGAGGAAAGGACTGGGGCGGGGGGAGGGGGGAATGGCAGGGGGCCTCTCCACCCCCTTCACCTTGAAGCCAACATCCCCTCGTTTGCAGCAGAGACAGGTGAGGAGGAGGAAGACAAAGGCCAAGAGTCCAGAGCAGGAGATGAGGACCACAGCGTAGGGGGGAGCCAAGGGACCCTGGCCTGGGAATAGTCCGTCTGGGATGGAGGGAGGAGAGGAGGAAGGGAAGGAAAAGATAAGAACCCAGGGCTCACTGTCCACTGAGGAGTGGGTGGGTAGAGGGGCTACTCCTCCCCCTGGTACTACCCTCCCAGTTGCTGCCCAGGTAGAAACTACAACTCCCATGCTGCAGTGGGGCCAATGGTCCTTTAGCAGAATAGCCAGGGGGTATTGTGGGAACGGGGGTCTGGGGTCTCATCAGATGGCAAGGTTTCAGAGAGAGCTCCCCAGTTGGATCAGTGGGCTAAGGGGTCTTCCCTGCCACTCCCTCCCCCCAACACATCATCTCTCTTGCTGAACCTGGCGTGTTCTGGGGAGGGAAACTGATGAGGGAGAGGAAGGGGTCAAGGGTAGCCCCTTCAACCCTTTGACCCTGTCCCCTTCATCTTGTGCTCAATTTCCCACCCTCCCAGCGGCTGCCTATCTGGGGACTACAACACCCAAAGTGCTATGGGGCTAGTAACTATTCAATAGAGCACATGTGAGGCATCAGGAATCATGGGAATTGTAGTTTCAAGCCTCCCCAGGTGTCTGGGTTGGGGGCAGCACTCCAAGGGGTGGGGGTGGGGCGCCGCTTATCTTGATTCAGATTCCCTATCCCAGGCCCCCGGTCCCATCCTCCCTAAAACTCTAGTCTAGTGTCTATTTGTGTTGGGGTGGGGAAGAGGGGACGGATGGGGAAAGGGAAGAGGGGAGTAGGCCAAGCCCATCTCCATCAGAATTAAGACATCCCCTCCCTGGGTCCTGGACCCTGTCTGAGAAGGCCTCTCCATTAAGGGAGCTGGGCTGGTCGCTTTCTGGGATCCCTAGATAATCTAGAAGCCCCCCCTTCAACCCTCCCAAAGGCTGGGGCCCCCCACCCCCACCCCCCACCCTTCAGGCTCTGCCTGAACACCCCAGGCCCCTGGCTCTAAGACAAACAGGTGAGGGAAAAGGAGCTAGGGGATGAACAGCGGGGTGGAGACAAATAGATCGATGGGGAAGGGGCCAGGGAACAGCTGAGTAGACTCACCGGGGTGGGCCGGGGTGGCCAGGCAGGAAGCAGAGAGAGCCAGGAGAACGAGGGGGCTGGGGGAAGGCATCTTGTCTAAGATGGAAGGGAGGAGGAGGTGGTGGTGGCTGGGGAGGGAGGGGGGTCCCCGGAGCTCTGGGGAGGGAGGAAGGGGAGGGGGGGGAGACGGGTCCCTCAGCCCCCAGCCATGGGGACTCAAGCGTCCCTGGCCTCCCCCTGGCCCAGGGGAGGGGGACAGGAGGGACCGGACTGGGGGAGGGAGGGCTCAATGTATGGGCCCAGGCCGCCACAGGCCCCCCCTCTCTATAGGGACAGCCGGATGAGGGGGAGGGAGAGACCTACGGAGGAGAGGAGCCAGGGAGCTGGGGTGGTTGGGGTGGGGGGGAGAGAGGGTGGGATTGTGGGGGGGTGGGGGGGCAGATGGATGGGGGCCCCGCCCCCGACAGCAACCCGGATTGGGGAAGCTGAGAGCCTGTCAGGAGGAGGGTAGGAGGCGGGAGGATGGAGGGAGGATGGAGGAGTTGTCATGGCAACCAGCTCTGGGTAGCATCAGCAACCAGGGCGGGGAGGGGACCAAGAAAGGAGGGGAGGAGAATGATAGATACAGAAGAGAGGGAGATGCAGATACATGCACCACTCAGACACACATCCTGCATTACACAGCAGCCATCCCAGGAATGCCCTCTCAGGCACATGCACACATTCCAGGCAGACACAGGTACAGACGTGTATACACACACCACATAGACACTCAGATAAGACACGCACAGAGTTCTCCATGTGCATCCTGACACACCAGAGAGACACACCATAGAGTCATACTCTTTTTCTCTCTCTCTCTCTCTCTCTCTCTCTCTCTCTCTCTCTCTCTCTCTCTCTCTCTCTCCCTCCCTCCCTCCTCTCTCCTCTCTTTTGTCTCTCCCCTCTCTCTTCTCCCTCCCTCTCTTTTCTCTTTCATTTCTCTCCTCTCCTTTTTTCTCTCCTCTCTCCTCTTCTCTTACTCCTCTCTTCTCTTCTCTTCTCTTCTCTTCTCTTCTCTTCTCTTCTCTTCTCTTCTCTTCTCTTCTCTTCTCTTCTCTTCTCTTCTCTTCTCTTCTCTTCTCTTCTCTTCTCTTCTCTTCTCTTCTCTTCTCTCTCTTTCTCTCTCCCGCTCTTCCCCTCTCCTTTCCTCCCTCTCTCCCTCCCTCCTCTCTCCTCTTTTGTCTCTCCCCTCTCTCTTCTCCCTCCCTCTCTCCTCTTTCATTTCTCTCCTCTCCTCTCTTTTTTCTCTCTTCTCTTCTCTCTCTCTCTCTCATTCTTTCATACACACACACCTAGATCCCACAGATTCAGCACAAATATGTTCCACATCCCCCCACATTCAGACATACAAACATATATGTGCTCACGTCACAGGCCCACAGATATAAACATAATCCAGTAAAAATCATGCTTCCCACTCCTTGCACATCTCACAGACATGCACACTCATGTATCACACACAGAGGCAGGCATACCCTCTAACTCAGGGCTCTGTCTTGGGTCCTCTTCTCTCTCTACACTATTTCCCTTGGTCATCTCATCAGCTTCCAAGGATTTAGTGACCCTTTCTATGCTGACGATCAAATCTATCCATCCTGCCCCAACCTCTCTGCTAGCCTCCGATTTCACATCTCCAATTGCCTTTCAGACAACTCAAACTAGATGTCCAATAGACACTTAAACTCAACAGTCCAAAACAGAACTCATATTCTATCCCTTAAACCCTCCCCCCCCCACCTACCTTCCTTATTACTGTGGAGGGCACCCACCTACCCTCCCAGTCCCTTCAGCTCTCAACCTAGGAGCCACCCTGATTTTCACCCCCAAATCCAATATGGTGCCAGTGTCTGTAGATTTCACCTTCGTGACATTTCTCATATACACCTCCTTCTCTCCTCTGACACTGCCTCCACCCTGGGGCAGACCCTCCTCACCTCATGCTCAGGTTATTGAAATAGCTACCTGGGTGGGGGGCTGCCTGCCAACAGTTTCTCTCCCCATTCCAGTCTGTCCTCCGTTCAGCCACTATGTCACCCCCTACTCAAGAAACTCCAGGGAGGGGGCAGCTAGGTGGTGCAGTGGATAAAGCACCGGCCCTAGATTCAGGAGGACCTGAGTTCAAATTCAGCCTCAGACACCTGACACTTACTAGCTGTGTGACCTTGGGCAAGTCACTTAACCCTCATTGCCCCACAAAAAAAAAAAAAAAAAGAAAAGAAAAAAAGAAACTCCAGGGGCTCCCTGTTGTCTCCAAGATCAAATATGAAATGGCATTCAAAGCACCTCATAACCTTACCCACTCCTCTTTTCCAGTCTTCATACACCTTACTCTCTAACGAACAATCTTTGAGCCAGTGACATTGGTCTCCTAGCCATTCCATATTGGGGGTTGTCATTTGGACACCACAGTCAGTAGACTGAGCCCTCCAGCCACAAAGGAGGCCCCTGGGATCTTTGAGGTCTTTTTTAAGGGGACCAGCTTTGCCTCACATTCATGTCTCCTCAAAGTAAGGGTATTGGACTCATGCTTTGAGAGGCAAATCCCTCCCGATCTCTGAGCTTCGTGTTGTGTGAAGTAAGGTATATACGGAGGGCTTTGTCTCCCCCACTCCTCACCCTGCTGCATTCAATTCAGCAGGCCCCTCCTGCTAGCCTGTCCTGTTGGGGGCACACAGGAGGTTGTTAATAAGTGTTTATTGATTAATTGATTGGATTTTCTCCCTCCTGAGGGAACTCAAAGCTCTTGGGCAGAATCGGCCTCCTATTCTTCAAGAATCATCGCTTGACCTTGGGGAAGTCCCTTCTCTCCGGTGGGACTCAATTTTCACATCTGAAAAAGAGAGCCGTGGACCAGAGGAGCTAAGCCACGCCCCCTCCCCCCCCGCCCCGCGCCATCTTCCCCCCCCACCCACCCACCCCAAAGCTCCTTCCATCCTCTCCACCCCGCCCGGGGCTCTTTGTAGGGGAGTAACTGACAGCAGCCAAATCCGCAACCTTGCCCCAGGCTGCCTGCCTTCTGTTCTCTGCAGAAGCTGGAACCAATCAGGTCCAACGAAGGCTCTATGACGTCATCAGTCACCGGGCAGCTTCTATCAATGCAGCTGAGAGCCCTCCTCCCGCAGGCCCCCACCCCTTGTGCTACTACGGCTAGAAGATGCCCCATGAGTCCTGGGGGGCGGGGGTGGGGAGAGCCCATGGCCGGGAGAGAAGGAGAGAAAGAACGGAGGGCGAGACACTGAGACACTGAGAGTTGAGGGGAGAGACAGAAATGGAGAGAGACAGGGGAGGGATGACAGAGACAAGACACTGAGGAGAGCAGAGACGGATGAAAACTAAGAGCCCAGACTGAGAGAAGCCAAGACAGAGAAAGCCGGAGAGACAGAGGGAAACGGAGACAGAAAAAGAGGGAGGGGAAGAGGGAGGGAGGAGAGACAAAGGGAAAAGCCGGAGACAATGGGGAAAGGATTCATAAACACAGCCAACATTTACACGGAGGACTTTAAGCCTTGCCGGTGTGATCCCAATTTTGCAAATGAGGAAATTGAGTCAGAGTGAGATTGAGAGACTGGGCTAAAGTGGGATTCGATCTCAGGTCCTCTCTCTCTACACACTGCTTCTCATCTCTCCAAGATTTCAGATTCTTCCACCCAACCCCCAGTGTCTAAAGTCTAGGGGAAGGAGATGGAGGCAGTGAGAAGGAGCCAGAGAGGGTGGAGTCGTCCCAGGTGTGGATAATGTAGAAGAGCCCCAGAGGTCACCAAGTCCAACCCTGCCCCTTTCCCCCCTCCCCCTTTTTGTCACCTAGGGAGGCTAACTGCCTTTCCCATTGTTACACAGCTAGTAAATGTCTGGAACAGGTGTTATAATGAATATAGAAACCACCTGGATGTGATGGAGCTGCCTTATTAGCCAAAAGAATTTTATGAAGCCCTGGATTAATAGGATCAAAATGCCTTCCAAGTGAACTCCAACTGAACCCAGACAATATACAAGTGGGTGTCAAGCAAACCCCAGAGTTATTTGGGGTTACATATCACTAGCTTCTCCAAATGACTGGAAAGTTTATAGCTAGTAGATATGCATGCCCCTCTCTACCGACCTCTGTCCCCAGGATAAACGGTAGATTTTATGTCTCTCTAATGATCACCTTTGTCTACTTGAGCCACTCCTATAAAAATATCTGGGTATCCTTGTCCTTGACAACCCCCTTTTGTTTTATTTTCATTTTTTTATTATACAAGTATTTTATTCTTTTCCAGGTACATGTAGAGATAGTTTTCCACATTTGTTTTTATAAGATTTCTAATTTCAAATTTTTCTCCCTCCCTGCCTCCCCAAGACAGCAGGTAATCTGATATAGGTTATATACGTACAATCACATTACACATATTTCTGCATTAGTCATGTTATAAGAGAAGAATCAGAGCAAAAGCACCCAAAGCAAGAAAAATAGTATGGATAACCCTCTTTTGAATCCTATACTCTTGTCCTACTGTTTGTTTTCAAGTATGAACTATCAAACTGATGTGTATTTCATATACTCTTGTTATAATGTTTGCTTTTTAAGTTGAATTGTCAGACTAATTTGTATCATGCTAATGAAACCGGTAACATTCTGTGCTAATGAGCCAGGGAAACCAAAAGTTAATCAATCTGGATCTGACTGAGTTACTAATAGAGATCTAAACTAAGCTCTGTAACCACTGAGCAGAGAAAGCTTATATACGTACCTTCGCTAAAGGAGGAATCTTTGAGCTTCTTGGAAGGAGTCTCCGCATGTACCTGCCTGCTTGCTCCTGGGACGAACAAACTGGTACTGTATTTTCCTAACTGTCTCTGATCTGTACCGTGAGATGCTTACTCTGTTTTTTCTGTAGGAGATGGGTGCGAAAATAACCACTCTCTGATCTGTTCTATGAGTTTCTCACTTCATTTTTTTCATAGGAGATAGGTATGGAAAAACAAATGCATGAATGCATACACACACACACACACACACATATATATATATATATATATATATATATATAATTCTTTTTTACACAGGCAACCAACAGTAAATTCCTGGGACAGAAGCAAAGTCTGGCTGGTACTGAGACATTCAAGGGATGGAGTACTGGGCTCTTAGAAACCAAACTTCCCACAATTTGGGAAGGAAGAAACAGAGGCCCCAAAGAAGGAAAGGTACTTTGCCTGGGGTCTGTCCCCAAAAGGTAACACCACAATCTGGGATATAATCCCAAATTAATTGAGCGTGGTGGTGCAGTGGATAGAGTGCTAACCCTGGAGTCAGGGAGACCTGAGTTCACATCTAGCCTCAGACACTTTTTAGCTGTGTGACCCTGGGCAAGTCACTTCACTTCAGCCTACCTCAGCTTATACATCTGTAAGATGGGCATAATGACAGCAACTGGCTCACAGGGTTGTTATGAGGACCAAATGAGATGACCTTCATAAAAGCATTTAGCCCCTAGTCAGTGCTTAGTGAATTCTCAGGAGTCCTGAGAGCAGGAACAGCATTGTACCGCTAGGTCTCCATGCCACTAAGAGCCCAAGAAGCAAAAGAAAAGGGGGCAGCTAGGTGGCACGGTGGATAAAACACCAGCCCTGGATTCAGGGGGCCCTGAGTTCAAATCCCACCTCAGACACTTGACACCTACTAGCTGTGTGACCCTGGGCAAGTCACTTAACCCTCATTGCCCCACAAAACAAAACAAAGAAGCAAAAGGAAAGAGAACCAAGGGGAGAGGAAGCAGGAGACTCAAAGCAAGGGTCCAGGGCTACCGACTGGACAGGGGAGCAGCCCTCACTTGGAGGCACCAGACCCAGAGCTCTCGGGGAGCCAGCAGAGAGGTAAAGAGCCCCAGCGGCTGCTGTGGGGAGGCGGGACAGGCGAGGGCCAAGGCACCTCTGGGAGCCTCGGTCTCCTCCTCTGTCCCTGCTTCAAGCCTCACATTGCTGCGGAAATGGGAACGGGGCCAGACAGGGTGTTGGGGGGGAGGAGGTTGGCAGTGAAGTCTGCCCACGCCAAAGATGAAAGGAGGGGGCGGAGCCATTTCTCCCCCCATTGCGTCCTTCTTCCTTGTAAACTGCCTGCCCCCCCCCAGTAGGGCCCCAGCCTGGGCCCCTGCCTCCTCAGGCCGTGACAGAGGGCTTGGCCCACAGTGGGAGTGGCATTCCTGCTGGTTAGGTTGCCATGACGGGGCAGGTTCTGCTCTCTGCTTTGCTATGTGACCAAGGGTTCGGTGCCGCCTCTCTCCGGGCCTCCAGAGAGACCCCCACTCACAAAAGAGGGTCTCTGAAAGGACTCCGGATGGCTCCTTGGGGGGCGGTGGGAAGTCAGGTGAAGGAGAAGTCTGGACACGAGGCAGATGGACGGGCCTGGCTTCCACTCCCCGACTGGGCTCGACTTTTCCTAACTCTGTGACTTTGGGCAAGCCTCGGAGCCTCGGTTTCCTGGTCTGTAAAACTGGCGTGATAATAATAGCGCCTATGATCCAGGCGTGTTGTGAGTCTTAGATGAGATCATGTCTGTAACGCGCTGGATAAATGGTAGCTATTATCGGATTTGGAGCTCACAGGAAACCTCCCGTCCAACCCGTTCATTTGAAGGGGCTGAGTGACTCTGCCCAAGGTCACCCAGGGAGCAGAGGACAGGGCCGAGACCCAAACCCCAGCCCTCTGACTTCCCCCCCTACCCCTACTCAGGCAGGAAGGAGACTGCGAAAATAGGAATGGCTCTGGGAGAGGGGCGGTCTGAAAAGCCCCCCAGGGCCTCAAGTGTGTAAGCCTGGGTGAAGAGAGCAGGTCTGTAGGCTTGGAGACACAGAGATGGGGAAGGAGAGACAGGCACGAAACACGGAGAGGTAGTAGACAGAGAGACTCCAATGGCACACACAGCAGAAGAGGCTTACTTGCTCGTGGGAATTATGGGTAACAGAGGCAGGATACTAAGCTGGGTCTTTGGACTCCCAGTCTTGGGGTCCTTCTACTTTTCCAGACTGAGACTGGGCCAATCAACAAACATCTCTTAGGAGCCTCCGCTGTATGAGGGAAGAATGGTGGGATACAGAGATGGAAGTGAAGATTCCTAGCACTAGAAGCACATAGTAGGTGTTTCAACAAGCTTGAATGAATGAATAAATGAATGAATGAATGAGTGAGGGAATGAATGAGTGAGGGAATGAATGAATGAGGGAATGAATGAATGAGTGAGGGAATGAATGAGTGAGGGAATGAATGAATGAGGGAATGAATGAGTGAATGAGTGAGTGAATGAATGAACAAATGAATGAATGATGGCTGGGTCATTTGGTAAACTGGTAGATTCTGGCTAGTGCCAAGGTGACCTAAAGTCAAGCATGGCATCTCCCGGAGCAGTGGCCTTGGAGATAACCTAGGCCAAATGCCTCCCTTTCTACAGGAAGGCATAAGGATGGCAGGGAGGAAGGGTCATGCCAAGGCCACGCATCCAAGCCTGGACTCCTGACTCCCAGGCTAGGGGTGGCTCCTGGGTCAGAAGGAGGCTGGGGGCCTCCAGTGACAGGAGAAGCCTGGGACAGGAGGCTAGGACGGGATGGGAGGACAAGGGCTCCAAATTGTTGGAGAGGGTGTGGTGACAAGGACAGAGGAAGTGACAAAGCCGTGCATGCTTTCTTTCCCCTTGGGAACCTGTCTGCTAGTGTGAGTATCCTCTCCACTCCCCACTGTCCAGCCCTCTAGCAGGCAGAGCAGCATCTGGGGTGGGGCTTGGGGCAGGCCCAGTATCGGGCCTGAGGCAGGATCCCCATGGAGGATGGAGTAATAGGGGTGGGGAGTTGGATGCAAGGTTTCTGCAAGGGCCCACACCCCTTGATGGACTTGCTGATTAGGCCTGCCTACCCAAGGTAGAAGAGGCCTACTTCTTGGCCTCCTCAACCCGGGTGCTTCCTAGGGCATCTGGACCCTGGTCTCACCTCCCCAAATCCTGGAAGATCCTGGTCGCCTGGCCTGGCCAGCTAGGCCCATCAGGGAGCCTGCCAAGGCCTGGCCCCGGCCTTCCTCTTGTATCCTGGGATGTACAGTTGGTCAGTGTAGCCTGTAACAAGGGACAGAGGCCTAAGGATGCATCCAAGGATGCAGCTGGAGGTGAGCCTGGCCTGGAAAGTTTATGCACTGAGTGGGCGGCAATGACTCCATGCCTTTGGAGACTGGAGGAGGGGGACTGAGGCCTCTGGGCTCCCTCCCCCAGCAGCTGGGAGGGCTGACTGTACTCCCTGGGTATTTGCACAACCTTGTCTCGGACTGGCCCTCAGGGTGCAGAGGGAGGAGGTGATGTGTTCCCTGGGACACTGGGGGACAGGGGGGTGGAGGGCCTGCCCCCAGCCTGTCCCCACCCTAATGAGTCCTACAGGGATCCCAGCCTGGTTCCCCCACTCTGCCCCCTCCTCCTTCTGCACCCGGGCAGCCCAGTCTTCTGGCTCCTGGCTCCTGGCTCCTGGCTCCAACCCCCTTCCCCTTTCCTTTGGGGGGTCTCCCAGACAGAGAAGCCTTCAGGTCCCCTCAGAGAGCTGGGGGGTTGGGGGCAGTGAGGCTCATCGCTTCCTTTGGTGGTACAGACCCAAGCACTCCCTGTATCTCAGTTTCCCCCTCCTGCCCTCATCTCCACTCACTGCTAAAGCACAGCAGGAGATTCCAGACTGGGGCTGGGGGCTGGGGGAAGCAAAGCAGGAGGGCCAAGGAGGGCCCCTAACAGAGGAATCAGGGAAATGGGCCCAGCCCCTGGGCCAGGGAGGAAAGGCTATTTGCTGCCTGGCCTCCTGACCCCTGGGTCCTTCCTCCATTACCCATAGCACCCTCCCCCCCCCATTCTTCAGGATCCCAGAAGCCCCTGTCCCCAGAATGCCTAGAAGATGTCTCAGGGCTTCCTCTGTAACAGTAGAAGTTACACAGAGTACCTGATCTGATCCTCCCAATAACCTTGGGACGCAGATCCACTTGACAGATGGGGAAACTGAGGCTTGGCAGGGTCCCACAATATCTGAGGTCAGAGGTGTGGTATTTATCCTAACTGCTAAAGGTGCATTCCCTCCACAGGTGGGATGGCTTTAGAAAGGGTAGACTGGAAGGGTCTAGGGCAGGGAGGGGCAGATAAGGAGCCCTGGGGCCCTGAACACAGTCAGGGTTGGAAGACCTGTCTTTCTGAGGCCTCTGAGGAGAGGGGAGGCCTGGGGTCCTAGGGAAGGGGCTTGGGGGCTGGATGCCCATGCCTAGTGCTCTAAGAAGGGCAAGGATCTGGTCTCTCCCCTTCCACCTCCGCCTCAGCCCCTCCCCAGGGGTGCCTAGGGGCGGGGCATGGCGTGGGTAGCAGCCAGAGGAACCGGCTGAGCCCTACCCCGCCCAGCCTGAGTTCAAGCACTAGCGGGCAGCCAAGAGAGAGGGAAGAATTCTGCACTTGCACCTCCTGGGGAATAGCAGACGTGCTGAGCGCTGGGCGTCCCACTGCCCTACCTCTGTTGGCCAGCCTGCCCCTTCTCCACCATGGAAGGAACTATGGCGTCCTGGATCCCTGAGGCTTTCTTGCCTGGCATGACCCGGGAGCTGCCCACCGAGTTGAGGTGAGATCTGGGAGGGGAGGGAGAAGAGAGCGTCTGGGCTGGGGGGCCTGAGGCAAGAGGTTGCGTCGAGCAGCTCAAAGCCCTTGTCTTTCCTCTCCCTCCTGGGGTTCCCACCCTCACTGCTCCCTTCATTCCTCTGGCCTCCTCAAGACAATGTGTGCCTGCCTCCGGCTTCTCCACTGCCCCAGCCACACTCATTCCCAGGTCTGTCCCGACTTCACTCCGCCCATCCCTCTCCCTCTTCCGCACCATCTCCTCCCTTCTTCCAAAGATTTTAGAGTCCTTCCCTTTTCCCCCCAGAGGTCTTCAGTTCCTTAGTGCCCTGGGGAGGCCAGGAAGTACCCACTGGGTACTTGTTACCTGAATGGAGTTGAGTCTCTCATTCCTTCCTTCGGCCTCTCAACTTTCACCGAGTCCATTTCTCTGGGTCACCCAGGCACAAGGCTTCCTGTTTGCCTCCTGGCCCCTGGCCCCTGCCCCCTCTGCTCCTTCAGGTTCTAAAAAATCATGGGGTTTTGAGCAGGAGCAGACCTTCCTTTATGCATAATCCGAGCCAAACCACTCATTTTACAGATGAGCAAACTGAGGCTCAGGAGGTGCAAAGTCACACAAGAAAGTAGCAGGGCTGAGGGTCCAGGTGGTCTTCCATCCTACTCTGACTTCTCTGAATGTTCTCCAGTCTCTCCCTGGTCTCTGATCATCCCCAATAGATTGAATGATCTCTGATGTCTCCCCCAATCTCTCTATGATTTCTCTTTCCTCCCTCTGATTTTTTCTTTATCTCTCATCTCTGAGATAACGTCTCTGATTTCTCACCTGAATTGCTCCGTCATTTCTGATCCTTTCCCTCTGTATCTTTATCATCTTATTCCTTCCTCCAAGATCTTAGATTTAGGGATTGAGAGAGAGCAGGAAGGGATTTCACATGACGCTGAGTCCAATTGTCCCATTGTGCCAGTGTCAGGAAAGTGAAGTAAGGTCACACCAGATAGAAAGTGGTGTCCAAAGCGGGATTTGAACCCAGGCCCTCCTGACCTCCAGCCACTCCATACAGCTTCGGATTTCTCTCAATAATCTTCCCATGATTTCTGGTTCCTGTCATCAGTGGGCTCCACCAGCTCTGATTTTTCACTACCCTTTCTGATCTCTCCCCGTATCTTCACCGTATCTGATTTCCACCCTCCTATCTCTGCCATCACCTTCTGATCGCTTTGTCAGGCCCGCTCTCACCTTCCTCTGGTCCCTGATTCCTCCCCAAGAGCTCTTCAATTAATGAACATTTATTAAATGCCTGCTTGGGTCTGAGACACTGAGAACACAGATAAAACCCCTCTCTGCCCTCAGATGTAGGGCAGGGGCAAGGACAGGGGTACGTTTACAAAATAGATACAAGGTGACTCAAGGAAGCAGCAACAGCTGGGATGGGAAACTTCGCCAACGTCTTCTTCCCTGGATCTTCTCAGGATCCCAGAGTCCTCCCCCAGTTCCTCCTGAGCCTCTGGATTCCTTTCCTTATCTCCTCTTTGGTCTCTGACTTGTTCTGAGGATCCCTGCCCTTATCTCTCTGGCATCTCTGCTTCTTCCCTCCCTCCCATTTCTCCTGGGCTAGTGGCACTTTCTTCATTCTCCCATGATCCTTCCTTCCCTCCTTCCTTCCTTCCTCCCCACTCCCACCCTACTCCCATCATTTCATTATCTCAGCTTCTCTAGGATCCCTGGTCCCTCCCCCTTATCTCTCCCAGATCTGCCATGCCCTCTTACCCTTCCAAAAGTCTCCCACTCCCTCCTTGGTTCCTGGTTCCACCCTCTGATCATCTTCCATTCTTCACTCTCATCTTTGTTGTCCTTTCCTTATCTCTGATTTGTTCCTGTCCATGATTTCTTGTTCCCACCTGCCATCTCGTTCTTCGAGATTCGATTCCCCCACTATAATCTGCCTGTGACTTAAAAAAAAAAAAAGTCCCTCCCTTCAACCTCTCTGTTCACTTGTGATCTCTTAGTTTCCTCATCCCACCCCCACCCCAAGGTCTCGGTCAGCCAACCCAGTGCTAAGTGTTGGGGATACAAAGAGAGGCGAAAGACAGTCCCCTGATCCCCTTCCACTTTGCCTCCCCAAACACACACAGTTCCTTCCTTCCTCCAGAATATACCTTCAGAGTCCCTTTAATGGCCATAGAGAGCCAGGCTTCTCAGCATCTTTCCCTCATATGACCAACATGCTTTCCAATGTTCTCCTCCAGTTCGGTCCCTCTGTTAACACTGAACTTGTGGTGCTTTAACATACACATGGGCAACTAGAGATAGAGTGCCAGGCCTCGAGTCAGAAAGACCTCATCTTCCTGAGCTTCAACCTGGCCTCAGACGCTGAGTAGTTGTGTGACCTTGGCCAAGTCACTTCATCCTGTTTGTCTCAGTTTCTTTATCTATAAAGTGAGCTGGAGAAGGAAATGGCAACTACTCCAGTATCCTTACCAAGAAAGTCACAAATGGGGTCATGAAGAGTCAGACGTGACTGAAATGACCGAAGGACAACAGCATACGTGTGGGATTCCAGAAGGGTGGATGTCTTGACAGACTTCCACCAGGTCACCAGTGGCAGTGCTGGGAGCACTAACCCTGAAGCCCCAAAGATGGCTTAGGGCATCAGGCCGACTTGCAGAGCTTTTCAGCCAGTTCCCTTCGCTCCCTAGGTTTAAGCCACTCCAGGGAAGAGGCTATACATTCAGTCCTCTTGGGGGGGTGTCACACAACTGGGGTTCAAAAATAGCTTTAGGGGCAGCTAGGTGGCAGGGCAGGTAGGTGGCACAGTGGATAAAGCACCAGGCCTGGATTCAGGAGGACCTGAGTGCAAATCCAGCTTCAGAGACTTGACACTGCGTGACCCTGGGCAAGTCACTTAACCCTCATTGCCCTGCCAAAAAAGAAGAAAAAGAAAAGAAAATAGCTTTAGTTCCTCTACCCTGATCCCCTCATTATACATGGGAGGAAATGAAGACCCTGTCAGTTCAGTCGTTTCTCAGTCGGATTCTCCGTGACCCCGTTTGGAATTGATTCAAGGTCACACTAAAGAACAGGAGCAGCAGTAAAGGGCAGGACAGCTCCCAGACCCCCAAGGGAGCTTTCTCCTGGAGATGTCTGCTCAAGCCAGCAAGCTCCTTCTTTCTTCTTGGTTGCTTGTGTTTCCCTTCCTGGAACCTAGAGGATATTCTGTTCTCTTGGCATCCCAGGCCAGAGGGACAGCAGCTCATCCTCAACAATGTGGCATGTTGCATTTACTTACCTTGGAATTTCAGGGGCAAGGGGCAGCTTTGAGAAGTCCGAGGTTGTTAGTCCTTTGGAGGCCATGTGGACCCCAAAGCCTGCTCTGAAGTGCCCCGCAACAAGGAGTCCCTCAGCCTCTCTTGGGACAAACTCTGGATCTCAAGGGCTCCAGATGTAGTTTCGGTTGCTAGGATATGGGCCCTTACACTGAGTCAGAATTCGCCTCTCCTGGGCTAACTGTGCCAAGCCCTGGGTCCAAGCACATTAATATCACCCCTCCTCTGAATAATATTGATTTAGCACTTTATAATTATTCTCTCATTTGATCTTCACAACTACCCTGAAGGTGCTATTATCATCTCCATTTTACAGATGAGGAAACTGGGAAACAGAGGTGAAGTGACCTGCCCAGGGTCAGACAGGTAGGAAGTATCTGTGGCTGGATTTGAACTCAGGTCTTCCCGACTGTAGGTCCAGTGCTCTATCCTCTGTAACCCCTGGAGGCCAGTGAGCCCCCCTTGGATTTTTGAAGTCTGTCATAGGAATTAAAGTTGGAAGATACTTCCAACTCCTTCTTTGGACAGAGGAGGCCCAGAGAGGGAAACGACTCACCCAAGGTCACGCAGGGAGGAAACAGCAGAGGCAAGATTTGAACCCATCCTTCCTAGGGCTTCTTCCTTCTTTTATCAGAAGGTTGGTTACCAGCATCTCTCTCTGAAGGCATGCTCTCATCCTCAGGCCCCTGTGGTCTGGGTTATGGGAAGAGGGGGTTGTGTCAAGGCACTGACCTTGAAGGAGGGCCTGGGGATGAGAGCTCTTCTAGACTGGCCAATAGGATCCCAGCATTGTTGGATCAGAGCTGGAAAACACCTAAGGGTTTGTCTCACCCACTCTCCAGGCTTGTGGATCAGGAGCTGAGGCCCTCTGCCTTTCCATAGATACCCCGGAGTCAATAGCGGACCCCGATTTAAGCCAAGTCCCCTCTCTCTAAATTGGTCATTTCCCCCCCCTTCCCCCCCCCCGCCTCAGCCTGTCAGGGTTTCTATGACCTGCTCTCCCTGCACCCCGGCCCACCACGGACAGACAGCAGTGCTTTCGGTCACCTCAGGCACTGGGCGAAGGAGGAGGAAATAGCAAGTCAGGGAATGGGAAGGGGTCCTGTGTACCCAGCACCCCAGCTCTGGCCTGCCCAAGCCAGGCCCGGGATGGAGCTGGACAGGAGGCCGGGAGGTCAGGGGATACAGGGAGGGGGGCAGGAAGTGGCCAAGGGCCCCCTGCATCCCAGTTTCCTTTAATAACCCATTTTGGATCTACTGTCAGTGAACCCTTTTTGAAGTTATTTTTGTTTCCAGCCTTTCCTGCCTCTTGGAGGTTACTGGAGTGTGAAGTCAGACTTCAGTTTTGGCCTAAATATTCTTCTTTCGAGCATTAGGGGCCTGGAGTGGGGGGAGCGGCTTCAGAACACTGGACCTTGGGGAGCCATCTGCCCCATCCTGCCCTAATTGCTGTAGAAGTCTGCCTGCTTCTAGCCTTGTCATTCTGTGCTTCTTGTGGGATGCAGGCAAGGCTCTGGGCTGTTACAGGCCTTGGTTTCCTCCTTTGTCAAAGAAAAAGGGTGAATTCAGGTCCATAAAAGTCTTTCACATGGTGACGTTGTACGATTGTTGACTTGCTGTATGATTCTCTTTCCCCTTTCAGGGCAGTTAGGTAGCACAGTGGATAGAATGCTGGCCCTGGAGTCAGGAGGACCTGAGTTCAAATCTGGCCTCAGACATGTGATACTTACTAGCTGTGTGGCCTTGGGCAAGTCACTTAACCCCGATTGGCTCACCAAAAAAAAAAAAAAAAAGACATTTCCCCTCTCTGCCCCATGATGTCCCATCTAAATACACTGAGAGGATTCCCTCCAGCTCAAGTTAGTTCAATTCAACAAACATTTGTTTATATCCAAGGTCCTTTTGGCCCCAGAAAATGATGATTCTGAAATCTGCGTCTATCATCCTAGGGCCCCCCTCCATCTTTTTTTTTTTTTTTTGGTGAGGCAATTAGGTTAAGTGATTTGCCCAGGGTCACACAGCTAGTAAGTGTCAAGTGTCTGAGGCTGGATTTGAACTCAGGTCCTCCTGAATCCAGGTCCAGTGCTGTATCCACTATTCTACCTAGCTGCCCCCCCTCCATCTTACAACTACAGATGGTAGGAGTTAGAAGGGAGCTCAGCCAACCTTAGTCCAACCCACACATCAAAGGAATGCCAACTACATTATATCTGAAAAGTGGCAGCCCAACGCCTGCTTTTCTTTTATTCAGTCATTTTTCAGTCATACCCAACTCTGTGACCCCTTGTGGAATTTCCTTGGTAAAAAGATACTGGAGTACTTTGCCTTTTCCTTCTCCAACTCATTTGATAGATGTGGAAACTGAGGCAAATAGGTTAAGTATCTTGCCCAGGTTATATAACTATGTGTCTGAGGCTGGATTTGAATTCAAGATCAGTCTTCCTGATTCCAGGCCCAGCGCTCTGTGCACTATGGTGCCCCTAGTGACCGATTCCACTTGGGACAGTCCTCATTATTAGGAAGTTTTTCCTGACAGCCAACTCCCTCAGTCTGCTCCTGGTTCTGCCTTTTGGAGCCAAGTCTAGTACCTTTCCGATTCAACTACTCTTCAGATAATTGCGGACGGCCATCCCAGGCCCCAGCCCGCTGAAGTCTCATTCTCTCCAGGCTACATATGCCCAATTCCTTCCACATCCTCTTTTTGTTTGTTTGTTTTTGGTTTTTTGGTGAGGCAATTGGGGTTAAGTGACTTGCCCAGGGTCATACAGCTAGTAAGTGTCAAGTGTCTGAGGCCGGATTTGAACTCAGGTCCTCCTGACTCCGGGGCCGGTGCTCCACATCCTCTTAAGACCAGGGCTTAAGGCCCTTCACGATCCTTGTTCCCTGCCTCTGGACACTCCCCAGATTATGAATGGCTTTTTTCAGACCTGGCACCCAGAACTGACCAGAATACCTGAAATGAGGTCTGACAAGGACAGAGAACAATGGGACTGTCACCTGCCTATTCCTGGAAGCTATGGCCTTTGTAACTCAGCCAAGGTCACATTAGCTGCCATTATCATACTGTTGACTCATGTGGAGCTTGTGGTCCACTAAAAACTCCAGATCTCTTTTATTTATTTTTTATTTTTGTTTTTGTGGGGCAATGGGGGTTAAGTGACTTGCCCAGGGTCACACAGCTAGTAAGTATCAAGTGTCTGAGGCCGGATTTGAACTCAGAAACTCCTGAATCCAGGGCTGGTGCTTTATCCACTGCGCCACCAGCTGCCCCCCAGATCTCTTTTAGAACATTTTATTCTTGTGGAATTGATTTATGGGTACTCATGTGCAAGGCTTTACATTTATCCCTATTGAATTTCTCTTTTTGTTGGAACTTTTGAGGGGGTTTTACTAATAAGGACTTATTTCCTCTCCCTCTCCTAAAAAAATAAAAATAAAAACAAAACCTTTGTAACCAATATATAGTCAAGCAAAACAAAACACACATTGGCCCATATTGAAAAATGTGTGTCTCCTCTCTATCTCATCACCTCTTTTTTAGGAGGTAGGTAATATGCTTCATTATAGGTCCTCTGGAAGATTGGTTGGTCATTACATTAACCACAGTTCTGAAGTCTTTCCAAGTTGTTTGTTTGTCTCTAGAGAGCTATTGTTATTATACAGATTGTTCACTTGGTTTTACTAACTTTACTTTGCATCAGTGCATACAAGTCTTCCCAGGTTTCTTTGAAATCATTCCTTTCATAGCCTTTTTATAGCATAATAATATTCCAATAATTTATTCAGCCATTCTCTACTAGATGGGTACCCCCTTAGATTTGTGAGAGTTGGAATAATGCCCTGTGCTGGGAGGAACATTTTGTGAGCTTTGGCCTGAGGACATAGCCATGTGGCTAATGTATATGTGATACCCTTTATATCTAAGTCATGAATGTATTTGTAGGTTGTCTTGGTGTCTGGTGTGAGGTGTTGATCTAATTCTAATTTCTGCCAGACTGCTTTCCAGTTTTCCCCAACAGGTTCTGTCAAATAGTGAGTCTTTACCTTAACATCTGGGGTCTTTGGGTTTATTAAACACAAGGTTACTAGGTTCATTTGCTTCTATATGTTGTGTACCTAATCTGTTCTACTGTCCATCTTCCTATTTTTTGACCAGTACCAAATAATTTTGATTACTGTTTTGTAGGGTGGTTTTGTAGGTAGTTTTTTTTTTTGGGGGGGGAGGGGCAATGAGGGTTAAGTGACTTGCCCAGGGTCACACAGCCAGTAACTGTAAAGTGTCTGAGGCTGGATCTGAACTCAGATACTCCTGAATCCAAGGCCAGTGCTTTATCCACTGCGCCACCTAGCTGCCCTTGTAGGTAGTTTTTGTAGGGTAGAGACCTGGTTCCCCTTCATTCCCATTTTTTTTCATTATTTACCTTGAATATCTTGAATATTTGCTTCCATTTGGATTTAATTATATTTTCTAGTTCTGTCAAATAATCATTTGGTAGTTTGGTTTAGAAATGAATAAATATATCAATTTAGATAGTGTTGTCATTTTTGTTATATTGTCTCAGTTTACATGAACAATTGATATTTCTCCAGTTATATTCAGTTTGCCTTAATTCCCTTAAAGAAAGATTTCTAATTGTTTTCATGTCATCCCTGTATGTTTTGGTGAGTAGAATCAATTTTTTTTTTTTAGGGCAATGACGGTTAAGTGACTTGCCCGGGGTCACACAGCTAGTGTCAAGTGTCTGAGGTTAGATTTGAACTCAGGTCCTCCTGAATCCAGGGCTGGTGCTTTATTCACTGCACCACCTAGCTGTCCCAGATATTTTAAAAAATTAATTCTATAATTATTTGAAATAGAATTTCTCTTTCTAATCCCTTCCTGATGGGTTTTGTTGTCAATATACAGAAGTGCGGATGATGTGTGCAGAACTGTTTTGTATCCTCCAGTTTTATTGCTTATTATGTCAATAATTTTTTTATTTGCTTCTCTAGGGTTATCTAAGTAAGCCATGATATCATCTACAAAAAGTGACTATTTCCCCTTGCCTGTGGTTATTCCCTCAGTTTCTTTTTCTTGTCTTATTAGCTGACATTTCTAGTGCTATACCAAATAATAGTAGTGATAATAGGCATCTTTACTTTACCCCTGACCTTATTGGAAAGGCTTCTAGTTTATCCTCGTTATAGATAATGGTGGCTCAGTTTTTAATAGATACTACTTACTCTATTAAGGAAAGGTCTATTTATTTATGGGCATTTTAATAGTCTGAAAAGAAAGGGGTATTAAACTCATATTTTGTCAAATGCTTTTTTCTTGCATCTATTAATATAATCATATGATTTTATCATTCTTATTTTAATAATCTTTTATGCTTACAGTTTTCCTAATATTGAACAAACCCTGCATTTCTTTTTTTGTTTGTTTGTTTGGTTTTTTTTAGTGAGGCAATTGGGGTTAAGTGACTTGCCCAGGGTCACACAGCTAGTAAGTATTAAGTATCTGAGGCCGGATTTGAACTCAGGTACTCCTGAATCCAGGGCCGGTGCTCTATCCACTGCACCACCTAGCTGCCCCAAACCCTGCATTTCTGGTATAAATCCAACCTGGTTATGGTATACTATCTTTTTGATATCTTTTTGAAGCCTCTTTGATTTTAGATAGATATAGATATATAGATATACATTTTTTTGCATTAGGCTGTTGATTTATAGTTTCTTTGACTCACCCTGGTTTACATAGTAGGATTCTTATTTGTATTTTTGAAGTAGCTTGGTTCTTATTGTTCTAATTTTTGCAAATAGTTTCTGCAATGTTGGAATTGATTTTTCTGTGAATATTTAATAATTCATTTGTATGACTTGCCTGTGGTCACAAAGCTAGTGGGTGCCTGAGGTGAGATTTGAACTTTGGTCCTCCCAATCTTCGGGACTATGTAAATGACAGCTATCATCATCATCTGCATGAAGGTACGTACATTAAAAACTATTGGGGCAGCTAGGTGGCGCAGTGGATAGAGCACGGGCCCTGTATTCAGGAGGACCTGAGTTCAAATCCGGCCTCAGATACTTAACACTTACTAGCTGTGTGACCCTGGGCAAGTCACTTAACCCCAATTGCCTCACCAAAAAAACCCCCAAAAAACCAAAAATCTATTAACAACATGTAGGGAAAAAATCACTTGTAAATTCATTTAGTTCTGGGATTTTTTTCTTTGGGAGTTTACTTATGAATTGGTCAATCTCACCCCACCCCCTTCTGAAATTTGGTTATTTAAATGATCTATTTTTTTGTTCCATTATTCTAGTTTTATATTTTTGTAAATCTTTATCCATTTCATTTAAGTTGTTGATTTTATTGATAATATAGTTGGGTAAAACAGTTTGTAATATTTCCCTTTGTTTCTTCTTCATGTGTTGTAAGAATAAGCATTTATATAGCACTTACTATGTGCCAGTAACTGTGCTAAATGTTTTTTAGAAATATTCTTTTATTTGAGCCTCATAATAATCTTGGGAGATAGGTGTTATTTTAAATTTCATTTTACAATGGAGAAAACTGAGGTAAACAGATATTAAGTGACTTGCCCAGGGTCACACAGCTATTAAGTATATGAAGCTGAATTTTAACTCAGGTCTTCTTTCTGACTCCAGGACCAGCATTCTGATCCCCTGTGCTACCAGCTGTCTGTGGACAATTGTTGTGAATTCTCCTTTTTTCATTTTGGTAATTTGGTTTTCCTCCTTTTAAAAATCAAATTAGCTAATGATTTATCTCTTTTATTGATGTTTCAAAAATTTCTTAGTTTTATTTTTTAATTTAATGGTTCTTTTTGTTTTGTTATGCTCTCATTTTTGTTACCCTTTCAATTTTGTTACCCTCTTCATTGATTTTCAGAATTTCTCTTTTGTTTAAAGGGATTTTAGGGGGCAGTTAGGTGGCGCAGTGGATAGAGCACAGGCCCTGGATTCAGGAGTACCTGAGTTCAAATCTAGCCTCAGACACTTGACACTTACTAGCTGTGTAACCCTGGGCAAGTCACTTAACCCCAATTGCCTGACCAAAAAAAAAGGGGGGGGGATTTTAAATATTATTGTTTTTCTTAGTTCAATCTGTTCTTTTTCTATTTTGAGAAAAATTCTCCCTTATGAAGTGCTTTGGCTCCATCCCAAAAATTTTGCTATGTTAACTTGTTGTTATAAATTAACTCGATTATCTCTTGTTTCTATGGTGTGTTCTTTGACCTGCCAATTCTTTAATATTTATTTA
Source organism: Dromiciops gliroides (assembly GCF_019393635.1). Lineage (NCBI taxonomy): Eukaryota > Metazoa > Chordata > Mammalia > Microbiotheria > Microbiotheriidae > Dromiciops > Dromiciops gliroides. Next base: position 657,608,944 of record NC_057863.1, on the reverse strand, counting down.
TTTATTTTGTTAGATAATTATTTATTTGTTCTCTAATAGTTTTAACTTTATTTCATGAATATAATTTTTGTAGCTTTGGTTAATAAAGGAAGTTTTTAATTTTTTTTGCGTTTGTGATGTTTTTATGTCCTAATACACAGCCAGTTTTTGTAAAGGTGTGAAGTACAACTGAGAAATATGTATATTACTTTCTATTCACATTAAGTAATGGCCAGATCCGTCATATCTTATTTTTTAAAACTTCTATTCAGATCCGTAATTTTTTTCTTATTAGCTTTTTGTTAGTTTTCTCTAAGTCTGAAAGGATACACTGAGATTCCCCACTATTATAGTTTTACTGTCTATTTCTCTCTGAAACTCATTTAACTTTTCCTTTAAGTATTGGGTGTCCCAAAAGTTTTAGTGTAGTTTTCTGTTATTCAAAGGTTAAAACTGTACTAAGTGGATACCCTTTACTTAAGCTTAATAAATTTCAGAGAGAAGTTGACAGAAAAACTATAATTTAGTATGTTTTATGTCAATATTAATTCTTTACCTTTGGTACCTTTCAGCATACCTTAGTTTTCTTGTTTACCTCTTTTAACCCAGTCTAATTTTGTGTTTGCCTTGTCTGAGATCATGATTGCTATCCCTGCCTTTTTTTAAAGGTTAAGTTGAGAGATAACAACCCCTTATTTTAACTTTGTGTGAATTTTTATGATTCCATTGTCTATATTGTAAACAGTATATTGTGAGATTCTGATTTCTAATCCGTTCTGATATCCTCTTCCATCTTGTGTGTGGGCTAATCGCATTCACATATAGTTACAATATTTCTCTTCAGTCTTATCTAATGCCTTTTCCTCTCTTTGCTCCTCATCTCTCTCTTTATGAAGAAGAGGGGAGTGAGCAGTGATTACAGAGCTAGGGAACTTTGCTTGCTGTAATCTACTTCTACCTTCTTTCCCCAAACAACCAATCATAGTTCTTTACCCTTTCTTTGCCTTTAAAGCCTCTTCATGATCCACCCTCCAAGACTGGAGGCTGTTTTCTTTTGTTTGTTTTTGCTTATGACTAATATATCCCTGAATTTACCTTTCCTTGAATTCCCCCATTTTCCATCTCCCCTCTCCCTGTTCCTCTCTGCTTCAGCATTATTATTTCTATATCAAACTTTGTATATGTTTATACATAGATCCACACACATTTATACACACATATATACATAGATATATATTCTGCCCTTCTTTGACCAGTTCAGATGAAAAAGAAGTTCAAGTGAAGCTCATCCCCCATCCCTTTCTCCTTTTTGTATAGTCTTCTACTTGTTCATCTAAATTATATGAAATGGTAAATTCCCCTACACACACACACACACACACACACACAAAGCAGAATATTTTTTCCTTCCTTTTTCTTTCTTATTTTAAGAGCATCCAAACATTACAAACCCTCTTCCAGCCCCTCTGTCTTATATCTACCATTATGACCATTAATGACATTAGGGCTCTGCAATGGCACTTATTTCTTCTACCCCATTCAATAATAATAACAATGATAACTAGAATTTACATAGAATTAAGGTTTGCAAATTTTACATTTTATCTCATTTGATCATCACAAAAACTCTATGAAGTAGGTAGTAATATTTCTCCCATTTTATACATGAAGAAACTGAGAAACATTAAGTGCATGCCCAGGGTCACATGTAAATTCCTTATTCTTGTTTAGTCCCTTCTACTTGCTCAAATGAATTTACCTTTTTATTTTTCTGGATAGATGGTCATTGTTCTAAATCTATATATTTTGCCTTTTGGAATATTGTTTTTCCAAGCTCTTCTATCTTTTAGTATAGGAGCCACCAAATCTTGTGTGTTTCCGAAGACAGCTCCACAGTACTTGATCTATTTTTTTTTTTCTGGATAATCGAATCATTTTAAAAATTTGACTTGTAAACTCTAGATCTCATTTCATTTATTGGGAGTTCCTGGCTCCATAACAGTTCTTACTGTGGGTGTCTTTTTTGTTGTTTGTTTACTCACTCTTTGATTCTTTGTGTGTGTGTGTGTGTGAGGCAACTGGGGTTAAGTGACTTGCCCAAGGTCACAAAACTAGTAAGTGTTGTCTGAGGCCAGATTTGAACTCAGGTACTCCTGACTCCAGCACTGGTTCTCTATCCACTGCACCACCTAGCTGCCCCACTCTTTGATTCTTAATTCTACAAATGAGAGTTTGTTTTAGGGCTAGGCTCTGCACTCTTATGGAAGGGATGCCTGGGCCTTGATGGGTCCTGTTTCGTATTCTCTTGGGTCCTTTGTTCTGGGTATTGAATGTTGTGTTCTTCAAGGATAAAAGAGGTGGCTTAGACCGTACAAGCTTTCAGTAGACCCTAAACAGTCTGATACAGGGCAATGTTGAATCACTACCTTCCTGAATTCTGCAGGCTTCTAACTCCAGTTTGGGTCTGTTTGAACCTTTTCCAGCCTGGCTGAGTTGGATCATCAGTAGACTGTTACTGGCCCTCGGCCAGGCCCTGCCAGCTACCTGAAAGGGTTTTCAGGTGCCCAGTGACAGAACTACAAGCTCTCCTTGGTCTCTGCTAGCTAGCTGGTTTACTCAGCTGTAGGTCCCCCGGGCCAAATGTGCAAACTCCATCAGAGGTCAGAGCTGAACAGCTGCAGCTGTCTCTTTTTCTTGGTCTTTGTTTAGTGTATAGCCTCAGGCCTGGATTGTGCTCATATGTGCCCTTTTCCTTAGTCCATGTTGGACCTGTGATCCAGCTGCTGGGTCAGAGGGCCCAGCTGCACAGCCTTAGGTCCTTCTGTGCTGGATAAGTGATCCTAGCCCAGGCCCCATGTTGGAAGGAGGCTCTGAATGGGGCTTCCTGACTGGATTTCCTTCCCATTAACCCCAGGCCTCCGGCTATATCCTTTTGCTGACCTGGGCTAGAAAAATAAATCATAGAGGGGAGATTCTCCATCCAATCTCCTGAATTTCCCAATCATTACTTGGTCAGGTGATATTCTTTAAGCTTTATTGGAATAGTGATAGAGAGCCAAGTTGTACTGCTTCTTCCTGCAACCTTTGCTGATTTCTATTGAATTTCATCTTAAAATCCTTTTGAATCAGGGGCAGCTAGGTGGCGCAGTGGATAGAGCACTGGCCCTGGAGTCAGGAGGACCTGAGTTCAAATCCAACCTCAGAAACTTGACACTTAATAGCTGTGTGACCCTGGGCAAGTCACTTAACCCCAATTACCTCACAAGAAAAAAAAAAAAAGAAAAGAAGATACTTTTGAATTCTGACTCTGTCATCCCCTGTGTTAAACATCCCTTCCAATTTTGTGCCATCAGCCAATTTGATGAGCTTTCCATTTGGTCATTTGCCCAAGTCTTCGATAAATGTGTTAAACAGCACAGAGCCAAGTACACATCCCCAGGACACTGTGCTGGAGACCTCTTGCCATGCAGACTTTGAACCATTAACAAGTACTCTTTGAATCTGGTTATCTAACCAATCCTGAACCCATCTATTATTGGCTAGTACATTTTTTCTCAATCTTCTTCACCAGAATAGGTAGGAAACACTTTCTCAAAAGCTTTATTAAAATCTAGATGAACTGTATCCATAGTACTCCCCTCATTTACCAGGTTAGTAATTCTGTCCCAAAAAGGAAATGAAGTTGGTCCTAGCATAACCTGTACTTGATGAAGCAAGGCTGGCTCTTTGGAATTACTGCTTCCCTTTCCAAGGGTTTGCCAGTCATCTCTTTAATGATCCCTTCTGGAATTATGTCAGAATTCACTGGTCTAGAGTTGGCAGTTTCTGTTCTTTTTCCTCTTTGGAAACTGGGACATTTGCCCTTCTCCAATCTCATTGTTCCTCTCTTCTTTCCCATGATCTTTCAACTATCACCATCAATGATTCAGCAAATACATCCACCAGTTTTTTGGGGGGGTGAATGGTGAGTGAGGTGGATGTAATTAATTAGGGCTGTGACTTGAGTTTCTCAAGGGCAGCCAAGGACTCTCTTGCTATCTCCTCATTTCTCTTTGGTATCACCTCCCTGTTATTCATTTTATTCTTATTTTCAGTGCCAAGGTCATTGTCCTTTGCAAAAATTAAAATAAAAAACAAAGACTTGAGCAGTCCCATCCACCATAAACAAAGTCCTTTTTTAATCCTTCTTTTTCTTTTTAAAAAATAGTTTTAAAATTACTCTTAGCTTCCCTCGTCATCCTCAGCTAATTGTGCTTGGTTAGCACTTCTGATGCTACTTTTATAAGACTGAATATAAGCCATGCCCTTATAGTCATCTGCCATTACCTGGTTGTTCACTTCCATCATTTGAATTTTTCTTTTTAAAGTCCAAGTTGATTGGGCAGCTCCTTGCTCATCCACATGTGTCTCTTTAGATAAATGTCGTTATTCCTCCTCATGAGAATGATTTCCCTCTATGTCCTGTGAGCATCATTCTTGAGCACTTCCCATCCCTCCTAGGCTGACTTCCCTTGTCACAATTTAGATCATGGGATCGTACCTGTCTTTCCTCTGAATCCTTGGAAATCTGCTTTCCCCAAATCTAGTATGCATGCACATGCTTATGGAGCCGATGCAGAGGCAGCTGGGGGCACAGTGGGGACAGCACCAGACCTTGATTTAGTTAGACCTGAGTTCAGATCTGGCCTCAGACTAACTAGCTCTGGGACCCGGGACAAGTCATTTAACTTGTGTTTGCCTCTGTTTCCCCATCTGTAAAACAGGCATCATAACTATCTACCTCCCTAAGGTTGTTGTGGGGATCAAATGAGATAATTATCATAAAGCACAGTGCACGGCACATAGTAGGTGCTTAACAAATGTTTATTTCTTTCCCTTTCCTATGCCCAGACTTCCCTCCCCTATAACAAATACACTCCTAGGGGCAGCTAGGTGGCACAGTGGATAAAGCACCGGCCCTGGATTCAGGAGAACCTGAGTTCAAATCCAGCCTCAGACACTTGACACTTACTAGCTGTGTGACCCTGGGCAAGTCACTTAACTCTCATTGCCCTGCAAAAAAACCCAAAAAACAAAAAGAAATATACTCTTGTATCACTTCCTTTTTCTTTTTTTCTTTTTTTGCAGGGCAATGAGAGTTAAGTGACTTGCCCAGGGTCACACAGCTAGTAAGTGTCAAGTGTCTGAGGCTGGATTTGAACTCAGGTTCTCCTGAATCCAGGGCTGGTGCTTTATCCACTGTGCCACCTAGCTGCCCCCCTGTATCACTTCTTCCCAGAGTTCACATCCTTTCCACCCTGATAGCAAGAATCAGATCCAAAATGGAAACACCCCCATCCACCCCTTCCTGTTGCTTGAAGGATGAAGTGACACTCAAGCTAGTCAAAAAGTGAGCTGCTTGGCTTTTGTAGAAACAAAGAAATGGAGAAAAAGTGGAGAGAATGGGAGAGAGACAGACAGTGACAGAGATGAGGGGAGGGGGAAGAAGGAAAAAGGAAGGAGAGACAGAGAGGAGACAGAGACAGAGAGATGGGGGAGGGAGGAGAGGGAGAAACAGAGACAGAGAGACAGAGATATGGGGGAGAGAGGAGAGACAGAGACAGCGAGGGCTCCAGCAGGTGTCTGACTCCTGGAAGTCTCCCATCAGTGCCCCTGTAATTCCAAACATCCTCCCCCTTTCCTTTGCCCAGCAGGGGGTCTCTCTGATTAAGCAGCCAGGGCTTGGACCTGACCCTGCCCAGGAGCCCTGCCCTTGAGAGAGGGCAGTGGGTGTTCTTGGCCGCGCCCTGGACCCTGCACTCTTCTGCCCCTCCCCCTCTTTCAATCATCCTGCAGCCTCACAGAAATTTCAGAAGGCCAAGGACCTCTGAGAACAATTGATCGGGGCTCTTTGTTTCCGATACGGACGGACGCAGGCGAAGAGAGGAATGACTTTTCCAAGTCACCCAGGGAGTGAGGGGGAGAGGCAGCTGCGAGCCGCGCCCCGGCACATGGGGGTGGGGGGCGGGGCGTGGTTGGAGAGATCTGAAATTCTCGTTTCAGAGAGAAGATAACCGGAGCGTACTTCAAATACAAGGGCATCAACTTCCCTGTGGGCCTCTACGCCCCAGAGACCATAAGCTATGTTGAGAAGGACTTCAAGGTCAGGGATGACGACATCTTCATTGTCACCTACCCCAAGTCAGGTAGGAGGAAAAACCTGGCCCTCCCCAGGAAACCTCCGCCTGCCTGGGCCCCCCGAGTGAGGAAACAGAGACCCCACGTGCTTCATCTCCACCCACTTGCTTTGTCGTCTGACCTCCCTCAATATCCCCCCAACTCCCCTCTGTCCCCTCTCACCCCCCTATGTCCCCTCTCACCCCCCTGTGTCCCCTCTGACCCCCCTGTGTCCCCTCTGACTCCCCTCTGTCCCCTCTGACCCCCTCTGTCCCCTCTCATCCCCCTGTGTCCCCTCTGACTCCCCTGTGTTCCCTCTCACGCCCCTGTGTCCCCTCTGACTCCCCTATGTCCCCTCTGACTCTCCTCTGTCCCCTCTAACCCCTGTGTCCCCTCTAATTCCTCGTGTCCCCTCTGACCCCTCATGTCCCCTCTAACCCCCCCCCGTGTTCCCCCAACTCCCCTCTGTCCCCTCTAACCCCTCATGTCCCCTCTGACCCCCCCCATGTCCCCCCAACTCCCCTCTGTCCCCTCTAACCCCTGTGTCTCCTCTGACCCCCCCGTGTCCCCTCTAACTCCCCTTTGTCCCTTCTAACCTCCCCTGTGTCCCCTCTGACCCCCCTATGTCCCCTCTCACCCCCTGTGTCCCCTCTGACTCCCCTGTGTCCCCTCTGACCCCCTCTGTCCCCTCTCATCCCCCTGTGTCCCCTCTGACTCCCCTGTGTTCCCTCTCACGCCCCTGTGTCCCCTCTGACTCCCCTATGTCCCCTCTGACTCTCCTCTGTCCCCTCTAACCCCTGTGTCCCCTCTAATTCCTCGTGTCCCCTCTGACCCCTCATGTCCCCTCTAACCCCCCCGTGTTCCCCCAACTCCCCTCTGTCCCCTCTAACCCCTCATGTCCCCTCTGACCCCCCCATGTCCCCCCAACTCCCCTCTGACCCCTCTAACCCCTGTGTCTCCTCTGACCCCCCCGTGTCCCCTCTAACTCCCCTTTGTCCCTTCTAACCTCCCCTGTGTCCCCTCTGACCCCCCTATGTCCCCTCTCACCCCCCTGTGTCCCCTCTGACTCCCCTGTGTCCCCTCTGACCCCCTCTGTCCCCTCTCATCCCCCTGTGTCCCCTCTGACTCCCCTATGTCCCCTCTGACTCTCCTCTGTCCCCTCTAACCCCTGTGTCCCCTCTAATTCCTCGTGTCCCCTCTAACCCCTCATGTCCCCTCTGACCCCCCCATGTCCCCCCAACTCCCCTCTGTCCCCTCTAACCCCTGTGTCTCCTCTGACCCCCCCGTGTCCCCTCTAACTCCCCTTTGTCCCTTCTAACCTCCCCCGTGTCCCCTCTGACCCCCCTATGTCCCCTCTCACCCCCCTGTGTCCCCTCTGACTCCCCTATGTCCCCTCTGACTCTCCTCTGTCCCCTCTAACCCCTGTGTCCCCTCTAATTCCTGTGTCCCCTCTGACCCCACACTGTGTCCTCTCTGATCCCCCTCTGCATCCCCTCTCACTCCCCTCAGCACCCCCACTGACCCCCAGGCCACCATCTTTCCTTCCAGGCACTACTTGGATGATTGAGATTCTGAGCATAATGCTGAAGGATGGGGATCCCTCCTGGGCCCGCTCAGTCCCCAATTGGGAGCGGGCCCCCTGGTGTGAGAGCGTCCTGGGCTCCTTGTCCATCATGCAGATGTCTACCCCTCGCCTCATCAGTTCCCACCTCCCCATTCAGCTCTTCCCCCGGGACTTCTTCAACTCCAAAGCCAAGGTAGGCCTGGAAGGGTGAGCCGGACCCAGGGCTCATAACTACTTAAGGGCAGACTGGGCATGGGCAAAGCCCAGTGAATGGAGTTGTGAAGACCCGAGTTTGAATGCTGCTTCTAACATTTGCTAGCTGTGGACAAGTCACTTCATAACTCTGGCCTCTATGGAGTGTCCTGAGGGTCCAGGGAAGCCCCTTATGCTCCTCAAAAATGCTAAGATGTTCTGGGGAGCCTGGGAGTGAGTTCGAGGCAGCTGTTGGGAAGTTCAAGGTCATACTGACTCCCCCATCACTCAGGGATATCCTCAATGGCTCCCCCAGTCATGAGCTCCACCTCCTTCCCTCCCATTCTTCCTGAGGTGGGGCAGGAGGTTGGTATTTGTTCGCCAGGCTTTGTGGCTTGGGATGCTAATTCCTTCTCATGATCCAACATCTTGCCTTTCTTTGTCCGTTTAGGTCTCCCAATAACACTGGAGGTGGGCTGAGCCAGGTGGGCTGTTAAGTGCCTCCTCTAAGGCCCCACAGCCAGCCGGTGAAGGTGGGGGGTCCTGACCCCAGGCCTCACACTGCTCCAAGTTGCCCTGCCTCCATTCTTTTATTATGTTTCCTGTGCCCTCCAGAGATGAAGTGGGGGGTGGGGGTGGGGAAGGGGAGTAAGGGGCCAGAAGCCCTTGCTCTGTGATCAAGCCTTCACTGGCTCCCTTAGGTCATCTACATAAGCCGCAACCCACGAGACGTCCTTGTCTCCCTCTACCACTACTTCAAGATCGCTGGACACCTCAAGGACCCGGAAAACCCAGACCAATTCTTGCAGGATTTTCTCAACGGAGAAAGTGAGGACTAGGACAGGATTATGGGCAAGAGGGACAGAGAAGCAGCCACCAGGCTAAAAAAGCACAGAGACAGAGGTGGGAACAGACCACAGGGAGGCAGCGACACACAGAGAGAGAAGTCTGAGGCGGCCCAAGCAGACAAAGAAAGATGCACCCAGAGACCCAGGGAAACAGAGGCAGAAAAAGATGTAGAAAAACAGAGATAGAAAGGAAAGAGGGAGGGAGGGGAAGAGAAGGAGTGGAGAGAGGAAGGGAGGGAGGGGAAGAGAAGGAGTGGAGAGAGGAAGGGAGGGAGGGGAAGAGAAGGAGTGGAGAGAGGAAGGGAGGGAGGGAGAGAGGAAGAAAGAGAGGAGAGACAGGCCCAGAGACTCAGAGTGAGTGGGTGGGTGATGAAGAGACAGACCCACTTGTGCAAGGTTGCAGGGTGGGGGCAGGAGAAAGACTGGCTGATGGAGCATGATAGGGGCCTAGTGGGTCCTGGGAGGAGGCAGATGGACCACATGGAGGGAGATGGGGCTGTCCTGGCAGAAGGACGGGTCTCCTAATGCTCCTGTATCCTTTCCCCCAAATTCTCAGTACAATTTGGCTCCTGGTTTGATCACATAAAGGGATGGATGCGAATGGAGGGGAAGGACAACTTTTTGTTCATCACCTATGAAGAACTACAAGAGGTCAGCAAACTGTCTGTCTGCCCTTCCTTCAGCCCCTTACCTCCCAATCCTCTTCTCTTGTCCCTGGCTGGAGGGTAGGGCCCAGGGGTGTGAGGCCAGAAGTACCCATTCCCCAACAGATCCATGTCACCAGAGACAAGTCCGCTTTTTGGCCCTTGGTTTCTTGCTCTGTCAGATGGGTTTATTTTGTTTGTTTGTTTGGGTTTTTTTTTTGCTTTTTTTTTTTTTTTTTTGCGGGGCAATGGGGGTTAAGTGACTTGCCCAGGGTCACACAGCTAGTAAGTGTCAAGTGTCTGAGGCTGGATTTGAACTCAGCTACTCCTGAATCCAGAGCCAGCACTTTATCCACTGCACCACCTAGCCGCCCCCAAGATGGGTTTATTAACCCATGGCTGGCCTACTTAATCGAATAGATGTGGCGCTCACAATGGGTGCTTGACAAACACCTAAGATTATCTGTGATGACTCAGTGCAGTTTGACCCCTTGCAATATTCAGGATCTTATTCTCTGGGCTGAGGACATAGGAACAGGACAAGACACAAGCCTCCAAGAGCTAATTCTCTAACAGACAATAAGACATGTCTACAAATACCTGTGGTAGAAGGAAGAACCCAGTAAATGGGAGGATGCACCTCTGGGCACCACAGTTTAGCAAGGACATGGATTAGCTGCAGAAATTGCCTGAGGGGCAATCAAGGTGGGGAAGGGTCATGGCATTCAAAGAGATGTGGAAGGAACTAGATTGCAGTATGCCTCAACCTTGTGTGGATTTTGCCTTGAGATTGGGAACAGCTCCCTAATAATGAGAGTTGCCCTCCCACCCCCATCCCATTCTCTTTTTTTCTCAATGCTCCCCTTCGTGATCTCAGCTCTAGTAGATTCAATAATCATTTCTATGCTAATGATTCCCACAGCCATGTATCCAGGCCTGACCTCTCTCTAATCTAGAGTCCCACATCTCTCACTGCCTATTGTACATTTCCATCTCTTGTCCCACAGACATCTTAAATTTAGCATGTCCCAGACTGAGCTCATTCTCTCTCTTGCCCAATACCTGAACTTTCCCCACTACTGTCAAGGGTGCTGCCATCATCCCCACCCCCAGGCTCACAGGCTCATCATCATCCTTGGCTCTTCCTTCTGCCACGTCTACAGCTCACTGTCCAATCTCCCCTTCCTACCTTCTCAGGCTGCATACACCTCACTCACTTCCAAGCACTTTACGAGTTGGCTTATTTGCTATTACTCTCCCATCCCACCTTTGCATGGGCTGTGGCCCCTGCTTGGCATGCTCTTCCTCCTCACCTGATTTCTTTAAAGACTGAGCTACAAAGATACTTTGTTCAAGAGGCCTTTCCCAAAAAAAAAAGAGGTCTTTTCCAGTTGCCATCCTCCCACCCCCATCCCCCAGCTGCTAATGCCTTCCCTTTCCCACTCACCTTCACCTACTCTGCATGTATCTTGTCTCTACCCACTCATTTACATGTTGTCTTTCCCATTTGACTGTGCACTCCCAGAGGGCAGGGCTTGGTTTTTCCTGTTTTTCTATCTCCAGAGATTAGGGTTTGAGAAATGCTTGCAGACCAAAGGTAGGAAGAGCTGCTATGAGTGATGGGGAGTTTCCCCTCACTGAAGGCCTTTGAGGAGAGGCTGGCTTCCCACTGGTCAGGCAGGTTGTAGAAGGGATCCTTGTTCAGAGACGGGTTGGACAAGATACCTCCAAGGTCCCTCCCAGTCAAGAGCTGTGGGATAGTTTAAACAAAGCCGCTTGAGAAATTACAGGTGAATGAAATCACTTCCACTTGGCGCTTGGGTAGGAGTGGGGACAGGAGGGAAGTCTCCCTGGAAGAGGCAGCCCCTGGGCTGGCCTTAATCATCCCCCAGAGAGGCACGGGGGTCCCTTCCAGGCATGGGAACAGCCTTATGTAAGGGCTAGGCCAGCCAGGTGTGGTGCAGTCATCCACCTGGGCTGGGGCACAGAGTAAAGAATGGAGCTAAGGGCCACAGAGATCAGTTGATGCTAGGTTGGGGGACATTGCAGATCAGCCCAGACTCTTCTTACTTTACTTGACCAGCCCTGGGGAGCTGCTGAAGGGGGCTGAGCCCCTGAAGGATGTGATCAGAGCAGGCCATTAACAAAATCATGGAGACAGAAAGTTCAGCAGAGTTCGTGGAGAATGGAGGCAAGAAGACCTGACTTAGACAGGAGGGTGTGAGATTTATCATGGAGCTGTCATTGGCTGCTGGATGTGGGGCAGGCCGTCCCCAGGAGGGAGACAGAAGGGCCACATGGATGCCGAGGGCTCCGCCTGGATGGCCCCAAAAGCTGGAAGGAGGGAGGGGCCATTTGGGAGGGACTGGACTTCCTGAAGGCACATGGAGAAATGAGTCCAGGACAGCAAGAGACAAACATGGCCACTTGACCCCTAGGGAGAGAGAGGTGGATGAAGAAAGGCACTGGCTGAAGGCAAGGGGTCTGCTAGGCCATCCAGGAGACACACTCCACCAACACTTTCCTCTTAGCATTTCCAAAGCAAGCCCACATTTACACCCTGCTCTGCTCTTCTCCCCTGGCTCTCTGTCTTGGGGGGGCCCTCCCCGACGGAGCAAGGCATGCACAGAATCTCAGAGTCGTCTTCTCCCTCCCCTTCCATGTGCCCTCACTCCTCTCACAGAAGTCCCCAGACCCTTTCTCCCCCTTTTTCCTCGCTCCAGCCATCATTGTCTTGGGGCTCATTTCCTTTCTTCTACTCTCTCCCCTCCAAAGTATCATTTTCATTTGTCTTGGGGTTCCTCGATGCCTTTCAGTTCTTATACCAGTTATCTCTCCAAATACCACCCCAACACTTCCCAATTATAGAGTGTCATCCCTAGCTCAGACTTAAGTGATCCAAGCTCACCGACGTGGTCCAATCTCCCAGGCTAGCACCGAATGTTAATATTTCTTGGGCTTATTATGCTACCACCCAGAGTTTACACCGGGAAAATCTCCAGATGCAGCCTATGTCAAGGTTTCTACAGATGTAAGGAGAAGAAATCTTTTGGTCCTATATAAGCACTCAAGGTCACAGTGCAGATGTTGGTATAGGACAGCCCTATTCACTTCATAGAAAATGCCCCTAAACAATTGCAGGAGACCAGGAACCAGGCAGAAAGCTCATAAAGGGTTTGTAATAGCCTCTCAATGACCACCATGATTCTCCCTCTCCAGTGAGGCCTACTGTCCACAGGGTCCTTAACTCTTCTAATTAGAACCCCACCCTGTGAGTCGCACTCCATCTGAAAGGGTAACAGACTTGGAGCTGCAAGATGTGCAGCACCCTAACATTCAGATGAGTTCCTCTTTTACCTTCACAGAGAGACATGTAGACATCCAGACTTCACTTACTACTCTGTAGGAGGCAGTGTTGTACAGTAGAACACTAGACTTGGATGGGACAGCTAGGTGGCACAGTAGATAGATCGATGGACTGAGTTCAAATCTGGCCTCAGACACTTACTAGTTATGTGACCCTGGGAAAGTCTCCCTCTTTGCCTCAGTTTCCTCATCTGTAAAATGAGCTGGAGAAGGCAAACCCCACTGGCATCTTTGCCAAGAAAACCCCAAAGGAGGTCATGAAGAATCAGACACGACTAAACAGCAACAAAGACCCTGTCTGTCTGAGGCGGCCCACAGGATGACTCACCGCCTGGCCAGGGAAGATTCCACAACCCAAGGGAAAAAGAGAGAAAAAGGGTCTGCAGACACCCTTTCAGGGGCCCCAACAAAGGAGAGGCTCCTCCCTAAATAAAATAACCCATCCCACAACAGCAAGAGCCAGCCAATGACTGCTGGGGGGTAGCCACACACACTGAGACTTAACTAGGAGCCACCAGTGGACATGTACAACACAGAAAAGGGCTTCTTGACCTGGGAAACTATCATTCTGATGTCGGAAGGCCCTTGCTTATCCTTCCCTGTCCCCATGTTCACACCAAAAAAGCAACAGATGCAACAAAGGGACAAGCACATGCCATATTCTACACCTGTAGCCCCCCACCTCTCTCTTGTGAGCAAGAAAGGGTGTCCATGTTTGCCAGGAACATGAACTTAGCTGCTTCTCTAAGGTTGGGTTTTTGTTTTTGTTTTTTTGGTGAGGCAGTTGGGGTTAAGTGACTTGCCCAGGGTCACACAGCTAGTAAGTCTTAAGTGTCTGAGGCCGGATTTGAACTCAGGTCCTCCTGACTCCAGGGCCAGTGCTCTATCCACTGCACCACCTAGCTGCCCCTTCTAAGGTTGTTTTTAACTGTGTCACTGTAGTCATCAGGCATGTTGTTCTCTTGGGTTAGCTTTCTTTGCAGTACCAATACAGAGCCCCCATGTCTGAGTGAATTTTTCATTTTCATTTAAGAATAATAGTTAATATTTACTCCTTTTTTTTGGTTAGTTCATTTGTTTTGGTCATGTCTGACTATGACCCCATTTGGGGTTTTCTTGACAAAGATACTGGAATCATTTGCCATTTCCTTCTCCAGATTATTTTACAGATGAGGTAACTGAGACAAACAGGGTGAAGTGACTTGTCCAGGGTCATACAGCTAGTGTCTGAGGCCAGATTTGAACTCAGGGAGATGAATCTTTCCAACTCCAGGCTCTACCCACCTAGCTGCCCCCATAGTTACATAGCTTTTTGCAAATATTATTTCTTTTATCCTCACAACCACCCCGGAAGGTAGGTACTATCATTATCTTCATTTTCCAGATGGGGAAACTAAGGTAGGCAGCGCTTAAGTGACTTGCCCAGGGCAAGGGCTAGCGCTTCATCTCTTGCGCCACCTAGTGGCCTCAGTAAGACTTGCCCACATTCCATTCCTTCTGAAATAACATAGCCGACTTGGGTCACCCTGTGTCTGCTGTTGGTAGCTTCTGATACCACAAAGCGGGCTGCTAAGGTCTTTGGCCCCCTCGGCGTTGGACCTTCTTCATCCCCTCTCCCCCCTGGCACCAAATAGCCATCCCCCACCCACCCACCCCAGGCTTCGAACACCGAGGACATTGAAGCCCCTCCCTCCCTTTCCAGGCTGACTTCTCCCAACTCCCCTGGGTCCATTCTTATTCATTTATTTTTATTTTTATTTTATTTTATTTTTTTTGCGGGGCAGTGGGGATTAAGTGACTTGACACTATCTGTGTGACCCTGGACAAGTGTCTGAGGTTGGATTTGAACTCAGGTACTCCTGAATCCAGAGCCAATGCTTTATCCCCTGCACCACCTAGCTGCTTCCTGGGTCCATTCTTTACTTGCTTTCTTCTCTCTGGGGAATCCCATCTCTTTCAGAATCTTTCTCTTCATTCCAAACCCTCCCTGCTCCCACCAAATTCTCCCTCCTCACACCTTCCCAGAGGCTCGGGGGCTCCTTCTGTGGCCCCACAGGCCTTGTCCTTGTGCTGGCTGTGGAGGTCACCCCCCACACACACACACCGGTCCATGGACAGTGAGCTCCTTGCAGGAGCTGTCATCTTTGCCCAGCTTACTGCCTAGCACAAACACAGAACCTGGCTAAAGAGGATGCCTGTAGGTCTTTAAGGTATTGGTTATTAGAGGCCATCAGAGAGACCTGGTGGGACACCAAGGGCAGGAGGCAGAGATGGGGACAGACAGAGGTGCCGATGACACAGAGCGGAGGGAGAGACAGACAGAGTGAGGGACCCAGGCTCGGTGGGAGGCTCAGGATGGAGGCTGGAGTTGAGAGCTGAGCCAAGACTGTGTCTGGAGCTGCCCACACCTGGGGGCTTCCGTCTGGGGGACTCTGAACCCTCGTTGGGTGCTGCTGCCGGCTACTTTGGTCAGCCCAGGGATGCCACCCTTGGGGGGCTGGCCAGAGGTGGGCACAGCGGCCCCACCCACTCCTCAGGACCTGGGCAGGAGGGGCTCAGACCCTGTGGCACTTCACTGTTCCCCCTCTCCCGCAGGACCTCCGGGGCTCTGTACAGCGCATCTCTGAATTCCTAGGCCACCCTTTGGAGGAGGCGGCCCTGGACTCAGTGGTGGAGAACTCGGATTTCCGGGCCATGAAGGAGAACACTATGTGTAATTACACCTTGTTGCCCTCTGTGCTCCTGGATCATCGCCAGGGGGCCTTCCTGCGGAAAGGTCAGGGGACTAGGCCCAATGGGACTGAGGCGGGGCCGAGGCTGGCCCTTGGAGAGCTGGGCTGGGGTCGGGGAGAGGAGGCCTCTGGGAGCCTTCTAATCCAACTGAGGCCTAGAGGTGGGAAGTATTCAATTGAACATTTATTGATAACTTAGTGGGCACTGAGGTCTTCTAGGTGCCAGGTAATGAGGATACAAAGTCAGCCTCCCCCCTCAGAATTTGTTTTACTATGGGGAAACTGAGGCTGAGAAGAGATGGGAGCGGGCATGGATGGCAAGGTCAGCCCTAACTGCCCTCTCCTTCCTGTGACCCCAGGAGTATGTGGTGATTGGAAGAACCATTTCACTGCGACGCAGAGCGAGGTCTTCGACCGGACATACCGAGAGAAGATGCAGGGACTGAAGACCACCTTCCCTTGGGATGAAGACCCTGGGGACAGCAGCCCCGCCCTCACCCCCGGGGCCTGGGATGTGTAACCCTTGGAAATAAACACAGCTCTAGCCCCTGCTTCTCCTGCATGCCTTCCTGAGCCAGGTTGGGGGCCTGGGGCAGCATCAGAGGAGGATGGAGAGGGCTTATTGGGGAGGCCAGGCCCAAGGGGCATCACCAGGGGCTGGGGAGGGCGGAGGCAGAGCCAGGCCCAGCATCCAAGTAGGGGAGGAGGCTACCAGGAAGGAGGGCGAAGCAGGTGCCAAAGGCGTGGGAAGGCCCCTGAGTCAGGGCTCGGCTGGGCGGGCCTGGGTCCTTGCCAATGGTGGGGGGAGGGCGCTCGGGAAGCATTCAGGTGATTCAGAGCTGACCCTCCCAGATGGTACACAGTCAGGCTCTGGAGACGGGCCCCTGGATGCCTTGGTGCCCTGGGCAAAGGGCAGTGGGGGAAGAAAAGATGGGGCCGAGCTTCATCCTCCATCCTCCTCCTCTCCTTTGGGGGTCCACAGCTGGCTCTCACCGTCCACTCCCAGCAGGCTCTTCTTCCAGGGTGACCCCCACTTAGGTCTCTCCCCAGAGAGCTCCTGGGAAGTCCGTCAGTCAGACCTCGGTCCAACCTCTTGGAACAAGAGGAATGCCATTGGGGCTGGGATCAGTGGTTGGCACCCTGGCTGGCCCAGTTGAGCTGCCCACGGCCTTGCTGCCCGGCATCCTCCCCGAGCCTCCGATAGGAGTGGGATGGGTAGTGGAATCTCCCGGGGGCCACGGGGCGTGAGGGGTTGGCCCATCGTCGCCCCAAGCCTCTGGTGTCCTCACTGGCCCCTCGCTGCCTCATCAGAGCCATGGCGGGTGTGTCTTGGGTGGCCCACGGAATCTTTGGCTGGAGTAGGGAAGAGAGGGCCAGAGTGAGTAGCCCGGCAGAGCTCCTGATGAACCAGGCATTGGGGTGGGGGCAGGGGTGGGAGGTGGCATTGGGGGAGCAGGAAGCAGGTGGCCGATGGTGCCCGGAAGGTCAATATTTGCTGAAGGAGGGAGCGCTGGGTGAAGGCAACTGGAGACAAGGAGCCCAGCCCATCTGCCCAGCCCTCTTCACCCCATAGCCTCTTCCCCTTTGAAGCCCTATCTGCTTTCCTCTTTGGCTTCTTCCAGTCCCCCCCCCCCCACCATCTACACTGTCCTCACAGCCTCCCCCATGGCCCGCTCACCTCTCTCCCCAGTCGCCCATCCCCATCACTGGACTCCGACAACTGGGAGAGGCAGCTCAGGTCCCAGAGGGACCTGCTGGGCCGGGCAGAGGGGCCATTGGCAGGCCGGACCCTCTGCATATTCCTCAAGATATCACTTAGGGCGGGCCCACTGGGGGAGGGCCTCTTGGAGTCCTTGGAGGTCTGGAAGGTGATCAGATGGTATTGGGGTGCTTCGTCCTGGGGGGGCAGGAGGACGGGGGCAACAGAGCGGCGGCGGGCAATGTGGTGGGGGCTGCGGGCCAGCTGAACCCCCTCCAGGACGCTGAGGAAGGGGCCAGAGGAAGGGGAAGGGGCCAGCGGATGGGAGGTGGCATAGAGCGTGCGGAATTCTCTATCAAAGGCCTCCAGAATCTCCCCGGTCATCAGGGTCACCAGGTGTCGGTGTAAGCGGGAATCACTCCAGGTGAAGCTGGAGAGGGAGGGGGAGTTCCCAAGGAAGTCTGAGAATGTCTGTCCCGAGCCCAGCAGCCCCACACCCATACCCAAATACCCAAACGCTCGTCACCATTCGGGAGGGAGGCACATTGGGGGAGGCCTGGAGTGGGGCATGGCTATGATGTGACAGGACTCCAGGCTATCAGCCCGTTCAGTAATGGGACTAGGGAGTCAGTGAGGGGCTGAGAGGAAGGGTGGTTCTGGTCTAGGGGGTCAAGAGGAAGGAGGAGCCACCTCCACATGTCTCAAATGTGTGGTGGGCAAGGCAGACAGACGAGTGCTTGGAGCTGGGGATGGGAGAGGGCAGCGCCCCACAAAGGTAAAGGCCAGGACTGGGATTCCACACTCAGATGTGATAACCCCCCATCCTGGCATCTGGGCCCCTCTGGCCCTGTCCCTGGCCACTGGCAAGAACCATGACCCCTGTGAGCTAAGGGAAGCCCACCATTGCCCGGGCAACCTCAAGGCCTGTGGGGATGAGGACAGTCTTGGGCCATGGCAGCTGGGAGAAGCCCATCCCCCACAGTCATGGCCTGGCATGAGGCCGGGGGCTGTCCTGGGCCCGCTGCTCTGCTGGGGGCCGCTATGAGCCCAAGGGAAGGGAAGTGAGGGAGCCCTTTCCTGGAAGGCAGAGGCTGGGCGCCTGGCTCCGGCGGGCTAGGGAACAGCTGGGGGTGGGGCAGGGTGACACCTGTAGGAGCCTGTGATGACGCTGTCTCCATCTACCAACACAAACTTTTCTCTCATGTCCCCCGTCACGCGCTTCCTCCTCCTGCTCTGAAAGTCACAGCCTCTCAGGACGCGGACCTCCAGGTTCTGAGGAGGGAGCAAGGAAGGACCCTCTGGGGTCAGCCCCAGCCTCCCACAGGGGGAAGAGGAGGAGGGGGAAGAAGGGGAAGAGAAGGGGGGCGCTGCTACCTCCATGGCCCGGGGGTTCATCCTCAGCTGCTGGGCCAGGGCCAGGAAGGCGGGGAGGTGGCGGTGGCCTAGGAGGATGTAGACAGGCACCCCTCGGCGGCTGGCGGCCTCTCGAAGGTCCAGCAGGAGGTCAGGGTCCGTGAACACGTCCATGACCACGGCGACAAGCTGGGTGGGGGGAGAGGGAAGTGGCAGGTGCCAAGCCCCCGAGGGCCGGGGATCAGGGGCAGGGCCGGGCCAGAACCCACCTTCCGGGCCTCCTGAATGGCCTTCCTCACCAGCTCCTTGATGGAGGGGTCCCCATCCCCAGGGGGCTGGGTGTAGAGACGTGCTCGGGTGATTCCCTTCCAGGGCTGGGCCTCTGACCAGCCCAAGCCCAGGTCCGGGGGCGGATCGTCGGAGCGGGTGGGGAAGTAGGTCAGGGTCCCCTGCTCCGGGCCATCAACCCCTCTCTCGTTCTTCGGGGTGTCCTGGTCCTCAACAGTCCAGTCCTCCACCTGGGTCTCTAGGCTCCGGACCTCCTCAGCCGCCAGGAAGGGCGGGAGCTTCTCCCTGAGCAGGCAGGAGGCAAAGGCCCCCGCTCCATCGCTCAGGAGGGTTTCCAGTGCCAGCCTCTGGCCCTCCGAGTACAGGAGGCTGGGGTCTGCCCTGCTGAGGGGTGCCTCCTCCGCATCCCCCTCCCCAGCTTCCTCCAGAGCTGCCAGCTGGGAGGCCGCCATGGGGCAGGGGGGGGCGGTCAGCAGGGGCAAGGGTCCTTCCCCCTCCCAGCCCAGGCCCTGCCCTGTCCCCTGCTGACAGCCCCTCTCATTTCATATCTGCATCTCTGCCTTCCCAGTGGGCTCCTGAGTAGCACCGGGCCTTGTCCCTCTCCCTGACACAGCAGCAGGCACGGCTCTCTGGGAGGCCAGGCTGCCTGGCTTTAGCCCCCGCCGCTCAGTCAGAGGGACCCCCCCCCCCAGCTCTCGGGCCAAGGCGGGCGCCCCCCTCTGCACACACCCCTCCAAAACAAGCCTCAGCCCCAGCTACTGGGGGATTCCAAAATCCTGCCGGGAATGGGGTAAAGGGACAAAGTCCTGGAGAGAGAGAAGCAGAAGGAAGGAATGAGCCCCAGCCAACCTGGCCAGCTACTTACCCTCCCCTATGAGCCAGCAGAGGCCCCTAGGAGGGCCGGAGCCCCTGGGACCTCAGGGAACAAATGGAGACAAGGGGGCCCAGAATTAATGGTATACAGTTCCCAGAGGCCCCCTACACCAAGAAATGTGGGGGCCATCCTGACAGCCAACAGGTAGGGGACCCCAGCCAGGGGCTGGAACCCTAAGCCACCCCTTTCCAAGGCCTGGCTCCCAGCCCTTCTTTCCAAGGCCCCCTCATGCCCCAAGCCTCAGGTCTCTCTAACCTCATGCCCCGCCCTAGGCCATAAGCAATGGGCTCCGGCCTCCACTTTCTTCAATGCCCAGGTCTGCTTTGACCCCTCCAGTGCCCAAATGCCCTCCCCCTCTCCACTCTACCCTTTCCCCAGTATAGCACAAGGCTCCCTATTCCCTTGGCACAGGAAGCCACATGGTGGGGTCCCCTCCTATCATTTGGGTCCCCCTGCCTGGTGGTCTCACGAGTTCCATTCATTCTAGGACTGGCCTGGCTGGGAGGGAACGGACTAAAGGAGACCCCAAGAGCCCAGAGGGAAGGCAGCTTACCTGTGGCTGTGTCTGCTCCCAAGATCCTACGCTGCCCATCAGGGCCTGAGCCTCGCCATTACCCCCCTGCCCCTAGAAGGGACCTGTGGCCCCAGTTCTTTCCAAGGATCAAGTCAGTTAAGACCAGGAAACAGGCACGAGACAAGGAGGAGCAGACACCGGAGGTGCCATGGGTGGGGCAGCTGCCTCAGAGGAAGGGGAGGACACCTGGATCCCCAGAGGCGGGGCCCTGGCCAATGACCGCCCTCCCAGGCCAGCAGGCTTCTTCAGCCTCAGCCTGGGTGGCCGGCTACTTGTCACAACCTGGGTGCTTGTAGGGCCTCCCTCCCCAGGGTGCCACAGGACCCCACCCCCCAGTCCCCAGAGTCAGCACAGACACGCAGAAAAGTGTTGTCAAAAATCTTTAATGTAACAAGGAGGAGGGGAATTAGTTTTTGTAGCCTCGGCTGGCGCGGCGGCCCCTGGCACGTTCGAACTTTCGGCCCTTGGATCGGACATATGGTCTGTGAAGAGGAAAAACAGAGTGTGAAGGCCAACTCCCAGCCCCCAAGTGCCCGCCCCCCATCCTCGTCCTCTCGAGACTCACTTAGTGTGGCTGTGGGGAGTGCCAGGTGCCTTCCCAAAATGCCTGTATACCTCGCGGCCCTTGCGGGGACCTGGTGATGGGTAAGAGAGCAGAGGGAGGATTAGCAGTGACCCCTTCTCCCAGGCCAAGCCCTGCTGCCCCTGAAATGAGGGAAGAGGAGGTCCCCAAGGGCTCACTCACCAGACAGCAGGACAGTGCCCTTGCCCTTGGGTGAGCTCATGGCCAGCTGGTCAAAGGTGAGGATCTTCCCACCAGCCTTGAGGATGCGATTCCGGGCATTGCTAGTAACACGAAGAGCACACACCTGCTCCAGGGAGGGAAGAACTTTAGTGAGGGGGGTGGGGGTGGAAAAACACCCCAAACAACCCCGGCCATAATTTCCCAGCAAGCCCAGGGGCCAATCAAGGCACCGACCTTCAGCTTGGGGACATCCTGGATCCTCACATCATCGGTCACGGTCCCAACAACCACAGCTGTCTTGTTTTCCCTGCCCGGCAGTTTCATCTTCCTGATCTGAGAAAGGGCAAAGAGGCACAAGTAAACCTAGGTCCATCTCCACTACCCCCAGTTCAGCCCCGGGGAAGCTGCAGCCGGACAGGCTCTGGGGATATAAGGGCTCCTACAGACCAAAGGGGGCCTTGCCCAGGGTTCTCCCCCAACTTGTACCACCACAAAGCAACAACTGGGATTAATGAGGTAGTCCAGGAGCTAGGGCACCAGGCCTGGAGTAAAAAACCCGGGTTCAAATGCTGCTTCAGATAATTCCTAGCCATGGGACCCTGGGCCTGTTACTCAACCTGTTTGCCTCAGTTTCTTCATTTGTAAAATGGGCCACCTCCTGGGTCGGCAGTGAGGACCGCTGCAGCGCTCTGGCCCTGGGACACAGGCGCTACACAAACCCGAGCTGTCCCGTCTCAACTCTTCTGAGGGACCGGGACGCCCTCCCCCCCACCCCCTCCCCAGGCTCCAGGCTCACCATTCGGGACAGGGACAGGGGGGGCCGGTTGGTCCGGCTCATGAACAGCCTTTTCAGCACAACCTTGTTGAAAGTTGAGTTGGTTCTTCGGGCCAGGAACCGGTAGAGCTGCACCGCAGGGAGACAGACAGGAGCGGCTTGGTCAGGACTCGGAACTAGCCCCCCCTTCCGCTCCCCAGCCACAATTCCCCCGCCAGACCCCGCAGCCAAGGCGAGAACTACAATTCCCACAAGGCCTTGGGCAGCTGGGGCCTCTTCACAGCCGCTCCCCTCAAACCCAACCAACTCGAGCAGCAGAGGCAGGACTACAAATCCCAGCAGCCCCCGGGGCGGTAAGGCCCAGCTCGGAGGGGTGAGCCGCCCCAGGGCGGCTGGGAGCCGTAGTCAGGCCACCTCGGGCCGGGCCTCACCTTCACCAACAGCCGCAGGTAGATGTCCTGGCTCTTGGGCTCCTTGCGCCGGACTTTCCGGTCCTTGTTATGGCGAATGTCGACTCCCTGCCCCGCGAAAAAACAGAGGGATCTCTAAGCTCGGTGTTGCGGGGGAGGGGGTGCCGGCAGGGCCGGGAGCGAGGACCACGGGATCCCCAGGCGCTTAAAGGGCGGCAGGGGCAGGACAAGGGCTCGTGGGACTGGAAGCGGGGCAGGGCTGGAGGATCCCCGAGCGCGCAAGGCTGAGAGAGGCCGGAGAGGTTCCCAAGCGCTCGATGCCGCCCGTTTCTCCCCACCCTCCCCCCACATCCCCTCTCGAGTCATGCCGGGCCCGCCGCTTCCCATCAATGGGGCCGCAGCGGAGACCATGGGCGCCCCGGCCCCTAACTAGCTCAGCCCCGGCCTACTGCGAGCCCGCGCCGAGCCGATGTCGGCGGATTCCCTTCTCACTTACCATGCTGGCGCCCTACCGAAGACCGGCCCAACCAGGAAAGACCGACGGGCCGCGGGGCAGGTTGGGAAGGCTACCAGCGAGGCCGACGTGCCTGACGTCGCGGTGGGATGGGCGGGCACGTCGAGCGCGGCGCCGCCTCTCTGGCGTGCACGGCCGCCTCTCTATGGTTGGCCACCCCTTTCCCCTCCGGTCGGACTGCGTGGGGAGGGCAGTTGCGCAGGGCGAGTGGCGGCGCTCTTGCTCGGCCTCGCCTGCATCTCGTTGGTCTTGGGAGGCCCGGCTGGCCGGAGGGGCGGGGCTGGGAGTGTGGGGGGGAGGGGGGGGGCAAGGAAGATGCATCAGCTTCCTGACAGTGGGCGGAGTGCAGCCGACCAGCCGGGGTCCAGGGCGCCCGCCCAGTCCTGCCAGCTGTCTAACCGCAGGCCCTCCCGAGCATCCTCGGTCCCCAGAACCCCAGCCCGCCCCCATCTCCCCCATCCCCCCACCCCCCGCCAGCCCCGGGCTTACCCCGTGTGGGGTCGGAGTCTGACCCCTACGCCTCCCCCAGCCCTGGCCAAAGTGGTCAGACTGGCATGGCCAGGCTCAGAGAGGTGGGGCAGGGAGACAGGGGGAGGGACACAGAGACACAGGGACAGAGAAAGAAAGAGACTGAGGGAGAGAGAGATAGAGAGAGGCTTAGGGACAGAGACAGAGAGAGACACAAGGACAGAGAGACTGAGGGAGAGAGACAGCAAGGAGAAGAGGAGAGGGACACAGAGTGACAGAGACTGATATACACAGGGAGAGAGACAGGGACGGGGAAAAACAGGGGGTGGTGTGTGAGGGAACAGAAAAAGACAGCAACAGAGTGTTGTGAGGCAGAAAAAGAGAAGGTGTTGTGGAGGAGAGACTGAGAAAAAACAGAGGGAATATGTGAGGGACAAACAGGTGGAGTGTGAGACAGAGAAGGGGGTATGAGGGAGAGATAGAAAGACAGAGACAAAGAGAGGTGGGGGAGAGACAGAGACAAGAGTGGTGTGGAAGAGACACACAGAGAGACAGAAAGAGAGGTAGAGAGATAGAGACAGGAAGACTACTAGGAACAGAAACTCTGAGACACAGAGACAGGAAGGCAGAGGCAGGGAGACCAAGAGAGGCAGAAACACAGACACAATCAAGAGACAGAGACACCAAGGAAAAGCAAGAGAGGCGGCGAGGGATAGAGAAGCCACAACAAGGAAACAGAGACACTGAGACAAAGAATCAGGGATTCAGCAAAAGGATAAGACAACAAAGAGATCGGGGCAGGGAGAGATAGCCTGAAACAGAAACCAGAGTAGAGAGGCTGCGACAAAGATGGAGACCAAGAGAGGGAAATAGAGGTAGAGGGTGAGATAGAAAGGAGACCAAGAGACAGCAACAGCAGCAAAGAGAGACGGAGATAGAGAAACAGAAGAAAACTTCCCATTCTCCCAGTGTCTCCGCCCCCCCCCAAGCCACCTTGGGGTCAGGGCCCTGGACCCTCCATTCCAGTCCTGTACCCCCACAAGTTGAGGCTGAAAGCAACTGGACAGAAGAGAGACAGCTAGTGACCTGCTGCTAGCATCAGGTCCAGGTTTGAATGAGCTGGCTCAAGCCTGAGGAAGTGGTGACTGGGGGTGGGGGAATATTCTTTTTTCTGCCCTCTTTGAGACCAGCCTGTCTCCATTTCCAGGATTCTGTTTCTCCATGTCTGTCACCTCCTGCCCCCTTTTGTCTCCCTCAACATCTGTTTTTCCCAGCGTCTCTGAGGTTTTGTCGTTGTTGTTCAGTCATGGCCAACACTTTGTGACCTCATTTGGGGTTTTCTTGGCAAAGATACTGAAGTGTTTTGCTATTTCCTTCTCCAGCTCATTTTATAGATGAGGACACTGAGGCAAACAGGGTGAAGTGATTTGTCTTGGGTCACACAGCTAGTTAGTGTCTGAAGGCAGATTTGAACTCAGGAAAATAAGGTTTCCAGACTCCAGGCCTAGCTGGTGTTCTGTGCACTATGGCGCCATCTAGCTGTGAGGAAAGAGCCCTGGTTTTCAGGAATGTGGCTGTCACCTGCTGGCTGTGTGACCCTATTCTGGTCTTTTCCCCTGTCTGAGCTGTAGTTCCCTGTCCTTGAGCCTTAGCTGGGAAAGGAAAGACTAAGGGTTGTCTGGCCCACCTTAACGTAGGTAGGTAGCATGCTAGTGTTTGCTGTGAGTCCCTTCATCGTCTCTCTGCTTTTCCATTATTCAGTCGGCCCCATCTCTGAGTCTGTGTGTCACTGCAACACAGAAGGGCTGTTTTCCTGCTTCTGGGTCTCGGGCTCTTAGGCTCTTTGGGAATGTGGCCCCCTTCAGGGTCTCCTATCTCTGCCCTTGGCCCCGGCTGTGCCCCTGTCTCTGCTTCTCTCCTGCCTTGTCAATTTCTGTCTGAGTGCCTTTGTCTGTTTCAGGGTCTCTGTCTGCTTCAGGGTCTTTGTTTCAAGGTCTCTGTCTGTTTCAAGGTCTTTGTTTCAGGGTCTCTGTAGCTGCCTGTCTTTGCGTCTCTGCCTCGTCTTTCTGCATCTATCTGCCCCTCCTCAAGGTCTCTTCTTGCTGTCTGTCTTTGAGTACCTCAGCCTCAAAGCGTTCTCCGTTCTGCTGTTTGTCTATCTTTCGGCGTCTCTCAATGGGTCTGTCTTTCAGTGTTTGTCTTGCTGCGTCGGTTTTAGTGTCTTTGCCCCTGAACTTCTCTCTTGTCTCTCCGTATCCCTGTCTCTCGGGCAGGAGAAAGGCGCCTGCGCAGCCACCGCCCATAGTAAATATGGCGGGCACGGTTCACAACCTCCTTCGTTATGGCGCTGATTCTCGCGAGAGCCTGGAACGCACAGCCTCCTGCCATCCGGGCCAGGCGGAGCCCCGCCCCTTCCACGATCCTGTTGGTTCATCCAAGTCAAACCTATACTTCCATTGGTTAAAATCCTACACACCTCCCTCCCACCCCTTACCCTCCCCACAGTCCTCTGGACCGATGCGGGAAGGCAGGACCGAGAGAGAGGCGGGACTTCCGGGTGTGGGGAGGGGGCGGGGTCAGAGATACTGACACTGAGCAGAGATTGAGGGAGAGACGAGGCTGAGAGACACAGAGACTAAGAAAGAATCAGAGATTGGGAGCGATGCCGATACTAAAGAGACGGTTGTAGAGACACAGAGATGGGGAGACACTGAGAGGGACAGAGACTGATGAGACCCTTGGAGAGACACAATAACTTGGACACGGGGTGGGGTGGGGGGGGAGACGCCGGAACTCAGAGACCGAGAGCTTGTGGGACACAGACTGTTGGGAAGACAGAGCTCTGGCACTGGGGGGCCGCGCCAACTAGACTTGGGCTGAGGGTCAGCGAGAGGAAGATGAGGGACTGAGGGAGGCAGAGATGACGGGGGAGAGGCCGGGGCGGAGTTAGAAGGAGCCTTCTGGATCCTCGAGCCAGCCTGGCCGGCGCGGAGCCTGCAGGAATGGGGGCCTGACGCTGGAGCAGCCGGATCCAGGAGGGTGAGAGGCCGCTGGGGTCGGCCGGTCTGAGGGCGTGGCGGGGGCTGGAAAAGGGGGAGCAAAGGTCAGGCCTGGGGCTGGGTGGGGCGGGGGCGGGCCGGCTGGGCTGGTGGGTAGGTGTCCCAACCCAGAGCAGGACCTTGGCCAGAGACATTCAGGCCGGGGGGGGGGGGGGGGGGCACCGAGGTCAGTGCTAACCCAGCCCTGCCCCCCCCGCACCCCCCCCAGGCCCTTCTTGCTGCAGTCCCTGATCGCTGGCCAGGCAGGGCAGTTTCTCTGGCACTGCCCCTTCCCCTGTCCCTGAGCCCCCGGCTGTCAAAAGTCCTTTGGCCTTCTAGCCCCCGCGTTGTCCTGCCCATCACTGGGCTCTCTGGGTTTCTGGTCTCTGTCTTTCTTTCATGCCATCCTGAGTGCTGACATGTGTGCGGTTCGGGGGAGGGGCCCTGCTCCTTCTTTTTCTCTCCTTACCCCCAATCCCTTAGGGTCTGGCTCTGGCTCTGGGGTGGGGTCCTTTGGCCTTGACCTCTTTCTTCACTCTTGGAGACTCTGGGAACCTTGGAAGCAGGAAAGCTGGGGGGAGGGAGCTGGAAGTCTGGTAGAGATAGGATTCAGCAAAAGGGTGGGCTCCATGAAGTAGTGGCAGGCCCTCAAAGGGTGGCTGGTTGGGAGGGGCCTGTGGGTCAGGGGTGAGCAGTAAGGCATTTGGTTGGGTCTGGGCCAGATTCCCCTCCTCCTCCTCCTCCTCCTGCCCCCCCCCTTGTGGTGTCCCTCCCTAATCTGGCTCTAATTTCTCCCTCCCTCTGTCCCTGCAGATCCTGGCCTTTGGGGAAGAGCAAAGCTGACCTCCTAGGGCCAGGGAGGCCAGCTGGAGCCCATCACCCTGATCCCTGGCTAGCCCAGGCCAGCTGGGGCTGACGGGGGCCATGGCAGGCACCCCACTCCTGCATGGGGAGTTTGGCTCCTATCCAGCCAGAGGCCCCCGCTTTGCATTGACACTCACCCCAGTGGCCTTGCATGTGCAGCGGCTGCGCCCTAGACCAGAAGCCTGGCCCCAGGGTGGCCTAGTCCCTCTGGCTGAGGTCTCTGGTTGTCGGACCTTACGCAGCTGCTCCCCTAGCGACTCTGCTGCTTACCTGTGTGTCTACACTTACCCACGGGGCCGGAGGGGTGGCCGTCGGCGGGCGGCTCGGACCTTCCGGGCTGACCGGGCCCCTGACTACAAGGAGAATCACGCAGAGGCCCAGCGATGGGCCACTGCTCTCACCTGTCTACTTCGAGGGGTGCCCTTGCCTGGGGACCTTGGTGAGCTGCAGGGCCAGGGTGGGGAAAAGCCACCCCAGTGGTGAGAGGATGGAGGGAATGGAGTCTAGAAGGAAGCTAGGAACCCCAGGTGGATGATCTCAAGAAGGATGAGGGGGTGGCCTAGAATGGGGCTTGGGTTCCCAGGAGTTGGGGCTGGAAGAGAGGTCGGAATGCAAGGTGATGGATCCTGGCAGGGGGGCTCAGGAGACAGGAGAAAAGGGGAGATGCTAGCATCAGAGAGGTGGGGGAGGTCATGGAGGGGCCAAGAGCCTGCATCAGTGAGGGAGGGAAAGGTGATGGAGAACCCAAGGTGGAAGGAGGGGGACCAAAGCTTGGGGACCACAGGAAGAAATCCACTCAGACAAGCTGGCTCAAGCCTTACTGTGGTCTCTCTGGCTCTCATTCACTAACTTTCTGTCTCCCTGACACAGACACACACACACACACACACACCTCTCTACACAGCTCTTTGTAGAAACCCAAAGTATTTATGTGGGCAGATTCTCAGGACCTCTAGAGGGGTTGAAACCCAAACAGTATCTCTGGAGCTAGGAGTGAGGACTTTTGGCCCTGGGAGTCTCTGTCATCTCTTTCTGCCCCCTCCCTCTCCCCCATTTCCAGGTCTGGCTTCTTCATGTCTGCCCCACTGTCTCCCTTCATCTGGCCTCCTCCTGCAGCTCCCACTCCATACCTCTATTTCTCCCCCCAGTCCTCCATTTCTGTGCCTGTCTCTGCCCCATCTCTCCCAAGGGTGGGGAGAGAGAGAGAGGGGAGTGGCCCTGTGGCCTGGGAACTGGGACTCGCTCTCAGTCTAGTCTTTCTGTCTCCCTGCTTGCCTCCCACAGCTCTCTTTCTGTCTGGGTAACTGTACACCTGGGGACACAGGGGATTAGGTGGGTGGGACGCTATAAGCCAAGAACAATTAGCTCTCCCTTTCACTCTCCACCCCCAACACCCCCGAACCTGGGCAGTGCGCCAGGACACCTGGGTCCAAAGAACAGAAGGGATTTGATATCAGACCCTTCTCCATTGTTCCCCATTGGGGTGGGTAGTGTGAGAGAAGCCTGAATCTCCGCGATGGGGGGAGGGGACGTCAGGGCGTGTCACATGGAAACAGGTGTATGTGTGTGGTGGGGTGGGGGACGCAGGGGTCTCCAAAGCATGGGCAGGACTGGGGATTCTCTAGAACCTCATAACATAATGGAGTTGGGGAGGGGGCGTAGAACTTCAGTTCCACAATTCCCAGCAGGGACTAGGTTTCGGTGGGCTCCCTGCCGGAGGGAGCTCGGCCCCATAGCCTTCTGGGAATTGTAGTTTCTTGCTCTCAGGGTGGCTGACACCTTTCTTACCTCCTTTGCTCCAGAGATCACTCCCGAGCTCCTGCCCCGGCCCCCTCGGCTGCTGCTATTGGTCAATCCCTTTGGGGGGCGGGGCCTAGCCTGGCAGTGGTGTAAGAACCACGTGCTGCCCATGATTTCTGAAGCAGGACTCTCCTTCAACCTCATCCAGACAGGTGAGCCTAGGCCAGGTGGGTGAAGGGGTGCCGGGGCCCGAGATGGGCAGTGGGGACAGATGATGAGGGCCTGAGGGCCCATCCATCTCTCACCCTTCCGTGGGCTCCTCCCCCAGAGCGACAGAATCATGCCAGGGAGCTGGTGCAGGGGCTGCGTCTGAGCGAGTGGGATGGCATTGTCACCGTCTCGGGAGACGGCCTGTTGTACGAGGTGAGTTGGAGCCCAGTGTCCCTGCTGCTGGGCTGGGGGTCCTGGGGCACCCATACCGCTCTGTCTGCCCACAGGTGGTGAATGGGCTCCTGGCGCGGCCCGACTGGGAAGAAGCTGTGAAGATTCCCGTGGGAGTCCTGCCCTGTGGCTCCGGCAATGCTCTGGCTGGAGCAGTCAACCAGCATGGGGGGTAGGCAGGGGGCCTCCCCTTGGATCCACCTCCCTCCTCCGGTGCCCGAGTGTCTGGGGGTGGGCGTCTCTGGGTCTCCTCTGCCTCCTCTCCGTTTGGGCCTCAGCACACATGTCCCTTCTCTCTGGGCAGATTTGAGCCGGCGCTGGGCCTAGATCTGCTGCTGAATTGTTCCCTGCTCATGTGCCGGGGTGGGGGTTCCCCACTGGACCTGCTCTCTGTGACCTTGGCCTCTGGAGCCCGCTGTTTCTCTCTCCTCTCGGTGGCCTGGGGCTTCGTGTCTGACGTGGACATTCAGAGTGAGCGATTCCGGGTCCTGGGCCCTGCCCGATTCACCCTGGGCACGGTCCTTCGGCTGGCTTCCCTACATGTCTACCCAGGCCGCCTCTCCTACCTCCCAGCCTCTTCCTCAGCCTCCAATGGCCCCCCAACTCTGTCCCAGCCTCTGCCCCGAGCGGCATCAGAACTAGCCCTGGTCCCCACTCCAGCTTCAGCCCCTTCCCAAGAAACTCACTCACCCTTACACCGCTCAGTGTCTGACCTGCCCCTGGCCCGAGGTGCAGAATTCTCCACAGAGCCCCAACCTGAGCCCTCCCCTTCCCCACCTCATTCCCCAGGGCCCTGCCTCCTAACCCCTGACCCTCCCCTCAACCCTGGGCCTGGCTCAGATCCAGCCTCCAACTCCTCCTCAGCCTTCAGCAACTTGATGGAGAGAGTTCTTCAGAGTTCAGAGCCCTCAGTCTCCTGTAACCCTGGGGTCCATTCTGACCCTCCAGTCTCCCGAAGTCCCATGATGGCTTCTGATCTGGAAGCCTCCCCTTGCCTCCCAGCATCCTTAGACATTCCATGCTCCCCTGACCTTCCAGCCTCTCAGGCCCCATCAGCCTTCCTTGGTGTTTCCCCCTCCTCCAAACTTGCAGGCTCTGAAGATCCTGGGGAACTTCTGACCCCCAGTCTCTCTTCCTCCCCTCCCTGCCCAGACCCTGGGGAGGCTCCTGCTTCCCCATTAGCCTCCTCCAAGCTCTCTCCTTCCCCTGACTCACAGGCCTCCCTGGAGCCTGGGGCATCTCCCGTTTTGGGGTCACCAGCCCCTGGGCCCCAGCATGGCCCCAAGGACGACCTGTTGCCTCCCCTGGGCTCTCCACTGCCTCCAGGCTGGGTGACCATGGAGGGCGACTTTGTGCTCATCCTGGCTCAGTCACCGAGCCACCTGTGTGCCGACCTGGTGGCCGTCCCCAATGCCCGGTTTGGGGATGGGCTGGTGCACCTATGCTGGGTGCGAGGAGGGGTTTCCAGGGCTTCCTTGCTCCGGCTCTTTTTGGCCATGGAGAGGGGGAGCCACTTTGGCCTGGGCTGTCCCCAGCTAGGCTACGCTACAGCTCGCGCCTTTCGCCTAGAACCCCTCACCCACCACGGAATCCTCACAGTAGATGGGGAACAGGTGGAGTATGGGCCTCTTCAGGCCCAGATCCACCCTGGCCTGGGGACCCTGCTCACAGGTCCTGAGGCCCGAGAACCCCAGCTGGCCGGGGGAGAGTCCTGGGGGCCCAAGTGTGGGGCAGTCCCTTGGGGAGGAGGCAAAGCCTAGCCTGCTACACTCCCCAGGCCGGCTGGAGGAAGAAAGCCCAACATCCAGGCCCAGAATCAGCTCTGGGCCTGCTTGCTTGGGGGAAGGCAGCATCTCCACAGATTCCCTGTCCTGGGCCACGGCCTGGGGCGCTGCTGGAGGCTAGAGCGGAGCTTCTCTGGCCACAGGCCTGCTCCTCTCTCTCACCTCAGGGGACGAGGCTGGTCACCCAGGGCCAGTCTCCACATAGGGACCAGGGCTGGAGATGGGATCTCCAGCACAAGGGGGCCAAGAGTGAGCTGGACCTCCTGAGGGTAGAGCCTCCCCCTCCTCAGCCCCATGATGGGCCCCAGAGGGCAGGACTGTCTTCTCTGGGCCCCCAGATAGGGGCTGCCCCTTCTGCCTCCTTTGCTCCTGGTGAGCATCCCCCCTTTTCTTTTGCACTAGGATCCTCTCCCTGAGAGTAGGGGGTGCTGGGGCCCCCTGCCTCAGTTTCCCTCCCCTCCCCCCGCAGTCTTCAAGGCGATAGCCTCTATGCAATAAAGGATAACAACGCTTGCTTCAGCCCTTTGGCCCTTGCTATGTTAGGAGGGAAGGCGGAGAGCCCAGAGGAAGGGTGGGTTCACTTTACAGAAGGGGTGGAGGAACTGAGGCCCCGGGGGTCTGTACTGGAGCAGCCCCCCAGGCAGTAGATGCTCGGCTTCTCATGGTTTATTGGAGTTATTCAATTGGAGAGGGCCAGGGAGCAAAGGAATGGGAGGGGGCACCCCCAGCTCCTGAGTCTTCTCTCCCCCGACCCCCCTCAGCTGGGAGGAGGAGAAGGGCTCTAGTCTTTTCCTTAAAAAATATATATATATAGATAGATTTATCATCATCTCAGCACCTTGCCCTACGTTCCCTGGGCCTCAGCCCCTCAGGGAGCCCAGATGTCCGGCCCCTGGCCACACTAGCGGGCAGGCAGGGGGAAGAGTTCGAGGGACAGTGATGGGGCTGCTGGGGGTATCCTCTCATCCCCAGGGGGGAGGCCCAAGTCCCGCCCAGGGCCACACAAGGTCCAGCTGGTAGTGTTCCTGGGAAGAGCCTGCTGGTCCCAGTATGCTGAGAACTTGGGGTGAGGGGCCCAGGGTCCGTTCCCCTTCCCCCCCCCAGCTGGCAGCCAGTCGGGCCAGGAGGCAGTGTCCAGGGATGGGGCTGGCCAGAGTGGGGGTGGGGGGCACTAGGGAGGCCACAGCATCACAGGGCCCCATGCTGGGCCTGGTAGCGGGACAGCACGGCCCGGTAGTGGGAGAGCTCCTGCCGAACTGCTACCACCTCCTGTCTGAGCAGGGCATTCTCCTTCTCCAGGAAGGCCGCCCGGACTGAGATCTGGTTCTCCTTCAGCCGCCGGGCATCCCGAGAGCGCTTGGCAGCCTCGTTGTTCTTGTAGCGCCGACTCCAGTACTTCTCATCCTGGGGAGGCAGGCCCGAGGGGCTTGGGTTCAGCCAGGGCAGGTGGGGCATCCCAACCAGAGCCAACCATCCCTCTGGCTCAATGAGATTGGGGGCCATGTGGGACCGCTAGGTGGCGCAGTGGATAAAACACTGGCCTTGGATTCAGGAGGACCTGAGTTCAAATCCGAACTCAGAAACTTGACACTTATTAGCTGTGTGACCCTGGGCAAGTCACTTAACCCCCACTGCCCCGCAAAAAAAAAAAAAAATCATTGTGAGAGTGGGGGCCTTGAACCCAAAATGCTAGTTGGACACTGGACCCCCGGCAGCTGAAGGAAGGGGAGAGGGAGGCCGGTGGTGCCTGAACACTCCGGCCATTTCCCTGTCAATGATGTCCAGCGTTCTGAGAGGGGTGCTCTTTAGCTTCATTTTACAGTCAAGGAAACTGAGTCTCAGGAAAGGGAAAGGCAGGGAGCTGGTCAACCCAGCCTGATACCCAAGGAGCTCCTAACTGACTGCAGGTCATGACCCTGGAAAGCCCCAGGGCAGGAAGGTGCCAATGGCCGGTCACCCTCACAGGGCAGGGCTCACCTTCTGCTCCTCGGGCACCTGGATCTTCCGAGCCTTCTTCATGATGGGCTGGGGCTTCAGCTCCTCCTCGGAGAAGCGGTGCTTCCGGGGGTCAAAGGTGTCCTGGCCTGGCACGCTAGACAGGGCCAGGTCGGCTGGGTCGGGGTCAAAGGTCATCAGCACCTCCACAGATTCGGGGTCCACCGGGCTGGGGGTGTCCCGGGAGGCCGGGACTGGACAAGAGGGTGAAGGAGAGGGTGGGTCAGGTGCGTGTCCTCGGGTCCTGCTCTCTCCCCCTCTGTCCAAGCATGCTTAGACTCCTACTCCAGCCCCTGGTCTCATCCCTCGTGCCCCCCCAAATCCCCCACTAGGCAGGATCACCGAGGGTCAGGGGAAAGGCCTGGCAGTCTAGCCAGAACTCCTCCTGCAGTTCCCTCTGACCCCTCACGGAGGTGGGGGAGAGGGAACCGAAAGAATCAGTTAGAGGCCCTCCCCAGTAGGAAGACCAGGGCGCATGCGCATGCGCTTCCCTTGCTCTCGCTGGGGCCAAGCGAGGACACGGCGGCGGGGGCGGGGGCGGAGTCACGTGTCCAAGCCTCCTCCGCTCTCGCCCCCGCTGCACGTGACCACGCGCCGCCTGGGGCTGCGTACCCCGGGGAGTGGGGAGGGGCTCACGTGGGCCCAGAGTGTGAGGCTGCGGCCCCGGGCGGGGCCGGGCCAGGGAGGACACAGGCTGTTTGACAGGCCGAGACACTCCAGTTCCCGGCAGGCCCCGCGGCAGAAGCTCGGGCTGGGAGCGAGCGGACTGTCTCAGGGGCTGCCGGGAGCTGTAGTCCAAACATCGCCTGGCCCAGATCTGAGGTGGGGGGGGGGCAGATCCGGACGCCCCCTCGGGGATCTCGCCCTCCCCGAGGCCTTGAATCTCCCCTCTCCCCTTCCCCTCACCCAGGCCCACCTGCTCGCTGAGAGCCCGAGCCACCTGCGCCCGGGGCTCTGCGTCCCAGTACGTGTCCCCCCGGGGACAGCCGTGGAGAAGCTGGCGCGGGCGTGGGCACGGGGGAGGAAGAGCTGGACTGGGCCGGGGAAGAGGATCCCGAGGAGCAGGACGGGGCGGCGGCGTTAGGGGCGGGAGCTGCGCGGGGTGCGGGCGGCCCGGGGTCCGGGGGGCTGGGCGGCAGCCCGTGCTCCAGCAGGAAGGCGTCCAGGTCCACGTCGTCCACGTCCCCGAAGGGCAGCGGCCGTTCCCACAGCAGCGAGGCCAACAGGGCGCCGGGGCCCGGGCCCGAACGGGGCCGGCCCGAGACCCCCAAAAGGCCACCTACTTCCTCGCTGCCTGCGGCCGCCGCCTTGCGCTCCTTCTCCTTCAGGAGACCTGACGGGGAGACGGACGAGACGGGGCGGGCGGGGGGCGAGGCGCAGCGAGGCACGGGGGCAGCGAATCACCCGCGGAGCGGGTCACACACGCAGAGCGGGGCAGGGGGCAGCGGGGCACACGCACAGTGGGAGGGGGAGATGCAGAGTGAGACGAGCAGATCGAACGAGATGCGCCAAGCGAGGTGGGGGTGGGGCAAACGGTGAGACCAGTGCAGGTGATGCAGGGAGGACCAAGCAGCGAACGCGGGACGGGGAAATGGGAGAGACCCAGAAGGTTGGGGCGGGGGGCGCGAGACAGCGAGAGGCGATCCATGGAGCGTCCAGCACGAGGCCGGGGCAGGGAGAAGTGGACAGGGGCGGGTGAGGATCCACGCGGGGCAGGCAAAGACACAGAAGGGGAATGCGGAGGGAAGGGCAAGAGCAGGGTCAGCGGTTTTGGACCTAGACTCCACCGGCCCTCTGCACACCGCCCCCCCCCTCCACCCGGTCCGTACGCTCCCCTTTGCGTTCCCCGGTCCCGGCCCTCGAAGGGGCTCAGACCGGCGGGCAGGGCCAGGAGAGGGCTCCGCCCCGTCTCCAGCCTGTGGCCCCATGTGACCCCGGGAGGCCCCGCCCCAGCCCGTGTCCGAGCCGTGTGAGCTCCCGACCCCCGCCCGCCCATAGCCGCTGGGGTCCCGGGGGAGGAGGGGACGCCTGGGTCCCGCTGCGGGACACTCACAGCTGGCCGGCGGCTCCTTGGTCTTCCCGGGCCCCTGCAGGAGGCTTCGCAGGCCGTGCAGTGCCGCGCCTCCCGCCGGACCGCCCAGCAGCTGTGGGGCCGGGGACCTGTCG
Organism: Dromiciops gliroides; assembly: GCF_019393635.1. Lineage (NCBI taxonomy): Eukaryota > Metazoa > Chordata > Mammalia > Microbiotheria > Microbiotheriidae > Dromiciops > Dromiciops gliroides. Next base: position 657,573,735 of record NC_057863.1, on the reverse strand, counting down.
CTCGAGGGCCTCGCCATCCCCCGGGGGCTGGGGGCCGTCACCGGCTCATGAGCGACGAGGCTGCACCTTTAGAGCCTCCGGGCCAGCGGGTGCCGCGATGCCCCGGGATAGAGACCCTTGCCAACTCCGGCCCGCCTGTGCGTGGGAGCCAGGTGTCCGTGGCAGCCCGCAGACCCCCGAGTGGGCCGGGCGAGCGCCTGTCTGCAAGGGGCTCCGGCGAGGCCAGACACCGGCGGGCGAGCGGGCAGCGGCGGGCGCCCTGTGCTTTAAAGCCCGCGAGCCCGAGCTCGTGCACATCGGAGGCGCTTGGCAAGCCTGCACGGGGGAGGCGTGTGTGTATGTGTGTCTGTCGGAGTGTGCAACGAGGAAGGGAGGCTGGCGGAGAAGCAGGCGGAGCCAACGGCGCTGCAAACTTCTTTGGATGCAAAAGAAAAAAAACCAGGCTGGGGGAGGGAGCGGGGTGTGGATTGGTGCAAGACCCACGGTGGCCTCTCTGCCAGCCCCGCACGCCCCTCCTTCTCCCGGCCTGGCCTCGCCTCGTGCCTCGTGGCCCCTCCTCCCCTCCGGCCCGCCCAGCCTCCCCAAGCTCTATATTCGTTGGCCAATCGGGAGCGGGCTGGGGAAATGAGCAAGCAATGGGAATGCTCCTGCCTCGAGCTTGTTCCTTGGCTCGCCTTCACTCCTCCCACCCCCCCCAACAGCGCGTGGCGGGGAAGGGATGGGGCGGGGCCCTGACCTAGATTCCTCCAATGAGCATTGGCGCCGTGACCCAGATGATGACAATGGGGCGGGGCGAGAGGTGGGGGGAGCACGTGGCCCCGCGCGTGCCACCCGCCAAAACCTGTGGACTGGAGGAACTGCAACTGGGGAGGGAGAGGCGGGGGAGTTGTTAAAGGGGCCGTGGTCCGGCGGAGGAGCTGAGCCCCAAACCTTTCGGGTTCGGGAGTGGATTGCGTCATCCTTCTGTCGTTCATTATATGTTTCAATGTAACCCCCTCCCCCAAGCCCTTGGACTCCAGCTTCTCAAGACTACAAAAGAAAGGTGTTCTGTCTCTTTAATAGATTTAGCTGGGGAGTGGGGAGAGAAGGCAAGCAGGTCCTCTTCTCAGCGGGCACCGTCCACTGCAAGAAAAGAGGGGCGGGGGAGGAGGTAAGGTCGGGACAGGACGGGCCCTACCACTGAAGCCCAGAGAGGGAATTGGCTTGTACCAAATGCATGGAACTAGCCTGGGGTGCGCTGGCTGTACCATTATTTATTTCTGTGTGGAAGTGGGACTTTACCACGCAGAGGGGATGCAGGCTGGGGCTGGGGATGAGTTGACTGTACCAAATCCATACCAAGTCTCTTTGGAAGGGAAGAACGTCGGGAGCGGGCTATTGATAACCCCTGCGCTTCCGTGGGGGTCGTGGGGAAGGTTTCCTAGGACGCCCTGGTTCTAAGGGTCAGGTATCGGTTGGGGCCCCTAGACACCAGGATCCCTCGGGGGAGGGCGTGCCCCAGACCACAAGCGGATCCCAGAGTAGGTGGGAGAGGGTAGGACTACAAATCCCAACAGGATTTGCGGCCGGTGGCTAGCCTGCTCCCTACTTTTCAGCCACGGGGTGTCTTGGTACTTGTAGTTTTCAGCGTGTTCTCTAGTCCTGACATTGGGATAGAACTGGCTCCGGGTTCTGGGTCTAGGGCGTACCGTGCAGTCGGTAGTTGGGGCCCCGGCAACGCCTCTCCGGGTGCCGCGGGTCTCGGTTGCCTCGGAGGGCGCGATGGGCCAGGGGCTGCAGGGGCCGGCCATTGCCGCTGAGGCTCTGGAAGATTTGGGACGGCGGGTTCTGGCTGAGGAGCCGCAGAGAGTGCATCTGGGGCAGGGGACCAAAGAGAGCTCAGGTGCTGAAGGCGAGAGCTAGAGGGTACTTAGAGGTCGCCTAGTCGAAGCTTGAGGAAAACTGAAGCCCGAGGAGGACAAGGACGTGCAACTAGTGAGGCAGGGCGCAGACCCTCGTGTCAGAAAGGTGCTTGGAAGGGGCAGCTAGGTGGCGCAGTGGATAGAACACCGGCCCTGGAGTCAGGAGTACCTGGGTTCAAATCCGACCTCAGACACTTAACACTTACTAGCCGTGTGACCCTGGGCAAGTCACTTAACCCCAATTGCCTCACTTTAAAAAAAAAGCGCTTGGAGATCCCTGTCGCACCCCCTCCTTCCCACCCCCTACCCCCACCCCTTCTACTCCACTCAAAATCCCTGGCTGGTGAGAAGGACCGAGGAGTAAGGAGCCACCTGCAGGGAGGTGACATTGAGGGCTCGATCGATGAGAATCCAGGTGACAGTCTCAGAGCAGGGTGGGGTACTCAGCGAGCCCTGGTATGTGATAAAGCCGAACGATTCGGGGAACAGCTGCTCCAGGCTCAGGTCCTGCACGAAGTAGGCGTCATCTGCCAGAGAGGCCCCCCGTGTGAGAAGGAACACAGCTGCCCTGGCCGGGGCCCCAATTCCTCACCACTCCCGGGGGAACCCAGGAGTCCCTCCCCAGAGCACTGGAATCCACTCACTCACTTTTGTAGGAGATCCGGGTGATGGTGTCTCTGTTCAGGAGGCGGCTCAGGAAGGGGTTAGAGTTGGCAGCGACCTGGGGTGGGGGTACCAAGCATAAGGGGGACCCTAAGGAGATTGGCTACCTGTCTCCTCCTGCCATCCCCAAGCAGAGGTCATGGGACCTCTGGCTGTGAGCAGAGCCAAGCTTCTCTTCTCACAGGATCTCCAGCGGAAGAAGAAACTTCAAAGCTTGGGGGCCCCAGCTCTGCCACCTCCACACCGTGCCCCAGTCCCTCCCTCTCTCTGAGCTCAGGCCTCCGAGTCTATAACTTGGGCTTTGGATGACTTGACCTCCAAGGTCGTTTCTGGCTCTAAGCCCTACAATTTTAATCCCCCCATCCCCCAAGAGATCATGGAGCCTTTGCTCTGGTTATGGGAAGCCCCTCACTGGCTGTGGCTTTGGGTCAAGGGAAGGGTTTCCAAATTTGTCTGCCTGCAACTTCCAACCACAGTACCTGGGGCTGAGCCCTCTTTCACATAAGAACAGCTCTTCCAATACTAGGTCCTGGCCATTGTGAGGAGTTGGGGGGAGGGGAGCAGACAAGGGCCTCTGGCTGAGTGCTGAGTGGGGGGAGGGGCTGGCGAGGGCAGAGACCTGGGCCTTTGGCTGAGTACTGAGGGGACAAAGAGGGCAGCCACTTAACACTTCAGATAACATGGATTCCCAACAGAGCGGTGTCCACATTAGGAACACAAGGCTGCTTCTTTTTTTTTTTTTTGGTGAGGCAATTGGGGTTAAGTGACTTGCCCAGGGTCACACAGCTAGTAAGTGTTAAGTGTCTGAGGCAGGATTTGAACTCAGGTCCTCCTGAATCCAAGGCCGGTGCTCTTTCCACTGTGCCACCTAGCTGCCCCGACACAAGGCTTCTTGACCTGAAAGACTCCTAGCTGAAACCCCTTTTCACTAGTTTCCTGAATCATAACATCACAATTGTACCAGGAACTGTGCTAAGTGCTTTACATTTGCTATCTTTTTTGATCCTTGTGACAGCCCTGGAAGAGAGGGACTCTTATTATTCCCATTTTACTGAGACAAACAGGTTATGTGACTTGTCCAGGGTCACCCAGCTAGGGAGAGTTTGAGGCTGGGTTTGAAGCCTAGCATTATATATCATCTGGGTCACCTAGGTCCTTGCCAAGGAAAGACCCCAAGCATTCCAGCGTTTTCTGGGATAACCCCAGTCCACCCTTTCTGTGACTGAGGCCAGTTGGACGGCTTCTTCCCGGGCAACTAGACCTGTGCCCTTTGGCCTCTGAGTCTTTGCTCAGAGCCTTCTCTGTGCCTAATGTGACCTGTCCCTTCCTCCATATTCCTTCTCAGGTTCACTTCTAACTCGGCCTGTGAAGCCCACCTCCAGGCCCTTCCTCTCTCCCCCTTCCACCTTTGTGCCTTCTTTAAAGAGACCAGATGGCACGTTGACATACAGAGGGTTCCCCACTGCTAAAAACACAAGCCCAGACAGGTACCATCCTCTATTGAAAGCTCTCTGAGGGCAGGCACCAAGTCTTTGAATCCTGCTCTTTCTTACTATTGCTAAGCCCAGAGCTCTGCACCTCCCTGCCCTTCATTTCTGCTTGTTCAATGAGAGTTTGCTCCAAAGCTTATCAAGGGGCATTTAAATCTAGACCAGATGAGGCCTGTTCAGAGAAAGGTTATGGCACTAGACCTTGGCCAGAAAGCATCAGGGATACCTCTCCAAAGAGACCCCTGGAGTCAGGACAGCTTTTTTGGTATAGGGGAAGAGGATGCCTCAGAGGGGACCCAGGAATCCATATACTTAACTCCTGTTCCCTTAAGAACATGGATATCGGGGCAGCTAGGTGGCACAGTGGATAAAGCACTGGCCCTGGATTCAGGAGGACCTGAGTTCAAATCTGGCCACAGACACTTGACACTAGCTGTGTGACCCTGGGCAAGTCACTTAACCCCCATTGCCTCAACAACAACAACAAAAAGAACTTGGATATCCACAGTGCCCAGAGCCCCAGGGAGCCCCACCCCTTCGTACATCCAGCATCTCTTCCCTACAGTCCTCAGTCCCAGGGACCCAGGTACTCTCTTCTCAGAACATTTCCTCCTTCAGGCCCCTCAAGGATTTAGGCATCCTTTCCCCCTGCTTCTCAGTTCCTCTCCCCACGATCTCTGCCTCTCGAGGACTCCTCCTCCTGCCACCTCGGATGCCCAGGTATTTGAACTCACATTCACAAAAAGTGTCAAGACAGCCAGTCCATTGGGACCCCGTGAGGCTGCACTTAGGTTCCCATAGAGTTCTTGGTTAAAGTGGATGAGCTGCACCTGGATAGGGGAGGAATGAGGGCAAAAACAGTCAGGGAGTTGTGTCAGTGTCAGAAGCAGAGGCTCAGGTGGGAATATGAGTCTGAGGAAGGTCAGGGGGACCAGTGGCACCAGAGGCCAAATGATGGGCCCACCCATGGTGGGCACGAATAGGGCCCCATCACCTCTGCTGAGAAGCTCTCATGGTTGATCTGGTGCTCAGAACCAGCCCCGTCTCGGGCCCCAAAGAGGAGGCGAAGCTCACTGAGTCGGTGGCTATAGAGGAGGGGGCCCCCAGACACATTGACCACAGGCCTTGGGGCTGGTAGGAAGGAGACATGTCGTCCAGTGTTGTATAGAGTCCCTCGAAGCTAAGAGGAGAGATATGGCTGATTAGAGAGAGGGGCACCAGAGACAGAGACCTCCACCCTGGTGCCTCCTCCCAGCTGCCCAAGACTTCTGCAGGGCATAGAGGGGGAAATCGGGCCCAGGATAGTTTCCCTGCTAGGAATCTCTCCAGGAGCAAACCAGGGTATTGGAAGCAGTGGGCCCAGGAAGCAGTTCCAGCTCTGCCTCGATGTACTGTCCTGTGGCGGACCCTGGCCCGGCCCGCCGTCCTGCGGGTAATCCACTTGCCTGGCAGCATTCAGACCCAGGCGGCTCTCATTCCTCTCCTCCAGGTGGTCCTTCCCAGGGCAGCACAAATGCCACCTGCTGATGCCTTTCCTGATCCTGGCCCCGGGCATCCGGGGCCCACAGTCAGCAGGAGGAGAGCCTCCTCAGAGGCCAGCACGTCCAACCTCATCACTTTCCGAAAGCAGAGAGCGGGGTGTCGGGGTGCCTAGGTCCTTGAAAGGGGTTGAGGGGCTGGGGAGGGGCGGCTGCCTCCCAGAACAGCAAGGGCCGGCCCCCTTACCTTTTCTCCACCGGTGCTGAGCCGAAGCGGAGGCAGGAAGGGGTCGTAGAGGACCCGCTTCAGCTCCACGTCTACGGGGCTCTGGCGCTTCCCCACAGCACACAGACTCCAGGCTGCGTTCACCAGGCCCCAGAAGGGCGGCCCTGGGAGTGAGGGAGGGAGGGGAGGTGGAGGCAGGAGAAGTGGCAGTCAACTACAAAGGGAAAGGTTTCACCTGGATGCCTGAGGGAAAGGGGATAATACGTGATTCTTTGAGGTGGTAGGGGCTAGGGGAAGGAAACGCCTGAGTCTTTGTTGCCGTCAGGAGCTGAAGGAGGGGACCCCTGGGTTCCAGAGGGCTTGCCAAGATCCGGAATCTCCCCTCCTCCCACCCTGAACCACACAACAAGAAAACTACAACTCCCATCAGCCTTCGAGGAAGCTAGCGTGCCTCCCAGCTGCTTCTCTGCCCCAGTGCCTCATGGGGGTTGTAGTTTCGTTGGCCGCACGGTCTAGACCGGGCAGAGCTTTTGGAGGGTCGTGGGACCGCAGGGGGCCGAGGGGGAGGGGTGGAGATGTGGGTCTCCGGGAATGGAGCCTGGGAGCCAGCGAGGCTGGCGCGGCGCCCGCCCCCGCGCTTGGCTTCCACTCTCGCCCACTCACTACTTCAGATGCGCATCTATAATGGCTCCTTCAGCTTCGCGAGGGGAACTGGGGGAGGGGACGCCGGGGTCCCGGGAGGGGGAAGGGGATGCCGGGAGGGAATCCGGGGGAGGACAGGCCAGAGTCTCCGGACAAGAGAGGATGCCTAAATCCTCCCCTCTCCCCCGCCCCCGGAGAAAAAGGCGTCTGGGAGTGAAGTTGCTGGGGTCTCTGGGGGAGGGGCGTGGAGGGGGAGCAGCTGACGAGGTCTCAGACGGGGAGAAGGTGGTCAGAGTGGTCCCCAGGGTTCCAGAGGGTCTGGGGGAGGGGTTGCTTGGGCATGGGCTCTAGGGTGGTGAGAGACAAGGTGAGGTTGGAGCCCCGAGGGGAGGAAGCCGTCCGAGATGCAGCTGAAAGAGGATGCCTTGGGATCTCAGAGGGGGCGGGCCTGCACTGGGGGGTGGGGGGGCTGGAAACTGGGGTCCCACACTGGGTGCACCTGGGACGAAGCTTCCCTGGAGATTATCTTTGTAGGTCCACCAGTCCTCGGGGGCAGGCGCTGGGCCGATGTGAGCTGGGAGAGGGGTGGGCGGTGGGCAGAATTAATGCCCTCCTCCGCATCCAGACGTTCCTCCTCTTCTTGTCCCCCTCCCCCCACGTCCTCCCATCCCCAGCATCCCTAGTCTTCTAGGCTATCAGGGGGCTTCTCTCCCTCTGAAAGGTCCCTCGGTCCAGTCTCTGAGCTCTCTTATTTCTGAGAAATCCCTCCAGGCTTTCAGAAGTAACCCCCCACACCCACCCCCAAAGACATGTTTCTCTCTGGTAGGTCTCTGAGATCTTTCTAAGTCTCTGAGAGGTTTCTGAGTTCTCTCAGAAATTCTCTCTGTAGGGTATCTGTGAGGTGTCTTTCCCTCAGAATTCTCCATCTCCCCCTCAGAGAGGAGAGAAGTCAGGCTCCCTACTGCCTCCACACCCCCCCCCATCCCAGAACTCTTACCTGCAGCCCCTAAAGCAGCCCCAAGGAGCAGGGCCCGAGGAGGACTGAAGCGAGCTGGGCCCCCCATCTCTCAGGCTCCAGGTTCGGGCAGTGATGCCTCCAGGGGTCTCTGTCTTTCACACCCCCTTGTTCCTTTGACTCTGATGTGTCTCTGTCACCCTATCTCTCAATGAGTGTCTGATGTCTCTTCTGTCTCTCTATCTCTCTCCTGCTTTTCAGTGGGAGATAATCCCCCCCCAACACACCCCTTACTGACCCTCCCTCTTCCTCTGTCAAAGGGCCTGTGGTCTCCAAAAAGCAGAATAGTGGCAGGGGGACCCTCACCCAGGGTCCTTCCCCCTGCTCTGAGCCTTCCTTTCCTTTCCCCTGTCTCTCCTCCCTTTTAGCCTCCCTTTCTCCTTCCCCCCCCCCCCCCCCGTCTCTGTCTTCTGTTTCTGTCTTTATCTCCCTCTCTCTGTAACTCCCTTCCCCTTCTTTCCCCTCTTTCCCTGTGTCTGTCTCTGGCTTTCTGTCTGTCTGTCTCTCTCCACCTTCCTCCCCTCTTTCCTGTCTCTGTATGTGTTCTCCTGTCTTCTCTTCCTCAGTCCATTCCTTCTTTTTAAGCCTCCTCAAATTCTCATCTTTCTCTCCTCTCTCCCTGTTTCTCTCTCTCTCTCTCTCTCTCTCTCTCTCTCTCTCTCTCTCTCTCTCTCTCTCTCTCTCTCCCTCCCTCCCTCCCTCCCTCTCTCTCTGTCTACCCCCTTCCTCCCTCTCCTCTCTCTCAGTATCTTTCCCCCTTTTACCTTCACCACTATACCACCTCGTCTGCTTTACCCTTATCTCTTTTCCCTCTCCTCTAGTTCTTTCCCCACCTTTTATTTTTCTCTCCAAGCTCTCATTACCTTCATCTCTCAATCCTACCTTCCCCACCTTCTCTCTCGATTCTCTCACTCTCCTTCTCCCTCCCTTCTCTCTGCCCCCTCCCTTTCTCCCCTGCTTCTCTCTCCCTCCTCCTCCTCCCTCTCCTCTCTCTTTGCCCCTCCTCTCCCCTGCTTCTCTCTCCAATTTCTTGTTTCTCTCTCCCTTCCCCCCTTCTTTCTATGTGTCTCTCTTGTTTGGTTGTTTTTTGGGGGGTTTTAGGGGGGAGCTTGGGTCGAGAAATTGGGGCAAAATGATTAGGGAAAAGAGGGTCCCCGGTTCAAGCTGCACTGGGGGGAGGAGTGGTCCAGACACCTGGGGCCCCAGCCTGGCAGCTCCCATTCTCTGCAGGAGGAAAGGGGAGGGGGAGGGGGAGCCTTAAGGTGGATCGGGAAGAATCCTCATCCTTCCTGGACTTGGCTCTTGCCCTCCTCCCACCTGCCTCCCTCCCCTAAACCTCCTGGTCTTCTCAGGCATCATCAGGCCAGTCTCTTAACCAACTCTTCCCCCTCCTCATTCTATCCTGCGCCTGGGGCTGCCTTAATGGAGCCTGGGGATCCTCGTGGGGAAAGTCTAGCTGTAGTAAGTAGAACAAACCAGCAGAGGGGGTCAAAGACCATGAAAAGAGGTTGGGCAAGCCACTAGGAGATAGATCTCTGAAGCCAGAGAGCTAAAGGCAGAAGCAGAAAGAGACTAGAAGCAAGGGGAAGAAAGCAGTGGTTCTACAGTGACAATCAGAGGCAGAGTGTCAAACGCTGGGAGATACTGGGGAGACAGAGAAATCAGCTCGACGAAAGAACCAATCAATAAACAAGCATTAATTAGGCACCTACTGTTTGCCAGGCACACTCTCATGATCGTTGGGGGATACAAAAAAGAGGCAAAAGATAGTGCCCACCCCCAAGAAGCTTACAATCTAATGGGGAAGGCCACATGCCAACAGACATAGACAAAACAAGTTATATACGGGATAAATGGGAGGGCACTGGAATTACAAGGAGTTGAAAAAGGCTTCCTGTAGAAGGTGGGATTTTAGTGGGGACTGAAAGGAAGCTAGGGTGGTCAGTAGTCAGAGCAGAAGAGGGAGAGAGTTCCAGGGGTCGGGAACAACCAGAGAAAATGCCCAGAGTTGAGAGATGGAGGGTCTTGTTCAAGGAACAGCAGGGATCAAAGGGTCCATGCTGGGGAATAAGGTGTGTGTGGGGGGGTATGAAGGGCTTTGAAGACCAAGCAGAACATATTGTACTTGTACCTCCAGGCAATAGGGAGCCACTGGAGTTTTTTGAGTAAGAGGAGAGAGGGGTAACTTGATCATACCTGCAGTTTAGAAAAATCTCTTTAGTTGATGAATGGAGAATGGATTGGATCAGGGAGACACCTGATTCAGGCAGGACCCCAGCAGGCGACTTCAACGGTCCAGCCCTGAGGTGATGAGGGCCTGCACTAGAACGCAGGTGAATGAATAAAAACTATTTATTAATTACTTCGTATGTGCAAAGCACTGCACTGATTATGCCCTGGGAATACAAACAGGAGCTTACATCTTTTTTTTCTTTTTTTTTTTGGTGAGGCAATGGGAGTTAAGTGACTTGCCCAGGGTCACACAGCTAGTAAGTAGTCAAGTGTCTAAGGCTGAATTTGAACTCAGGTCCTCCTGAATCCAGGGCCGGTGCTCTATCCACTACGCCACCTAGCTACCCCAAGGAGCTTACATTCTAACTATAGAGGAGGTTTCAGCTGTTAGTGAGATGAAACAGCTTATATGGGGTTGTTAGGGTTCAGTAGCAAAGCAGATGGTCCTGCACCTTCCTTCATGCCGTTTCCATGGGTGAAATACTGTCTGTTTCTGGGCTTCAAGGATCTGTTGGTGCCAAGGCCTTGGGGGTGGGCACAGTAGCCATGGCTGCAGCCCCCAGAGAAGCCATAGATTGGTCCCCCCCCCACTGGGGATTTGGGGTCTGAGGGCTTGACCTGCCTGGCACTCTCCACCTCCTGACTCCCCCTGAGGAGCTCAGTGCTCCGGCTGGGTGGGGGTGTCTGGGGCCTCCAGACAGAGGGGCCTGGAGGATCTCTAGGGGAAGGGATTTCCTTTGAGAGTCTGCAGGGAAAGTGGGGGAAAGGTACAGAGAGAGGAGGGAGGGGGAGGGGGAGGGGGGCGAAACTGGAGAGCCGAGCTGAGGCCTGCGCTGGGCTCCAGCTGTCGATTTCATGGCCATCAGTCTCGGGCACTGGGAACAAGGCTGGGGTCATGAAGAAACATGCACCAGTCCTTCTTTCCCTTGGCAGGCAGGTTCCTACATCCCTCCCTCCCCCACCCCACCCGAACAGCTCCCAGCAGCCATCTTTACACTGGGGAGGTGCCGTCCTGGCCACCCACCTCATGGGAGATAAAGGGGTCTGAATCTCTTGCCATTGATAGGACCCTGGCTTCCTTCTTCTCTGCCCCTCTCCTGGCCACTGACAGTCTTTGCCCCACCCCAGGACCCACATCTCAGGTCGGCTGTAAATTCAGTATGAAGGCAAACAGAAAGACAATGGCCTCTTGGGCTGCATTAAAAGGAGCAGAGCTAACAGGAGTCAGGAGGTGATTGTCCTACTGTCCCCCACCTTGGTCAGACCAAATCTATGTGCTAGCCAGTTCTGGGCCAATGATATAAGAAGGACTTGGAAAAGACAGGATATCCAGGGAAGGGTGATCAGCACCGGGAGGGCCTTGAATTCCTAGTTTCTATTAGCCTCTGTTGAAGGAGGTGGGGATGTTTCACTTGGAAAAGAAATTGGCTCAGGAGAGACACAACTGTCTTCAAATCTTTGAGCAAGAGAGATTTAGGCTTGTTCTGACTGAACCCCCCAGGGCCCAACCTGGAGCCAAAGAGGGAATGTTGCAAAGAATCCAATTTAGGCTCAATTGCTGGAAAAACTTCCTAGGATAAGGGTGGGGTTCCCTCCCCCCCCCACCTCCAATTAATGTAATTGCAAGGATTTAAGGGAAAGGTTGCTAGATGCCCAAAGGTCTAAACGTGTGAAGGAATGGTTTCTTCCTGAGGTGTGAACTTCTCTTTAATTGGATCAAGAAGGGAAGGGCACGATTGTCTAACCAGGCCTCTGAGAGCTTTAAATAGCAGAGGAATGTTAACAGTTGACTCATTCAGCTGCCAAGCAATCAAAAGATTCAGGAGTGCCTTAAAGAGGTAGAACTTGGCACCTGTAACATAGGGAAAGTAAAGTGGAGGGAGTGAGGCCAGATCTAATGTTATACTACTCCCCATCAATGATCATATTATTGAAGAGATAATGTAGCCAAGAGAGAGCTACATCAAGGACAGATCAGACAGAGAAAGACAACCACCTGAGAGAGGGAGCAGCTTCAAGGAGTGTGACCCCTTGCACCAGAGGGGTTGTTGTTGTTGTTAGTTTGGTTTGGTTTTTGGTTTTTTTAGGCAATTGAGGTTAAGTGACTTGTCCAGGGTCACACAGCTAGTAAGTATCAAGTGTCTGAGGCTGGATTTGAACTCAGGTCCTCCTGAATATAGGGCTGGTGCTTTATCCACTGTGCCACCTAGCTGCCCCTCCAGAGCCCACTTTTCCACAGGCCTGTATGTACTTGTGTCCCAGACAATTTTCAGGGATGTTTTGGACTTACTGTTCTTATACCTTCTTAGTAATACCTAGGGGCAGCGAAGTGGTGCAGGGGGCAGCTAGGTGGCACAATGGATAAAGCACCAGCCCTGGATTCAGAACTCCCTGAGTTCAAATCTGGCCTCAGACATTTGACACTTAACTATCTGTGTGACCCTGGCAAGTCACTTAACCCTCATTGCCCTACAAAAAAAATTAAAAAATAAGAAATAATACCTAAATACTAATTGAGGCTACTGGCTGATTGAAATGGGAAGCACCCTGGTGGGGGCTCGTGAGTGACAGCCCCCCCAAACTCCAAACTCTCTGGGTTTCTGTCTACAAGCTGAGAAGGAGCAGCTAACCCCTGGAGATCCTACCAGATAATCTGAGTGGAAAGGAGGATGGTGAAAAAGCTGGGAGGGTTATCCCAAAGAATAACGGACTGCCTGGGTGTAGTGTTTCCTCTCCCTGGAGGTCTTCCAACAGAGACTAGACAGACCATCTGTCAGGTATGTTGTAGATGGAATTCTGAGCTAGAGGCCTTGGAGGTTTCTTTTAACTTCAAGATTCTGAGAATCTGGCCAAGAAAAAGTGCACAGCTCAGTCAAACATTTATTAAGCACCTGCTATATTCCAGGCACCAGAGATACACAAAGAGGCAAGAGATGGTCCCTTGTCCTCAAGGGGGACCTTGTGGGTGAGACAATGTGCAAAGAAATATATGCAAAGCAAGCTCTAGAAAGGATAAACAGGAGATCATTAGCAGAGGGAGGAAGGGTTGGGGAAGGCTTCCTGTAGACAGTGGGATTTTAGTTGGGACTAAAGGAAACTGAGGAGCTCAGTGGTCTGAATGGAAGGGGAGAACATTCCAGGCAGGAGGGACAGCCAGAGAGAACGCTTGGAGCAGAGTCACGGAGGGTCTTGTTCAAGAACCAGCCAGGAGGCTGGTGTCACTGGATCAAAGAGTATATGATGGGGAGGAAGGTGCAAGAAGACTGCAGAGTAGGAGGGGGCCAAGTTAGGACGGACTTTGAATACCAAGAAGAATTTTGTATTTGCTCCTGGACGTGAGAGAGGCTCACTGGAGTTTACTGAGTAGGGGGTGGGTCTAGTTGGGCCTGCACTTTAGAAACATCTCTTCAGTGACTGAATGGAGAATGGCCTGGGCTGGGAAGAGACTTGAGGCAGGTAGACCCCCCCCCCCCCAGCAGCTATTGCAATTGTTCAAGCACAAAGTAATGAGGTTCTTCACCAGGGCAGGAGCAGGGGCAGGGGCAGAGGAGAGAAGGGGGTGCATTTGGAAGCTGATGCAAAGGTGAAATCTCCAGGCCCTGGCCACATCCTGGATGTGGGAGATGAGAGATAATGAGTCAAGGATGACTCCTAGGTTGTGAACCTATGGGGTTGGGAAGATGGTGGTACTTTCCATAGCAGTAGGAGGTGGGGAGGGTCTAGGGAGAAAGAATGAGTTCAGCGTGGGGCACAGTGACTTTAAGATGTTCACTGGACATCCAGTTCAGATTCTGAAGGGCTATTGGAGGTGAGCGACTGGAAGCCAGCAGAGAGATGGGGGCAGAATGGGTAGATTTGAGAATCCTCAGCACAGAGATGGTGACTAGATCCATGGGAGCTGGTGAGATCAGTCAGTGAAGGAGGATAAAGGGAGAAGAGAAGAGGACCCCAGATAGAACTTTGAGGGACACCTTTGGTTAGAGGGTGAGATGTGGAGGAGGATCCAGCAAAGGAGACAGAGAAGGAGCAGTCAGAAAGGGAGGAAGAGAATGAGGAGGAGCAACAAGATGGGGTAGAGAGAGGGAAAGGGAGAGAGAGAGGGGATGAGGGAGGAGAGGAGGAGGGACAAAGTGGGGTAGAGGGAGGAAGAAAGGGAGGGAGAGGATGAGGGGGAGAGAGGATGAGACTATTTTATGGAGAATTCACATGCAGCAAGCACTCACACAGGGATCAGAAGTGATACAAGGACACTCTCAAGGTCTCTCTGAAGAATTTTAGAGTCAACTGTGAGCCATGGGAGACACTGGCGCAGGACCGCCCAGCATGGCGCGCCCTCATCAAAGAAGGTTCTGGGCTCTGTGAGCGAAGCAGAATTGAAATAGCTCAAAAGAAATGTGAGAAGTGCACATTTAGAGTCATCTCCACTCCAAATGTTCACAGGCGCTATTTGTGACCAATCTGGGGTACAGCCTTCAGAGCCTGCATTGGTTTCATCAGCCACAGCCAGACACTCTCTGCCTTGATCCCAAGATACTGATGTCATTTGGGTCCTCTCTGAGCACAAAGGACAACAACAGTGTCTAAGACAGGACCCAGGTGTCCTTCCTGTCCATCCCCCTATAGTGGCTGGCAGAGAGCCTGCACCTCCTTTTTCCTTTTCTTCCCTCTCTTTCCCAGCAGAGGGAGAAGGACCATCTTTTTTTCCCTCCTTAGTATAGAGCAGTGTCTGAGTCTTCTCTCCCTCTCTCTCTTCAGGGCTCAATATTGGACCTAAGCAACCACTCTTTTTGTCCTTATTCCATCCCCCCCAATGCCTATGGACCTGGTACTGTGCTGGGGGCTGGAAATACAAGTAGAAAAGTGGACCCTCCCTGCCCTCAAGGGGCTCACATTCTATTCAGAGGAAGCACCAAGTTTTCTCAAAAGTAAATAAAGGACTTATTTTGTTTTGGTTTTTTTTTGTTGGTTTTTTAGTGAGGCAATGGGGGTTAAGTGACTTGCCCAGGGTCACACAGCTAGTAAGTGTTACATGTCTGAGGTCAGATTTGAACTCAGGTACTCCTGACTCCAGGGCTGGTGCTCTATCCAACTGCGCCACCTAGCTACCCTAAAGGACTTATTTTAAAATATTTGGTGATTGGGGAGGGGGAGAGAACAAAGTGACAATTGGAGGGATCAGAAAGGGTCTCATGGAAGAAGTGGGGCTTGAGCCCACCCTCAAACAGAGCTGGAGGGGCAGAGTTGAGGGAGAGAGCAATGCAGACATTGAGGGATAGTTCGGGTCCCTCAACCAACAAATAGACCAGATTGGCTGAAGCAGTGTACAAGGGAGAGTAAGGTGTGATGAACCAGATGTACAAGCTGGAAGCCACCCCTGAAAGGCTGATGCCCAGCACTGTGCTAAGTTCTGGGGTTTCCAAGGCAAAAGGTGGGGGGAGACAACATGGCCATGTATATGCAGCCAAGCTCCACGTGGGACAAACTGGAAATAATCAACAGTGGGAAGACAGTAGACCTGGGGGTGTGTGGAGAAAGGCTTCCCATTGGAGGCAGGATGTTAGCTGGGATTTGAAGGATGGGGAGATGAGAGAGTGCATTCCAAGCATGGGAATGTCCAGAGCAAATGCCCAGAGCCAAGAGACAGATCACAGAGTGTGGGGGTGGGGTAAGAAGATTGGAAAGATTTAGGGAGCAGATTATGAGGGGCTCTGGACACCAGAAGATTTTGGATTTGATCCAGGAGGTGACATATTCAGACCTGGGCTTTAGGAAAATCACTGGGGGCTAAATAGACGGTGGAGTGGGGAGAGACTTGGGGCGGGGGGGACCCACCATCACCCTATTGTAGTAGTCAAAGGTTGGGGTGACGTGAGCCTGCACTGGGGTAGTGGCTCTGTCAGAGGAAAGATGTGACAAAGGCAAAATCTGAAGGCTCTTGGCAACAAATTGGATTTGGGAAGTGAGGAGACCAGAATAACACCTCAAGCACAGACAGAGAGTTGGCCTTGGCAAGCAGAAGAGAGTAGAACAAAGAAGGAGAAGGTGGGAAATAATGTCATTTGATGAAGAGAGGAGAAGGAGAAACCCATGGTGAATGGTCTCTGCTTAATAAAATAAGAGGGAAGGTCCTCAACTGAGGGGCTCAAGGAGGGAGAGGTGTGGGAGGCCTGAGGAGAGAAGAGAAGGCTTGGAACAACCCCTGTGGATAACCATTTAGCGAGTAGTACAACGATTGCCCTGCTGTGGTGAGAGCCCAGTTAAGACTGGACAACATAAATCTGTAGCAGAAGAGACAGTCAACATGTCTCTCCTGACTTGCTTCAGCTCCATTCAGCAGCACATGAGAAAAAGTGGAGGAAGCAGATTCCAGAGGGGGTAATCCAGGGCTGGGGATTGGCACGACCTAAGCAATAGCAGAACAAGGGTTTGAAGAGAAGACAACCAGGAAGGGAAGAAAAGGAAAGCAGATCAGGGGTGAGGACCTAGAGAGTTCTGAGGACTGGAGGCTTTGGAGGTGGTGGTAAGGACAAAGCATAGGGTTAGGAGTGATGGAATGATTAGTGAATATCAGTGAATCAGCAAGCATTTATTAAATGCCTACTGTGTTCCAGGCATTGGGTGAAGTGTGGGGAATACAAAGAATAGGGGGATGATGCTTCCAATTATGCATCAGGAAGATCAGTGAGATAACTGAATGGAGGATGGAAAAGAGCAGGGAAACATGAGGTAAGATCAACCAGAGCTTTGGTAGTAGTCTGGGCATGAGGTGATGAGAGACAGGATCAGAGAGGTGACAGCATAAGAGGAGAGAAGGGCAAGTATAAGAGATGTTATGAGACATCAGGATTTGGCAGCTGATTGGATATGGGGGAGGAGACGGTGCAAGTCTAGGATGACACTAAATGGTGAACCAAGGCGACGAGGAGGGGGATGGTGCCCTCTACAGCAACAGGGGAGTTAGGAAAGGGGAGTGATTGGAGGAAAAGATGATGAGTTTGGACAAGATGGTCAGATGGAGAGATATCAGTGTGGGTGATAGTGAGACCAAGTAATGAGTGTGCCTAAGGGAGAGGGAAGGTTGAGTCATGGGAACTGCAGAAACCGAGGAAATGGCAGGTCTGTGTGTTTGAGGCACACTAGCATAAATAGCCCCCATCTTTCTCTTCTCTGTCCCTTAAATTCCCAGCTCAGGTCCTGGGCTCCTTTCTTTATGTGCACAGTTTAAGGAAATGGAGATGAGGAGGCCCAGAAGGAACATAATTCCTGTCTTCAATTATCTGAGAGCCTGTCGAGAAAGATCAGACCTCATCTGCTTGACTTCACAGGGCAACTCTGAGAACAATGGCAGAGAGTAGCAAAGAGGCTCATTAAGGCCAATAGAAACACTGACCAACAGTTGGAGCTGTCCAGTCATGGAGTAGACTTCCTCAAGAGATGATGGGCTCTCCCTCCACAGAGGCGAGAGGACCACATGCTAAGGGCCTGGTAAAGGACATTCAGGAACCAACCCTGACTCTAGCCCTAATTGTGATGGGCTTCTGAGATAGTGGCAGTGTTCTGGGCAGTGGGCGGACAGCCTCTGCCTCAAGCTGCTGGGACGCCTTAGGAGTCTGGGTCCTATTGTGCCTCTCTTCTCTCCTGGGCCCCATCTCTAGCCCAGACCTTCTGCTCTCTCCTCCATCTCCCTCTCTCTGCCACCTCATTCTCCACTCACTCCCTACTTTGATGGGGTCTCCTCTATATCGAGATCTTTTCCTGACCATCGTCTCTCCCTTCCAAGGTCTCTCTCTCTCTCTCTCTCTCTCTCTCTCTCTCTCTCTCTCTCTCTCTCTCTCTCTCTCTCTCTCTCTCTCTCTTTCTCCCTCTCTTTCTCTATGAGACAAAGCTCTGCCTCAATTATCATCCCTCTTTCACCAAACAGTGTCTGTTTCTTTCCCCCCCTCTCAGTTTGTTCTTCTCTACTCAGAACAAGGATCCTTGCCAGATGATTTCAGGATCTGAAGTTTTATTTGAAGACTTTCCAACAATCTACTACCTTTCTTCACTTTGGGTACCTTTGCCAGCTGTTAAGCTCGGCTCCCATTTCTGATTCCAATATGCCAGGTTTTTCCCCCAGAGGGACAGAGGTCCTTCCCTGAGAAAAATTCTCACTTAGGTCTTGGGTAAAATAATATTACTCTGTGGTGTAGGGAAGCTTCTTAGCACCTGTATCTATTCCTGGCACTTCAAATAGCTTTTTCTTCCAAGATAATTCTAATAATTTGTCTATATTTACTCTCATTGATCAACATCATTTTAACTATGCAGCATCTTCGTCTGTTTTCCAAGGCTCATCGGTTCCAAGTCCTTTCTGAAGCCTAGTGTCTCACTAGGAATCTTAGAAGGATCTGCAATGTCAGGTAATTTTCAAGAGAGAAGCTTTTATTTTTATCCTCATATCACTTAATGAATACATCTCTTCATTATCAACAATCTTATGAAATGCCCTTGCTGTCATTATTTCTTCAATCACAGGGCTCTCTCCCAACTGTTCTCTGTGGGGCTCTGTCCAAATTTCTAAGCACTAGCATCCTAGGAACAAAACAGCTTTACTATCCATGTTAGCCTCCACATGAAATAAAGTAAATCAATAGTTACTCATACTTAAATATTCAATCAAAAATTGTATCAAAGAAACAAATCTGACTTCTAAAGGAAAACTGTATAAGGAATTCTCTTTTTCCCCTAGTGGATACCTGGGAAATTAGTGTATCTAGGAAATATTGGGTGAAACAGCTCTGCAGTGAGCAGCCACCCATAAATCCCCAATGGGACCTTTTGTCATGGCAGAGATGTGTCACCGACCCCCAACTCTTCTCTCTCTCTAAGATGGGGCTCCCTCACTTATTCCAACCTGCAGCTGCTTTGGCAGGTCAGGAAGCTTCTTCAAAAATGGGGGGGGGGTCAGTGCTGCAGGTATTCTCAGGGTCTCCCACGCTGGTGTGGGAGAAACTATGCCAACTATTTACAACTATAGCTCTTGAGTGTCCACTAGTATGTTTTCCCATTTAACAAAAATGATGTCATTAACTTTTTTTGTTGTTTTTTGTTTTTGATGGGTTAACTATTAATCATAAATGGGGGGCAGCTAGGTGGCTCAGTAGATAGAGCACCAGCCCTGGAATCAGGAGTTCCTGAGTTCAAATCCGGCCTCAGACACTTAACACTTACTAGCTGTGTGACCCTGGGCAAGTCACTTAACCCCAATTGCCTCAATTAAAAAAAATCATAAATGAAAATGAGAAAATGGATGGGATGAAAAAACAAAACCAATCCTACCCATTTACCTGGGTCACAGGTTCTCCCAGCAATGCTTACTGTGTCCATGGTGGTGGTAGGGTATACCCTTGAAGAAACCGGGAAAGCAAGCATAAGGGTAGGGAAGCCCATATGTCCAAGGTACCTAACAGCTTTGGCCTGCAAACCTTGAAGTCCTTGATCTCTTCAGTCTATCTAGAAAGAGACTGGATTGTACTATATTCCACCTATTGGGTGGAGCTGCTCCTTTCTGGGCTCCTTTTCTTTCTTGCTGGAGGACCTGTTTCTCTGCTGGCTGCTAGTCTCAGGCTATTGAAGCAGAGGTAGGTTCTTTTCATGGGAACTGTCTGGGATCTGAAGAGCTATTTGGATTTGCTCTATTGGAGAGCCTCTGAGGCAGCATTTCCTCTCAGAAAAACAATTCCCCTAAGTCTGGAATCCATAGAGCTATTCAGGTACTCTCACTAGGCTTTGGTGGGGTGAGGGTTATCCCTCTCCAGGTGTAGGAGGCAGTATAGAGCAAGGTAGACAAACCTCAGGGTTTTCCACCTTTCAAGCTGTAGGTACCAGTAAGAGGCAAAGAAGTTTAGCTTACTCGTTCCCCCCCACCAGCACTTTGGACATCAAAGGATTCTCCTTTCCTCCGATCAGTACTTTCAAACAGCATAGCTTCCCTCCAGTCAGATCAGTTTCCACAAACAGCTAGTTTCCTCCTTTCTTCCGTTTTTCCCTTCTTGCTCAACTTGTTTTGTTGTTATTTGTTTCATTTTTAATTTTAAATAATATTTTCCCTATTACATGTAAAGACAATTTTTAATGTTCACTTTTTAAAAATTTTGAGTTCCAAATTTTCTCCTTCCATGAGATGGCAAGCAATTTGATATAAGTTATATATGTGCAATCATGCAGAACATATTTCCATTTTAGTCATGTTATGAAAGAAGACAAAGACCCCCCCAAAAAAAAATATAAAAAATCCCCAAAGAAAGTGAGAAATAACATGTTTCAATTTGCATTCAGACTTCATCAGTTCTTTTTCTGGAGGTAGATAGTATTTTTCATCATGAGCCCTTTGGAATTGTCTTGAATTATTGTTTTGCTGAGAATAGCTAAGTCATTGACAGTTGATCACCATACAATACTATTACTGTGTACCATGGTCTCCTGGTTCTGCTCACTTCACTTTGCATCAGTTTGTGTAGGTCTTCCCAGGTTTTTCTGAAACCAACCTGCTTGTCATTTCTTATAGCACAAGAGTGTTCCATTACAACTATATACCACTACTTGTTTAACCATTTTGAAATTGATGGCCATTCCCTCAATTTCCAATTCTTTGCCCTCTGTAAACTTCTGAATGCCATTCTGCTTTAAGACAGTGTCTCCTTAAGGTAAGAAATGACTCATCTCTATCTCAGATTAAGAAAAAAATTTCCATTTCTGTCAAACATATCATGCACACACCATATACAACTGTCAGAAAGTTCTAATTGTCAGGGATTCTTCGAAACAAATCACTTTAGTCATCTTTGCAGTGTAACGATTGGAATAACGCCACCTGCTGGATACTTACTGTAGAAGAGTTCTGCCCATGAAGCGAAGGTCTTTGAGGGCAAGACCAGGAGTCTTGTCTTTGGTATCAGGAAGTGACGCGGGCTAGTGGGAGGATGAAGGAAGAGACTGGCGCGGAGTCTCGGGGCTCTTTCCTCTGGACTCTGGCGGAGAAGGGAGCTAGAAATGTGCTCTCCCTTTAATAGATAGGAATCTAGGCCTTTTTCTCTCTCTTTACCAAATTCTTATTCTCCTTAATAAATGCTTAAAAGTCTAACTCTTGCTAAAGCTTATAATTGATTGGCGACCACTCATTAGATATTTTAGACAGATTAGCTAGAATTTTAGCCCTTAACAGCAGGCACCAAGTATTCTACACGAGTCGTGTTTTTATCATAGTAGTTTTATTTGAGAGGTTACTTTCTCTTGGCTCCTCAAAACTGTTTCTATCCCGTCCCACAAACAAAATCATCCCCAATCCAAAAGGAACATCATCTTACATGGACAATACCCAATGCAGAGGGGAAATGTGAAATGGCTAACTAGCAGCCATTTAAAAACTATTTCAAGTCCAAATAAGGTAGCTTCCCAGCAGATTGTGCTGATAGTAATAAATTGAACTACTGAATTCTGTTCTCATTCTGTAATGTATACCACAATTCTCTTGTGCTTATTAATGCTTTCTTTGAATAGGAATAAATCAACTGTCCTTTACCCAATTCATGTTTATGAGTCAAGTGCCTCTTTTGCTCCTCCCCCTTTTGGGGGAAACTTTAGACCAGAGCCCAAAATAGAATTGTCCCCAGAGTAGCCATGGGTAGTGGGGATGGTGATGAGCCAATTAATAGGAGAAATGGAGAGGTTACTTACCCTGCTGAGAAGTAAAGCTCCCCTGCAACAGGATTCCATGTCTGGATCAGAGCAGAGAGAACCTGGTACCCTGAGATCCTGTCAATTCTAGCAGTGTTTGCCTCCTAGCTTCAATGCCATCTTCCTATTTCTGAGCTTCTGTGCCTTGCTTTTCCTTTCATTCTTTCTTTTATCTCTCTCTCTCTCTCTCTCTCTCTCTGTTTCTCAGGCTCTCTTTCCTTCCCTGCTCTGTTGTTACGTCTCTTCCCTCCTTCTTTGTGGGTCCCGGTATCTCTATTTATAAATGCCATTCCTTGATAGTCCCTCCTGGTCTCCTCCAGCCTCATATTGTTTGCCTTTTACTCAGGGTATTCCTCATTCACTCTAGCTCTGTGGTTCTAACTCTTTCTCTTCCATTATCTCTCTCGAGTGGGGATAAGCTCCCACTCTCTATAAAATGCAACAATAGCATGCGTCTCAAATAGCCTCTGACAACCGAAGCCCAACTCCTGGCCTTCTTGTGGTGGAACTGTTTCCACTAACAGGAGAAGGGGCGAAGGCGAGTCACTGGCACCTTAAAACCAGTCACTTCGGGCAGGTGGGGCTCATTAGCCTTGGCAGGCAAGCCGCCTAGAGGAAGGAAACCCTGATTTTAACCCTCCGCTGCCTTGTGGCTATACCCATATATGGGAAAGGCTTCAGGAGTTAACCTTGAGGAAAAATCAGGAGATGGAGTCCCTTAGGCAGTTGGATGTTGGACATCACATCCCTCTGGCAACTCCTGCGGTGGCACTGGTGCCAAACTGGATTGGCTCTGCCTCTCCTTTGGATCCACCAATGTCGAGGAGAGGGAAAACCTGCTGCATGGGCAACAGCTTGTTTTCCATATTGATCCACCTAGGCCAGCGCCCTGGAGAAGACATTCCAGCTACTCCTCATAGGGTAGATACAACACGGGATGCGGCAGTTACTGGTTATAAGTCACTCAGGAACTTCGGCTCCCATATCTCCCGTATTGGACTGCACAGTGTGATGTTTAAAATCTAAATTGTGGTCGCCTTAAATTAGAAGCTTCAGCACCAGTCTTTGGGCATTAAACATTTATTAAAGCACACAGGTATTCACATGGAGTTCAGAAAGTTAAGAAAAGGCTTATCTAGCATAGAGTTCCAGCCTGGTTGGGTCCTTCCTCAAGTCCTTCTCCAGGAGCCTGCTTTAATCAGGAACTCTCCAGCAAGCTGATTGTGGAAGCTTTTTATAGGTCTGGAACAGAGGCGGTCCTTACACACTGCTTCAAGCTGATTGGTTGGCATTATCCAAATCCATTGGTTTTGAAGGTGTTCTCAAGTTGAGTTCACAGTCTAGCTTCTGAGAACAATACCTTCTTAAGGGCTAGCCAGGGGTGATTACAATCCAGTTAACTTGAAGTAGGCTAATCAGCAGTCAATCACTCTCACTTGATTCAATCAGTCTAGATTAATCTCCAGGTGGGTCTTTGAGTATCTGCTAAATCCCATTATTTCATCACAATAGCCACACTGTGGCCTATGGCTCTTCAAGGCGCTGATCCTTGGTCGACCGCGACTGGTGGAGGCCTACTACTACTAATTCTCATTATCTTTACATTTTCATCTCTCACTCTCCTGGTCCCAGAGTTGATGCCTATCTTTTTCTTCCAGGTTTTCTGCTTCCAGCTCTATCCTTGGGCCTTTTCTGTATCCCTCTGTCTCTTTTCCTTTGAGTCTCCATCTCTGTCTCTGTCTCTCCCATCTGAGTGTTAGGGTTGTAGGACACGTGCCAGCACTCCCAAAGATTCAGAGGCTCACCCCCTGAAGATGGCCTTGCCTAAACCTCTTGGGTGGGGGTCTCAGTACTGTATTCTCAAACCTCACACTAGGAGGGGAGCTCAGAAGTAAGGTGGGGATGGAGGCTTATAATTGAGACAGTGGAGTAGGGCTGTGGGGTAAAGAGTTCTTTATAGGGGGCCTTCCCAGGGCCATGCTGAGCTCCTTATTTTGGCCCCTAAATTGCTCCTCCTGACATTATGACTTTAATCTGTGGTACCACAAGTCTCCCAGGTTCCCATGACTCGAATATTAGGGGCCATAAGGATTTAGGGATTATCTCATTTAACCCCCTCCTTTTGTAAAAGAAGGAAATGAAGGCTTCTTCTTCCAGAGGAAATTAAAACCCAGAGAGGAGACCTTTGCTCAAGGGCACCCAGCATAGAAGTGATGGAGCTGAGATTTGAACCCAGATTCCTAGCCTCGAATCCGAAGGTCCTTCAGCTGTGCCATGTGGTTACAGTTCATTGACCGATCTCTCTGTCTTCCCCCCAGCATCCAATCAGGTACCAAGTCCTGTTGATTTCATCTTTATCGAGTCCTCGACTCTGTTTCCATGGCTACCACCCACATCCAGGTTTTCATTTCATTTCATTACCACTCAACATTGCACCTCCACTCTCTGCTCCCTCCAACCTACCCATAGATCATAGATTTGGGGCTCAGAGGGATCTGTTTCCATTTCCTCCTTTTGCCAGGAAGCAGGGTGCCTCTGGAGAGCCCCTGACTGCTTTAATGAGTTCTTCAAGGAATCCAATGGGGTGAGCAAGCGTGGGACCCAGGAGGACAATCCCTTATACAGCAGAACTCTCTGCCTTTGTAATCTGTGAGTGTAAACTGATAGACTCATTCCCTTTTCACCTCTTCTCATTCAGAAGAGCAGTGCTCAGACCCAAGTCAAGGCTGCCTCGGGGCACTCAGACTGGCAGAAGAGACCCTGAGGATGCATTTTCCTACCTCAAGAGAACCAAAAGATTTCCTGCAGAAGCACATGAAGAAGCAGGCATAGTCATGCCCAGCCAGTCGGTCATCCAGGGTTTGTCACTGACTGTATACTGGGCCTTACACTGGGACAGTGTTCAAGGCCAGATGTGTAACATCTCCCTTTTAGGTTCTCAGGTACCCTGAAGGGGATGGGGAGGATCTCTGCCACTGTCTCGAGCCACAGTCCCTATTTTAGGGGTCTACGCATCAGCACCCCAGTTCCATTTAACCACAGCATCAGATTAGCTTTCACAAGGGCAGATGGGGTATTCAGCAAGAAGGACCAGCATGTCTAGTGTGAGGGCTGCTCATCCACCTTTGGTGTCGACCTTCACCCAACTCTCACCTGTGGCTCCAAGAAGCTGCAGCATCTGGGCAGACACCAAACAAGGCTAAGGGTAACTGAAAAGCCTCAAACTCATTGGGGAGATCAGGGGGTGTCTACCCCAAGCATGTGAAGACTCCCCCCAGCATCATGGGCAACGAGAATGATTTATTCCAATAGCTGTGAAGGTGGCTGAAGCAGACACCATGGAGTGCTTAGAGCTTGGTCAGACACTGAGCGATCCAGAACCATCGCTGGTCATCCTGACTTTAGCCTTGACTCTGGCGTTCGATGACAAAGGAAGAGAGAGCGAGGCAGCTGACTTTGTGCAGCTCTGCCTCACTTAAATCCAATTCATGGGCAAGTAAAGGCATCACCCACTATTTTACCCCACCATCATGATATCATTGGTTCTCTGTGAAAACAAAGGACAAATGACAACTTCAAAATCTTAGAAAGAACAAGCTTACATTTTCCTCAACACCTCCTGGGCATATTCCCCCCTCCCCTACAATCATTTCAGTTCCTGGAGAGGGCAGGATTAGGCTCACAATTTAGCTCAGTTGTTTGTTAAGGTAGCTAGGTGAAGAGTCAGCAAGTCTTGAGTTCAAATCCAGCCTAGCTATGTGATCCTGGGCAAATTACTCAACAGCCATGTGACTCAGTTTCCTCATCTGTAAAACAGATATAATAGCTCCTATCCCCTAGAGGTGTTGTAAGGATAAAATAAGATAATCTTTATAAAGAGTTTTGCAAATCCATATAGCTACCTATATAAGTGCTGTCTATTACTGCAAAATATAGTCCCATCAATTTAAGGCCAAAGTCCCTGGTTTCCATCCAGTTAACATCAGTCCTAGATTCCTGGATGCCTAGATCCTTATAGCTTTTCCTTCTGGGCCAGATTGGAGACTCCATTCCTAGAACCTGGAATGGTGGATGGTGCAGCATCTAGAACACCATAGGTGGTCTAGGAGTGAGCCCTCATTACGCACAAATAAATATATAAACAAATAAATTTAGAGAAATAAATGTAGTGATAATGAAAGAGCACAGGGCCAGTCCTGGCAGCAGGCTCCTTGAGCTCCCCAGAACCTTCTGGGCTGACCAAGCCCAGGCTGAGCTTGGCCAGCTCTCCCTTATCATGAGGTGGCCCAGTATAGAAAGGAATCCTTGGAGTTCTAGAATCACAGGGGAGGTTCCTAAGGGCTCCTGGTCTTCTCACCATCCCTTGACATGAGAATGAGGGAAGGCACTACATCACTGCATCTGATGCAAGAAGGATCTTTGGGTAGAGGAAGAAAGGGTTCTTCGCTATCTTCCCTACCTACCGTGTTAAAATGGTGAGGCCAAGCCTCCCTCTCCACTGCAGGTGAGCACCAGCTCACCCTGAGAAATATGGGTTCAACTGAAGATTAGATGACTGGTAGCTGAAGCCCCAGATGCTTTGCTTCTCTCACTGTGTTTCTTTTCCTCTAGAATTAGCCTTTTGAAGGAGGAAAGGAAGGAAGAAAAGAAGGAAGGAAAGAAAGAAGGAAGGAAAGAAGGAAGAAAAGAAGGAAGGAGGGAGGGAAGGAGAAAGGAAGGAAGGAAAGAAGGAAGGAAGAAAGGAAAGAAGGAAAGAGGAGAATGTGGGAACATGGCTTCAAGTCTAGACATTAGGAGAAGGAACAAGAATGGGATGAAGGCTGGCTGGCCCGGGTCCCTCTGCTAAACAGACATTGAGAAGCACTCACCCATGAGATAAGTTGTGGGGTAATGAGGGCGTGTTTGCAGAGGAATATTCACGGGTAAGAAGTCCCTAGGGATGGTTGGATGTTCCAGGGTGAGGAGACCCCCCCATTCTCAGGTGGAATTAGAAAGACTTCCTCCACTGTCTTGATGTTAATGGTCCTAATTGTACATTGTGAAAGCTTTTACTTTTAATATCCTTCAAATGTCCTTATTATTAAGGTGTGGGTCTATTTCTACCAATCAATACAAGAACATGCTTCTCTATTTCATTTAAGTCTTTGAGAAGAGTGGGTTCAAGCTTAGCTCAGTTTCTACATGACTGAGCCTACCGAGTTCTCAGTCAGATGTGACATGATCATGAAAGCCAAAAACAAATCTACAAAGATAAAGTGGCCAACAAGTCCCTTTTAAATGCTTCTGCAGTCCGTCAAAGAACATCCCATTCATCATGTGGTTAGACAACAACCAGAACCAGTTATGGGATGTTTCTGCATGCTTCGATGACTCTCTTAGGCATTTCCTTCCATGCCATCACGACTGTCCCAGAAGCCAACTCTCCAGGCTTTTCAATGTGAGGATTTTTATCAGCCAAGAACATGGAAACACTCTCAACATGCCAGTCTCCTTTACATCAGAAAACTTCCAAGCTTTTCAGTTGCACATATGGGATGATAACTCAACTGCTTCAGTTTTGTTTTTTTTTAGAGACTGCTCTGGGTTTTCCCACATCAACACCCAAATATCATTGCAGTGTGAACCATAAATGTGCAGTATTACAGTGTTAACAATTCTCAATTGGATTAATATCTTGTGCTTAATCCAATATCATAGCAACAGACATGAATTAGAATCATAAAAACAGAACCAATCACTTGTCCGTGTATCAACATATAGCAAATAATTGTTGATAGAGAAGCATTTAAAACATGATTAGAGACACAGAGCAATAAGACAGCAATAAAATAACAATATTTTCATGGTAGCATCAGATAGGGAATGGAACCTAACTAGTCTGGGTATGCTGACACTTCCAGAATGTTAAAAAAAAAAACAACCAAAATCTATTAAAAACAACAAGGGATTCTCTGAAATATTCCCTGAGAAACAATTCTAGGATATGACCAGGAAAGAGACAAAATTATCCAACCACTAAAGAAAATCTGCTCACTATGGGAGAAAGAAAATGCAAAACAAAATGTGATTTAGGGAATTGGAAAGTAAAGTCCTTTTCTGAGGGGTACCAAAAGAAAATAAAAACTCTTAAGGGCAAAGAATAAACTAACAGGATTCACAACCAACCTCTTGAACAGCTGAGTTAGAGGAGTCAGTTTGTGCCAAATTAGATTTGTTACATTCTACCCAAATTAGAAAAATTGTCTCGAATGCCTTCTCTGAGGAAAAACTGTGGGTTCAAGAGCATTCAGACTGGAAAACTTGCCTTCACAGAACTGCTTTTGGAAAAAAAATAGGGTTACTGGACAGTCAAACGACTAGTTTGAGACAAGCCCATTTCAGGGTTTATAAAAGGCAAGGCCAAAAAAAAACCCCCCAGAAACCCATAAAAAAAACCCATTCAAGTGAAAAACTGAGGTCTGACATGATGAATAAAGGAAATGAACAACTTAAAATAAGAAGCCTTTTTTGTGTGTGTGAGGCAATTGGGGTTAAGTGATTTGCCCAGGGTCACACAGTTAGTAAGTGTTAAGTGTCTGAGCCTGGATTTGAACTCAGATCCTCCTGAATCCAGGGCTGGTGCTCTATCCACTGCATCACCTAGCTGCCCCCCATTTCATTTTTAAAAAGAAAATTTCTTCTAAAAGAAAAGATTTGGGGAATCATTAATGTAAATATATTCCTGTGACCAGACTCCCACATGTAAGATTTGAGTGTGGGTGAGTTGTCTAAATGTCTGAATGTGGCTTGCAGGTGGCATAGATAGCAATATTTAAGATCTAGCCTGTCATTCTTGGAATGAGAGGAGGGTTGCTCTTGTATCTCCAATCTCTGAGGGGTATTGGACTGGATTGATCTCTTTCACCCTTCAAATATCTCTAATCTAAGAGGTATCATGTTTTGGGGTTTAGAACAGAGGCTACTTCCCTGATTCCTCTTCAGAGAGGGAGGGTAGCCCTTAGTCTACACTTGCCAGCTTAGCCCCTTTCCTCTGACAACTGGTTTAAAAAAAGAGCATCCCCGGGGACAGCTAGGTGGTGAAGTAGATAAAGCACTGGCCCTGGATTCAGGAGTTCCTGAGTTCAAATCCAGCATCAGATACTTGACACTTACTGTGTGACCCTGGGCAAGTAATTTAATCTTCATTGCCCCTCCAAGAAAGAAAGAAAAGAAAGAAAGAAAGAAAGAAAGAAAGAAAGAAAGAAAGAAAGAAAGAAAGAAAGAAAGAAAGGAAGGAAGGAAGGAAGGAAGGAAGGAAGGAAGGAAGGAAGGAAGGAAGAAAGAAAGAAAGAAAGAAAGAAAGAAAGAAAGAAAGAAAGAAAGAAAGAAAGAAAGAAAGAAAGAAAGAAAGAAAGAAAGAAAGAAAGAAAGAAAGAAAGGAAAAAAAGAGCATCCTCAATAGTCAATAGGGAGTAACCAAATTTATTCAGGCAAATAAGCGAGAAGAAATCAGGAAAATTCTATAGATTAGAATCTAGCAAAGAATACAGAAAAGTAGCTGAGCTCTTTAGCTGGGAGGGATATCAAATCTCAGCTCAGACTGGAGGGAGAAAATGATCTCACCCAGGGGAAGTTTGCTCTCAGTAGTCTTCACAGCTGTAAAGACTAGAGGTCAGTTTATGACCTCCAGCTTACAGGACTAGGCCAGCTCCCACTCCTCCCATGCCTCTGAGAGATCCAGTGCACTATTAAAATATTTTCTGTCGAAAGGAATAGTCTACCTATCAGATCTTTGGAAAGGAAAACAGTTTTTGACCAAACAAGAGACAGAGTATATTATAAAATGTAAAATGGATGATTTTGATTACATTAAATTAAAAAATTTTTTATACAAACAGAAGCAATGCATCCAAAATTAGAAGGGAGGCAGAAAGCTGGGAAACAATTTTTGAGGCCAGTGCTTCTGATAAAGGCCTCATCTCTAAAATATGTAGGGAATTAAATCAAATTTATAAGAATCCAAGTCATTCCCCAATTGAGAAATGGTCAAAGGATATGAACAGGCAGTTTTCTGAGGAAGAAACCAAAGCTATCTATTCCCATATGAAAACATGCTCTAAATCTAATGATTAGAGAGATGCAAATTAAAACAACTCTGAGGTACCACCTGACACCTATCAGATTGGCTAAAATGACAAAAAAGGAAAATAATAAATGTTGGAGAAGCTGTGGGAAAATTGGAACACTAATACATTGTTGGTGGAGCTGTGAGCTGATCCAACCATTCTGGAGAGCAATTTGGAATTATGCCCAAAGGGCGATAAAGCTGTGCATACCCTTTGACCCAGCAATACCACTTTTGGGTCTTTTGCCCAAAGAAATCATGGAAGGGGGAAAGGGACCCACACGTACAAAAATATTTATAGCTGCTCTTTACGTGGTAGCAAGGAATTGGAAGTTGAGGGGGTACCCATCAATTGGGGAATGGCTGGACAAGTTGTGGTATATGAATACAATGGAATACTATTGTGCTCTAAGAAACGATGAGCAGGAGGAGTTCAGAGAAACCTGGAAGGTCTTGTGTGGGCTGATGATGAGTGAGATGAGCAGAACCAGAAGAACATTGTACACAGTATCATCAACATTGAGTGTTGATCTACTGTGATGGACTATATTCTTCTCACCAAAGCAATGGTACAGAAGAGTTCCAGGGAACTCATGATAGAAGAGGATCTCCAAATTCAGGGAAAAAAAAGAACTGCAGAGTATAGATGCTAAATGAACCATACTATTTCTATTGTTTTTGATGCTGTTGTTTTTTTTTCTATTTTGAGGTTTTCCATCATTGCTCTGATTTTTTTCTCTTATAACATGACTAATGCAGAAATAGGATTAATGTTATTATGTGTGTATATATATATATATATATATATATATATATATATATATATAAAACCTATATCAGATTACCTGCTGTCTAGGGGAGGGGGGAGGGAGGGGAGAGAGGGAGAAAAATCTGAAATTGTATAAACAACTATCTTTACATGTAACGGAAAAAAAATAAAATACTTTATTAATTTAAAAAAATATTTTCTGTCTCCATAGATAAGTACTGCTGAAGCTTCTGCAACAAACTGAAATAAGTTTATATAGCACACACTAAGGCAGTTAGGGAACTGACCCTGGAGTCAGGAAGACTCATCTTGATGGGTTCAAATCCACCTCAGACCATACTAGCCGTGTGACCCTAGGCATGTCACTTAACTCTGTTTGCCTCAGTTTCTTCATCTGTAAAATGAGATGGAGAAGGAAATAGCAAACTGATCCAGTATCTCTGGCAAGAAAACCCCAAATGGGGTCACAAAGAGTCAGACATGAACAAAAAATTATTGAATAACAACGACATACAGCACATACCACAGGGATATCCTTCTATGAAATTGTCCCAGGCCTTGAGGGAAGCAGTATTATATTTGATTACTGTTTCTCTTCTTGGAAGATCCTAAACCAGGGATCAGCAAACTATGACCTAAAAGCCAAATCCTTCCCACTGCCTCTGTGTGTGTGTATACACACATATGCAGATATATGTGCATGTACATGACCTGGACAAATACAATAAAAATTTATTTTAAAATGCAAAAAATAGAGGCAGCTAGGTGGCACAGTGGATAAAGCACTGGCCCTGGATTCAAGAGGACCTGAGTTCAAATCCAGCCTCAGACACTTGACACTTACTAGCTGTGTGACCTTGGGCAAGTCACTTAACCCTCAAAAAACATATTTAGCTCATGTACAAAAAGGGGTGGCAAGTCAAAGATTATTGATCCCTGAGTTTGCTGAGGTTTGGACTGAGTGCTAGACCAGGCTTCAGGTTCAAATCCATCCTCAGTTGTGTGACCCTTGGCATCCACTGGAAAATGGGGTTAATAGTAATATCTACCTCCCAGGGATGTTGAGATAAAATGAGATAAAATTTGAAAAGTACTTTGCAAACCTTTAGGTGCTAGTTATTACTATGAGAGAGCCCCTCAGAATGGAAGGGGGTTGTCCTAAGAGCAACCCAGGGTTCAGTGTCTTTCGGTGCTGATATTTGAGCCAAATTTGAGTTGGTGATCTGCAGTGCTGTGCCCACAAGGGTATACCTTTTATTTTACGGCTAAAATGCATCTTACCCTAAGTCATGCTGCTGTGCCCACCCTGCCTCTGTGGCAATGTGCTAAGTGCTTTGGATCAGCTCTCCCAGGGAGACCTTAAATTAACATGGAGGAGGGGCAGCTAGGTGGCATAGTGGATAAAGCACCGGCCCTGGGCTCAGGAGGACCTGAGTTCAAATCCAGCCTCAGACACTTGACATGTACTAGCTGTGTGAGCTGGGCAAGTTACTTAACCCTTATTGACCAGAAAAAAGGAAGAAAGAAAGAAAAGAAAGAAGTTAACATGGAGGATGGAGAAGAACAATACTCAGAATACTGAAATACAAAATCTGTTGACTGCACCCAGATCACTGATCCCAATAGCATACGCTTCAGTTCACTGCCCTTCTACATTCAGCTTCTAAAACTTAGCCTGCTATAATTACATAGTATGCAAAATAACATGAAGAGGGAAGTATCCCCTCCTTCTGTAGGGAGTTAGTCACCTCCAGTCATCTCTGAATTGCCCTCCCTGACCTTCAAATATGATCAGGGATGCACTAGAGCTCATAGCAAACCACAGAGCTGATTGTTAAATTTTCAGTGGATTTACACTGTGGAAATTAGTAAACACCACAAATCAGGGCTTGACTGATTGTTTTGTTGAGTGTTTAGACTTAAGAAAGTGGTGGGGGGGAAATGTTAATGATTCAGATTAAACTTGAAAGTGTGCCATGAGTACATTTCTTTTCTTTCTTTTTTTTTGGAGAGCTGGTTGTTAAACATTTATCAGCACACCCCTGGATGAGTCCAAGAGGAAATAAGACAATGCCCACCGGAAGCTCATAGGAAAGGAAATGAGGAAGCCACCTGTCTTGGGATCAGAGGCTAGGAGGAACAGGACAAATCATGGGAGGGTGTGAGGAAAATCAGTTTGTCCGGAAAATCAGTTTGTCCCAGATCTCCAACCCAACAAGATTCACCATAACTGGTGGTCCTTCCTATATTGGTTGAGCCAGCTTCTGGCAGCTAGGAAGCACCATGGAAAGAGCACTGGGCTTGACTTCAGGAAGAGCTGAGTTCAAATCCCGCCCCAGATCCTTACTACCCAGGAGACTATTGGGCGTTACCCTAACTCTGTGTGCCTCAGTTTCCTCATATGTAACATGGGGACAATACTAACATCTACCTCTCAGGGTTTTTGTGAAGATTACATGAGATAATATTGGTAGAGTACTCAGCCCAATGCCTGGATTTCAGTAGACATCTTAAACTCAGTATGTCCAAAATATAAATCATGATCTTTCCTCCTAAATCCTCTCTTTCCTCCACAACACATATTTCCTATTACTGTAGAGTGCAAGACTCTATATCTCTTTTTTGTTTTGTTTTGTTTTGGTTTTTTGCTTTTTTTGCAGGGCAATGAGGGTTAAGTGACTTGCCCAGGGTCACACAGCTAGTAAGTATCAAGTGTCTGAAGCTGGATTGAACTTTGGTCCTCCTGAATCCAGGGCCTGTGCTTTATCCACTGTGCCACCTAGCTGCCCCCAAGACTCTATATCTCTTTGCTCTGGGCATTCTCTCTAACTGTCCCCCATGCCTGCAACACTCTCTCTCCTTAGCTCTGACTACTGACCTCACTGGCTTCCTTTAAGTCCCAACACAAACCCCATTTTCTACAGAAAACCCTTGCTAAGACCTCTTAATTCCAGTGCCTTCTCTCTGTTCATTATTTCCCATTTATCCTTTATGTGGCTTGCTTTGTATATGTTTGTTTTGCATGTTGTCTCCCCAATTCGATTGTAAACTCCTTGAGGGCAGGGACAATCTTTCACCTCTTTTTGTATCTTTAGAGTTTAGCACATAGTAGGTGCTTGATAAATGGGGTTTTTTTTGTTTTGGGGGGGGTTTTGTGGGGCAATGGGGGTTAAGTGACTTACCCAGGGTCACACAGCTAGTAAGTGTCAAGTGTCTGAGGCCAGATTTGAACTCAGGTACTCCTGAATCTAGGGCCAGTGCTTTATCCACTGCACCATCTAGCTGCCCTCTGCATTGCATTTTAAAACACCATTTAAAGGTGTTTATCCTTCACAATCAGTGGTAATAAGAGGAGCCAACAATATACGTAAAGCACTTCATACATCTTAAAGAACTATCTACAACTGTCCTTTTAGGCTCTCCCCTGACCCACACGATGGGTTCCACTGAGGAGGAATATTTTAACTTCAATGTATTATGTAGGTCTACCCTCCCAAAATGACAGCTCATGAGCCCCCAGCGGTAGGGTTACTCTTTTTTTTTTTTTTTTTTTGCGGGGCAACAGGGGTTAAGTGACTTGCCGAGGGTCACACAGCTAGTTAAGTGTCAAGTGTCCAAGGCCGGATTTAAACTCAGGCACTCCCGAATCCAGGGCCGGTGCTTTATCCACTTTGCCACCTAGCTGCCCCCTAGGGTTACTCTTAATAATCAGCAAAAGAAAACCCCACGGGGGCAGCTAGGTGGCACAGTGGATAGAGCACCGGCCCTGGAGTCAGGAGTACCTGAGTTCAAATCCGGCCTCAGACACTTAACACTTACTAGCTGTGTGACCTTGGGCAAGTCACTTAACCCCAATTGCCTCACTAAAAAAAAAAAAAAGAAAACCCCACAATTCACTCAAAGGAAAGGCTCACACGATTAGTTGATTGAGACTGTGAATGGCTTGACTTTTTCCCTTGCTAATATTTGGGGCATTTCTCTATTGGGGAATGGCTCTGAGTCTTCTGGATTTGAATCAGCTCTTTAAGTATCTTGGATTTCAGCCATTTCTCTGAAACAGTCCCTTTGATCCTTTCTTATAGCACAGTAATATTCCATTGCTTTCATATTCCTTAATTTATTTGACCATCCCTCAAATAATAGGCATCGCTTTAGTTTGCTATGAATATTTTTGTACATATTGCTCTCTCTGGGATAGAGCTTTAATATTGCTATTACTGTGTAAAAAGGCATTTTCAGTTTAGTGACTTTTTGGTGGTAGTTCCAAATTGCTTTCCCAGAAATACTGGACCAATTCACAGTGCACTAGTATATCTGTCTCCCCTCGGTCTCCCTAATCTCTGTCATTTTAATTTTTTGTCATCTTTGACAATCTGATGATATGGAGTAGAGTCTCAGTGTTGCTTTAATGTGCATTTCACTATTAATTATTTGGAGCATTTTTTCATATGGCTGTTGATAACTTAAATTTTATATTAAAATTGTATCTTGTTCTGGTCCCACTGACCACCCCTTCCCTTCTAGTTAGTATAGCAAGTAAATTTATAAATAGCAAGCATAAAGTAACAATAGTAGGAAGTAAGATTGCAAAGGTGAACTGTCTCAAAAGAAATTTAACAAATAAGTAAACTGAGGCAATTCTCCAAGTTAGACATTATTTATTAACAGGGGCATGAAGACTGATGATACAGGGGTCAATGCATAGCTTCCATTTGCGACAAAGACCCAGAACGAGGGCTAGGCGTGTCTGCCTTCTGATTGGCCAGATGGTGCGTCATTTGGACTTTCCCTAGCTTAGGGTAAAGCAACCCTGATTAGTAGGTAGATTGGCCTTCAGGTGTGGACAATCACACCCCTCTCTGACACTTAAGGAAAGCCACCTGCTCCACGAGACCCAGCTGCCTTTAGCAATCCTGACCAGAAAAACAAAAATCATCTAACTGTGCTTTGCCCTGCATTTGGCTTCCCCATTGAAGACCAAGTCTCTCCCAATCTTGATTAGAAAGCAAGGGGGGGGGGAGCTAGGTGGCACAGTGGATAAAGCACCAGCCCTGGATTCAGGAGGACCTGAGTTCAAATGCTGCCTCAGACACTTGACACTTACTAGCTGTGTGACCCTGGGCAAGTCACTTAACCCTCATTGCCCCACCAAAAAAAAAAAAGAAAGAAAGAAAGAAAGAAAGCAAGGACAAACTAGCTCAAGCTGGTTCTCTGTCTAAAGGGCAAACAGAATCAAGGGTCTCAACTGGGAGGGGCCCAACCCAGGCTCAGAGTGATCACATTACTAGGTCATACCCTTCAGAATAAGGAAAAGGATGGGTCACAAGGTAATATTGGTTATTAAATAATTTTGTTGTTGTTCAATTGTTCATTGTGTCTACCATCTCCTTGTGACCCCACTTGGGGTTTTCTTGGCAAAGATACTGGAGTGTTTGCCATTTCCTTCTCCAGCTCATTTTACAGATGAGGAAATTGATGCAGAGTGAGTTAAGCGACTTGCCCAGGGTCACAGCATCTGAGGCCATATTTGAATCAGGAAAATGAGTCTTCCTGACTCCAGGTCCCAGCACTCTATGCACTATGTCGCCACCTAGCTGCTTTTATTAAATAGTAGATAACAATATTAAATTTCCTCAGAACCTAGAAGTCACTTATAGACTGACTGCCCTATAAATTAAAGAGCGCAAAGATTACTTAGGGCAGCTAAGTCTCCTCATCAGGGTTTGTCTTGGGAGGGAGCGTACTCAGTCATCACATGGCTATTGCATTGTCGTCACTCCTTTTGGGAAGCACACCAGCTTGCTGACCAGACTAGTTTTTTTTTTTTTGAGGCAATTGGGGTTAAGTGACTTGCCCAGGGCCACACAGCTAGTAAATATCAAGTGTCTTCCGGTCTACTGGATTTCATGTTGCCAATAAGTGTGCACACATACCATGCACTGATGGTGAGTAGAATCATCTTCACAAGTTTTTGTATATTTTTGTGGGTGTGTGTTTCAACTGCAGGGTAGGATCCACCCCCCTCTGTGGTAAGCTGGCCACAGTTAGGTTGGTGAAGCAGACAATTGTTAAGGCAACTTCTCCAGCCCCTTTCTCACAACAGGAGGTAAGCAGTATATTTCTTTTTTCTTTCTTTCTTTCTTTTTTTTTTTTGCAGGCCAATGAGGGTTAAGTGACTTGCCCCGGGGTCACACAGCTAGTAAGTGTCAAGTGTCTGAGGTCGGATTTGAACTCGGGTCCTCCTGAATCCAGGGCCGGTGCTCTATACACTGCACCACCTAGCTGCCCCCTACACTTGACACTTACTAGCTGTGTGACCCTGGGCAAATCACTTAACCCTCATTGCCCCACCAAAAAAAAAAAAAAAAAGGCTGCTCAGATACCCAAGAGGCCCTGGGGCCTAGACCAAAGTCTTTTGACTTGAATACAAATTGGATTTAAGTGAAGCAAAGTTAATCAGAGTTATTCAGTCTCACTCTGTCTTCGTTGAAGTCCGGGGCCAAGACAAAAGTCAGGAGAGCTGGCCTGGGATGCAGTGAATGACCTTGGCACCTTTGACGTTTGACCAAGCCCAGAGCACTCCACCGTGACAATGTTAGCCAACTTCATGGCTGTTGGAATAAATAGTTCTCATCTTCCCATTCTGCCAAGGGAAGTCTTCACAAGCTTGGGGTGGAGAACCCCCCAATTCCCAGATGGGCTTGAGGCTTGTCAGTTACCCTCAACCTAGTTTAGCCCATCTGGGCAAAAGCTTCTTGGAGCCACAGGTGAGTTAGGTAGATCAGGTAGACGCCAAAGATGGAAAGGAGACCTGAAAAGGGGTTGGTAGCCCACACACCAGAGGTACTACAATAAAAGAGCAAATATTATGCTAATGAACTAACCATAAGGAGTTGCTGGTAATTTTGACATAATGTGCCTATGTTTTTTGTTTTTTTTTAAGTGAGGCAACTGGGGTTAAGTGACTTGCCCAGGGTCACACAGCTAGTAAGTGTTAAGTGTCTGAGGCAGGATTTGAACTCAGGTCCTCCTGACTCCAAGGCCGGTGCTCTATCCACTGCGCCACCTAGCTGCCCCCATAATGTGCATATGTTAAGGAACTAACCCTAAGGTGCCATGGATAAGAGTTAGTCCATCACCCACCAAAGCCCTATTAAAAAACCAAAACAGGGGGCAGCTAGGTGGCCTCACCAAAAAAAAAAAGTATATAAACGAAATTATCCATTTTATATTCAGTGATTCTCTCTAGGCCTAGTTTTGTCATGAATTCTTCCCCAATCTAAAGCTGTGAAAGGTATTTACTTCTTTGTACCCATGCTTGTTTATGTTTTTGTTTCAGCGAGAATATGACAATTTGTGAAGAGCAATTGGGATTAAAGTGACTCTGATAACTTTTTTCGAATATACAGAAAAGGTGATGATTTATGTGAATTTATTTTAAATCTTGCTACTTTACTGAAGTTGTTAATTGTGTCAATTTATTTTGAGCTGAATCTTTAAGGTTCTCCTAATGGGCCATTATATCTTCAAAAAGCAATACCTTTGTTTCCTCTTTATCTATGTTTATTCTCTCAACTTCTTTTTCTTGTCTTATTGCTATAAATAGCATTTCTAGCACCATATCAAATAACAGTGATTAAAATGTCATCCTTGGGGGAAGCTAGATGGCGCAGTGGAGGACCTGAGTTCAAATTCAACCTCAGACACTTAACACTTACTAGCTGTGTGATCCTAGGAAAGTCACTTAACCCCAATTGCCTCACCAAAAAAAAAAAAAAAAAAGAAAGAAAGAAAATGTCATCCTTGCTTCAATTTGCTCTTGTTGAGAGGCCTCTAGAATTCCTCTGCTATATATAATATTGGATCTTTGTTTCAAATAGAGACTATTTACCATGTTAAGGAAAAGTTCATTTATTCCAATGTTTTTTACTGTTTCTTAAGCAATATATGTATTTTTCAAAACATTTTAATATCTATTACATAATTACATGATTTTTATTTCTTTTAAAATGGTCTGTTATGGTTATAGTAAAAAAAACCCATTATGATTATATTTTTTGTCACATTAAATCAACCCTCAATTTTTGGTATAACTCCAACTTGATCATTGAATACAAACATTTTTGATATATAGTTTTAGCCTCTGTAATATTGTATTTAAGATTTTTGCACCAATATTTATTAGGAATAGAGTCTATAGTTTTCTTTCCCTGGTTTATTTCTCCCTGGTTTAGTTTGCAAGGTCAAATTTGTATCATAGAAGGAATTTGGCAGATCTCTCTTTAACTATTTTTGTAAACAATGAATGCAATATATTGTTCTTTGAATAATTTATAGTATGCCATTTTTTTTTTTGCCGGGCAATGAGGGTTAAGTGACTTGCCCAGGGTCACAACAGCTAGTAAGTGTCAAGTGTCTGAGGCCAGATTTGAACTCAGGTCCTCCTGATTCCAGGAATGGTGCTCTATCCACTGGACCACCTAGCTGCCCCCAGAGATAGCTTTTTAAATGGCATTCTAGGGGGGCAGCTAGGTGGTGCAGTGGATAAAGTACCAGCCTTGGAGTCAGGAGTACCTGAGTTCAAATCTGGCCTTAGACACTTGACACTTACTAGCTGTGTGACCCTGGGCAAGTCACTTAACCCCAATTGCCTCACCAAAAAAATTTAAAAAGAAAGAAAAAAAAAGCTATCTAGTTCAGGAACTTTTTTGTTTGGGAGTTCATTTATAGGTTGGCTAAAATTTTTCCTAAAATTGATTTATTTAAATTTGTCTATTTCCTGTTCTGTTAATCTGGATGTTTTATACTTTTGTAAATGTACATTCATTGCATCTAAATCATTTATCTTGTCAGCATATAAGAGGGCAAAATTAATTTATGGTGATTTCCTTCATATCATCTTCATTTGCTGTGAATTCTTCTTTGTCATTTTTTGTTTTGATTTTTTTTTTAAGTGAGGCAATTGGGGTTAAGTGACTTGCCCAGGGTCACACAGCTAGTAAGTGTTAAGTGTCTGAGGTCGGATTTGAACTCAGGCATTCCTGACTCCAGGGCCGGTGCTCTATCCACTGCACCACCTAGCTGCCCCTTTCTTTGTCATTTTTGAAAAATAGCAATTTAGTTTTCCGTTCTCTCTTTGTAATGAGATTAACTAAATGCTTGACTATTTTATTAGTCTTTCCCCTCCCAAACCCTATTTTTTGCAATGTTTTGTATCTATAGTCTCCCACCTTTGCAAAGAATGGATAGAAATGCATTTTTTCCTCTCTTCTTTGGGCCAATCTTGATCATTATAATTATAAAGGAATATATACTGTCATATTTGGTCGATGTGTTGGTTAATTGTGCTAAATTATGTTTTCTTTTTCTCTTTCTTTCTTTCTTCCTGTCTGTCTCTCTCTCTCTGTCTTTCTTGCTTGTTTGCTTGCCTGCCTGCCTGTTTCTGTCTGTCTGTCTGTCTTTTTAAATTATAGTTTCTCTGTCTCAGGGAAGGAGTCAAAGAGAAGTATATTTGGAAATGAAGATAATGCAAAAGCAAAATATGTCCATATAAATATGAAATATTTACACAAAGTTCACATTTGGGTTTTTGGTTTTTTTGCAAAGTTGATTTTTTTTGATCCAAGTGTAAAACATTATGTTGCTGCCATTCAGTTGTTCCAGACTCATCATGACCCCCTTTTGGGTTTTCTTGGCAAAGATACTAGGAGGGCTTGCCATTTCCTTCTCCAGCTCATTTTTCAGATGAAGAAACTGAGGCAAACAGAGTTAAGTGACTTGCCCAGGGTCACACAGCTAGTAAGTGTCTGAAACCAGATGTGAACTCAGAAAGATGAGTTTTCCTGACTCCAGGATTAGCACTGTGCCCTAGGGCGCCACCTGGTGCCAAATAAAACGTTTTATTTCTGCTTATTGAATTTCATCTTCAAAGATTTAGCCCAAAGCTTTACTCTGTCAAGGTCTTCTTGGATCCTGATTGGAATTTTGTGGGGTAGCTCTCCCTTCCAGCTATGTTGTTCAGCCTTCAGTCATGCTAGACTCTTTGTGACCTGTGGACCATAACATGCCAGGCCCTTCTATCTGCCAATTCCCTCCAGCTATGTAAGGTTTGCCAATCTGATGAGCATGCCATCCAGGCCTTTATCCAAGTCAGAATAAAAATGTTGACTGGCACAAGGCCAGGCACAGAGCCGTAGGGCCCTCTGCTGGAGACCTACCTTTTGGCCTGGAGCCATGAAAACAAGTCTTTGAGTCCAAACCACCCCACCCTTTCGGAAACCATCTGCAGGTGGCCTACCTACATCTCTCCATCTTTTCCAGAGGAAAAACACCAGGTTTTGTCAACTCTGAGCTTCCTTTCCACTCTTATCGGCTACCTCCTCTGACTACTGGCAGACCACCCTTGTGCACAGATCGAGGCTTGTTGATCCATTATTCAAAAATATTTCAGTGGCCAGCTGCCAAGTCAGCCCAAGTGAATTTTAAAGTTTTCTCTCTAATATCCAAGGCCCTTCCCAATTTGATACCTTGTTTTCTTGCTGGTCTAATCACATGCTTTGATACAACTATATATCTAACTCTGTTGGGGCCATGCTAAAACCCGACCTCCTCTAGGAAGTCTCTCCAAATCCCTCTTAATGCCAGTACCTTCCTCTATTGATTATCTTCAGTTTATGTTGTTTCTATTTTGTTTTTGTTTTCGTTTTTTTGCAGGGCAATGGGGGTTAAGTGACTTGCCCAGGGTCACACAGCTAGTAAGTGTCAAGTGTCTGAGGCCGGATTTGAACTCAGGTCCTCCTGACTCCAGGGTCTGTGCTTTATCCACTGCGCCGCCCAGCTGCCCCTTGTTGTTTCTATTTTGTTAGCATACAGTTGTTTGCATGCAGTCTTCCCCTTTGAACTATGAATTCCCTGAGAGCAGGGACTGTCTTTCGCCTTTTTTTTTTTTTTTTTTTGGTATCTCAAGCACTTGGCACAGTGCTAAGCACCCGCTATGTGGTGCTTAATCGGTGTTTATTGATTGACTCGTTGACTGAAGGTTTCAACAAGGAAATCAGGATCCTGGAGATAAACACCTATTAGTTCAAACAGTGAACTCCCGGTATCCTCCTTGATCTTTCCCCCGTCAGTCTTGCTCTGACTAAGAGGCTGACTTGGATTCCATCAAGCTTGTCCATCTCCCTCTTGGACTTGTGGGGGACAAGAGAAAATCCAAGGGAGTCTGGGAGATTAAAGGGCGGAGCGGCTACGTCCCCAAGAGGCCAGATGCAGAAACTGAAGAGACAGAGTAATATGGATGGGTCGGACAGGAGGAGGGTTGGAGCTGAAGCACTGGGGGTCGAGAGCAGGGTCTGCATCGCTCTCCTCTCTTTTCCCTGTGTGAGAGACGGCCTGATTCTGATCTTTTGGCTTAGTTTATTAAAAGTCTGTTTACCTTTTTAAAGTTGTTTTTTTAAGTTTTCTCCATTTGCTGAAGTCAAAAGCCAATCAATGAGTTGCTAAGTCAAGAGTGCTGTTGTTCAATGAAGAGTTGGAAAGGGCAATGAGAAAGTCCAGGA
Source organism: Dromiciops gliroides (assembly GCF_019393635.1). Classification (NCBI taxonomy): domain Eukaryota; kingdom Metazoa; phylum Chordata; class Mammalia; order Microbiotheria; family Microbiotheriidae; genus Dromiciops; species Dromiciops gliroides. The sequence continues at coordinate 657,531,942 of NC_057863.1, read as the reverse complement.
AGGGGAGGATTTTAAACCTGCCTTTGTAGTCAGAGTGAGGTTTCTGGCCTGGGGCTCTTTCTGATTATCCTTTTACAAGTTCCCAGGGCAGAGGGAATACATCCGCCAGCTTCTCTCTGGGCCAATGAAGTAGCTGCAGCGGTGGCCAGGCATCGCCGAGACCAGACTCTCCTATTACTGGGGGCTGGTTTGAAAGGAAAACTACTCCCCAGAGGTGGGCAGCGAAGGGTGTGACGAGGAAAAATTAGGCCCAGCGGAAGGAGTGGCTCTACCCACAAGAAGCTATGTGGGGTGCAGTAAGAGTGACAGACAGCGCGGCCGGTGGGCTCCCGCACAAGCAGTGCCGCTGACATCACCCATAAGCCTGGTCCCCCAGAGCAAACGCTAGATAGGGGGCTGGGGGGGAATGGGAGCTGAATTCAAGTTCAGACCCCTTTGCTTACTAGCCGAGTGCTTTTCGGTGAACCATTTCATTCTCTGGACCTCAGTTTCTCCTCTGGAAAATTATGAAGTTGTCAGATTCTCACATTTCCTGGATGGGTCTCCTCCCTCACCAGCTCCAACATTGCTCTTATTGGACTCGATCTTACAGAACTCCGGTAGGACCCACCCTCTCCAGCACCTCAGTGGGCAATCCCTGCTTTTGCCCCTCCCCTTCAAGGATGCCAGGCATTGTTCTTCCTCCCCCCCTTCCCACTCCCACCACCCCCTATCTGCCTCTCAAGCCCCCTTCCTCAGCCCTGACCCTTGGGGAACACAGGCCTTTCCTCACCCATCCCCACCCCCTTGGGGATGGTCCCGGAGGGTGCCCAATCCTTCCGCTTTGGGTCACCCAGGAATCCTCTCCCTGATCGCAGCGCCCACAAAAGACTCAGAGGGAGTAAGAGTGAAGAGCAGCTGCTTTATTAGGGATGGACGTGAGGTCCAGCTAGGAGAACTTCTCAGGAGCAGCCTCCGGCCCGCTCCTCCCGCTGCCGCCGCCTCAGGGTCTGCGCCCACTGGGGTCTCCAGGGAAGGGCGCGCCCACGATGATCGAGGACCAAACGGCTGGGGTCGGGTCCTCCGATTGGCCCCCCTAGTAGCAGGTAGACAGACCCGGGCCGGAGCGTCAGGCAGCCGCAGACCAGGTCGGCACGAGGAACCCAGGCATCCTGTACTCCTGCACCCAGGGGTTCTGCCCGCTGCTTGTACACAGCCAGGACGCGGATCCGCAGGCGCCACCAAGTTGAGCCAGAGGGCTCGGCGGACTGGACCTGAGCTCGAAGAACTAATGGGAAAGAGAGCGGGAAACAGTGAGACCGGGTTCCGTGGGGACCCCTGAACTTCCCCTGCTCCGCCTCGGGGGGGCCAAGGCTTCCCTGAGCCCAAACGTAGGCCCATTTCTCGCCTAGTTCAGGTCCCTAACAGGCGTCCCCTCTTCCATCCTGGCTCCTTCAAGCTGGAGAGGCCCCCCTGGGCCGCCTGCTTGTTGACCCAGGCGTCCCAATCCCCCTGCCCTGCTCCCAGGAGACCTCAGGCTTCCCTCCCCCTGCTTTGCCTCTGGGGATACTCGGGCTTTCTCGGATTCCGCCCTCTGTGAACCCTGACTCAGACCCAGATAGAGAAAGTGAGGCCCAAAGGCCCCCGATCCCCGCCCCGCCCGTCCGGCTCAGGATCTCACCGTAGGCCTGCTGACAGTACTGCAGCAGACTCATGTGAACTCCGGCTTCAGACGCGTTACAAAGGCTCTGGCACGTCGGGTCTGCGGACAGCCCCACACGTGAGGCTCTCTGCGCCCCATCTAGGCCTTCCTGCGCACCGCGCCCCCTCCCCCTCTGCCCGATCCGGAATCCTCGCCTAGGCTTGCTTTGTTTAGCGCCAGCTGGGTTCAGCGACCCAAGCCCTCGGGGGTCCCCCAGTACCTGGAGTGTAGACACTAGGGATTGTAGCCTCGGTGGTCGTTATCTCTGGGATCCCTGAGAGAAGGAAACCGAGCAGGAGGAAGAGAACCCTAATCACTGAAGACTCAGGCCTCTCGGCCAGCAGCGATTGCCTACTCCGGGCCCCGGCCGTCCCCTCAGTTCCTGCCAGTTCCCCTTGGGAACCCAGACGTCCCTCCTCTCAACTTCTACCTCCGGGGGCCCCGGGCATCCGCCCTCCCAGTCTCTGCTCCTCAGGGCTCCAGGTATCCCCTCCCTAGTTCCTGCCCCCGCCTCTCAGGGACCCAGATGTCCCCCCTCCCAGTTTCTGCCCCTCGGGGCCCTGGGAATCCCCTCCCTAGACCAGGTCCCTTCAGGGCTCCAGAGGTTCTCGCCCTAGTCCCTGCCTCTGTTCCTTGGGGCCCGGGGGTCCCGCCCCACACTCACGCTGACAGGGCAGACGGATAGAACGACTCTGCTGGTAGCCCACGGCACAGCGGTCACAGGAGGAGCCCGTCACTCCTGGCTTGCAGGGACACTGTCCGTTGGTCTGGTTGCACTGGGCCCCGGTTGCACCGATGGGGTGACACTGGCAAGCTGGGCGAGGGAGAGCCCTCTGTGACTCGGTACCGCCTCCCCTCAATCCCAGCCCGAACCTCTCCCAGCCGGATTCCCTGGGGATTATCTGTCACATCCCTCCTCCAGCCGCCTCTTCCCGCCTGCACTCACCCCGACAGGCCCTGCGGCTGGATAGGGGCTGCTTGGGGTCCCGCCAGTAGCCCCGCTCGCAGTAGTGGCAGTGGCGGCCCGCGGTGTGGTGGCGACAGCGTTCGCAGATGCCCCCACTCCGCCCTCCGGACAGCCGGAACACCTCGGCGTGAAAGCGACAGCGCCGCGCGTGCAGATTGCAAGAACAGGCTGGGAGGTGGAATGCAACAAGAGTCAGGGTACCGGAATGAGCACCCCTAGGCCCGCAGTCCCTCCCCAGCCCCTGGGACAGCAGCCAGATTGGGCACTCTGGGCTGTTTGCTGGTCTATGGGTTTCCCTATCTGTAAAAACAAGGACTGGTGGGTAGTTGATCTCCAAGGGTCCGGTTCCATGTTCAAAGCCCCATTAAGGGGGCAGCTAGGTGGTGCAGTGGATAAGCGCTGGCCCTAGATTCAGGAGGACCTGAGTTCAAATTTGACCTCAGACACTTGATACTTACTAGCTGTGTGACCCTGGGTAAGTCACTTAACCCTCATTGCACCCCCCCCAAAAAAAAACCCCACAAAGCCCCATTAAGCTTCTGGAGAGGGGGCAGGTTCTGAGGGGAGAATGGAGTTGTGCCTGGTTTGGTGGAGCCCAGAAGTTTGGGATAATCTGTCAGAAGGTTTGGAACAAAATCTGTGGGGAAGATAGTTTAGGAAAGGAGAGGAGCAGCAGAATGGGGTCCTGAAAGGAGGTGAAGTGTGTGGTAGTGGAAAGGAAAGTGCAGCCTTGGCCTCCCTGGAGGCAGCTCAAACCCCCTTTCCAGGAGAGGGCTTCGGGACTCCCTGGTGGGGCCTTCCCCCGTGGGCGCTCCATTCTCATGCCCTCATGCCGGCTCTATTGTAGAGGCTGCTGATGGGCCTCTAGTCTCTCCCCACTCCAATCCATCCTCCATTCAGGCACTAAAGTCTGATCGTGTTCCCCCTCCCTCCCCAGCTCAGTTAATTTCAGTGGCTCCCTATGGCCTCCAGGAGTAAATACGAAATCCTTGGGCATTCAAAGCCCTTCAGAACCTAGCCCCTCCTACCTTTCCAGCCTTCTTGCACCTTACTCTTCACCATATACTCTTTGATCCAGTGCCACCAGCCTCCTAGCTGGTCCCTGAAAAAGATCCTCCAGCTCTTTGCTCTGGGCATTTTCTACAGGCAGCCTTTCCCAACCTCTCTTAATTCTAGTGCTTTGTCTTTGTTAATTATGTCCTATGCATCCTGTCTGTAGCCTGTTTGTATGTGTGTGTCTACCTCATTAGATGGTAAACTCCTGGAAGGCTGTCTTTTGCCTTTTATTTATTTTGTTGTTGTTGTTTTTTGGTGAGGCGATTGGGGTTAAGTGACTTGCCCAGGGCCACACAGCTAGTAAGCGTCAAGTGTCTGAAGTCGGGTTTGAACTCAGGTCCTCCTGAATCCAGGAGGATTATCCACTATAGCACCACCTAGCTGCCCTGACTGACTGATTACTGATTGAGCCTTGCCTTCATCATCCGCATCCCCTTTCTCTGTCTTGTTCACTCTTCCTCTGCAATGTTTCTTATATCTGGCCTAGTTCCCTGATCTTTCTGGGGCCACTGTAAGAGTCTCCTAATTAATTGGATTCCTGGATTCTATTGTTTCCTCTCCCCAAACTCACATTCCACACAGAATCATTTTCTTACAGCAAAGTTCAGAATACATCACTTCCCTGCTCAGTGAGCTCCAGTACTTCCTGAAGTACAAACTCTTCACCCTGACATTCAAGGCCTCCCTGCCCCTCCCTTCCTCTCTCCCTCCCTTCCTCTTTCTTCCTCTCTCCAATCTTCCTTCTCTTTTCCTTTCATCTCTGTTTTTCTACCTTCATCTTTTTTATGTCTCTGTTTGCCTGAGTCTCTGGGTGCATCTTTCTTTGACTGCTTGGGCCTGCCTCAGACTTTTCTCTTTCGGTCTCTGCCTCCCTGGGTCTCTGTTCTTTCCTCCATACCTGCCTAGGTCTCACTTTCCTTCACACATCCTACTTTCTAGCCAAGCAGTCTTCATGCAGTGCTTTGCACATAGTACATACTCACTAAATGAACTGAAAGAAGGGTGGGACTCCGAGAGGGAAAATTGAATAATGGGGCAGCTTTGAAGAAGGCCATGTTGAGTTTGAGATGTTGGTGGGGGCATCCAGGTGGAGCTGTCTGACTGAACTAATGTTCAGGAGAGAAGTAAAGGCTGGGTAATATGGAAGTGGGGAGTCATCTGCAGAGAGATAATCATTTATCCCAGAGGAGCAAATGAAATCAATTAGAAAGACTGTATAGAAGGAAGAGAAGAGGATCCAGAACAGATTGTGGGGAGGGGAAGAGACTGACAAGGACCCACCAAGAAGACTGGAAATGAATGGAGACTTTTTTTCTAGGAGTAAGGCAACAAAAGGGAGAAGGAAATATCTTTGGGGAGGGATGATAGAGTTAAGTGAGGGTGTTTGTTTTGATTGGATAGGGGAGCCCCAAGCATATTTGTAGGTATCCAGGAAGATGCTGGCAGATAGGGAATGAAGAGTTGAGAGAGGAGATGATGGATGGAGCAAGCTCCCATAGTAGATGGTAAGGGATGGGATCAAGGACCCAAATAGAGGCACTGGCCTTAGCAAAGAGAAGGGCCACTTCTTCATCAGAGACTGGAGTGATGGAAGGAGACAGGTGATGATGTAGAGATGCTCTGGTGTCTGGAGCTTAGAGGAGTAAGAAACAAGGTCATACATGCTGGCAGGCCTGCTAGGGGGTGGTTCAAGGGGCTTCAGGAAAGGAAGAGCTTTGGGATAGTAGCTGCTGGGAGGGAGCAAAGACTCAGTCAGTCAATGAATGATAGGATTGCCAAGCAGCAGTGAAGGTTGAGATCAGGTGGGATCAGACCATCTGAATTTGTAGCGGATGGAGTCAGCACAATTTTGGGACTTCCTCCAATGAATGGCTTGGGAACTGAGGCAGAAAAGAGCAGGGCAAGGGATGGCCCATGGTTGACTGGCCAGTCACAAGCAGCCAGAAGATTCAAGGTTGAGGAGTGGTCCCTTTGTTAACTATAGCCATGGAAAGGTGAGGGAAGGAAAGAGGAATCAGAACAAAGGGTCGATGGCCTGGGGGCACTGGGAGCAGTGGAGGGACCCCTCCAGCACTGAGGAGAAAGCACAGACTGGGAGCAGTGGGGGCTGGGCATTCCCAGCATGCCATTGCCTTTAAGGCTCCCTTCTCCTCCGCAGCATCCTGGGCTTCCCGGAGGGGGGGGGGGTCGGTTTCCCCGCTCAGAAGTTCATTCTTGCCTGCTGTTCCTCAGCCCCTCCCCTCCAGGATGTCATTCTATTCTCTCTCCACTACTCCATCACTCCATCGAGGTCACTATTTGCTCTCTCAATCTTTTATCCACCTCCCCTCTGGAGCCAGCCACCGTCTCCCCAAGTATTTTATTGTCCCCCTTAGTGAGTCCTATCAGCTATGAGATTCCAGCTCTCAGTGGGAGGAGAGCACCTCCAGAGAGACACAGGGAGGCAATCTGAAAAGTTGAGAGGGACAAGGAGACCGTTCAAAGAAGCTTGGGTAGTGAGGACAAGAATAGAACTCGGACATACAGAATGGGTCTCGTGGAATAACGTGATGACAGGGTAAACACTGAAAGTGTGCATGTGTGTGTGGGGGGGAACCCAGAGGGGAAAAAGGGGATGAGGAAGCCGAAAACAAATCACGGAGAAGTGGAGGTGAGCACTAAGGTGGGGGTGGGCAGGGCAGGAGAAGGAAGAGTGAGGAAGAGGATGGAAGAACGAATTCCTGAGGAGAAAGTGGGCAATAGAGTTAGCCTGAGGCTGCAGGGCAGTGGAATTCTCAGGATTAGTCTGAGGCTGTGTGATGGGAGAACGTAACCCCCCCACACACACACACACACACTAGGAGGACAGAACCCAGCAGGGGAGGGAAAGTGGGAAAGAGGTGACATTAGGGGACCCTGGGTGGGGGCAGGGAGGACGGAAGCCTAACACTCTTGGGGAAAGAACAGAGCTTGAGAGAAATAACAATAGGCACTACCTGCGTGACCTCGGGCAAATAAAGCACTTCACGGGATGGGGAGTGGGGGTGGGGGCGGCGGGATTAGGGGTCCCTAACGTCCCTGAAGCTGAGAGGGTTGGATGGCTCTGCCAGGGCAGTAGTTAACCCTGAGGTGCACTCACGCTGACACGCGTTCGGGTGCTGAGGCGTGGCCGGCCTCCAGGGCCAGTCCTGATGAGACGGAAGGCAACTTTCACACCCAGGACCGGTGGTGTGGTGGCGGCAGCGACAGCGTGGGGGCTGAAGTCGGGCCGCGCAGCGGGCGGCGTGGCCGTGACACTGACATCGACCCCTCACAGCCACCGACGCCAACGCCTCCGGGGACCCCAGCTCCACGCGCAGGCGGACGGCGGTCCGGTGTTGGGCGGGGCCGAGCTGGGCGCGGAGGGTCAGCTCGGCTGTCTGGCCTCCCCCAGAGGTCCAGAGCCTGGCCAGGGGCCACCAGGGCCCCCCCGCGGCGCCCCCGCCGTTCGACGTAGCCAGGACCCGGGCCCCAGCGATGGCGTCGGCGGCCGGCGGGGAGCAGAAGCGCAGGCGGAGCGAGGTCAAGAGGAAGGGGCCCCCGAGGGCCAGGTTCAGGCTGCGGCTGTGGTTGACGCCTCGGCTGCACGAGCCCCCCGCCCAAGCCAGGAGGGCTGTCGGGGGGACACAGAAGCGGGGCCTGCCCTGGGCATCGGAGCAGGGTTCCCCCTCCCCCAGGGTGAAGAGGACGAGCAGGCCAAGGGAGAAAGTCAAGGGCATGCTGGCGGGGCCTTGGACCTGGAGGAGACCACAGACAGATTCAGCCAACCTGGCAAGCTGCTCCCCAAGGACACAGGTGCCACCTCCGCAAGGATCTCCGCTCTCACCTAGCCAGTCGGAGACCTGGGAGCGCCATCCTCAGGCTTCATCCCAGGTGTCCGTTTCCCATCCTTTATCCTGAAACCCAATACCCATTCAGGTACCCAGGAATCCCCTCCTGGATCCCCACCCTGGTGGGGACAGCCGTTCTCCCTTCCCCAGATCTGCCCCGCCCCCTCGGGGACCCAGGCACCTCCTCCCCCGACCCCACCCCTGCAGGGACCCAGGCGCCTCCTCCCCGTCCCCCAGACAGCCTGGTTGCCCAGTTCTGGCCTCCTTCTGGTTTTCAAGCGCGGAAAATGGTTCCATCTGGGGCGCTCCGTGTTTACCTAACCCAGGGGGGAAAGAACGCGGGCAAAATCGAGAATTTCACTGGGACTAATCCCTAGCTTAACACCCTGGAGCTAGTGATGTGACAGGACCAGGCTTGAGGCCGAGGGAGCTCCAGTTCCCCAGAGCCCACACAGAGACAGCGAGGGCAGTCGAGCAAAAGGAGACAGAATCGGAGGCGGATAAGAGGGGAGGAGGGGGCAGAGACGCAGAGACAGAGAAAAAAGAGAGACGGCAATTGTGAGAGGGAACAGGCAGAGCGGAAGAGAGAGGGAGGGAAAGGAAGGAGGGGAGAGACATACAGAGACAGAAAAAAAAGAGACTTCAACTGTGAGCTGTGAGAGGGGATAGGCAAAGGGGGAAAGAGATGCTGGAGACACAGAGATATAAGAGAGACAGTGACTGTGAAAGGGATAGGGAGGGAAAGGGAGGAGGGGAGAGACATACAGAGACAGAAAAAAAGAGATTTCGACTGTGAGAGGGGATAGTCAAAGGGGGAGAGAGATGCTGGGACAGAGACAGAGCTAAAAGAGAGACAGTGACTGTGAAAGGGATAGGGAGAGGGGAAGGAGAGACAGGAAAAAAGATAGCCACTGTAAGAAGTGCAGAAAGGGGGCAGCTAGATGGCGCAGTGGTAAAGCACCAGCCCTGGAGTCAGAAGTACCTGAGTTCAAATCCGGCCTCAGACACTTAACACTTACTAGCTGTGTGACCCTGAGCAAGTCACTTAACCTCAATTGCCTCACTAAAAAAAAAAAAAAGGAAGAAGTGCAGAAAGAGGAAGAAACACAGAGAAAACAGAAAGACAATGAAAGGGAAAGATGGGGTGACAGAAAGAGATAGCTGGAGAGGGAGACAAAGAGAGACAGTCAAAGAGAGAGGGAGACAGACGGAAAGGAGAGATGTACAGAGAAACAGACACAAACACACTACAGAGAGACACATAAAAGATCCAGAGACAAGGATGCAGAAATTCAGAGGGGGGAAAGGAAGGCAGAGACAGAGATTCAGGGAATAGAAAGCAATCTGAGACAATGAGGATCACGGAAAGAAAGGAACAAGGGGACAAAAGAATCTGCCAGGTTGGGGGGGGGCGGAGAAAGAAAGAATCTGCCAGGTGGAAGCAGAGATAGTGGCAGTGGCAGGAGCAGAAAAACTTTAGACACGGGGAGAGAGCAGATCGTGGAGAAACAGAGACTCGGGAAGAACGGCCAGAGATAGAGATGTGGCATAGAGTGGGGGGTGGGGAGGGATAGATAATGGACAGAGAGATAAACACATGCAGGGCATGGGGAGAAATGGAGATGGAGGAAGCACAAAGGACAGAGATTAAGAGATAGAAACAGAGATCTGCAGGCAGAAAGAGAGGCAGAATGAGAGAGACTCAGAAGGAAAAGAGAATCTGAGAGATGGAGATATGAAAGGAGTGATGGGAAGCAGTGACAGACTTGGAAAAGAGACTAGCACAAGGGGTAGGGGATAAACAAAAGTGTGCGGATTTGGGGAGAGAGACAGAGACATAGATACAGTGAGAGAGAAAAAGCAAGAGATAAAGACTGGGTGAGAGATTCTGAGAGGGATACACTGAGAGAAAGAGTGAGATACATTCAGAGAGAAATACATTGAGACTTGAAAAATACTGAGAGCTACTGAGAGACTGAGAGAAAGAGAGCTACTGAAACAGAGACTGAGAGATACTGAAAAAAGAGAGATACAGAGAGACACCAAGAGACAGAGCAAAAGACTGAGATACTGGGGGGAAAAGAGACTGAGAGAGACAGAGGGATACACTGAGAGACAGAGGGAGAAGCAGAGGAAGACTCAGATGGACTTGGAGGCCGAGACACCCAGAGGCAGGCTTGCTGGGAGGGGGTGGAGTCCTGCAGGATCACAGGCAGAGGCGGGAGGGAGGCCCAGGCAGCCCAGGGCGACCAGCCCTGAGCTGTCCTGACATCCAGTTCCCACGTGGGGCCCTAACCTCCTTCTCCACACCCTGGGCACGGAGGGGGGATTAACAACAAGCCCTCATCCCCAATCCCCCAATCCGTCCTCATCAGCTACAGCTCGGGGTCTTGAGGAAGAAGGGAGCCAGATTCTGGGTACCTGGCTCCCTGAGAAGGCAGGGGTTAGGGATACAGATTCCTGGGTCTGGGAGGGCAGGGGTATGGGTGGTTCCCAGATGCATCGTCCCTGAAAAGGCAGTAGAAGGAGTCCTAATTCTTGGACTCTTGAGGAATGAGAAGTTCGACTTCTGGGGCCTGACCCAGAGACTCTCGTGCCAAAGCTTTCTCTGATCAAGACAAAAATTGCCAGGTCCCAGAAGCCCAGGCTTCTGAGTCCTCCTCGGGTTCTGAGGTCCCCAGAAAACGGATGGGGATTTTGAGGGAAAAGCCCAGGGGAGGCAAGAATGAGGACGGGCCACAGAAATTCTACCCCACATCACCCTTTCTTCCTCCCAGGCCCAACCTCCTTAGAGACCCAAACATCTGGCCTCCTGGTCCCTGAGCAAATACTCACCTAGAATCTGGACGTCCACAGGCCGCAGGTCCCGAGTCGCTTGTGTGTTCTGAGGCCGGGACTGGCCAGGGAGCTGTGGGATGGGATGGGGGGGCTGCTGGGTGTGGCCACCCTGGTATGGGGGTTTGACGTCATCCTCCAACCCCCAGGCTGATTTCACGCCCCAGCTTTCCCCAGTAGGCAGATGTTGGAGGCCTGAGGCCGCCATCTCAGATTTGGGATCCAGGCACCATTTTTGAACTCCCAGGATACCCTGGGATACCTCTGTATCTCTCTTTTCTCTCTTTTCTAGGCACCCAGTCCCTGACCTTTAGGGAATGCAGATATCTAGTCCCCCAGCCTCTTCCCGCTCATGAACCCAGATGTGCAAGTCTCCAGGCCCTGCCCCCTTAGGAAAGCAGGTGTCCAAGCCCCCAGCTCCTATTCCCTCAAACACTCGGCTCTCTAGTTCCCTAACCCGTGCCCCCTCATGAGCTCAGGTATCCAAAACCCAGTCTCTGTTCCCTTAGAGACCCAGGTGTCCAGGCCCCTAGCCCCTGCCCCTTTCTGGACTCAGATCGCAAGCCCTCACTCTCTCCCTTTTCATGTATTTAAGTGCCCATTACCCACAGCTCCTTTCCCCTTGGGGACAGAGGTAGCCAGCCTGCAATCAGATTTTCTTCCCTAACAGCCTATTCTGTCCAGGGATCTCTCCCTTGACAAGTTGAAGCTTTGCTTGTTAAGTGCTTACTGTGAACCAGGCACTGTGCTAAGCACAAATGATACAAAGGGAAGCAAAAACTGAAACCTCAGTCTCTGCTCTCAAGGGGCCCCCAGAAGGAAGGCACCAACAGCAAAAGAAGTGAAGAAGGGCTTCTTGTGGAAGGTGAGATTTTTTTTTCTTTTTTTTGGTGAGGCAATTGGGGTTAAGTGACTTGCCCAGGGTCACACAGCTAGTAAGTGTTAAGTATCTGAGGCCAGATTTGAACTCAGGTACTCCTGACTCCAGGGCCAGTGCTCTATACACTGTGCCACCTAGCTGCCCCGGAAGGTGAGATTTTAACACAGACCCCTAGGAAGCCAGAGAAACCAGGAGGTAGAGATAGGGAGAGAGAACATCCCAGGCATGGGGCACAGATAGCCAGAGAAAGCGCCCGGAGACGGAAGGGGAAGTGAGGTGTAAGAAGACTGGAAAGATAGGAAGGAGCCAGGAAATGGAATGGGGAGATGCTTAGCCCTGAAACGCAGCACAGTCAGCGTGACAGCTGAGCTGAAGCTAGACTAGAGGAAAGATGGGAGGCCAGGAGACTGACCTGCAGAACACGGCTACAGCCCATGGAAATGCCACGGCGCTGCACAGGACTTGGTGACTGTGAGGGGGTCAGAAGGAGAGATGGGCTATAAGCCTCTGTAACTAGGAGGAGGTGGACTTGCCAGCCCCACAGTCAGAGAGAAATTAGGAGGAGGGGTTCGATCAGAGTTCGGCTTTGGACACGTTCAGTTTTAGATGTCTACAGGACATCAGCTTGAGGCAGAAGGAAGTTAGGTGAAGCAGTAGTTAGAGCACCAGACCTGAAGTCAGGAAAACTGGGTTCCAATCTGGCCCCAGACACTTCCTAGCCATGTGACTCTGGGCAAGTCACTTAACCCTGTTTGCCTCAGTTTCCTCATCTGTAAAATGAGCTGGAGGGCGTAGCTAGGTGGGGCAATGGATAAAGCACCTGCCCTGGATTCAGGAGGACCTGAGTTCAAATTTGGCTTCAGACCCTTGACACTTCCTAGCCATGTGACCCTGGGCAAGTCACTTAACCCTGTTTGCCTCAGTTTCCTTATCTGTAAAATGAGCTGGAGAAGGAAATGGCAAACTCAGGAAGACCTGGGTCCAATCTGGCCTCAATTACTTCCTAGCTGTGTGACCCTGGGCGTGTCATTTTACCCTATTTGCCTCAATTTTGTCAATTGTAAAATGATGATAATAATTAGCACCTATCTCCTACACTTGTGAAGATCAAATGAGATATTTGTAAAGTGCTTTGAAAACCTTAAAGAACTAAATAAATGCTGCTGCTGATGTTGTTGTTAGAAATATGAAATGGGGGGCGGCTAGGTGGCCCAGTGGATAAAGCACCGGCCCTGGATTCAAGAGTTCCTGAGTTCAAATCCGGTCTCAGACACTTGACACTTACTAGCTGTGTGACCTTGGACAAGTCACTTAACCCCACATTGCCCCGCCAAAAAAAAAAAAAAGAAATATGAAATGGGAGAACAAGAGAGAGTTCAGGTCTAGATCAACTGATCTAAGGATTCTCTAAATAGAACTGATAAATTAATTTGGAGGTGGGGGAAGGGAATAATCATTTTTTAAATAGCATCTGCTATGTGCTAGGTGCTGTACACATATTATTTCATTTGGTTCTCACAGCAACCCTGTTGGGTGCAAACAGGATCAAGTGACTTGCTCAGGGTCACACGGCTAGCTTCTGAGGCTAGATTTGAACTCATGTCTTTCAGACTCCAAACCTAAAGCTCTATCCACTATACCACCACCTAGCTACACCCCTAACTAGGAGCTGATGAGATCACCAAGGGCAGGGGCAGCTAGGTGGTGCAGTGGATAGAGCACCGGCCCTGGAGTCAGGAGTACCTGAGTTCAAATCCGACCTCAGACACTTAACACTTACTAGCTGTGTGACCCTGGGCAAGTCACTTAACCCCAATTGCCTCACTTAAAAAAAAAAAAAAAAAACCAAGGGCAATAAGTCTAGAGGACTATTGGACAGAGACACCTATAGTGAGAGGGGTGTGATCTGGACAAGAATCCAGAGGAGGAGCAGTCAGGAAGGGAGGAGGAGAAGGGGGGGTAGGGGAGACAGAGAAACAAAGATGGGGGCGGGGTCCTGAAAACACCTGCTTTGCCTATGCCCTAGTCAGCCCCAGGGGAGACATCTGTCCTTGGAGAGTTTCCAGAGACTGCTTGGAGGAAACCCCAGGAAGGGTCTAGGTAATCGATCATTTATTGGGTCAACAAGCATTTATTAGTCCTCTCCACTATACCAAACTAGCGATATAAAGAATGGAACTATTCCACCTGTCAAGGACATTGATGGAGGCTTAGAATACCATGGCGTACCCCCTCATTGAAATGAAGGGGAGACAGGCTGAAATAAAGACGGATACTCATCCCAAGTCATGTGTCCAGAGTGGTCCAATGCTGAATCGGAGGTATCATAGCCAAATACAAGCAATCACAAGTGGAAGGTCCCTGGCCTCTTAAACAGGGGAAAATTGGGAGTCACATAAGGGAAGAGACTTGCCAAGAACACACAGCTGGTCAATGAGATGGGGCTTCCACTCTTTGAGAGTTTCTTTGGGGGAGGGGGGCTGAACAAAAATCATCCGTGTTCCCATAGAGACTCTTTTTCTGTCTCATTTCTCTGGCTAGCTGCCATTGTTGTTGTTTGTTTTGCTTTTCTTTGTCCCCTCAGCGACATCAGCAAGATGTCTGGCACATAGTAGGTGCTTACTAAATGATTATTGACTGACAAACATGAGCTTTATTTATTTATTTGGGGCAACAAAGGTTAAGTGACTTGCCCAGGGTCACACAGCTAGTAAGTGTCAAGTGTCTGAGGTCAGATTTGAACTCGGGTCCTCCTGAATCCAGGGCCAATGCTTTATCCACTGCACCAGGACAGCCTGAGGCGGGGAGAGGATGGAGGCAAGCAGCCCCCCTCAGCAGCTATTGCAATAGTCCAAGTTTGAGGTAATGAGGGTTTGCACCAGGACTAGGGCAGGGTCAGAGGGGAGATGGGGCTGTGTTCCAGAGAAGCTGCAGAGGCCTGGACAACAGCTCGGATATGGGGGTGGGGATCGGGGTGGAGGATGCAGATAGAGGCGAGTATAGCTTAGAGAAGGACTTGGGGAGAACAAGGAGAATAAAGATGAGAAGTCAAGGTAAGTGACCATGGCATAGACTGTGGGTGCTCTTCCCCGATATCCCATGTGATCCTCAGGGCAGTAGCACAGGCTGCCCATACCAGCTCTGGTGCTGAATTCTGTGAATCTGCAGACTGCCACAGCTCCACTTCATTCATTTACAAGTGAGGGAAGGCAGGATCTAATTTTCCCATCAAGCGGGATTATGTCTTATGGTGTCAGCTAAGTGTTCGCCTCAGTCTGGGTTGGGAGGGCCCTTCTAGTGTTCACGCAATTTACCTAGCTTTAAACTGGGCAAGAAAAGACTCCCTTGGCTTCACTAGAGAGAGAAGCTCAGAAAGGTGGGGGTGAAGCCTCAATCTACCTACCTTCTTATTCACCCGCTGAGATTTTCAGAAGTTGCCTATTTTAGCCATACTCGTCCCTGATTGGTGCTCTCCGGGGCCTCGGATGCTTCCCAGTGCAGGTCCCTGCTCTCATTCTCATTCTCAGCTTTCCTGATGCTGATCATGGGGCGAACTTCAGCACCCCAAGCTGGGGTTGCTACCCCAAAGTTCTGGGTCTCTAGGGCAGAAGCCCAAGCTCATCAAATCATTCTCAGCCCCTTGCCCTGAATTGGATAGTTGGAAGTCTCATAGGAGGGAGGGAAGATCTTGTTACCATCTTCCCAATGCAGAATTCCTGCCTGCCCGTGTGTGTGTGTGTGTGTGTGTGTGTGTGTGTGTGTGTGTGTGTGTGTGTGTGTGTGTGTGTGAAAATAGTAACTCATAAAAGGTAAGGGCGCATGGGCAAGAGCCGGGACACTGATTCTGTAAGTCAGCCAAGGTGCTTAGACCTTTAGACCTCCCAGGAGAACGTGGGCAGCCTTCAGCAGCTCCATGTCTGTCCCAGTATTTTCTAGGTCTTAGGTGCCAAATACTGGAGAGAAACCAGCGAGGCCAGTGCCCTGCAGCCACAGCTGTCCTGCTCTCTGATCAGATAGCTAAGGAAACAAGGCATTGTGCTTTAACTGGAATGCTCTCGCACACACCAGACTCCGGGAAGCTGCTGAAATATGTCAGGAAGAAACAGGAAGAAAAGCTGCCCACGTGGGAAGCCCAGAGCCCTTCCCAAGGCCAGCTGGCTGAGACACTGGACACCGAACTGGAGTCAGAGGTCACCACCCCCTAGGCAGGGAGCTGGGCCCATGAGAGCAGGAATGGCTTTATAGTTAGTTCTCCCCTGCCAAAGGTGGCAGATCAGACTGATCTACCCCTCTTCCATTCAAGAGGACAAGGGCAGGAGGAGGAAGAGATGGCAGAAGGGCTGAAAATTCAGAAGCCAGGGAACTTACTCATTGAAGCCATGCCAGATTTCATAATTATATTCCACTTTGGGTTTCCTGTTCTTAAATGCCATTTAGCTGAAATACCAAGTAAGTGAATGAGTTGAGGCAAAGCTGAGAAGAGAGAAGATGGGCATCCAAGTGTGTGGGGAGTGGAGGAACCAGGAAAGTTATGAGTTATTTTAAAGAATGTCTTCATTCTGCTCCATCTTATATATGATCCTCAGGGCACCAGAGAAGATTGCTTGAAGAAAGCTGGTGGAGCCCTTGCTTGAACCTAAGCTGGTGGCTTCAACAGATTGAGAACCCCACCGTAGCTCCTCCCAACCCCATCCCCTAGTACAAGCTACACTATTCTCATGGATCCCAGTCTGACCCTTTTCTGGGGATCAGTAGTATCCCATGGACAACACCCAGTATGTCAAGGATCTCTTAAATTAAGAGGTCAGTTTTGCAGTGCTTGTTTCCCAAGTGCTTGTTGATGTATTGATTGATAAGTCATAATCAAAATAGCTGCCCTAATCAGGGTGCTTTTCTCTTCCTTCCTTGCAATCAGGGTCAAGTGACTTGCTCAGGGTCACACAGCTAATAAGTTTCTGAGGTCAAATTTGAACTCAGGACCTCCTGACTCCAGGGCTGGTACTCTAGCCACTTTGCCACCTAGCTGCCCCCTTATCAGGGTGCTTACCAAATAAGAAATGACACCTCTGATGGCTGATAAGATTGCAACAGAAATGTCAATGGGAGTCTCCTAGCAAGAGCAACCAAGGATTCCAGCAAGTATGGAATAGAGGGTCCACCTTGCAGTGACCTGCAGTGAATATGTAACATTTGTACCTCTGCCACAGTGAAGTAACTGCTATTTACTCTTTTGGGAGGGGGGAGGGGGGCAATAAGGCTTAAGTGACTTGCCCAGGGTCACACAGCTAGTAAGCGTCAAGTGTCTGAAGTTAGATTTGAACTCAGGTCCTTCTGAATCCAGAGCCTGTGTTTTATCCACTGCGCCATCTAGCTGCCCCCCCCCCCATTTACTCTTTAAGGAAAGGCTGGTCTCTCTCCAAGAAGAGACAGTGAAGGTAATGAAGGAATACCTCACCATACTCCAGGATATAAGAGAGAGAGGGGCAGCTAGGTGGCGCAGTGGATAGAGCACCAGCCCTGGAGTCAGGAATACCTGAGTTCAAATCCAGCCTCAGACACTTAACACTTACTAGCTGTGTGACCCTAGGCAAGTCACTTGACCCCAATTGCCTCACTAAAAAAATTAAAAATTTTAAAAAAGAGAGAGAGAAATGTTTCTTTAAAAACACACCTACAGAGGAGGGCTTTGATGTGAAAACAAAAAAATCTCCTATGAGGCAGAGGGGAATCCTAAAGTGTGTCAAGTAGATGAAGAATGTGCACCCAGAAAAAAAATTAGAAAACCAAAGGCTATTGACAATCGGGGCTAAGTATAAGGTCCCATTAGTGTGTGGCTGTCGTCTGTATTATCTATTATTGAGTCAAGTCTGCTTTGTTTGGAGTTCTGAGAGAAACCATTATTCTGATCCAGAGTTCTAAGACAATTGCTGTTGTTCATTTTGAATGTGACAAGCTGTAGTACGATGGAGAGATGAAGACACCAGACTGTTTTATAATTGTGGCACAAATGTAGCTTATCTGATTATAGACATAAGATGAGAATGTGGTGAATTCATTACTCAAATAGACAATCCACTACAAACCTCTTAGTGACAGAACTGGTAAAACCGGAGGAAGCAGATATAATTAGACTGGAGTAAATGTGCCAGGGTGTGGTTTAATTCCCAAGGTGGAAGGCATAGCTAATTGGTCTTGGTTACCAAAAAATCCTAAAGATGCCAAATTTTGGTGAGTGTTTGGAAATAGTAAATCAGCATGAATGTGACAAAAAACTCAACTAAACCAGGTTCTGGGATATCTTCCCAGGTGTGGATCACAGAGCCCAAGGGAAAGGCAGCCTCGGATTGATCACACTTAGGAGAAACCTACCAATATCTGAATGACTGATAGATGGAAGAACAGCCCAGAACCTGCCTCTTGATGTAATCAGGGAATATGGGACAAAAGACCCCAACATTTGGATGGATGAACAATTGCCACTTGTCCCTTGAAAATGAAGAAGTAACAGGCATATTTTAGATAGATGCAGGAGTGGTGTGTATATAGCAAAAAGGAATGTAGTTTTGAAGTGTGAAAAAAATGGATTCCTTTTTGCTATATACACACCAATTCTATGTCTATCCAAAGGTTAACTTTTCTATGATAGTCAATTTGGGGAAACAGAGATAGGACCAGGGACAAAGGTCTGGGGATTTTGTCCTCAACTAAGTCACTACTAGATGTAGGAAATCTAAAATCAAGGTATTGTCAGGAAAACAAAAAACTATATTTTAACTGTGGACAAACTGGCCATTAATTTGTTCATTTCACTTGCAGGGATAACCATCATTGGGTTCAGAGAAGCTCATCTAACCATTGTCAGTAAATAAGCAAGTACAAGAGGTCTGTTTGTTTTCACAGACTGAAGCAAGGTTTGGAGACAGAACTAAAAACTCACTTTGTTATTCAGAAAATATTGGAGAAACAATATTCTCTGCAGGATGCTCACAGGTAAGGTATCTATGTTGATGAGACAATTACATGACAACCACATAAAGCCTAGTAGTGTATCCAGGACTTAGCACAGTCAAGTGCTACATGGTGGGGGCTGCTTAGCTTAATAGATAACTTGTTGACTTGAGATGGCTTGTAACCAGCAATCACTTGATGGGAAGTAAGGAGTGGCTATATTGAATCATCGACCTAGGACTATTGAAACAGCGTGATCCAGGATCAGCAAAGAGATGTTGCTTGGAGAAAGCCCTGAATTGTGCTTGGAACTGAGGAGGACTGCAGCCAGAGAATAAGATGGTGGAAGCCACCCCCACCCAAGTCCAGACAACTCTAGCCTGGCTTCTTTAGTCAGAGGGGAATAGTAGGGAGCAAGGATTAGCTAGATTTTGTCCCAACACCCCAGTTTTGGGAGAAAGCAGCCCTGCCCCCCCTCAATTCCCTTAAAACCCCACACAAACAGAATTTCCAACAGGAAGCTTCTCTTATCCCCCAGATTAGCAAGGCCCTTTGTCTTGGAACTTCAAGGAGTACTTTGCCCTTCTTTTGGTTTTGCAGGGCAGTGAGGGTTAAGTGACTTGCCCAGGGTCACACAGCTAGTAAGTGTCAAGTGTCTTGAGGCCAAATTTGAACTCAGGTCCTCCTGAATCCAGGGCCAGTGCTTCATCCACTGTGCCACCTAGCTGCCCCCTATACTTTGCCCTTCTTAAGTAATTGGACAATAGAGAATACGCAGTGTTGGTTCTAGAAAAACCCAGAGCAAAACACACACACACACACACACACACACACTTCTAGAAAGATACAAGTAGAGACAGAAACACACCCATTGGGTTGCTATTCATTGCATTCAATCCAACAATCAGGTTCCTACAGTGTTGGGCAGGCTCTGTGCTGGGCACTGGGCACCCAGAGACAACCTTGAAACCTTCTTTGGGGTCTAGGAGTCTACAAGGAGTGTGTCATAAATGCCTTGGGAGCTGGAGAGTCCCCCTCCCCGGGCTCTTCAGACTTCCTGGATTCTACCTTGGAAGCAGGACAGGGTGGGGCTTATTGTTCAGCTGTGCCTTGAAGTATGATGATTATCTCTGGTCCCTTCCAATTCTGGGTGACCCAGGGTGAGTGTGAGAGCTCCCTAAGGGCAGAGACCCTAAACTTCAAGACTTCCTCAGCCCTCATTGTGAAGTTTTGCCCACAGTGAGCCCTCATTTAAATGCTGGTTGAGTTCAATTGAACTGAATCCCTATTAGGCTAAGGTCCCTAAAGGCAAGCAGCTGGCTTTGCCGCCTTGATGTTTTTGTTTCCCTACTTTCTAGTCTTGTATTCTGCACACAGCAGGCACTTAATAAATGCTGGATAGCTTGAATTGAATCCCCCTACTAAACTTGGCACATTAGTAGAGAGATTTTTAATTCCAGGAGTTCTCCACACCAATGAAATCACAGGCTCAGAATGAATGGAAAAAGCAAACAAACCCTAAATTCTCAGGTATATGTTAAGTAGTGAATGGGCGAGGTGGTCCACTGTGGGAGCTCCCTCCCATGGGTGGCTTGGGCTGATGTGCTGATGCCACCTTCAAGGTCACCAGCAACTGGCTCTCCTGCTGGGCAGAGTACACAGTAGAAGCCTCCATGGGTTTATTCACTGATGAAAATATTGAGTCCCCACTGGAAGCTCCCTTCCTGCTGCAACCAGGAGTCATAACCCCGAGTGTCTTGATATAGGCTGGCCTCAGGAACCTGGACAATTGTCCCCAACCTACCAGACATGGTCCTGCCTATATGGGCAGAGACCTCCCCATACCCCTGGGGAGGCATGAGGGGTTCTGGGGTTCTGATTCCAGGAATGATGGGCAGCGGTACACTCAGGAGCAGACACCAGGAGGCTGAGAGCCTGGATCCACCTGGGTCTCTGTACTGCCTCCCCTTCCCTCCTGAATATTGAAGCTTCTGAAAAGGAGGGTCTGTAACCTTTAGTTCTTATTTTACTGAGGCCCAGAGAGGGCAGTTGTCTCATCCAAAGTCACAAAGTGAGTCTAAAACCACAGATTCTGAAAGGCAGAGAGAGGTTTAGAATCTAACTCTCTCATTTTAAAGATGGGAAAACTGAGTATGAGATTCAGGAATTTCCCTAAGGGATGTCCGCGGTTCAGTCTACAATCATCACACCTGAGGCAGGCCAAGTGCTGGGAATTGGCCAGACTGGTGCTCACACTTTAGGGAGGAAAAAGATGAATGTTTGAGTCTGCTAAGAAGGGGGGGGGGTGTTCCTCAACATCACTTGTCCCAGACCCCCAGTGTGGGCAGGGAGAGAGAGACCTTGAAAAGGATTTGGGATTTAAGCCCCTCAATGTTAGGTCCTTCTCTCCATTCCTCAGGGGCCCTGTGAAAGCTGGCCCATTTCTGTAGCTCTGAATTTGTCAGGGACTCTTCCTCGGTTTCCCCCTCATTTCTCCTCCCTCTGTGTCTCTGCCATTCTGCATGTTTTTGTATTTCTCTCTGTGGAAATGGAGTGTTTTCTCTGTCCTGGTTTATGTCCTAACTCTGCCAGTGTTTGCTTGTGACCGTGAGTGTGTCTGTGAGTGTGTCAGGACGTGTGTGGCCATTTCGGTGTCTCCTGGTCCGTGGGTGTCCCCGTCCTCGGCAGGGCCCCCTTCCTGCAGGCTCCCATCACCACTCGTCCACCCCCAAGTCCCAGAGTCTGCTGGTCCCGGGCTCTGCAAAGTCGGTGCAAAAAATGCTGGGGGCCGGGCCGGAGCAGTCCAGAGCCGGGCTTCCGGTCAGAGCCTCCAGCCAATCTGCCGCCTCCAGAGGACGCCCTGGTCCCGGCGACGGAGAGCTGGCAGGGGACGGAGGCCAGGAGGAGAAGACTGAGGACAGGCCTTCGGAGCCCGGCGGTGGGGACGGAGAAAGGAGGTCGAAGGAGCCCGGGAAATCCAACGGGGGTGGTGGCAGAGCTTCTGAAAGGAGCAGAGGAGGAAGGGGAGGAGGCTGTCAGAGCCTGGAGGTGCCCCTTGGGCGAGGGACCTGGCCTCCAGCTCCCTTGACCTCTTCCCCCTCCCCAGCCTCCATCACGGCCTCCGCGCCCGAAGTCCACGAGGCCGGCCCCACCCCTCACGCAGCCCCGCCCCCGCGGTCCCGGCTCCATTTCTCACCTGCAGGCAGCTCCAGAGGCTCGTCGAGAATGTCTTGGATGGAGTGATGGGGGATGAGCTGCGGTGGGGGGAAGGGAGGGAGGAGGTGAGAAGGGGCCCCGCACCCCTGGCCTTGGTCCTCCCCCTCCCTTCTCCCCTCTATCCCTTCCCCTCCCCATTCTCTCCCAGCCCCGCACACCTGTGCCCGGCGGATGGCCTCCTGAAGCTCTTCTTCCAAGGACAGGACTCGGGGCGGGGCAGGAGGAGCAGGCGGGGCCTCGGCGGTAGCGGAGCGGGGCCAGGGCTGAGGGGATGGGCAGAGAGCTCAGCCCCGCCCCTTGGCCGTCAGTCCTGGCCCCGCCCTTCTCCTCCAGCCCCTCCTTTAGCCCGCCCCTTCTGCTCTTTCTCCTTTCTCCCGCCCCCGCCAGTCTCCCAGCCCATTCCCCTCCTGGCCCCGCCCCTCAGTTTGCCCTTCCCCTACTCGTAGCCCCTCCCGTTTCCCGTCTTCTGGTCCCTCCCCTTTCGACGCCCCTTTTCCAGCCCTTGTGGGGCTTCTCACATGTTCCCTTCCTGGTCTCTCCTCTCTCCTGCCCCGCCTTTCCCAAGCACCTCCCTCCTTTCCTGCCCCCTTCCCTCTTCCCAGCACTCACAGACTTTCCGGCTGTTCTAGCAGGGGCCTGGGGCTCCGTCCGAGGTCGCGGACGAGACCTGGGCTTCGAGCTGGAGCTTGGACTGGGACGGGAGCGGACCCCGGGGCTCCGCACCGGCCGCTGCAGTTGGGCCTGCCTGTCCCGGGCCCCGGGCGCCCGCAGCCGCTCCAGCAGAGCCGGTTTGGGTCCGGACACCGGAAGGCCCCGCAGGCGGAGCTGCTGGCGGAGCTCCGATACCTGCGGGCAGGCAGGCGCATCGACTCTGAGGCTGGGGATGGGGCGACTGGAAGAAAGACGCCGGGGGAGGGGAGGAAGGGTTCCGAGGGGGAGGGGGAGCCTGGGACCTCGCGGGGAAGGCTGGACGAAGGGAGTCCCGTCCCCGAGGGAGCTGGGCTGGCACAGGGGAGCCTGGGCCCTCGATGGGGAGGCTGGACGAAAGGATTTCTGGAATTGTCGTCTTGGGAGCTGGGTTGGAAGAGAGGACGCCTGGGGCCCTGTGGGGAAGACTTGAGGAAGGGACGTTGGGGCCCCCAGGGGCGGGGTTGAGAAGGAACATTTGGGACTCAAAATCGGGCGAGAGAGCCTGGAGCCTCAAGCAGAAGGAACTGCCAGGGGGACACCTGCTCTCCCAAAGGGGCCTCAGCTTGGGGATTCATGAAGCGGGGTCTCATTTCCCTCCAACTCACCGTCAACTCCTCCAGTCGGAGGGTCTGAAGCTCTAACTTGGGCTTAGGGGCCACTGGTCGGGGGATCTCCGGGGGTGCGGGGCTGTCCTGGAGACCTGGTCTCGATCCCCAAGCCCTGCAGTGCGTAATGGAAGATTCCAGAGTCGGATCCTGGGAGAGAAGGGTTAATCCCCTTCGGAGCCGGGACCCCCAATTAAGGAAAGAGAGAGGCCCTGGAGCCCCTTGGGGGTCTGGATTGGGCGAGGTGCTTCTGAAGACCGTCTGGATGCAGGGAAGGTTGGCACCTTAGGAGCTAGGACACAGAGGGGCCGTGGGGCATGGGGAGGGGGGGATTGTCTCACAGTGTCCCAGGGCTGCTGGGCCGAGCAGAGGACGGAACTTCACCTGAGCAAAGACAGGTCCTGCTTGTGCTCTGGGAGCTGCCCATCCTCCCTGGAGGGGCTTTCCTGGGCCGGCGCCGCTGCCCCTGGCCCTCCCCGGTGCTCGGGGGGCACATACGCGTGGTACTTGAGTGCTTTCAACCTGGGCCTGGGCTCCCTTTGCTGACTATCTCCTTTGGCCTGTCAAAGCATTTCCAGTCCAGATTAGGCGCCCTCCCCTCAGCCAGAACTACACTTCCCATGAAGCCTCTGGCCAAAGCCCTGCCTAATTCTCCCGAGTCGGTCTTGAGGCATGTTAGGAGTTGTAGTCCAGAGAGCATTCCTCGGTGGGCAGGTGGGCAGGTGGGGAGCCGCAGCGCACACACGCCAACACAGACGCCCCAAAGGAATTCGAGCATCAAGTCTTGGAGCTAAAAGTTCGAGAAGTCCGCCAAACCCCATGTGTCGGAGGGCTGCAGACAAAATGACTTCTCGGTCCCTAACTCACCTTTTTCAATGACACTCCAGAAAACGGGAGGGTTGCTGGACTGGGTTTGGGGACCCCAGAGTTACAGAACAAGGCCGAGGAACTGGTGATGGCGGCTTGGTCGGGGGCTGGGGCCGAGATCCAGGGGTCCACTGTAGGAAGAAAGGATGAGACAGAGACCTAAGGAAGGGATGAAGTAGCCCTCATCCCCCCCCCTCACCTTGCCTATTGAAATTCACCCCATTGTATTCCCTACCACCAGTCTAACCTCCACACTGTTGTCCAGTGGATATTCCTAAATCATCGATCTGATTCTGTTCCTGCCCTGCTCTAGGACTTCCAGTGGCTCCCTATCTGGGATCAAATACAAATATTCTCTTTGGCATTTAAAGCCCTTCCAAGTGGGGTTCCAGCCTCCCTTTCCAGGCACCTTTCACATTAGTTCTCCCCATGCTTTCTGATTATCCTAAATTAACCTAATTAAGCTAAATTAACGCTCTTTGTTTTAATCTAACTCCCCAGTGATACAGGAATCTGCCTAGTCTACAACTGGGACTAAGTAACTTGTTTGGACTGGATTGAAAAATTTGGTGGTGGGGCAGGGGCTAAGAAGAGGCACATCTGGGTACTTGAAGGGGAAGGAGAACAGAATTTGGAGTTTTAGTGTCTGAGTCTGAATGAGAAAGGGAGTCGGGTAAGAAGCTACCTGAATCCCTAGGTGGAAAAGAAGACGAGGTGAAAGAAGGCTGTGTTCCCCCGGGGGGCAGGAGCTGGGGGCAGGCGCTGGGGTCCCGTGGAGCCATTACTGGGGAGAAGGGCTGAATGACTAGAAGCCTGCGTCCCAGCCGAGGTCTGGTCGGGCTTCTGTCCACTCTCACGCTGGTCCTGGGATCTCCGGTGTATACGGAGCTGGAGGACTGAGGGAAAGCCAAGAGCCGGGTCAGGGCCGCCCGGCCCCGCCCCCCCACGCTCAAGTCCCCCTCCCGACTTCTGTGAGCCCGAAGGTCAGCCGGGAACCAAGCCTGGGCTGAATGGTTGGGGGGAGGGAGAAGTCCCTTTGCCACAGCTTCCACTGCAGAGCCTGGGACACAGGCCCCTTGCACACGACCTCCTGGCACCTGTATTCCCCTCCCTAGATTCCCTCCCTTCCCCATCTCTGGCACACTCACTCCCTCAGTCCCCTTGCACACTCAGGCCGTGCACCGATCTCCCCGTGCACCCCCATTTCTGCACAAGCGGGCCTCCGGGCTAGATTCCCTCACCGGAGCGGAACTTGGAGCGGATGAGCTGGGAACACTGGGCCGAGGCTACGAGGGTCATGGCCAGGAAGAGCGTGGAGAGGAGCTGGTCTGAAAGGCGGGGGGTGGGGGCCCCCCGGAGCGAGCAGAGGGTCAGACAAGAGGGCCGAAGCGGGCGGGCGTTATTCACGCGGAGGGATAAGGAACTCTTCTTGGCCCCCCCTGGTGTCCGGGACGTCTAGGTCCCGGAGGGAAATAGAGTTTGGGCGGAAGAAGCAACAGAAAATTTGCGACCTGGGAGCTTTGCTAAGGAGGGAGTAGAGAATGGATGGGAGTTAGAGAGTAGTATGCCCAGTCCTTGAAGAGCCCAGTCCCTGATGCCAAATTCCGGGGTGGGGACTGTGGATCTGAACTCCTGGGTCCCTGAGGACACAGGGACGGGGCGAGGGGTTTAGGAGCAGGGAAAAAATTAGGACGCCCTCTCCCTCGAGAAAGGTTGGGGGGCATCTCACCAGGTGGAACCAGGGCCGCTGGAGTGCAAAATATCTAGCCGGGTGCGACGGCAAGGCTTGAGACCCCAGGCCCCACCCTCTCAGGCCAGACCCGCTGTACTCCGCCCCTTCGCGACTGTCCCGGGTCCTCCAGAAGAGACTTAGTAGTTACTTGTCTACGGGGTGCTCTGAGGGGATGGGGGGTCAGGGTGGGGACGGGATGGGGGTAGGGAGGGGGTGGGGGGTGGAAGGCCTGGACGCCTGGGTCCCGAGGCTGCCTTACTCCGTGTTCTGACCCTGCTGCCGGGGGTAAGGAGGAAGGCATTGGGGTGGCCGAGAAGGGGGAGGGGAGAGGGCTGGGGCCGCCAGGGATGGACAGTCGCAGGTGCGGGGGCGCGGCCCCCAGCGGGAGCCACCTGTTGTTAGCTTTTTCCCTGACGCTGCGCTGGGTGTCAGGTTCGGGGGAGAAGAGAGTTCAAGCTGGGGCCTGGGACGCCGGGGTCCCCTAGGGACTGGGGCTGAAAAAGTGGACTCTTGGGTTCCCGGGGTTGAGGGAATGGCCAGAGGGACCCCTGTGGTGGTTCCGAAGTTAGCGGAGGGGAGGCCCGAGTTCCTGAGAGGGTGACTCTGAGAGAGGGTAGTCTCTGAATGGGCGAGGCTCGAGGAGGGAACTCCAAGATTCCCCAAAGGAGCGGAGCGGGACCCTTGGGTCCGGAGGGGTCTGGGCTTGGGATCAGAAATTCTTGGATCCCCGAGGGGGATGAGGCTAGAGAGACCCCGGGGTTATCCAAAAGGCGGCGGGGAGGGGAGGAGGGGAGGGAGGGATCCTTGGGTCTCCCAGGCCTGAGGAAGTGTCTAAAGAATCTTCAAGGCAGGGGGAGGGAACTGCTGAGCCTCAGGGTAGGGGTGGGGGAGCTGGAAAAGCAGACACTTGGAAGGTTTCTCTAAAGAGGCTGGGCTTGAAGAAGGGCTCCAGGTTCTCCGAGGAGAGGGGCGGAGGCTTGGGGAGGGGAATCCTTGGATCTCCAGGAGGGCAAGGCTGCAGGAAGCCCTGAGGCACCTCTGAGGGTGGGAATTCCATGGACTCCTAAGAAGCGGCGCCTGGAGAGGGGAGCTTTGCCTTCTCGAAGCTTAAAGGACACCCCCCCCCCCGCCCCGCCCAGGATCCCTGGGAGATGAGGCTGGGGAGGGGGCGCTTGGCAGCCCGAAATCCTGAGATCCCTAGGGACACGTTCCCCACGAGGACACGCTTGGGTACAAGCTCCTAATTCCTTTATTTCTCCGGAAAACAATTACGGCACCCCAGGAAATGCCCAAGAACTTCAACTCCCGGCAGCCCCGGGAACGCCCCCGCGTGTTCTTTCCAGGCTTAGGACTTTTGACTAAGGAGGATGGGGGAGGGGCCGGGTGGAAGGAACTATAATTCCCGGCAAGCCCCGAGCGCAGACGCCCGATCATGGCGGCGAAGCCATGGGGAGAGCGTGGCGCTGATTAGCCGGCAGCTCTTTCTGCTCCAGGTCCCAGAGCAGGCGACGGAGCCTGCGCAGTTCGGCGTGCAAGGAATCATCCGTAACAGGCCCCGAAAGGCGCAAGCGCGAACCACCTAGAGGCAGGATCAAGGGCGGATGCGAAGAAAAGCTCTCGAAGATGTCTCCTGGCGGGGTGGGGAGGGATAGTCAGAGTGGACCTCAAAAACTTAAATCTCTAAAGGAATTGGGGTAGGGGTGAGGGTGCTCTGCCAAATCCTAGGTAACTGGAGTGGGTGCCCTCCTGTTAAACCGCCCCCTCCCGCGGCTCTCTCCGCGGGCCAAGAGAACTACAACCCCTGGGCAGCGTCTGCGGCTGTTTCCTTTCCTGGTAGCCCCACTGTTGCAAGGCTTGTCGGGATTTGTAGTACTTTGCACCAGACAGGCCTAATTCTGACCATGTGTGTTTGTTTGGTTAATGAAAAACGGGGGCATACGTAAAGCTGGGAGAAAGGGCTCCTGGGTCCGCTAGGGTAGGGCATCAGAGGAGCGTAGTTCAACGGCTGGAAGGAACTTCAAGGGTTCTCTAGCCAAGTTCGCTCATTTTACAGAAGAGGAAACTGAGGCCCAGTGATAGTCAGGGAGGGCGGGGCTGGTGGAGGGAGCTCCTCACCGGTGTCCATCGCTTCCAGCTCCGCTGATGGTGGCTCCCAGGCTGGGGGTGGACCGCGGCCAGGGCCCAGCTGATAGTTCCTGAGCACGTGGTGGAGCTGGGCAGGGCTCAAGGTTGGGTGCTCTGTCCGAAGACTGCTCCAAGAGGCCTAAGAGAGGAGCAGGGTAGGGGTGAGGGCAGGGGGAATGGGTGTTAAAGGTCGGAGGTATTTGGAGACCGCGGTGAACAAGAGGCCTACAAGTGATGGGGTCTAAGGACATGGAAACAAGCAAGCCCTATAAAGAACCTGGAGTTCTGCCTGACTAGTGTCCAAGGATGGGGCACACACCTGGGGAAGGGCCAGGGATCCCCGAGCTAGAACTGGAAGGGAGATCAGAAGTCATCTAGTGTAGGCCCCTAGCTTCACGGTGAAGAAACAGGCCCACCAAAGTTAATTGACTTGCCCCAAAACACCCACGTTAAGTGCAGGCCTGCTGCTTTCTGGACAGTGTTGACCACAGGTCATGTCTCCCTGTTACTCAACCTGGGATTTGCTAGGGGAGCTTCAATCCCACCAAGACAATGGGCCCCAACCAGGGTCTTGCCAATGTGGGCGTCTCTCTCAACAGCTGTCCTGTCACTTTAGGCTTTGCCCTCACTTCTAGTTCCAGGAATAGTCAATAGTCCCCTTGCTTCTGAGAAAAGTGTAAACATCCCCTCCCCCCAGGACTCCATTCTGAACCCCTGGGCTTCTAGGTTAAGATGCCCAGACCAGGGCTTCTTAAACTTTTTCTGCTTGCAGCCCCTTTATGCCTAAGAATTTTACTCCAGGGGCAGCTAGGTGGCGCAGTGTTTAGACAAAGCACTGGCCTTGGATTCAGGAGGACCTGAGTTCAAATCTAACCTCACACACTTGACACTTACTAGCTGTGTGTCCCTGGGCAAGTCACTTAACCCTCATTGCCCCACAAAAAAAAAACAAACAAGAAATTTTACTCCACCCCTGTAATATAGGTATATAAAATAAGCATAGATAACCTTTTACTGTTGCCACCTTTTTCTCAACCCTCACATTCAGTTAGAACCCTCCCCCCATATGTGATTGAAACCCACAGTTTAAGAAGCTTTGGCCTAGACCAAAACTGGCTTCTACTTTCTGCTATCCAGTTCAGCCACATCTTTCTGACTCTGCCTTCCTTTTCTATTATGCCGGGTAGATTTGTCCTGGCCACTCTTCCTGCCTAGAATATACAACTTATCTCTGTTCTTAGAATCCTCAGCTCCAGGGCTACCATTTACATGAAGCCTTTCCTGAGTCCCCCCACCCCCCACTCCACCCCAGTCATTGGGGCCACTCCTATCTCCTGAATTGAATCTGTGAATATGTTGTTTATCCCTTAGAACTCCCAAGTTTCTTGGGAGTGAAGAACTGTTTCATTTTGTCTTAGTAGCTCTAGTGTCCGGTGCTCACCAGATACTTGCTTAATAGTGCTTGTTGGTGATGAATTCATTGGCTCTTGTGTCCTGTCTCCCTGCCTGCCCACCTGCCCACCTGTCTGTCCCTACGAGGGGCTGGCGATTCATCACCTTGAGCAGGGAAGTTCTTGGCACACACAGTAAGTTGACAGCCATGGAAAGCTTTCGGAAGAATTCAGCTGCAATATCCCCCAGTCCTGCACCCTGAAGCCAGTCCAGAACAAGGTCCAGGTTGGTTCGAATCTGCACTGCCCGAGACCACTGGTAGAAGGGACGGCCCTGTCCTGGAGAAGAGGGGAAAGGAGACAAGAGCCAGTGATCCTCAGCAAGGGGCGGTCACCTGGCCCCGGGCTCCCTTGGACTTGGCCTCCCAGCCTCCCTCACTCATGCTCACCCCTCTCCATTAAGGAGTTGAGCAAAGATGCGTTGGAGAAGAAGAACAGGTAACCGAAGGTCTGGGACACCAGGTCTGGGTGCAGCTCACACTGTCGGGTCAGCTCCAAGGCCGTCTGGAACACCTCCAGAGTGGGCTTCAGCCCCGGGGGCATGGCGGCCAGTTCTGCCCCAGGACCCGGGAGCTCTGCCCCAGCAGTGAAAGGATTGCTGTCCAAAAGTGCTGGCAGCGTGGAGTACAGTGTCTGAACACAAGGGGGCAGAGGAAGACAGTAAAAAGCTGACAGCAACTCCCAGCAGCCCCCAAAGCCTGTCCAATACTAGGGACAGGAAGAATAGCCCCCAAGGACCTGGATGAGATGAAAGGTCAAAGGATCCCTGAGTGGCCTAGACCGAGAGGGAGACTGAGGCCCAAGGAGGACAGGGCCGCACTGCTTGGAATTCCTCCAAAAGGGAAAGAGACAATTGAGGAGGTGAGAAGGTGTGAGGAAGCTGGTTTGAGTCAGGACAGCTAGGGAGACAGTACCCCAAAGGAAGTGGGATGGCCACCTCGTCTGGAACAGGAAGCTGATTCAGAGTCGGAATAGCCATCCCAGCTGGGGTGGGAGCCAGAAATCGTCCATTCCTAGTACCCAGGGGGAAGCCAAGGTCCAGAAAAGGGACAGTGCCTGGCCCCAGGGCTCACAGCACCCCAACCAGGGTTCACCGGCCCCACTGCTGCTGGTGACAGGAAGGGAGGTCAACATCTACTGAAGGAAGCAAGAGGAGAGCAGCAGCAAGTGAAGTCCAGGGACAGGAAATGACCTAAGAAAATCAGGCATTAAAGGCAAAGCACAGGGCCGTGCAGTCACAGGAAGGGAGGCCCCGGAGGGCCAGCCACTGAGTGACATTGACAGGATGAGCCAAAAGCCTAGGAGGGGGTGAGACCCGCTTGGCCCCAGGACCCTCAAATGAACGGGAAATGAGAGCAATGACCCCTGTGCCAAGAGAGGGCAGAACAGCAGGAAATGAGGGCAGGGCTGCTGGGGAGGGGGAAGGGTGAAGCCTTGAGGAGGTCACAGGGCAGGGAGTGAGGTCAGCATCCATGGTGGCAAGTGAGGGCAGGGCTCTGGCCCCTGAGGCTGTGAGGAGGTCAAGAACAGGGCAGAAAGTGAGGGCCGGACCCACCTTGGTGAGGTAGTAGACTGACTGTTGGAAGGTGCACATGATGACCTCATCAAGCACTGCCATGGCCTCGTCACACAGTTCAAGGTCACTGCAGAGCTGGGGGTCTGAGGACAGGCCTGGAGTAGAAGAAAGAGTTGGGGACATACGGTGGCTAGGGTCCCCACCACCCCCCAGTGCTGGTGTGAGGGTTGTGTCAGAGGACAGCAAAAGATGCTAATCCCTAAAATGTAGGAGCTGTGAGCCTGCTGACTGCCTAGGTCCTTATAGGGGTGGCCATGGGCAAGAAACACCTACCCCTGAGAGGTGGAGGGCACCTAGGGCTAGCTCCTCACCTGGGGCGGTGGGGTCCTAGTCCCTAGATGTAGGGCACACTGGCTGCCCAGGTCCCTCTAACTTCCCTACAGGATCCCAAATCTCGGAGATGTTGGCTAGACCCTTGGGTTCCTTCCATTTGGGAGAGCCATAGGGCCGGAGAAAGCTGCCCCTGAGAGATTTAGGATGTGAGGTAGCTGGATTCTTGGGCTTCTGGAGGGCCAGGACACCCAGTCTTATCTCACCCTCCTGATCAGCCTCTTTCTCCATGTCCAACACCTTCTCCTGCACATAGCTGAGCAGCTCAGTGGTGTTCGCCATCCAGGACATCAGGGGCCGAAGCTCAGCTGCCACCGCCTCGATGCTGAGTGGTGCCTCTAGGGTGCCCTCTGGCTGGCTATGGGGGAAACACCTATGATCAGCCCCCACAGGCTGGATCCCACCCCAGAGTCTCCCAACTCTGACCCTCACCAACCCCAGTGGGGTCTCACTTCTCTGGCTGCCGGTCTCCAATTTCCTTGATCTTCTCCTGAGAGGAGCAAAGAGATTTGGTCAGGTTAGTGAAGGGGAGGTTTGGGGCCAAGGGACTGAGAACTGGGGTGGTGGATAAAGTGGGGTTTGTTTGCTTTTACATGCACAAAAAGAAGGGCATCAGGAAACAAGGGAGGGAATTCACCATGCTTTTGAGTCTGGGTCTCACCCACACCCCACCGTGTCCCTCAACTTGCCCTAGATGGGGAGGCCCCATCTGTGACTCACTTTTCTTCTCTGTAAAATAAGGGGTGATAATAGGTGGCCTCTAAAGGCCCTTTTGGTTCTGACATTCTTCTGTTCTAAAATAACCCCCAAAACCAAACACCCCCCCCACACGTACATAAAATCAAAGATACTGTTCTCAGGACTTGGCATTGTGTGTCTAAAATTCTAATAATCAAGATCCTGTAATTCCAGAGTTCCACATAGCCAAGATTCTAAAATGCTATAAGATCCAGAGATTCCAAGATCTTATGATTCCCAGGTTTTGTTAATCCAAGATCTTATGAGTCCAAGGTGTAAAGAGAGTCCAAGGTTGAGTCAACATCATTCCAAAGTCCAAGATTCCATAAGATCAATATGGGAATTTCTTTGCTTGACTATACCTGGTTTTTTTTTTTTTTGTGACTATACCTGTTTGTAATGGATTTTTTTTCTTGCTTTCCCAGTTGGGGAGTGAGGGGAGGAAGGAGGGTGGGAGGGACAGAATTTGGAGTCAAAAATAAGATAAAATTGAATTTTGAAAATAACCTATATGTCCAAGATTCTATCAGATTCTGAGCTCAGGATTATAAGTACAGGGGGCCGCTAGGTGGCGCAGTGGATAGAGCACCAGCCCTGGAGTCAGGAGGACCTAAATTCAAATCTGACCTCAGACACTTAACACTTACTAGCTGTGTGACCCTGGGCAAGTCACTTAACCCCAATTGCCTCACCAAAAAAAAAAAAAAAAGATTGTAAGTACAAAAGTGAAAGATTCTAAGAGGTCAAGATTCTATGTGTCCAACTTTTGGGTCCAAAATTATATGTGTCTAAGAGACCAACAGTTAAAGATCATCTAAGTCCAAGGTTCTACATGTCCCAGATTCTATAAGTTTCAGATTCTAGTAAATTCTTATATTCCGAGATCAAGATATTATGAGTTCCAGATTATGTGAATTCAATATCTCTCAAGATTATGTGAACCCGAGATCTCAAGAGTCCCAAATGTCTAAGATTTTGAAAGTCACCGATTTTGTGTCTAAGATTCCAAGAGTTCAATATTCGATGAGCCCAATGTTCTACATGTCCAAGATTCTGAATCTAAGGTTCTAAGAATCCAAGTTTCAAAGAGTCTCCGGTTCTAGAAATCCAAGGTTACAGGAATTCAGATCGACAGTCTGCAATCCTAAGGGTTTAAGTTGCTAGAAGTTCAAGGTTTAGTGTGGGGTTTTTTAAGTCTCAAATTCTAAGAGTTCAAGGTTCCTAGGTTATATGACTGCAAGGTTCCAAGAGCTTCCTGGAGGACCTGGTCCTCAATGATTCCAACATGCCAAGATTCTCTGAGACTGTCTTTATGTATTTGGACCTAAAGGCAGATCTATTGATCAAGGGGTGGGAGTTGGGATGGGAGTTGGAGAAAGGAACGTATCCACAGCCAGCCTAAGTCAAACCTAACAATCAGAGCTATCCTCCAATCCCAGTGTAGAATGGGGTGCCTTGGGAGGTCGTGAGTTTATTCTCACTGGAAGTTTATGTTTGTTTGTTTGTTTATTTTGCGGAGCAATGAGGGTTAAGTGACTTGCCCAGGGTCACACAGCTAGTAAATGTCAAGTGTCTGAGGTCAAATTTGAACTCAGATCCTCCCGAATCCAGGGCCGGTGCTTTATCCACTGCGCCACCTAGCTGCCCTCTTACTGGAGTCCTGAAGTTAGAAGCTAATCTCATGTAGTACATAGGACTCTGCTTCTGAGTCAATGTCTTATGAAGCTAAAATGATAAAATCTGGCTTCTCTCATGAGTAAAATCCAACAGTTCTGCCTCAGGGCCATGTCCGGGCTGCCTCCCCAGCCCTCCTAGCGCCCTGGAATTTGTTCCCTCCCTAGGGAAGCGCCCCAAGGATGCCGCGCCCCAAGGGTGCCTCACCCACACAGCCTCTTTGACGAGGCGGGCCAGACGACCCAGCAGCCGAGGCAGATGGCCAAGCTCCAGCTCTCGGGCTGAATGCTCCACACACATTGCCAGCAGAGTGGCCGGGCCCAATGCGGGCAGCTGCAGACCGGTCCCCGCCGCCCGCACGATCTCTCCTAGGAGCGCCTCCTCCTCCTTTGGCCTGAAGCGCAGGACGGGCTCTCTCCCATCCAGGTAGGCGGCCAGGGCCTCCCCCTGCTCCTGCAGCCCTCTCCCACAGAGGCGGCAACAGAACGCCCAGCCGGGGCCTGGCGGTGCAGCCAGGGGCCGAGCTGGGAGCCAGGGGGGGCGGCCAGCCTCAGCCACTCGGGGGTCCTTGTACAGGAAAAGGAAGTGTTCGCCCAGACCCAGAAGGTCCCCGGGCCTCAGCTCGGATTCTCGCAGTAGCTGCCCCCCATTGTGGGTGACAGCAGCACCCCGGGCTGGGCGCACGTGGGCTGGGCCCTCGGCTCCGGCCCTCACTGTACAGTGGCGGGCCAGGATGTCAGGCGCGTTCAGGAAGGTGTCCACATGGGGGGCCTGCCCTCCGCGGGCCCCTGAGCTCCCCCCACCCTGTCCAAACACGTGCTGTTCCCGAGTCATCACATACACCACGAATTCCTGGGGAAATAAGGAAGCAGAGGGTAAACAGGAGAACGCTAATGGGTCCCGACTCTGGCGCCTCATTCCAGGACCTCTGATGAATAAACACTGGCTAATTAGTTCCCAAGACAGGCGGCCTCTTTTCATGGCCACCTCTTCCCCCGACAGGCTCTCTCCCTAAAAGAACTCTCTCCTTCCACCTCAAAGAAGCGAACAGCTAGCTCAAAGTGGACTCTCCTTTCTGCTCCTCCGGGTAGTCTCCCCACTCCCGCCCTCACCTCTAGATGGATTCTCCCATATCTCTCCGCATCCCAACCCGTCCCCTTACGATATTGGCCTTTTACGCCTTCTGGAAGTTGTAGGCCAGCCGTCCGGGCGGCCTCACCTGTGCCTCTCGGTAACCCTTTAGCATGAGGAAATAGGGGCGGCTGGAGGGTGGTTGAATGAGATACTGCACCAGCTGGTCCCAGTCGGCGCTGGCATCTAAGGAGTCAGACTGGGCCGGAGCAGAAGCCGGTGAGGGCGAGCCGGGCTCCCCAGGCCCCGGGGCCAAGCTGAGTGCCTGCTGCCGTCGCTCTTGCTGCCGCCGCCGCCGACCCTGAAGGCTGAGCTCGGACACGCTTCTCCGCAGGGATAGGTTCTCGGACCGCTCTTTGGGGCCGGAGCCGGAGCCCGACGCCCCGCTAGGGGCTGGCCCGGGCCCCGGGCCCGACCCCGGGCCCGATGCTGCCCGCGATCGGCTCTTCGGAGGCCGCCATGATGGGCCCCCCAGGCCTGCAGGGCACGGACACCAAGAAAGATGCACACGCAGTCAGAGACAGTCAGAGACAGAGATGTAGAGACGCAGACAGAGACACCGAGAGGAATGGGGACGGAGATAAAGAGAGACTGAGGCGCAGGGGCTCAACCCGACGAGACACGGAGCAGAGAGGAGGAACAGAGAGGCCACCTGGGGACATTGGTTAGACAAACACAGAGACCTCAGGACATGGCGGGGGGGGGGGGAGCGTGAAGTGGGAGGGACAAAGACTCAGAGAACCCGGCACCAAGAGGAGCAGAGCCAGGGATAGAAAGGCTGGGGAGCAGAAACTCAGAACCGCACACTGAAAGCAGAGCCCAGCAGAGTCGGGGAGCGGCCCCGCCCATCTCCAGCCCCGCCCTCACCGTCCTCCTGGGCCGCAGCGGGACCCTCCTCTTCCAGCCTGCGCGCCTCCTCCCGGCCGCGCAGTTCGAAGCGCCGGCCCCAGCCAGGCCGCGGGCGCCACAGCTCCTGCACCAGCAGGGGGCGCTCGGAGTCGCCAAGGACACGCACGTGCTCTGCCCTCCACTCCCCAGCTCCTCCCGAGGCCGCTGGTGGCCTGCCCAGGGCATCACACAGCGCGAAGGCCTCGGCTCCGCCCCCCGTGACACCTTCACCGCCACCTCCAGGCAGCCCGCCGGTCGCCAGCCCGTAACGCTCTAGGGCCTCGGCCACCAGCTCGCGGGCTGTGGAGCGGGGCGTGGCCAAGACGCTCTTATAATTGGTGCCCGAGGCGAGGCCGCAGCCGAAGATCTTCAGTACGCCCGGGGCCGGGCTGGAGCCGCCGAAGCCCGGGAGACCCCACGAGGCCTGAAGGGGTTCGGGGCCCACGGCTCCAGCCAACCCCGGGAGCTTCTTCTCGCTGGCCCAGCGTTGGGCCCCACCCCCGGACCCGGTGCCCGCCCCGCCCCCGGTCCCAGTCCCTGCCCCTGGGCCCCTGAAGAGCTGGGAGATACGTCGGGCTCGGCTCCCGGAGGCACCCCCTGCTGCCTTCACAGCCCCGACGCGGCG
This sequence comes from Dromiciops gliroides, assembly GCF_019393635.1. Taxonomy (NCBI): domain Eukaryota; kingdom Metazoa; phylum Chordata; class Mammalia; order Microbiotheria; family Microbiotheriidae; genus Dromiciops; species Dromiciops gliroides. The sequence continues at coordinate 657,496,080 of NC_057863.1, read as the reverse complement.
CAGCTCCGGGCCCGAATGACCCGAAGGGGCTGGCGCGGGGTCACTGCTGCGGCTGCCAGTGTCAGAGGAGGAAGACCTACGGAGGCCAGGGAGACAGCAGAGATTGAGAGCGACAGAGACGCAGAGAGACAGAGAGAGAGGGGCAGAACGAGTCAAGAGGGAGGAGAGACAGGGCAGTGACAGGCTCAGGGAGAAAGATATGGAGAGAGGTGGAGAGACGGACGGAGGGAAAGAGACAGAAAGAGGTAGAGACAGAGAAACTAGAACAGAGCGGGAGAGGGGAAAAATAGTCATAGGGAGGGGGAGAGAAAGAGGGAGACAGAGAAACAGACGGACGGAGGGAGACAGAAAGAGGCAGATGGACAGAACGGGAAAGAGAGACAGACCATCAACGAGGGGAGAGACAGAAAGAGACAAAGCAGAAACAAGAACAGAGCAAGAGAGGGGGAATAGACAGTCATAGGGAGCGGGAGAGAGAAGACGACGGACGGAGGAAGGAAGGGGAGGGGGGAGAGAAACCAGAGAAGTGAAGTATAAGGTGGGGGGGGGGGAGAGACAGACACAGACACAGCCAGAGAGACAGAGATTCGTCCAGAATCTAAAAGGAAAAGAGGGAGATCCCTCACGAGACGCGAAGAGTGGGGGCGGGAAGGGCTAAGGGGGAGTCCAACACGCTGAAGCACGGGGGCGCACGTCTGAGAGCCCTGACACTTGGGGGGAAGGGAAGCTTTGCGCCTCTTTGATGTGTTAGAGTTAGGATGATGGACTCCTGGGACCCCGAGAGAAGAAGGAGGCGGGATCCCCGAGAGGGGCTCAAGTCCCGCTACAGTCGGGGTCTCTCTCGAGCCAGCAGGGCCGCCTGAGGCAGGAAGGGGTGGGGTCTCAGGTCTCCAACCTCCTGGATCCCTGGAAAGCTAGCGAGGACCTAGGGGATGGGGACTCCTGGGTCCATGGGCGGGGGCGGGGGTGACTCGCACTCACTTTACTGAGGCCGCGCTGGGCCAGCGGCGCCCCAGTTTCGCCAGCTGCTTCCGCGGAGAATTGATCCAGAGGCCGGCGGGGAGATGGAGCTTCCCGAAGCGGGGGCTCCCGCTCTCCTTCCGCTCGCCCGACAGCATCTCCTGGGGGGATATAAGACCGCCTGGGTTCTCAAGGGGGACAGGGCATCGGGAGAGGACGCCGAGGTCCCTGAGGGACCAGAGGCCCTGAACGCCAGGGACTCACCCTCCTCCCGAGGGCCCGCGGCCTGTGGCTCCCGAGTGACGCTTGGGTCCTGCTCCCGCCTGGCTCCTGGTGCTCCTGGCTCTGGGTGGGAACAGGACAGGAAAAGGCAAGAGGAAGCCGGGCAGGAAGAGCGGGGAGGGGGCGTCCTGTCAGGGGCGGGGAGGGGGGAGGGGAGCGAAGCCCGGCTCGGACCTGCACGACCCGGGCGTCCAGCGCCCCCCAGCGCTTGGCCAATTCTCTGTTTCTTCGATTTCCGCCCCTTTGGGGACCCAGCCATCCAAGTCCCAATACCACCCCCTTCAGGAATGAAAGGGACCCTGGAACTCAGGCCCGCGCCCTCGAGGATCCAGGAGACCCCTCCTAGACCTGAACCGCTGGACTGAGTGACAGACACACAAAAAGAGGACACATTTTTATTGACTGAAAGGTGGGGGGTAGCCGGGACCTCCGTACCCCTGGGCCGACGGTTCCATCCAGGCACACTGACTGTTGGGATTCCCATGGCATTGCTTCCCCGCCCGGCCCAGGTCTAGGCCCGCCCTGCGGGCGCAATAGAGGCTGGAAGGGAGGCAGGAGAGGGTGAGGCAGCCTGCGGCCCCTTCAAACCCTTCCCTCACCAGCCCCCACGAACCCCTTGGCAGTGGGTAGCCTGTGGGGCCCTGCCCCCTCCGCCCTATCCCCGCCCTGGTGGTGCCGCCCCATAGGACTCCACCCCTCCAACTCTGGCCTGGCCCGGGTGGTAACTACCGGGTCGGGCCGCGCCCAGTGCTCACGTCAGCGCCAGGCTCCCCAGAACCGCAGCCACCCCACCAGCGACTAGTCCGATCAGGGTAATGTTAGGATTTTGGCGGTGTTCTGGCCCGAGTCGGCGAAGACATCCCCGTGCCCCGTGCACGGCTCGGATTCAGCGTCCGAGCCGGAATCAGCCTCTGAGCCTGGCTCAGCTGCGGGCGGGGATTTAGTGGTCGGAGCCAAAGTCTTCCTCGGAACCGAAGTCGAAGTCATAATGGACTGTTCTTCCCTGCCGGGCTCCTGGTCAACTGTGGGGCGGGGCCCGTGACCATGGAAAGTCCACTGACTGGTCTGGGTGGTCCGAGTCGGGGAGGCGGGTAGACTCGGACCCACAACCGGATTCGGGTGTACACTGGTCTCAGTGCTCGGACTGGGACTAGGATTCGGCCTTTGGCCAGAATCGGAGGGTTCGGGTTCTTCCTCCTCTTCCGGAGTCACTGCGGGGGGGGGGGAGGGTGGTCAGTGAGGAGGAGTCAGACCCAGCCCCATTCACATTGCCCCGCCCCCAGGGACTAACCCCTGCCCGCTCAGGGCCGGCTCCCCACAGCGCGACCAGCCCCCATCCTCTGAAACCTTCCTGAGGCCTCACCCCAGGTGGTAGCGTGTACGTGGGTCTGGGAAAAAGAAGGCTGACCCTTAACTTGGTAGGTGATGGACTGTGGCTGGGTTCTGCACGCGACGGTGCCCAAGATGCAGCGAATAGACACCAGCGTCTTCCAAGGACACCATGGGCTTGGTCAGGGTGGCCTCCTGGCCCCGCCTTATCAGGACTTCTGAGCCATTTGGCCAGACCTGGCCCCAGCCCCCGGGAATGGACACTGAAGGGTCAGGGCAGCTTGTATACCGCCTGGCTGAGGGTTCTAGGGTTCACAGGGACAGGAACGACACGGAGCCCGGAAGCACCGGTGTCATCGGGGTCACAAATGGGTGCCATGGGAATCCCTGGATCACTCAGGGGCCGAGAGGGTCCTACAGGTGTCCGAAGGGGGCAGGTCACTCAGAAGCTAGTGCGGGTCCCACGGGTGTCCCTTGGGACCACTCCTAGGGTCAGTGGGGTCCCCTCGAGTATCTGAGACTAAGTACCCTGTAGAATCTGTAGTCGGTGAGCCCTTCGGCTGCTTTATGCCAACTCAGCTCACAGTCCAAGACCAAGTCCCCGTTCTCAGTCACCCGCACGGTTTGTACTGTAGATAGGAGTAATTGTCAGCGTGACGCTTGCGACGAGGTCCCGCCCCCAGCCCCTGACCTCCTCCCCACCTTCCAACCCCAGCTCACCACCGCAGTCATTAAGATTTTTGAAAGGGCGTGCACCTGCTTCTCGCACCCATAGCACCAGATGAGGGTCTGCATCATGAGGCCTGCGAGGGGTGGGGGGTAGGCGTAAGGGCGAGGAGGCTGGGCAAAGGGGCTGGGAGGAGGCGGGGCTGGGAGATGTCTCCAGATCCCCAGCGGGCAAAGCCGGAGATAGGACAGGACCCTGAAGGGTGGCTGGAACTGGGCCCGGGATAAAAGGGGAGAGCCAGGCGCTCACCGCATTTGTTGGGACAAAAACCTGTGGGGAAGAAGAGATCCGAGCTTACCCAAAGGGCAAGGGGTATGTGACTGGGGGAACGAAGGGCCTAGATCCTCCCGAGAGATGCCACAGAGTAAGCCTAAGATTCCCTGAGGGCACTGGAATCACCGAGGTCACAGAAGGGATGGGGCTGGGGCCCAGAACCCGGAGTCCCCGTAGATGGAGGGTCAGGGCAAAGGGTGCTGGGCTTTCCGGTGGGGCGAGGGCAAAAGGCACAAAGCTCCCCAGGAGGAATGTTGCAAAGGTCATAGGGCTCCCCGAGGGGAAGGGGGCAAATGCTTAGGGATTTCTCGAATGAGCCGACTCCCTGAGGGTGCGGGAGCAAAGACGCGGGAGCTCCCCTGGGCTCTTCGCAATGGTCTCAGAGCTCCCTGTGGGGGCAGGGCAAACGCCGCTGGGCTGCCCGAGGGGGTGCGGGCTGGGGAGCAGGTCCTCCAGGGCTCTTCCTCACTTTCTCTGTAGAATTCCCGGACCAGGCGGGCGAAATTCTCCTTCTGCATATGCAGCGTCCAGGTGAGCTCCTTCAAGAGGAAATTGTCTGCAGGGAGCAGGGGGCACACGGTCCGTGAGCATCCCTGGCTGCCCCCTTCTCGGGCCTGATGCCTGGAGCCCCTAGCCACGACCCACCTTTGAGGTCGCTATCTTTGATCCGCTTCAACTCCTTCAGGAAGGCCCAGGACGCTTTGCTCAGCGTGGGTTCATCTATAGAAGGGGCGAGATGGGTCCCAGGCGTTCAGCCAGGCTGGCCGACACCTTCCCCCTAAACGCCGCGCCACCCCCCGCCCCCCATCCCCGGGCCACCGCCGTCAGCGGAGTGCGCTTGCGCTGCATGCAGGTACCCTGGATCCCGGGGGCTGCTCTTCACCTATGACGCCCTGGTAGGAGTTCTCCTGAAAGGGCAGCTCGCTGAACTGGCGCACAGTCTCCTCCAGCCGGTTCATGAAAGTCTGCAGGACTTGGGGCCCACGTCCATGTGACTGGGCAGGTAGAACTGCTCCAGATCTCGTAGTCCTGCCACCACTGCGGGGTCGCAGAGCAGGCATCCCCACGCTCCACGCGGGCTCAGGGCCAGGGCCAAGACCGCGAGCCAGAGGAGCATTGCGGAGCTTAGGAGACTGCCCTTGCTGGTGGAATTCACCCAGCTCGAGGGATTCCCTACAGGGCTCCCTCTGGGCGTGTCCCTAAATGCAATGGTCCACAAGCCCTGAGACTGGGAGTTCCACGGGACCCCCAAACTCTGCCATTGAGACCCCAAAGTGAAGGGGGCCCTGGACATGTAACAGGACCCTAGGATGGGAAAAATCTCCAAGCAACCTGAAACTGAAGAGCCTCCAACTGAGGGGGTTTCTCTACATAAGATGGGGACACCTCCTGAGCCTTTGATTGTGAAGTTATCCTCAAGGATAACACCGTAAAATCGGAGGCTTGGGAATCACTCAGGGGCTGGGGTGTGACCTATTTCCTGGCTCCTCCCCTCCTCTCCCCAGGGAAGGCGGGAAGGCGAGAGAAGGTCCCCGAGGGGGACTGCCAGGAGGGAGGGAGGGGCTAGGGAGGGGTTAGCCTTGTCTCCTCAGTCCAGAAAGCCGCCACCTACCTTGCAAACCCGCCGGTTTAACTACATTGCCCATAAGTCACCACGGTTCGGGGAGCGGTCTTCTGTAAGGGCACGGCTCCCTGGGCGCTGCTGGGAGCTGTAGTCCCAGTTTCCTGGAAAGCTGATGGGGTGGAGATCCCAAGCCAGTCCCCTCTTCTTTGAGCTCCAGTAGAGAATCTCTAAGCCCTTATCTGGTTCCGGGAGTATGGGCCAGGTCAGGAGACTCCCATGTGGACCGTTCCCTTCTCCAAGGAACTCAGACACCGCCTCCCTCCCAAATATGTTCTATTGGACACTCATTGGTGGGCGACCGAGGTGCTAGGCAAGAGCGCCTCTCTGTGACCTCACAGGGCTGTGGAATCCCGGACTGTGACTGAGAGACCCCAAGGGGGTCAAGCGCCTCTCTTCCCACGCCCCACTGGAGGCTGAGTGGGGGGTTCGGTACCGGGACTACGACTCCCAGCAACCCGTGGGACAGTTGCTTCCTTGACCGAGTGAGCTCCGAACCCAGGGCACTTCTGGGAGATGCAGTCAATTTCGTGTAGTGTCTGCATTCCATTAAGACAAGGAGCGCCTGGGTCCCAGAGCGGGCAGGCACTGGGAGGAGCGACTCGGTCCCGGAGAGGATGGGCACTCAGGTAGTGTAGAGAGTTTCCAGCGCCCCCGCAAGGGACTAGAATTTCCAGTTCTCTGACTGGATTCTGGAAGTGCTAGTTTCCTGGAACAGGAGGCGCCCGGACCCTTAACTCCCAGGAGCCTCCGGGGCTCACCCACCTTGGAAAGAGTGAGGATAACAGGCCAGCGCTCCATAGGAGTGGCCTCCCCCTCCCCGAGCTTCAGGAACACCCTGTCCCAACACAACGGCCCCCTCCTTACAAAATAAAGGATTAGAATGTTCTAGAAACAAGGCTTTTTAAAATTGGCTTTGTTTTTCTTAAATGTTCTGCAATATTTAAATCAATAAGATAATTCCTGGACCACTCCTCTCTCCCCCAGGTTTTCTTAAAGGAGTCTGAGGCTTGCTTCCGGTCTCTGTTCCCAGCTTCTTTCCTCTTGAGGCACAGGTGGGGGATAGAGGTGAGGGGGCCCAGGTCTAGGTCCCAAATCTCACTTTTGGTGGCTAAGGCTAGCTAGCCCATCACCTGCCCAGCTCTTCTTGCCATCAGTTTCCCCCCTCTGTAAAAGGAAACAAGAGGCATGGACATTTTGCTGCTCTTAGAATTCAGTCCCCAGGGGGCAGCTAGGTGGCATAGTGGATTCAGGAGGATCCGAGTTAAAATTTGGCCTCAGATACTTGACACTTACTAGCTGTGTGACCCTGGGCAAGTCACTTAACCCTCACTGCCCTGCAAAAAACCAAAAAAACCAAAACAAAACAAAAGAATCCCATCTCGAGGTCTAGAGCTCTTCCTGAAGGGGTCTCAAAAATGGCCAGTCTAATACCTTCATTTTGCAAATGGGGAAACTGAGGATCAGGACAGGGAAACCATTCACCAGGTTACCCAGGGCCAGGATGGGAACCCATTGATCTTGGATTAATGTACATTAGCATCCATCAACAGGGAGAAAGAGGTTGCCAAATCTTGGGGTGTCTTTCCCTTTGGGCCCATACCAAAGCTTGGGGGCAATGAACCCTTGTCCATCCCCAAAGGACAGCATTGTGGGCAACTCTAGAACCTGAAGGAGATCTCCCAGTCCTGGAGCTGGGATCCTAGCTCTCTCACTATTAGTGAGAAACATGAAGGCTCCACTGTCACTGAACTCAGTGGAGCTCCAGGCAGATCAGTGCAGGAGTGGGGAGAGGTCTGCAGGAATGCCCACCCACTCTGGCAGGAAGGCAGCCTGAGGCTTGAATATAATGCAGGAACTGGGAATCAGGGAGGGTGTAGTTGCCAGGTAGATGGTCTCCCCTGCAGCTAGGTAGGCAGCAGCCCAATAGCCAAAGGTGCCGATGGTCATTACTGTGTGTTGCATTGAGTGAGCAGCGCAAAGTCAGAGGCCAGGCACCTCCTCATCTCCATCGCCAGCAAACACCACATCACCCCTGGAGGGATCAATGTTCTCTCGGCACCACTTCATCCCGTTTGCTGGTCACCACAAAGACCACGTCAGGGTAGCGCGCCCGGAACCAGGACAGGGCCTGCTCTAGGTAGGCACGGTCAGCCACCACACCTCGCCAGTGCTTGGGCATCATTTCCACATAGTCGCCCCTGCGGACGTGGACTCCCACAAAGGTGAGGCTTCTGCCCTTGCCCCGGCTGTGTTGGACCCAATGCAGAAAAGCCTGTGCATCTTCTCGGATGTGGTGGTGCAGTGAGAATTCCCTGTGGATCTCAGCCCGAAGGTGGTGGTAGAAGGTCCAGGAACAAGGGAAGCCAGTAAATTGCAGCATGTCCTGGCTGCCCAAGTGGGCATACTCCTCCGACATCCAGTCTCGAAGAGGGTAGAGGTGCCAAGGCACTCGGGCAGCTACCTCAGTGTCTAGCACAGGGAGGGTGAGCTTGAAGACAGGGGCCAGGGTGGCATGCATGTCTGGCATGATGAAGGCTTGCTTCCCATTCAGCTTGGCCAGGGCATAGAGGGTGGCATACTGGCCCATCTGGTTTCCAAAACGCCCCTCTGGCTGGATAGTCCAGATGCCAGGCTCAGGCCTTGCTGCTGGGTTGTGAAAAGTTAAAGATCATTGGGGCCTTGCGGCGTCCCCGGCAGGCAGAAGAGGGCCACTTGGGTTAAGCCTGGGCATTGCTTGTGGCACAGAGCAGAGAAAACCAGTTTGGGGGAGAAGCTGCCTTTCCAGAGGTGGAAAAAGAAGGAGGTGACAGAGAGGAATGAGGCACCCAGGAAGGCCCAGCACAGTTGCCGGCGAGAAGGGATCCACATAGTTGTGGAAAGAAGCCGGGAACTTGAGTCTGAGATGCCGAGGAGACAGGCACTACCCAGGGAGAAGGGACAGGATGGATGGGAGTAAGCACTTACTGCAGGGTGTGTCCGTCCCTGAGAAGGGGGTGGGGAACGGGGGCTGTCACCCAGTCTAACTCACCTGGGCTCCAGGCTGGGGCCACCGTCTTCCTGCAGGCAGTCAGAGGTCTAGGCAGCCCCTTCGCCCCCCAGCCTCACTGGGTGTGGTCACTAGAGCGCTCTAAGGCGGAAAGGGAGGGGAGATGGAGCTCCGTCCGCCCTGGGTAGTGCTCTTTCTTCCCTTCGGACCAGCCTCATCCTTGTGTTGCCAGGCAATGCCGAGCTCCCAGCGGCTTTGCCCAAGCCGCACGCTTCCCTCCGGGGCCCAGGCGAGAGCCCCGCACTCCGATCTGGGGGGTAGATGCTGGCTCCTCTGTCTCTCAACCCCGGCGACCTATCCTCCAGCCACAGACAAAGCTCCACTCCAGGGAGGAGGCAGAAGGGGGCAGGGCCAAGGCGGGCAAGAACCCCAGAGCCCAACCTCTAGCCCAGGTGGGGTGAAGTAGGAAAGGGAGGGAACGCCTGGAGGGTGGGGGAGGCTAAAAGAACAGGTTCCTCCTGTTCAGTGTGGGGGTGGAGAGGTGGGGCGGGATGAGCATGAATGGAATGTCACGTGACTACTTTGTTTCTCTTCTTACCTCCCTATTCCAGAAGAGGGGGTACCCACCTATCCTGGAAGGACCCCAACTTTGGACTTTCTTCATGACTTCTCCCTTTCTCTAATCCCATATATCCAATCGGCGGTCAGTGAGTCAGCCAATAAACACTTACGAGGCGCCTACTATATACCAGGCATTGTGCGACGCAACGTCTTGGCCACTTACTTCCCTAGTCCAGGAGTCCCTTATCACCCCTCCCTCGTCTCCGTGCCTCAACCTTCCTCCCCCCCACCCCGTTCCCTCACCACCCAGTAAATTGGCAAAAATAGCCAAAGAGACAAAGAACTCAGGATGAGCTCAAGGAGTTTGTGGGAGTACGTGACTTATTATCCCAAGTGACCCGCGAGCCTAATCTGTCTGACTCCAGGCTCCGGCACTTTTTGCACGGTGGCGCGCCCCCTTGCGGCTGTCACGTCACCTGCGGGGCTGTGGGAAGCCCGGCTCATTCATGCGTACTTGGCACGGTGAATTGGTCCAATCTTTTTGGAAAAATGTCCAAGTCCTTTGGCTCAGATATTTCACAGCGAGGCACCTACCCCAAGGAGGTCATTGACAAAAAACGGGCTTCTCGCTCTACACCAAAATATTTGCGATGGAAAAGAAATGGAAATCAAGTGGGTGCCCTTTGAGTGGGGAAAGTCGGAACTGGTCCATGAATGCGATGCAACACTATTGTGCTGAGTGACTCACGTGAGCTGCTGCCCAGATGCAACCTTTTACTCGAAGCCTCCCCTAACTCTCCTTAATTCCACTGCCTTCGATTCCTGATCATTTCCTGTTTGCCTGTTGTCTTCCCCTATTGGATTGTAACGTCCTTGAAGACTCTGTGTGTGTGTGTGTGTGTGTGTGTGTGTGTGTGTGCCCGCGTGTGCTCTTTCTGTATCACAGATCTTATCGAAATGACTAGCACATAGAAGGAATTTAATGTTTATTCATTGATTTATGATTAATATTGTCAATGGAAAGAACAACTGTCACAAAACAATTGAAACCCAATCTTGCTAAATTATAAAGACCAAGTCTACCCCCCAAAAAGAGATGGGAGGGGGCAGCTAGGTGGCACAATGGATAAAGCACTTGACCTGGATTCAGGAGGACCTTCGTCCAAATTCGGCCTCAAACACTTGACACTTACTAGCTGTGTGACCCTGGGCAAGTCACTTAACCTCAATGCCCCGCAAAAAAAAAAAAAACCCTGAAAAACAAAAAAATAAAACCCCCAAAACCCCCAAATGTAAAAAAGATATTTTGTTTTGTTTTTGTGGGGCAATCAGGGTTAAGTGATTTGCCCAGGGTCACACAGCTAGTAAGTGTCAAGTGTCTGAGGCCATAGTTGAACTTAGGTCCTCCTGAATCCAGGTCCAGTGCTTTATCCACTGTGCCACCTTGCTGCCCCCAAAAATATCTTTTTAAGGGATGACTCTCTGGGACAAAGAACATGGGAGAAATATAGTCTATATAAAAATAAAAGATACCAATAATACATATAATTTTCTAAATTATTATTTAACATTAATTTGAAAAAAAAATGTGTTCCAAAATTCTCTCCCACCCATTCCCACCTGTTGTGAAGGCAAGAAGTGTGATGTCAAGTATACATGTGAAATCATGCAACACATATTTCTACATTTGCCATCTTGCAAAAAAAAAAGCAAGAAAAGTTAAGTAAAAGAATTGTTTCAATCTGCATTCAGACTCTATCAGTCCTTGTCCTCTCTCTGGAGGGAGATAGTGTTCTTCACGAGTCTCTTGCAATGGTCTTGGATCACTGTATTGCTGATAATAGTTAAGTCACTCACAGTTGATCATAGTACAATGTTGCTATTCCTGTGTTCAATGTTCTCCTGGTTCTGCTCATTTCACTTTGTATCAGTTCATAGAAGTCTTCCCAACCTTTGAAAGCATTCCCCTTGATTCTTATAGTACAGTAGTATTCTAATCATAACCATATGCCACAACTTGTTTAGCCATTCCCTGATGAATGAGCATCCCCTCGATTTCCAATTCTTTGCCACCACATAAAAAGGGCAGCTCTAAATATTTTTGTACAAATGGATCTTTCTCCCCTCTTTGTTTTTAATCTCTTTGGGATACAGACCCAGCAGTGGTTTTGCTGGATCAAAGGGTTTTATAGCCCTTTGGGCATAGTTCCAACTTGCTCTCTAGTATCACTGAATCAGTTCACAACTCCACCACCAATCCATTAGTGTCCTTATTTTTCCACATTCCCTCCAACAAACGAAACATTTTAAGAAGTGTAGTTCTCGGGGGCAGCTAGATGGCGCAGTGGTAAAGCACCGGCCCTGGATTCAGGAATACCTGAGTTCAAATCCAGCCTTAGACACTTGACACTTACTAGCTGTGTGACCCTGGGCAAGTCACTTAACCCTCATTGCCCTGCAAAAAAAAAAAAAAAGAAGTGTAGTTCTCCTGGGGCAGCTAGGTGGCGCAGTGGATAAAGCACTAGCTCTGGATTCAGGAGGACCTGAGTTCAAATCTGGCCTCAGACACTTGACACTTACTAGCTGTGTGACCCTGGGCAAGTCACTTAACCCCAATTGCTTCAAGCACCCCCCCCAAAAAATTATAGGTCTCCTAATGCCACCTTCCTGCTCTGTTGATTCGAGCTTAAAATGTTATTTCTCTTTAAACTTTTCCTTCTAAAATTTGTTTCTGTGGATGTTTGATCAAGTACATAATTATTGAAACCACAATCCACATGGATCATTTGTCAGTAAGTGGATCTATACACATTGGAGGTTTCTGAGCAGGATACAGGGTCAGAACTACTCAGAGGCCACTGCCCCAGGGTGTGTAGTCTCGGCCCCCATCCTTTGTTAGCTCCTCAGGGATCCAAATCTTGTTCTCCCAGCACCCAGTTTGCAGAAGCCAATTCCTCAGATCTTCTGGCTTCACCACGATTCTGGCCCCATTCGTCAGAAACTCTGGACCTGAGATGTCTAGTTCCCATCCCTCAGGGCTTCAAAGAACCAGGTGGCCCCTCTCCAGGTATCTGACATCCCATCATCCTTCACTCCTTGGGGACCCAGGTTTCAGACCCCATTCTGAAAGGACCCAGGGATGCACGTCCCATCTGTCATCCCCTGGCAATCCAAGCGCCTGGGACCCTCCCCCTCATCTCTTCGGTTTCTAAATGACTCTGGTGTCTGCTTTGCCAGCCTCCTGCCCTCCCCGCCAAACCCTCAAATGGATGTCAAGTTTGCAGAAGACCCTGACTCTCCCCAACCTCCCAAGGCCCATCCATAACTCAGGGAGCCCCAGCTGACCTCACCAGCCTCCTCTTGTTCCCAGGCCCTAGCCCTGACCCTGCCCAGAACCCCAGAGTCAAGGGTCAGGCTGGGAATTTTCCTCTCAGGAAAAATCCCTGCTGAAAGAAATGCGGCTATTGCATCAGGAGGCCGCGAAGGTCTCCCATGACCTGTGCTGCATTTGTTGGGGCATGGCCAGCAGGGGGCCTAGGCTTGAGGCTCTGGACCCTGGGTCAGGGAGACCTTCCCCAGAAATGGGCTTCACCAGCTAGCTGTAAGTTACCTTTTCTCACCCCTTCCTCCGTCCCCCTCCTAGCCAGTAGGTGCCCTGGAGGGACCCAAGTGGGTGCCAAGGAACCTAGGCCCAGCTCCCTGGACCCCCAGGCTCAGCTCCTCCTAAAAATCTGGGTTCCCACCATCCAGGGACCCAAGCGTCCAGGTCTCCCCCTACTCCAGGACCCAGGGATGTGGGTCCCTACCTTTTCATGGACACAAGTGAACAGGGCCATAACTTCTCAGGGACCCAGATGTCTAGTCCCCTCTTTCTCAGCGATGGAGGTGTCCAGATCCCCCCTCTTTTGGGGGATCCCAGTATCCAGGCCCCATCTTTTAAAGGGCCTTTGAATATAGGTCTCTGCTTTCTCTGATTGAGGCATCATAGCAACCCCCCCCCCCAACTTCTCATGGATCTCCATGTCTGGGCCCTACCTTTTCAGAGACCTCTGACTTTGGCTCATCTAGGAGTCCAAGCCCCACTCTCAGGGACTCTGCCACCTAGACCCCAGGATCCCAGGCATCTGAGGCCCCATTCCTAGGACCAAGATAGCAGGGCCCCCAGTCTCCAAGGGCCCCAGGGGTGTCTGTACCCCCAATCCTCTCAGGTTACCAGGCATCCGAGCTCACAGAACCACTCCAGCTCTCCCCCGCCCACCCCCAGCCCAGGTTGCATCATCCCTGTGGGGTGGTGACTTCGCCACGGTGGAAGAGCTGATGCCAGCCAAGTGGGTCATGTTTCATGAAGATAGCAGGTGACCGTGGGTGGGCGGAGGGGGCCTGGAGACAGGTATAAGCCCCAAGGGAGCACACAGAACAGCCACAGGAAATCCAGAGAGAGGAAGAGGAGGAACCAGACCCAGCCTCTACTCAGGAGACCCAGAGGAATCAGAGCTTTGGGACCCCTACGCCTGCACTCTGCTCCTCCTGCCAGGAGTGCCAGGCCTCGGCACCCAGAGCACACCAGCAGACGAGCACCCCAAGCCCTGCGCACCAAGGCTGCCGGGCACCACAGAGGTCCCTCTTGCCAGTCCCAAGGACCTGTCCATCCCATCATCCAGCCTCTTGACTGCTTGAACAATGGGCCCAAGGAAGCGAGCCCCGGGCTACCTGGCTCCTCTGCTGTCCTTGCTCCTGGCCTATAGGGGCTGGGGTTACCCCATCCCTGATTCCAGCCCCATGCTCCTGTTTGGGGGCCAGGTCCGCCTCCGACACCTGTACACAGATGACGGCCAGGACACAGAGGCACACGTGGAGATGGGGCCTGATGGGGCCGTTCGGGCGGCAGCTGAGAGGAGCCCCAACAGTGAGTGTGGGATGGGGCTACAAGGGGCAGTGGATGGAGTGGCCACTTACTGGGACAGCAGCCTGGGAGCCAGGAGGGATGCCAGGCAGGACCCCTGAGTGTTCCCTCCCCCCAGGTCTTCTGGAGCTGAAGGCGGTGAAGCCTGGCGTCATCCGTATCCTCGCTGTCCAGAGCTCCCGGTTTCTGTGTATGAGGCCCGACGGGGAGCTGTATGGAGCGGTGAGGCAGCCCTACAGGCCAGAGCCTGCCCCAGTCCCTCATCTCAGCCTGATCATGTCCCTGGCTCAGCCTCTTTCCTCCCTCTCCTTCTTGTCCCCACCCCCTCTTTGAAGTCCATCTCTTATCCCCAGGCTTCGACTGTGGGCCTGTGCGAAGACAAACCGAGATCACCACTCTTGAATTTAAAGGGTTGGCTTTCTAGGGGATTCCCCAAAGACACTGAGTGATTTCTAGGGCAGGAGAGGGAGTGCCAGGGCTGGGCTCTGGAGGAAGCTATGGGTTCTAAGAGGCAGAGGTGAGCGAGCGAGTGCATTCCAGGCATGAAAAGCCAGTGGGCCAGGGAGACCAGAGAGAGGATATTGGGGTATAATATGGAGTGTTTGGAAGTCCCGGAGCCAGCCTAAGCCAGGGAAGGTTGTGTTTGACCGAGGGGTGGCATAGGAGCTTGCTCTCCAGTGATCCCCACCCGACCCAAACCCCTTCCCCCAATCATTCTCCTCCCTCACCTCAGTCACCATCTCCCTGCACCCTCCCCCTCATTCCATATCAGTCCGGCTCTCCCCCACACCCATGACCTGTACAGTGGGAGCTGGGAAGGCTCAGATGGCTGGCACACAGTGGGCACGGCCTCTGGCTGACCCTACCCTACCTCCTTGCCCCTGCAGGTCCACTATGACCCTTCTGCCTGCAACTTCCGAGAACACCTGCTGGGGGATGGCTACAATGTGTATGAATCAGAGGCTCACGGGCGGACCCTCCGGCTGTCCTCCCAGGCCTCCCTGGGACAGGCTGGACCTTCTCGCTTCCTGCCGCTTCCTGGCGACCGGCTGCCTGGGCCAGAGCCACCCTGGGCACAGGGCCCCGAGCCCCCAGACGTGGGCTCAGCAGACCCACTGAGCATGGTGGGGGGCATGCAGGGCAGAAGCCCCAGCTATTCTTCCTGAGCCCAGCCAGTCCCCACCCCACCTGGCTCAGGCAGGCCCTGGCTACTATTTATTTTGAGGGCTGAGCACCTCAATCTTATTTATGCCTCTTTTCTAGCTCACCTTCTGAGCAATAAAGCAGATAGATGACAATAGCAAATGGTGTGCAGACATCTTTGAAGGGGGCTCCCTCAGGGGTGTAGGACGGGGCCCCAGTCTGAAGGGCCCTGAGGCCTTGAGGGAGATATACCTTCTGGGGCTCCCCCAAAGCCTTGTCAGTTCTTTGTGAGGTCAAGACGGCATCAAGGGAGGGGACAAGGGGTCCCTGATGGAAGGGATACTGCTCCGGGCCCAAGACAAGACACCCTCCTGTCCTTTGGCTTTTTATTTGGAAAATGCAGGAAATAAAATTCACTGGAGCCTCAGCCAGGCTTAGGGGTCTGGGAATCAGAAGGGGGTCATCTTCTGACATCATCCAGGCCCCCAGCAGTTACCCTCTAAGGCTGATGAGGAACGGAGTGTGGTGCTCCCTGAGGGGTGGGGGAACAGGCGCCAGTCACCTGGATCCTGGCTCATATGGCTTTGGGAGTGTAGCTTGGCTTGGGGGCTGCAGGGACCCAGGTGTCCCTGACCACAAGCCTGGAGAACTATATTGCACTTGGAATCTTTGGCTGGGAGGTGGACAGAGAAAGGGGAGAGGATGGGAATTAAGTACTATGAGATCTGGAGAGGGGGAAGGGGGGTCCAAAGGGTCAGCAGGGCCCGATCTGGCCTTCCAGTCACACAGGAAGCATCCACTCGTGGGTGCCGTCTCCATACTAGGGAAAAGAGGGGGGCCGAAGTAAGCAGCCTGGCCTGGGAGAGGGGCTGCCAGCTGGCTGCCCACCTGAAGCAGGCTCCCTGCCTGGGACGCCTTCAGCTCCAGCATACACCCCCACCCCACAGGGAGCCCTGCACTTACCTGAATGTTACACAGTTCCTTCTGGAATCTGTGGATGAGGTCAGGCCCATTTTCCATGGTGGGAATGTGAAGGTGCTGGCGAATAAGGAAGAAGCATCATGGAGAAGTGCCCGGGAGCCTGGCCGGTACCCCAAATTCTCCAGTCCCCCGTCACTCCCTGCTCAAGCACCGGCAGCGCATCCCCCGCCCCAGGAGAGTCTTCAGGAAGGGCCTGGCCTGAGCCCAGGGGAGGAGGGTCCCCAGGATGGTCGGGCAGGATGGCCTTACCTCACCCTGGTAGAGAATTCGATGCACAGGGCACACCTGGCAAGCTGTGCCTGAGCCGAAGATCTCTCGCACACGCCCCTCCTGAAGGGCCAGCAGCAACTCATCCATGCGCACCTCCCTCTCCGACACTCGGAACTCCCCCTGTGTGGAGTGGGGACATTGGAGGCCCCGTCAACCCAGGCTGGGGAGAGACATGGAGAAACACAAGAGACGCAGAGAAATGCAGAGACACACAGAGAGGCAAAGATGCAGAGAAAGCCATGGAGAGACAGCCCTGGAAAGACACAGAGAGACAGACAGAAAGATGGCCCGGCCCGGAGAGTTACAGAGACACAGAGACATAGAGGCAGACACAAAGACAGAGAAGAGAATGAGACAGAGGGACAGCACAACCCTGTCCTAGGGCTTCCAGAGACACACAGCAGAGAGGCCTGGAAGGTGGTGGCCACACAAGGCCAGGCCGGCAGAGGGCCCAGGAGCAGCAGTCCCTTGCCCCCATCACACTCACCCACGTCTGGGCCAAGTCCAGCAAGCTCCGCCGAATCACCCCAGGAAGAATGATTCCGTCCAGTGGGGGGGTCACTAACTCCAGCACTGGGGAGGGGGCAGGGATGGTCAGATTCCCCTCACCCACGATCCCAGGGTCCTCCACCCACCAATGCAGAAGACCTCTGAGCTAGTCAGCAGCCTCTGGTCTAACCCACAGCTGCCCCTCCGCTCTGGCCCAGGCCTCCCAAGAGGCAGCTCTCTCCTCAGGAAGTTTCCCCTGAGGGGCAAGGAGGGAAGAAGGGAGACAGCTTGGAACTTAAAACGTAACCTTTCCCCAGACATCCGTCCATCACTGCTGGTGCTGCTGTCCTCCCTCTCAGCCCAACCACTCCCCAGTCTCTGGGCCCTTTCCCCCTGAGCCCCGGCTGAGCTCACGAGTACAGGTGGGAGTCTGTGGAGGCAGCAGCATGGGGGGGGCCAGGAGGCGGCGGCATCCCCACTCACCGCCATCTTTGTGGGTCCAGAAGATGAAGATGTTCATGGTGCCTATCTCAGTGAGCTGGTGGTCTGGGCCGTAGAGCCACAAGACTTGCTCACAGCCCTCTCGGTGAGCAGCCTGCTGCACAAACACCGTCGGCCCATAATTCCTGCCAGGGGTGGGGGGGCAGCCTCAGTGCCCACATTCACAGGCCCATCGTCCCTCCCTCTAGGGAGATGAGTGGACGCCCCTGGGCTCCAGCCTCCATTTCTCTCCTAGATGCGCATCCTCTCCCCAAGCCGAGGGGGTGCTTGGAACTCACCACCCTGTACCCATCTGATGGCAAGACCAACTGTGACCCAGACCCATAGAGGGGAGAGGACTCAAGTCAGGGCTGAGGGCATTCTGCTCACCCTCCCAGCTTGCAGTCACCAACCCCACCGGCCCAGGCCCGGACAAAGCGAGGGTCAGCCAGTAGTGAGACAGGCGTTAAGGAGTCCCCGGGGAAGTACGAGCCGACAGGACACAAGATGACATACAGCAGGGCTCTCAGCGGGGGGTGGACACCCAGACAGGCCTGAGGAAGGGGGAGGGGGACATCAGAAACCCAGGAGTCCAGGCCCTGGCCTTCCCACTCTCCCTCTGAGCCCCAAGAGGCCCAAGCACACTACTTCCTTGTAGCAGTTGGGGTCTTGCTGTGCTCCCTTACTGGGAGATGGGGGGAAGCGGGCTGGGTGAGAAGACTGGCCTCCTCTATGCACCCCCTCCTCTGACCTCTCCAGAGCTCCTTCCCCACTCAGAGACCCAGGTGTTCAGGCACCCAGGCCTTGGATCTTCCCAGGGATCTGCCTGCCCTCCCTTCCCTCAGGGGGTACCTCATTGCCGATGAAGGTGGGCCGGATGTAGAGGCTAGCCTTCTTTTGCTCCCCACTAGGCACCCATTCCTCGTCGATCTCCACCAGGCGGCGGATACATTCCAGAAGTTCGATCTTGTCAAAGGTCTAGAGGAAGAGAGGCAACAGCCCCAGATGGGAGCTGAAGGAGATCCTCGGGATCATCGGCCTTCATCCCCACTCATTTTACAAAAAGGGGAAGAGGCTGCTCTGTGGCCACATGAGGAGAGGGTGTTCTCCGCTCTCTCCCTGCCCCCCCCATGCCCTCGGCCACTGCCCTGGGGCTGTCTCTCTCACCGGGAGGCAGAGCCGCAAGGTTGAGCGCAACATGCGATCCATGTTGAGCCAGGGGCGGAAGAGGCGCACGCGTTGGTCCTTGCCCCGAAAAGCCTTCATGCCTTCAAAGAGCTGCAGGGAAATATGCCCAGCGCCTGGGTCAGAGCTGCCAAGTCTCTTGATACAGAGCCAGGAAGGGAGAGGGAAGACGAGACCACGTGGGCCGGGAACCTTGGCAGCACCCCCCAAGAGCATCCCTGGGGGAGGGAACGAGTGCTCATTAAGTACCTACTATGCGCCACACGTCATTGGATCCTCACAACAGCCCTGCATGGTAGGCGCTGTTGAGGAAACTAAGGAAGACTTGCCCAGGGTCACACAGCTATTGAGTGTCCAAGGCAGCATTTGAACTCAGGTCTTCCTGACTCCAGGACCAGCATTCTAACCACCCCGACGATACACGGCTGGCCTTGCTCCAAGAATGAGGAGAATGGCTGCCTCCTGTCACACCTGGACAACTCTCATCATTGGGCCGATGTCCTTTGGTTGTTGTTTGACTCTGTGACCCCATGGACAGAAGCACGCCAGGCTCTCTTATTGTCCATCATCTTCCAAAGTCTGTACAAGTTCCTATCCACTATTTCCATGTTCTCTGCTGACTCCTTTTCCTTTTGCCTTCAGTCTTTCCCAACATCAGGGTTTTTCTCAATGAGTCCTGTATTCTCGTTATGGGGCCAAAGTATTTAAACTTCTAGCCAGGTGAAATCTGTCTGTGAACTGAGTACAATGCTCTGGATGAGGCCTGAAGGGGTGGGGATCACCACCACCCTCTTCTGGAAACTGCTTCCCTTTGTGAACTCGCCATCACATGAGCTTAAGCATGGGCTGACCAGACCCCTTCCTGACGGGCTTCACAAGTTCTCTGGATCACTGCTTCCCTTTCTAAACATGTACTAGTCATCCCTTCAGTACTGATATTGGCTTATAATCCACAGGGGCTCCGAGGTATCTTCTCAGACCTGTGCCCTTCTCTATTCTCTGCCATCTTGCTGACATCACAGGAGGGGCTCACAGAAAACCAAAGGACAGACAGAGGGTAAGGCTGACAGTGGATAGAGACAGACTGAGAGACCCAGAGACAGAGAGAGACACACACAAAGAGGGACAGAGACAGAGGCAGGGACACAGAAAGACAGAGAAAGATAGAGATGAGAGACACAAACACAGACACAGATAGATACACAAACAGGGACAGAGAGAGAGAGGGATGGAGGGAGAGGAGGACACAGATAGATACACAGAGACAGAGAGGGGGCCACAGAGAGACACTTATTCCCTTCATGACCTTGGTCAATCACTTACCTGATTTGGGCCTCGATCGTTGTTTAAAACGAGGAGGTTCACCCAAGTGGCTCTTAACAACCCTTCTGGCACAAAATCCATGGACTTCTGGCTTGAGTTCATCAATGCTGAAAATCACCCCCTTCCTCCCTCATCTCAAAGGCATCAGTCCTCATTGCTCCATCCCGCCTAAGATCCCTGACCTCCTCTGATCTCTTTTCACTCATGTGGCTTTAGAAGCCCCCTTCTTGGGGCAGCTAGGTGGCGCAATGGATAAAGCACCAGTCCTGGATTCGGGGGGACCTTAGTTCAAATCCGGCCTCCGACATTTGACACTTACTAGCTGTGTGACCCTGGGCAAGTCACTTAATCCTCACTGCCCCCCCCCCCTTGGGTGCTGGGCCCCTGTCACAATCTCACCATCACCTTCCCCCATCTGGCCTGGCTTCCTCTACTCACTGAGTCTTGGAGGAGTTGCCTGTGATACCTACATAGCATACCTCATTCCTGAGCTAAATGGCCCTGTAGATTGAGACCTTGGGGAGCTCACCTATCTTTTCTCTGAATTTCTTGAACTACCAAGCTCTCAGGTGCCTATCTGCTGGCTCCTGGCTCTCCCCCCTTCTCTGTCAAGGTTCTCCAAGACAGGGAGGTCAGTCACCGCTGCATGAGGCTGCTCCTGTTCTGCCTCCTGTAGACACTTCCTCCCACATAAGAATCAACCCTGGGAAAGCATTTCTCTTTATCTTTTCTTCTCCCCTTTGGAAGACTTAAATTTTTATTGAGGTGGGTCAAGAATTTCCCAGCTGCCGGGGACCACTAGGTGGCGCAGTGGATTAAAGCACTGGCCCTGAATTCAGGAGGACCCGAGTTCAAAACCGAACT
This sequence comes from Dromiciops gliroides, assembly GCF_019393635.1. Lineage (NCBI taxonomy): Eukaryota > Metazoa > Chordata > Mammalia > Microbiotheria > Microbiotheriidae > Dromiciops > Dromiciops gliroides. The sequence goes on along the minus strand of NC_057863.1, from coordinate 657,475,700 downwards.
AGCTGGGGTGGCTAGGTGGCGCAGTGGATAGAGCACCGGCCCTGGATTCAGGAGGACCTGAGTTCAAGTCTGGCCTCAGACATTTGAGACTTACTAGCTGTGTGACCCTGGGCAAGTCACTTAACCCCAATTGCCCCCCCCAAAAGAATTTCCCAGCTGCCCCTGCCTTTGGTGGACATCACCCATCACTAGGTCATCATGCTTTTGGTGCCACCCTTGGGATGTTTCCCAGACTCCTCAGTCACATCCTTTTTCTGGGGCCAACTTGGATCCTCCCTACCCCTGCCTGATCCTTGCCCAGTGGCCCCGCAGTTCCACATGCATGGCCTCTGGCAGTTTCATGAGTAGCTTCCACAAGCCATGGCGGGCAGGAGAGGTTCTCTACCTCCTGCTGGGCACATGCCCCAGGAGGGCGGTGGACTTCTGCGTTGTTGTTACCAGTTGTGTCCGGGCAGCAGGGAGGCATCCCTCCGGTTGGACAGAGCCTCCCTACAGAGCACCCACAAAGCTCAAGATCACATTCACCAGTGCTGCTTTCACCTCAGGGGACACTGAGCTCAGTGGTCCTGGACCTCCTGATCCAGAGATCAGGGTGTCCTCTTCTGGGGGGGGGCTCCCTGACTTTCCCAAACAAGGCAAGCCCTTCCCATTTTCCTCAGAAAACCCAGAATATCATGAGGCCTTCTCTGAGCCTCCTGCATGGAGGGACCCTCAGCCCTTTGTCCCTTTGTTGTCTGTTCAGACAAATGATCATCCTGCTTCCTAGGCCCACTCAAGACACTGGAGAGAGACGGCTGGTTACCTGTTTACAGGTGGCTTCCTGTCTGCTGCCTCTCAATCTGCCTGAGCTACTGCCTCTTGTAAGCTGGGCTGGGTGGGGGAGCTCCTACCAAAGCTGGGGGAGTGGGGGCCAACCATGGGCCTTAGGCAGATTGCAGGCCCCCCCCCCCCGCCCCAAGAATTGTTACATTACTGACTTTCTGCTTTTGTGTCATGTTGTCCTCAGAAGACCTAGCACCCCAGGGGGGTGGTAGATAGCTACTGCACTGACAGACAGAGGGTAAGGCTGACAGTGGATAGAGACAGACTGAGAGACCCAGAGACAGAGAGAGACACACACAAAGAGGGACAGAGACAGAGGCAGGGACACAGAAAGACAGAGAAAGATAGAGATGAGAGACACAAACACAGACACAGATAGATACACAAACAGGGACAGAGAGAGAGAGGGATGGAGGGAGAGGAGGACACAGATAGATACACAGAGACAGAGAGGGGGCCACAGAGAGACACAGAGACAAAGACAGAGAGATAGCGATAGAGACAGAGACACAAAGAAAAACAGAGACACACATACAGAGACACAAAGAGACATAGACACAAAAGACAGATACACGAGACAGAGAGAGCAATGGAGGGAGAGAGAGACAGAGACAAAGTCCAGGAGAGGGAGAGACAGCCAGCCAGCCAGGGCCTGAGGCAGCCAGAGGTCACCCACTGAGGAGTGTGGGCCAGGGGCCTGGGCCTTACTTCTATGCTGTAGTGAAGGCGGAGCAGGCTGGGTGTAGCATGAGGCTGCGGAAAGGGTGGATGCAAGGCACACCCCAGCCCATCCTCGCTGCTCCATCACGGTCAGCATGTGGTCTGTGAACCGCTTCCCAAACAACAGGGGGTTCCCCACTGTCCGGCTTCCTCTGTGGTGTCTGGCTTAGCTCCACCTGCAATTGGGAGGCCTGGGGCCCGGGGAACCAGCCGTGAGGCCTTGGCTTCACCCCCGACCCCAGAGCCCCTCACAGGTCCCTAGGCTGAGCAACCGTGGCCACAGCTAGCCCAAGAGGATGGCTGTGGAGGCCTCTGGGAATTGTGCATTAAAAGCATCAGACACAGAACTGGGGTGTCCCTCCTCCTAACACCCTCAGGGTGCTGGGACAGGCTTTTTACCTCAGCACCCCCTCCATGGTATCCAGTCTCCTCCCCTGGGGGATCCAGGCCTCCTGAGCTCCGACCCTGCTCCCCTTGTGGGCCCCACATACTTCGGACCCTAAGTCACCCCCATCCCACCCCCACCCCCTGGGAGTTCAGTGTCAGTGGGGCTCCTCACTTGAAGCTGCTGGCCCAACATCTCTGGGAGGCCCAAGGTGATGAGGCACCGGACGGAGTTTTTGGCCAAGATCTATAACAACAACAGCACATATTGCAGGGAAAACTAAAGTCAGCCCAGCCCAGGCAGTAGACCTGCTAGGGAAGGAAAGGGAATAACCCGTACTGTCCTGTTTTACAGACAGGAAAACTGAGGCTCTGCCAGGGGAGGCCTGCCTCACACAGTTCCCGTTTCTGGAGTGGGATTCAAAGCCAAGATACTTCCGTGTCTACTGCCTGCGAATGGCCTCCCCATGAAGAAGGCCTGGAGGGCAAGGGGGCAAAGGGTGAAGGGGTCATGCGGGCTGCTGACCCAACACTCATTTCAGTGGGGGGCGGGAGGGGGGGGCAGGGAAGCAGGCCTCAGAGGGCCTGGCCCCACCCTGCGGGCTGCGGGGCCTCCCTCTGGAATCTGCTCAGGCAGCTTTGGGCCCTCCCCAAGGATCAGAGGTCAGTCCCAGACTCCTCCCCAGGGACTTTGCCCCCAACCCTTGTGATGCACTCAGAATGCCAGAGGCCCAGAGGATGGCAGGCAGGGGGTCTGAGCCTGGTAAGTATAGCCTCATAGGGGGCAAGAGAGGACCCAAGGTCAAGGCATGTGGCGGGGTGTCAGGGAGGAGCCCCGCCAGGCCTTCCGGGATCCTGGAGACACCCTCGGTCCCTTCAGGGGTCCCAGAGCCTCCCCTCCACCCCCAACCATCAGGTGATGACATAGAGCAGCCATTCCCCTAGGGGCACCCAGCACCCCACTCCCTAACCGCACAGAACCAGCCACTCAGACCTACACCCAGGACTATGAAACCATTCCCGATGATCCAGTGCTGGGCTAAGCAGCTTTCTGGGCCCAAGCTTGCCACCCTCACAGCTGCAGTCCCAGGGATCCCTGGCATCTGGGCCTCTACTACCAATCCCCTCGGGGACCCAGGCCCCCATGCCCAGGACTGGCCCCCAGAGGAGATGAAGGGAGGCAAGAAGAAGGGGTTGGGTCTGGGGGACCCCAGGGATCAGGCCCCAGGCAGCTGACAGACCTCTAGCCCAACCTGGAGCCCATTCTGGGAGGAGGCAGAGAATGTTGTGGCTGAAGAGATGGCCCCTCCCATCAGCCCCTAGGGGCAGCAGGCAGCCAGCTACCCCGGGGGGCTGGACTGTGGGAGGCAGATGAAGGTGGGGAGCCCAGAGTGTCAGTTCTGTCCTTCCAGCTGTGGCTTCCGTCTGAGGCTCCAGGTCCAGCAAGGTTCCCTAGAAACCCCTCCCCACCAGGGGTGACCTCACAATGGCCCCCCGATGGCTGGCTGGCAGGGAGAGGGAGCAGGGGGCAGAGCAAGAGAGGGCAGGGGCCCTAGGTGGGGGCTGGAGGGGGCAGGAGCCCCAAGTGCCGCCCCGCTATGGCCACCTCGGACCCTGTGCGTCTGCTGCAGGAGGAGGTGACCTGCGCCGTGTGCCTGGACTACCTGCACGAGCCGGTCACTATCGACTGCGGCCACAACTTCTGCCGCGCCTGCATCACCCGCTGCTGGGACGAGATGGGCCGGCGCTTCCCCTGCCCCCAGTGCCGGGCCCGCTCACCCAAGCGTAAGCTTCGGCCCAACTGCCAACTGGCTAACGTGGCCATGGCCGCCAAGCGGCTGAGGCCTAACGCGGGTGAAGACGGGGTCCCGGGCCCAGGGACCAGCACGGGCAAAAGCCAGGAAGCCAGGGAGGCCGAGGATGAGCAGGCGGCATCTCTGGCTGAGGAGGAGACCAAGGGAAGCCAGAATGATGAGACACCAAAGGCCCCAGAGGATGGGTCCCAGGAAAGAGAGACTGAGATCGAGAGAGTCCCCAGAGCAGCCAAAGACACAGAGGACGGGGAGCCAGAGACAAGCGCAGAGAACAAGGCAGAGGAGGCTGCAGACACCAGGGATGGTGGGCCCCAGAAGATAGCTTCAGACAGCGAGGAGGACCAGGGCAGCAAGACAGACAGGCAGCTCAGAGCCTACCGAGAAGATCAGGCCCCGGAAGAGGAGGAGGCTCCTGAGGAGGCCGAGGGCACCCCTGGCAGCCAGCAGGCCAAGGGCCCCCAAGAAGAAAAAGATGTGGGCCAGGCCGCAGGGCCTGCTAGTAGCAGCCAGTGGGCTGAGCCACGGCCGGGGAGGAGCCTGCCCCACAGCCCCTGCCCCCAACACCCAGCAGAGGAGCTCTGGCTGTTCTGCCGGCGCGATGGGGCTACTCTGTGCCCTGCCTGCCACCCTGAGAGAGCCCACAGGGGCCACGACCTGGTGCCGCTGGCCGAGGAGGGCCGTGCCACCCGCGCCCGCCTCAGGGGGGCTCTGGGCAGGCTGCGTGTCCAGAGGGAGGCTCTGGAGGATGCGGGGGTCCGGCAGGAGCGTCAGGTAGCCCATCTTGGAGAAGAGGCCGCCGTCAGGCGCCAACGTCTGGGTCATGAGTTTGAGGGCCTGCGCCATTTCCTGAGCAAGGCCGAGCAGGACCTGCTGAGCTCACTGGCGGCTGCTGAACGCCATGCCCAGGCCACCCGCCGAGCCCAAGGAGCCCGCCTGTCAGCCAATGCCCGCCGCCTGGACCGCCTGCTCCTGGAGGCCTCGTCCTGGCTGCACCTGCCCAGTGCCCGCCTGCTGGCTGACAGCGGTGTCCAAGAGGGACTCCGAAAGCTGGAGGCTGAGGCTGGCAAGAGCCTGGGGGCCAGGTGTGACCCCCGGGGGAAGGCCTGGGAGGGGCAGGCCGGGCTCAGGCAGTGCTAAGGAGGCCGCTCGGGCTTCCGGGAGCGGCTGTCAGGGGAACTGGAACGGGATGACCCCCCAGTGCGCTTTGACCCCAACTCAGCTGCCCCCGGCCTGGAAGTATTAGAAGGCGGGAGGACAGTGAGGCTGAGGCCCCGGGCCAGCGCCCAGCAGGCTGACCTCTGCCCCTGCGTCCTGGGCGACAAAGCTGGTGTAACGGTTCTCACTACTGGGAAGTGGATGTAAGCCAGTCGGTGGGCTGGGCCGTGGGGGTGGCCTGCGAGGGTAACCTCCACCCCCAGCCCAACAAGGGGCTCTGGGCCCTGCAGCTTAGTCGAGGCCAGCTGTGGACCCCTGAAGTGACCCTAGCTATCCGGCAACAGCCCCAGCGTCTGGCCGTGTACCTGGAGGTGGAGGCTGGCCTCCTGGCCTTCTCCGACGCCCAGACCGGGGCTCCTGTGCACAGCTACCAGGGGGCCGACTGGGGCCTCAATGCCACTCTCAGGCCCTGCTTCTGGCTCTGGGACCTTGGAGGGAGTCTACGCCTGAGCCCCTGAGTCCAACAGGCTGGGACACACTGTCCCAGATAAAGGAATGGAGACTGTTAGCCTGGCCCTGTTTTTATTGGAGTGAGACACAGGGAGCGCCATCCACTGAGGCAAAGTGAGGGAAGCCTAGGACCAGGCCTGGTAACCCTTCAAGTAGCATTGATCAAGCACTTACTGGGAGCCTGCCAGGTACTACTGTCCTAGGGTCAGTACCCAGGGCTTCCACTCTATTTGTGGTCTGGGGCCAATCTCTGCCCCTTGGGCCTCAGCTTCTTGCTCTTTTTTTTTTTTTTTTTTGGTGAGGCACTTGGGGTTAAGTGACTTGCCCAGGGTCACACAGCTATTAAGTGTTAAGTGTCTGAGGCCGGATTTGAACTCAGGTCCTCCTGACTCCAGGGATGGTGCTCTATCCACTGCACCACCTAGCTGCCCCTTCTTGCTCTTTTTGAAAGGAGGAGATAGGAGGCCTTTAGGGCCCCTTCTGGGTCGAAATCCTCTTACCCAAGGAAGTAGAGAGACAGAAGGCAGAGAGGAGGACATGGGTATTGACAGGGATATGATAAAAGGGGCAGAGGGGAGACCTGTAGGAGAGGGAGAGGAGAGGGAGAGGGAGACACTGGGGGGAATTTGAGAAGAATCAAAGGAAAGGGAGGAGATTGGGAAGGAGGCACTGGGAGAGCGGGAGACTTGGGGAGAGATGGGGGGCTGAGGGCAATTGTACCAGGCTGGGGGAGGAAACTGGTACAAGGGGTAGGGAGAGGACCTACCTCCTAGAAGTTCCAGCCAGTCTCTGCAGGGGCCTGACTTGGCCACCCCAGTCTAGAGAGGCAGCTGAGAAAGAGGATGGGAAGGGAAGCTTTCCAGAATGGGGGAGACTCTTGGGGGAGAATGGAAGTTGAAAGGACTGTAGGGGAACTGAGGTGGGGAGGTATGGAAATGCTGGCAGGAGGGAAGAGGACAATGGTGGGAAAAGGGAATGGGGGGAGTCAAGGAGAAAAGGGATGAGGTGAAACCCCCACTCATGCATAAGACCCGGGAGAAGAGCTAGGTGGTGCAGTGGATAGAGCACCGGCCCTGGAGTCAGGAGGACCTGAGTTCAAATCTGACCTCAGACACTTAACACTTACTAGCTGTGTGACTCTAGGCAAGTCACTTAACCCCAATTGCCTCACTAAAAAACAAAAACAAACAAACAAACAAAGAAGACCCAGAATAGGCAGGATGAGGCCAACTCTGCCCAAGGCCACCCTAGGAGGTGAAAGAAGGGTATCAAAGGAGCTGTGGCTGCCCAGGTTCAGACTGTCCTTGGTCTCCTGCCAGGCCCAGGGAGTTCTCCCATCACCAGGCAACACCAAATTGCATGGGAAGCAGGCCAAGGGTGGGGAGGGGGCAGGTGCTCAGGCAAGGGGATCTGCAAACAGCTGTGGGTAGGTTGGGAGGGATCCAGGCCTGGAGCCTGGGGCACATCTTGGGGACGCTGAAGACCTGGGCTGAGGCCACTGGGAGACTCTTCGAGTGAAGAAGGCTGAGGAAGTGAAGTGGTGACATTAGGGCTGAGGGGGGAAGAGAGGCCAGGTCCTGGGCAAGAGCTGAGGAGGCACCAGCTGAGGCCCAATTCCTGCCCCTGTTCTTGGACTGACCATCGTTGGAGATCACCCCAGAAAGGAAAGGGAGGACTGAGCAGGGCTGGGAGGGAAGGATGGCAGGACAGACCGGAGTTTGTGGATTTCAGCCTGGAAACGCCTTGGGGGCCACCGAATAGCTCAGCCTGGTTGGGGGGCCTGCTTTGAGGGCACACCTTTGCAGAGAAGGCCACTGGGGCGAGGAGTGGCCGGGGCCCATCTCCTGGTCCTGGAACGGTAAGGAGGGCTAAAATGTAGCCCACCCCCGGGCTAGGCTAACGGGGAAGCAGGCCCAGGTTGGTCTGGAAGACTCCGACGACCAGCACCAGAAAGCAGACGGAGAATGGGGAGGCACGGAGAATGGGGAGGCACGGGACCTAGAACCCAAGTCTCAGGGTGCGAGCAGCGAATGGGCTTTGAGGATTGGAAGGAGAATCAGGCAGAGCCGGCTCAGCCTCCAAGGCCACCACCGGGATCCTCCCTAGGTCCGGAGCGAGGCTTGGGGGGGGGGGCTTAGACCCTTATTAAGGACCGATCAAGCCGCCCCTTCCCAAGCGCGAGGCGTCTGCGCCCAGGGCGCACGGGTGACCCCTGGATGGTCTCTCAGCTCCGCGCCCCGGGGCGGGGGCGGTCCCTCTGGCCCGGGGCGAAGCAGGCTCGGTGGCAGGTGGGAGATAAGCCGCCTCCTCCCGAGATAAGGGAAGGGGGAGGAAGACCTCCCCACGCCCGGCTCCCCACCCCTCACCCAGACAGCCGCGTCCATCCGCGGGCGAAGCACGTGGAAAAAGAGCGGATGGAGCATCTGTCCGGCCAGGTCTGGGGGGGAGGGAGGGGGAAATGCCGAAAGCCTGAGTGGTAGTGAGCTTCCCGTCCGGGCAGGGCTTCAAGGGGGACAGCCCGGGCCGTGCAGCTCCAGAGGATCAGCTAACGTTGCCAGGGGCTCCCGCTGCCCCCCGCCGGCCGGATGTGCTGCCCGGGAAGTGCCCTTCTCCCGACCCCGACTTCGCCATCCTCCCCCAGCCCCTACCCGGGCTGCCCGCGCGCCCCGAACCCACCTGCCCAGGCCCACCGCTGCCTATGGTCGGTACCCGCCGAGAAGTGGGCCCCGCCCGGGCCGGCGGCTCCGCCAAGTTCAGTTCCGCCCGCCCCCGAGCCCGGGCCCCGCCCCCAAGGGCACGGCCCCTTTACCCTCCCCCCGAGTTCCGCGGCCACCCAGCCACCACCCCTGGCTGGCGGCGCGCCCGCCTCCAGCCGGCCAATCAGAAGAGCGCCCGCGGCCCCCTGCCCCCCCGGGGCCCGTACAAAGGGCAGCCACCGCCACCCTCGCGCCCCGGGCGGCGGTTCCACGGGCGATACTTCCCTCATCCCAGGGACCCCTCGCGTCATCCCCACGCAAGCCCCTCCCCCTCCACCCGGGGACCCTCGCGTCATCCACCCACGCAGCCCCTCCCCCTCCACGCCGGGGACCCTCGCGTCTCCAAACGCAGGCCCCTCCCCCCTCCAACCTGAGGACCCAGGAGTCCCCACCCCATGCAGCCTCTCCCCCGGCGTCCCCACCCCACACAGTCCCTACCCTCTCCCAGCCCCTTCCCCCCAGTGAAGACTCATGCTCTAGATTCTTTCCCTGGCAGGGAGGAGTCTCCCTCCCTCCTTTATTAATCTTGCCTAATTGCCAGTTAATTCCTTTCTTCCCCGGGGAGACCATTAAGGGGCCCGTTAGCCGAGGCCCTCGCTGCAGGCCTGCCTCTGGTCTGCCTGGGGCTGAGGGGAGGTAGACCGGGCCGGAGAATCCCTGTCAGACCTTGGACCCCCAACAAGCTCTTGCGCCCCCCATCCAACCAAGTGGACTACATTCCCCATGAGGCCCCGGGGCTCCCCGCCCCCCAGTCCCGCAGCGTGGCTGGCGGCTACCGGGATCTGCTGGGACATGCAGTCTGCCCTCGGCCTGGCAGGGAGGGGCCGGGGCCAGGTGACGGGCAAGGGTAGGAGCAAGGGCAGGGGCAGGGGCCGAGGCAGGCAGGAAATAAAATCGAAAGATAAACTCTTGTTTTCTGTTTCCAATTTATCTTTGTTTCCGATTTATCAGACGGAAGGAGCTGGGAGGAAGGAATGGGTGGAGGACAAGCGGGTCAAGGGGTCAAGGATCTGGGGGCCTCCCTCCCTAGCTTCCCCCCTGCCCCAGCGGAGGGAGGCCCCAGGGTTGCAGGGCCCACCCACACTCGTGCTCCCAGAGAGGAAACTGAGGCCCAGTGCCAGGCAGGGCAAGACTGGCTTCTAGGGAAGGGAAGCCCGGGAGGGCGAGGAATGGCGGAGGGGAGGGGGCGTCCTGTCACGTGGGGGCCACCTTGCGCCCGTAGCCCAGCTCGGCGCCCCCGGTCAGGGGCAGCTCCACGCCGGTGCAGAAGGAAGCGTGGAAGGCCAAGAAGACGGCAGCAGCTCCCACCTCATCCGGCCTGCCCATCCGTCCCAGGGGCTGAGGGGAACAGGGCACGGGCTGATGCCCCTTTTCTCAAGGGGGCCTGCCCGCTCCCCCCCTCCCCTGACGCACCCGCCCCGTACCTGCGCCTGTTCCCCTTCTCTCACTGTGGCAGAGGGATTGGGGGTCAGGACGGCCAGCTCCTCCCACAGAGGGGTCCAGATGTTTCCTGGGGAGATGCTGGGGAGGGCCAAAGTTGGTCACAGAAGAGGGCACAGCAGACCTTTAGCCAAGTGGCGACTGGCAGGGGGAGGGGCCATGGATTCTACGTCCCCACCCCCAACCCCTCCATGCTCCCTGGCCTTGGGGCTTCTTGCCAAACCCCTGCACTCCAAGCTCCCTGCTATGGCTGTGGTGGCTTTTCTCTCTTGATCTCAATCTTCCCAAACCTCCAAAACCCAAGCTCCCTTTCTCCCTATTTCAAAGTCTTCCTATCCCAGACCCCCACTTCCTCCATTCCAGTACTCTAAGGTTCCCAGTCTCTGGCTAAACTCATACATCTTCCCTTGGGCTCTCTGTTCTCAGGGCCCAAAGTGCCCTCAGTCCTGCCCACCCGAGGTTGTCCCTGGCTTCATTTTCAGCCCCTTTCAGTCTTCCTATTCCCACTAATCTCAGGCCCCCCAAATATCTCGTTCCATCCCTTCCAAAATCTCCTTCTGTCCAGTTCTTCCCCTCCCTGGTCCATCCCAGTCTCTCTAGTCGCAGCACTCAGAGACCCCTTCTAGCCCATCTCCTGTCCCTAGTGTTCAATTGCTAAAACCCCTAGTTCCCAGTCTGAAGCCCTTCCAGTCTTCCTGCCTTGTCGGCCTACCCCCACTCCATCTTCCCACATCCCCTCCCATCCAGGCTTCCTTCTTGCTCTCACCCTGACTCCCCCCACCTCAGCCACTTACCAGTTGACTCGGACACCATACTGACTCTCATCCAGGGCCAAGGCCTTGGTCAGGGCAGTCACAGCCCCCTAGGGGAATGGAAAACCAGAGTCTGGGCAGTCCTAGGAGGGGCCTTGCCAAGCCCCTTGGTCTAGGGAGCACCCCACCCTCCACTTAGGCTGAGAGGGACACTGATGGCTCATTAGAAGATAGAGTTTCAGGCCTCACTGGTTCAGCCCATCTCCTCTGGCCCCTACCCTTGCTATGTGTCTCGGTCAGATCTAGCCAACCCCATAGCAATGGGACCAGACCAGGTATTTTTGTTTGGGCATCAAGTGTGAGTGGGCTGGACACTACCCCTAGCCCAGAGAGGAAGCGATCCCATCCCCTCCATCCCCCTCTACCTTGGTAGCCACGTAAGATGCAGCCTTTCTCTGCCCAATGGCCCCCACCAGGCTGGAGATGTTAATAATGCTACCACTGCTCTGCCGAAGGAAGGGAAGGGCACACTGTGGAGAAGGAAGGAGGTCATGAGCCCCGGTGCCTTTACTTGGCCTCCCTCCCCGGGACTTCCCCTGCTGTCTGTCTGTTTCTCTCCAGGATCACAGAATGTGACCACTGCGATCAGGCTGAACATCCCCATTTGACAGAGGGGGGAAAACTAACAGAGGCTGCCACATGACTTGCCCATCCTGTAGCAAACTGCCACCTCCTGCTCTCCCTGCTGCCCAAACTGCCCACTGCCAGTCCCTGACCTCTGCCTTCCCCTTCTCGGAGCCTCTTTCCAGGCTCAGGGTGTGCCCTTCATTCCAGCTCTCTCTCACCTTTCCTGGAAACCTGGCAGGGACCCATCTAGGCTACCCTGGGGCTATCCTGAGCCACTCCCAGATCCTCCCCCTGCAGCGGTTGGCTGCTTTACCCCAACTAGAATCTGAAAGCAGTTAGCCACCTGCCAGGCCACATTCCCTCTCTCCTCAAGGACCTAGATTCTCAGTAGGCTTCCCTCCCACCCTGATGCCTGTCCTTATTTGGAGACTTCAGAGCAGACAGGGTGATGTCCCCTGAAATATCTCCCAGTAGACGACATCCCCACGAGCAGCCCCTCCCTGCCATTCGCCATTCCTCCTTTGGCCTGGTCTCTTGCCAGCCTCCCTTGAGCTCGGACCCCCACCTCATTTCCAAAAAACCTGAATAAAAAAGATCTTCTGGGGGCAGCTAGATGGCGAAGTGGATAGAGTACTGGCCCTGGAGTCAGGAGTACCTGAGTTTAAATCCTGCCTCAGACACTTAACACTAGCTGTGTGACCATGGGCAAGTCACTTAACCCCAATTGCCTCACTTTAAAAAAAAAAAAGATCTTCTGTCCTCCCCCAAACCCAGAATCCCTCCAGCCCTCCTTGCTCAATCAGGCCTTCCCCTGCTTTGTCCTGGATGCTCCCCTTCCAAGCTTTACTCTAGGGAACCAATTCACCTCAGTGTCCAATACTTCCACCCACTGCCTTCTATCTGTTCCATTCTTTTGTTTGTTTGTTTGTTTTTGGTGAGGCAATTGGGTTTAAGTGACTTGCCCAGAGTCACACAGCTAGTAAGTGTTAAGTGTCTGAGGTCAGATTTGAACTCAGGTACCCCTGAATCCAGGGCCGGTGCTCTATCCACTGCACCATCTAGCTGCCCCTATCTGTGCAATTCTAAACTCCACTGGAGGAAAGTCACCTTCAAAACTGGGATTTAATGTTGACTGGACCCTAATGCTGCCTGTTAACCTCTTTACTTCTCCCCCTGACCCCCACAATGGTATTCTCTATCTCATGCCCAGAGTGGATGCTCCAAATCTTGTCTTCCCTTCTCAAGAAATCAAATTGATTTCCCCCCCTTCTCCTTATAACATCATGCCTCCAATTCTTTCCTTCCCTTTGGTGTCTGAAGAAGAGAGAACCCTTCCTTTCTTACAAGGTCACAACCCTTGATTCCATCCCCTCTGGGCTTCTCTAGATTGCTACTCAATCTCTCCCTTCCTCTATCTTCAGTTTCTCCCTCCTGCTGGTCGTGCCCAGTTGGGAGCTGACAAACATGCCCTGTCTCCCCTCTCCTTGAAAAACAACTCTTTACCCCACCAACCCTTCATAAGATCCATCATCCCTCCTTTCACAGCCAAACTCCTCGAAAAATCTCGCCTCTACTTCCTCACCTCCCACTCACTTTCCAACCCCCTTCCAATCTGGTTTCACTGCCTGAAATCTCTCTCCAAGCAGAGGAAAACACCACCTGTTCCCTTGGGTCTTTGTCTTCTTACTCAGAACATCCTCCTCATCTTAAGCAATGTTGTCTCAGGTTCTTCTGCCAAGAGTATTTGTGTCCTGGTGAATCACCAGAAGCTGGTTGTACTTAACCCGTCTGACCAGTCAGTTCCTTTAGGTGCCTGGCTACCTCTTGTACATGCACATAACCCCAGGACACTAATAGCTTTCCCTGTTATTGCTATCAGGTTCAGAGTAGGCTGATTCAGTAACTGTCTGCGGATAAGGGCCCTCTTCTGGACACCCCCTGGAAACACCTCTGCCCCCACTTCATCAGGCCTCCCTGGAAGAGATGCTATGTTCTTGGAGCATCCAGCACCCTCCTCTCTTCTGGAAGAGATCCATGCTGGAGCATGGTGGAGCATCAAGTGTTTTACCCCTAAAACTCCTGACACAGGTTAGGTGCCTCTGTGTCTCTTTAGATGCCTTTTCCTTTTCGTTTTCACACTAAGGAATTTTAAAGGAATGTTTTACTCTCATGGAAAAACACAGAATGCCTTCCCCTTCCCCTCTGGGGGGCAGCAGACCAGTTTAAGTTTTGAGCATAGATTATAATCTCGCTTGGCTGTGACAAAAACATAACCCTCATACTTCTCTATTCACATCATTGAAATTTAACTATCACTGTGTGGAGGTAAGGTGAGGTGGAGGTGAGTTAAAAGTTGAAGAAGGTTAAGGTATTGAGGGAGTATCATCCTATAAATGGAAGTCCCCTACCTGGGGAGGAAAGAGGGACTGAGCTGGGCATGAATTCATTGAAGGAGAAAAGGAGAATCCAGGGGGTTGATGGTTAACAACCAGCAGAATCTAGATTCTGCTGATAGATAATGGAAAGTAAATATGGATTGAGTGAACTACAAAAGAAGAGATAGTACCAAGTGACTGTGATAAAGGAAGAGTCTGGAAGGGAGATCCTCCATCTTTTTTATCAGTAATTCCAGGGGAGACCTATTATGGCCAACTATTTCAGGTGATCTTTAATTCCAGAAGAAGACCCTCTCCTCACCCCCTTCACCCCTTCACCCCTAACTTCCTTTTCAATCTTACCGACTTATCTACCTTGTCAGATGGGGTATCTCTTCATACTCCTTGAATCTTCATCTAGAGTCTACTTTCTCTTCCTCCTCTGGGACCTTCTACTTAAGTCCTTATTTCTTCTTTGGCTCAAGGCTTTTTCCCCTTTCTATCTCTCAGTGTCTCTCAAGATCCTCTGTCCCTCATTACTCCCAACCCCAGTCCCTTAGCTCCCCCATCCCTCATTTCCTTAGTCCCTTTGTCCCCTTAACCTCACCCTTCCTGGCTATCCCATGACCAACCCACTGCCAGGCCTTTCTCATCTTAAATCCACCTCAATTTTCCAGCTCTAGGTAACCTGCCTCCAAAGTTTGTTAAACCGCTTTTCTGGCACAGGTAGAATCGACCTGGCCACACTGAGTCTGGGCACCCCTTCCTCATCTGCCCATTTCCGGCATCAGTGTGAAGGCAGTCTTATCTCCCTTCCCACACCAGTATTTTCAGTACCCACAACTGTTCCCTAATCTTATTTCTCTCAACGTCTTCAATGTTAAATGTGCCCCTCCCCTTTGGCTAGGCTGCTTCTGGAGTAGTTCTACATCCAAAGCCTCGTCCCCTCCTGGTTTCTAGCCTCGGTGCTGGCCCCTGTAGGTGTATCCTATCTCACCTGGGTACACCTTCTGCAGCGCCCAGTGAAGAAACAGCTGAACCAGGCTGGGTTTGACCACTGTCCTCAGGTCCTGGGTTCCAATGCTTTCCTTCTCTTTTCTCTCCTTAAATGTCTTTTTCTCAAACCTGTTCCTCTCCCATGTATCCCTTGGTCCCCCAGAACCTCCGCCCAACTCCACCCCATCTCTGTCTCAGTCTCTTTGACAGTGATAGAACAAAAGATAGAGAAGTACCTTGGAAAACACTTGGACTCTACCCTTCCTTTTACAATGGAGAAGCTTGAAGTCCAGGGAGAAAGATTAAAAGGAGGGGAGGGAGCTTCCTAAAGTCCCTGAAAAGCCTCTTTATTTAAGCTCCTGGGATTCTCTTCTACCTTCAACCTACCTAACCTCATTAGACTATAAGCTCCTCAAGGACAGGCACTGTCTTTTGTCTCTTTTTGTTTCCGTAGTACTTAGCGCAGTGTCTGGCAAATAGTAGGCCCTTAGTAAATGTTGATTAATTGATCTCCTCATTCCTCAAGGATAAATATATTCCTTCTGTGCCATACCCTCCCCATACCAGTGGTTCAAAGCCCCAGCTACCATTTTTCTATCCACCACTGACTGCTCCCTCATTCCCACTCCCTCCCTCAATAGCCTATTCTAAAGCCACCCTTTCCACTGTGCTGCTCTGTAACTAGCTTGCGTCTTCCATCTTTTCCTTCCCAGCTCCCTTAGATGACACAGTCTCCTTCACTAGCCTTTCCAGCACCAGCCGTATTTTCTTCACTCATTCTTGCCACTCACTGGTCAAAATGGAGGAGTTGGACAGTCCTTGCTCTCCATTGCTACTTATAGGTGCTTCCTCTGTCACCATCACTGGGTAATCTCTCCTCCTGAAGTTCACCCAATCCAATGAAGATTCTACCAACTGTTATGTACCAACCCCTCAACTCTGCTTCTTCCTTCAATGAGTGCCTAGCTCAGCCTTTCTCTTCTCCCTTACTCCTGCCTCCTGCCTCAAGTCTCTCTTCCACGCCAGGATATTCAGTTGCCAAAGTGATTTTCCTAAATCAAAAGTCTGGCCATGTTCCCCTCCCCCCTCCCCAGTCAATAAACTCTGGTGGCTCCCTATGACCTCCAGGATCAAATATACAATCCTCTGATTTATGAATTCCTTCAATTCCTTCAATGCCTTCCTTACATCCCCATGTACTCTTCCATCCAAAGATGGCAGCCTGCTCACTGCTCCTGGACCAAGCCATTCCCCTGAGCATTTTCTTTTTCTTTTTTTTGGTGAGGCAATTGGGGTTAAGTGACTTGCCCAAGGTCACACAGCTAGTAAGTGTCAAGTGTCTGAGGCCGGATTTGAACTCAGGTCCTCCTGACTCTAGGGCTGGTGCTCTATCCACTGCACCACCTAGCTGCCCCCACCCCGGGCATTTTCACTGGCTACCCACCAAGAATGGAATTCTCTCCCTCCTCATCTTGTCTCCTGGATTCCATGTCACCTTTCCTGAACCCATCAAGGCTAGTGCCTTCTTCAAGTCACGACCTCCCATTGCTCCTATATATGCCATAAGCCATATGTTTGCATGTTGTTGCCCCCAAAAGACTGAGCTCCTTGAGCAGGGATGGGGGTTTTCCCCCTCAGCACAATATCTAAACCATTAATAAATCCATGATAGAGCCGGCTGATTCAGAAGACATGGTGATTCAGAGGACAGACTGAGTTATATAGTTCTGGAACTTGGCCAATGCTGGGAATTTTTTGCTAGACTATATATGTTTGTAACAGAGGTTTGGGGTTTTTTTTCTTCCTCTTCCAAAGGGAAGTGGGAAATGAGAGGAAAGGAGAGAAGTTATATTTTTGTTATTTGGGGGGAAAAATCCAATTTTAAAAGAAAAGAAAAAACCCTATTGCCTGACCTCAGAAAACCTGGTGTCTCTCTGGCCCTCCCTGCTTGACCCAGCTGAGATGAGGAAGCTGGGGCTCAGGGACATGAAAGAAGGCTTGTTTAAGGTCCTACAGGGAAGAAGAGGCAGATGATTGGAAATTGGGTCCTACATTTTCCCACCCATCCTTTCAGGCACTGCCTTTACTACAAAGATGATCTTGCAAAGCCCACAGAGTGCTACATGTTCTGCAAACTCAGCCCAGACCCATTAAGTCTGCAGGGTGAGAGGTGATGGGCGCCCCCAAGAGGTGTATTTGAACTCAGGTCCTCCTGAATCCAGGGCTGGTGCTCTATCCACTGCACCACCCAGCTGCCCCAGCCATTGCTACTAAGGATCTGCACTGCCTCCAGAGCTAGACATTGCTGTAATTATGAGAGCCTGGCACACCTAGGCATGAAAGCCTTTGGTGGTCTGTGTACCGCTGGTGGGGCTCACCTTGGACACCATGTACATGGCAATGAGGTTCAGCTCCAGCAGCTCTCGGAAGGCCTGGGAGGATGTCTCTTCCAGGGTCTCGTCTGGGGGATCTGGGTTAGGCAGGGAGGAAGAAGGGTGAGAGGAAGGAAGGCCAGGGAAGATGAGGATGGAAGGGAGAAGGGGAGATGGGGGGGCACTCACGGCGTCCAGCATTGTTCACCACACAGTCCAGGCGGCCGAAACGTTGCAGGGTCTCAGAGATCAGGGCCTGGGGACCAGGAGACAAAGCCTCAGAGCCTGAGAGATCCCCAAAATCAGGGACCAGAGAGGCGGGAGACTGGGAGATTCAGAGACAGTCTATAAGAGACAGAGACATCCTGAGGCAGAGACGCCAAGACTCACAGAAATGTGGATGGAAGAAACCCCAGAAAAGAATGAACAGAAAATGAAGAGAAAGAGACATTAAGACTGCAGGGAGGCTGAAATTTGGGGAGCTAGGGGCAGCTAGGTGGTACAGTGGATAAAGCACTGGCCCTGGATTCAGAAGGACCTGAGTTCAAATTCGACCTCAGACACTTGACACTTTCTAACTGTGTGACCCTGGGCAAGTCATTTAACCCTCATTGCCCCCCTCCCAAAAAAAAGAATGAAAAAAAATTGGGGAAGCTAGGGAATGCCAGGGAGCTGAATGTTGGGATTCTCCCAAGCTCCCTCCCCACAACATTGTTCCCCTACATGAGTCATGGAGAAGAGCAAGAGCAGAGACCTGAGGAAACCCAGAAGCAGAGAGGTGGGGTGGGGGGAGCTCACCTCCACTTCCCTTTCTCTGGTCACATCACATCGGATAAAGACAGCTCCTGCTGGTGGCTGGACTAAACGAAATTCCTTTTCAAGAGCTCGGCCCCCTAACTCTGGGGAGAGAGCAGGGCTGGAGATTTGATCTGAATGGTAGCAGGGGGGCCAGAGGACTGAGTTAGAGGGAGAGCCTGGGTTCCTGAGAGACAGGAGGCTGGGGGCAGGACACCAGGGTTATTGAAGGGCTGGGGACAGGACACCTTGGCCACTGAGTTAGTGGGATAGGGGGCTGGGACTGGAAACGTGGGTCCCTGACGCTGGGAAGGGATCACGTGGGTCTCTTACTCACCATCCTTGTCACAGATAATCACTTTAGCACCGTTCTCCACTAGGACACAAAAGAGGTAGGGGTGGATTTGGAAATCTAGTTTGTGGGGCAAGGCAGGGCAGGGTTTCAGGGCCTCGGGTTCCCCCTCTCTGCAGCTGTTTGTGGCCCCAGACCCTCCCTCCCCTAACCCGTGATCTCCATCCCGTGATAGCCTGGGCAAAGGACATGTTTGGCCTTGGGCCCAAGGTCCCCAGGCACGTAGGTGTCTCGCTGTTAGCCCCACCTCCGCAGGTTCGCAGGTGTGCCGGGCTCTCATAATTACAGGAATCCAAGCGTCTCCTTCCCCTAACTCCACGATTCCTCAGGGCTGGGTCCCACACCCCCTGGGGACCCACCCAGGAGTCAATCCCTTCTTTCAGCCCCACCTCAGCTTGGAACGCTATACCACTCAAGCCAATGCTGCCCCTATCTCCACCTCATTCTCCATGTCGAGCACAACCGGAGTGTGAGGGCCCATGAGCCCGGATTGTGGGCGTCCAGGGACGTCCCCTCCACAGCCCTCCTCCCCAAGTCCAGGCTCACCGAAGGCGCGTACGATGCCAGCGCCTATACCCCGAGCACCGCCGGTCACCAAGACCACCCGCCCCTCGCTGCAAGGACCCGCAGCCATTTCCAGTCCCCGAGACCAGTGGCCTCACGTGGGACGATTGGCCTCACTTTGGTGTCTGTCCCTCTGCACCTTTGCCCCCGCAACCACCGGGGGTTAGACCCTGATCCTGATTAGCATAGGGCTGTCACAAGAGATCCCGCCCCTTTTAGGTCCAAAGACCCCCAGCGACCTTCTTCCTTCCTCCCTCCTCTTCCCACCCTCACAACCCTGAGACCCCTTTTCTAACCCCTCCTACGAGGATCCACAAGACCTTTCTCCAGGCCATACCCTGGGGGATCTAGGCGTCTCTTTCTACAAACCCCGCCCAGGCTCCTAGAAAACCCTGCCCAATACTCGGGTTAGACAACGTCCAAAAACTACAACTCCCATGAAGACCCGCGAGCAGAGGAACAAGGCCGCCGGCGGGAAGAGCCCCATAGACTATTGGGAAACGTAGTTCTTGTTTCCCAACGAGCCGGAGGGAAGCGGGTCCGAAGGCGACCCGGAGTTAGCGTGCCCTCCCTCGGCTTCATCCCGGTCAGGAAAGGTAGACGTCAGGGCCCCAGAAAGAAAGGAGGGCGGAACCAGGGCCTGAATGATCACAACCAAGTTTAATCAAGACTTGCAAAGAAGGGAGGGATGGAGAGATGGAGGGATGGACGGTCGCCTGAGGCACCTCAAGCACCTCCTGGCCCTGCCCCTCTACCCCCAATTGGATGCAGCTATGCTGGCGTGTCAGAAACTGGACTGGAGCAGCGTGACACGCAGAGGCCACGCCCCCTCATCTGGCGGAGCCGCCCCTCCCCACGTCGGGGCCCAGGTGGCCGGGCCTCCTCGGCCCCGCCCCATGGGAGGCGGAGACCCTACCGGAGGTGAGCGAGGGGGCGGAGTCAACCTGGAAGCGGAGTCCGGAGGGGCTTCAAGGCTTCGATCTGGAGGGAATCAGAGCATATGAGTCAAACCAGCGTGCCCGAGACCCGGCTGGCCGGGTTTCCCAACGCCGCCCGGTTCCCCCGCCCGGGACCTAGGAGTCCTCTCCCTCCCGGACCCAGGAGTCCGGAGACAATTGCTCCTGTTCACAGTCACCTCTAGATTGGAGTTTCCCATGAGGAACCTGGCATACCCTTTCTCTCAATCCCTGACCTGTGATAAACTTATGCCATTGCGAAGCTTCAGTCGCCAGAGCCTGGGACAGGCTAAGGACCCTCTCCCGATGTCCTTCAGGGGACGAAATGTAGGGCCGGGGACTCCGAGAGCTGCAAAAGTGGGGAGGGAATCGGAGAGTCATGGGGACTCTGGCCGAATTCAGTAATCCCAGCTACATTCCTATTTAAAGTACCCAGGGATACCCTGGAATCGTGTCGACTGTAATTTACACGATCCCCACTTCCCAGGTTTAGAAGTGGGGTGGCCCTACATTTACACCTGGGCAGTATCAGTTACTGATCAGATGAATCAGGGGAATCGGAGGTGAGATGGGGGTGGGGGACCGATGTGATCTACCTAGGTTCACATGGCTATAACTAATTGGCAAAGTCAAAATTTGAACCTGGATTCCCAATTCAGCACGTTTTCCCCCTGAACCTCCCAGCAGACTACCAGCTTCTTGAGTAAGAGCTTAATGCATGGTGCATTGTATCACACCAGCCTAGGATGAAATCAGCTGTGTTACCTTTTCCAAAGCAGAAATGATTGTGGCAGAGTCAGGGCCTGGGCCCTTGGAAAGGGGATAGGTTCTTAAAAGTCACTGAGTTCAACTCTGCCCTCACTTTGCCCATGGGGAAATTAAGGCCCAGGGAAGGGGAATATTACACAATGATTGGGGGAAGAGGTTAGTCTTGAGGCTGAGCTGCATGGCCTGAGTTCCAGGGGGCATGGTCATCTTCCCCTTAGTCCACATTTCTTACCTACTCCAGGACCCAGAGCTCCGGACCCACTGCTGAGAGGTCCCTGTATGACCCATGGCATCCAGGAGAGGCTAAGAAAAGAGAAGCCAGAGTGTCAATTGCTGCCCTTGGGGACTCAAGTGTCTACCTCCCAGCCTTGGCTTCCTCTGAGATGAGATTTTGCTCCCCTGGCCCTGCTGATTTTAAGCCAAACACAAGAGTGGCTCACCGCATCTCTCTCTGACCCAGGTTCCAGCTGCCTTCGAACTGCTGAAGGATGCATTGTCTGCCCCGAAGGAGACAGAGGCCGGAGCCTTAGCCTCCCGGCCTCCTGGTGCCTACGCATCCTCTCCAGCTGCTCCTGGGCACTCATTCGGACCCGGGAGGCCAGAGCCTGCAGACAGACAGAGAGCAGGAAGGGATAGGAACCCTCAAGCTCCCAGGGAACCTGGGGACGGACTCAGGTCACAGGATAGAAGAAATGGACAATTTAGGTCGGATACCCCAATTTTACAGACTAAGGGCCAGAGATAGCCAGCAACCAAAAGGTCAGCCTGCTCACTGCCAGTGGTAAAGCCAGGCTTGTAACCCTCTACCCCCCCCCCCCCCACCAGATCCTGATGTGTCCACAATAGCCTGGGATTTTCCCTTGGTCTCCTACCTTGGGCCCAATGGATGGCGGTGGGGATGGAGATGGGGCAGGGGATGAAGAGCACTGGCCGTCTGGGCTCTGGGCCCGGGGAGAACTGGGTGATCCTGGACCTAGGTGGGGTGCAGAAAAGGGTTGGAGTGGGCTCAAGGAGGGTTGGGAGCTCCTGTCCAACAGGCGGTCGTATCTCACCTGCTGGGGCGCAGGGCCCATCTCCATCTCCGTGGGGACGCCCCCAACGCGGATCCCCCAGTCCGGCCAATGTGTCCTCCACCATCCACAGCTGCTGCTGGGCAGAGACCCTAGCCTGGAGGGGAGAAGAGAAGCTTAGGCAGGAGGGGCGGGACTTGAAAGGTTTGGGGACGTGGCTTGGAGCAGCTCTGGGAGACGGAGTGGGGAGGCTCGGCTCAGGGGCCGGGCAGGCGGGGTTCGTTTGGCGGTACCTGAGGAGGCCCAAGGTGCAGCAGATCTTCCAGGGTCTCCCGCAGAGTCCCCAGCTCCTGTTCTAGGCCGCTGTAGGTGTCCCAAACCCGTTCCCTTTCCTCCAAGGACAGGAAAAAAGGGAGGTGCGGGTAAGGCTCCATCGCAGCCCTGGTAAACTCCGCCCACCCCCCCCCGTACCCATTTCTGTAGTTCGGCCCGGGGTGCGGAAGGCTAGGGCTGCCAGAAGCCCCTAAAAAGGCAGACCGTGCCAGGAGAAGAAATGAGCTTCCATTTCCCATGAGAATGGCCTCAGCGGCCTCAAGAGTAGAATGCTTTGCGCAGTGGTTGTTCAGTTGGGCCGCTCACCTGGGCCAGGTGGCAGAGGGCCGCTCGGACGCCCACCAGCCGGTCCTGCAGAAGCCGTAGGCGAGCCCAGGCCCTGCCTCCGGGCCCAGGCTCCCCCACAGCCCGGCGCGTCAGCTCCAGGGCCGCTTCCAGCCGCTCCTGCCGTCGAGGGAGTGAGGATGGTTACCGGTGTGGAGAAGCCATCCTCTTCGCGACCTTGTACCCTGGCCCTCAGACTTCAGCTCCTCCCCTTGGCTACACTTGATGTCCTCCTTGAGCAAGCTCTCGCCGTGCTCCTCACCATGCAGCCATCCTCTCCCCGTACCCCGACCCCCCGGACTGCTCGAAGTCCTCAGAGCCCCCGCCCTCACCATGCCGCCCCGCCCAGGCTTAGCTCCATGTCCTCCCCGTTCCTCGCTCTCACCGCGTCCTCCTTCACCAGCACCCCCGACACCCCCACACACACCTTCTCCTCTTGGTTCTTTGCCATTTCCTCTGTTAGCCTCCTCAAGAGCCGGTCCTGCCCGCAAAGTTTGGTCAGGAGCGCCTGCGGAGCAGGGGTTGAGAGAGTCGCACCCTTTCCCGCCCCCGAACACAGAGTCGAAGGAGTCCAGTTCCCCCCGCGGCACCTCCCCCTCCGCTGCGCAGGGCCCTGGACTCACGTCGGTGTCTGCGCTGCGGTGCAGCGGAGAATCCATCGTAGGGGCGGACGTCGGCGGGTGCGAGGCCTGCTGTAAAGGAAACCAGAAGAGTGTCCGCCGCCTTTGGGTCCCCCACAGCCCGCTCGGCGGCTAGGGGAGGGCGGGGGGCGGGGCAGGAAACCTACCAAAGAGGCCACGGAGCCCCGATTTCCCGCGGGTCTGGGGGACAGCTGCGGATATCCAGACGCTGCCTGAGGAGACATGCGGAAAGTATTGGGGGCGGGGAGGAGGGGCTCAGAGCAAGGGTCGCCACCGCGATTTAGAAGGTAAGCTCTTGGGGGGCAGCTAGGTGGCGCAGTGGATAGAACACCGGCCCTGGATTCAGTAGGACCTGAGTTCAAATCCGACCTCAGACACTTGACACGTACTAGTTGTGTGACCCTGGGCAAGTCACTTAACCCCCATTGCCCCGACCAAAAAAAAAAAAGACTGTAAACTCTTGGGGGGCAGGGCTCTTTTCCCTCTGTCCCCGACTGGACACAGTGCCTGATCTAAAGTAAGAGGCGTCTTCCAGTCATTCATTTCTACAGGTTAAGCCGACTTATTAGTTACAATTTTGGGAGTACGGGAGGAAAGGGAGGTCCCACAGGTATCTTCCACCCTCATTCCAAAGGTAAGAAAAGCGAGATCCAAGGAGATGTAGCAAGCTGGTCAGGGCCACAATAAATGTGGAGGAAACTCTAGGGTGTAGGGTACAGAACCGAGCTTCACAAGGGGAGGGAACCGGAGAGGTAGCCTTTCCTGGCTCCAAGTAAAGGGAGGGGCTCTTCTTTCTTCTCGTGGGCTCTCCCACCATCCTCAGTCTAGCCCACTAAAGGCAAACTGGCTACAACCCCCAAAACCTCATGGGTAGTGAAGGAACTCCATCAGCATCCATGGCCTTCCCCAACAGGCTGAGAATGGCCCCAAATTTCCATAATGTCTTAGTAAGAAAGGTCAGCAACAAGCCGACCAAGCTGACTGCTCATTTCCAGAAAGATTGCAGCATCTCCCCTTCCAAAGGTAACCACAGGGATTTGACCATAGACTACGATTCCCATTTTGCCTTAGGTGCAAAGGTGTTAGGCATGTAACCTAAGTGGCTCTAAGGCCTCATGGTTGATGTAGGTCTCCTGTTCACTGAGGCACTCACCTTGGCCTTGGGTTCAGTGGACCAGTGCTGGGGACTCCTGGGGGGTCTCAGTGCCCCTGTCTCTGATGGTGGTACCCGTCGGGGAGTGGAGGGACGGGACAGGGTTCTCAAGGCTGGGGCCCACTCGGGTAAGGGCCGGACATCTATCCGACTCAGTGGGGTGTGGGGCCGGCTATCTCCCCCCATCAGAGCAGAGGGGCGGTGTGCAGGGGCTGAACGTGGCCTCGGAAGGCCCAGGGGTGATGGGGGGCGGGAGAGGGGAGAAAACAGCCTGTGGGAAAAGGAGAAGGAGGCTTCCTAAGACAGGGAGCCCCTTTCCCCCAGCATCCCTTCTCCCCTCCCTCCACCCACTATACACACACACACACACACACACACACTCACTCTGGACTCCTTGACCTCTGTCTGCTCCTCTGGGGTGGCTCTGTAAGCCCAGGGGGAGGGCTGGGGGTGAGTTCCCTGTGCCCACCAGAGATCCTGGCCACCTCCAGGGACTCAGCACTGCGGCCTTCATCACCACTCCCCACCTCAGGAGGTCCCCCAGGACCTCCAGGGCCTTCTCCAGTTGGGGGTCCAGTAGGTGCAGTCTGGGGGCCACTGCAGAGAGAGAAAGTCAACAGAATTCTGGGCTAGGGTTCACTCAGGAGCATTCCCCGGAATCCAGGGCTACTACACCAAAGAAGCAACCATCTTGTTAGGTTCACGTCTAACCAAGTCACACACCACCATCTCCATGCTCAATAATCCTCAGTGGCTCCCTATTGCTTCTAGAACAAACCACTATCTCCTCAGCCTGGCCCTGGAGGCCAGAGAAGGAGAAGACATTTCCAGGTTTAGCTCTGATTAATTAGTCCTTTTTGTGCTCTTTGGGCCAGTTAATCTGACCACTAGGTGGCGCAGCGGATAGGGCACTGGATGTGTGTCTTGAGCACCTGAACTCAACCAGCCTCTTTGACCCTGGGCAAGTCATTTACCGCTATCTGCCTCAGTTTCCTCATCTGTCAAATGGGGATGATGATGATGATGATGTGTTTTGAGGGTCTGCTTTGAAAACCTTAAAGTGCTCTCTTCTATAAATGCTGGCTGATTATCATTCTTATTACTGCTCTTCTCTGAACTCTGAGAAGTTGATTCTTACTCTGTCCCCGGCCTGTGCTTTGCTACTATTCTACTAGGGGAGGGGGTGACAGTCTGGGGACGGGTCATCTGAGGAAGGACAGAGGAAGAGCAAGCAGGAGCAGCCGGAAGAAATTCCAGGAGGAGACTTCAGGGATTCCATTAGGCAGAGGAAAGGAGAGAGAGCAGAGAAGAGAGGCTGGAGAGAGGGGAACTGTCTCCACCCTCCCACACAAGCACACACACATACCCTCAATGGACACACCCACACATACATGAAGGCACACACTCCTCCCTCCTTTCCAGCTGTAGCTCTAAGTGCTCTCTTCCCCCGGTAGAAGGTATTCTCCTGGAGGGCGGTGACTAGCCGGCTTTCTTGTGACTGTATCACCAACCCTTAGCACAAGCGCATGGAACATTGTCAGCACCTAGGACAGCTTTCTCTGTTTGTTCGTTCAGACTGAGGCTGAGAAGGCTGCCACCTGCCCAGGCTTATAGGGTTATGAAGATGCAGGATTTGAACTTGGGTTTCCGCTACAAGAAGTAGCTTCTCTGAGGGAGCCTGAGGCAGTGGCAAGAGGGCAGGGTTCAGGAATTGGGTTCAAATTCCATCCCAGATGCTTACTACCTACATAACCTCTGGCAAATCCTTTAACTAACCCCAGGGGCCTCAGTCTCTTCCTCGGTAAAATGAGAGGGTGGGAGGAGATGACCCCCGAGGTGGCTTCTAACTTTACATCTATGATTCTTGGATTCTTGGACATGGGGCAGCTGACTGGCAAAGTGGAGAGAGCACCTGGCCTGGAGTCAGGAGGAACTGAGTTCAAATCTGGCTTCTGACACTTACTAGATGTGTGTCCCTGGTCGAGTAACTTCACCCTTCTTTCCTCAGTTTCCTCGTTTGTAAAATGAGCTGGAGAAGGAAATGGCAAACCACTCCAGTATCTTTAGAAAGAAAACCCCAAATGGAGTCACAGAGACTCAGACAAGACTGAACAACCGAAGTCTGACACGCCCCCCCCATTTTACTGATGAGGAAACTGAGGCCCACTCAGGGGCAGAGACATCTAGAGGTTGGGATTCAGGTGGAGGTAATCCTGCCTCCACTTACTAGTCATCCCCTTCAGCTCTCGTGGCCCGGCCCAGAGCCCGAAGCCATCCTCGAAGGTCCTCCATGGTATCTGCAGCCAAGACATACGCCCTCATCCCAGGGTGCTCTGCCTGAGGAGAGAGTCGAAGAGGAGAGGATGGGGACCCCTGAGGGGGCATATAGCTCCTGAAAAGAATAGCTGGGCCAGAAGGAGAAGGGCTGGGGCAGGGCTGGCAGAGTTCTTTGGAGGGGGAACGATGAACAATAAGCATTTGTCTGGTGCTCTGAGCCAGGCCAAGGATGGTGTGCAGTCCCTGCTCTTAAAGAGCTTACAGCCTACGCTGGGAAAGATGTGGTCACAGATAAATACAAAGCCTATGGATTAGAGTAAATGGAAGGTAAGGGAGGAGGGCCAGGGAGGCACTAGCAGCTAGCTTCAGGGGGAGGGGCCCCCAGATTCTCTCTGACTCACAGTGAAAGTGTAGCGGCGCCCACGGGGGCCCCGGGGCCATCTGGACGGCACACTGTAGCTGGGGAGAGGCACACTGCCCAGGACGCTCTCCTCCGGCTGTCTGCAAGGGGTCAAGGGCCAGGGTTACTGTGAAGGTCTCTCAATCCCCATCCCACCCCACCCCTTGGACACTGACCCTTGTAATAGAAGAGGCAGTGGCCAGACAGGACAAACCAGCGCCGCTTCCAGAGCCGGAGGCCACCGCTGTCCTGGGAGGAGAGACCAGAGGCACCTGATGCTCTGAGGGCAGGTGAAGCCTCAGGGAGGATTGGGGCAGGGGGCAGGCACGAGACAGGCAGACAGGACAAGGAGATAAAGAAAGACAGGGGGGACAAGGAGATGGAGACAGAGGAACAGGGAGATGGAGACAGGGACAAGGAGATAAGGAAAGACAAAGGGACAAGAAGGCAGGGACAGAGCAACAAGGAGAGTAAGGAAAGACAAAGGACAGAGAGAACAGAGACAGAGCGACAAGGAGATGGAGACAGAAAGTTAGAGAGCCAGGACTAACCAGCAGTATTTTCTGAACCTGAGACCAGAGCTATTGCTGATAGAGATATTGGCTGAGACCGGAACATGTCCCAGGAGTTGAGTAGAGATGGGGAGAGAGAGATGGAGGGAACGAGTCACAGGAGGGACACAGACAGTGCTGGGAGGCCAGCAGTAGATTGGATGGTGACCTTGGCAGAGAGTGCCAAGGCCGGGAACACGATGGAGTCCCTGTGCACTCCAGATAATAGGGCGATGGGTTGGCAGAGGGAGGTGCCAGACAAGAGGGGGAGAGGCAGGCCCTGGGTCTACTGTACCTGCTTATGCATCCAGCCTCGGATGTGGCACAGGCAGGTTCGGAATGGGTCCCCTGCGGAGGGAGCTCCCCCTTTTTCCCAAAGGCATCGGACTCGGCTCACTACCCGGGGGGGGCTGGAGGGGAGAGAGGCAGGGAAGGGGGCTGACTAGGGATGAGAAGCCTTTGTAGGGGAGCTGGGCCCTTTTGTCACCCTCTTCCCCCTCCCTCACTTTGGGGTGGGGCCTCTGGCCTGGAGGGGGGTGAAATGGAGTGACTCTACCCTACCCAGAGGGCAGGCTTAGGGCTCAGGCCAAGGGGAGCTGGCGGGACAGAAATCTCAGATCTCACTCATTCATTCAGTTCCATCGGAGGAGGATTTGTTCAAAGTGCTTACTTTGTGTGGGCAGTGTTGGGGATCCAGAGACATGCCTGAGGTTATGCTGCCCTGAAGAAGCTTAAGTCTGACTGCCCAGGAGCAGATGCCCCGAACCATTAGGCTCTCAGGGCGTCCCCTGTGCCACAGTGATTCAAAGGGCAGGGAAGGAGTATAAAAGATGAGGAGACTTGGGTACTCTTTGCCAGCGGTAGGCGCCCTCAGCATCCAGGCGGGGAAGCAATCAGGCCTGGGGACAGCCTCAGACCTGGGGTGTCGGAAGTTGCCTCCCTAGGCCTCATTCCTGTTCCCTCCCCAGGGCTCAGGAGATGGAGGCCCTCAGCCCTCCTTGGCCCCACCCAGCCTCCTGCATCACCTTGGTGATGCTGAGCTGATGGAGGAGACGGTAGAGACACTGCTGGCCAAACTGAGGCTGCTCCTGGGCCTGCCCTCCTCCATGGTGGGGGACCACTAGAGGAAGGAGAAGAAGATTGAGGGAGGTTCAAGAGGAGGAGCCCCGGGAAGGTTCAGTGACCCCAGTGGTGGGGAGGCTAAGAGAAAAGCCTCCTTGTGTGAGGGACAGAGAATGGGGGAAGAGTTGGGGACTGGGGGAGGACTTGGCCCCCTGCCACATACCGAAGGGCCAGTGCCAGGGGTGGGTGGCTACAGCAACTGCTGGGGGGAGGCCCGAGAAAAGAGGCCTCTTATGTCCAGCCCCCCCACCCCCTTCCCCTTCAGGCCAGGAATCTGCCCCTCCCTTGCGTGCTTAGAGATCCACAACGCCTTCCCACTCCTCAGAGCCTGGCTGCCCTTGTAACCCTCTCCCTCCTCACTCCCTACAGCAAAGGGACCCAGGCACCCCCCCCCTCCCCAGCTCGACAAACTTACCGGGGGCTCCGGAGGAAGAAAATGGGATCAGCGCAGACACAAGAGCCCAGCCCCCAGCCCCACCTGGCGCTCTGTACTTCGGCTTGACCCACAATGCTCACGCTCTTTGCTCACCCTTTCTCAGTCTCTCTCACCTCTTGTTCTCTTTCCTTTTGTTTGTCTCTCACTGCTCGGACTCTTTCCCTCTAGCTGGCCCTGTCTGCCTCTGTTTCCCTGCCTCTCTGTGCATGTGTCTCTATCTCTTTCTGTCACTTGCTGTTTCTTTCTCCCTTGTTTCTCTATTCCCCATCTGCCTCCCTCCTCCTCTCTTCTCTGTCTCTTTTTCTGTCCTCTTCTCTTTCTCTCTGGCCGGCTCTCCCTTCTATTCCTCTCTCTCTCTCCCCACCCCCTCTCTCTCTCTCTCTCTCTCTCTCTCTCTCTCTCTCTCTCTCTCTCTCTCTCTCTCTCTCCTCCCCTCTCCTTTCCTCTTCTATCTATTCCTCCTCTTTCAGTCTCCCCACCCTTTCAGTCATTCTCCCGTAGGCTCTCTCTCTTAACCCTGGATTTCGCCGTCAGTCTCCGCATACCTTTCCTTCTCCTTTCTTGCCTGTCTCTCCCTCTCTTTCTGTCCGGACTTCTCCCTTTCTCTCCAGTTGGTCTGTGTCTCTCCCTTGTTCTCATCTCCTCCACCCACGCTCTTCCTCCCTCTGTCCCGGCCCCATCCCCTAACCTGACCCCAAGTCTCCGCGGCCCCCACAGCTGCCGGGGTGTGACCCAAGGGGCTACGGATAAGCCTCCTGGATCACCCAGAGTAAAGTGACTGGGGGCTCAGACTCCGGGCTCGCTGAAGGGAAGCATGCAGTCCGGCTGACACAGGCAGAAGGGCTTGGGGGGTTAGGGGTCTGGGAGCGGAGTGCAGAACTAGGCTGGGCCAGAAGGCTGTCCTGGACTGTGCTCTGAGATTGTTGACTGACTGACCGACTGGGTGAGGAGGTTCTACAGGTCCAGCCAGAAGGTTGAGCGCTGTGCAGTGACATTAATGGGATCAGAGGGATTAGAGGTTCAGGTGGACAGGCCCTCGCTCCCACCCCTTGGTTTTACTGGAGAAGAAACTGAGGCTTAGAGGGGTCACAGAGGAGGCACGTGGCATAGCCCAGATGGAAATCCTCGAGTTCCGGTACCCTCGAAGAAGGCGGTCTGCAGCGGAGGGCTCCAGGGCTCTGCACTCGGCCCCATGTCCTTTAGTCGGTCTGCGACTAGGCCACGGGCACGGACGGCAAGCTCATCACCTACTGGAGTAGCACAGGGCTGGGCGACAGAGCCGGCATCCAGAGGAAGGGCAAGGCTGGGCGGGGCTGCTCTAGACTGCTCTCCGAGGTTCCAGAGCCCTGAATCACCTCCTGGGCGCGGGATCCCCAAGCACGGGACCATGACATCACCGAGCTCCGAGCTCGCTCCTTTCGTGACATCAGCCCCCCCCCTCCCCCGCCCGAGGATTCGAGCTGATTCCATCTATGGAAACTGCACTCCGGAGGGAGTGACGTCAGCGCCTTTTCGCTTTCCCTCCGGCGGCCCCTTCCCCTGACGTGAGAAACACCCGCCCATGACGCCAGCCCGTCCTATATAAGGGCCTGAGTAGCTGCGCTTGAGCTAACCGGACGGAGAACGGAGAATACAGACAGACAGAGAGAGAGAGAGCGAACAGGCCCTGAGCCAGAGATCGAACGCAGACGCCGAGCCTTCGGGGTCCCTGGCCAACATGTGCTGTAGCCCGAGACCTCCCTGGACATCGCCGTACCCGCCCTGGACATCGCCGTGCCCTCGGACGCCCGCTCTGCCCCCAGGATGACGCACAGCCCGGATCCCGTAAGTCCGGAAGGGAGGACGGCAAGGGGAGATCCTCGAGGGGACGGGACAGGGAGGTGGGAGCCCCAAAGAGGAGAGGCAGGGAGGGGGTACCGAGACCCTCGAGGGGACCGGACAGGGAGCTGGGAACCCCAGAGGAGAGAGGCAGGGAGGGGACTCTGGGATCTCTGAGAAGATCAGGGCAGGAAGAATCCAGGGGACCCTTGGATTCTCAAGGTGGACGAGGAGCACCCCCAGCAGTGGGGGAGGGAAGGGCGGAAGCATTTATTAAGGACTTCAGGGTGCCAGGTGCTGTGCTAAGTAATTTACAGATGTAATTACAACCCTGGGGAGTGAGTGCTATTATCATCACCCCCATTTTACAGCTGAGGAAACAGGTAAACAGAGGTTAAGGGACTTACCCAAGGTCTCACAGCCAGTAAGATATCAGAAGCCAGATATGAATTCAGGTCTTCCTGACTCTAGGCCTAGTACTCTAGCCACTGAGCCACCAGCTGCCTTGTAAGCACTGCTTGAGGCTCTCAGGGGCTAGGGAAGGAACCAATGGGGTCCCTACAGGAGAGGAGTCAGTTAGAAGGCTGGGTTTACCAAATGCTTGGCCTCCTGCATCAGTCCTGTGACTCATGCCAAGTCTAACTGGGTCTGCTTGACTCCTCCTCTTGCAGCCCAGCCCTGACCTGGGACATCCCATGGATATCCCCCTGGGGGCTTCCCTCCGGAGCAGCCTTCTCTCTGGCCTGCAGTTCCTTCTGGCCTGGGCCTGGGCCCAGCTATGGAGGGTGGGCCTCCAGCCCAAGCCTAGGGAAGCAAAGCTTGTGAACTCTGACAAGAGAGCCGAGGGGCAGAAGGAGGCCCCTTTGGTCCAGCCCCTGGGACCTTGGCCTGAAGCCAGAAGAGCTCAGGCCAGCTCTGGCCCCCTGCTTTGGGCTGGAGGGTGGGTGAGGAAAGAAGACAATGGAGGAGTTGCTGAAGGTCCAGCTGACCATGAGTCTGGAGAACAGGAGGTGCATGATGGAGCAGCCAGGAGGGAGAAGCCTGACAGTAGGCCTGCCGGCAGAGACCTCCTCATGGGACGAAGGACCCACTGGCCTGGAGACAAAGTGAATGACAATGAAGACCCAGGAGAGGAGGCCTGGTACGAAACACTGTCCGAGGCTCTAGGGTCAGCTGACGGAAAAACTCCTTCCCCTTCGGACAGTGGCCCTCACAGGCTCTGGGCTTCGGCCCGGCAGCTCAGAGGAGAGGCACATGAGAGGGGAATGGGGGAAACTGAGGAAGGTGACAACGAAGGAGGAGCATGCAGCCAGTCCCCTCCTCCAGTGCTGACCAGTCCCCTGCTCAGGGCCTGGGCTTACAGACCTGGAGAGGAGGAAGAGGAGGATGAGGAAGATGTGCCTGACGGGGAAGGAGGGGACGAGGATGACGAAGACGCTAAAGCAGAAGTAGCGGGCAGGACAGGCCCTGGGCTGCAGCCCTTCCTTGTTTCCATCTTCGTCCCAGGGGCTGAGCAGCCCCCACCCTGGAGCCCACCTCAGCTGCCCCAGAGGCTGAAGAGGCGACTGAGGCCAAGAAGAGCCCCTGTGGAGCCAGAGCCTGAGCCCCCTCCAGGCAGGAAGGTGAGTAAAAACCCGGATGCTAGTCCCATCCTTGGGAAGGGAAGCTGGGTGGATGGTAGGCAGAGCTTGATACAGCATCATAGATTTGATTCAGTCCAGCTCCAGGAAGCCACTGAGGCCCAGGAAGGTTAAAGACTTGCCCCTGGAGCCACATAACTGGTAGGATTTGAACCCAAGTTCTTCAGATTCTTGGGCCAGGGGGGGCCTGTCCCCAGGGCCATTCAGGCTACACATGTGATATGTGCTCAGCAGGGGGCAGATGCAGGTGGCACTCAGACACAGTCTGGAGGCTGCTTTATTTACTAAATATCTGTAAAGGGATTTAGGCCAATGTTTGGTATATAGTAGGTACCTAATAAATGCTTGTTCCTTTTCTCCCCTTCCCCTTTTACTTGCTACTTCTGTCTTGACCTGTCTAGGCCTCAGTTTTCGCCTATGTAAAAGAGGCTGGGGGATGAATACTTTGCAAAGCTGGGGAGGGGGGGATAGGGTGTTGGGAGCCCACTTGATCATGCCATCTTCACTGTCTGCCTCCTTCTAGGTCCGATTCTCCAGTACGGTTCGGCTTCACCTCCTGGCAGTGTGGGCAGGCCCCGCCCGCGCCACCCGCCGGGGTCCGTGGGAGCAGCTGGCCCGCGATCGGAGCCGCTTTGCGCGTCGTATCGCCCAGGCCGAGGCCCAACTGGGCCCGTGCCTGTGCCCCGCGGCGCGTGACCGGGCTTGGGCCCGTCTCCAAACACCGACTTTCCCCAGAGTTATAGATGTCACCCTCCCTACCCCCACCCACAGCAGTCCTGCCTTCCTCCAGGGGCGGGGCTCTGCCCCTTCTTGCAGCCCCGCCCAGCTCCCCAGTCTGTAGCCCCGCCTTCTACCATATCGCCTCTCCTTCCCCAGCTTAGAACCCTAGAAAGAAGCCAGGCCCCGGCTTTGCTTAGCATTCTCTCCCCCCCCCCCCCAGTCCTAGGCGGGTGGCATAAGTGTATGAAGTCTGTTTCTTGAGAAGGTCTTATTGCGTGTGGGTGATTGTAAGCCCCAGGAGGGCAGGTTACCCTTGTCTGTAACCCTAGCGCCTCACACGGTAGGCGTTTAATAAAGATTTGTTGAAAGTAGTTGAATTTTCTTTAGCTCAATGTTTGTCTCTCTGGGGTCTCCATCAGTAATTACTCCCCCCTCCAACCCCAAATCTCGGAGAGTGCCCAGCTAGTGGGCATGAAGACATGGGCAGGAGGCAGGTTGGCTTCTGGGCCAGCACTGGGAGAAGCTGTTGGGGTTTCCCAGGACCCATCCCTCGGATAGGCCTTCATTTGCTATGCCTAGGCACAAAGAAGGGAAGACTTGTGGCCACAGGTCAACGATAAGTGGCCCACTTAAGACTGAAACTCCAAATGGGCTGGGAGGGGTTTGGGGGGAGGTGTCTGGCATTACAGAAGCATCCACTTGCAGGAGACCCCAGAACTCCTTAAGTAAGTCGTCCATTAAGCCAGTTAGCAGAACCAGCATCTCTTCACCATGCATAACCGCCAGGCCTTCATCGAGGGGGGTGGGGACCCTGACAGGAGACTCCTGCAACAGCTCTGAGCACTTTGGTGCAGCTCTCAACAGGAACCTTCCTGGACAGCCAGCCTATATGGTCTCTGCAAATCTCCCTGCCTCCCTGTCTCTCCCCAGCGGCATTAAGCCTTTTGAGTCACAGAACTATCTAATCTCTTCCAAAGGAACCCTAGCACATGGTTCCCTGGGCTTCTTTTCTCCAAGCTAAATATTCATATTTCCATCAACTAATCCTCACGACTTGATCCATCTCAAGGCCCTTTGACATCCTGATTGCTTCTCTTAGGACACTTCTGTTTATCAGTGTTAAGTAAGTGTAAAGTGTCTGAGTGGGATTTGAACTCAGGTCCTCCTAAATCCAGTCCTGTGGCTCTATCCACTGCGCCACCTAGCTACCCTATCAGTGTCCTTAAAACTGAGGTGCCTACAAATGAAGACCCAGAGACCTTGACAGAGTGCAGAAAACAATGGATTTGGGGTCAGTCCTAGCTTTTCGTCAAAGACAGAGACTCTAAGGCAGTTCATGTAACCTGGGGCAAATTACTTCACGTCTCTGGGCCTCATTTTCCTCTCAAGTAAAACCAGGCAATTGTACTAGGCACCCCATGAAGGTCCTTCTGGGGAGCAGGATGAGGGAAGGGTGTCCTAGCATCTGTCCCAAACACTGCTCCAGCCCCTGAGGATCAGCTCAGGGGGCTTTCACCTCCCTTAATCTTTTTTTTTTTTTTACATTTAACTTCTTTTTTTTTTAATGAGGCAAGTGGGGTTAAGTGACTTGCCCAGGGTCACACAGCTAGTAAGTGTTAAGTGTCTGAGGCTGGATTTGAACCTAGGTACTCCTGATTCCAGGGCCGGTGCTCTATCCACTGCGCCACCCAGCTGCCCCGCACCTCCCTTAATCTTGAAGTAGAGGCTGCTAGGTGGGTGAAGTGGATAGAGCACTGTCCTTGGACTTGGGAGGACTTGAGTTCAAATCTCACCTTATATACTTACTAGCTGTGTGACCCTGATCAAGTCACTTAATCTCAATTGCCTTACACATCTGGGGCTGTCTCCAGTCGTCCTGGTGTATATCTTGCCACTAGATCCAGATGACTGGAGGAGAGAGTGATGTTAGTGACCTTGCACAGCCCTCCCTCACTTAAATCCAATTCACTTCAAGTCATGACATCGCCTGATTTTATGGTCCTGTCTTCAAGAAAGACAAGTAACAACAAACTAACCCTCTGGGCCCTGGAGGAGTGAGTGATTGAAGGGACTCGACTCCCAGAAAAGGCTGGGATGGCAGCCATGTGGTGAGAACTCCTCAAGTTGGGGACCATCGGTGGTCTCCCCGCTGTTGGGGTTACAGCTCCCAGGAGCGGCCTGGACCACTTTTGCGGAGAGAGTCCTTGCCTCGGCCTCGGGCTACTGGGAGCTGTAGTCCACTCCAGAGCTCCCGGGAGGTGCCCGCCTCAGGTTGGTGTGGGAAGGAGCTGCTGGCCACCCCTGAGTCAGCGCCGAAAGGAGGTCTATGGGGCGGAGCTCCGGGGCTTGGGTTCCTTTTCCCGTCTCCATGGCAAAGGCATAAGCC
Source organism: Dromiciops gliroides (assembly GCF_019393635.1). Taxonomy (NCBI): domain Eukaryota; kingdom Metazoa; phylum Chordata; class Mammalia; order Microbiotheria; family Microbiotheriidae; genus Dromiciops; species Dromiciops gliroides. Next base: position 657,440,731 of record NC_057863.1, on the reverse strand, counting down.
GGAGTAGGGGATGACGGTGGCTGCGGTCAGCTTTCTTCTCCCCTCCTCCCCTTAGCCATCTGCTGCGCCCAACCCCCATTCCCGCACAGCACCTGGCCTCGAGGCTGCCTGGTGCAGGCTTCTCCTTGCCCCTCTAGGACTCAGGAGTTCCCTCCCGTAGCCAGAAGCATCCTCTTCTGTCCCTTCACCTCGAGGGCACACTCCCCTAATCCCTTCGTTTAAGGGACTTCTTTCAATCCTTTCCTCTCAGAAACCCAGGCGGTCCCCTTCTTCCCTGCCCGGGACTGTGCTGCTGACGGCTCCCAGGATAAACACTCCTTCCTGGTCTGAGGACTACCTGGGCAAAGAAAGATAGATATGTGGGGGAGAGACAAGAAACAAGGAAGAAAGCAAGCCTTTACTGAGGGCCTTCTTTGTGCCAGGCACCGTGCCCAATTATCTTATTTGAGTTTCACAACAACCCTGGGAGGTAGGTGTTATTAAACTCATTTTACAGTTGAAGAAACTGAGGCTGACAGGAGTTGTCATTTGGCCAGGGTCGCACAGTTTAAATAAGTGTCTGGTGGAGCATTTGAACTCAGATCCCTAATTTAAGCCTCTACCCACTGAGACACCTAAGCTGCCTCTGAACACATGGAAGAAAGAGATGGAGAGAGACAGAGATTGGAGGGAGAATAAGAGACAGAGATGGGCGAGGGACTGACAGGGGAGAGACAGAGATGGGACAGAAACAGATATAGAAAGAATGAAAAAGAAATGAAGAGACTAGAGACCGAGTGGGCTCCAAACTGAGAGATAACAGGAAGCTCAGAGACAGACAGAGATTGAGTCCAGAGGCCGATTCGGCTGCAGAACCAGAGATACTAGGCAGAGAGACACAGAGACGAATCCCTGGAGAGACAGAGACTTGGGAAGGGAGGGAGGGAGGTCTGAGAGGATGCTCTTGGAAGGCTTGGATCTGAGCTACAGAGTCCACCCACTCGTGTCCCGCTCTCCATCCTCATCCTGAGGCGAGAGCTACAGACGAACTCATAAATATTTAATCCCCAAGTGCATTAGGCATCTAGGGCTAGGCGGTGACTGGGGTGGGGGTGGGGGGGCGGAACTCAGGCGTCCGGGCTTCCCCCTGGGGAGGTCTTTAGGTCTATATATAGTGCAGAGGCGGTGCCTTAATTAGGGACGGGGCCAGGGAGGGGCGGGATTTGGGGAGGTTGCTAAAGTCCCGGTAGGGGCGGGGGCCAGATATCGGGGTCTCTTGAGGGATTAAGATTGAGATTTAGACGCGGTGGTCCGTAAATCCGATGGACTACCCTAGTCCAGACCCTAAGGTCGGTCAAGAGGCGACGCGGAAGCCTGAAGCTGGGTCGACCAGGCTCCTGGGGGGTCGTGCCCTAAGTGGGAAAGAAGGGGTCGCTCAACCCACAGGACGAGTTTCTTTGGGTCTCTCGGAGGGAGTGCTCCAGTCAGGGTTCGCTGGTGGGCGTGTACACAATCGCAGGTGCCTGGGTTCTTCGGAAGACTCCCTCCTTCAAGAGGGACAGGGACTCCGGACTCCTTTCGAGGGCTGGGGCTAGGGTTTAACAGACCTCGACCCTTCCTGGGCAGGGGGTTCTTCAAAAGTCTGGGACCTCATCTAGGTCTACAGGGAATACGTCTGAGTGGGGGGTGGAGGTGTCTCAGACGCTCAAAAGAAGGACTGGGATATCAGGTGCTGGGGCACCTTCTGAGGGGGATTTGGGATTGGAAATGCTGGCGGTTCCTCCGAGGGTGGGGGTCTCTCGGGGAGGAATTCACTATTCCTGGCTCCCTCAGAGGGTAATGGCGTGCTCTCGGTCTCTGAAGGGCCTTCAGAGGGTTAGCGGCGAAGTCTCAGAAGCTGGGGTCTCTCGGACCGCATACTGGGTTCTCTCAGATGGCTGGGTCTAGGGATTGGACGGAGGGTCCTTAGCAGCCGAAGGTCCCTCAAATGCCCATCGTGGGGGGAGGAGTTTGTGTCTCAGAAGCCCGGGTCTCAGAGGGTGAGACGGGGGGAATTCTACTACAGTCCAGGAGGAGGGGTCTCAAATGGCGGGGGGTGGGGGGTGGGGACTGACTTAGAAGGTAGGAGCCTGGGATGCTGGGATCCCCAGGGAATTGGACTAGGCTAGGGTCCCTCATGGGCTGGGTACCTCAGAGGAGGGGCGTCTTTCAAGGCAGCACCCAACTCCGGGGTCCCTTATAGGGCGGGGCCCGGCCTCCGCTCACTCAGCGACTGGTGGCAGCGCGGGCGGGCGGGGGAGGAGTCTTGGGCAGCCCCGCCTCTCTCCCTCCCTGCCGCTGGGGCTCGGGCAGGGGCGTCCACATCCCCCGGCAGCGGAGCCGGAGCCGGAGCCCGAGCAGGAGCCGGGCGGGGGCAGCGTGGGCCGGGGCTGGGCCGGGCCGGGCCGGGCCGGGCCGGACCGAGCCAGGGGAGCCGGAGCCATGGAGTTCCGGCAAGACGAGTTTCGGAAGCTGGCGGGCCGCGCCCTGGGCCGCCTGCACCGGTGAGTGAGCGCCCGGTAGTGGGACCGCCCGGGACCCCTGGACAGCGCGCTCACTGGGGCTCTCGCCTCTGCGTATCTCGCACTCTGTCTCCGTCTCTGCATCCCTCTTCCCCTCCACCTCCATCTCCGTCCCCAGCTCCCCTTTCTCTTGCTCCGTTTCCCATTTCAGTCTTTCCCTCCCTGTCTCTTCCATATCCTTCTGTGTCTCTTTTCCCCATCTCTCTATGTCTCTCTCTTGAGCTGGGGGCCTCCCTTCCTGCCGCTGCCTCTCTCATCTCCTGCATGTTCTCACCTCTCGGGGTTCCTCCTTTCTCCCTCTCTCACCCTGTCTCCCTGGCACAGACCGCTCTGTATGTCTCTGTGTGCGTCTCTATCCCCCTCGGCCCCTCCCTTTAATCCAAAGCTAAAGCGGATTGCCAAGGGGGGGGGGAGGATCCGTGTGTCCTTGAAGGGGGGCTGAGGCCCCAGCCTGAGGCCTAGGCTCCTGGGGCGGTGGGAGCTGTGAGAGGACCGAGTCTAGGAGCTTCGGATACTTCTAAGGAACACTTCCCCTTGGAGAGGCTAGGGCTGACCAGGGATTCCACTGGTCCTCCAGGTTGGAGTCTGGACTCTGTCCCTCTAGCCAGGACTGGATCAAAGTGATGGGGAGGCTGTTGTGACCTTGACCTTCCCCCACCTGACACCCACATCCCTGCCCCTCCTTTCCTTCTCACCTGCTTTCACACTTAGCTCAAAATATTCCAGTGTGAAGGAGAAGATGGAGAGATGCAGCCCCCACCCTCCCGCAGAGCCCCAGGAGGGCCAGGGAACATCCTAAATAACGCCCCTTCCCCAAGGTCTTCCTTCCCTTGTCCCTGACTCTGGTCACTCGGTCTCTCAGTCTCCCCAGATCTAGGTGTTCTCTGTCTCTGAGTGTTTTTCAGTGTTGGTCTCCCTGGGTGTCAATCTCTCTGTGTCTTCTTCATCTCAGCCTCTCCATCTCTGGCTCATCTCTCTCCTCTACATGCCTTAATTCCTGTCTCTTTCCTCTGAGTTCTCCCCGTCCCCATCTAGATGTGTGTGGTGGGTCATCGGCTCAGCTTTTGCCCACCTCTGGTATTTGAGTGGTGAGGCTGTGGCAGGAGGGACCAGGGATATCCAGACAGCTGACCTTACCCCCCACTTCCCAAGGATGAGACCCTCAGAAAGAACAGAGGGTAGTTTGACTCTCGGGGAGAGCCTGGAGGGCAGTGTGTGAGTGAGGGAGGCAGAAGAGAAGCAGATCTCAGAGAGAGGAATATCTCTCAGGATGAGCTGGGGCTGAAACGTGACACCGAGAGAAGCTGAGAGGAGCCGCAGCCCCCCCCCCACGCCCCCACCCCGGCCGCCGGCGGTGGACGATCAATGAGCCACCGCAGCCGGAACCCGACACTCGACAATAAGTTGGGACTGAAGCCTTTAGGCTTGGAGCTAGGAGGCCTAGGTTCCCGCTGCCCCTGGTGGGTGACCTTGGACATTTCCCTGACCCTTTGTGCTCCACCGGGCAGTTGGTAGGGGCCCACTGAGAGGCTGGAGATGGAGCAACCCTAGTGAGAGAATTGTTTCTTGCTCCTACTGTGTAGAGAAGGAAACTGAGGCCCAGAAAGGACTAGGAGCCTTCCAAGGTCACCCGGTGATAGTGGAGGCCACGCAGGGGCCCCTGGGGAGGTGCTGGGGCTATCTGGACCCTTCGGTGGTTTTTGCCATCTCCTTTGGGGGGTGTCTCTCCCAATCTCCCCTTCTCTTTGTTCCCTTCTGTCTCTGCCCCCATACCCATCAATATCTCTGGTCTCCGACTTTTTGCTCTGAAATTCTGCCCCTTTTCTCCTCTGCCTTTGCCTCTCTCGGTCCGTCTTCTCCTCAGTCGGCCTGCTCCTCCCTTTGCCCCCTTTGTCTCTCTCCTATCTATCTCTCCTCGTGTCTCTCTTCTTTCCCTCTAACTCGGTCTTCCCTTGAGTCTCTGCGGCTCACGCGCTCCGCACCTCTGTTTCTTCTGTCTCTGCCCCCTTCTCTGAGGAGGCCTGCTCTGCGCGTCCCTCCCCCGTAGGGGGCCTGGGTCTGTGCCCGTGTTCTCTCCCCCACCCCAGCCGGTCTGGCCGTTCCCTCTTTCTCTGTGTCTCTTTAGCTCTCTCTTCCTCCCCCGTCTCTCTCGGGCTCCATCTGTTCTCAGCTCCTCTCCTGGCTCGACTTCTATCCCTCCTCCCGTTCCATCTCTGTCTTGCGTTTCTGGCTCTGGCTCCTGCCCCAGTGTCCTTATCCACACCTGCAATGTCTGCCCATTGCCTCTGCGGGCTGTCCTCGACTTCCTCCCCCTCTGGTTGTCTACCCTGCTCTGGCTGTCTCTTCCTCTCTCCTTGTCTCTGTGTCTCTGTCTTCGGGCCAGCTCATACAATCGTCATCCCAGGCTCACAGTCCGCCCCCGTTCACAGGAGCGCCCCATCTGTCTCTATGATAACCCCCTCCCATGGGCTCAGACACCAAGGTCCCCGGGGGCAAATAGCATTGCGGAGAGGGTCCACAGCCTCACATGCTCAGATTAGGGGGTCAGCTTTGAGCAAAGCTCAGACGGAGGAAGGTTTATTTATCCGCCTCGGCAGAGAAACAGCTGTTCCTGCGACACCTTCCCGCCAGCCTCCTTCACACCTTGGGCTGCTGAGTACATTTCTGGGAATAAGTGTGCGAGCGCGGGGGCCGCTGGGACCTAGGAGGCCGGGCCGCCAACTCGCCCCCCCCAACCCTTCCCCCGCTTCCTCCTCGTATTTGGGGCCTATTCTAGGGGTTCCGAGGAAGCTGGGGGAACGAACGTGTGGGTCCACCAGGAGACTTGGCCAGCACAGGATGCCTGCCTGAGCCTTTATAGGGCAGGGGCTGGGGGGCGAAGTACCTGGGTCCCAAAGAGGAGTGGGAGGGAAGGGAAACCTGGGTCCCTGACGGGGCAGGGCTGAGGGAGGAGGGACGCTGGGCTCCCGCAAGGAGAGGGGGTTTAGAAGATTCCTGGAGGGGAGAGAGCCGGGGGACAGCACGCCCGGGTCCCCCGAAGAGAGTCCCGGACAACAGCTCCGCCTTCCACGGCTCAGGCTTCTAGAGAAACGGCAGGAAGGCGCGGAGACTCTAGAGCTGAGCGCAGATGGTCGGCCGGTGGCTTCTAGCGGGGCTACAGGGCGGCAGCGGCCCGTGCTGGACTGCACGTGCTGGGGGCTCCCCCGCCGCTACGTCATCGCTGTCATGAGCGGCCTAGGCTTCTGTATTAGCTTCGGCATCCGCTGCAACCTGGGCGTGGCCATCGTGTCCATGGTGAACAACAGTACGGTGCACAAGGGCGGCCACGTGACCGTGCAGGTAAGCCCCCGCCCCGCCCCCGTTCCCTACTGGCCCTCCCCACTTAGGGTTCGTCAGCTAAGAGAGGCTTAGAGATTGAGAGACGCAGAGGTGCTGGGACAGGGAGGCTCAGAGACCCGAGGAAACTCAGACAGCTAGAGAGACGCAGAGACACAAGGATGCGAAGACACACCAAGACTGAGAGACCCAGGGAAGTAGAGACATGGAGAGTAAGAGGCTGTGAGAACCAGGAACCCAGGTAGACAGAGACATCACTCCCTGAGGACAGACGGACGGACGGACGAGACAGCTAATCTAGGACGAGGAAAACACTGTCGGGAGACACAGACCTGGCTACCCAGAGACACCGAGTATCTCGGAGAAGCAAAGCAAAGTACAACGACGGATTGTGGACAGATGGGGAGTGGCAGAGGGTCTTAAGGTCTCGGGGTCCGAGAACGAGAAACAGACTGAGACTAACGTAGAGACCCAGAGACCCCAGCGCCCAGAAAGGAGCCTGGTAGATCGCGGGCGCTGCGGAATGCTGAAGGGATGATTGGTGACTCGATCAGGGACAATCACTGATTGACTGCCTGCTGATGGGGCGGGGGGTCTCTTCTCTGCCCTGTACAGAAAGCCCAGTTCAGCTGGGACCCTGAGACCGTGGGCCTCATCCACGGTTCCTTCTTCTGGGGCTACATCGTCACCCAGATTCCCGGGGGCTTCATCTGCCAGAAGTTTGCGGCCAACAGGTGGGGGGGGAGCTGAAAGAACTGGGACTTGAGGAAAAAGCAGTGGCAGCAGGGAGGGGGCGGGACTATAGGTCTTGGGGCGGAGCTAAGAACTAATGGGGACGTGGCCTGGCTCATGCCCACCGCGCCCCTCTCCTGCCTACAGGGTCTTCGGCTTCGCCATAGTGGCCACGTCTACCCTCAATATGCTGATCCCCTCCGCTGCCCGTGTCCATTACGGCTGCGTCATCTTCGTGCGAATCCTGCAGGGGCTTGTGGAGGTGCGAACCCTCTCACTTCCGCAAGCCCCTCCCCGCCTTTCTCGGCCCCACCCTCCCAGCTTCTTCCCACTCTCCCAGCTTCTTTCATTTTTCGAGCCCTCTGCCCTGTCTTTCTAGCACCGCCGCTTCAAAGCTAAACTCCACCCCAATCCCTGACCCCACCCCTTCTGCCCCCCAATCCCACTCAGGGCGTCACGTACCCGGCCTGCCACGGGATCTGGAGTAAGTGGGCCCCACCCCTGGAGCGCAGCCGCCTGGCGACCACCGCCTTTTGCGGTGAGTGCTGGGTGAGGGGAGGCGAGGGGGCTGGCGGAAGGGCATTTGGGTTTCTGGTAGGGGCTCCGACTTGGGTACCTAGATCCCAAAGGGCTGGGGGTCTTTGAGAGGAAAGGACTCGGGGAAGGGTATCCCTGTGTCCCCGTAGGGGCGGGACAGGCACTGGCTTTCCAACTGACTTCCTAGCCCCCGGCTCTGTCCCGCAGGCTCTTACGCTGGGGCGGTGGTCGCCATGCCCCTCGCCGGAGTCCTCGTCCAGTATTCGGGTTGGAGCTCCGTGTTCTATGTCTATGGTGAGTGGGGAGCCGGAGAGCCACTCTGGGGGAACCCTGAGGGGGGGACTCAGCGCTCCCTGCGTCACCTGGTCCTCTCACCCTCGGCCCCCAGGAAGCTTCGGGATCTTCTGGTACCTCTTCTGGCTCCTGGTGTCCTACGAATCTCCAGCCCAGCACCCAAGCATCTCAGAGGAGGAGCGCAAGTACATTGAGGACGCGATCGGCGAGAGCGCCCGCCTCATGAACCCGCTCGCGGTCAGTCTGGGGTGCCCGGGGACTCGGAGACCCAGGGCAGGCCTTGGAGGGAAAGAGAGGACGCCTGCGACCCCCGGGCGCGGGGGTTGCCTAGTGTTCGAGGGGAGGGTGGAAAGACTCGAGTTCTCGGGGGACTGCACTCGGAGCGAGGAAGGGGAGGGGGAAGATGCCTAGGCTTCCAGGAGCAGGGCGGGGGTAGGGGAAAGAAGGACCCCTGAAATCTCAGAAACAAGAGCGGGGGGCGGGAGCGTCCCTAGGCAGGCCTCCGTGTCCACTCTGCCTTCAATGCCCCTCCCTCTCCCGGCAGAAATTCAGCACACCGTGGCGTCGCTTCTTCACGTCCATGCCAGTCTACGCCATCATCGTGGCCAACTTCTGCCGGAGCTGGACCTTCTACTTGCTGCTGATCTCTCAGCCCGCCTATTTTGAGGAGGTCTTCGGATTTGAGATCAGCAAGGTGGGTCCCCAACTTCCTCTCCTGCTAGTCCCTGGTTGTCACCGATTGGGCAGGAGCCGAAGGTGAAGAAGAGACCTTATCTCGGACCCGGCTCGGAGCCGAGCAGGGAATGCCAAGTGCGGGAAGGGAAGAGTAGAGCGGGGAGCAGCCAAACTACCTGAGGGGGAGGGGAGGTTCTGGAGGCAGTGCGGGACCAGTGCAGGGAAGGGGCGGAGCCTGAAAATCGGCCGGACGGGTTCCCGGTCCTCCTCCCTTCCTCCTCTCCCCACTTCACAGGTGGGACTAGTGTCCGCGCTCCCACACCTCGTCATGACTATAGTCGTCCCCATCGGGGGCCAGATCGCAGACTTCCTGAGAAGCCGCCACATCATGTCCACCACCAATGTTCGAAAGATGATGAATTGCGGGGGTGAGAAGCAGTCTGGGCCAGCGGAGGGGGCTTGGAGCGGGAGCCAGGATACCTGGGCTGGGGGAGGCAAAATTTGGGAAAGGCGCCTCTTGTGTTATGACAGGGGACAACTGGGTCCCCGAGGGGGTAGGGCTGCGGTGGACACGCCTGGGTCCCCGAGGGGGCGGGGCTGCGGTGGACACGCCTGGGTCCCCGAGGGGGCAGCCAGGACTCCTGGGTCCTCGCAGGCTTCGGCATGGAGGCTACGTTGCTCTTGGTCGTCGGCTACTCCCACTCCAAGGGTGTAGCTATTTCCTTCTTGGTCTTGGCGGTGGGCTTCAGCGGCTTCGCCATCTCAGGTGAGGCCTGAGACCGGGCTAGGTCTGGGGGAGGGGATTGGGCACAGCCCCTTCTCAAGCTGGGCAGGGAGCGACTCAGGACGCTCTGGCCGCCCCCAGGCTTCAACGTGAACCACTTGGACATCGCCCCGCGCTATGCCAGCATCCTCATGGGCATCTCCAACGGCGTGGGCACCCTCAGCGGTATGGTGTGTCCCATCATCGTGGGGGCCATGACCAAGCACAAGGTGAGGGCCCGCTCCCCCCTCCCCGCTTCCCCACATCTGCCTCTGGTTCTCCTTGGTTCTCAGAGTCTAACTACCTGTTTCACCTGGAATCTCACTGGCTCTTTCTTTTCCCACTTTCTGTTTCCCTGTGTTCTTACTCGGAATCCCTCTGTTTCTCCCCGTCTCCTGTTCTCTCTCTCTCTCTCTCTCTCTCTCTCTCTCTCTCCTGCGCTTCTACCTGTCTCTTCCCCTCTCCCGAGTCTTTGCTGATATCTGCTTCTTCTCCATCTCTGTCTCTCCATCTCTCTCTTCCCCTATCTTCCCCCCCCCCATTTCCCTCCTCCCACCTGGGTCTGCCCGATTCTGTCTCTTCCCATATCCCTCCCTCTCCCTCCTGCTTTTGCCCGTCTTTGTCTCTTCCCATCTTTCCCTCTCTTCTGGGTCTCTCTGTCTCTCCGTTCCTCCCTCTTCCCTCCGGTCTTCCCCTAAATCTCTTCCCCATCCCCGTCTCTCCACCGTCTCGTCCCACCCTATATCTCTCCCTCTCCCCGTCCCCCGCTCCCTCTTTGTACCTTCCTCCCCGCCTGCGTCCCGGGCGGCAGACCCGGGAGGAGTGGCAGTACGTATTCCTCATCGCTTCCCTTGTGCACTATGGGGGAGTCTTGTTCTATGGCATCTTCGCCTCTGGGGAGAAGCAGCCGTGGGCGGAGCCCGAGGAGCTGAGCGAGGAGAAGTCGGGCCTTGTCCAGCATGATCAGCTAGCAGGCAGTAGTGATGAGAGCGACGGTCCAGACGAACCTGCCTTCTATGCTGCTGCCTCTGGGGAGCCGGCTCCACCAGGAGCACCCCCTGGACCGGGCCCGGCGCTGGGTCCTGGGCCTCCGCCCTCCTACGGGGCCACCGGCAGAAGTCCTGCCCCGCCCGCCTGGCCCCCAACCCCAAGGGACTACTGACGCCCCATCCCAACGCAGACTCCATTCCCAGTGGTTTCAGGTCACCCAGTTACCCCCAAATCCCACTTCGATGTTTCTGCAGGGCTGCAGATTGGCAGTTTCCAGGACCCCCAAAAGGCCTTCTGGGTCTCTAGGCACCCCCCTTCCCCTTTGCCTTAGTGGGTTTCTGAGCCTCCCACAGCCCCGGTAATAAGATTCCCTCTCATATCCTTTCCTTCTCAGTCCACTGATGCTAACGGTCTTAACAGTTGGTTTCAAGGCTAGTCCTTCCCAGGGGACACTCGAAAGCCTCTCTCAGTTTCCCAGGTGTTTCAAGACCGTTTCCCCTAAACACTCCAGAGAGGACACTCCCGGCATCCCAATCTTCAGAGAGATTTCAGCCCAAACTTGGAATCAGGGGCCTTCCTTGTGAGTTTTCAAAATCCCTCCTCCAGGAGATTCAAGTTCCCCGCTTCCTCCTTGCCCAGTTGAATGTTGCCAATCACAGGAGAGGTTGGGCTGAAGCTCCGCCCATTCCTCCTCCCCTCCCTCCCAATCCGTTCCAGGGATTGATTCTCACCAGCGTTTCTGTCAGAGAGCAACGGTTTCAAGCTCCCTTCTAGCAACGCCCCACTTTCCCCAGCTATTTCTAGGGCTCACTTCTGCTACAGCACTAACCAGATGCCAGTTTTAAAGCCCCCCCTTTCAATGGTCAGAGGAGATTTTGAAACTACAACCCCCCCTCCCAGCTCCAGGCCCTCATAGAAAAACTCTCATGGCTTTATCAGTTGTGGTTTCAAAGTTTCTCTACAAACAAAAACCAGAATGGGGACTTCTCAGGCTTCTTAATTGTGGTTTCTAGGTCCCCCGGAGCCACCTACATGGTGGTTTTGAGTTAAGCCCCGAGTCTCCTCCCGGCCCTGCCCCACTAGCCAGCGCCTCTCCAACCGAGGGGGCCCTTGGCAGCCGCATTCAGAGATGGTCTGAGGCTCCCTTAGTCCTTGCACTTTATTCCTCCCCTGCTCCATCCTCCATGCCCAGCGCCTTCGCCGTGGTCTCCCAAAAATATTTCCAAGGCCTAAGGCCTTCTGGGCAGGAGGGACCTACAGCCGGGGTCCCTTCCCTTTCTAGCCCAAGGCTGACTATGGTCCCGGAGGACCCCAACTGGGGGGAGGGGGGAGGGGCCAGTTTGTGAGTGTGTGAGTGTGTGCCAGGTCTGGTCAGAATAAAATACTGTCGTGTCAATGTAGACCTAGGTGTGGCCCCAGATATCTGAACCTCTAGCCTCCTTCGACAGTTCCTTCCCAGCGCCCCTTAGTTCCCTCAGTGACCAAGTCGTCCAGTTGGGTTTCAAAAGATGAGACGGGACCAGTTCTAGGGACGATCTTTTTTTAATTCTTAGTTAAGTGGGGTCCCCAGGAACGGAAGCCAAAGCACCTCAGACCTTCCCCCTCCCCACCCCCATGTTAGGACTACAAGCGCAAAGCATGCTGGGCAGCAGCCAGGTTTCGGGACCCCTCTCTCGGCTAGGTTCGGGCTCACACGAAGTTGTTGGGCAGAGCAGCAGGGGAGAGCGGCTCCAGGTGCGGTGGCGACGAGTTCCGACCCGGGGGCGGGGGCAGCTTGGGAGGCAGAGGGGGCGTACTGGGCGGCTGCTTGGTGGCGATGTGGGAGGGAACCCATGCGTCCGGGGCGTAAAAATGGAGGTCGTAAGGATCCTTCGGGGCGTCCAGGTGGAGAGCTTTGGAAGACATTGGAGGTAGAAAAGTTCGGCTCGTCCCTTCCCAATTCCACTAGCTTGCTTGCGCACGCGTGTGTAAGCTGCCTTTCGAAACCACCTAGTTCCAGCCCCCACTCCACCCCATGGTACTGATGGGGAAACTGAGGCTCAGAGAATGGAAGCCACGTCATTTGCCCAGGGTCGCATGGAGAAGGAAATGACCGAGCCCAGGACTCGAACACGGGTCCCCTGAGGTCAAAGCCAGTTTTCTTCTCAGGACATTATCTATCACTGTTACCCCCCTCCGCCTCCAAACACACCCAGAATCATAGATGGACAGCTAGAGAAGACCCCAGAACTCAGGTCAGGAACAGAAGTCTGACGTGCCCAAACGAGGAGCGGCAGAAGATCCTCAGGACTCGAACCCAGGGCCTAAGGTTCCAAATCTAGCTTTCCACGACGAGAAAATACCTCCTGCAGCCTCCCCCCCCCCCCCCGTTGTTCCGCTTGTGCGGTCGCCTCACTTCCTTCTCCAGGTCCCCCCTCCCTTACCGGTCTTGGTGCTGCCTTTCCCCTTTTCCTCCAAATGAAGAGGAAGAAAGCTGGCTGTGGAGCTTGTGTGGAGGGGAGAAGGAAGAGGGAGGGAGGAAACCTCCAGTCCCTGAAATAAAGTGGGCTGGGCCTGGAGAAAGGGCAGGGTCTTAATGGCATGTAGGACGGGCCCTTGACGAGCAGGCGGGGCTTGCGCTCACCTGGTTCATCGCTGTCATCCGGCAGCCGGTGGTGTCCAAAGGGCCTAGAAGATGCAGCCCGGCGGTATAGACACCAAAGGAGCAGGAAAACTCCGACCAGGAGCCCAGCCCCGGCCAGGAAGAGGCACAGAGCCCCGCCTCCCGCGCCGCGAGGCCTGCCCACCAGGGTCACACCTGCACGGAGCCCGGGTTGGGAGAGAGGCTCAGCCAGCGAATCCTTCGTGGCCACGGGCCTGGAGCCGCTAGTGAGCCCAGGTGTCCCCTCTCCCACCCTTGGCCCCTAAGGCATCCCAGGTGTCTTGTCTCTCAGTCCCCAGCGCCTGGTTCTAAGCTGGCCTAGATATTCACCTCACTCAGGGTCGAGGACAGGGAAACCAGGAGACATCTCCCATCCCTCCCTACTCCCAGGCCCGCTCACCTGTCTCCTGTACTCTCTCCACTACGATGATGGTGTTCACAGTGTCGCCCCCATGTCGCCGTTGCAGAGGCCTGGCCGGAGCGGGAGGCCCAGGGGGAGGTGGGGGGCTCCAGAGCCTGGCGGCTACAGGGAGTGGGTTCTGAGGGTCTTTCGAGGGTTGGGGATCTGATTGACGGAGTCCTTGGTGGGAAGTATCTGGGGACCCAGTCATGGAAGATTCTAAGTTAGGGATTTCCGGGAGTCGGGCTCTCTGGGTGGCAGAAGATTGCATATTGGCCACTTTAGGAGAGGCAGGGTTGGGGGTGGTGTGGGATTCTGGATGGGGTGTTTCTGGGGCCTCAGACTGAAGAACGGGGGAGGATTCTAGGCGGGGCACCTCTGGAGGGTCAGGGCTAAGGGTCGAAGAAGACTCTGATTGCACAGGTCCTTGGAGGTCAGAGCCGGGGGTCCCAGGAGCTGGGCGGAACGTCTCGGAGGCTTCATACTGCGGGGCACTGGGAGGTTCTGGGGAGGGAGTTTTCAGAGGAAGGTTGGGGGCCTCTCGGGATTCAGAGGGGGGGGTCTCGGAGAGGTCCGGACTGGGGCTGACATGGGACCCTGGGTGTACAGCTGAAGAGTCCGAAGTGCGGGGCTCTGGCTGTATAATGTCAGGAGGTCTCGGGCTCTCGATTTCAGCAGATTCTGACTGGGAAGTTACTGGCAGAGAGGAATCAGAGACCCTCAGGGATTCTGGCTGTACGGTCCCGGGAGTAGCAGGGCTTGGGCTTTTGTAGGATTCGGGCTGGGAAGTTTGAGGGGGGAGAGAGTGGGAAACTTCTAGCGATTCTGACTGCTGGGGATTCGGGGCCGGGGTCTCTGGAGGGGAGACAACCCCGCTCTCCACGTTGTACGGCTTCGAAGCTTCCGGAGGCGGCGGAGCTGAAGGGGCTGACTCCGAGCCTTGGGAGCTGCAGATGGAGGAGAAGGAAGACGAAGAAGAACCACAGCGATCTCATGGCGCACAAACTGAGCCTCACCTACGCGGGGGAAAATTGGTGAACTCCTGGAGCTGGAGCCACACCCGAGCCCCTGTTCCCACCCCTTGTGCTCCCATTGGTCCTCAGGTTCCCATTCCCCCCTTCTGCGCCCCTCCCCCCCCCCCCGTGCCCCTCAGCGGGGGACCAGCACTTTATCCAGGAGGGAAGGGTGAGGCTGAACTACAAGTCCCAATGGGCTCCCGGGCGCCAGAGCTCGCAACCTGGAGAGACTGGAGTGCCGAGCATCATGGGAGTCGTAGTCTGCCTCCTTCCCCGAGTCGCGCGGGTCCCCAAAGGGGGAGATCTGGCGCGGCAAGAGGGATGGGAGATGTCTCCTAGTTTCCCCGTCCTTGACCCTGATCAGGGTCCTTAGAGCGAAAGCAGGGAGCTGATGGGCAACGCCCCTCCCCTATTGCCCCCATACCCCGAGGGACACAGCGTTTTTCGCTTGTTTACACTCGAAGTTGCTCGGATACCCTCTAAGGAAGAAGACGCGGGGTCCCCGAGGGGCGGAGGCTGGGGGGAGGGGAAGCCTGTGTAACTAGAAGGCGGGGGGCACTGGGCTTCCAAACGCCTTCGTCGGGGTGGGGTGGCCTGGATTGGGAACGGGGTGGAGAGAGCGCCATTTGGAATCCGAGGATGTGGGTTCAAATTGCTGGCTCGGTCCACTTATTTCCTACTTGTGTGACCTTGGTCACTTCCACCTCTCAGGGAGTCACTTTTCTCACCTCTAAAATCAGTGTCGGAGACGACCTCTCAGATCCCTTAGGGATCCCTCTGTGATCCCAGGGTCCTTTTACGAGGAGCAGACAAGGGTCTACATTGTTGGGTACTTCATTTTGGGACAGTTGCGTCCAGCCTGGGCTCGGGAGGGGTGCTGAGGGGATCCTGAGGCACTAGGACGCCTCGGTTACTTGGTGGGGATTCCTGGATCCCTTGTGAGAAGGAGGTGGGGGAGAAGAGAGCCAGGACCAGTGGATCCCTGGAAGGGGAGTTTTGAATGGGCTGCGGTGGGGTGGGGTGGGATGGGATGGGGTGGGGGGAGACTGAACGCCATGGCTCCTATTTGGGGCGGGCCTGGGGTGCCGGGTCCCTTACCTGAGGGTCAAGGCCAAAGGAGCAGCAACAGCAGCAGCAGCGGGCGGAGAAAGCTGGACGCAGGCAGGTGAGCTGTGGAGACAAGGATACAGGCGGGGCCTTGGGGAGGGGGTGACGCACCTGACTATCCTTCCCTTGAGAATCTCGGTGCCTGGCGACCGGTCTTGCTCTTAAAGGGACAGAGCTGAGAAGGGGGTAGACAAGGCTCTTTAAATGGTGTTGAGCCCCATGCCTGGAAACCCAAGAGTTCTTTGCCTCTCTCTTTTCTGGGGCTTCATGTGATGTGGGATGGAATTAGAGTCAAATTGATCGTGAGTCATCCCAAAAGAATTACAAGACTCAGTGACTCAGTTTCCCAAGTTTTATTGAAATACTGTTAGTGACCACAGGGAGAGAAGCAGAAAAGTGGAAAGGTATCTCTCCAGTAGGAAAAGAAAAGATAGTTATATTTATAGAATGGATAAATTGATTCAGTCTCGTTACAATAATCTCTACCTTAGGGAGGTACTGAGGAGGGCTTATCCTAATTTGGAGTTCCTGGGGTCCTAAGCCAACCCCCAAGGCAGGTACCTTTTTTCTGTGGAGGTGTGTTTTGGGGGTTTTACTCGGCCTAAGGGAATCTGGGGACAAATTTGGCCTTTTTCTTGTGCAAGTCTCTTTTTGATTCCCATGTCTGGTTTCAAAATACCTTCATTTATCAGTAGAATTTCCTATACCCTGTCAGTGTAATCATTGTGTATCATATGACCTGCCTCTTTCTGTTCTTGTTATGGGTACTGATTAATGTGCGTAACAAGAACCCAGGCCCTGATTTGTTTCCCAAATCTTAAGTTATCCATTATCTGGAGTCTGAATCTCTCTCTCTCTCTCTCTTTTTTTTTTTTGCAGGGCAATGAGGGTTAAGTGACTTGCCCAGGGTCACACAGCTAGTGTCAAGTGTCTGAGGTCAGATTTGAACTGAGGTCCTCCTGATTCCAGGGCCAGTGCTTTATCCACTGTGCCACCTAGCTGCCCCCTGAATCTCCTTTATTTTGTTTTTATTTTATTATTTCATTGTATTGTTGGTGAGGCCATTGGGGTTAAGTGACTTGCCCAGGGTCACACAGCTAGTAAGTGTTAAGTGTCTGAAGCCAGATTTGAACTCAGGTCCTCCTGACTCCAGGGTCGGTGCTCTAGCCACTACACCACTTAGCTGCCCCGTCTAAATCTCTTTTAGGGCTCATATCTGAATTAGAGCTTAGGTCTTAGATTTTTCTGTTAACCCCTTTTTCACCTTCTACATCTTCCCATTTCTGACCCTTGCAAGCTCTTGGGACCTCGTAGCGCCCGGAGGGTCCACTTGGTGGTCATATTACTACTGGGCAGCGGCCTCGATTCATCTGGGCCCTGAGTTGTGGCGTGGTGCGGGTGGTCAGGGAGAAGAGGCCTCCTGGGCCACGCCCTCCCCTTCCCAAAGCCGGCTCTGTCTCCTTGATGTGACTCTCACTAGAGACCTGTCGGTTTTGTTCCCGGAGCCTTCCATTGGAGCAGCTCTCTCTACAGTCCGTTTTTCTCCCTGTCCATCAATGTCCCTCCGTCCTTCTCCACTCCTCTCTGGCCCTGTCTGTCCCGTAGTTCTTTTGGACCCTGGCTGCCTGATCATCCCTTTTCTTCCTCTTCCGGGGTGGTTCCTCTACGTCTGTCTTCCATGTGATGTCTTTCCTCTCTCTGATGGTCTGAACGTCGAGCCGGCCTTCCATGAGTCTTGCTTACCTATCGACGTCTCCTCTAATCACCCCATGCCCTGTCTTTTCTGCTTGCCTAATCGGGTCCGCTTGTCTCTCTACTGTCCCCTCATCTCTCTCCCTCTCGCCAGCCCTGGCCCCTCCCGGGCCCAATTAGGCCCGACTGCGCTGGCTCGCTCGGCCGCCCCCGCCTCTCTGCGGCTCATTACCGGCAGCAGAGCCTAATGAGGCTGGGGCGGCGTGACCGCTGCGGCCCTGCCCGGCCCGGGCCTGCGTCAGCGAGGGCCTTATAAGGGCTTTGGGGGTGGCGGAGATAGGCTGCGCCTCGCTCAGGACAGAACAAGACGGGTACGGGCGGGACCTGCCAGGAGACCGGAGGGGGAGTGGGGAGATGGCCGGAGCGGCTGAGCAGGACTTGTGTCCCCTACAGGTGATGGAGAACCCCAAGAGCCCAGGGCGCCGCCGGTGCGGGCTGCTGCTGTTACTGCTGCTGTTGCTGCCTGGGATCCCTGGCACCACCGGGGCTGTTTTGCCCCGCCCTGAAAGCCCCAGGTAGGTATGGGGGTGCGGACCAAGAGATGTTCTCCCAGGCCACACACAGAGAGCCTGAAAGATACACAGGAACCAAGGACTCGCAGAGTTAAATGGGTTGAGAGACATACAGAGACAGAGAGAGGTTGAGCTCGTGATAGGTGTGACTAACAGGGACAAGAGATACAAAGAGATAGACCCCGAGAGATAGCAATGCAGATGAACTGGAGGGAGGAAAGCAGAGGATGGGACTCCTGAGAGACAGTCTCAGATCGAAAGAAGAACCAAACACCAAAGACGGCTTGAGAGAAAGCGACAGAGAGCAGGAGATTCTGGAAGAAACTGGGGAGACACACTGGGCTGGGACTCGGGGCGGGGGAGAGTGGTGGGCTCAGAGATGGGAAGGGATCGGACCAGACTGGGGAGACAGGAGCGTGGCCATGGACTTGAAGGCGATTGCAGGTAGGATTTCGCGGGCGGGAATCCGAGTGGTCGCGGTTTCCTTGCCCTTCGAGACTGATCGGGATGTGGAGAGCCAGGGAGGGGAGCCCCGGTGCCCATCTCTCTCCCTCCACCCATTCCCCTTTCAGCCCCTGGCTCCCGTGGGCCCCGCCTCCAGCGTCTCTGACCCTTCGGGACTGGAGTCTGCAGCTGACTGGGGAGGCAGGCCCGGCCCGGGCCCCCGAGCCCCGCCCCCAGACCGAGCCCGGCCCCCAGAACCCTGCCCCGAGCGCCGGACCCCAACGGCGCCTGGTGGTGGCGGACGACGCTGCGTTTCGAGAGCGGGCGCGCCTGCTGGCCGCCCTGGAGCGGCGCCGCTGGCTCAACTCCTACATGCACAAGCTCCTGGTGGTCAGCGATGCGGCCGCCAACTGACGTTGCGCTCCCCGCGGCGTCCTTACACCCCACCCCTCCTCCAATAAAAAATCTTCGTCTTTTCTCAGTTTCGGGTGTTTTTATTGCATTGGGGGGTGGAGGAGTTTGGGGGCCGGGCTGCCACAACCCTGCCCCGGTCCCGGGGGCCTCCGGTTATCCCGTGTCAGCCTGCTTTCCGTCACTCCCATTTCCCTCCTTGCCTCAGTGTCCGTCCCCGGCCCTTGTACGGGTGTGCCTGACTCTCCGGGCCTGTTTCCCTCTTTGTGTCCCTGGGGAGGCGTTTCCTTTTCCTGGGTTCCCGTTGCCTCTGGTGTTCCGGACCTCTGGGCTATCTCCGTTTCGTCTCCTCTCTAGCTCAGTCTACCCGTCCCTTCCCTCCCTCCCCGCCTTTCCTTTCTCTTCTCTCTCTCTCTGTTCACCATCTTATCTCGGCTTGTCTCTTGCTCTCTCCATCGTTCTTGGTCTCTCCCGTTTCTGGTTTTCTGGTCCTCTGGACCTGAGCCTGCCAGGACCTGTTTTGCTCCTGCCCTTTCTATCCAATCTGCCCCCAGCACAGCTTGGAGAGCTAAACACCTGACAGATGCAGTCGGGGCAGAGGGCTGGCCGGCAGGGTACTGGGAGGTAGGTGGGATTGAGAGGTCACTGAAATCCTCCTGGAGGGATGGCGAGGTGTGCATCACTAACTATCAGATGTCGACGTTCCCAAGTGACTTCGCCCCTGCCAGGAAGTCCAAAGGGGGTTCAGGTGGGCGCAGATGGCTTTCTAATTGGCCCAAACTCCAGACTCAGAATGGAGAGAGCTAATTGGTTGTAATAGCAGAAATTCGGCCATATAAAAGTTGGCTAACAACCGAACAAGGTTCTAGGGTTACTGTTCGTGTAAAGTCCAATCTTGGGTAGGAGAATGAGGCCTCCTGGTCTCAGTTTCCCCAGGTGTCAGATGAGGGAGGTGGCCTAGATGATCCTGAAAGTCTTTTCCTGCCAGGACATCCCAGGGGGGACCTTAAAGATTTGGTTGTGTTGTTGTTGTTTTTAATTTTATTTATTTATTTAGAATTTTTCCCAAGTTACATGTATAAACAAATTTTCACATCGATTTTTAAAATTTTATGTTCCAAATTATCTTCCTCTGTCCCTCCCCACCCCCCTTAAATCAAGTAATTCAACATAAGTTATACATGTGCAGTCATGCAAAACATTTCCACATTAGTCAGGTTGTGAAAGAAAACAGACAAAAAAACTTTAGAAAGAGGAACAAAAACATTTATGCTCCAATCTGTATTCATATACCATCAGTTCTTTCTCTGGAGATGGATTGCATTTTTCATAAGTCCTTCTGAAAGCATCCTGCTCCTCATTTCCCACAGCACACTAGTGTTCCATCCCAATCTCATCCCACAATTTGTTCGGCCATTCCCCAATTGATGGGCATCACCCCAATTTCAAATTCAACTTTTTAAAAAAATCTCTTTTAGGATACCAACCTAGTAGTGGTATTACTAGGTCAAAGAGCACGCACAGTTTTATTGCCCTTTGCTCTACAGAATGACTGGATCAGTTTACAACTTTACCTAGAGTGTATTAATGGAGGGACCTTAAGGGTTAAGCAGGGGCCTTAAGGGGGCAGGAGCAGAATTTGAACCCAGGCCTTCTGATTCCACATTCAGCATTCCTCCCCCTGTAGTGACCCTGCATAACTTGGGGGGGAATGGGGACTCCCTATTCCTGAGCGGTGACAGAGTAACTCCACCAGCTCCTAGAATGCTACCAGCACCCAAGGAGAGATGCAGGAAGTCACGCTCAGGTCTCCAGGGTCTCCCTAAGGAGTGGTGTCCCTACAAAGCAGAACAGCACTCCGGGCTGGGGGTGGGGGAATGGAGGGAATTTATTGGATCAGAAACAGTGCCAGGGGCTCACACTGGTGGGGGCCCGAGGTAATGCAGCTGGAGGTAGGGCCAGGCCAGAGACCGGGAGGAGGCCAGGACCAGGGCAGAGAGCAGAAGCAGCAGTAACAGGAGGCCCAGGATGCGTGGCTGGGCCAAGGGAAGGCAGAGGATCCTGGAAGAAGCAGACACAGCCAGCATGACGGCCTGGGGATTGATCACGATCCCTACCCCATGGCTGGGAGTCCAGGGGCAGCTTACCTCAGTCTCTGGACAGTTAAAGGGCTGGGGTAGATCTGATCCCAGCTTGTCCTGCTCTGAGCTGAAACCAGCTGGCTCCTTACTGGCTCCAAGGCCTGATGGGGGCCTGGATCACTGGGGCTGCTGAGGGGAGAAGCCAAGAGCACCCTCAGCAATGGCAGGGATAGTATGTAAAGCTTGGGGAGGGGGGATCTTGGAAATCATTTAGGCCAGCCCTCTCCTCTGACAGGTGAGGAAAGGGAGGCCTGCCCAAGCCACACAGCGACTGACACAGCCCAGGCACTAGGGCCCCACTGTAGCGTGAGGGCCCTGACTCCCACCCATTCCCCTCTGAGCCCCTGCCTGGTCACCTCACCTCCCAGCATCAGGGGAGTCTCCGGGCTGCAGGCTCCCGAGGGTGCTTGGGTGTCCAGCCTGAGGGAACAAAGAGACTGAACTGAGGTTCAGCATCTAACGGGTCACCCAGAGGAAGCACTATAACCCATGCCATGGCCAGTCACAGTGCAGTTGCTCCCAAAGCACAGAGCTGTCATTCTCCACCGGCCCTGCCCCCCATCATCCCAAACCTTGGCATCGCCTTGACTCTTCTCTTGCCCTCATTCCCACTTAGGTTTCAAGTCTTGAGGAATCTCCCTCTATGTTTCCTGTCTCAGTTCCCTTCCTTTGGATTTCACCTCCAAACAGCTTTCTTTCATGCTTCTTTCTCCCTTCTATGGGCCCTAACCTTCAAGCAGAGCAGAGCTTCCCCAAAGGCCTGCCCATCTCTGCTCTCACCCCTCTGCTTTATTCTTTGCTCATAACTCAGAGATGCAGCAATGGAAAAGACTTCAGGGCACAGAATGCACCCTCTCCTTTTACAGACAAGGAAACTGAGGGCCCAAGATCATGTAAGTAGGAGACATTTGACCGGGATCGGAGCTTCTTTGCCTCTATGCCACATGACGGGCTGCCCAGCTTTCAGGCCCCTCCCATTCACAGATCTGACCAAAACCTGCTGCCCACCGAGTCAAGGGCAAACAGCCTCCTCCACTTCTGCTGGCCCCTGTCAGATGAAGCCTTCTCTGTGACCTGGGATCTCCGGTCTCTGGGCCTTTGCCAACACTTGCATTGTGGGGAAGTCGAGGTCCCAACTGGGGAGTGGGCTTGGCCTCCAAATTCAGGGCCCCACACTGTGCTGTTCCTTCAGACTCCGAGAGCCCTCAGCTCATCAGAGGCATCGAGTGCCTTGTTATTCCTGCCCTCCTCACCTGCCAGGTATTGTTTTATGTTGGGGAGAGTTAGAGGGTCCTATTCCTCTATTGACGGGAGCTTCCTGAGGTCAGGGACGGTGCCTTATCAGACCATACTTCTCCCTCCGGGGTGGACAGCTCCTGAGATCGGGGGCCACTAGATGGCTTCGGGGAGCTCGGCTGGGGCCAGCCCCGAGATAGACCTGGCCATGCCGAGCCCTGCCAGTGCCTTCCACACTCAAGAATCCTTAGGTCACCGAACCTAACCTCTGTTGCAGATGAGGAATTGGGGGTTCTAAGAAGGGAAGTCACTTGCCTAGTGTTCCCCATGAAGCGGAAGAGCCAGGATTCAAACTCCCAACTCCAAGGGTTTGTTTTTTTTCTGCAGGCTTCCTCCCCCCTCTGTGCCCAGTCTGTGCTAGAGCCTCCCCCAGGCCTGCTGCCTGGAGCTCTGTGGGTAGCCGCCTGCCTGCCTTTTTCTGATGGACTGACACTCTCAGATGTACCCAAGGGTCGTGTGTGCTCGCTCATTTGTGTTTATCTGGGTGTCGGCTGGTGTGGAGGGGCGGGGGAGGCTCCCCGGGGACCAGACTTGCCTCCCACGACCGTTCGGATTTGCCGACCCCTGCTGTGCCATCGGGCTCATTAGAGGCATTGAGTGCCTTATTACCCAGCCCTCCTCGCTCAGAGCTCAGATTTTCCCTCAGCATATCAGGAGCTGGGTGTGTGTGTGTGTGTGGGGGGGGTGTCACTGGAAAGAGAAGGGCTGGGGGCTCCATACCCCGTCTTGGGGCCTCAGCCCATTTTCGCCGGCTCTTTGTTGGTCCCACTGTCCACAGCTGCCCTTCTCTCCAAGTGAGCTGTGGAAAGGACACAGTCATTACAGCCTCCTCCAGCCGGGGCACCGCCCTCTCCCTCCTTCTCTGCTGTTCACCCCAGCCTAACAGAACCCCTTTTTCCCTGGGGGCCCCCAAGGCTCCACCACCTTCTTCCTAATAAAGGATCGCAGCCAGCCCCACTCTACTTCCTGTGGTGACCTGAGCATCTGGGCCTCGGCTCTCAGCCTCTCAGAGACCCTGCTCCTAGGGTCCCCCAGGCTCCCAGGGGCCACTGTATCTGGATCCTCACACCCCCTCCCTTAGGGAACCCAGCACCTAATGCTGGGGGGAGGATCACCTCTCTGGGACCCCTACATAGCCCTGTCTCAGCTGGCAGACGAGTCCAATTAGCAGCCCAGGCAGACAGCCTTATTAGAAGCAGCACAGGAAGGAAATGGGCCGGGGAGGGGGGTGTTGGGGGGGGTGGAGAGCAGGAGCGGGGGATGGAGGCTGTAGGCACGCAGCTGGGCCAGGCTGGGAGCACAGCAAGTTGGGTAGCCAGTGAGGGGAGGGCTGGGGTGCTGAGATGAAGGGCTAAGGGGTCTGAAGTGAGCCCCTGAATGGGCTGTGGCTGGACAGTCTGAGCCTCTGAGGGGCCTGAGGGATTGGACCGGTCTGGCCACAGCTTGAGAGGGAGAAGGGAAGCTGAGGCAGGGTAAGTAAAGTGGGGCAGGGGGGTGGGGGGGGGCCCTTTTCACTGCTAAATCCGCACCAGGAATTCTCCTCCCTGCTGCTGAGTGATTCACTTGGCTTCTCTTGGGCAGTTGTCTGGAAAGAGAGTAGGATGTGGGGGATCATCACACAGACCCCATCCCTTCATTTCTCTGCTCTGACTGCTCCCCTTAGCCATATCACCAGCTGCTTCCCCACCCCCCTCCCCCACTCAGAAAATTCCTCTTTCCCCCCAGCCAGGTTCTCTCTAAGCAAAGGGCTTGGTGACCTGGGCTCCAGGAACTTGGCTGCTGGTGGTTGTTTAATCTGGTAACTGTATTTCAATGTAATTAGCTCCTTTCTAATGCCATGCTTTTTTCTTTTCTGTACTGGAGATCATTCCGAGAAAGGATCCACAGGCTTTATCAGACTGCCAAAGCAGTCCAGGGTACAAAAAAGGCCAAGCTCGCATTCTAGGCCATCCTAAAGGCCTAAGCCGATACAGGAGAAGCTTGCTGCTTCCTGGAAGGGTCTCTCCAATAGAAATCATCCCTCCCCACTCCCAAGTCTAGAATAAATAGTCTTCTAGTCCCCCCCCCCAGGCTCTGGGGTCCTAGAAGTCACCACTCCTCACTCACCAACTCCTCAGCTAGGGGTTTACATAGGACCTCGGCTCCTCCCGTTCCATGCAAGGCTTCTCCCCAAGGCTGAGCACCACACAGAGGGTTGCGAAGGCCTGCTCCCATTTCTTGTCTCTGAGAGAGAATGAGGGAAATGAGCAGGGCAGGTTTGGACTGAGACCAGGGAGGGATTCGGAAAGGGGGTCATCACTGAGATGGGGGGGACAGCAACGGAGAGAAGGCAGGTATGGGGCAACAGATGGGCTTGTGGATCGGGGTGGAGTCTGGGCAGGAGACAGAAAGCGATGAGGCTGGGCTGGAGGCTGGAGATAGGCCAGCTGAGAACCAGATGCTGAAATGGGCAGAAGTTTGGGCCCGAAGCTGGACTGAAGACAGTGGTTTAGAGATTGGAGAGAGGGAGAACAATGGAGAGAATCAGGGTTTGGGGGATGGCCATGGCGGGGAAGAGGAGGCTGGAGATGGGAAAGAGAACCAGGCAGGTCAGACGACTTGGGGCTCACGATGGGGTCACCAGTGAGGGCTCGAGGGAAGAGCCCAGACTGGGGCGAGAGGCAGAGTCAGGGGCTGTGAGGGGCAGGCTGAGGGGACAGCAGCTGACTCACTGAAAGGCCTCAGAGAAGCCCTCCCAGCCCCAGCCCCCAGAGGAGGGACAGAGCCACGGTCCAGTCTGGCCCTTCTTTGGAGCCCATGTTGTCCTGTCTATCAGGGGAGGGGCTGCATCCTTGGCTGACCCCCTGCAGGTCAGAGGGCAGGATATTGATTCCACTCCCGGGCCACACTAGAAGGGCCACCTGGGGGGGCAGGGCTAGGGCTGCAGCTCACTGCCCTTCCGTAGCAGGGGACAGTCTCACCTGCTGAATGGCCTCAATCTCCAAGCACAGTGACTGGGGGTGCAGCTTTATCCATTCCCCAGCTAGTTCTTGGCTCCCTTCTTGAAACCTGGGCAAAGCAATGAGAAGACCTTCTCCATCTGGCTCTTCCTCCCTCCGCCCTCCACCAACTCCCGGCTTCCTAGTCTGAGTCCTCTGACTCTGCTGCTGTTCCCGGGGCTTCTCCCTGGGGGCTGGGGCTGGCACAGGCCTGTCCCCTCCCTCACTCACCCCTCAGGCCCGTCCTGGCTCTGACTCAGCTGCTCCTCCAGGTGAGAGATTTTCTGCTTCAGCTCCTAGAGGGAGGGAGTATAAGTGCCTTCCCCAGCTATGCGACTCTCTGCCCTTCTCCCCCAGTGATGGTGTCCTTGCTTCCTCCTCCCACTCAAATCAGGGGACCCTGAGCCTCTGCTTGGACACCCTTCCCAGGAAGCCCAGCCCATTGTATCTACCTCCCAGAGGGACACAGTCAGGGATGGGCCTATGGAGAGAGGGCAGTCACCAAGGGAAGCAGAGTATATTGTGGGGGGGTGGCCCAAGGGCCAGGGACCCACCCGGATTGTGGCCTTGTTCTCCTCCAAGGCCTCGGCCAGATTCTCTGTCCAATTTGTCCGCTGGCAAACCCAGAAGCAGAGTCACAGTCACCGGAGAGGGTTGGGTGGGGCAGACTAGCCAGGGCCTGGTGCCCTGGGTCCCTACGTTAACGGGCAGGTGAAAGGCCAAGAGCTGAGCAAGGGGGCCTAGAGTGTGTCCATGCTGGGTGAGCCCAGGGGTGGCCCCTGTCCTCTGGTCCTCCCACCTCAGGGTGAAACTGAGCAGGAGGAGGAGGGGAGGGGTGGCTCACCTGGCCTGCTGACCCCCCTCACGTCCCCCACCCCACTCACCTCAGAGAGGATAGTGTCTCGATGGCAAATGAGGCTCTCATACTCACACAGCTGACGCTGCAGGGAGGGAGAGGGGGGCCAGTCCATCTGTTCATGCCTGGCCTTGACCTGGAGCTCCCAGGAAGTCAACTTGTCCTGCCCCTCCCCCCCCCCCCCCGGCTGCTGTAGGGCTGGCACCCATCAGGACAAGCACCACAGTCTGCTTTTAAGCCTCCCCACCCCCATCCTCCCACCAGTGATTGTATCACCAACAGTCCCTGGGGTATCAGGAATTTGGAGTCAGGAGACCTGGGTCCAAATCCCAATGCTACTCCTTAGCAGCTGTGTGACCTTGGGTAAGTCTCTTCCCCTCTGGGCCTCAGTTTCTCCATCTATAAAGTGAGGCCACTGGCCCAGTGGATCACTAACATTCATTCCATGATTGCTCACAGGCCAGGGTCTCCTCAGTGCCAGGGACCTGGCTTGAGGCAGGGTGTGGGCCCAAAGGGCCCTGGGGGGGTCCTGGGGGAGTACCCTCAAGGCCTCCTTCTCTGTGGCCAGCTCCTCATTCCTCTTCTTCGCACTGTCCCTCTCGGCGACCAACTTCCCATTCTGCTGGGACACAGCAAAAAGAGAGGCTAGAAAATCCCTGAGCAGCCCAGGAGCTGGAGGATGGCCTTGGGCAGGCCTGCCTGCCTCTGACCAGTACCCCTGGCCCTCCCCTTATCCAGAGTCCCTCCCCAGCCTGGGATCCTGGCCAGCTCCCTGCAGTCTTGTCTTCCTCAGCTGCCTCAGGCTGCCCAGTGAAGGGCAGGGGAAGGACGGGGAGCCAGGTTGCTGAGTCACCACCTGCCCAGCTGGTAGGAACAGGTATGGGAGGGGGAGGTGCTCAGCTATTCCTTAATTACTCTGGTCTCATCCCTCTGCCCCGTCTGTTGGTCCAAAGTTGCCTTTGGAATCACCCTCAGGGGTTACTGCAGGGGCATCTCAGAGTCAGGGAATTGAGGCCTCAGGATCATGTTAATGACCCTTGGCTCTGGCCTCTGCTGGTGGCAGCCAAGATGATGTGGCTGGGCTGGGCTGGGCCTGGGCCAGCCTGTTGTTACTTGCAGTTCTGGTACCTCCTACTCCCAGATTGGGGTCCCTCTGCATCGACTCAATGTGAGCATTGTCCTGCCTGCACCTCATGAGCACCACGGATCACTGGCACGAGGCAGGATGGTGACTGAGCCCCCCCCCGCCCCAACATACACTGGGATTTTCCTATTCCTCCAGGGCCCTCTGGCCTGGCAGTGGCTGTGGCTTCACGGGGGCTCTGAGGGTCTAGTGGTCTTGGAGCCAGACCACCTATGTCCAAGGCCTGCCTTTGCTCTTCATTATTTCTAGGAGCTTGCACCCTGGACTCACCTCTCTGAGACTCAGTTTCTTCATTGGCAAAAGGACAGGACTGGCCCGGAATAATTTAGTGCCCCCGACTTGATGTACACATGGCCTTGGGCACAAGTCTTTCCTTCCTTGGGCCTTGGTTTTGTCTTCTACAACAGGCCCTAATTCTGTGACTTGATGATTCCATGGATAGCCGCCCTGGGGTATCCTTAGCACTGGTGTGGTCTCTGGTCTGGTATGTACCTTAAACTGGGAGGCTGGGACTGTCCTCTGCCCTGCCACCCCACCCTGATGGTTACCGGGGACCTGGCACCCATATAGGCCTAAAGAGCAAGGCCTGTGCTGGAGCCAGCTCTCACCGGCTCCTGATGGCTGATGGCGAATTTTCAATGTGAGCATTTATGCCCCAGAAATTGGCAAAGCCATAAACCTGTGCTGTTGTCTAGACTTTAAAAGGGGAGGGTGAGAATGTTAATGGTGCAGATTGAGGAGGAGGACTGCTGATTGCTCAGGGTGATTCCCCCCTGGTGAGCTCCTGTTAATCGCTTTTAGTTCCTTGCCCACAGCCCTCTCTCACCTCCTCCTGCAGGGTCTCCACCTTAGCCACCAGCTGCTGCTGTTCTCTTTCCTGCCCAGGGATCACAGGAAAAAACAAAACCCATCACTGGGGGTCCCTGGGGCCTGGTCTTCCCAGCCCGAGCCAGGCCAAAGGGACCTTTGTGGGACTCCGGCTCAGAGCCACGGGTTGCAAGACCTGCCAAGGGCTCTCTGGGAGAACTGACTCTATCCATGCCTTCCCATTGCAGATGTGGTCTCCAGGCTCTCCTTGTTTCCTTACTTCCCCAGCTGCCCAGCGATGCACTGAAAAGCTCTGATGGAGGAGTCTTGGGAGGCTCTGTGTCAGCCGTAGGGGGGGCGGGGCAAAGGAAGGCTGGGCAAGGGCTTTCCTTCAGGGCTCCTGGGGCAAGAACGGGCAGGCCTCAGACCCCTGCTCACCGTCTGCCGAGCCTGGGCCACGAGGCTGCGATTTTCCTCCTCCAGGCTCTTGGCCAAACTCTTCATATCTTCCAGTTCCTCATCCACAGCCTTGGCAAACTGCAAAGCCTGCTGGGAACTGAGCCAGGAAAGATAAGGGAAAGGCACAGGACTCAAATGGGCACTAAACAGAAACACTGGGAGGAAAGTTGGGGTGAGAGACAAAGTGGGAAAGGGGTGCAACTGGAGGAGACCCTAGGGGAAAGAGGTAATAGCCACTGGGGAAGTTATTCAAGGTGCTTGGGGAGCTCAGAAAAGATGGTCTTTGAGGGGCATACTGTGTCCTGCCCAGGAGAAGTGTGGATGGGAGAACCGTGGGGAAGGTTAGGGCAGAGTAGGAGCCCTAAAATCATCTAGGAGTAGAGCAGCTAGTACCCCTGGAGGAGAACGGGGGCCTGCAAGGTTCCCGGGGAGAGGACTGTCTCAAAGGGATGGGAATTCCTTGGGCACAGAGGGCTCCAAGTGGGATAGGGAGGTCTCAGGCCCCCTGGGTATGGGAAGCAGCGAACCTGCGGAGCCGCTTGCGCAGGGAGGCCAGCTCCTCCCCCAGCCGGGCAGCCCCCTCATCGGCCGTCTCCACACTTTTCTGCAGCTTGGCATTCTCCCCTGCCAGCCTCCGATTGCTCAGTTCCAGCTCCTCCAGGCTGCTAAGCAGCTCAGCTGTGGCCGGCCTGCATGACCAAGGAGGGGCGGTGTGGCTGGTGCTCTGGCCCAATCTCCCGCTTCTCCTTTCTGGAGCCCCATCTCTGCCAGCCTGGCATCACCCAGGCTTTGGCCGTGGTTTCCATTATTGCCTCGTCCCCCCACCTCAGGTCCTTCCCAAGAGCCAAGGGACTCTGAGCTTACTTTGGGAGTGTGTGTATGTGTGTGTGTGCACGCCTGTGCATGCACACATATCTATGTGGTCTCTTCTAGGGCTCCTTGGAGACCTAGGCTAACTTTTGTCCCTTTATCTTTACACCAGCATAGCCCCTTAAGAAATGCTTGCTGCTCGACCAGTGGTTTCCTCTGAGGCCTACTTACATCTCAGGCAAGACTTCCTCGCCTCCATAGCTCTCCAGCTGGGCAGGGTCTCCTAAGTCAACAAGGACACACAGACACCCAGGAGACTATGAATATAGTCTAGGCACTGATCTGTGAGACCCTCTGACCCCCAAGGTCAAGGAGCTAGGCCCTACATTGAGACGGATTCGGACATTCCCTAGCAGGGAAATGTGTCACACAGAATCATAGGACTTAGGGCTGGAAGATTCGGAGTCGTCTAGTCCAAACCCACTTCACAGATAAGAAAACTGAGGCCCAGAGAGGGGAACAGACTGTCCTTGGATCAAAGTGGGCAGCAGACAAAAGGGCTCAAACTTCTAAATCTCTTTCCACTGTACTAAGGGATGGAAGGAGGGTAAGGCCCAGCAGCAGGGGGAGGGACCCAAAGGGAAGGGGGACAGGCGGAGCAGACCAGCCCTTGCGCCAGGGCTCCAGAGTCTGGTAGGGCCTCACAGGCTCCCTGGGAAGTCCCCCTGCTGTCTGACCCTGGACGTGCCTGCTGCAGGCTATAAATAGAGTCCTCACCAGATGGCGAGAGGCTGGGTTCCGCGGCTGCCTCCTCTTCCAGCTCCAATGCCCTGCAGCAAAGGGAGGAAGCTCAGAAAGCCTGCAGGCCCGGCCCTCCCGGGGGGAGCAGCAGGAGGAAAGCCTAGGCCGGAGGAGGAGGCCCAGCAGGGTGGGAGGGAGGCCAGATGGTGAGGGACAGAGCTCAGGCCCTCACCCGAGGGGAGGGGAGGAGAGATAAGGAGGATGGGTGGCCAGGGGCCAGTGCCCCTTCCCACCTCCCGCCCCCCCACCCCAGGCTTCCATGGGAGGGCCAGGGTCCGGGGGAACAGAAGGAGAATGAGAGGAGGCACCTACGGCCCCAGTTGGCAGGTGGCGATCCAGCTCTGCATGATGCTGAAGAAGGTGGCTCGGTCCACAGTGGCGGCAGGGCCCTCCCCATGGGGGTCCAGGGCCTGGGCCAAGCTGCACAGGTCACTGTCCTGAGGACCCCGGCCCGTCACTGCTTCCAGGTAGGCCAGAACCTGACCCACAGCTACCACACCTGGAGATAGCAAGGAGGGGCCTGGGTAAGGTCAGGCTTGGCCCTCCCCTGTTCTCCCAGGGACCCCCAGGCCAGGCCAGCCTCTTCCCCAGGAGATAAGGGTCTAGTTCTAAGAATGCCCAGGGCATCTTCTTCCCCAGATGCCCCATGCTCCTCCTCCCCTCCTAGGGCTTCTGGGACTGAGTCATCCCCTTCCCCCACAGACCTCAGTGTCACCCTATTCCCTCAACCAAGTTAGCCCCGTCAGTCAAGCCTTTCCACTAAAGGGCCCCAGGCCAGGTCAGACCCCTTACACTCGTGTTCCACATCATATCCCCTTTGCCACGAGGTCTAAGCCATTCATCCCCATGATCTCCCATGATACCCTCTCCTCACCTTTCTTTTCTGAGTCACAAGCTTCAAAAGTGGAGTTAAGCACCTGTTCCTCGAGGCTGAGTGGGGTTCCAAGCCCCCAGTCTTCAGGCTGATCCCAAAGCACCACTAAGGAGAGAAGAGAGATGGGGAGGGCAAAGACAGGGAGAATTCCGTTAGGCCCCAGTCACCAGCCCTTCTCCATGCACCCGTGGATCCCATTCCTCCTATCTTCTCTAGCACATCTCTACCCACCTTCATCCTTTCGCACTTGTCTTAAATCTCTTCCTGCCTATTGGCTGCTTCCCTGCTGCCTACAGACATGCCCTTGTTTCCCCCAACCTCAAAAAAGCCTCACTTGATCCTTTCATCCCCATAACTACTATTCTAGGCCTCCCCCTCCATTTGTGGCTAAACTCCTTGAGAAGACCATTTGTAACCTCTATCTCTACTTCCTCCCCTTTCACTCTTTAAAGTTACCAAAGTTAATTGCCTTTTCTGACCTCTCAGCAGCCTTGGACACCGTTCATGGCTCTCTCCTCAGTTCTCTTCCTGCCTTCTCTGTCTCCTTTACTGGATCCTCCTCCATCCCTCACCCTCTAAGCTCAGTTGTCCCTTGGGGTCTGCCCGGGGCCCTCTCTTCTCCTCTTTCTATATGACTTCATTTGGTGATCTCATCAATTCCCATGGATCTGATTACCATCTCTAAACTGATGATTCTCACATCTGGCCCTAACTTCTTTGCCTCCTGGACTCTCCAATGGGATACCCCATAAACATTTTGATGTGCCCTAAATGTACTCCTTATCTTTCTCCCCCAAAGTCTTCCCTCTTCCAAACTTCCCTATCTATTACTGTGGGTTTTTTGGTGGGTTTTGTTGTTGTTGTTGTTGTTGTTTTGCAGGCAATGGGGGTTAAATGACTTGCCCAGGGTCACACAGCTAGCAAGTGTCAAGTGTCTGAGGCCAGATTTGGATTCAGGTCCTCCTGACTCCAGGGACCCTGCTTTATCCACTGCACCACCTAGCTGCCCCCCCCATTATTGTTAAGGGCAACACCATCCTCCCAAGTTCCCTAAGCTGGGAAACTCAATGTCATCTCTGACTCCTCACTCTCTCACCCCATGCAGAGCCAATATGTTTCCAAGGTCTGTTGATTTTACCTTCACATAGCTTTCCCTCCTTGTACACGGCTGCTTCTCGGAGGGAAGTCTCATCCCCTTATGCCTAGACTATGGCAATAGTATTAGGGTTGGTCTCCCGCCCAGCTCTCCCCATTCCAGGCAATCCTGCACTCAGCTTCCAAAATGATCTTCCTAAAAAGATGGAACATGAGCATGTTCTCCACCCCCCACTCTGCCCCTGCCAGGAACTTGTGGGCAGCTCCCTCTCACCTCCAGGATCAGATAGAGAGCCCTCTGCCTGGTGTTCCAAGCCCTCCATAACCCGCCACTCCTGCCCTTCCAGTCTAAGGTTTTACTCCACTGCATGTTCTTAATGGCCCTGGGCCCCCTGCCTTGCTGCTTTTCACACAAGAGCCTCCATCTCCCTGCTTCAGGGATTTTTCCTGGCTGTCCCCCATGACGGGAACTCTCCCTCCTCCTCTCTGTTGGGCTTCCCTAAACGCCAACTAAATCCCACAAGACAAGAAGTCTTTCCTGGTTCTCCTTCATTCTAGGCCTTCTCTATGTTGAGTCTCTCCATGATATCCTGTGTATGTCTCCCCCATCAGACTGTGAGCGCCTGCAGAACAGGGACTATTTTTCACTATTCCTTGTATCTCCAGAACATAGCACAGTGTCTGGCACAGAGTAGGCACTTAATCAATGCTTGTTGACCGACTGACCCTGCCTGTTGTCAGACCAAGCTATCCTTCAGACATGAACACTTAGGTTTCCCTGAAAATGTGGGCCAGTGGAGGACCAGAGGGATGTCTTTCAAGAAAGGGTTAGAGGAAGAGAGAGGAGGAGAGGGAATTATCTGGTTCACTTGCTAGGTCCTTCAATATTCCAGTCTCATCACTCTTGCCATAGCCAACAAGACCCTGGAAGATTTCTGTCGGTAGGCAGGAAGGTGGGCAGCTCAGGAGCACAGGATACTGAGAGGAGCCCAGAGTCCCAAGTGGCAAGAACAATCCAATAACTGTTGGGAAGACATCGATCCTTGGCGGAATTGTCTCCGGTTGTCTGAACCCAGTTGCTGACCTGGACCTCTCCTTATAATCTCCCAGCTGTGCTCGGCTCTGTCCAGACGTCATCAGCTCAGAAATTAAGGCAGGCAGGGAAAGGAATCCTTGGAGTCCAGTCTATCTTTGGGCACATCTCCTGGTATTTAAGCTGCCTCTTCCCTCCCTACTCATCTGTGAGAGGTCACTGTTCACGTCTTTTCCTATCCGTGTCCAGGACTCCCATTTCTGGGGCCATCTGCTTCATATCCACGTCTCTACATCCATCTATGCTTTACTCCTAAGTTGGACACAGGTCGTACTGATTTTCCTCATTTCTCTTAGTTCTCATTCTTCCCCACCTTCACAGGCCCATCTCTTAAACCTCAGATGTTGCTCCTCTTGCTGTGGGCATCTCCCAGCTTATTAATTTTTTCTTTTGGTAGGGCAATGAGGGTTAAGTGACTTGCCCAGGGTCACACAGCTAGTAAGTGTCAAGTGTCTGAGGCTGGATTTGAACTCAGGTACTCCTGAATCCAGGGCCAGTGCTTTAACCACTGCACCACCTAGCTGCTCCCATCTCCCAGCTTTCTGACAATCTCTCTTACCTCTGTCTTTCTCTGCCATGTATCTGTGCTCATTTCCTTGGCTTTAGGGTCTCTCCATTGGTCTCACATATCTCTGCACTCGTCTTCCTTGTCATTGATTCTCCCTTCTCTGCATTTCCTTTTTCTGTGTTCATCCTGTCCATGTTGTTCCCATCTCTGCATCTCCTTTGGCTCTTTCCTCCATCTGTCTCTCCTGTTTCTTTCCCCCCCCCACCAGACAAACCTTTCAATCTTTGTTTTTTACTTATGACTCTGTCTCTCCCTACCCCGTCCTCGTGTCTTTGTCTGTGTCTCTGTGCAAACTCAAAAGTCACAGAGTATTAGAACTTAAGCTCATTAAATCCAGTCTAGAAGATGGCAAGGATTGCTTTCATTTTTGTTTTTCTGCCCCCTAGCGCCTAGAAAGATGTCTGCTATACTTCTAGTGAGGGGAAACCCACCACTTCCAGAGGCAGCCCATTGCATGATTGTTAGGAAAATTTCCCTAAGGTTAAGCCTAAATCTGTGTCTCTGCAATTTCTACTTATTGTTCCTAGTTTGGCCCTCTATGGCTACACAGAACAAGGCTAATTAATCTTTTAAATATTTAAAACATGCCCTGTAAGTCTTCTCTTCTACAAGTGAAACACCATCAGTTCTTTAACAAACCAGGTCTCTATCAGTGTTGTTCCTGAAATGCTGCACTTGGAAGGGAACAGTATGCTCCAGATGTGGTCTGGTTGGGGTGGGGGCCATGGCACTGTGATTTCCCTAGTTCTGGACACCATGCTTCTCAATGTGCCTGAAATCCCATTCACTTTTGTGGCTGTCTTATCACAACATGGATTCTTATTGAAAATGGGGCTCCAGCCCAAGTTCAAATCTGGCCTCAGACACTTGATACTACTAGCTGTGTGACACTGGGTATGTCACTTAACCCTCATTGACCTCCAAAAAAAAAAATGGGGGCTCCAGGAGGGCCGAGGGGCAGGGCCAAGATGGTGGAGAGAAGCTAGGAAGTTGCCTGAGCTTTCCCAAATTTCCCTCATAAACAACATTCAATTAAGACTCTGGAGCTGTAGAACAGGCAAAAAGATGGAGTGAAGCGATCTTCTAGCTTAAAATAACCTAGAATGTCTTCAGAAAAGGTCTGTCTCACCTGGGTAAAAGGGCAGCACAGCTCAGAGGGTGTCTGAGCAAGCCAGTCGATAGCTCTTAGCCACAGCACAGATCAGCAGTCGAGGACCCTTAGTCCTAGCTCAGAAAGCTAATGGCACAGCAGGTCAGTTGCAAGGCACCCCAGCTTCAGCACAGAAGGCGACCTACCAACTAGGCCACTACCCACCAGACACAACTAGGCTGGGCCACTATAGTGCAGTGAGCAAGCTGGAAACTGCTGAGACCTCAGAGCAGAAAGTCAGTGACTGGGCCTGTGGACCCCAGCAAAAGAAACTTGGGAGAGTGCACATTGTACCCCAGGAGCAGAGCTCAACTTTAAAAGGCATGAAATAGGCTAAAATAATGAATAACAGAAAAGAACCCTCACCATAGAAAATTACTATGGTGATTACTATGGTGACAGGGAAGACCAAAACATAAACTCAGAGAAGGACAACAATGTCAAAATACCTACATGTAAACCATTAAAGGGGAATAAGAATTGGTCTCAAGACCAAAAAGCCTTCTTGGAAGAGCTCAAAAAGGATTTTTTTTTTTGCATGGCAATGAGGGTTAAGTGACTTGCCCAGGGTCACACAGCTAGTAAGTGTCAAGTGTCTGAGCCTGGATTTGAACTCAGGTTCTCCTGACTCCAGGGCCGGTGCTCTATCCACTGACCCACCTAGCTGCCCCCTCAAAAAGGATTTTATAAACCAAATGAAATAGGTAGAAGAAAAATTGGGAAAAGAAATGAGAATTATGCAAGAGAGAGTTGATAGCTTGGAAAAAGAAAATAATTCCTTTAAAAATACAATTGGACAAATGGAAAAGGAGGTGCAAAAGTCAAGTGGGGAAAGTAATTCCTTAAGAATCAGAATTAGGGGCAGCTAGGTGGCGCAGTGGATAGAGCACCGACCCTGGAGTCAAAAGGACCTGAGTTCAAATCCGGCCTCAGGACACGTAACACTTACTAGCTGTGTGACTCTGGCAAGTCACTTAACCCCAATTGCCTCACTAAAAAAAAAAAAAAAAGAATCAGAATTAGACAGATGGAAGCTAATGACACTATGAGACAACAGGAAGAAGTAAAGCAGAATCAAAAGAATATAAAAGTAGAAGAAAATGTAAAATATCTCTTCAGAAAAACAACAGACCTGGAAAATAGATTCAGGAGGGACAATTTAAGAATAATTGGGGCAGCTAGATGGTGTAGTGGATAGAGCACTGGCCCTGAATTCAGGAGGACCTGAGTTCAAATACAGCCTCAGACACTTAACACTTACTAGCTGTGTGACCCTGGGCAAGTCACTTAACCCCCATTGCCTAAAAAAAAAAAAAAAAAAAAATTGGACCACCTGAGGGCCATGATAAAAAAAAAAAAAAGAGCCTGGACAGCATACTTCATGAAATTGTCAAGGAGAATTGCCCCAATGTCTTAGAACCAGAGGAAAAAATAATCATTGAAAGAATCCATCAATCACCTCCCAAAAAAGACCCCAAAAGTAAAACTACAAGGCATATCATATCCAAATTCCAGGATTATCAGGTAAAGGAGAAATTACTACAAGCAGTCAGAAAGAAACAATTTAAATATTGAGGAGTAACTATCAGGATTACACAGGACCTGGCAGCCTTAACATGAAAGGATTGGAGGACTTGGAATATGATATTCCGGAGGGCATAGGAACTTGAATTACAACCAAGAATGTACTATCCTGCAAAATTAAGCATAATCTTTTAGGGGAAATGATGGGCATTCAAAAAATTAAAACTTTCCTAATGAAAAGCCCAGAACTGAACAGAAAATCCAGTTTACAAATACAAGACTCAAGAGAAGCATAGAAAGGAAAAACAGGGAGGGGGGGAATCCAAAACATGTTATTCAGTAAGCTTAAAAGGTTTACATACCTACATAGGAAGAAGATACTTGCAACTCTTGGGGTTTTTTTCTTTCTTTTTGTTTTGTTTAATTTTTTGCAGGAAAAGGAGGGTTAAGTGACTTGTCCAGAGTCACACAGCTAGTGTCAAGTGTCTGAGGCCAGATTTGAACTCTGGTCCTCCTGAATCCAGAGCTGGTGCTTTATCTACTGCACCACCTAGCTGCCCTAATATTTATAACTCTTGAGAACTATATCCCTATTAAGGCAGATAGGAGGAGTACACATAAACAGAGGGTGTGGGTATAAGTTGATTTTGATGTAATGATATAAAAAAAAGCTTAAGGGGTGACAAAAAGGATTACACTCAGAGAAGAGGAAAGGGAAGGCAGAATGGGGTAAATCACATCACATGAAGAGGCACAAAAGACCTATTACAATAGAGGGAAAGAAGGGAGGGATGAGCATTATTTCAACCTTACTCTCATTTGATTAGGCTCAAAGAGGAAATAATATACACTCTCAGTTGGGTATAGAATGTTATCTTACCCTATAGGGAAGTAGGAGGGGAAAGGGAAAGAAAAGGGTGGGGGGCTGATAGAAGGGAGGGTAGATTGAGGGAGGTGGTGATCAGAAGCAAAACACTGGTGAGAAGGGACTGGGGAAAGGAGAGAAAAAAGTATAAACAAGGAGAAAATATACAGCTAGTAATCATAACTGTAAATATGAATGGGATGAACTCTCCCATAAAACAGAAGCGGATAGCAGAGTGGATCAAAAAGCAGAATCCTACAACATGCTGTTTACAAGAAAATGGGACTTGCTATAACCCCCAGGTCTGCAGGTGAACTGCTGTGGAGCCCATCTTCTGTCTTTACTTGTTCACTTTCTAAACTTGTTTAGGACTTGGCATTGTCCCTACTTAGTTTCTAGCCTGGCATGACTTTGTGGATTCTGATTTGACATTTTGGACCCCATTTCCTGCAGTGGGCATCCAGGAGAGCCTCGTGGAGACTGTCCTCTCATCCGTCTTACTGGTCTGGTAACTGCTTAGTCCCCTTTCCCAGTTCAACATCTTGGTTTGATGGAACTGGTCTGGGTTGGGGGTGCAGAGAACCTGGATTCCAATTCCAGCTCTGTTGCTTACTACCTATGTGACTGTGGACGAGTCTTAGCTCTTCCATGGGGGTAGGGGTGGGGTGGATTAGGTAGTCTGTAAGTTAAGATCTCTTTCAGCTTTAAATCAATGAATTTATTATTCATGTCTTGCTTCTTCACTGCGGCTGTACCTCAAGACTCTTCTCTACACTTTCTCACTTGGTGACCTCATCAGCTTTCATGCATTTAATTCTAAGCAGATGACTCCCTGAGCTATATATTGAGAATTCGCTCTCCAGTTACACATCTTCAGCTGTGCTGGATGTCTGGTAGGCACCTACAGTTCAACACATCCAAAACAGAACTCATTATCTTTCCCCCCAATCCCACCCCTCTTCCAAACTTGTCTATTTTTATTGAAGACATCACCATCCTTCCAGTCACCCAGGTTCACAATCTTGGAGTCCTTGATTCTTCACTCTCCCTCACTCCCACATATCGGATCAATTGACAAATGTTTCTTCCATCTTCACGTCATTTCCCCATCTGGCCCTTCTCTCTGCTCACACAGCCCCCACCCTTGTGCAGGCCCTAGTCTCTTGCCAAGACTATGGTACTAGCCGCCTAATTGGTCTCCCATTTCAAGTCTGTCCTCTTCAATCTCTGTTCCACTCAGCTGCCAAAGAGATCTTCCCAGAGTGCAGGCCCCTCATCTACTCAACAAATGCCAACAGCTACTTATTGCCTTTAGCATCAAATATTGCAGGGGCTTGGAACTGAAAAGTCAGAAGAGCCAGTTCAGCTCGGAGGCCAGCCCCGTCCACATAAATTCTGTTCTGCCTTTAAAGCCCTTCACAACTCAGCTTCAGCCGCCTGCCCAGCCCTGTTACACGTTATCCCCCTTTGGAGGTCTAGACAGACCTGCCTTCTTATTGTTCCTCACATATAACATTCCATTTCTAGTCTTAGTGCCTTTGAACTGGCTGGAGCCCACCTTCTTCACTTCTACCTCTTAAAAGCCCATTGCCTGGGGCAGCTGGGTGGTGCAGTGGATAGGGCACCAGCTCCTTCAAATCCAGCCTCAGGGACTTTACTAGCTGTGTGACCCTCAGCAAGTCACAACCCCCAGAGCCTCTAAAAAAATTTTTTAAAAGAATTTTTTAAATCCCACTTCCTTCAAAAATTCAGTTCAAGAATACCTTCTACATTATCATATGTCATCTGCTTAATGTGTTTATTTATATATATTTATATGTGTGCTGGTATTGCCCCCCACCCAGACTGTAAGTTCCTTGAGGACTGTGACTTTCATTTTTATTTTTGTATTCAAAGCACTTAGCATACTGCCTGGTACACAGTAGGTGTTGAATAAATGCTTATTGATTTTCATCCACTGTGTCTGCTGTCCTTCCCAACTTTGTGCCATCTACAAATTTGATAAATGTCATTTATGTCTTTAGCCAAGTCATTAATAAAAATGTTCACAGGGTACTCCACTAGCGACCCCTTCCTAGGTTAATCTAGAATAACTCATGCCTTTTCTTTGGGTGTGGTCATACAACCTGTTCTGAAAACACTTTACTGGACTGTATAGTCTAAGCTCATATATCTTCATCTAATCAGCATGGGAGACTCTGGCAAATCTTGCAAAAACCTTGGTAAACCTCCCCACCATGTTCCTCAGATCTACCCGTGGAATGATCTGGTCAAAGAAGGAAGTGAGGTTATTCCTGGCACTCCATATTCTTAAGGAAGCTGAGAGATTGTCACCACTGCTTCCTGCTCAGGGTGTTTATTAGCAAACCCTCAATAATACATTAGAGAGGGGCAGCTAGGTGGCACAGTGAGAAAAGCACTGGCCCTGGATTCAGGAGGACCTCAGTTCAAATCCAGCCTCAGACACTTGACACTTACTAGCTGTGTGACCCTGGGCAAGTCACTTAACCCCAATTGCCTCACTTAAAAAAAAATACATTAGAGAAGGGGTAGCTGGGTGGAGCAGTGGATAAAGCACCAACTCTGGATTCAGGAGGACCTCAGTTCAAATCCGGCCTCAGACACTTGACACTAGCTGTGTGACCCTGGGCAAGTCACTTAGCCCTGATTGTCCCCCCCCCCCCAAAAAAATAATACATTGTAGAATTTGTACAGAAGTTAAAATCAATCTCACTGGCCTATAGTCTGTACATTCCCTTCTCTTCTTTCATTGAAAATTTGCCTTTCTCCAGTCCTCTCCATCACCTATTGTTAGCCAGCATTTATGTTTACTGTACAATGTACAATTCTTTCAGTGTTCTGGGATATTGTTCATCTGTGCCTGATGACTTAGACTTCGGCAAAGGCTGCTCAGGACTCTCATTATCTCTTTCCTTATTTTTGGATTTCAACACCTTATTAGGTCAATTTTGATCATTCTTTCCAATTCAAGATCATTCTTTTTGATGGAGCAAACAGAATTTTTTTAAAAAGAGCTGAATAACGACATGTGCGCGCGCGCGCACACACACACACCACACACACACACACTCCTGCCCCCATGCATTAGCACCATTCCATTCACAATGAGCAGTGATTTACTTCCTTGGTCCTTCTCTTTCCCCCCTTTAGGTAGAAAACCCCTCTCCATTGTCTTTGACATTTATTGCCAGTCTCAGCTCACTCTGAACTTTAATACTGATGTCCTGACTGATTTTATATGCATCCTTAGTTACCTGCCTTTCCTTTCATCTCCTACTGAGATCTTTATGACATAGAAATTGGTTGGTATTTCCTTTGCAGACCTATGTCTATTTACGCGACTCTACTTTTCCTGTTTATCAGAAATGTTTCCCATTGTATCTGCAGAATTTCATTCTTAGGAGTCTGCCACTCCTCCTGAGGCAACTATACAATTTTATGCAACGAGATGCTAACTTATTCTTTGTCAGAACATTTTGATCTAGTCTTCCAAATCTAGAGTGTCAGACTATGCCTCACTTTCCCTCTCTTATTACAAATTCCACATTTCTCTTTCTTTCTTTCCTTTCTTTCTTTATCTTCTTTCTTTCTTTCTTTCTCTTTCTCTTCTTTCTTTCTTTCTTCTCTTTCTTTCTTTCTCTTTCTTTCTTCTTTCTTTCTTCTCTTTCCTTCTTCTTTCTTTTTTGTAGTGGGGCAATGACGGGTTAAGTGACATGCCAGGGTCACACAGCTAGTAAGTGTCAACGTGTCTGAGCCTGGATTTGAACTCAGGTTTCTCCTGACTCCAGGGCCGGTGCTCTATCCACTGAGTCCACCTAGCTGCCCCTTTGTCATTACAAATTCTGAGAGGGAATGGGAACTTTCCTTATCCCCTCCCCAAGGTTGCCATTATTTCTGTACCAGTTTGTGAGAAT
Organism: Dromiciops gliroides; assembly: GCF_019393635.1. NCBI lineage: Eukaryota > Metazoa > Chordata > Mammalia > Microbiotheria > Microbiotheriidae > Dromiciops > Dromiciops gliroides. The sequence continues at coordinate 657,400,185 of NC_057863.1, read as the reverse complement.
TACTTCCAGGATAACACTTTCTCTCTGTTCCAGCAGCTCGTCTGACTACCTCAGCTTGCTCACTCATGCCTGGCTTTGGTTCAGGCACTTGACAGGCAAAGATGTTCCCTGAGCCCCTCTCCCTCTACTCTGGGGGTAGGGGGGGGGCTGGAGTGGGGGGAAGGATGCCTTACTCTGGAGGCTCCAGCCCTGACCCACCCAGGCTTGGCCTGCGGTTTCTGTACGCCCTCTGCAGGCTCAGGGAAGCTTACACCAGATAAACCCAGGTCTGAGGGATCCAGCATCCAAGTATTAGAACTGGTAGGAAGAGAGGCCATCGGCCATTTAGAGCTAGTCTACACCAAAGCTTTTTGAATATGCATTTTTTTGTTTCTGCTTTTTGTTTTTTTGGTAGGCAATGAGGGTTAAGTGACTTGCCCAGGGTCACACAGCTAGTAAGTGTCAAGTGTCTGAGGCCAGATCCTCCTGAATCCAGGGACAGTGCTTTATCCACTGCACCACCTAGCTGCCCCTACACCAAAGCTTTTTAAACCATGGGTCTCGACCCCATATGGAGAAACCTAACTTAATGTGGGGCTTGTGAAAATTTGGGCAACAGTAAAAGGTTATGTACAGCTATTTTATATACCTATATGCCCAGGGCTGTGAACAAATTTCTCGGATGAAAAGGGGTCAAGTGGAAAAAGTTTGAGAAGCCCTGGTCTACACCTCACCCCACCCCCAGCCACAGCCCTGCCATTTTACAGGTTAACCTGAGAGGTTAAGTGACAAGGTCACTGCCAAGAAGTAGCACAAACTAGGACTAGAGCCCAGGTCTTCTCTCAAAGTGGCTTTGTTTCCACTGGATTTCTGCAAAGTGAGCTGGGCAGGTGATCAATGAGTGACCATTTACCTCTCCACATGTGAGGAAACTGAGGCCAGGCCAACCCCAAGCCCCATGAAAACCCTCTTGTCTTCCCTATTTAGCCAAGCCCGTTGAAGCCCCCCTGTGCAGGTGCTGCTTTCTTGGGTCATTTGGCTAGGGATCCCCTTTGGCCAGGGATCCCCTTTGGCTAGGGATGCCTCATGCTCCTTAACCCTGTGGCCTCCTCACCAGCCATATGACACTGTCACCAACAACCCTGGTCTTTCCCCCTCAGAGCCTGACCCCCAGTATGCTGCCCAAAGAGTCCTGGGAGAAGGGGCTGATTCCTGCTCATTCACTCTGACTCCCATGTAGGACCTGAACACCATACCAGATCCTGGCCATCACCTGGGCCCCACAAGATCCCCTGCCTGGACTCACCCCCCCAAATTTATCCCCTAAGGACTACCTCCTGAGACTCATTAGAGGTCACTCCTTCTTAATTTACATTCCAGGAAACTGAGGCCCAGAGAAGGTAATTCCCTCCCCTAAAAGTAAAAAATGCTTCATTTTGCTGAGAAGGAAACTGGGGTTCAGCTAAAATAAGATACAGGCTCAAGTGTGGCACAGCTCAAAAGTGGCAGCGCCAGGATTCTCGGAGGCCCTGGTTTAGGCATCCAGGCTGGGGCCTTCCCCCTTGGTCTGGGACCTCAGTGGGTGACTTACCCTGGTCTGTCTCCCACCTCTGGGGTTGTGGCTACTGCAGTGCCTGGCTCCTTTCCAGGCTAGCTTGGGTGCCCCTTTCTGGATGCCATACCTCGCCCTTACCCATACCTGCCCCTCTGCCTTGGCGCTTGGTCCTTCTCCATAGTCTGGCCCACCCCGCTTTTCCCCCAGCCTGGTCTTTGAGGAGCAGCACAGTGGGCTGCTTCATTCCTTCATTTTCTTTCCTTCTTTGCACCCCAGGGCCCAGCACGGCTCCCCATCCCCACCCTGTAGCCCCACCTCAGGCCCCACCGAGCTGAGTCAGCCGCCTCCCACCACCTGTTGGGACGAGTCCCTTCCCCTTCCGGGGTCTCAGCTGGGGTTGAACCCCAGGGACTCCGAGGCCCCGTCATCAACCCCTACCCCAGCCCCACCCTGAGAGGGCACGACGAATTACCCACTTTCTGACATAAGGTTGGCGGGTCTGAGGACTTTGGGGTTGGCCCCCTGGCTCTGCACGATCTCTGTGGACTACCGGCTTCCCAGTCTCTCAAGAGAAGGGGGGCCAGATGACGATGGCCACTGACTCCCCTGTGAGAGCAGAGAGCAGGACTGAGGGCCCTGACCCAGGCCCAGCCCGCACCCCTCAGTCTTCTGTCTTAATTATGGCCTGCTCGCCTTAATTGAGCCCAGATCATTATCCAGAGCCTGTTCTCCCTTCTCCCCAGACGCCTGAGGCCTGGGCCAGGCCTCACTCCCAGGGGAGGGGGTGGCACTGAAAGGACCTTGGGGTTTTTTCACCCACAGGGTTGGGGGGCCTGCCCCTGGGTGTCTCGCTGGGGCTCTTTCTTGAGGGGTGGGAGGGGACATTGCCTTCCTGTTGGGATCTGGGGCCCCCTCCTGCTCTAACAGGCAAGTGGTCCCTTGGGGCCCCTGCTCCTGGCAGGATCTGGGCAGGCTACTGGTAAGTCTTTGGGGTGTCCGGCAACATTTGGGGTCATTTCTGACATTTGGGGTCTCTCTCTGACCAGACTTGGGGCCTGACAGGATTTGGGGGTCTCCTAGCAGACTGGGGGCTTTCATCAACACTATTTGGGGAAACTGGAGGCCTGACAGGCTTGGGGCCCTTTCTCACAGGGTTTGGGGCCCCCCAACAGGTCTGGAGGCCCTTTCCCACAGAATTTGGGAACCCCCTTTCTGAGACCTGGGGCTCTCACAGGGTTTGAGGCCCCCCACAGGCCTAGGGGCCCTTTCTCACAGGGTTGGGGCCCCCTACAGGTCTGGGGGTTCTTCCTCACAGGGTTTGGGGCCCCCACAAGCCACGGGGCCCTTTCTCACAGGGTTGGGGCCCCCTACAGGTCTGGGGGGTTCTTCCTCACAGGGTTTGGGGCCCCCACAGGCCATGGGGCCCTTTCTCACAGGGTTGGGGCCCCCCTACAGGTCTGGGGGTTCTTCCTCACAGGGTTTGGGGCCCCCACAGGTTATGGGGCCCTTTCTCACAGGGTTGGGGACCCCTGCAGGTCTGGGGTTTCTTCTCACAGAGTTTGGGGGGTTCTTTTTCACAGGGTTGGGGGTTCTTCCTCACAGGGTTTGGGGCCCCCTCTCTGATAGGCCTGGGGGCCCTTTCTCACAGGGCTTGGGGGGTTCTTTCTCACAGGGTTCGGAGCCTCCTTCTCTGGCTGCTTTGAGGTTCCCACTCTCCCTGACAGTCTTAGGGTCCCCAGCTCCCCCTCTTTTGGACAGTCCCGGGGGGCACTCGCCCCTCACCCTGCTGCCCGGCTTGGGCTTCGACAACTGGATGGAAGCTGGGAGACGGTGCTGGGCGTGAATCCTTTTCCCGCCAGAATCAGCAGGCCTGGCGCGTTGAGGAGGCAGGGGCGGGTACGCATGCGCCCTGTGTGAATTGTTGCCCACACCACCCCTCGGACGCCCCCTCGAGGCAGGGGACAGGCGCAGGCGCAGGCGCAGGAGTAGAATGCTCAGCAACCGTTGCCAAGGCATGCGCATGCGTCCTGGTCAAGACTCGCGCCTGCGCAAACACAGTCCTTTTCCGCCCTCCCTGGTCCAGTCCAGAGGAGGGCGGGGAAGGAATTACGGTCCCGCCCCCTCTTTCCGGACCCTTTCGCCTCCTCCTCCTCCCCTCCCCCAAGTTGCTCCGACCTAAGCCTTTCCAGCGAATTTAAGGGGAGGCTTGACTGCTAAATTTAGCCCGCCCCGAGGCAGGAAGAGAATGACCTCCAGCATTCAGTCGGGGGGGGGGGGGGGCGAGGAAAAGGGCGCGGGGGCAGGGGCTGGTGGGGGAGGACCGGGAGGGAGGGGTCGCGCAGTTTCCGACCATCCTCCTTGGAAAACTCAAGAGGTGCCCAGCTCCGTGAATCGAAGTCTCCCAATCCCGGGGGGTCCCCGGCTTCCCCCCCAGCCCCAGAACCCTTCTCAACGCAGCATTTCCCCCAAACTGCCACCAGAGCCCACTTAGGCAAACAGCTCAGACCGCTCTCAGTCACCCTCGGGGCCTCTGAGGGGCAGTGACTCTGCCTTTAGCAGAAATTGGAGTTCAGCAAAGAGTGCCCCCATAACCTGCCCTCCCCACTCTCGTCTTTGCATGCCCTGCTTCTGGGGTCTCCAAAGCCCATAGAAACGTGGAGCAGCTCAGGATCCCCTCAGACTTCTGGTTTCATTGGCCAGACCAGAGTTGGCGAAGAAAACTGTGGGGTTCGGCAGATGGGTGACATGGCCCCAAGGGAGCGCTCCCAGAACCCCCCTGAGGCCAGCCCACCCCAAGCATCAAAAGAAATGCTGGAGGGGGGGTGCAGCTAGGTGGCACAATGGATAAAGCACTGGCCTTGGATTCAGGAGGACCTGAGTTCAAATCCAGCCTCAGACACTTGACATTAGCTGTGTGACCTTGGGCAAGTCACTTAACCCTCATTGCCCTACAAATACAAAAAAAAAAAAAAGAAATGCTGGGTCATCAAGCTGAGCAACACATCGGGCTGGTGCTAAGCTAGGAGCTAGGTACTATTTTTACAAGAGAAGCAAGAGGGGTCAAAAGCTGGGGTGTGGGGAGATGCTTTCCCCTTTCTCCTGTAAAGTTTAGATCAGGGAGCTGTATCCCCCTAGTCTGAAAAAGTGAGATGTGAGAAAGAATAGGGTTGGGTGGATTGAAAATAGAGCTGGGGGGGGGGGAGCTAGATGGTGCAATGGCCCTGGAGTCAGGAGTACCTGAGTTCAAATCCAGCCTCAGACGCTTAACACTAGCTGTGTGACCCTGGGCAAGTCACTTAACCCCAATTGCCTCACCAAAAAAAAAAAAAAAAGAAAATAGAGCTCTACTAGGAAAAGGTGTGCTGAATCTCTTTAGAGCTTACTATTCAGCTTTTCATCGCAGGATAAATGTATTTGAACCAATATGCTGAGTGAATTCTTTGGGACCATGTTGAAGAGTAGATCTAGTTGGATGGGGCACGAGTCAACAAATTCAGGAGTTATTATTGGAATATCCCTGTGTAATGGTCCACTCAGAAAGCCCTAGAAGAGGCTGGGAAGGTGAGACTGTCGGGTACTTTGTGCACCCACATAGTTGGGAGCTGTGGAAGCTATAGCATTGAGCGTCACCTGGTGGCCAAGCCTTGTATGGCACCCCAAACAGCTGTTCTATGCCACACCCTTTAATGCCAATAGGTAAAACAGCTGTTCTTATGGGACACCAACTGTTCTGTGAAGGGGCAAAAGTGTCTCACAAGTCCTAGAGAGCTGGCTGTCCTAGAGACATGACTCCTGGCAACTGAGGGTATCGGAGATCCTCTGAACACTCATTTCTATAGAGCCGCAAGCGATAGGACTAGTCATGATAGATTAGGGTAGGGAAGACAGAACTGGGACTGGAGATAACACTTTTTTTTTTTTTTTGGTGAGGCAGTTGGGATTAAGTGACTTGCCCAGAGTCGCACAGCCAGTAAGTGTTAAGTGTCTGAGGCCGAATTTGAACTCAGATCCTCCTGAATCCAAGGCTTGTGCCTTATCCACTGCGCCACCTAGCTGCCCCGCAAAGCACTGACATCTAGGACAACTTCAAATAATACCAGGCACAGGCATTCAGAACAACAGAGGCACTCTGGCTTTTTGGGGGGCTGTCCTTAGCTAGGTGTGGTGACCGAAAGCCTGTGGCTCTGAACTATGCATCAAAAAAGCTCAGCCTGCCCCCTGTCAAGAAGATGCTTTCTAACCACTGCACTGCAGATAGGAGAGCCAGCAGTGGCCCCTCAGCTGAGCATATGGAAAGGAGATACCTAGCAGAGAAAAATTCCATCTTAAGAGCACATAGGTAGCCTTGTAAAGCCACAGGAGAGAGTGGCCCTAGCCCCAAGGGTTCCTGGGGCATGTACCCTTTCATGTTATATTACCTAACAGCACTTTCCCTTCATGTGCTGTGGACTCACCTGTTCTCTGTGTATCTCTCACCCCTGGTGTGGTAAGTTGTGGGAGAATATATCCTACCGAGTTTCATTAGTATTTCTTTTTGTTGTTTTGTTTTGTTTTGCTTTGTTTTGCGGGGCAATGGGGGTTAAGTGACTTGCCCGGGGTCACACAGCTAGTGTCAAGTGTCTGAGGCTGGATTTGAACTCAGGTCCTCCTGAATCCAGGGCCGGTGCTTTATCCACTGCGCCACCTAGCTGCCCCTTCATTAGTATTTTGAACTAATGTTCCCTTTGGTGGTAAAAAGCACCTCAGTGCAGGATCACGAGTTGTGGTTTTGACCCACCAAGTAGTTCTACCCAGAGATGGTTTTTGTTTTTTTCTGGAGAGACTGAGAGGAAGTTTTCACAGTTCCTACATTTGTTTTTTGTGTGTCTTCTGGCCAGGGCAAAACCTTCATCCCCTTTTTGCTTATTTTAGGAGTGAGGAAACTGGAAATCTGAGAAATAATTTGCCTAAGGTATTTGAGGTGAGATCTGAACCCAAGTCTCTGATTCCTAGTCCAGAAACTGTCTCTATTTCAGGATACAATGATGGAACAGGGGAGAAGAGACACAGAAAAGGCCACAGATGAGAGAGACAGGGCCTTGTGATGACAGATCTTGGTTGAAGGTGACAGCCTTGCCTTTTTCACTGAAGATAGAACTTTATTCATTTCCAAGGGGACTGAGGGGCTGACACAGACATCCACACCTCTCTCCTCTGCTGCTGCCCTCAGCCTGCCTCTTTGCCAACCCCCAGGGCTCAGAGCTGCCCTTGAGGGGGCCTTAGGAGGTAGAGAAAATGGGCCCTCCGAGGCACAGGGCGGAGGTGCAAGGGGGCCTCCTCGTGGGCTCCCTCTCGAAGCCCATCCCGGATAGCCTGAAGCCGATGACGCTTCTCACTGAGCCAGCGGCTCCCAGCTCGGCTCTCGGCCCGGGCCATCCGATGGGGCAACCTGACAATCCAGAAAGACACTCTGGGCTGGGTTTCTGCATGGAAGCTGCTCTGTCCACTGCTGGAGAGAATCTGGAGTGGTTCATTCTCCTCATCCTCAGGTGCCTAGAATCACAGAACCACAAAGTCTCTGAGCTGAAAGGGACTTCTCTAGCTGAGCAGGAGCCCCCCCCCCCCCAAGACATCATCTTGAAAAGTGGACAAGGGGCAGCTAGGTGGTGCAGTGGATAAAGCACCAGCCCTGGATTCAGGAGGACCTGAGTTCAAATCCAGCCTCGGACACTTGATACTTACTAGCTGTGTGACCCTGGGAAAGTCACTTAACCCCAATTGCCTCACAAAAAAAAAAAAAAAAGAAAAGAAAAAGATAAAGAAAAAGTGGACCTCGAGGCTCCTTAGAAGTTTGGCCTTCATCTCACTTCTCCCCTTCACAGGGAGAGGCCTCCTGACCCTTTCCCCTCCTGCTTCACTCCATTTCTCTCAGACCCACCCTTGATTGCCAGGGAGACAGAGGCCTGGATAAAGGGAAAGGCAGCATAAACGTGTGTCTTGGTCTTGCAGTGCCCCTGTCCTCCTTCCTTGGGAGCTCCAGGGGACTAACACTGACCTTCCAATCATCCTCCACGTTCCCTTCTGAAGGCTCAATTGCAGCCACCACCTTCTCTGAAATCATTACATCTCCAGTCTGATTATCAGTCACCTGTGTGTTTAGGTGTATAATGTGGGGGCAGGAGGTGGGACAGGCAGAGAATGAACCCATTCCCTTTACCAACCCCTCTTCCCTCATCGCCAAACATAACCAATGTTGGGGATGGATCAAAGTCAGAGGGTTCGAGTGGGAAGGAGCAGAGGTGGTTGGTTGGCTGGGAAGCAACTGGGCAGGGACATGGGGTGGGGAGGCTGACCTTGTCTATCTGGTGGTGGCTGTAGACAGTGCTGTTACCCAAGTGGCGTTGTTTCTGGTCCTCATTGTGGTAATTGGCGGGGAGGCTCCTAAAGTCTACTGAAGGTGTCATGAGGCTGTTCATGCCCCGGAGCAGATCCTCCTGGGGGCGCCCCAGCCAAGAGAGGAGGAAACCAAGAGGGGGTGGAAGAGACCCCAGAAAGGAACGTGGGGAAATCAGTGTGAGGGCTTAACCCTCCTCCAACCCCTCGGTCCCCCCCCCCCCCCACCATGAGTTTCCTCCTCCCATCCTCCCTCTCTCTGATTCTGTCCCTCCTGCAGTTTCCCTGTCCCGCCCTCCATCTTTTCCCGTTTTCCATGTCTGAGACTCCGTCCCTCTGGCCTCCCACCTTTGTCCCCATCTTCCTGCCTTTCCTTCTCTCTAAACGTTCCCCCTCCCCAGTTTCCTTTGCAGCTCAGCCTTATGTTCCTGTCTGTCACTGCCTCCTCCGTGGCCAAGTCATCTTTGCCCCTTCCTTTGTCCACCATCCCTGTCCTTCTGCTCCCCCGTCCCTCCGTCGCTTTCTGTGTCCCGTCTGCCATTGGACCCTCTGTCATAGCCCGTTTCACTAGCACTTGTTGCCGGGTTGTGCCCTCGGCTCTGTCCGCCTGCGCGTGTCTGCTCACCCGTAGGAGGAGGCGGCTGAGGCTGCGGAGCAAGCCCAGCAGGCCCAAGGGAGCCAGCTCTGGACCCTCGGAAGTGTCGGGACCCCCGGGGACGTGATTGTGCTCACGGACACGTTCAGGGAACGAGATGGGTGCAGCTTGGTCCTCTGGGGTACCTGCCAAGAGCAGCAGCAGCAGCAGCAGCAGCGGCTGTGGCCACATGGTGGGGCGGGGCCTGAGTGTGGGAGAGGGGCGGAGGTCAGAAGCCCCGCCTCCGCAGACAGGGCCCCGCCCCTCCCCAGGCGAGACCCTTCCTCCTTCCTAACCAGGTCCCCTTCCTAAGCCGGCTCCTGGCACTTGAACCCTCAACCGTGAGACGCCCCACAGAAGCGGGCTGCCAACAGGTAGAACTGCCACGCCCCCCGCACAACCGCCCGTCCCGTGCCCCGCTACGCTCTCTCTGCGGCTCGGGCCACTCCCCTCCCCGACCGGGGTCCCCCGAGAACTTGCTGGAAACCCCTCTGCGGGGGTGATCCCGCGCGTGAATTCGCGAGCCCTGCCTCTGGCACCTGGGCCCCATCCCCCGCCAGGGTTCGGGGCTGCGGTGTATTTGGGGGAAGGGTCCGAAAACCGGTGTAGTCCCACTGGACCGGAGCAGGAGGGGGCTCAGGAACTTTAACATCCGGTCCATCCGAGCCCTCCAGAATCACGGCGACCCTGCTTCCTCCTAGATCCAGGCGTAGTCTTTTCCCGGGGCCACGCAAGGCATCCTGTCCCCCAGGCCAGACCCTCAAAAGGCCCAGGCACCACCTCTCTCTATCCCACCCCCCTCCAGGACCCAGGCTTCCCGGCCACCAGCTCTTGCCCTCAGGGATCCAGGCGTCCCATTCCACAGAAGCCCACGCCCTTCAGAGCCCCCAGTATTGTGTCTACCAGTAGGGGCCCCCGGCCAGTCCCCCTTCGAGGGACTCGGTACCCCCTCCTCTGCTCCTGCCTCCGTCCCCGGTCACTGCCTCCCTCTGCTTTCTCAAGGACCCAGCCTGTCCCCAGTCTCTCTCAGACCCGGCCTCAGTGCTCGGGTACTGACGCCGGCTGACTGTGTGCTGAGGGGGCTCAGGAAATGGGCACTGCCCCCGCCCCTGACTGAGCTGAGGTCACAAGTGGTCCAGAGGCGTCACAGAGAGGGCAGGAGGGCCCCTCCCCTTTCATTGCTAGCAGGGCCGCCTTCCCCAGGGTTTTTCTGTTCCCTCCCACTCCCTAGCTGTCCCTGAATGATTTAGATAAGTTTAACTTCGAGGCAGCTTAGAACAGTGGATAGAGAGCTGAAGCCAGAAAGATCTAGATTCTCAAACCTAATCTCTGACACATCCTGGCTGTGTGACCCTGGGCAAGTCATTTACTTTTCAATGCTCTAGACAACTCTCTAAGACTTTTTTTTTTTTTTGCGGGGCAATGGGGGTTAAGTGACTTGCCCAGGGTCACACAGCTAGTACGTGTCAAGTGTCTGAGGCCGGATTTGAACTCAGGTACTCCTGAATCCAGGGCCGGTGCTTTATCCACTACACCACCTAGCCGCCCCCCAACTCTCTAAGACTCTTAAATTGCAGGGGAGGAGCTGACCTCCATTGGTCGTTTTCTCATTGGAGGTTCCCTATACCAACAAAAACATAGGCCCAGTCCCTGGCCCTATTTATCCACAGTGGGAACTTAATGTTTGCTGTCTGTTGACAGGTACTGAATTCCTCAAAGTAGATACACTACTAGATGCTATTTTTTGTGGGGGGGGGCAATGGGGGTTAAATGACTTGCCCAGGGTCACACAGCTAGTAGGTATCAAGTGTCTGTTGGATTTGAACTCAGGTCCTCCTGAATTCAGGGCTGGGGCTTTATCCACTTCACTACCTAGCTGCCCCCCTACATCCTTGATTCCTTCCACAAATCCTAGTTCTGGGAGAGACCTCAGAGGTCAGAATTGAGACAAAAGATGGCCTAATTTACCATCACAGAACTACCAGTCTGGGAGGGCAAGACCTATACAGTTGAATATGCCTTAGGTGACCAGGATCCTCCATCAATGGCTCAAGCCCTAGCTCCCTGGACCAATTAAGTCTCCACATGTACTAGGCTATTTGACGGTTTGAGTGAATGGCCCAAGAAATTTCTGGATCACCTCATGTAACTTAAAGGACAGGTTGGTGTATCTGGATTTTCTGGGAAAATCTTGAATAGTGAAGGGGAGGGCAGATGACAGTTTTAGACCATCCAAAGTTCCTAATCGCCAAGTGACATTTCTGCAAAGCCTCTGTTAAGAGATGAGGTTCGGGGGCAGCTAGGTGGCGCAGTGGATAGAGCACTGGCCCTGGAGTCAGGAGGACCTGAGTTCAAATCCGACCTCAGACACTTAACACTTACTAGCTGTGTGACCCTGGGCAAGTCACTTAACCCCCATTGCCTCACTTAAAAAAAAAAAAAAAGAGATGAGGGTCACATAAGATTTTCAGAACTAAGATAGTGTCACAGAGGAAAGAGAATTGCATCAGGAGTCAGAAACCCATGTTCAAATCCTGCGGATGATGTTTCCCACCTAATTGGGCTTAGTGTGTCACTATCTCATTAGGTCTCAGTTTCCTCGTCCTTAAAATGAGGGGGTTGGACTCATCGACCTCCAAAGTCTTTTCCTTTGCAAGATCCAGTATACTTTGACCTCCAAAAGATAAAAGCATTTGTCAGCTAGTCCTGTCCAAAGAGTATCTAATACCAGAGAATTTTATTTTATTTTTGTTTTAGTTTTTGGTGATAGACTCTGCATCCCAGTGATCTCTTGGGTTTGTTGTTGTTGTTGTTTTTTATTGGGTTTTTTTTTTTTTGGAAAGGCAATTGGGGTTAAGTGACTTGCCCAGGGTCACACAGCTAGTAAGTGTCAAGGGTCTGAAGCCGGATTTGAACTTAGGTCCTCCTGAATCCAAGGCCGGTGCTCTATCCACTTCGCCACCTAGCTGCCCCCATGGCTATTTAGTGGAGAAAGACAAGAAGCAGGAGGGCAGAAGGAATGTCTGGTTGGTGCCCCTCGAGCCCAGTGGGATGAGACCACATCTGCTTCAGTGCAGACTTAGACACCCATTTGTATCATATGCTGCTGCTCACCTGCATGGCTTTGGAGTCGTTTGACACTAGGAGAGCAGGAGCCACCAGAAACCTATTGTATTTGCCAGTAGATGATTCATTGACATTAAAACAATATCCCCCACACAAACTAGGCACTGGCTTCAAGGTGAGCTGTCTCGGAGAAAGTTCGACTTGGTCGAACTAATTAAGTATGGAATGATAGCCATCTACTGATCTATTCTGACCTGGGCTAAAGGGGAATTCCGCCTGCCAGAGATGAAGAGCAGTACTAGGAAATGAAGGGTTTGGTATTAAGGAAGAGCTAGGGGAAATGATTGTGTATGCAGATGCCCTGTGGACTCCCCTCACCCCCCAAGCCCCCAAAATGCCCCCCCCCAACGGGTCTGAAGCTACAGTGATATTCCATGAAATGGGGGAAAGGTGAACTGTGAAAGGCTGGGAGATGGACCTTAGAGTCTGGTCGTATCTCGGCAGAGACCCTGCAAGCAATCTACTTTGCCAACGAGCCCTTCCTCCAGCGCTTCTCATTTCTCACTTTGCAGAGCCTACCCAGGAGGGTTCCAAACACACAATCCACCCTTTTAATCTTGTCTAGGACCTTTGAGTACAAGGGAAGGTTGGGGGGGCGTGATGCTCCATGAAAGGGGAGCACTTGACATTTTCCTAGCAGTTCTTTAACAAAGCACCTGGCCACTGAAAAGCCAAAGGTCTGTGTCTTTTTTTTTGCTGGGAAATGGGGGTTTAGTGATTTGCCCAGGGTCACACAGCTAGTAAGTGTCAAGTGTCCGAGGCCGGATCAAAGGTCTGTGTCTTAAGAATGACATTGAAAAAAAAAAAAGAATGACATTGGTCGATAGAAAGAAGGACATTTTTTGTTCAGGGCATAAGGGCTAGTGTTACCAGATAATTTAATAATGTGACTATTTCTGATAAATATTCCATTTTTCAGTCAAGAAGCATTCATTAAGCATTTGTGATGCTCCAGACCCTGTGCAAAGTGCTGGCGTTAGAAAGAATGGCAAAGGCGGTCCCTTCCCTCAAGGATTTTACATTCTAATTTCCAAAAGCCTCCATCGATATTGAACCAACAAGGAGCCATGTGGAGCTCAGGTCAGTGACTTACAAGTGTCAACATGACTTCATCAGATGAGGGGAATCCTGGAGCTATGAGTTACTTCAGTTTTAGCAAAGCTTTGCATAAAATATCTCATGCTTTTCTTGGGGAGAAGATGGAGTGATGTGGATTAGATGATAATCCAATGAGATGCATTCATCACTGATTAAATGGTTGGACTCAGAGAGCAGTCATTAAGCATTCTATATCATCATGGAAGGTCTACAGTGGAGTGCCACAGGGCTTGGTCTTATTCTATTGTGTGTGTGTGTGTGTGTGTGTGTGTGTGTGTGTGTGTGTGTGTATTTTGGTGAGGCAATTGGGGTTAAATGACTTGACCAGGGTCACACAGCTAGTGTCAAGGGTCTGAGGCCAGATTTCAACTCAGGTCCTCCTGACTCCAGGACCAATGCTCTATCAACTGTGCCACCTAGCTGCCCCTTGTTTAACATTTTTATCAAAGACTTGGATGAACGCAGAGATAGTGTGCTACTCATTACATTTGCAGAGGACAGAAAGGTAGGAGGAAGAGTAAATATACTAGATGACAGTTAGGATTCAGAAGGATCTCAGAAAGTTCTATTTTTGCCACTGCACCCTCTGGACTTGTTAGGGGACTTAACCCTTTCAGCACTTGAATTCCTGCCCTTCCATCTGTCCTTTCTTGACAGAAGAATATCTCACATGGTTCACTTTACCTAGCCAGCTCAACCCTGTTTTACATTTTTTTTAAAGTTTATTTATTGAAACCTTCAGGTTTTAAAAATAACACTATCATTTAATTTTTTTTATTTAAAGTTTTGAGTTCCTGTGCACAAAGGGCTATAGAACTGTGCATACCCTTTGATCCAACAATACCACTGCTAGGTTTATATCCCAAAGATATCCCCCAAAAGAGAAAAAACTATTTGTATAAAAATATTTTAGCAGCTCTTTTTGTGATGGTTAAGAACTGGGCATCAAAGGAATGATCATCAATTGGGTAATGGCTAAACACACTGGTATATGATTGTGATGGAATATTATTGTGCTCTAAGAAATGACAAGCAGAATGATCTCAGAAAGGCCTTATATGAACTGATGTATAGAGAAGAGAGCAGAACCAAGAGAACATTGTGCACAGAGACAGCAATATTGTTTGATGAAGAACTAACCCAAACCCTAACCCTAACCCTAACCCTAACCCTAACCCTAACCCTAACCCTAACCCTAACCCTAACCCTAAGGAAGGAGGGATAAAAATTGAAACCCGAAACTATAAATAAAAATGTTTATTTTAAAATAAAATAATAAAGTTTTGAGTTCCAAATTCTATCCCTCCTTCCCTTTCCCTGAGATGGTAAGCAATCAGATATAGATATATGTACAATCATATAAAACATTTCCATATTAATAATTTTGTACAAGAAAATTTGAAAGAAAAAATGAAAGTGAAAAATAGCATGCTTCAGTCTGTATTCAAACAATATCAGTTCTTTCTCTGGAGGTGCATGGTATGTTTCATCATTAGTCCTTTGGGATTGTCTTGGATCACTGTATTGTTGAAAATAGATGAAGCATTCACAGATCTTCACTGAACAATATTACTATTGCTATTATATTATGTACAATGTTGTCCTGGTTTTGTTCACATTAGTTCATGTACATCGTTCCAGGTTTTTCTGAAATGATCCTGCTTGTAATTTCTTTTATTATTATTATTATTGTTATTTATTATAGTATAATAATATTCCATTACAATCTTACATTACAATTTCTTTAGCCATTCCCCAGCTGATGGCCATCCCTTTGATTTCCAATTCTTAGCCACCACAAAAAGAGCTGCTACAAATAGGTCCTCTTCCCTGTTTGTGGATGTCTTTGGGATATAGACCTAGTAGTGGTATTGTATTGCTGAATCAATGGGTATGCACAGTTTTATCGCCCTTTGGGCATAGTTCCAAATTGCTCTCCAGAATAGTTGAATCAGTTCACAACTCCACTAAGGGTGCATTAGTGTCCCAGTTTTCCCACATCTGCTCCAACACCCAACATTTTCCTTTTTTGTCATATTAGCCAATGTGATGGGTGTGAGGTGATACCTCAGAGTTGTTTTAATTTGCATTTCTCTAATCAATGATGATTTAGAGCATTTTTTCATATGACTATAGATAGCTTTGATTTCTTTGTCTGAAAACTGTCTGTTCATATCCTTTAACCATTTCTCAATTGGGGAATGACTTGTATTTTTATAAGTTTGACTTAGTTCTCTATATATTTAAGAAATGAGGCCTTTATCAGAGATACTTATTGCAATAATTCCTGCCCCTCCCCCCCCCCAGTTTTTTGCTTTCCTTACAATTTTAGTTGCATTGGTTTTGTTTGTGCAAAACTTTTAAATTTTATACGATCAAAATGATCTATTTTACATTTTGTAATGCTCTCTATATCTTCTTTGCTTGTTTCACTTTAGACTCCATTCATCTTGCTTCTCACCATGCATGTTCTCCAACCCTAATTTTCAATTTTGGAACCATAATCAAATCAAAACTTCCCTTGCTACTAGAAAGGATGTCTCAAACTACTCCTCAAAGGCTCCAGTAACTATCTCTGTGCCTATTTGGGCTAAAACTCCCTTCCCTGATCCCAGCTCCCCCATATATATTATATTAAAATAGAAGCTTCTTGAGGACACAAACTGTTGCGATTCTGTATTGGTGTCTCTGGTGCTTACTTGGAACATGGTAAGTCCTTAACGAATGCTTTTTCATATTCATTGAGCTGAATCTAATAAGAAAAAATGAATAGAGATAAACGTAAAATCATACAATGCCAGTCAGATGACATCAACAATATTGTACTCAGTTCTGGGTACTCCCGTTTAGGGCAGATGAGCATGCAGAAGGCTATCAGGATGAAGAAGGGGTTTGCATCATGTCACCTGAGGGTCAGCAGAAGGAAGGGGAGATGTTTAGACTGGAGAAGACGGGGGGAGAGAGGGACATGAAAACTCTAGCCAAAAATTCGAAGAATTGTTATGTTGACAGCGGAATCAGAAGCAAATGTTATGTTGCAAAAAGGAAAATATAGATGTGGGGCAGCTAAGTGGCCCTGAAGTCAGGAGGACCTGAGTTCAAATTCATCATCAGACACTTACTAGCTGCATGACCTTGGATAAGTCACTTAACCTAAAACGACCCCTAAAAAAGGGAAAATATGGGCTTGATATAAGTTAAAACAAAATCAAACCAAAAATAACCTTCCTACAAATTAGAGCTATTCAAAATTAAAATGGGTTACTTTGAAAGTACTGATACTTTCATTATTTATTATAGCTATAAACATAATGTAGTTTCCTGTATCAATATCTCTTGACACTAAGTTTTTTATTTCTGCTGTTTAATTACCTTTGTTTTTATTCTGTTACTTTTTTTTTAATCACCTGACGTGTAGGAAATTTTATTAATGGTCTTGTGTAGGGAGTGTTTATGTGTGTTTGTTGCCCGTGAAGGTTGTTGTGTTTGTCCTTCATTCTTGAAGTGGGTCATGACATCAGGAGGTGATGTCATGACTTGCAGTGAGGGAAGGCCGTGCAAAGTCATCTACCTCACTCTCTCCTCCAGAGCTATCCAGGTCCAGTGGCCCTAGATGGCTCCCGATGTTTGAGGCAATGGAAGTTAAGTGACTTGCCCAGGGTCAAGTGTCTGAGGCCAGATTTGAACTCAGGTACTCCCGCCTCTAGGGCCAGTGCTCTATCCATTGCACCACCTAGCTGCCCCAAACTCTTTTTGGTTGTTGTTCAGTAGTTTTAGTCATATTTGACTCTTTGTAACCTCATTTGGGGTTTTCTTGAAAAAGATACTTGAGTTATTTTTCCATTTCCTTTTTTTGTTTGTTTGGTTTTTGGCCAGGCAATGAGGGCTAAGTGACTTGCCCAGGGTCACACAGCTAGTAAGTGTCAGGTGTCTGAGGCCGGATTTGAATTCGGGTCCTCCTGAATCCAGGGCCAGCTTTATCTACTATGCCACTTAGCTGCCCCTCCATTTCCTTTTCCAGCTTATTTTACAGATGAGAAAACTGAAGCAAACAGGGTAATTTACCCAGGGTCACACAGCTAGTAAGTGTCTGAGGCCATATTTGAACTTATGAAAATGAGTCCTCCTGATTCCAAGCCCAGTGCCCTATCTACTACCCCACCTATCTGCTCCCCATGCAGGTTATATGTATGTCCAAATGGGTTTGTCAAAATTGTCTAGTAAGGAGGCTTTGGTAGATATCTTGGGTATCCTGCCCATACCTCCCTAAGTGGGACTTTGATTCCTGATTGGAATGGGGTAGGAAAGGAGACCATTATCCTGAACACTCAGCTCTCCTCAAAAAGGGGCACCAAACTAGAATTATATCTATCTGCACCTTTAAATAGGGGCAGCTAAGTGATGCCACAGTGCACAGAGCTCTGGGCCTACAGTCAGGAAGACTCATCTTCCTGAGTTCAAACCTGTTCTCAGACACCTATGACTGTGTGACCCTAGGCAAGTCATTTCACCCTGTTTGTCTCAGTTTCCTCATTTGTAAAAATGAGATGGAGAAGGAAATGGCAAACCACTCTAGTATCTTTGCCAAGAAAACTTCAAATGGGGTCATGGAGAGTCAGGCATGACTGAAAAATGAATAAACAAAGAACCCTTCACATTGCTAGTCTAGGAGAATGGTTTTCCCCTTGGGTTCAATCCACTTTCTTGGTTGTTATTCCTTAAAGAGGGAGGGATACTCCAAGCTTATATCTGGAGGTCTGACCTCTCCCCACCAAATGTTGGTTATGCAAAAGATCACCAAGTAGTGAAGAGCAAGTAAACCATTTCATGCAAGCAGGTTAGAAAATACCAAGTAAATGAACTCTCTCACGGGGAACAGGATACTCCAATTAAACCAGAAGAGTCCCTGAAGTCATCCAAAGGAAAATTTTCCAGTCTCTAAAGAATCACAGTTGAGAAGCCATATTTGCCTTATATGTCTAACCCTTCCCAAGGTCTTCTCAATTTTCAGAGACTCTGAGAGTCTAGAAACAGGTGTGCCCTTTCTTGAAGCAGGAAAGTAGAAGAATGTATGTCTTTCCCCAAGCTGTTGCCTCAACTGTGGCTCTTAGGCAGGTTCAGTGTTGCATCATCATTCTCTTAACCAATGAGGAGAGTCTTATGCAAAAGTTGTAAACTTGAAGCCAGGGTTACATATGTAAAATTATTCTACAGTACCCTTTTCCGAGAAGCTTTCTTTTGCCTTGTTTTCCATTTCTCATCTAGCATGAATTTTCTTCTTCTTACATATTTTTTGTTTTTGTTTTATATATTATGAGTGTAGAGTTTCTGAAATATATCTGAACTACTTCCTTTACATTTCTATTACTATATATATATATATATTTGCGGGGCAATGGGGGTTAAGTGACTTGTCCAGGGTCACACAGCTAGTGTCAAATGTCTGAGGTCAGATTTGAACTCAGGTCCTCCTGAATCCAGGTCCAGTGCTTTATCCACTGCACCACCTAGCTGCCCCCTCATTTATATATTTTCCCCTGCTTACTTTTTTTTTTTGGTGAGGTAATTGGGGTTAAGTGACTTGCCCAGGGTCACACAGCTAGTAAGTGTTAAGTGTCTAAGGCCAGATTTGAACTCAGGTTCTTCTGAATCCAGGGCCAGTGCTCTATCCACTGTGCCACCTAGCTGCCCCTATATATTTTCAATCAATTATCCAGTGTTTATTTTTTAGTTCATTTAGTATTTTGTTTTTCCCAGTTACATGTAAAAGTAACTTTTAACATTTTTTCTAGTTGCAATCTTTTATTCATTTTATTTTTAAAATATTATTATTATTATTATTATTATTATTATTGGTGAGGCAATTGGGGTTAATTGACTTGCCCAGGGTCACACAGCTAGTAAGTATCAAGTATCTGAGGTTGAATTTGAACTCAGGTCTTCCTGAATCCAGGGCTGGTGTTTTATCCATTGCGCCACCTAGCTGCCCCAACATTTGTTTTTAAAACTTTAAGTTCCAAATTTTCTCCCTTCCTCCCTCCCCAATCCCCCTCATTGAGAAGGTAAGCAATTGGATAGAGGTTATCCATATGTAGTCATGCAAAACATTTCCAAATTAGTCATATTGTGGGGAAAAAACAAGAAAAATAAAGTTTTGAAAAAGTATGCAAGTATGCTTCAGTCTGTATTCAGATACCATTAGTTCTTTGTCTCGAAATGGATAGCATTTTGCCCAAATCCTTGAGTTGTCTTGCATCATTGTATCAGCAAGTATTTATTAATCTCATGCTAGATGCTAGGCGTTGGGGATAAAAAGTGTAAGCAGTTCCTTCTGTCAAGGTGTTTACATCCTAGCCAGAGGAGACAACATATACATGTCCAGCTATAAACAAGCTTGGTACAGAGTAATTTGGGGAGTGGGGGAGGTGGGGTGGAGAAAGGCACTATCTTTTTTCTGCCCCTGCTGCCTTACTTTTTTTGTTTGTTTTTGTTTTTTGTGGGGCAATGGGGGTTAAGTGACTTGCCCAGGGTCACACAGCTAGTATGTGTCAAGTGTCTGAGGCCAGATTTGAACTCAGGTACTCCTGAATCCAGAGCCAGTGCTTTATCCACTGCGCCACCTAGCTGCCCCCTTACTTTTTTTTTTTGGCAGGGCAATGAAGATCGAGTGACTTGCCCAGGGTCACACAGCTAGTAAGTGTCAAGTATCTGAGGCCGGATTTGAACTCAGGACCTCCTGAATCTGGGGCTGATGCTTTATCCACTGCACCACCTAGCTGCCCTGCTGCCTTACTTTTAGAAATATGAATGAAGGAAGCAATGTCAAATAGAAGCAGTGTCACATTGCGGGATTCCCTCTGTGTCCAGGGTCAAGTTGTCCCACCTTACCCTCTACTCTTGCTCTAATGCCTCAAAAAAACTAAAGTCAGATTACCACATATCTCTCTGGTTCTACGCCCCCTCCCCCAGTAACCCGGTTGCTGCCGCCCATGGGGAATCACACCTCTCCTCTCCTGAGGTGTAATGAGGTACAACTTTTTCTTGGAAAGGGTGATTTCCTAATGTTTGCATTTCTGCTTGGGTAAAGCCCCTGATCTTTCTCTCGCCGTACATGCGCACTTCCCCACCGTGAGGTCCTTAGTGATATCTTCTCTTTTCCCTTCACACACAAGCTCTGGGGGGCGGTGGAGGGGGCGTTGCAATCATCTGCTGTGATTTCACGTTGTTTTACCTTTTGTGTTTATGTGGATTCAGCTTTAGTTTATCTTTGGTACCTACTTTTTCTTGAGGTATTGGAGAAATTTGTGGAAAACAACCATTTTGCCATGCCTACAACCTGAGATTGTTTTAGCTTTTGTGGTGACATTACACTGTTGACTCACCTTGGATTGTAATCCTACATCATTTTCAAACTAACTACTGCCTAGGTCCCCTCACATTTCATCTTTGTGATCCTGATTTTTTTTTGAACCCATGTCTAAGACTTTACACTTGGGGGGGGCAGGGCAATGAGAGTTAAGTGACTTGCCCAGGGTCACGGAGCTAGTGTTAAGTGTCTGGGGCTGGATTTGAACTCAGGTCCTTCTGAATCCAGGGCTGATGCTTTATCCACTGCGCCACCTAGCTGCCCCACCTTTACTTATTTTTATCACATTTTATCTCATTAGATTTTGCCCAGTGCTCCAGCCCACCAAGGTCTTTCACCTGCAAATGCCCCCTTCCTCTCCCTGGCCTTCCATTGGAGTTGGTGGCTTCGGTTGAGAAGTCCTCTCTAAGTAAAGGGAAGAAAGGCCAGTGGTCTTCTAGGGATAGCAAGGAGCCAATTAATACCTTCCTCTACACAGGCAATTTTACCAGCAAATTAAATGATTTTTATTTCTTACCCAGATCTCAAGGTTCATTGGACAGAAAGGGAATTGAAAAGGAATATGGATGAGAAAGAAAGAAACTGAGTTGTGTGACAATATGTTGGGAGTCTCAGGAAGTTCAAGGTACTGGAGGACAAGGCACTGGTGTCCCTGGGACCTGGGGTAGACAGAACACAGTGGGGTCCCTGAAAGTAGAAAAGGAGCAGAGGGAGACAGAACACAACAAAGGGAGAAGACTAGGAGAAAGAACTTGAGAGTAGGATGTCAGAATCCCAGAGTAGAGGAGAAAAGACTTGGGGATAAGAGGCTAGCTTCCCCAGGAGAAACAAAAGGACTGGGGCGGGGGGACAGAGTATTCAGGCCCCTTTCAACCAGAGCAAGAAGATGGGTGGGGGGGGGTCTATGGTGGACACTAAAATCCCTGGAGAAAGAAAAGGACACTGGAGGAGGAGGAGAGGGGGCTAGGATGCTAAGGGAGGTGGTAGAGAAGAGGGTTCTGGGGCTCAGACATCAGGGTTCCTGGAGCACAAGAGACTGGGATCAAGGGATGGAACCGCTAAGCTAGGACACCCTGAGTCACCACCTCCCGACCCTGCCGGGGCTAGAATATTGGGGTGGCCCTCAAAGATCGGATACTAGAGGATCCTTGCGAAGAGGTGGGCTCGATGCCCAGGAACCCTCCTAGGATGCTAAAGGAAAGGACCTGGCTGGCCCCGGAAGAGAGAGGAATGCTAGGGAACCAGAAGCCGCAGCTTCGGGGCAGGACTCCAGGGGCCCCTGGAGGAGAGCCGTATGAGGGAGAGGAGCAAAGTGAGAGGGTCCCGAGGGCAGGACTCGGGGTCTCAGGCGGCGTAGGGCGGGGGTGGGGGTGGGGTTGTCTAAGAGTATCGCGAGAGCTTGTTGTAGACGTGATCCAGGTTCCTGCAGAGGAACATCGAGAGCGACATGACCCCGAGCTAGGGAGAGAGGAAGGAGACACGGGTGGGTCAGAAGTGGAGCTGGTATGGGCTACGGACAAGGTTCAGTACGGGGTGAAGGCTCGTGGATGGGGGCAGAGACGCAGGGGGAGAGGTCAGAGGCAGGGCCGGCGGGTATAGAAGCAGGGGATCGCCGGTCCTGGGGCTGAGCTGGTCCTTTATTCGCAGCCCTGGGGCCCTAGCCGGCAGGCGGACCAGATGTTCCACCGCCTCGAGGACTGACGCTGCCGCGGCAGCCAGCGCCCCATCACCGTGGGTATTCGGCTCGGCGCCTGGACCCCCCACGAAGCGTACCCGCATGCCACGCCCCAATCGGCCAAGGGCGTCCCTGAACCGCCGTTCCCGCCCACCCCTGCCGCAGATGACTCGCCCTCCAGCCCTTGGCACCGGGAGCCCCAGCCCCGGGAGTGGGGCAGCATCACCAGCGTCAGCCCCACGGCAGCCACCTGCAACGGGACACGCGCGTCAGCCAGGCCCTGGGCTGTGCCCGGGCACATCTTGGCATATGGGAGAAGGACCATCTTCCTGTCCGCTCCTAGGCTCGCTCCCACCTCGTCAATCGTGGTGGGGTCTCTTTCCGCCCTGACCTACTAGATAAAAGCCAGCCCCTGGCTCTGGCACTGGGGATGGGTGTGCTCCTACTGAGGCCAATCGAAGCGCAATCCGCCCTCACAGTAGTCAGGCCGGGAAGGGTCCCTTTTCCATTCCTCACCGCCATCGGGGTTGGGGTTCATCTGACCTCGGCCAGCTGAGGTAGGACCTCCCTCGCCTCCCCATCTTTGGTCAGTCGGGCAAGGCCTCAGCTAATGGGCGTCCTCGGGCTGCCCCAGCCGAAATCCCTCAACTAAGAGGGAGAGGATGCGCTTTTCAGCCCACAGCCAACGAGGGGAGTGATGGCTGTCTCCCACCCTCACGGGGAGCGAACAGTCAGGGCGGATCTGTGACGGAGCGGGAAGGCTTTCCTGGAGAATGGAATGCTCCGGAGATAGGAGGAGCAGACGTGGCGAAAAGGTCCTCCTTGGCCTCCGTATCTCTTGGAGAAGGGAGGGGCTGGCGGAGAGCAGGGATCTCCAGGCTCGGGAGAAGCCGGGGGAGCGGGGACCCAGCCCCAGGACGGCGCTCCCCGTGGAGACGGGGTCCTCACCTCAAGCAGCCCTAGGCCCAGGCTGACGCCCACGATGGAGATGAGGTTGTTGTGCAGCCACGTGTAGATGCTGTGAGAGCAGCCCTGCGGGGGCGGGGCGAAAGAGTCAGGGTGCTCGGGTTAGCCCCGCCCTCCCCTGGGACCTTTCCCCCTACCGTCAGCCCCGCCCCCTCGGGCCCTCCCCTAGCCCCCACCTCCTGGTAGACCCCGCTGTCTGCCGTCATCAAGCATAACTCTCCGGAGCGCAGTCGGGCAGGGTTCCCGGGGCTGCCAGGACCCGTCAGGACCACGGGCATGCCTGGAGCAGAGACCACGGCGGCCCGAACCCCAGGGCCAGGTGGAGGCTGGCTGACTCTAGGGGAGTCCGCAGGGCTCAAGGGTAGGGATATTATCATCGAAGTGTTCTGGCAGGAGCAGGGCACACGCGGAACCGACCCAGGTGTCTGGGTCGAGGGCAAGAAGTCGCTGCTCTGGGCCGGGGAGGAAGTGGAGGCTCTGCCGCTGCCGCTGGGGGTCGAGTCATTGGGCCTCAGGGAAGACGCCAGCAGCCAGTCCCGGGGGGAGGTCCAGCCGCAGCAGCGAAGCTGGAGACAGATGGGTAGGGGTCACAGAGAGATAGATGCTCACTCACAGTTAAGGGCTCCTCGCCCGGCCCTCAGGGTCAGGGCCACAGGGGATATGGTGGCAGAGGGTCGTCAGGGGATAGATGCCAGGGTCCGGGACCCCCACCTGGAACTGCACAAAATCCCAGTTCTCAGCCGTGCTGTAAGCATCCGGGTACTTGTGGTAATTCTCGATAACGTCCAGCACGATGTCCTTCACCTTCCGCTCCAGCTGGGCCAGGAAAGGAGTGGGAGGGAGAGACGCAATGTCCAGATCTGCGATCTTCCTCAGTTGGGTCTTGGTTTCTGTCTCCTCAGCCTCCCTTCTCCCCGCACTCCCCCACCCTTCCCTCTGTCGTCTCCCGATCTGCTTTTTTCCCGGCCTCTATCCCCTAGTATTCTTTTTCTCTTCTCTGCCCTTTCTGCTGCTCCACCGTTTCCGCTCGTCTCGTGTCCCCCTTTCTGTGAGTCTCTGCAGCAGCCCCTCGCTGTCTCTGGGCTGGCCTCTTTCACGGGTCAGTGTCTCCCTCTGCACCTCCCCCTCTCCCGTCTTCCTCTTTCAGTCATCTCTGCCCCCTTCTTTCTCAGCCTAGTCCTTTCCTATTCTGCAGTTGGGCTTTCTCTGGCTGGTCTGGGCCTCAGATTTTGCCTCCCTCCCACTCAGTCTCTCGATTTGTGTGGTGGTTGTTTTTTTTTTTCTTTTAATTTCCCATTGGCGGGGGCAGCTAGGTGGCGCAGTGGATAAAGCACCGGCCCTGGGTTCAGGAGGACCTGAGTTTAAATCCTGCCTCAGACACTCGACTAGCTGTGTGACCCTGGGCAAGTCACTTAACCCTCATTGCCCCTCCCCCCCCAAAATAAAAATTCCCATTGGCCAGCCGGCAGATGTCACTCACAAGGCCGTGCTGGGTGTAGATGAGGACTCCTATTGTGATCTGGGTGGTGAACAGGAGCAGCAGAAGACTAAAGTACTGAGGAGAGGGTGGAGTTAGTGCGGCCACCCAGGGGTCGGGGGAGGGGGGCTGGGAGAGGACAGGGATAGTCCTTGGAGCTGCTCTGAAGGCCAGAAGGTCCCTAAGGACACATGAGGCCTCAGGGGTTGGGGGAGTCCAAGGGGGAGCATCTCCATGCTGTAGGGGTGGCGGGGAGTGTTTAAGGACCACTCACAAGGCCAAGGAGGCACCGAATCTCTTTGAGAGCTCCAAGACATCCTAGGAGGGATAGGAGGCCCGTGAGGACCCCAGAGATGGCCAGGGCGTAGGACCATACCTTCAGCGGTGTAAAGGACAGGCCTGCAAGACACCCACAGAATGGTGGGAAGAGGGAGGTAAAGAAGGTGTCCAGGTGGGAAGAGGGAACTATAGGCTCATGGAAGGAATTTTGGAACCCAACCCCCTCTTTGGATAAATGGGGAAACTGAGGCTCATAAAGGGGAAGGGACTTGACCACAATCAGACAGGAAGCTGGGGTCAGGGCCAGGATTCAGAAATGCCATCCAATTCCCATCACCACAGCTACCTCCTGGGTCCCAGAGGAAGGTATCCCTAGGTCAGGGGTCATAGTTAGGAGTTGAGGTAGAGAATCCCTTACCCAGGAAAGAGGCAAAGCTGTTCTTGTCGATGAGAATCCAGAGGCCAAAACAGAATACCAGGCTGCCCAGAACCTGAGGGGGCAGGAAGGATTGAGCGGGGGAACCAGAGATGGCTTAAGGAGGATCATGGGAGGGGGAAGGGGGGATCAGGGCTTTGGGTAGGATAACTCACGAAGAAGAAGACGTTGAAGACAAAGAGGAAATATTTGGTGAGGTTGAGACAGCCCTTCTCCGCTGCCATGGCCTTAACCTGGGGGTTTAGAGACAGGAGCCAGGAAATGCAGACTCAGAGATCTTGAGAGGTACAGATGCCAAGACCTCAAGCTTCACGTGTCCCAGCCTGAAGCTAGCCCTCCCCACTTCCTAATTTTAGCCAAGCGTGCTTCTAGTCACTCAGGCTCACAAGTTTGGAGTGATCCTTGACTCCTCTCTCACCCTCACCCTGAGACACAATGAGCTCTAAATGTTATTAGTCCTATGTCAGGATTTCACTCGTCAATGAAAGACAAAGAACAGATCAATAAAGTGAGTATGCATAAAAGAACTAGAACACAAGACGACTACATCTCTTTGTGCCCACCCACCTTTTCTCCTAGTCCCACTGCTTTCCAGCTTTCAGGTTCTAACCTTTGGACATTTTCTCCTGGACGATTCAAATGCCTTTAAATGTACCAGCTGTTAGGCTAGGTGCAGGATCACACAGACAAAAAAAACAGGTCAGTCACTGCCCTGAAGGAATTTTCCTTCGATTAAGGGCATATAGGGCATCTAGGTGGCAAAGCAGATAGAATGCCAGACCTGGAGTCAGGAAGACCTGAGTTCAAATCCAGCCTCAGACACTTCCTAGCTGTGTAGCCCTGGACATGTCACTTTAACTCTGTTTCAGTTTCCTCATCTGTAAATGAGCTGGAGAAGGAAATAGCAAACCACCCCAGTATCTCTGCCAAGAAAACCCTAAATGGGGTCACAAAGAGTCAGACGAAAACAACAGGGGCATACAACATACTATATATATATATATATATATATATATATATATATATATGGCAGAAAGAGGAGGGAATTGGGAAAGAAATCCAGGAGGATTTGAGGCTCAATCCACCCCAGTGAGACAATTGAAATAGCCTTCAGTTTCCAGGAGACCTCCCTGCCTCCAAGCCCTATCGGCTCAATTTCTTCATCATCTTCCCAATGCCCATGACTCCCCTCTGTCTCCAGGACAGGTTTTTCTCCCCATACTGTCTTGCAGTCCATCTGACTCTGATCTCCCCCCTTCTTGAACTAGGTCCCCTGACTCCCTCCCCCGCCCCCACCTTTTACACTCCAGCCATTACAAGAAGACTCTTCCTGTGTTATAGTCTTTCCCACTTTGCTCCCATGCATTCGAATTCCAGGCCTGGGATCAACACCTTCCTTCCAAGAGAGATGATGTGTGCCTCCTGGCTGTAGTCACCACCCTCTCCACATCAATAAGAAAAAGATTCCCCCCCCCCAAAGTCCCAAATTATCTCCACTTGCTCTAGAGAAAGAGGAGCAGTGATTCTGTTGTCCTGAGGACCTGGGTACAAATCCTGCCTCCAATACTTGCTAGTTGTGTGGCTCTGAGCATGTCAATTTAGCTCCCCTCAGTTCTCAATCTATGATCCTTCCATGCTGTGATCTTTCTTCAGACCTCCCAACTTCAATACAGCTTCCTTCATGAAGCCTTCTCTGATTCCCCAGCCCAGGGCACCTCTAATCATATTGTCCCAGAGCCTTAGGTTTGGCCTCTTGGCTTCGAAGAGAATCTTGGCCTCAAAGAGCTTACAATCTAATTAACGAAGCAGATAGACGGCTAGGAGCTCAGTGCTTGGCCAGTGTTTAATGTAGAAGGGAAAGAGAGGAAACAAACTAAAGAAGGTGACTCCTTCCACCAAGATGGGAGGGAGACTCCAAAAGAGGAAGCATCTACAGTGCCCATCTCCTCCCAGCTTCCCCAGCCCAGACACCGACACACACACAGACACACACACCTCCTCTAGGTCCCTGGTTTCCTTGTTTCCCTCTGAGTCCCCTGTTTCCTGAGGGTCCCTAGTCTCCTGAGAACTGTCCGGGATCCTAGTCTTCTCAGACTCTTCAGGTTCCCAGCTCTCCTCAAATCTTACACAACCTCTTACTTTTTTCTCTCTTGAACTCCTGGTCTCCCTATGGTCCCTGACCTGTGTCTCTTTTAGGCTCCAGGTTTCCCCTGGACCACTGATCCCCTCAGTCTCCCCTAGACTCTTAGTCTCAGTGTGCTCTTGTTTCCTGTTACCCTCACTCTCCCCTGGGCCCATGATCCCCATAGTCTTTCCTGGGCCCCTGATGCCCTCAGTCTCCCCTGGACCCCTTATGCCCTCAGTCTCCCCTGGACCCCTGATGCCCTCAGTCTTCCCTGGGTCCCTGATGCCCTCAATCTCTCCTGGGCCCCTAAGTCCCTCAGTCTCCCCATGGCCCCTGAGTCCCTCAGTCTCTCCTGGGCCCCTGCTCTCATTCTCCTCTGGATCTCTGGTCTCTGTCTTCTCCCCTGGGCCCCTGATGCCCTCAGTCTCCCCTGGGCCCCTGATGCCCTCAGTCTCTCTTGGGCCCCTGATCCCCTCAGTCTCCCCTGGGCCCCTGAGTCCCTCAGTCTCCCCTGGGCCCCTGAGTCCCTCAGTCTCCCCTGGGCCCCTGAGTCCCTCAGTCTCCCCTGGGCCCCTGATCCCCTCAGTCTCCCCTGGGCCCCTGATCCCCTCAGTCTCCCCTGGGCCCCTGATCCCCTCAGTCTCCCCTGGGCCCCTGATCCCCTCAGTCTCCCCTGGGCCCCTGAGTCCCTC
This sequence comes from Dromiciops gliroides, assembly GCF_019393635.1. Classification (NCBI taxonomy): domain Eukaryota; kingdom Metazoa; phylum Chordata; class Mammalia; order Microbiotheria; family Microbiotheriidae; genus Dromiciops; species Dromiciops gliroides. The sequence continues at coordinate 657,372,405 of NC_057863.1, read as the reverse complement.
AGTCTCCCCTAGATCTCTGGCCTCTGTATTCTCCTCTGAGCCTCTGACCCCCTCAATCTCCCCTGGATCTCTAGTCTCTGAATTTTCCCCTGGATCTCTGACCTCTGTAGTCTCCCCTGGGCCCCTGATCCCCTCAGTCTCCCCTGCGCCTCTAATCTTTTCAGTCTCCTCAGAGCCCCTGGTCTCCTCAGACCTCTCTGGGTCCCCAATTTCAGTCTCTTTGGGGCCCTCAACCCCCTCATTCTCCTCTGGGCCTCTGGTCTCCTCAGCCCCCTCTGGGGTCCTGATTTCCTCAGATCCCTGTGGACCACTGGTCTCTTCAGAGCTATGGGGGTCTCCTGCTCCCTCTGGTTCTCTGGTCACTGCTGTTCCTGAGGTCTGGGGGGACCTCTCCCACGCCTTCATGGCTTTGGGGATGTGGAGGACAGAGAGAAATGGACTATGGGTCCAGAGCAGCTCCTGCTTGGGCCTTTCCCTTCATCCAGGTCTCCTCCTCAGCCCAGCCCCAGTTAGACCAGGCTCTACCTCACAGAGACCAGATGACCTCATGGAGCTGAGGCTCTGTGGGGCCCAGTGTCACTTGGGCTGTCCCTCTGTGTGTATCTCTCTTCCTCAAAGGCTCAGGAACCTAGAATGGCATAGCTAGATGGAGAGCTTTAAGAACAATGAGTCCAAATATCTCATTCGCCACATTTGGGCTCTGTCCTTGTTTTGAGGCCCTGTGTCTCTTTCTGTTTCTGTCCCTCCGAGCCTCACCGTGTGCCTCAGTATCTCTGTGCCTTCATGTCTCAGGCTCTGGGCTGAGCCTCCTGTTTCTGTCCAGATGGGTCCCCCTGAGTCTCTGCCCCTTACACCTGGGGCTTGGCAAGATCCCTAGGGACACAGCACCCGTAAACTCCCTCAACTCCCCCCCCCCCGGAAATACAGTGGTTTCCTCCTGGGTCACAGGCGACGCCTGAGGAAGTGGGGGGAAGGGCGGCCACCCGAAGGGGGGAATACCAGAGCTCTTGGTGGCGAGAGGGGGGTTGGGTAGGGTGGCGGGGGGGGGGGTACTCAGGATCAAGGACCTCCTGTCGGAGGTGCACAGGGACAGCAATGGAAGGAGCCGCTGAGTCGCCCATAACGAAGAAACGGGCTCGAAGGGGTTTGTTTCCCCTCTTAATGCTTAGAGATCTCTAGTTGAGATCCTGGGTAGTGTTGGGAGAGGCAAGAGAAGCTTGGGGCAAAGAGAAAGGGGGAAGGGGCTTATTTCTTAAGCGCTTAGAGATCCATTTCCGAGTATGACTATGAGCTTGAGTGCGTATGTCTTGCGAGCGCAAGAGAGCAAGCGCAAGGATGTCAGACAAAAGGGTCGGAGTGGGGAGGAGAGAGTTGGGCTTCAGCCACAAGCGCCTAGAGATTCCCCATTCCAGACCACGTGGGTATGGGAGTGCAGGTGTGCGTTAGTGTGTGCGGGACACCTGGACTCTGAAGTGCGGAGAAAGCCGGGCCAGGTGCCCCTCAAGCGCTTAGAGATTCCCACCCCCCCCCCCACCCCCCCGGCTAGAAGGGAAGGTCCGCTCACCTCGTAAGAAGCCTCTGCTCAGGTTCGGACGGAAAGTGGCCAGGCCGGGTGACCGTGCACTAGGTTTTGGAAGGATGGTTAGACTTGTCTGCCTCGAGCCACCCAGCTTCCCCGCCTCCCACCTGTCCGGGAAGGAGGAGGTACTGATTGGCTTGTGCATAGAGGGGGCGGGGCCAGATTTCTAGAGGCCCTTCCCCTGGAAGCCTGGGGTTTGAGAGTGGGGCGTAGCCGCCTTGGACTCCGCCTACGATGTCTCCCGCTCCCTTCTCTCCTCCAGTGAAGAAGTCAGAAGTTACCTCCATCAGCTCTCTCCCCTTGAGAGCGATCCAGTTCTAGACTTGGGGAATGGTTTCCAAGTTCTGAATGGGAGAGGAGCTCCGGGCTTCTATGTTTAGGCTCTAGGTGGATTGAGGCAGCCCCTGAGTTCTAGATCTGAGTTCTTGTGTCTGGGGGTGGGGCTTCCCTGGATTCCGGTCTTTAGGTGGAGGGTTTGTTTGGGGGGGGGGGGGGCGGCATACCTCCTAGGTTTTAGATTCAGGGGAAATTTTTTAGTTCCAAGGTTTGGGGTTATACAGGACAGCATCTTGGGTTCGAAGTCGGCTTTTCTGTGGGTGGTGTCTCTTCACTCCAACTCTGTCTTCTTTGGAACTGAGTTTCCACATCTACAAAATGAGGGGGTTGGGCTCTATCTCTGTGAGGCGCGGCCTGCTCCCCGGCCCGGATCTGTCCTCACCATTCAGTGGGGCTTAGTGGAAGTTGTAGCTGAACGGTCAGTCTGGAGCAGCAAGGTTGAATACATCCTTGCCAGGGGGCAGCTAGGTGGCACAGTAGATAAAGCACCGGCCCTGGAGTCAGGAGGACCTGAGTTCAAATTCGGCCTCAGACACTTGACGCTTACTAGCTGTGTGATCCTGGGCGAGTCACTTAACTCTCACTGGGGGCTCTCTGGAGGCTCCCCTATCTGTGCTACCGGAATAGAATCAGTGAGCAAGGGTGCCCATTTTGAGGGCATGGAGGGAGGAGGGGTCAGTGGGCAGGTGGGCTGGGGAGGGCCAGGGCAGAGGGCAGGCTGACCTGCTCTGGCTCCCTGGGGACAGGTATGCTTGGCTCCCTGAACCCTCCTCTTCTTCCTGTCTCCCCCACCAGACACTTTCTCTTCCTGTATATTTTCTTGCTGTTTACCATGGGGTTATTTATGGAGGTGACCTTGGCACAGCAGCTGGACCCAGGCTCAGTGGAGGTCTAGTTCCCTGGCTGGGAAGGGGGCAGTGTGGGCTTAGCCAGCTGTCCGGGGAGGCCATGCTCTGCCCTCTACAAGATGGGGCCTGGATCAGGCTGGGGAAGCCCCAGAGGAGTCCAGCTATGCTTAGCCTGATTGCTTCTCTCCATGGGAGCTCTATGGTGTTTTTCACTTCAATGGCATCATGACCTGGAGTATCTTTTACCTCAGCCAGTCCTTCCCATCGCCCCTGACCTGGAGCCACTTCATCAGCCTGGTGAGGGCTGAGGGCTAAGGCAGGCCTGGTTCCTCCCATCCCTGAGCTGTCTTACTCCTGTTGGGAATCCATCAGATCCTGAGTGTTCCTGGACCTAATTCCGGTACTGTGAGATGCTGGAGTATCAGCGAGAGTGGGGGGCCTGGTCTTGAGCCTCTCTGTCTGCCTTTTCCCGGCCTGGTTCTTTGTTGTACTCTCCTCGGTCCAGAGCATCAAGTCTATAGGGAGGGTGGGTGGCAGGTAATCACTGGTCCTGCAAACATGGTGACCTTTGATCCCACTGACCCTTGCTCCTGGAAACCCCTGCTTCCTTGCCCTTGGATCCATTGACTCCTGAGCTCCCTCCTGCCAGTCACCCTAACTGCTGGCCCTGAGGAATGTCTCCGAGCCCCCAGATTGTCTGTTTCTCGTTGATGTTTCCCTCTGTTGGGCTGCTTTGCTTCTTCATCAGGGGCTACCTGTTGGAAGGTGCAGCCGATGGGCTGAGGGTGGCTGGACCAGAGGGAGGGGCACTGAGCAGAAAAACCCAGGAGACCTGACTTCTGCACCTCCTATCGAGGGGAACACGAGCAAGTCCATTCAACTCCGTCTCAGTGTCCCCTTTGTAAAATGGGCACAGTGAGACCTATCTGCATCACTCACCCCAAACTACTGCCCCTGGCGTCCCGGGAGGTCCTCCCAGAAGCCCAAAGCGTTGGCCTTTACACAGCTCATCCGTTATTCTTTTGGGGCCGAACTAGGCTCTCACAGTTGGCTCCTCAGGCTGGCTCTTAGGTTCTCCCCGTCTCTGCTTCTCTTTCTGTCTGCTCCTCCCTTTCTCCCCATGTCTACCCCAATGTACAGACATGGCCCATCACCTCCGTGACTTCGTGGAAGTGGGTGGGGACCCAGTTATTTGCTCTGAGCCTGGGTTTTCAGGAAACATCATTGCCTTTGCCTCTACATGCCTCGACACCACAACAGCACCCTTATCAACTTGGTCATATGCCGAATGACCACAGAGGTGGTCTTCAGCATGCTTGGCTTCTGGGCCACTGTCCTCACCCTAGGGCAACCCTCCCCCCACAACCCGAAGGGACAAGGCCCAGCTTACTGTGTGGCTCCCCCTTCTGAGCCTTGGTTTCCCTATCTCTATAATCTTCCATTTAATTCCATCCATATCAACAGTCATTAAGCACTTATTTATGGGCCAAGTACTGATGATACAAAGACAGAAATAAAACTGCCCCTGCCCTCAAGGGGTTTACATTCTTTTTTTTTTTTTGGTGAGGCAATTGGGATTAAGTGATTTGCCAGGGACACATAGCTAGTAAGTGTCAAGTGTCTGAGGTTGGATTTGAATTCAGGTCCTCCTGACTCCAGGGCCGGTGCTCTATCCACGGCGCTGCCTCAAGGGGTTTCTGTTCTATTGGCAGAAACAGTATGAGCACAGAGAAACAAATACAAAATCAATCCAAAGTGATTCCTGGGGCTTCGGCCAAGCTGTGGGAGACCCTAATGATTTTCGCAGCCAGGTGGTAAGGAACTGCATGATGTGAAATGAGGACTTCGTGACTGGAGGGAGAGAGGTCAGTTAGGAGGCTGCCACAGTCAGATGGATGAGAGTCTTTACCTGGGGCTATTCTGTGTTGGGTGATGAGGGTCTGTGCTACCTCTCCCAGGGTGGAGATCTGGCTCCTGAGGGGAGGAGAGGGCAGGTTGGGGAGGACCCAGAGATGACACGCACCTGGGCACCTGGAAGGATGGGGCTGCCTTTGGCAGAAATAGGGAAAGTGGGGAAAGGGCCAATGTAGGAGGAAGGGGAATGAATTAGGGTTGGGGGCTCCATGGGCCTCTTGCTCCATCTGTCTCATCACCTGGTTTCCCAGAGCCTATCCTGGACCTGGTGGCAGCCAAAGTACACAGAGCACTGGACCTGGACTTGGGAAGACCCCAGTTCAAATATGACTTCATGCCTCCTAGCTGTGCCACCCCAGGCAAGTCACTTAACTTCTCCTGGCCCCCAGGGGAAGGTGCAGCAAGACAAATTTAGGCTTCACACAAGTGTAGGGTGCAATAATAAGTCTCCATAGGCTCACTTACACAGCTAAAAAGGTGGAGGGACAGAAAAGCTACTCAGAGTGCAATCCATACCTGCTCCACCAGATGTCGCACCAAGCTCTAACCACTCCAGCTTCCAGCTCTCCTTGGGTCTTAAAGGATAGATGGCAAGTCCCCAGTTGGGTCCCTGTGGCCTCAAGCCCAAGCCCCCTGTCTATGTCCCCTTCCCATGAGAGAAGAGACTGTCCTGGATTCCACACAACTCCCAGCCTACTTTTGGGTGCCTTGGGAATCAGAGCAGGGTCATAAAATTATCTCATAACTAACTATCGGGATGGCTCACCCCCCATTATCTCCTTCCCATTTTCACACAACCCAAAGGACCACACACTCAGGTTATAGATTAGGCCACAATCACTAATAGAATTGAAAAGTATTTTAGAGTTCTAAAATGCCCAACAACCTGCCTCTTGTTTTTGTTTTGTTTTGTTTTGTTTTTTTGCAGGGCAATGAGGGTTAAGTGACTTGCCCAGTGTCACACAGCTAGTAAGTGTCAAGTATCTGAGGCCAGATTTGAACCCAGGTACTCCTGAATCCATGGCCGGCGCTTTACCACTTCGCCACCTAGCTGCCCCCCAACCTGCCTCTTGTAAGACGAACTCCCAGCTCCCGAGGGACTGCAGCCATTCAAGTTAATAGCTTAAGTTCTACCCCCCCCAATCTTAATAGTATTATGTTTTTTTCTAGTTACATGTAAAGATAGTTTTAAACTTTTTTGTGGGGCAATGAGGATCAAGTGACTTGCCTAGGGTCACACAGCTAGTAAATGTCAAGTGTCTGAGACCAGATTTAAACTTAGGTACTCCTGAATCCAGTGCCAGTGCTTTATCCACTGTGCCACCTAGCTGCCCCCTCAACATTTGTTTGTGGTTTTTTTTGTGAGGCAATTGGGGTTTAAGTGACTTGCCCAGGGTCACACAGCTAGTAAGTGTCAAGTGTCTGAGGCCAGATTTGAACTCAGGTACTCCTGACTCCAGGGCCAGTGTTTTATCCATTGTGCCACCTAGTTGCCCCTCAACATTTGTTTTTATAAGATTTTGAGTTCCAAATTTTTCTCCCTCCTTTTCCTCCCCCCTCTCCAAAGAAAGAAAGCAATCTGATATAGGTTATATACAATCACATTAAACATATTTCCACATTAGTTGTGTTGTGAAAGAAGAATCAGAACAAAAGGAAAAAACAAAAAGAAAAAAAACCAGAAAAGTAGAAATAGTATGGTTCAATCTGCATTCAGATTCTACAATTCTTTTTTATCTGAATGTGGAGAGCATTTTCCATCATGAGTCCTTTGGAATCATCTCAGATCATTGTATTTTTTATGTTGAATGTAGCAATTTTATTTGAGTTTAAATTATTTACAAAAACCCAAAGACATACTTCATGAAATTGGTACAAACTACTTTTTCCTGCTATTGGTTTTTGCTCCAAAGATCACAGCTGAGAAATACTGTATAAAATTAAAATAGGATTGTATTCAGAAAAGTACTCTACAATTCTAATTTCTAATTGATAGTATTTACAGAAATATTTACAATGGAAAAAAGTTACTTTAAAACTTTAATTTGCTATGCCCAAAGGGCTATAAAGCTGTGCATACCCTTTGATCCGGCAATATCACTTTTGGGTCTTTTTCCCAAAGAGATCTTAAAAAAAGGAAAACGACCCACATGTACAAAAATATGTATAGCTGCTCTTTTGTGGTGGCAAGGAATTGGAAATCGAGGGGATATCCATCGGTTGGGGAATGGCTTAACAAGTTGTGGGATATGAATGTAATGGAATTCTATTGTGCTGTAAGAAACGATGAGCAGGAGGAGTTCAGAGAAACCTGGAAGGACTTGCATGAACTGATGATGAGTGAGGTGAGCAGAACCAGAAGAACATTGTACACAGTATCATCAACATTATGTGTTGATCAACTGTGATAGACTTGATTCTTCTCACCAATATAATGGTACAAGAAAGTTCCAAAGGATTCACGATGGAAAAGGCTCTCCAAATCCAGAAAAAAAAGAACTGTGGAGTATGGATGCTGATTGAACCATACTATTACTTTTGGTTTTGGTGCTGTTGTTTTTCTTTTTTGAGGTTTTTCCTTTTTGCTCTGATTCTTCTCTTATAACATGACTAATGCAGAAATATGTTTGATGTTATATATGTATATGTATATATATATATATATATCAGATTACCTGCTGCCTAGGGGAGGGGGAGGGAGGGAGGGAGAAAAATTTGAAATTGGAAATCTTATAAAAACAAATGTTGAAAATTATCTCTACATGTAACTGGAAAATAATAAAATACTTTTATTTTTAAAAAAACAACTTTAATTTTGCAAGTCAGCTTCAAGGACCCTTGAATGTCGAGTTCTCTGAGGGTCTTGGATCATTGAATTGCTGAGAAGAGCTCAGTCTATTACAGTTGATCATGACACAATGTTGCTGTTACTGTGTACAATATTCTGGTTCTGCTCACTGCACTTAGCATCAGTCCACGTAAGTCTTTCCAGGTTTTTCTGAAATCTGCCTGCTCATCGTTTCTTATAAGAGCTTGAGTTCTTAGCTACATTTTTTCCCAAAGGGAAGGCATTTGTAGAGAAGGAGCCATTGGACATCTTCCCAATTTCCAAGGTGACCCTTGGCTTCTAGTGGTCACTAGATCAAGACTTCCCATTGATTCTGATACTACAACCCATTACTGCTTCTTGGTCCAGGTCTCCATAAACTATCCCCTCCCCTATCTTGCCCTTCTCCACCCCCAACTTTTCCCTGCCCTCTGTGTGCAAGTTACTTGTATTCTCTGGGTACATTTCCCATGGAGCAGGGCCCTGCTCCTATATTTGAGCATCCCTCAAAAGCACAACGCTTATTTTTGGCAGCTCCGTGTAGGTTAACTCGCCCAGATGATGAGGACTTCCTGTCTCTCTTATGCCTTCAAGATGGGAACAATACAAAGAAATGAAGAGGAAAGAAGAGTCAGCCCAGGTCATCCCAAACTCTGGTTTTATGAGGAAAACTGTCTTAACAATGAGAATTGCTCCCAAGCTGGAACAGGCTGCCTTGGGAAGGAGGCCTCCAAGTGGAGGTTGGAGGACCATCATATGTGATCATCAGGAGTCTTAGTCTAGTATGAATTGACTCAATGACATTCAATCAGGTGCTTTGGGGGCCCCTTCAGTTCAGAGGTTTTGTGATTGCCTAGCATAAGTGTGTGTAGGGGGGGAATGGAGGGAGGGGTAGAAGGTGGCCCCTTTTGCACTCTCCCCAGGAATGCATTGAAACAGCAGCAGCTGGGAGAGGCCAGGGAGCTGCCCAAAGATGTGACCTGTCTGAGAAGCCAGTCAACACCTATGTGGCTCAGCCGTCAGCACAGGGCTGAGCACCAGGGTCCTGAAAGAGATACCTCAATGTAACATGGATTGAGCTTATTGATGTGGAGGGGGACATAAGGGAATGGGGGGGTGGAGCACACCAGGAAGAGGGGTGGAGATATGGGAGACTATGCGATCCCAGCCCATCCTAAAGTGACCCAGGGAGAACCAGGGTGCCACCAGAGACCCCTAGAGACATCAGTCAAAACCCAGGGAGGCTCAAACGCTTGGGGGAAGGTTAGAGAGACCTGGGGAAAGGCAGATGGGCCAGAGATGGGAAACTAGAAGAAACCCAAAGAAAGTCTCATATCCAGAGAGATCCAGGGAGGTCTTGGGAGACTTAGGGGAATTCAGAAAACCTTAGGGAGGCTCAGGGAGGCTCCTGCCCTGTGGCAGGGCCTGCCTCCCCTTAGGCTCCTAGGGGAGGTTCATTCTCTTCTCCCATCTGCTCTACTGCTGTACCCTGCTCCGGTTGGAGATTCTGATCACTGCCAGCCTGTTGCAACCGGGAATTACGCAACCCCCCTACTATATCTGAGACTCCAACACTGCAAGCTTGGAAGGCAAGGAGAGATATCCCAGGTATTCAAGGACCCAGCTGTCCACCCTCTGCCCGGTCCTCTCAAGGGCCGAGCCATCCTCCTTACCTCTTCCTATCACCCCAGTGACCCAAGTGACCCCTTCTCTTTCTTTCTCCCCTAGGTATCCTTTTCCCCTGGGCTCCAGGGACAAGGGCAGAGGGTGCCTGGGACCCTGAGGGGTAGGGACTCCTGGGTCCCTGAGGGGAAGGAGAAAGGGGAAGTTGGCCAGTTGGCAGTTCCGTAAACCACCCCCCTTCTCTTCATGAGCAAACCAGGAAGCTGAACAGTCTTGTACAATTTGCTCTGATAGTTTACTGAGGTGCTGAAGGTCTGACACCTGATCTGTGCCTCACTCTTGCTGCTCAGCCTTTTAACCCTGCCCTCTCCTACCCATCCCTATGGTTCTGCTCCAGCATTATAAACCAGGAATCCCTCCTATCTTGAATAAAGACGATCTTCCGAGAGACCAGAGACGTCACCTATTTCTCCAGGGAGTCAGTCTACTTGGAGAGCAAGGGCATCACACTCCCTCCCAGAGATTCAGGGATTAGTGACATCACTCCTCCCCCATGGAATTTAATCTATCCATTCGGATGTCCCCTGAGGACACAAGGTGCTGTGTACTGGAGATTCTGCCCTCGGCCCAGTTTTAGAATGGTGTGATTGAATATAAGATGCCATAGGATAACCTGCAAACTCACCTGTTTTGGGCTGAGGCATCCAGGTCGACTAGTCCCCTATTTCTTTCTTTTTTAAAAAAAATCATTTATTTATTTATTTTTGCGGGGCAATGAGGGTTAAGTGACTTGTCCAGGGTCACACAGCTAGTAAGTGTCAAGTGTCTGAGATTGGATTTGAACTCAGGTCCTCCTGAATCCAGGGCCGGTGCTTTATCCACTGCACTACCTAGCGGCCCCTAGCCCCCTATTTCTTTAGGGACCAATGTATCCTGAACCTAGCGTTGGCCTCAAGAATCCAGGTCTCCTGAACCTGCCCCAGAAAGACCAGGTACGCTGAAACAAAGATGTGCTTTTATTTTTAATTTAAATTTTATTTTATTTTTCTATCCGCAAAAAACTACCTTCTCTCCTTTTCACCCTCTCACCCCTAATTGAGATCAATAACAAAAAAATAAAAATGTTATAAACATATATAGTCAAGCAAAACAAATGACCCCATTGACCGAGTCCAAAAAAGAGTTTCATTCCTGGGCAGCTAGGTGGTGCAGTGGATAGAGCACTGGCCCTGGATTCAGGAAGACCTGAGTTCAAATCCGGCCTCAGACACTTGACACTCACTAGCTGTGTGACCATGGGCAAGTCACTTAACCCCAATTGCCTTACCAAAAAAAAAAAAAAAAAAGAGTTTCCTTCTTCACCCTGAGTCCTTCAACTCTCTGTCAGGAGAAGGTGGGTAATAGGTTTCCAAATGAGTCATCTGGAATTGTTGGCTGGTCATTACAGGGATCTAAGTTGCTCTGTCCTTCAAAGTTATTTGTCTTTACGGTATCGTTGACAATTATAAATTGTCCTCCTGGTTCTGTTCATGTTTCATCAGCTTAGAGTTTTCCCAAGTTTCTCTCAAATTGTCTTTGTCATCATTTCTTTCTTTCTTTTTCTTTTTTTTTTCAGGGTAATGAAGGTAAAGTGACTTGCCCAAGGTCACACAGCTAGTAAGTGTCAAGTGTCTGAGGCCAAATTTGAACTCAGGTCCTCCTGAATCCAGGGCTGGTGCTTTATCCACTTCGCCTCCTAGCTGCCCCATCATCATTTCTTACAGCACAAGAGGATTCCAACACATTCAAATACCATAACTTGGCCATTCCCCAATAGATGGGCATCCCTTCCATTTCCAATTCCTTGCACTTGTTGCCCCCCAAAATCTGCTCGAAATATTTTTATACATTGTTAGAGTTTGTTTTACTTTAGACTGATCCTTCCCTTGTTCTACTTTCCCTCTCATCTCCCTTCTCTCCCTTCCCTCTTGCTCCCTTGTTGAGTGAAATATGTTTGTGTGTGTGGTATGTGTATGTGTATTGTGTTTTCCCTTCCTTTGGCCTGTTCATATGGGAGTGAGGTTGAAGGTCAGCCACTCCCTTCAACCCTTCCGCCTTGCTTCCATAGATGTCTCCATGGAGACCCTCATAAAATGAGATATTTGTAAAGCAGGCCACATAGCAGGCATTTGATAAATACTTGTTTCCCTCCTGATCATGCAAAACCATTTCCCCTAACTTCCCTCTCCTTTCCTCCTAATACATGCCACTTCCCTTTCCTTTCCATTCTTCTTTTAAGATCATCAGGCCATAACAGAACCACTCCCAGGCCTTCTGTCTGATTAGATTCCCTCTATGACCCCTGCTGATGATAGGGTTCAGAGGTGACACGTGTCATCTCCCCATATTAGAATGTAAACAGTCCCAACTTGTTTAGTCCCTTATGGTTTTTTGTTTGTTTGTTTTTTGTTTTTAGACCATTGGGTTTTAAAATTTTGTTTTGTTTTGGGTTTGAGGTTTTTGTTTTTGTTTTTTTTTTGCTGGGCAATGAGGGTTAAGTTTTCCGAAAAGGGGTCCTCTAGCCTCTGCCTTAAAGCCCTCTAGTGAATGGGTAGCCCCACCTCCTCTCGTGGCAGCCCATCCTGCTTGGGATCTGCTCTCCTTCGCAGGAAGCTTTTCCTGAAGTTAAGCCCAATTTGGACTCTGAGACACATCACCTTGGCTTCTGGATCCTTCCCTCTGGGGACAAACAGAATGATACACCCCTCCTCCACAGACGCTTCCACTGCCTCCCCCAGCCCCTCACTAAATTTTATCCAAGCTGGTTAGCATGGTCATGCCCAATTTTCAGCAGATGCCCAAAAGACAGGGACTCGAGGTCCTTTGCCACTTTGCTTTTTCTCCTCTGTACAGCTCACTCTCCAACTTGTCATTCTTTCTTTCTTTCTTTCTTTCTTTCTTTCTTTCTTTCTTTCTTTCTTTCTTTCTTTCTTTCTTTCTTTCTTTCTTTCTTTCTTTATTTTTAGCGAGGTAATGGGGGGTAAGTGTCAAGTGTCTGAGGCTGGATTTGAACTCAGGTCCTCCTGAATCCAGGGCTGGTGCTTTATCCACTGTGACACCTAGCTGCTCCCCCTTTATGGTTTTTTATGTTTGTCTTGTATATTTCTTTTGTCTCCTGTATTTGTACTTCATAGGGTCTATGCAGCTCTGGTCTTTTCATCAGGAATGCTTAGAAGTCCTTTTTCATTAAAGGTCCACTTTTTTTCACCTGCAGGATTAATCTCAGCTTTACCAGATATGTTATTCTTGGTTGTAAATCCACATCCTTTACCTGGAATGTTGTATTCCAAGGTCTCCACTTCTTTATGAGGCGACTGCTAAATCTTATGTGATCCTGACTGTGGTTCCTTGGCACAGTCTTTCTTCCTGGCTGCTTGCCGTATTTTTTTTTGTTTTTTGTTTTTTGTTTTTTTAGTGAGGCAATTGGGGGTCACACAGCTAGCAAGTGTTAAGTGTATGAGGCCGGATTTGAACTCAGGTACTCCTGACTCCAAGGGCAGTGCTCTATCCACTGCGCCATCTAGCTGCCCCTGCTTGCCGTATTTTTAATTTGACTTGGAAACTCTGAATTTTGGCTACAGTGTTCCTGGGAATTTTAATTTGGGAGATTCTTTCAGGTGACTGTGAGGTTATTTCTATTCCACTTTGCTCTTTCTTTCTTTCTTCCTTCCTTCCTTCCTTCCTTCCTTCCTTCCTTCCTTCCTTCCTTCCTTCCTTCCTTCCTTCCTTCCTTCCTTCCTTCCTTCCTTCCTTCCTTCCTTCCTTCCTTCCTTCCTTCCTTCCTTCCTTTCTTTCTTTCTTTCTTTCTTTCTTTCTTTCTTTCTTTCTTTCTTTCTTTCTTTCTTTCTTTCTTTCTTTCTTTCTTTCTCCCCCCTTTATTTCTAAGAGATCCGGGAAGTTTTCTGCCAACCTCCTGCTTCCTTTCCTGGAAGGAATGAAAGTCTCCCTTGAAGAAGGGTTGGGGAGAAGAGGCTAGAGCTGTCTCTTCTGCCTTCATTCAAGCTACACTAGAGACTTGGCTCCACCCCCAGGGACCACTTTCTCCCACGTGAGCAAAGTAGCGGTCACTTTTCCTTCTTTTCGCAAGGACTCGCGCTCAGCTTCTGGAAGCGTCTTAAACACATTTGCTGAATTGCACTGCACATTGAGGTTACCCTTTCTCTCAGGGACTGCATGCGCCCCACGACCAGTGATGTCCTCCATTGCCCAAGGGCTCAGGGAATCCCAGCATCTCAAACGCAGCAGGGACCTCGGAAACCATCTTAGTCTGAGCTGTACCTGGCCATGAATTCCCTCTGCCACTTCTCCCACTTTCATTTGAAAACCACGAGCGAGGGAGAATCCCACCACCTCTAATTATTAGGAACTTTTTTCCTTAAAGCCTAAATGTGCCTCTTTGCTACTTCCCTCCATGACCATTAGGTGGCGCAAAGGAGCCAGTGCCAGCCCAGGAGTCAGGAAAACGAGTTAGAATTGTACCTTAGACAAGTCACTTAAGCGCTGTCTGAGTCAGTTTCTTCATCTATAAAATGGGGGAGAACAGCACCTTAGGGTGAGCAAAGCTTCTTAAACTGTGGGTACTGAATGTGGGGGCTTCGGAAAATTTGGCAGTAAATGATTGTATACTTATTTTATATACCTATATCCCCACTAGGGCAAAGCAGAGTAAATCCAATCTAGTCAAGCATTGTTTAAGCACTTAGTATGTATCAGGGTCCGTGCTAAGTGTGGGGTGGGTGGGGGAAACAAAGGCAAACACCCCCAAACCAGTCTCTCCTCTCAAGCTACTCTCACAATCTAATCAACTATGGCCTTTCAAACTTATTTGAGACATTGTTTGTTTATTTTTGTGGGGGCAATGAGGGTTAAGTGACTTGCCCAGGGTCACACAGCTAGTAAGTGTCAAGTGTCTGAGGCTGGATTTGAACTCAGGTCTTCCTGAATCCAGGGCCAGTGCTTTATCCACTGCGCCACCTAGCCGCCCCCGAGACATCGTGTGTCGTGTCCCCCCCCCCTCCCCCGCCCTCCAGAGTCTTTTCTGGGTTAATCACGGACAGTTCCGTCGGCTGAGCCTTACTCATTATCAATGCTTTCCAATCAAACTGGACTACTAGACTTGCCTATATATTAATCTCCCCCTGCAGTACCTTTACCCAGACTGTCCCCTGTATTTATACTCCCTTTTCATCGCTTTTTCGTGTCCCTGTCTGCCTGGAAAGTACAGCTCACCATCTTGAGTTGCTCCCCTTGCATACCCTCCAGGGTATCAAGGACCTTCTTAAAACACCACATCGTGGGGGCCGCTAGGTGGCGCAGTGGATAGAGCACCGGCCCTGGAGTCAGGAGGACCTGAGTTCAAATCTGGCCTCAGACACTTGACACGTACTAGCTGTGTGACCCTGGGCAAGTCACTTAACCCCCATTGCCCCAACAAAACAAAACAAAAAAACACCACATCCAGAGGAGCACAGGGTGCACTGAGGTCTGACACGACCCTGAGCACAACAGACCTCCCACCTCCCTGGTCCTGGACACTAGGCCTTGGATATTACTAGAGATCCCCTCCACTTTTTCTTTTCTTTCTCTTTTTGGCTGCCACGTTGTATTGTTGACACAACTTGAGCTTTTAATCCACTAAAAAAAAAAAACCCAAATCTTTTTGAGATGAGCTATTGTCCTGCTGTGCCTTCTCTCCTCTCGTAACATAAAACTGATTTTTTAACCCAAGTGAAAGATTTCATCCCTATTGAATTTCACCTTAGTCTAGGCTGGCAGCACCTTTCTGGGGTCTGACTTTGCCAACCTGGGTGTGAGCCATCCTTCATGGCTTCTGTCATCTACATAGATGATAACAGTAAAGCATGTGCTGCCCATGTAGGATAAACGTGTCCACATGAATCTGTCTCTATGTGTCTCACAGGGATGTGTGAATAGCTAGCTCTCTCTAGGGTCTCCTCCACCTACCCTTCTGGAACCTGAAGGCAATCTGGAACCACATGTGGGCAGCCTGAAAACCAGGATTTCTCTGCTTTCCCTGGAGTCAATAAGGACAATTGAGTAAACTCCACAGATGAGGAGAGTTTTGTGTGTGTGTGTGTGTGCGCGCGCGCGTGCGCGCACACGCGCAGGCCAATGAGGGTTAAGTGACTTGCCCGGGGTCACACAGCTAGTAAGTGTCAAATGTCTGAGGCTGGATTTGAACTCAGGTTCTCCTGAATCCAGGGCTGGTGCTTTATCCACTGCACCACCTAGCAAACTGCCTTCATCCCAGTCACCGTAAACAGGGTTAGGCATAGCTTCTCCCATTGCACAGGGGACTTCTTTCCAAGACAACCAGGAGCCCTTACTGCCTGC
This sequence comes from Dromiciops gliroides, assembly GCF_019393635.1. Lineage (NCBI taxonomy): Eukaryota > Metazoa > Chordata > Mammalia > Microbiotheria > Microbiotheriidae > Dromiciops > Dromiciops gliroides. Next base: position 657,356,885 of record NC_057863.1, on the reverse strand, counting down.
GTTTTAGATCAGGCCAGTCAGATGGAGCCAAAGCCACGCGGTTTTAGGATCACCTTCACCTAGCTCTACTCGTCCACAGGAATAGCATGGGTGATTTTTTTCAACAGTTTTGCTGGAACCTCAGGAAACCATATCTCCAGTATTTTCCTGATCATGCAGTTGCCAGCCCAACCTTCCAGCCCACAGGGTCTCTATTGCTTCTAGGATAAGATGCAAACTCTTTTGGCCTTTAAAACCCTTCAAATCGTGGCTCCAGTTTCCCTTTGCATTGCTCCCCTTAATGCATGCCCCTCCGCTTTGCCATCTTTTACAAAGGATACATTTCTATCTCCTGTCTCCATACTTTTGGCATAGTGGATGAGGCACTGCAGTTGGAGTTGGGAAGGCCTCTGTTCAAATCCTGACAGACAATAACTAGCTTAATCCTCTGTGCCTCAGTTTCCTCATTGGCAAAATCAGGAGATTGGACTGAAGGGCTCTAAAGCCCCTTCTACACCTGAAGGTCCAGATCTAAGAATCCCATTGTGCTAACTCCCCCTTAAGGGCTACTTCAAAGCTCCCACTCCCTTTGGTGGGAAGGTTTTCTAGGCCTACAGCTCATAAGCCCCCATCTGGTATGCTCTGCAATATCAGTTAGCCAGGTGAAATTGGCTTTTTAAAAGGGAGCATCTGCAAAGAAAGTATAAAAATAGTTGGTACAAAAAACATCCCCTCAGAAGTATGGGACACACATGGAAGTCCAGGCAAAGTCCAGACTGAAACTTGTAGAGCAGCTCCTGGTTAGATGGAAATCCTTTTTTCCCTTCCTGGAGTCCTCCTTAAGTTCCCCAGAGGTGTGTATAGCTCCCCCCGGCCCTGAATGTCAGATCCCCAGTAGGGAGTCTTGAAGCTTCAGTTCTATCCACGTTTCCTGAAGCTGCCTTTCCCTAAACCTCTGTTTTGTCATCTATCACTTCCTGGCTGGATGTATTTTCAGTGGTGGGTTATATGAGAGGGGGATACTCTGGGGTAATACCTTCCCTTCTCTGATATACCTAGGTCCAGAATATGTCTAATTCAATCAATCCCAAGACATTTCCTTCAATAGTTTTGTCCAATGGCTCAAAGTACTTCCTTTCTCAAACCTTGTTTAGTATTGCTTGATTGCTTTGTTATTATTATTATTATTTTTTTTTGGTGAGGCAATTGGGGTTAAGTGACTTGCCCAGGGTCACACAGCTAGTACATGTTAAGTGTCTGAGGCTGGATTTGAACTCAGGTCCTCCCGAATCCAGGGCCAGTGCTCTATCCACTGCGCCACCTAGCTGCCTCACTTGATTGCTTCACTCTCTCTTCCAGTCTTTGAAGTCTAGGGCCAAGATAAAAGTCAGAACAACCGGCAACGGCCCAGGATGCAGTGGGTGACCGTGACATCTTCAATGTCTGACCAAGCTCTAAGAGCTCCACAGAGCCTACTTCAATCAACTTCATGGCCGTTGGAATAGGTCGTTCTCATCAGACGTCTTCACATACTTGGGTGGACATTCGCCTAACTCACCAAGTTTGAGGCTTGTTGGTTACCCTGAACCTGGCTTAGCCCATCTGCTTAGATGCTTTACCTGGGTGTGGCTGCTGCACGTGCTACTGCTTCTTGGAGCCACAGGTGAAAGGTGGGCACCAGAGGTCAGCTGAGGAGCCCTGGAAAGGGCTTGACCATCCCTCACACCAGAGGTGTGAACACCTGAACACCCCATATACCTCTATGGATGTATATATGTATGAACATATGTGAGCGAATCACAAACAAACTCATTTATCCAAGTCAATAGCAAAATGGAAATCAGAAAAAAGTATACATGGGAGAATATATATACACATACACACTCAAATACATGCATGTATACGCACAAGTATGTGCATATATGTGTGCAGACGTGTACATACATACATGAATACATATATACATCAGATAATACAGAAGAGAGAATGATTTCTCCCACTGGGAACAAGACTATCTCAGCTCAACCAAGAGAGAGAGGGAGTCTCAGATCTCACCCATCTCTAGTACAGTCACCTGGGAATAGGGACACGATTCAGGCTCCAGCCCCTTTATGTGTTGTCTTCTTCCCAAGTCTTTCTTTCCCTTTCTCTAGGGACTAGAAGAGAGTCTGGAACCACATGTCTTCTTGTTCAAAGTTGGAAGCCAGAAGCCTAGAGTCTCTCTTCTCTCCAGCTCTCACCAACTCTGACTCTTCGTGAAGGGAGGTTCAGAACACTGAGGGATCAGTCTCAACTATGGACGATAGTCTCATGCAAATAACATTTAATCCACAGCTTATAGATGGGCATATTAGGATTGGATTGAATTCAATAAACATTAATTAAGCATCTGTGATGAGCTAGGCACTGCAATAAGCACTGGAGATATAAAAAGAGGTAGAGGGCAGTCTCTGCCCTCAGGGAGCTTACAATCTATTAGGGGACACAACATGCATACCAGGATGACTCCGAGGCTGTGAGTCTGAGGGATGGGAGAATAGTGTTGCCCTCCACGGTAAAAGGGAAGGAGTGTGTATGGGGAGGGGTTAGGGAGAAAGATAATTAGTTTAGTTGGGGACATATGAGTTTATGATTGCTACTGCACATCCTGTTCTAGATGTGTGAAAGGCAATTGGAGATGGGAGATCAGAGGTCCGCAGAGAAAAGGGTAAGAAAGTTAGGCTTCGGCTTTCCTGTTTGATGGTTTCCATTTGCTTTGTATGTACCTAAATAGCTTCTTATGTCCCCCATTAGAAGGACACAGGAAGGGACGGCTAGGTGGGGCAGTGGATAAAGCACCGGCCCTGGATTCAGGAGTACCTGAGTTCAAATCCGGCCTCAGACACTTGACACAACTAGCTGTGTGACCCTGGGCAAGTCACTTAACCCCCATTGCCCCACAAAAAAAAAAAAAAAAAAGGACACAGGAAGTTTTTGCTTTTCTTTATATTCCTAGCACTTAGCACAGTGCTTGTCACATAGTAGGTGCTTAATAAATGCTTATTCTTGTTCCTGAGGAAAATAATCCATGCAAAACATGTGAAAAGGGAAAAAAAGTGATGATAGGCTTCACAACTGTGCTGATGCAAAGATGAATTCCAAATCTTTCCCTAAAAAAAAAAAAGCCTAGGGGGGAAAACTGTCTTCAAAAATTTTTCCATTGTTGCCCTCAGAAAGACAAAAAACATGCAAATTCAAAGCATGAGTCTAGCAAAGCTTTTTAAAAATTGGTTGTAGAGCTCAAATAAAAATTGGATGTAGAGCTCAAATCCAGAAAAAGGTAAAGAAAACAAGCCTCAAAGCTTTAAGGTAACCTGTCACTTAACTTTTTTGGTTACATTTTAAATTACTTCCCCCCGCCCCCCTAGGCAATATGGGTTAAGTGACTTGCCTAGGGTCACACAGCTAACTCCAGGGCCAGTGCTTTATCCAGTGTGCCACCTAGCTGCCTCCGCTATTCAGTCACTCAAGCTTCACCCAGGACGGAATGGTCTGGAACACTTCAGGGGGAGGCTTTCTTTCCAGGTAGATGTTGAGCTCATGAAGGCGAGAACTATATCATTCTTCTTTTTGTATCCCCAGCATTTAGCACAGTGCCTGACTGGGTAGATGGCACCATACTGCACAGCATGCTGGGCCTAAATTCATAGACATCTTCATGAGTTCATATCCAGCCTCACAGACTTCCTAGCTGTGTGACCCTGGGCAAGTCACTTCTCCCTCTTTGCCTCAGTTTCCTCATCTGTCAAATGAGCTGGAGAAGGAAATGGCAAAGCACTCCAGTATCTCTGCTAAGAAAACCTAAATGGGGGTCACAAAACATCAGACACAACTGAACAACAACAACAATTTACTGACTGACTGATCCCAGGAATATCAAGATTGAAAGCAGTACTTATGAGCCAACCTTAAGAAAATTACAGGGGCTCATCCTTTAAGGAAACATAGGCATTATTGTAGAACAGTGGCTAAAACAAAAACTCTAATGCTTTTTGTTTGTTTGTTTTTAAAGGGCAATGAGGGTTAAGTGACTTGCCCAGGGTCACACAGCTAGTTGTGTCAAGTGTCTGAGGCTGGATTTGAACTCAGGTCCTCCTGAATCCAGGACCGGTGCTTTATCCACTGCGCCACCTAGCTGCCCCCTCCTAATGCTTTTTAAAATGTCAAAAAGCAACTTCTTGAAAGAGAAGCAACTAGGAATTAATACAGTATTCTTGCAGATGGCCTCTCACATATGTTTAAATTAGGGCAGAGAATTCAACCTCTGACTAAATGTTAGCAATTTGCCAAACTGGGGGCTTTGAGCTATGGTGATACTACTCCTAACTTATCATTTAATATAGACTCCCTCAGGGAGCAGAGGAAAATATGTGAACCTCATCGTCCATCATATTGCTCTAGTTGAAATGAGCTAATTATTGAAACTTTGTAACCGGCTATATCTCCAGAGAACAAGGGAAGAAGTTAGGAAAGGGGGATGAGGACTATCATTGGTCACTTTCACCCTTTACCTCTTCTGCTGAGACACTAGCTCCCACTGATGTTACAAAGCGCATTAGTGTGCCCTGTCTTTCTATATCTCCTCCCCTGACATTGACTAGTACCATCTTTTATCATATTTGCCAATTTTCTGGTGTGATGTTTAAAATCTAAATTGTGGTCGCCTTAAATTAGAAGCTTTAGCACCAGTCCTTGGGCATTAAACATTTATTAAAGCATACAGATATTCCCATGGAGTTCAGAAAGTTAAGAAAAAAAAAGTCTATCTAGCCTAGAGTTCCAGCCTGGTTGGATTCTTCCTCAAGTCCTCCTCCAAGAGCCTGCTTTAATCAGGAACTCTTCAGCAAGCTGATTGTGGAAGCTTTTTATAGGTCTGGAACAGAGGCGGTCCTTACACACTGCTTCAAGCTGATTGGTTGCTGTCCTCCAAATCCATTGGTTTTGAAGGTGTTCTCAAGTTGAGTTCACAGTCTAGTTTCTGAGAACAATACTTTCTTAAGGGATAGTCAGGTGTGATTACAATCCAGTTAACTTGAAGTAGGCTAATCAGCAGTCAATCACTCACTTGATTCAACCAGTCTAGATTAATCTCCAGGTGGGTCTTTGAGTATCTGCTAAATCCCATTATTTCATCACACTGGGTATGTAGTGATACTTTAAGGTTGTTTTGATGTGCATTTCTCTTATTTTTAGTGATTTAGAGCATTATTTCATATGCTATTTTTTTTTTGCCATTCTTCTTTTGGAAACCTAATATCATTTGACCATATATCTATTTGTTACTGGGTTTTGGTCATCTCTGTTATATTTTGGATATAAGACCCTTATCAAACATATTTGATACAAAGATTTTTTTTCTCTAGTTGACTGCTTTTTTATCTTGGATAAATTAATTTTATGCAAAAGCTTTTCATTTTCATGTATAATATGTGGATATGGTTAATATACAAGGGTTAGCCCATATGTAGCATGCACAGACGGATCCACCTAATCTGGGATCTGGCTTACTGGCTTCGATTTCCACCTTTGGAAACTTCCACCTGGCTAGTCAGCCCAGAACAGATGTGAGTGAGACTCACCCTGGAGACTTTACCCCTGGAGACTTTGACTATTGGTGCTATAATGCCTGGCTCCAGGCCAGAAGGCTGGGCATTTGTGTGTTTTAATGACCTATTAACTTTGATCCCTTTCAATAAATGTTATCTAATCTATAACCTGTGTGGGTAATAAATTTGAGTCAGACCAAATTAGGAAGAAGACAAGAATCTCACATGGGGTGGGGGTAAATTGAGTCAAATGAGTTATGATTTCTATATCTGTGCAAAAGAAGAAAGGCTAGAGCCTTTTGACATACCGGAAGAAAGGGACTTGGAAGCTGGGGAAGCTGGAGATTAGAGGTCTGCCTGGTGGTTTGTTATTTTTTTAAAAAATTTTGCAGTGGTGGTTTATACAAACTGTATTCTGAAGATCTGATCCCTCTACGAGGGAAGTGCACTTGCCTGATGGAGTCTTAGTCCTCCTACCACTTTGTGTCGGTGACAATGTGAAGCAGGTACTCCTGGCAAGGATTACCCTACTACAACATGTCCCACTCCCCACCCCTACCCCTGAATCTGTGGTTAACGACTCAAAATTCAGTATGTGTCAGTTTTGCAACATGGCAGGCAAAAATACTAGTGGGGTCTTTGGCTGCATTAAGAGCGACGAAATTCTAGAAGTGGAGAGAATCCCATTGGCTGTCCCATTCCCCCTGTATCTCTACCAGAATGCCCTTTCCAATACACCCAGCAAACGGAACCACAGACTTGGCATGAAGACCACCAGTGATGAGGATTTATTAAGCACTGGCCATATACCATGTGCCAAGCACTATGTCAAATCAAATCAAATGAGAGAAGCCACCCCAACCCACTTAGCAAGGTGACTGGTAGTGGGTGCTTTGAAAAACGCCTATTCTTTGGCTCTTGAAGTAGCTCATTTGGAGAGTCCTTTGCACAGCATCCAGGATTGAGAGACAGAGGGCATTCTGTGCCAGGGACATGACTGCAGACCAACCACAAGGTGCTTTCTGGTTAGTGTCAGCGGCCCATTATCCTCTGAAGTTAAGGACTACCAAGGGGTTGCAGCAAAATGCCTGATCATCTTGTGCATGTCTCCTTGACATTTTGTGACTACATTCTGAGCTCTCCATGACCACATGGGTTCTGGTGGGAAGGAAAATGCTTTTCCTTTCACAAAACATTCTGAAAACCCTAAAGCCCATTTAAGGGTGTTCTTTCTGGCCCACGTCGTGTGCATTGATCCATAATAAGGTACATGGCTGTGGGTGAGTCTGTTTCCTATTATGTTTCTGCATGTGCTGATAGCTACCAAGTCCCTACAACTCTACTGTACAATCACAGTGATTGTCTTTGGTTATGCTAATTGAGGAATGTTTCTGGCATATTTTTACAAATGTATTCAGGTACCTGGGGTAATTTACAGGGACTGCAAATTCTTTGGCAGGGGCTGGGGGGGGTGAGGTGTGGATCTTGGGTAGCACATCCTACCAAACGAGGACTTTTGGTCGTCCCAACTCATGATTCCTACTCAGCTTTGTTAGTCTGCTGAATGGGGAACTGTTAAGAAGTGGGCAGGGTTTTTAATCTAGCTGGAGGATGGAAGTGATCAAGTGATGGTACTGATGGTAGAACACATGACCAGAGGCTGGGTATAAGTACCACTTTGTGGCTTCTGGGATTCCTTCGACTCTGATTTTATCTGCAATCTTTTTATGAGACCCTCTGAGAGGTGATAATAGTCCTCACCATTCCCTGAAGGAGTATGTGACATCCCTGGTCATTAACTCTCATGGGCAAGTTGCCAACATCCCATTTGGTCCTTGTGGAAAGGGGTGATTTTCTATATCCTTTAAATTGTAAAGAATTGTGATTTCAGGTTTCTATGACTCCATCTTTTGGCTGAAATTGGAAGCCCCAGCGCCGCACCTCTGAGCCAACACAGTGCTCCACCCACCTCGTGCCAACGCCTATGTGGGGCTTGCCAAATTATGATGGGAAGCCGGGTGAGGGCAGTCAGGTGACCTTCACCATGCAGATGCTGCAAGGCTGGCCATTCTACAAGCCAATTAGCTTGGGGCTGTGTGTGTGTGACTGCCCTGTTTCCTGTGGGAAAGGGGTTTGCTGGGGAGGAGAACGGAGGAGATTCTCCATTCTGGCGTGTGAGAGGAGAGAGACGGGGCACAGCCGTTTGTTCTTTGGGAACAGCTGAGTCAGGTTGGTGTGATTCAGGTTGTATTATTTTCCTTCCCCCATTCCCTTTTCCCCTTGTCGCTAGTTCTATTCATCTTTCTTGTGTTTTAAGTTCATTCTTGTTAATAAACCCTGTTTTGTTTTGTTTCTGAAAGAGGCTGTTAATCTCCTTCCCTACTCCAATATTATGGGGAGCTGCCCAACTAACACTCCCCAATTAAAATTTGGCCCTTACAAGATCAACTGCCATTACTGTCATGGGACAGATTCAGTCCTTAGAGAAATGGGTGGTGTCATTGGATACTTGGCAAATTTAGTTTTTTGAGGAAAGGCGTATCTGATTTACTGACTTGGGGGAATGGGTGGGTTCCTGATTAAGGTGTTCAGTTTTGTCCTTTGGGAAAAAAGAATGCCATCATTAGTTCTTATTCCTTAATACTTTTGACTTAAGATGATCAAGTCATGATCCCAAAAGATCATGACAAGCCTGAGCACTGGTCTCAGTAACTTTTTTTTGGTGAGGTAATTGGGGTTAAGTGACTTGCCCAGGGTCACACAGCTAGTAAGTGTCAAAAGTCTGAGGCTGGCTTTGAACTCAGGTCCTCCTGAATCCAGGGCTGGTGTCATATCCACTGTGCCACCTAGCTGCCCCTCAGTAACATTTTAATAGGAAAGAAGGAAAAGTCTTACACCTGGGTGAACTAATTTCAAGATAGAGATTTCAAGTGCAAGGAACTGAACAGATAGCCTATCTGAAAACCATCTGAGAATCTTAGTGGATCACCAGTTCCCCATGCACCAACAGTGTAGCATATCAATGAAGGGAGCTAATGTTATCTGAGGTGATGTTAAGAATAATGCCCAGGAGTCGGGTAGGTGGCACAGTGGATAAAGCACCGGCCCTGGATTCAGGAGTACCTGAGTTCAAAGCCGGCCTCAGACATTTGATACTTAATAGCTGTGTGACCCTGGTCAAGTCACTTAACCCCCATTGCCCCCCCCCAAAAAAAATAAATAAAATTTAAAAATTAAAAAAAAATGATGCCCAGGGGGAAGCTAGGTGGCGCAATGGATAAAAGCACTGGCCTTGGATTCAGGAAGACCTGAGTTCAAATCCAGCCTCAGACACGACACTAGCTGTGTGACCCTGGGCAAGTCAACTAACCCCCATTGCCTTGCAAAAAAAAAAAAATGACAATAAGTTGGAGAGTGAGCTGTCCAGAGGAGAAAAAGCAGAGTGGCAAAGGACCTTGAGTCCCTATCTTTTGGGCATCTGCTGAAAATTGGGCATGACCATGCTAACCACCTTGGATAAAATTTAGTGAGGGGCTGGGGGAGGAAGTGGAAGCGTCTGTGGAGGAGGGGTGTATCATTCTGTTTGTCCCCAGAGGGAAGGATCCAGAAGCCAAGGTGATGTGTCTCAGAGGCCAAATTGGGCTTAACTTCAGGAAAAGCTTCCTGAGAAGGAGAGCAGATCCCAAGCAGGATGGGCTGCCACGAGAGGAGGTGGGGCTACCCATTCACTAGAGGGCTTTAAGGCAGAGGCTAGAGGACCCCTTTTTGGGAAAGGGTTCTTTTTTTTTTTTTTTTTGGTGAGGCAATTGGGGTTAAGTGACTTGCCCAGGGTCACACAGCTAGTAAATGTCAAGTGTCCGAGGCCGTATTTTAACTCAGGTACTCCTGACTCCACGGCCAGTGCTCTATCCACTGCATCACCTAGCTGCCCCCTAGGAAAGGGTTCTTATGTAGGTAGGGGCTGGTGTAGACCACTTCAAGGACTCTCCAGCTATAAGGGGGAAGGGAAGGGCTGGACACCTGGAACCTTTCGGGCAGAGACTCGAACATACAATCCCTTCTCTAACACACCCAGCCGGTGTTCCCATGGAATCTGAGGGGGCTAAGAGGCCAGGCTGTTCCAGGCTGACACAGCAGAAAGCACCAGTGGTCCACCAGCCTCTTTTATTGAACTTCAGGCACTGCAGCCTGGGCCTTAGGAAACGCTGATCTCTTCCAGGAAGAGGCGGTCAATGCCTGCTTCTTCGGTGAGGCTGGCGATGAGACCGACTTCTGCGCTGGGGTTGGCGATGAGGCCGGCTTCTGCGCTGGGGTTGGCGATGAGACCGACTTCTGCGCTGGGGTTGGCGATGAGGCCGGCTTCTGCGCTGGGGTTGGCGATGAGGCTGGGGACGAAGTCACGGGAAGTTGGAGTAGGGAATTCTGAGGCAGCGGCAATATGACCGGCTTCTTTGTACACATCAACATGCCCACAGGGATGGGCAGAATGATTACAGCAATGACAAGAACAATAAAGATCACAGCCCACTTCGGGCAGGGAACGAATGACTCTGTGGACTGTGGAGACAAAGGCAGAGGTGACCAATCAGGGTGCCAGGGGATGGAGATTGGACCACTGAATCTAGATAGGGGCTCAGAGAGGGTGATTTCTGGGAAGAGGGGAGGGAGAGATGAGGAACAAGCATGCTGGGGCCCCTGGGGTGGCTGAGGGGTTCCCACAGCTGAGGGTTGGGGGGAAAGCATGCCTGGATCCTTGGAAGGGGGAAAGGATGAGGGAGCTACCACCTGGGAGCCTGAGGAGCCCTGGGGGCTCACCGTGCTCCTATCCCAGGCAGTATAGGTGGGGTATTTCCACAGCATGTCCACCAGGCTGCTTCCAAGAAGAATCACTACCCACAGCACCGTGAAGTACTGAAGCAGGCCTTCTTGCATGACAGACACATAGAACCCCAGGCTGTCCCACGACTCCCTAATGAACCTGGAAGCGGTCATGGCCAGGGTGCTGAGAGGTGGGGCTCCAAAAGCCCAAGGGCAGGAGGGCAGCCCTGGGTTCCCCTCCCCATATCCCCCGGGGTTCTCTCTGGGTTTCCCCCTCTGTCTCTGAAGGCCTCGCTCTTCCCAGATTTCTCTGGGGCTCCATTGGTCTTTGTGGACCTCCTTGGTCCCACTGGGGGTCCCCAACCCCCCTGTTCCCTCTTGGTTTGATCTCCCTGGGTCTCCCACATCCTTGGGGGTTCTTTGGTTTCTCCTAGAGTCCCTGTGTCTCCCTTTAAGTCTTTCTGATGCTCCCTGGGTGATCTTGGCTCACAGTCACCTCTTAACCCCATAAATCCAGGCCACAGCAAAGTTCTCACAGAGGATCACAACAAATAGAGGCAGGACAGCAGCAAAGTCATCAAATAAGTTCAGGAAGTAGAAGCCAGAGCGCTGGGTGAAGAGGAGACCAAACAGGAAGCCCAGGCAGCCGATGGTCACTGACGGGAAAGGGGAAACTGTGTCAGGATGGGACAGGGGAGGTCAGAGGTCAGAGGTCAAAGATGCATGGGCATCACATGAGGTAGGATTGGGGGCAGGTCCAGCCAGGTATCCAAGTGTCAGTCAAGTTGGTCTCGGGTTAGGAAAAGGTCAGAGAGATGGGACTTGAGAGCAGGGCTGCTCCCTGACTCTCTTGTACCCCCAAGCCCCCAGTCCCAGGTACTACTCCTTTTTTTTTGAGGGGCAATGAGGGTTAAGTGACTTGCCCAGGATCACACAGCTAGTTAAGTGTCAAGAGTCTAAGGCCATATTTGAACTCAGGTCCTCCTGAATCCAGGGCCATTGCTTTGTCCACTGCACCACCTAGCTGCCCCGCCAGGTCCTACTCTTAAACATCTCTTGAGAATCCCACAAAGCCTCATTCCCCAACCAGAACCTCAGCTATGAAACTTCCTGACAGAGGCAGCTAGGTGGCGCAGTGGATAAAGCACCAGCCCTGGATTCAGGAGGACCTGAGTTCAAATCTGGCCTCAGACACTTAGCACTTACTAGCTGTGTGACCCTGGGCAAGTCACTTAACCCCAATTGCCTCACCAAAAAGAAAAAGAACCTTCCTGACAAAACAGAGGCCCCCGCCATGAGCCACCTCCTCTCCCCATCACATCTCAAAGCTCATCGACATCATCCCCATTCTCCCCAAGAGTTCCAAACGAGCCCCTTTTCTCAGTTCTCTTCCTTCTTGACTCTTCTGGCTCCTGAAACTCCCTCCCCCCACTTTGGAGGCCACTGTTTTATCGGGGCTCCACCTTTGGCAGAGTGACTTGTCTCGTGTTCTAAGAATATTTGCATCAGGGATTAATCTTTGAAATACTTGGCAGGGGATAAAGATCAGTTTGGTCCAGAGGCTTTTTCCATGTTGGCAATTCATTTATGACTTACTCAATTTCTTTTTCTAAGATTGGGTGAAGATATGATTTTTTTTTTGCTTTGGGGAGGTTGAGCATTTGATATATAAAGATGTGCCCCTTTGGAGGGTGGGCAGCTAGCTGGCACTGCAGTGGATAGAGCTTGACATTGGGAAGACTCATCTTCATGAGTTCATATCCAGCCTCACAGACTTACTAGCTGTGTGACCCTGGGCAAGTCACTTAAACCATTTGCCTCGGTTTTCTCATCTGTAAAATGAACTGGAGAAGGAAATGGCCAACCATCACAGTGTCTTTGCCAAGTAAAGCCTCGAATGGGGTCAGGAAGAGTCAGACACGGTTAAACAACAACAAGCAGCCCCTTTTAGATTTTATCGGAGCTGAAAGACATCCAGGCAGGGACAGAGACAAGAGAAGCTCAATCCTTTTCAGGTGGAATTGAATCATTCTGCTATTTATAAAGTATCTGAGGCTTTCTGTGACTCATTAGCATATAAAAAGCATTTTCTGCAGCTGTTTTACAAATATGATCTCATTTGAGTCTCGCAACCATCCTGGGAGGAATGATATTATCATCCCCATGTTATAGATGAGGCTCCTGAGGCGGACAGCAGCAGAGAGACTTGCTCAGGGTCACACACCTAGGAGGCATCTGAGGCAGGACTTGAACTCAGATCTTCCTAACTCCAGGCCCAAAGCTCTGTCTACTGAGAAATCCTGAATACCCAGAGCAAGTTGGTTGGTTAATGGGCTAATAATGGTCGTTGTTTAGTTATGGCCTAGATTGTAAAGATGAAGATTTGGGAAATTTCCAAGGTCACCATATGTTAGGATGAGATCCTTCACCAAGGGAAACTAGCCCTGAAGCAGAAAAAGTTGGCAAATGGTGAAGTTATCTTTCCCACCTTCTGCCAGCGATCTGACAAAGCCCAGGGCTGCAGCCCCAAGGGCACGGGATAACAGAGGCTTCTGCCAATGTGAAGCTAAGGTTCCCTGGCTTCCAGCTCAAAACGTACAGTAGCTCCCTCAGCCCCCGGAGTCCCACAGATGCATCAGAGATACTGTGCCCGGGGTGAGGAGGGGCAGTGGTATCAACCCTGTTTGACGAGGCTAACCCAGCCGTGGAGAGACCATCGGGGGAGGCCAGAGCTGGGCCTCAGCTGAGCCACACAAGCCTCACAATCGCTGCTTCTAAGCACATACCCATTCCCTCCATGCTGTGTCTGTGAGAGAGCATGTCGGAGGTTTGTTGAGAGAAATATTTTGTGCCAGTTGTTCTTGCTGTGACTCTTACTTTGGATAAAGGGAAGCACGCTGGTGGGGGCTTGTGGGTTACAGCAGTACCAGTCACCCTTAGAATAGGAGGTCATGGGGCAGCTAGGTGGCTCAGTGAATGAAGCACCGGCCCGGGATTCAGGAGGACCTGAGCTCAAATCCAACCTCAGACATTTGACACTTACTAGCTGTGTGACCCTGGGCAAGTCACTTAACCCTCATTGCCACGCCAAAAAAAAAAAAAAAGGTTACAGCCACCCTCTGGGGAGCAACCTACAAGTTCAAGTTCACAGGCCGGTTCCAGGCATGGACTCCTATCTTAGTAGCTGATCATTAATAGGAACTTGCCTGCTTAACTGGCTGATTCTCAGTTTCTTTTGCTCGACCATCATCCATATCCTGCTAATTGTGGGGGGGGGGTCCCTAAGGCTATGCCCCCAGGCCCTCTTCCCTTCTCCCTCAAACTTTGTCTCTGTCACTCTCTCCCCTCTATCCACCTCTCTATCTCTGTCTCTCCCTCTTCCCTCTAGCTCTCTCTCCCTCCTTCTCTCTATCTCTGTCTCCCCCTCTGTCTCTGTCTCTCTCCTCCCTGTCTATCTCTATCTCTGTCCCTGTCTCTCCCCCTCTCTTCCCCTCCCTCTGTCTCCCTCTCTCTATCTCTGTCTCTCCTTTGTCTCTCCCTCTTTTTCCTCTCTCCCCTCCCTCTCTCTATCTCTGTCTCTCCCTCTGTCTCTGTCTCTCCCTCTCTCCCCTCCCTCTGTCTCTCTCCCCTCCCTGTCTATCTCTGTCTCTGTCTCTTCCTCCTCTCTCCCCTCCCTCTGTCTTCTCCCTCTCTTCCTTCCCTCTCTCTCTCTCTCTCTCTCTCTTTTTTTGGTGGGGCAATGGGGGTTAAGTGACTTGCCCAAGGTCACACAGCTAGTAAGTGTCAAGTGTCTGAGGCCGGATTTGAACTCAGGTACTCCTGAATCCAGGGCCGGTGCTTTATCCACTGTGCCACCTAGCCGCCCCTATCTCTATCTCTTAATATCTTTCTTCCTTTCTCGAAGATCTCATCAGTGGCCATGAGCACATCTCTACGCAGGTGATTCCCAAGTCTCTATAGCCAACCCTTCCAAGTCTCTTGATCTGAGGCCCACATCACAAACCGTCTGTTGAGCATTTTCACCACATGTCCCAGAGACATCCCAAATGTGTTATGTCCAAAGGAGAGCTCCCCTTTCTGCCTGGTGCTTAGCTCAGTGCCTGGCACATAGAAGGCGCATCTCACTGACTGTCCAACTCTACCTTTCCCCCTAAGGTTCCTATTTCTGCCAAGGGCACCCCCCCCATCACTCAGGGTCACACCCTCCAAGTTAGCCTTGACTCCTTGTTTTCACTTGCCCTCAATATCCTCCCTCCATAGCAGTTTCCGTCCCCTCTGCTCATATAGCCACCCTCTTAATTCAGACTTTCATCACCTCCTGCCTTCACTATTGTGGTGCCTTGTCCCAAATATTCCTCCAGGAGCAGCTAGGTGGCACAGTAGATAGAACACCGGCCCTGGAGTCAGGAGGACCTGAGTTCAAATCCGGCCTCAGACACTTAACACTTACTAGCTGTGTGACCCTGGGCAAGTCACTTAACCCCAATTGCCTCACTAAAAACAAAAAAACAAACAAACAAAAATCCCTCCAATGCCCAGGTCTGACCGTATCATCTCCCTGCTCCAAAACCTAGAGTTCCCTATTGCTTCAAGGGTATGTGACAACTGGATGTGAAGCACTCTTCAGTCAGGGGTTTAAATCCCTCTGTAACCCAGCCCCAGCTGATCTTTCCTCAAACTGCCTATATGCTGTTCCCTGCACACGTGGCATGGCCAGAGTCCATGCCTTTGCAGAGGCTGTGCCCCACGCCTGGCATGCTCTCCTCATCATAGAAGTCCTGGCTTTCTTTGTGGCTCTGCTAAGAGGCCTCCCCCAGGGACCTCTCACTGGAGGGTAGGGATTGCTTCTGGGTTGTCCCCAGTGCCCAGCACAAGGTCTGCCCTGAACAGGGTGGGGCTTCATCAGTGCTTGGTGCATTGAACAGAGCCAAGGTCAGAGGTTGAGAGTCAAGGGTCAGGGTATACCTACCCGTGATGGTCGAGCGGGAATTGCGGAGGCAGGGGAAGGCATCCTGAAGCTGTGTCAGGATACCCTGCATCAGTCCCAGGGAAGTGCTCAGCCCCAGGTTGATGAGCATCAGGAAGAAGATGACAGACCAGAAGGGGGAACCTGGGAACTTGGTTATTGCCTCAGTGAACGCCACGAAGACTAGCCCAGGCCCTTGTATGTTCTGTGGGCAGGGGAAGGAGGCAGGACGCTCAGGCTGACTGGGAGCCCGCTGGGCCCCGGCCTCCCCAGAGCTTCCCCCGTCCTGTCCCCCTGACCTGGGCCTGAATAAATTCACTTGGAGAAGTCCCAAGTGCCACCCCCCAGGCCCTTCCCCTTCAGGAGCCCCTGCCCTGGCCACACCAACACGGTTGATCTCCTGCTCCAAGTTACAATCGGGCACGTGCTGCAGAACCTTCTTCTTTAGATCACTGTCAAGATGATAGAGCCACATGGTGTATGCTCTGACCGGCTTCTTCAACAGGTTTGTGGGGGGGCTGGCTTCTAGGGGCAGCTCCCCGACTTTGATCAGTTGCCACAGCTTCGAAGAGCTCCTGGTCGGGGAGGGGGGGAGGTTCTCACTGTCCAGTCTCCCTCCATTGCTTCCTTCTTCAGGAAGTGCCCCAGACTGGCAGAACTATGAGGGTCTGCAGTGGGCAGCTTGGCAGCCCCAGCCCTGACTGGAAGGAATGATGGGACAGGGCTAGGGGGTGGCAGAGGGGAGGGATGAGGCTGAGAACCAGAAGCCAGAAGCCAGAGGGGACCGAGCGCAGTGGAGCTGGTGCCCTTGGGATGGGGCTAGATTCTGTCCAGGACAGAGCACGCTCCCGCCTCAGCCTGGCCCCTCCACCTCCACCAGAAGGAAGCTTCTGTCCCAGACACAAAACCTTGTCCACTTTGGGCGAGCTGCCCCCCAGAATATAGGAGTCCCCCCTCCCCTCCTGGAGTGCCCCTTCAGCAGCAGGGGACGTGGGGGGGGCAGTCTGTCACTCACCGATTGCTGCATTCACGGGTAGAGACGGAGGCCCGGAAACCCAGCACACTGAACACCACCAGGGTAGCCAGGAGGCAGGAAGCCAGGTTGGCGAAGGCCAAGATGAAGGCATCCTGGGCAGAGTTGCTACTCTTGTTTGCATAGGAGGACAAGACCAAGATGCCACCAAAGCCCAGCCCCATGTTGTAGAACACCTGGGATCCGGCCTGTTGCCACAGAATTGGAGAGGTAATGGCTGACATCTGCAAGGGGAGGGAGGAGGCAAGAGCCAGAGAAGTCCGAGTCCCCGACCTGCCCTGCCGCTCCAGAGACTCCGAGGGAGACATTGAGAAGGATGGAAATGCAGGAAGCTCCTAGACCCTGGGCCGAGTGTCCACAGAGAGGAAACTGGACAGGGCAGAGGGGGCGGCTTCAAAGTCGCCTGTCCCTAGTTAACTCCGGGGCACATCATTTGACAGAGGCTCCAAGAGGGGCAGGGACTCTGAGCCTGGATCTCCAGTGCCCCCCCTACTGCCGGGGGCCCCTCACCTGGGTAGACACCAAGTGACGTAGCCCATAGATGGCACCTTCCAGAAGGTAGCTTCGGAAGAGGAAGCAGGACAGGACGACGTAGGGGAATATGACGGAGAAGTAGACAATCTAGAGGCAGGCGAGGTCAGAGGTCAGACCAGGGCCCATGGGGTTAAGGGTACGTGGGGTCAAAGTTCACTGGGGTCAGGGGTTTGCAAGTCCCTTACCTTCCCTTTGGCCGAGGTGCCCTGCATCGAGATGAGTATGATGAAGAACCAAACGACCAAATTGCAGATGGTGAGGCTCGGGACCATGCCTCCACTGTCCTCGATGCTACTTGTGATCTCCAGGGTCTTACAGTACCAGAAATAAATGGACGGGGTGCTGCGGGTACACTCAGGATCTGGGGACCAGACAGGAATGATACAGCTGCCTTGTAGGAGGAGGGGAGAGGCAGCACAGAGTCCCCGGGTCCCAGCCCCACTGGCCGCTCACCAGGGCTGCTAGCGTTTGTCCACACTGGGCAATAGCTCCAAGGTAGTGGGTACTGGAAGGAGTTGCTGAGGTAGAAGATGCTCCAAGCAATGACCACGTTATAATAGATAATCACCATGAAGCATACCTGCAGGGGTAGGGCAGAGGCTCAGCCGGGCTGGGCTCCTGGCCCACCACCCCGTGAGAGCTGGAAGTGTGGAGGGGCCCCCCAAGCCTCACCAGGCTGCAGGCCAGGCTCACACCCCACATCCTGGGGTGGATCTGCCTCCAGATATCAAAGCGTAGGTTCTGTCCCAAAGCCATCTCCATGAACACCAAGGGGATGCCCAGGATGAAAAGCAGCACCACATAGGTTAGAAGGAAGGTACCTGGAGGGCGTAGGACAGAGGAGAAGCAGCTCAGGGGCTCGGGCATCCTCCTGGGGCCACAGCCTCAGGCTCTCCTCCAGCCTTGCCCCTCCGGATCCCCCCCACCCCATTCAGCTCACCTCCTCCATTCTCGTAGCACAAAGAAGGGAACCTCCAGATGGTGCCCAATCCCACACAAAAGCCCACCTGCATCAGGAGGTGCTCAGCCCTGCTGCTCCTGACCTGACTGTTGTCTGTACTGTCCGTGACCTGCTGGGTCATGTGCTGGGTGGCCTTTGGAGTACCCTTCTCAGCCTTCATTCTGTGGCCCGGGCCCAGAGGGCCGGTCCTCCCTTGGTGGGGGGGGGGGGAGCAGATGCCCAGAAAGCAGGGGGGTGGGGGAGGAGCTGGGGAGGACTCAAACTGGGGACCCCATCTCCCACCGGCCCTAGGTGAGCACAAAGCAGAGATCACCCAGTCGGGTCCCTCTGCTTCTTAGCTGGGAAACAGCACAGCCCCAGGGCCTGACCCAGGGCTTGTGACTCCCAAATCAGCTCCTGCCCCCTTCAATCCCTCCAACCCCAAAGACATCCCCATTCACACACACACACACACACACACACACACCCGCCGCCCCCCCTCAGGATCTAGAACTGAGACCCACCACAAACACCTAGAAAATAGACTTGCACAGTCCTTCTAGAACTCAAACACTGACCTTAAACCCAACCACCCTCCGGAGCTCAGAATACCATCGTCAAATTCAAGAACCTGGAAACCTCTGGAAGCTTCACCTTGAAACCAAGGCCTAGCACTAGAACCTAGGAGCCAACATCTCTAGCCCCCAGGAGGGTATAGATCTAGAACTTAAGAGCAACTTCTGCCATCCATGTAGATCGCAGACCTAGAACTAAGGACTTCACCTGTGAGGAATCCCAGAGCCTAGACCTAGAACCTGAGAGCAGTCCCCCAAACCCCCAGACCACTTCCCAAATTAGAACTGAGGCCCTTCCTCGGTAGGACTGTTTCGACCTACATCTCAGTCCTCTGGTACCTGGTGGAGGGAGGGAAGACTAAGTTTGGGTCTGGGAGGTAGGGACAGGGAACACCCTCCGCTCAATACCCAGAGCAGGGGCTCCCCGACCCCAGGGAGGCCGGGGGCCAGGACGCCTGGGTCCCTGTACTGGTCTTAGAGCACGAGGGCGTAGTGTTGATGGGAGGAGTCCAGTCACTACCTCGTTGGGTCCCTCGCGCAAGCCCTCAGTCTGGAAGGTATCTAGGGTGAGGGGTGGGGGGAAGCATGGGGGCGTGGCTTCTAGAATCCTACCCATTGAACAAAAGTCCCGGAAAAGCCGGCTGGCCGCCGGGGGGATGGGGGTGGGGGTGGGGGTGGGGGGTTATTTCCCCGCCTCCGTACACTCCTGCTCCCAGCCTCATCTCCTCGTCTACCCTACGCACTGGGATCTCCATGCACTAAAAACGTTTTCTTCCTTCTCAACTGGACACGCCCCTCATCTCGTGGTATGCGGGGCTTGGGGGGGGGGGGGGGGTCTCTAAGAGATGAGCCCCTTTCCTAATTCCTTTTGCTCCTCTGTTCCCCCCACCCTGAGTTCTGACTTCCCACTGCAGACCCAAGCGCTGGGGTCTCGGGAGGGAGCGCGAGAAGTCTCTCTGATCCTTGTGCGCAAACGTGACAACGCTGGCCAATTGACAAATGTAGCGCTGGTGGGGGTGAGTGCTCTTCGAGCCCTGGGACAGACAACCCAGAGTAACAATGTTGGTCGATGGGCGGACTCAGTCCCTTTGGGGAGTGGGCCCGAAGCGCGGCTGCCTTTCGATAGGGCTCGAAGGTTTGCAAATCACTTCTTCTGTCATACAGAAGAGGCCGAGATTCCGAGCTGAGGTCATTCTCATGGGGTCACCGAGCCAGAAAGTATCAAAGGCAAGATTCAACCCCTGGTCTGGCCCTGACTCCCAGTCCAATCCTCGATATCGGATGGTCCTTCCAGTTGGTTGCTGGAGGAGAGGAAGGGGGAAGGAGCAGAGGAGACGGAGTAGAGAGGAGGGGGGAAAGGGAGTAGGGAGAAAGGGGAGAGGGGGAGGAAAAAGGGGAGGGGAGAGAAGAGAAGGGAAGGGGGAAGGAAAGGAATGAATTCATTGGATTGGTTGGTCGATTGATTCAATTAAGGTAACCCGGCCTTTTAAAAAATAATAAACATTTTTATTTATAGGGTTTTTGTGTGTGTGTGGTTTTTTTTTGGTGAGGCAATTGGGGTTAAGTGACTTGCCCAAGGTCACACAGCTAGTAAGTGTTAAGTGTCTGAAGCCAAATTTGAACTCAGGTTCTCCTGAATCCAGGGCCAGTGCTCTATCCACTGCGCCACCTAGCTGCCCCCTATTTATAGTTTTGAGTTCCAAATTTTATCCCTCCTTCCCTCCCTCCCCTCTTCCCTCCCTGAGACGGTAAGCAATCAGATATGGGTTATACATGTGCAATTATGTAAAACTTTACCATATTAGTCATTTTGTATAAGAAAACTTGAATAAAAGAAAAAATGAAAGAAAATGAAAAATAGCATGCTTCAGTCTATGCTCAATCAATATCAGTTCTTTCTTTGGAGGTGGAGAGTATGTTTCATCAATAGTCCTTTGGGAAAAAAAAATTTTTTTAAATAGTCCTTTGGATCACTGTATTGCTGAAAATAGTTAAGTCGTTCACAGTTCCTCATCACTTCACTATGTGTCAGTTTTCCAGGTCTTTCTGAAGTCATCCTGCTTGTCATTTCTTATAGCACAACTATATACACACACACACACACACATACATTTACATATATATATATATATATATATATATCACAGCTTGTTTAGCCATTCCCCAATTGATGCGCATTTCTTTGATTTCCATTTGATTTCCAATTCTTAACTACCACAAAAACAGCTGTTATAAATATTTTTGTAAAATAGGTCTTTTTCTCTTTTGGGGGATGTCTTTGGGATATAAACCTAGCAGTGATATTGCTGGATCAAAGGGTAAGTACAGTTCTCTAGCCCTTTGGGCATAGTTCCAAACTGTTCCCCAAAATGGTTGGATCTTTTTGCAACTCTACCAACAGTGGATTAGTATCCATCTGGGCTTTTTGAGATCATATAAATAATATATGTATCCTTACACACATATATAATATAATATAATTATAATATAATTATGATATAATATAATAATATAATTACCCTTACAAACACATAGATATAAAATTATGTTAACTCTTACATGTATGTTAATAATACAGTCTACATATATAATCATGTCTAACCTTATATATATTCATTCATCTACTCCAAATATCCAATTCTGTATTTACCTTTACATATATATAAAATTATACATCTACCCATACCTATATAATTATTTACCTACCCTTATATATATAATTATATATCTACCTTTACATTTATAGCTACCCTTGCAGTTTCATCCTGTTTTGTTCTCTAAAATAGCTTTTAGATATCTTTTGTTTATTACATTGTCTACATTCTTCCCCCTCCTCTCCTCCTAGACCCCCCCACCCTTATACTCCCTCTCAGAGACACATCCTGTCTGGCTTACACAACAATAGGGTCTTTGAGCTGGCTTCCTGGAGATAAACAATTCTTTTGGAATCTGTGGCTTCTTAGGGTTAGGAGTTATGACCGAAATAACCACCCAGATTGCTCTTGGGAATCTGTGAAAGCTACCGGATCATATGCGTTCCTCAAAACTCTCCCGAGTTGAGAGAGCTGGTGTCATGGTGGCTAGAACACTGGGGGTGGAGTCAGGAAGACGTGAGTTCAAACGTGACCTCAGATACTTGGCAGCTGAGTGACCCTGAGCAAGTCACTTTCCCTCTGTTTCTTCCAGTATAAAATGGGATCTAGCGATAACATGTATTGTTGTGAGGATGAAATGACAGAATATTAGTTAAGAGCTTTGCCCATTCGGGAAGTGCTTAATAAATGCTTCTTTTCCTCCTGCTTTGTGTTTCTACGCAAGTGATCCTGCTTTCCTAACTCCAGGTCTTGCTCTCTATCCACTGCACCACCTAGCTGCCCAAAACCAATCATCCCCACCTGATATTCAACTGTTCCAGTATAATTAGTGCATAAGTACAAATGGGAGACGTGATTTTAAAAAAAGAAATACTTAGGGGGCAGCTAGGTGGCACAGTGGATAAAGCACCGACCCTGGATTCAGGAGGACCTGAGTTCAAATGAGGTCTCAGACATGTGACAGTTACTAGCTGTGTGACCCTGGGCAAGTCACTTAACCCCCACTGCCCCGCAAAAAAAAAAAAAAGAAAGAAAAAATACTTAAACACAATTTATGACCCTGCAAAATAGCATTTAAACTAAATGGGGGTAAATTGCTCTGTCTCTGAGGAGTCACAGTAATTGTGATTTTCCTTTGGCCAAGAGAATCACTACACTGATTCCACTGACTAAATGAGAGCTTCTTAAACTGTAACTGAATGTGGAGGTCAAGACAAATTTGGCAACAGGAAAAGGCTAAGAAGCTTTTTATATGCCTATATATCTGGGGTCATGTACAAATTTCTCAGGTGAAAAGGGGTGGCAAGTGGAGAAAGTTTAAGAAGGCCTGGCCTAAATAATGGATCTCAACCTAGTTCCCTTTTTGCCAAGAGCTTTTCCCAGTTTTTCTACTAATGTGATCTGGCTAGATTTAAAAAACCACTGGAATGTCTTGAAGGTCAGTGGTCCGAAATGCCAAGTATGATTCAGTATCCTTCATGATAAACTATCTTTAGTTAGGAGGTACTCAGACTGTTTTCTTCATCGTCCAGGACAAGTATGGAAAAACCCACCCATGCCTCTAAGAACATGGGTCCAGGCACCCTTGAAGAAAGCTTTGCTGTCCTCATCTTCAGCAATCTTCCTCCAAAAGTCAGTTGTCACAGTGTTCATGATATCAGCTCCCTTTTCCTCACCTGGGCTAGAGATACCCTGGAACTATTTGTTATTTCTTACACTAGATGGGGGCTAAACTGAAATATGTACCTTTGATCTATGAGCCATTGGCCACATTTGGAAGTTGGTCAGTATCAGCTACCCCAAGCTTCTAGCGAACTTGAGTAATGATTGGACCTACCTTAACAGCAAGGGGGCTGGCAAAACCCCCTGATCCAACAGACATGGACTTTTTTCTTTCCTTACTTCCTTATTATCATAAGAGATACATTGAACATGGTCTGAGATGAAATGTCTCTGGATTCAAGATGAAACAGAATTTTCCTCCTCTGGTTTCAGAAAAAACCTGGAAACACTTATATGATCTGCTATGAAGTAAAGTGAGCAGAACCAGGAGAACACTGTACACAGTGACAGAAACATTGTAACAAAGATCAACTGCGAAAGACTTGGCTCCTCTGATCAAGGCAATGATCCAAGACAATTCCAAAGGACGCTTGATGAAAAATCCTTTCTACCTCCAGAGAGAGAACTGATGGATTCTGAGTGCAGATTGAAACACTTTTTTTCATATCCTTTGTACTTCTGGCTTTTTATTATAATTATTTTTTGCAACATGATTAATATGGAAAAATGTTTTGCATAATTTCACATGTATAATTGATACCATACTACTTACCTTCTCAGTGGATGGGGGAGGGGAGGGGAGGAAGAGAATTTAGAACTCAAAATTTTAAAAGAAATACTAAAAATCAGCTTATTTCTTCTCTAAACAGGTTGAATACTGTAACAGGTTGTCTCTGAGACAACACAAGACAACTCTAGACAACATAAGCACTTTCTTTAGTTGCCTTTTGTCTCCTCAGCCTGTGTGAAATGAATCATCAAAGATGGGGGGGGGGTAGAGTTTTGCCAGAGAAAATAGGGACATCTGGGTATTATATGTTGAGGCATGATAATCCCAGGGCATGTCAGCTATGGGATGAATGGATTTTTTCATGTGCAATAACCCCACCCCCCACAATGGTCAATAGAGGGAAGCTTAGACTGGGACAAAATCATGCCTTTGAAAAGACTTCAGAGGGGCAGCTAGATGGTGCAGTGGATAGAGCACTGGCCCTGGAGTCAGGAGTACCTGAGTTCAAATCCGGCCTCAGACACTTACTAGCTGTGTGACCCTGGGCAAGTCACTTAACCCCAATTGCCTCACTTAAAAAAAAAAAAAGAAAAAAAAAGAAAAGACTTCAGAGTTCCAAGGGCTGATGATCCAAAATGAAGAATGCGTGACCAACTTTCATTCCCATGAGGAAACGTGGAAAAGATGACTAGACCTCTCAAGCACAACCACGAAAGAATTACTGAAAGAAAATGGGAGGAAATGGCTGCTAAAGGCCTTAAAGGAAAAATACTGGTGATCTTACACATCAAAAACCCTCCCATTGTTTCCTCACTTGTCAAAAAAAGCATGAAGGCATGACGAAGGCATGATGAGATTTTTTTCTACTAGTCCACTTTCCTCCCCACCTGAGCCCCCTAATCAGGGTACTCCGGGTTCCTCAAACAGAGGAAGGGACCTGGGGAGGTAAGTGATTGCAGTCAAGTTAAGTGACTTGTCCAGGGTCACTGGTCACACAGCTAGAAAATATCTGAAGCTGGATCTGAACTCAGGTCTTCCTGACTCATGGCCCAGTTGCCACACCTAGCTGCTCCCCAATTTAGAGCATGCATACACATTTTGTCACTAGCTCTGGAGAGAAGAAAGTTTTTTGGCTTCCACCGAATTGAGAGACAATACTGTAAAGGGAGACGGTTCCCAGCCTTCCCCTCTGAAGGCTGAAGCTTTAGGATGGCCCACAAGCAATTTGGGTTTTGTCTCTTTGTTTTTGTTCTGTCCTCTTACAGGTGAAAAAGAATTGGAAAGAGTTGTAAACTTCAAAAGATCAGAACTGTAAGCCACTAAGGGTAAGGGAGCCAGAGTCTATAATAATAATGAGAGCTATGATAAGAATAACCATCATAATAGCTAGTATTTATAGAGTGCCTATTGTGTGCCTGGCATTGTGCTCAGCGATTTACAGTTATTCTCTCATTGGATCCTCACAACAGCTCTGGAAGGGTAAGTGCTATTATCCTCATTTCACAGATGAGAAAGCTGACGTCAACAGAGGTAAAGGGATTTGCCCAGCTAGTGTTTGAGACAGAGTTTGTCTTTTTTTTTGGCGGGGCAATGGGGGTTAAGTGACTTGCCCAGGGTCACACAGCTAGTTAAGTGTCAAGTGTCTGAGGCCGGATTTGAACTCAGGTCCTCCTGAATCCAAGGCCAGTGCTTTATCCACTGCGCCACCTAGCCGCCCCCCAGAGTTTGTCTTTTAAAAAGACAGATTTGGGGCCGCTAGGTGGCGCAGTGGATAAAGCACCGGCCCTGGATTCAGGAGGACCTGAGTTCAAATATGACCTCAGACACTTGACATTTACTGGCTGTGTGACCCTGGGCAAGTCACTTAGCCCCAGTTGCCTCACCAAAAAAAAAAAAAAAAAGAATACAAAATAGTCCACCAAATATCTACTAGAAATGGCATAATTAAATGTAGTGAGAGATTCCCATCACGGTTCATAACTGTGTTTAAGTTTGACCCTTCTCTCCTTAGGGATCAAGATGATACAGGATATATATATAAGAAGTGATATTGATAGAACACAGACTGAAGCATGCTATTTTTCACTTTCATTCATTTTTTCTTTTATTCAAGTTTTCATATACAAAATGACTAATATGATAATGTTTTACATAATCATACATGTATAAACCAAACCTGATTGCTTACCCCCTGGAAGGGACACACACACACACACACACACACACACACACACACACACACATATATACGTTGTGCCTCCAGGTTATGGGAGAATTGATGTTCATTGGTTAAATGAAACTGGGGTCCTTCCCATTACTGATGGTTAACAGCAGGGAGAACGGAGTATCTCTCTGTGAATCTGACCTGCTCCTCAGGTCTCAGGAGGAGACTTAAGGATCACTTTACAGACACCTTGGTTCCCATGGCAACATTATCTTTTACTTGCTTCTCCGAGGCCAGCAGGAGGCTAGTTAGGACCATCACAGGATCGGACAGTCTGTTTAAACCACTTTCACCTGATCTGAATGGACCAGGATACTGGGGAGCTTTTCTCTGTAAGGAGGAAAAATAGTGTATGGCATGAAATGGATCCTAAAGAAAGAAATTAATTATTTTGCCGTCTGTAGGAAGAAGGGGGCTGCTGGCCAATAGGTTTGTTCTCATCTCTTAGACATGTTCATTGATGGAAGGTGAGCCTTGTTCAGGGAGCAGAGCTGTATACAAAATGCCTCTGATAAGACTGGAGTCAGTTTAAATCGGGGAAGGGGCGGGAATAGAAGGTTGGTTGTTTTGTTTTTTAGTCATGAAACTCCCTTAAGCTTCCTGAATGAAACTAGAGTTCAAATGGAGTAGTTAATCTGCTCTTTCATTCTTTCTTCTGATTGGGCCAATTGTAAGAAAAGAATAAAAGTAGCTAACATTTATGTAACGCTTGTGATGTGCCAGGCACCGTGCTAAAAAACTTTAATAACATCAACAGTGATCATGATGATGAACTTTAACAATGGTAATAATAATTGTAATAACAAATAATAGTAGTCATAACTTTAATAAGAGTAATAATATACCAATGCTAGGTTTATATCCCAAAGACATCCCCAAAAAAGAGAAAAAGACTTATTTGTTGGTTTTTGTTTTGTTTTGTTTTTGCGGGACAATGAGGGTTAAGTGACTTGTCCAGGGTCACACAGCTAGTAAGTGTCAAGTGTCTGAGGTTGGATTTGAACTCAGGTCCTCCTTAATCCAGGACTGGTGCTTTATCCACTGCACCACCTAGCTGCCGCCTAAAGACCTATTTGTAAAAAAATATTTATTTGTTTTTTGTTTGTTTGTTTGTTTTTGTAGGCAATGGGGGTTAAGTGACTTGCCCAGGGTTACACAGCTAGTAAGTTTCAAGTGTCTGAGCCTGGATTTGAACTCAGGTACTCCTAAATTCAGGGCCAGTGCTTTAGCCACTACACCATCTAGCTGCCCCCTTAAAAATATTTATAATAGCTCTTTTTTGTGGTGGCTAAGAATTGGACATCAAAGGAATGCCCATCAATTGGGGAATGACTAATATGATGCTGATGGAATATTATTGTGCTATAAGAAATGACAAGCAGGATGATTTCAGAAAGGCCTGGAAAGACTAGTATGAAGTGATGTATAGAAAAGGGAGCAGAACCAAGAGAACATTGTGCACAGAGACAGCAATATTGTTTGATGAAGAACTGTGAATGACTTAACTATTCTCAACAATACAATGATCCAAAACATTCTCAAAGGACTATTGATGAAACATATTATCCATCTCCAAAGAAAGAAGTGATATTGATAGAACACAGACTGAAGCATGCTATTTTTCACTTTCATTCATTTTTTCTTTTATTCAAGTTTTCATATACAAAATGACTAATATGATAATGTTTTACATAATCATACATGTATAAACCAAACCTGATTGCTTACCCCCTGGAAGGGACAGGAAGGAGGGAGGGAAGGAGGGATAAAAAATGGACCCCAAAACTATAAATAAAAATATTCATTACTTAAAAATAAATAGATAGATGAATAATTTTTAAAATAATAGCAATAATAGCTAACGTATAGCACCTACTATGTGTCAAGTACTGTGCTAAGAACAATAATAATTAAGAATAAGAATGACAGCTAACATTTATAGAGTGCTGATCATTTTATAATTATTATCTCAATTGATCCTCACAACAATTCCTGAAAGGTAGGTGTTATTATTATCCTCATCTCACAGATGAGGAAACTGAGGCAAACAGTTAAGTGACTTGCCTAGGGTCACACAGCTGGTAAGTATCCAAGAACTAACTTGAACTCATATCTTCCTTACTTGAGGCCCAGTGGTCTATCCATTGTACCTGCCCACAGAAGATGTAATGGGAAATAAATATGTAACAATATTTTTACCCCTGAGATTTGTGATAAGAATTTACTTTATAACGCCACAGAAGAAAAATATAGAAATAACAATCTTCTGATTTTATGAATGTGGGTTTATAAATTGTGAGACCAAAAATTGGGTTTGTATATTGAATTGTTTTTACATTTTTTGTCTTTTTTCCTATGAACTTAATCATCAAGAAACACAAACATTTTAATATAAAAGTACAAGAATGAGAATTGTATAAGAACTGTGAACTCATGTCATGTATCATTTTTAAAGTACACACACATATATGTGTGTGTATGTATCTATATCTATACATATATATTTCCCAAAGTAATACCAAGATTGCTTTTTTCATTTGCAGCCTCTCCTGTACTTTTTTTTTGCTTTTTTCAGTGAATTAAAAACATTATTTATTGACACTTTATTGCTCATTTCTCTCATGACCCAGTACCTCACCATCCAGTACTCTTAGTTGAAATTCTCCCCAGTGATACTGAATTTCTTAGTGAAGTGTTTCTGGATTCACTTCACTAATCTTGTAAAACTGAGAATTAAGGCATTTGAAGCTTTGCAACCAGCCCTCAAGTATTCTTTTCTAACTGACTTGGACTGATTTTTCTCTCTCTTCCCTGAAATCAGGAGTTTGTTCTATCATCCAAGTGGGTGCTGTGGAGTTCTAAAGTCCCCTCAAACTCTGTCAATAGATTTGATTCACTTCTTCTGGGATTGACGCCTCCTCCCTGTCTTCATCATGCTTCCCCAGAATGGGTGGTGGGTGGGATATTTTTAATGTTCTGTCTCATCGAAGAGCTGTGGTGTGTATATGATTTATGATCACAAGCTATTGAAATTAAGCCTAATTTGTTTACGACTTTTTATTTCTAGTTCATGTATCGTTTGCTATGAGTCATTATTCTAAACCTAATTCTAAACCAGACTGTTTTCCTAGCAATTGTTTACCAGCATTTTTTCTTGAACAATAAGTCATGACCCCAGCTAAAACTCCAGTAGACTGATGGTGAATCCCATTTCCTCATCTCTCCACAGAGAGGTTATGGATTAAAGGTATGTTGCTATTGTTGTTCAGACGCGTTCAACTCTCCATGACCCCACTTGGGGTTTTCTTGGCAGAGATACCGGAGTGGTTTGCCATTTCTTTTTCTTGCTCATTTTGCACATGAGGAAACATACAGGGTTAAGTGACTTGCCCAGGGTCACACAGTTAGGAAGTGTCTGAAGTTGCTTTTGAACTCAGGTCTTCCTAAGTCCAGGCCTAGCACTCTTTCCACTGCACCACCTAGCTGCTCCATTCGCATACCCTCTTGGTATGCCAATAGATAGACATTTTATTTTTTTTAATCATAAAAGTATTATTTTCCAGTTACATGTAAAAATAGTTTTCAACATATATTTTTATAAGATTAAAAAAAAGAGAAAGACAAAAAGATTTTTAGTTCCAAATTTTTCTCCCTCCCTTCCTTCCCTCCCCCTTCCCCAAGACAGAAAGCAATCTGATATAGGTTATATATGTCTGACGGTCACATTAAACACATTTCTGTATTAGCCGTGTTATAAAAGAAGAATCAGAACAAAAAGGAGAAACCTCAAAAAAGAAAAAAAAAACAAAAGTAGAAACAGTATGGTTCAATCTGCATTCAGAATCCACAGTTCTTTTTTTTCTGGATGTGGAGAGCATTTTCCATCATAAGTCCTTTGGAATTGTCTTGGATCATTGTATTGCTGAGAAGAGCTAAGTCTGAGATAGATATTTTCTTTTTTTTAAGTAATAAACTTCTTTATTTATCCCTCCTTCCCTCTTTCCTTTCCTTCCCCTCTCCCTGAGGTGTTAAGCAATCAGTTATAGGTTATATATGTGCGATTATGTAAAACATGACCATATTAGCCATTTTGTATAAGAAAATAAAAGAAAGAAATGGAAAAATAGCATGCTTCAGTCTGTGTTCCATCAATATCAGTTCTCTCTTTGGAGGTGGATAGTCTGCTTCATCAATAGTCCTTTGGGATTGGAAACAGACATTTTCAAACATGGTCAATGAATGGATTTGTTTTGGGTGACTATACTTGTTTGTTGTGAGGGAGAGTTTTCATGATTTGGGGGAAGGGTCACTTGAGAGATATTGGTGATAGTAACAGTGAGAGAAAAGGAAGAGAAGAAAGGTCAGTCAACAAGCATTTATTAATCACTTACTATGTACCAGGCATGATGAAAAGAGTGTTAATGAGTTATTAAAAAGAAGAAACACAAGAGAACAGCAGGAGGTTCAGGAGGGGAGAGACATTCAGGGAAGAGGGAAGAAACTACCAAGTTAAATTTGAATTGTCCATCTGTTCAAAAAACTGAGCTGTAGGTTGTAACGATTTCTGGTTTCCATTGCCGTCATGCGGTTGTTGCTAACAAAAAGGAAAATTTTAAAGAAAAATAAATTAAATACATCATGTGACTATTTAACCAATTCAGTTAATTCTTACTTTGCTGAGTAAGGATTTATAATGTTCATCTTTGAGCTAAATTTGTTTAAGTTTTGATGATTTAGGAGTATAAATAGCAATTGTTTTCTGTTCTGTCCAAAAACCCTGAGGGTCTTTCCCTCCCAGATTGATATTTTTGCCATGGCAAATTGGGCCATCTCTTGTCTCTCTTGTTACCTAGTCCTTATAGTCATTGAATCAGACAAATTGATACCTGGGCAAGACCTGTATCCTGTGCCATCACCAGTCATCTTGACTTTCGTCTTGCCACCGAACTTTGATGACTCTGGAGGAGAGAGTGAGGCTGACAACTTCGTGCAACTCTGTCTCACAAATCCTATTCATAGGGAAAAATTAAGACATTTCCCCCACGAGGTCATTGTTCTTCTTTAAGAACAAAGGACCATTGGGGCAGCTAGGTGGTGCAGTGGATAGAGCATCCGCCCTGGAGTCAGGAAGACCTGAGTTCAAATCAGGCCTCAGACACTTGACACTTACTAGCTGTGTGACCCTAGGCAAGTCACTAGCCCCAATTGCTTCACCAGAAAAAAAAAAGAACAAAGGACCACCACCACCAACAACAACAACAACAACAACAATATTTTATTTTATGAGGTATATTTTATTTCTACAGATTTACACTCCAATTTCAAAGACATACCTATAATACTTTAAATGTAAGAATGAAATAGATTCTCCTGCTATCTGAAAACATAACTATCAGTGGGTAAGTAAAATTTAGAATCCTAATAGCACATGAGCACTGTTTCTGGATTTTGAAACAAACTGGAGGTAAAATGTAGAGACATATTACAAATGTTGATTCTAGCACTTGTAACTTTGGAAAGAGCAGGGGTGGAGAATTTAGCCCCATTCAAGGTTAACATGCAATCTATTGAAAGTAAAGTCAGTGAAGGGAATTCTGGACTTGGATTCAGGAGAAAGATGATGACTTCAGGCTCTCCCTCTGATGCCCATACCCAGATATTTGATTTCTTGATACTCATCTCACTCATCTGTCACTCACAAGGATGTGGTAAAGATTGAATCTAATAGCATCTGTGGAAAGTGGACTGATAACCCACAAGGCATTATATCACTGTTATAAATTCGTTTTCTATTACTTAAAAACTATTCTACTAATTGCCACTGTAGCAGAATCTGTCTTTAAGCCTCCTTAACACACTTACCGAGAAATTGGGAGACAGCACATAGCACAGTGCCTGGCACATATTAGGCCTTAATAAATGTTCATTGACTTCTTGTTTTGTTTGTGTTTGGTTTTTTGCAAGGCAATGGGGGTTAAGTGACTTGCCCAGAGTCACACAGCTAGTACGTGTTAAGTGTCTGAGGCCAGATTTGAACTTTGTAACGATTGGAATGATGACACCTGCTGGATACTTACTGTAGAAGAGTTCTGCCCATGAAGCGAAGGTCTTTGAGGGCAAGACCAGGAGTCTTTTCTTTGGCGGGAGGAAGTGACGCGGACTAGTGGGAGGAGGAAGGAAGAGACTGGCGCTGACTCTGGGGCTCTTTCCTGAGGACGCTGGTGGAGAAGGGAGCTAGAAATGTGCTCTCCCTTTAATAGATAGGAATCTAGGCCTTTCTCTCTCTCTTTACCAAATTCTTATTCTCCTTAATAAATGCTTAAAAGTCTAACTCTTGCTAAAGCTTGTAATTGATTGGCGACCACTCATTAGATATTTTAGACAGTTTAGCTAGAATTTTAGCCCTTAACAACTTAGTTCCTCCTGAATCCAGGGCCGGTGCTCTATCCACTAAGCCACCTAGCTGCCCCCAATGTTCATTGACTTCTAATGATTTGTGCTTAATCTTACAGATCCTTCAGTCATTACAGAGTGGAAACAATTATCTGGGGACCTGGTACCTTTTCCCTTTGGCAAATTATTATCCAGATACTTAAATGTTTAGAGAACAATTTAACCTAATTTTGAGAAATAATAAAACAACTCTTGGGGCTTCTAGGTGGTACAGTGAATAGAACACTGGGCCTGGAACCCAGAAGACTCATCTTTCTGAGTTCAAATCTGTCCTCAGCTGTGTGACCCTGGGCAATTCACTTCACCTTGTTTGCCTAAGTTTCCTATCTGTGAAATGAGCTGGAAAAGGAAAAGGCAAATCCCTCCAGTATCTCTGCCAAGAAAACTCCCAAGGGAGGCAGCTAGGTGGAGCAGTGGATAAAGCACTGGCTTGGATTCAGGAGGACCTGAGTTCAAATCCAACCTCAGACACTTGACACATTCTAGCTGTGTGACCCTGGGCAAGTCACTTAACCCTCACTGCCCCACCAAAAAAACCAAACCAAAACACAAAACTCCCAAATGAGGTCACAAAGAGTAGGATTAAGACTGAAAAAATGACTCAACAACAACAAAAGGGACCCTGGAAAGCCAGAAAATAGTATCACTTTCTCACTTTCTCAAATAATTTCTATAGGAACCAAAACACCTTAAATGGATTTTCAAATATTAAAAAAAATTAAATTTAAAAAATGTACCTACACTATAACTGGTATTCAAAAGTGACTAGAAAAATTGGTTTGGGGATTTAAAAAAACATTTCTGATTTATTATAATTAAAAGGTTATATGGGATTTTTACTAATGTATGCATCAGAATACTAATTGATTTTAAAATTTTCCATCTATGCAGAAGACCTAAAGATATGTGAGTCTCATTTCTTCCCCTACCTGAAAAATTCCATAGTGCTTTACTGAGTTTATTTGATCCTAAATTCAGGCATTCTAACATTTTAAAAAAGTTTTCGGGGCAGTTAGATGGCACAGTGGATAGAGCACCAGCCCTGGATTCAGTAGTACCTGAGTTCAAATTCAACCTCAGACACTTAACACTCACTAGCTGTGTGACCCTGGGCAAGTCACTTAACCCCAATTGCCTCACCAAAAAAAAAAAGGTTTTCATAGTGATGAATTAAGCAATGCTAACTCTGCAAAAGAACATAGATTGGATATAAAACAATCCGCAAGAACTGTTGTGAGAAATAATTCATTTGAATTCCTACTGGGTTCTAATCGGTATTAATCAGTTTGATGTGATTCCAAAGATGTAGTGATTATCAGGCCCCAGAGCTATGAACTACAGGTGTAAGTACTTGCTTAATCATATTAAGCTAACTAGAGGCCCTCCACCCTTGTTTAACATGATGTTTTTGGAACTTTTTTTTTTCTTAGCATGCTTTTTATTTATAGCAGTGTTGTCAGATGCCTTCAATGAGGACGAACTAGGCATAAGGTCAGCTACCGCCCTGATGGTAAGTGGTTTAACTTGAAAAGGCTATAAGCTAAGACTAAAGTGGAGGGAGTGTTGGTACATGATTTTTTGTTTGTAGATGATTGTACACTCAATGCAGCCTCTGAAGCTGAGATGAAACAAAGTTTGGACCGATTCTCTGCTGCTTGTGCTCATTTTGGCCTAACAACCAACCCTAAGAATTAACACCAGGTCTTCCACCAGCCAGCACCACACCATCCATACATGGAACCATTGGTTATAGCAAATGGAGAAATTTCCAATGCTGTGGATTAATTGACTTCCCTTAGCAGTATACTTTCCAGGGATGTATACCTTGATAATGAGGTTGACACGTGCATTGCCAGAGCTAGTTCACTGTTTAGGAGGCTTCAAAAGAAAAGTGTGGGAGAGAAGAGGTATTTGACTAGCAAGGTGAAAGTCTACAGAACCATTGTGCTGACCTCATTGGTATATGCCTGTGAAGCTTGGGAAGTCTCCCAGAGCCATGCCAGGAAACTAAAACACTTCCATTTGAATTGTCTTAGAAAGATCCTGAAGATTACCTGGCAGGATAGGGTACCAGACACTGAGGTCCTTTCAACAAACTGCCAAGCATTCGAACTCTATTGCAAAGAGTGTAATTTCAGGCTGCCACATTGTTTGACCTTGCCCCAAAAGTCTATTTTATGAATTCACAGAAGGCAAGTGCTCACATGGTGGTCAGAAGAAGTGATACAAGGACACTCTCAAGGTCTCTCTTTGGAACTTTGGCATTGATTGCATGACACTGGAGACACCGACGCAGGACCGCCCAGCACCAAATGCCCTCTGTGGAGAAGATGCTTGTGGTCTGTGAGCAAGGCAGAATTGAAGAAGCTCAAAAGAGATGTAAGAAACACAGACTTAGAGAATCTGCCCCAAATGTTCACGTGGTGGAGCATTCTTAGCTCGTATTGGTCCAATCAGGCAGAATCAGACACACTGAAACTTGACTTTAACACAGTGACACCATTTTGGTCCTCTTTGAGAAGAAAAAGAATAACAACCAGGTGTAGTAGCAGCAGTACTGATGGTGGTGGTGGTAATTATAGTAGTGGTAATGGTTAGCATTTACACAGCATTGTAATGTTTGCAAAACTCTTTACAATTATCTCATTTCATCCTCATGACAACCCTTGGGAGGCAGGAATTATCACCATTTTACAGATGAGGAAACTGAGGCAGAGAGCAGTTAAGTGACTAGCCCAGGGTAATGCAGCAAAGACCGAATAAATTAATATTTTGGAAGGCATATTAAAAACTTCATTTTTGTTCAAAAAATCTTTAAGAGATAAATATTTCGGGGGCGGCTAGGTGGCGCAGTGGACAAAACACCAGCCCTGGATTCAGGAGTACCTGAGTTCAAAGCTGGCCTCAGACACTTGACACTTACTAACTGCGTGACCCTGGGCAAGTCACTTAACCCTTGTTGCCCTGCAAAAAGAAAAGAAAAGAAAAAGAAAGAAAGAAAGAAGTATTTCTCCAGCCTAAAACTCTTTCCAGCCTTTTCCCTTTAGGAAAGTGTACAGAAGGTTTATGGAGTCAGTTAAATGGATTGTGTGGTAATGGAAGGTAGACGAAAGAGTAGCTCACGTCAGTCTAGTGAGTTATTTATTGCCTTCCCTATCCCCTGAAGCAACTGGCCCTGTGAGCCACCTTTTTCATTCAAGGATGAAGACATTGATCCCAGAGTCCTTGTGGTCTTTGAGGGGAGTGGTCAAGGAAGGGAGTAATGAGGATCGTTTCAGTTGAATATGGAGTGTCTAGGATGCTGAACCAAACCTATTTTGACATATTAGGACATTTTCTGTGCTCAGGATTCCTATTAATGTTAACTCAAATTTGGGGAAGGTGGTGAAGACATATCCAAAGGCATGGGGGGCATATTCAGGTTGAACAGCGTTCTCTCTCTCTCTCTCTCTCTCTCTCTCTCTCTCTCTCTCCCTTTTAAAAGTAATAAACATTTTTATTTATAGTTTTAAGTTCCAATTTTTATCCCTCCTTCCTCTCCCCCTTCTCTGAGGTGGTAAGCAATCAGATATGGGTTATACATGTACAATTCTGTAAAACATTACAATATTAGTCATTTTGTATAAGAAAACTTGAATAAAAGAAAAAAATGAAAGAAAGGGAAAATAGCATGCTTCAGTCTGTTCCATCAATATCAGTTCTTTCTTTGGAGGTGGATATTATGCTTCATCATTAGTCCTTTGGGATTGTCTTAGATCAATGTATTGTTAAGAATAGTTAAGTCTTTCACGGTTCTTCGTCAAACAATATTGCTGTCACTGTGCATAATGTTCTCTTCGTTCTACTCACTTCACTGTACATCACTTCATACAAGTCTTTCCAGGCCTTTCTGAAATCATCTGAGCAGCTCTTTCTGAGCAAGAAATGCCCACATTTAAATCAATAAAATTGTATCTGTCCGACTTGTGCCTCAAACAAAGTACAGCAGGGGTATTTTTTCTTTCACACCCAAATGTGACAGCTAACAGAAGCCAGAATGGTCCCATACTGCCTCTCTCTCCATTATTTCGGTGCCTATTGATGCCCATTTCAGAACAGAGACACCCTACTAGATCCTACTGACTCATGGTTAGTTTTATTATTTATTTAAGTTTATAGTTTATTTATGTTTACAGTTTATAGTTTAAGTTTATAGCTTATTTAAGAAATGGTCAAATCTGTCAGACACAGTGAAAGATCATTGTGCATGTTTCTTTACTTGTCTATGTTCTAGACACTTTATATAGTATCTATGGTAGGGTGTGCTGGAGTCAGAAATAAGCAGCTCATGAAAGGTGATTGTTAAATCTTCAGGGTGAGCATTTGTTGTCAGTCATTTCACGCATGTCTAATTGAGAACCCCATTTGGGGTTTTCTTGGCAAAGAAACTGGAGTGGCTTGCCATTTCCTTCTCCAGCTCATCATACAGACGAGGAAACGGAGACAAACAGGGTGAAGTGACTTGCGAAGGGCCTCTTCCTCCACATAAAGGGGAGTGTGAGCCCAGGATGACAAGAACACCTACCACCCCCCAAAATGCTTCTCCATTTAATCAAGACATCCTTTTAGCCATCAGCAAGTGCTACACTTTTGCTCAAAAGATTCTCTTGGTCTTTACAGAAAGAGTGCCTGACAAAAAAGCCCCTTTCATAATTCAGAGTCAGCCACAAAGGCCACAAGTTTCTTTTAAAAAGGAGGAGGAAGGGGCCAGCTAGGAGGCACAGTGGATAAAACTCTGGCCCTGGATTCAGGAGGACCTGAGTTCAAATCTGACCTCAGACACTTGATACTTACTAGCTGGGTGACCCTAGGCAAGTCACTTAACCCCCATTGCCCCACAAAAAAAGGAGGAGGAAATTCGGGGTCAAAAGAAAGAGATCTCTGTGGCCAGGGGTGGGAGGGTGGTAAGGGACCCCAGGATCTTCAGCCCTATTCTTCAGTTGCAGATCCCCCCCAGAGTCATAAAAAACACAGCTTGGTAATAAAAAATTACAGCTTGGTAATGCATTTATTATAGGGGATAATTCAGTGATCATGACCTCTCTCTGGGGAGTTGGTCACATTTCACCACTGTTTAGCCACAGGTAAACTTCTAGTGTTGGTTAAAGAATCCCCCTAATTTTAGAAGCCACAGCTAGGTGGTGCAGTGGATTAAAGTGCTGGACCCAAAGTCAAGAAGACTCATCTTCTTGAGTTCGAATCTAGCCTCACACACTTAGTAGCTGTGTGATCCTGTATGTTTCTTCATGTGTAAAATGAGCTAGAGAAGGAAATGGCAAGTGTCTGTCAAGAAAACCTCAAATGGAGTCACAAAGAGTTGAATAGCACTGAACAACAAAAATGAATTCTTTAAATTCTGTGTATTTAACACATTTTCCCACCAATTAATACACCTAAGGAAAATGTTTAAAGACAATCTGGCCTTGGAGGGGATGGGGGGAAACTGGGACACCAATGCAGATAGAGCTGTGAGCTAATCCAACCATTCTGGAGAGCAATTAGGACTTTCCCAAAGGGCTATAAAACTGAATACCCTTTGACCCAGCAATACAACTGCTAAGCCTGGATCCTGAAGAGATCATAAAAAAGGGAAAAGGGCCCACATGTACAAAGATATAGAAGTTCTTTTTGTGGTGGCAAAGAATTCATTGGAAATCTAGGGGGTGACTATCCATTGGGGAATGGCTGAACAAGTTGTGGTATGTGAATGGAATGGAATACTATTGGGCTATAAGAAATGATAAGCAGATGGATTTCAGAAAAACCTGGAAAGACTTAAGTGAATTGATGCCGAGTGAAGTGAGCAGAACCAGGAGAACATTGAACACAGTAATAGCAACACTGGTCGATAATCAGCTGTGAAGGACTTGGCTCTTCTCAGCAATGCAATGATCCAAGGCGATTCCAAAGGAGGCATGATGAAAATGTTACTCACTTCCAGAGAGGTGATTCAGTCTGAATGCAGATTGAAGCATATACTATTTTTTACTTCCTTTTTTTTCCGTTTTTTTTTTCCCCTTTGGGTCTGTGTCTTCTTTCACAAGACCAATACGGTAATATGTTTTGCACAATTGAACATGTATAATCTATATCAAATTGCTTATTGTCTTACAGAGGGGGAAGGGGAGGGGAGGGGAGGGAGAGAATTTGGAACTCAACGTTTTGTAAATGAATGTTTAAAATTGTCTTTACACAATATTATTTTTAAAAATAAAGACCAAAAATAAATAAAAACAAAGACCATCTGGCACTGATGACCCCACCCCAGTCCTAAGGAAGCAGTTGGGGTTGCTTTTGTTCTAGGGCTCCCCCTAAAACTTTAGCAGCAGCTCCTGGGTACCTATATTAGATGACGGACCAAATGCCTACAGGAATTTGTGGCTAGGGAAAACCATTGTCTTTCTTACCCAAATAAGAAAAAGTGCCACTGAGCAGAAATGGATAGCTCTCTAAATGCAGAGCCCTGACCCGCCCAATCCAGAGAAGAAATGCCAAGGGAAGCCAGGAACGAGGGCACACAAGAAAGTACATTGGACTTTATCCCTCAGGAGGAGAGCTTCCCTGGAAACCAGATAGGGGAGGGGTCTCCCCTCCCAAGGGGTCAGAGGCCCCCAGGGTAGCCATTAACCTGATTGGCTCTAACTCGGTCTCTGAGGTTTTCTGTCTGATGGGCACTAGAGCCAGCCAGTCCTCTCTCCATAGCCAGGGGATTCCCTGACCCCCTCGTGCTGAGACAGTGGCCATTACTGAGCACATCATGCCCTACCTGAGGCTGAAGCCCTTTCTGCAGGGCCCCTTCTGTGCCTTTTTATTCAGGTCTTCCCTCCAGTCGGTGTGGTGGGGAGACCTCCTTTGCAAGAGGACAGACGATGAACTCCTACATGCATGGGCCACTGGGGCAATCAGCCAGTGAGTCAGTAAAGACACATCAGGTATATCTCCTGTGTGCCAGGCTCCGTGCGGATCACTGGGAGTTACAAAGGAAGGCAAACAGGCTCTGCTTTCAGGTAGCTCACAGTCTAACAGAGAAGACCCCATGAAAACAACGAGGTACAAACAATATGATTGGAATTGATAAATTGGAAACAGCCACTAGAGGGAAGACGCTACGGTTTAGGGGGATCGCGGAAGGAGAGACGTTAGCTGGGAAATGAAGGAAGCCAGAGAAGTCAGAGGCAGAATGGAGGAGGAAGAGCAAGGCAGTGCCCCATACCCTTGATGGAAGATGATGTGGTGGAGTGGAGGGTGTAGGAAGATTGCAAAGTTGCTAGGCTACGAAGGGTTTTAAAAAGCAGGGGAGGGGGGCAGCTAGGTGACACAGTGGATAAAGCACCGGCCCTAGATTCAGGAGGACCTGAGTTCAAATCCAGCCTCAGACACTTGACACTTACTAGCTGTGTGACCCTGGGCAAGTCACTTAACCCTCATTGCCCCGCAAAAACAATTTAAAAATACGCTTTTATATTTGGTTTCCGGGAGTGATGGGGAGCCACTGCAGTTTACTGAGGGAGAGTGGTCCCACCTGGGCTTTAGGAGGCAGGTTCATGGGAGTAGGCGTCTCCAATTTCATCACTTTCACCGTTGCTGGACTTGATTCTGAGTCAAGCCCCAACCTGACTGTAGGTGGTCTCATCGGGCTCACAGGGTGGGCTGCATTTCAAAGGCAGAACCAGTTAGGTTTGAGCTAAATCTCACAAAACCCCAGCCCCAGTTCTCCAGCTGGGGATTCATTAAGCCAGTTTTTTCTGCCCTTTAAAAACAAAAGGCCGACTGTTACCGCAAGCAGAACAAGGAAGGATTAGTACAAGCTCCTCCCTTGTAATGCTCTTCTACCGCCTGGTGAAACACGTGGCACGGATACTTACGGGTGTCCAAGACGTGAGGAAGGGTCAGAACTTGTGTGGTTTCCCTGTTCTGAGCTGCCCAAATGCAGGGGCCGTACCCCTCTGCATTGCCCCAAACAGGTGCTGCTTTATGCCCCAGGATTTGGAATCTGCTCCCTGTTCCATCTCCAGACTCAGCGATGGTCAGTGCTGGTCACCTTCCCCCCTCCTGCACAGCTGCTGACGCACAAGAGAACCCTCAGCGCTGTTCTCACACGTCCTCTGGAGGCACCGTCAGGGTATCATGTTGCAAGGGGATTCGGTTTACAGCGAGTGTGTAACCGCACTTCCTCTGTCCTCTCCTGCTCTGGAGGGGTGCAGGGGGTGACGATTCCGCCCCTCACCTCCAAGGGGCACAAAACCTCTAAGGAGAAAGTCCAGCAGTGTCTGCCTGAAATTTGCTACCTCAGTGTACCCTGTGGAGAGCAGCCCAGCCCTCCCTCCCCAGCAGAGGCCCCCTCAACGTGTATCCCCCAAATACTTCTTCTCAGTTGGGGCTTGGGGAGGGGGGCTAACCAGCCAGGGCTGGCGATGGGGTCGAGGTTATTCCTCAATCAGTGAGCTTCTGTCAATCTGCCACTGTTTTTCCCTATGCCTTTTGGAGCAGGGCCTGACTATGGCTGCCTAGCATGAAACCACAAATAAGAATAGCTCACCCTTATATAGTGATTTACACTTTACAAAGCACTTGACAGATGTGAAGATCCTCACAATATCCCTGGGAAGTGAGTGCCACCAATATCCCCATTTCACAGATGAGAAAACTGAGGTTGAGACCAATTAAGTGTACACAGGGTTACAGAGGGATTAAGCTCCTGAAGCAGGAGTCAAAATGGGGTTTTCCTGACTCCAGAGCCAGTGCTATTTTGTTGCCTCTTAATCCTGTTTGCCTCAGTTTCCTCAGAAGGAAATGGGGGGGGGGGTGGCTAGGTGGCACAGTGGATAAAGCACCGGCCCTGGATTCAGGAGTACCTGAGTTCAAAATCCAGCCTCAGACGCTTAACACTTACTAGCTGTGTGACCCTGGGCAAGTCACTTAACCCCCATTCCCCCCCCAAAAAAGAAGGAAATGGCAAGGGACCACCTAGGTGGCACAGTGGATAAAGCACCAGCCCTGGATTTAGGAGGACCTGAGTTCAAATTCAGCCTCAGGCACTTGACACTTACAAGCTGTATGACCCTGGGCAAGTCACCCAACCCTCATTGCCCCACCCCCCAAAAATTAAATAAGAGCTAGCTAAGCTCTACATCCCTTGTCCTTGTTATTAGCCTTCTCATTGCCCCTACCGTTGCCCTTGCCCCTTGCAGTTATGCTCCAAGTAGGAAAACTGTCCTTATCCCTTATTTGGGAAGACCACCAGAGACCCAGCATCCTCACAAGTTCCTCCCTCTCACCCAGATCGCTATGTGACTGAGCTTAACCCACCAACCTCGTCATCCCCCCAGCAGGGAGTTTCTGGGTTATATCCTGCCCAGCTCAAACTTGTTATGAATATTCCCTAAAATTGTCTTAGGGGGCAGATGTGT
Organism: Dromiciops gliroides; assembly: GCF_019393635.1. Taxonomy (NCBI): domain Eukaryota; kingdom Metazoa; phylum Chordata; class Mammalia; order Microbiotheria; family Microbiotheriidae; genus Dromiciops; species Dromiciops gliroides. The sequence continues at coordinate 657,315,442 of NC_057863.1, read as the reverse complement.
TTAAGGATACAAGAGGACTCTGTTGGATCTCTGTCCCCTTTTCTCTCTGTCTCAGCAAGAAGTGCTTAGATGTGAATTAGCATTAAATTCATAAAAATTGTTTCTGGAAAACGTGCCTAAAATGCATGTTCCCCTTAGAGTATGCTTGGCACATGTGCAAGCTGGGATGGCACCTGTGAGCTACGGTGGAGGGGGGGATGCTTGAGAGGGTTAGATAAGATTAATTTACCTCAAATGTCTGTATGTGGCCTACTGGAATAACATATGCTGCCCTGTCTTCTCAGACCACGACTGTGAAGAGGCCTTCTCAAAAGTCTCCTTCCCTCCCTGGGGGGTAATCATCTCATCTGATGAAGAGGCTGCCAACCTGGGAGTTCCCATTCTCTCTCACCCCCTCCTTGATGTAGCCAATGTGATAAAATAATGGGATTTAGCAGATACTCAAAGGCCCACCTGGAGATTAATCTAAACTGATTGAATTAAGTGAGAGTGATTGACTGCTCATTAGCCTACTTCAGGTTAACTAGATTGTAAGTACACCTGGCGGGCCCTTAAGAAGGTATTGTTCATGGGGCAGCTAGGTGGTGCAGTGGATAGAGCACCGGCCCTGGAGTCAGGAGTACCTGAGTTCAAATCCGGCCTCAGACACTTAACACTTACTAGCTGTGTGACCCTGGGCAAGTCACTTAATCCCAATTGCCTCACTAAAAAAAAAAAAAAAAGGTATTGTTCTCAGAAGCTAGACTTTGAACTTAACTCAAGACCACCTTCAAGTCCAGTGAACCAATGGATTTGGATGACGCTAGCCAATCAGCTCGAAGCAGTGTGTAAGGACCGCCTCTGCTCTGGACCTATAAAAAAGTTTCCACACTCAGTTTGGGAGAGTTTGTTATTGAAGCCGACTTGTAAAGGAGGACTTGAGGAAGAACCAGACCAGGCTGGAACTCTAGGCCAGATAGGCCTTTTCTTAACTTTCTGAACTCCACATGAATACCTAGTATGCTTTAATAAATGCTTGATGCCCAAAAGACTGGTGCTAAAGCTTCTAATTTAAGGTGACCACACAATTTAGATTTTAAACATCACACCAATGTGGTGCCAAAGCCTATGATTTCACTCTGCAGCGCCTCCGGGCATCTTTTTTTTTTTTTTTTTTTGGTGAGGCAATGAGGGTTAAGTGACTTGCCCAGGGTCACACAGCTAGTGTCAAGTGTCTCAGGCCCGATTTGAACTTAGGTCCTTCTGAATGCAGGGCCGGTGCTTTATCCACTATGCCACCTAGCTGCCCCCGTCCAGGCACCTTTTAAAAAGTCTCTCAAAAATGTCTCCCTTCCCTCCTCTGACAGAGTGTGAGTACGTTAAGGGAAGGGACTGTTTTTTGCCTCTTGTATTCCCGGTGCTTAGCACAGTTCCTGGAGAAGAGTAGGCCCTTAATTAAATATGTACTGACTAGCTGATGGACTGCCCCCACCCTAGTTCAGCCCCACCCCCACTTCATGACTGGGATGTTGCAACAGTCTCCTGGGGGGTCTCCCAGACTCAAGCCTCTCCCCTCTCCGATCCATCCTCCACCCAACTTCGGAGGTGGGTTTGCTAAGGCCCAGGTCCAACCACGTCAGCCCCTGCTCACAAAGTTCTGTAAGTCCTTCATAACAGGACCCCTCCCCCACTTTCTAGTCTCCTTAGGCCTTCCACATATACACTTTAACATACATGTACACACAAGACATGCACACACAAACACAGGCACGCACAGACACATACATGCATATAACATGCAACACACAATCGCCTGCATAGACATGCACGTGCACGCGACATATCACACACATGTAAACACATGCACACAGACATGCACAGACATGCACGTGACATACCACACACATGTAAACACATGCACAGACATATACGTGCACGTGCACATACAAATTACAGAGTTCAAGATCGCATTCAGTCGTTTTCCAGTCGTGTCTGACTCTTCATGCCCCATTTGTGGTTTTCGTGGCAAAGACACAGCAGTGGTTCGGCTTTTCCTTCCCCAGCTCATTTTCCATATGAGGGAACCTAGGCAAGCAGGGTTAAGTGACTTGCCCAGGATCACGCAGCTAGTAAGCATTGAAGAACAGATTTGAACTCAGGATCACAGCCACCTTAAAATCAGGGAGAATAAATGAGGAAGCCACAGTAAGGTGCAGGGCTTGGGCCAAGTCTCTTCCCACTGTCTCAGTCTGTCTCCTAGCTCTAATGAAGGTGTGGGCAGGAATGAGTCAGGGACAGGCCCTGGCTGACTAACACCTCTTGAATGCAACCCAAGCTTCCTCTTGCCCGCCCAATGGTTCGTGGCTGGGACCAGTTACAGACCGACCGTCTGTGTGAGTTCCAGCCCACATGGGCTGTTGCATGGGTGTTGCATGAGCAGAGAACTCTGTGTATGTTCCCAGGGGCTGGAGTCATTGGCAAGTCCCCATTATGTAACACTTATCAGCTGCCCCTATGTGTTCAGGAAGGGCCTGTCCAAAAGCAAACACTGATGATTAGTGAGAGGCCCTACAAAAAATTCATTCCTAGACGGGTATTAACCTGCTTCCCAGCCGTGACAGGCACCGGCCAGCCAAGACCAGTCCTGAAAGGAATCTTCTGGGCCCCACTTCCCACATGACCCTGACTTCCACAAGGCCGGTAGAACAAGATGTAATTCTTTTTTTTTTTTTTTGTGAGGCAATTGGGGTTAAGTGACTTGCCCAGGGTCACACAGCTAGTAAGTGTCAAGTGTCTGAGGCCGGATTTGAACTCAGGTCCTCCAGAATCCAGGGCCGGTGCATTACCCACTGTGCCACCTAGCTGCCCCAAGATGTAATTCTTAAAATAAAAGATCTGGGGGCAGCTGGGTGGCACAGTGGGTAATGCACCGGCCCTGGATTCTGGAGGACCTGAGTTCAAATCCGGCCTCAGACACTTGACACTTACTAGCTGTGTGACCCTGGGCAAGTCACTTAACCCCAATTGCCCCACTCCCCCAAAAAGAAATAAAATAAAAATAGATAAATAAAAGAGCTAAAATGTGTGTTAATATTGCATTTAAAGACCAGATGGCCTCCTCTTAGACCTCATGAGGCCTATTACATGAGTAAGAGGGGAAGCTAGGAGGTGATGCTTGCTTCAGTTTCTTCATCTGGAAAATGGGACTAATCATAGTACCTACCCCCCAAGATTGTTGTGAGGATCAAACAAGACAATCTTTCTAAAGTGCTTAGCATATCTTAAAAGTCTATAAAAATCTCATCAGTTATTATTAGCAGCAAAAGATCTGGACTTTCTCCTCCTGAAATTTTAATGAGAAGGCCCAGGAGACTTCTCATCTTACCTCCCACATTGACCTAATTGTCTGATCTGCAACTGGTTAAGAGCTTGTTTTGTATTACTTTGAGGCACAAATGAAATAGGTCAATGCCTTCCATCCCTGGGCTCGAGGACCAGGGGGCCCTGTCAGCTCATGCCGCCCGGGGGTGGAGTCTCTGGAAGGGTCAGCACCAAGTTCCCCTCGCCCCCCCTCTCAAACACTAACTGTGCTCTCTCAACTTCCCAAGGCTGTTTGGTGTCGTGCTACCAGATGGCTCCCTAGGATGCTGGGCCACCGCCTAGTTCATCTAAGCCATCCCTGCCAATTAGTGGTGAGCCTGGTACTGGCCAGAAAGCCTGAGGCAGCCGCTGGTCCAGAGGACTCCACACCCCAGGGCTAAGAGGATTCCTATGTTCCTTCCCCTCAGAGATCAAGGCTTCCAGAATGGATGTTACTGGTCTTTAGGCTGCTCCTGTGCAACACAGTGCTTGCCACATAGTAGGTACTTACTACATTTAATTGACTCCTCACAGGGCGGCTAGATGGCGCAGTGGATAGAGCACCAGCCCTGGAGTCAGGAGGACCTGAGTTCAAATCCAGCCTCAGACACTTGACACTTACTAGCTGTGTGACCCTGGGCAAGTCACTTAACCCCCATTGCCTCACCTCCCCCCCAAAAAAAGTATGCTATTAATTGACTCCTCACAGATACCTTGTGGATGATGTGACTCTGCCCAGACACATCACAGACCAACCCAAGTGGTCACAGTGGACTTAACCCACTTCCTGGCACCATTCTTAAGTGAATTCGGGTGCTTCCAAATGTAAGACAAAGTTCCCTGCTCCTTGTAATTCACAAACTCTTTTCCCAACGACACCTTTGCCCTTTATGTGGGACAACAATCGGGCAATTCACCATGAAAGAACACCATTGGCCAGGCTATTGGATGGGGCGCCGATACCCTCTTTGGGAACTGGTACTGAGCTTCCCAGAAAGGGAACAGCTTCAACAACCCTTTGTGCAATCCCTTGTCATCCCTCCAGGCCTTCTGGGAAAAGCCACTAATAGTTGTCAAAGCATTAACTTTTTAAAAAATAACAAAGCCAAGCCACACCCCTATTAGTCAAGGGCATTAGTCTTCTGTGTCTGAATGTACCTTTAAACTTAAGGAGAACGACCAGGAGAATGTAGGCCCTGGGGTTCCACTGCCGCCCATGGAATTAACACTCATCATCTTGGAAGCCAGTCAGTTTCCTGGCGTGGTACTGGTAGGCTCTCCAGGTTTCACAGGCCTATCCCAGTGAGGTCAGCACAGCAGCTCTGTAGACCTTCAGGCTGCCTAATCCCTCTTCTCTCCCATACTTTCCTTTGGAGCCTCCCAAATGCTGAGTTAGCTCTGGCGATGTGTACATCAACCTCAGCATCCGTGTGGACATCCCTAGAGTGGATACTGCCATGGTAAGTGAACTTATCCACACATCTGGAATTTCTCCACTTCCTGTAATCCAGTGGTTCCACATATAGATGGGGTGGAGCTGGCTGGTGGAAAACCTGGTGTTAACTCTTGGTGGTGTTAGGCCCAAATTAGCACAGGCAGCAGAGAATCGACCCATACTCTGGTGCATCTTAGCCTCAGAGGCATTCACAGTCATCCGCACACCAACTTTTCTTCCACTTTAGTGTTGGCTTATAGTCTTTTCAAGTTAAATAATTTACTGCCCAAGGTGGTAGCTGACCTTGATGCCAACAAGCAAGCAGTTATGTACAAACAAACCACAGATAAGGAAAATAAGAAATAATTAAAGGAGAGAAGGAACTAGAATTAAGAGGTACACCTGTGGACTCCGGTAGCCATTAATCTGTTAAGAAAGGGGGCAGCTAGGTGGCGCAGTGAATAAAACACCAGCCCTGGATTCAGGAGGACCTGAGTTCAAATCCTGCCTCAGATACTTGACACTTACTAGCTGTGTGACCCTGGGCAAGTCACTTAACCCTCATTGCCCTGCAAAAAAAAGGAAAAAGAAAAAAAAAGAAAGGGGGCAATTAGGTGGTGCAGTGGATAAAGCATGGGCCCTGGATTCAGGAGGACCTGAGTTCAAATATGACCTTTGACACTTGACACTTACTAACTGTGTGACCCTGGGCAAGTCACTTAACTCTCATTGCCCCACAAAAAAAAAAAATCTGTTAAGAGGAAATAAGCTAGGGAATGGCACGATCCTGGTGAGTCCATCCAGTGCACCAGGCATGTGAGAGAAACTTGGAGCAAGGGACAGAGAAGATCATCATTGACTCTGATTCCTGGGTGGTTGCCATGGAGCTGGCCCAGTGGCTTGGGACTAGAGAGCCCTGTACTGGACAGTTAAAAGTTGTCCTTGTTTGGGATCAGGAAAAACGAAGACATTTTGCTGATTTTTTCCCAGTGACTCGAGTTGTTGATGGGGCATGTCTGCCCTCATCAGGAGCTGAACCAAAGGTACTTAGCAAGCAGGTAGGTGCTCTTTCCAAAATGGCAGAGGTTGGGCTCATTGCCCAGTCAGTCGACATTTATTAAGCACCTACTGTGTGTGAAGCACTGTGCTAAGCACTGGACATGTGAAGCCAGGGAGGGTGATAGCATGTTGTGACGAGTGGGGACCACGGCATCCCCGTATGCTTCTCCTGCCTAACATCCAGCACGACCCACTCATCCCGCCGCCATTTGCCCCCATTAACCAGCAGCTGCCTCTTCCTGCATCTGACTGTTGGAGGTCAGCTGTCCAGCCTCTCAGGTCCTATGTCTGTGATGAATCATCATCAGCCTAGGAAGTGGTAGAACTCTCCAGCCCAGTAGTTTCTGGGACTGAGTGTCCAGAAAGATTTGCCTGCTGAGAATGGACTGTTTGTACGTAGTTCTGCCCGAGATTGTAAGTTCCTTGAGGTCAGGGATTGTCTTTTGTTGCATTTTGTATCCCCAATATAGTAGGTGCTTAATAAATGTTTATTGACTGGCTGACTGATGGTGAAGAGTCACTAGGACCTCGAGGTCCCTACTCCCTCCAAGGGATCCATACATAGAACCTGGAACAAGAATCTGCATTCCCCTCTATTGGGAGGGTCGCGCTGAGATCGTTCAGAAAAACTCCTTCCCAGAAAGTGCTTGGGGGACCAGGGATAGTGGTGTTGGGAAGCACCCAGCTTTCCTGATAGCATGGGAACATGTTGCTATATGACTGTGGGAAATGCCTGTTTACTTGCGATCCAGGGAATTTCCTGGAGCACTTTATGATCACCCTGAGTCCCCACAGGAAGGGGAAAGCGAGTCCCAATTTTGTCCCCCTGCCAAAACCCAGCAGCTTTGACGCTGTGGTTAAAGGAAACAAACTTGTGGCTTCCAGGCAGGGGACATGCCAACAGCTGCTGTCGTCGGGGAGCACGGATCTGTTTTTCAGTCCCAACAGGGATGTTCACAGATCAGAAATGTGGGCTTCTGGGGACAGCCAAGGGCAATGGGGGTTCTCAAGCCCTATGGGAAAGGACACTTCTGTGGTGGGCCCTTTACCCCCAGCAGCTATGGGGCAGTTCTGTTCCAGAACACTTCTTTCCTTATACCTTACCTCAGCCCTGTCTCTTCCAATTGGTTTCAAAGAGGAAGACTGGAAATGGGCAGGGACCACAGATGGCACCTCTGGGCATTTCTAGAGGGACCATCTTTTGGTCCCACCTCCGCCACCTCGTATTTGTAAAGTTGATCTCTTGAAACCCCCACGAGTAAGATTTGACATTTATCCCTATTTTGATTTCATCTTATTCAATGTGGCTCAGTGCTTTAGCCTATCAAGAGCTTTTTTGGGATCCTGGTTTGGTCATCAATGTGTTCATTGTCCAACCCAACTGGGCATCCCCTGCAAAGCAGATGAGTGTATTGTCTATCCCTTATCCAAGTCAATAAGATTGTTCAATGGTATAGGGCCAAGCATAGATCCTTGGGGCACCCCACTGTAGACCTCCCTGCAAGGTGATGCCAAAGTATTGGTGACTGTTCTTTGGATTTGGCCCATCCATGAATACTAGATCCACTCAATTAGACTCTTCTTCCAGTCTACAACTGTACATGGGAATCATATGAAAGACAGACAAATGCTTGGCTTACATCTTGGCAAACTCCATCTACAGCATTCCCTGATCTGCCTCCTGCCCATTTATTTGCCCTGTCCAGAAAAAGGAAAAGGAATTGCTTCCAGTATCTTACAAATTGGTCTTTATTTACAATCTGTGAAGACTTCAGACACTGTGGGGCAGAATCCTTGGCCCTGCCCCAGGCCCTGGTTCCCTGAGGTGATTTCCACAGTCCAGGTTTAGACTGGGCCCCTTTTTGTCATCCTTGGACTTGATCTTTGGACTTGGGTCTCGCTGCCTGGGGCACAGGTCACTTTAGATTGGACCAATGTGGATGGGGGGAGGCACCTGGTGATGGGCTTATTGTCAATGTGGCCATCTTCCCGGAGATTGGAATGGACCCTGAAGGGAGGGTGCATGGGAGTGAAAGATCACTCCTGGGCAGGTCCCTAGGAATGGGGAGGGTCCTTTGAGACGGGAGGCTTGGATTGTCCCTGATAGGTGGGGCTGGGGGGACAGAGGGATGTCCCTGAGTCCTGTGTTTCAAAGGGAATGGGAGTCCTTCGGTGTCCTGCTCCAAGGGGCTCATTCTGTGGGAAAGATGAAGGCATTAGTGACCTGGTGGCAAGGGGGAAGGGAGAGGATTGGAACAGGAAGATGGAGGGACTCAAGCATGGAATGTAATACAAAGAGACGATGATATGTGCAAGAACGGAGAGGGGAGCATGGATGTAATAGGGGCAGACCCGGCCAGGGTGGAGACATGGAGGGGACAAGAGGAGGGGTTGCTGACCTTTCAGGGAGGTGAGCGGGGGTGGCTTCTCTGGTGAGATCAGCTCTGAGTGGCTCAGCACCTCAAGCACCCGGCTGAGGAGTTGGCTGCAGTGACGGACCTGGCAGGAGTGTAGGGTCAGAGGAGGAGATCCCAGCCACCCTTCCCTGCCCGCCCAGCCACTGCCTCTTACCTCCTGCTCCAGTCCCACCAAGCGCCGCTCATAACCCCGAATCTGATTCAGATGCTTTAGAGCTGTGTCTACCCTGTGTTTGGGAGGGGAGCAGGAGGCCATCCTCAGAAAAGTGCCTTCCTCAGGGCCATCTCTGCCCCACCAGGGCCGTCTCCCAACCCCAGAGATCCTTGATACTCAGAGATGTCTCTGCCCTCTGAGATCTATCACCCAAAGAGACATCCCTTCACTTCACAGATGCCCCCTCTCTCCTCCCACCTGCTGCTCAAGAGGGGTTCCTCTCACTCCTTTTTTTTTTTTGGTGGGGCAATGGGGGTTAAGTGACTTATCCACTGCACCACCTAGCCGCCCCCTCTCACTCACTTCTGAGACGTTCTCCGAAGCCTCTCAGCATCACTCTCCCTCTTGTCCCGGGCTTGGCCAAGGAGGAAGTTCTCCTTCTGCACTGACTCCCATGTCAGCAATGTCCGCTCTGCCTTGTCAGACAGGTGCAGCCCTAGGGGTGGGAAGGAAGGAGAGGACTCAGCCCAAGACCCCCAGAACACATGGAAGACCAGCTCCTGGGGGTTCCTGCACCCCAGCCCACCATGAGGAAAGCTTACTGAAATCCTCCGCTGAGGGCGGGATCCGCCGGCGATGCCCGAGACCCAGACGGCCCAAAAGCAGGAGGATGTGCGAGAAGATGATGAGGGGTGGGGCCAGTGCTGGGCGGTTGTGGAATTCCCGGATCAGTCCATAGCGCTGAAATTTCCAGTACAGGTCACTGTTTCCCTGCACCTTTCCAAAGGTGTGACTGGGGGAGCAGACGGCCAGAGGGTGAGAGGGCAACTCACTGATAGTCAAAGATCATTTAACCGAAAGACAGGGGGGCAGTGGTGAGAAGGGGCGGGTAAAGTGATGTCGGGTCAAAAGGTTATTGGTCAACAAGTCAAGAGCCTTTGGCTTGAGAGGTCAGTATGGTGAAGATTTAATAGAGAGAAGTCATTGGATCAGAGGATAAGAAATTTTTGGAGCAGAGAGTCAGCGGTGAGTGGGATGTGGACAATTCAACTCAACAGACATTTACTGAACACCTATAAGGTTCCAGGCACTGTGCTAGGTACTGAACACATGCAAAATAAAGCCATCTCTCTCTGCCTTCAGTGAACTTCTGTAAAAGGTACTGAGGTAAGTAAAGGCAGGTGATTCAGGGAGGGGAAATCAGGGAGGGCCCAGAGCCCCAGGGCTGAGCTTTGGAGGAGGTCAGACAGTCTGAGAAATAGAAGATTGAACATTCTAGGCAGGGGAGGGGACACCTAGAAGAGTCAGATATAGGAAATAAGACCAGGAAATAGGAAGTGGAAAGGCCTTGGGAAACCTTTGGGAGAAGGTGGGTAGTCAGACTGTGAAGTAGCACAAAAGCTGGGCTCACTTGGAAGCGATAGGGAGCCAAGGAAGATTACTGAGCAGGGAAGATCTGATGTGGCAGGATCAGATCGTGCCTCAGGAAGGCATGCATCTTTGGCAGCAGATGGATGGGAGGGGGAGAGGCCAGGAAGAAGAACAATTAGGAAGCTGTTACAATAGTCAAGGTAGGAGAAAAGTGTTGAGGTCTCAAAGTGGGGAGCAGCACTTACCTGTTTTATGTCGTTACCAGAGCCCCCTTACCGAGCAGGAGGGTTCTATAAGGGTGTGTAATGTAAGTACAAAACACATCAATAATACTTTTTAAAAGACTTGGCAGGGTAGCTAGATGGCACAGCGGCTAAAGCACTGGCCCTGGATTCAGAAGGACCTGAGTTCAAATCCGACCTCAGACACTTGACACTAGCTGTGTGACCCTGGACAAGTCACTTAACCCTCATTGCCCCACAAAAACAAAACAAAACAAAAAAAACAACAACAAAAAAGACTTGGCAGAAGGTGAGGAGCTGAGGACAACTCTAAGGCTAAGAAATGTAGGAGACTGGCAATGTGGTGGTACCTTCAACAAGAACAGGCGAATCCTTCAGAGGATTTTTGGGAAGGCTGAGTCTAGGGTGCCAGCAACACATTCAGGTAGGTACTGCAGATAACTATCTCCATCTCACAGATGGGGAAACTGAGGCATATAACATTTAAGGTGACTTGCCCATGCATGGCAGCTATTGGAAAGTGAGGAGGGATAGAAGAAGACAGACAGCCTGAGGAGATGGCAGGCCCAAGGAGAGGAGCGGTTTTGAGCCTACTGGGGTGGGGTGGGGGTGGGACGGTCAGTCGGGGAAGGACAAAGGGCTTTGTCTGATTAGACCCTTAATGAAGACCCAGGGAGGTTAAACAAGAGGAATTTGGAGCCTGTGTCTTGTGTGTTCAACAAGACGCAACAGGAGCAGAGAAGATGGATGGTGAGTGCAATCAGCATGATCCCCAGGGGAGAAAGTGTGGGCCAGGACAGGATAGGGGTGCAAAGGACCCTGGGAAAGAGCAGTGAATACTCAACTACGAAAGTTATGGGTGGAGAGAGGTGAGACAATGTGACTAGAAGTCACAGTAAGGACAAAGAAAAGATGTGCAGGTTCGAGAAGAAGGAAGGAAGGAGGGAGGGAGGGAGGGAAAGAGGGAGGGAGGAAGGGAAAGAAGGAAGGAGGGAGGAGGGAGGGAAAGAGGGAGGGAGGAAGGGAAAGAGAGAAGGAGGGAGGAGGGAGGGAGGAAGGGAAAGAGAGAAGGAGGGAGGAGGGAAGGAGGCTGTCATCAGAGGAGTCTCAGAATGGGAGGATCAAGGCTGATGGTGGGGTCAAGGGCATGACCCTCTCTGGGCTGGAGAGGGGACCATCATCTCTAGGAGTGTGGAGGAAAGGGGTCTGTGGGCAAAGTCAAGGGCTCAGGGGTCATTGGCTGGGCCAGGCACCTGAACATAGCGATGAGAAGGTTGAGCAGAAGCACATTGGCCACCAGCAGGAAGACGACCAGGAGCAGCAACACCAGCCAGTTGGCGTAAATGGAGACACAGGAGCCTGATAAGGACCCTTGAGGCTGGGCCCACAAGCCCAGCTCCTTGGAACAGTTGTCCTGCTGCATCAGGGTCACTGTGGACCACCGGGAAGACAGGACAGAGACAGGGACAGAGTCAGTCACAGAGATAGCCAGAGACATGAGACATGATGGAGGCAGAGACAGAGACAAAGAGACACAGAGAAAGACACAGAGAGACAGAGACAGAGAGACACACAGAGAGACAGAGAGACACAGATAGAGACACACAGAGAGACAGAGAGACACAGATAGAGACACACAGAGAGACAGAGAGACACAGATAGAGACACACAGAGAGACAGAGAGACACAGATAGAGACACACAGAGAGACAGAGAGACACAGATAGAGACACACAGAGAGACAGAGAGACACAGATAGAGACACACAGAGAGACAGAGAGACACAGATAGAGACACACAGAGAGACAGAGAGACACAGATAGAGACACACAGAGAGACAGAGAGACAGAGAGAGAGACACACACACAGAGACAGAGACAGGGACAGACAGAGACAGAAAGACACAGAGACAGAGACACAGAGACACAGAGAGAGGCCTGGGAGGCCCTGCTCACCGTCCATGTCTGACTGGGGGACCTGGCCAAAGATCTGCAGGTAGGGCCGGTAAAAAACCCTTCTTAGGATGGCTGGCAGGTCACGGTCCTGAGGCCGGAGCAGGCCCTCAGTGGCCACACCATAGGCCACGAGCCACACACCCAGAAAGAAGAGGAAGAAGAAGATATCCTTCATCTGCAGGATAGGGAAGGGGTGGGGAATGACAGAGGAAGGGTCTGAGAACCAAAAGGTGCCCCCTTGCCCCCTCCCCTGCCCTTCCCCCTCCCCCCTGCTCTTTCCTGCCCTCCCTACTCTTGCCAACCTCACCATCTTGTTCACAATCACAATCTTGGGTCCCAGCTGCTTGTTGACCGTGAAGATGTGTAGCAGACGGAGGGTAAAAACCATGAAGTCCAGGCAGAGGACTGTGCGGCCCAGCTGGTACATCTCCGGTGTTAGCCTGTGTGTGAGGGGAGGGGACGGGAGGCCGGAGAAACCCATTTGCCAGGGCAGCGAAAGTCTCTCACCGAGTCCCTGGGAACGGGGAGGTGAAAGACATCCCCCTTTAAGAAGGAGGTGTTGGGAGCCAGGCCTGGGAGGAGGTTGGGACGTCGGGGAGCAGGCAGCAGCTTTAACCAGGGAAAGGGTCAGACCCAGCTGCCCAAAAGCCTACACAGTGCAGTCCTATGGGGGAGAAATGGGAAGTCCACCCTCCTAGCAGCTGCGGAGCCTGCTCCAGTACCAACTCCTCTCCTTATTGCCTGGGGGCTCTTTCCCCTCTCCCTCTTAGTCCCTGTTTTCCTCTCAGTAAAATGGGCCCAAGAGCCTCAGACGCCTGCTTTATTTGATGGGTGCTCAGGGAAGGTGGGGTACCAGCTTTGTGACCCAGCTTCCCCTGACGTGACTAGACCCCTAGGATTCCTTCTGGCTCTGACAATCTCTCAGCCTCTAAAACTGTCTCTGGGTCGAGGGGAAAGCGGTCCAGGCAGGCCGGAGGACCCGCATGGCCAGTACCAGCCCCACAAAGAGGCCGCGGGACGTTTTTTGTGTCCCAGTGAGAGGATGTCAGGATTTCTCAAGGAAAGTCTTTGAGCTAAGGAGATAGAACATGCGGAATGAGCGACCAGAGATGCCAAGGAAGAAGCAGTCGGAGACGTGTTTTTCAAGGCCCAAAGGGCAAACAAGAGGTTAAACGTTGTTCTTAAAGCAGAAGACAGGAAGACAAGACTCGGCTAAGCAGGCTTAGAGAAGGCTCGGTGTGGAGCAGGACACAGGTTCTGATGCCACTGTGGTGGAAACCAAGGGGAGCTGGAGCTCCTGGGGGCAGGGCTGTCACAGAAAGCAGAGGAGGCGCCCTGCCCAGTCCCAGGGTCAGAGGTCACTTACCGGCAGCCAACGCCCAGCATGAAGAAGCCCAGGGCGAGGAGGTCGCACTGGTTCCAGGTGTCAGCGAGGTAGAGGCGCAGCCGCCGTCTCAGGGGCATCTTCCCAGGCCCTGGGGATGTGCCGAAGCCGAGGTTGCCCCAGCCCCCCGACAGACCCTGGCGCAGTTCCTCACACAGCAAGGTGAAGACCCAGAGATACAGCAGGAACTCAATGGCAGTGGGTGCTTCGGGCTGGATATCCAGCAGCAGAACCCGGGCAAAGAGCAGGAGGAAGAGGAGGTAGCTGACCACGTTGCCCAGGAAGACTGTCACTGGAGCCCCCCAGAACTGGGACCAGCGGCGGAGGCAGTGGTCCCACTGCCCTCCGGCCCTGCAGCAGTAGCGCCCTGGGCTGCTCTCCCTGGCAGGCGTCCTGGTCCCCAGCTTCTTCCGGATGTCTGCGGGCCTGAGGGGATGAGTGGGGAAGGCAGAGGTTACCGCTAAACCAGGCCCAACTCAGACCCCCCCCTCCACAGCTCAGGGTGAAAACCTCCAGCCCTGGTCCTCACCCGGGGGGGCCATCACCGTTGATGCCATCCTCATTTGACCCCCACTGCTCTCTCTTCAGCGGCTCCTCATCCATGGGTCTGCAGACAGTTGGCAAAGGGGAGAACAGAGAAGAGTCGGAGGCCATTGAACCAAGGGGGAAACTGAGGTTCAAAGAGGTCTTGTGGCTGGCCTAAAGTCACCATAGGTGTCTGGTTGTGAATTTGAAACCAGAGAACCTGGGGGCTGGGAGGAGGCCCTAATTGTGCCCAGTCACAGCACGGGGGGACTCTCTCAGGAACGGACAGGATGGGGCCCAGCGCCAGGCTGCAGAGGGTTGGGGGAGAGTCTCACCTAAAATTGATGAGGGTGGTGTAGATGAGTGGGGGGCAGAAGAAGGTGAGGACCAGGGCCCAAACAGCTGTGCTGCTGTCCATCTCTCCCCACCACTTCTCGGTCAGCAGGGACTGGGGGCAAGATAACCCAGGAGAGACGAGTCAGTCTTGCTCCCAAGGGCTCAGCAAAGACATGAGAGAAGTGGGAATTCCCAGGGGAGTGGAGGGGATGGGGTGAGGAAGAGAAGCCCTCCCAGATTCAAGACAATATTCTTCCCTAATTCAGTCTCTATCCCACTTCCCCTGGCACTTTTTAAAAAAAAATCATTTATTTATTTATTTTGGTGAGGCAACTGGGGTTAAGTAACTTGCCTAGGGTCACACAGCTAGTAAGTGTTAAGTGTCTGAGGTCAGATTTGAACTCAGGTCCTCCTGACTCCAGGGCCAGTGCTCTATCCACTGTGCCACCTAGCTGCCTGCCCTGGCACTTTTAATGAGAAAATAGAGGCCCTTCACTGTGAGCCCCCTCCCCCTTTTCTCTTTGTCTCCAAGCCTCTTGACATGATCCCCTCCTCTCTCCCCCTTTCTCCCAGTCTCTGAAAAAGAATGAAGCCAAGCCCTCTGCAGATGCTTCCAATCCCTTACCCTCCTCTAATTCCTTGGAGTTTTCTCTTTGCTCTCACCCTCATGCCCTCCCTCACTTGCCACCTCTCCTTCCCTCCCTCCAGTCTACCCTTCGCTCAGCTGTCAAAGAGATCTTCCCAAATCCCAGGCCTGGCCATGTCACCCTCCAGTCAACAATCTCTGGTGGCCTTCAGGATCCACTACCAAATTCTGCTTGGCTTTTAAAGCCCTTCATAGCCTGCCCCCCTCCCTGCCCCCACCTTTCCAGTCTCTTTGTGCCTCACTTCCCTCCACACCCTCTGTCATCCAGTGACACTGGGCTCCTGGATATTTCACAAACTAGCCACTCCATATCCTGGACTCCAGGCATTTTCAAAACTTGCATCAGATATTTCCTCACTGTGTGATTGTAGGGACATTATTTAATCTCTGTGGGAGGAGAGCACCAGGCCTGGAATCAGGAGGACTTGAGTTCAAATCCAGCCTCAAACACTTACTAGCTGTGTGATCCTGGACCAGTCACTTAACCCTGTTTGCCTCAATTCCTCATGTGGAAAATGAGCCGGAGAAGGAAATGGCAAATCACTCTTGTATCTTTGACAAGAAAACCTCAAATGGGGTCATGAAGAGTTGGACACAATGGAAATGAATGAACAACAGCAACAAGTTCCTTTCCAAATCTATGATCCTGGAGGCAGCTAGGTGGTGCAGTGGATAAAGCACCGGCCCTGGATTCAGGAGGACCTGAGTTCAAATCCAGCCTCAGCCAATTGACACTTACTAGCTGTGTGACCCTGGGTAAGTCACTTAACCCTCACTGCTCGCAAAAACAAACAGACAGATAAACCAAATCTATGATCCTATGAATTTACCCCCAGTGTTTCTGGTTCTGCCCTCCAGGGCCAACCAAGCCCTCCAAATGTTTGAAAAAAATCCATCATGATTTGTCTCCCAAGCTTCCTCTTCCCCAGCTTAAACATACCCACTTCCTTCATTCCATCCTCATCTGGCATCATGCCATCATGATTGACATTCCCTGGGTGATCTTGGATGGACTGTATTAATTATCCTTCCTGAACAGTACTGCCCACCACTGATCCCATCCATCGCTCCCAGTGTGATCTCACCCAGGCTGAATACAGTGGGGCTTACCCTGTCCCTGGTCCTAGGCACTGAACTGGCTGATCTGAACTAAATGCCCAGGACATCCTGTTCTCTGGTGCCCTCTTCTTCACCCCATGGGAGATTCAGAATGCGTCTGGTGGGAGGACTCTGCTAAAAGCAAATTCACAGCCACAGAATGTAAAAAGCATTGAGATTCTTAGAACCAGAAGACCCAGGGCCCCTTCCTCACAGGCCAGTGGGATCTCCTGCACCCTGTCCTGCAGAAGTTCATGTGCAGAACAAACTGTCAGGTCTTACAAGGAAAGGGGAGAATTCTACTCCGTGTTCAGAATCACCAAATAATGGAGTTCTGTAGCATTTGCTTTATTAAACTTATAACTTAAAAAAAATAAACCCTCTCTCCAGTATAGTCCCTATCCCCCACGGCTTTGTGTTGTCTCCAAATCTGATAAGTAAACTTCTCCTTATTGTCATTGCTACCACCGGAGACCCTCGCCCAAGCTGATATCACATAGACTCCAGGCTGGCCACATCTCTTCCACCGCTCCATAAAGTCTCCATGAAAGATCTCTGGTCAAACTAAACTAAATCTTCAGCATTCCTCTGATCTACTAGCCTAGAAACTCAGTCAAAGGAAATGCAGTCTATGGGCCAAAGGGAACCACTGCCTGCCTCAGTTTCCCCAACTGTAAAATTAGAATAACAGAAGTACCTCCTTTCCAGGGAGGCTATGAAGATAAAATGAGGCACTTGTAAAGCACCTGGCAGACCTTAAAGCACCATGTAAAGGCGAGGCATTATTTATTTATCTGTGATTCCATTCTTAGATTTTGTTCACTAGGAACTTTGGTTGTGTGTGCGTATGTGTGTGTGGGGGGGGTTGTTTTGTTTTGTTTTGTTTCGGGGCAGTGAGGGTAAAGTGACTTGCCCAGGGTCACACAGCTAGTTAAGTGTCAAGTGTCTGAAGCCAAATTTGAACTCAGGTCCTCATGAATCCAGGGCCGGTGCTTTATCCACTGCACCACCTAGCTGCCCCTAGCACCCACTCTTTTAATCTTATTTCATATCCCCTTCACAAACTCTAGCCCAGCCCAACCCAACTAACCAACATTCTCCAATCCCAAAGTGCCCTGTCCTTGCCAGGCCATCCTCCCTGCCCATAGTGTAGTCTGCCCACTGGCATCCCTGCCTCACTTCAAAGCTCAGCCCAACCACCACATTCCACAACAGGCTTTTCCTGATGTCGCCCATTGAAAGTCCACGTCTGTCCTCAAGTCCTTTTTTTATTACTTTATTTACTGCGTCTGTGTTCTTTGCTCCTATTAGAATATAAGCTTGTGGAGGGCAGGCATTGCTTCTTTTTTTGTACCCTCAGTCCCTGGCATGTGGTAGATGCTTAATAAATTAATACTTGTTGAACCAAATTGTGTACTGAGGAGTAGGGCTCTCCCCACAGAAGGGGCAGAACCTTCTTTGTGGAGATATGGGCCACCCTTAGTGTCTATGGGGCAGGACTTCCTATGTTTGTGTATAGAGGGTGTGGGCCAAGCCCTGATGCATTTACCTGTACCCCATCCTGTGAGAAGAAGGCCCTGGCATCAGCTTGTGTTGCCAATTGGAGACAGGTAGCACCCCCCCAGAGTGGGCACCGGCGCAAGAGCAGGCGGGTGGCTCGGGACTCACTATTTCGGTGACACTCTGAAAACAGACCTAGGGAAAAAGAAACAGAGTCTGGGGCCAAGGGTAGGATGCCTGCCCCCACCTCAAAAGAAACATCCACCTTAGCGATGCCCCCAGAAACATATTCCCCACACATGCCCCAGGAATCATCAGGGGTGTGAGACTGAGAGCTGGAAAGGACCTTAGAAGTCCTTGATTCTGAGCCCATTACCTGAGGGGCAGAGAGGGTAGGGTCCTGGCCCCAGTTCTACAAGTAATAACAGCAGCGATACCCTAGCAAGCTAGCCCAGAGATGGGAGGACCCTCCTCTACTGCACAGGCTCCCAGTCTTCCTGCCTGCCTTGGCTCTGTCTGTGTCACCTGTTTCCCCCCAGTCCAGTGCAGCCCCACAGACCTCCCCAGCAGAGGCCCCCACATACCCATGGCGAGCCCCTCAAATTTGGTTGCCAGATCCTTTCTCCTAGCAGCCTCCTCAGCCTCAGACTCCAGGCGGGCCAGGACTCGAAGCAGGAGGCAGGAACCCAAGGCCGAGGCCACTGAGTTAGTCCCCTAGTTGGGGGGAGCTAGAGGTCAGCGGCCACAGGCCCCTCAAACACATCTCCCAGTCCCCCAGCTCCCACAGTCTCACCATCTCCCAGAAGTACACAGCCATCTGGGCACGATTCAGAAGCAGGGCCCAGAGCAGCAGGTCAGTCCAGGGGGCCTGCCCAAGGGTGGCATCCGATGTGGGATCCACCAGGAGGCACATCTAGGTAGACAAAGATGGGTTTGGAAGAGGGTAAGTGCTGTGGCCTCTTCGGGCCACAGGACTTGGGGCATGAAGAGACTCTTCATTAAATAGCTTTCCCATGGTCCCATGCGGATGCTAGCAGAGCTGAGAGTGGACATTGGGTTCCCCCTTCCCAATCTGGGCCCTGTTCTGCCCCCACCGGTCTGGTCCTTACGCTCTCTCGACGGCCTCCGTCGGGCTCTGGCTCCAACCTATCCACTGTGGTGCCTTCGTGGTACTTAGGGGCACAGGCAGATCCAAGCAGGTCGCGAAGAAGCCGCCCCACATCCCTCAGGCGCACATCCCGGAGCGGGGAGGCTGGGAGGACACCAGGAGCAGAGCTCTCCTTGCGGCCCCCATCAGCCCCAGGTCCAGGGGATATGCGGTCTAGCAGGTGTCGTGCCAGCGAGCCTGAGGGGGCAGTTGTATAGAGCTGGGCTAGCCGGGCTGGGGACAGGAAGTGACCAAGACTGAGACCCCGGGAAACAAGGAGACGCACAAACTCTGGCCGGTCGTTCACGAGAGCATCCTGGAGAGAGGCCTCTAGGTGCGTAGACTGCAAAATATGGACATGGGTCAGATGGGGCAGGGACAGGGAAAAAAAGAACAGGCAGATGGCTGGCAGAAATACAGACAACAGATGGGGGGATAGACAGACAGATGAGAGGATGGGCCAGGGGGCAGAAGAAACAGACAAATATAAGGAAGGATGTAGAGAAAGGCAGGACGTGCAGATGGATAGAAACAAATTGATAAGGAGCAGAACGAAAGACAGGTAGGAGAAGGACAAAGAGACTCAGCTGGGGGATGAGCTGACCGGGGACACAGGGATAGATGGGTGGACTAGACAGACCCTCAGATGAGAGACAGGAGGACACAGAGATAGCTGGACAGATGGACACAAAGGACAGGGTATAACCAAGTAGCCCAGAGGATGACACGGATAGATGGTCCAAGCAAATCAAGAAAGAGACAAAGCAAAGTGAGTAGATAGACATATATAGGGGACAGACAGACCCGGGATAAGGAAGTGGATGGATGGAGCTGACACAGAAAAATGAAGATGTGTGTTGTGTGCATATTTACACACATATATACACAGGTGTGTGCACTGAATGTATACACATGTCAGGCTTAGTTGAGCAGGAATAATGGAATGGGTGGATAGAGTAAAAGGCTCAGATTTGGACAGACAGACAGACAGGAATAAGAGGAGAAAGAGATGGACCACATGAACTTATTAAGGGATTGAGAGACCCAGCACAGCTCACATTTATATAGCATTTACTATGTGTCAAGGACCATGCTAATCACTTTAAAAATATTACCTCATTTGATCCTCACAACATCTGTGCTGTTCTTATCCCCATTTAACATATGAGGAGATCGAGGCAAACAGAGGTTAAATGACTTGCCCAGGGTCACACTGCTAGTAAGTGTCTGAGGTTGGCTTTGAACTCACATCTTCCTGACTCCAAGTGCTGGGTTCTTTCCACTTGGAATAGAGGAGTGGGAAGAGAAGTCTCCTGTCCCATGCTTCCATCTCCCTTCATTTTTCCCACCTTCCCCTGGCCCCCTTACCCGCCACTGGATGTCCCCTCGGAGTATCTCGTTCTGTGCAATGTCCACACGGTTCCAGGCCACGGCCAGGCGTAACTCATCCATGTACGCGGATGCTTCTGAGCTGCCACAGGCTGGCCAGGTGAGAAGGGGAGAAAAGGGATCAGTCCAGCTATTGGATCCCTGGCCTCCAGCAGCAGGGAGGAGGGTGTCATTACCCCAGAATGGGCCTGAAGAGGTAGACTCAAGAAAACATGGCGGCAGGCATGGACCTTCTTGTGCCGCGAGGGGAGAAGGCCACTCAGACCCGTGGCCCATCACCTATGGTTTGAAAAATTAATAACGGGGTGGGGGGGCACAGCTAGATGGTACAGTGGATAGAGCACTGGTCCTGGAGTCAGGAGGACCTGAGTTCAAATTGAGCCTCAGACACTTGACACTTACTAGCTGTGTGACCCTGGGCAAGTCACTTAACCCCAACTGCCTCACCAAAAAAAAAAAAATTAATAATGGTTCAGAGTCAAGGAAGAGAATAAAGGCGCATAGAGGGAGACAAGGAACATTTTGGGGTAAAGTGCAGTGAAAGAAAGCTCAGAAGGGAAGAGAGTCAGACTCCACAGCAAGAACAAGGCTGTCCCATGGCCCCTCTGGAAGAAGGGCTAGGAAAGGAGGCAGGGCCAGGGGGGGAAGAGGGGGTGATTGTAGCTCCCTGGTCAGGAATGGGGGTGCCGGAGGCAGGAGAAAGAGCCTCACCCTTCACCAGGGCCCTCAGCACCACTGTCTCAAACTCCTCGGGCCCATCCTCTGCTGAATACACTGTCAACATCTCCCGACGACACATGATCCTCTCTACCTGTGCGGGGGAAGGGTTAGGCGGGGTGACCTTTGGCCTCAAGGCCTGGGTAGGCTCTGAGCTCTGCCCCTCAGCCCTGCCCTGGGAACCCCCACACATAAACAGAAGATGAGCTTTCTGCAGGCACAGATGGCTTCATTTTTGTCTATGAAGCTTTTCAGAAACAGGCTGGGTTTTCTTCCTAAACCTTATTAACTCAATTAGGTACCAGGTGAAGACAGGAAATTCAGGGGGCTGGAAACGGAATTGGCTGCGACTTTCAGGACAGAGCCCATGGCTTAAGGTCATTCAATGTAAGAGCTGAGATCATTAATACAGGCTCCCAGGCCCTCATACCTGAACCCCCTAGCCCCTCATGACCGAGCCCCCAGCCCCTCACACCCGGGCCCCCAGCCCCTCACGCCCGGGCCCCCCAGCCCCTCACACCCAGGCCCCCCAGTCCCTCACGCCCGGGCCCCCAACCCCTCATACCTGAGCCCCTAGGGCCTCAAGGTCACCCCTGGGAAAGAAACGTCGAATCCGTTCACAGACTTCAGCATTCTGGGTCCCAAAGGAGGAAGAGGAGCCCCTCACAGCCAGGGCTTCCTCCAATGTCTCAGCCAGACAGTCAGCAGCACCCCCAGACCTTGCCACTAGCAGGCAAGGCACCTGAGCCAAGGTGGCATCTTCCACACGCTGGGGAACGTGGGTTTGGGGATTAAAGGTTCTTAGATGCTCAGGCCAGCTCGCACTCTCCTTGGAGAGTCAGATACTTTGCCTGCAGCCTCACCCTGTCAAGGACCTCTCAGTCCCATTTGCTCAGCTTCTGTCCCCCCTCTACCAGCCTTCACCCCTCAGGGACCCAGACTCCCCTACCCCTAGTCCTTACTTTCTCGATGACCCAGCTAGCCCACCTCCCAAATACCTGTAACATCTTTTCATCGCCATCAATGAGGAGAAGAAGGACAGGAATGTCGATTCCGGTCCCTGAGGAGAGATGAGAGCAGCTGAAGCCCTGGAATCCTGGGTCTCCAGGCCACGTCCCAGGCAACCTCTGATGAGGGCCCCCTCCACCACACCCCTCCTGGAAGCCCCTCAGCCTGAGCGCCTGCCGCCTTCCCAGCTTCTCGGGCTCACCTCCAGCCCCAGTCTTTTGCCGGGAGATGTAGGACTCTAGCTTGGCCCGAAAACGTGTTTCGCCCCCAAAGCGTCCATGAGTCCCATCATCCACCAGAAAGAAAGCGGAGTAGTTATAGTCCAGGGGGCACTGGGCTCCATCTTCAAGGCTCCCTCGCCAAGGGTATCGAGCAGGGAACTGACCCTGGGACAGGAGGACAGCGCACTAAGAGCCCTGGTGTCCCCTCCCTACCCCTCAGGAGCCCAAGCATCCCCCTTTTCTATTCCCTCCCCTCTGAAGTCACCTCCCTGAATCCCATCCCTTCAGGGACCAACATGTCTCCTCCTGAAGGCACTAAAGGAAGGAGCCAGGTGTTCAGGGCAGGGCCTCACCTTGGGACTAACAAGGTGCTCTCGGCTCCTTACTACACCCCAGGGAGCCACACCCATGGCTACGACCTTGGTGGAGCCTGTGCCAGCCGTGTTGTGGTCCCGCACGGCCACCCCGACGTGGCGGCCAATGCCCGTGTGGAGCCCTCCAGTCACAATCCAGGCGCCTTGTGGGGGGGAAGCCCATGAGGTGCCAGGGGGTCAGCCCAGTCTCTGCCTACACCCTCTGCCTCTCCTCCCTGCCCTCCCCACACACACACTGTAGGAGATGGACTGAGTCGTGTAAAGGAAGGAAAGTGAGGGGCACTAAAAGGGACCTCGGGAACCTTCTCCTCCAATGCCCTCACTGGACAGAATGGGGAAACGGAGGAACAGGGGAAGTGAAGCAATTTGCCCAAAGTGGCCCAAAGCCAGAGGCAGAATTTGAACTCAGGACCTCTGGCTCTGGTGCCACGATGCTGTGTAGCAGGAGATGGAAAGGCAAGAGAATGGACACTGGGCTACCCCAGGCAGGACACGGGCAGGGGAAGAGGAGGAAGGAACTCCTGGGGCCCTGGAGGCAGCTCACCAGTGCTGTGGGCAGCCCTCACCAGCCCTTGACGTAGCAGGTCCCTGAGCCAGGGCTGCAGCATGGGACCTCCGGAGCCCCCCAGCACAGACACCACAAGGTTGGGGGCAGGGAAGCCCCAGGTGCGGGTAACCAGGGAGTAGGCTGCTGCTGGGTCCGTGCGGTCAGACAGCCGAAGGAACTGCCCAGGGAAACAAGGGCATGGAGGGAAGGAGCTCACCGCCTGCCCCAAGTCACTTCCTCTCCACTCCCCCAAGCCTGCTGGCCAGACCTTGGACCTGCTCTCCCCCTGCCCCGAGGTTCTGGGCGGTAAGGTGACGGGGGTCCCCGGGAAGACCCTGGGGGAGTCAGTGGAGTGGCACCTTGCTGAACCCTCGACTGGCACCATGGAAGTCCACTTCTCCATAGGCATCAGTGGGCTGTTCTGTGGTGTGAACATCCCCATCCCACACTGTGACCACAGCAGCTCCGAAGGCGTCTTCCACTGCCACAGCAGGATGGAATGCCCTAGGACGACCGCACTGGCATCGGCTGCCCCTGCATGGGCCAGACAAAGGAACTCAATGACCCAGGGACCCAGGAACTGAAAGACTCAGGGACCCAGGGACCCAGGGACTCAGGGACTCAAGGACCCAGGGACTCAGGGACTGAGGGACCCAGGGACTGAGGGACTCAAGGACCCAGGAACTGAAGGACTCAGGGACTCAAGGACCCAGGGACCCAGGGACCCAGGGACCCAGGAACTGAAGGACTCAAGGACCCAGGGACTCATAGGTTCAAGGACACAGAGACTGGAGAACCCAGAGGCAGCCACAAAGACAATGGCTCACACCAGGCACTGACTGCCCACTAATACCAGGTTCTAGCAGTTCCCTGATGGGGAACAACAGGCTGGGACTCGGACGCCTGGGCTCAGCCTTACCCAGGGTCACTGAGATCGGCCACAAAGGTTGTACAAGTTTTCTTCTTGAAGATCCGTGGAATCCAGCTCTGAGGAAGGGGGCAGGGACACAGGCTGAGACTAGGAGCCCTCAGACATCCTGGCCTCTGACCATTCTGGCGGCTCCCTCAAGGAGTCCCTCCCCCAACTTCCAACAACCAGCAAGGGATCCAGATGTCCAAGCCCTCAAATTCATCCCCTCTCCGCTAGGGGACTCAGGTGTGCAGGCGCCCGCCCTTCCCCTGTTCACTCCCGGACGCAGGCATCCATGCCCTCAAATACCCTCCCCTTGTTCTAGGGGATCCAGGTGTGCGGCGCCAGCCCGTTCCCTACTCACTCCCAGATCCAGGCATCCATGCCCTCGGATACCCTCCCCTTGCTCTAGAGGACCGGGGTGTTGTGGCCACCTTCGGGGCCCCAGATGCCCAAGCCCAGGATCCTTGTAAGGGATCTGATCAGTACCTGCTCCTTCTCGGGGCCCACCATGTCTCCTGCCGTCTCCGCAGTAGCCTCAGCCTCACCCTCCGCAGCCCTGCCCAGCCCAGCACCGGCTCCGTCATATCCCACCCCACCCCCGCCTACTCCGGCCCCAGCCTGCCTCCTCCAGTCCTCCCTCCCTCCAGGAGGCGGGGCAGGGGCGGGGGCGAGGGATGGCTGAGCGCATCTCTGTGTCTGGAGAGAAAGGCTGGGACGAACGGACAGACAGACAGGAGAAAGATCATCGACCAAGCCTGAGAATGACGCGCAGAAACACACAGCCTGACAGAAACGGGATCATGGTGGGTGGAAGGAAGGACTGAGAGAGTCGCAGAATCTCGAAGAGAGAAAGCAGAGACAGAAGCTGAAACAGCCAAAGGCCGGGGCCAGAGAAAGAGAGAAGATACTGGGGAAGGGAATAACCATTTTAAAAGTGCCCAGTAGGGGCAGCTAGGTGGCGCAGTGGTAAAGCACCGGCCCTGGAGTCAGGAGGACCTGAGTTCAAATATGACCTCAGTCACTTGACACTTACTAGCTGTGTGACCCTGGGCAAGTCATTTAACCCTCATTGCCCTGCCAAAAAAAAAAGTGCCCAGCATAAGCCAGTCACTGTGCTACGTGCTTTACACCCATTGTCTTATTTGACACAATCTTGGGAGGTGGATGCTATTATCACCCCCATTTTACAGTTGAGGAAACTGAGGCAGACAGTGGTTAAATGACTTGCCCAGGGTCATACAGCTAGTAAGCATTTCAGGGCTTCCTGGCTCCACACCCAGGGTTCTATCTACTGCAGCACCAGCTGCAGAAAAAGACAGAGACAGAGACAGTGAGGCTGAAGCCCCAGGCCCAGTTCCGGGAAGGGAACAGCTGAGTCCCTGTAACCAGACCCTGCTCACCTGCCCATGCCCTCGTGTTGAGATTATTTTTAACCCAGGCCTACTGAGGGCTCTCATCGGGAAAGGACGAGGGGCCAGAGGATGTCTGAGCTGGACTCATGCCTGCCCCCCCCCCCCGCCAAACTGGGGCTCCTAGCCTGGGTCTGACCGTCCCACCAGCCCGGCCAAGTCATCCTCCTTAACCCCAGAGACACCCCCCTCCCCAAAACCCCTGGACGTTGGCAGGGCCTGAGGCCCAGGCAGGGAATATGTAAGGAGAGGAGGGGAGGGCAGGGCAGGGCAGGGCCTGGGGCCAGTCCCAGAATAGACGTGGCCTTGGAGGTAAAATTAGCCCAATGAAAGGGTGGGGGCTGAGACTAGCCCACTGAGGCTGAGCTCAGAGGGCATCAGGACCTGGAGGAGACAGAGAGCGAGGGAAAGGCCGTCAGAAAGCAACAGCTAGCGATTGCGGGAGGGACACGGACAGAAACTGCTGCAGCCCCAGAGGGTCAAGGAGACCGGCCAGAGACACGAAGCAGCGGGCTGAGGAAGCGCAGAGACCACAGAGGCAGAGACAGAGTGGGAGCCCCAGGCGGGGCCCATGGGCCGGGCTGACCTCATGGGGCCCCTTTGGCCACGTCTCCGCTGTGTCCTCTTCCTCCTCCTGCTGTCCACCTCCAAGGCCCCGGGGGGCCTCGCCAGAGCCCAGGACTTCCCAGATGCTGCCCTGAGCCCCCCAGGAGGCCGGGAGCCTGGAAGCCGGCCTGATGAAGTGGCTGCTCCAGGCCACAGCCCAGGGAGCCACAGGGAGGAAGGAGAAGACACCTCGGCTGAGGCTGGGCTCTGGGGGGCTCATCACCAGGAGCCCAAGCACAGCCACCCTGAGGTCACGTCTTCGGAGCAGGGGCACTGGGGGGGAGAGGAGGACGAGGAGGAGCGGAGGACCCAAGGCCACGAGTCTGACGACGGAGGCGATGGTGGTTACAGTGAGACAGCCTCAGAGGAACAGGACTCCTGGGCTAGCCACGAGCCCCGGGCCCTGGAGCAGGACGGCCTTCCCACAGAGCACAGTCTCGAAGACGAGGAAGAAGCGTCAGCAGAGGTCGGGCACTGGGTGAGCCCCAGGGATGACTCCAGAGAAGCAGAGGACCTTGGTCCAGGCTTTGCCAAGCCTCCAGGCCAGGGGGGCGAGGGGGGGGAGGAGGAGGAGCAGCAGGAAGAGGAGGAGGAAGATGAAGGTCGCTGGAGGGGGCCCCAGAGTCACAGGGAGTCAGAAGAGGAGGATTCTGCTGAGGCGGGGCACGGGGAAGAGGCAGGGGACGCTGGGGCTGGTCAGGAGGACCACAGAGAAGACAGCGGCGTCTCTGCTGAGCGTGCCCGGGAGCCTCCAGGCACTCTGGGGGAGGACGAGGAAGAGGAGGAAGACACCGAGACCTCGGTGGAGGAGGGAGGGCACTGGGGAGGTCTGAGCTTCAGAGCCCAGGGCGAGGAAGAGGAGGAGGAAGGGGAGGAAGGCCCCAAGAGAAGCCAGGAGGAGGCAGAGCAGGAGGAAGTCCGCTCCACTGTCCGGGAGTCCTTGAGGGCTGAGGTCCCCCCTGAGGACCAAGAAGCTGAGGCTGGTGTCCCCGAGGCCAGGGACAGACCTGAGGAGGTGGCCGGCAGGGCTGATGGAGAGGAGAGCCTGGAAGGCCGCAGTGAGGAGGAGCAGGAGGCCAGAGACCAGGGTGAGCGGTCAAGTGATCCGTGCGGGGGAGAGCAGGGGGACGGGACCGGAGACAGCTCAGTGCCATCTTTTCACAGGCCAGGAGGGCGAGGAAGAGGAGTACCAGCCAGGCTCTCTGTGCCACTACTGTAGCTTCTGCAAGGTAAGGGGGGGCGGGGGCGGGGGCGGGGCACCCCTCCGCGCTGGGCTCTGCGCTTTCCCCTGGACCTCCGCCCAGCGCCCCGGCTGGGCTCTGATCTTTGGGCCTTCCAGCGTCTCTCTATCACTATCTCTGGGGATCCGGCTTCTGGATGTCGTTCTTTCTGTGTGTCCCTGGGTCTGGATCTCTTGGTATCTCCCTGCCTCTAACTCTGTGTCCCACCGCCCCCACCCCCTCCTCAGAGATGCACTGAGTGCGAGTCCTGCCGCTGTGACGAAGAAAACATGGGAGAGCACTGTGATGATTGCAAGGTCAGAGACCACCCTCCCTGAGCATCCCCGTGCCCGCCCACAGGATCTGGCCCCTCTCACAGCCCTGTCTGTCTCCATTTCCAACAGCACTGCCAGTTCTGCTATCTCTGCCCTCTGCTCTGCGAGACAGTCTGCGCCCCCGGTGAGCAAGGACATTGGGGGTGGAGCCTCCCCGGGGGTGGGGCTGCTCTGGAGGCGGGGCCGGGAGGCCTCCGGCCCTTCTAGGCTGGAGCTTCCTGGGGGTGGGGCTGCCCTGGAGGCGGGGCCGGGAGGAGCCTCTTGGGGGCGGGGAAGAGGTGTAGACCGAAGCTCCCCGCTCCGCCCCCCCATGGGAGGAGCCTCCTGGGGCAAGGTAATTTTAGGGGGCGGGGCCAGATGCTAGCGGAGTTTCCTGGGAGAAGCTTCCCTGGGGTTGGGGCCAGAAGTGTCCAGATGCTGACAGCGCCCCCGCCTGTTGTCCTTAGGAGGCTATGTGGACCACTTCTCCTCCAACCTGTTTCAGTAAGTGCGTGTGAGGCTGGGGCTGGGGGCGGGGGGGGAGCGGGGGAGGGCAGGGACTCCCCCCTCAGCGCCCTCTGCTCCCCCATAGGGTCTTGGCCGAGATGGTGGAAACCCCGGAACCGTGATGAACGTCTGGACAAGCTGCGACTCCCCCTCCCGGCTTCACTCACTTATTTATTTTGAATAAACCCCATCCTTGCAGGATTGTGCAAGGGATTTCTGGGACTCTGGGCTGGGAGGACCATCTGGGGTGATTCTCCCCTCTCCCCCCCAGCCCCCGCCCCGGGAAAGGCTGCCTGGATCCTTGAGAGGAAAAGGCCAACCCCGGTGTCCCTAGGAAATAAATGAGCGCAGGCGGGTCTTTTGAAACAGTTTTCTTTCACCAAGATCACTGACATCTGAGGTGGGGGCAGGAGGAGGGAGGGGGCCCACCCCCTTCCCCGCCCCTGCGGATTCTCCCATGCAAAACAAAAACAAAAAACAACAAAAACAAAAACAAAACCTAAAAACAAAAATGAAACAAAACAAAAACAAAAAAACCGGAGCCCGCGGGGAAGACTGGGGAACAGGGCTTGGAGGGGACACCTGGGATCCTTCTCTCCCTCCATCCCACTCCCCGGAATAACGGGTTAGGGTGAGGGGAGAACGAGATCCAGGGAACGCGAGACACACGAACGGGGAAAGGGGGCCCCCAAACCCCACCCCAAATATGCCTGCCTGGATAATCGGGACCCTGAGGCGTCCCGGATAATCGGAAAAAACGAGGCTTCCACTCCCCCCCCCCGCCCCCTTCCCGCAAGGAAGGAGAGGGTAGAAGAGGGGGCGGGGCCTGTAGCAGCGAGTCCCCCGCGGGGGCGCGCCCGGGAGGACTGAGGCCCCGGGGTTGGAGGGGAAGGGAGGATAGTGGAAAGGGAGGAGCGGGGTCGGGCCACGCCCCGCCCCCAGCATGCGGCCCCTGAGGAGGCGGGATTGCGGCCCCTCCCCCTTCACTCGGAAACAAATAAATTACAAAGTAGCAAAAGGGAGGAGGAAGATTCCAAACTGCCCCCTCCCTTCCCGAAATCCAGTTCACGTGGATAGGCTGACATGCCTCTCCCTCCCGGTCTGTACAAAATGGTTCAGTCCAGAGAGCCCCTCTAAGTCTCTCTGATCCCAGTCCCTTCCGAGGGCGAGTCCAATCTCTTGAAGGGGGGGGAGCAGGACGGACCTTTATCTCCCCCTACTGAGGCTCCTCCTGGGCGCGCCCACCTGTACCGGAGGAGGGGGGAGGGCAGGTCAGGAAGCTCGGAAAGCCGCGGCTCCGGGACTCCTGAAGGCACCCTCACCTGGCTGAGCACTAACAGGAGTATGTTCGCACGGAGACTCCGCCGTCCGCCCGCGGGCTCCCAGAAGGAGGGCCTAGGATTGGGTCAAGGGATAAGGTCAGAAGGACCCTCTCTTCCTTCGGGGAGCGAGCCAGTTGGTTTGACCCATTTCTACTCCGCCTCTCCCCCTCCCAAACAGCAATTTCATCAAGCAATTGCTGTATGCAAGAACCTTTGCGACATCAAGGGAATACAGAGTTTGGAAGGGAAGGGAGGGGATGGGTGGGTGGCCTCCCCAACTCCCACTTTTCCTTGAGAAGCTAGTAAAAAACCCTTTTCTCCCCCCCTCCCCCAATGAATTGACTTGCCCAGGATAATACCATCTCCATAGTGCTCGGCCCAGATCACAGCAGTAATGGATTTACCCCCGGCATTTCCCAGTCCTGAAGCTTTGGGCTCGTACAGAACCCCGTCCCCCAACACAATTTCCCCCCAGGGTTCCTGGGTCGTCCCTTAATCCTTTTTCCTGCGTCACCTCCCCCTACCCCGCATTATCTTCCCCCTTTCTCAAAGGAATGATTATTTTCAGAGATTAGACTTCAGGGTCCCTTCCCCGGCTTCTCTCAAGAATGGTGGGCACCCTCCGCTCCCCATATTACACCCTCCCAGGTCCATTTTCCTTCACTAATAACGGGTATCTCCTAGACCCAAGAAGCGCCTCGGGCGGGTCCATCTCCCCCTGACGGGGAGAGCCTCGACGGGGCGTAGAGAACGCACCGTCGGGCTGCAACTTGCGCAGAGGGAGGCCCGGCGAGCCCAGGGCTCCCGCGGCGGCTGAGCGGAAGTTGGGGGGCAGCATCTCGGCTGAGTCCGGGCTGACCCCGCGCAAGTCCTTCTCTCGGAACATCTTCCGCCACGACGGGGAGCGGCTGAAAGACTTGGCGCTGTCCTGCGGAGGATAAGGGCCAGAGGCCCCGGAGCTGGCTGGAGCAGGGGCTGCCGAGGTAGTGTTCACTCCCTGCCCCGCCACCCCCCAGCGCCGAGCGCTGTGGCCCCTACCTCGTCCAGCCGCCGGTCAGTGCCCATGGAAATGAGATTGCCAAACTCCTTCTCCAGCAACTGCCGAGCCTGCGGAAAGAGCGTCTAGGCTTGAGCCTGAGGAGGGCAGCCCAGGCGCCGGCCTCCCTCGCGCCGGCCATCCTCGTCTCCCTCGTGCTGGCCACCCCCGAGACGGCTGTACACACGCCTTCACCCCCCCAGACCTGCAGCCAGTCCGACCTGCGCGTTCTGTGTCGGGATCTGCAGCAGCAGGGCCAAGTCTGAGCAGTCGAAGGTCTCGTCCAGGGCCAGCAGCGCCCCGTGCACACCGCTCTCAGACAGGTTCCCGGCAAACTCCTTCAGCCCCAGGCCTGACACCCAGCCCATCACCCGCTCATTCGACCACACCATCACGTCTGAAGAACAGGGAGGGAGCCTTGAATGCCTATCCCAACCCAGCCCTTTCAGCCCATCCGCGCGGAGCCCGAGACACTGATCACTGATGCTTTGGGGAAGGGCACAGAGCCTTGAATGCCAACACTAATCCCACCGCTGCTGCACAGTTCTTTGGACTACACCATTCTATTAGGGTAGGGGGAGCCCAGAATGCTGACCCTGACCCCCAGATTCCCCCATCCTCGTTGGGCCTCGCAGTTACTCAGCCCCCATCTTTGAGGGAGGGCGCCTGAGCCCTGAACTCTAACACCAGCCCCCCAGCCGCACCTCTCACGTGGCTCTGACTCTCCTCTCGCCTCCGCTCCAGGTCCTTACGGTCATAGTTGAGCCTCTTCAGACACATAATCCCATAGTGGAGACTCACTCTGGTGGGGGGGGGGGTAAGGTTAGGGCGAGAAGAGTGGTTAGGTCATGGTGGGGGGGAGGAGCAAAGGTACAAATCCCTCAGGGGCTGAAGGAGGGGTCGCCTCACAAAACCTTCCCAAGACAATGTTCCCATTAGCTACCGTATTCCTGCTATGGGCACTACTTCTCCAGCGCTGATTCCCTCACTGCCCCCGCCCCGCCCTGCAGGAGAGTTCCTATTGGACACTGCATTCCCCCCCCCCCAATGGGCGGGATTTCCCAGGAGCTAGTTTCCATTGGTCACTGTCTCCCCACGGGCACGCCTAGGCCGGCCCCCACCTGTGGAAGCTGTCTACCATCTTGAGCTGGCCCCGAAGCTCTTTCTTGTTGAGGTGGTCGAGCATGCGCGCATCTACTAAGGATTCCATGAAGTAGCTGCGGTACTGGGGCAGCCCCAGGCTCGGCAGCCAGTCGTTTCCCACCCACTCGTGGTTCATGTCGCCGTAGGCCAGGATCTGTGGCCAGTGGGGAGTGGGAAGTGGACAAGCTCAGGAACAAGAATAGGATATTGAGATGTCCAACATCTCTCCCTCTCCTCCAATTGGACCTTCTAAGGTGTTCTCCCTCTCAGGTAATGAAAAGGTCCTTGAGCTAAGTCCTCTCAGATCTTGTAGAACAGTCTACTGACTCCCCCATCAATCGAATGGGATAGTCCAATTGGTCT
The DNA here is from genome assembly GCF_019393635.1 of Dromiciops gliroides. NCBI lineage: Eukaryota > Metazoa > Chordata > Mammalia > Microbiotheria > Microbiotheriidae > Dromiciops > Dromiciops gliroides. The sequence goes on along the minus strand of NC_057863.1, from coordinate 657,283,746 downwards.
AAAATTCCCCTCACCCCTTCCAAAACCCCTACCTCAGGAGGAAAACAAAAACAAGAGTAGGTTGAGTCTCAATATCGATAGAACGAAAGCTCACTATCGAGAGATTGAACCAATCCCCTCCAACTGTCCTCCCTCTCCCACCATGAAAAGAATCAATCATTGATTATCTTTTCCTACGCTGGAAGGATCCTAACAAATGAGTCCTCCCAGCACTTCTTCCCCCTCCACCCGCGATGATAATGGAACATTCCAGAGCTCAGGCACCATGCAACCCGCGTGATATGATGGTTCAACCCAGAGTGAGCCTTTCCCCCTCCCTCGGAGATAATGGAACGTTCCTCGGCGCAGTAATACAGGCAGCGCAGCCGCATAGATTCTAATGACAATGGTTCATCCAGAGCATTCCCACCCCCAGCCCACGATGATAATGGAACGGCTCAGGCAGGGGCAGGAGTAGGGACGCGGTGGAGGAGCCATGCAGTCCGCGCGCAGGCGCAGACGGGATCACCTGCTCCCAGCTGATCTCCTTGGGCTCCTGGCGCGGCCGCCGCGGGGAGTGCGAGGGGAGGGGCGAAAGAAGGGGAGGGGCGGGTTACGGCGCAGGAGGGACCGGGATGGAGACCGGTCTCCTCCTCCCCCTCCCCGTCGTCCCCGCCCTCCCTCTCTCCCTGGTACACTCACGGGCTTAGTGGCGGCTGTGAGAGACTCCATCTCTTCGTGGGTCATCCAAACATTGCCGGTGCACTGCAGGAAGAGCGTGGCATTGAGAGCATGGCCCGGCGGCTTGGCCCCTCCATGGACCATGGCGTAGGACCAGGATCCTGCATTCAAGGAGGGGCCGGGCCCTGGGCAATCCCTAAAGCACTAGGGAGGATTCTCGCCCAGTGGGACCCGTGGGAGATCCCTGATCTCACCCTTTTCTGCCGGTCTGTGTATACCATTGTATCCCTGTCTGACCCTCTGGATCTATTGTCTCGGTCTCTGTTTCTGTCTGTGTGTCTGCTTGGCCCTCGGTGGGATCATGGGTTTTGAGCTGAAAGGGAGTCTTAATCACCTAGACCAAACCCCTCATTTTACAAAGAAGGAAACTGAGATCCAGGGAGACTAAGGGATTTAACCAAACTCACATAGACAAAAAAACGGCAGAGCCAAGATTTGTGTCTGCTTTCTGAGGAAACTGGTGGAACCATGGATATAGAGTGCTGGGCCTGGAGTGAGGCAGTCCTAAATTCAAATCCAGCCTTAGACACTTTACTAGCCGGGAAAGTCAGTTAACCTCTATTTGCCTCAGTTTCCTCAACTATACGATGGGGATAACATAGCACTTTCTTCCTAGGGTTGTTGTGAGGGTCAACTGAGATTACATTCATAAAAAGTGTTTAATTAGAAAGGTGAGGGATTCCACTATTCCTGTTCTCACCTGGAGGGAATGGATGACTATAAGGGTCCCTGAATTCACCTCTTTCTCTCCCTCTCTCTCTCTCCTCCTTCTTGTATCTGTCTCTGTGTCTTCTTATCCAAGTCTCTGTGTGTCTAGTTCTGTCAGGGGGGCAGGGCTGGGGTCTGAGCTGGAGGAGACAAGCTCTTGGAGGGGCCTCTTCTGTGGGGGTGAGGGTAGGACCAGGGTCCGAGTGGTCACCTTGGCCATGAAGGCTGGCTCACCGTTCTGGAGGAGGCTGGTGCAGAGGGTGAGGTGAGGGACACCATCTCCTGGATGGCAAGTCGGAGCTTGAGCCGGTGCAAGGGGTTGCTGATGCCAATCTCCCGTTGGATCTCCGTGTCAGACAGGTTGGCCATAATGGCCCCACTCTTCACATTGGCCCGGCAGGCAGCCACATACCACGCTGGCATCCCCACCCACAGCTACCCCCAATAGAGAGACAGGAAAAGAGCCAAGAGAAACACAAAATCAGGGACAAGAGACCCAAAGACAGGGCCCCAGAAACATGCAAGATGGGGGTACAAGGGCAGGGGACAGAGACAGAAACACACACAGAGCAGGGAGAAGAAAAGGAGATACAGAGACGAAGAGGACAGAAAGATGGAGGAGAAAGAGACAGGAGGGAGACACACAGAAAAGTATAGTCGAGACAGGAAAGATGGGGGGGTGGAGAGAGAGAGAAGTTCAGTCAGTAGTTTCTGAGCCCTCTCCTTCAGGGGATGCCACTAGAGTGTAAAGGCAGGGACTGTCTCTGATTTGTATTGCCACGCAAACACATGTTCAGGGCACATAGTACACACTAGCTGAATGACATTTATGGCAATATTTCCCAGGTTTTCTGATCTGGGGGCAGGGAGGGGGCAATACCTCCAACCAGGAGACAACTGTTGGTCCATCCCAGGCAGCAAAGGGCAGGCCCTGTCGACAGGCTTCCTCCAAGAGCTCATGCCTAGGGTTTCAAGGACGCATGGGGGAGAAACTCACCTTCCCTCTCCCCTGCTGCACCGGAGAGCTGCCCTTGGTCCTCCTCCCCTCAAGGACACAGCCTGAGGCCCACCTCCTCAATACCACCAGGGACTATTCCTTCCCCACCCAAAACCCGATCAGACCAAAGTGGGGTCTAGTTACAGCATCCTCGCCCCGCCCCCACTCCAAGCCCTGCTCACTTCCTCTTGTTCCTCCGGTCTTTATCTCCGGGAGGCCCTGTGAGCTTTGACAGCCCCAGAGGGTCCGCAGGGGACATCTCATCTGAGGGGGTTCCAGCTGTGGGGCAGAGAAAAGGGCAACCTGGGGCTTAGACTCCCTTCTCTAGAAAAGTGCTCCCCTCTTGCCACTATAGCATTCCCAAGAAAGGGGAAACCTCTCGAAAGAGGGTCCTGCACCTACCCAGTGAGGGCCCATCTCGCCCGGGAGGGCCTCCCAGGCGGCCCTTCTCCTTCTTGCCAAAGAGGCGACCAATGGAAGACTTGATGCTCTTCTTCTTGGGGGCCTTATGGAGGGGGTCTGGGGCACCCTCACTGTGGGGGGTCGAGAGAAAAGAGGTGTGATGAGGGCAGCCCGTAACTCAGCCCTCCCTCCCCCCAAACAGGAAGCAGCTACAAAGTGAGGCTCCCAGTCTCCACTCTGGCATTAATTTGAAATATAACTTCAGACAAATCCCTGCTTCTCTCTGGGCCTCAGTTTGCATTGCTTTAGATGGGGGCTTGGACCAGATTTCAAAGGCTCTTCCAAGTCTGACATGCTGTGATGAGCTCTGTTCACAGGTGCATGATATAAGGGTTGTTGAATGAATGACTTCGAGGGCAGCTAGGTGGCGCTGCAGTGGATAAAGCACCAGCCCTGGATCCAGGAGGACCTTAGTTCAAATCCAACCTCAGACACTTGACACATACTAGCTGTGTGACCCTGGGAAAGTCACTTAACCCTCATTGCCCCGCCTCCCAAAAGAGAAAAGAATGAAAAAGACTTCAGTAAGATTCCAGAGTTACTCTGGAGGGGAGCATGAGCTCCTCCTAACAGTGTTAGCTCTGCCTACCATTGGCTCATTGTATGACTAAACATGGTCTTGCTCTTCTCAGGGACTCAATTTCCCCCTCTGTAAAATTAGAAATTTGTCCCGACATCACTAGGGACTCATGCTGTTCTGAGCTTCTGAATCCTGCCATGGGAGCCAGGACTGAATGAATGTTGGGTCTTCCCTTCACGATTATGTGACATGACCTGATTCACCCCTCTCCTTGATCCCCAGAGCAGCTGACCTGGGCCGTGCAGGGCTCCCATCCTCCAGGGAGCCCCCAGCCTGCAGAGCTAGAGCCTGGGTCATCCTTTCAAGGCGGGCCGATCGAGGTGTGGGGGGTGGTGTGTCCCCAGGGACCACGCCGTCCTCCCTGGGCACATGGTTCTGCAGACAGAAAGGAACCCCCTGGTGTCAGGAAAGGAGTCCCTGAGCATCAAGGCACCTTTCCTGATCTCACTGGCTAGTCCCTGGCAAGTGGGACAGACAGGGGCTTAGGAGGGCATCTCTCTAGGCTGGCCATGGCTCACTGGGGCTCTCACTTGGAGGATTTGAACTCCCCTGGTATTTTCAGGTCCTGGAGCTGCAGGAACCACTTCCTCCCAGTTTGGCCCAATAATGTCTCATGGGGACCCCATTTGAGGGAGTTGGGATCTCATGGCTCTTAGAACGATCCCAGCTTACCCAGAGTGGCCACTCGTCTCTGGGCCCTAACTCGTCTGAGGTTTGCCAAGGCCCCACTGGGGAGATCCAGATCCCCTGGGAGCCCCCAGTTTGTGGTGGAATCTGTGCCTAACATCATGGCCACCTTCAAATGACCATCCTTCTGTGATCACCAGGGCGAGGCGGCCCCATCCTTCTGAGACTCTGGGGTGTGAGAACCCAGGCAAGTGGCCTTCCCTTTCTAGGTCCCTTTCTCCTGCCATGGGCCAGCTGGATCCCCTGGGCCCTGCCTTTCGTGGGACTTGGGCTTTTCCATTTTTGCAGGCTTAGAAATGGAAGTCAGACTCTGCTGTGAGTTGGTGACTTCCCCATCTGGGTCCTGACTCACTAGAGGCCACCTCTTATTGAGGGAGAGCTTGGCCTCTTCATTGTGGAGGTACCTGCACCTTTCTGGACCCCATGGCAAGGGGTTCATTTCCTGATGGCCTCACCCACGGGGTTCCCAGAAGAGCAGCCCATGGAGAAGAATGGCCATCCTTGCTGTGGGGTCTGCATACAGGGACCCCTCTCTGACCCCATTGGGTGTCTGGGCATCCAGGTCCCTAACTGTGGCTATGGAAGCCATGAGGCCACCCAGGTTTGAGAGAGATGCCACACTGTGTGTAACTCCTGCCGGGCAGGCAACTATTGCCCCTCTCTGGGGGCCAAGGGGACTCACAGTCTTCTCTGCAGTGTTGCTAGTGCTGTTGGCTGGGGCTTCCCGGGCAGGGCTCGGTGGGGCAGGGCGGGGTGTGGAGTGGCCAGAGCTGGGGGGGGAAGGGCTGGCCAGGGTGGACGTAGTCAGGGAAGGTGGAAGGGAGCAGCTGGCCCGGTAGCGTCCCAGGGAGTCCAGAGCAGAGCCAGACACTCGGCTCTCCAGCTCCTCTGCCCGCTGCTCCGTGGTCTCTTTCTCCTCCTGGATGAGCCTAAAAGAGAGGAGCACGAAAGCCCAACATCAGGATTCAATCCCGCCGGCTTCTTGAAGGAAGCGTCCTGAAGGGGGGGAGGGGCTCCGAGAGAGGCAGCACCCAGACTCCCTCCCTGCACCCCAGATTCGCACTTGATTTCCTTATTGATGGCCTCGAGCTGCTCCTGCAACATGATAGCGAGGGTCTGCACGTCGGCCTGCCCGCTGGGCGACAGCAGCTCGGGTCCGAACAGACCCTCGGGCTCGTCTTCATCGGAGCCCTCCAAATCGGCCTCAAAAGCTCCTGCGCCAGTGCCTGGCCCAGTACCGGAGCCAGAAGAAGGTTCCCGGCCTGTCACTCGCTCCGCCCATTCCTGAGCCTGAAGGAAAAGGAGCTGTCCGTCATCCCGAGCTCCGCCCCCTCGTGTGCTAGAGCGATGGGCACTGTGCATCACCCTAAGGCTTGCCCCCACCAGCCTAAACTCCTCATCTGGTCCAGGAAAGGAACCTGGGGTTCGGAGGATGCAAGGGCTGTAGAGGGTCAGACAGAGGTATCAGCCGCGGCCGCCTATTCCCTGCAGCCCCTCCCCTTGACCGCAAGGGTTTCCTCCTCCTTCTCCTCCAAGCAGTCCCCCGAGACTCAGACCTTGGCCGGCTCGTCCTTAGTCCCGGGCCAGCGGCCCCCTCTCTTGCCAACCCGGCCTCCGGGGCCTCCGTAAGGGTCCAGGTGGGCACCCGAGGGTAGCGTCGGGGCCTGGGAGTACCGCAGCTCCAGAGCGCTGCCCGGGAGGGACCTGTGGCGGATAAGGGAGACACAGGAAACAAGGAAGACTTTAGCGATGCCCCGGGCCAGCAGAGAGAGGGCAGGGGCATTGGCCATGTCAGGTACACATGCTGGGTGGGGCGAGGACCCGTTGTCAGTGAGCCCAACTGCCTCGCGAATCCCAGAAGCCTCGAGGTTCCTAGGACACGGATATTGTCCCCAAGGATCTCTAGCAGCCTCTAAGTTCCCGAGACCCAACTCCCAGCTGACCGAAGCCAGGAAAGGGAGAGAGGAAGAAAAAACGGGAAAGTCCTTCGGAAGCTGGGAACAGTCCCTGCGGTCCGGCCCCGAGGGGATCCCGGGACTCACCTGGAGTAGGAGGAAGGCGGCCGCCCCCGCAGCTGATCGATTTCCATCTGCATCCGCTCCATCTCAGCCAGGAGCTGCTCCTGCGAGACGGGAAAGGGGGCACGAAGGCTGGCCTCAACGCAAAGCCCCTTCCCTCTAGACAAGGTCCACCCCCCTCCCTCCCCTCTCAGCCATCGGTTTTATCTGGTCTCTCCTCCCCTTGCTCAGGACACGCCGTTTCCTCCCCTAGCCTCTCTCTTCCTCAACCTACCTCAGGGATCACCCGAGGCCCCTCCCACTTTTCCGGGAGCCCCTTCCTCTTTCTCTCTTGGCTCCGCCTCTCCTTCGTCCGTCTCTAGGCCCCGCCCCCTCTCACCTTGTTGAGCAGCAGCTCATCCTGAAGTTTCTTCATACTGGCAATCTCCTCGCTTAGCGTGTTCTGGGGGGAAGTAGGGAAGGTTAACACCTGGGGCTCTGAACGTGGCCCAGAGGCCTCAATTGTTCTTGGTGGATTAGTTGGTGATGCATGTGGACAGCTATGGGCTACTTCTTTTGCCTACCTCCCTGGAAGGAAACCCCAGCCCGGAATCTGGAGCCTATAGGGGTGTCAGTTGAGGACCCCGGGAAAAGATTGGAAAAGTTAGGCAGACCCCACTTTCTGGATCCCTGGGGAGGAGTGGGGCCACATCTGTTCAAAAGAGGACAAGATGGCCAGTGCCCACATCCTCCCATGGAGTCACAGCTGGAAAGAGACTGGGAGGAGGAGCAGAGGGGAGCCCTGGAATAGGAGGGACAAAGTTATCTGACCCCTCTTTCTCTTTGAATCCTTCCACTCTCTAGACTAGAAATGAGGGGGGGAGCAGGCCAACTTCCGACCTCTAATCATAATTTCAAAATCTTCCTGGAGTTTCCAATCTTTACTATCTCCTCAATAACTCATGGAAGCCACCCTAGTTCAAACCTCTCCTGATCACCTCCCCTCACCTTGACTATTGCTGTCACTTCCTATTACTGTCTCTGTCTCTCCGCCCCCCCCCCCATCTCTTTATCTCGATCCCTTCCGATTAATCCTTCACAGAGCTTGGAATCTGTAACTTTCCTCAATTTAACGTCTGACATTTACATCTCTTTGAAACATATGGGACTTATTGGACTTTTCTTCCCTTCACACACCTCCTCGACTGTCCACCCAAACTGGCCTTCTTCTCTTTCTTTATCCATAACAATCCATATCCCACCTCCGTGCCTTTGCATAAGCCGTTCTCCACACCAGGCATGTTCTCCCTCGTGGCCTGCGCCTTTTATAATCTCTCTTTTCGTTGAAAACACTCACGTGAAACCTTCAACACGAGGCCTTTCGTGATTCCTCCTCAGTTGCTACGCCTCCTTACCAGAATATCTCTCTCTCTCTCTCTCTCTCTCTCTCTCTCATATACCTATGCATATGCCTTCTCCCATAATTAGATTGTAAGCTCGTCGAGGGCAGGGATTGTTTTCCCCATGTCTTTGTATCCCCAGTGACTGGCACAGGAGGCGCTTAATAAGTGCTTGTTGTTTGATGGATGCAGGCAGCACGCGGGTTTCGCTGAGATTCATGGGACACGCATGGGGAGAGCCGAGGACGCACCTTTTCCTCGAGTGCCCCCATGCGCTCCTTGAGGTGCAGCTGCAGCCGCTCGTTGGACTCGCTCAGCAGCTTGTCCACCGTGTCCGAGAGACGTTTGTTGTGCTCATCGTTCATCTTCTCCCGCTGCCGGGCCTGGAGAAGGGGCGGGGCCGCAGGGCCTAGGTGAGCTGCAAGCCAAATGCCTCCACTCCTCCTCCTCCTCCTCCTCTCCCCTACCTTCTCCCCCTCTTTCTTTCCCTACTCCCTTTCTCTCTTCTTCACCTTTCACCAGTCCCCTCCACGAGGCCCTGCTCACGGGCCCCCAGCCTTGCCTCGCCTCTCGCCAGCGACACCCACCCTCTGCAGCTCCTGGTTCTTCTCCTCAAGTTGCGCCTCCAGCTGCCTCAGGCGCTCCTCAAAGTTCCCGTGGCGCTCCTCCGCCTGCAGGGGGGAGAAACTGAGTGGCCTGCCCCTGCCTCCCTAGGCCAGGCCCTCCAGGGCCCGACTTCCGACCCTCCGCCTCCTCCGGAGCCGGGCCGCACCTTGCTGAGGGCTGCTACCCTCTGCGCCAATTGCGCCTCGATCTCGGGCAGCGTTTCCGCCTTCTGCAGCGTTTGTGCTAGCTTCTGCTTCGCATCCTCCAGCCACTCTGCCAGCTGGCGGCCCTTCTCCTCGCTCTGCGGAACAAGAGGCAGGGGTTTAGAGGGGGGTGCCCCTGGACCCAGACTGGCCGACGTAGCAAGACCCCACCCTTGGCAATATCCAGCTGGACCGGAACTCCTGGCTAGCCACCATGAAGTCCGAGCCCCGCCCCACATCGCAGCATTGCCACCAGCCTCCTCCAAGAGATAGACCTTAACGTGGCCCCTCCCCCTGCCTATGCCACGCTTCCAGGCCCCACCTGGCGATACAGAGACTCCTTGCTGGCTAGCTCATTCTCCAATTTGTCATTGGCATCGTGGAGTGAGGTGGCCTCCCGCTGTGCGCTCAGGTAACGCTTCTCCAAAGTCGTGATCCTCTCTTCCATATCCTCCCTCTGTGCCAATGCCTGTGGGGAACAGAGATGGCTTGGGAAATGGAGCCTCCACCATCCCCATCGGTCTCCTTAGGAGATGCCAGGGACCAAAACCCCCAGCAGCTCCTGGAGCAAACAAGACCCGGAATCCCGGGCTATTGCATTGGGAAATGTAATCCTAGGCCAGGAAGCAAACAAAAGGAAGGAAACATGCATTTTAAGCACCTACTATGCTCCAGGCTAAGCACTTTACAATTATTACCTCATTTCATCCTCTGAAAAACCCTGGGAGGGAGGGGCTATTTTGCAGTTGAGGAAAGTGAGGAAAATAGTTAAGTGATTTGGTCACGCAGCTAGTAAGTGTCTGAGGCCGGATTCGAATTTAGGTCTTCCTGACCCAATGCCACCTAGGTCAGGAATTTTATAGTACCAGCCCGAGGGATCACAGGAAATGGTGCCCCTGAATACTGGAATCCTTTCGTAGACTATCATGGAAGATGTCATCCCCCATTCTGCCTCTAGAGGGGGCGAGGAGTTTAAAAGTTCTGACCCACGGGACAAGGGACATTCAGGACCAGGGAATATCCAAGCTGCATGTTTAGGGCTGAACTTGGGCTGGCTGCTGGCTTGGGAAGAAGGGAAGGAGGGAGAGCAAGCAGAGCACCCACGGACGTCCCAGCTTCACTCACCTCCTTGAGGTCTCGCTGAAGCTTGAGGCCAGCCTCCTCGGCTTTGCCCAGCTCCCGATGGGCTGCTCCCAGCTCTTCCTCCAGCTGTCCCATCTGGCGGCAGAGGGCAGCCAAGCGTTCCCGAAGCTGCCCAGTCTCAGCCCGTTGGCGTTCTAGGGCCTCTTCTAACTCCACCACCCTGCGGTTGGGTTCCCCCACGAGCCCGTTCACCAGAGACTGTGCCCAAGGAGGACCAAGACCCGAGAAAGGATGAGAGAGACAAGAGACGGTCACAAAGAAGGAAAGAAAGGAAGGGGAAGAGGGGAGAGAGAGAGAGAAGCGACAGAAATGTGGAGAGGCATGGGGCAGAGATACCGAAGGAGATGAGACAGAAATAAAGATGGGCAACACAACTTGGCGATGCAGCTCAGTAGATTGGGAAGGCCATTGCACGGGGTCACAAAGGGGGCCTGGGGTCAATAACCCTTAAAGACTTATGTGTGGTGATGAGGCCAGTAGAATGTGCGGGGGGGGGGGGGGCGACTCTTTATAATCTGGATGCCAAGGAGGTCTCACCTGCCCATCTGATTCCTTCCCTGCTTCATCCAGTCCGGAACGCCGGCCCCTGGACAGCTGCTCCCTCAGATTTAGGGACTGGAGGAGAGGGGCAGGGGTCAAGGACTCCCCGTCGGACGATGGCCCCCTCCTCTTTTCCGCGTCTTCCCCCCAAACCCTGCATCATCCCAGCCAGACTGTTTCCATTTGCCCCTTCAACGCGGGCCCGCCCCCACCTCCTGGCCACTCAGCTCCAACTCTTCTTCCAGCACAGCCACCCGCTCCAGGGCTAGACGGAGCCGCTCCCGCACCTGATTGGAGCAACAGACAGAAGTCAGGCCCCGCCCCTCCTTTGCTCTCCTCCCCTTGCCAGACCCTGGAGCACCGCTCTCCAGTCCCCTTCTTCTTAGCCCGGTCCCCCCATTAGCCCTGCCCTTGGTCAGAGCTCCCATTCCCAAATCCTGAGGCAGGGCTCCATCTGTCCCTAACCACGCCCCCATTAGGCCCCGCCCTTGGCCAGAGCTCTCATTCCCAAACCCCGAAGCAGGGCTTCATCTGTTCCCAGCCCCGTCTCCATTAGACCCCGCCCTATTTGCCCCGCCTCCAACTCGCCCTGGGTCCCGCCCACCTTCTCATCCAGAGCCTTGTGATGCTCGAACAGAGACTTGAGGGCCTTGAGCACTTCAACCTCAGAGGAGACGCCAGCTGGGGACTGGGCCTGGCGTTTCACGACCGTCATGCGTAAGGAGCGCTCATGCCGGGACACCAAGCACTCCAGATGCTCCAGCAGCAGCTGAGGAGGTGGTGGGAGCGGGCGTCAGGGCAGGGATCCCCCCTCTGAAGCGGAGCCGGGCTGCCCTCCGGTCCGCCTCAGCCCCGGCAGGTAGTCCCACCCCGGGGTGCCCCAAGCCTGCTGCTGCAGCCCTACCCGGGTGTTGTTCCGCTCGGCCTTGAGCTCTGCGATCTCTTCCTCCCGCTCCAGCAGCTGCTCCCTGCACAGGTTCAGCTCCTTGGTGAGGGCAGCGAACTCCTGCCAGAACCAAAGCCGCCACATTGAGTTCCTGTGGTCTGGCGAGGCCCCTTCGCGCCTCCCCTCCGGCGCCCTTCCTGTCCCCCTTACCTCCAGCCTAACTTTGCCCCCTCCCCTGAGCTCCATCCAAGAGCAGACCCAACCCATGTTGCCGGCTGGGTCCAAGATGGGGCATCTTTTTATTCAGATCATTTGTAGCTCCGTTTTACTTCTGCTCCAGTCCTTGGGTTAGAATTTCTGCCCCTTCCCACGCTAGTAGGGTCGCACTGACATCCATCCCTGCCCCTTTCCTGGTTGAGCCTCGGCCCTTGATCCTTGGTGAAGTTGGGTGCATTTCCTGATCATCCTTAACTGTTGCCAGTCATAGGACTCAGGCTAGGACCTATGATTTCATTCGTATGGAGAACGCCTGACAAGAAAAAGCCCTCTCTCAATGCAGGTCATCACTTTCCCTACCTAAATCAGGGTTACAGAGGCGAGCCTTGAACTCAGGTCCTCCTGACTGAGGCCAACTCTCTCCACCAAGTCAAGCTACTTCTCAAATGTCATTAAAAATAATCCCGGATTTATCCTGTGATTAGAATGGATCATAGGATTGAGAGCAGAGGGAGGAGACTTAGAAATAATCGAGTTAAACCACTTCATTTTAAAGATGAGAAAACTCCTGCCCAGAGAGAGTCATCTGGCCAAGTTTTCCCAAGGAGAGCCCATTGCTAAATACAATCTGGTATCGTTCTTTAATTCTTAACTAGTTAGCTTGAGAATACCCTCTCTCCTCAACCTGTCCTCAGCTGGCCAAGACCACAACGAGCCCTGTCCGTCCTGGCCCCCACCAGGGTCCCCATACCTGGGGCAATGCTATGCTGAGCTGCCTTTGTAATGAATCCTTCTCGTGGCCCAGTTCACGAAGGCGAAGCTGGGCTGTGGCCAATCCATCCTGGGCCTCACGAAGGGTCTCCAGGAGGCGCTCACGCTCTGTGAGCATGGTGACCATGAGGCGTTCCAGTTCACCACCTGCTGCCCCACCTGCCTCTTCTGGGCCCAGGGCTGAGCCCCGCCGGGCATCCTCACTGATGGTTGGCATCACCTCGCACATCATGGTGGCAGTGCCAGGCCCACCAACTGGGGGCACTGAGGAGGAAGGAGGAAGATGCTGGAATAAATGCAGAGAGGGAGGAGTTCTTGGAGTGAGATAGAGGAAGCCTGGGGGAGCGGGGGAGCACTACAGGACAGAGGATAAGACCGTGGATTAGTTACGCTTAATTATAATTTAATATAATCAAACCACAGGATCATCAGATGACAGACCTAACGTTGGAAGAGGCCTTGAAGGCCACCTTGTCTGATGTACTCATTTTACACATAAGAATCGTGAAGCCTGGAGAGTTAAAGGGACTGTCCCAAGGGCACACAGGTAGAAAGTGTCCCAGGGATAGAATTTGTACCCAGATCCTCTTAATCCTGATCGAATTCTTTTAAGTTCATTCTCCCAGGTATCCAGCTCCCTCAGGGACCCAGTAAGAATGAAGCAAGGGGTGGAACTTCTAGGGAGCCGTGGGTGTGGCCTTGGGAATGAGGTGAGCCCGTCTATCCTCCCTGTGGTGGCATCAGGTCAGACGGGTCTGGTTGGAGGGCAGGAGGGTGGAGGAGACCAAGACTTTCACCCTGTTCTTTCCTCTAGCAGTTCAACCGGTTTGGGGAGTCCCAGGGGCCAGTTCTACCCCACCTGCAGTTTGGATCCCCAGGCACTTGGCTCCCTGAGGATGCTGGAGTTCTAGGCACTGGGGTTCCAAAGAGGGGTGAGAGGAAGGAATGCCTGTGCCCCCAAGGGACCCATCTGGGTCCCAGATGGCTAGATTCTGTAATCCTCTTTCTCCTCATCCTTCTCCATCCAAACACCACCAAAAAAGAGAGCCTGTATACATTTTCTTCCAGGGTAATAAGCAGAGCACAGGCTGAGAAGTGGACTGTCCCAAGACCAGGGACATATGATGTTCAGGAGGCCCCGCCTCAAAGAGGTTTCTTGAGTTGAGGGTCCATAGAGTCAGCCCGGAAACTCGGGACAGCTTGGGATCTGGCGTGTGACCCAGCACATAGAATGCATGTAGCTGGGGTAAGTCTAGAACACAGGGCATAGCTGGATGCCTAGAACATGACACGGGATGGGACCTGACTAAAACATGACACTCGACTGAGACAAACCCAGAATATGGCACGCAGCTGGATCATATATAAAGCAGAGCATATGGCTAGGATGAGTCTAGAACACAAAGTGGGTGGAACACATTCAGAACATGGACATATATGGCTCAGCCCTGAAGCTCCCCCCCCAACACACACAAACATCCCTTTAAGGCCTTGAGTGAAGGAGAGATGCTGGCCATAGCATAGACAAGTGACCACTCGGACCCTGGACATCTGGGGCTGGGCCTCTGTAACATACCAGACCTGAGAGAACACCTGGTTTCCCGAGAGGGCAAACGGGCTGGGGGAAGGGAAGCCTGTGTCCCTACAGAGACAAGGAATGGAGGCTTTGACGCCTGTCTCCCTGAGGGGGGCAGGTGGCTGCGGTCCAGACCTCTAGGTCCTGGATGGTCCAAAACAACCCTGGAGACCCGGAGCTTGAAGGAAAAGGGGCACGGGAAGGTCTAGGCAAGCCGGTTTCACCATGGACAGCTCCAAGACTGGGCCTGAGGCCAGAGCCTGTGACCAGCCAGATGATCCCGCCTAAGGGCCTGAGTCGGGGTTCTAGAATGGGGCCGCTGGCCAAAGATGGGCGGAGATGAATGAGGCGGGTGCGGCCCGGGGGGAAGCCAGGACGCATGGGTCCGGTAAAGGGAAAAGATGGAAGTAGGGGAGCAATACAGTGGGGGCTGGGGGAAGAAACCACCGGCTCGCTGAACCGATAGGGTCTGGGGCCCAGATGTCTGTGTCCCTGACGGATTCCGGGGAGTCCAGAATGTCTGGGTCCCGGCGAGGTCCCAGGGAAACCTGGACACCCTGGTCCCTGAGAAACATTGGGACAGGTAGGGACGGACTCCTGCCCAGGTCCCTGCGGGATGTTGTGGAGGCCGGTATGCTTGGATCCCTGAAGGATGTCAGAGCAAAAAGGGACGCCCGCCTGGGTCCCTGCGGGATGTCGGGACGCCTGGGTCCCTGCGGGACGTCGGGGGGGGCCGGGAAGCCGGGGTCTCTGCGGGACGTCGCGGGGCCAGGACGCCGGGGTCCCCGGGGCTCGGTCTCTTACCTGATCGGGCGGCGGCGCTGGGGCTGCGGCGGGGGCGGGGGTGGCGGGAGCCCCGAGGAGGCCGGGAGGGGCCCCCGCCTTCCTGCCTTCTTGCCTTCCCTCCTTCCCCGGCTCGAGGTCTCGCTGTCTCCCCTCCCTCCTTTCCTCCCTCCCTTCTGCTCTCGCCGCCCGCCCGGCGCTGTCTCTGTGTCTCGGCGTCTCTGTCTCTCTCTGTCTCTGGGTTGCTGTCTCTGTCTCTGGGCCCCGGCTCCCCCAGTGAGGCCGCAACCGCCCCCTCCCCCGCCCCCCCCCCCGCTCCCCCCAAAATCTAGCAGCCCCCTCCCTGCTCTCCCGGGGCCGCGGCCCCTTTAACAGCCGCCTGACGGACGGCCAGCTAGAGCCAATGGGGGGGCAAGACTGAGCCCGGCGCGCCCGAGGGACCCTCCCCTCGGCGGGGCGGGCGGGGGGCGGGGGTGGCGCCGACCAATGAACGTGTTTTGGGGGCGTGGCCCCATTCAGAGCCGAAGCGATGATGTCACCGCCGAGGAGCGCGAGCCCGAGACTCCCTCAGCCCCTCCCTCGCAGTACTCGGGATCGCGCTGCGGGGGCGGGGGCGAGGAAGGAGGGGAAAATGCAGAGATTCTCCCACAATGCACTGCGTGTTTCCCCTTCCCCCCCCCGCAACACCGAGCATCTTCTGTCTGGGCGTGGGTGTTGATTGGATGCTGAGGGAGACCCAAGGCGGGGGGGTCTCCTCCCACGGTCCTAGGGGTTTCCCCCCCTCAGACCAGAGGTTTCCTTCCTCTGCCTATGGGCTCCCCCTCCCACACAATACCTAGCTCCTAGGCCTCTTCCCTTGCTCCAGGTTTCTCCCCACCTCCAGCACCTCCCCATAGCACCTCTTCTCACAGTCCCAGGGACTCCCCCCCACGCACTCAGGGCCTCCTCCCTCTAAGTATGGCCTCTCCCTTGGGATACTGAGCCCTCTCCCTTGAACACCCACTGTCCTCCAACCTGGATCTTCCTTCCTATGACTATGGCCTTCTGGTGAAGACCTGGGGGCTGTTTCCCTCTGACCCTGTGGCAGGAAGGACAGACAGGCACACACACAGCAGGGAAAGAAGAGCTTTAAATAGGGTCTAAGGAAGGACTGGGTAAATAAATACTGTACAAAGGACCAGAGTGGGGTAATGGGGTGAGACAGTTCCTAGTCAAGCAAGGGTTGAGGAATAGGAGCCAAGTCAGGAGGGCTCAGCCTCGGGACTCCAAGGACCTGTGGGGAAAGAGAGAGAGAGATTATGAGCAGAGAGAGCTTTGTAAAGCCCAGATGGTGTTGTAGGTTCAAGGCCTGTAAAAGCAGGAATCAGCCTGTGTCTCTGTAGCGTGCTCAAGTTTGTGCTGTGTTCTGTATGGCTCAGTCCATTTGGGCCTCCACCGGAGACAGCTACTACAGGTCTCACTGATCCTGATTTTGCCAAGGAGGTAACCTAGACTCAGACATTAAGTGCTTTGCTCTTAGTCACTTAGCTACTTAGTGTCTCTGACAGGATTCAAGCCCAGCTCTTCCTGGTTCCATGCCCCCTGACCTCGAGAGGGCTTAAGGAACTCTTCCAGGCTCTGTAAGCTCTCAGAAGGGTTGGTAGAGATGGTGTGTCCTAATACAGGGGTTCTTTTCCTGGGGTTAACAAATAGACACCCCCAGTGGATCAATGGAAAGATGTCAGGGGGCCCTTGAACGTAGATGGGGGACAATCAATTCCATCTTTCTTTTCACTAAATTCTCCCAGTAATTTAACACTTCCTTCCATTGTGAACACAGGCCAAAAACATGATTCTGAGAAGGGATCGATAAGCTTTAGCAGATGGAGCAAAATATGTCAATGACCCCCACTCAAAGGGCCAAGAGTCTTAGACTCAAGGTCATAGAGACCTGAGTTCTAGTCCTGACTAGCTGTGGGAGTAGCAGTTAATTGCTCTGAGCCTTAGTTTCCCCTTTGTAAAATGGAGATTCAAAGACTTGCAATATTTGTAGTTTGTCACACAACTGTCTTCTCAAGAGCAAGGTCCTGGCTTTTCCTTTTGCAGCACTTAGCACAATACCTGGCACATAGCAGGTGGGTCAGAAATGCTAGTTGACTGACTGACTGAATCCACTACCTACCCTACCTCACTGCACTATTGTGAGAATCAAATGAAATAATGGATGTAAAGTGGTAGATATGAGTTACTCCTATTACTGGGGGCTTGGTAAATTCTGAAGGGTTTGGCAAGCTCTAAGGAGCTTGATAAAGGTCTCAGGTGCTTTGCAAGGGCTAACAGGGCTTTAGTAAGGGTAGAGCACAAGGGACTTAGAAGGGTCTAAAGGATTTTTTAAGCTCTAAGGTCCTTGATAAGGGCTAAAGATTATTGGTAAGGGCTAAGGGAAGAGTGCATGGTAAGAGCTAAGAGGGGCTTAGTGAGGACTAAAGGGGTTAGCAAGGACTAAGGGGGACTTGTTAAGAGTTAAATGTTTGGTGATACTCATTAAGGGCTAAAGAGGCATGGTAAGGGTTAAGGGGCTTGGTAAGAGTTAAGGGTGGCTTGGTAAGGGTAAAAGGGTATGATGAGGCTTAAGAGACAATATGATGGGGAAGCTGGGTGGTACAGTGGATAAAGCACTGGCCCTGGATTCAGGAGGACCTGAGTTCAAATCCAACCTCAGACACTTGACACTTACTAGCTGTGTGACCAAGGGCAAGTCACTTGACCCTCATTGCCTGGCCGAAAGAAAGAAAGAAAGAAAGAAAGGAAGAAAGAAAGAAAGAAAACATGGTAAAGGCTAAGGAGCTTTATGAGTGTTAAGAGACTTGGTGAGGGGCAGCTAGGTGGTGCAGTGGATAGAGCACTGGCCCTGGATTCAGGAGGACCTGAGTTCAAATCTGGCCTCAGACACTTAGCACTTACTAGCTGTGTGACCCTAGGCAAGTCACTTAACCCCAATTGCCTCACCAAAAAAAAAAAGAGACTTGGTGAGGGCTAAGGACATGGCATGGGTTAAGGGGCTTGGTGAGGGCTAAAGGACTTGATGAGGGCTAACCAGTTTGGTGAGGGTTAAGGGGAACAGTAAGGGCTAAGCTCTCACGAGTAGCTCTGGTGCTGTTGGCGCCGCCGAGCTGAACGCATCTTCTCAAACCGAGCCTCCATCTCCTCCAGCACTCTCGGTGTGTATCGAACGACAAGCTTCACAGTGCCTTGAGCAGCCTTGAGCAGCTCCACAGCCTTCTCATGTTGCTCCCCTTCCACACTCTACCAAAGGGGAGATCCCATCCAACCAAGAGCACTGGGTCCAGCCTAGCCCAAGCTCCAAGGTCCCCTAGCACCTCCCCCCAACTTGCCAGCCCAATCTCTGCCTTCGCCTTGCTGTGTGACCCTCCCGGGCAATAGTGTCCACATCTGTATAATGGGGTATGGCAGAACACAGTTGAATTCGATGGTCTTTAAGACTGGAAGCTCTGAGTCTAGGTACCTCCCCAGCATCTCCTCCACTGCCACCAAGTAGAGGGCTGTATTACATGATCCCTAAGCTCCCTCCTGACCCTAGATGCCAATGCCATGGCTATCTCAGCCCTTCTCCAAAGAGCCTTCCTTGACAGCACAGACTTCTTCGTCCTCCAGACTCTTCCCACAAGAACTTGAATAAGGGAACTTGAGTGGCAACCCTGATTCAGCTAGCGACCCTCTTAGTAACCCAGGGTGAGTCACAACTCTCTGGGCTCCAATAGAACCATTTGTGAAAGGAGAAGGGAGAATTTAAAGACCTTTAAATCCCTCCTAAGTTCAAGGTTGCTTGTCTTTCTCTTCCATGTCTTAATCCAGTCTTCCCAATGCATCCCCAGTCTCTTCTTCCTGGCCCTGGGACACCCCCCTCCCAACCCCTGCCTGTGCCCCGGGGGCTTGAGGCTCACCACTCCATTGACAGAGAGCAGCTGGTCCCCTCTCTTGAGGCCGCCATGTCGGTCGGCCACACCACCAGGAATGACTCGAGAGATGTAGATGGGAGAGTTCTGCTCTTTGCCCCCCATGATGTTGAAGCCCAATCCCTCATCAGTCCTGGGCAGTTCCACCACTCTGGGGTGGGCATGGCCCTCGCTGGCAGCAAAGGCTGCTACTGTGGCCTAGAAGGGACAGGAGCCAGAGGCCAAGGTCCCTGAGGGACTAAGGGCTGGTGGCTATGGGAGGGGACTCCCTGATCCTTGAAAAGGTAGAGAGCTGAGGAGGCAGGGATCTATGGCAAGGAAGAAATGGGTCCCTGAGAGGGCAAGGACATGGGAAGGGAAGCCTAGATCCCTGAGGAGCTGGGGGAATTGAAGAAGGGGACATTCAGGCTCCTGGGGGGATAAGGGCCAAGGAGAGGGACCTCCAGGTACCTTAGGGCATAGGGACCCGAGGGAAGAGGAGATTTTGTGGGAAGGGAGAAGATTCCAGGGTATCTGAGGGGTGGGATATAGGAAAAGAAAGGCCTGGGTCCCCGAAGGGGGTGGATTCACCTTGGCTGTGGCATGAGCCCGGATCTCTGCACTGCCTGCGATATCCAGAGTGTCGTAGAGTTGTTCATACACCTGAGGAAGTGGGAACTGTCAGACACCGGTAGGGGGTGGGGGTGGGGTGTCCCAACCCTCAGCTCACTGGAGGACCTGAAGGACACTCAGAGACTACAGTTCTCATGGAGTCTCAGGGTAAACAAGCTGTTGACAAATGGTGAAGCAGCCCTGGGCTCTGTATAGATATAGGTCTTCCCTGGGGGGAGGGGGCATAATGGATGGGGGGACCCAGTGTCTCCGCTCTGGGTACCCTTTCTGGAAAGGGAAGGGAACAAGCATTTATTAACAAGCACTATGCGAAACGCGCAAGAAGTATGATCTCTGGCATGTAGGAGCTAATATTGTACTGATTTTACAGGCTAGGAAACTGAGGCAGACAAGGGGGTCACAGAGCTAGGAAGTATCCAAGTCCTGAACTCAGGTATGTCCCTTCCCTGTACCTGCCGCGACCCAAGTGTCCCCCGACCCTGGCACCACGAGGGACGCGGGCAGTGCCCCACCCACCCAGGCAGCAGCTAGAGAAACTACAGATTCCAGCAGCCTGTAGGCTGAAGGAGCTGGGGAGGGGGCTTGGATGTAGCGGAGCTTGCTGGGAACTGTAGTCCAGCCCGCGAGGGGGTGGCTGGATTCAGGTGCTTGCTCACCTCTCGGATGGCTGAGCAAAAACGACTCTGCAGAACTCGCTGGAGGGCCTGCAGCTTCTGGGGGGGCAGCTCCCCGCTGCGCTGGAGCCGCTCCAGGAGCTCCACTGCCCGGGACACGTCTGTTGGGGGGACAGAGAAAGAAAGAGACAGAGACAGACGCGAGGAGACAGAAACAGGGACGGGGGAGGCAGGATGGAGGTAGGGACAGAGATGGGGGCGGCAGGAACAGGAATGGGGGAGACAAGGACAGGCATGGGGGACAGAAGCATAGGGATGGAGGAGGCAGGGACGGTGAGGGAGGGACAGGGACCGAGACACAAGTGGACCCAGAGAGACGCACACGTAAAGAGATAAAGGTAACAGGAGAGACAGAGGGAGAAACGGGGGAGGGAGGGAGGAACGGTGATATCAAGAGACAGGGAAAGAGAGATAACGGAGATGGGGAAAGAGAGAGACACAAAGACACAGACGCACACAGAGACCCAGAGAAGCAGAGACATGGAGAAATTGGGGGGGGGGGGGGAGGAAGAGACACAGAGGAGACAAAGAGAAAGACGGTGGCAGAAAGACAGAGAAAGCGAGGTGGACAGAGCCAGGGAGCCAGGGAGAGAGCCCGGAGAGATCATGAGAGACCGGGGAGGGCAGGTACACGGAAACAAAAAGAACAGAGCAGAGCAGAGTTGGGGTTCCCGAAGGTCTCCCGCTGCCAGGCTCACCCTCAGGGTGGGACGGACCCCTGACCCACCCCCTCCCGGCCCAGCCCGGCCTTACCCCGTTCCAGCCCCAGCGGCTCAGCGAGCGCGGCCATGTCTGCGCCTCCGCCGGGCCCCGCCCGCCCGCCCGGGACCGGGGACGGAGGGACTGACGGAGGGAAGGAGGGACCAAGGGGGAAGAAGCTCCACCCTCTGGACGGTCAGGCCCGCCCCGGCCGGTGATGCCGCCTGCTTGCGGATCGCTTCAGGGCCCCCGGCAGTCCAGCCCGCCGGAGGCTGGCCGCCAGCTCTCTGCTTCTCCGCCCTCTCCGTCCTGCCTGCTCTCCTTTTCCGCCCTTTTTGTGCCTGCTGGGACTGTTTCTCCTCTTCTCGCTACTTGTTCCCCCTTTCTCCTCTGACTGTTCCCCCTTTCCATCCTTCTTGTCCCCCATTTCCCCTTGGACTGTTTCTCCCCTTCCCGCTCCCTGTTCCCCCTCTCTGTCCTACCTATTCCTCCTCTCCCCGCTGCCTGTTCCCCCTCTCTGTCTTGCTGGTTCCCCCTCTCGGCACGCCTGTCCGCCCTCTCTCCACCAGTCTCTCTCTCCACCAGTCTGTCTGTCTGTCTGTCTGTCTGTCTGTCTGTCTCTCTCTCTCTCTCCCTCTCCCTCCTTCTCTCTCCCCCTCTCTGTCTCTCTCCCTCCCTCCGTCTCTCTCTCTCCCTCCCTCCCTCCGTCTCTCTCTTCCTCTCTCTCTCCCTCCCTCCCTCCATCTCTCTCTCCCTCTCCTTCTCTCTCCCCCTCTGTCTCTCTCTCTCCCTCCCTCCGTCTCTCTCCCTCCCTCCCTCCCTCCGTCTCTCTCTCTCTCTCTCTCGCCCAGCGCGCTCTCCTGCTCTGTGTCCGCCCTCTCTCAGCTTCTCTATCTGAAGCCCATCATGTGTCCGTCCCTTCCTTCTCCGTCAGTCCTCGTCTCCTTCAGCCCAGCTCCTCTGCACCACCGCTCTCTTCAGTTTGGTCCCAAGGAACTAGGGACGAAAGATTTCAAGAGGCTTAAGGTCAGGGGAAACATCCTCCAGCCAAGCGGAGCTGTCCAAAGTAGAAGTGAGCTGTCTCCCGAGGAAGTGAATTGGTCCCTGGAGGGTGCCAAGCCGGGACTGCTTGGCCGCTTGGCCGTTTGACATAGTGGGGAATTCCTTCCAGGGATGAGCAGCTGAGGTCCCTGCCCATTCTGCTTCCATGATCTCCCTCCCATGCCTCCCCTTCTCCCCTCTTCGGAGCTGTCCTCGGCCACCCCGCCTGGGTGGCCTTGTCTGGTCCTTCTCGTTTCCTCCAGAGTTTTCTCCTCCCTCTCTATGCTCACGGTCCAAATATCTGGGGCCTCTGCCCATTTTCCGTCTGGCCTTTCACCCCTCTACCCTCTCCTTACTGAGTCCGTCTTCTCCCCTCTCCTCGTCTGCCAACTCTTCTTTCCCTCTCTCCTGGTCAGTCCTCAGTTCCCTTTCTCTGTCGTTCTTCCTTCTTGTATTCTTGGGCTGGTCTCTATTTGTGTCTCCTCAGGCACAATATGGGCAGCTAAGTGGTGTAGTGGATAGAACACCCCTCCTGAGCTCAAATTCAGACTCAGACATTTCCTAGCCGTGTAACTGACCCTGGGCCGCTTAACCTTGTTTGTCTCCTTTCCTCATCTGTAAAATTAGCTGGAGAAGGAAATGGCAAATCGCTCCAGTATCTTGGCCAAGAAAACCCCAAATGGGGTCACAGAGTCAGACACAAGGCTCAATATAGTATCTGGCACATAGTAAGCCCTTACTAAGGGCTCATTCATTCATTCTACCTGCCTGTCCTCTCTCCATTGTGGTTCGTTCCTTCCTGTCTGTCCTCTTCCTGCCCCTAAATCTGTTGTCTTTCTCCTTCTTTAGATGTTTCCCCTATGCCTGTCCTTCCTATTCATCTCTTCTCTCTTCCTATATTTCTGTCTCTCCCCCAGCTCTGCACCTTCCCTCCCCTTTGTCATTCTCTCCAACTGTGTCTTCTTAAACTCCATCTATTTGTGGATCTTCTGCCCACAGACATCCATCCTCTTGTCTGTCTGAACTCTCCTCTGCTCAATCTTCCCTGGTTTTGTATCCTTTCCCCATTCTATCTATCCTCTCCCGTCATGTCTGTCCTCTGTCCATCTGTCACAAAATCCCAGGCTCTTACACCTGGAAAGCCATCTAGCTCCTAGCTGACACTACCCCCAAAAAATCACCCATTCTGACCTACGTTTTCTTCCCTACTCTAGACCTCAGGACTGTGATAGGGAATTAATCGATGTGATTCCACCATTCTCTCCCCTAGTGAGGAGGTAGCCATTCTCCTCAAAAGACCACTCCCTCCGTTTATATAATCTTTTTTTTGGTGAGGCAGTTGGGGTTAAGTGACTTGCCCAGGGTCACACAGCTAGTAAGTGTTAAGTGTCTGAAGCCAGATTTGAACTCAGGTCCTCCTGAATCCAGGGCTGGTGCTCTATCCACTGCACCATCTAGCTGCCCCATCCCTCTGTTTATAAACTTGATTCCTTTCCCTCCCATCTCTTCTGGGAATTTGTCCTTTCAATCACTCTCTCCTTTCTTCCTCACTCTCTCTGCACCCACTAGTTCCTTCCTAGTGACCCATGATTCCATTCACTGTGACTTTCTGCATGGAAACATGCTCCAACTATGTCCAAGGGGCTATAAAACTGTGCGTACTCTTTGAGTCAGTAATATCACTACTAGGTCTGTCTCACAAAGAGATCAAAGAAAATGAAAAGGATCTATTTGTCAAAAAATACTCACAGCAGCTCTTTTTGTGGTGGCAAAGAATTGGAAACTGAGGGGATGTCCAACAATTGGGGAATAGCTGAACAAGTCGTGGTATATAATTGCAATGATCTCTGGAATTAGGCTTCTCCCATTCGATTTCTTGTTTTCTTCCCTCTTCTAAGCAATCTGAGACAGGACACAGCACCATACCAATGAACCCACATAACACATTGTTTCACCATTGACAATTCATCACTGCTTATTAAATCAGATTCTTGCAGGGCTTACCATGCTCTCTTATTTTAATTTAAATACCCTCAGAAATTGCATTAAATTGCTTTCAGGATCACTGCCAAGATGTTTAAAAGATCAAGAAAAGGCATTGAGCTGAATTGGTTTATGAGTTACAAGGGGAGATCTGGCATCAAAGAGGCATAGCCATCATAACAACATTAAAGGGGATTAAATCAGCTTTGTTTTAAAACTATTTATTTTGAAAATATTTATTTCTTCCTCCTACTCTACCCCCCACCAATTTGAACAATAATTTAAAAAGGAAAACCCTCAGAACAATAGTCCCACAAAACAAATTCCACATTGGCCATGTCCAGAAATGTATGTCTCATTCTGAATTTTAAGTACATTGCTTTTCTGACAGTCAATAGGGAACATGATTTATCTTCAGTCCTCTGGATTCACGGTTGATCATGACATTAATGGATCAACACTCTAGAGTCTTACAAAGTTGCTTTTTTTTTTGTTTTAACTTTTTTTTTTTGGTTGGGCAATGAGGGTTAAGTGACTTGCCCAAGGTCACACAGCTAGTAAGTGTCAAGTGTCTGAGGCTGGATTTGAACTCAGGTACTCCTGACTCCAGGGCCGGTGCTCTATCCACTGCGCCACCTAGCTGCCCCAATGTTGTTTTTTTAAATAATGAATGTTGTTGTCATTGTGCAAACAGTTCTCCAGGGTTCTGCTCACTTCACTCTGCATCAGTTCAGAGAGGTCTTCCTGTTTTCTTCTCTTTTTTGATAATAAACCTTTTCATTTAAAGTTTTGAGTTCCAAATTTTACCCCTCTTTCCCTTCCTCCCCTCCCTACTCCCTAAGGTGATAAGAAATCAGATATTGGTTATACATATTCAGTTATGTAAAACATTATCATATTTGTCATATTATATAAGAAAAATCAAATAAAAAAAAGAAAGAAAGAAAGAAGGAAGGCGAGAAAGGAAGGAAGGAAGGAAGAAATAAATCAGGCCTCAGTCTGTATTCAACCAATATCAGTTCTATGTTTGGAGGTGGATAGTATATTTCATCATTAGTCCATTGGGATTGTTTTGGATCATTGTATTGCTTAGAATAGTTAAGTCATCATCAAACAATATTGCTGTCACTGTGCATAGTGTTCTCCTTGTTCTGCTCACTTCACTATACATCAGTTCATAACAAGTCTTTCCAGACCTTTCTGAAATCATCCTGCTTGTCATCTCTTTTTCTTCTTCTTTTTTTAAAATTTTATTTATTTATTTATTTTTAGTGAGGCAATTAGGGTTAAGTGACTTGCCCAGGGTCACACAGCTAGTAAGTGTTAAGTGTCTGAGGCCGGATTTGAACTCAGGTACTCCTGACTCCAGGGCTGGTGCTCTATCCACTGAGCCACCTAGCTGCCCCCTGCTTGTCATTTATTATAGCACAATAATAATGTATCACAGCTTGTTTAGCCATTCCCCAATTGATGGCTATCCCTTTGATTTCCAATTCTTAGCCACGAAAAAAAGAGCTGCTATAAATATTTTTGTACAAATAGGTCTTTTTCTCTTTTGGGGGATGTCTTTAGATATAAACCTAGCAGTAGTATTGCTGAATCAAAGGCTGTGCAGTTTTATAGCCCTTTGGACATAGTTCCAAATTGCTCACCAGAATGGTTGGATCAGTTCACAACTCCACCAACAGTATATTAGTGTCACAGTTTTCCCACACCCCCTTCAACATGAAACATTTTCCTTTTTCTTTTTTTTAAATTATATTAGCCATTCTGATAGGTGTGAGGTGGTATCTCTGAGTTATTTTATTTCTCTGATCAATAATAATTTAGAGCATTTTTATATGACTATAGATAGCTTTGATTTCATTGTCTGAAAACTGCCTGTTCATATCCTTTGATCATTTATCAATTGGGGAATGACTTGTACTGTTATAGATTTGACTCGGTTCTCTATATATTTGAGAAATGAGGCCTTTGTCAGAGATATTTGTTGCAAAAAATCTTCCCCAGATTTCTTCTTTCCTTATAATTTTGGTTGCATTGGTTTTGTTTGTGCAAAAGCTTTTTAATTTTATATAATCAAAATTATCTGTTTTACATTTTGTAATGCTCTCTGTATCTTCTTTGGTGCTAAATTCTTCCCCTTTCCATAAATCTGACAGAAAAACTATTCCACAATCTCTTAATTTGCTTATGGCATTACCCATTATGTGTAAATCATGTATCCATTTAATCCTTGTTTTAGTATGTTGTGAGATGTTGGTCTATACCTAGTTTCTGCCATACTGTTTTCCAGTTTTCCCAATAGTTTTTGTCAAATAATGAGTTTTTGTTCCAAAAGCTTGGATCTTTGGGTTTATCATATACTAGATTACTATAGTCATTTACTATAGTGTAATTCTTTCCAATTCTATTCCACTGATCTACCACCCTCCTTACTCTTTTCTTTCTTGTTTTTTTTTTTTTTTGCATGGGTCAATGAGGGTTAAGTGACTTGCCCAGGGTCACACAGCTAGTAAGTGTCAAGTGTTTGAGGCCAGACTTGAACTCAGGTCCTCCTGAATTCAGAGCTGGTGCTTTACCCACTGCACCACCTAGCTGCTCGCAACCACCCTACT
This sequence comes from Dromiciops gliroides, assembly GCF_019393635.1. NCBI lineage: Eukaryota > Metazoa > Chordata > Mammalia > Microbiotheria > Microbiotheriidae > Dromiciops > Dromiciops gliroides. Next base: position 657,257,888 of record NC_057863.1, on the reverse strand, counting down.
TTCTTCTGAAATTATCCATTTCTACATTTCTTATGGTACAAGAATATTTCATGACATTTCTATGCCAAAGTTCGTTTAACCTTCTCCCAATGTGGGGGGGGGGATCCCCTTAGTTTCCAGTTTTTGACTACCACAGAAAGAGCTACTATCAATGTATTTTGTACTTATGGTTACCTTTCTTATTTCTTTCATCTCTTCAGAGCACAGGTCAATAGTAGTATGGCAAGGCCAAAAGGACACACAGGTTGGTGACTTTCTGCACATAGTTCCAAATTGCTTTCCAGAATGGCTGGAGCTATTCATGGCTCCTCCAAGGGTGTGCTGAAGTGTCTGTTCTCCCAAAATCTCTCCAACATTTGTTATTTTACTCTTTTATCATTTTTTTCCCAGTCTGATATGTGTAAGCTAGAACTTCAGAATTGCTTTAGTTTGCATTTATCTATTAGTAATCTAGAGTATTTTTTCGTATGGTTGTTGTATGCTCATACCTGTTGACCAAATATCTTTTGGGAAATGGCTCTTAGTCTTATAAATTTGAGTCATTTCCATATTTGTCTTGGATATGAGACATATCAAAGAAACTTGCTGCAGAAATTGGGGGTGTGGGCATATTTCCTTTATAACTTTAACAGTAATAGTTTTGTTTGTGCAAAACCTTTTTAATTTTACAAAATAACAAATGTTGGGGCAGCTAGGTGGCACAGTGGATAGAGTACCAGCCCTGGAGTCAGGAGGACTTGAGTTCAAATCTGGCCTCAGACACTTAACACTTACTAGCTGTGTGACCCTAGGCAAGTCACTTAACCCTAATTGCCTCACCAAAAACAAAACAAACAAAAACCAAATGTTTTATCCTACGCAATCATCTATCCCTTGGTTGGTCATGAATTCTTCCCCTATCCTTAGACCTCATAGATAATTTCTTCTTTACTCCTCTAATTTACTTACGATGTCACCTTTTTATGTCTAAGTCTCATATCCATATGGAGTTTGTCTTGGCATATGGAGTGGAAAGTTGATTTGAACCTAATTTATAGGTTCAAAAAGTGATAACTTTCTCCAGGATGTTTTAGGATCTTTGGGTTGATCAAACACTACTACTGTGTTTATTATTGTATGTTATCTCCCTACCAGTTCCAGTGATTACTGTCTCTATTTTTTAACCAGAACCCAATAAATTGAATGATCACTGTTTTGTAGTAGAATTTGAGATCTGGTACCTATCTCTTTCTTCCCACTTTTAAAATTATTTCCTTTGAGCTTCTTGACCTTCCAGTTCTTCTATGTGAATTTCATTGTTATTATTTTTAGCCCTATAAAAATAATTCTTTGGCAGTTTGGTCCATACCATTGAATAATATTTAGGTGGTATAATTTGTATTGTATTCATTTGACCTACTCATGTGTTTTGTAGTTGGATTCATAGAATTCCTGGGTGTCTCCTGGTAGATAAATTCCAATATCTTCTGTGGTTATTTGGGGCAGCTATGTGGTACAGTGGATAGAGAACCAGGCCTACTGTCAGAAAGATCTGAGTTCAAAATTGGCCTCAAATACTTACTAGCTGTATGACCCTGGGCAAGTCACTTAATCCCTTTTGCCTCAGTTCCTCATCTGCAAGATTGGGACACACTGGAGAAGGAAATGGCAAACAACTCCAGCATGGAGTCCATGGGGTCATGAAGAGTCAGACACAACTGAACAACAAAAAGAAGTTATTTGGAGGGGCAGCTAGATGTTGCAGTGGTTAAGCACTGGCTCTGGATTCAGGAGTACCTGAGTTCAAATCTGGCCTCAGACACTTGACACTTACTAGCTGTGTGACCCTGGGCAAGTCACTTAACCCCCATTGCCTGCAAAAAAAAAAAAAGTTATTTGGAATGGAATTTTTCTTTCTAGTTCTTCCTCTTGGATTTCATTGGTAACATACAGGAATGCTGATGATTTATGTGGAATTATTTTGTATCCTGCAACTTCTGTAGTCTATTGTTGCAATTAATTTTTAGTTGGCCCTTCCAAGTTTTCTTTGTAAATCATATCATCAGCAGAAAGTGCTATTTGCTTCTCTCTCCTTTTGCTAAATACTAGTTGTGATAATGGTCTCCTTGCTTTATTGATGATTATTCTCTATAGGCCTCTGACTCTCCTCCATTACATATGATGTTTGCTCTTGGGTTTATTACTATGCATTTAATGTTATGTTTTCCAGAGTTTTTAACAAAAACAGGTGTTGTACTTTTTCAAAAGCCCTTTTAGCATTTATTGATATGTTCATGTAGTTTTTATTATTTACATTAATATGATCTATTAAATTATCTATCTTTATATTGATGTGTAGTCTTTCTTTATATTGTTTATATTTATTGAATAATATTTTTATTCTTTATATGTGCTTTGACCTTGAGTTCTTGACATAATACAACATGGTCATAGTATATCATATTTCTATTATATTATTATGGCCTATTTGCTAATATTTTATTTAAAATATCTGGATCAGTGTGTATTAGGGATATCTATCTAAATTTTCTTTCTTTATATTGTTACTCCCTAGTTTGTGCATGAAGCCCATATTTGTATCCTAGAGATTATGAATACCCCTTCTTTTCCTATTATTGTGAACTTTTTTTTTTTGGTTCTTGGGGGTTTTTGAGGCAATTGGAGTTGAGTGACTTGCCCAGGGTCACACAGCTAGTAAGTGTCAAGTATCTGAGGCCAGATTTGAACTCAGGTCCTCCTGACTCCAGGGCCGGTGCTCTATCCACTGCACCACCTAGCTGCCCCTATTGTGAACTTTTTATGTAATATTAGAATTAATCATCAACAGAGGGAAGGCACTTGAATTAAGGCAGCTTCCTGTAGAAGGTAGCATTTTAGCTAGGACTTGAAGAAAGACAAAAGTCAGGTGGTGGAGATGAAGGGAGAGTATTCCACGCATAGGGGTAGAGCCAGAAAATGTCTGGAATTTATAGATAGAGGGTCCTGTTTGTGGAACATCAAGCAGGCAAGTGTCACTGGATTCCTGACTACATGGGGAAGTGTCAGGTGTAAGAAGACTGGAAAGATGGAGGTGGGACTGGGGAGGGCTGGTTGTGAAGGGCTTTGAAGGCCAAACAGCAGATTTTGTATTTGATCTTGGAGGCCACTGGGAGCCATTGGAGGGTATTGACTTTAGGACATGTTGAATTTAAGATGTCTACAAAACAACTAATTCAAGATACCCCTGTTAGAGCTGGGAGAAAACTGGAAATCAGAGATGTTAGGTCTGGATAAATAGGCTTGAGAATCATCAGCATAGAAATGATCATGGAATCCATGGGAGCTGATGAGGTCACCAAGTGAAGGAGTCTAGAGGGAAAAGAGAAAAGGGCCCAGGACAGAACTCTGGGGGACACCGGCAGTGAGAGGGAAGAGGACCAGCAAATGAAGCAGAGGAGGAGTAAGTAGTCAGAGAGGAGGAGAATCAGGAGAGAGGAAGAGAGAGATACACACACACACACACACACACACACACACACACACACACACACACACACAGAGTCCTGAAATCCTAGAGAGGTGAGAGCAACAAGAAGAGGGTGATCAATAGTCTCCAAGGCCAAAGAGAGATGTAGGAGACTGAGGATGGAAAAAAGGCAATTGGATTTGGTCAATCTGGAGAGACCAGTTTTGGTTGAATGAGATCAAAAGCCAGATCACAGAAAGTGAAGAGAATGAGAAGGGAAGTAGAGGCACCAATGATTGATTGTTAAGGTTTCTCAAAGGTTTTAGCCACAAAAGGAAGGAAATGGGACCAATAAGTAAGAGGGGATAGAAGGATCAAGTGAGATTATTTTTTGAGGAAAAGAGAGATAGGGGGATGTTTGGAGGCAAGAGAGAAGTAGCCAGTGGAGTAATTTCTTCTAGGCAGCACTCTTGTAGGTCTTGTAGCTGGGACATTTTTCCCCTGGGGTGTTTTCCTTGGAGTTGTTGGGGGGGGGTGTTTTCTTCTTCATTTGGGGGGGGTGGCAGGGTAATGAAAGTTAAGTGACTTGCCCAGGGTCACACAGCTAGTGTCAAGTGTCTGATGCCAGATTTGAACTCAGGTTCTCCTGAATCCAAGATCAGTGCTTTATCCACTGTACCACCTAGCTGCCCCTGGAGTGTTTTCTTCTTGATGGCTTAACCCCCAGGCATCTCTCAGTCCGAAATACTTCTTCAGAGTATTCAAAATGTTCTTGGTTTCTTCATCTCAGCAGGTACATGTCTGGGTTAGGGAAGTTGGGCTTGGGCCAAGCTTCCCTCCTGCACTCTTGAAAGGTGTGGGTAGGCCCTATCTTGTCCAGAGAGCTGTGGCCAAGGATTGGCCCTCTTTCCTTCATGTTGTTCCCCTTTCAGCAGCCTGGATGCTGCTCCTGGTTCTGTTTTTGTTTTGGTTTTTTTCCCCTCCTGCTCTGGGAATCCCTGACTTTCTCTACAATGTCCCAGAAACCCCTTCACCTTAAAAGTTTCACTTCATCACTGGACTCCTTACACTGGAAGGACCCAGTACCCCTAAGGCCTCTCCCTCTGATTGGGGGATTCCTCCCTGAACCTCCATTTTCAGGAGATACAAGCTAGCCACATCTTCATTATTCTCCAGCTGCTCCCCCAACTCTCCCAGACATCTTCACTTTCTCTATAATGCTCCCCACAGGGCACCTGCATCCCCAAAGCCCATTCCCATTTCCCTTTCCTTCTGTGTACTTGTTGTCTTCTCCCATGCAAATGTAAGCTCAGGAAGGCAGGAAGTCTTTCTGCTTGTAATTGATTTCAGCACTGATTCCAATGCCTGATCCTGACATAGAGAAAGCCTTATCAAAATGCTGAGTGCCGGGGCAGCTAGGTGGCGCAGTGGATAGAGCACCAGCCCTGGAGTCAGGAGGACCTGAGTTCAAATCCAGCTTCAGACACTCAACACTTACTAGTTGTGTGACCCTGGGCAAGTCACTTAACCCCAATTACCTCACCAAAAAAAAAAAAAATGCTGAGTGCCTCGCTTGATGAGCTATAATCAAGCCCCTACTTACTCTATGCTAAGTACTGTTGGGCGCTAGGTATACAAATACAAAAAGTGTAGTGTGTTTATACAGTATCAATCTATATTTATACAGTATATGTATACATGTGTATTTGGATACAATATATGTGTATATATGCTATCTATATATACACTAATATAGATTTTCTAATATATATCTAGTATTATATATATTATATATTAAAATATGTGTGTATAAAGCTAAGTGGTGCAGTGTATATAGCACCAGGTCCAGAGTCAGGAAAACCTGAGTTCAAATCACTTACTGGCAGTGTGACCCTGGACAACTTACTTCCCCCTGTTTGCCTCAGTTTCCTCATGTGTAAAATGAACTGGAGAAGGAAATGGCAAAATGCTCCAATATCCTTCCCAGGCAAACTCCAAGTGGGGTCATGAAGAGTCTGAACAGGACTGAAACAACTGAAAAACAACCAATATATACATATACATATACATATACATATACATATACATATACATATACATATACATATACATACACAGTGTATGTATATATAAGTGGGAGGGAGGGACTAGATTAGACCAGATAAAGCATTTATCTGGCACTTACTGGAAAGAACAATAAGATAGAGAGGTCACTAGTAACTCAGAAAGAGAGCACTTTCTGTCTCTGGTAGGACAAGAAAAAAGACTCCAAATGCCTTAGAAGTGGGTGAAAGAAGACAAAGAGGAAGTAATGACACATTTGGGGAAAAGGATACAGGACAGCTGGAGATATTGGGGTCAATTGGCGTTTTCTGGAGGGAAAAGAAAAGGGGAAGGGGGAGAGGAGGAGGGGGAAAAGAGGAGGAAGAGGGAGAGGGAAAGGGGGAGAAGGAGGAGGAGAACCCAGCATGTTTGTAGGCAGCACTGACCACCTGGGAGGTAAACTCCTGTGAGGGAGAGATCAAATTGATGAAGAAATGGATGGGCCTCAGGCAGAAGACAAGTTCTTTGTCAGAAGGACCACAGGTGAAGAAAATGGGGCTTCCTTACCCAGAGAGGTGATACATGGAAGAGGAGGGAAGGGAACGCATGCTGGATGATCCTTATCTTCTCAGGAAAGGAGGAAGTGAGGAAGGAGGTTAAAACAGACAGTTGGGGTGATAGGAGTAAATCCAGGAAGAAGAATTGGGTTGTTGGGCAGCAGGGAGAGCCCTATGAGATTAGCAACACACAGGTGGGAAGCAGGGCTGTGTCTCACCCCACCCATACTGAGCAGCAAGGGAATTGGAGGAGAGAAGACAAGTGCTAAGGACCAACATAACTGGTGTTGCGAGCAGGGTATCAGCGGTCAGGTTTATCTAGCATTTCTATAGCACTATAAGGTTTGCAAAGTGCTTTGAAAATATTTCATTTGGGCAGCTAGATGGCGCAGTGGAAAGAGCACGGGCCCTAAAGTCAGGAGTACCTGAGTTCAAATCCGGCCTCAGTTAACACTTACTACCTGTGTGACCCTGGGCAAGTCACTTAACCCCAATTGCCTCACTAAAAAAAAAGAATGAAAAAAGAAAATATCTCATTTGTGCTCACATCTCTGGGAATTCAGTGTTTTTATTGTCCTCATTTTGACAGGTGAGAAAATTGAGGGAAATAGAGGTTAGTTGACTTGCTCAGGGATACAAAGCTAGTGTCTGAGGCTGCATTTGAACTCGAGTCTCCCCAATTCCATGTCAAGAGCTCTAACCACTGCACCATCTGTGATAAACTAATGGGATTTGGCAGATGCCCAGGAGCTTCACCTGAAGATTGATTTGGAATTGATTGAATTGGGTGAGACTGAGAGACTGAGAACCTACTTAAGGATGATTAAATTGGGACCACACCTGGCCAGCCCTGAGTAGGGTGTTGTTCTCAGAAGTTGAATCTAGTTAAGGTTGATTAAATTGAGACCACATGTGACCAACCCTGAGTAGAGTGTGTTCTCAGAGGCTGTGGACTGCTACATCAATAGGAGACCACTCTCAACCAATCAACTTGAAGAACCTCCCATTTCTGGGAAGAAGACAGGAAGTAGGAAGCTGAGGCTAGCTGACTGGATCTTCTTTTGGTTTGAGACATCAGCTTGGGGACAGAACTGCTCAATCCTTCGCTCTCTTCACTATCTTATATCTTTTAATAAATCCTTAAAAGCCTAAACTCTTGCTGAATTTATCAGTGATTTTAGCCAGTTTTCCCCAAAAACTGGGGGGGGGGGGCAGATTAGAACCCACATTAGATTTTAAACAACACATAATTTAGTTTAGATGAACTGCCTAGCTATCAGGTCCAGAAACATGGAGGCTGTGGGGGGTAGGTAAGTGGTGCACTGGATAAAGCACCAACCCTGGATTCAGGAGGACCTGAGTTCAAATCTGGCCTCAGGCACCTGAGACTTATTAGCTGTGTGACCCTGGGAAAGTCACTTAATTCTCACTGCCCCACCAAAAAAAAAAAAAAAAAAAGAAAAAAAGAAAGAAAAGAAACAAGGAGGCTGGAGCAAGGGCAATGGACTGAGGAGAAAGGAGGAGTGGAGGAACTGGACGATATGGTGAAGGTCATTGGTTTAAGAGTGTGAGAGGAGAGAGGGAGGTTGAAGCTGAAGACAGGAGATTCAGAATTCTGGATAGCAGAGGGGAGGCTGTTATCTGTCAAATCAAGGGTCTGAGCATTCCCGTGTCTGTGGAATAAGAATCCAGGTGGAGGAAGGGAAATGACGCAGGGTGACGAGAGGTTATGAGGGAAGGAGTGGAGCACCATCAGGGCTGAGGCCAGGCAATGGCCCGCCACAGTACAGAGGGATCCAATCTAATGGCCACCGCCACACTCTAGTGTTCTTTGAGCATCTGGGTAATGCTACTGAGTTCTCTCTTCAGCCTCCCAGGAAAAAAGAAGGGCCCACCATCTGAGTCTGTGAAGAGTTGGAGCGGATGAGAACTCATGCGGTGGGTGTAGATGGGAGGTGAGCTTGGCTCTTGATTGGGTATGGTATGAAGCCAAGTGCTGGCTGAGGTCCTGGAAGCCAGATTCGTGGGCTCTGAGGCTCTGGGGTCTGATGACCTTGTCTTGAAAGGTGTCCTCCAGGGGAGAAGCCCAGGAGGTTCTGAGGCTCTAGTTCTGGGCCCGAATCTGGAGATGAGAGGTTGCCAGCTCCCTTCAGAGCACAGCCAGCTTAGGGGATGCATCTACTTCTAGGAGAGAGTGGGCTCCTTGAAGGGGAGGCACTTTGCAGGGATCCTGCATTGCCAGCCACTGACACGGTGCCTGGCCCATAGCAGGTGCTGTGAATGTCTGGAACTGACCAGCAATCTTCCCTGGCTAACTCATCCCCCCCTTGGACAGCTCCAGTGAAATCCACCTCCTGTGGCTGGATATGCCCTCCAGACCAAGCAGATTCAATTGAACCTGTCTTCTACATAACCTCCTTTAAATAATTCCACAGATCCAGTTCCCCTAGTCTTTGCAGTCTAAGCATTCCCAGGGCCTTCAGCTCCCCCCAGACCACAAAATCTCCATGTCTTTCATCCTGGTTTCCCTTTAGCTTCCTAAAAGGTGGCACCCCACTGTTGGAAAACAGAGTCCGCTAAGACCACCAGATCTTTCTCACTCTAACTGCAGGTTAGCCACACATTTCCTCACCATTTTGAGGAGGGAATTAAATTGTTTGTCTTTTGTTTTCATATCACCTGCATTTTCCAGCCTACCCCTCCCCCACCCCCTACCCAGCTGACCACACCTTATAACAGAAAATAAGACCAAAAAGCATCTCCGCAAAGCAAACACATGAACAGAGTCTGACAGTTTATGGTCTCTCACTTCTGGAAAGGAGGATGAATAGAAAAGATGGAATTAGCATCTGCTGTGGGCAGTGATCCTCCCAACAACCTTGCGAGGTAGGTGCTGTTACTGGCCCCATTTTACAGATAAGGAAACTGAGGCAGACAGAGGTGAAATGACCTGCTGAGAGTCGCTGGGCTAGTCAGCCTTCTTGACTCTGGGGCCCTTGCACTCTCTGCACTCTGGTGCCCCCGGCTGCTTGTAAGGAGAACCGTGCAGCTTCTTGGGAGTCCAGTCCAAATGGGTCTGCATCCAGTGTCTGGTTTTCGTTCCTTCCTTTTGCATCATATTTGTCATGTCCATTGTCTTCCTTGTTCTGCTAACTTCACTCCACACGGGTCCATGGAGACTCTGCATGATACTCTTAATTCATCATTCCTACAATTTGCTTGTCTATTCTCCAATGGGTGGGCATCATTTTTCATTTCCATTTCCATTATTACCAAATATGACTATGAATGTTTTACTGTTTATGGAACCTTTTTTTCTGTTTGACTTCCTTAGGGACGGGGCAGGAGGGGAGTGTACATATGCGCAGGAATGAGCTCTCTAGGTCAAAGCTATGGACATTTTAGTCACTTTTTGACTAAGTGGTATATAGAGGAGAGAGAGCACTAGATTTTAAGAACTGAGTTCAAATCTTGCTTCAGACATTTACTATGTGACCCTGAGCAAATCACTTAATCACTGTCAGAAAAAAAGGATATACAATTAATCCACAACTTCTACAAAATAATTACAAAACCCAGGAGCAAACACTAGAAAAGAAAGTCCCATTCAAAATAACTACAAAATACATAAGCTATCTGGAAGTTAACCTACCAAGTCACATTCACTACTCATACAAATACAATTACAAACCACTCTTTGACTTCAATCACTGGAGTCTTGGTCAGTGCTCAAGGTTGGATGCTTGGGCCATAACCACATAATGGAAATTACAACCCTATCTAAATTAATACACTGGGTGATTGATTGCCATGCCAAGTAATCAAGGGGTCACTGCAAAGCTAGAAAAAGAAATAAGGAAAAAATCCATTGGCAGGAAAATGTCTAGAATAGGAAGGATAGGGGCAGCTAGGTGGCACAGTGGTAGAGCACTAGCCCTGGAGTCAAGAGTACCTGAGTTCAAATCCGGCCTCAGACACTTAACACTTAGCTGTGTGACCCTGGGCAAGTCACTTAACCCCAATAGCCTCACTTAAAAAAAAACCAAAAAACTAGGAAGGAAAACACCAAGAAAGGCAGGAACCAATGGATGGGAACATTAAATGACAAAACTGAAGCATTAACGCACCCTAAGTGAGAGACAGGAGGTGAACCACCACTATCTTCCCTTAGGGGATGGAGACAGCTCAAGCTCCCCAGCACAAGCAGCACGGGGGTAGCCGTTCTCTCCAGACTGCTGGTCCCGTTTTCAATCTGGGACCCAATGCCATCTCTGAGGCTGTCTCCCCCATCAGACTAGGAGCATCTGGAGAAAAAGAACTGCTACCTCTCTATTTGTATCCCCAGTCCTGACCATAGCGTTTTGTACATAAGAACTCGATAAAGGTTTTTAATTCATTTATTCATACCAGATTCAAAAGCCTATCATATAACATTAATCACCAAAATTATTTCATACTGCTTAACAAATACAGATCAGTGGAACAGAACAGACAAGGAAGAGTCAGCAACAATTCAATAACTCAGCATCTGATAAACTCAGGAACATAAATTGGCGAAAAGAAACAGGAAAACTGTCGCAAATAGGATTCAGAGCAGCAGTGTCAACAGAATAGAAATGGACCCCTGTGGACCATATATTGACTCCCAAACCCACAAATTAGCATCATCCAGATTATATTGTATTTTTATTTGTTTTGTCAAATATTTCCCAATTGCCTTTTTTTTTAATAATTTTTTTTTTTTTTGCAGGCAACAGGGGTAAAGTGACTTGCCCACGGTCACACAGCTAGTAAGTGTCAAGTGTGTCTGAGGCCGGATTTGAACTCAGGTACTGCTGAATCCAGGGCCGGTGCTTAACCACTGCGCCATCTAGCTGCCCCCCCAATTGCCTTTTAATCTGGTTTATGCTACTCTCCTGAGTTTTTCAAGAGCCATGATACCTCTGCTTTAGGTGTGTTGTTTTTTATCGATCAGTCGTTTTCAGTCGTGACCCCTTTGGGGTTTTCTTGGCAAAGATACTGGAGTGGTTTGCCATTTCCTTCTTCAGCTCATTTTACAAATGAGGAAACTGAGGCCAGTGGGGTGAAGTGACTTGCTCAAAGTCACACAGCTGGTAAGTGTCTGAGGTCAGGTTTGAACTCAGAAAGTCTGAGAGTCTTCTGGACTCCAGGCCCAGTGCTCTATTTCATACCATGTACCAAAACAAACTCCAAATGGATACACAATCTAAATATTAAAAGTCACACCACAAGAAATATTGGAAATATTGGAACGATGGATGGTTGGGGAAGAGTTCTTAACGAAAAAAGCGATAGAGGTGATTGAAGACGACCTAATAGGGGCAGCTAGGTGGCGCAGTGGATAGAGCGCCGGCCCTGGAGTCAGGAGGACCTGAGTTCAAATCTGACCTCAGACACTTAACACTTACTAGCTGTGTGACCCTGGGCAAGTCACTTAACCCCAATTGCCTCACTTAAAAAAAAAAAAAAGATAATGGATAATTTTGATTACATGAAATTGGAACGCTTTTGCATGAAGAAAATCAACGCAGACAGGATCAGGAAAGTTGCCAATTTGAATGGGTGGGTGAGAACAATTTGTTCCAATAGCCATGAAGATGACTGAAGCAGCTTAGAGCCTGAGCAAATATCGAAGATGCCAAGGTCATGCTGTGCATCCTGGGATCATAGGTCATCCTGACCTTTGATAACTGGAAGAAGTGAGGCCGATGACTGTGCAGCTCTGTGTCACATAAATCCAAGTCATGAGCAAGTCAAGACATCCCGTTATGATTGGTCCTCTTTGAAAACTAAGGACAAATAATGCCTATAACTTCTCTCTTTGAGACCAACAGTCTCTTAATGGCTAAGTCCAATGGCTTTTTCCTGGTCCTTTGTCCTCTGTCCTCTGCTCCTGATTGGCTTCCAATAAACCATTTTCTTGGTTCTACTTTTGTTTTTTCCTTAATTTTTTTTTTCCGGCAATGGGGGTTAAGTGACTTGCCCAGGGTCACACAGCCAGTAAGTGTTAAGTGTCTGAGGCCAGATTTGAACTCAGGTACTCCTGACTCCAGGGCCAGTGCTCTATCCACTGCGCCACCTAGCTGCCCCTCCTCTCCTACCTTTTTAATGCTTTCTTTCCAAACTCCTTTTGCCAGGTCATTCTCCAATTCCCTCCAGCCAAGTATGAACCTCTCTCAAAGGCTCTGTTCTGGGCCCTCTCCTCTCCTCTCTTTGACACTTTATAGACCCCTTGAGGTTCTCATTGGCTTCTGTGGTCGTCTTGATGAGGACAATTTACAAATCTGTATGGATCTTCAGTTCAAATCTCCCTCCTAACTCCAGTCCTGGTCTATGAATCTTTTGGATTGTCTCAGTGGGATCTCAAACTCAACTTTTTCAAAACCAGACACCTCCAAACCCATCCCTTCTCCAAACTTCCCTATTTGTGCTAGCAACACCACTATCCATCCAGTCATCTGGATTCACAACCTTCAAGTTATCCTTGACTTGTTCCTGCACCACCATATTCACCCTGTAAGGGAGCGAGCCCTGACCTCTCCTGGATCTCTCAATTTGATGAAATTACAAGATGAGGCACTTTATCGAAGGACACAGTCACATACATGCACCCTGGTCCTTGGCTGGAAGGCCACAACACCACCTTTTATTGATCTCCACAGGCCTGGGCTGCCTCCAAGAGGGTGGGAAACAGCACTTGGAGGTTGGTCAGGATTCTTTTCCCCATGATCCAAAAAAGCGAGCTGGGAGAGTAAAGATGAGATGAACAGACAGACAACAGCCAACATGGGAATTGATTTTGACTATACATTTTTGTCAGAGGCGTTGTTTCTCATGCTTTCCCAATTGTGGGGTGGGGCTGGAGGCAGGAGAGAGAGAAAGAGAGACAGAGACAGAGAGAAAGAGAAGGAACTTCTTTTGAAAATAATTTTAGGGGCAGCTAGGTGGCGCAGTGGATAAAGCACTGGCCCTGGATTCAGGAGGACCTGAGTTCAAATTCGGCCTCAGACACTTGCCACTTGCTAGCTGTGTGACCCTGGGCAAGTCACTTAACCCTCACTGCCCCACCAAAAAAAAAAAAAGAATTTCAAATAAAAGCAAACTAGGAAATGGTCTGTTGCTTTCCTTATTTCTGCCCTTTGCCCCTTGGACTTCCAGACTACAGGACTGGCTGGGGAGTGGGTTTTTCCCTTCCCCTACTCAGGAGCAGAATATGGCAATTAGCAGTAGAGGTATTGGGGGGGGGGGGCACTACTTAAGGTTGCCCAGGTGGCCTGACAGGGGAGGCTCCAATTCCCAGCAGCTTTCTGTTTCCTTCTTGAGGTCACAGGTCAAAGGCTAGCAGCTAGCAGAATGACCTTTTAAAAAAAAGCATTATTCATCTTTTGTTTTTATAGTCACCTGTTTCCCAATGTATGGCCACCCCTCCTCAGCCAATAAGCCATGCCCTCAGAATAAAAGAGAAAACATTCCGGTCAAAGTTGCCAACACCCTGAGGGCACACACCATATTTCACGCCCTAACACCTTTTCAAAGAGGGGAAGGAGACCTATTTTCTCATCTCTCCTCTGGAGCCAAGTTTGGTCTTTGTAACTCCAAGGAAGAGACCCCTGGTGGCAAATTTGTGGCAGGGGATGGCTAAGAGGAGCACAGAATGGTCAGGTGGTGAACTGTATCAGTGAAGGGAAGACAGAGATTGATGAGAACATGCATCTGAATATCTGAGTAAGAACTGCCAGATGATAAGACACTGCCCAAGTGGAATAGGTAGGCTCAGAAAGGCCTGGTTTGCTACTCCTTGGATCATCCTGCACAGGCTTCCAGGCCCCACCAGGAGGGATTCCCCTGGCCATAGGCAAGGATCTATGTCTGCACAGTGGGGTCTTGTGTCCACCCTCCCTCCCTCCCCTCCTCCTTCTCTGCCCCTTCCTGCCCCAACTTCACACGAGAGCCATTTCCTGGGTTTGGCCCATGCTCAGCTCTCTTCACCCACTCCCCTTCTGTATGGCTGACAGCCTTCCTGGGCTCAGACAAGGAAGAAGCCCTACCCCAGACATACAGCAGGGTCCACACAAGCCACCAACATCAGACCGTGACATCTCCTAGCAGCACCAGGGCCCTGCCACGTCTGACAGCAAGGACAGGCGACCCAGATCTCCATCAGTCCAGCTGAGACAACTCTGTGAATCCTCCCAAAGCTCAGAGGCAAGACCCCCCCCCCTCCCCCCAGCTCCCAAGGCTCCAGGAGCTGCGTCCTGTCACCGCCCCATGCAGGCCGTGCACCTGCCTGACCCAATACCTTGGAGGCTGTTTAGCTGAAAGCCTGCTCTTTTGTTCCCAGCTCCTAATAAACATTCTTTGGATTCAAAGGTGAGACTGAACATTACTTTGGGAAGTGCCTGGCAAATACAAAGCCCTTAAAGGCAAGCCAACATCAGAAAGCCTCAATCTGAATGAACGGAACAGGATGGCTCCTTCTCTTCCCGAGCCACCATAAGCAGTGAGACCCTGCCTTCTCCCAAGGGCAGACACCACCGAAGACCTGGCATCTTTGTCAGCATGAAGGCATGCTTACCGCTCTGCAGCTGGTAAAACCCTGGGAGGGGGCGGTAACATGCTGCCCGAGTCAAGATGCAGAGGAGATCTTGACAGGCGGAGATACTTAAAATCTTACACCAGACTTCAAAAAGATCCACTTCAGGGGCCCAAGGCGAGGCAGGCAGGACGGCACCATGAACATTTCTTTAAAATTCGAGTTTGCTAACGTCCAGACACACGTGGACAGCAAAGGTGCAGGAGCAGAGCCAGGCCCAGCAATAATCAAGGGGAGTGGGCAATGAAGGGAGACGACGGCCGTGCCATCTCGCAATATCTGAAGGGCTGTTTGAGGAGAGCAGATTCGTTATGCTTGGCTCCCTGTGACAAACCTAGAAGTGACAGGTGTGGATGGCCAAGCACGGTCAGCTAAACCAAGGAAAACCTTAACCAGAGTCTAGTGTGGACTACCTCTGCAGGCCGTGGGCCCTGCTCCCCCAGGCCCACCGGACGTAGAGAGATGGCCAAATGATTCCTAGTTTGGCCCCTTCCGATTCTGACCTTTTGCAAGAGGTGACGAGGCTCGGGTGGGGATGATGAGTGTACCATACTGGGGGAAGATGAAGGGTGCAATTAACTGCTCCCAGAGGTTTGCATAAAAAGAGACCTGAGGGGCAGCTAGGTGGCGCAGTGGATAGAGCACTGGCCCTGGAGTCAGGAGGACCCGAGTTCAAATCCAGCCTCAGACACTTGCCACTTACTAGCTGTGTGACCCTGGGCAAGTCACTTAACCCCCATTGCCTCACAAAAAACAAACAAAAAAAGGGACCTGAGAGTGTCTAGCCTAACCTATAACTGAGGAAGCACCCCCTGACATTCCACAAGCTGTTGTCCTGACAAGGGCAGCAAGGTCCCATCCAGTTCTCTACAACCAAGGGTCAAATCCAGACTCCTCACATTCAACAGCTCTTTGGGATGCCACATGTGCCCCACCCATGACACACTGACCTTCAATGTGCCCATTAGGAGTCCTCTCAGCTTAGTCAGACTTGACTTCAGAGTTGGAAGGGCCCTCAGTGACCAGGCGGGAGGCCGGCCTACCGCCCCCCCACTGCTCTTACATCTGCCCTCACGTTGAGGAGAATGGCTGACCCTCCTGCACGAAACCAAGAAAAGAGTTTCTCATCAGGCCACGTCCTCGAGTCCTCTTCCACACACACCACTTGGCTCTTTAGCTGGTTTTTCATGGTCCTTCAACCACGGAAGACCAGAACCCAACACCTCAGCCCCGATGCCCAGACCAAAGACGTCAGGGTCATCCCTGTCTCCCTCATTCCAGCCCCTTGACAAGTCTTAGAAATCTGTGGGATTCCTTGGCTATCACGAGACAGTCTACTCAGTGAGTACGCCAACACCGTCCAGGCCAGCACTGTTTGTTAACTGAGTAAGAACGAACACGAATGCTGTAAAATTACCAAGAATAAGCACGGCCCCAGAGACAGGAGACACTCCTGGAATGAGGGATGGAACATTACTTGTATCTTCATTTTTTCTTTAATGTATTGCGAGGTTTTGCTGATAGTTTACATTCTTTTGTTGCATGAGCTGGCTCTCTAGGGACTGGGATGTGTAGGGGATACAAGGAGAAATTTAGGCAATGTTAAAAACAAAACATATTGATAAAATTTTATTTAAAAAAATATTCAACAGCACAAGGCCACATACAGGTCCCAGAAGCCTCGCGCTGGAGACCGTCTCTGTTGACATTAGACTACTGGTGACTGTTTGGAGGTCTGCCATAGAAATCACATCTAAATCAATCTAATTCTACATCATATAGCCCTTGTCTCCCCTTCCTGTCACAAGGACACATCACAAGACAAGACACTCTATGTTTTCCTACCTAATACCCAGGCTACAACAATAGCATTCCCCTGACTTGCCAGTCTATTAAGAAAAAAACAAACACAAACAACTAAAGAAAAGCCAGTCTGGCACACATGGCTCTGGCCAAAGTTTTGTGGGCGCTATGCGACTGCTTCCTTTTCTAAATGTTCAGTAACAATCCCTTTAATCTAGGTCAAGATCGTTGTCTTTGCCAACTTCATCCCCCTCCCCCTCCCCTTTGTGGAAATACTCCTTTTCACATGAATCATTCTGAAGAAGCTAAGTCCCTACCGTCCCAGAGGGTGCAGCGTGGTCACAATCAGGAACCCCAGGACAAGTCAGAGGCAGAAGAGACCTTGGAGGGCAGCACCTTGCCTAATCCTTCCCATTTTACCAGCCCAGACAAGCTGAGGGACTTGGTGACTTGACCAAGATCCTACAAGAAGACTTCAAGCCAAGTCCTGAGTCAAAAGTCCAGGCTCGTGCCCAAGGCTCAGTGGGGGGAGAGAGCCCCTCCAAAATACCACCCAAGCAGCCTCCGCAGGAAATCCATTTTATTGAATAATCAGAAGGGTCTGGACAGAGGATGCCGTGGGGGGACAGGGGCAGAGACACATTCACGTGATTGGGAGAAAAAGGGGTGGTGGTCTTTTCATTTGGGGAGGGGGCAGCGTCGCTGCTCTCTTGCTCACTCTGGCGCCGGCTCCATCAGGTAGCCATTCTCAGGAGCCAGATAGCCGTCGCCAGCATCGGCCTCCATGTAGAGGTCCCGCCCATCAGCCCCGAGCCCTTCAAGCCCGTTGTCCTGACCACCGCTGCCACCTCCACCCCCTCCACCACGGGAGGCCTCGTCCCGCCTTTCACCCCGCTCGCCTCGCTTGTGTTCACGATCTCTATCCCGATCCCGCCGCCGCTCCCTCTCCCCCCGGTGGCTGCGGCGTCGGTCCCGGTCCCGGTCCCGGCCCTTCTCCTCGGGGGCATCCGGTCCATCGGGGCCAGCCTCCCCCAGAGGGCCATCATCAGTGGGTGCATCGCCTGCCTCTGGGGGCTCCGGACCCTCCCCACCCCGAGGTTCCTCCTTGCGCTCTCGCTCTCTCCGTGCTCGCTCTCGGCTCCGACTACTGCGGCGCTTCCGCTCACGGTCCTTGTCCTTACTTCTCTCTCGTGAGCGTCTCCGTTCCTCCTTCTCCCGGCTTCTGGAACGCCGTCGCCGGTCCCGGGACCTGGAACGCCGACGGTCCCGCTCCTTGTCACGCTCTCGGCTTCGCTCTCGGCGCTCCCGCTCACGTTCCCTGTCCCGGTCCCTTGGAGGACAAGGCCAAGAGAGAAAAAGCAGAAACAATCCTAAGAACCGTCGCTTTCCTTCCAGAGCCACACCCAAGAGGAGGTGGGAAGCTCGCAGGGAGAGCGATGGTTAAGGATGCTGGAGCCCTCAAATGCCCTCACCTCTCATCGTAACGCGAAGTGTCATCTCGGCCCGAGTGCCGGATGTTGACGTCAGCCCCCCCTCGTCTGGTGCCCCCAAGGCCGCCCCCTGAGGAGACAGACATACACACACATCAGCGTGGCTCAAAGAAGAAAATCACATCAGGTGATGGAGCCAACCCAGAGCCACCCACCAAGACCCAAGGGAGATGTAGTGGCAAGACCCTGGCCACCCCCACTGACAACCCCACAGCCCAGGAGCCCGCCTACTCACCAAGCCGGCGGGGCCGCCAGCCCTTCACTGTGCGACCTCTCTCCACATCAACCAGCACCCGCCTACCATCGATCTTCTTCCCATCTGCATGTTTATAAGCCGCTGTAACAGAGGAGGGGGCAGAGACGAGTCCCCGGGGGGGAGCCTCCTGTCAGTACTAGGCCTGAGACCCCCAAATCCCTCAAGTCCCCCCCAACCAAGGCGCACACACACACACCCGTGCACACACACACGCGCACACACACACACACACACACACACACACACACACACACACACACACACACACGCCTACCAGCGAGCCAGGCAACTTGACAGCCGGACATCTCCATCCACCCAGTCCCCAATCCCTGGGGTGGAAGGGCCTGCTCCATCGGATCCCCTTCATTCCACCCACCCCCAATTCCTCACCGAGGTAGGGGCAAGGATGCCCTTCCCCTGCCCATCTCCCCCCATCCCCACGACGGAGCAGCCCCCTCCCGGCCCTGTCAAGAAACACTGCTGCAAAGAAAAAAGGTTAAATGAGTGCTGGTCTCTTCAGGGCTGAGGGCCAGGGCCACAACCAGGCTGGCCCAAGACACAGAGACAGGTCCCTGACATGCAACCTGAAGCAGGCAGCAAGGGCGAGATGCCCAGCTCAGCACCGCCCCTCCTTTTCCCCCAGTTACAGGGATCAGTCTGTCAAGAGGGAACAGAGACTAGAGCCAACAGTGAGAAGAGGAGGGGAGGAAGTCCAGAGCGTGGCAAGGCAGCTGGGGCCAAAGAGGAGAGCTATGGGCTCTGGGGACCGAGATGGCCCTGGCCCGGGCGCCCCTCACATATGCCAAGTGGGAGGGGAAGACGTGCGATGGATGCGATTCCACCCTGCCTTACCTGGTGGCCCTCAAGCCTCAATAATCCCACCCCTCAGCATGGAACCAGACTTCTGGCCCCCAGACCTCACCACTCCCGAGTGGGCATCTGCTGCCTCAAGGGGCATGGGGAAAGGGCAGCTCCAAGGCGCCCCATTCTTGTCCCTCCCTGACCAGCCACCCTCCCCCCACTAGCTTCCCTACCCCTCCCCCACCCCCCCCCCCCCACCCCCAAAAAATAACAACAGAGGAAGAGAAAAGGTGCAATTTACCAATGCCGGCTTTGCGAGTGTCCGACCAAACCGAGCGGGATGGGGGGGGCTCGGTCCTCCTGAGGGGCCTGGCGAGGAGGAGGCTTCCCGGGGGGGGGACACAGGGCAGCTTACCTGGAGCCCCCATGCTTACCTGCACCCTTAGCGCGCGCATGGTCCCCCCTTGCCACCCCCCACCCACCAGGGCAGCTACGCTACAGGGATGGAGTGGGGGCAGAGAAGCAGTCCCAGCTAAAAGGATGTCAAGCACACCTCACCACCTGGAGACAGGGGGAGGCAGGGATGACCCTGAGGGCGACTTGCTAGAGGGAGAATTTCTGTGGGGAGCAGGGAAGAATTTTAGAAAGTCATCCAGAGCAAAAGGCCTGGAGAATGGGCTTCAAAAACTTGCCAAGCCCCATCTCTACCCCCAAAGTCACAGCAGAACCAGGCACCCTGTCCTCTACACAGGCATTTAGCACTCAGGCCCCCCCAAAACAGGGTGCTAGGAAGGAGGGAGGGGGAAAGAGACTGCAGGGCAGAGGATCTAGACAGTGGCTAACATGGCAAGAAAGGGACACTCGGCCCCTGGCCCCCGACTAGGGAGGTAGGAGGAACTCAGGACACCCTCTCCTCAAAAGCCCCAAGGACCCAAGTCTAGCTCAGCGCACAAGAACCCAGAAAAGCCCAGACCAGGGGAGACAGCGAAAAGAAAGTGTGATGTGTGTCTCTGCCATTTGCTCTGTCTCTCTCTCTGTCTCTCTCTCTCTTTCTCTCTCTCAAATTCCACAAGGGGGCAGGATTGGAATTGAAGGTCACAACACAACTAACCTGTTGGCCTCCCCCCAATTCCGTGCAGGGACAGAATGCTATGCACCCAAGGCCCTAGGCCAAGGATAGAGTGGGGCAACAAGGGAAGCTCAGCCTGGATCCCCAAAGAAGCTCCCTAGACCCATGATCGCTGTTCTTCCTGGGCAGGGAGGGGCAGCAGCCTGCCTCGCTCCCAGACATCCATTCCCACCACCCCTGAAAACAGCATCTAGAGACCCTGTGGGGGTGCGCATGTGCCCAGCCCCTATAGGGGAGATGCTTGGAAACACTGCCCTGGCTCACCCTGCCTCCTGACCTCCAGAGAGGCAGGGCAGGAGCCTGGAGAGAATGACAGAGGGAGGGGAAGGGTGAGAAGGCCCTTCCCCCAAGGCCCTTCCACGGGAAGCTTGCCTTTTCCTCGCCCCCCCCTCCTCCAGCCTCCTCTGCCCCTGCCCAGCAAATGGGCACCTGGAGGCCAGGGGGAGGGGGGAGTGGGGCCAGGAGTTCGGGGGGGCTGGGGAATGGGGTCAGAGGAGGGGCAGGGAGGGGGCCTTTCTGCTCCTAAGCTGCCTGGCTAAGCTAGGCTGGTGTGCTGTGGCGAGTGATCTTACCCATATGATACAAACCCTTATACCAACCATAAAATGAGATGTTGTAAGGGGAGCGTTAGCATCAGCTGCAAGCCAGCTGCGTGGTGGCTGCAGTGACAATAATAAGAACATACAATTAATACGCCGGCCCCTCCACACGCCACACCCCCCTCACCGCCACCCCCACCCGGCTCTCACTTTGCACAGGACAAATCTCCCTTTAGGGGCTTTTAAACCACGTCAGGCCGAAATCGAGGAGACACAGACAAAAACCACAGACACGGCCGCTGAGCATGGCCCCCACCCACCCAAGGCATCCCTGCTGGGGGTCAGGGGAGGGGGTGGGGATGAGGAAGAAGGGAGGGGAGGGGGGCTACCGAGGGCTCCCCGACAAGGCCACGGGGAGGTGAGACAGAGAAGGCAAGGTAGGCCAGGGATCCGAGCCCAGCCCCCTAAGCCCCTCTGGCCCCCCCAGCTGAGCCTCCTCCCCTCCCCTCTGTCCTTCACCCAGCCCCGCCCCGGAGCTACCTCCATCCCCCTGAGAGTCAACGTGTGGCACTTACCTCTCCCGGCCCCCCGGGCGCACACACACACACGTTGAGGGGAGTTTTGGTTTTTTAAAAATATATATAAAAAAAGATATATAAGAGACAGAGGAAAAATAAGGAATGAGTGTTGATGTGAGGAAGTGAGGGGGGTACGAAGGGCAGGGACGGGAGGGAAGTACGAAGGAGGAGACACTCACAGTGCATGTCCCGTTCGTGCTCATACTCGATGAAGGCGTAGCCCCGGGGCTTCCCAGACCGCTTGCTGTAGACCATGTGGATCTGCGCACGCAAGGGAACAAGTGTCAGTGCCCTTCTGGGAGGGACCTGGGAGCAGGCACTTGCTGTGACCATCAGACGCCCCAGCACATCCCCCCACCCCTCACAAGCCACTCACCCTCTTGATGGGTCCATACACCTCAAACTCTCTCCGGAGTTTTGATTCTGTTGTGTCATAGTTCTACGATAGACAGAAAGTTAGGCCACACCACCAAAGCATACCGGCTTCTTTCCCACATTGCCCTGGTCCGAAGAAGAGGAGCTAGCACTGACACAGGACTTTATGGTCTACAAAGTATTTCAAATATCTAGTGCTATGATGATCCCATTTTACAGATGAAGTAACTGGGGCAGACAAGGGATGAAGTGCTTTGCCCAGGGTCACAGGGCCGGAACTGTCGGTGACTGGACTGATCCCTCAGGTCCTCCTGGCTCCAGGCCGGCCTGTCATCCACTGCCCCGCCCACCATCCAACAAGTAGGAGGTCAGCACTCACCACTCGGGCCACAAAGAGAGTTTTGAAAGCATCACCCTGAGCATTAGGGTCATTGTGGGGGTCCCCTGTGAAGCAGGAAGAGAGAACATTAGAGGCCAGGCCAAGCGTGACACAGAACAGGGCAGGGTGCGCAGGGGCTGGGACAGATTCTTCCAGCACGTGCTTGGGGGGGTGGGGGTGGGGGTGGGGTCAAGCGTCAATGGCTAGAGCTGAGGAGATGCAGAATCCCGCCAAGGACGGAGTCCAGTGACACGTACACATTTTCAGCTCTGTCTCCACTTCTTGCTGTCGCCGCTCTATCTTTTCCCGCCTCTGTGGGAAGGGGCAGAGAGACAGGTATGGAGGAGAGCCTGGCCTTCTCCCTGCCTCCAAGCCCGCTCCTCTTCATCCTGAATCTCTCTCCTGGCCTCTCCTCTTGAGCCGGTTGGTCCCTGAAGCTCTCCTCCTCTGCCCTCAAGACCTCCATTGTCTGGTCTGAGCCTCCCTTCTCCAGCTGAGGTGGACACCTTGCTGGCTCCTGAACAGGGACCTCCTTCCTCTACCACCCATCCTCTCAGGCCTCATTCAGCTCCTCTCCAAGACTGACCCAGAAAGCCTTTCCTGTCCCCAGCTGGGTGTGACCTCTGCCTCCCTCACAGACCCCAACCCTTCCTTCTGAGGGCCCCAGAACTCCATGAGGAAGAGCCTGCATTTCCTTGCTTCCTCTCCCCTTTCTGCCACCCACCAGGCCCAAACTGTCACATACCTTTCTTTCCATCCGCTCCTCCCTCGTCTCTGCTCGAGTTGGAGGAGGGGCATCCCGGGGGTCCTGAGGACCAAAAAAGAGGGGTTAAGAGGTAGCAGGGCTAAACTCAGACACCAAAAGATTTCCTAAGGAAGTTCCTTTTTTACCATCCCCACCCCAAACACCTTCCCAGAGCATAAGGGGTAGCATTACACCCCTGGTCTGACCACCTGTCTGCCTTGACCAAATCCCTTTCCCTCTTCCATCCTGTTTGCTTAGCTGGAAAGCAAGCTCACCAGACTAGTGTTACAAGGTTCCTGCCAACTATGATGTTCTACTGCCAACTGGTCTACTTTCAATCATGGAGAATAATCATGGTGGAGAGGAGGCTAGACCTGGAGTCAAGAAGACTTAAATTCAAGTCAGCCATCAGACCCCAGCTGTATGACCTAGGCAAGTCACTTAACATCTTCCAGCTTGGTTTCTTCATCTGTCAAACAGGAACAATAGAACCACCTACTACCCCGGCTTGTTGTGAGATCAAATGAGACAAGTTTTGTAAAGCACCATGAAACCATCAAGTGCCTAAGAAATCCTTGTGATGATTAATTAGGAAGAGATCTCAATGTAGGGTGCCCATGACAACAGCCCCCTGCCCCAAGTAATCATACAACCTCTGCATGAGGCGGGATCCACTTCCCTCCCTTTGGGAAAAATTCCTCACCCTCCAGAGGCCCTACTTTCTTTTTTTTTGGCCGGGGGAGGGGGGGGAAAGAAGGCACAGGGCAATGAGGGTTAAGTGACTTGGCCGGGGGTCACACAGCTAGTGACAAGTGTCTGAGGCTGGATTTCAATTCAGGTCCTCCAGAATCCAGGGCCAGTGTTCTATCCACTGCACCACCTAGGTGCCCCCACTCTTTCATTTTGACCCAGTGCCCTGTGTTCTGCCCTCTGAGCACCCTCAACAGGTTCCCTTCTGCCAAGAGAGTCCTTCACATGCCTGAAGAAATCCACCATGTCCCTGAATCTTCACTTCTCAAATCAAGGAGGAACATGCTCCCTAGGCACAAACAGGATTCCAGACAGACCTGACCAGGGCAGAGGCCAAGGTGCCCTGAATCACTGCCCTCCTACCTGCAGCCTTGGACTGTGCTGCCAAGCCACAGTAGTGCTGGGGGGAAGGGGGGGGGGGAACCTCAGGCCTCCCTAATACCTCCCTACTGGTGTTTTCCACAAGTATTAGCTGGTCACACCTGCCTTGCATTTTGTGTGTCTGAAAGCCAATTCAAGGCCTAATGCTTGTCCCTATGACAATTTATCTTATTTTGGTCAGCCCCATATCCTAGCACGTCAAGATTTTGTTGTTTCCTGATTCTGTCACTCAATATATTCGTTACCTCCTAGCTCTGTGCCACCTGAAAATACGGTCAACCACACACCAAGAATTTATCCAAGTGACTCACTGGTAAAGACCCTGGAGCACTTAACAAAAGACCCCCACTTGAGACCTCCTTCCTAGATCAAACTTTTGGGGCTAGTATTGAGCAACTGCTAAACACATAAAAGTACATTCATTTCAAGACTACTTCTTGGCATCTTTTCCAAGAGAATAACAGAACAGACTCTCATTAAATGCTTTCCTGAAGTCTAAGTGAACTGTACGTATAGCACCCTCTAAACCACCACACTAATAATTCTCTAACAAAGAAAAAATGGATTTGGTGATCCATCTGTCCTTCATAAAAGCAAACTAACCCTAGATGTTTGCTAACCATCTCTTTGATCACACTTTAGAGTAGAAAACAGAAGTCAGCCCCCTTGATACTCAGCTGTCGGATGCCATCCTCTGCTCTTTGATAGTCCTACAAAACTCTCTGGCATGAACTTGAGGCATTCCCTCAGATCTTTCAAATATCACTGGGGGAGGGGGGGGCGGGGCAATCACACAAGATCCCCCTTACACCCAGAGAAGTTAGACAAGAAGCCTGCCAAAGATCAGACAAAGATCAGAGCTGGAATGAGCCAGCTGAACCAAATTCTTTTAAGAGTAATGAAGGGGGGGGGGGCTAGGTGGCACAGTGGATAAAGCACTGGCCCTAGATTCAGGAGGACCTGAGTTCAAATCCAACCTCAAACACTTGACACTTACTAGCTGTGTGACCCTGGGCAAGTCACTTAACCCTCATTGCCCCATAAAAAAACAAAACAAAATTTTAAAAAGAGTAACAGGACAATCTGACTTTTCTGATGCTGGGTGTCAACTCTCTAACAGCTATTTGGATTTCTTTTTTCCTCAAGTACAGGACTCATTCCCAAAGGGGATAAAAATCCACAAGAAAGCTCAGCATCTAAAAGCCTTCATTACACCTTTCAGCTCCTTGTTCTCACTGGGGTCTTGGCTGCTGAGTTCTAACACTGCCCAAGGCCTGGGACCCTTGGGTAGGGGAGGGGGAAAAGCACAGCTGATACTCACCTCAAACTCCCGGATGTAGGGGGCGATGCCACAGTAGGGCTGATTGTGGTGTTTCTCATGGGGCAGCTTCTCCAGGGGAGGTAAGTAGGGTATTGGGTCTCGGGGAGCAAAGAGGGCCAGGAGATTGGGGGGCAAGAACTGAGTCATGATGCCGGGAGTACAGGGTCTGCAGGACAGAGAAGAAGGCTGTCACAAGTCTGAGGGACCTTCCCTGGTGGCCAAAGCAGTAGGAGTGGGAAGGTCCCCATGGGATGAGGGGGTCTCAAAGGTATGCAGGGAGGCTCGGACAATTAGGGAACATGGGACCCTCAACATGCCCCCAAGACCCTGGCTGGGAGGACCCTTCCACCTCACAATACAGGGGTTTGTTTGTTGTTGTTTTGGGGGGGAATGTGGGTAACAACTGCAATCAAGGCAAAAGTAGGAGTTGGAGCTGCCAAAGATGGAGGGGGCATCCCCTCTCTCGTATCCAGCTCTTGCAAGAGTTTCTGGGAAATAGGGGGGTGGTCCGCGGGATGCGGCAGGGAATTATGGATAACAGAGGGATCCCGGCAAGCGCAAAGAAGCATGGGTAAACGAGGGAATGTCTCCAATGAGCGCAGGGAATTGTACTGGGGGAGGGGGTTGGCGGACGCAAAGATTTCTGGGTGATGGGGGGTCTTGGCAAGGAAAGGGAATTGAGGGTATGGGGGGGGGAAGTGTCCCGATGGACGCAAAGTACTGTGGGTAAAGGAGGAGGGTCCTGGAAGGTGCAGGGAGTTAGGAGTAATGGGGGAGGGTCCCTGACGGTCGTAAGGTATGGTGGGTAAAGGGGGGGGGGACTTGTACCGGTTGGCGCAAGGAGATGTGGGTAGCTAGCGGGGTCCCGGCAGACGCAGGGAGTTATGGGTAAAGAGGGGGTACCTCCGGGCACAGAATGGTGGCCGGGGGGGGGGTCCCCGGAGGGCGAAGGGAGTTATGGGTAAAAGGGGGGGTTACCGGCAGGCGCAGGGGGTTGTGGGTAGCTAGGGTCCTGGCCGGGCCTGGCGGGCCCGCAGCACTCACCGGCCGCGCGGTGGCGGCGGCGGCCCCCTCGGCCGGGCGGGGCTCCTGGGGCGAGCGGCGGCAGCAGGAGCGGCGGCGGCGACTCTTCGTCGTCCTCCTGGATCTCAGGGGCCTCGTGGAAGGCGGGGGCCGGGGACGGCGGCGGGGCCGGCAGCGCTGGTGGCTCCGGGGTGCTCGCTCCGTCACTCAGTCACTTTGTCCGTCCGGTCTCGGCTCACACAGACACCCGCGCGGCCAGGCGGCGAGAGACGCACCGACCGAGGGAGGCGGGTCTCGCGAGAGCTCGGTGCGAGCGCGGGCCGGCGGGAGGTGGGGCCACGCCGATATCCCTGCGCGCCCGCAAGGCACTGCGCACGCGCAGAACCGAGCGAAGAAGAGGTCGGTGCGGGATCGCCTAGTGCGCATGCGCAAATCGTCCTCGGCGCACTCTTTTTCTTCCCGGTCCCGGCCAACGTTGTCAGGGCGCATGCGCTTGTTGCTTTCTCCTTCCCTCTTCTTTGGTACTCGAGCAACCGCCGCCTTCCGCGAGCTAACGCGTCACACCTTTCCTCCCATCCACAAGTGTCCTTCCACCAAGAAAAAGTCCGCCATGTGACATGCTCCTCCATTACAGTTCAGCCCCGCTTTACAGAAAGAAGGTGGAGTCACGTGATCGGAGGGCGGGGCCGAGATCCATCCGGGAATGATAAAAGATTCCGTGCAGCCCGTGGCAACATAAGAGCGCCCTCCTTTGGAGCTTTAGGGAGCTCGGTTCCCCCACAGCCATCATAGCTCTGAGTCCCCAGTCTGGACCATTCCTAAAGGTCTGGACTTCTAGAGACTGGGCTGCTCTCTACTTGGCCTCCCCTTCATTTCTAGCTCCAGGGAGCCCCTGGCCCCACCAGGTCCGAGTCAGGGAACTTTTCGGGATAGTGTATATCCTGGGGGAAAACGCACCAGAGCAGAGGATGACCTTGTTCTTGGGTCTTCCCTAAGCCTATGTCCTCTGATGACCCAAGTACCTCAGCAAAGCTGATCTTAACTCAGAAAACCAAGGTCAAAGATGGCTTCTTCCCTTTATCCAAGTTCTTAAGATCATGATGACCCCATCCTTGACATATTGGCTTTGATTCCAGAAGATATACAGGTTCTATCCATGCCCAATGGATTGTTTGGTTCAATCAAATGTGTTCTCAAGGCGACAAAGGCAAACAGGATCTTTTTTTTAACTTTCACAAAGAGATGTTTATTTTAAAGTTAAAACTAGTTTCTCTGATGAGTCATCATCTCTTATTTGAGGGGAGGGGGCAGGGCAATAAGGGTCAAGTGACTTGCCCGGAGTCACACAGTGTCAGGTGTCTGAGATTGGATTCGAACTCAGGTCCTCCTGAATCCAGGGCCGGTGCTTTATCCACTGCACCACCTAGCTGCCCTGAGTCATCATCTCTTAAACTCACTTCGTGTTGCCTTGTATTAACTTATGTGCCTACAGGCTTTACCCCCACAAGAAGCAATGAATCAATACACTTTTATTAACCTCTTACTGTGTACCAGGTACTGTAGGACTCCTTGGGTAAAAAGATCATTTCATTAAAAAAAATAATAAAGTTAAAGCAAGAATTAATGTACAAACTCTTCCCCAAAAAACCGCCTCAGGGACACACTCTGCCCAATCCCACCTTGGTCTCTGGGGAGAGTGGGCTCACTGTTGGCACATTTCTGACATAACATAGATCTGACCCAATTCATGTTCAGATATGGTATGACTTGCTCTCCCTTCACCTAAAAGGAAAGAACAAACACTGAGGCAGGCCTGTAATCACAAGACCATACAGAAAACCTATTATAGGGAAGGCTGGAGGCTTCTTCCCTTACAGTAACAAATGGGGTAGTTGCAACCCCCACCCGTACACATTTATTAAGCTATTACAATTTGTAAGCCCCTTTTGTGTTAAGTATTGGGAATACAAAGACATCATTATCATCATTAGCATTTACATAACACTTTTCTTTCTTTTTTTCTGGGCAATGAGAGTTAAGTGACTTGCCCAGGGTCACACAGCTAGTGTCAAGTGTCCGAGGCTGGATTTGAACTCAGGTACTCCTGAATCCAGGGCTGGTACTTTATCCACTGCGCCACCTAGCTGCCCCCTACATAACATTGCAAAGCACTTTACATGAGTTAATTCACTTGATCACAACAATCCTGTGAGATAGGTGCTATTGTCCCAATTTTACAGATGAGGAAACAGAGGCACAGGGAAATTAAATGTCCAGGTTCACTTAATCATTCAGTCAATAAATATTTATCAAGGGTTTGCTATGTGCCAGTTCTTGTTGTTCAGCCATTTTTTCAATTATGTCCAATTCTTACTTGATCAAAGAGTGGAGGGTAGGGTGATATAAGGTGCAAGAGACTGGAAAATGAGGGGGTTGCTTCTAAAAGGCTTTAAACACTAACCAGAAGGGGCAGCTCGGTGGTGCAGTGAATAGAGCACCAGCCCTGGAAGCAGGAGGACCTGAGTTCAAATCCAGCCTCAGACACTTGATACTTACTAGCTGTGTGGCCTTGGGCAAGTCACTTAACCCCAATTGCCTCAGCAAAAAACAAAACAAAAAAAAAAAAAAAACACTAACCAGAAGATCTAATATTTGATCCTCAGAGGTAATAACAAACTGCTGGAGTTTATGTAGTAGGCAGGTGATGTGGTCAGACCTCTGCTTTTTTAGGACTGGAGTAGGGAGAGACTTGAAGCAGAAAGACTAACCAACAGGCTGTTTCAAGAGTCCAGGTATAAAGTATGAATAGCGGCTCTTTTAGTGGTGCAAAGAATTGGACATTGAGGGCATGTCTGTCAATTGGGGAATGGCTGAACAAGTTGTATATGAATGTGATGGAGTATCATTGTGCTATAAGAAACGATGAGCAGGGTGATCTCAGAAAAATCTGGAAAGACATACATGAACTGATGCAAAGTGAAATGAGTAGAACCAGGAGAACATTGTACACAGTTAATAGCAATATTGTATGATGATCAACTGTGAATGCCTTAGCTATTCTCAGAAACAAAACGATCCAAGAAAATTCTGGACTTATGATGACAAATGCTATCCACCTCCAAAGAAAGAGCTGATGGAGTCTGAATGTAGATCAAACATTTTCTTTACTTTCTTTTTCTTGTTTGGGGTTTTTTGGTTCTTTGGTTCTTCCACAACATGACTAACATTGAAATATGTTTTGCATAACTACACATGTATAAACCTATATAAAATTGCTTGCCTTCTCAATGAGGGGAGGTTAAAGAAAGAATTAAATGTTAAAAAAAAAAATTCTAGAGGGCAGCTAGGTGGCGCAGTGGACAGAGCACGGGCCTTGGATTCAGGAGGACCTGAGTTCAAATCTGGACTCAGACACTTAACACTTACTAGCTGTGCAACCCTGGGCAAGTCACTTAACCCCAATTGCCTCACTAAAAAAAAAAAAAAAATTTCTAGGGGCAGCTAGGTGGCGCAGTGGACAAAGCACCTGCCCTGGATTCAAGAGGACCTGAGTTCAAATCCAACCTCAGACACTTGACACTTACTGGCTGTGTGATCCTGGGCAAGTCACTTAATCCTCATTACCTCACCAAAAAAAAAAAAAAAAAGGAAAAATTCTATATGTAATGGGGGGAATAAAATGTTAAATTTTTTAAAGAGTCTAGGTATGATGGGGTGAGGGCCTACAACACAGTGGTGGCAGTGTTTGTTAAATGGGAAGGCAGTGTACTTTACAAGAGAAATTATGAAGGTAAAATTGGCAGGACATGGCAACACACTGGCTATGGGGGGGGGGGAAATAGTGAGAATAAGGAAAGGAGGATGACACTGAGATTAAAAGCCTGAGTGACTGGGAGAATGGTGGTACCTGAACAGTTACAGAGAACTTAGAAAGAGGGAAAGGTTGAGGGCATGGAAAATAATGAATTCCGTTTTGGACATTTTGAGTTTTAAGTGTTTCTAGGGGGGCAGCTAGGTGGCGCAGTGGATAAAGCACCTGCCCTGGATTCAGGAGTACCCTAGTTCAAATCCGGCCTCAGACACTTGACATTTACTAGCCGTGTGACCCTGGGCAAGTCACTTAACCCGCATTGCCCCGCAAAAAAAAAAAAAAAATGTTTCTAGGACTTCCAGTTTGAGCTGTCCAATTAGCAGTGGGACCTGGGAGAGCTGGAATTCAGTAGAGGAGTTAGGACTAAATAAGTGTGAGGTTTAAAATTGGATATTAGATCATAAATCTCCCCTACTTAACCTTTCCCTTAATTTATCTCCCAGACTAGTAAATGGAAGAAGCTTTTGGTTTTCTAGATAGACCTTTTATTGTTATGGTAGTCACAAGGTGATGTTGATTAGAAGGATAGGAAAGTAGAAACACAATACAAATCCGTCTTAAGTCTAAGCTTAGTCTATATTCCTTATAAAAACTCACCTAAACCGAAGGCCACCTTTGGAGAGAGAGAGACTGTCTGTGCAGCGCAGTCAGGAGACCAGCAGAGCAGGAAAAAAAAGCCCCACTTCCGTTCTCTCCTTGCCTTTTCAGCTCGCACCCGGAAGTCGAGTGCATAGAAGGCAGTCTGACATGCGCAGCAGGCGCACTGACGTGCGTAGCTCATGCCATTGGTCTCCTCCCCGAAAGGGTGGTCCTTAAGAAAAACTGGCGTCTTTCAGTTATCCTAACCGACTGTTAAAAAACTTTCATATTTTTTTTTACCACAATAAGTCAATTTGAGAATCATCAGCATAAATATGATGATTAAATCCATGAGATCTGATGAAATCTCCTAGGAGACTTCCCTCTTTCTAACTTCTCTGCATTAGTCATGTCGTGAAAGAAAAATCAGAACACAAGGGAAAACCTCAAAAAAGAAGGAAAAAACAGCTCAGCAAACTGAGCGTGGAAGCTTTTTATAAGTCGGGAGCAGAGGCGGTCCTTACACACTGCTTCAAGCTGATTGGCTAGCGTCATCCAAATCCATTGGTTCACTGGACTTGAAGGTGGTCTCGAGTTAAGTTCAAAAAGTCTTTAGCTTCTGAGAACAATACCTTCTTAAGGGCTAGCCAGGTGTGCTTACAATCTAGTTAATTTGAAGTAGGCTAATGAGCAGTCAATCACTCTCACTTAATTCAATCAGTTTAGATTAATCTCCAGGTAGGCCTTTGAGTATCTGCTAAATCCCATTATTTTATCACAGGTGTATGTACAATGTTCTCCTGGTTCTGCTCCCATCACTCAGCATCAGTCCACTTAAGTCTTTCCAGGTTTTTCTGAAATCTACCTGCTCATCATTTCTTATTTGCTTTTTGTTGTTTTTGTTTTTTGCAGGGCAATGAGGGTTAAGTGACTTGCCCAGGGTCACACAGCTAGTAAGTATGTCAAGTGTCTGAGGCCGGATTTGAACTCAGGTCCTCCTGAATCCAGGGCCAGAGCTTTATCCACTGTGCCACCTAGCTGCCCCCTGCTCATCATTTCTTACAGCACAATAGTATTTCATTACATTCATATGCCACAACTTGTTCAGCCATTCCCCAATTAATGGGCATTCCCTCGATTTCCAATTCTTTGCCACAGTAAAAGAAATTTAGAAGGAGCCATCAGGTAGAAAAACCTGCTTAGAGTAGTGTCAGAAGGCTGATTGACAGTGTCAAAGACTGCAGAGAAATCAAGATGGATGAGGTTTGAGAAAAGGTCATTCCTTTGGATGAATTTGGCAACCAAACTGTTGAGGAGAGTTTCTGCTTTGAATTTCTGTTCAAAGACTTTCAAGGAGGTCCCATGATGTCCTGAGGTTGCCCATTCTATTTCTGCATGGCTCAAACTATTGGGATGGTTTTCCTGATATTAAATCTAAATTTGCTTCTTTAGAGCTTCTTCCCATTGTTCCTAGTTCTGCTTTCAAGGACCAAAGAGGATAAATCCAGTCCTTGTTTGACACAAGAGCCCATGTTTGAAGAGTAATTCAACATGACATGACATAAGATATACCAGCTGAATCTTCTCTAGGTTCAACATCCTGAATTACTTTGACCAGTGTTTAGACTTGACTCAATATATATCGACAGAAATCCTTTTGCCATCCTGGTTACTCTCCTCTGTGCCCAATCTGGATTTTTAATGTCCTTGTTAAACCACAGTACCCAAAACTAAACCCAATATTCCAGATGAGGTCTGACAAAAGCAAAAGACAGTGGGACTGTCACCTTCCTATTCCTGAAATGGCCAGCTCTTTTAAGGAAGCCCAAGACTACAAGGAGCTTTGGTCACTGCTGTATCACTCAGCTGACTCACATCATGCTTGCAATCCACTAAACCCACCCCCCCAATCTTTTTTCAGGACAAATGCTGTCTAAACCTGTTAGCCCCATATCATATTCATGAAGAGAGACACATAGGAGTAAGCCCACACAGGGACACACAGAAAGACCCAGAGAATGACATACTCAGCAAATGTTTAGACATACTAACCCAGAAAGACAAGCAGAAAGAGCTAGGGAGGGATGCAGGACCTGGGTCAGGGCCAGAGAGAATCATACCACAAAAGCCCACCAAGGAACATACAGCCAGACCCAGAGAGGGTTACCCAGAAGCTGAAGGATCTAGAGAAGGAAACGAGGTAGACAGAGAGGAAGACAAAGACTGACCCAAAGAGAGATACAGATACAGCCTCAGGGAAAAACAAAAACAAAACACAGACTCAGAGAGACACAAATATAGCTCCAAAGAAGGACACAAGGACAGATACAAAGAAGGACTGGCAGGCTGATCTAGAGAAAGACACAGGGACAGTGGAGGGACACAAGAATAGACATAGTGAAGGATAGGCAGATAGACACAGGGACAAGGAAGGATGGATGGAAAGGAAGAAGGGAGGGAGAAAGGAAAGGAAGAGAGGGAAGAAGGAAGGAAGAGAGGGAGGGAGGGAGGAAGGAAGAGAGGGAGGGAGGGAGGAAGGAAGGGAGGGAGGAAGGAAGGAAGGGAGAGAGGGAGGAAGGAAGGGAGGGAGGAAGGAAGGAAGGGAGAGAGGGAGGAAGGAAATAAGCATTAAGGATCTATTGTGTGCCAGGCACCAGGCTAAACACTTACTGTAGTTTCTTTTTTGATCCTGACAACACCCCAGGGGGTGTTATCATTATCTCCATTTTATAGTTGGAAAAAAACAAAGAAAGACAGATTAAATTACTTGCCCGGCTAGGAAATGTCTGAGGCCAGATTTGAACTCAGATGTTCCTGACTCTAGACCTAATACTCAAAGCACTAGATGCCTCTGATAAGGGTGGAAAGTCTCAGAGGGAGGCACAGGCAAACCAAGAGGAGAGACAAGACTAAGCAGAGACAAAGAAACAGATCCAGAAAAGGGCAGACAGACAGAGAACAACAGACATCTGTCTGAAAAAATGGCTTCCAGAGAAGGCTCTCACCCCATCGTTGCAGCCATGTCTCTTGTGATCCCTGAGAAGTTCCAGCACATCTTGAGAGTGCTCAACACCAACATTGATAGACGGCAGAAAATAGCTTTTGCCATCACAGCCATCAAGGGTGTGGGTTGAAGATATGCCTATGTAGTACTGAGAAAAGCAGACATTGACCTCACTAAGAGGGCTGGTGAGCTCACTGACAATGAGGTGGATCGTGTGATCTCCATCATGCAGAATCCTCGACAATACAAGATTCCAGACTGGTTCCTTAACAGGCAGAAGGGTGGAAAGGATGGAAAATATAGCCAGGTTCTGGCCAACAGTCTGGACAATAAGCTTTGTGAGGATCTGGAGCGACTGAAGAAGATTTGGGCACATCGTGGGCTTTGGCACTTCTGGGTTCGCCGGGTCCGCTACCAGCACACCAAGACTACAGGCTGCAGGGGTCGCACTGTAGGTGTGTCCAAGAAGAAGTAAACATCTTCACTGGCCACCTTGTCTATTATTAATAAATAGTTTCTAAGGGGCAGCTAGGTGGCTTAGTGGATAGAGCACTGGCCCTGGAGTCAGGAGGACCTGAATTCAAATCTGGCCTCAGACACTTAACACTAGCTGTGTGACCTTAGGCAAGTCACTTAACCCCAATTGCCTCACCAAAATAAATAAATAAATCGTTTCTATCAAAAAAAGAAAAAGAAAAAATGACAAGCATATAGGCCCAAAGATATGTGCAAAGATACACCCAAACAAGGACTGATGGGGATAGACTTGGAGAGGTACCCAAAGACAAAGAAATAACCTGGAAGGTTGTACCCAGTAAAACTAAAAGAGAAAGTCAGAGAGACCCAGGAAGGAACACACAGACAGACCCAGAGAATGGCAGGGATAAGGACCCAGAAAGAAATAGACTCTGCATGTGAAAGACAGACTCAGAGAAGGAGGCAGTTAGACTTCAAGCATGACAAACAGACTAGAGAATGACAAATTAATTTAGAGGGATCCACAAGGAGATCTAGAGAATGACAGAAAAAAAGTGCCCCAGAGAGCATTTGCAAATGACATATACAAACCCAGAGTGAGACAGAGATAGATTCAAAGAGAGACAAACAGACCCAAATAAAGGTTGGTGTTTGTCCTTCATTCTCCAAGAGGACCATGACATCAGGGTAATACTTGCTGGACTTAAGTGCTGGGCAAAGTCACCAGCCTCACTCTCTCCTCCAGAGTCATCAGGGTCCAGTGGCAAGATAGATATATGTCAGATATATGACTGGAGATGGCAATTGGGATTAAGTGACTTGCCCAGGGTCACACAGTACATGTCTGAGGTGAGATTTGAACTCAAATCCTCTTGACTCCAGGACCAGCATTCTATCCACCTAGCTGCCCCAAATAAGGGAGGGAGGGTGGAGGAAGGGGAAGAGGACCGGGAGGGGAAGGGGGATGGGGAGGGAGGGGAGGAGAAGGAAGAGGAGGTGGAGGAGGGGAGGAGGAGAAGGAAGAAGAAGCTGCTGGTTGAGATTACATAGATTATGCACTATGGATTGCAGATTCAGACAGCACCATGGTGTGATTTCCTCTTGTAGTCAGTGTGTAGAAGTGAAGGTGAATGCAGAGGCAGTCCACAACTGGGGCTTGTCAAGGGATGAGCCCTTAATGATCAAGAGCCAAGACATTAAAAAATAGACATGAAGATATGAACTGGTCAACTGTAGGGTCCAGATATTGAAGGAAGAAAAGTGAGGCCAGGGAAGGCGTGGTGGAGGCACAGAGAGGCTCAGGGTGTGTGTTGAGGTTTCCAGAGATGAGAAGTGTCCAGCAGCAACAGTGAAATGAATGGCTCAGGATGCAGTGCCTTCCCCATGGCAGTCAACTAGCATTTATTAAGTTACTACGTGCCAAGTATTATGCTAATTGCCGGGCTCCAAAGAAAAGCAAGTCCCCCATCTGGAGCTGCCAGCAGTCTAATAGTGGACTTGCCCACAGCTATGTACAAACAAGATATATACGGGATGATTGGGAGTAGTTTCATAAAGAGGGCACTGCGATTAAAGAGATGCCGAAGGTGGAATTTTAGCTGAGCCTTGAAGGATGTCAGGGAAGCCAAGAAGCAGAAATGAGGAGGGATTGTGCTTCAGGCCTGGGGGCAGACACAGAAAATGCCCAGAGTGGGTATGGGGCTAGGGGGAGAGAAAGGGGCAGGGGCCAATGAGGAAGAAGACTCCAAGCAGTGTGAGAGGAAGAGGTCTAAATTGAAGGGCAGGTCAGTAAGGGCGGGTTGGCCGGGGAGGGATAAGGTGGGTGGGGAGGGGCTTTCAGGGAGGGCGGCAAGAGCCCCTGAGATCCGTCCAGCTGGATGCTTGGAATACCACGTTTGACATAGGTCCCAGAATATGAGGGACCTAGGGAGATCACAGACAAAACCGTACACTGACCATACACTGGTCCACAGGACAGCCTTAGGGGAAGACCCAGAAAAAAGAGACTCAGGGTGCCAGACAAAATCAGGGAGAAACAGACGTTTCACGAAGAGTAACTCTAGGAGTAACAGACTGAGAAAGCAAGCCAGTGGCAGAGACCTCGGGATGCGGGCTCTCTCAAAAAGGAACAGAGAGGCGGGGAAAGACAGAAAGACCCAAGAGATGCACCATCGGAAGGGGCCAGAGAGGGATGGAAAGAGCTGGAGAAAACGAGTTGCAGATTCGCTCGGAGATAGACGGACCCAGAGACTAGTCGAGCTGCGGAGGACAAACAGACCCGGAGAGCGAAAGACAGACCCCGGACACAGACAGGCGGAGCCAGAGCACGAATGGTGCTTGGAAGTGACAGCCCACCGAGAGAGAGAGAGAGAGAGAGAGAGAGAGAGAGAGAGAGAGAGAGAGAGAGAGAGAGAGAGAGAGAGAGAGAGAGAGAGAGAGAGAGAGAGAGAGACCCAAGCTGCAGGAAGCAGGTCGGTGAACCTTGAAGGGAGGACGACATTTGGCCCCAGATGAAAGGCAGGGTCAGCCGGCGGTGCTCTGACTACCCTAGCTGGCCCAGTGCAGAGCCGCGGAGGGGACGGAGGGAGGGTCCTCGAGGCGGTGGCCGGTCCCCCCCTCCCAGCAGAGGGCGCCCCGGGTCGCCCCCAGCCCCCGGCCAGCTGCCCCCACCCCTCGGGCCGCGGGGCCTGCCGTGTCTATTTATACCGGCGCGGGGAATCGGACACCGGGCTGGCTGGCTGCGGCGTCGGTGCTCGTCCTCTGCGCTCTCCCTGGCTGGGCGGCCAGCCCTCGGGGGGCTATGGAGGCTGACCCGTGCGGCTGCTGCGAGCGACTGGTGCTCAATGTGGCGGGGCTGCGCTTCGAGACTCGCGCTCGGACCCTGAGTCGCTACCCAGACACGCTGCTGGGCGACCCGGGCCGCCGGCGCGCCTTCTACGACCCGGCCCGCGGCGAGTTCTTCCTAGACCGCCACCGGCCCAGCTTCGACGCCATCCTCCACTACTACCAGTCGGGCGGGCGCCTGCGGAGGCCGGCGCATGTCCCCCTGGACGTCTTCCTGGACGAGGTGGCCTTCTACGAGCTGGGCGCCGACGCTCTGGCCAAGCTCCGCGAGGACGAGGGCTTCGCCGCGGAGCCCGAGCGCCGGCTACCCCGGCGGCCCTTCGCGCGCCAGCTCTGGCTGCTCTTCGAGTTCCCCGAGAGTTCGGCGGCGGCCCGCATAGTGGCCGTGGTCTCCGTACTCGTCATCCTCGTTTCCATCGTTGTCTTCTGCCTGGAGACCCTCCCCGACTTCCGAGACGAGCGCGACGCCCAGGCCGGGGTGGCCCCGGGGCCGGTGAGTTGGGAGGACAGCGGTCAAGGAAGGGAGTCAGAGGGGTCCAGAGGCCACAGGAGGGGCCCGGGAGTGGGGTAGGGGAAGTGCCGAGGGGGTAGGGCAGAGAGGGCTGGAAGGCGAGGAGGAGAGGGGAAGCGAGCCGGTGGACGGGGCTGAGGAAGGGCAGAGGGAGCTGGGGGGCAGAAGAGGTCAGGGGGCAGAAGGGACTGGGAGAAGGCAGAAGTGGGGAGAAAGGTAGCGAGGGAAGAATAGAGGGATGGGGGAGCAGAGTCTCAGACTAGGCTGGGAAATGAGGGGGGCAGGGGACAGTAGGAGCTGGAGAACGGTGGGTGAGAGAAAGGCCGCCTGGGG
This sequence comes from Dromiciops gliroides, assembly GCF_019393635.1. Taxonomy (NCBI): domain Eukaryota; kingdom Metazoa; phylum Chordata; class Mammalia; order Microbiotheria; family Microbiotheriidae; genus Dromiciops; species Dromiciops gliroides. The sequence continues at coordinate 657,220,040 of NC_057863.1, read as the reverse complement.
AGGGGAATCTGAAAGGGTTGAGGAAGTCCAGAGGATGGGGGATGGGGGACAGAAGGCACTTGAGAAAGTCAAAGAGGGCAAGGGCCAGAGGGGAGAGGGGAGCAAAGCATCAGAGGGGTTCAAGAACAAAGAAGCCTGGTTCAGAGTGGAAGACAGAGCTAAGGACAGCTAGGATGGGGCTTAATAAGGTCAGGAACACTGGGGGAAGGGAGGAGGGGACAGGAACTCTGCCGTTCTGCTCAGCCAGAGCCAGAGCCAGTGAGAGAAGTAGAGACGTATAGACCCAGCATCTCCATCAGCCACCTCAAAGTGGGGGTGGGGGGATGGAATTAGCCTTGTTCCTGTGGGGAAGTCCTTGAAACCCCTTGGAATTTTTCCCAATGCAGACTCAGGTCATTTCCTCAGGATTTCTCTAACCCTGGCACCTAGCCTTCAGCCACCAGCTCCTGAGTGCCCCCGAGCCTTCATCAACCCAGGGACCTTGGTGGCTGTGTAATCAACCCAGGGACCTCAGTGGCTGTGTACCCTCAGTGGGCAGGCTGGAGCCTTGACCTTGGGCTAGCACTACAGACTCCCAGAGAACCCTAACTCACTCTCCAGAGTGGGCACCTTCTTGACTGACCTGCTCCCTCCCACAGCTCCTGTCCATGCGGTCCAATGGCTCCCAGCCAGCGCCTCCTCCACCCCCAAGGGCCCCATTTGATGACCCTTTCTTCCTGGTGGAGACGCTCTGCATCTGTTGGTTCTCCTTTGAACTCCTGGTGCGTCTGGGTGCAAGTCCAAGCAAGACAGCCTTCTTCAAGAATGTCATGAACCTGATTGACTTTGTGGCCATCCTGCCCTATTTTGTGGCCCTGGGCACAGAGCTGGCCCGGCAACGGGGTGTGGGTCAGCCAGCCATGTCCCTGGCCATCTTGCGGGTCATCCGCCTGGTCCGTGTTTTCCGCATCTTCAAGCTGTCCCGCCACTCCAAGGGATTGCAGATCCTGGGCCAGACACTCCGGGCATCCATGAGGGAGCTGGGCCTGCTCATTTTCTTTCTCTTCATCGGTGTGGTTCTCTTCTCCAGTGCAGTTTACTTTGCTGAAGTCGATGGGCCCCCGGATTCAGGCTTCACCAGCATCCCTGCCTCTTTCTGGTGGGCTGTTGTGACCATGACAACAGTGGGCTATGGGGACATGGCACCTGCCACAATGGGGGGGAAGATTGTGGGCTCCCTCTGTGCCATTGCTGGTGTTCTCACCATCTCCTTGCCTGTACCTGTCATCGTCTCCAACTTCAGCTATTTCTACCACAGGGAAACGGAAGGGGAAGACACTGGCAGATACCGCCATGTGGCTACACAGCCCTGCTGCCCTCCTGAGGCCCCTGAGGGCAAGGCCAATGGGCTAGTTGGGGGCAGTGGGAAGCACTTGGTCACAGAGGTGTGAGGGGTCCAGTCTGGGGTGGGAAAGGAAATCAGTGTGGTGGGAAGGAATGTGAAGATACTCTAGTGTTAGGTGGCATGGGAGGGTTGGCAGGAGCTTTGAAGTTGTTTTGTGTTGGCCCACAGGTTCTGAGATTCCCAAGGGGACTTATTGAGTTTCACTGAATTCTATTGTCATGAATCAGGATTGAGTCCTGTTGGGATATGTGAGTATCTGTGGGGGGTATGTGATTGAAACAGGTTGAGTTATGTTGAGTCTAGCGAATCCTAAGGTGATAGGGATTTGTGGTTGGCTACGTGTCTGGATCAAGTGAGCCTCTGTGGTGAGTCTCCCTGGTCTAGTGCCCTGTGTCTGGGACCTTGTGCTTTTTTTTTTTTTTTTTTTGCATTGCATGAGTCTCTGAGAGCCAAGGAGCTTGTTGCTACACTGGGTTTTGTTAGGCTCTGGTTGGCTTTCAGCTGTCATCTTGTATGAGTCTCTGAGGGACCCGTAGTTATGTTGGGTTGAGTTGGGTTATCATCCAACTTCAGAGCTTAAGGAGACCTCAGAAAACATCTCATCTAATTGTAGTTGAGAAGAAGTTTCCTCTCTACCATCCCCTAAAAAAAAGTATTCCTCTCTCCTCTGCTTGAAGACTTTCAGAGATGGGAAACTCACTACCTCACATGGAAGCCCATTCCACTTACAAATAGCTCTGATGCAATCTTCACATTACTCCCAGTTCTGCCTTCTGGGGCCAAACAATGGGAGTCTACTTCTTACTCTAAAAGCTTTTTCAACTATTTCAAGGCTGTCTGATGTCTCCTCTAAGTCTTCTCCATGAAAAATAGTTTGGGTCCCTTCAACTTATCCTGCTATGACTCAGTTGCCAGTCTTCTCACAGGTCCAGCATCTCCCCTGGATGCTCTCCTGCCTGGACCTGACCACAAGACTCCTGCTACAATGCCAGTCAGGTGGACGACAGCAAGGCCGAAGCCTCCCTTGTTTGGGACCTTGATCTTTTAAGCCTGAGAGCTACTGAACTTTGGCATACTGCGGCTCCATTTTCAGTCACTCCAAGACCCGCAAAACTCTTTTACAAAAATGGCCGTACAGGGGCAGCTAGGTGGCACAGTGGATAGAGCACTGGCCCTGGAGTCAGGAGGACCTGAGTTCAAATCCAGCCTTAGACACTTAACACACACTTACTAGCTGCGTGACCCTGAGCAAGTCACTTAACCCCAAATGCCTCACTAAAAAAAAAAAAATGGCCATATAGCCTTGTCTCCTCCATCCTGACCTTGCTGCATTTTGTTTTGACCTCAGGTATGGAATGTTAAGCTTATTTTTGTCCAGTTCCATCTTATTAGATCTGACTCAGGGTTCCCAAATATTATGCTCTTTCTAGACTTCTATTCTCAATTACTTAGTGGGTTAGCTATCTTACCAAGTTTTGTGTCATTGGACAATTTGATGAGCTTCTTCTATTCTATTCATCCAAGTCACTGATTTAAAAACACACACAGCATGGGGCTGGGGAGAGACATTCTACTAGAGACCTTCTTCCAGTTGACTTGGCTCCCTTAATCATCACTCTTTTTGCCTAACTGGTCATCAGTAATCCAATCTCCCTAACCACATTATCAGCTAGCACTGCCCCCATTCCCCTACCTCATCCAAAGCAATGGCATAGGAGACTTCCACATGGCTTGGATTGAGTTGGGGTCGGTTGCATTGCTTGTGTGGCTTCATGGAATTTCAGATGGAGGAGTTGCATCTTGAATTGTATGAGGGAGGCCTGGATAAGTTGGTTGAGTTGCGTTGTGTTGGTGTCATAAGTCTCTGGAGGTGTCAGGAGCATTGCACAGTCATACAAAGAGCCCTTTGTGCCAGGCATCAGGATTACCTGGTTCCATGTTTGCCACACTCTGGTCTCTAAAGTGGCCTTGTCAGAGCCTCAGGAGTGTCCCCAGTCCCTTCCAGATCCCCCCATTTCTCCTCTATTCTTCAGTTGTGTGGCATTATCGTATTTCATTGTGGTTATGCAGCTCTGTGAGAGACATGGATGTGGATGGAGTGTGGTGTTGCGTTTGTGTGAGATTACAAATGCCGCTGCTGGGGGGCAGCTAGGTGGCGCAGTGGATTAAGCACCGGCCCTGGATTCAGGAGTACCTGAGTTCAAATCCGGCCTCAGACACTTAACACTTACTAGCTGTGTGACCCTGGGCAAGTCACTTAATCCTCATTGCCCCGCAAAAAAAAAAAAAAAAAAAAAAGTGAAGCCATCACAAATGCCTCTGCTGGGGCAGCTACGTGGCAAAGTGGATAAGACACCAGCCCTGGATTCAGGAGGACCTGAGTTCAAATCCAGCCTGACACTTGACACTTACTAGCTGTGTGACCCTGGGCAAGTCACTTAACCCCCATTGCCCCACAAAAAAAGAAAAAGAAATGAAACAAATGCCTCTGCTGTGTGAGCTGACTAGGGTCTGTGTGTGGTTTGGTTGGGGTGTATACAGCTTTTCTGGATGGTGCTGGGTCGAAAGGCACTGCTGGGTTGGATTGTAGGGTCGTTGTGAACTGGGCCTGGGTCTTTTGGGTTCTATGATCCCAAGCTGTGACATCCCCTTGTGTCCCTCAGTCTCTTCCTGTTCTGGTCCCTTTAGCTCCATCCTCAGCTACTCTAAGCTCCGGCCCCTTAGGAAGTCTGATGTGGAGAGATCCGTCCAGTCTTCCATCCAAGTGGCTCATACATCTGGGCATTGACAACACCCCTAAGTGATCCTGGGCCTGGCCAGGAGCAATAGGGGGAGGTAAAGAGGGAAAAAAAAGAGGAAAGACCCAAAGGCAGAGTGAGAGAGAGAGACAGAGAGACAGAGAGAAATACAGAGAGAGACAGAAAAAGAGACAGAGACTCAGAAAAAAAGAGGGAGATAGGGAGAGACAAAGATGCTTTCTCAAGCTCCCTTCTAGTACCGGGACAGTACAGTCAGGCTAGGGTTAGGGTTGGGAGGTGGGACGGAGTCAGGGGCATTGCCCTGGAGCAAGAATTCTGGTGGGGGTGGGGGGGAGCTGGGATGGACCCAGTTTTCCAAATAAAGAGCCTTAGCTTCCCCTACTCTGGCTTTGCTCTTGGCTGAGAAGAGGAAGGGGCACCCAGACTGGGGGGGTGGGGGTGGAGGACCGTGTGAGAACCACAATCTGGGGACACCCAGTCGCCTGCACTGGGCCTAAATTTAGGGCTGGGATGGCCCCCAGGCCATGGTGTCCGATGTCTGGCACCTAAAAATAGCCAGAGGGGGGAGGGAGGAGAGGAGTCCCCAGCCTTCTGGGTCTCTTGGTGTCTGTGTGTACCTCAATCTCTCTGTTGTGTCTCTTCCTCACCTCTGTGTGCTTACACTTCCATCTCTTATCTGTGTATACGGTATATCTTCCCCCCTCCCCTGCCCCAAACCGTAAGCCCCCTGAGGGCAGGGACTCTACACCTCATCCCCAGAGCCTAGCTCCAGAAGCTGGCCCTTAATAAATGCTGATTGAATTGAACCTCTGTGTCTCCCGTTGATCGGTTTCTGACTGGGCCTGCCCACCTTTCTGTCTGGCCCCCTCAGGCCTTCTCTGTTGCCCTCCCTCACTTTTCTCCTTCCCCCCCACCCCCCCAGCTCGGGGCCCTGGGGGAGGCTGAGACTGGGACTGGGGCCTGGCCAGGGAAATGGGGCTCCTGTCTCCCCATTTCTGTCTCTGTCTGGGCCCTTATCTTTCCCGGGGCGCCTGGTTTGTGTCTCCCTCTGGGAAAGGCCCGGAATGGGGCTAGGGGGGCTCCCTGCCCCGACTGACACTTCTCTGGCACAGGAGAGAAGGAAGCTGGAGCCAGGACTCCTGGGTCCAAGAAGGGGGGGGGTGCAGAGGGTCGGGTGGAGGCGGTGCCTCTCAGGCACCCAAGGGGAGGGAGGCGCTTAGACCAGATTCCCCGGCGGTCCCGGTCTCAGAGCGGCCAAGGTGGACGGTGTGGGCGGGACTGCTGGTCACTCCCCCAGACGGGCGGGGTTAGACTAGCGCCCGCCCCCTGTCCCGAAGCGGGCCGCGCCGCGCGCGGAGCCCGGCGCCAGGGAGCAGCGGCCGCCAGAGCCCCGAGCCCAGGCGGGTGCCCCAAGTAAGGCCCGGGACCAATGTCGGGAAGGAGGGAGCGGGGTGGGATCCAAGAGTTCGGGCCCACCCTGGGTCCAAGGGGGCGGGCCCTGCAGAAGCTCGGGGGCAGAACCCGATGGGGAAACTGAGGCAGGAGACAGAAAGCAGACAGGGCCCAGCCCAGTCCCAGAGCACTTTGAGGGAGTACTCAGCCGTGCCGGGAGGCTCGGACCGGGATCCGCTTTGTTTCTCTATCCCTTTTTCCCGTTAGCTGGGTCAGGCCGCCTGGGTCCACGAGGGGGCGGGGGCTGAGTCCGGACGCCTGGGTCCCTCGGGGAGAACTAGAAATCGCTCCCACCCTCTCCCTCCCTCCCTTCCCGACTCCTTGCCCGCCTCCGCCCGGGCGGCAGCTCCAGGTATGTGCAACTGAAGTCCTGGGCGGGTCCTGGCCTGTCCCAATTCTGAGGGAACATTCCTGGGAGACGCCTCGGGGACCCAGGAGTCCAGCCCCCACCCCCTTGGGGTCCAGGCGTCCGACTCCCAGCCCCCGCCCCCTTGTGGTCTCAGGCGTCCCTGCCCCCCAATGGACCTAGAGTTCCTCGCACCCCCCCAGTCCCGCCCCCTCAGGGACCTTGGTGTCCCCCTCCCCCCAGCTTGGCCCCTTGGGGACCCAGGCTTCCTGGCCCCCAGCCCCCTCCGCTGTCTGGGAGATGGATGGGCCGTGAGGGACATAATCTTTTCCAGCCCTTGAGCCTCATCCATCAGCCGCCTCCCCTCCCCGACATCTGCTTCCCATCCCGGCCAGGTTCCCGTCACCTGGGAAGGGGCCTGCGCAGAGGGCCCTGGTCTGGGGGAGGGGATGCCTGGGTCCTTCGGGGGAACCTGGGGGAGACTCGCTTCCAAGCTTCCCTCCTTTCGTCCCCAGGTGGTCGCCCCCCTCTCCCTCTCCTGGGATGGCCTGGAGGAGGGGGCCCCGGGAGACCCTGACAAGGGACCCTCAGAGCCCGGGAGCCCCTAGCCCAGGGTCCAGAAGTAGGTGGCCCTGAGAAGTCTGGTAAGCCCAAGACCCTCCCCTACTGGTCTTCCTCTGTTCTCCTAATTAGAGATGAAAGGGGGCTTAGCGATCGGAGTCCAACGTCTTCCTCTTGCAGATGCAGGAATCTGGAGGCCTCAATTGGGGCAGGGACTTTTCCCAGAGAGTCCAGCCCTGACATCCCTGGCCCTCTGCCCTTCCCCCGGGCTCAGGGGCTGCTCTCTTTACTAGGTGGCCACAGAGATGCTTCTCCCATCCAGCCCGTCGCACATCTGGCTCTTCCTCTTTCTTCTCTGGGGTCTCCCCGGCGTGGCCCCCCAAGAGCCACCACCACTGCCTCCATTCCCAGGGCCCGAGTGGGACCTGTTGTCCCCACGGGTGGCCCTGTCGCGGGGGGCCCCTTCAGGGCCCCCACTCCTCTTCCTCCTGGAGGCCTCCCCGGCAGCAGCCCCAGCCAACCGGAGCCGGCGGGAAGCTGGGGCGGGAGCGGGGGCTGGCCGTCGGGGCGAGCTGGCTGTGTGTGACGCCGTCAGCGGCTGGGTGACAGACCGCCGCACGGCTGTGGACCTTCGGGGCCGCGAAGTGGAGGTCCTGGGGGAGGTGCCCGCAGCAGGAGGTGGACCCCTGCGCCAGTACTTTTTCGAGACCCGATGCAAAGCGGCTGGGGGCCCTGGAGGCGGGGCCGGCTGTCGAGGCGTGGACCGAAGACACTGGGTCTCTGAATGCAAAGCCAAACAGTCTTATGTTCGGGCGCTGACCGCAGACGGGCAGGGCCGAGTGGGCTGGAGGTGGATCCGCATCGACACAGCCTGTGTGTGCACTCTGCTCAGCCGGGCCACTGCGGGGGGGCGGGCTTAATTCCAAATTGGCTGGCTGTGTGACCTTGGGCAAATGCCTCCCACTCTCTGGGCTTCAATCTCTCCCTTAGCAAATAGAATTCTTCCTCCTGCCCCTGGTCTTCCCCAGGTTGACCCAGTGCTCACGGAAGCTCATAGCTAAGAGCTTCATTTTCCATTCAAATTAGTTATCACCAGCTCCAACCTGGCACATTTTACACAGGGGAAGACTGAAGCCTTGAACGGGAAAGGGACTTACCCAAGGTCACACTGCTTGACCTGGGAAGTTCCCTTCTCTGTGTGGTGGCCACCTGGTTGAACTGAGGGATCCTGAGTGGAGTCACCGTTTGAGGTTAAGTTCTGGGAGCCAGAGGTGTTTAGCCCACAGAAGACAACCAGGTCCCATATTCTCAGTACTCAGAGACCCAAGACAGCAACACAGATTGGGAGCAGAAGGACCCCTGTATTATGTGCCACAGCTGAGGGCAGAAGCAGGATCCATGGTGGGGATAATTGCCAACATTCACAACTGTCCCACCAGGAGCCCTGCTGCTTGGAGAGGGAATGAGTCCCCTGTGCCTGGAAGTGTTCGAGCAGAAGCAGAGCACCAGGAACTTCCGCTGGGCAAAGGGAGAGTGAACCAGATAATCTCTAAGCTCCCATCCCTCTGTAAGAGTCTGAGTGGAGGAGCAGCTCTTGACCCTACCTGGGTCAGGGCAATGGGAGTTGGGGAGAGATGAATGGAACACCCTGAGGGCCGTGGGGCAGAGGAAGGAATCAAAGAAGACTGAGGTGGAAAACTGCAGTTTTGATACCTTACACCCTCCAGTTTAAGGGACACTGGATTCTGCCTGCTTTGGGTCCACCAGGACCATGAGCCCTCCAGTGGGTCATGCCCCCACAACTATCACTGCCGAGGAAGGGTAACTGGGAGCTCAGGCTCTGTCCCTGGGGCCCCGATTTCTCAGGGTTCTTGCCCTTATCTCTGTGTCTCTCTCAGAGCTCTCCCTGGAATTTTCCCCGATGTTTTTGTGAGCTATTGTTGTCTAAGACACATCTGATGCTTGTGTTTCTTTCTCTATGACTATATACATCTCTTTCCAAACTACGTCTGTCTGTCCCTTGGCTGATCTGGGCTCTGTCTCTCTCGTCTGTGTTTGCACGGCTCCTGTGTGTGTCTGAGTCTTGCTGGGTCCCTGTCTCTGGGTATGTGACTCTCCTGCTCCTCCCCCTTCCTTCTCTTCAGCCCAGAATCTTGTTCACTCTCCCTCTGGATTTGTCCCTCGATGACTCCTTCTCTCCATCTCTGCCCTACCCCCACTCCCACGCCCCTGCGTTCTGCCCCCAGCTCTTCTTTACCTGGACTCTTTCTAAGCTGCTCTCCCGCCTCTGTCCACCCTCACCCCCACCCCCTGGCCCCCATTGGCCAGATCCAGGCTTCAGCAGGTTCTGTCTGTCTCCCGGGCAACGGCATCAACAGAGGGGACAGAGGAGAGGGAGGCCAAGAAGGAGGCCGGGCCTGGTTAGGCCATGGCCGGCCTCACTCGGCCCTCGCACTATGGCCTCCTGGGCACCCCCGTCGAGGGTCCTGGAGGTCGGACGCCACCCCGGCCAGACTGGCGACGGCTCAGCAGCGGTGTGGGCGTGCCCCCTGGTCCAGGCAGCACCTTCCCCTTCCCCCCGCCTAACGTGCGGGTGAGCAGGACCGCTGGCTCCCCAGGGCACGAGGGTCAGAAAAAAGGAACAGCTGGACCCCCCAAGGGGCGGGGTTCCCGAGGGGGCGGGCCTGGGGGAGGGGGCCCATTGGGAGAGTGCGCAGAGGTCTTACACTCCGCCCTAATCCTCACTCCTCCTCCCCTAGACCACGGTCCCCGAAAGCCTCCCCCCAGCAGCCGAGCACGACTCCCATATGCTGGACTTCGATGAGGTCTTCAGTCGCTGGGAGACTTCGTCAGGCGCGGCTCACGGGCGCAAGACTCACGGGGATGTGTACGCGCAGCCCGCCTACCCGCTCATTCCCAGGGTCAAAAGGACGCTGGGGATCAAGGACTTCGCAGAAAAGGTGAGGAGCGGGGATTCGGAGGGGCGGGGAGGGACGGGGAAGGAAAGGGCGGAGGCCGCGGGCTCCAGCTTCCCTCACTCTTTCCTCAGCTCCAGCTGCGGCCCTGTCGGTACCCCCTGACCATGGCGTACCAGAAAAGTGAGACGCAGGATAAGTATCAAGGCTGGCCCAACCTGGGTCCCGAAACCATCCGACGGTCAGGGCCCCAACCCTGGGAGCTAGCCGATCACCACGCCCAGGGGCCCAGCCAGGTGAGGCCGGGCTTCCGGGAGAGGCTGGAGAGACGGGCTGATGGTGACTGGGGACCCCGGAGCACCTGCTGAGGCCTGCGCTCCCTTCCCCCCAGGCCATGATCCCTTCCAGCAAGAACTCCGCCCTCTCCGGGCAGCCCTTCTTCATCCCGGAGCAGGGCGTGCTCCACCGCCACCAGCCCTATCTGACCACCAGTGCCCGAGACTTCCGCCACTTCACCAGGTGCGCGGCGGCCCAGTCCCCTCCCCAGCCTACCCACCGAGTCCGTTCCAGCTCCCAGTCCCTCGAGACGCCCCCCGACCCCTCCCGTGGCATCTCCCCAACCCCTCCTCGAGCCGAGCCCCCAGAAGCCCCTTCTCCCAGCACAGTGCAGTCGACGATTCCGGAATTCCTTGCCCCCTCCGGGACCCTGGCGTCCCCATCTGTGGACGCCTGCGCGAGCCTCCCCAACCCGCCCCACCTCGGGGAAGCGCTCTGTCGCCTCCCCCTCGATCGGCCCCTTCGGGTGGCCCCGAGTCCTGACCCTGACTCATCCGGTTGGTTGAGCAGGAAGGAGCTGGCCAGCCACCCCCGATACCAAACTGTCTGCGACCGGCCGCCGTTGATGGTACTGGAGCCGCTGCGGCCCCTGCCTCGGGTGCCCCGCCTGGGCCAGGCCCATCCGCGCGTCCCCCATCGCGGGGCCGTGTCCCAAACCAAGGAGTCCTATGGGACCCTCCAGCACCCGCTGCGCCTGAGTGACCGCTTCTGCCCGCTCGAGGCTCCTTGGGTGGGACCCCAAGTGCAGCCCGTGCTGGGCTTGCAGACCGTACCCCACGTCTACCGGACCGAAAACTCCCGCTACGGCAGCCCGAAGCCCGCCTTCGTCTGAACTCTGTGCGTGGTGCCCGCTGGCAGGCTGGCCACTGTCGGCGGGCAAGGGATGGGCGGGGCTTCTTGAGGACACTCCCCTGGGGGGCAAGCCACACCCCCTTAGGCCTGGGGCGGAGCCGGTGCTGGAACCGACCCCACCCCTACCGGTTGGAGCAGGGCCAAGGAGGCCTTGCCCCCCAGACTGGAGTCTTGGGAAGGGTCACCTGCATACCTGCCCACGATCTGGGGCGGAGCTTGGGGCAGGCAAACTTGTCCTGGGGGTTGGGCTATCTGACCTCTTGCCTCGAGCCTGTGGGTTAGAAGCTCCCCCAGTCCTTGCTCTGGGTTCTGGGCAGCCAAGCAAGGCCCGCACTGAGGACAGGTGGGCCAAGGCTGCTGACCTTTGCCTCCTGAGTTCTGCCGTTTGGGTCTGGGTTAGGGCCGCACCTCCAAGGATAGGTTAGTTCTTATTAGATCTGAGGTTTCTAGCCCAACCCCAGCCCACACCTAAGGAAGTGGGCCCCAGCCCTAAGCCAGACAGGTCTAGTGTTTGCACTGTCCCTGCCTCTGAGGTGGCTGTGCCCTTGGGCTAGCCTCATGGCCTTGGGCTAGCCTTGTGCCCTTCTCCAGGGTGGAGATGATGCTCCGCAGCCTGCCCACCCCCCAGGGCTGTTTGGGAACCCTAAAGCCCCCTAAAGCCTGGCCCCTGTGCAAGCCTTTCAGTGACCTCGGCTGGGCCCGCCCCCGCCAGCCCTGGGGATTAGTGTCCAGGTTACCCAGCCAAGAGCAAAGAGCCTGGTGGCCTTGCCGCCCCCACTGGCTGGGACCTATAAGGTGCCTAGCCTGCGGCTGGCAAAGGGGAACGCAGGATGGAGAGATACCAGGTCAGAGTCCGGGAGCCTGGGACCCGGGGAGTCAGACGTCAGGGAAGCCCAGAGGCCCAGTGGAAGGGCCTTTTGACCCCACGAGCTGAGACAAGACGCCCAGGAAGCCCAAGAGGGGAGTGGGTGGGAGAGGGGTGTCTAGGCCCCAACCCAGAGCAGTAGGAGACCCTCGAAGCAGGGGAGGGGGGGGCCCCGAGGACTGTGGGAGGGCTCAGTCCCTGAATGTGTTAAAGAGGGTGGGGAGCCTTGGGACCTCCCATGCCAGGTGGTTGAGCTGGGCTCTGTACCCGTCCCCAGGAGCTAACAGTGCTGCTGCTGCTGCTGCTGCTGCTGCAGGGAGGCTCTTGGGGAACCAGCCCCTTTCGCCCCCTGTGCAGACCCACTAATGCCACTCTGGCTGCAGAGATCGATGCCTGCCCAGTATGCGTCACCTTCACCACCACCATCTGTGCTGGCTACTGCCCCAGCATGGTGAGGCCTGGGAGGGGCAGGGGGCTGGGGGTGGCTCCCTCTAGCGTGCCACCTAACCGGGCATCCCATCTCTCCCCACAGGTGCGGGTGCTGCCAGCTGCTTTGCCTCCTGGCCCTCAGCTGGTCTGCACGTACAGGGAACTAAGCTTCTCCTCCATTCGGCTGCCCGGGTGTCCCCCTGGTGTGGACCCCGTCTTCTCCTTCCCCGTGGCACTGAGCTGCAGCTGTGGATCCTGCCGCCTGAGCCACTCTGACTGTGGGGGCCCTCGGGCCCGACCCCACCTCTGCACCCGGCCCCACCTCAGCCTCCGCCTGCTCTAGGACCCAGGCCTGGGGCTCTGGCCCCTCCCTTCACCCCCAGGGTGGCACCTTCCTGTCTCTCCCTTCCCTATACCTCCCTTTCCCACTCCTCACCTCCCCTAATCCCCAATAAAGTTTCTGTTGTCACTCCTGGTGTCCTGTCTGCTTGGATCTGGGGACCAGCCCTCCCTAATAGTCCTCTCCTAGACCCTGGGGTTTCCTCTTCCCCTACCCCCCCCAAAAAAAAACCACCATGAGGCATGAAGTTTCCAGAACAATTTTATACAAAGTCAGAAGATCACAACTCAGAAAAGCAGAGAGGAAGCTCAGGATGTGTCCATGGTTTCGCCTTCTGTTGGAACAAGGAAGGGAGGGGGAGGGTCAGCAGAAGTTGGCAGGGAGTGAGGAGAGCAGTGGGCCAGGCCAAAGGGGGGAGGGAGGAGGGGCACTGGGCAGGCACTCACTCAGCTCGTTAAAGAGAAAAGCATCTTGGTACTCCTTCATGTACTGTGTGGATCGGGATTCGTCCAGGAAAAGAGAGTACACCCGCTTTATATCATCCACCTGTACCTCAGTGCCCTGGGGGGAGGAAGAGAGGGAGGGGGGAGCTGTGTTCAAAGATGCCTCATCCTGGGGATGGGGGAGGGGAGAGGACAGCCCTCCCAGGCCACAGGAGCCCACCTTTCGCTTCCGACACACCAGGCTGGCGGCTGTGATGAGCTGGATGGCATAGCGCAGAGAGGTCTCCAACCCGATTCGAGTGAGAACTGTGTAAGCGTCTTCACTCATCTCCACATCTTCCTCCTCACACCTACAAGGCCAACCAAGGCTCAGCCTGGGCTCCGTGCCAGGCTCTGCCCATCTGGGTGGGAGGCCCAGTCCCTGCCAGCTTCCTCCTCATGCCAACCAGACACAGGCTGAAGGCCCCAGTCACACCCCAGAAGAAGAGCACCCCCAAGGCCTGCACTCCTGCCACAGTCCTGCCCAGCCCCTCTCTCACCGAATTCGGAGAATCTGCTTTGTGTCCTTCTCACTGTAAGGTGTGGTAGAGACGATGAGCAGCCGGTCCAGCAGGTCAATGGGAATCCCGTGGGGGCTCTGGTAGCTCGTCCCCCGGATTCTGGACGATAGGGGAGAAGCCGCCATGTTTTACTTCTCCCTGGGCCAGGACTGGCCTCATTCTCCCCAAATCCCCCCAGTCCCCTTGTGTCCCCCCTCCAGGCTGTCACTGACCTGGTGATGCCTCGGTTGGTGGCCATGATGAGCACGGGGGCCATGTCACTCTCCAGAGCCCGGTTAAGGAAAGAGAAGCTCTCGATGTCAAGCATGTGGACCTCATCTATGAACAACACCTGAGGAGCCAGGACGGTGGTCAGCTCACCAGCCGTCAGCACCATCCCCAGCCCGTCCCCAGCCCGCCCCTGACTCCCCGGGCCTCACCCCTGGGATGATCTCCGCTTTGCCCTCCTCTCGCCACTCAGCCACCTTGGCGTTGATCTGCTCCCGTACCTCTGACTTGATCTCCCCCGTGTCACCTGGGAAGGGCCTGGGATGAGTGGACGGGGACAGGTCTGGCTGTGGGATGAGGGCCCTCGGCAGGGAACCCGGGAACAAGAGTTAGGCAGGGAGGGGGAACAAGGCGGGGAACCCTGGCCCAGTGCCCACCTGAGAAGAGGGCCAGGAAGCCTTGCGTGCGTGAGTTGATGACATCAATCTCATGGAGAGACACTGTATGCACAACCTCCTTTCTCTTCTGAAGTTCCCCATCTGGGCACTGAACAAACTTGGTCTGCGGCAAAAGTGGGTTGAAGGGCAATGCCCATCAGAAGGGTAGAGAGGGGAAAGGGGGGGGGGGAAGAGCAGGAGAGGGAGGGAGAGAGGGAGAAAAATGGGCAGATGGACCAACCCAAGGCCAGAAGCAGATGGGGGGGGGGGAAGAAACCACAGTGCCCTTGGGCTGGGAGGCACAGGAACGTCAGAAAATATAGGTCCGATATATGAGTCAGAGGATTATGGGAGGATGAGGTGAGTGATGAAAGGGCACTGGGACCTGTGGGGGATGGAGGCAGAATGGAGGGGTCTAGCAACACCCAAGAGAAGTGAGGAGACGTCACTGGGGAAGGCAATCATTCAGTGACCATTTGTCAAGCACCCACTGTGTGGGTGGCAGGGCCTGTGCCTTGCACTGGGCATATAAAAGAGGCAGAAAACAGTCCCTGCCTGCCCTCCAAGGGCTCACCATCTAATGGGGGAGACAACAAGCACACAAACCCTAAAGAGAATCAACAGGAAGGAGTGAAGAAAGGCACGAGAGTGAAGAGGAGCTGAGAAGGCTTCTCGTTTTAGCCGGGGGAGATAGATGTGGAGATGAGGAGGGAGAGAGTGCCCAGAGGCTGGGGAGGGAGGGCTTTTTCAGAATGTCTGGGAGGCCATGTCACGGGATCCAAGTATGTGTGTGGAGACTGGAAAGGGAAGAAGAGCTTTGAAGGCCAAACACAGCATTCTGTGCTTGATCCTGCTGGCAGCAGGGAGTTCCTGGAGTTTCCTGAGGAAGGGGTGACAAGGACAGTGGAGGTTCCAGAAAAAAGCCCAGGGAAGAGGAGGGGACTGGATGGACAAATGACATCACCCACAGGTCTGGCAAGGTACCTGGGAGCCCATGGCATCATAGTCCCGGGCTCGCGTAAAGGAACGTCCCAGTTTCGATATCTTCCCCGTGGCCTTATCGATGGTGATGACATCTCTGGAAGGCAAGAAAGATGTGGAAGGAGCCTGGACCCTCCTCCTCACCCCAACCTCCTCCCGTCCCCTGCCCTGGGCCCTGCCCTCTGCTCACCCTGCCTGGACCTTCTCCTTGGTGAGGGACTCAATCATCTTTGTGCCCAGGTCATAGACAGTCTCCATCTCTGTTGTCTTCAGCGTCAACTTCCCCACCTTGGAGCCCTGTGAGGGACAGACAGTAGGCCCTGAGCCCGCCCCCTCCCCAGAGCCCCTGGCCTACAGAAAAAACGGCTGGGACTCCACCCCTTGTTCTTCCATCTTGCCCCTGCCCTGATCTCAAGGGACCTTTCCTCTTCTCTAAATCATGGGGGTGGGTTGCTGTGAATCTTGGCAGACCCTTCATCCAAGACCTCTAATGAAACCTTCCCTTGCACCTTCCCCAGGCCGAGACTCACGGGTGCCTGTAGCAGGACGGTCAATCTGGATCTCCACCACTCCCCTTCGATGATTTCTGTCTCTTCCCTGGCAGGCAGGAGGAGGGGAAGGGTTGGACGAACTGTGGCCACCCTTTCCCTACCCCAGACAACCCCTCCAACCAGGCCCCAGCACAGGCTGCCTTGGAGATGTGTGAAGCCAGGGACACACTTACTTTATTCGGACCCCAATGGACCTGCGGAAGGCCTGGGTCAGGGCCTCTGTCTTGCTCATCTCCAAAGAGAAGATTTCGCTGCCAGCGATGGCGGTAGGTAAAAGGTGTGTCGGGTCCCAGGGCCTGGCCAGCCTCACAGGAGAAGAGAAGGGGAGAGACCTTGGAACAGCTGTCCCTGCTCCCTCCCACCCCGATTCAGGACAGGAGAGGCCCAGAGACACAGGCCCCAGAGTCCAGTGCAAAGGTCCCATAACCCCTGGGGTCCCACTCAAGAGAAGCAAGCTACAGCCCTTCTAGCTCAAAAGATACTCAGTTACTAACCAGGCATGGGTTCTGCCCCAGCCCCTGGGCAGCTACCCTCTCCCATTTACCCATGGCGATGGCTGTCTTTCCTGTGCCAGGCTGCCCGGCAATGAGCACTGCCCGGCCAGCTATCTTTCCCTCCCGGATCATCTCCAACACCACGCCAGCAGCCCGCCGGGCAGCCAGCTGCCCCACCATTCCCTGGGACACCTGAAGGGGAAAGAGAAGGCAGATATAAGAGGAAGACTTCCAAGGAGCCCTCCGTACCCAGCCCACGGCCATCATCCCCTTACTGTCCCTCTTCCTCTACCTGTCTTGGCTCCAGAGCATCATCCAACCCCAAGCCTCGGATGTGGGAGTGAGCACCTGGCGCGTAGAGAAGGAACACCCAAAACATTGAGGCCCCAGCAGCCCTGGTCCTCTCTGAGCTGGAGGCCCAACCCCACCCCCCCAATCCACAGGCAGGGACCCAGGGTCAGGAGGATAGGAACAAAGTGCTTAGATGCAGGCAAGAAAGTGAAGGGTCCAGAGGAGGCTTGGGGGGGGGGGGCACCCGGCCCTGGGAGGGAAAAGGGAGGCATAGACGCACAAAGTCCCTTTGACTGGAGGACAAAGAGCATCCTGGGAGGGCTGAGATGCCACAGCTATGCCATCGTGCAGCATATGCCAGATTCTGTTTTCTAAGTTGGTTCACATTGGGGAACATTCTTCTAGCACTGGGGTCAGGGAAGGGATGTGGTGGAAAACGTTGGGAATGTAAAAACAAAATACACCAGAAGGAACGTTTTTAAAGGAGAAAAGAGTGAACCAGGTAGCCCTGGGCAGCAGAGTCCATGAATGTGAGCCAAGGAAATTGGAGTGCTAGTGGCCAGGGAGTAGGGAGCCACATAGGACTTGTGAGTGGAGAAGGGAAGAAGCCTATTCTGTTTTCTGGCAGGGGCACAAAGGGGATTAGGGAGAAGGAAAGAGAAGGGGCAGAAAAGCTTGTAAGAAGCTAGGGAGCAGGGGGCAGCTAGGTGACAGTGGATAAAGCACCAGCCCTGGATTCAGGAGGACCTGAGTTCAAATCTGATCTCAGACACTCCACGGTGACTAGCCATGTGACCCTGGGCAAGTCACTTAACCCTCACTGCTCTGGCCCCCCCCCCAAAAAAAAAGCAGCTAGGGGGCCCAGGAGATAGGATCATTGAACCTGGAGGCAGGAAGAGCTGAGTTCAAATTCAGCCTCAGATACGTCCCAGCTATGTGGCCCTGAACCTGCTTGCCTCAGTTTCCCCAACTGTAAAAAGGAGACCACTGAGTGTTTGGTAAAGCACTGGAAGCCCCAGGAGGCAGAATAGTGGCCGATGGTAGTGAGGGAGTGGGGCAGCCACTGATCAGCGTGGGCGTTCACGAAGAACCTCAAGCACCCGTGGCCAGCAATGGCTGCAAGGACTGCAGGGAGTAGGGGGAAGGGGCCCGGGATGTCTGCTCGCAGGTCAGGTCGGGGGTCCTGCTGCTCTGACCCCCGCCCCACTCACCAATGCGCTCGATTCGCGTCACGTCCCGCACCTCGGGAACCTTGGTGGTCGCCGCCTGGGGCCGGGAAGAGGTGAGTGAACCCCACGAAGCCTCGGATGGAGGTGAGGCCCCCAGCTCCCAGGCCGGCTCCCCCCCAACCCCCCAGCGCCGCCACTGTCCCCTGGTTCTCGCGGTCTCTGCTCAGGGCAGGGACCCCTCGGAGCCCGGGGAGTCTGAGCCTGGTGCCTTCTGAAGGGGGATCGGGGGGGCCACACAGTCGGCGCTTCATAGACGCCCCCTCCGGGTACTCCGAGGGGTGGGGGCGCCTGCGCCAGCTCCGCAGGAGCCCAGGGGCTCAGCGAGGTGGGGGGGGGAGGCAGTCGGGGCTCCCCCCGCTCCGGCACGCGCGCGCACACACGCCCTCTCCCCACGCCTGACCCGCCCCCTCCCCGGGCTGCCTCGGTTTCCCGCTGCGCAGCCTCCCACTTCCCACGCCCGCCCGCGGAAGCAGGACAAAGTGCCCCGACGCCCCCGCCGCCCTCCAGGTGCCCAGACCCCGCAGCCCTTGCGCACCGTGGTTGCCATGTCGCACTCCAACCGCCGTTCATCCACTGCTGGACAGGAAGCGGAAGCACCCCCTAAACCCGCCTTTCCCCAGTGGCCGCGAGGCTGCTCTAGGCTGAAGCGGTCCTCCGGCTCGTCTCGGTGGAACGTAGGAGGGTGGGGCGAAGGGGGCCCTGCGAGGTAGCAGTCCAGGAAATGTCGACACTTCCCCTTTAAGATTCGCACGTCCCCCACGCGCCCTTGCGCCGGGCTTGGCACGGGCGTGCCGCCTCAGCCCGCGGCCTGGAGACGGACATGGGCCCTCGGCCAATCGGAGAACGGGCCCACTGCGCCCGGTCCCGCCCTCCGAGCGCCCGAACCCGAAGCTCTGACCAATCAGGGCGCTCGCGGCCCCGCCCCTCGCCCCTGCCGGCTCCATCCTGCCTAGGACGGTGCAGGGATCGCAGCGAGCCAATCAGGCGGCGCGGTCCCGGGCGCCCCAATGGCGGGCGAGGGGGCGGGGCGAGGCCCAGAGGGGGCGAAGGGTCCGGCTGCGGCTGCGGCCCGGGGCTCAGAGCCTCCGCCTCCGCCTCCGCCTCGGGCTCGCCCCACTCCGCGCCCCGCGCCCCGCCACCATGCCGCTCAGCCGCAGCCTATCCGTGTCGTCGCTGCCCGGCCTGGAGGACTGGGAGGACGAGCTGGACCTGGACAACGCCGTGCTCTTCGAGGTGGCCTGGGAGGTGGCCAACAAGGGTGAGCTCCCCGGGGAGGGGGCGGGTCGGAGTGACAGCCCCCGGGGAGGGGGCGGGTCGGAGTGACAGCCCCCGGGGAGGGGGGCGGGTCGGAGTGACAGCCCCCGGGGAGGGGGCACACCGCAGTGACACCCCCCGGGGAGGGGGCACACCGCAGTGACAGCCCCCGGGGAGGGGGCAGGGGGCTCAGGACACAAGTCCTCCCCGAGGCAGGGGGCAGGTCAAAGTGACCCCGGGGGGCCAGGGGCGACCCCCCCCATTGAGGGGCCTGGGGTCACTGAGGTAGGGGGCTCAGGGCAGAAGTCCGGGACCCCCGGAAGGAGGCTGAAGACAAGCCCCCTCCGTGCTCCTCCGATCTCCCAACCCAGGAATGCCCGTGGCCCCCGCTCTTGGAGGGGTCCCTAGGCCAAGGGTGGGGGGATGTGGAGTCCGGAGAATCGGGGGCCAGGTATCCGAGGCAGCGGCTCCGGAGAAGGGGCTTAGTCGGAGCGGTGGCTTCCTAGGCTGGGGCAGGGGCTGCCTTGGCTTCTCTGACTTGGAGAAGAGTTGGGGGGGTCCAAGAAGTTGGGGTACCTGGGGCTGGAATCTGGGGCTCACAGGGTCAAAGGGCAAATACGATGTGCGTGTCATATGTGGGAGAGTAGGTGAAGGGGCAGAGAGGAGCGTAGGCTGGGGTCCCTGGGAGGCCGGTGACTCCAGCCCCGCAGATTTCTGGGGGAGGCTGGGCTGTGGGACAGACAGGTCAGAGAGAGGGAGAGGGCCAGAGGGTGGTCAGCGCACACTTTCCCTGACTGGGGCGGAAGGGGTGCCCCGATGCCAAGACCAGGGCCAGCCCAGACTGGGTAACTGGGTAAGGGTCCCAAGGGTTGGGAAATAATCAGGGCAGCTGCAGTGGGGGCAGTTTGATCACTGGGATGCTGAGAGCAGACGGTCAGAATGACCGGAGTCCCAAGTTCCTAGAAAGCCCGGGAGTGGCCAGGTTCTGGGGTCCTCAGTGGGAAGCAAAGGGGGCCAGGCCGTTGGGCAGGAAGGACAGGAGTGGACGCTTAGGAAGGGAGAGGGGACTGGGGAAGAAGTCAGCGGGCCCCTGAGGGAGGGTTGGGACAGAGGCCAGTCAGCCCCGCTCCGCAGGAGGGCCCCACTCTCTCTCTCCTAGGGCCCCTGCCAAGTTTTCTTTGAGAACCTCAAAGTGGGGGCCAGCCTTTGGGAGGCAGGAGGGAATGGAGAGGAAGTGCCTAGCGGGGGGCTCCTGGTCCCAGCCCCCTCCCCCTCCCTAGACCCCCAAACCCAGGGCTAACCCCAATCTCTCTGGCAGTGGGGGGCATCTACACCGTGCTTCAAACGAAAGCCAAGGTGACCGGAGATGAGTGGGGGGACAACTACTACCTGGTGGGCCCCTACACGGAGCAGGGAGTGCGGACCCAGGTGGAACTCCTAGAGCCCCCCACCCCAGCCCTGCGCAAGACCCTGGACTCCATGAACAGCAAGGGCTGCAAGGTAGGTGGCCTCCGGGTCCTGAGAGCAAGAGGGGGCTCGTCAAGGTCACCCCCTACCCAGTAGAAGCCACAGGCTTAGCGCTCTGGCCTCTGACCTAATGCCCAGTGCTCGCCTCACCTCCTGTGCGGGTGGGTGGGTGTGTGTGTGTGCGTGTGTGTGTGCCAGGGATATGTCACGCTGTGGATTTTGGAGCTCCTGGCCAGCCTCTGAACCCATCTGGGGGACCCCAAGAGGGGCTAAGGCTTGGAGCAGGCCTGTCCCCAGAGAACCTCAGGGTGCACCTACCCCTCCCCAGACAGGTGCTGGCCATGTGATAGGAGGAGGGCAGGGTCACAGCCTAAGAATAGCCCCTTCCCCCCAGCCAGGAAAAGGGCAGCAAACAGCTGGGAGGAGGGAGGGGCTGCCGAGAAGGCCCAGATTTAGAGAGGGCAGGCAAGGGGGGGGGGGCATGGCCACAGGGCTGGAGGCATGGATGGAGTGACCGATAGGCTCAGCCCCTGGGAGCTAGCCCTGAGGCGGTGGATGCCAGGCTGCTCTGGTGGGTGGGGATGCCCTCCCACATGCCATGCCCCTGCCTCAGGTGTACTTTGGCCGCTGGCTGATCGAGGGCAGCCCCCCCGTGGTGCTGCTTGACGTGGGGGCTGCCGCGTGGGCCCTGGAGCGGTGGAAGGGCGAGCTCTGGGACACCTGCAGCATCGGGGTCCCCTGGTACGACCGCGAAGCCAACGACGCCGTCCTCTTTGGCTTTCTCACCACCTGGTTCCTGGGCGAGGTAGGGACCCTAGAGACCACTAGTCAGCCCTGCTCCCCACCCCTGCCCCAGGCCCTGAGGCCAGGGGCCCTAGGTCAGCCAGGCCCTCTGTCTCTCCTGCAGTTTTGGGCTCAGAGTGAAGAGAAGCCGTTCATCGTGGGCCATTTCCACGAGTGGTTGGCGGGCGTGGGCCTGTGCCTGTGCCGGGCCCGCAAGCTGCCCGTGGCCACCATCTTCACCACGCATGCCACGCTTCTGGGTCGCTACCTCTGTGCGGGCGCCGTGGACTTCTACAACAATCTGGAGAACGTGAGGGGCTCCCCAAGCGGGTTGGGCTGGCTGGGGGCATCTGGGGGAGCCCCAGGCCTGAGGTCCCTGCTCCACCTTGCAGTTCAACGTGGATAAGGAAGCGGGGAGCGGCAGATCTACCACCGCTACTGCATGGAGAGGGCGGCCGCCCACTGCGCTCATGTCTTCACCACCGTGTCCCAGATCACGGCCATCGAGGCTCAGCACCTGCTGAAGAGGAAGCCAGGTCAGGAGTGGGTGCTGGGCACCTCCTCCTTGAGGGCAAGCCACCTGACCCCTGCCTGTCTGCCTCAGTTTCCTCAGCTGTTAAAACAGGGTCATGACAGCATGACGTCCCAGGGGCAGCGTGAGGACCAAATGATACACGTTTGTAAAGCACTTAACATGACCAAGCCTGACACGTAGCTGGAGTTTAATAATGCTTGCTCCTTTTCTTCTCTACTGAGAGAACTGGAACATGATCACTCCCAGAAGCCCCTGCTGCTAGCCCTCCACCCCAATTGCACTGTGTCTGTGGCCACTTTTGGAGGGAGGATTCAGGCCCTAGAGCCCAGGGGGAGTGGGGTCCCACTGCCTCCCCTCCCCCCAGATATCGTGACCCCCCAATGGGCTCAACGTGAAGAAGTTCTCCGCCATGCATGAGTTTCAGAACCTGCACGCCCAGAGCAAGGCTCGCATCCAGGAGTTTGTGAGGGGTCATTTCTATGGGTGAGGAGCCCCTTCCGAGGGGTGGCATTGCTTCCTTTGTTTCTGGGTGCTGGGTACGTGGTGGGTCCCTAAGAAAGACCTGGTGATTGATCTCTCCTGGGGATTCTGGGAGGGCCTGAGAGTAAAGAGGGGCTTTGTGGCCAACACCTAAGTCCTCCCACCAGCCACCTGGACTTCAACCTGGACAAGACCTTGTACTTCTTCATCGCCGGCCGCTACGAGTTCTCCAACAAGGGTGCGATGTCTTCCTAGAGGCCCTGGCCCGACTCAACTACTTACTCAGGGTCAGGCCTTGTGGGGGACTGGGGCGGGGGGGGGGGGGCTCCACGGGGTGGGGTGGGGCACCCTCTGACCCCCTCCTTCAACCCCTGCCCTGCAGGTGAATGGCAGTGAGCAGACTGTGGTGGCCTTCTTCATCATGCCCGCGAGGACCAACAACTTCAACGTGGAGACCCTCAAGGGTCAGGCAGTGCGGAAGCAGCTCTGGTCAGCCCTGCCCCCAGCTGGCCCAGCCTCCCTTCCTCTTGCACCATGCACTTTCTTCCTGCAGGGCCCTGGCTGCGTTGGCTTCCTTTCCCTCCAGCACCTTCTTTCTTCTTCCTGTCTCCCCTTGAGTCAGGCCCCACAGAAAGGGCCCTTATGATGACAAAGGCTCCCTTCTCCCCTGCAGGGACACGGCCAACACAGTGAAGGAGAAGTTTGGGAGAAAGCTCTATGAATCCCTCCTGGTGTGAGTGATGGGGCTGACAGAATGGGGTGGGGGGCTTGTCTGCCCTGGGGCTCCCCTGACCCCTGACTCTTGCCCACCTTCAGTGGGAGCCTCCCGGACATGAACAAGATGCTGGACAAGGAGGATTTCACCATGATGAAGAGGGCCATCTTCGCCACACAGGTATGTGCCCACCAGGTGCCTGGGGCTCTGGGGTGGCACAGGCTCTGGGCCGCCTGACTCCCTAACCACCGACTCCACTGATTCCCCTCAGCGGCAGTCCTTCCCCCCTGTGTGCACCCACAACATGCTGGACGACTCCTCGGACCCTATCCTCACCACCATCCGCCGTATTGGCCTCTTCAACAGCAGCGCCGACCGAGTCAAGGTGACGTCCTGCCTGCGCCCTCCTGTGCAAGTGGAGAGTCGGGGCCCCTGCTCTCCGTCCATACAAATTGTGGGGGGCTATGAAAAGGACTGACCTTCTGGGGGAAGGAAAGGCCCTTGGCCCCTCCCTCCCTGGGCCCTTGGCTTGACCAAACTCCCTTTCCCTCCCTCTCCCCCCCCCCCATGCCCTCCCCCCACCTCTTTCTCCCTCTCCCTTCCTCTTTTTTCTCCCCCTCACTCCCTCCCTCTCTCTCAAACCCCAGGTGATCTTCCACCCCGAGTTCCTCTCCTCCACCAGCCCCCTGCTCCCAGTAGACTATGAAGAGTTTGTCCGGGGCTGCCACCTGGGAGTCTTCCCCTCCTACTATGAGCCCTGGGGCTACACGCCTGGTGAGGAGGGCTGGGGGAAGAGGCTGGGGGGTGTCGGTGGGGGCACCAAGGGGTGGCTCAGGGGACCCTGACTGGCCCCCTCCTCCCCAGCGGAGTGTACTGTCATGGGCATCCCCAGCATCTCCACCAACCTGTCGGGTTTTGGCTGCTTCATGGAGGAGCACATCGCAGACCCCTCTGCCTATGGTGAGTAACCTTGGAGGGTCACCTTGGCGGGCAGCACAGCAGCTGGCAACCTACAGGGGAGGGGCTTGTGGCCCCCCCCCCACACACACACACACACTCTTTGAGTGACCCCTTGTGTTTCTAGGCATCTATATCCTTGACCGGCGGTTCCGGAGCCTGGACGACTCCTGTACCCAGCTGACTTCGTTCCTCTACAGTTTCTGCCAGCAGAGCCGCAGGCAGCGAATCATCCAGCGGAACCGCACGGAGCGGCTCTCAGATCTGTTGGACTGGAAGTACCTGGGCCGGGTAGGTCTTCCCCAGTCACAGGGCCCCTCCCCTCCAGCGGGCCCCAAGAGTAGCTCTCAGATTGTCTGGCTGGGTTCTGTCTCTCTGCCTCTGAGCCTGAGTATCAGTTGATGCAGCTGCCCGGTGAGGCTGTATGGACACCCCTGACCCCGGCTAACCCTCCCTCCTCATTCCACAGTATTATATGTTCGCCCGCCACATGGCCCTAGCCAGGGCTTTCCCGGATCATTTCACATACGAGCCTCATGATGCCGATGCTGTGAGTGACTGGGACTCTGGGGAAGGGGGTGCCTGAAGGAGGACTGGGTTCTTTTGGGGGGTCACACAGCTAGTAAGTGTTAAGTGTCTGAGGGCAGATTTGAACTCAGGTCCTCCTGACTCTAGGGCCGGTGCTCTATCCACTGAGCCACCTAGCTGCCCCAGAGGACTGGGTTCTTAAATGGGGTGGTCTGGGCCCAGGGGACCTGCTGGGGCCTTTCAGTATTTCCCTCACCCCCTCAGACACAGGGCTTCCGTTACCCACGGCCCGCTTCGGTGCCCCCATCGCCTTCACTGTCCCGCCACTCCAGCCCCCACCAGAGTGAGGGTGAAGAAGAGGAGGAAGAAGAGAATGGCCCCGGAAGTCAGGCTTTGAGGACAGTGAGCGCTACAATGAAGAGGAGGAGGCTGAAAAAGACCCGAAGGAACATCCGCGCCCCTGAGTGGTCCAGGCGGGCCTCATCTGCCAAGCGGGGCTCTGTTGACACGGCCCCCTCCAGTTCTCCCAGCACCCCCAGCGAGCCCCTCAGTCCTGCCAGTTCTGTGGGTGAGGAGCGTAACTAAGGAGGGCTTCCTCTTCTCCAAGCACCCCAGGCTCTCCCTCTCCTCCATTCCTGTGTGCTGTGCACGGGCCATTGTATGCCAGGCCCCTTGTATCTTCTGGAGCCTGCATCCTAAGGAATGCCAGTGTTCCCTGAGTCCTGGGATATTGCCTTAATAGAGGCTCCCCAAGGCCTCCTACCTTTCTACCTGTCTCTGCTCTATAACTTCAGGGTCCCGAGTACCCAGGATCCCTGTGTTCTAGAACTGAGCCTCTTCTTCCTTGTCCCCTTTGAGAATCCACATTCTAAAGGGCTCATGTGATAACACTCCAGGCCAGGGACTGTTTCACTATCATGCACTCCCAGATAATGCCCAGCCTTGGTCCAGAATCCCCCACTTCGCCCTTATCTTCTAGGGCTTTGGCCCAACCCAAAGCTTTCCACTGTCACTCCAACACCCATGGCCCCTTAAGCTGGCTCCTTGGTTTGTCCCCACTCCCCTAGAGCCTGCAGGTGCTCAAGACCAAGGACCCTGCGTGTGTTGTGTGTGTGTGCGCCTGTGTGCAATGTTTGTGACCTCCTGCAGCTCAGGTTGGTTTGCTGTGGGGGTTGGTGGCCTAGAACCAGTCACCCCAATGGTTGGGGAATTCTCCGTCCAAGGGTTTTTAAAAGGCCTATATAAAGAATAAAGAGTTTTTCTCCATCGCTGACCTTCCCATGCACGGACTGTCTCCGGTGCCCTGCTTTCCAACCAGACACCCAGGCCTTTTGGCCTCCTTCCAACCCCAACCCCTTAAAAGGTACGCCCCAGGGCCTCCCAAACAAGGCTGTGGTTAAAGCTTAACGAGCTCAACCATCCAGTCCTGCAGGGCTGCCCGCCCTGCCCTGGCCAAGGAATCCCACAAGCCACTGGGTGAGCATCGAGCAGGCTTTATTCTTTATTGTGGGCCCAGTCGGCCTTCTCGTGGGGCTGCTTCTTCTAGTCCTGCTTCAGGCTCAGCCGCTCGAACAGGTATTCTCCCAGCCCGGGCTGGGGGTCGGCCTGCACGTGGCGCAGGGTGGTCAGGTGGTCGCCCAGGCGCTTCAGCAGCCTCACCTCTTCGCCCAGGTAGTGGCTCTCCAGGAAATCACAGAGCTGGGAGGGGGAGAAGGACCAGTGAGGGCTTGTTAGAAGGGAGGGAAGGGGCAGCAGTCAAGGCCCTGGCCCACAAAAGTGGGCAGGAGGCCAGCCCTCCCCTCCTCGACTACTTACGTGCGGATCCCCTTGGCTGGAGCCCAGGGCATGCAGCTTCAGGAGGGCCTGGTTCAGACCCTTCTCCAGGCTCAGGGCAGCCTCCATGGCATCCAAGCTGCGGCCCCACTCATCTTGACCAGGTTTCTGGGGAGAAGAGAAGGGTTACAGAAAGGAAACCCCCAAGAACTTCGTTTCCCAGCAACCTTTGGGGGCGTCTCCGCAGAGGCCTCTGGGAAACAGTACGCAGCCAGCCGTCTACTGACCTGCACAGCCTGGAGGAGGACCCGGCCCCCACGTTGGTTCTGGAGCCGCATAAGGCGCTCGGCGCCCTCGCGTTTCTCCTTCGCCAGGTCACGGAAAAAGTGCGACACCCTCGGCAGAGCGACATCGTCCCGGTCGAAATAGAAACCCTGGGGAAAACAATCGGGACGGGGAAAGCGGTTACTAGAGTTGGTGAAGCCTCCTAGCCAGGCGCCCTTCCGCGCGGCGAGGCTCAGGCATGCGCACCGGGATCAGCCTGGACACCACCCCCACACCACCCCCGCGCTTTTCCTCCCCTAGTTAAACAAGAACAAAGGGCGCGCGGCAGAGGGAAGAGACCTCGCCGGGAGCCAGGGGCACGCGCGGGGGCCGAGCATGCGCAGTCCCTGCGGGAGCAGGGCACAACGAGGGACAGGGGAGGGGGTCCTGGCCGCGGGGGCGAGAAGGGAGTAGGGGGAGGAGGGCCTGGGGAGAGGAGGCGCCCCGAGCCTCACCAGGGACAGGTAGGAGTAGGAGGCCTGCAGGTAGAGGTTGGCCAGGCGGTTGACCGCGGCCTCGGCCTCGGAGGAGAAGTTTTGGCGGATCTGAGAGGTGGAGCTCATGGCACCGACGGCAACGGGAGGAGGAGGCTGGTCCCGGGGCTGTTTGGTCTCGGAGGCCAGGGGCCGATGGTCCCGGAGGCGGATGGTCTCGAAAGCGAGGGTCGGGTGGTCCCAGGGGCTGTAGGGCTGCAGGACGAAGATCTAGCGCGAGGGGAGCTGGGGGAACCCCGGGTCTGTTCCGTCCAAACACTGTTGAAGCAAGAACCAGAGCCGGGAGACGAGGTCTGAGGGGGCTGCCCGGACCAAGTTCTTATAACTTGCAGTCAGGGGGCGGGGCCTGCGGGACCACAGGCCAATCCCGCAGCGCACGACGAGAACCCGGGGAACAGGCCGCCAATGAGAAGCGCGGGCCGGAGCGGAGCCCGGAGAGGCGGGAAAGGGGGGAGGGGGATCGGACGCGGGAGAAGGTCACGTGTGAGTCCAAGGCGAATTCACCGCGAAAGGGGGTCCGGGGGCTGCGGAGTCGGGGGGCGGGCACAAGGGGCCGCCCGACGGTAATGTCATAGAGCCAAGCGAAGGACCACATGAAGAGACGGGTCAGAACTTGCCAGAGAATATACAGAGTATACAGGGAGCATCAGAAGCAACACTTGAACACAGGTCCTGGGATTCCTGTGTTCATTGAGACCGTGGCCTCCCTGGACAGAGAGGCACTCAAGGACTTGGGGACAATATGGATGGAGTCAGCTAGGGAATCGAAGGGGCTTGGGGGGGCGGAGATATGTCCAAGCTGAGTCATGCTGAGATCAGGGAGAGGGGGGCTGGTGCTGAGTCACGCTGAGCACAGCTGGGGGGGGCCAGTCATTCCCAATAATAGGAACTTCCTCTCTTGTGTTTTGGGGGAGGGGAGATGGCTGAGAATTTAGAGGGGCTCCTGCTCCCAGGGTATCCAGGGCAGCCCCTACACTGACAGACCCAGCCCCTTGGAGATGCCTTGGAAGTCTCAGTTGGGTCCTGCTTTGGTCCCCAGTGCCTTTCCCATCCTAGGCCAGCTCCCATTTCCATACACACTTAGACACACGTATTTGTGTGTGTGCCTCTATGTTTGTGTTGTCTTCATCCTCAGGCCAGTGCCTTAGTCCTTGTCCCCAGCCCCTGGCACAGAGCCTGCCTGACTGGTAGGAAGACTTCCCCAGGGCTGGTGGTGGACTGGCTGTGGGATGCCCACGGAGCAGGCCCTCAGTAAGCCTTCCCAGCAGTTTCCCTGTGGCCTCTTGGGGACCTCTGCCCCTCCAACAGGCCCCAAGAGTAGCTCTCAGATTTTCTGGGTGAGTTCTGTCTCTGCCTCTGAGCCTGAGCATCAGTTGAGGCTGCTGAGAAGGGACAGTTGACTTGCTGACCAGCAGAAACCAACAGCTTCAGGGCACAGGGCTCCAGTTTAACCATTTACCAGCCTCCCCCCTTCTCCCTGGTCCCAGAAGAGACCTTCCTGCCTGGCCTTTGACTAGAGCCAGGCCCCACCTTCCTGTGACAGCCACACAGGAGCCAGGAGCTAATAGGGAAGTTAATTGGACCAGGCCCAGATAAAGGAAGCTCCCTGCCTCACCCTGCCCACTACTTTACAGAAGAGGAAACTGAGTCATGCTCTGGGCACTCTATATATGTCAACTATGATTCATTTTGCAGGAGGGGATGGTGAGGCAGGAGCATGAGGTATGGGCCCCCTCAACTCAAAACAGAAGCATCGGGGCAGCTAGGTGGAGCAGTGGATAGAGCACTGGCCTTGGATTCAAGAGTACCGAAGACACTTAACACTTACTAGCTGTGTGACCCTAGGCAAGTCACTTAACCCCAATTGCCTCACTAAAAAAAAAAAAAACAAGCATCAAAGCAGGGCCTGCTCCAAAGTTGATGTTTATTGGCCAAGGCTACCGCTCACCCCACCAACAGTTAGCCAGCAACTAGAGAACATCCAGCTTTGGGGCGCTGCCAAGTCAACGGGATACTCCCCAAAATAATTACAAAAGTAAGAAAAATGTGTTTTCCCCCCTCCCCCACCCCCAGTAGTGGAAAACCCATAATTTATCCTAAAAACAGACAGTCCAAGCAGAGCTGGGATGAGGATGGGGGCAGCCAGGCCCCCAAGCCCTCCCTAGGACATCTTCCAGATGGTAAGTGAAGCTGTAAGGATGCCAGCCACGAAGATGGTAACTGCCTGCCAGGTCGGTGTCCCAAAGTAAGAAAGGAGGCCATCCTGGGGACAGAGACCACGATTACCAGGAAGTTGGGGCTCTCCGGGAGAGGGAAGGAAGGCTGGAGTGGCAAGGAGGGCAAGAAAGGTGGGGACTGAGGAAAAAGGGGGGGGGGGTGCTACTAAGCATTTGAGGTCACTGGGAGGTCAAAGGAATGGGAGGGGCGGGGCTCACCCAGCCACCCTGCTCCTGGATCCAGGTGAGCAGCCGTTCTCGCAGGAAGTCTAGGGTCCAGCCCACAATGGTTCGAATCAGCTCCGGGACCTTGGTGCAAAGCGCCTGGGAGGGGGCGGGGTGGGAAAGGAGGTCCGGGGTGCAGCCGCCGGTCCGAGCGGCCCCCGGCAGAAGGCAGCGGGCCCCGCCCTCCCCGGCCTCCCGGGCCCCTCCCCCCGCACGCACCTTGAGCACCAGCTTGCTGGCGAAATAGAAGAGGGCCACGACGCGGCCCCAGTTGAAGTTGCCGTCGGAGAACATCTCGGCCGCCACTCGGAAGAAGACCTCCCGGGGGGAGTCGGTCTCCACCGCGTCGATCATCCTGCGGGGGGGAGAGAGCCGTTCAGGGGCGCCCGGGGCGGCCGGGGCGGCGCGCCGGGGCCGGGCCGGGGCTACCTCTGCAGCTCCATGTTGCTGTCCAGCTCGTCCCCGATCCTGCGCAGGCACTCGGTCAGCCGCTTGGTCCGGGGGTCCGAGGGCAGCGGGGCCGAGTCCCCCATGGAGTCCAGGACCAGCTCGGGGGCGCCCCCCGCCACCCGGCCCGCGCGGTCCTGGATGAACCTGCACGGAGAGTGGGGGGCTCAGCGCAGCCTCGGCGCTTTCCGGGCCCAGGAGCCCCCTCCCGGCGCCCGGGGCCCCCCGGCCAAAGGCTCACCCCTGCAGCAGTACGGCCCCGGTCCTCATGATCTGCTCGCCGCTCCTGGCCCCTGGGGGAAGGAAGATACGTGGGGTGGGGGTCGGCGGACTGGGGCGCCCCGCCCGGCCCGGGACCCCCCGCCGCCCCCCGCCCCTTCCCCCCCCGCCGGGCGCCCAAAGCGGCGACAAGTTCGGGCAGGCCCGGCCGGCCGCGGGGGGCCGCACAGCCGCGAGGCGGGAGCGCGGCCCCGGGAGCCGCCGCACCCCGCGCCCGGCCCGGACCCCGGCCGCTCCGGAGAGCGCTCACCGTACCCGAATCGACCCCGCCCTCGCGGGGCTCCCCGGAGCCGTCCATCGCTCCGCCGCCGCCGCCGCCGCCGCCGCCGCCGCCGCCTCCCTCCCTGGCTGGGTGCGCCCGGGAGGCGGAGAAGTGCCCGCGACCCCGCCCCTCGGCCCGCCCCCATCACGTGACGCGCCCGGCCCCATCCAGCGCGCCGCCCCCGTCACGTGACGCGCCTTAGTGCTGGTAAGCAAACTCCGCACGTGTGTGCAGGAGCCCCGCCTCCCCGAGTCTCCCGCGCTTTCTTCTTAAAGGGGCCGACCTTTGTTCATTGTCATTGTGACCTCCTCCTCCCCACCCCACCCAGGATCGCAGAGGGCTCCAGGCAGGCGCCTGTACCCGCCCGGGGGTCGCTGGTACTGCACAATCTGTGAGGCAGCCAACCGCAATTCCTGAAGTGCCTGCCTTCAGGTGGTTTCCATTCTCCGTTCAACTCCCTCCCGACCACTGCCGGGGCCTTCCCTCTGCCGATCATCCCCAATTTATCCCGCCTATCTCTAGTATGGAGTGGCTTGCATGGGGGCTCCTCGTTCCCTCTCGAAGCCTGGTGTCAAGTTACAGCGCCAGGCACACAGGAGGCGCATAATAAATGTTTGTTCAAACCTGCATTGGGGGGAGTGGGAGAGAACCAGAGGAGCGCCCCCCCCCCCCCGCCTCCTTATCAAGGAGAGGTTCCTCTATAAGACATCAGCCGAAGCTGGGGGGTAAAGAGGGGAAGGTCATTGACTAAACTGAGAGCCTAGGGGCTCGTCCCCTCCTAACCCCAAGCCCCGCTCCTACGGAAGCCCCCACCCACCCTCGGGTCTGGGGGAGGGGCGTGTCCTTGGGGCCTTGCCCTGGGGACATCCTCTCCCAGACGTCCACCAGCTTACTCCCATTGGGCACCAGCTCTTCCTACATCTCTAGTTACAAAATAGCTACCAAAGCAATACAGTTACCATTTTCTTGGCGGTACATGGCATCTATACAAAAACTGTCCTCACAGTCAGATACAGAAAGGCAGAAATAACTAAATACATTCTTTTCAGATCGTAATGCAAAGGAAAATTTCATTGAATAAAGGGCAGTGGAAAGATATTTGAAAACTGAATTGGAAACTAAATGATCTAATCCTAAAGAATGAGTGGGTCAAAGTGCAAATCATAAAAGTAATCAATAATTTCATTAAAGAGATTGACAATGAGGCAACATCCCAAAATTTATGGAATGCAAAGCAGTACTCAGGGATTTGGTTTTTTTGGTGAGGCAACTGGGGTTAAGTGACTTGCCCAGGGTCACACAGCTAGTAAGCTGTGCTCTATCCACTGCGCCACCTAGCTGCCCCCGGAAATTTTTATATCTCTAAATGC
Organism: Dromiciops gliroides; assembly: GCF_019393635.1. NCBI lineage: Eukaryota > Metazoa > Chordata > Mammalia > Microbiotheria > Microbiotheriidae > Dromiciops > Dromiciops gliroides. The sequence continues at coordinate 657,188,499 of NC_057863.1, read as the reverse complement.
TTAGATCAATAAAATGGAGAAACAACAGATCCACAAATTGGGAATGCAGCTAAAAAAAAAACTAGGAAAAGAACAAATTAAAGATACCCAATTAAACACCAAATTGGAAATCGTGAAAATCACAGGAGAGATTAATAAAATTGAAATTAAGAAAAACATTGAGCTCCCTAAGAAAAAATCCCCAGGACCAGATGGATTTGCAAATGAATTCTGCCAAACATTTAGAGAACAATTAATTCCAATATTATGTGAATTATTTGGTTAAGTAGACAAAGGAGTCCTACCAAATTTCTTTTACAACACAAATATGGTGCTGATATCCAAACTAGGAAGGGCAAAAAGAGAGAAAGAAAACTAGAGGCCAATCTCACTAGTGAATATTGATGCAAAGATTTTAAACTAAATTACTAGCAAGAAGATTACACCAATATATCACAAACATTATACACTATGACCAGGTGGAATTTATACCCCAAATGTATTGATATTAGGAAAATTATCAACATAATTGACCATATCAATAATAAAACCAAACAAAAATCATTAAGATTCTCTCAACAGACGAAGGAAAAGCTTTTGACAAAATACAACACCTATTCCTATAGAAAACACTACAAAGTCTAGAAATAAGTGGAGCTTTCCTTAAAATGGCAAGTAGTCTCTATCTGAAGTCATCAGTGAGCATGATCTGTAATGGGGATAAGGTAGAGACCTTCCCAACAAGAACAGGATGAAGAAAGTATGCCCCTTATGACCATTTTTATTCACTATTGTGCAAGAAATCCTAGCTATATCAGTAAGAGCAGAAAAAGAAATTGAAGGAATTCAAATAGACAATAAGGAAACAAAACTATCACTCTTTGCAGATGATGCAGATAAGAATCAACTAAAAACTTAGTTGAAGTAATTAGCAACTTTAGCAAAGTTGTGGATTACAAAATCAGCCCACATAAATCATCAGCATTTCTATATGTTATGAACAAAGCCCAGGAGTAAGAGATAGAAAAATGCCATTTAAAATAACTGTAGGCAATAGAATATACTTGGGAGTCTACCTGCCAAGAGAAACCCAGGAACTATATGAACACAATTACAAAACACTTTTTTTTTTTTTAAGTGAGGCAGTTGGGGTTAAGTGACTTGCCCAGGGTCACACAGCTAGTAAAGTGTTAAGTGTCTGAGGCCGGATTTGAACTCAGGTACTCCCGACTCCAGGGTTGGTCGTGCTCTATCTACTGCGCCACCTAGCTGTCCCTTACAAAACACTTTTAATACAAATAAAGGCAAGTCTAAATCATTGGGAAAATATTAATTGCTCATGAGTAGGCCAAGCCAGTGTAAAAAAATGGCAATTCTACCTACATTAATTGACTTATTCAGTGTCATTCCAATCAAACTACCAAAAAATGTTTTTATAGAGCTAGGAAAAATAATCACAAAATTCATCAGAAAGAACAAAAGGTCAAGAATATCAATGGAATCTATGAGAAAATGTAAAGGAAGGGGTAGCTAGTTGGCGCAGTGGATAGAGCACCAGCCCTGGAGCCAGGAGTACCTGAGTTCAAATCCAGCCTCAGATACTTGACACTTACTAGCTGTGTGACCCTGGGCAAGTCACTTAACCCTCATTGCCATGACCAAAAAAAAAAAAAAAACGTAAAGGAAGGCAGCCTAGCTGAACCAGATCTCAAACTGTATTGTAATTATAAAAGAGTAATCATCAAAAAAAAATATCTGGTATTGGCTAAGGAGTAGAGTGGTGGATCAGTGGAATAGACTGGCTACACAGTACACAGTAATAAATGACCATAGTAATCTAATTAGTCTGATAAACTCAAAGATCCAAGCTTTCAGAACGACTCACTATTTTTTTTTAGTGAGGCAATTGGGGTTAAGTGACTTGCCCAGGGTCACACAGCTAGTAAGTGTTAAGTGTCTGAGGCTGGATTTGAACTCAGGTACTCCTGGCTCCAGGGCTGGTGCTCTATCCACTGCGCCACCTAGCTGCCCCAACAACTCGCTATTTGACAAAAACTGCTTGGAAAACTGCAAAACAGTTTGGCAGAATCTAAGTATAGACCAACATCTCACACATTATGCCAAGATAAGGTCAAAATATGTACATGATTTAGACAGGTAATACCATAAGCAAATTAGGAGAGTGTGGAATAGTTTACATGAAAAGGAAGAATTTAGGACCAAACAAGAGATAGAGAGCATTAATAGATATAAAACAGATCATTTCTATTACATTAAATTAAAAAGTTGTTGTACAAACAGAATCAATGTAGCCAAGATTAGAAGGAAAACTGAAAATTGGGTAGGGGGAAAGAAATTTTTAAAGAAAGTTTCTCTGTGAAAAGCCTCATTCTCAAATATATAGAAAACTGAGTCAAATTTATAAGAATATGAGTCATTCCCAATTGATGAATGTTTAAAGGATATTGTGGGAATTTATTGTGAGTTGGGGACCCTGCCTTTGGGCTGAGATTAAAAAGCCTTAGGCCTTCAGGGTTCTTCTCTGTGTAAGAGGGGCTGGTGCCCCTCCCCCTCCATTTCAGCCAAGCGCAGAAGCCTGTGGGCCTTAGAGAATACCACCAGCTGGATGGGCAGCTGGGGAAAGCCCGAGCCGGCCCCAGAGATCCCAGGCTTCTCCTGCCAGGTCCTGGGTGCACAGCAGGGGGCATGGGCCCCTTGAGCCCTCAGTATGGTGCAGCATGGCAGACTTGAGCCCCTGGCCACAGCCCTAGTGTGGCCTGTGGAGCCCAAGGCTTGAGGGGAGAGAAGGAAGATATATACCGGGGTAGTTAGACAGAGGAGGGAGGTTGCTAGAAGATGGACAGAAAGAGGACACCGGAGGACTAGGAGGACACAAGAAGGTCGGTGAGAGAAGAACCACTTGGGGGTTCATCACAACAGTACAGAAAGGGGGTTCGCTAAGGAGACTGAGGCTACAGTAGTGAGAGAGAAGTTAAAGAATGAAGCAAGGAGCTTGGAGTTAGAAGAAAGGAGCTGAGCAGTGAAAGTGAAGTGGGGGAGCTGGAGTGAAGGAGAAAAAGAGTGAAAGTTGGAGAGGACTGGAAGTGAACAGGTCCAAACAGCATAACCTCAGGCAAGAGGTGGCAATGGCCCTTATTATATTAAAAGCAGCCAGGTCTCCTATAACTTTATATTTCTTATCTCTTACATTTATTTTTATAAATAAACCCTGCTTTTATTATTTAATTAAGAGGCTTCTTAATCATTTGCTTATCAATTTGGGAGCAGAGCAGTGTGGAGAAATTTTTTAAAGCCCCTAACAGATTGGCTTAGGAAATTAATAGCAGTCAGATAGCGAGCCAGTCAAACATCCACAGATTAGGCCCCCCCAGTTAGATTTAGCCCCCAAGCTAGTCAGTAAAAAATATTTTACATTATGAACACTTTGCAAAAGAAGAAATCAAAGCTATCTATAGTCATATGAAAAAAATCTTCTCAATCATTATTGATTAGAGAAATTCAAATTAAAACAACTTTGAAGTACCATCTCACACCTATCAGATTACTGAAAGAACAGAAAAGGAAAATTACAAATATTGGAGGACATGTGGGAAATTTTGGATACGAATGCATTGTTGGTGGAGTTATGAACTGATCCAACCATTCTGGTAAATAATGTGGAACCATGCCCATAGGGCTATAAAACTGACCTTTTGACCCAGCAATACCACTTCTAGGTCTGTATCCCAAAGAGATTTTTTAAAAAAGGAAAAGGAAAAAGACCTATATGTAGCAAACTATTTATAGCAGCTCTCTTTGTGGTGACAAAGAACTGAAATTGAGGGGGATGCCCATCAATTGGGGAATGAATGAATAAATTGAGTTATGTGATTGTGATGGACTATCATTGATTGCACTATGAGAAGTGAGGAGAAGGATGCTTTTGGAAAAACCTGGGAAAACTTACATGAATTGATGCAGTGTGAAGTGAACAGGAAACAGAACACTGAACAGTAACAGTAACATTTCCCATTACAGTATGATGATCAACTATGAATGACAACTATTCTCAGCAATACAGTGATCCAAGACAACTCCTAGGGAATTGTGATGAAAAATGCTATCTGCCCTCCAGAGAAAGAACTGATGAAGTTTGAATGCATATCAAGCATACTTTTTTTTTTTTGGAAGGGGGGTGGCAGGGCAATGAAGGTTAAGTGACTTGCCCAGGGTTCACACAGCTAGTATCAAGTGTCTGAGGCTGGATTTGAACGCAGGTCCTCCTGAATCCAGGGCTGGTGCTTTATCCACTGCGACACCTAGCTGCACCCCCCCCTACTTTTTTTAAAGTTTATTTTTTCTTTTGGTCTGTGTTTTCTTTCACAACATGGCTAATAAGGAAATATGTTTTGCATGACTGCACATATCTGACATATATCAAATTGATTGTGTTCTTGAGGGGGGGAAAGAGAAATTAAAACTCAAAACTAAAAAAAAAAAGAAAAGTCAAAAATTGTTTTGGGGGGCAGTTAGGTGGCGAAGTGGATAAGGCTCCGGCCCTGGATTCAGGAGGACCTGAGTTCAAATCCAGCCTCAGACAATTGACACTTACTAGCTGTGTGACCCTGGACAAGTCACTTAACCCTCATTGCCCCACCAAAAAAAAAAAAGAAAGAAAGAAAAAATTGTTTTTTCACATAATTTGAAAAAATAAAATGTTAAAACAACAACAACGATATTACCAAAGGAACAAAATGAATGTATTCTTGGGGTGGAGGGTGGGGCACTACCAGATGGGAAGATCAACAGACAATTGTAGGGAGAAAGAGGGTTAAAGCAGAAAAAACTGAGCCGGGAAGGAAACTAGGAATTGGGAGGGGGAGGGGGCTGACCACATCCACCTGCAAAGAGGTCTGCTCGGAATACTCCCTGGTGATGGGGAGCTCCTTGCGGGGAGAGATTGTTTTCTGCCTTTCTTTTCATCCCCAGCTCTTAGCACAGGACCCGCATATGGTTGGTGCGTCAATCAGTGTCCATTGACGGACCTAAGGCAGCTGATTCTGCTTTGTGGCCAGCTCTCAAGGTTAGGAAGTTGCTTCCAAATCTGCAAACTAAATCTGCCTTTTGGCAATTTCCACCAGCTGCCCCTGGATCTGAAGAAAGTCAGCTGGGAGGGACCTTGGTCATCGCACAATCCAAATCCTTCCTCACTCTATCCCCATTTCACAGGAAGGTCAACTGATGCCTGGAGTACAAAACTGACTCTCTCAAGACCACACAGCTACACTGAGCTTTAGAGTCTAACCCTGACCCCAGTTATGCAGAAAGTAAAGGGGAGCATTTGCCCATATTCACACAGTAAAGCCAGGGCAGAATCAACCCCTGCCCCTCTTCTCTGCTAAGAAAACCAGCCAGTCAATGAGGATTTCCTGGGATGGGTAGGGAAGAGGGAGAGAGAGCCAGCAAGGGACCACAGATGCAAATGGACCGGATGCCAATGCTTTAGTTGACATGTTTGGACTTGATTTTGTCCCCTCTGGGGGGAGGGTGAGAGCAGAGTTTCTGTCTTTGATTTTTAAAAAAATCCTCAGCCTCTGTTTTCTTTCTTATTTAAATGACCTTACTATTTTTTAAAATGGATTTTTAAAAATCAACAACAATCCACCTTCTCTCCCTCCACCTCCTGAACCATCCCCTAATGAGAATGAAAGAAAAACAACAAAGACCAGACTGGGAGAAGGGGGAGACGGGAGAGAGGGAGGGAGAAAGAGAGACTGGGAAGGAGAGATGGAGATAGCAACAGAGAGACTGAAAGGAAAGAGTAGAGAGAAAGAGACAGAGAAAGAGAGAAATAAAGAATAGGGGAAAAGAAGAAAGTTGGAAGAAACACAGGGAGAGTAGGGAGAAAGAGAGAAATACACAGAGACAAAAAGAGAAAGAGTAGGGAGAAAGTGACAGTGAGAAGATAGAGACAGAAAGGGAGAGAGTGGTGCAGGGGAGACACGACAGAGAGAGACCCCCCTCCCACTGGGGCAGAGAGGACCACAAGTCTGACCCTGGCCCTAGTCAGTAGCTCATGGACATATGGAGTATTCCCTACTGCCCAGGCCCTGGCCAGTGCCACCGTTGGGGATGCAGGGCCAGGGGCCAAGACCCAGCATTGGTAAGCACTCATGGACCTCAGCCCTTAAGGAGTAGACTAGAGAAGGCCTCAGAGTGCTTTAATTCTCTGGCAAATGTGGTCCTGGACTGAGGCAGAGTCTCTATGGTTTGGAACACCTCCTGAAGGTTGAGCTGCTGTGCAGAGCTTACCTGGATGGCTGAAACTGTTCACAACTGTTTGCTTCATCCAGTTTTTCATGGAACTCTTAGATTTATTCTGTGTTAGGGTCCCTGTTGCCCCTTGGTTTGTTTGTAAATCATTTGTGTTTTGTGTTGTGGTTCTTGCGTTTGTATCACTAGTTCCTACATCTCCCTCAATTCATAACCCCATGTGGGCCCCTACTCAGCAGGAAGTAGATACAGAAGAACTGATCTTTGCCCTTCTTTCTGGGGTGTATGAAAAGGGGAGAATGATGTAGGAGGCAAAATAGGATTAATAGAGATCTTTATAAGGCTATATCTGAATTAAGAGATGATATTATGGAAATTAATGAAGTAGAAGTGTTGGCTGTGTTTACAAAATTACGTTGTGATTATAGGTTTTCTGCATTTTGTTTGTTTCCTGTACCTTATAATGACACTAAGTATAATTTTACTAAGATTCAAATCATTTATGTGGTTTATGGGGATGTTCTAATACTACTATGGATATTGATGAGTTACAAAGTATTGTTAATGAAATAGATAAGAGTCTAAGGGACGATTTTTCACCTTCCAAAACACCTTCTGATATTGCCAACTGGATCTCTCAGGCGCAGGGGTGGCTGACTGGCATTAGTCGTCAGGCACTGAGCTTTGCCCTGTTGATTGTTCTTGGGTGTCTTGCTTACATAGTGATACCCTGCTTAACACACAGGGGGATGGCCATTGCTAAGCTGATGACGTATAACATCAGGCTGGTGCTCAAAAACAAAAAGGGGGAGATGTGGTGAACCCAGAGAGGGCTCTCTGTCGCCCCTCTGAGTTCCCCCTCCCCATACCTGGGCTGGGGTCACTGAAGCAGGCAAGAGTTTCCAGAGACAAGGGGACTCAGCTATACCAACCTTGCTCAGTTAAGGCCTAGAACAAGTTCTGACTTGTCAAGGCTGAAAGGTTGAAAAATTACTCCTATTCTCTTAGAATGATTCTTGCAGAGACTTTATTTGATTTCTTTGTGGTTTTTTGCTCTAAGTACTGAGCTGTCCCGGAATAATACATCACCACAGTTATTCACATTAGGTGATGCTGATTTGTCAATTATTAATCTTCTCTGATCCTCAATCCCTGTCAAGGGCTTGAACCTGTGACCCCAACAGGTTTTAGCAAACCAGATAGTAGTTTCATAGCAAATGAAAACTGTGTCACAAGTCAGAATTACAAGATGGAGCCCAAGTAACAAAATCACACAGGAAAACATTTCTGCTACATGCTTGTTACAAATCTGTGTAGGCAAGCAAAACCAATTGCCCCGTTGGCCATGTCCGAGAGAATTTTGTCCATCTGCTCTCTATCTCCAGGTGGATGGCATGACTCATCATGGGTCCTCTAGAATCAAGGCTGGTCATCATGGTGCGGGGTGGGGGTGGGGAGGGAAATAAGTGGTAGGAGGGTCCTTAGGTATTCCTCTTTAAAGAATGACAACTTTCACACACAGTCCAGTTAGAATAAAAGGGTCTTTTATTTGGGTGATAGAGAAACTGACCAAGAGGGAGACTTCCCCTCAAGGGAAAGAGATGACTTAGAAACATTCTCCTTCCTGGATGGAAGAAAGGCAAAGCTTTTAGAGAGGATAGATGGGTGACCACCTGACAATAGAAAAGTTTCCTTTGGGGGTGGGGGTGGGGAACGGATCCCTGAGGGTCAGGGGGATTTTCTTTTGGAATGGTCCCAACCTCTGGAGTTATCTTTGTTTCCTAGCTCAGGCAGTAGCCATTACCCCAGCTGACTTTTCCTGCTATAGGAATTCAATCTCCCCCTACTTCTTAGGTGTGTCCATGCTGATAGCTAGTTGGCCAAGCTAAACTTTAATAGTCCTTTAATTCCTTGATATGTCCCAAGCCCCATGTCAATGGCATCCACGTGGGCTTCCCGAGTCTTTCTAAATTGGTTCATCTTTTCAATACTGTTGTTATAACTTGTTTCTCCTGGCCCTGCTCATCTCATTCAGAATGTCCCTTGGGCAAGTCCCAGAATCTCAAAGGGGCATGTCCCCAAACCAGAACCAACCAAGAATCCTCTCCAAGAAACCCCCTTCATACCTCAAATGCATGAGATTGACCATGGGGAATCTTAGGAACCCTGAAAAATGCCCCAGGTTAGACCATTTAAAATAACCAGACAGTATAAATTACCTGAGAATATACATGCTGAAATAGACACAGGAATGATATGAATGTAAACATAAGCCACTTCATACAAAGTCAGATCTAAATAATTGATGTAATATTTATTGTTCACAGGTAGGTAAAACCAATATGATTTTTAAAATGATGATTTCACCTAACTAATCTATTTATTCAATGGCATCCCAATTAAAGTACTAAAAAAATTATCCAAGTTAAAAAAGATTAATAACAAAGTTCATTTGGAAGGTCAGGAACTTCAAAGAAACCAGGGAAAAAAAGATGTCAAGGAAGCAGGTCCAGCAGTCTCAGACCTTAAACTATATTATCAGGTGAGAGCCTTGTTGAAATGTAAAATGGATCATTTTGATTATTTTAAATTAAAATGTTCTTATATAAATAAAACCTATGTAGCCAAGAATAGAAGGAATTCAGAAAATTGGTGGGAAACTTTATAGACAATTTCTCAAATAGGATGTGATTGGGTTGGACTATTGCTGTGGTGAAGGAAATAATGAGCGGCTTGATTTAGAAAAACATGGAAAGACTTGGACTTTTGAGAAACAGATGACAAGTAGAAATGAGCATACTTTGATCTTCTACACATGTGTGAGTATATATGTGTATGTTTATAGATATTGATCTATATCTATGTATGTATATGTTTATATGTATATGCTTAATATATGCATACATATATGCTTAATCATAGCCTTGTTTTTAGAGTGGAGGAGGAGAGTGAGAGGAGAAAAACAAAGTAAAAAATGCATAGCAGAGAACAAAAGAAAACCAACAAGGAGACAAAGAAAAACTGGGCAGCTTTGAAAACAATGTTGAGTATTAATTACATCGGTCTTCTCGAGATAGTTTATTATTTTATACTGAATCCTCTCATATTCTGCTGTGTACATGGTAATTTTTTTTTCTGTGCTCATTTTGTATTTAAGTTTGGAATACATTTGCAAATGTACCCCTAAAATACCCCAGGGGAAGCTGAGTCAAGAGGATCTTGAGAGTATAGTTACTACCTGCTGACCAACCACCACCCATGAGCAGGTAAATGCCTGAAGACCTGTCCACAGCCCAGTGCCCACATTCAGCATCCCAGAAAGTAGACCTGGTGAAGATGTGACCTGACAACTGCCACTGAGATTGCTCTGCCCCTGTCTTCTCAGCAGCCACAGCTAGGAAAGACCAAGAAGGAAGCTTCTACCCACTGTCCAATGAGCCAACCTCTGAACTGGGGAGAGTTTTATCAGAAGAAATGATACCCAAGAAGAGGCATGACCATCTTACTTCAATGCCTCCTACAGACCAAAGGACAAGTAAATTTATACCTGAAACAGCCTTGTTTTGATGTCTCCCCCATTTGAATGTGAGCACCTTGAAGGCAGGTAATGCTTTGCTTTTCTATTTGGATCGTCAGAGCTTAGCACAGTGCTTTTCACAATCACATAACAATATGCTTGTTCATTCGTCACTCGTTTGGTTCATTCATTCGTTCATTTATTCATTCATCCATTTGCAGAGAGGAATCTTTCTTTCTTTTGGGGGGGGGACAGGACAATGAGGGTTAAGAGACTTGCCAGGGTCACATAGCTAAGTGTCAAGTGTCCTGAGGTCGGATTGAACTCAGGTCCTCCTGAATCCAGGGGCCAGTGCTTTATCCACTGTGCCACCTAGCTGTTCCCAAAGAGGGATCTTTCAATTCTGCCATTTCTACCCGACATGACACTGGAGAGTTGTGTTGGTGTTGTTGTTGAACGAACATTGTCAGTGATTTGGGGGGACCTAGAGTGGTCTAGGGTAGCTTGGAGGCACCATAGTGCCAGGAGCTACAGAGAACTGAGGGCAGTAGGACCAGTGCTCTTCCTGCTGGTGGCTGCAAGCACTACCCCTTAGGTCACAGTCAAGGAGGTATGAGAATATTATTATTCCCAGAGGCCCCCTGCTCTGAGAGCATGGGTTGATCTTTCTAAGGTTTTGGTGTCCCAATGTTACACATCAACATGAGACCCTCTAACCAATCAGATTGAAGCAGTGTGGGAGGCAGTTGTTTGGGGATATGCTGGTGGGAACCGCCTGGGGTTGGCAGCTGAACCAGGAGTGGTTGAGGGTTGTTAGGGTTTTCCTTGTCTTTCAGGAGGACACTTGTTCTCTCTTTGTTAACCTCTATAATTTTTGTTTTTGTTTTGTGTTTTTTTTGCTTGTTTTTGTTTGTTTTTAGTGAGGCAATTGGAGTTAAGTGACTTGTCCAGGGTCACACAGCTAGTACATCGTTAAGTGTCTGAGGCCGGATTTGAACTCAGGTACTCCTGACTCCAGGGCTGGTGCTCTATCCACTGCACCACCTAGCTGCCCCATCTAATATATTTTAATAAATGTTTAATACCTAAACTATTTCTATTTCTATATCTCATTAGTCTTTGCTTTTGTTTTTTGTTTTTGTGGGGGTTTTTTAGTGAGACAATATCAGGGTAAGTGACTTGCCAGGGTCACACAGCTACTAAGTGTCAAGGGTCTGAGGTCAAGATTTGAACTCAGGTCCTCCGGAATCCAGGGCCAGTGCCTTATCCACTGCTCCCCCAACTGGCTGCCCCTGATGGCACCACCTAGCTGCCCATACCTAAACTGTTAAACTGTGGTCTGTAGTTAGCTTTCCCCACAAGGGACAGATGGGGTACCACACACATTTAGTTTTACCCATCATAGAGGGAAGGTGCCAGCATTAAAAAGGAAGTAGGTACAATCGCTCAAAAAAACATCCAAATAAAACCATAGGAAAATGCCTGAGCAGCAAAACTCCACAGAAGAATGTGCTGAAATCATGCTTCTAACAACAATGGCTTGAAGGTCAGAAGAGAGGGGCTGCTGTGGCTGATACAGGAGTTGGGTCCAACCCCACAGTCACCCTGACACAGATCCAGTCCCAGTGAAGGCCTCACCAGAGAAGGAGACCCCCAGAGCCTCTGAATCAGCTCAAGCATCAGTGTCATCTGGAACTAAGCTCACAGTCTGGTGAGAGGGCTGAGCCCTGGGCAGGGGGGAGACTACAGGGGTCTATGCTGGTGCTGAGGCAGAACTTGGATTTTTTCCCCCCTGCTGAGAACCAGGAGGTAAGCTTGAGTAGCAGTGGCCCAGGTCGGGGAGGGGCACAAGGCTCATTGGAACTGACAACCACAACACACAAAGCTGGTTGATTAGCAAGTTGGTCTGGGGTCATTTATGGACCAGGAAACAGGTCAGGCCAGTGAAGAACCTGATCCTCCTTAAATCATACCACCTCGGACTTCTGAAGCTTGGGATACTGCAGCCTGGAAACAGTGCCCCACTTTAAGGAGCTAAAAGTCTAGTAAAAGAAAGGCAAGATGAGCCAACAGAGAAAGGTGAAGACCATAGAAAGTTTCTTCAGTAACAAGGAAGACCAAGGGGCACCCTCAGAGGAAGATGTCAACATCAAGGCCCCTCCCTATATCTAAAGCTTCCAAGAAAAATATGAATTGGTCTCAGGCCATAGAGGTGCTCAAAAAGGACTTTGAAGATAAAGTTAGAGAGGTAGAGGAAAAAATGGAAAGAGAAATGAGGGTGATGCAGGAAAGACATGAGAAAAAAGTCAACAGCTTGAAAAGTCAAATTGGCCAAATGGAAAAGGAGGTACAAAAGCTCTCTGATGAAAATAATTGCCTAAGAATTAGGATTGAACAAATGGAAGCCAGTGACTTTATGAGAGACCAAGACACAATAAAGCAAATCCAAATGAATGAAAAAATAGAGAACAATGTGAAATATCTTCTGGGAAAAACTGCTGACCTGGAAAATAGGTCCAGGAGAGATCATTTGAAAATTGTTGGTCTATCTGAAAACCATGATCAAGGAAAGAGCTTAGACATCATCTTCCAAGATATTCTCAGGGAAAATTGCCCTGAAATTCTAAGAAGAAGCTAAAATAGAACTTGAAAGAATCCACTGATCACCTCCAGAAAGAGATCCCAAAAGGAAAACTCCTAGGAATATTATAGCCAAATTCCAGAGCTCTCAGGTCAAGGAAAAAATATTGCAAGCTGCCAAAAAGAAAGAATTCAAGTACTGTGGAGCCCCAGTCAGGATAGCTCAAGATCTAGCAGCTTTTATATTAAAGGACTGGAGGGCATGGAACATGATATTCCAGAGGGCAAAGGAAATGGGATTACAACCAAGAATCACCTACCCAGCAATACTCAGCATTATCTTTCAGCGGAAAAAGGACTTTAATGAAAAAGAAGACTTTCAGATATTTGTGATGAAAAGACCTGAACTGAATGCCAAATTTGACTTTCAAATACAAGACCCTAGAGAACCATAAAAAAATTGGAGCTGGGGTACATACCTAGTGTTGTACAATGGGCAACTGTCTTGTGTCTGAGGCTGGGTTTTGGCTGGGATCCCCCTGGGTCCAGGGGTGATGCTTTGTCCACTGTGTCACTTAGCTAGGTGATGACATCTTTAGGGTTAAATTGAGGGGTGAAGGGAATGCACTGGGGGAGGGGGAAGGGCAGAAGTGAAATTCTACAGGAAAGAAAGAGGAAAAGGCTTATGGAGTAGGGGAAGAGATGGGAGAGAAGCAGTGCAGTAAATGAATTTTACACTCATCAGAAAAGGCTCAAAGACCTTAAACACATCAGAGCTGCCTCAAGGAGGGACTAACAGACACACCCAACTGGGTAGAGTAATCTATTTAATCTGGGCAGTAAATGAGCCTAACACTCATCAGAATTGGCTCAAAGACCTCAATCTCAGCAGAATTGGCTCAAGGAGGGAATAATGCACACACTCAATTGGGTGAAGTAACCCTGCAGGAAAATAGGAGGGGAAGGGGATAAAGAGAGAGGGACAAAAGAAGGAAGGGCAGAGTGGGGGAGGGGACAGACAGAAGCAAATCCCTTTTGAAGAGTGATAGGATGAAAGAAGATGGATTATAGAATAAATATCATGGGGAAGGGAATAGGATGGAAGAGAAACAGTTAACAATAGTAATCATGAAAAAGAGAAAAGGGGGAAAAATTATACAAAAAATATTTATAACAACTCTTGGTGGAGGCTAAGAACTGAGAATCAAGGGAATGTCCATCAAATGAGGAATGATGGAAAAAGCTGTGCTATATGATTGTAGTAGAATGGTCTTGTGCTATAGGAAATGACAAACAGGATGATCCCCGAAAAACTAATGAAACTAATGGAAAGACTAATGAACATCGATGTATAGTGAAAGGGAGCAAGGGAGGAAGGACATTGTGCATAGTGACAGCAGTATTGTTCAATGAGCAATTGTGAATGACTTAACTACTCTCAGCAGTGCAATGATCCAAGACAATCCCAAGGAACTAATGAGGAAGCTTACTATCCACCCCCATAGAAAGAACTGATAAAAAGAACACTTGTGGATTATACATATCTAACCTGGTTGTGATCTTGTGGAGGGGGGAGGAAAGGGAGGGAGAAAAATTTGGAACTCTAAATTTTATGAAAATGAATGTTGAAAACTACCCTTACATGTAACTGGAAAAAACAAAATAAATGTTTGTTGCTAAAAACAAACAAATAAATAAATAAATACATTTTTTTTTAAAAAAAGGAGTAGGAAAGGCCTCCTATAGAATGTGAGATTTTGGGGGCATCTAGGTGGTGTAGTGGATAAAGCACTGGCCCTGGATTCAGGAACACCTGAGTTCAAATCTGGCCTCAGACACTTACAAGCTATGTGACCCTGGGCAAGTCACTTAACCCTGTTGGCCTCAGTTTTCTCATCTGTAAAATGAACTGAAGGAAATGGCCAAACATTCCAACAACTCTAGTGTCTCTTTATTCCAGAACACATCCCTGGGCTAAGAAAGGCAGGGACTCTCACATCACAGACTGGGGCAGTGACATGACTCAGGGCCAGGATGAAAAGGATAGATGTGAGTGACAAACCGCTGGGCAGGGAATTTCTTCACCAGCAAATAATGTGGAAGTTTAGGATCTGTCCTGGAGGAATTGGAGCCCAATCTGCTTCCTCGCTTCCTCCAAGATGTCTGCCAAGAGCTCACTCTCTGACAGGGGTATTATGGGGCTCTCTTTCAGGCCTGGGGAATGAAGGAGGCTCATCAGCTGGGCAAGTCTGGCTCTCCCAGCATGCTCTGGGAGGTGGGAGTGTCAGGGACTCCACTAGAGGTCTTTGTCTGCCCACCCCCCCATTCCCCAAGCTCACCCTGCAGCAGACACTGGCGAACATGCTGGGCCTCGTAGACCATGCCAATGGAATTGATGAAATTGAACTTCTCTTTATCTGGAACCTTGGGCAATGGGAACTTGGTGTGCTTTCCATTCCATACAAGCTCCGTGGGGCACCACATGGTGGAAGGGATCTGAGAAGAGAGAGTGGGCACATGCAAGGGATCAGACATTCACTGACCCCCCAACCCTTTCCCTGGTGTCCCAGGCCTGGCAATGGGACCTGGGTGACCCTTGGGCTCAGGATCCTCTCACCTGTGCCTTGCCCTTGGTTCCAAACACAGTGGCTGAGTTGGACAGTTCAGTAGTGATGCTACAGCTGAAGGAGGTCTGAAGGCCACCAGGGTACCGAAGGATGACGGTCACCGTGTCATCCACACCTAGCAGGGGACACCACTGGTCAGTGGGGGAGGTCAGCCTGTTCCTCAAAAGCCTCCCTTCAGTCCCTCGCTCGAACCCAGCAGCCAAGCTTTGGAGAAGCCCACCCCCCAGCCCTGGGAGACCCAGGCCAGGCCCAGAATTCTTTCCCTACCCTTCTCGTGGAGCAGCCCCACAGCGTGGATCTTTTCAGGCCGCTGGCCCCTGGCCACCATGGAGATGAACTGGGTGCAGTAGATGCCCAGGTCCAGCAGTCCGCCCCCTGCCTGGGCCCAGTTGGTAGAGCGTTCAAGCTGCGAACATATATCTGAGCCAAATTCCGCGTGGACCAGACGCAGCTCCCCAAGGGCGCCCTGG
Source organism: Dromiciops gliroides (assembly GCF_019393635.1). Taxonomy (NCBI): domain Eukaryota; kingdom Metazoa; phylum Chordata; class Mammalia; order Microbiotheria; family Microbiotheriidae; genus Dromiciops; species Dromiciops gliroides. The sequence goes on along the minus strand of NC_057863.1, from coordinate 657,173,053 downwards.
TCCAGCAGAGCCCGCAGCGCGTCAGTGGCCGGGAAGAACCGTGTCCAAATGGCCTGGAGGAGAAGCGAGGGAGATAGCCCCCCAGTCTGAGGCAGGACTCAGGGAAGCAGACCCTCCCCACCCCAGATTCTAACTCTGACACCCACTCCTGCACTACAATTCCCCTGAGAGCTCAGCCTCGGGAGAGGCTGCGGCTGTCATTCCGGACCTGGGGGGAGAGGGGGTTCAGGCAGTTGAGGCACAGACACCGCTCTCACCTCCATCAGGAAGATGCCTCGGGTCCGCGCAGCCGCCACCATCTCCCGGACCTCGGAGGCCGTGACTCCAAGAGGCTTCTCACACAGCACTGGCTTGCCCACAGCCAGGCTCTGTAGGACGGCTCCCAAGTGCTGTGGGTGCTGAGCCCCGACGTACACCACATCTTGGGGTGAGACAGAGCCTGAGGGTCAGGCTGGGCAGCCCTCCCTCAGAGACCCCGCCCCTAGAACAACCCTTCCAAATAGGCCCTGCCCCAGGACAGACTGGCTGTAGAGGCCCCGCCCCCGGGGCAGACCTGTTTCTGATGCACCTGACCTCCCCTAGAGTGCTCTAGATCTTCAAGGCCCCGCCCCACTGCTCTCTGTCCCTTGGGTTAGGTCTCACCTACGTCAGGGTCCCGCAGCAGTTCCTCGTAAGAGCCGTAGGACTTGGGGATGTCATGTCTTCTGGCGAAGTCCTGGGCCCGGCTCAAGTCCCTGGCAGCCACTGCTACTACCTATAGCCAAAGACCCCTTTCAGATCCCACCGGACCCAACCGCGTCCTCTAGGGGTCCTGGCTACCCTGGCCACCCCGGACACAGCTTCCAGGAGAATTAGACCCAGCCCTGATCCCGGCTCCCTTCCCCCAGCGCCATCTGCTCTCGGTGACCCTAAAGTCCCCTCCCCAGCCTTGCCCTTTGCCTCTCGGGGGTTCAGGCATTCCCTCCCGAGCTAATCAGTCACGCCTCCTCGGGGCTTTGGGCAGGGCCAGTCTCTCTCCTCGACGATTCCAGCGCCCTCTCCCCCAGCCTCACCCTCCCTCAGCCCACTGCGGGGTCCTAGGCAGTCCCACGCCTAAGCCTCCCCCGAAAGCCTGCGGTCCCCTCCTCCTCCGACCCCAGCGTCGGGAAGCGGCGGGACCTGATGCTCGGAGCGGGGCAGGGTCCTCAGGGCAGTGGTGAAGTCATGGGCGATGAGGCCGGCGGACAGTATCCCCCAGCGCACGACTTTGTCCATGTCTGCAGGTCGCGGGTGATTTCTGGACTACAGCTCCTCAGCTCATCCCTCCCCCTTAGCGGCTGCTCATTGGCTGACTTGGGAATCCTACCCCTCCCCCCTCCTTCAAGCCTATCAAAGGTCGGTCTTCACATTACCCGGCCTCCTGAGCTGGCAGAGCTGGAGAGACTTCTCAGGCCAGCGTCTGGCAGAGGCAAAGACGCTCAGAAACCCAGTGATTCCCAGGAGTTGGAGGCAGGGAGCCCCAGTGATCGGCGCACATCCCGAGCTCCCTGAGAAGGTTGCCCTTCCAGGGAAGCCCCCTCCAGCTCCCGGAGTGAGGGGTTCGTCTCCCTGCCTCCCTTGGTCCTCATTGTTTCCCCGCTCACTCCATTTCTGACCGCCTCACCACCCCAACCAACCCTCCAATAAACGTCGGCAGATTGAAGATCGATCTCAATCCAATCAAACCAATCATAGGAGGCTTTCCACCAGCTTTAAAAGCCTTGGCTTGGGCAGCTAGGTGGCGCCGTGGATAAAGCACCAGACCTGAATTCAAATCCAGCCTCGGACACTTGACACTTACTAGCTGTGTGACCCTGGGCAAGTCGCTTAGCCCTCATTGCCCCCCCAAAAAAACAAAAAACAAAAAAACTTCGGCTCACACGCTCCTCTCGTTTGGCTCAGCTCTGGCCTCCCCACTCCTGAAGCTCATCCTCTCACCCACCCCTCCCTCAGACATCTGCCCAGCCTTGACCGTGCTCTTTCCCTGTAGGCACTTTCTAAGGAGAGAGGTGGCAGTAGCCCCTCTCACTTCCACATGAAGGACTCCCAAAGCCCTCCCTTCAGCCTGTGCTGCCCCTCTGCTCTGCCTGCTGGATGGATGCCCCAGTGAGGTCTGAAGGGCTGCTCAGGCCCCCTCCCCCAAACCTGTTCTTCTTCTAGCCCTGCTCAGTTCATCAGGGACTCACCATGTCCCCAGGCAGTCCTTCCCATTCAGGGAGAGCCTTTGTGGCAGCCTCTGGTCTGGTCATTTTGGACCAAATCGAAACCAAGAAGCCTCCTCTACCTGCCCAGCCTTCCACTTTGGAAGATCTTGTCCCCTAAGTCGGCCTGGGGCCTACAGAAGGATCCTCGGGGCTTTCCTATCCTGGGGGCCCAGCTTCAGGCTCTCTGTATGTTCTCAAGGTCTCTAATAAGCCAAGCTCCAAAGATGGCAGAAACCCAAGAGTCAGGGAGAAGCCCAGAAACTGGTGAGCAGCCAAGCCCACAAACACTTCCTGGGCCTTGAGGCCCAGCCTTCATTGCCCCAAGTTGTCCCCTTTTCTGGATTTCTCCAAGCCGGAAATGGCCAAAGGCCATGTGTCCCGAATGCAGGAAAGCCTCCAAACTATAACCAACAGCTCCCTTCAGAGAGAGACAGAGACAGAGATAGAGAGAGCTAGCCAGAGAGGGTCAGAGAAAACTAGCCAGCCAGCCAGAAAGAGCCAGAGAAGCAGCCAGAGAGACAGAGAGATAGCCAGCCAGAGAGAGACAAAGAGCCAGTCAGCCAGAGAAAAACAGAGACAGGAAGCCAGCCAGCCAGAAAGACAAGAGTCAGCCATGCAGAGAGAGCCAGAAAGGCAGCCAGAGAGGCAGCCAGAGAGACAGAGAGCTAGCCAGCCAGAGAGAGGCAAAGAGCCAGCCAGAGAAAAACCAAGAGACAGGAAGCCAACCAGCCAGAAAGAGACAGGGAGCTAGTCAGCCAGAGAGATACAGAGAGAGCTAGCCAGCCAGAGAGAGACAGAGAGAGCTAGCCAGCCAGAGAGAGACAGAGAGCCAGTCAGCCAGAGAAAAACAGAGACAGGAAGCCAGAAAGACAAGAGTCAGCCATGCAGAGAGAGCCAGAGAGAGCTAGCCAGCCAGAGAGAGCCAGAGAGCCAGCCAGCCAGAGAGAGCCAGAGAGCCAGCCAGCCAGAGAGAGACAGAGAGCCAGCCAGCCAGAGAGAGACAGAGAGTCAGCCAGCCAGCCAGAGAGAGCCAGAGAGCCAGCCAGCCAGAGAGAGACAGAGAGTCAGCCAGCCAGAGAAAAACAGAGACAGGAAGCCAGAAAGACAAGAGTCAGCCATGCAGAGAGAGCCAGAGAGAGCTAGCCAGCCAGAGAGAGACAGAGAGCCAGCCAGCCAGAGAAAAACAGAGACAGGAAGCCAGAAAGACAAGAGTCAGCCATGCAGAGAGAGCCAGAGAGAGCTAGTCAGCCAGAGAGAGCCAGAGAGCCAGCCAGCCAGAGAGAGACAGAGAGCCAGCCAGCCAGAGAGAGACAGAGAGACAGCCAGCCAGAGAAAAACAGAGACAGGAAGCCAGAAAGACAAGAGTCAGCCATGCAGAGAGAGCCAGAAAGAGCTAGCCAGCCAGAGAGAGACAGAGAGAGCTAGTCAGCCAGAGGAGACAGAGAGCCAGCCAGCCAGAGAAAAACAGAGACAGGAAGCCAGAAAGACAAGAGAAATGCCATGCAGAGAGAGCCAGAGAGAGGCAAAGAGCCAGCCAGCCAGAGAAAAACCGAGAGACAGGAAGCCAACCAGCCAGAAAGAGACAGGGAGCTAGTCAGCCAGAGAGACACAAAGAGCCAGCCAGCCAGAAAGAGATAGAAAGAGTCAGCCAGAGACAGAGACAGAGACAGAGAGAGCTAACTGGCCAGAGAGAGACAAAGGGCATATTTAACAAGGGCAAGGCGGGAAAGGGGACCTGGAGGGAAAAGTACATCAAGACAGAGCCGAGCCCACCTCCAGAACCATAGTCCCCCCACAAGCTGCAACACACAAATGAGGTGTAGTCGTGGTACCCAGAAAGTCTTTATTGGGGGGCCTTAGGGATCACTAGTGCTGGGCATCAGGCACAGGGGAATCCGGGCCTGGGGCTGGCCCCTCCTTTTCCACGGTTGGCTCTGCTCGAGCTTCTGTCTCTACAAATACAAGGGCAGAGAGAAAATAAGGACCCAGACCTCTTGGTTCCCAGCCTCTGCCCTCTCAAAACCACAATTCCCATCAGGCTGTGGGGCAGAGCAGCTGAAGACTAGTTTCTCACTCCCCTGCAGCTCCCGCTCTCTTTCATAAACCCGCCCAGCCAGGCATGAGGGACAGGAAGGGGCCAGCCAGGGCCAGAGCTACCTGGATGAGGCTGGAAAAGGAGGCGACCCTCAGGGCTTGGAGCAGGCGGGTCTGGGGGCCCCTGCTGCTTCCTCTGCTCCATGTGAAGAACAGCCTGGAGGGCACAGAGATGGGAGTGGGGGGTGAGGGGCCCAGGGGCCCTGCTACCCCCGCCCTCCCCCGAGGCACCTCCAGGGCTGTGGAGCAGGCACCTGCTGAAACTCCTTCTTCTGGGCTTCCAGCAGCCCCTGGGAGCGGTCCAGGGCCTGGCTCTCCTGGCTCAACCGCTGGGCCTGGGCGGCCAGCTCAGTCTCTCGGGCCGCCAACTCTGCCTCAAAGCGTCTTAGCTCCTCTTCAGTGTAAGCTGGGTGCTCCTCCAGCGTCTGGGGGCAGGCAGAGTCAGGCAGAGCAGGCCCTCCCTTGGATCCCCCAACCTGGCCCTCCTGTGGGGGAGTCCAGGAGCAGAGAGGGGACAGAGGCCCCACCGCAGAGGGCTAGCGAGGCCCTAAGTGAGTGCCCCAAGGGTCAGGGATCAGGGAAGTGGCCAAGCACCGTGCTGCCCCAGCCCCTCCGGTCAGCTCCCAGCCCCCTCCCCCCCTCACCTCCCAGCCCTTCGGGGCAGCCTCTTCAAACTCCTTCCTCTGCGTGGCCAGAAGGAATTCCTCGAGGGTCACCAGGCGGTCCTGGTTTGTGTCCACCTGATGGTCGAGGCTAGACATGAGCTGGGGCGGGGGCTCCTCAGGGATACCCCCCCCCCCCCCCCCCCCCCCGCCGCCGCAGGGGGCCTCACTGTCTTCATCACATGCTCCCGCATTCTCAGCCTTTCTTCCTCCATCTCCCGCATGTCGTCATCCTCGTTCTTGGGGTCATAGACCTTCTCCAGCTGGGGGGGGAGGGGGGGAGGAAGCTCAGAGCCTGTCAATCAACATGGCTACACCCTGCCAGGCCCCGTGGCCCGGGCGGCAGGAAGCACTCACCTCCTTGGTAAAGAGGGCCTCCAGTTCCTGCTCATCCAGGACGCCGTCGCTGTTCGTGTCTGGGGAAGGCAGTGGGGGCAGGGCAGCTGGGTGCTGGGCTGGGGCACAGGGCCCCCTCCACAGCCCTCGCAGCCTAGGGCGAGTTCTCTGGTCTGTCAGCAGGAAAGCTGGGGAAGCCAACACTGTGGGGCCCAGCCAGGGACTCACCATGGAGCCTGAAGAAGGTCTTTGGGTTGAACTCAGTGGGATCCAGCCCGTCGGTCTCCTTCCAAACCTCCTTCAGCTGGGCCTGGCTGCCCTGTAGGGGCCGGGGGAGGGGGAGGGCTGGGGACCCAAGGCCTTTGTCTGGGGCCCCAGGACAGGACCAGGACAGGCTGAGGGCAAGCCCAGACACCCCTCCCCCCCCCCAGTGACACATGTGGAGGGCATGGAGGGTTGACACCTCCCACCCCCAGGGCCGGGCCCTGACCGGCACATTGAGCCTCGGGTGCTGCTGGTGCCTCTGTTTCTGCTCCCGAAGCCGCTGCTCCTCGGCCAGTCGCTGCTCCTCTCCCAGGGAGTCCAGGTAACGCCTCCGCTCGTGTTCCTTCAGCATCTCATACCGTTTGAACTCCTCGTGGTGGGCTGCGTCATACTGTGCCAGGTCCCTGGTGGCCTGGGGACCCATCCCAGAAGGTCAAGGGGGCTCTGCCACCTCCTCTTCTTCTCACCCCATTCTTTGTGACTTCAGGTCTGAGAAAGAAGGCTAAGAGCCAAGGGTCCTGGGGTCTGACTACCCCACACCTGGCCCACCTGCCCAAGATCCTCAGACTGAGTCCAGCCCCATGTCCCAATCGGTGCCTTGGCCTGTCAGAAGGCCAGGCAGGGGCTGAGCAGGGCAGCCAGGAAGCCAGGCTCCAAGATGAACCTCACCGTCTGGATCAGCAGCTCCAGGTCTCGGGCCTCAAACGTGTGCTGGTTCTGAGGGTCCAGGTGTTCAAACTGCTTCAGAAGGCTCAGGTGGTCCACCTGTACCTCTGGGGCCAAGGAGAGAGGGACGTGCTTGGGCTGAGCCAACAAAGAACTCTGGTGCGGTGTCCCTTACCCCAAGGCACCAGGCCTCACCAGGCTCCTGGGCGGCATCCATCTTGGCCTTGAGCAGCATCCGAAGGCGGGACACTTCCTGCCGTTTGAGCTCATCTAGTTTGGTGCGGATGTGGTGGCTGACAAAGTCGAGCTCCTGACTCAGTTTCCCACTCTGGACCCCAGGGAGACACAGAAAGGCTGAGTTAGCACAACAGGGAGCCAGCAGGAGGGAAGGGCAGAGAGAAGGGCTCCCTCCCCAGGGCTCCGACCCACCTTGATGTCTTCTGCGTTGGCAGCCTGTAGTTTCTCTCGGAAATGGCCATCTGTCTCCAGGACCTGGATCACCTCTTGTAGGTAGCGATGGTAATACAGTCCTGTGTCCTAAGAAAACAGGCCAGATTCCTCAAGCCCATGGCTGACCTGGAACCTTCGGAGGACACCTATTTATCAGAGAGGGTTCTGGGAGGAGGGACCCTTGGCCTGAGCCGAAGGAGCTAGGGGGTCTTAGGAGGGGAAAGGCTGCTTCGGGCAGGAGGATGGAGCCCCCAGGACGGAGGACAAAGTCTGGCCAGCCACCTGCGAGTCAAGACCCTGGGCTACAAGAGGTGCCAAGGGACAAGAAGTTACGTGAAGTTTCCAGGCTGGACTCTGCCCCCAGCAGGAAGGGGGCTGAGGTGCTGCCCGGGCCACGATCTAAGCCCGTAGGTGGGGAACCCATGGACAGATGATTCGGGCCCTGGCTTTCCTCCCTTCCCACCCACCCACCCAACGACTCCAACTCCCAGAAGACTCTTCGAGAACAAGGCACCCGGGAAGCCTGCGGGCTTCACAAAGGTTGCTGGGAGTTGGAGTTCCAACCTTTCCCAGAAATGAAGTTGGAAGGGGTCTCACCGGGGTCTCTGGAGGCGAAGGGGGCACTTCATCCTTCTTGGGCTCAGGCCGGTCCAGAGGAACTGGCTGCACAGGCGTGGGCGGCAGCAGCAGCAGCAGCAGCAGCAGCAAGGCAGCCAAGAGTCCCCGGGGCAGCATGCTGAGGGCTGCCCTAGACAAGTGGACAGAGTCAAGGGAGGCTGGGCTCGAGGTCAAAGCTCCCTTCTCCTTCCCTCTGGCTTCGACCTCAGCACCTCCGGGCCCCACGTGCCCCACAAAGCCCGCGGACCCAAGGTAAAGGGAGGTGCAGAAACCACAAGTCCCATGAGGCCTCGGGGTGGAGACACAGCAGAGCCCAGCCAGAGTATCCCGGTCCTTGCTGGGAGATGTAGTCCTGTCCCACCCGCAAACCGCCCGAGAGAACGCCTCGGCCTCTCTCGCTCTCCTCTAGCCCTCCCTCCCACAGGGACCTCGGCGCCCCTGCCCCTCCCCCCCCCCCCAGCTGCTTACGTCTCTGTCCGCACGAGCCGGGGGTTTGGGGGGGAGGTCCTAGACACTTCCGAAACGCGGAACAGGGTAGGATGTTTCCGAGCCCAGCAGCTGCCTAAGGTCAGCCTCCCGCTTCTTCGTTGGCTCCCAGACTTTCGATTCGTCCCGCCTCCGCCTCCAAACTAGCCAATCGAAAGGGCGCTATGTCGCTGTGTCACATGGGCAGGCTCCGCCCATCGTAGAGTGAGCCTGCCTTCTCCTACTCTCCCAGTTTCAGTCCCGCCGGAAAGCCAGTTGGGTAAAGAGATAGTCATGCAACTACAACCCCCAGCTGGCTGCACGATGGAGTTAGTGGCTCTTCCATCTGTTGTTCTGCCGCAAGCCTTTCTGGGAGTTGTAGTACCTTTGGTTTTACCTTCCCAAAGGGGATACAGGGTGGACATTGGGGCCCTTTAAGGAACCTAGGCGTCCCAATTCCAAGCTGGAACGTTGAGCCAGTTGCTGGGCAGCGAATAGGGGAGGGGGCTCAGTAGCTGCCAGGGAGCCCGGTAGTGGGGGACAAGAGGAGGAGGAGGAGAAGTAGGCCCCAGAGAGTGGGGAGCGGGGCAGTCCTGGGGGGGGATTTCCCCCACTGGAGCTCAGAGCATCAGGAAAGCGAGCTAGTACCTAGCCCCCCACCCAGAGAGCTGCCCGGCCTTGGGAGAGAGAGCAAGCCAGGTATGGGGAAGGAAGGACAGACGGGAAGCTAACCATACTGCGTGTCCCTTTCTCCTCCGTCCCCACTCTCAGCGGGACTGTTTCCCAAGCTCAAAGGCTTTCTGGGCTTTTAGGACCCAGAAGTCTGAGACCCCAAGTCCTCATTGCCTCTTCGATCCGCTTACATGGCCCTATGCCCCTTTACACACTCCAAAGTTTGGGTCAGAGTTCTAGACCTCCGAAATCCCAGCCCTAGAGCCCCGGTTCATGGAGGGAGCTATGAGTTTGCCCCCAGAACAGCTCCCCAGCCTCTCTTGTCTCACAGAGCACCCCTTCCCCTTCCAGGTCAGGAGAGAAAGCTGCCGATGTGCCGAGGTGGGAGGCATATTGTTTACAGGACAACTAGAGAAAGAGGGTGGAATGAGGGACTGGGAGCCAGAGCCCCAGGAAGGGGCCAATGCTGTGAGACTGGTGGAGGTCCTGAGGCTGAAAGCCAAAGCTTTCTCATCCCACTGCAGAGGCAGAGGGCAAGATTTGTCTGCCTGTTCTCGATCCCTAATCACTGCCCTCCAACCTAGGAATAGATTATCCAGGGGATCCATTGGGAGCAGATGGGGGAGGGGGGCGGGCCGGGAGCCTCCCTGGCTCCTTGATTTCTGAGAGGGCCTGATGCCACACTCCTGAGGGGGGTGGGGTTGAGACTGGAGGGCCACATTCCTGGGTCTCTGAGGGAGGTTAAAACCCAGGAACAGGGTCTTAAATCCTGAGGCCTGATCCCTGTATCACCAGGATGTCTCAGGACAGTGACCTGTGGAGGAAGGATTCGTGAGTTCTGACTTTTTCTACTGGGAGAGGGGGTGGAGTCTGGAGACCCTGTACATTTGGGGACGGCAGGAAGCTAAGTAGTAGGCTAGAGAGAGGCAAGCCTGGGGGAGGGGACACCTGGATCCCTAAGGTAAGAGGACTCCTGGGTCCTTAGAGGACAGTGGCCAGAATTCTCCTCCTTGTAACCTCACAGAAGGTCTGCTTCAGGAGGGGTGCTGCCCTCAGATTGGGGGAGCCCAGCCTCAGGCCCATGCATCTCTCTCCTCAGGAGTCTGGGCGATGAGCTGGCAGCTGTGAGACAGCAGAAGCTCGAACAGCAGGTACTGGATCCCTTCCCCTTATCCCTGCTCCCACCAAAGCTGTGCCCCTGCCCTCTGGGTGGCCTCGGAGTGGCCACTAGGCTCCTCTGGGCCTCAGTCTTCCCCTCTGTAAAACGGGAGGGACAGGGCGGGAGCCTTGGGGATAGAGGATCTCTAAGCACCCCGAGGGCCTCCCCCAGCGGCGCCTGTTTGAGAAGAAGCAGCGGCGCAAGCGCCAGGAGCCGTTGATGGTCCAGGCCAATCCTGACGCTTCCCTGCGGCCCCGGCGGCCCCGACGGCGAGAGGAGCGAGGCCCTGGGGAGAGCGGTGAGAGCTGTCTCTGGGAGACTGGAGGGCGGCCTGCTGGGCAGGGCGCTTCGGTCCGTGGCCTGTGGCAAACCCACCGTCGCCCTCCAGGTCCCGGAAACCCTTTTCTCCTGGAGAACGTACCGGAGGCGCACCTGCGAGGCGGCTCCCACAGCATCCAGGGCAGCGTTAACTGTGGCGGTGACTGTGGCAGCGAACGCACGCCTCGACAGGGCTTAGGAGGGGCCGGTAAACTCCGCCCTCCCAAACATCGCCTCCTCGGGACCCCTACACCTGCCCCTGACTCCCGGGTCCCAGGCTCCTCCGTCCGCCCTCAGCCAGTTCTTCGCCCCCTGAGGAGCCCTGTTGACCCTTTTCCCGGGCTGCACTGCTGCCTCCGTGGGGCCCAGAGCCCCCTGTCCCGGGCTCCTTTCCTCTCAGGCCTCAGGTCTCCCCCTCCTTTGGTCCCCATCAGCCAAATATTCCGGCGTCTCCACGGCCAGCCCTCAGCTTTCGCTCTGTGCTTACAGACAGTTCGGACCCAGAACTGGAGGAGGTCTCGGTGGAAGATACCCCAGTCTCCCCACCTCCCTGCAAGGAGCTGCCTGGGACCCGGCGCCGGGGATGGCCGGCTCGCCAGCGAGCAGGTGAAAAGGGGCTTCCCGGAGGGAGGGAGGGGAGACTCGGCCCAAGACCCGGACCGGGGTCAGGACAGGGGCCACCATCAGCCGGTTACCCCTCAACCCCACTTCTTCACCGACCCCTCCTCAGGGAGAGTGGAGGGTCTGCGGGAGCCCAGCCCCTCGAAAACCCCAGTGCAAACAGCAGAGGAAGAGGTTGCGGCGACGGCAGAGGAGATGCGGGAAGGTGAGGAAGCCCCGGCGGGGGCCCTCTCAGAAGGAGCGATAAGGTCCCCTCCCCGCTCGGGCCCGACGGGACCTCTCTCTCACTGTGCAGAGCTAGAAAGCCCTACAGAGCCCCCGGCCGCTGAGAAGGAACTGGGAGAGCCCAGCTTGGCCGAGAGCCAAGGATCCCCGAACGACCTGGGAGAGGAGAGTAGGGGGCCAGGTGAGCGGGAATCCAGGTGGCCGAGCCCACCCGGCATCAGCTCCTGAAACCCACCACCCCTACCGCAGAAATCCAGGCCTCCAGAGAGGTCGCATTTCTAGTTTGCCAGCCCCATATAGAAGGACCTTGCAGAAATACTGATCCCCCAGAATTCCAGCCTCGGGAATTTCAGCACTCTACTCCGTGGACAACCAGGTCCTAGGGTCCTCTTACTTTGCAAAGATCCAGGAGTACCGGCCCATAGCGCCCCTCCCGTCCCCTCCTGCCCCCCTCCCCTCCGCCTGCCTCATCTGGACCCTGGAGTTGGAAGGCCCTAGCCCCCCGGGAATTCCAGCTGTCCCGGCCCCCAGAGCTCTCCCCGCCGGCCAGGACCAACACCGCCTCCGCCTCCCCCAGAGCAAGACGAGGAAGAGGAAGAGGAGGCGGAGGTGGTGGACGGTGAGGAGAACAGGAGTTACGAGGCTTCGGACTCTGGACTCGGCTCGCAGAAAGGCCAGGACCACGGCGACTCGGTGTCCAGCAAGGTCAGCTCCGAGCTGAAGAGGGGCCGGTGGACGAAAGGGCCAATCAGAGCTCGGAACGTGCTCGACGGGGCGGGCCTGGGCGGAAGGAAGCGCCAATTGGGGCGTGGAACTGGCAGGTCAGGCGGGGCGTTCGCACTCCTGGCCTGAATCGGGATGCCGAGCGCTCGTTTGCACAGCGGGTGTGTCTCGGCAGGTGTAGGGAGTGGCATTCCTGGGGTCCAAAGAGCCAGGGGAGCAATAGGACGGGGCGGGGAGATGGAAGGAGGAAGGGTAGGCCAGCCAAGGAATACACAGACCTGGATTCGAGGCCCTGTTCTGGCACGAATTGCCTGTGTTACGTTAGGAAACGCACGTCTCAGAGCCTCGGGTCCTTTATCCGTTACAACGGTAAAGACGCCGAGAGGGAGAGAGAGCATTTATCGAGTCTAGGAATTGTCAGTAGCTAATGGGAGAGCGGCAAATCCCTGGCGGCCAATGGGAGGGCGGTCCGCGAGAGCGAGCCTCCCCAGCGACCAATGGGAGGGCGCTCCGCTCCGGCCGGAGCTCACGCCTGGACCGCCGCGCAGGATGAGGAAGAGGATGAAGAGGAGGTGGAGGACGATGCGGCGACCGTGGCGCTGGAGTCTTCCGAGGACAGCAGCAGTGGGGCCGGGGCTGGGGCAGGAGACAACGAGAAAGAGCAGAGCTCCCCTCCTCGTGCGCCTGGCCCGCAGCCTGACGAGGACATGGAAGCCTACGTGCTGAGACCGGCTCCTCGCGGCCGGACCGTGCAGTGCAGGATCACTCGAGACAAGCGGGGCGTGGACAAGGGTATCTTCCCCTTCTACTACCTCTACCTGGAGACGCCCGACGGCAAGAAGGTGTGCCTCAGCAGCCTGCGCTCTAGGACTGCAGTTCTCCAAGCCCTATGCCCAGAAGTCTGAGGCAAACTCCCATACCCTGGAATTCCTATCCCTGGGATCCAAAATCCCAGGCTCCCCCTAGCCTAGGAACCTCCCCGATAGCCAGCACCCCTCTGTGCCTTTCCCTCACCTGACCCAGGCTTTCCACCATGGTTCTCTAGAACTCTGGGGCCTTTGAAGCTAACCTGTGTTGCTCCTGGCCTTTGGATCCCAGCCCAGCCCTCCCAGATTATTGGCCTCTCCACGACCAATCCCCACCCCACGACCCCACCGTGAGCCTTCAAAGACTCAGAGGTCAGGATGGAGCTTCACACCTGCCTGTGGAGAGTGGGAGGGAGACCCTAAGATATTTAACCGGGGACCTCCACCCACCCTCCACTCCTAGCATTTCCTCCTGGCTGGGCGCAAGAGGAAGAGGAGCAAGACTTCAAACTACCTCATTTCACTGGACCCCACTGACCTGTCTCGAGATGGGGAAAACTTTGTGGGCAAAGTCAGGTGGGGCTGAAGGATGAAAACCTTGAGTCCTTATAGTGGCTGGAGAGACGGGATCCTTGGGTCTCTAAGGGGGTGGGGGTGGGGGCTGGAGGAAAAGGATACCTGGGTCAGCAGAGGTGTCAGATGGTGGCCGGGGGGATCGGATGAGGTTCCAAGAGACCTATCCGGACTCCCGGAGCTATTATCTGACTGGCAGGTCTAATGTCCTGGGTACTAAGTTCACCATCTACGACAACGGGGTGAATCCAGAGAAGAAATACTTCATGCCAGAGTCTGCCCAGATCCGAGAAGAGCTGGGGGCCGTGTGCTATGTGAGAACTGGTTTGGCCAGGGAGGGGGCGGGAAGAAGAGGGGGAGAATTGGTGATGGACAAACCCTTGCCCTCTCTTGCAGGAGACCAACGTGCTGGGCTTCCGGGGGCCCCGAAAGATGACAATCATCATCCCAGACATTGATCCCCAGAACCAAAGGCTCAAAGTCCAGCCCCAGAATGTGAGTGAAGCTCGGAGGCTGGACGTGGGGTTTGGAAAGGGGGAGGAAAATCCTGGGTTCCTGAGAGTGACGCCCCAAGGCCGTAGGTGGTAGACACCAAGGCATGGGTCTCAAGAGCGAGACTGGATGCTGGGGACGTAGCCGACTAGGCGGTTACACCGAGGTCCTCAAAGCCAGCCAGCCCATGGGTCGGTCCTTGTCTATCGCCAGGAGCAGGAATCGCTTCTGAGCCGCCTGCAACGAGGGACCAGTAAAGGCCTGGTGCTTCTGCAGAACAAAGCCCCATTCTGGAGCGACGAGAGTGGCGCCTACGTCCTCAACTTCCACGGGCGGGTCACTAGGGCCTCTGTCAAAAACTTCCAGATTGTGTACCCCGACGACCGTGAGCCCCGGGGGCGGGGCTCCAGGCGCGGGCGGGGAGGGGCGGGAAGGGAGCCAGGTTATCATTCCGACCAGAGATGGGCCCAGGAGCACAGCTTCCAGCGGGGGTCGCAGGGGCACCATTCCCCGTCCCCAACCCCGCAGGTCTAGGAACCGCCTTCCCCGCTGTCACTGGGCACGGTTGGGAACTGGGACTACAGCTCCCAGCAGCCCTTGTGGTGGAGCGCCCCCTCCCTTTTCTGGCCGCCGAGGCAGCCCCGATGGCTGCTGGGTGTTGTAGTCCCTGTGGCGGGAATGGTACCTCGGGTTTCCGCAACTGCCTCTCCTCTCCTACAGCTGACTACCTGGTGCTTCAGTTCGGCCGCGTGGCCCCGGACACGTTCACTATGGATTTTCGATTTCCCCTCTGTCCCCTCCAAGCTTTCGCCATCTGCCTGTCCAGCTTCGATGGGAAGCTGGCGTGTGAGTGAGGCCCCTCACCTGCGGCCCACGTGGGGCTGGCCCCCAATAAAGCTATACCCTCCCCCCACGTGGTTCCTGCCTGTTCTTCCTGGCCCCAACTCTCCATTCTTTGGTTATTCCCACCAGCCTGGGGTCCGCCCTCTCCCCCTCCCAATCAGCTCTCAGTCGCCTTCCACCACCGAGCTAGGATTGACTTCAGTTCTCAGGAATGTTCTTTCCAGTTACAGTTCACACCAGTGGTTGGTTCCCTTGGCAGGCTGCCTTGGGCAAGCCCTCAGACCCATGCCCAGCAGTTTCTGCCTCCTGATGGGAAGTCAATCCATTCCAAGAAGTGAGAGTGAGAATTCCCTATGACGTCCTATCAGAGTGTCACCTCTGACAACTGTCCCCTTTATGTCTCATGCCTCCTGTAGCAACTCGAACTCCCTTCTTTCATCTCCCTTTGGCACCTCAAGATCCAGAAAACAAAGGGAGCAAAGTCACCGGCAGATGGCACAAGGGGCCGACATCTGCCGGTGCTCTCAGACAAGAGTGGAACTTAATTCTTGACTTGCCTTAGTGACCATTTCATTCTTCCATAGTGGAGAATCCAACAAGGGGAAATTCTGCTCTGATTCTGATTCTCACTAACTGGGAGGGACTGGCTGCTGGGCGGGGTGGGAATAATAGGAACCCTGGGAGGGGGTGAGCAAGGTCCTAGAGCTTATGAGAGAGGAGGGGAAAACTAGAAAGAGTCTTCCATGTGTCCGAGATTTTAGGCAAGCAGATGCTAAAAAGTTCAGAAGGAAAGCTAGGTGGTACTCCACAGACTAAACTACTTAGGGGGTTTCAACTGAGAAGGATGGGAGATGCTCAAAGATAAAATCCTGATGGTACAAGGAAGATTGCAATAAGGAGGAAAGAAGGGGATTTGTCTTGGAGACAAATTGAAGAGATCGGTGTGAATGCTGAGGAAACTCATCCCACTTAGCTGGATGTGATCACAAATGGAGGAATCACCAAAGAAGCTGAGCCCAGCACCAAGGGTGGGAGAGGGCGCTTTGAGATTTGGAGGAAAAGGGGGCAGCTAGGTGGCACAGTGGACAAAGCACCGGCCCTGGATTTAGGAGGACCTGAGTTCAAATCTGGCCTCAGACTCTTGGCACTTACTGTGTGACCCTGGGCAAGTCATTTAACCCCCAATGCCCCACCAAAAAAAAAAAAAAGAGAGAGAGATTTGGAGGAAAAGGATCGAGGAAGGGGTTGGTCCCGTGCTCAGTCTTCCAGAAACATCTCCAATACGCCCCAAATGGCACTCCCTGAGCTTCTCTGACCCCCTAAATCCCCTATTCCCCCAGTCTCCCAATTATTGTGGAGGGCACTGCCATCTTCATGCCCATCTCCACATACTTGACCTCTTTGCCACCTTCCATTTCTCCTCCTCCCTTTCCCTGTAGACCCAATCACTTGCCAATTTTTGCCGATTCCTCCTCCTCTGCTGTGAGACCACCACGCTAGTTCCAGACCTCATCTATTAGCCCAATGCAGTGGCCACCTAACTGATCCTTCTGCCTCCAATCTCCCCTCTCCAATCCTCTCCATGACTGCCAAAGTGATAACTCTCATGGACAGCCCTGCTTAGGAACTTCCACAGACTCACTCTACCCTCCAAAACCAGCTATAAACTCAACACTTAAAATGTTCTACAACCCGGTTCCAACGGACCTTTCCAGACTCCTCTCCTGAACACGCTGCATGGGCCAGTCCTTTACCATTCTCACTGGGGCCAATCCGTTTCCCACCACAATGCCTTTGCGCTGGCCATGCCCCATGCCTGGGGTGCTGTCCTACCTCCCCTACACTTCTTGGAATTTCATTTCCCTCAAAACTCAGAACAACTGACACCTTTCCTGATCCTCCACCCCTGCCCCCCAACTAGTAGTGTCCCCCACAAATTAGCTTGTGTTTATTCTTGCATTTATACATTTTGTCTTTTCCAGTGGAATGTAAGCTTTTTGGGGGGAGGGGCAGGGCAATGAGGGTTAAGTGACTTGCCCAGGGCCACACAGCTAGTAAATGTCAAGTGTCTGAGGTCGGATTTGAACTCAGGTCCTCCTGACTCCAGGGCTGGTGCTTTATCCACTGTGCCACCTAGCTGCCCTGGAATGTAAGCTTCTTGAGGACAAACTTGACTTTTTCTCTAGCTGGACAGTACAGTGCCTGGCACATAGTTGCCCAATCCCACCAGAATCCAGTCTTGCAAAGGCAGGCATTAATGAGATAGCAAAAAATAGTTGGTGTGAACCATTCCTTCCAGGCGTGGGGCATGCTCTCCATGTATATGGGGAGCACAAAGGGTCCCTTTGGGAGGTAGTGGCTTCCCCCTCACTAAAGGTCTTCAAGCATGGGCTAAGTCATCCCTTGTTGAGTGTGACATAGTGGGAACTCATCCCATATGGATGGCACCAGATGGCTGCAGAGAGATATTGTTTTGCAGCTCTCCTAAGCTCTGGTTCTATGTGGTTGTGGGGAATGATGAGCCTGAATTCTCTGGATGCAGAGCATTGTTTGGACTGGGAGAGGGAATCAAGATGAATCAAGCAGCATTTATGAAGAGCCCACTATATAGCAGGCAGTGTGCTGAGGATACAAAAAGAGGCAAAAGCTATGCCCTGCCCTCAGGGAACTTATAATCTAAGATTGTGGTTAGAAATATTTAGTTTCCACTGGACCCACAGGAATTGGGGCACAATACAGGATAAGAGGCCCCCACACGTTCCACCTAGGCATGTCGCCTGGACCAAGGCCAAGTCAGGGAACTCTATCCTCTAACAAGAGGAGCTAGGCAACCTTTACTCATAATCTTTAGCTTGTTAAATTCCAACCTTGGCACCCTGGGGAAGCATGTAAAGTTTAGGTTTAAGTTGTTTGTAGGGTTTCCCCAAGAAGGGGAGTTAAAAAGACATTCCACGGACAATATTTATTACCTCCCAACACAAGAATACTCACGAGAGCACAGTGCCCAGCACATAGTAGGTGCTTAATAAGTGTTTACTAACTGTACATTTGACAAAAACATCATCTATCGCTGCAGGCACTATCCCACCCCATCTGCTTGCTCTCACAGCCAAAGGTTGTGTCCTCAGGGGCATGAGCACTGTTGCTCTCAGAATTCTAGGGGTCATCCTGGAGGTTACCTTCTGAGCCCTAACTTGTGTGTTCCCCATCCACAATCCACCGCTAGATAATCAGTCTCCAGGAAGGCATTTATTTACTAAGAGAGCAGAGTAAGAAAGTTGTTACAAAACATACAGAACAGGGGCCCCATTCTTCCATAACTAGACCCAGCCCCCCTGGGGAAAGTGATTCAAACCTATAGGATCATGGTGGGGAGGCCCCCACGGAGAGGGGTACTTCAGGACTTCCGACACTGGAAATCCCTTCTTCCCTCAAACAGCTCCCCTGGACCCTCGATGCTCCTCCACAGGGCGTGGCCTGCTCAGGGGCTTCCAGAGACCTCCACCTTTATTGAGCCCACAGCCAGCATCACACTCTGCCACAGACGGGTCACGCTTCCTGAAGTTGTCTTTCGTTGGGTGACCATTGCATCACATCTCTCTGTCCTTAGTATATCTCTTCTCTGCTCTAGATACAGGTGCCTCCCCCACACCCTCAGGCACTGCAGCACCAGGAACCCAGTACTTGCCTCCTCCCAGGCCTCCCAGATTGCATATGGACCTTTAATGACTCCCAGGGTGACTTGTCCATTCTCACTGTGGGATCCTCCGTGGATGATAATCAGGAGACCCAACACAGAGACACAGGGGCTGCCATGGGCTCAAGGCAGGCAGCCGTTTCTGGGCAGGGGGCTGAGGCCAGCTTTCCTGCTTCCACCAGACTCCCAGGAGGCAACTCATACCAACCTTGCCTCACTGGATGCCAAAGAAAGAGACAAAAGCATGGATGGGTCATCTTTGTCTATGTACTGAGTTCTGGCTCAGGTGCCAATTACAGTGGCCGCTGGGGGGGGGCACAGTGAACCTGGAGTCAGGAAGCCCTGAGTGCAAACCCAGCCTCGGACACTTACTTAATAGCTGTGTGACTGACCCCTGGGCAAGTCAATGCACCTCTGTCTGCCTCAGTTTCTTCAGTTAGAAAATGGGGATAATAAAAGCACAAATGGCCAGAAGAAACACCCTTAGAATTCCACCTGGTAGACTAGAACCAAGAAGGGGCTCTCTGTACATGCTCTATAAAATCCCTCGTGGAGGGGCAGCTAGGTGGTGCAGTGGATAGAGCACTGACCCTGGAGTCAGGAGAACCTGAGTTCAAATCCAGCCTCAGACGCTTAACACTTACTAGCTGTGTGACCCTGGGCAAGTCACTTAACCCCAATTGCCTCACTAAAGAAAAAAAGAAAAAAAAAATCCCTCATGGAAACCAGGGCATCTCACACCTCTGTTACCCTGGCAGCTTGGGCTGATTAGGCATAAGCTTTCACCTGGCCTCTGCACTGTTTCAAACAAGGACTGGTACATTTCTGTTGGCAAAATGGCCTGGGGTGGGCCAATCCTCTTCTTGTCAGTAGGGAGGAAAGGGAAAGGAAGTAAGCATTTATTAAGCACCTACTATATGCCGTGCACTATGTTAAGTGCTTTTCAAATATTTTCTCATTTGATCTTCACAACAACCCTGTGAGGCAAGGGTTGTTTTTGTTTTTGTTTTTTTGTTTTTGTTTGGGTTTTGGTGAGGCAATTGAGCTTAAGTGACTTGCCCAGGGTCACACAGCTAGTAAGTGTCAAGTGTCTGAGTCCAGATTTGAACTCAGGTCCTCCTGAATCCAGAGCTGGTGCTTTATCCACTGCACCACCTAGCTGCCTCTCCCATATCTTTTAGTCCATGGGATTCTATGCATCTTGCCATTAACACTTTGAAATCTGCTTTCCCAACAGCTAGAGAGTGTGTCCCAGCTTCCCTCTCCTTCCCTAATACAAACTATAGGAGGAAATCAGCATTTGTTCACATAGTTCCCGTAAGCTTTACGACCCAGCAGTCAATTCCTCTGTTAGTTAGAATACAGTTTCTACTTGCAGGTTCTTCTACCTGTTGAAGGATGAGATCATTATTGAGACAAGTCTCCACAGTCTTAGCTGTTCTGTCTTGGGCAGAACAAGAGAGAGAGGCTATTTGGAAGAGTTGGTCAGAAGGTCTTGGCTGCATGGAGGAATATGAGGAATGGGATGGCCTCAGAGACAACAAATATCCTGACTGCTTCTGGGCACGTGGTGACTGGCCCTGAGAGGAATTGTTGTTTTAGTCTAATGTGACAAAGCCCATGTGGTCCCCTGGGCCTTACCACAGGGGTACTGACAAGATAGATTTCACTTGGTGCTTTCTTGGACCCTCTAGGAGGCGCCAGGGGACTCAGACTTGCGGCCAGGTGTGACACCTTGACCCATGCAGCGACCAGTCCTGGACCACTCAGGGGAGTTAGTGCACAGTCTCAGCTTCCTTTTCTGCTTCAATATATTTTTTTTTGGTGGGGCAATGTGGGTTAAGTGACTTGCCCAGGATCACACAGCTAGCGTCAAGCGTCTGAGGCTGGATTTGAACTCAGGTTCTCCTGAATTCAAGGCCAGTGCTTTATCCTCAGACACTTGACACTTACTAGCTGTGTGACCCTGGGCAAGTCACCTAACCCTCATTGCCCCGCCAAAAAAAAAAAAAAAGATATGGAAAAGTATTAGGAAGGAAGGATAAGGGATACTCAAGAATTAAAGACAGAAGATACAAAGGGAAACAATTCCAGTGATAAGGGGAACTGGGATCTGTCTGAAGAGATGAATGTGGATGAACAGAGAATTCACCCACAAACTGATTTTTTAAAAAGAAATAGACAATCTAGTATATGACAAACGTAAAGATCCAAGCTTTTGAAACAAAAACTCATTATTTGACAAAAACTGTTTAGAAAATTGGAAAACAGCATGGTAGAAACTAGATATAGACCAACATCTCACACCATACCCTAAAATAAGTTCAAAATGGGTACATGATTTACACAAAGGATGATACCATAAACAAATTAAGAGAGTATGGAGGGGGGCAGCTAGATGGCACAGTGGATAGAGCACCAGCCCTGGAGTCAGGAGTACCTGAGTTCAAATCTGGCCTCAGACACTTAACACTTATTAGCTGTGTGACCCTTGGCAAGTCACTTAACCCCAATTGCCTCACTAAAAAAAAATTTTTTTTTTAAATAAAGAGAGAGTATGGACTCATTTGTCTGTCAGATTTATGGACAGAGGAAGAATTTAGGACCAAAGAAGATATAAAAAGTAAAACAAAATGTAAAATAGATCATTTTGATTATATAAAATTAAAAAGCTTTGGCACAGGGGCAGCTAGATGGCGAAGTGGATAGAGCATCGGCCCTGGATTCAGGAGTACCTGAGTTCAAATGCAGCCTCAGACACTTAACACTTACTAGCTGTGTGACCCTGGGCAAGTCACTTAACCCCAATTGCCTCACTAAAAAAAAAAGAAAAAGCTTTGGCACAAACAAAACTAATGTAACCAAGATTACAATGAGAAGCAGAAAACTGGGAAATAATTTTTGAAACAA
Organism: Dromiciops gliroides; assembly: GCF_019393635.1. Taxonomy (NCBI): domain Eukaryota; kingdom Metazoa; phylum Chordata; class Mammalia; order Microbiotheria; family Microbiotheriidae; genus Dromiciops; species Dromiciops gliroides. The sequence goes on along the minus strand of NC_057863.1, from coordinate 657,152,237 downwards.
ATATTTCTGATAAAGGCCTCATTTCTCAAATATATAGATAACTGAGTCAAATTTATAAAAATACAAGTCATTCTCCAATTGATAAATGGTCAAAAAGGATATGAACAGGGGCAGCTAGGTGGCACAGTGGATAGAGCACTGGCCCTGGATTCAGGAAGACCTGAGTTCAAATCTGGCCTCAGACACTTTACACTTACTAGCTGTGTGACCCTGGGCAAGTCACTTAACCCCAATTGCCTCACCAAAACAAAGCAAAACAAACAAACAAACAAAAGGATATGAACAGGCAGTTTTCAAAATCAAAGCTATCTATAATCATATGAAAAAAAGCTCTAGATCACTATTGATCAAAGAAATGCAAATTAAAACAACTCCGAGGTATCACCTCACAACTATCAGAGTGGCAAATATAACAAAATGAAAAATATTGGATGTCAGAAGGAATGTGGGAAAGTTGTGAAAAGATCCAACCATTCTGGAGAGCAATTTGGAACTATGCCCAAAGGGCTAGAGAACTGTGCATCCCCTTTGACCCAGCAATACCACTGCTAGGGTTATATCCCAAAGACATCCCCAAAAGAGAAAAAGACCAATTTGGTTTTTTTAAGTAATAAACATTTTCATTTATAGTTTTGGGTTCTAATTTTTATCCCTCTTTATTTGACCATTCCCCAATGGAAAAAAGACCTATTTGTAGAAAAATATAGCAGCTCCTTTTGTGGTGGCTAAGAATTGGAAAACAAAGGAATTCCCATCCATCGGGGAATGGCTAAACAAACTGTGGTATATGATGGTGATGGAATATTATTGTGCTATAAAAAATGATAAGCAGGATGATTTCAGAAAGGCCTGGAAAGACTTGTATGAATTGATGTATAGTGAAGTGAGCTGAACCAAGAGAACATTGTGCACAGAGACAGTAACATTGTATGATGAACTGCAAAAGACTTAACTATTCTCAACAGTACAACAATCTAAGACAATCAATCCCTGAGGACTATTGAAACATATTATCCACATCCAAAGAAAGAACTGATATTGATGGAACAGACGAAGCATGCTATTTTTCACTTTCTTTCATTTTTTTTCTTTTATTCAAGTTTTGTTGTACAAAATGACTAATGTGGTATGGTTTTGCAAAATCATAGAAGTATTACCCATATCTGACTGCTTGCTGCCTGAGGGAGAGGAGGGAGGGAAGGAAGGATAAATATTGCAACCCAAAACTATAAAAATATTTATTACTTAAAAAAAAAAAGAAATGGGCAGAACAAGGCCCAGTAAGAGAGAATGAAAGGGGACAGCTAGGTGGAGCAGTGGATAGAGCACCGGCCCTGGAGTTAGGAGTACCTGAGTTCAAATCCGGCCTCAGACACTTAACACTTACTAGCTGTGTGACCCTGGGCAAGTCACTTAATCCCAATTGCCTCACAAAAAAAAAGAGAGAGAATGAAAATAAGAGTGTAGGGGCAGCTAGGTGGCGCAGCGGATAGAGCACTGGCCCTGGAGTCAGGAGTACCTGAGTTCAAATCCGGCCTCAGACACTTAACACTTACTAGCTGTGTGACCCTGGGCAAGTCACTTAACCCCAATTGCCTCACTAAAAAAAAAAGAAAAAAAAATAAGAGTGTGGCAAATTCCTATAGAGTATTAGGAAGGTCAAATGTCAGAATGAGCTCAGTCTCAGGAGGTCAGCCAAGGAACAAAAAGGGGTAGGCTTTAAAAAAAAAGTTACATATTAATAACAGTTAGCATTTATACATTGCTTTATTATATAATGTCACAGCTAGGTGGCTCAATGGATAGAATACCATGCCTGGAGTCAGGAAGACCTGAATTTAAATGCAGCCTCAGATACTTACAAGTTGTGTGACCCTGGGCAAGTCACTTCACCATGTTTGCCTCAGTTTCTTCATCTGTAAAATGAGCTGGAGAAGGAAATGGCAAACCACTCCAGTATCTTTGCTAAGAAAACCCCAACTGGGGTCACAAAAAGCAAGACACAACTCAACCAGAACAACAATAACAATGCTATAAGGGAGGGATTATCATCTTCCTCTTACAGGTGAGGTACCGGAGGCTGAGAGCAAATAAGAGAGTGAGACACTCCCAATTAGTATCTAAGGATTTGAACTCAGGTCTCCCTTGACTTCAAGTCCAGCACTCTATATACTATGCCATCGCGTGTATCCCTTGGGGAAAAGGGCAGAGGGAAGTGGGGAATGATCGAAGAAGGGACAGGGAGTTTGCTTGGAATGGACAGGAAAGTAATAACTGCTAATGGAGAAAAGATAGAGCTACTTACTTCCTGTTTTGTTTCTGTTTCCTCTGCCAAGAAGAATGATCTTTGCACTCGAAATGACAAAACAAAAACGACTCACAGGGAGTTGTTTTCCAAGATATGTTAGAAGATAGTAAGGAAAGCCCTCATTGTTTTGGGGGAGTTTGCCCAGATGCATTCCATCTTTGGGTCCTAAATGAACTGACAGGCATAATTGCTGAGTCACTGTCAGGGCCATTTGAAAGATTTTGGAAAATGGGAGAGATGGCATAAGATTGCAGAAGGGCACAGGTTGCCCCTCTTTGCAGAAGAGAAGAGAACACAATAAATCTGCAAGCTATGATTAGCCAATGAGCTTGACTGGGATTCCTAGGAAAGTTCGGGAAGGGATCATTAAAGAGATAGTTGTCAGACATCTAGAGAGGGAAGCAGTGGCTCTGAAGAGCCAACCTGGCTTCTGCAAGCATGGGTTATACCAGACCAACCTCATTTCCATTTTTAGTAGTATTACTAAACTGAGAAAATGCAGTGGATACACTTTGCCAATCAAAGCTTTTGATGAAATGTCTCCTAGTATTCTTATGGAGAAGATGGACCAGATGATAATGAAATCATATCAGGGGCAGCTAGGTGGTGCAGTGGATAAAGCACCTGCCCTGGATCCAGGAGGACCTGAGTTCAAATCCAGCCTCAGACACTTGACACTTACTAGCTGTGTGACCCTGGACAAGTCACGTAACCCTCATTGCCCTGAAAAGGAAAGAAAGAAAGGAAGGAAGGAAGGAAGGAAGGAAGGAAGGAAGGAAGGAAGGAAGGAAGGAAGGAAGGAAGGAAGGAATATCAATTCAGAACAAGTTAGGCAGCAGTTGTTAGAGTAGTCATTAATGGTAGAGTGGCAATATGGCAGGAGTTCTGTAATGGAGTGCCCTTGTCCCCTGCATCCATGCAGGTCCTGGACTGTTGAACATTTTTATCAGTGACACTGATAAAGGTATTGAGGGTATGCTCATCAGATTGGCAGACGCTCCTAAGCTGGGTGGGAGAGTTTACATACTAGAAGACAGAGTCAGATCTTGATGGACTGATGCTAATAATAGGAAACTCAGTAAGCAGAAATGTAAGGTCTTGCACAATGGGACAAATAGTGAACTTCCCCAGGACAAGTTCTAGGAAGTCTAGTTAGGCAGCAGTTGCTCTGAAAATCCTCTGGGGATTTCAGTGGACTGCAAGGTGAATATGAGTTCACAGTGCCGTGTGACTGCCAACGTGATCGTGAGTGCAGGATGTATTAGGAGGGCAAAGCTTCCAAGAGGAGGGATGTGATAGCCCCATTGGTCTTGGCAGACTGTTCTGGGCACCATGCTGTGTGGGATGGCGCTGCCTGTGGGAGTGCTGGGTTTCTCTATCCTTGGGGGTCTTCAAACAGAGGATGGAGGACCATTTCTCAGATCTGCTATGGTGAGGATCCCATTGACGTATGGGTTGGTCATTGGCAGATGCTAAAGTCCCCTCAAATTCTTGGATAAGGGATCAAGAATTACAATGGGCTAGCTGTGTGACCCTGGGCAAGTCACTTAACCCCAATTGCCTCACTAAAAAAAAAAAAAAGGAATTACAATGGGCAGTTTTTGAAAGAGGGAATGCAAGCTGCCAACAACCACCAAAGCTCTAATACAAAGAGCAATGTAAATTTTAAGAACTGTGTCCATTGCATTGACAAAGCTGACACAGAGAAAATCACAGTTGTTTGAGGGGCAGTGATGAGACAGGCACAGGAATGCCCTGCTGGTGGGGCTGTGACGTAGCTCAGAGCATCTGTTAAATGTTGGGAATTCAACCAAAGCAGGGTGCTAAAATGAAGGTGCTTTGCCCTGGTGAGGCCACTACTGGCTACATACCCCAAGCAGATGAAAGGCCTCCCATGTCCACACTTCTTTACAGCAGAATTTGGCCAGAGCAAAGAACTGGAAGTCTCATGGGTGCCCATGGCCCAAGAGGGCTGACCCAGTGAGAGTACCTGAATGAAATGGGAGTCAGCAAAGCATTTATGAAGTGCCTGCTGTATGTAGTACAGTAGGATAGTACTGTGCCGTCAGACTTTGCTGAAGTGAGGGGCTGCCTCACTACACTCCTGCGCAAGTGGAGAGTCAGGGCCCCTGTCTCTAACTTTTGTAAAGTCTCTTCTGAGTTTCAGCCCTGCAGGGTCTAGTCCCAAATCCTGAGTTCAAATCCCAACTTTGTTATTTACTAATTGTGTGACCTTGAACGATCACTTTTCCTTCTTGAGCCTCAGTTTCCCCATCTGTATGGTGATAGGGTCCGACCCAATGACTACTCTAGCTCTATCAGTGTAGACAGGATGGAGGGCAAGGGGCAGTTAGGGGTGAGATCAGGGGCGGGGCTAGGGGGTGAAGACAGATCAGCAGAATGGGGAATGTGCTGAGTCGCATGACTGGCAGTGAGTGCCAGTGTGAGTGACCTCCCCACCCATGGGCAAAGAGGAGACAAAGGGGAAACTTGGCTGCCTGGACCAATGTATTTATTTGTGAGAACTGCCAGGGTGCCCCCAGCTCTGCACAGGAGGGATGCCCAGGTCCTGGGGTTTCAGAGCCATGGCTCTTTCTATTGGTCTACACTGAAGTGGTTAATCAGTCGATCAATAATCGATAAACAAGCATTTGTTAAGTGCTGTACTAATACTATCCCCAATCCTTAACCTTGGGAGCCAGGTGCTCTGATTATTCTCATTTTGCAGATGGGGAAACTGAGGCAAACAGGTGAAATGAAGTGCCCAGGGTCACACGGCTAGTTAAGTGTGTGAGGCTGGATTTGAACTCAGGTCCTCCTGATGCCAGGTACAGCATTTTTCCCACTGTGTCACCTCGCTGCCTTGATTGTGGGGGATGAGGTCAGTTTGGGACATATTGAGGTTAAGATGTCTCTGTGACATCTAATTTGAGATGTCCAATAGGCAGCTGGAGATCCGGAGAGAGACTGAGGCAGGGCTTGCTTGTGGACAAATCCTGACCACATTGGGAGAATCGGAGGGAGAGGAGAAGCAGGATGCCTCAGATAGGCAGAGCCCAAGAGAACAGGATGCTGATGGATTGTGGGCTTAGAGATCTTTTGGCCAAGCCTTTCCTGGTGAATCCAAGACTCCCCCAAGGGGAACTCCCTCCACCACTACCCCCAGTACAGACCTTCGAGGCCTGGGAGTCTAAGCCACGTCTTTTTTTTTTTTTTTTGCTAATACTTATTTTTTATTTGTTTATTTTTTTTGGTGGGGCAATGAGGGTTAAGTGACTTGCCCAGGGTCACACAGGTAGTGTCAAGCATCTGAGGCTGAATTTGAACTCAGGTCCTCCTGAATCCAGGGCCAGTGCTCTATCCACTGCACCACCTAGCTGCCCCTAAGCTAAGTCTTAAAGGGAGGGGGCAGCTAGGTGGTGCAGTGGATAAAGCTGTGTGACCTTGGGCAAGTTACTTAACCCTAACTGCCTCAAATAAAAAAAAAAGAAAGAAAAGAAAAGTCTTAAAGGGAGGAGAAAGAGGTGGCATTCAGCCTTTATTAAGTGGACAAAACCAAACTCTGACCTGCAGGGAGCTTCCATTCTGTGGAGGAGGCCGGGGGAGGCCGGCTGCTATTATCACATCAGCTGAGGGAGAAGAGCAGAGAAAGACAGAGACCAACAGCTGAGGTTACCCAGGGATGCAAGGGATGGAGAACAAAGGAGAAGAGGCAGACGTGGCAGCAGAGGGAGAGAGGCCCAGGGCCGGCCAGCCCAGGCTGGGGCTCGGGTCTGGCCAGGGCTCAGGCCTGAGGGTCGGGTGGATGGAGTTCTGTCCCATGGCTGGGCGAGGCACCCATCCCTTGAGTCCCTGTGTGGCGCCTTCCTATCTTGAGGACAGCTGGGGGCCCAGAGGCCCAAGGGTTGCTCTGCACGGCCCACAGGGAGGGACTGTGGGCTGCCCATGTCCAGAGCCAGGGGCCACAGCCAGGGAAGCTGGGGCAGAAGGGGCAGAGAAGCGAATGAATATTTTCACATCTGGCTTCCCCCCAGGACTCCCCCTAACCTCAGCAGGGCTGGAGAAAGAAGGGCTGCAGGCCCTCTTCTCTGGGCCTTGGGAAGCCTGCAGGGTGCCCCTGTGGACCCCTCCTCACCCCAGCTCCGAGCAGCGGCTAGCCCTGCTCTAGCGGTTCTCAGGGGCCTCTCCCACTCACCCTTCCTGACCTCTGCAGCCTTGGCCTCCTCCCCGTCATCATTTAATGACACAACGTCCACAGGCCTTCCCCTCCCCCACCTCCTTCCTGCGCCCTCCGGGGCCACCATCTGTATCATGCTTGGGGGGGGTCCAAAGCTCCGTCCTGAGCCCTCTTCTCTTCTCTCCATTTACTGTTCTTTGTGGTGGCCTCCCTAGTCCCCAGGGATCTAATGACCATCTCCTGCAGCTACGGACCCAGAGGGTCTTCCTCGCCAGCTCCAGTCCCACATCTCCAGCACACGCTTGCATCAAACTCAGCCTGTCCCAGAGAGGAGGGAAGCAGCCCGCTCTGGCCACCCCCCCCAGACCTGTCCCTTCTCCTACCTCTCCAGCCTTCCGGGGGGCTCACCCTCAACCCTCCCTCTCTACACCCATCTCTGATTTCTCTCTGAACTCATATGCCCCCCACCCACATTCAGCCTGTCATCTCATTCCCGGATTCTTAAATTTGTCTCCTCATTGGCCTCCCAACTCCAACCTCTCCTCCTCTCCACGGCCCAATCAGAGGGAGGTGTGATCATGGTACCCCTGCTCAACCACCATCCGTAGCTCCCTGTTTCCTCTGGCTTCCAGCTCCAGCCCCTGCCCCTGCAGCTTCTCCCTGGGACATTCCTGCCTCCTGCCCTCCCACCCTCCTGCTGCCGTCCTTCACATCTGGCACAAGTCCCTTGTTCTTATGACCTTCCAGCCTCAGCTCAGGTACCACCTTCCTCAGCCAACCCTATCAGTGCCTTCTCTCCTCAAAAACCTGCCCTTCACTGAGTTGTGGTCCCAGTGGTCTCCCCTCAGTAAGATGAAAGTTGTCTGAGAGCAGGGCAGAGAGCTCCCAGGCCTCACCCAGCAGCTAGCCCCTGAACTCTGCCTCCACACTGCGGGGGGCTGCCCACAGGAGCCTTGCAATCACGGAGCCAGGCCTCAGTCCCCAAGCAGACAAGAGCTCTTCTATGTAAAAAGTTTTTATTTAAAAGGGAGTCAGGGAAAACAAGGACGTCCGTTCAGGCCGGGCCTCCACCTACAGAGCCTGGGTCCTGCTGCTCAGGGGCAGGGAGATCATCAGGGTCTGGAGGAGAAACAGAAGGCACTGAAGACCCAGGCTGCCCTGCTGGCCCAGGCCCACCCAGCCCCGCTCCAGCCCAGGAGCCTTTGGGCCCACCTTGCTCTTCTGGTTGAAGGCAGCCCTGCACTGTTCTTGGTTGATGTCGTGGGGGACAAAGACATCTACATGGTAGGGGGTTCCCGGTGCCCCCAGGACTAGTCGGTCCCCCCCAAGCTGCAGCGAGAGCTCCCGGGCTGAGGCCTGGAACAGACGGAGAGACAGAATGAGATAGGGTGAGATAGGGGCTGGAGCCCAGCCCAGGGCCTGAACTCTGGCTCACTTTTTCTTCACACTAGACTCCCCAGCCCTCTGGCCTGATGGGAAAATCTCAGGCTCCCCCTCTCCCTGCTCCAACTGGGTGCTCTCCTTTGCCCGGGGGCCCACCTGCTTGGGGCACTTACCACTTTGGGCAAGACCACCTCAGCCAGGAGCAGGTCTGGGGCCTCTAGCCAGAGCCTCAGAGGGGGATCCTCAGTGCTGGGGCTGGGGAGAGATGGCAACAGTCAATGGACAAGCATTCATTAAGTGTCTACTGTACGCAGGTACTAGTCTGCAAAGCAAAGACCTGCCTTCTCTCCCTCCCACCTCATGCTGAAGCAAGACAAACAAAGTTTCTGAGGCAAACATGGATGGGGAAGCCCAGCACTCCAAGATTAGCCATGGGCCAGGCACAGATTGCAAAAAGAACCAGGTAGGGCTAAGGGCTGTGGGCAGCGCAGAGCAGGGCGCAGCACCGCAGCCCCGCTCACCTGTCTCCAAGCTCCTGGATGGTTGGAGGTCGTGGCTGGCTCTGTGTCCGGATGTTCTGCTGGGAGATGGAGCCCAGGAAGGGCCGGTGTTTCAGCAGGCGCCACTCTGCAGGCAGTGAGATGCAATGGGCATCAGTGGGCCCGCTTTGCTTCCCAGACCCTGGCCACGCACCGGGGCCCCAGACCCTTGAGGAAGGCCTCACCTCGGCTGAGCTGGGTCCCATATTTGTCCTCTAGACCCTCCATAGCCACCGTGACAAAAAACTCCAAGAAGAAGTCGTTGCTCTGGGGAGCGGGGGAGAAGGCCCTCAGCGGCTGAAGCCCCCAGAGCTCTGCCCGCAGCGCCCCTCCCCCTGCCCTGCTCTCCAGGCCCCAGGTTCCTGCAGCTCCTCCCCTGGCTCCACACCCCCAGTGCCCATACCCGAAGCTTCTTGTAGAAGTCACTGTTGATGGCGACATCATAGGCCGTGCAGCCATTCCCTCCTGGCAAGGATGAGGACAGAGACTGAGCACTGGTTGCTCCCCAACCTCCCACCAGCCCTGGCCAGAGGACCCAGAGGGAGGAAGGGGAACCCAGAGGGAAGGGCGTGGGACACCAAGGGAGCCCAGGGCTGGGCCAGGGAGGCAAAGTTACAGCAGCAATAAAACAGACAAAGATAAGAGGATGAAGGCAGAGGAAGAGATGAAAGGAGGGAACCACTCAGACCAGAGACAGACAGATGGGAAACAGAGATAGCCCAGCAGGGAGTGGCTGGCTCCAGGCTGGGAAGGGAGGGAGTCGGGGCAGGGCTGAGGATCAGGGTGCGGCCCACCTCGGTCCAGCTCAGCATGGGGCTCCCCCAGGCTCATGGGGATGCGGAAGGCAGCCTGATCCCCCTCGAGCACACACAGCAGCTCCTGCTCACTGAGATCTGCAGGGGCCGGGATGGCATCCGATTGACACACGTTGATGAAAACCTTCCCCTCTGCGGAGCGAGTCTTGACGCAGAAACCTGGAGGGGGGTGAGGTCATGGGGCAACCAAGGCAGGTGGCCAGATCGAGGAAAAGACAGGGATGTGGAGGGCCCCCACCCCAGAATCGGTTCAGATGGAGACGCCAGCAGGCACGAAGAGATGGGGAGTCACAGACGTGCCTCCGGGTCTCTTCTCCTTCTCTCCAACCACCTCCGTCTTCATCTGCCTCCAGCTCCTCCCCTCGGTACCACCATGCTTTGTCTCCTCTCTTTCTCCCGTCTCTGCCCCCCACTGTGCCCCCTTACCAGGCTTGGGCTGGATCTGCCTGGAGTCGGGCATGGGTGACTGGGCATCCAGGATCTTCTGCATGGCCTACAGAGACATGGATGCCAGAATCACCCCCCTGAACCTCCACCTCCCCAGACCCCACCAGTCCCCCTGGGACCCCTGCCCACCTGCAGCAGCATCTGCTCACACAGACCCCTGCTCTCCTCCTCTGCCTCAGCTCTCGCCTCCTCCCTCAGCTCAGCCGCCAGCAAGGAGCTGTCCCGGCCTGGGCCTGAGGCCGAAGCCATGGCCTTGGGTGAGGGGTGACCAGGAGTGATGGAAGGACACTTAGAGATCCCGGAGCTGGACCAAGCTGCGGGACACACCGCGAGGGGTCAGGGCTCTTGGGCCAGGGGCTGAGCGCCCCAGGAATCCAACCTGCCCCCTGCCAGGGGTCCCAAGGGACCACCACCTCCTCCAAAGGATGCTCAGAGGTCCCCGGCCAGGCTCGCTCCTGGGGACCTGGAGAGGCTGGGAGGGGGCCGCTGCGGGTCCCGCACCCAAAGGACGCTTAGAGGTCCCCGGTGGTCGGAGGGGTCTGCCCTGGGGGCAGTCCTGGGACCCTCCAGGGGGCTGGGGATGCAGGGCCCTTCCCTTCCTCCTTTCCTGGGCCCAGACCTAAAGCCTGCTTAGGGATCCTCTGCCCTACTCAGGCAGGATGGGACCCCTGGGGGCTGTGGGAATTAGGGGAGACCCCCCCCCCCGGGCTACCCGCGTCTAAAGAACGCTTGAGATCACAACCCTTCCTGGCACAGAGGCCGGCACTAGTGATGGGAGCGGGGACTCACAGACAAACTGCTCAGACCCCAGCCTTGGGACCAAAGATCCTCCCAGACGCCCCCCAGCCCACTTCCGGTGGACTGCAGGTCTTGCCGTTACCTGGGAAGCCACACTTCCCGTTACTCAGCCCCCTCTCATCCGGCGGAAGGCGCCACACTTCCGGTCTGTCTCCTCGAGCCAATGGAAGGCTGCGGCGGGAAAAGGGAGGCGGGGCATGCGGTGGGAGGGGCGGTGCCCGGTGGATTCCCCACAGAGTCCGGGGCAGGAGCCGGGTGCTGGGTCTGAGCGAGCTGCTGCTGGAGTGCGGGCGCACGGGCATGGCGGCGGCCAAAGGCGACGTCGTGTGGGGGCGTCAGCGCCAAGGACATCTTCTCTTCCCTGGACTACGGGCCTGCGCCCGAGAGCCCTCGTTGGCACTGGTGAGCCCGCCTGCCCCCGCAACCCTGGCCGAACCGCTCGTGCGCCTGCTCCCCGGGATCCGGCGAGCGGATGCCGAGTCCCGGTCCAGCGCCGCGTGCCCCCCTGCCCCGCCGCCCCCCGCACCGCCTGCACCCCTGCCCAGCCCTGCCTGCCCCCTCACCCAGTGCACCCCCTGCACCCCTGCTCACCCCCTCCAGCCCTACCTGTCCCCTGCCCCGCGCCCCCTCACCCAGTGCACCCCCTGCACCCTTGCTCACTCCCTCCAGCCTTGCCAGGCCCCCTCACCCAATGCACCCCCGCACCCCTGCCCAGCCCTGCCTGTCTCTCACCCACCCACTGTTCCCCTGACACCCCGTCCTAGCCTTGCTTGTCCACCTGTACCCACTGCACGTGTACACCCCAGCCCAGCCCACCTGGCTTGTCTCCCCGCACCTCAGTCTGTGGAGCCAGTTACACTACGGTTACACCAGCCTCCCTCTACTTGGGTACCCTAGACCCCATCCAACGAGACTCTGATCCCTGCTTGCACCTGTGTGCCCCTGAACCCAAGCCTCACTTGTGCCAATGTGCCCTCATCCCAAGCCACTTGCCACCGTGCTCCCCAGGCTGCAGCCCTGCTTTCCCTTATTGCACTGTGGATCATAAGCCTTGCTTTCTGTCATTTGGGCCAGGATTCTGGGGCTGCCCTCTGGAACCTTTATCTATTCCTCACTGTTCCCTTTTCCTACCCTGGGCACCCCAGTCTCCTGCCCCAGGCTTAGCAGATGCCAGTCCCTGTGCCCTGTCTACATAGCTCTGGTACTTTGTCTATCCTGGGCCCTGTGTACCCCTGCCTGGGCACCCCCTTCCATGTATCATATAATACGCTGGGCGCCAGGGCATGGGAGGCCTTCCTAAACCCTGCCCTCCAGGCTCTGCCCTGGCCTATTAGGAGCAGACTGTGCTCCTGCCAGGGCACCTGCATGCGTCCTGGTTCAGAGACCTAGAGGCCCAGACTTCCTGCCCTGGTCTCAGCATTTGGGTGTCATAGCCCTGAGGCCACTAGACTTTGACCCTAGCCAAGTCCCTCTGGAACTTTTAGAACCTTCCTCTCCCCCATCCCACACCCACAGGCCTGGACATTCTGGGCTCTGATTCCCCTCCAGGTGCTAAATGCCTTGGTGTCTTGGCACTGGTCACTTGAGACCTTCTGGAGGGCAGTATGTGAGAGGCCTCAATCCTGCCCCTGCCCCATCTCATTCAGGCTGGCTAGGACACCCAGGGCTCAAACCTGGGCCACTTTGTGAATGGAAAGTGGCTGAAACCCGAGGGCCAAGGCACCATCAGCTGTAGGGACCAGTCCTCAGGTACCAGGGACCCTGGGCCCCAGTGATCCCCTTCTCTCCAGGAGTCCTGGGGTCATAGGCCGGGCTCCCTGCTCGTCACTGGGTGACTGGGTGACTCTCCCTCTCTGGTCCTCGGGGGTGCCCTGTTTGGGGGGCAAGGTGGGGGGCTTATTACATCCTGCAGATTTTAAGGGCTCTGTGGCTAGGTGAGTTCCTGGCCAACTGCTTCCAGGCCGACACTGAAGATGTGGTTTTGGCCGTGGATGTGGCTCAGCAGGCTTTTGAAGGATGGAGCCGGCTCCCCGGGCCCACTCGGGCCCAGCACCTGATCAGGTGAGGGGGCCCCCAAGGCGCCTCCCCTGCCTGGCCCTGCAGGGATCAGAAAGCAGAAAGGGCCAGACAAAAACAGTCTGCCCTCTTTGGGATGGCCAGAGGGGAAGCTCTTCCCTGGACCTACTAAGCACAAAAATCCCTATAACCTCTCCCATGAGCCTCTGGGGGCCAGGGGGACCTCACCCATCATCCCCTGCTTCCCCCAGGCTGGCAGAGACAATGCATAAGCATCAGAAGCTTCTGTGGATTCTTGAGGCGCTGGCATCGGGCCGGGTGGTGCGCGAGGTCCGGGATGGGGACATTCCTCTGGCCCACCAGCTGCTGCAGTACCATGCGTGCTGGGCCCAGACTCAGGAGCAGGCCCTTTCAGGATGGGCGCCCATGGGTGAGAGACCCCAGGCCCTCCCTCATTCCAGCCCCTGGGCCAGCCCCCCCCCCCCCCCAGCGTGCTGGCTGCCAGCCCTGCCCTTCCTTCCCACAGGAGTGGTCGCAGTCATTCTCCCGCCCACATTCTCCTTCATTGAGATGATGTGGAGAGTCTGCCCAGCCCTGGCTGTGGGTGAGTTGGGCTCAGTTGATAAAGCCGTGGGGCCTGGGGTCCCCTTGCCCTGGACTCTGGACTGACAAGAAGCCCCGTCCCCCCTTCTCTGGGTTGGGTGGTACCAGCCCCAGGAAAGACCAGTTGGGCCGGGGCCCCACCCCCTTTCCTTCTGGGCCCTTCTGCTTCCTCTCCCTTCTCCCCTCCTCCTTGCATTCTTTGCTAAGCCTTGCCCAGGCTGGCTTCCTCCCTGCTCCTGTGGCTCTCCTCAGCCTTAACCAGTGGCCTCTTGGAAGCCCAATGACAGCCTCTTTCTGCATCCTTCTCCCCCCTGCCCCGAGCCTGGGACACTCTGGTGACCCCCTCTTCTCCTGCCTGCTTTCTCCTCTCCAGGTTTTTGGGGCACCCCCCCACCCCCAGATCTCCTTCACCCCTCTCTGACTGTTCTTCTCTGTCTCCCTTGCTGCATCCTCCTCTAAACCAGCCTGTTCTGGGCCCTCCTCCTCTCTTGACACCATGTCCCCTGTGACCTCATCAATTACTGTGGATTCAGTGCCACCCCAATCTGCCATCCCTGGTCTGTCTTCCCAAATGGATGTCCCCTAGGTACCTCAAACTCAGTATATCCAAAAAGACCAAATTATCTTTCCCCCAACATTGTAACCTTCCTATTACAATCTAGGGCACCAAGATTGTCCCAGTAATAATCACTAATAACAGTGATAATGATAACGATTGCTAATATTTACACAGCACTTAACCACAATTACCTCACGTATCTCTACAACCCTGGGAGGTAGGTACTATTATTAGCCCCGTTTTACAGGGAGGGACACTAAGGCAAATGGAGGTTAGGTGACTTGTCCAGGGTCACACGGTTTTTAAGTGTCTGATGTTGGATTTGAACCCCAATCTTCCTGACTCTAGGCCCAGCACTCTATCCACTTTGATACTTGGCTCCTAGTCCCTCAGGCTCACAACCTTGCGATCATCTGGGATTCCTCACTCATGTCCCATATGCACGCTATTGCCAATGCCTATGATTTCCCCTTTCCACCCTCTCTTGAATCTGCCTCTTTTGACACCGCCCTCCCTGTCCCGGTTGGTCACCTTATGCTGCTGGAGGGGGGGCTGCCTTGTGTCTCTCCCCACTCCAGTCTGTATTCCGTTCAGTCACCAAAGAGATTTCCCTAAAAGTGCCTGCCCAGCCACATCGCTCCCCTCCTCAGTAAAGTCCAGTGGCTCCCTGTGGCTTCCAGGAGCACATCTGAACACATCCACTTGGTGTCCGGAGCCCCTGCCAGTGTGGCCTCTGCCCGCCGGTCCAGCTGCACTCCCCATCAGCGTCTGCTCGCTCTCCGGAGGGCGGGCTGGCCTCTTCCCTCTCCTCTCTCAGTCTTTGTGCCGTGGCAGCCCAGAGGTGTCCTTCCTTTCCTTTGTTCAGTCCCTCGCCTGCCTCCCCAAGCCGCCTTGGACGCATTAGGGTGGGCTCCTCCAGGCTCCAGGAGCTTGTGAGGGGCAGGCCTGGCTTCTTCTTCTGTGAAGGCTTGTTGATTGGCTCACTCACTGATTTCTGGTCTCTATGCCAGGCTGTACTGTGGTGGTCCTTGGAGGCCCAACCTCTCTGACCTCACTACTTGTGGCCCAGCTGAGTAAGGAGGCTGGGCTGCCTCCCGGTGTCTTGAATGTGGTCATGGGGACCACCTCCCTAGAGACCATGCTCCCCAACCTGCCCAACATTGCCAAGATCACCTTCTGTGGGACTGTGGAGGTACGGGGGCAGGGACTCAGGGTTTGGGAGGGGCCTGGTGCCCCGACTGGGGGTGCCCTGCCAGGGCCTAGTAAGGCACTGAGTGGCTGGGCCACCTCCCCGCACAGGAAGGCAAGGCCCTGCGTAGGGCGCTAGCCAGTAGCGGTGCCGACCTCTCCCTGAGCTTGGGCACAGAGTCTCTGCTGGTGATCACAGATACCGCAGACCTGGACTCGGCGGTGGAAGGGGTGGTGGACGCAGCCTGGTCGGACCGCAGCCCGGTGAGTGGCTTCTGGGGCGACAGCTGTGTGTGTCCCATCGGCTTCCCCCTTTCATCTGGTGAGCTTGGTAGGGGGTGGGGTGGGGGTGGTGCAGGCCAGGGTGGGCTTTGGGAAGAGGTCTTCCCAGACAGCCCAGCTGACCTGGGTGTTGGGGCCTCAGGGGGGGCTGCGGCTGCTGGTTCAGGCGGCTGAGTGGGAACGGGTCCTGGAGAAACTCAAGGCCCGCATGTGTAGGCTGCGTCAAGGCCGGAGCTTGGACTGGGCCGTGGACATGGGCACGCCTGGGGCCTCTGCCTGGGAAAAGGCCCAGAAATACGTTCAGGAAGCGCAGAAGCAAGGGGCCCAGGTGAGGAGCCCCGAGTGGGCTGGGATGTGGGAGTGATGGGGTGGGGGAGATGCCTGGGTGGGGGGTGCCTCTGGATAAGATGGAGGCTCCTGCCTCCTCTTTCCATGCAGATATTCCAAGCTGGAAACATCCCCCCAGACAGCCCATTCTTCCCCCCGACGCTGATCCTGGGTCTGGCCCCAGCAAGCCCGTGTGCCCAGGCAGAGGTGAGTGAGCTGCTCAGTGGGGGGCGTCCCAGGTGTGGCCCCCATGGCTGGCAGAGGGGCCGGGGCCCGCTGGGACATATGGGTCCCCTTGGAGCCTGGGCTCCTACAGTGCCCTGACCCCTCTTCCCATGGTGGCTGTAGGTTCCGTGGCCTGTGGTTGTGCTGTCTCCCTTTCGCACAGCAAAAGAGGCACTGGCTATGGTCAACGGCACCCCTCGAGGGGGCAGTGCCAGTGTGTGGAGCGAGCGGCTCACCTTGGCCCTGGACCTGGCATATAAGTAAGGAGGCCCTGGGCTGTGGGCAGGTCCCTTCCCCCTTCCTGCCTGGGGCGCTTCCCCTGTGACATGGGGCTCACAGTAGCACCTGCTTCCCAGGGTGGCTGTGAGGAGCCCGGGAGGGCAGTCTTGGTGCTCATCGTCCTGCAGGGCCCCCCTTCTCCTGCCCTGATCACTGGCCCCTCAGACTCCCAGCCTCAGTACCCTCTGACCCCTCACATGCCATCTAGGGCTCCCCAGATCAGCTCCCTCCCCAGTCCATCTCTCTGTTTCTGTTCCTGTGACTCCTGCCAGGCTCCGAATGGGCACGGTTTGGATCAATGCCCACGGACTCAAGGATGCTGCTGCCCCAGTGGGTGGCTGCAAGGAGAATGGATCATCCTGGCATGGGGGCCCTGATGTGAGTGACCCTCCCACCCTCTTCACCCCCAGCCACCCTCCCCACACCTGTGGGCTTGCCTGCTCCCCTAACTCCCCTGGCTCCCACAGGGCCTCTATGAATACCTAAAGCCTGTGGGCTGCCCACCCTGGTCTGCGATACACATGGAGCTCGTGGACTATGACAAGTTTGGCCTGTCAGTGCCACCTGTGCTGCCCTCCGGCCCTGACACCTCCTCCCCCAGGTCAGTTCCTCACTCCCCCAAACCTTGCTCCTCAGGCCTTGGAGGGCGATCCCGTGGAGAATGGGGTTGGAGTGGGACCCCAGAAAAGGAGGCTCAGGCCCTCACCACAGCCTCTCCCTTCAGCAAGGCTGCCCCATATGGGATCTTTTTGGCTGGCCGCTTCCAGAATCCTTCCAGCCGTAGCTCAAGGCCCATCATGGGCTCCAGCGGGAACGTCTATGCCCACGTGGCGGAGGGTGGTGCCAAGGACATTCGAGTGGCTGTGGAAGCGGCACACCAGGCGGCAGCCCCGTGAGTGGAGCCTCTGGAGGCAGGGGGGCTGGCCCCAGCCCCCAGAGCCACCCTCACCCTGCCTCTCTCCTCTGTCTTCCAGCTGGGCTAATCGAGTGCCAGGGAGCCGGGCATCAGCGCTATGGGCATTGGCTGATGCATTGTCCCAGAGGGGCCAGGCACTGGTGGAACAGCTGATGGAGGTGACGGGCGTTGACCTTGCGGGTGCTAGGACTGAAGTAGGCCTGAGCATTGCCCGGCTGCAGGACTGGGGAGCACAGGTCCACACCCAAGGAGTCGGCCTACACGTGAGCCTCTTGTCCATTCTTGCCCCATTCCTTGTTCCCCCATCCTGTCCCCTCTGGAAGCCCCCCTGACCCTGGAACCTTCCTCCCTACAGAGTGCTGGCCACCACGGGCCTTTTCTGCGAGTCCGAGAGGCCCTGGGAGTGCTGGGCATCGTCTGCCCAGAGGAGTGGCCCCTGCTCGCCTTTGTGTCTCTCCTGGCCCCAGCCTTGGCCTATGGCAGTGCTGTCATCATTGTGCCAAGCGGGATCTGTCCGCTGCCAGCCCTCCAGCTCTGCCAGGTACTGGGCCCCAACCCCAGACCCCCACCAGGCTTTCCTGCCCCACACCCTGTCATCCATCACCCATGATAGAACTGTGTGCCTTCTTATTTCTGCCTGCCAGGATGTAGCCTCTCTGCTTCCCCCTGGGCTGGTGAACGTGGTGACAGGGGACAGGGACCACCTTACCCGCTGTCTGGCCCTTCATCAGGATGTCCCTGCCCTGTGGTATTTTGGCTCTGTCCAGGTACTCCCCGTTTGTGCCTGTGCCCCTAGTATGCCTATCCCCGTGCCTCTAGCTCATGGCTCCCGCCTCAGCCCCAGCCCCAGCCCCTTTTCCACGGGCCTCTTGTTGAAGTGACGGCCAGCTGGGCATGGTTGGATCCAGCACCCTACAAAGCCCTGTCCAGCTCTGAGATTGCTAGCTTGGGCCCCGGTCCCAGTCCTGGCCCTTTGTGACCTCAGCTTCTCTTCCCAGGGCTCCTCGTTTGTGAGATGGGCCTCAGCTGGGAACCTAAAGGCAACATGGGTGAGCTGGGGTCAGAAGCGATCCTGGGATCAAGAGGCGGAGGGAGCCGGCCCCGAGCTGTGCCTCCGGGCAGCCCGTACAAAGGCTCTCTGGCTGTCTTTGGGAGACATCTAAGCCCCCACTTCAGTCCTGTGACCCACTGCTGCCGGGCACCTGGAGGGAGCCCAGACTTGTCCCTCATCGTGCTCCCTACCTTGAATAAATGATCTTATGGACATCGTGTGTGCTTCTAGGTGGGGGCCAGGGAGACTCGGGCCTCACGGGCCTCCTTCCCTGGCAGCATCTCAGACTGGGGCCCTCCAGCCCATGTTCAGAGACTGCCAGGAGGGGCACTCGCTCCCTGGAGGGGCAGCCTGGCCCTGTGGAATCCTTGCAGGTGGGAGGAAGCTTCGCTTCTGCTGCTGCCCCCTGGACCACCCAGGCTCCTCAGTGCCCCCTCTGGTGCCGAGCAAAGCCAACCCACTCTCCAGCTTCATCAAGTCGGACTTCTCTCTGGGAGGCCAAGCATTTCCAAATCCTTCATCTCTGTACGGCCCCTGCCCTGCCTTGGACACCTTAGCTGCGCAGGGCCCTTTCCAAACTGGCCCATGCAGGCCGATGCAGACAGGGTGTGGCCTGGCAGCGTGATGAGAAAAAGCCCTCTTGATGTCTGGGATTGAGCCAGGAGGCTCAGCATAGAAATCCCTTTTCCTTTGGGCTCTTAAGCCTTCAATTCCTCAGTTTCAAGCTGTACCAACTGTCATCATTGCTCATTTCTGGCATCCCCCTAATCTCTCTGACTCCATCCCCTCACGTTCTACCAATATCCATCAGTCTTTGTTCACAATCATGGTATTAAGTGCTGGCCCTGGGGACGTCAAAAAGGAAGCCACCCCAACTCCCTAGCAGCTGACATTCTAGGTGGGAAAGGAAGGGGTGACAGGTGACTTATTTGGTGACAAGGGACTTTGAGAGGGAAGCACCAGTGCCTAATGAGAGGACTGGAAGAAGGCAGTGTTTGAGCCGAGCTCAGAGGGAGCTACAGTTTCTAGCAGCAGAGGTGGAAATGGAGAACATTCCTGGCCTGGAGACAGGAAATAACCTGTGCAAAGGCATGGAGGTGGGAGACTGGATGTTGGAGAAGAGCCAGGCCTGTTGGGCTGAGACAGAGTGCGTAAAGGGGAGGAAGGAGGATAGGCCTAGAAAGGCAAGCTGGACTCAGGCTGTGAAGGGGCAGGGGTTTTCCATGATTTTGTTGATTTTTTTTTTTAGTGGGGCAGTGAGGGTTAAGTGACTTGCCCAGGGTCACACAGCTAGTAAATGTCAAGTGTCTGAGCTCGGATTTGAACTTGGGTCCTCCTGAATCCGGGGCCGGCGCTCTATCCACTGCACCACCTAGCTGCCCCCAACTTTGTTGATCTTTTAAAAAATTTGACACTAATTTCCTCCTGTATCCCCCTTACCTTCCCAGAGAGTCATCTCATATAATAGCATTATTTTAAAAATGAGAAAAAGGGGAAAATCATAACTGATCAATGCAGTGAAAAAGTCTGAAAATACATACAATGTAACACCTGTGGGCCCACCCCTCTGCCAACGGCGGGTGGGGGTGAGACGTCACCTGCCAGTTCCTTCCAGCCTAGCTTGTTCTTTGTTACATTTTTGTTACATTCTCTTCTGATTTTTTTTGGGGGTGGTAATCCTGTCCATCTATATCACTGCAGTTACTGGATCTATTTTTCAGTTCTGCTCACTTCATTCAGCATCAGTTCACTGAGATCCTCCCAAGCTTCTCTGTATTCATCCCCAATTCACACTGCAATGGTCTATTACATTCATGAACTACAGTGTATTTGGCCATTCCCAACCAATGGGCACTTACTGTTTCCAATACTTTGCCAATACAAATAGTGCTGTTACCAATATTTTGGTGCATATCAATGTCTTCCTTGGAACATAAGCCTAGTAATGTACTCTCTAGGTCAAAGGGTCTGAACATTTTAGTCACTTTGTTTGCATGATTCCAAACTGCTTTCATAAAATGGTTGAACCCTTCAACAGTGTCACCAACAATGCACCAGTGTAGCGTGAAGTGTTTGAATCGGTAAACAGCAGCGTGTATTTTCATCTATGAAAAAGACAATAGAGAAGCACTCAGTCTTCTGAGGGGCAATACATGGTCAGTCTGTAGATGATGTCCAGCCCCCGTCCCCACCCCCATTGGCAGAGTGGTGGGCCCACTGGTGTTACATTGTATGTATTTTCAGACTTTTTCACTCCCTCCACCAACTTTTTTTTAGTGAATCTCTCTGTCTCTCCATGCTGATATCTCTGCTTGTCCTCTCTGGCATCTCTTCTCTTCCACCAGCTGTCTCTGACAACAGACACCTTCTGCCTGTTTGGGTACTGTCCCTCTGGACTCAAAACCTCAGAGCTCTAAGGGTTTTAGAGATTTTCCAGTCCACCCCCCTCCTTCCTCAGAAGAGGACGGAGCCCTGGATAAAACCGAGAACAGGAACTCTACAGGGGCTACAACAGAGGGCTAGAAAGCAGATCTCCCAACTCCCAGCTGATTCAGACCTGAAGTAGGACCCAGGCGTCCCCTGCCTCCTGCAGCTCAACTCAAAGCCACCAGAGGGCTCCTCCCCCATGGATTCCCAAACTTTTCCCCAAAATACCTTTCACTTTCGATCTCTGATGTTTGGACCCAGACCTGCCCTGGGCCTTCCCGGCCTGGACAGGGACCCTGGTGCGGGGCTGGGATAGCATGCCTGGATCCCAGAAGGGCTGGGGGAGGGGCCGTCTGGGTCCCCAAGGGGTCTGAGAGAGGGGGAGTGTCTGGGTTTTTGATGGGGCTAAGATAGGGAGGACTTGCATAGATCTCCATTAGGGCTGGGGGAGATGCTTGGCTACCTGAGGAGGCAGGGTCGGGGAGGGGATGCCTGGGTCTCCAAGGGGTTTGAGAAAGGGGGTGCCTGGGTTGCCAAGGGAACTGAGGCATGGGATGCCTTCCTGGAAGATTGGGCATGATTCACAGTATTGAGGCGGGGGCAGGAAGCAGGGTGGGGGAGGAAACTTAGCCACATGAAGGGGCTGGGGGAGGGCACCCGGACGCTTGGGTCCCTGGCTGAGCCGGCTCTGTCCCCCCCAGGGCCCGGCAGCGGCATGAGGGGCCCCAACTCAAGATGACCGCCCCAGCCCGGCCCCTCACTGTGCGTATTCCCAACAGATGGAGACAGGGATAAGGGGAAGAGACCGAGATTAGGATGGGAGGAGAAGCATCAGTATCAAGGAGGAAGACAGACAGAGATGGGCAACCAAGAGGGACAGAGACAGGGATGTAATAAAGGGGAATGGAGATGGACAGTGTTAGGAGATGGAAATGGGGACAGACAGACAGTGAGGGGGAGAAGGGGAGGCAGAGACAGGGAAGAAAGAGCCAGAGCCAGCCAGGGCTCAGACAGGAAAGACAGGCATTAGAGAGGAGGAGGGAGATTTAGGAGATGGAAACAGAGATAGGGATGGGAAAACTCAGAGCCAACGGAGGGGAGGCCGGAGAGAGAGTGACAGGGGTGGGGCAAGAGAGGCAGAGATGGCTACCATCAGAACTGAGGAGACAAGCAGGGGGAGCAGACATCCGGCCAGAACCAGGATGGAAGAGGTGCAGCCCCAGGGTAAGGGCCCGTGGGTCTCTCTCCAGCTGTGTCTCCTCAACATCCCAGGCCTCCAGGCTGCTGCTCCTGCTGTTCCTGCTCCCCCTGGATTCGGAGGCCACCAGCACTGACAGCTGCACCTTCCTGTACAACCCCATCAGCTCCACCTTCCTGCAGGTCATCAGCTCTTTGGTGAGAGTCAGCACTCACGGCCTTGCTCCTGCTCCCTGTGACTACTCACCCTGTCTATACTTTTTGGTCTTGAGTGCCTCACGTTCCTCTTTCTCTCTCTCTCTGAGCCTCTGAATTTATTTCTCAATGTATCCCACAGACTACAGATCTCTAAGCCTCCTACTCTTAATACCTATTTCTGGGGCTCTCCAAGACTCTGTCTCTCTGGATCTGTCTCTGAATGATCAGTCTCTGCGTTTATGCCTTTGTGGCAGAGTTTAAACCTGTTTCTCTCAGCCTGGGAATATAGATGAGTGTCTGTTTCTTTCCCGGTCTGTCTCTGTCTCACCTAATTCCAGAGGCTCCCCAGGTGAGCCTCTAACAAGCTTCTCTCCCTACAGTCTGACTACATGCTCAGGGATTACCCAGTGGATGTCCCAGATAATCTTCAGGTGGTGAGTCTGGTGGGAACATGGGGTTGGGGGGCAGAGACACTCTTCCAAAGCCTCCCCCCACAGGGAGGACCCAGGTGTCCCTAACCCTCACTCCCCCAAGGACCAAGGCATCTGGCCATCTCTCACTAGGATGAAAAGTGCTGGCCCCTGTGGCACTTGGCCTTGGCGAAGGAAACCTTGGGTCGCCTGAAGCTGGTGGCCGGCAGTAAGCTGCAGGACCCCCTAGAAGCTGTGTACACCGAGGTCAACTTCGTCAGTCAATGCATCAACCAGGTCAGTCCCTTGCTCTTTGTCCCCTCAAAAGATCCTAGGTGCCTCCTGCCTCCGCAGCGTCTTTGGGCCCTTCATGAAGGGATGTGGTGGTGTCAGGCCTGGGGAGCTTCAAAGGGAGAGAGAGGCCCGTCATCGGGCTGTCCCAAGCTGCAGCCAGGGCTGGTTCTTCCAGAGGCCATGGGGCCGAGAAGGGTGGCTTCATATGGCGTGTGACAGCCTAGCCCTTCCTTGGCTCCCCAGTCCTATCCCAGCTGTCTCCGTTTCCGGAAAGCCAACATCTCTCACCTCCTCCTGGGTGTCTCCAGTCACCTGGGGGCCCTGCAGACCCTCATCACTCGTCAGAGCTTTCAGTCCTGCCAACAGTATCGCTGCCAGCCAGGTGAAGTGCCCAGGGGGAACCCTCTCCTTTTAAATGGGGAGGGCGGGACTTCGGACTGCACAGCCAGTAGCAGTAGCTTCTCACCAGCATCCCCATCTTCCTTCCCACAGAGCCCTCCCCTGTCTCCACACTCCCCTCACCTGGCAGTGTAGGGGCACTGGGAAACACCCCGAGGCCACCCAAGCCCTCCAACTTCCTTCTGCCATCCCTGGGGATGCTGCCAGTCCTGCTGCTACTGATCCTGGTGGCTTCCTGGAGGTGGAAGCAAAGGAGGAGGCGGCTGAGGCCAGCAGGATCCCCCAAGTCCCTAATGCCCCAGGTGAGCTTGGCTTAGCTCAATTCCGGTGGGATGGTGCGTGCCCCCCTCTCCTATGTACACAAACAGCAGCTTACTCCATGCCTGGGGGTCGTGGCTAGGGCCCCCCAGACTCTGTCCCCCAGGATATGCAGTTGATGGTGCTTTGAAAGAAGAGGAGGATGTCTGGAGAGCCTTGAAGGCCAAGCCCAGGAGCTGGGGCCACTTCCTGCAGGAAGCCTCCCACAAGCAGCCCAGCTTAAGACCGCCCTCTTTCCCCTCTTCAACAAGCCCGAGTGACCACTCTCTTGCAGGGGCCTGAGGTGTCCTCTCCAAGAGGGGCGCTGCCCCTTCTCTCTCCTGAAAGGGGTCCCCTGCCGGCCCCCCACCCTGTACAAAGCTCCAAAGATGTACATAAAACATTTTCTAATAGCTTTTGTCGGTGGAATCTGTGGACAGAGCCGGGTCAAAGGAAGAGGTGCCCTGGCTGGCCTCAGGGTTACCGGCCTGGGCCCTGATCACACAGGAAGAGCTGGGGGGGGGTTGGTTGGGGGTGTTGGGTGGGGGGCAGAGAAGGCCGGGGCTTCCCGCTCTCTGAGGAGATGAAGGCTTGCCAGGGCCAGAGAAAAGGGCTCCCCAGCGACCCCCCCTCCCCCCTGCAGCGTCCCTGGGCTTCGTCCACGGGTGAAATGGGCGGCCTGCAAGGGCAGGTAGTGAGCTCCCCGTCTCTGTGGGTCTCTGGCAGACGCTGCGTGACCAGGTCCCCACGAAAGGCCTGGAAGAGAGTCTAGAGAGCCAACCATCCCTGGCAGGGGGGGGAGGGGGAACTGAGGCCACGCTCACGGTCCACGGCTAGTAACTAAGCAACCGGAGCCTGTTCCGCCTGGGTCAACCGGTAGGCGGCTTTGGACGCCGGGCTGAGGGGCTGGGGCGGGAAGGCCGGGTCTGAACGCCATCGGCGGGCGCCCCGTGGCCCTGCAGCCTCTCACAGGCGGCCCGGCGAGGGCGTGCACATGGGGCGGATCGCCCCTCACAAAGATGGCAGCAGCACGCTCGCAAGGAGCCCCGCACAGACATGGAGGCCGGCAAGGCTCCTGCAGCAGGACCACGTGAATAATTCAGGAGCCCCGCCTCCCTCCCGAGACGCACGATCTCAGCTTCACCAGGAAGCGTCCGCCTTTACGCCTGCGCCGAACTTCAGAGGCCAGCGTGCGACCTCATCGGGCAGCCGCGCCTGCGCCGCAGCCCTTCTCCATCCCTGGGGGAGGAGGGAGGCGCTCCTCGACCTATAGGGAGCCGCGGCGGCTGCGCGTCACTTCCGGCGCCCCTGCGAGGTGGATAAGGAGGCCCCGGGGTGGAAGCGCTCCTTCTTTTTCCGGACGGCGTCGGCCATGGCGGACGGGCAGGTGAGTGCTCT
Organism: Dromiciops gliroides; assembly: GCF_019393635.1. NCBI lineage: Eukaryota > Metazoa > Chordata > Mammalia > Microbiotheria > Microbiotheriidae > Dromiciops > Dromiciops gliroides. The sequence continues at coordinate 657,127,704 of NC_057863.1, read as the reverse complement.
GACTTCAGCGTTGGGCCCAGACTCCCCGAGAAGCCTCGGCGAGCGGCATCCGGGCCGCCCAGCCATGGGGGGTGGGGGGGCACGGAGGGGTTGAGCTGTGGGTTCCGCGCTCCTAAGGGACCGGCTCGCCCCGGCCAGGCCGAGGCTCCGGCCGGGGAAGGGTCACGTGGGCGCGGGGTTCTGGGCCAGCCTTGACCCCCGCGTCTTTTTCTGCCCCGCCAGGTCCTGGTGATCGACGGGCGGGGTCATCTCCTGGGCCGCTTGGCGGCCATCGTGGCCAAACAAGTCCTCCTGGGTAAGTGCGGGCGGCGCCCCGCGTGGGCCCGGGATGGGAGGCAGGGGGCCCGGGCGCGGCGAGGCCGGGGATGAGGAACATTCACCATCTTTCGTTCGAGTCTCGCGACCATGAGACCAAACCATGCACCGCTCTGAGGCCTGGCCCCGGCCCTCCCCCTCCCCGCGGGGGACCCTCCCCCAGCCCCTGTGCCACTGACCCAGCCCCTTCTCCCACGCGCAGGGCGGAAGGTGGTCGTGGTTCGCTGCGAAGGCATCAACATCTCGGGAAACTTCTACCGGAACAAGCGTGAGTCGGGGGGCGCGGTGGGGGGGTCGGGGCGGCTCCTGGCAGGTGATGTCCTTTCTCACGATGGTCTGCAGAGGCCCCCCATGGGGTCAGTGTTGATTCTGCCTTCAAGGCTCAGCTGATGCCAGAGGTTCGCGTGGGGGTGGGGGTGGGGAAAGAAGACTCCCCAGAAAGTGGAGATGGATTTTTGGAAAAGGCTTTTCCTCCCTCCCCCAGTGAAATACCTGGCTTTCCTCCGGAAGCGAATGAACACAAACCCTTCGAGAGGCCCTTACCACTTCAGAGCCCCCAGCCGCATTTTCTGGAGGACCGTTAGAGGTGAGGACCAGTCTCCGAACCTGCCGCCGGTGGGATTGGGGCCGGGCACGCTGAGACTGTGATGATGCCGAAGTTTATCCCATTTCGAGTTTTGCGACCATGAGATGAAAAGATCCATGCACCTCCATCTGAGCTCTGAGGGGGGCCTGTTCTGAGGATGGGATTTCTAGGCTCAGCTTCTCACCATAAACTGTTTGTTTGTTCCTAGGGATGCTTCCCCACAAGACCAAGCGTGGTCAGGCTGCCTTGGAACGCCTTAAGGTGTTTGATGGCATTCCCCCACCCTATGACAAGGTGAGCTCATCCCGAAGGGAAGGAGTCCTGGCTTTGGCGTCAGTGATGTCTGTTTTACCTACATTGTTTGATATTTCCCTGAGAAAAGCATTGTTATCTGAGACGCCATTTGCCAGACTGGCTCTAAGGTGGGAGGTGGGCTTCTCCACGTTGCTCTTGTGCCCTCAATAGAGCACTGGCATTCCATGTCTCATCTCTCCCAGCATTCCTTGTGTTCTGCCAACACCCACTGATTGGTTCCTTCCTCCTTGCAGCGGAAACGAATGGTTGTCCCAGCTGCTCTCAAAGTTGTCAGACTGAAGCCAACTAGAAAGGTGAGTGCAAATAAGGGAGTTGGGGTCGGGGATATAGTGTCAAGTGTTCAAGTCCAGGAAGAAACTTAACTTCTTGGAGCTCATCTCAGAACCAGGGATGCTGAAGTATTACCGGCACCCTGTTTCTTGGTTTTTGGTGGAAGGAAAGAAAGGGGGTCCTTGATTTAACTTTTTAATCTATTCCCCACACCAGTTTGCTTATCTGGGGCGCCTGGCCCACGAGGTCGGCTGGAAGTATCAGGCAGTGACTGCTACTTTGGAAGAGAAGAGGAAGGAGAAAGCGAAGATCCATTATAGAAAGAAAAAGAAGCTCACGGTGAGCTCTAGGTTCTGGGAAAGGAGTGGGGGAGGGAACACCTGGCAGATGATGTTTATTCTCACGATGGTCTTCGGATACCTCCAGGGTCCTGCCGACAAAGCCACATGGCTCAGCTGATGCCACAGGGCGAAGGAGGGTCTCAGTTGCCTGGTTCCTGGACCCACAATCACAGTTTGTGTTTTCTCCCACAGAAACTGCGCAAGCAAGCTGAGAAGAACGTGGAAGGCAAAATACACAAATATACAAAGGTGCTGAAGAAACACGGGCTGCTGGTGTGAGTCCAATAAAGTCTATCCTCTACGGCAACTGGACTTCTGGCTCCTCCTTCTGTTCCCTCGTGCCAGGGCTTCCATCGGGGGAGAGAGCCCTCTGGGGCACCCCCACAGCAAGCAGGGCTTGGAAGGACATTCAGTGCTTTTAGGCATGTCCTTAACTGAGGAAGGAAGGATGACTGTCCTAAGGTGGGATGTCTGCCTGCCTCTAGGAAGAATGGTTTCCCCTCCTTGGGGTTAAGTGGACCATGGGAACTTAGGGCCTAGATTAGAGCTGTGGCTCCATCCCACCTTGGAAAGGGGGTGGGAGGGGGAGGTCCTGTGGTGCTCGAATATCTTCAAGGACAGAGCTTAGTCTCTATACTGCATTGTACCCACGGCCTGGGTGCTTAATAAATAAAACGTTGAATCTTTAAAAGCATATTTTGGTTAAAAGCCATTTAGGGCCCATTGTTGCCCACATTAAGATTTTTGCCTTTTCACTGACGGGTCTTAGCAAGCCCTAGTTATTTCACCATACGTTTGCCTCGGTATCCCTGATCTTTGTCTGCTTCCTAACCTGGAATCCTTGTCCCTGCCCCCAACCTCATCTAAAGACAACAGACAAGCCTCTTCTAGAGTCTTTCCCTTCACCTACTCTGGTCCTACTTTAACTTCCAGGAAGCTGACCTGTGTGTGTTTGGACTTGTATTTCTTTGAATTCTATTTTCAAGTAGTATAGTTGGGTACTCTGGAGTCCTTCTTAAGTTTGGGTCCACTTTACTACCCTGCTGACCCCTATCCTTTACCAAGCAGCCAAGAAACCCTCACTCTAAAAAACAGGATATGAACAGCTTTCCCTACAACATTACGTCCTTTCCTTGTGTGTTCTTCACAAACACTGTTCACAGGTCTCCCACATCATTTCTCCTTTTCCTCAGGCACCCCTTAATTCATTAGAAACAGCCCATGGCCATCAACTCTCCAACTCCTATATCCCCAAACCTCTTGATTATGAAAATACTCTGTATTCTGGGTTCTGAGAATCTAGCCTGTTAAGCAAAGGTCAATACCTCTAGGTGTTGTTGGTCCCTGCATCCCATCTTTAGATTGCCCCCCAGATGTAGGGTATGAAAAGTTTGCAACTCTGCATTTAAAGGGGGAGGAATTGGAAGGTAGTTTGGGAGGGGGGGAATTGGGAAAGAAGTGCCCCACTGTGTGTTCCTTTTTGGATTAAGCCACAAGTTCTACAGGTCAAAGGTTACCCTGGGTGGGCAGGGAAGTGGACTGAGTGGAGATAACATTGGGGCTGGCTGGCAATGGAAGCCACTGGGGTTTCTACTACTCCACCGTCATTGTCAGCATTGTGGAGGATGGGCCAAGACACCTGGGAAACTGACCTGGGTGAAAAGTGAAACCCTGAATGTGGGATTTAGTATGAGAAGTTGGGGTCCCGCCTTCCATTAAAATTTACACCACTTGGAAGAGATGTTTTGAACTTGCTGAATTTGAAATAACTTGGGGGCAGTTAGGTGGCACAGTGGGTAGAGCACTAGCCCTGGAGTCAGGAGTAACTGAGTTCAAATCTGGCCTCAGACACTTAACACTAGCTGTGTGACCCTGGGCAAGTCACTCAACCCCAATTGCCTCACTAAAAAAACAACTTGGCGGTTGGTGGTGTGAGAGGATCTCAAAGTTCAAATCCAGCCTATATGACCTTAGGCAACTCGGCCCTGTTGGTATGGAAATGGAAATGGCTGACCGTTTCATGTACTGATTTGGGAGTCTTCAGCACTTGAGTGGAACAATGTGAAGGAAAGGGAACCCACACTAAGCACTACAGTACTCCTTGCTGAGTTTTCATTAGTAATTTCTGAGCAATTTGGAACCGGCTACTAGAGGGCATTAATGAACGAAAGTGGAGGTGAGTGGATTACATCAAGGGCTAGCTATTTTTTTTTTTTTGAGGCAATTTGGGTTAAGTGACTTGCCCAGGGTCACACAGCTAGTGTCAGGGGTCTGAAGCTGGATTTGAACTCAGGTTCTCCTGAATCCAGAGCCAGGGCTCTATCCATTGCACCACCTAGCTGCCCCTCTGGCTATTTATTGAAGGTGGAAAGGAAGAAGCTTCCAGAGTGGTTTGCCAATTCCTTCTCTGGCTTTTTTTTTTTTTTTTTGCAAATAGGAAGTTTTTATTTTTTCAGCGTGCAGCTTGCCCCCAAATATAGCAGAAACCCTTCCGCACACTGGTTTCAGGAGCCTAGTTTGTGCAGAGCTGTTTCTGCTAGATGGATATTGTGAGTGCTAGTGAAGGACTCTTCATTTGGTCAACTTTTGGACAGCCTGCAGCCCTTCCGCGGGTTCCCACTTTCGGTCAATTGTGACAGGCTTTTGAGGCTGGGAAGGATTCCCATTATCCCATGGTTTTGGATTGTTCCTCATGTTAACGATCACATCAGATTTGAAAAGGGAATAAACAGACGAGTAGGCTGCTCCAAACCCAGCAGCACTCGCTAACGCGATCAAAGCAATGTTGTAAGATGTCCATCATGATTTCGACTTTGGGGGTTGGCGGTCTTTGCCACCTGAGAGGACTAGGAGATATTGGGGTGACTCACGCTGAAGCTGAGAACTGTCTCCAGCTCATTTGACTTGTCCAGGCTCTCAGCCAGTCAGTGTCAGGCCAGTTTCGCACTCTGGAAGCCCCAGACTCCAGGCCCACAGCGCCACCTAGCTGCCCCATCGCAGGTCTCATCCAGAGCAGAGGATTCCTAGTAAGAAGTGGAAGGATGTCATTGTGAGAGCCAGGTTAGGAGGGTCCCTGGGTGAGGGGAGGTGTGAACAGTATTTCATGGGATCCAAGAAGACTGAAATGGGGCAACCGGAGAGTTTGAGGAAAGCAGGAGAGGGGGCGGGAGCCCGGGCCCTGAGCTCGGTGAGGGGGAGGGAGAGGCACCACCCCATGTCCCCCAACCTTGATGAGAAAGCAGTGCATTCTCTTTGCCGCCACCTACTCTCATTTCCTAGGCCTCTGCAATCTGGCTTCTGGCCTCATTCACTGCTCTCCAAAATCACCAGGTCCAGTGACCTTTTTCCTTCTACCCTCATCCTTGGGGATGGCCCTGCAGCATTGGACTCTCCCCACCATCTCCTCTGGTCAATCAAGCATTTAAGCTGGTTGGTGCAGTGCATAAGAATGCCTGGAGGGAGGAGGACCTGAGTTCAAATCTGATCTCGGGGCAGCTAGGTGGTGCAGTGGATAGAGCACCGGCTCTGGAGTCAGGAGTACCTGAGTTCAAATCTGGCCTCAGACACTTAACACTTACTAGCTGTGTGACCCTGGGCAAGTCACTTAACCCCAAGTGCTTCACTAAAAAAACCAAACAAATCTGATCTCAAGAGTCTAGCTGTGTGACCCTGAGGAAGGCACAACTCATCAACTAAAAAAAGAAAAAGCTATAAAAGGCATTCCCTTCCCTTGAGGTGCTCCCAGTCTAACGGGAGACGACACAAGCAAACCAGCCACGGACAGGGTAAATCATCTGCTTAGGGAAGACATTGGCATTAAGAGGCATTGGTAGGGGGGCAGCTAGGTGGCTCAGTGGATAAAGCACCGGCCCTGGATTCAGAAGGACCTGAGTTCAAATCCGACCTTAGACACTTGACAGTAGCTGTGACCCTGGGCAAGTCACTTGACCCTCATTGCCCCGCAAAAAAAAAAAAAAGGCATTGGGAATGGCTTCCTGGAGAAAGCTGAATTTATCTGGGACTCAAAGGAAACCAGGTGTGCCTGGGGCAGAGATTAAGGGAGAGTGTTTGGGGTATGGGGGGGGGCAGCCAGAGAAAATGATCTGGCCTGAGAGACGGAGTAGCCAGGTCTGCTGATGGCAAGCTAGGGGAGGGCTGGGTTTGGAGGGGCTTTGAGTGGAAAATAGAATTTTGTATTTGACCCTGGAGCCCATAGGGAGCCTCACGGGTCTTGGCTGATTGGGAGGATGGGGCAGACAATATGAAGGATGGACGAGTGGAGAGAAACACGAGGCAGGCCAACCCACCGGGCCTGGGGATGTATCAGGGAGATGCTGAAGTCTATAGGCCTTGGCTGTGGCTTAAATATGGGGGTGAGAGAATGAGGAGTCCAGGATAACTCCTGGACTGTAAGACTGGGAGGAGCGAATAACGACCTCTCCCTGTCTCTCCCTCCATCCCCCTCAGCCCTCTTCTCTTAAGTCTGTAGTCACCATTTCTATAGCTTTACAAATAATTTCATTTGGTCCTAACAACCCCTGCAAGGCAGATGCTATTATCCCCCTTTTGCAGACTAGGATACTGAGGGTGACAGGTTACATGATTTGTCCAGGGTTACAGAGCCAAAAACTATCCGAGGCTGTATTTGAACCCAAGCCTTTCCTTTCTCCAAGTGCCCCATGGTGCCACGTAGGGACCTCTGTTCTTAGGGGCAGCTAGATGGTACAAGGGATAGAGTGCTGCACCTGGAGTCAGGAAGACTCTTCCTGAGTTCAAATCTGGCCTCAGACACTCTGGACAAGTCACTTAACCCAGTTTGCCATAGTTTCCTTATCTGTAATATGACCTAGAGAAGGAAATGGCAAACCATTCCAGTACTTTGCCAAAAAAAAGCCAAAACAAACAAACTCAAATGGGGTCAGACACATCTGAACAACAAATACTTTATTATCTCTCCACATTCTCACTTAGAATGTAACAAGGATGTATTAAGTATCTACTATGCGTCAGTCACTGTGCTATAGGCTTTAAAGGACCCACATGGACAAAAATATTTATAGCTGCTCTTTATGTGGTGGCAAGGAATTGGAAGTTGAAGGGGTGCCCATCAACTGGCTGGACAAGTTGTGGTATATGAATACAGTGGAATACTATTGTGCTGTAAGAAACGATGAGCAGGAGGAGTTCAGAGAAAACTGGAGGGTCTTGGGTGGGCTGATGATGAGTGAGATGAGCAGAACCAGAAGAACATTGTACACAGTATCATCAACATTGAGTGTTGATCTACTGTGATGGACTATATTCTTCTCACCAAAGCAATGGTACAGAAGAGTTCCAGGGAACTCATGATAGAAGAGGATCTCCAAATCCAGGAAAAAAAAACCAAAACCCAACTGTGGAGTATAGATGCTGAATGAACCATACTACTTTTGTTTTTGGTGCTGATGTTTTTCTGTTTTGAGGTTTTTCGTCATTGCTCTGATTTTTCTCTTATAACATGACTAATGCAGAAATATGTTTAATGTTATTGTGTGTGTATATATATATATAAAACCTCTATCAGATTACCGGCTGTCTAGGGGAGGGGCGAGGGAGGGAGAGAAATCTGAAATTGGAAAGCTTGTACAAACAAAAGTTGAGAACTATCTTTACGTGTAACAGGGGAAAAAATAAAATACTTTATTAAATTAAAAAATAAAAAAAATTTTTAATTAAAAAAAAAAGAATATCTCATTTGGAAATGCAAATGAAAACAACTCTGAGGTACCGCCTCACACCTATCAGAACAAATACAACAAAATCCAAAAATATTGGATGTTGGCGGGGATGTGGGAAAGTTGGGAGGCTAAGACAATATTGGTGGAGTTGTGAACTGATACAACCATTCTTGAGAGCAATTTGGAACTATGACCAAAGAGCTATAGAACTGTGCATCCCCTTTGATACAACAATACCACTGCTAGGTTTACATCACAAAGACATCCCCCAAAAGAGAAAAAGACCTGTTTGTACAAAAATATTTATAGCAGCTCTTTTTGGGGTGGCTAAGAATTGGACATCAAAGGAATGCCCATCCATTGGGAATGGCTAAACAAGCTGTGGTATATGATGGTGATGGAATATTATTGTGCTATAAGAAATGACAAGCAGGGGGGGCAGCTAGGTGGCACAATGGACAAAGCACTGGCCCTGGAGTCAGGAGGACCTGTGTTCGGATTCGGCCTCAGACACTAGACATTTACTGGCTATGTGACCCTGGGCAAGTCACTTAACCCTCATTGCCCTAAAAAAAGAAAAAAGAAAAAAAGAAATGACAAGCAGGATGCTTTCAGAAAGGCCTGGAAAGACATGTATGAAATGATATATTCTAAAGTTAACAGAACCAAGAGAACATTGTGCACAGAGACAGCAATACTGTTTGATGAAGAACTGTGAAAGACTTAACTGCTCTCATCAATACAATGATCCAAGACAATCTCAAAGGACTATGGATGAAACATACTATCCATCTCCAAAGAACCGATATTGATACAACAGACTGAAGCATGCTATTTTTCACTTTCATTTTTCATTTTATTCAAATTTTCTTGTAAAAAAAACTACTAATATGGTAATGTTTTACATGATTACACATGTATAACCCATATCTGATTTCTTACCCCTCAGGGAGGGGGGAGGGAAGGAGGGATGAAATTTGGAACTCAAAACTATAAATAAAAGTGTTTATTATTCTTCAAAAAAACCCGCTATCTCATTTGATCCTCAAACCACCCCGGGAGGTGGGTGTTGTCATTAGCCCTATTTTAGAAGGAAACAGACAGGCTTGTCCAGGGTCACTTACTACTAAGTGTGTGAAGCCAAATTTGAACTCGGCTCTTCCAGACTCCAGGCTCAGCAGACTAACTGCCGAATATAAAGAAGGAAACTGAACTTCTTTTCTTTCCTCCCAAGCCCTCCCCTCTTCTGAAATTCCTTCTGCATCTCTCTGGAGGTCACCACCATCCTTCCCAGGCACAAAGGCATGAAACCTAAGGGGTCTCCCCACCCCTTCACTGCACGGATCCAAATTTCCCTTTCCCAGCATCCCCTCCTCTCACTCACAGGCTCATGACCACCCTCCTCAACTACTGCAGTAGCCCCTGGTTCGGCCCCCCCATCTCCGGCCCCTGAGTCAGGAAGACCCGAATTCAAATCCCGACTCAAGACACTTACTGGCTGTGTGATCCGGGGCAAGTCACTTAACGCCTGATTGCCTCAGTTTCCTCACTTGTATCATGGGGATAATAATAGCCCTACCTCAAGTGTTTGAGCACACTGGCACATAGTAGGCTCTTTATGTTATAACAATTAGTATATTTCCCAACTTTTCCCAGAGACGAATGCCTTAAAATAAAGAATAAAATAAAGAGGAAGATCGAGTCAGACTGCATGCCCCGCCAACTTCTGCAAAGGGGGTGAGGGGGCAGGAAGGTAAGACCCTCCCCTAAATCTGGGTACCCCACGAGCCAGCGAATCTTTACCAGAAGCAGCGGGATTGATTGGCAGAGGGAAAAAGAAGAGGGGGGTGCACGGCGTTCCCCGGCGTCCACAGGAAGTTCCGCCCCACAGGACGGCACCGCCCACACCCACGTGAGGCTTTTCCCTTCTCCGCTCCCAAGCGGGACACCACGTGTTCCTTCTTCGCTTCCCGGAAGTCCTGCCCACACTCGCTCGGCTCCGCTCCTGGTCCCGCCTGCCCGCTCTGGCGTGTTGCGTCACTTCCTGCGCGGCCCTTGCCTCGTGTTTAAGGAGACCCCGGCGGCCGCTCTTCGGCCTCTTTCCGTCCGTTCGTCCTAGAGAAGAGGAGCGAGAGACGAGCGAAGCGGCGGCATGGCGGACATCCAGGTACGCGCATGCGCGGGCGCGGGCCCGGTGCGGAGGGAGGAACCCCGGGCTGAGCCGGACCCCCCCGCCCCCCACGTGGCTGCGGGACCCCAGGGTCTCTGCGTTATATGCATCTCTCTGGGTCTCTGGACCGTGGGTCTGAGGGTCCTCACTAGCGCTTGTTCTAGGGGGTCGCCCCGGCCTCCTCCGAGGTCTCCGCGCTCTGTCTCCGGGGGTCCCCCTGCCATCCCGGGGTGCCCGCCCCATCTCTGTGTCTCTGGGGTCCCCCTGCCACCCCGGGGTGCCCGCCCCATCTCTCTGTCTCTAGGGGGTCTCTATACAGTCTCTGTCTCTGTACTGGCTCTGGGGGTCCCCCTGCCATTTCTGTGTGCCCGCCTCTCTCTGTCTCTGGGGGTGCCCCTGCCATCCCGGGGTGCCCGCCCCATCTCTCTGTCTCTGGGGTCCCCCTGCCATCTCTGTGTGCCCGCCCCCCCCTGTCTCTGGGGGTCTCTATACAGTCTCTGTCTCTGTACTGGCTCTGGGGGTCCCCCTGGAGCGAGGGCCAGCCGGCCTGTGTGCCTCCCCCAGCCCCGTGGCTGAGTCCCCCCCCCCCCCAATGTGCCTCTCCCCCCGCAGACAGAGCGCGCCTACCAGAAGCAGCCGACCATCTTCCAGAACAAGAAGCGGGTGCTGCTAGGGGACACCGCCAAAGAGAAGCTTCCCAGATACTACAAGAACATAGGGCTGGGCTTCAAGACCCCCAAGGAGGTGAGCTCGGTCCCCACCCCGCCCCCCCCCCCCCCCCCCCCCCCCCCTGCCCGCCTGCCCCTCACCTTGCCTCTCTTCCCCTCCAGGCCATCGAGGGCACCTACATTGACAAGAAGTGTCCCTTCACTGGCAATGTCTCCATCAGAGGCAGGATCTTGTCTGGTGAGTCTGTGGTCAGTGGGAGGAGCCCCCAGAGCCCAGCCCGGCTGGGGACCCTCCCTCACCTCTTGCCTTGCTGCCCTCAGGTGTGGTGACCAAGATGAAGATGCAGAGAACCATCGTCATCCGCCGGGACTACCTGCATTACATCCGCAAATACAACCGATTCGAGAAACGTCACAAGAACATGTCTGTGCACCTTTCACCCTGCTTCCGGTGAGACCCTGGGCTTGTAGGGACAGGGATGTGACACCCCCCCCCCCCCCTGTCCTGAATCCAGGGAGCTCAGGCTGTTAAAAGGCAACAGGGGGGCAGCTGGGTGGCACGGTGGATAAAGCACCAGCTCTGCATTCAGGAGGACCCGAGTTCAAATCTGGCCTCAGACGCTTGACACTTACTAGCTGTGTGACTCTGGGCAAGTCACTTAACTTTCATTGCCCCACAAAAAAAAAGAGGGGGCTACAGGGACACTATCTGTGAAACCTTCCCAACTTTAGAGAGTCCAAATGGGACCTATTTCCCCCACAACAAGGTAGGGAGAAGCCTGGGTGAGACTCAGGTGGGACCTGGGGAGTCCCCTCCTCCTGCTTTGTGCATGGCCCTGTACTGAGGGCCCCATGAACCAGAGTCTGCCTCCTTGACTTCACACATATTGGGGGGAGGCCTCTATAGGAAGGTGCACTTTGCATTGATACCTGGAACAAACCAGGAATTCTTAGAGGGGAGAGCGTGCCAAGCTGGAGATGCCCAGCTTTGTGTACTGGGGGCAGGAAGGGCACTTTGACTGGAATGAAAGTCCAGAGAGAAAAGGGACCTCTAGTCCAGGGTCACACGGGCACCTGGGAAGGAAGGAAGCGTTTGACTCTGTGCCCTGTGGGAAGCACTTGGCAAATGCCCTTACTGTCTGAGGCAGCAGGCAGGCCTTGAAGGAGACAGCCAGCCAGCCAGTACCTGGGCCTTCCTGACTAACAGTGACCACCAGCTGTGTGTTCCAGGTTCGGAGCCAGTTCTTTCCTGGACCTTGATTTGCCCTGTGTGTGTTCTAGGAAGGGAGTCTGGACTCCACCCTCAGTCAGGTCTCTCCTCTTAGTCTTTGAGCCCCCTTTATCTAGTTCAGCCTCTTTGGTTGTGATGGAGGGGCTCAGGGGTGGTGGTGAGGGGGGGCCCCCAGCTGACCACCCGTGATCTGTGTCTCCAGGGACGTCCAGATTGGAGACATTGTGACTGTGGGTGAGTGCAGGCCCCTCAGCAAGACCGTGAGGTTCAACGTGCTGAAGGTCACCAAGGCCGCCGGCACCAAGAAGCAGTTCCAGAAGTTCTGAGCCCCCCTCCCCAGTGGTGGCCAGCAGCTTTGCTAATAAAGGCATCTTCTCTATACTCTTTGCGTGCTGTGCAGTGTGTGACCCTCCTAGACCCCTGGGTGGCAGCACCCCCCCTCACTGGGGCCCCTCCTCACTAACCCCTGGAGCCCTGGGAGGCTCCCAGGCTGCAGTGGTTTGGGGGGGGGCATGGAAGGTACCGGCTTCCTCAGGCCCTGGGGTCTGGTCATCCCTCCAGGGTGAACGACAGCCTGATTCTGGGGCCAGTGACCAGAAGCCCTGAGAGACACCACCAAGGTCTGGCCCGCTTCCCTTTCCTTGGTCCTTCAACGTCTCTGAGGAGAGCTAGGCTGGGCCTGTGGGATGGCAGAACCCTGGCTGGGGCCCAGCCAAAGCCCACCTTCTCACAACAGGCAGGATGGACATCTTGGGAAGAAGCAACAGCCTTGACTTGGGCCCTGGGGAGTCGTCGTCCTGGGTCAGGCCGCTCACGCCCGAGTCCCCATCCCCCACAGCCCGTACCGGGTCTCGGATGGACACTGGTACGAGGGTTGGGAGAAGGGGCCCCAGGCCCAGCAGAGTCGGGCAGGGCTGCTGCTGCAGCTGGCTCCAAAGACCTTTAAAGCAGCCCCCCACCAATCCGCTGCCACCCCCGCCCAGGGTGGGGGTGTGGCAGGTTCCTGTGAGAGGAAACGGGGGCCACATCAAAGCCCCAGGAGCAACAGGAAGTGCTCCCGGCCCACACCCCACCCTCCTACGCCACCTCCCCCAAACGGCCCAGGGTCCCAGGCTGGGGAAGACCCCACCCTTCTGCTCCATCCTGGCCACGGGGCTCAAGTGAAGGGCACCTGAGGAGGCCCAGGGGAAGTGGACCTGGCTGGCCTGCAAGGCCAGAGCACGGCCTTCGGTTCCCTGCACTTGTCCATGATTCTCCTCTGTCCCCAAAGGGCTCTTCCCAGTCAGTGCTGAAAGTGGGACCCCCTTCCTCTTAGTGTCCTCTGTCCCTTCAAGGTGGATCCCCAGCGGGCCTTCATGGGGTTGCAGAAAGTACCTGCACAGGGGTGGAATGTGCCCTTGGGGAAGCTGGATGATTCTGTACCCTGATATCCTCCGGAGTCAAGGTGGTGCAGGGGGACGGCGCCCTTGGCCGTGTGACTGGCCAAGTTGTCAGCCTCAACTTCATCTATAAAATGGGTGTGATAATAGCACCTCCCCCCCTTGAGGGTACCCACGATGGTTGCCGTTATATACATGGTAGCTGTTGTCACTGCCTATGAGAGCTTCCTCTGACTTGGGGCTCCACCAGCAGGCTACACAGAGAGGGACAGCTCTGGGTTGGGTCCTGGAGAGGTCAGGCTGACCTGGGAAACTGGCTGGCCTGCTGTGGCCCCCAGGGTGACCCCTGAGGCCTACGTGGGGAGCTGGGCCTGTTCTCGCGCAGATGAATCCAAGCGTCTCTTCACATCCACCCACCGGTCAGTGGTGACAACCTCAATGTCCTTCCTGCTTCCCCTGGGCCCGAGATGTGTCCCCAGTGTCAGCTAGATGAGGGGCCAGAGTGTGGAAAGGTAGGGAAGTGGAATCCATAGAAGATGCCAGGCAGGCAAAGTGGCCAGAGGATCCAGGGGCGGGGACTAGGGACATGCTTCAATTTCCTGAGCTGGCCCTTGTGGCTGGCCAGGCTCTCTTCCCACCACCTGAGGCTGATCTCTCCATCCAGTGCCTTGCACTCTGACCTTTGATCCCATGAGGTCGGGAAGAGCTGGGGGCAAACGTCACTTCTCCCACTGGCTGTGTGAGCACGGGCAGGTCATTGAACCATACTGCCCCTCAGTTTCCTCATTTTAAGGGAGCGGGCTGGCTGAAATAGCCTCTGTCCCTTTCACTTCTAAATCAGTAGGAGGAGCATAACCTGCCCCAGATAATCTGAAGAGGGATGAGAAGGGGGTGGGGGGAGAGTAATGGGGGCTTTACGACTACTACTATGCTGCTTCTACAACCACCACCACCACCACTACCTAACATACAGCGTTTACTATGTGCCATGCACTATGCTAAGAACTTGACGATTATCTCATTTGATCCTCACAACAACCTTTTGAGGTAGGTGCTGTTATTCCCATTTTACTGATGAGGAAACTCAAGCAGACAGGTGAAGTGATTTACCCAGGGTGTCTATGGCTGGATTTGAACTCAGGTCTTCCTGATTCCAGGCCTGGGGCTCTGTCCACTTTGCAACTTAACTGCCTTCAGATATGTTAAAAATAACTAAATTTCCCAGATACTTGCCCCTAGAGATCCTATTACTAGGCATATCCCCCAAACAGGCTAAGGGCAGAGAGGTCCTATTGACTGCCCAGATATATTCCTAGCAGCAGTTTGTGGTCGCAAAGAAATTAAAACCAAGGAGATGGTCAGCCACTGGGAACTGCCAGAAGGCATCTAGATGTATGAAGGTGACAGAATATTCCTGCCCCGTAAGAGACAATGACCATGAAAAATTCAGAGGAGCCTGGGGAAACTTATTATGCTGGATAAAGAGAAGGAAGGTGAGCCAGAAAAAGAAAATCCACATTGCCTACAGCAACATTGGGTGGAAAGTACCCAAGAAAACCAGATGATGAATGGTGCATAAAAATAACACCCAAGTTTGGTCCTAAAGAAGAAGGAAGAGCATGCAGAAGTGGGGGACTGTGGGTGTGGACCAAGGGTGTGGGTGGGTGTCACACTTGGAGGTTGGTTGGTTTTGCTCAACTGCCTTTTTATGTTTTCCTCTTTTCATTTTTGTTTGTTGCAAGGGATAGCTCAGTGTTTAGGGTGGAGTGGGAGAACAGTGAGCTTCAGAAATAAAGGTGATGTGAAAACAAGCACATCAAAAATATTTTTTTAAGGAAAAAGAAAAATTAGGATATTCTTGAAATGCCATGTGAGTAGAGAAATGTGTAGGAATTTGGTAATTAATTGGATCTAGGCAGAAGGCAGGAGGAGTCCAGGACAAGTTCAGGGTTGTGGATATTTGGAGGAAGGAAGAGGTTAGGAGAGGAGAAATCTCTGGTGATTTTGAGATTCTTTTTCCTTTGGACTGCCCTGTGATTCCCTACACTGTGGGTCAGTGATTCTGATCTCAGACCAACGTCTAGGGCTCTGAGAGGTTCCATGATGTGCCCGAGTCACCCAGCCCCCGGCAGGCTGGCTCTCTCCTTCTCTGAGATCACTGATGAAGGTGAGGAATTCAGAGAAGTAGGAGATGTGTTAGAACTGGTGCAGAGCAGAGAAAATAGGACCAGGAGAATGAGGCGTCAAACGATGGCAGAGCTGATGCTTCATAATGCCCCTGAAAGTTGGTTAGGGGCAGAGGGTGGGAAGTGTGCGGAGGGGAATAGATTAGTGTCCATTTCCCGACATCTGTTTCCTTTCCAATTTAATTCTGGCTTTTGCCATATTTTCCATAGCACTTTTGGGTTGGGCGACTGTGTGTTGTTTTCCCCCTTGAGGGAGGGGACTTTTTGTTGTTGTTTTGTATGTATTTGTATACCTAGCACTTCAGCACAGTCATACTGCTATTAAGTGCCAGTCAGGATTTGAACCCACATCTTTTGACTAGAGAATCAATGCTTTTCCTACCATAACATTCATTGATTGGGGGCACAAGAGCTCTCTTAAACATTGAGGGCAGAGTTACTGAGAGTTATATTGATGTTCATATTACCATGTTTCAGTGTGAAATATTCCATTTCCTTTCCACTACATTAGATTTTTTTTTTTGTGGGGCAATGAGGGTTAAGTGACTTGCCCAGGATCACACAGCTAGTCAAGTGTCTGAGAACAGATTTGAACTCAGGTCCTCCTGATCCCAGGGCTGGTGCTTTATCCACTTCGCCACCTAGCTGCTCCTCCCCCCCCCCCCCCCCCCCGACTACATTAGATTTTGAATCCAGTCAGGTCACCCCACGAACCCAAGGCAGTAAGAAAGTGGAGTAAGCAGCCTATCAAGCAATGTAGTCTTTGGCCAAGTCCATACAAACCCATAGGACGCTTTATGAAACCCCCAGGTTCGTGGCTGGAGTGTAGCGCCACCTGGTGGGAAAATGATATAATATTCTCTCTCTCTGGATAATTAGTTACCCCCTTTCAGTAGGTTGGAGAAAGCATTCAAGTGTGGGCTGCTATCGTTTCTGCAATAACACCAAGTATATACCTAGCTCACACTCTACCCCACAATTTTATTAGTGTAAATGAAAGCAATATAACTAGCTATATAGGAACAGCTAGGTGGTAGAAGGGATAGAGTGCCCGGCCTGAAGTTGGGAAGACCATCTTCTTGAGTTCAAATCTAATTTTAGGGGGCAGCTACGTGACACAGTGGATAAAGCACTGGACCTGAGTTCAAATCTAGCCTTAGGCACTTGACGCTTACTAGCTGTGTGACCCTGGGCAAGTCACTTAACCCTCATTGCCCCACAAACAAACAAACAAACAAACCCCAAACAACAACAAATCTGGTTTCAGACAATTACTAGTTGTGTGAAACTGGGCAAGTCACTTAATCCTGTTTGCCTCGTTTTCTCATCTGTAAAATGAGTTGGAAAAGCAGATGGTAACTCCCTCTACTATCATTGTAAAAAAAACCCCAAATGGAGTCATGAAGAGTCAGACATGACTAAACCACAGCAGCAAATCATAACTCTAAAAGCAGAATTGATGATTGATTTGCAGACAACAGAGGATGTCTTCTACTCTTGTTTTGTTTTGGTTTTGTTTTTTTGCGGGGCAATGGGGGTTAAGTGACTTGGCCAGGATCACACAGCTAGTAAGTGTCACATGTCTGAGGCCGGATTTGAACTCAGGTCCTCCTGAATCCAAGGCCAGTGCCTTATCCACTGGGCTATCTAGCTGCCCCCTGTCTTCTACTCTTTAGGGTGGTTGGGGTGTATGGGTGCTGAATGTTGCATACACTATCAGATTCATTCTCTCTGTGTCAGTTCTGCTGAACAGTTTTCCTTTGTTACAAGGGGAAGAGAGTGTCCACTGAGGAGAGAGAGACCAATAAATGACTGTGGTGTAAAACCCCAAAATCAAATGAAGAAGCATTTATTAAGCACTTGCTGTGTTTTAGGCATAGTATGACGTGTTGGGGATTTAAATACAAACAAAATGAAAGACAATCTCTGACCTTCTGAAGGAGTTTTCATTCTAATGGGGCAAGGAAGTTAAAAGGGGTAGAAGGAGGGGGCGACTAGGTGGCACAGTGGATAGAGCACTGGCCCTGGAGTCAGGAGTACCCAAGTTCAGATCCAGCCTCAGACACTTAACACTTACTAGCTGTGTGACCTTGGGCAAGTCACTTAACCCCAATTGCCTCACAAAAACCCCCCAAAAAAACAAAAACCAAAAAGGGGTAGAAGGAGAGATACTGGGGGAAGAGAATGACAGTGGAGTCCAAAGAATGAAATATGGCTAATCTGAGCCCCTCCTCAAGATGGAGGTTGTGGGAAGAACTCATCAATGGGGCAAGGGAGCCACAGGGGCAAATGTCATCAACAAAAATTTAAAAATTCAAAGGCTCAATGCTAGACGAATCCTATTTTGTCTTAAGAAACACTAATTTCCCAGAGGCAATTCAAAGGCACTCTTTCCCTGCTGTTCAATTTTGGGCCCAGTTTATTGTCCATCTGAGGTGTCTGTCATAACTTATGTTCTGCCATATAGATGAGTGCTATGTACTGTCTATCAGCAACATATCCTACTTTGGACAGTAGGCATTCTTCATCCACATGGTTTTTCCTGTGTGGATGGGTAACCTATAATTATAGGAATTAGAGGATGGGTAACCTATGATTTTTTTTCAGTAATTATAGTACATGGTAGGTGTGAGTATGGGGAAACAAATCCCTAAGGAGAAATTATACAGAAAAAGAGCATATTAATATGTGTCGCCAGGGTGTATGTGACTGGAAAAGGATGTAGGCCAGTCATGCCTACATGACTGATAACTTATGGTGAGCTCAGCTTTTTCACTGGTGTCAAAGCATCTCTAAGAGAAATAGAGGAGGGGCAGCTAGGTGTCACAGTGGATGGAGAACCGGCCCTGGATTCAGGAGGTCCTGAGTTCAAATCTGGCCTCAGACATTTAACACTTACTAGATATATGACCCTGGGCAAGTCACTTAACCCTCATTGCCCTGAAAAAACAAAAAGAAAACAAAAAGAAAAAGAGAGAAATAGAGGAAGACCTGCAGAGTATTGGGTGGAACCTTCTTGAAAGGCATAGGTACAAGATACAGAGAATCAGAAGGCATGTGTGGGTTTCTTTCTTTCTTTTTATTTTTTTTTAGTGAGGCAATTGGGGTTAAGTGACTTGCCCAGGGTCACACAGCTAGTAAGTGTTAAGTGTCTGAGGCTGGATTTGAACTCAGGTATTCTTGACTCCAGGGCCAGTGCTCTATCCACTGTGCCACCTAGCTGCCCCCTCTTTTTTTTTTTTAAATAAAAGTATTTTATTATTTTTCCAGTTACATGTAAGGAAAGTTTTCACCATTTTTTTTCTGGGGCAATGAGAGTTAAGTGATTTGCCCAGGGTCACACAACTGGTAAGTGTCAAGTTTCTGAGGCCAGATTTGAATTCAGGTCCTCCTGAATCCAGGGATGGTGCTTTATCCACTGAACCACCTAGCTGCCCCACCATTTGTTTTTATAGGATTTTTAGTTCCAAATTTTTCTTCCACCCTCCCTTCCCTCCCTCCTCCCCGAGATGAAAAGCAATCTGATATAGTTTATATATGTACAATTACATTAAACATATTGTGAACAAAGAATCAGAGCACAAGGGAAAACCTTCAGAAAAGAAAGAAGGGAAAAAATGGCCAAAAGTAGAAAGAGTATGGTTCGATCTGCATTCATAACCCACAGTTCTTTTTTCTGAATGTTGAGAACATTTTCTATCCTGAGTTCTTTGAAGTTGTTTTGGATCGTTGCACTGCTGAGAGGAGCCAAGTCTATCCCCATTGTTCATCACACCATGTTGCTGTTATTGTGTACACTGTGACCTGGTGGGATTTATACCAGGAATGCAGGGCTGGTTCAACATCATCAACCACAGCAATAAGAAAACTAACCCAAATCATACGATTATCTCAATAGATGCAGAGAAAGCATTTGACAAAATACAGCACGCATTCCTATTAAAAACACTAGAGAAGGGGGGCGGCTAGGTGGCGCAGTGGATAAAGCACCGGCCCTGGATTCAGGAGTTCCTGAGTTCAAATCCGGCCTCAGACACTTGACACAACTAGCTGTGTGACCGTGGGCAAGTCACTTAACCCCCACTGCCCTGCAAAAAAAAAAAAACAAAAAAACACCAAAACACTAGAGAAGGGCAGCTGGTGGCGCAGTGGATAGAGCACCAGCCCTGGAGTCAGGAGGACCTGGGTTCAAATCGGGCCTCAGACACTTGACACTGACTAGCTGTGTGACCCTGGGCAAGTCACTTGACCCCAATTGCCTCACTTAAAAACAAAAAACAAAAAACACTAGAGAAGGGCAGCTAGGTGGTGCAGTGGATAGAGCATCAGCCCTGGATTCAGGAGTACCTGAGTTCAAATCTGGCCTCAGACACTTAACACTTAGTAGCTGTGTGACCCTGGGCAAGTCACTTAACCCCCCATAGCCCCACCAAAAAAAAAACCACATATGTTAACAAAAAACACTAGAGAGCATAGGAATAGGTGGAGCTTTCCTTAATATAATAAGCAATATCTACCTAAAACCATCAACAAACATTATATGTAACGGGGATAAATTAGAGGCATTCCCAATAAGATCAGGGGTGAAACAGGGATGCCCATTGTGCTCCCTTTGGAGGGAGCACCCACTTTACTGGGATTATCGATTTATCAAATCAACAAAGTCAACATTAAATCTTACCCTTGATTTATTATCTTTCTGGGTTTTTTTTTTTTTTTTGCAGGGCAATGAGGGTTAAGTGACTTGCCCAGGGTCACACAGCTAGTATGTGTCAAGTGTCTCAGGTCCTCCTGAATCCAGGGTCGGTGCTTTATC
Organism: Dromiciops gliroides; assembly: GCF_019393635.1. NCBI lineage: Eukaryota > Metazoa > Chordata > Mammalia > Microbiotheria > Microbiotheriidae > Dromiciops > Dromiciops gliroides. Next base: position 657,107,710 of record NC_057863.1, on the reverse strand, counting down.
CACTGCGCCACCTAGCTGCCCTCCTTACCCTTGATTTAAAAAAATCAGTACAAGATCAGAGAGGCTAGACAGCAGTTCATAAGAAAAAAAGATCTGCAGTTTTTAGTGGACTGCAGGCTCCATATAATTCAACAGTGAGACAGTTAAGAACGGGAATGTGATTTGGGGCTTCGGAAAGGCACAGTACCCATATCAAAGGAGTTGATGGTACCACTGTACCCTCCCCTGATTAGACTTCATGTAGAGTGTTTGTACTTAGTTCTGGTAGGTGTGGCTTGAGAAGGACATTGAAGAGCCTTTCCACTGTAACATTCTTTTCTCCCAGCCTGGTCTGGGCAATATAAGGAACGGTTAAAGCAACTGGGTATGTTTTCCTTAAAGAAGAGAAGCCTAAGGGTGGGACCAAGTAGCTGTTTGAACAATTGCTGACTTCAACTTTAGGAAGGGCTGTTACAGAGAAAAGTGTCAGACTTGTTCAGTTTGTCCCATGGGGAAGAACAATGGGGCAATGGGTAGAAGTTGCAAGGAAGCGGATTTGAGCCTTACTACTGATGTAAGCAAAAAAAGGGGGGGGGGAGAAATTCCTGATGATTGCAGCCTGTCCCCAAGTGAGATGGGTTGTCTGCAAAGGTAGTGAGTTTCCTCTCATTGGGGAGCTAAGAAAGGCTGGTCGATTCTTTGGAGGGAGGGCTGCAGACAAGATTGTGGAGAATTGAGTTAGACCAGGAGCCCCCAAGATCCCCTGCAGAAGGTGAAGCTCACTCTGAGTCCTGAAGGAAGCCAAGGATTCTGAGTGGCAGAGGTGAGGAGGGAGTGCATTCCAGCCATGGGGGAGAATGGAGAGAGAGGTGGAGGGTTGTGGGGGAGGCGGGATCTGTATGGCTAGACTGGAGGGAATGAAGATTTGAAAGGTAGATTTGAGCCAGGTTGTGAAAGACTTTATTTTTGTTTTTGTTGGTGGTGGTTTTTGCGGGGCAATGAGGGTTAAGTGACTTGCCCAAGGTCACACAGCTAGTAAGTGTCAAGTGTCTGAGGCCAGATTTAAACTCAGGTCCTCCCGAATCCAGGGCTGGTGCTTTATCCACTGCGCCACCCAGCTGCCCCTGTGAAAGACTTTAAATGGCAACTAGGGGGCTTCTACTGGACCCTAGAGGGAAGAGGAACCACTGGAAGTTCGATTTGTGTTTTAGGAAAAAGATGGGTGAAAAGAGACATTTGATTGAAGGAGCCCAATTAGAAGAGGAATAGGAAGGGAAGGAAACAGACATTTATTAAGCACCTACTATGTGCCAGACTCTGTGCTAAGCACTTTAGAACTATCTCATTTGATCCCCACAACAACCATGGGAGGTAGGTGCTGTTATCTTCTTTTTATAGTTGAGGCAGAAGTTAAGTGACTTGCCCCCAAGTCACACAGATGGTGAGTGTCTGAGACTGGATTTGAACTTAGGTCTTTCTGAATCCAAGTCCAGCATTCTAATTTTTTTTTTTTTTAATTTTAGTGAGGCAATGGGGGTTAAGTGACTTGCCCAGGGTCACACAGCTAGTAAGTGTTAAGTGTCTGAGGCCGGATTTGAACTCAGGTCCTCCTGACTCCAGGGCCGGTGCTCTATCCACTGTGCCACCTAGCTTCTCCCCAAGTCCAGCATTCTATACACTGCCCAATGTAGCTGCCTCATAGGAGAGGGTAACCAGAGGCTGAGCTTGGTGGTTGTATGAGTGGAGAGAAGGGGAGGGGGTGCCAGAGAAGTGGAGGTAAAAATGGCAGGATTTGGCAAAAGATTGGCTAAGTGGCTAAGCGAGTGAGGAGTAGAGGGTGACACCAAGGTTTTGAAGCTAGGTGATGGGGAAGATGAAGACGGAAAGGGGGCCAATGAACCGCAGAAAAGGACCTCTGCCCTACTTATTGACTTAGAAAACCACACATTTCACATTATCTATGTTCTAATGTATTCTCATTGTTGTTGTTACGTTTTCTTCCGTTTGGGATGCACTTGGGAGTGTGGCTGGTGTGTATGGCACCTCAGGCTCACAGGGCAGACACCAAATTCAAAATGTCCAAAGGGCAATTGATGACGTGGGACTGGAGCTTAGGAGAAAGTAGGACTGGACATGGAGGGGGATGGGGGGTTCTTATATAGAAATGAAAATTAAACGTCTGTGACGTGATTAGTCCGTCATTCGATAAAACATATTAAGCGCCTACTATATGCCAGGCGCTGGGTTAAGCGCTGGGCCTACAGAACAAGGCAATGGACAGTTTCTGCCCCGAAGGAGCCCACCCTCTAATGGGATTACCAATAAAGGGTGCCCAGGAACTCTCAGGGGGAGCCTTCCTATGTCCGGTGGAGGTCTCTTCTTCCCACGAATCTCGCCCGTCCTCAGCACTATCGGAAACCACAGTGGGAGAGGAATATCCTGGGAGCTCCCGAAGCTCCTCCCGGCAGGTGTTTCCGCAGTCCCTGCTGCGGCCCCTCCCCCAAAGGTCCATTGTTTACTTCTGGAATAGCCAGACCTCTTGGCCCCACCCTGATGTTTTTGTGAGTTCGGACCCCCCGCCCCCCCTCCCCGGGGCCACTGAGGGCTTGGTCCCAGAGACCTACCGAGGGACAGGCGGGGGGGGGGCGGGTGCAGAGGAGGCCCCAGGGCTGACATCCCGTTAGGCTAGGTTGGCTGGCTGAGCTTAGGCAAATAGTTGGTCCCTGCGTTGGACGGGACATTAGAGGGGGCAGGGCGGTTGCCTGGGCCAAGTTGGGGACTTTTCACCTTGTCTCCGCCCACTCCTGGAGGGGAAGTGGACCAGGGGGCATTCCCGGAACGCAGGCGGGGGCGGGGGTGCACGGCGCAGATGGAGCTGGGGTAGAACGGAAGCGAGGGGAGGCCGAAGCTTCAGCCAGGGTGGGCTGGGCGTGGGGAAAGGCAGGATGCAGTAGAGGAACTGACCGAGGTCGGTCACGGGAGTCCCAGGCCAGCGTGAGCGGGGCGGGCTGGGCCGGGCCCGGCCAGGCCGGAGAGCCTGGGAGCCTGGGAGGGCCCCGGGGCTGGAGACGGACATTGTAGTGTCCCGAGGATGCGGGGAGGCAGGGGGCCCCTAGCGGGAGGGACAAGCCTGGGGCTTTCAGGAACTGGGGGGCCGAGAGCCTGAAAAGTTCGGTCCTCGCGGGGGCGTGGTTGGGGCTTCTGGATCCTCTTGGGGGAAGTGGAAAGGGAGGGTGCGGGTTAGAAAGAACATAGCGTTCTCTTAGGCAGTAGGATTGGGGGAGTGTGGAGGACCGAGACACCCGTGGGCCCTCCATGAGGGCTCAAGGGCTTCATTGTTAGTCCATTCGTAGCTTCGGGGTGAAAGTGCCTTCGATGGAGGGGGTCCTGGGATGGTGGGAAAGGTCATTCCCGCACTGGTTCGAGTAGGGTAGCCCAGTACCTGGGGCCCTGTGGTGTCTGTGACTCAGTTTCTCTCTTCAGGTCTCAGAATGGGTAGTCCCTCTCCTAACCCCCCGGCTCTCCCCTTCCTGTTGTTGCTGTTCCTCTCGGTGCTGAAAGTGCTGAGCGCAGGTGAGGGAGGAAGGGAGGGCACCTGGAGCCTTGGGTTGGCGGATTTGGGTGGCAGGGCTGGTGGACATGGAAGGCTGAATGCTCACAGTGCCCCTCCCCCTTTTGCTGTTTCTATTGGCTGACCCTGCGTGTTTTCTCTCCCTCTGTCCCGCCCCACGATGGCGATGGCCTTGGCTGGCTGCCTGGACTTGGACCTGCAGGGGCACCATCTTTGTTGTACCAGCTCACTGCAGTGTCAGTTGCACCTCAGGGGACCCCCAGGTTCTGGGCCTCAGGATGGCTGGGTCCCCAGCTCTTCCTGACCTATAGCTCTGGGGGCAATGCTGAGCCCTGGGGGGCCTGGCGCTGGGAATCTCAGGAGTCCTGGTTTTGGGAGAAGGAGACATGGTATCTGAAGACCCAGGAACGATTGCTGCGGGAAGCCTTGAGGCTTTCTAAGAATCAGGGTGAGGTTGGATGGATGCCGGGCTGGAGGTGACTCCAGGAAAGAGGGGGCTCCCTCTCACATTCTCATCTGGGGCCTCTCCCAGGGGCTCACACTTTTCAGGGCCTGGTGGGCTGCCAACTGGAGGCCGACAACTCATCTCAACATACTGCTCGATATGCCCTGGATGGGGCCGAACTCTTGACCTTTGACCCTGTGCACAGAGTTTGGTTGGGAGACTCTCTGGAGGCCCAGATTGTGAAGAAAAGCTGGGCCAATGAGAGCCAGCGGGCTGAGAAGGAGTCTGAGTTCCTGCTCACCACCTGTCCCCAGAAGCTGAAAAGTCACCTGCAGAAGGGTCAGGGCAACTTCCGGTGGAAAGGTATGTGGGCAGCTGGCAAGAGAACCAGGAGGCCAGAGAGTTGGCAGAAGTCGCCCGAGTCAGTGGGCGCCACGGCTTCATCTCCCATGCAGGCCAGGATGGGGAGCCTCCAGAGAAGAAGAAAGGAGGTGGTCAGAGAGATACTGATGCCCAGTACCAGGAGGGGATCAGGGATGGAGTCTAAAGCGCCCCTTGTGTAGGCAAAAAAAAAGGTGGACCAGGGTTAGGCTCACTTCGGGGAGGTCCTAGAACCTGGGGGATGCATCACAGAGCTGGAAGAGACCTTTGTTGTTCAGTCATGTCCCCTCTTTGTGACCTCATTTATGTTTGTTTTTTTTTCTGGGGCAATGAGGGTTAAGTGACTTGCCCAGGGTCACACAGCTAGTAAGTGTTAAATATCTGAGGCAGGATTTGAACTCAGGTCCTCCTGAATCCAGGGCTGGTGCTTTATCCACTGTACCACCTAGCTGCTCATTTGGGGTTTTCTTGGCAAAGATACTGGAGTGGTTTGCCGTTTCCTTCTCCAGCTCATTTTACAGCTGAGGAAACTGAGGCCAGCAGGGGTAAGTGACTTGCCCAAGGTCACACAGCTGAGGACAGATTTGAATTCAGGAAGATTAGTCTTCCCGACTCCAGACCCAGGCACTCTATGTGCTATGGCACCACCTAGCGGTCCTCTGGAGCCTTTAGAGAGCATGAATTCCAAACCCTTCACAACCCTGGACAATGCCAAGGTGACTTGGGAGCTGGTCTTATGAGTGCCCATTTTCCCTTAGAGGCCCCTGAGGTGCGAGCCAGAAGCCATGTCGAGCCAGGGTCCGCCTGGTCCACCCTCACTTGCCAGGCCTTCTCCTACTTTCCACCGGAATTGGAGTTCACCTTCCTTCGAGAGGGGAAGCCAGAGCCCTACTCCATGAGGGGTGTGGAGCAGTGGCCCAATGGGGAAGGAGCCTTTCATTCCCAGGTCATTCTTCGGGTCCCCTTTGGGGATGAGAGCCAATACAGCTGCATGGTCCAACACCCTGCACTAGCCAGCTCCATCACTGTGAACTTCGGTAAGAGCAGGGGTCTTCTAGGGCCATGGACTCCTTGTCCCCTATCCATCAACCAGCATTTCTTAAGCACTTCTATGCCCACTGATCCCAGCCTTTCCCCACCTGCAGAGGCATCTGGCGGACTACCCTTGCCCATCAGACTCAGCCTGGTAGTAGGCTCCTTGCTCTTCTTGGTATCCCTGGCAGGCGTGGTGACTTTCGTGGTGATGTGTAGGAGGAGAGGGGAACGCCCAGGTAAGCCGTGGCCCAGAACTCAGGTGGAGCCAAGAGAAACAAAAAGAGATCAAGGAAAGACTGGCAGAGACAGGGAGAGCCTCAGAACCTCCCCACACCCCCCCCCCCCCATCCTGGTTCCTTCTTTTCTCTCTCTTCCCCATTCTAGCTCCCTGGATTTTCCGGCGTCGTGCAGGGGACGACGTGGGGGCCCTGCTCTCAGCCCCAGGCTCTGCCCAGGACCCCAGCCCCTAAGATCTGGGAGTCCTGCCTGTCTGCTGCCGACCACCTCCGGCTTTCTGTACCCTTGCTACTTTGCTGGGAATGTGACCTCCGGATGGAGTCCTGTCTCCCTCCCCCTTCCCATCCCCTTCCAGGCAGCCCTCCTGGATTTCACCTCTGACAGTACAGAAATGTTGATCTGTTCCTCTCTCCCAAACACAAAACAAGATATTGGGTCCACGTCTGCTCTGACTCCTTTTCTTCCAGACCGTTTGGGGGTGCAAGGGGGAGTCACCGTATTGGGGGGCGGGGTCCTTGAAGGAGCGTTCTTCCCCTTCTCCTGGAGTCTAACCTGCGGCTCTTTGCTGCGGCGGCTGCTGCTGCTGTTCCTACTGCGGCAACTGCTGTGGTTGCGGCTGCTGCAGCTGCTGAGATTAACTAGAGTGGGGCGGGGCTCCGAGGGTTCCCCCCGCCCAAGTTCTCTGTCTGCCCCGCCCACTGGCCTCAGCTCCGAAGACCCTGCTGCGCCCCGGGCCCCCGGGCTGCTGGGAGTTGTAGTTTCCTGAACGTTCCGCAAGCATTGTGAAACGACGGGCAGCGGAGATGGGGGGCTTGGGGTGGGGAGGGGGCCCGCGCGCGGCCCCCGCCCTCGCCTCCCGCCCTGCGGACGTGGCGCCGGGAACCCAATGAGAGCCTGAGAAAGGGAAGGCCCCGCCCCATCCTGGGGCCTGAGCTTCTGGATTGGCTGGGGGGTGGGGCCATGAGAAGCCTGAGATACGGGCGGGGGGATGAAGGGAGGGATCGGGGAGCCGGGCTGCCTCTGAGCCAGCGCCGAGGGACTGGACGGGACGGGACGGGGTGGTGAGGACCAACTAAAGCGCGGGCCCCTAAACCCCCTCCTACCCCAGTCCGGTCCTCCTCTAGGCAGACCCGCTTTACATCTCCAACCCTCTAGCCCCTCTCTGGGCCCCCATCCATCCTCCAACCTCTCCTGCCCCCGACTCTTCCTCCAACCCTTTTCTGTGCCCCCAATCCTTATCCTCTTTCTGTGTTTCCATCCCCCAGTCTCTCTCTTGGTTCCCAACCCATCCTCCATCCTCTGTGCCCCAATTTCCACCCCCTCTGTTCTCCAGTCTCCAGCTCTACTCTGCCACCCCACCCCCAGTCTCTCTCTGTTCCCCAACATCCTCCAGTTCCTTTCTTTGTGATCCCTGCAACTTTGCCCCTTGTCCCATCCCCTCCAACGGGCCTTCAGGCCCTCTACGTTCCCTTTCTGTGCCAACCCCCATCTCTCTGTGCCTCTACCTACTATCCGTTCTTTCTCTGTGCCCCACCTGATCCTGTGATCCCCTCAACTCATCCTCCAGTTCCTATCTGTGCCCAATCTCCTCTCTGTGACACTATGGCCCAGACCCTCACTGTGCCACCCCAATCCTCTAGCTCCTCTCCGTGCCACCCGAATTTCCCTTCCCCCAACTGTGCCACCCCATTCCCCTAACCTTTCTCCGTGTCTTCAGACCCATCCCCAGACCCAGACCCCCCCCCCAGCTCCCACAAGGTGCTCCTGCCCCATCTTCTAGCCTCTCTGTGGATTCTTGACCTGTTTGCCAGCCTGCCACCCCTTAGCTCCATCCTCCAGCCCTTTTGTATTTCCTGGTGAACCCCTCAGCTCTTCTCTGTTCCCACTCCCCTCTTCCAACCACTCTACAGACCCCCCAAGTGCACTCTGTATCCCAGCTCCTTCCTATCTGCCTACCCTCCACCCCTCTGCCCTCCAGTCATCCGGCCCCTTTGCCCCCCTCCCCACTGTCCTCCAGCCCCTCTCCAATGCTCCCTGTCCCAATCTTCCCATCCCTCTGCTCACCCCAGCCCCATTCTGTACCCAAACCATCTCCTTCCCCATCTTTCTTTCCCTTATCACCATATCACTCCCTCCCCAGTTCTTCCAGCTCTCCCTTCTGACCGCTGTCCTCCCTTCCCAGTATTTCCTTCTCCATCCTTCCACCAACACCAATCTCGTCATCTGTCCCTAAACCCTTATCTGTCTTCTCATCTCTTACCCCAAGTCTTAACTTTCTCCCTTTATCTCCTTTTCCCCCTGTCCCTCCATCTTTTTTTTTTTTTTTTTTGGCAGGGCAATGGGGGTTAAGTGACTTGCCCAGGGTCACACAGCTAGTAAGTGTCAAATGTCTGGGGCTGGATTTGAACTCAGGTCCTCCTAACGCCAGGGCTGGTGCTTTATCCACTTCGCCACCTAACTGCCCCCTGTCCCTCCATCTTTAACCCATCTCAAGCCAACAGCTCCCTTCTATCTTTGATCAGGCTACACCCATTTTCTTCTTTGCCCTTCTAGGACTGCACCATTCTTGTGTACCCTCAAGTCACCCCCATCACTCCCTGGGCCTCCACCCTCTATGCATCTCTTCTCTGTGCTCTACCCCATCCTCTATTTTTTTTGACCCTCTGCCCCCCCCTCCAGCTCCCATCTGTCTTTGCCTCCCAATCCCCTCTCTGTACCACTCCCCATTGTGGTGTCCCACCTGACCCTTTCCCACTTCTACATCACCTCCTCCTTTAGTCCCAGCCCCTCCTCATTTGCTTTCTCTGGACCTTGTTGCACCCCTTCCTTGCCACTCATCACCCTGTCTGTCCTGGGGCTCTGTGCTCAGGCTTTCTTGACTTCTCCCTTCCAGGGATGATGTGGCTGTGGTCGCTGCTGCTACTGGGACTGGGCCTGGGCAAAGGGGCATGGGGCAAGCCCCCCCCAGATGCCGGGGTCCCTCACTCCAGCCGGGTGCACCAGCAGGCCCCGCTGAGTGAGGCCAAGCATGACGATGCCCACGGAGACTTTCAGTTTGACCATGAGGCCTTCCTGGGTCGGGAGGCAGCGAGGGAGTTTGACCAGCTCAGCCCAGAAGAGAGCAAAGCCCGGCTGGGGTATGCCCGCATGCGTGCTGGCCTGTGTTGTTCCTCCGATCCCAAACTCGTGGATGGGATGGATGGGGGTGTGGGGGGCAGGGGGGGGGGGAGTCATCGCCTGTATTAGAGACTCCAGCTGTTTACTCTGGAGAAGGCTGGGGAATGCGGGGTGGGGGGGGGGCAGGGCAGCCTCAAGAATCTGCAAGGCTGGTTTTGTGGGAAGAAGGGTTGACCTTGACCTCAGGGAATTGGCCTTCCACTAGGGAAGGAGCCAGGGGGCTGGTGCTCAAGTCCCTCCTTGTCAGTTGGGAGACTGTTGTTGATTAGGGGGACTAAGGGCAGTGCCCAGCTTCCTGTTCCCCTATCACACCTGCCGCAGGCGGATTGTGGACCGAATGGACCGAGACGGGGACGGGGATGGCTGGGTGTCACTAGAAGAACTCCGGGCCTGGATCGCTCATACGCAGCAGCGCCACATCCGGGACTCCGTTACAGCAGCGTGGGACACCTATGATACTGACCGGGATGGCCGAGTGGGCTGGGGTGAGCTTCGCAACATCACCTACGGTCACTACCAGCCGGGTAAGCCAGGAGCTCTGACCCCTTCATACCTCTAGCATGATCTCTGACCCTGTGCTGGCGCCAGACTCATTGTCCCAGGGTTCTGTCTCAGCCTAATTGTGCTTGCCCGCTGCCCTGTCCTCTGGTCTAAGCTGAAGAGATGGGCCTCCCTACCTCGTCTTCCGGAAGCTCCCTTACCCCTAGGGCAGTTGTTGTGTGACCAGGGTGTGGGTCACTGCCTCCCTTCTGGCTGGTTTTGAGCGCACTTGAGGCTCACAGCATGGGCTCCCTGAAGGGAGCTCAAGGAGTGCCCAGTCTCTTGAGTGACCCCTCCTGAGGCAGCCAGACGGTCAGGTGAGGCGACTTCGGAGCCTTTCCTTGACCGACTACATCTAGCCACTCTTTTACCGGCTCCACTTGGCCACTAGGAGGCGCTAAGATTCACTCAAGGTCTCCAGATCTCCTATCTGCCACCGGGCTGAGCCAGATGGTCTTCCACGAGCTCTCCTTCTGAGTCCCCCCGCCCCCATCTAAGGGGCCAGGGCTTCTGGCCACTGCTGCCTGCTGTCATTTCTCTCCCAAGTGGTCTCTTTTCCGACCCCGCCCCCACTCCTCCCTTGCCCCCCACTGTGCTCCCAGCTCCCATTCAATCTGCATAAGCATCCTCAAAGTCACCTCCATGGGCGTCCCCCTGAGGCCGAGATCCCCTGGGCCTTTGGAGTCTGTTATTCGAGGCTTCTCCGGCCTTGCCCAGGGAGGGGAGCCTGGGAGTCCTGACTCAGTTTCCTGCCAGGAGAGGAGTTCTCTGATGTGGAGGACGCAGAGACCTATAAGAAGCTCCTGGCGAGAGATGAGAGGCGGTTCCGGGCAGCTGACCGAGATGGGGACCTGCAGGCCACCAGGGAGGAGTTCACAGCCTTCCTGCATCCGGAGGAGTTTCCCCACATGCGGGACACTGTGATTGCTGTGAGGACCCCACCTCATTCTCCCTCCTGGTCCCAGAGGCTGCCTGGAGAATGCCGGATTGGTCCTCAGAGGGGGGATGTTCATGGGGAATGGCAATGGGGCCTGACCCCTCACCTTTAAGAGCCTCGGGGGCTTCCACGTCCACATCTATGACCCTGTGACCCTGGGGAGTGTCACGTTGGCCCTCAGAGGGGGGATGTTCACAGGGAACAGCAATGGGGCCTGACCCCTCACCTTTAAGAGCCTCGGGGGCTTCCAGGTGGGACCCCCAGCGCCCTGAGCCTGTCTCCTTCTCTCCTTCAGGAGACCCTGGAGGATTTAGACAAGAATGGAGATGGTTACGTTCAAGTGGATGAGTACATAGGTGAGGGGGCTGCCACCTTGGGGAGTAAGTGGCAGGCAGGGATTACTGCCCCTGCCTCAGAGGCACACTGACCTCCTCTTCCTGCTCCCAGCGGACCTGTATTCCCCAGAGCCAGAGGGAGGCGAGGAGCCCGCCTGGGTGCAGACGGAGCGGCAGCAGTTCCAAGACTTCCGGGACCTGAATGGGGATGGGCACCTGGATGGGCGTGAGGTCGGGCACTGGGTGCTGCCCCCAGCCCAGGACCAGCCTCTGGTGGAGGCCAATCACCTGCTGCAGGAGAGCGACACTGACAAGGTAGGGAGCTGCCAGGGTGGGGTCTGGCAGTGCCTCTGGGCATGGGGGCCTGACACCTACCCAAACCTCCTACAGGATGGACGCCTGAGCAAACAGGAGATCCTGGGCAACTGGAACATGTTTGTGGGCAGTCAGGCCACCAACTACGGCGAGGACCTGACACGGCACCATGATGAGCTCTGAGCACCCTGCTCTGCTGGGCACCCCAAGCCTTGAGGACACAGCCACCACAGGCAGGGCCGGCCTGCTGCCTGCCCAGGGTTCCCTGGTCCCAAGCCCCAAACCCAGGCCTCCCAGATCCAAGCAGCACTCCCAGCAGCCCTCATAAATACTCCCACCCCCTCTTTAAAAACAGTATTTGCAGTTCCACATTCTTGCCTTCCCTCCATCCACTGAGAAGGAAAGCAATACCCGTCACACGGACAGTCAACAAGCCTTCGTTTATTAAACAGTCACTGCGTGCCAAGCACTTGGTGATACAAAGGGCCCACGGGCCTCCCAGCCACAACCCTGCTGGTGCCCTGGGGACCCGCCTGTCCCATTCCTAGCCAGCCAATCCAGGGAGCCCCAGGGTTCCTGGCAGAGAGCTGGGGCCCTGTCTTCAGAATCCTAGAGTTGGGGGGTCATGACTGTGAGCTCTGAGCATGTCCCATGGATCCCCTGGACACATTTCCTCTCTGGACCCTTTCTGGACATATGTGGGGGCCCAGCTCCCCCAGGCCTTCCTGGGTCACAACCCAGAGCCCCTGCAGGTCCGGCCCCCAAATGCAAGAGTAGAAAGTGGAGACCCAAACCTGCAGCAAGGACCACTTCTCCTCATCCCTCCCTCTGGGCCTCAGAGCTCAGTGGGGACCAGGAGAATGCGTAGGAGGGAGGGGCTGCAATAAAAGCTGAGGCCTCACCTTCTCGGTGTCTGACCTGTCTGGGGCTTCCCAGAGCTGGGAGGCAGCACGATGCTGGGGACCTCATGCCTCACACAGGTGCCAAGGAGCCAGAGGCAGCACATCCATTATCCACTTGCTCCATCCCGCCCCCCCCCCAGCCCGGGGGCCCCTTTAGGCCTGCATCACAGGACGAGACTTCTTGGCCTCCAGCCGGACCCCAGAACCTGCAAAGCCAGTGCCGCCCTAGGGAGAAGACAGTAATGGGTGGTCAGGGGGACAGACAGGGGCAAGGGGAAGGGAGGCTGGAGACCGGGCATGTCTCACCCTCTGTAGCAGGATGATGTCCTTGTCTGTCAATGGAGTCCCACTGATGGGGTCCACCATGTCCTTGCGGATGAGACGCTCCACACACTCCACGGTCACCACAGCCCCCCTGGGAAAAAGAGGCCGGTCAGGCGGGGCTCACCAGGGCCCTGCCCTCCCCAACCCTGATGACCGATGACCCCTGACTCACGAAGGCCGCAGGACGGCACAGGGGGTGGAGTTGCTTAGGCTGTCCCGTGTCACTGCGCAGACATAGCGCTCGCTCCGAGTGATCAGCCCCACCCGGTCCACGGAGCCATCCACGGGTGTGAAGTGGACAGATATGAGGTGCGACAGGCGCAAGGGTTTCCCAGACATCGGGCACGTCACGATGCGCGACTGCTCCCACCACAGAGACAGGAGAGGTGGGCTCAGAGGTGCACAGAGGCAGGAGAGGTGGGCTCAGAGGTGCACAGAGGCAGGAGAGGTGGGCTCAGAGGAGGAATTTACGGGGATCGGGCTGGGACAGGGGAAGTCTTCTCTCACCGGCTTCTCCAGCTTGGTGGCCTTCGCTTCAGGGGTCAGGGATGGGATCCAGAAACTGGGTAACTCCTTGGCTTTGTCCTTGTCCTTGTCCCCGGCCTCAGGGGCTGAGTTGGGTCCTGGCTGAGCGTCTCCTGGCATGGGCAGACAAGACAATTTAGTGGGGTTCAGAGCTCCTCGGCTGTGCTGGGCAGGGACCAGGTGGGCGGCCCCCGGCCCTCTCCTCACCTGGGCTGGCCCCTGGTCGAGGAGTGAAAGGGTTGAGGGGCCGGCTGACAATGGCCGCCTCCTTCTCCAGGAAGCCCCGCAGTTGGTCCTGGGCGGCCGCCCGGCTTAGCTCCCGCTGCTCCTCCTGCTGGGCCCCTCGCTGTTTTTCGTATGCCTGTTGGGGGGGGGGGGGGACAGGGAGCAGGAGATCAGTCCTCTTGTTCTTCGGGGCTTCTCCCCCTCTGGGCCCCTCAGGATTCCCCGTCCTTCCCTCCTTCAGGGTCCTTTACCTTCCTCTGCCGGGCAATCTCCCGCTTCTGGTGCAGAATATACTCCAGGATGGCTTCCCGCTCGTACAGGAAGCCGTCGGGGCTGCAAGGCACATGGACAGGCAGTGTCACCCCAGAAATGGCAGGAGCTGCTCAAGTGCTTATGTGTGTGCACCCCGCCATCCCGCCAACACTGACTGAGTCTGTTAGACCGTGTGCGGGGGACTCCCACAAGACACAACACAGGCAGTGCCTCAATGAGCTTGCGGTCTAACACACAGAAGAGAAGCACGCACAGACGACTACGATAGGAAGGAGCAGAGAAGGCCCAGGTACCATGTCCTGCGAGCACAGGCAGGGACAACATCCGCATGATTTGGGCGCCAGAGAAGGCTCTGCGGCCCCTCGTGGCTTCCCATCTACCTGGACTCAAGCACCTCCGCATGGCTCCCTTCTCACAAGGCTAAACTTAAGGCCACCCCCTCCAAGAGGGCCTCCGGATTTCTTTAGCATGCCCCAGCAGAGTGTAAGCACTTGGAGTGCAGGGCCAGGCCAAGGAGGGAGTAGATTCTAGGCATGGAGGACAGCCTGGGCAGAGGAGGAGGGGCGAAGGAAGGGGACACAAGCGAACAGGCTTGTGCTGAGTGCCTGCCGGGTGGGACTCCATGCTGGGCTCCCGGGCAGCCGTGGAGACTGAGACAAGGACCAGGGACCCAACCCTTCCCCAGCTCACGTGACGACAGGGTCATGGCAGGGCTGCAGCGAGAGGCAGCAACAGTCAAAATCCTTGACGGCATCCCGACTCAGGCGGACGTTCTGAGTTCCGTAGCCTGAGGCCGCTGCAAGGGGAGATGGTGGGTTGGGGCCATGGGTCAAACACACACACAGAAACCTAGACCCGATCCCCCAGAGGCAGAGAAGAGGTCGAACTCAGAGAAGGCCTTGGAAGGTCCACCTGAGGGAGGCCACCACCCCGGCAGCCCCAGCCCCTCTGCCATTACCAGTGTCTTTTTTCTTCTCGTGATACGTGTACACGGCGCCTGCAGTGCAGTTCTTCCCATGACGGGTCATCCTGGGAGCAAAGAGAAGAGGCTGAGGGCCAGGGAGAGAGAAGGCTCTGTCACTTCTGTTTGGGAGGGGCCTCCAAGGCCATTTTAGCTAATCTATCCCCCTCCCTTCCTAAGAGTCTTCCCTACAATGGTGCTGACAGGCGCTTGCAAGCTTCCAGGGAGGAAACCGGGCTTTCTGCAGAGACAGCTAGGCACACTCTGACCCCGCTGACAGCCAGGATGGGTGGCTTTACCCTGAGAAGAATCTGCTTCTCCGGGTTCTGCTTGGGGGACCTTTTTGTCATAATGTCTTCTAGTATCCGGAGGGGTAACAGGCCGGGCTTACATCTCTTCTTCTCTAACATTCAATTCAAGAAGTACTAAGTGTCTACTGTGTGGGGCTGAAGGAAGCAAACAGCTCTCAAGGATCAATCATTTGAGTGGAGACAAGGCCAGCAGAGAAGGAAAAGCAAACGAGACAAGCCTGGCAGGCAGCACTAAAGGCCCAGGCCCCCGTGCACCTGCCCCATCCTGACAGCTGGTTCTCTTCTTGCATGCCACCCCTGCTCCCAGACCTTCCCAGACTCCCCCACTGCCTCCTTTCTCCAGTTCTCAACAACTCCGGCCCTCACAGTTACCATGGAGCTCCTGAGCCCAACCTCAGAGGCTCCTGAGTCTCCTCCCACCTCCCGGACTACTCCCAAGCATGGCTGCCCACCCAAGGTGCTCCCACAGCCCCCTTCTCTCTATATTCCTGCACTAGCCAGCCATCTCTTCTGCGCAGACAATCAACACGTGGCACACAGCAGGCACTTCAGCATTTCTCCACTGACTCTCTTTCTGGTCTGAGCCCCAAGGCCTTCATCTCTGCTTGAACATCCAAGCAGCCCTTCAGTCAGTCAGATGCAAACTCAACCTATCTTTCCCATTTTCCCAATGCCCTGGACTATAGCTCATTACTCCCTCACCTCCCACAACCCATCTATTGCTAGGGCTGAGCCTGACGAGTCCCCACCACAGGCACCAAAGTCCTGCCTTCTTTGGCCCAGTCTCTTGCCTCCGCAGCCTCCTTTCACACCTAGCTCTGTCCATCTTCCATCTCTGCTAAGGAGCCCCATGGCGTTTCCCATGGCCTCCAAGAGAAGCCATAAGTCTGGCCTCCCACTGTGCCTGTCTATCCCCTGGCCCCCAAATATGCATCCTTGGTGCCAGCCTTTCATTTCCTCACCATGTCTCTCTCCAGATCTGTTCTCCACACCCTAGGCCAAACACCTTCCCTTTCCCTTCCATTCAAGGCCCAGCTCAGGTATGGCCTCCACTCTAGGCAAGCCTCCTCGCCAAAGGAAGCCAAGTTAGCAGCTTAGCTCCCAGAAGGCTCAGGGGCAGGAGCTAAGGCTGGGTACCTCCTTACACCATGCCTTCCAGCCTTTGCACTGCTGGTCCCTGAGGCCTCTCTTTCTCCTCACTTCTGGGACCACTGGCCTCCAGCAAGCCCCAGCTCAAGGCCCCACTCCACGTGAAGCCCTTCCTGATCCCCAGCTACCTTCTATTTAGTACATATACCACACTTAGGGACAGGGTCAGTTTGATTTTTGTCTCAGGCAAAGGAGGGCTCTCTCAGCTTCCATTTCCCAAGGCCTCAGGCAGTATGTGAGGTGAGCACTGAACTGGGAGTCACGGGCCTTTGCCATTTACTAGCTGTGTGATCTTGGGCAAGTCACTTCACCTGTGTGCCAGTTTCCTCATCTGTGAAAGGAAGAGGTATGCTTGGAGCTCTTCTAATGCTAAGCTCTGCCTCACAGACTTGTGGTGCTCTAGAAGGGTGGGGACACTGAAAGGACTGCCCAAGTTCCCTAGCAGCTCGTGGCAGCCCCGGGAGGCAGCTGGCTGGATGAGTGACTGCCACCTGGCACTGTTACTGAAGGGATCACTGTTGGGCGTCCTCTCTACATGGCCAGCTCTCAGAAATCTGGTCTCGCCCAACTCGGCTGTCTTGGCTGATCCCTCATTTCCTTCTCTCCCTCCCCACCCCAGACTCTTCCTGGAGGGCTTTGTTCCCCCGTTCCCTACGCTCACAAACTCTGCACCTGGTGGTATCCTGCCAAGCCCTTGATGAACTTGAGAGTGGCAGAAAAGGGGCTGCAAGACATAGAGTTAGAGCCGTCTGGGGCCTCCACCGTCCATGGCCACACAGGTACCCCCCCCCCTCCCAGTTCAGGGCTCCCAAGTAGAAGCATCCACGTGGTCTCTTCTTTGGCTGCAGAGGGGGCGCTGGCAGCAGCGGGGGATGCCATTGCTCAGAAACACAGAGGTAGCAGGGACCACACTGGATGGCCACTGGGACCCTTTCCAAATCAGAACCACAGAGGCTCTGGGAAAAGCAGCCTCCCTTCTAGTAACAGCCAGCCCCTCAGGCCTTGCAGGGATCTTGGTTTTACTGGGACCCGATGTGGGTCAGGCATGGAGCTGTCTGCCACACACTGAAATATGAAGCCAGAGGGAAAGCATCCTAGCTCATGCAAACGTTGTCTCCTATCACTGGGCACAGAGCAAATATTAACAAGTGTTTATGATCTCCTCTTCCTGAATTTTAATCTGCCCTCTGAAACTTACTAGCTGTGTGACCCTGGGCAAGTCACTTCACCCTGTAGGCCTCGGTTTCTTCATGTGTAAAATGAGCTGGAGAAGGAAATGGCACCCCCCCCCTTCCCTGAGGTCAGGGACTGAACAACAACAAAAGGGGGTGGGGCTTTGCTTGAAGGCATACTACTTCCCAAAGCAGCTTGAATCACCATCATTTAAAAGAAATTATTTGCTTATTAGAAAAAAACATTGGGGGGCAGCTAGGTGGCACGGTGGATAGAGCACCGGCCCTGGAGTCAGGAGGATCTGAGTTCGGGTCCTGCCTCAGACACTTGACACTTACTAGCTGTGTGACCCTGGGCAAGTCACTTAACCCCAATTGCCTCACTAAAAAAAAAAAAGAAAAAAACATTGGGTTTCCCTATCTCATCCAGACTAAAAATGCGGGAGCCACTCGTGGGCTTGACCCTGCTACTGATGGGCACAGGAGCGTTTTGGCCCGGGTCTCCCCGCCCCCTGGTCCCCCCTCCAGGGGGGCTCCCAGCCTCCAGCACGGCCTCCCTAAGGCTTTCCTCCTCCAGGCCCCAGGAGCTCCCGCAGCGATGCGCCGGGCCGGGGGGGGGGCCCTCCACCCTCCCCAAAAAACCCGACACCGTAGCAGGGGCTGGGCCGGAGGCCGGACAAGGCTAGGGGCCGTCGCCCCTGCCCCGCTGGAGATCTCCAAGCACCAAAGAGGCCTCGGGCGCTCGGCTCACCTCGGCCCGGGATTTCCAAGCACGAAGAGAAACCCCGGAAAACGTTCCTCTTACAGCAGCACAGAAACAGTCCCGTCTTCAACGGCGAACAGGAAGTGAGGCGAAGGAGGCGCCACTAAACCCCGCCCCTCCGGCCGGGCCGCCCGCTTCCGCCGCTCCCGGAAGCGCAACGCCCTCGAGCATCCGCCACGTGTCCTCCCTTGCCTCAGTTCCCCCCGGGTCCGCGGTCCACGCCTCAGAAGTTCCGGGAGATGGGAGTGGGGCGGGGCTAAAAGCCCCTTCCCCACCCCCGGGACCTGGGAGCTTCTGGGCCACGGCTGGCCCTGTGCTCCAGGGCCCGTGGCCCAAAGGGCTGGGTGACTCTAGGTATTCTCAGACCCCCTAGACAGATCTCAGTTTCCTTCTCTGGCCATCATGCTGGGGTGTGTGTGTGTGTGTGGGGGGTTCGGTAAGGAACCATTCGTGCTAGCCAACTCGCCTTTCATAGGCCAAGAGAAGCGCCCCCCCCCACCCCCCATCCCTGTCCAGTATCCTCAGGGTCATGGTTAGGGTCAAGTCTATCCTCTACCTGGCTCCTTTAAACACCTGGGCCTTACCTGGGCCCCTCCCCTCCCAGGTGAGCTCTGGGGCTCCGCCCCTTCTCAGCTGGGCTGGCTGCCTAGGGCCACTGGGAGCCGGGTTCTGCTCCCTCCTCTCCAGGCCACACAGCCCCAAAGCCGGGGCCCTGGGTGGTCTCTACTCTGGGCAGGTGAGTGAGTCGATGGCCAGGAAAGCCTTCCCCTAGTCCTGCCCCATAGAGGCCACCCCTCCCTGGCCCAGGCGTCCGGGCCCCACAGTTCCATCCCTTAAGGGCTCAGGTGTTCAGACACCTGCTTTCCTACCCTACTCCCTTCAAGGATCCAGACTCTGGAACCTTTAGCTTTGCTTTCTGGGGGACACATTTGTCCAGCCCTTCACTTAACCCCTATTCCCCCTCATAAACTCAGGTGTCCCCTCACAACCCCTAGTTCTGGCAGGTGTCTAGACTCTTGGTACACAAGCTTGTCCCTCTCTCTCCCCAGCCCTTCCCGACCTAAGCCTCTTCTTTAATCTTTGGCCTCGAATATGGGATGTGATATGTGTCCCTGGGGCAGCGAGCAAAGTCCGGGAAATTCCGAGGTGGGGGTGGAGAGGGTGAGTTGGAAAGGGGGTGGACCTGGTCTGTCTGCTTGCCTGCCTGCCAGCAACCTCAGCCCTGGCCCTGAGGCCCCCTAGTGGGGAGAGTGGATTTCCTTCCCATGGTACTCAGGTGTACAGGTCCGGGAGTGAAGACACTATCTAGAATGATTTGTTCTGCCTTTCTGGGGGGGACTCCCTAGGTTGGTTGTGTCTGCCCCGCTATGAGGGGCTCCCCCTTCCTGCTACTGCTATACCTAGGGCTGACAGAAGCCTCCCAGCCTGGCCTGAGGAAAGACCACGGTGAGTGCCTGAAGGAACAGGGGAAGAGGGACAAGGTGGACAGGGTCCGACAAAACTATCTTTCCCCTCTGGGGACCCAGGTATTTGGGCCCTCACCCTAAGGCCCAGTGGATCCCCTGAATAGTTCTCAGGTATTTGGGCCTCTGCCCTCATCATGGACAGGCAAGTATATACATGCCCCCCCCCCCCCCATTCTCTCTGGGCATATGAAGACATCTGTGCCTCTAACCCTGCCCTCCACCCCATCTGAGTAATTGTCCTCTGCCTTTACCTTCCAGGCCACCTATATCTAGCCTACCAGTATCTTCAGCACCCCCCAGCTCAGAGACTTAGGCCAGCTATTCACCAGGGACCTTGCCTGATTTCAGGTGCTGACGCTGGTCTGGCCCCCACGGCTGTGTTCTTAGGAGCCCCCAAAGCCCAAAGTTTCCTGGGGAGTGGGCCTGGGCCGCAGCGCTTTCCCCGGGCTAATCATTGGGATTTGGAACTTCTGACCCCTGGGAACTTGGAACGGGAATGCTGGGAGGAGCGATGTTCCTGGGAAGAGGCTCGGGAAGTGTTTGAAGACAGGACCTTGACGGTATGTGAGGAGACCCTGAGCAGCACAGGAGTGGTGGCCCCAGAGGGCCAGTGGTAGAATTGGCTTAAGAGTTTCAGTCATGGTGGGCTATGTTTAGGGGCCTGGGTGGTCGAGGGTAGTGGTGGTTGACTAGGGCCAGGGAACTTGGGGCTTAGAAGCCAGTCAGCTTAGTTAGGGATGGAGGGTAGGGCTGGGACTGGAGTAAGGAGTGGGAGGGAAGGGCAGAGCCATCTAGTTGATAGGGCAGGGTAATTGACTGACTCCTTGAATTCGGAGGTTCAAAGTAGGGTGAGTGAATCAGAAGGTAGTTGGAGGGCTAGGCTTGTAACTGACCTGTGAAGAGCAGGTTAGGGATGGGGAAAATAGGGTTTGGGACTATGGTGAGGATAGGGAGGGGGAACTGGGACCAGGGTCAATAGGGGGTGGGTCTGCCAGAAAGTGGGTGGGCACTGAAGGCCTCAGATCCCTGAAGAAAGCAGGAAAAGTCTCCTGGGGACGGGGGGGGGGGGGGTGTTCCTTGTAGGTGGGCTCCCCCAACTCTGTCAGCGAGGTCGGTAGGAGGGCTGGGGCCTGATCCTAGGGAGCTAGCTCCAATCGGACCCAAAGCTCTGGGTGAAGAGGACCTGAGAGGGCCGGGTACCTTCAGGGAGGGGCGGAGCCCAGGAGGGGGTGGTGCCAAGGGGGCAGGCCCTGTCAGGACAGTGCGTAGGGCTTAAATTGCCTCTGCTTCTGCCCCAGGATCGTTTCTGGGAGACCTACCCCTACAATGGGAAGGGTGGCGCTGGTGAGTACTAGGTTAACCCCTGGGGACCCTATCCCACTATTACGAATCACACCCCAGGAGGAGGTCCTGGGAATCCAGGGCCCGCCCCTTCCTTCCCAATTAGACGATACGACTGGGTCCAATCCAGCCCTGGGCCCTGCCCCCTCACCCTCT
The DNA here is from genome assembly GCF_019393635.1 of Dromiciops gliroides. Lineage (NCBI taxonomy): Eukaryota > Metazoa > Chordata > Mammalia > Microbiotheria > Microbiotheriidae > Dromiciops > Dromiciops gliroides. Next base: position 657,087,190 of record NC_057863.1, on the reverse strand, counting down.
CTCCAAGCCTTAAATGGCCCAGCTGGGCCTGGGGATTCCGAGGCCCTTCACTACGTGAGCCCAGCCCACCTTCCCGTCCTTCTTGGGCTGGACTGCCTTCCAAGCACTTTGCAGGCTGGCCAAACCGGCCTTCTTACTTACGTTACTCATGGTTACTTCCTTTCCTCTCCCGACTTTCTCCTCACTTTCATTTTGTAGGATGCCTAGTTTGCTTCTAGGGTTATAGGACAGCCCTCTCTTAGTTCTCTAAGGGGCTTGCTGGTGTCTCCCTTTGAAATCCCCACCCCTTTGTGGTTTGCTTTGGTCTTTTGTATCCATTTACATTTACTAGTGTAATGCCTGTCTCTAGGGCCCAGGGGCAGGTGACACTATGTATCCACTCACACTTACTTTGTATATAATTGGGAATCTTCTCATAGATACTTCATATCTATTTTGTTTCCACTTCTACACAGATACATTTCTCCAGGGCAAACACCATTGTTGGCTTTTTGTCTTTGTATCATCTGACTCTGAGCACCTAGCCCAATCTCACCCTAGTTAAATGCTTGTTGATCAAAAAATAACAATACCAGCCAGAGTGGGATAGATATTACTGATACAGACAAGTCTATACAAAATATATGTAAAGACAATTCAGGGGAAGGGGAGAGGGGTCAGAATCAGGAAAGAGCTTTAGCAGCTGAACCTGGACTAGAGCAAGGGATTCCTGGAGGGAGAGCCTTCCAGATCCAGGTGAGTGCCAATACAAAAGACCAGACATGGGCACTCCCTAGCAACTGTAGTATGAGTCCTAATGTGGCTGGCAAAGCCTGCAGCCCCAGGACCCGAACAGAATAAATCTTCCCCCATTACTAAAGGGACAATAACCACAGGGCAGACTGAAGTGGGAAGCCATTCTAAGGGGTTCATTCCCTGGCTGAGGGTCTGGTAAGGCTGGGGGTCCATGGGGGCCTGCTGCCCTCTCCTGGCCCAGCAGCCTTGTCTTAAGGAAGTGTGTGCCCTGGCAATGGGGCTGAGGGAGGGCTCAGACCCCGGTGAGATGAGATCTCAGTGGCTCCCAGACCTTACCCACCCCCTCCTTTTCTTTCCAACAGTGCATGGACGGGTGGATGTAGCAGCCTTGACTGTTGGGCTAGGGGCTGGCCTACTGGTCTTGCTCCTGGCAGCCCTAGGCACATTCTGGTATCTCCATAGGCGGAGGCAGTTGGGCCGAAGCTCTGGGCCCTCTCCCCAAAGGTGAGGGGCTGGGCTCTCCTCACACGTATTATGATGGAGCCAGCAGCAAAGGCAAGCCTTGTGGCTGGAGGTGGGTTCCAGTTCATGGAGGAGGCCTTCGTCCCTGTGGATGGATGGGCCAGTCTGGATGATCAGCTTTTGGTCCTCAAGTCTCCATCTGGTCATATCTCACCCTCCCTGCTCCCCCCCCCCCCCGGGTTTTGCCTGCTGGTTTTGTCCAGTAGGAATCTTCCCGGTTATTATCCTCCATCACTTCTCTCCAACTTTTTTTTTTTTTACCGGCTATACCCCCTTACTCTCCCCATCTCTTCTCCCTTTTTTTGGGTCTCCCTCTTCAGGGGCTGACTCTATCTCTGACCACCCACAGAGCTTTCCTGGTGACTGAGGACCTCCCCTTGACCCCCTTGCCGCCTCCCCCCGGCCTCCCCACTTACGAGCAGGCATTGGCAGCTTCTGGGGTGCATGACGCCCCCCCCCCACCCTACCAGAGGTACCTGAACTGAGGGGCGGAGTCTGAACGAAATCCCTCCCGGGGGTGGGGCCCGCGGGATGACAAACTGGGATTGGAAGAGAGGCCTTGGGCGCGGAAAGCCCCTCCCGGGCGCGCTTCTGACTCCCTTTTCTCCACCCCCTCCTGTAGTATTCGGCGGTCCCGCTGAGAAGACGACCTCCCCCCCCCCCCCCCTCCCCGGGCCAGCCCGCGCCTTCTCTGCCCCCCGGCCCTCCCACCCCCCTATCCCAATCCGGAAGCCCGGAACGGGGCTGGAAAGGATTTGTCTGGGAAGCCGCCCGCCTGCCCTCCCGTCCTCTCTGGCCCCCTTCAGGACACACGCAGGCTCCTCGTGTGTCCCAAGCTTCTTAGGGAACGAAAGGCATGTGCACACGTGTGCTGGCCTCAGCGCTCCAAGGGCCTGGGTGTGTGCACACAGACATCGGAGTCGGACAAGCTTCTAATGGCGCCCCCGCCCCGTCCACGTAAGGGCCGCTGCCAGGCTCTCTAGGGGGTTCCCTAGGTGTGTGCTAACTTGTCCGGGATAGCTGGTGCGTCCCTGCCCCTCCGGAGCCCAGTTCTGGACAGACGCAATCGGAGCGGGGAGGGGGAGGGGCTGCCTCTGCATCCCCCTTCCCCCCCTGCCGCCACCGCTGGCCTGAGCTGCACTCGCCCTGGGCCCAGTGGGAGAAGGGCTCGGGCAGAGGCCGGCCTCGCTCCGGCACGTCGGGCGGGCGGGCGGGCGGCGCGGCCGCGTCTGCGCGCTGGCTGCGGCAGGGGCGGGCCAAGCTGGGGGCTCCTTTCTCCAGCCCAGCCGGCCTCGGCCCCTCCCTCCCTCCCTCCCTCCCTCCCTCCCTCCCTCCCTCCCTCCCTCTCTCTCTCTCTCTCTCTCTCTCTCTCTCTCTCTCTCTCTCTCTCTCTCTCTCTCTCTCTCTCTCTCTCTCTCTCTCTCTCTTTCTCTTTCTCTCTCTCTCTCCCCCTCTCCCTCTCCCTCTCTCTCTCTCTCTCTTTCTCTCTCCCCCCCTCCCTCCCTCCCTCCCTCCGCCCGCCGCGGGCAGCTCTCCCCCCCCCCGCCCTCTCTCCCTCTCTCTCTCTCTCTCTCTCTCTCTCTCTCTCTCTCTCACATACACACACACACCGACACACACGCACGCTCCAGCCTTCGCTCTCCGGCTCGGGCTTTTTTTTTTTTTTTTTTTTTTGCATTTGCATTTGCACGGGATTGTGGGAGGAAGCGGAGCGCAGCCAGACAGCCCGCCGCCCCCCGCCCCCCTCCCTCCTCTCTTCTCCCCTCCCCCTCCCTCCCTCCTCCCTCCTCCCTCCTCCTTCCCCGCAGCCAGCCGCCTTGTGCAAAGATGGCTGCACGGTGAGCGAGGAGGCGGCGGCGGCGGCGGCGGCGGCGGCGGCGCCGGACGAGCGGCAGAGAGCGCACGCAGCGGCCCCGCGCAGCGCAGCGCCCAGTCCCCCGCGGCCGCCCGGCCAGCCCCGACCCGCGGGGCGCCCCCCGCAGAGCGCCGAGCCCCGGGGAGCCCCAGTCCCCCGCCTCCCCTCCCCCCGCCTCCCCTCCCCCTCCCCTTCCTCCTCCTCCTCCTCCTCCTCCTCCCGCCTCCCCCTCCCCTCCCGGCCCCGTAGGCGCGGGCCCCGCGGCGGCTGAAGCAGAGAGAGGCCCCGGCCTCGGGCCCCGGCCTCCGGCGGCGGCGGCGGCGGCTGCGAGCGCGCTGCGCCCCCTCCCAGTCCCCCCTCCCCCTCCCTTCTCCCCACCCCCACCCCGGCCCACCCGCCCGCCCCCACAGCGGCCCCTTCATGGACAGGAACTACCCGAGCGCCGGCTTCGGGGACCCGCTCGGCGCCGGGGCGGGATGGAGCTACGAGAGGTCAGCGAAAGCTAGGTAAGGAGGCTGGGGCCACCCGGGGCCCGGGGCCCGGGGGCAGGGCACGGCGGGCCTTGGACGGGGCGGGCCGGCGCGGCCTGGACGGGGCGGGCTGGGCTGGGGAGGGGAGGGGAGGGGAGGAGTCGGGGCCGGGACTCGAAGGCGGGGTGCGGGGGGGGAGGGCGCCTGGAGCCCTGTGGCGGCCCCCCAACCTCCCCCCCCCTTCGAGGCCTGGTTGCTGCCTGTGCAGCAACTCCACCCCCTCCCCTCCCCTTCCCTCCTCTCTCCGTGCCCCCACTTCGGGTCGCGCTGGAATGCAAAAAAAGGGGGGACGGAGGCCTCCCCCCTCCTTCAGTGAAAGAGAGGGAGTGCCGACCCCAAGGTCTGCTCGGGCCCCCTCCTGCTCCCTCGCCTCAGTCCTATTGTTCGGCCAATGCTCGAGGCACCCCCCACCCCCATCCCCATCGGGTGGGATGGGGCAACCCAGCCCCCCCCTTGAAGACCAGGAAGGGTGAGCACAGAGTGGGCTGGCAGGTCTTTGGACACACACCCCCATTCTTCCCTCCGTCCCCCCAGCTGAAAAGCCTGGACAATGGGGGGGTCAGGCATCCCCCCAAACACCCCCACATATTCACACCCTGGCAGGTTGGCTTTAGGGTTGCCAGGGCCCAGGACCTGGGCTATGTTTACTCATGCTGTCCTAGCTGGCATTTCCTTGTGCGAGGAGCCTCACTCTGTTTACAAGTGTGCATGCTCCCAGCCTTTGCACACCTTCCCCTCATCTTCCTGTCTGGTCTGGCCCAGGAGGCCCCTTCAGGGGCTTCTCCCAGATGCTTTGCCCAGTGGGCCTGTGGGGGCCACATGTTGCTCTCTGCCTCTGGCCACCCTCCATGTGTCCCTGGGCAGGAGGGCTTTGTGTCTGTCTGCTACCTCAGCTTGACCTTTACCTGGGGCTGAGCCCTGAGCTCTGTGAGCGGATTTCCACATTCTATCCCTGCTGCCTGCTGGGATCACTGTTTGAATGGGGTTCCCCCTTTGGGGCCGAGCGTTGGCAAGGGGCTGTGCTTGGTGACGGTTACAGGTCTCCCCCCCCCCTCCCCGTGGATGGGGCCTAGCTGCTTGAGATAGCTATGCCTCGTCTGAGCAGCTCAGCTTCTCTGGGAGAGCTGGCATGCACGGGTGTGTTTACTTAGAGATGGGCCCAGCTGGGCCATCTGTTTGGTGCCCTTCGGATCTCTCACTTCCTTGGGTCTCTGGGTGTCCATAGCTTGTAGAGCAGCCTGGGAGGGTCTTTGTGGTCCCATGGGGCCTGAGCTCTGGGCTGCTGGGGGCTTTCTGGGGCCCCTTGATTCCCGCCTCTGTGTGACAGTGGGGTCATTGTGTATGCAGAGGCTCGGGACCCTGGGTCCTCCTCTTTGCCGTGCTCCTGCTGGTTTCCAACCTGGGAATTTCCCACCCCCAGAGAGAGAAGGCAGCAGTCCTTGGCCCCTGAGGGGGTGGGATCAGGCTGGCCTGGCCTGTGATGCCCAGGATAACCTTCCTGCCTCTTTCCCCCTCCCTAGCTTGGTATATGGCGGCTCCCGGACTTCCCACCCGGAGACAGACATCTTACACCGCCAGGCTTATGCAGCCCCTCACCCGCTTCAGGGGTATGCCACCAATCATCACCCTGCAGGTAGGGCCCTCTCCCTGCCCATAGCCCTGTTTCCCCTGCTTGCATTTCCTTGACCTCTCTCCCAAGCCTGCGCTCTCTGATGGGGACCAGCAAGCTAGATTGCTAGCCTCAGCCCCGGACTGAGATTCGGTTGTGGCTTTGATACTCTGTGTGACCTGTTCTGGGCTCGATTTCCTTCCTCTGCAAAGTGTGCTCCCCAAGGTCTCTCTGACCTCCAGAATCTGATTGTGCGCTCCTCCCTTACTGCTCCCTTCTGCTCTCCCTGTGGCTCCCACTGGATCTTCTCATTAGAAAGTCAGTCTCTGGTGGGCTTTCACTGAGGCTCTCCCTCCTTCAGGTTCCTTTCTTCCTTATCCTCCTGTGCAGATCCCCAGCCTCCTTCCTGCCTCTTCCTCCCTTAGCCGGCCACACCCCCTGCTCTCAGGCCACGCCCCCTGCAGTCCGGGGCGTGCTTCCCCCTCTCCTTCCCCTTCCTTTGGCGGCAGGGGCCAGGTTGGGCTGTCTTCTGTCCCAGGCTTTGCTTTGAAGGCCCTCTTCACCCTCCTGTCTCTGCCTCCCCAGGGCTCTCTGGCTTGTTTGATACAGGCCTCCACCATGCTGGTTCTGCTGGCCCAGATGCCTCAGTCATGAATCTGATCTCTGCCCTGGAGTCCCGGGCTCCCCAGCCAGGCCCGTCCGCTTCCTCTCTCCTGTCCCAGTTCCGAAGTCCATCCTGGCAGACAGGTAGCCCAGCCTTCCAGGGTGGCAGGGGTATGGCAAGCCTGAGCTCGAGGGGGTGCCCGCTTCCCTGCCTAACCCAGTGACCCCTCTCCCTAGCCATGCACACACCCGGCCCCACGGAGCTGTTCATCTCGGGGGCCCTGCCCGGCTCGGGGACGTTCCCATCCTCCTCGGCGCTGTCTGCCTACCAGCACCCAGCCTCGTTCGGGGGCCGCCCCTTCCCGGTGCCATCTTCCCTCAGCCTCCAGGACCCGCCCTTCAGCCCACCAGCCAATGGGCTCCTGTCGCCTCATGATGTCTTGCACCTGAAGCCCTCCCAGGCCCCAACCGTGCCCTCCTCCTTGGGCTTCGAGAGGCTGGCGGGGGGCGGCGTCCTGGGGCCTGCCAGCCTGGGTCCTGCTCAGACGCCTCCCTACCGCACTGGTCCTCCTGAGCCTCCCCCCCCTCCCCGCCATCTCCCCACTCAGTTTAACCTCCTGACCTCCTCCTCAGAGCAGTCATCTCCGCAGCTGTACAACTTCTCAGGGGCTGCTCCCCCAGGGCCCCCGCCTGAGCGGGCCTTGCCCCGACAGGACAGCGTCATCAAGCACTACCAGAGGCCTGCCAGTACCCAGCCCCCACCCCCGCCTCCCCCACCCCCGCCCGCCCACTCTCTCCAGCACTACCTGAGCTGTGGCAGCAGCTACCCACCCCCCGCCATGGGCCACCGGGCCAGCCTGGCCTGTAGTCCTTTAGGTGGGGAGCCTTCTCCCGGAGCTGGCGAGGCAGCTAAGGGGGGGCAGGGGGCTGGTGCGGGGGGCACAGGGGCTGGGGGCCGGGCGGCAGGCCCAGAAGCTGGGCCAGGGACCGGGGGCCAGGGGGCTGGCACAGCGGGGGGTGGCTACCGCCCCATCATTCAGTCACCTGGTTACAAGGCAGCCAAGGGGGGTTATGGGGCAGGCACGGCGCGGCCCCCCCCATCCCGCTCCACAGCCACACCGAAGTGCCAGAGCCTGGGGGGCGGGGGATATGCTACTGGGACTGGGAAGCCCAGTGGGGCAGGCAGTGGTGGAGGCCAAGCTTACTCCCCAGGCCAGCCCCAGGGCCTGCTGGGGCCCCAGCAGGCCTACAGTCAGGGTTTTGGTGCCAGCCAGGCCCAGGACCTGAGCAAGGGGCCTGCCTATACAGCAGGGCCTCCGCAGGCCCAGCCTGGTGGGCCCCCCCAGCAGCCTCCGCCCAGCCTGAGCACCTGCCAAAGCTACTCCCCTGACCAGCTCCAAAGCCTTCCGTATGGAGTGCAGAGTGAGGGCTACCCTGGGCCTGCCCCCCACTCCCAGGGCCTGCCCACAGCCAGCCCCTCACTCAGTTATAGTACCGGCCATTCCCCAGCCCTCTCGGGCCATGGCGGGGCCTGGGGCCACACGCCAGCCTCCTTAGGTGGCGGTGGTGCTGGGGAAGCCAGTCCCTCCCACATCATCCGGCCCTTGCAGTCCCCACCGGCCTCTGGAGGAGGGCGGCCCCCAGGGGTGGCCAGCCCTGGGGCCCCAGGAAAGTATCTGAGTTCAGTGTTGGCCTCTCCGACCTTCCTGGGTCCCCCTGGTGGGGGCGGTGGCTACCCGGGGCCCGGGGGAGCTGGGGGCTATAAGGGCAAGGGAGATGGGGAGCTGCTGGGGGGGCCGGGGAGCGGGGGGGCAGGGCAGCGGACCGAGGATGAGGACTTCCTCATCCAGCACTTGCTGCAGGCTCCCAGCCCACCCCGGGGCTCAGGTCCAGACGGGCTGGTGGGTGAGTGTGAGGAGCAGAGGGGCAGTGAGGGGCCTGGCAGCGGGAGTGGACCCAAGGCCACAGCAGCGGCCTATGACCTCGCCAAGGAGGAACAGCAGCGCTACCACCTGCAGAGTGTGATTCGCACCAGCGCCAGCCTAGATGACGGGGCCACGCTGGAGCTAGGGCTGGGGCGGCTGAAGGACAAGAAGAAGTCTGCCAGCAGCGAGCGGGGAGGGGGTACCCCAGAAGCCCTGGCCACCTCGGTTGTCCACTATGGGGCAGGGGCCAAGGACCTGGGGGCCTACCTGCAGAAGACTCCACCTCCACCTGCTCCAGCCCCGCCGCCTCCCTCCCACCACAACCTGCTGTTGGAGGGGGGCCCTGAGCTCCCTCTCGTGCTGCCCCCACCTCCTCCTCCACCCCCACCCCAGCTCCTGCCTTCGGTGCTGAGCCATGCACCCAGCCCCCCAGCTCCGCCCCCTGCCCCCCCACCCCGCAAGGTGGGTGTGCATCTCCTGGAGCCCAGCCCGAGGGACACTGGACCCCTCCAACTCGAGGCCCACCTTCGGGGGCCTCCCGGCCTCGAAGCTTCCCCCAGTCCCCGACTGCGTGCAGACGAGGGTCTGGAGGCTCCTGGGGCCATGCAGGACCTGCTGGGTGCGCTGGAGCCCCTGCCTCCGCCCCCCAGCGAGGCGGGCGGCCCTCAGCCGGGGGAGGCCAAGGACCCGGCCGGAGCCTACCGGAGCCCCAGCCCACAGGGGCCCAAGGCGCCCCGCTTTGTGCCCTTGACGTCTATCTGCTTCCCTGATTCGCTGCTGCAGGATGAGGAACGGAGCTTCTTCCCCACCATGGAGGAGATGTTCGGTGGAGGGACCAGTGATGACTATACCAAGGCTGGGCCCCCTGAGGACGAGGCCGACCCCAAGGGCGGCAGCGGGGGAGCCGCCCCCCCAGGCCCTGCAGCTTATGATCCTTATGGCCCCTACTGCCCTGGCGGGCCAACGAGTGGGGGCCCCGAGTCCGGCCTGGGGTTGGACCCTGGCAAGCCCCCCGCCGAGCTGCCATCCACGGTGAACACGGAGCCCTTGGGCCTGATCCAGGCTGGGCCACCCCCGCCCCCGCCCCCGCCCCCACCAGAGCCCAAGGGCGGCCTCACCTCCCCCATCTTCTGCTCCTCCAAGCCCAAGAAGCTGCTGAAGACTTCATCCTTCCACCTGCTGCGGCGGCGGGACCCCCCCTTCCAGGCCCCCAAGAAGCTCTATGCCCAGGAGTACGAGTTTGAGGCTGATGAGGACAAGGCCGACGTGCCCGCTGATATCCGCCTCAACTCCCGCCGCCTCCCCGACCTGCTGCCGGACCTGGTGTCCAGCTGCCGCTCGCGCCCGGCCCTCTCACCCTTGGGGGACATTGACTTCTGCCCGCCGGCCCCTGGCCCCACGGGGCCCCGGCGCCGGGGAAGGAAGCCCACGAAAGCCAAACGGGATGGCCCGCCTCGGCCCCGGGGAAGGCCCCGCATCCGGCCCTTGGCCGAACCTCCTCCGGGGCCCCCGCTGGGTCCCCGTGCCCCTGGTCCCCAGACTGATGGAGCCAGGAAGCCACGGGGCCGGGGCCGGGGCCGGGGCCGGAAGGCGGATGAGCCCGGTGCAGAAGGGCTGGAGCCCCTGAAGCCACTCAAGGTGAAGGCGGCTGGTGCCTCCCTCCCTGGGGCATGGCTGGGGTGGGGGTGGCTTGGGCCACTAGGGAGATGGGGACTGGCCGTAACTCCGCATCTCTTTCAGATCAAGCTGGCCGTGCCCAAAGTGGGTGAGACCGGTGGCCCTGTGGCGGGGGAGCCGGCTTCTGCCGGCCCTGTGGAAGGTGGCCTGGACTCCAGTCAGACCCGTGAGAAGATCCAGGCAAAGATCAAGGAGGTGGAAGAGAAGCAGCCAGAGATGAAGTCAGGCTTCATGGCCTCTTTCCTGGACTTCCTCAAATCCGGCAAGCGGCAGCAGCTGCCCTCAGGCTCTGGGCCGCCCCCAAGCCCTTCCAAGGCTGGCCCTGCCCGGACTCTGGGGCCTTCCCCTGCAGTGGCCCCCCCACCTCCACCCCCACCCCCAGCCCCCGCCTTTGGCCTCGGGGGGGCCCTGGAGGCCGCAGAGAGCGATGGCCTGGGCCTCGGCTGCCCCTCGCCCTGCAAGCGATTGGACGAGGAGCTGAAGCGGAACCTGGAGACCCTGCCCTCCTTCTCCTCCGACGAGGAGGACTCGGTGGCCAAGAACCGGGACCTGCAGGAGAGCATCTCCTCGGCCATCTCGGCCCTGGACGATCCGCCCGCCCCCAAAGACTCTGGCCCAGCTGCGGGCCCGGCCGCAGCCTCCAGCCCTGGTGAGGCCCCTCATCAGGGAGTGCGGTGGAGGGCGGAGTGGGCCCAGAGGCTAGCCCTGCCAGGGCCCAGGCTGCTGAGGACCCATCTCTTGAGGGGAGGAGGGCCTGGAGCTGCAGGGGATGGGGGGGGTCCTCAGGGGCCTCTAAGGCCCAGAGCTGAGGCACTTGGAGGGCACTCTGGGCCCATCAGTAGCAGCTAGGATAGAGCACTGGGCCCGAGTTCAAATCTGCCCTCATTCTGACTCTGGGCAGTCCCTTAACTGCTTGCTCAGGAGCTCAGGTTTCTGCCTTAGTTTCCTCAACTGTGAAATAGGGATCATGATAGCACCTACCTCCCAGGGTTGTTGTGAGGATCAAATGTGATGTTTGTAAAGTGCTTAGCCCAGTGCCTGGCACCTAGTATTCATTGAATAAATGTCTGTCTCCTTCCTTCCTTCCATGGGGGGTGGGGGTGGGGGGATAAAAAGGAGGGGACCATGGGAAAAAGCAAAGCTTAGAGTCTGAGTGTGCAGGGTTGCTGGGGAGGGGCAGGGATGTGGGGCTGGAACCCCAGGTTCTGAGGCATCTCTAGGTTGACTCAGTGCCACCATCTGTCCTTGTTCCCTCAGAGGCCCCCATCCTGGAAGAGAAGCCGCCCCCATCACCTGCTCCATCTTCTCCTCCCTCCCCCCCTTCCCCCCCACCCTTGGTACCCCCAGACCCCACCTCTTCCCCACCCCCTCCGCCCCCTGCCATGCCTCCTGTGCCAATGGCGATGATCCCTCCACCAGAGGTGCCAGCCCCGGCCCCGGTGCCAGCCCCATCCCCCGAGGAGCCCGAGCCCCCCGATGCCCGGCCCTTGCACTTAGCCAAGAAGCAGGAGACTGCGGCTGTGTGTGGGGAGACAGACGATGAGGCGGGGGAGAGTGGAGGCGAGGGCATCTTCCGAGAGAGGGACGAGTTTGTCATCCGGGCAGAGGACATCCCAGCCCTCAAGGTGAGTGGAGGAAGTGGTGGTAGAAGCAGGAGACCCAGCTCAGCCTTATGGCCTCACTGGCCACTGCTGGGCCCTTGCCCAGCGTCCTTTTCTTTGGAGCCTTGGTTTCTTGTCCGATGGGGGCAAGGCCTTGGCTCTGGTGAGCTGGGGCGGCTTCCAGGTTTTTGTGTCTGAGGTGCCACGCTGGGGGTGGAAGGCTGAGGTCAGGCTCTGGGCCCGGGATGCCTCATCCCAGCAGAGGGATGGCTGAGCAGATGCAGGAGCTGGGCCTCCCCGTTTGGGCTCCTGAAGGAGTGTCCAGAGGAGGTTGGGAGGAGGCTGCCTTGCCCTCTCCTTTTGGCCACAGGAGGACTGAGGCCCACACAGGGGAAGGGGCTGTGGCCCTGGGACCATGGTTGCCTCTGCCCTTTATGTACTGGGTGGGCCTGTGCCCTTAGGCGTTGGCAGGAGGAAGCTGTTAAGGCACTTGAAAAGCACCTGGCCCTGGAGTGCCCGCTAGCTCCGGCCCTCAGCTCTGGGGAGGATTGATCCCCGGGCCGCTGTCCTGAGGAGCCGAGCCTGGTGCAGTGGCCTCACTTGGTGCGCTGGGGCACCAGGCTGAGGAGCCTGAAGTAGGGGGAGCTCATCTGAGCCTGGGAAGGGGGTGAGGCCCACCTTGTTTGACATGGGCCCCTCCCTCCTTGCAGCTGGCCCTGCAGACGGGCCGGGAGCCGCCCCCCATCTGGAGGGTTCAGAAGGCCCTCCTCCAGAAGTTCACCCCAGAAATCAAGGACGGACAGAGGCAGTTCTGCGCTACTAGCAATGTAAACCTGCTTGGGAGCGTGCTGGGCTCAGCTTCCGGGGGGGGGGGGTGGCATACAAGGAGTGTGGGGCCCTAGAGAGAGCTTGGGAGAGGCCTGTGGAAATCACATTGGAGTGGGGCCTAACTCTTCCTTCTGTGTCCCCCACCCCCACCCCAGTACTTGGGTTATTTTGGGGATGCCAAGAACCGATACCAGCGTCTGTATGTGAAGTTTCTGGAGAACGTGAACAAGAAGGATTACGTGAGAGTCTGTGCCCGGAAGCCGTGGCATCGGCCCCCAGGGCCTGTCAGGTACTCCAGGGCAGGGCCATGGAGGAAGCATTTGGATAGAGGGGATTGGGACAGCGGGACCCTGGAAGGAGACAGCCAAGGGGTCTAAAGCATGAGGAAGCTGAGGCCCAGTCAAAAGAGGAAGGAATCTGATTTTTGCCTCTCTTTTCGCTCAGGCGTCCGGGACAACCAAAGGCTGCTCCAGCGCCCTCTGGGACAGCAGCCCCTGGGGCTGGGGGGTCCCTTCCCAAGCCCCTAGCTCCCCCTTCAAAGCCAGAGCCCCCCGAGAAAGCCCCTGAGAAGCCCCCTGAGAAGCCTCCCGAGAAGGCCCCCGAGAAGCCCCCCGAGAAGGCCCCCGAGAAGACCCCCGAGAAGCCCCCCGAGAAGGCCCCCGAGAAGACCCCGGAGAAATCCCCAGAGCCAACCTCAGAGAAACCATCTCCTGCAGCTGGCCCTCCCGACAAGGAGCGGGCCACTCGAGGGGAGCGAGGCCCCCGCCCTGCCCCACCTGCAGCCGAGGCAGCCCCAGCCAGGCCTCCACGCCCGCCAAAGGCCCGTCCAGCCAAGGTGAAGGCCGAGCCTCCCCCGAAAAAGAGGAAGAAGTGGTTGAAGGAGGCGACCGAACGTTCGGCAGCGACCAGAGGCAGCTCCTCCGAGTCAGAGTCTTCCCCCGGGCCCCCCAGTGAGGATGGTGAGGGCCAGGCCAAGGTCCCTGAGCAAGGGGCCTGCCTTGGCACGGCCGGCATGGGTGTGTGTGTGTGGTGGGGTGGCCTAGCAATTAGTAAGGAGTGGGGTTGGCCAGAGATGGGGGGAGGGCGTCGGGGTCATCGAGGTTAGCGAGCTTAGTTAGCATGGTCAGAGGAGGGGACAGGCGGTAGAAGGAGCTGTCCTTTCCTGCCAGAGCGGGCGGCCCCTGGGCGGCTGTTGAAGACCCGGGCCATGAGAGAGATGTACCGCAGCTACGTGGAGATGCTGGTGAGCACAGCCCTGGACCCCGACATGATCCAGGCCCTGGAGGACACACATGGTGAGTGGACAGGGCCCCATAGCTGCCGGGGACAGGGCCTGGCCGCAGGCCCAAGGGCCGAGGGTCAGGATGCTTGGGGGCCTGATGTCTGTCTTTCCTCAGATGAGCTGTACCTGCCCCCAATGAGAAAGATTGATGGAATCCTCAATGAGCACAAGAAAAAAGTTCTCAAGCGCCTTTCCCTGAGCCCAGCCCTGCAGGTGCCTGAAGGGGGTGGTGCTGGTGGCCCAGGGTGCCCCCCATTGGGGTCAGGGTTCAGAGGCCTGGTGCTGGTGGCCCAGGGTGCCCTCTGACACAGCTCTCCTCCTAGGATGCCCTGCACACCTTCCCCCAGCTGCAGGTGGAACGTGGCAGTACTGGGACTGGGGGAGCAGAGGGGGCCCCTGGGACGGGCTCTGGTGCTGTGCGGCTTCGGCCTGCGGGGGACCCATATAACCGGAAGACCCTGAGCAAGCTGAAGAGGAGCGTGGCCCGAGCGCAGGTATGTCTCCTGGAGCCCTGGGTACAGGGGGCTGAAGGCGGCCAGCCAGGCCTCCTTTGGCACTCAGACCTGGGCTCCCTGGGCCCTCTTCCTGTCCTAGGAGTTCAAGGTGGAGCTGGACAAGTCAAGCTTTTACACGCTCTATCATGCTCTCCACCACTACAAGTACCACACCTTCCTCCGCTGCAGGGACCAGGTAGCTCTCCGGCCCTTCTTTCTCCCACTCCTTCCCTTTGAGGCCACCGCCTCTTAGCTCCCTGTGGCCTTCCCCCTCCTGTCCCCCTCCCTCCCTCCTGGCAACCCCCTGCCCGGAGCTCCCCCCAGCTCAGCCTCTTTACTCTCCCCCCCTCCAGACGCTGGCCATCGAGGGAGGTGCCGATGACCTGGGGCAGGAAGAGGTGGTTCAGCAGTGTATGAGAAATCAGCCCTGGCTGGAGCAGCTGTTTGACTCCTTCAGTGATCTCTTGGCCCAGGCCCAGGCTCAGGCCCAAGGCCGCTGTGTGTGACCCTGGGGGCCCGTGACTGTCTTGAGTCAGGGTCACTGACTTGCCCTGCTGGGTTGTAGCCCCTCCCCACCCCCGCCCCCTTTCACTGTACAGAGAAATTATTTATATATATATGTATAAATGTCTATTTAGTACCCTCCCTCCTTTGCCCTCCCCTCCTCTGCCCTCCCCCCATGTACATAATGTATAGGAAAAGTCTATGTATGGGGGGGGGGTCCAGGGAGTGCTCCCACTTCCAACCAAGACCTTTTCTTCGAGGCTGTGGCGGGTGGGGCAGGGGATCTCAGCTCGTTAATTATTTTTAATCTTATTTATTGTACATACCTTTGGGGAGGGACTTAGCAGAGGGGGCAGAGAAGGGGGCTCCGCTCTGGTCCCCCCTCCTTTTCTACGTCCAGCGCTTTGTGTCTGGTCCCTGGCCCAACCCCGGCCCACCTCGCTCCAGTTTCTGAGTGTCGTCTGAATGTGGTTCTATTTTTTATCCGTCTGTCCCCCGCTTCCAACCCCTCCCTCTACCCTGTCGTCTCTCGCTCTGTCTTTCTCTCGGGCTTCTATACAATTCACCTTGTATACACTGTGTACACAGAAGCAGCCAGGCTCCCAAACAGCAACCACTTTATTTGCATGGGTTGGCCCTCGTGTGCCTCTGTACTGCGCTGCGGTGGTGGTGGTGGTGGTGGGGGGGACAACATAGGAAAGAGTTCTTAGCACATTTCGGAGAGGGGCGCACTTCCTGCGATCCTGTAGAAATGGGAGCAGTCCTCAGGCTGATGGGAATGAGCTTCCCGTCACAGGAGACTTCCAAAGGAATATGGGTGATCACTTGTTGGGGCTAGCCTGAACCCCTGGCAAGCCTGAGGAGGCCACAGGCTCCATCCTTCCTCTCAGGGAGGAATGAAATGCAATAAGCCCTAAGCAAAGGAGAGGGTGGGCAGGTTGGGGGCAGCTAGGTGGTGCAGTGGATAAAGCACCTGCCCTGGATTCAGGAGGACCTGAGTTAAATCTGGCCTCAGACACTTAACACTAGCTGCGTGACCCTGAGCAAGTCACTTAACCCTCATTGCCCTACCAAAAAAATTAAAAAAAAAAAGTGGGCAGGTGGTGGCCCAGGCCTCCACACCCCCCCCCTCCCCTCAGTGGGGCAGGAAGTGACCAGCTTCCCCCAGAGTAGGGGCCAGGCTCAGGGGGTGCTTCCCAGGGCAATAGGAGCTAGAAAGTTCAGCCAGTTGTGCACCCCAGCATTGGGCCTGTACTAAACTTGGTGGTGGGTCCCTTCCCCAGGAACTACTCGATGCTCTGTCTGGTCTTGGCAGTGATGTTTATTGAGAAATGGGGTGTCAGGGTCTATACAGTTGTGATTTTGAGGGAGAGGGGAGGGAGTTGCTCTGTGAAGAAGGCACTGGTGGCCCCATCCCAGGGACCTGGTTGGTGTAGTGTAACTGGGCAGGGTGGGGTGGGTCGTGCACTGCTCCCACCCCATGGTCCATCCATGCCCCATTTGGGGGAGGGCCCCGGACAGTGGGGTGGGTGCAGAGCCAGCCATCTCCTGAGGTATAGCTCCATTCCCAGGCCAGAAGAGTTAGAGCAGAAGACAAGGGCAGTTGCCACTGCCAGCCTTCTTTCGTGGGGGCGTGGGGGGGCTGGGGGGCAGCTCCTGCTCCTGGTACTTCCTGTAAAGGGGGAAGCAATGCCAGAGCTGAGGCTGACTGCCTGCAGGTGGGGCTGGGCTGGGGTGTTGGGGGTTCTCTAGCTTGACTGGGAGGGGTGCCGGGGGCTCAGAGAGGCAGACTTGCCTAGGCTGCTAAGAGATGGGGACCCCTGCTATCTGTTCACTAGGCGGGGGGAGGGGTGCTGGGGCCAATTCTCACCGGACAGCTCGAACCAGCTGTTCAAAGGCTTCATCCACGTTGAGCCGAAGTTTGGCCGATGCTTCGAAATAGGCTATGTGGCGGGAGGTGCAGAAGGCAGAGGCCTCTGAGCGG
Source organism: Dromiciops gliroides (assembly GCF_019393635.1). NCBI lineage: Eukaryota > Metazoa > Chordata > Mammalia > Microbiotheria > Microbiotheriidae > Dromiciops > Dromiciops gliroides. The sequence continues at coordinate 657,071,041 of NC_057863.1, read as the reverse complement.
GGTACCTGGGCCAGTAGGGAGGAGGGGGCTGAGCAGGGGCCTCCTGGGCCAGTGGGAGGGAGGGGCCTGCTCTTCCCTGCCCCCTCCGGGGTCTGACCTGTCTCTGGGTCTCCAGATCGGCCTTGTTGCCCACCAGCACGATGGGGAAATCATCTCTGTCCTTGACTCGGAGGATCTGAGTATGCAGCTTGCCTACTTCGTTAAAGCTGAGGCAGAAGGCAGACAGGGGAGCCAGGAAGGGGAGTTAGGCTGGGCCCCCTGCCCACCCCCTGCTGTTTCAGAGGTCCTGCCAACCACCAAGACCAGCTCTCAATCTGCAGGTGCCAAGGCTAGCCCGAACTACCCTCCTTCAGGTTCCAGAGCTGGCCCTCTCCTCTGCAAGCACCCAGGCTAGCCCGGATATTTGTCTCATGCACGGCCTTTGGGGGTGCGGCAGCTAGGTAGCTCACCTCTGCCGGTCATTGATAGCGTATACCAGCAGGAAGCCGTGGCCGGCTCTCATGTACTGCTCCCTCATGGCCCCAAACTCCTCTTGCCCGGCGGTGTCCAGGACTGGGGAGGGGCAAAAAGGGATTGGGGGGCCCTCTACCTTCCTTCCAGCTCCCCCACCCCACCAGCCGCACCTCTTCCTCACCGCCCCCCTCCCCGATAATCCTCCCCCTCACTGTCCAGCCGGGCCGGGGTCCCATCCACACTGCACAGCTTGGTGTACGAGTCTTCGATGGTCGGGTCATAGTCAGACACGAAGTAGGACTGCCAGCGAGGGGGTGGGGAGTCAGACCCAGGGCGACCCCGGCGCCTGCCCCAGCATTCTCTCCTCTTGGGTTCGAGGCTCTCCCCCCTCGGCCTGGCACGGCGCGGGATCCCCTCTCCTCCTCGCCCCCGACCCACTTGGAGTGTGGCTCTCTCTCGCCCTCTACCGTGTCCGCCCCGTCTGTCTCTCCTACACAAGGCTCTGGCTGGTCCGGTCCCTCCCTCCCCAGCCTGGGATGCGGCCAGATCCCGCTGTCTGCCCTGCCCGGAAAGGGGGAGCCCTCCCACCTCCAGCTCCCGCCCTTCCTGCCCGGGGCCTCCTCCCCTCCCCCCCAGGCCAGGGCCAAGGCCAAGGCCAGGAACGGGCCGGGGCTGGGGTGGGGATGATTGTGGGGCCTGAGCTGGGGGATGGCAGGGTCGGGGCTGGATGGTGGCAGGGACGGCGGCAGTGAGAAAGGCAGAGGAAGGGACCCCGGGCAGGGAGAGTGGTTTGTGTGGCACGTGTGGAGGAGGTGAGCACAGCCCTGGAGGCGGAGCTCCCGGGGGACCTGGAGCAGGGGCCTTGGTCGCCCCGGGTGGTGCCCCGGGAGGCGCCCTCCGCTACCTGGATGAACTGGATAGTGAGCGCGCTCTTGCCCACGCCGCCGCCTCCCACGACCACCAGCTTGTGCGTCTCCCCGGCTGGGACCGAGGCCGAGAGGGCTGCCCCTGGACGGCCTCGCCCGCGCCCCTGCCCGGCTCCTGCTCCGGCCGCTGCCGCTGCTGCCACCCCGCTCATGTCGCTAGCCAGTGCCTCCAGCTGTCGCCGCCGCCGCCGCCGCCGCCGCCGCCTCGGGGCCCAGGGAGGTGCCCGGCCCGGCCCGGCTGGGGCGGGGCCATGCTAATGAGGACACGGGGAGGAGCCAAGCTAATACTGGGGCGGGGCCATGGTAATGAACCCGGGAGGGCGCTCGGGGCTAAGCTAATAAGGTTTCAGGTGGAACGTCCAGGATCTGGGAGGCGGAGCGAAGCCTATGCCGTCCGCCAATGGGAGATAGGAGGCTCAGCGCTATGTTAATGAGCTCGTGGAATTTCCTGGCTTGGGCGGGGCTGTGCTAACGAGGAACCTGTATTAGTCAGGGTCGGGGCGGTGTCCTGCCGGTGGGAGCGGGGCCATGCAAATGACGGTTCCCTTCTGGCCCCTCCGGGCCAAGCTAAGTAGAGGCTCATGGAACTGACCGGGCCCAGGGGACGGGGCTATACTAATATAGCCCGGGCTTCGTTCAGATCGGGGTGCCGGGAGGCGGGTTTATGCTAATGAGGGGCGCTTGCTCTAGGCAGGGTCATGAAGTCATCGCATTCCAAACTCATGAGCCCGGAGGGTAGAGACTGGAGGAAGGGGCGCCTGGGTCCAAGAGGTATGGGGCTGGGCCAAGCCTCTCCCCGTCCAAATATTCCAATTCTTCCCTAGCTCCCTTATCTTACTGCATAAATAAGAAACGGAGGCCCAGAGAGGGAGGGCGAGGGGCTAGCCCAGAGTCGCCAGTTCAGCGCGTCAAATGTTATATTTTTAAACCGTCTAGTAAATACTTGTTCCTTTCATCCTTTTATGCCATCTACCATAAGGGCCATATTCAAACCCAAATCCTCTAGGATGGGGTGCACGGGTCCCTGAGGAGAGGGTAGGAGCCAAGGTTGGGTGAGACGATGCGCTCTGGTCCCGCTACCCCGCCACCTCGCCCGACTACAACTCCCGAAGGCCTTTGTGCAGCCCTTTTCCTTCCGGCCTCGCGCAAAGCACTGTGGGGTCTGATTGGGACGGGGGTGGTGGCGGGGCTGAAACACTGTCAGCCCCACCTTCCTTCCTCTCTTCCTCCCTCTCTAGCTTGGCCCGGCCTTCCCCCGCTTCCGCGCGCCAAAGAACTACGCCTCCCGGCGGGACCCGCGCGCTATCGCGCTGCCCACCGGGAAGCGCAGTTCCCCGGCCGGCTGCCGTGGGCGGGCGACGCTTCCGTCGGACTGCATCTTCCGGCGTGCCTCGCGGCGGCGCGCGCCCGACCCCGCCCCACCCCGCCTTGCCCCGCCCGCGCCGGGGCCCCTGAGCCGCAGCCGGAGGAGAGAGGGAGAGGAGATCGAGACGAGAGGAGAGAGAGGAGGCCGCGGAGCTAGGAGGAGGCGGAGGCGGAGGAGGAGGAGGAGGAGGAGGCGGCGGAGGAGGAGGAGCGGCGGCGCGCGGGTGAGAGACGGACAGACTGGGGGACGGAGGGACGGGCGGAGGGACGGTCGGGGCCGGGAGGGGAGCGCTGAGGCCCAGGCCGCCGCCGCCGCCGCCACCGCCGCCGCCGCCGCCGGGGTAAGATGGCCGCCCGGCCCGGCCCGGCCCAGGCCCCCGAGCGGAGCGCCGCCGCCTCCTCCTGCTGGAGACCGGGGGGGGGGGGGGGGGGGCTCGGGGCCGGCTGCCAGAGGATGGCGGAGTAGACACGGCCGGGGCGCGGCCGGGGAGGGGGGGTCTCCCGGGAGGGGTCGCGCAGGGGCCGGGCTGGGCAGCGTCCGGCGATCGCAGGCGGTCACCCCAGACCGTGCGCGGACAGCCTCCTTCCTCATCTGCAAGCGGAGCCGTCGGCGCTCCTGAGGCGCTCCGGCCCTGGCACTGCCGTCCTAAATAAAGGGGGCCTGGGAGGACCCCCAGGATCCTAGGGAGCCCCCCCCACCGTGTCCGTGCGGACCTGCAGAGGCAGACTTGGAGGCGGGGCGGGCGCCTGCAGGGGCAGGGTCCGCTGGGGTGTCCGGGCCCTGGGGCGCTTGGGGGTGGGGCTGCAGGCAGGGTTTGGGGAGGGTCCCAGAGAGGAGCATTTGCGAATTTGCGACCCCCGCGGCCTGGGGTTGTAGCTGCAGGCCGCTGTAGGGGGAAGGGGCTGGGGGGCTGCCTGCCCCAGAGAAGAGAATCCCGAAGCAGCATCTGTTGGGCCAGAGGCATTCTTTTCCAAAGGTCTGGGGGCTCGTGGGCTGCCACATCTGTGGGGAAGGGGGTGGGTCACAGGAGGGGGTCTGACGCTGAAGATGGCAGCAGGCACGGGGAGCCCTGCAGATGTCGGGAGAAGGAGCATGTCTGCAGGCCTCAGAGGAGGGGGGAGTGGGGATCCTGGAACCCAGGGTGAGGGGCCGAGGGGTGGAGAGCTCTGGTCACAGGGGGCTAGAGGAGAAGGCCCGAATCTCCTTGGGGTAGGGGCTGGAGCAGCAGGACCAAATAAGCCTCCTTGCGGTCCTTCCTATCCTTGACCAGCTGGAGAAAGAGACAGAAGGGCAATTGCCGAGAGGGTTTTTAAGAAAGATCTTCCCCCGCCCCCCCAACAACAGCAACAAGCCCCAAAGGACAGGGGAGCAAATGAAGGCTAGACGAAGGCCGGAGGTTTCAGAGTCACCCTTCAGATTAGGGCTGGTTGCACCTCAGAACCGCAGCTCAGGGTGGGCCTGGATGGGGTTTCTGTAGGGGGGGGGCCTCTAGGGGAATGTCGGGCTTTTACATTGTAGAACTTATAAATGGAAAGGGGGGACGCAGGGTGAAGTTGGATGGAGGGGATTGAGGGGGGCCTCTGAGGCAGTTCGGGGTGGTCTGGAGTTTGAGTCTGAGGATGTGGAGATCAGAGGTTTGAGGAGGCACAAGAAAGCCACGGGGGGCTGGAAGCTGTCTGGGGCTGGGGGTGGGCTTTTGGCATCAGGAGGGGCAGCTGGTGGCTGGAGGCAGCTGTTTGGGTCATTGGAGGTTATTAGGCCCTCTGGGGCCCAGATGTCAAGAGGGGGAAGGGATGCTAGGAGTAAGACATGAGGGGCACCTTGGGGCTGAGGGACCTTCTCTTGTGCCCAGAGGGAGCCCCGGGTGTTGGCGGCTCACCTGGTGGGCCTGGCTGGAGAGACGGGGGGCAGGGGAAAGGCTATGCTATCCCGGGGGACTGTCCTGCATGCTTGCCCCTCCTTTCTGCAGGTGACCATGGCAGATGAAGAAGAGCCAAGAGGCGCCTCGGCAGAGGAGCCTCGTGAGGAGAGGCGGGAGGTCCCTGGCCTGCCTGACAGAGAGCCTGCTCTGGCCCCCAGCCCCGCCCCCTTCCCCTCAGCCATCATCCTGGTGAGTGGGGTAAGGGTGGCTGGGGCCCTGGGCAGAGCATGTGTGGGCCCAGCCTTCTGAGTGCCTCTCTTCTCTCCCATTTCCCAGCGGGCCCTGCAGCAGGCAGTAGGGGGTTCACTGCAGGGGGAGCTGACCAGCGAGAAAGGTAGGGAGCGTTTGGGGGTGTGGCTCGGGTGCCTCCCTGTCCCTTCCCAGGCCGGCCCTTGCCCTGGCCTCTCAGGCTCCCTCTGAGGGCCCCTCCTGCATTCTCCTGGCCCTGACTCCTTCTTTTCCTCCCAGATGTTCCTCGAGCTCGGGGTCCCCGAAGGAAACGCTGCCGGAGCCCTAGAGCTGAGATCTGCCTCCGGGGAGCAGGCGGGACAGATGCAGCTGCGGTGAATTTCGAGGCTGGGGGGGTGGTTCCCTAGTGGGGTGCTCAGGGCTGGGGATGGGGGTGTCTCCCTGCGGGGCTCAGAGCCCTGAGGCTGCTCCTTGATGAGTTGGACGGCTTGCTTCCAGGTGGTGGACCTTGCAGCCCGCAGCTTCCTGGCTGGGCTCCTGGGGGTGCTTGAGCCCCCGGACTCCTGGATCCCAGGCCGGTTGGACCTCCCAGCTGTGGAGTGAGTGTGTAACTGCAGGGAAGGGGGCAGCTGGGGGTATAGGGGAGAGCTCGACCTTTGACTTATGCCTGTCCGGCCCTACAGGGAGGAGCCCGCTGCGATGCTGGAGCTGGTGGCGGAGGTCCATCTGGGAGACGGGGCTCCCCTCTCTCTGCCCATCTCCCACCCACTGAACAGCAGCCGGGCCTGGCGGATCAGCAAGCCAGGTAAACAGGATGGGGAGCCGGGGGCAAAGGGGGGGGCAGGGCTGCTCGGGAGAGACAGAGGCCTGTCTTCTTCCTCACGGCGCCTCTTCCCTCCCTCTCCCACAGGGTCTCTGATGCAGCCTGGCTTCCTGGGCCCCACCAGCGCCTCGTCCCGCCTCCCGCTGCTGACCATGGGCACAGGAGATGGAGGGCCAGCCCCTCCACCAGCCCCCTCCTCTACCTCCTCCTCTCCCTCGTCTTCCCCACGGTCCTCATCGTCCTCACCCCCACCCCCGCCCCCCCCCTCCGGCAGCTCCTCGCTTTGACATCTATGACCCCTTCCACCCCACGGATGAGGCCTATTCTCCACCGCCTGCGCCCGAGCAGAAATATGACCCCTTTGAGCCCACGGGTTCCAACCCAAGCTCCTCAGGGGGCACACCATCCCCTGGGGAAGAGGAGGAGGAGGAGGAGGAGGAGGAGGAGGAGGAGGAGGAAGAGGAGGAAGAAGAGGAGGAGGATGAGGAAGGCCTTTCACACAGTATCAGTCGAATTTCTGAGACTCTGGCCGGCATCTATGACGATAACAGTCTGAGTCAGGATTTCCCCAGTGGGGAGAGCCCTGGGCCAGAGCCTCCACCCCCAACAGGCTCTGGGTCCCCACCCCAGGCCGACTCAACCCGGGTGGAGGGTGGCCCCCCACGACGCCGGGTCTTTGTAGTGGGGGCTGAGGCGGAGGCTTCAAGAGGGGAGGGCAAGGTGTCCCTGGAGGTGGTGACCACCGGGGCCCCCTTCCCTGCGGCTGCCCCGCCTCTGGACTCTGAAATCGAGGAAGGAGAGATCGTGCAGCCAGAGGAGGAGCTGCGCTTTGCCCCCGTGGCCCTATTTCGTGGAGCCGGGGGCCGAGCGCCCCGGCCTGCCCCCGCTTCAGCCAGTGCTGCCACCACGGCCCCGGCCGTGCCACTGCCCCCTCCGCCAGCTCGGGGTCCCGAGGGTGATGACTTTCTGTCTCTGCACGCCGAGTCTGATGGGGAGGGGGCCCTGCAGGTGGACCTGGGTGACCCTGTGCCCGCCGCGCCTCCTGCGACGTCCTCTGACCCCCGCTGGACCGGCCTAGATCTCCGGCGCAAGATCCTGACCCAGCGCCGCGAGCGCTATCGGCAGCGGTCTCCCTCCCCGGCCGTGGCCCCCGCTGCACCTCCCCAGCCACCTAGGAAGAAGTCTAAGCGGGATCACAAGCGTGAGGCCAAGGAGACGCCAGCCCCCCCGGCCCCACCCAGCCCGCCAGCCCCTGTAGCCTGGGACCCCAAGAAGCACCGGTCACGGGACCACAAGCCCAGCTCTCGGTCCTCGCGGCGCCGGTCCCGCTCCCGCTCCCCACGGCCACGATCCTCCTGGTCACCGAGCTCCGAGAGGAGGAGAGGGGGACGTCGGTCCCGGTCCCGAGAGAAGCGCAGGAGGCGGAGGCGAAGGTCGTCTGCTTCGCCCCCTCCAGCTTCCTCATCCTCCAGGCGGGAGCGGCACCGGACCAAGCATCGTAGTGAAGGCAGCAGCAAGAAGAAGAAGAAGCGGTCTCGGTCTCGGGGCGAGAAACGGGGTGGGGGAGACCCTGAAAAGGTCTCGGTGGCTGGGACGGAGAGGGAGAGCCGGCGACGGGGTGCTGTGCCCCCATCCATTCAGGACCTCACGGACCATGACCTGTTTTCCATCAAGCGGACCATCACGGTGGGGAGGGCCGAGAAGCCCGGGTCCCGCTCCGCCTCTGTGGCTGGGAGCGGCCCTGCCCCAGCCTCGCCTTTGCCCAAGCGGGAGGTTCTCTATGACTCAGAAGGGCTGAGCTGTGAGGAGAGGGGGGGTGGGGGAGGGAAGGGGTCTAGCGAGAAGGAACGCAAGCGGTCAACAGCCCTGGCCCCCCGCGAGAAGGGGAGGAAGAAGGCGGCCTCCTCGGAGGGGCCGGAACGCGAGCGGGACAAAGGGTCCAAGAAGGCCCGGCCATCCTCGGGCAAAGAAGCGGCCCCCAAGACTGCCAGCGGGGGCAGTGGGCGCAAGGTCAAGCTTCAGTCCAAGGTGGCGGTCCTGATCCGAGAGGGGGTCAGCAGCACAACCTCTGCCAAGGAGGTGGCCACGGCAACAGCCCCCAGCTCCATAGGGGTCAAGTTTAGCCGAGACCGGGAGAGCCGCTCTCCCTTCTTGAAGGCTGAGGAGAAGGCGTCGGGTGAGCCTGGCAAAGGGGTGGCCCCGGGAGGCCCCAAGCTCAAGAAGGCCAAAATCAAGACTAAGGCTGGCCTCAAAAAGGTTAAAGGGTCAAAGGTGAAGACGAAAGGCACCAAGACCAAGAAGAAGAAGGCTGGCGGAAGCAGTGCTGGGACAACCCTGAAGAAGTCCAAGGCAGACAGCTGTAGCCAGGCCGGACCCAAGGGAGCCGAGGAGACGTCTTGGTCAGGGGAAGAACGGGCCCCGGGCAAGCCCCCCAGTCCCCCTACCCCGAAAGCAGCCCCGCCGCCCCCAGCCCTCACGCCTGACTCTCAGACTGTGGACAGCAGCTGCAAGACACCCGATGTGTCCTTTTTGCCCGAGGAGCCAGCCAGGGCCGGAAGCCGGGGGCGAGGCCGAGGGGACCGGGAAGACGGGGAGGAAGAGGAGGAAGAGGAGGAAGAGGAGGAAGAGGAGCAGCCTGGCACCACCACAGCCTCTGGGGGCGGAGCAGGAGCGGGAGTGGGAGGGGGAGGGGGTGTCAGCACCGCCGAGGCTGCCCCCGAGGATGGGCCTCCGGCCCGAGCCCCCCAGCCCCCCGCCCCGCCTCCCCCCATCCCTTGGAATTTGCCAGCCGGGGTAGATTGTGCCACCAGCGGTGTGTTGGCCTGTGAGTCAGGGCTAATTTGGAGGGGAGTGGGGGGGGGTTGGGGGGGGCAGCAGGGAGGGAAGGGCCTAGGGTTGCAGTCAAAAGAGACTGGGCCAGAGTAGGAACAGACTTGGGGGGGAGACAAGGGCTGATCACAGACTCAGAGGACTTGGGCTGGGCTGCCTCTGACCTCTCCCTGCTCTTCCTGCCTTCCTAGTGACTGCTCTGCTCTTCAAGATGGAGGAGGCCAACCTGGCCAGCCGCGCCAAAGCCCAGGAGCTGATCCAGGCCACCAACCAGGTGGGGGACCCGCCAGGGGCCGAGAGCAGCTGGGGGGCCCGGGGCTGCCGAGCATCTACCTTCACGTCCCTTCTCCCCACAGATCCTTGGCCATGCAAAGCCACCCTCGGCCCTGGGTGGGGCTCAGGCCCCAGGTGGGACTGTGCTGGGGCTCCCCCCCGGGCCATCCAGCTACCTGCTTCACGGTGGGGGCAGCATGGGACTTCCCCTGGGCGGCTGCAGCTCCTCACCCCCTTCACCCGGAGGCCTGGCTGGGGGCCCTGACCGAAGGGAAGGCAGCAGCAGCTCCGATGGGCGGATGGACACTGACAAAGTGAGTGCCGTGGGGAGGCCAGAGAGCCCGGTGGGGCCTCTCTGGCCTACGCTTAGCGAGATTTAGTCCTGCCAGGGAGGGTGGGCAGCAGGCAGTCTTCCTATAGAAGGTGGCCTTGAAGCAGGGGCTTAAAGGGTCCCGGGGGGGCAGTGGTTGGATTGGTGGAGGGGGAGCATCCAGGCACGGGCACGGCCAGAGAGCATGCCCCGATCCTGGACGTGGAGCATCCTGGGGCGGCGGCGGAAGAGGCCTGGAGAGAGGAGGAGGGGGCAGGATTCTGGATTTGATCCTGGAGCACTAGGGAGCTGCTGCAGGTGATGGAGGAGCAGCACATAGTTGGGTTTGTGCTTGATGTGGAGGATGGACTGGGCTGGGGAGAGGCCTGAGAAAGCCACCCCACCCCCCACCCCCCAAGCAGCTGTCGCCATAGGCCAGGAGGGAGGTGAGGAGGGTCTGCACCAGGGCGGGCGCGGGGGCAGAAGAAAAGGGGCTGAAATGGACAGGCCTTGGCACCATATTGTGGGGGCGAGAGAGGGAGAGGAGTCCAGGAGGTCCTGGGGGGTGGCTGTCCCCCACAGCCGGCAGAGCTGGGCTGAGGAGAAGAGGATGTACTGGGTCTACGGTGGCGACTGTTTGAGAGGTTTGAGAGTCAGTCGGGTACTTGGCCTTGGAGAGAGAGCAGCAGACTTTGAGGCAGAGCACAGAGCTCTGCTGAACCATGGGAGCTGAGCAGAGCCCAGGAGGGGGTGGGAGGGAGAAGAGCAGAGGGCCAGGACAGGCCCCGAGAGCCACCGGTGGTTAGGGGCTGTGCCCCGGAGGGGGATCCGGCCGGGAAGCAGAGGAGGAGCGGGCCCACGGCATCCGAGGCAGCAGAGGAGCAGGGAGAGGAGGCTGATGGGCCGGCAGGGGCTGGGCCCTGGGCAGTGCACAAGCCCGGCCTGTCTGTGTCTCCTAGTACCTAAAGAAGCTGCACACGCAGGAGCGGGCAGTGGAGGAGGTGAAGCTGGCCATTAAGCCCTACTACCAGAAGAAGGACATCACCAAGGAAGAGTACAAGGACATCCTGAGGAAGGCTGTACACAAGGTGGGGCTGGGGAGGCCTGGAGGGGGCGGCTGGCTGGCTCACCGGACATGGGGCTCACCCGGCACTTATTGTGATCTCCCCACTACCAGATCTGCCACAGCAAGAGTGGGGAAATCAACCCCGTGAAGGTGAGCAACTTGGTCCGGGCTTACGTCCAGCGCTACCGCTACTTCCGCAAGCACGGCCGCAAGCCCGGTGACCCGTCGGGACCCTCTCGGCAGTCCAAGGAGCCGGCGCCTCCTGACAAGTGTGGCCCAGTCCTGCCCGTGCCCCCGCTCTGAGCCCTGCCCGTCTGGGCCCCTGACATATTTATGTCTCTCCTCCTTTCCCCCCATGGCCGCGGCTTTGTGGGATTGGGGGACGACGGGGGAGGGGAGCCGCCTGGCTCAGCTCGACTCCTCCTCACCTCCCCCCCCACCCTCCCCAGGCCCACTTTTTCCTCCCTCCTTGTGCCCTCTTCTCTCCAGCCCTAGTTAAGGATTTCATGAAATGTTACACCCTCCACCTTTGCCTCTGGCCTCTTCTTTTTCTGGGGGGGTCATACAGGGAGTGGGGGAGGTACTGCGGGCTGCAATAGGAACCCTGCTCCCCACAGAACATGGGCCTGTGCAGGGAGGAGAGAAAACCCTCTTTTCCCCTGGGGCTGTGGGTGTGTATGGTCACGGCACACGGGGATACGGAGGCAGCTCCCAGTTAGATGACAAAGCTCAGCTTTTGGAGGGGCACCCAGGCATCCTTCCGTGCCCCTCCTCCCGGCCCTCAGTGGCCACTCAAAGGCGAGGGACACCCCGAGGCTCAGAATGGAAAGGGAGGCATGAGCTACAGGCATAGGTGAAGGCTAAAGACTTGGCTGAGGTCACACAGCAACCGAAGAGACACGGTGTCAGATCTTTTATTTTGCAGGGAAGGCACATGCTCAGAGAAAGAGGTGCGGGTGGTTTGTGCTGGGGTCCCTGAGACTGGAGCCAGGCCTGTGGCCAGGCCTCAGACCGGGCTGGCTCAGCAGGGAGCCCCAGACTCCCACTGCATGCTGTGGGCCAGCTCCTGCAGGTAGCCATGCAGGCGGGCGGGGGCCAGCGAGAGAGAGAGGCTGCTCGAGATGTGCAGGTCCACCTCCTCCTGCAGTGAGGACGCTCCCCCTGCCTGGGCCATCTCATGGAGTGCCCTCAGTGCTGTAGGCACCACCTAGAGAGGAGAGAGTGGCTAGGACCCCAGGCCACAGCCTCCCCCCAGCGGGAGGAAATGGTCACTAGCTTCTCTGGGGGGTCATTAGGGCTCAGCCCCATGGCTGGCAAGGCCTGGGCACAGAGCAAGGTCTTTGATGTCACTAAGTAACAGAGACCCGGTTTAAAGCTAGATTCCCCATCTCTGGGCCTTCGCCAGCTAGTGGCAAGAGGGCCATCCCTAGAACCTGGGCATCCACCTCTGGGCCTGTTGGGGCACCTTGACCATGACAAGCTTCTTGGTCCATGGCTGTGACTCTGTGGGCCAAGGTTCTCCTAGGCAGAACCAGAGAGTGTACTGTGGTGAGCGGTGACTGCCGTCCAGGAAGGCGATAAGGTCTGAGTACATGAGAGAGGGTGTTTAGGACGGGGCGGCTGGGCCTGGCCCAGCCTGCCCTGCCCCAGCCCTGTCCTCCCCTGCCTTACCGTTGATGAACCGTGGACTGTGGAAGACTTGCTGGCCATCTCTGTTCTTGGTCACTTCCCTGCCTGTGGCCCCAGGGGATGCCTGCCCACCCAGAGCCCAATAGGCCCCGCAGTGGCCCAGGCGCTGTACCCTCAATTCAGTCTGGGAGGTCCACAGGGCTAGCCCAGCCCCCAGGCTGCCCAGCACCCTGCTGATGTAATGTGCTACCCTCCTGTCAGAGAGGTGACTGCTGGGCTCAGGCAGGCCCAGTGGCGTTCCCTCCAGCTCTGTGCAGGCCTCGGCCTCAGGGCCCGGTCCTACCAACCTGAGGCCTCTGAGGCAAGAAAGGCATTTCTGGAAGACTTGGCGGCCCCGGTAGAAGGCTGTCACCTCATACTCGGATGCTGGGGACAGATGGGCAGAAGTGAAGGCGGCAGGCACCCCACAGGCCCCACCTCCCTGCCCCAGGACCCAGGGAGCCGGCTTCCCTGCTGTACTCACGGAGGTCGCTGGCAAAAAGTGGCATCAGGGGGTTGCTGGACAGGGCTGGTTCTGGTGTCTGCGGAGGTTGCTCCAGAACAGAGTTGGGGCTGAATGCTGGAGGACAACCAAGGGAGACGGTTGGCATGGGGTGAGCGCCTTCATGCCTGGGGCAAGGCTGCGGCCTCCACTGGGGCCTACCCTCTTGGAAGTCAGGCGGCGGCTGCAGCGTCAGGGTCTTCATCAGGTCCTGGAAAGGGTCCTCCTGAGGAGGGGGGGCACAGAGGTGGCACCACGGGGAGCCCCCGGCTGGGCCCCGGGCTGCCACCCCCACCTCGACCCCACAGCGCAGCTGGATAAGGACGGCCCTCACCTGGTCCTCGGGGCTGCCGCCCTCCCCATCCCCCGGCAAGAACTCGTAGATCTTGTGCGGGTTGTGCCGGTCCCGGCTGTGGTTGCTGACCACTCGCAGGTTCCTCTTGCGGTCCAAGGCTGCCCGAAAATTCCGCTTCCACGTGGCCGGGTCGGGCACATCGATGCCAGGCCGATAGCTGCGGCTGGCCACCGCCCATGCCTGCCAGGCCCAGGCCGGCATGGCACCCGTGACAAAGTCCAGCGCTTCCTGGGGCTCCCTCCCTCCCTCCCTCCCTGGGACTCTGCCCGCGTGCGCCACGCCCGCCACCCCAAGGGAGGCAGGGTCCCCCCCCCAGCAGAGGCCGGCCCACGCCCCTGCACCCCGCAGGGGTCTCGCACCTGGAAGATGCGGAAATCCTCCTCCTGCAGGTCCTCGCGGAGCCCGTGTTTCCAGGGGATGAAGAAGAGGGTGCGCTCCTCATTGAGCCAGTGCGCGCCCAGAAGCCCGGAGTCCAGCTGCTCCCGCAGCCAGGGCAGGATCAGCGGCTTGCTCTTGGCCATGACCCGGCTGGGTGGTTGGGTGGTGGGCGGGGGAGCTGGGGTGCGCGGCATCGGGAGGAAGGGGCACTGTGAGCGAGTCGCAGGAAGTGGAGATCCCTGGGCCCATTCTGTAGGTCAGGAAACTGAAGCCACCGCCCAACAACAGGTTGACTCCCCCTCAGTCCCAGTTCTTCCGCGTTACCTAATTCCGGGCTGGGGTACTCGGGCACCTGGGGTCCCTCCTTCCCACTTGGCTGTAGCTCTGGACCCTTCTAGCGGTCAGCAGAGTCCATAGGACAACTCCCCCCCACTGCCCCAAGAGTCCACCCAACTCGCAGGCGAGCCGGGAGCGCCGGTATGCAAATGTTGCCCCGCCCTTGGCACAGCGCATCGGATTAGGGTTTAGGGCCTCAACCTAGGGAGCAACTTGGTTAGAAAATTTGGGGTGGAGACGTGTGCATGGAGAGGTAAATTCCGAGAGGCTCCGCCCCTGGCAACAACGGACTCGGAAAACTACATTTCCCATCGGCCTTTGCACGCCGGGAAGCTTGCTTCTCGAAGCGGAGGCCCTAGTGCTTGGTGAGGGTTGTAGTTTTTTGTCCGATACGTTAGACGGGGAGACACGCCCCGCCCCCCAATTCCTTCCTTCCAAAACCTAGGCTTTCGGAGTCCACGGTCTGGGCCCGAGGCTGGCATTCAGCGGGAGCATACTCATGTAGTGTACTTCCGCGAGAACCTGTTCCAGGTGCCTTCCCGAGCCGGGCCCAGGAGGAAGGGGTCCTGGGGCCCAAATCGGGAGCAGTGGGGGGGGGGGGTGTTGGACAGTCTTGGTATCTCCCTCCGGCCTTCGGCTCTCCCCTCCCTTTTCTCCATGTCTTTCTGTGCCTCGGGCTTACTCCAGCCCCCTTCGGGCCGGGGTCTCTGCCGGGCTCTGAGCGCCCCCCGTTTTCCGGGCCTCTGAGTCCCCGTATCTCTATTCCCCCGCTCCCTTCTGTCTCTCTCCAGGTCTCTGCTCTCCGTCTCTGCTTCTGGGGTCTCTGTATACCGCCACCGTTCCCTCCTCCCCAGGTTCCTCTTTTCTTTCCCTTCTCTCTCTTCACGTTTCTAGCCTCCTTGGGGTTTCTGTCCCCTTTGAGGCCTATCTCGTGGCGGAGCTATTCTGGTCTCCCCCAAAACCCGCCCCGATCTCGGTTCTCCAAGGCGGAGTTGAGCGGCTGGGGAACAGCACTACCCAGCGGCCCGGGAATTCGTTCCGGACTCTGATTGGCCTGGGCGGGGCCAATGGGTGGGGCTAGTGCGTGAACTGGGTACTCTCCCGGGGTTGATTGACAGGGGGCGTGTCCTGGGCGGAGTCCCGGCGGTCAGAGGCCTTGGAGCACGACCGCCTCCTACTGTCTAGTCGAAACCAATGGGTTGCCTCGGTTTTTCGGATCGCTCCCACCCCGCCGCCTTTAGTAGCTTCTGGCCAATCAGAGAGGTTACTCCGGGATGCGCGGGGGAAGGCATGCGCAGTGCCGCGGGCCCACCAATGAGCACATCAGCGCGGTGGGGCGGGGCGACGGTGAGATGGATGGCTCGGACTGCGCGGGGTCCGCCGGGAAGGGGAGGAGGGGGCGGAGCTGGCGTTACTTACCACCAATGATAACGCTAAACCTAAAGATGGGCGGGTTAATCGCCCAATGAGAGTGCGCGAGAGGTGGTATCTGCGCTGGGCAGGGGGCGGTGCGCCCGCTAAAAGGAGGCCCCGGGGGAGTCGCGGGCGGGGGGCGAGTCGGGGGGAGAGAAGATGGCGGCGGCAGCCGAGGCCACGAACTGCATCATGGAGGTGAGTGGGGCCGGGCGGCGGCGGCGGCGGCGGCGTCAGCTGCAGTAGCTAGCGGCTTCCTCGCAGGCGTCCGCGAGCGGCGTCGGGGGCTGCTGGGGCAATCCGGGAGGGCGGCGTGGAGGCGGCGGCGACGGCGGCAGGAGGGGATGGGATGGGATGGAATGGAATCCCCGCGCGCTGAGGGCTCCCCCCCCCCAACGTCGGCACTTAGTCGCGGATCTCCAAGCGCGTTGAGGATCGGGGTACAGGGGAGATTTCTCTAGGCGCCTGGGGGGTGAAGTGGGGGTGGGGGTACCACGTGGGGCTCGGGGGGACCGGGCGCCACTTCCGGTCCCAGCGCCACTTCCTTCCCCCCGTGCCCCACGTGGCCCCCGTCGGCGGACCTGGGGGCCTCGAACCGTGGCCCCAGGAGAACAAAGGAGCGCTGGGCTTCCCAGAGGAGGGGGGCGGCGGGACCCCCTCGGAGCCTCGAGGGAGGGGCGGGGGAATCGAGATCTCCGAGCGCAGAAGAGAAGGGGGGGGGGCCGAGGGTCTTACATGGGGTGGGGGGGCGGAACGGGGAGCATCCCTCAGGCAGGGAGGCGCAGGCCTTGGGTCTGCCCTGGCCCGGGCCCTGGAAGCTTTGGGGAGGGGGTGGTGCCAGGGGCCGCCGGGGGACGCGTTGAGGTCAAGGCCCCCAGGACAGGCTATTCCTGGTGGCCGGGTCTGCGCAGGCGCCCGCCCGAGGGGGTGGGGGGGGGGCTGCCTCGCAGCTGTCTGCGTCCGTCTGCTGGGGGGCGGGGGGCCGGGATGGAGTAGCGGGAAGGCCCCAGGCAGTCAGCGTTGCTCAAGGGCTTCTGGCCGAGTTTTCCGCAGCCGCAGCTGGGGCTGGGGGGGACCCCTCTCCCCCCACCCCTCCCCACTTGTCCCCCAGAGTCCCTGAGCCTGGCCCCCCCCCGGGAGCTAACCGTCTCTCCCTGTTACTCTCTCCTAGAGTTTTGTGGCCACCTTGGCTAATGGGATGAGCCTCCAGCCTCCACTTGAAGAAGTAAATATCCTTTTGTGAGCCTCCCCACCCTTCCCCATCCCTGCTCCCCCTTTCATTGTGACCTTGGGGAAAGTCACTTTTCTCCATGCCTCAGTTTCCCCTCTGGACCATGAAGTCTTTAAGTGTTCTCTCTGGTCCGTGAGGCAGGTCCGTGGTTGTGTGGTCACCGGCTCTTCCCCTTTCTGAGCCCTAAAATGAGGCAGGTGCAAGATTGGCTCTGATCCCATCTTTAGGCTCAACTGTGAGTGCCCTGAGAGGATTTTCCTCTAGTCCCCAAAGGGACTGGGTGACCGTCCACTTGCTGGGCCTGGCCTGCGGTTAGGAGAACGATCCTTGTCTTTCTCCCAGGAGAGATGAGGGGGATGCAGCACAGCTGAGGCTACCCCCTCCAGACTCTGGCCTCAGGCCGGCCCCTCTAAATAAAGGCTGGGCTTAGCCCGGCTTTGACTCTTGTCAAGTGGGGCTGATGTGACCTTGGGAACATGACTCCCTTGGTTCTGCTGTCACCCAGGCCCTCTTTAAAGGGGGGCAGTGCCGCCAGGACGTCTCTAATCACCCTGGTATAGCAGGGTCTGATGGAAGGCTCACCCTCTTGCTTAGGAATGCCATCTTCCTCTATGATAATTCCTCTCAAAGCCCAGGCAAAAATCTTCCTTAACTCTGCCTCCAGCAGCCCCTTTTTCCAAATCCGCTCCACTCCCCCATTCCCAGACCCCAAGTGTTACCCAGTGTTCCCCCCCAACCCCCGGCTGTGGGCTGAGCTAGAGATTGGAGAGTAGGCGCCGATGAGGTATCAGGGGCCTCTGGGGGGAAACTGAGACAGGGATTGTAGGGGTGGGATGAAGATGGGAGCTTTCAAAGGCTTGGCATGGGGGAGGGAAACAGCCCCTGGAGCTGTGTTGGGGGGGGGTCCCTTGAGGACTCTTGTAGGAAAGAATGAATATTGGGATAGTGGCACCCCTCCCCCAAAAAGTGACCCCCTTGTCCCAACCCAGGTGTCCTGCGCACAGCCCGAGAGCAGTGAGAAGCCCAATGCGGAAGACATGACGTCCAAGGATTATTATTTCGACTCCTATGCCCACTTTGGCATCCACGAGGTGAGGGGGGCTCCCCCGTGTGGCAGGCCCTGTACAAGTGCAGTGGGGATCTCCCCAGCCCCCTCTCCCTCACCCTGGAGGCCTCTGAGCATGTGCGAGCCTTCTGCTCTCTGCTGCCCTCTCAAGGCAGGCCCTGGGCACTGTTGGGGCTCTGGGTGGGGGGGAGTCCCTGTGGTCCCCAGGCCCCCCGGAGAGAGGCTCCCGGCTAGCCCCAGATTCCATCTCCTTTCTCCCTCTGTGTCCCTTGCGCTCACAGGAGATGCTCAAGGACGAGGTACGGACGCTCACTTACCGTAATTCCATGTTCCATAACCGGCACCTGTTCAAGGACAAGGTGGTGCTGGACGT
This sequence comes from Dromiciops gliroides, assembly GCF_019393635.1. Lineage (NCBI taxonomy): Eukaryota > Metazoa > Chordata > Mammalia > Microbiotheria > Microbiotheriidae > Dromiciops > Dromiciops gliroides. The sequence goes on along the minus strand of NC_057863.1, from coordinate 657,053,563 downwards.
GGGCTCGGGCACCGGCATCCTCTGCATGTTTGCTGCCAAGGCCGGGGCCCGGAAGGTCATCGGGGTGAGTCAGGGAGCCAGTGGGCAGGCGGGGGGTGGGGAGGCTGAGACCGCCGCTGACCCCACCCCTTCCCAACTAGATCGAGTGCTCCAGCATCTCCGACTACGCCGTCAAGATCGTCAAGGCCAACAAGCTTGACCACGGTGAGCCGCCGGGCCTGGGGGGCGGGGAGGGCTGCCTGGCTGACCCAGGTGCTGAGCCCTGACCCTGTGCACAGTGGTGACCATCATCAAAGGGAAGGTGGAGGAGGTGGAGCTTCCTGTGGATAAGGTAGACGTGATCATCAGCGAGTGGATGGGATACTGCCTCTTCTACGAGTCCATGCTCAACACTGTCCTCCATGCCCGGGACAAGTGGCTGGTGAGGCCCCCTGACCCTGTTCCACTACCCCCCCCCCCCATCCCAGGGACCCACCTCCCACTCTCCTTCCCCCCTCCATCCCCCCCATCCCGGGGACCCACCTCCCACTCCCCTCCCCCCCCCATCCCAGGGATCCACCTCCCACTCTCCTTCCCCCCCCCCATCCCGGGGACCCACCTCCCACTCTCCTTCCCCCCTCCATCCCCCCCATCCCGGGGACCCACCTCCCACTCCCCTCCCCCCCCCCATCCCGGGGATCCACCTCCCACTCTCCTTCCCCCCTCCATCCCCCCCATCCCGGGGACCCACCTCCCACTCTCCTTCCCCCCTCCATCCCCCCCATCCCGAGGACCCACCTCCCACTCCCCATCCCCCCTATCCTGGGGACCCACCTCCCACTCCCCTTCCCCCTTCATGCCCCCCCCCCCCATCCCAGGGACCCTGCTGCTTCTTCCTCATTACCTGGACCCCTCTCCCCACAGGCCCCTGATGGGCTCATCTTCCCTGACCGCGCCACACTGTACGTGACTGCCATTGAGGACCGGCAATACAAGGACTACAAGATTCACTGTGAGTGTGGCGCGTGGGTGGGGAGCTAGGGGGAGGCCTGGGAGGGGGCGCTCTGGGGCGGGCACGACTCTCTGCATCTTTCAGGGTGGGAGAATGTCTACGGCTTTGACATGTCATGTATCAAGGACGTCGCCATCAAGGAGCCTCTCGTGGACGTGGTAGACCCCAAGCAGCTGGTGACCAACGCCTGCCTCATCAAGGTGCGCGGGGGGCGGGGGGGGCGGGTGGCGGGGCGCGGGCATCGGCCGGGGCTGGGGGCTGTCAGTGAGCTGTGAGCCAGGCTCTGAAGTCGGCTCCAGCATCTCCCAGCTCAAGCGGCCTGCCGTGTGCGGGCCTTGTGGGCTAGTGCGGGCATCTGGGCTGCTCGGCGTCTCTCTGGGCCTGGGAACAAGGGGGAGCTGGGAGATCACGACCTAAAGTTCTGTCCCTCGGCAGGAGGTGGACATTTACACAGTGCGCGTGGACGACCTTACCTTCACCTCTCCTTTCTGTCTGCAAGTGAAGAGGAACGACTATGTCCATGCTCTGGTCGCCTACTTCAACATTGAGTTCACCCGGTGCCACAAGCGCACGGGCTTCTCCACAAGTGAGCCGGGGTGGGGGGGGGGGAGGGAGCCAGAGCCAGTCCTCCCGATGGGGGACACTGAGGCCAGACCCCGAGAGAGGAGGGCACCGGCCTTCTCAAGGTCACTCAAGTGAGAATTGGTATCTGCTATCCTTGGTGAGCTCCAGGACCCAGACATGCTACAGCCTGGGGTCTGAGACCCCACCCAGTGGCCCAGGAAAGTCTGTTGGGCAGGTGGTGTCCTGAATTCCAAGCTGTGGGCCCCAGAATTGGGGGCTAGAGACAGTCTGGGAATCCTTTTGGAAGGGGCACCTTGAGGACTGGCCATATTGGGCCAGCCGGCGTCCTTTATGGGAGGAATGGATGACTGGGCTAGGCCGGCTAGGGACCCGTGGGAGGGTGAACACGGCCTCTCTGACCTCCTGCTTCGTCCCCCCTTGCCCAGGTCCTGAGTCCCCTTACACACACTGGAAGCAAACTGTCTTCTACATGGAGGATTACCTCACGGTGAAGACAGGCGAGGAGATCTTTGGCACCATTGGCATGCGGCCCAACGCCAAGAACAATGTAAGCAGGGAGTGGGAGAGTTTTAGAGCCTAGCAGGGGCCAGCCCACAGTGGAACGTTGGAAGGGAGGAACAAAAGTCCTGGGTTTGGGTACTTGGCTCCCCCCATTCTATGAACAGGCAGCAGGCCAGGGGCAGTTGGGAGAACGGTCTGGGGCTGTATGTGCCATGGAGGCCAGGGCAGGATTGGAATTCAGGTCTCTTGACTCAGGTGTGTGAGGCTTCTGAGCCCCCGTTTCCTGGGATGGGGGCGGGGTTGGTGATTGGGGGCTCCCCCTTCTTCACACTTCCATGTTCCCCCTGTAGCGAGACCTCGACTTCACCATCGACCTGGACTTCAAAGGGCAATTGTGTGAGCTCTCCTGCTCCACTGACTACCGGATGCGCTGAGCCGGCCCCAGGCCGTTCCCATGGGCCCCTGCCCAAGCTGGTCGGCCCACCCCACCCCAGGAGCCGGCCCTCACCCCGGGGGCCCCAGCCCCTTCCCTGTACTCTGTCCTCTACCCCCACGCCCATGCCCTGCTCCCTCCCATGGGTGAGTGAGGAGCCCAGGGGTGACATCGTGACTGTGTTTTTCATAACTTATGTTTTTATATGGTTGCATTCATGACAATAAACCGTCAGCTGGGACCTGGGCAGCAGAGCTTGGGCCGGGCATGGGGAGGGTTGGGCCACATCTCTGGGGTCCTCCTTGTCACCCATCAGGAGCTCCAAGGTTAGAACCTCCTTCCCTCTGGGTCATCCTCGCCGGCGTGTGCCAATTGTGTGGCATCTGGGGACACGGGCCTCAGTCCGCGCTGACCAGCCCCATGCTTTCAGGGGCTTTGTCCCAGCCAGCCAGGAAGAGCCTGTCATCAGTCCAGAAGCCCTGCGGTCTCCCCAACCTCCCTCCCCCAAGGGAGCTCTTCTACACTCACTGCCCCCAGTGACAGCCCAGGTTTATGTTCACAAAAGGGTCTCAGACCACCCCACAAATGGCTTCTCTTGTGAGCTATGTCCAACTGACTCCATTTGGGGTTTTCTTGCCAGATACTGGAGTCGTTTGCTGTTTCCTTCACCCCATTTTATAGGTGAGGAAACTGAGGCAAACGGGGTGAGGTGACTTGTCCAGGGTCACACAGCTGTTGAGGCCAGCATTTTAACCCACATCGTCCTCAGTCCAGGGCTGGGGCTCTACTAAGCCACAGACTAGCAGGCCTCAGTAGGGAGTTGAGAGGGGGCCTGTCCAAATACTGCCTCAGTTGCCCCCAAATGGGCGGCCTATCTCCTCCTGTCTCACTGTTCCCCTGCCCTCCCCCTGTGGATTCTTCAGGGGATGGGGCAGGGTTTCCCGGCTGCGGGGAGAGTAACACCTGTGAGGCCTCTCCGTCCCTGTGGATGGAACCTCCCACCCAGGCAGCTCAGGGTCTCGCCCTTCTCTTCTGGGTCCTGGCGACCCCCGGTGAGATCCTGGTTACTCCAAGCTGCAAGGTGGGGGGGAGCACAGGGAGGATCCCGAGATGTAGATGGGGGAGGGGGGACCCCTTCCCCCACCCCGCGCGCCCATCGGTGGTTGCCTGCTGGGCACCTGGTCGACCGGCAGCGCTTGTGCACTGGCGGGGCGCCCCCTTCAGGGAGCCTTCCCACTGACCGCGACCCCCGGACCCCTGAGATGGGCAGCGAATAAAGTCCATATTCAGCGTGTCCGTGTCAGTGCCTCCATCCCTCACTGCAAGGACGATGCACCTGGGGTGGGGGGTGGGGGGGCTGGATTGGGAGAGACAGGGCACGCACATGCGCGGGGAGTCTACGGGGGCTGGAGAAAGGCGCATCCCCTTGTGCGTGACGTGAGGAAGGGGGAAGAGGATATCGGGGCGCAGGCGCAGAAGGAAAGGGGGCGGGGGCGGGGGGAGAGCTCGGGGTTCCATCGGCAAGAGGGGGGGGGTCCTTTCCTGTCGGAGATCTCCAAGCGCAGTGAGTAGCGAGTCGAAAGGGTAGCTGGGGACCAGAAGCTGGAGGAAGGGATGCTCGGGTTCTGGGGGGTGGAGGGGGAATTGGAGGGGAGACCCCAAGGTGGGCTGTGGCTTGGGAGGGGCAGACATCGGCGGCGCCTAAAGTTCCGGGTTTGGGGTTCTGGATCTGTAGGTGCTAGTTGGGGGGGGGGACGGTACACGGGGGGATCTCCATCACTGGGATGCCTGCCCCTCCTCCACGGGCTCTCAGCAGTTCAGGCTTCTGAGTATGCGTGGTGAACAAGCCTGCACTATTTTCTGTTCCCCCTCCCCACTTAACCAGTTCAATGCTATCAAGATGGGTGCGACCCTTTTTCTAGCTGACCCCCCCAGCCCCACCCCTTGGTTTCCTGAAGCTGCTAAATAGTTAACTGGCATCAGCATGGGGTGGGGTCCAGGGCTGCCCTTTCTCTATTCCCTGAACTGGGGGGGGGGAGGCACTTGGGGTGCTGATCCAGCCCCTTTTGGCGGCCCCAAACTACAGCTCCCTGCAGGCTCTGCAGTAGCCTGGTGACGGGCAGCCTTTTGAGGTCCCCACAGCCTCATGGGAGTTGTAGTCAAAGGTCCTAGGGGCTGTGGTGGGGGATGAGGGCCAACGCGTGGTCTCTCTCCCTGGGTCCCAGGGCACCATGGCCGAGGCCCGTCAGGCAGCGGCCTTCCGCCTAGACCTCGGCCAGGGGACTCCAGGACAGTGGTGGAATCCAGCCTTGAAGGAAGTCGGTCTTGCTGGGCTGCGCTCCTGGAAGCGGAGCCTGGCCCGGTGCAGGGTAAGGGGAGGGCAGCGGCCCTACCAGCTGTCCTGCCTATCCCCCCCGCCCCCTCCGCCCCCATCACCATCCTGCCGGCCAACCTGCGCACTTCAGCTCCCCAGCACCCGTGTGCACCAGCCTGCCCATGCCCGCCCTTCTTCCAGGGGCCAACAGCCAGGCTTTTTAGGGGTCTCTTGGGTCGTAGCTCCCTTTGGGGAACCCCTAGTTGCCCCCTCAAAGCCACTTGTGAGAAACCCCACTGGCCATCTCCGGGAGTCCCGGGGAGCCAGCCCGCGGCTTCTGTCCCGGCAGGACGACGTCCTATGCGGAGCTTGCCCGGCTGGCCTTGCCAGTGGCTTCTTCCTCCTCGCCGCTATCCAGGGCTCACGGTTCATGCAGCTGGACCCCTCTTTGGGGCTGGTGGACTGGATCAAGGCCAGCCTCCCAGACTGGTGAGGCTCCCCAGGGCTCAGGCCCCGCCAGGCCCAGGTTTCACTACCCCCTACCCCTAGTTTCTCTGTAGAGCTCTAAGCACTGACCTTCCTCTGGGCAGGGCCCAGGCAAGGCTGCGGGCTGGGGTGGGGGTGATCTACCCACTCCTAAGCTCAGAATCCTGGCCATCGCGTCTGTGGCCTCGGGGCTGAGCCCCAGCCTGGTCCCCTCTCCTCAGGGGTGTGCGCTGGCTCCCAGGCTTCCAGGGGGCTCTGGCGGCCACCATCTTCGCCGGGGGCCTCTGGATGGCCTTGCTGCTGACCCTGCATGTGGTACTGCGGCTCCTCCTCCGTTACCAGGGCTGGCTGAGTGAGACTCGTGGGACCCTGTCCTTGCCCACGCGCTCCTGGCTGGTATGAAGAGCCTTGGGGCCCGGCTTTCCAACCCTGGCCACCCCCGTCGGTCTTTGTGTCCGTTTTTCTCTGTCTCTGTCTCTGCTTTGTCTTGGTGGGGGTGGGGGACCTGAAGGAAGGGGGAAGGGTCTGGGTCAGGGCCCGGTGCTTCCTGCCCCCTCCAGGCTCTGGTCAGGATCTTCTCCGGCCGTGGCCCGACACTCTACACATACCAACGTTCCCTTCCCTGCCTACCCCTGCCCTCTGCAGAGGGTACTGTGGCCAAGGTGGGCAGAGCAGACCTGAGACCCATCCCCGATACTCAAGAATCAGAGACCCTAAGAGTCAGGGGTATGGGGACCCATGGGTGTGGGGACTTGGGGACCCAGGGAGTCAGATATGGGGAACAAGGGGTGTGGGGACCCGGGGATGTGAGGACTTGGGGACTGAGAGAGTCAGTTATGGGGACCCATGGGTGTGGGGACTTGGGGACCCAGGGAGTCAGATATGGGGAACAAGGGGTGTGGGGACCCGGGGATGTGAGGACTTGGGGACTGAGAGAGTCAGTTATGGGGACCCATGGGTAGGGGGACTTGGGGACCCAGGGAGTCAGTTATGGGGACCCATGGGTGGGGGGACTTGGGGACCCAGGGAGTCAGTTATGGGGACCCATGGGTAGGCAGACTTGGGGACCCAGGGAGTCAGTTATGGGGAACCAGGGGCATGGGGACTTGGGGACCCAGGGAGTCAGGGACCCAAGGGCTTGGGCCCTTAGAGCCACAGTGTCAGATGACCAGGGTGGCATATATACCCCAGTACCTGGAGTCTGTGCGGCCACTGCTGTCTGACAAGGATTTTCGGGACCTGAGCAGCCAGGCCCAGACATTCCTACACACGGAGGCCCCCCGGCTGCAAGCTCTTCTGGGCCTCAAGGCCTGGTGCTCAGCCAACTATGTGAGTGCCGTGTTTCTGTACCCCCGTGTGTCCCCATGGCTCTGGGGGCCGGGACACTGGCTGATCCGGCTTTCCCTTTCCCAGGTGAGTGACTGGTGGGAAGAGTACATCTACCTGCGCTCCCGAAGCCCCCTACTGGGCAACAGCAACTTCTACATCCTGGTGAGCCCCCTCCTCCTAGCCGCTGACTTTCCTATCCCTGGCCAAGTGACTGGTGACCAAGCCCAGGTTCTGTTTGCTACGTCAGTTTGCAAGCATCTTTTAAGAGGTTCCACTCCAGCTTCTGGGGATACAAAGAAAGGCAAGAATGGGGGCCCTGCCCTCACAGAACTTTTGTTTTAACGCAGAAGATGAGGTTGAGACAACTGTAGTTCTAGGTGGTCTCTGAGGGAGTCTCTGGGCTAAGGGGGCCTGGGAATATCCTCCTGCACAAGGGACGGGCTAGTTGAATCTTTTTTTTTTTTTTTTTGGCAGGGCAATTGGGGTTAAGTGACTTGCCTAGGGTCACACAGCTAGTAAGTGATGTGTCTCAGGCTGGATTTGAACTCAGGTCTTCCTGAATCCAGGGCCGGTGCTCTATCTACTACACCACCCAGCTGCCCCTAGTTGAGTCTTTTTTTTTTTTTAGTGAAGCAATTGGGGTTAAGTGACTTGCCCAGGATCACACAGCTAGTAAGTGTTAAGTGTCTGAGGCTGGATTTGAACTTAGGTCCTCCTGACTCCAGGGCCGGTGCTCTATCCACTGTGTCACCTAGCTGCCCCCCCCTAGTTGAGTCTTAAAGGAAGCCAGGACATGGAAGAGAGAGGGTGTCCTAGGCATGCCTGCTGCAGCCTGCCTCACCTTCTCCCACAGGACTTCCTCTCCAAGGCCCCTACGCCTCTGCAGGCTGCGCGAGCTGGTAACGCTGTGTATGCCATGATGAGATTCCGGGAGCAGCTTAGCCGCGGGGAGATTGAGCCTGTAAGAGGCTGGGAGGGGGCTCCAGCCCAGCCCAGGAATGACTCAGAAGCTGGGCGAGCTCCCTTTTCATACGGCTTCCCCCCTCCTCTGGTCTAGGCAACAGTGCTGGGGATGCGCCCCCTGTGCTCAGCCCAGTACCGGCAAATGTTCAACACCACTCGGGTCCCGGGGGTCTCCAGAGGTAGGGAATACTGTGACCTCCGGTCCCCAAGCCCAGTGCCCCCTGCCCTTCTAGCCTAATGGAGAGAGTGCTACGTTTGGAGTTAGGAAGTCCTACCTGGTGTTTACAAGCAGTGTGCTCCTGGGGAATCAGTTAGCAAGCATTTTTTTAGCACCTGCTGGCTACTGGGCCTTGTGCCAGGGGCCTGCTTTCTAGGACCCTCGGTTCCTTCTCTGTAACATCAGCAATGAGAGATTCCAGTGCTCCCATTTGCTGGTTAAACCCTTTGTGACTTGTAAAAGGTCTCCTGTCGATGCTGATTTTCATAATCCTTTGGAGCATTTGACTGTCCAATTCCCTGATGTTGCCCTCTGACCCTGGGCACCAATGACCTCCTCCCCAGACCAGCTGTGTCATGTCAGGGATAGCCGCAGCCGCCATGTGGCCGTCCTGCACCAGGGCCGCTTCTTCCGACTGGGAACCCATGGGGGGCCTGGGGGCCGCCTGCTGAGCCCCCGTGTCCTGGAACAGAAGTTTCAGCGCATCCTAGATGACACGACTCCTGCCAGGCCCCTGGAAGAGCATCTGGCCGTTCTGACGGCTGCCCCCAGGTGAGCAGGGCTCCCGCAGGGCTGAGGGCCACAGGGTCAGGGGGTCTGGCCCCGCCCTGACCCCAGCCCCTGGCCTGCCAGGGCCCTGTGGGCTCAGGCTCGGGCCTCCCTGCAGGCCGGGGACAGGAGCACACGGGCTGCTCTGGAGATGGTGGAAAATGCCGCCTTCTTCGTGTGCCTGGAGGAGACCCCGGGGTCCTCCAATACACCCCCTGAGGTGCTGCTGGATGAGCTAGCACGCTCCTTGCTGGTGGGAACTGGCCACAGCAGGTGAGCCCTGTGCCCCAGCCCCTGGCCAGGCCTGAGTCCATCCCCTTCATCCTCATGCCCATCCAGGCTTGGTTTCCCTCCCCATCCCAGTCCACATACCCCTTCCCAGATGCCCCAGGTTTCCTACCCTCCCCCAGGGTCCCCCACCCCCACCCCAGTCCGCATCTCCTAGTACTTCCTGTCTGCCAGGCCTCATACCCCTCCCAGACCCCCAGGACCTCCTCTTCCTCCTTCCCGGCAGGCGTCAGGCCCCCAGCCCCACCACTTCCCCGGCCTCGGCAAAGACCTCCCTGCCAGGCCTCTCCTGCTGCCGCCCCACAGGTGGTTGGACAAATCTCTGAACCTCGTGGTCTTTGCCAATGGACGCATGGGGCTGAACGTGGAGCACGCCTGGGCCGACACCCCTGTCCCTTCGCACCTGTGGGAGGCATGGTTGCTGTGCCCCAGAAACTCCCAAGACCCCGAGAAGCTTCCTGGAGATGGCTGTCCCCCATCAGACGTCCCAGAGAGGCCCCTCGGAGCCCAGTCTCTGTGGGGGCCAGTCCCTGAGGGCAGCCTGGGGGCGAGGGGCCGGGGTCCTAGGGAAGGCCGACCTAAGCTGGGATCCTGACGAGCTTCTCTCTTCTTCCTCCCAGGCTGTATTGGCTGCCGAGTGCTTTGAGCTTGGCTACACGGCTGATGGGCACTGCAGGGGGACCCCCAGCCCCACGGTGGGACCGCCTGAGCGGCTTCTGTGGGCTGTGCCCGAGGAGGTGAGAGCCAGGCTGGCACCCCGCCCACAGGCGTCTTCTCTCTGCTGGTCTGCGTCTCTGGCCTGGCCCGGTCCCCTCATGGTGCTCTCTGTCCTGGGCAGGTGGCCACCTCCATCCCCCCAGCTCTGCAGAAGGCCCAGGCCTTGGCTAGGGACACCGAATGCCACGTGCTCCCATTCACCCACTTTGGGAGAGGATTCACCCGGCGCTGCCACACCCCAGGAAGCAGCTTTGTGCAGCTGGCCCTGCAGCTGGCTAGATTTCGGGTCAGCACCCCTGGGAGAATGGGGGGGTATATATATAAATATATATATGTATGTTACATAGGGTTAACGATGCAGCTGCGAGACCACTGTAGATGGTCACTGTGAGATCAAAGAGGGAAACAGACTAGTGTGTGGTGTGGGTGAGCTGCGTGGTGGGGACCGCAGAGAGGGACGTGTAGGCTGGCCAGTATCAACAGAGTGGTTGATCTAGCTGGGGAGGCAGGCAGTGTAGACCAGGAGGGTGGTCTGGCCGGGGAGTCAGGCAGTGTAGACCGGGAGGGTGGTCTGGCCGGGGAGTCAGGCAGTGTAGACTGGGAGGGTGGTCTGGCTGGGGAGGCAGGCAGTGTAGACTGGGAGGGTACAGATGGGCTGGGCATCTGTGCCTGGGCCAATGCCTCCCCTCTTTCTGGCCCACCAGGACCAAGGCAGCTTCTGTCTGACCTACGAGGCTTGTGTGACAAGATTGTTTTGTGAGGGCCGCACAGAGACCCTCCGGTCCTGCACGCTGGAGACCTGTGCTTTTGTCAGAGCTATGGAGGACCCAGGGCTGACGGTAGGTGGCTCTCCTGTGACCGCCCCCCCCCCCCCCATGTGTGTCCTGGAGCCCTGGAGGATGATGACTTCCAGGTGCCCTTCCCCCCCCCAGGATGCCCAGCGCCTGGCCCTCTTCCGAGTGGCAGCAGAGAAGCACTGGGCTCTGTGTCGGGCAGCCCTGACTGGCGAGGGCATCGATCGTCACCTCTTCTGCCTCTATCTTGTCTCCTGCCTCCTCCATCTGCCATCCCCATTCTTGACCCAGGTTAGCTGTCCCTGCTCAGGGGAAGAAGGAGGCATCTCAGGGAATGGGAAAGCCTTGGGGTCCCCTGGCCCACACCCTCCTACCAAACCCCACTTTCCAGGTTCGGTCTGAGCGATGGAAACTCTGCACCAGCCAGAGCCCAACGCGGCAGCCACAGCTGTTTGATCCAGCCAGCCATGTCGATTACGCTTTCTGTGGGGGTGGCTTTGGGCCTGTGAGTGGGGCCCCAGGGATAGTCCCCAGATGCCCGAGGGGGGCCTGCAGTAGGGCCCCAGGGATAGTCCCCAGATGCCTGAGGGGGGCCTGTGAGTGGGGCCCCAGGGATAGTCCCCAGATGCCCGAGGGGGGCCTGCAGTAGGGCCCCAGGGATAGTCCCCAGATGCCTGAGGGGGGCCTGTGAGTGGGGCCCCAGGGATAGTCCCCAGATGCCCGAGGGGGGCCTGCAGTGGGGTCCCAGGGATAGTCCCCAGATGCCTGAGGGGGGCCTGTGAGTGGGGCCCCAGGGATAGTCCCCAGATGCCTGAGGGGGGCCTGCAGTGGGGCCCCCAAGGGGAGAGGGCCAGGGGCTGTGGGGGTGAGGAGCCTGGCACTGGAGCTGGGTCCTCTGGGGACTTTTCTCCTCTTCCTGGCCCAGGCAGATGATGATGGCTATGGTGTGTCTTACATCTTCATGGGAGAGAGTATGATCACCTTCCACATCTCCTGCAAGGTCTCCAGCCCTGACACGGTTAGAGCTCTAGTCCTTCCCAAAAAGGCCTTCCCTGTCCTGGCCCCCAGGGTCCTCTGCAGGTCAAAGAGACTCAGTGTGAAGCTTGCAAGGACTGTGGAAATCCTCTAGTCCACTTATTTTCATTTTTTATTTTTTTGCGGGGCAATTGGGATTAAGTGACTTGCCCAGGGTCACACAGCTAGTAAGTGTCTGAGGCCTGATTTGAACTCAGGTCCTCCTGAATCCAGGGCCGGTGCTCTATCCACTGCACCACCTAGTTGCCCCTAGTCCACTTATTTTGCAGATGACAAAGCAGGACCGCAGAGGCTAAGTAGGTTTACCCAGGGTCACATGGGTAGTAAGTGGCAGCGTCAGGATCTGAATTCTCTACCGCTGTGACATTTCATTCCTGGCCTCAGGAACTCAGACTTCCCTCCCCTCCCCAAGAACCCTAATGTCCAGGTCCCTCATCCTTGCCCTCCCAGGGACCCAGGTATCTAAGGTCCCAGGTATCCTGGGTCACCCTTGGGTTCCTGAGCCCCTCTGATTCTCTTCTTTGGGGCACCTCGACATCCCCTCAGGAATTCGATGTCTTTTGGATACACTTTCACCAGTCTCTTGTCTTGGCAGGATTCCCGGCGGTTTGGGCAGCACATTCAGGACGCAATGCTGGATGTGGCCGCACTGTTTGGCCTAGGCATTGGGCCCAGCACAAGGGCCCAGCCAGGTGAGGCAGCCAGGGAGGACAAGACTTCCATGAAGACCCCCGGAGGGCCTGAGCCCCAGCAGTAAGGCCTCAGGGTCCTGAGGGGGCTGCCCTGATGTTCTGGGGCTGGGGAGATGGAGAGGCTCCGGGCAGGCCCCGAAGATGACTGATGAGCAAACTTGGCATTATGGAGTCTGGAATAATGGGGGCCACAATTGTGCGCTGAGCCCAACCTCACCTGCTATCTGCTCATCCTCACCACTGTCCTGGGCCAGCTTCATTGTCCCCCATTGACCCGACCCCTTCCCATATCCTCATCCCTAACGTGAACTCCAATTCTGGATCAAAGCCCCCTGCGCCATCACCAACCACAGCCCCTCCCCAGGCAAGGGTCAACCCCACCTTACCCCATTCCATAAATTAAGGTCAACTTCAATTGTACCCCACTCCGCAGTCGAAACCTAGGCCCAACATTCCTCCATTCCATGGGCTAAGGTAAACCCCAAGCTTAGCCCATTCCATAGGCCACACGTAGCCATAACTCCAGCTGATCCACAGGCTAAGCTGAGCCCCAATGATAGCCTTAAATGCAACTTGATCTCAGCCCAATCACAGGCCTTCCTCAGCTTCAAGCACCCCCAAGCCCGGGCCATCGTCTTCAACAACACCCTAACCTCAATTCTCCGTCAGGCCATTCCAAATACCTACCTTCACTCATCATCAGCAACAATGTCATCTGAACCTGAGCCCCAGACTCATTCCAGTATCTGCTCAGAGTCAAATTAAGTCCATCCCAAACTACCCACAGGCCGACCTCAGCCCCAACTGCATCAGAACATCCAACTACCTACAGGCCAACTTCAATGCAACCCTTAACCAAATTCACTTAAAGAAGCAATTATTAAGCACCTACTTTGTGCCAGTCAGTGTGCTTCAAGCTGGGAAAATAGAGACAACAGTGAAACAGTCCCTGCCCCCAAGGATATTTATTGGGTGGAAACAACATGAGCATGGATGAAGAAATAGAAAGACACAAAGGGTCTTTGTTGTTTTGGGTGGATGGGAGCATTAACAGTTAGAAAGGTTTGTTGTAGGAGGAGAGATCTGACTGAACCCTGAATGGAGCTGAGGATTCCAAGAATTGGGGAACCTTTTAGATGTGGAAGATGATGGCTTGTGAAAAGGCATGGGTCAGTTGTTAGACCTCCAGGCCTGGAGTCAGGAAGACTTCAGTTCAAATCTTGCCTCACATTAGCTGTGTGACCCTGGGCAAGTCGCTTAACCTTGGTCTGCCTCAGTTTCATTACTTGTAAAATGGGAATAATAGTAGCACCTATCTCCCAGGGTTGTTGGGAAGATCAAATGAGATATTTGTAATGTGCTTTGCTAACCTTAAAGAGCTGTGTAAATAAATTCTAACCATTGTTACGGTGATGATGATAATGAAGAAGAAAAAGAACAAATAGACAAGTTTGGTTGCAACATAGAATGGGTGAAATGAGATAGTGGGAAGCTGGTCTGTAAAGGAAGACTGGAGTCAGACTGTGAGAAGTTTGAAAGGCATATAGGAAGGGGAAGCTAGGTGGTACAGTGGATAGAACACTAGACCTGCAGTCAGGAGGACTGGAGTTCAAATTCAGCCTCAGATACTTATGAGCCGTGTGACCCTGGGCAAGTCACTTAACCCCATTTGCCTTCAAAAAAAGGAAAGCATACAGGAAAACTTGTATTAGGGAAATGAGGGAGTTTCTTGAGCTGGAATATCATACTGTACGCATACTTGAACTCAGGTATTCCAGCAGTTAATTCACTGTGTCACCCAGATCCCCCTACTTACCTCAATGACAGAGGAAAAGAGCTTTTGTAAATCGTTGCCTGCAAAGAGAAGTGGCCCACGATATCTCCTTTTAAAAAAGAAATTTGTACTGCTATCTTTGGTTTTTATATCATCAAAATTTCTGCCAGTATCTTGCACCCCCAACTTCCGAAGAGTAATCTTCTATAGCAAAGAAAAAGTAAGAAGAGGAGGAAAAATCAGCAAAAAGGGATCAATACGGGGGCAGCTGGGTGGCACAGTGGTAAAGCACCGGCCCTGGAGTCAGGAGGACCTGAGTTCAAATGTGAACTCATACACTTGACACTTACTAGTTGTGTGACCCTGGGCAAGTCACATAACCCTCACTGCCCTGTCCCCCTCCCAAAAGATGGATCAACACATTGAACAAATCCAAAAATATGTGAAACATTCCACATCCTTGAACCCATCACATCTGCAAAGGAGTGAAGTGAGGAGGCCCAGAATATTTTCAACTTGTAGCACCTCCTTTGAGATTACTTCCTTGACTTTCTCAGGTTGTTGGGCTAGGTTCCCATAGGGTGGCTGATAATACACTCAAGGTTTTAGAGGTAACTCCAAGGGGATGGATTTCTAGTTGTTTATTGCTGACAAGCCCTCATTGGGATGACTCCATTTAACAGCTCTTGACTTGGTTAGCTTATAGGAAAGGTATTTAGTAAAGTGGTATTATAAGAATAGTTGGTACAAATATTTCTCCCCAAATCCTGGGTCACGTTCTTCCACAAATACATGTAGCTACTTGGGAAGAGTGGGCAGTCCACACCAGGCATTCTTCTTGGGTGCAAGGAGTCATGCCTAGCTTGTTAATGATCGTCTTTCCACATGCTTGGAATGTCATTCTCTTCCCAGCAAGATATCTCCTCTCCCACTAACTGATTCTCTGTGATCCCAGCTGGGTATGCTGTCAGCTACTGACCCAATCTCTCTGATCACATGGTCACTACAGGGGATGGGCAGAGAAGGAGGAAGAGGAGGAGAAGAGAAATTCTCTTTTTTCCCTAGAAGGGATCATCTCACAAGCCCTTGGTTCACTTCCATGGGAGAGGTTTCCACTCCTGTACTGTCCAGTTGCCTGACAGGCTTAAGGCTGAAATTTCTTAATGTACTTAAAGCTTCCAAGGCAGAGTGTGGTTAGCATGTTTGTTAGCTAATCAGAGTTAATTTCTATCAAATCAAGAGGTTCTTAATTCATAAAGACCTCACAATTGATTCAATTCAACAAACATTTATTTAGCACCTACTATGTGCCAAGCACTGTGTTAAGCCCCAGGCTTATAAAAAGAGGCAGAAGACAGTCCCTGCCCTCAAGGCACTTACAGTCCAATGGGGGAGACAACATATAAACACACAGACACACAACAAATAGCAATAAATAAAAATGTGACAAACAAACGAATGAATAAACAAACAAACAAATAAATAAACAGGATAAATAGAAAATAGTTACAAGAAGAAAAGCACTGGATTAAGAGGAATTCCTGGGGGCAGCTAGGTGGTGCAGTGGATAAAGCACTGGCCTTGAACTCAGGAGGACCTGAGTTCAAATCCAGCCTCAGACACTTGACACTTAACTAGCTGTGTGACCCTGGGCAAGTCACTTAACCCTCATTGCCCTACCAAAAAAAAAAAAAAAGAGGGATTCCTTCCTGTAGAAGGTGGGATTTTAGTTGGGACTTAAAGGAAGCTAGGGAAGTCAGTGGTCAGAGCAGAGAGAGATGATGAGGTCCTGTACCAGGTGGGGGCAGCGTCAGAGGAGAGAAGGGGATCTATGTGAGAGATGTTGCAAAGAGGAAATCAATAGACCTTGGCACCATATTGGATGGGGGTGGGACTGAGAGATAGTGAGGTGTCCAGGATGACTCCTAGGTTGGGAGCCTGAGAGACTGGTAGAAGGGTGTTGCCCTCCACAGTTAAGGGGAAAAGATAATGAGTTCTGTTTTGGACATATTGAGTTTAAGATGACTATTGGACCTCCAGTTTTGACATGTCTGAAAGGCAGAGATGTTAGGTTGGGGGTCAGCAGAGAGATTGGGGTAGAAAAGAGGTGTGAGAATCATCAACATAAAGATGGTACTTAAATCCATGAGAATTGAGGTCACCAAGTGTAGTCTAAAGTAAGAAGAGAAGAGGGCCCGGGAGAGAGCCAGGAGAGATACCTACAGTGACAGGGCATGACCTGGAGGAGGATCCAGCAAATGAATAGGGTGGGGCAGAATGAGTGGATAAAACACTGGCCCTGGAGTCAGGAGGATTTGAGTTCAAATCTCACCTCAGACACTTAGTAGCTGTGTGACCCTTAGCAAGTCACTTAACCTCAATTGCCTTAAACATCTGGGGCCATCTTCAGCCATCTTGATGTATAACCTTGCCACTGGACCCAGATGGCTCTGGAGGAAAGAGTGAGGTTGGTAACCTTGCACAGGCCTCCCTCCCTTAAATCCAATTCACAAGTCATGATATCACCCCAATGTTATGGTCCTCTTCGAGAATAAAGGACAAACAACAACAGAGAATGAGTGGTTAGAGAGAGAAAGGGGGAATTGGGGGAGGGGAGGGTGCACCTGAAAACCTAGAGAGAAGAGAATATCAAGGTGGAGAGAATGTTCAACAGTGTCCAAGGCTGTATGGATAAGACCAAGGAAAATCAGGATGGATTTGTCCACTAAGAGATCATTGGTGACTTTGGAGAGAGCAGAAAGTAGACCTTCTTATTTGCAAAACTTTTATGTTCTTATGTGAAAATATCCAGAGGAAGAGACTAGCCAAGAAAAAGTAAAAGAAAACAGTAGGGGCAGCTAGGTGGCACAGTGGATAAAGCACCGGCCCTGGAGTCAGGAGGACCTGAGTTCAAATCCGGCATCAGACACAACACTAGCTGTGTGACCCTGGGCAAGTCACTTAACCCCAATTGCCTCAAAAAAAAAAAAAAGAAAAGAAAAAGAAAAGGAAACAAGAAAACAGTAAAAATTAGTTCCATTTCCCTCCCTGCTTGACCAAGATCTAGAGACACAGTCAACTGGATGTTCTGTTGCTAGCAGATCTAATTTAGATGGAGGGTATCTGTGTTTGGGGGCGGGGGTGTTGGACAATAACTCCAGGAAGGCAGGTAAGTGGCACAGTGGATGGAGCTCTGGACCTGGGATCCGGGAGATCAGAGTTCCAATCAGATCTCAGATATTAATTAGCTGTGTGACCCCGGGTAAGTCATTTAATCCCTATTTGGCTCATTTTCCTCATATGTAAAATGGGCTGGTAGAAAAAGGAGCCCACTTGAGGGTAGAGGGGATGGTGGTAACTGACAGGATAGAATTCAGAACTGCTCATTTCTCCTTCTTCTACTGTTCTCGACAAGGAGGGTGATCATTTCCTTGAAGACGACAGCCTCCAAGTGGCAAGCTGGGACAGCTAACACATCCTAACACAGCGCTTAGCTTCCCTTGAATTCAAGCCCTTCCCCCCTCAGCCCTGATCAAGTCTACCCTTGAGTCCTGAAAGAAATGGAAATGTGAACTATTGAGTCACCATCAGCGAATATTTGAAAGGTTGTGGAAAACTGGTGAAGAGCCTCAAGACTGGAGAAGAGTGAGTTTCCTATTATTATTATTATTATTATTATTTTGCAGGGCAATGAGGGTTAAGTGACTTGCCCAGGGTCACACAGCTAGTAAGTGTCAAGTGTCTGAGGTCAGATTTCAACTCAGGTTCTCCTGAATCCAGGGCCAGTGCTCCATCCTCTGCACCACCTAGATGCCCCCTCATTTTTTTAAAGAGAGAACAGAGTCTGCAAACTACATGTGGAATTAGTGCCCAATTTCTCTTTTTTTGTTGTGCACCTAGGCAGCTGGGAATCACTGCAAAGGCCTGTGGGTAGACTGAGTATTGTAAACATGGAGAAACAATAGGAAAATGATTGTCCTTTGTGCCTGAAGAGGTCGCAAATGACATCACTGTATCTGGGCCCAGGTACAGTGTGTCCAACTGTGTCTGATCAGACCAATAGGGGTTTGGAAGGTATACCACAGGTTAGGCACCAGTAGTTTACATAGACATTTGGAGGGGAGATGGCTCTAAATTTGCATGCCTTGCATTGCTTCTGAGCTACCACAATTCTGCTTTGCTCATAGAACACGACTCCTTTGATGTGGAAATGCCGTGCTGGGAGGTCCCTATGCCAGTGTCTCCCACATCTCACAGTAGATCCCAAAGTTATCCAGTGAGACCTTGAGAGTGTTCTGCTTTTACCTCTTCTGACTTGCCTTGCATGAATTCTCTGCAAAATAGTCTTTTAGGCAAACATACGTTTGATGTTCAAACAATGTGCCCAGCCCATTGGAGTTCAGCTTAAGAAAGGACCTCAGTGTACCTTATCTTGCCAGGTGATCTTCAGAATCTTCCTAAGACAATTCAAGTGGAATCGATTCCGTTTTCTGGCATGGTGCTGGCAGACTGTCTACTTTTCACAGGCAGACATCAAGGAGGTCAGTTTAGTAGTCAGTCTAATACCTCTTCTTTCTCATACTTTTCTTCAGAGCCTCCCAAATGCTGAGCAAGCTCTGTGTGTACATCCTCAGAAAGTAGACTGCCAAGGTAAAGAACTTATCCACAGCATTCAAAATTTCTCTACTTGCTGTAACTGATGGTTCCATGTCTGGATGGCATGGTACTGCCTGATAGAAGGCCTGTGTTTTTCTTGGTGTAAATTGTTTGGCCAAAATTAGCACAAGCAGCAGAGAATCAATCCATTCTCTGTTGCATTTCAGCCTCAGAGGATGCATTGGGTGCACAGTCATCTGCAAACAAGAAGTCATGCACCACCTCTCCCTCCACTTTAGTCTTGGTTTGGAGCCTTTTCAAATGAAATAATCTACTGTCAATACAGTAGCTGACCTTAATGATGTTTTCAGCCTTGCTGAATGTGTCCAGCAACATCGTGGAAAACTTCATGCTAAAAGGCACAAGCACACAGCCCTGCTTCACTCCATTGGTGACTGGAAAAGTGCTAGACCATTGTCTATTATTCGGAACTGGGCAAGCACATCCATCGTGAAAATGACATACAATACTGATGAACTTCTCTGGGCAACCAAGTTTTGCCATGATCTTCCACAAGCCCTCTTGACTGATGGTATCAAAGGCCTTGGTCAAATGTTGCGTAAAGACTTTTGTTCTGCTCAGGGAATTTCTTTTTTTTTTTTTAACGTAGAAGATGGACTCATTTATTTTAAGAAAAGGAAAAACAGATACCAGAAGCAGTTCTCGGGGATGGATAAGACAATGTTTAACAATTCTACAAAGAAAACAAAGACCATAGTCATGTTATTATGGGCCAAAAAAGAAAGAATACAACCTCAGGGGAATGTAGGCAAGGGCAATAGATACACCTTCTTATTGAGTAAGACAAATAAATGAATGACACTTGTAATCTATTCTTTTTTTCTCTTTCTTTCTTTTTTTTTTTTTTTTTTTGGTGAGGCAATTGGGGTTAAGTGACTTGCTCAGGGTCACACAGCTAGTAAATGTCAAGTCTCTGAGGCTGGATTTGAACTCAGGTCTTCCTGACTCCAAGGCCAGTGTTCTACCCACTGCACCACCTAGCTGCCCCATTTATAATGTATTCTTCACATCAGGACTAGTAAAACTGCAAAACTTTTAAACTGGGGACCCTGCCATTCCATTCATAATTCAGTAGTTTTACAACTCCTGTCAAGTAAGAATGCTATAAAAGTATGAACTGGTTTCTTTCCCTTAGAGTAGTGGAGAACGGAAAATTGGCTTTATAAAATACTCTTTTGGTCTCTACAGCCTTCATGGAACTTCAGAGCCCCCCCAAACAAGCAGTTCATGGTAGAAGATGAAAGTGAAAAAGTAGACACAAAGGTCTGTGAAAACAGCTCCCATTTTGCTATAGGTATCCTTGGAACGACTGATTACTTCAGCTGGGATTCCAGACAATAAAAGTGCAGCAGTTAGTACTGTCCTCTTCACCTTCTCTTCACTTTTGGGGAAGTATTTAGATAATCCCATGAATGCAAGTTGCAAAGTAAGAAACGGAGCAAATATGGACAAATATTTGCATACAAGAGCCCGAACTCCAAGGGCAAGCAGAGCAGAGCACATCCCACCAATCTGAAAATTCGAAAAGTATCGAATTCTTCCCCTGTACTTCCATGCTCTTGATTAGGTTTCTCACTAATCAATTGTTTTCTTAACTTCATTGCTTCATACTGGTCTAAGCCGTGCTGAGAGCTTCTCTGGACAGTTTCACTTGTGAGATCTCTTTTTCGATGACGAAGTTTAAGGTTACCATCATTGCTACTCTCAGGTGGATTGATCAAAGAGTCCTTTTTATCTACCAGTTGGGTTCCCTTGATTTCTGTAATGCTGCCCTGGTGGTCCACTGTTGCTGTGCTAGTCCAATCACCCAGCGCTACTCGCTTTGAAACTGCAGGAGCAGTGAGGGAGTTCAGCTTTTCAGTGTCACGCGGCTTTGATTCTCTGTTCACTTCTTCCGTGGCGCTCCCGCTCCTGTGGAAGCCCATGATCTGGTCGATTCGCTGCTCCAAGTTCATCAGCAGTTTCTTTCTCCTCAGCTGCGCCCGGCGCTGGGAAACGGACAGATCGCCGTTCTCCGAAGCCCTGGGGGTCCGACCGGCCCATCTTCCCCAGTAGCGACGGTCAACGGCTCCATCCCAGCCTGAGGAGGCGCCACCCAGAGCAGTAGCAGCCGTCCCCCGGCCTGCCTCACACCTGCTCAGGGCATTTCTTCTAGAGTTCTTGGGCAGCACACACCATATCGACTGATCCTCAGCCCTTTCTGCAGCCATGCTGGCTCTCGGGTAGATGATCGTCTTCCAGGTGAAAGGTCAACCTATTAAGCAGGACTCTGGAAAGAATCTTGCCGTCAATGACTAAGAAGGAGGACCCCCTTACCCTTTGCAATTGTCACGGAACTACCGATTTCTTTTTCCTTTATCAAGATGGACAGGGGCGGCTAGGTGGCGCAGTGGATAAAGCACCGGCCCTGGATTCAGGAGTTCCTGAGTTCAAATCCGGCCTCAGACACTTGACACTTACTGGCTGTGTGACCCTGGGCAAGTCACTTAACCCCCATTGCCCCACAAAAAACAAAAAAAAACAAACAAACAAAAAAAAAAGATGGACAATGGAGCATCCTTGAATTCCTGGGGGATAACCGCTTCTTGCCATATAACCTGGAAAATTCCACTCAGCTTTTGTATGAGCAGTAGACCCTCCTGCCTTGAAGTTTCAGCTGGAATAGAATCAGCTCCAGGTGCTTTGTCACATGAGAGGAGCCTAGTGGCGTTTAAAAGCGCTTCTTCAGTTGGAAGTTTGGCTAGATTGACTTCAATCTGACTTCAATTGATTCAATTGACTTCAATCTGAGGTAAATGGTCAGTGGTTTCAGCATCGATGGATGATGGGCTATTGAGAACACTATGAAAATGTTCAGCCCATCTCTCCGGGATCATGTCCTTGTCACTAATCAATGTGGTTCTATCAGCATTGAGTAGCTGTAAAGCACCAAAAGGTCTTTGGTCCATAAATAGCTTTCAGGGGATTGTAAAAATGCTTTGTATTGTTACTATCATTGTAAAACTTTATTTCATCTGCTTTCTTACTGAGCCAAGAATCCTGCATCTCTCTAAGCTTCACTTGCACTTGACTTTTGATAGAGTTAAATGCTGCCTTCTTCGAGACACATTAATTATCCTGCTGGTAGATGCTGTGGAGTTCTTGTTTTTCATTTAGCAGCTTTAAATTTCCCCATCATTTTCATCAAATCAACTTTGATGTTTGCAAGTGCTCTGGCACAGATGAGTCAATGTGGTGCTGTGCATCAAATCTCTGAAAACTGCCCACTCCTTTTCTACTTCTCTGTTGCTGACCTGTGTTGGATTAGCTTTCCCTCCAAGTTAGCAACAGACTGTTTATGTCTGGAGAAGGACTCTAATCTGTGGACACTAAGTTTTCTGGTGGTCATCTTGCCTTGGGGCCTCTACTTTTATTGAATGTGAATGTTTAGCTTGAAGAGGATAAGTCTATGATCAGTCCAGCACACTGAAAGTGCCTTTATCACTTTCACATCTTGTCTGTCTCTATCCTTACAATCACATAGTCTGTGAAATGCCAATGTTTGCTGTGAGGGTGTATCCATGAAGTTTTATTGTTTTAAGGTAAACAGAAGACAGTGTTGGGGATGAGAAGGTCATGAAATGTACATGTCCTCGATAGTAAGCAACCAATGCTGTTGCTGTTTCTGAATCCATTCCTCCCAAGGACTCCCTGCATGTCTAGTGGTTTGTGCCTACTCTGACATTAAAGTCACCCAGAATTATAATAATCTTGTCCTCTTTTGGCACATTGACGATGAGGGTCTCCAGGTCTTCACAGAATTTTTCTTTGACCTCATCAGGGTTCATCATGGTGAGAGCATAGGCACTGATGATGGTGGCATCATGTTTTCCTGCAAGTGGAATCACATTGTCATGAGCCTGTCATTCACTCCTTTTGTGAGGCATCCAAGCTTGTGGACTAGATTAGGTTTTGTTTTTTTTGGGGGGAGGAAATTGGGGTTAAGTGACTTGCCCAGGGTCACACAGCTAGTAAGTGTTAAGTGTCTGAGGCCGGATTTGAACTCAGGTACTCTTGACTCCAGGGCTGGTGCTCTATCCACTGTGCCACCTAGCTGCCCCTGGACTAGATTAGTTTTGATTGAGAAACCTACACCAGTTTCGTGGGGCTCCCCATCGCTTCAGCCACTCCAGAAAAATGTGTATCCATCTCTGATTTGGGTAAGCTGGCCTACATTTGCTGGCCTTGCTTCATTCAGGGCTGCTATTTGGATGCGATGCCTGCTAACTTCTCTCGCAACAAGAGTTGTTCAATGTTTAGGTGTACTGGATTTCCATAAGCATGCACACATTCCATGCACCAGTGGTGAGTAGAATCATCTTTGAAAAAGCTTGTACACATTATTTTTTGTCTGCTTCACCCACAAGGTAGGATCCGCGCCTGCTGTGGTAAACTGACCAGGATTAGGTTAGATGAAGCAGATCGTTTTTAGGGCACCTTTTCCAGCCCCTTCCTCATCCCAGGGGTGAGCAGGGAGGTCCTTAAAAAGGATGTTCAGGGGGCAGCTAGATGGCGAAGTGGTTAAAGTGGCCCTGGACTCAGGAGTACCTGAGTTCAAATCCGGCCTCAGACACTTGACACTTACTAGCTGTGTGACCCTGGGCAAGTCACTTAACCCCCATTGCCTGCAAAAAAAAACCAAAAACCAAACAACAAAAAGGATGTTCAGATACCCAAGAGGGTGGCCGAATCCCAGTGCTGCTTCAGTCCAGTGAGGTAGGCAAAAATGGTAAAATAGTTATGAATGATGTCTTTTGACTTGCACATAAATTGGATTTAAGTAAGGCAGGGTAACACCAAGTTGTCAGCCTCACTCTCTCTTCTAGAGTCATCATAGTCCCGTGACAAGATGAAAGTCAAGATGACTGGTGATGGCCTGAGATTTGGTGCATGATCTTGGTGTCTTCAACAGCTAACTAAGCTCTAAGCACTCTGCTGAGCTTGCTTCTGTTGCCTTCATGGCCTGTTGGAACAAATTGTTCACATCCACCTATTTGGCTGGGGGAGACTTCACATGCTTGGGGTAGACACCCCTGTAACTCACTGAAGTGTTTGATACCCCTTGGTTATCTTCAACCTGGTTTAGCCCATCTACTGAAATGGTTTACTGGGGTGTGGACACTGAACATATTATAACTTTTTGGAGCCAAAGGTGGGAGTTGGGTAGCAGGTAAACACCAAAGATAGGAAGCAACCCTGAAAAGGGCTCAGCAGCCTTCACCCCAGAGCTACTAGTCTTTCCTATGGAAAGAAGACTGGGAAAAAATATCTGCAACAAGTGTGTCTAATGAAGATATCATTCCTAAGCTATGTAGCAAACTGATTCAAATTTGTGAGACTAAGGACCATTCCCTAAGAGATAAAAGGTCAACAATTACTTTTTGTGTGTGAGGCAATTGGGGTTAAGTGACTTGCCTAGGGTCACACAGCTAATAAGTGTAAAGTGTCTGAGGCCGGATTTGAACTCAGGTCCTCCTGAATCCAGGACCAGTGCTCCATCCACTGAGCCACCTAGCTGCCCCAACAATCACTTTTTAAAGGAAGAAATCTAAGCTATGAACAATCATACACACACACACACTCACATATATATATTTGGGGGGCAATGAGGTTAAGTGACTTGCCCAGGGTCACACAGATAGTGTCAAGTACCTGAGGCCAGATTTGAACTCAGGTCCTCCTGAATCCAGGGCCAGTGTTTTATCTACTGCACCACCTAGCTATCCCCAACATAAGGGTTTTGACATGGCTAATGTGAGAATTTATGTTGCCGGACTACGTAGATACACTTTGAGGGATTTGTTTTGGGATGGTTTTTTCTTAATTGCTCAATGTTGGGGAGTAGCAGAGGATGAGATGAATAAAAGAAAATGCTTATTATTTGAAAAAAAAAGAATAAAACAAAAGCAAGGATAGCCCAGGAAGAAATGTGGTTGGAGTGATTGCTGTTACTACATAGGACAATGGAAAACTCTCTGGCCACATTTAGTGTGATATATAGTAGCCAGAGCCTGGGAACATGACCTATGACTCCAGAGAATTTGAACTACCTTGAGGAAATACCAACAGCAAAAGAAGCTCCAACTATCCCATGGGAAAGCTTGTATATGACCCTGGGCCATCCATGGCAATGTACTTTCTTTGTTCTGTTTCTATATAATGCCTGGCCTGACTTGGGGTTGGTGCCAGGATCCAGGATGTTACTTTGTCCTTCTGATGCCCAGGATAACTGACCTCTTGTAAATATACTTCCTCAGTTAACCTAATTAATCCTAATAAAACTTGTTAATATCTAAGCTGGCATGAGCCCTTCTTTCTTAGGGTATCCCAATATTCTCATTCTTTTTTTTTTTTTTTAAGTGAGGCAATTGGGGCTAAGTGACTTGCCTAGGGTCACACAGCTAGTAAGTGATAAGTGTCTGAGGTCAGATTTGAACTCAGGTCCTCCTGACTCCAGGGCCAGTGCTCTATCCACCGCACCACCTAGCTGCCCCCCAATATTCTCTCAGAGGGTATGTCACCTTGCAATTGGCATAATTAGGGCAGAACAGATCTGCCACTTTACAAGGACTTGACCCTAGAATATTCTAATCACACCTTGATCATGGTGTCCCACTAAACATGCCTTCAGCAATCTTCTAACTCTACGTTCTCCTCTCCGGACATTATACTGTTTCCCATTGTTTTTTCAACTCTGTACCACCCTCTATTTCTCCTCAGTCCAGTTGCATTCCTGTGGTTGGGTAACTGGTCTCAAAGTGTTGTTGGTAATGTTTCAATGTCAATGTAGCTAGGGGTCTCCAGTAGAATGCCTTGGGGAATTGTGCTTGGCCCTGTGCTGGTTAGTATTTTTGTCCATGACTTAGGTAAAGGCGATGATCTGAAGGTGACACAAAGCTGGATGGATAGGGAGCACATCAAATGAAGTGGCATCTGAAGATTCAGGCTAGAGTATTGGGCTGAGTTTAATAAGATGAAATTCAATAGGGATAAATGGAAACTCTTACGCTGAGGTACCCAAAATCAGGGCAGCTAGGTGTCACAGTTCGTAGAGTGCCAGACCTGGAGTCAAGATAACTCATATTGGGGGCAGCCAGGTGACACAGTGGATAGAGCACCGGCCCTAGATTCAGGAGGACCTGAGTTCAAATCCGGCCTCAGACACTTGACACTTTCTAGCTGTGTGACCCTGGGCAAGTCACTTAACTATCATTGCCCCACAAAAAGGAAAAAAAAAGATAACTCATCTTTTTGTTTGTTTGTTTCTTTGCCTCAGTTTGTGCCCCTGGTGCCTGGCAAAGAGCCTGGCACAAAGTAGGCACTTAAGAAAAGTTTGTGCTGATGTTTACAAAGAAAAATTTTACTACCTAGTGCAGTGCATTTAGAGAATTTCAAATCTAGCAAACTTTTTTGGGTTATTTGCATTGACTCTTGCTCTGGAAAGAACCATATCTTGGTATGGAATGACCACTTTTCAAGTATGCACAGGCGTTCATTCCACAAGGAGATGGATAGCTTCTATCCCTGCTGAAGAACTGTGGGAGATGTTCTCAAAGCAATGCTAGCACTAGTGTGTATCAAGATCTTGCCACGTTCAAGGGGACCTGCAGCCTGAGCTTTAAAATTTCCCATTTCTGAACATGTTTTTGTTTCTTTCTTTCTTTTTTTTTTTAGCGAGACAATTGGGGTTAAGTAACTTGCCCAAGGTCACACAGCTAGTAAGTGTTAAGTGTCTGAGGCCGGATTTGAACTCAGGTACTCCTGACTCCAGGGCCAGTGCTCTATCCACTGCATCACCTAGCTGCCCTTTTTAGTTTTTGTTTCTTTTCTTTTTTTTTTTCTGAACATGTTAAAGACATTGAGCCCTGAGCACAAACTCCAGAGGAGTCAAGAGAGGGCATTTCTAGTGTAATGGTGAGTTTGGTTGAGTCAGTTGATTAAACCATTCCTTGCCCTTTAAAATAAGTGATAAAATGCTACCTTGTTGTTCAGTCATTGACCAGTCATGTTCAATCTTTGTGTCTGAACTTCGGCAGAAATACTGAAGTGGTTTGCCATTTCCTTCTCTAGCTCATTTTACAGATGAGGAAACAGATGTAAGCAGTGTTAAATGACTTGACCAGGATCCCACAGCTAGGAAGTGTCTGAGGTCGGATTTGAACTCAGGTCTTTCTGACTCCAGACCTGGCACTCTATCCACTTTGCCACCTAGCTGCACCCAAATTCGACCCCATGCAGATACCTTACTCGGGTGAGAACAAAGTATCTCAATCAACCATAGGCTTTAGATCAAGGGAAGAAAAGTCAACTGGACTGACTTTCCCCCAGGAGGAGTGTATTGGCTAAGAAACTTGGGAATACCTTGTGAGACCTGTGGAAAACCAGGGAACTAGTTCAGAACTAAAGTTATTTGACTGAGCAGAGAAGATTGCATGTTTCCAGGTGAGTGAGGAGAGGAACGCCTTGGGCCTCACTCATTTCCATTCTTGATCTCTTTTCTTAACCCTTGACCTGGGGCAGACTTGTGAACTTGGAAGGTCCAGCAGACCTCACATCTTCCCCACCAATAACCTAGCAGCATCCTTGGATGAAATGTTGGGAGTGTCCACATCAGGAGCAAAGAACAGACTGGGTCAATAATAACAATGACAATAACAATAATAATAGTAATAACAATGGCTAGCATTTAGATTGTACTTTAAAGCTTGCAAAGAAGAAATAATATATATCATCTCATTTAATTTTCATAATAACCCTGTTGAGTAAGAGTGTACTGGTAAATGCTTTAACGAAGTAAACAGAACACATTTTAAAGTTTAATTTGCATTATTAACATTTCCTTCATCACTTTCTTTTTTTTTTTTAGTGAGGCAATTGGGGTTACGTGACTTGCCCAGGGTCACACAGCTAGTAAGTGTTAAGTGTCTGAGGCTGGATTTGAACTCAGGTCCTCCTGACTCCAGGGCTGATGCTCTATTCACTGCGCCACCTAGCTGCCCCTCTTCATCACTTTCTTAAGTCTAGATAAACAACAAAACAATAAATTAAGCCCGGATTTATGCCAATTTGAAGTATAAATGCCCACACTGAAGATTTAATGGTCAGCTGTCTAAGCCCAGTACAAGCTGGTTGTAGCACACACCTGCCTGTGAGGAAGGTGCTGTTATTATCCTGATCTTACAACAAGGAAATCGAGGCAAAGGTTAAACAACTTATCCAAGGTCACATAGCTAAAAAGTTTCTGAGGCAGAATTTGAGCTTAGGTTTTTCTTCCTGGCTCCAAGTCCAATGTTTTGCCTATTGTGCCAAACTCTACATCATATGTAAGGAAAAAAAAGGAGAATAAGCATTTATATAGTGCTTACTGTTTGCCAAGCACTGTGCTAAACAGCTGTTTACAAATATTATTTCATTTGATCCTCTCAATAACTCTGGGAGGTAGGAGTTATTATTATTCACATTTTACAGCTGAGGAAACTGAGGCAAACAGTAATTAAGTGACTTGTTCAGGGTCCCATAGTAGATGTCTGAGAACTCAGGTCTTCTAGAGAAGCATAAAAAGGTAAATAGGAAAAAGAAATGATGAGGGATAGTAAAAGATTCAACTGTTTACATTCCTACATGGGAAGATAATACTCCTAACTCATAAGATTTTTCTCAGTATTAAGGCAGCTGAAAGGAATATACTTAGAGGGCACAGGTGTGAATTGAATATGAAGGGATGATATCTGTAAAGCTTTTTTTTTTATTTATCCTTGTTTTTTGTGGAGCAGACAGGGTGGGGTGGCTGATGTCTGGGGATGAATATGGGCTCAGGGCCTCCTGGGTCCAGGGCTGGCGCTTTGTCCACTGTGTCAGTTAGCTGACCCATGATGACATCTTCAAAATAAAGTTAAGGAGTAAGAGGAATGCACTGGAAGAAAGGGAAAGGGAGAGGTGGATTGGGGAAAAGAAGTTCACATAAAAGATATAAGAAAAAGCTCATGGAGTAGAGGGGAAGGTAGGGAAGGAGCGGGGGAGTGAATGAGCCTAACTCTCATCAGAATTGGCTCAAAGAGGGAATGATTTACACACTCAAGAGGGGATAATATTATATCTTGCCCTGTGGGAAAGTGGGAGAGGAAGGGGATAAGGGGGGGAGAGGCAATGGAAGGAAGAGCAGATTGAGGGAGGGAGCAGTAAGAAGCAAAACATTTTCAAGGAGGGATAGGGTGAAGGAAGATAGATAATAGAGTAAATATCAAGGGGAGGGATTAAGAACAATAGTAACTGTAGGGGCAGCTAGGTGGCACAGTGGATAAAGCACCAGCCCTAGATTCAGGAAGACCTGAGTTCAAATCCAGCCTCAGACACTTGACACTTACTAGCTGTGTGACCCTGGGCAAGTCACTTAACCCTCATTGCCCTGCCCCCACCCCCAAAAAATTGTAACCGTGAAAGAAATGATGAGCAAGATGCTATCAGAAGGATGTATGAAAAATGCAAACCATCAACAGAGATAGAACTGATGGTATCTGAATATAGATTGAAGTATAATTTTATTTATTAGCGCCTCTTTCTAAAGGTATTTTGTATATTTTCTTTCACAACCTGACTAATGAGAAGATGTTTGGTATAACTGCACATGTATGACTTATAATGAATTGCTGGATTTCATAGGGAGGGATGAGGAGGGAGGGAAGAAGAAAATTTAGAACACAAAGTTTTTTTAAAAAATCAATGTGAGAGGGGCAGCTAGATGGCACAGTGGCTAGAGCACCGGCCCTGGAGTCAGGAGTACCTGAGTTCAAAGCCGGCCTCAGACACTTAACACTTACTGGCTGTGTGACCCTGGGCAAGTCATTTAACCCCAATTGCCTCACTAAAAAAAAAAAAATCAATGTGAAAAGTAATGATGAGCTGGGGGAGTTCAGAAAGACCTGGAAGGACTTACATGAATTGATGCTGACTGAGAGGAGCAGAACCAGGAGAACATTGTATACAGTAACAGCAGCATTGTGTGATGAACAATAGTGACAGCCTTGGCTCTTTTTAGCAATGCAATGGTCCAAAACAATTTCAAAGAACTTCATAATAGAAAATGTTCTCAACATCTAGAAAAAAAGAACTGTGGTTTAGGAATGCAGATTGAACCATACTGTTTCTACATTGGGGCTGTTTTTTAATTTTAATTTTTATTCTTTTATGAGGTATTTCCCTTGTGCTCTGACTCTTCTGTCACAATATGACGAGTGCAAAAATATGTTTAATGTGATTGCACATATATAACCTATATTAGATTGCTTTCTGTCCTGGGGAAGAGGGAGGGAAGGGAGGGTGAGAGAAAAATTTGGAACTGAATATCCTATGAAAACAAATGTTGAAAACTATCCTTATATGTAACTGGAAAATAATAAAAATACTGAACAACAAAAAAGAGAGAACTCAGATCTTCCTGACTGTGGACCCACTGTTCTGTGAATTATGGAGTCACCTAGCCACCTTGGGAAACATCTTGAAGATTCTTTTTCTTTTTCTTTTAGTGAGGCAATTGGGGTTAAGTGACTTGCCCAGGGTCACACAGCTAGTAAGTGTTAAGTGTCTGAGGCCAGCTTTGAACTCAGGTACTCCTGACTCCAGGGCCAGTGCTCTATCCGCTGCGCCACCTAGCTGCCCCTTGAAGATTCTATCAAAGGGTTTTCCAGGAGCTATGAGTTAGCTCCTCCAATCTCTAAGCTTGAGCTTACTTTCCCCTGCACTCCATATGGACTTTTGGGAGAGTGTGAAAGATCTCTTTTGGAGGGATGTTTTGTACCAGTTATTCTTAGTAACATTTGATAATAAACTGACCATCATGAAAGGCAGACACTATACCCCATAGCCCATGTTCCTAGTGCCTGGCAAAGAGCCTGGAATAAAGTAGGCACTTAAGAAAAGTTTATATCCCATACCCCAACCTCTTAGAACTAGCCCTAGAATCTTATGGGGGAGCCTAGCTCTAGGGGCCTTGATCCACATATTGGGGAATTAGGATAAGGAGTCCTGGCTATTTTAAAGGCTAAACTAGCACATGTGTACAACATTCCCACAGACTTTACCAAGTCTGCCTATTGGCTTGTGCTTTGGAGATTCAGGAGATGGAGAGAATATAAATACTCATAACCAGTTTGTCTCTTGGCTGAGAAATCAGCTGAAAAAAACCTTACCAATTAGCAATAACTTCAACTCAGCAGGGCTCTAATGGGAACAAATGCAGGGGACTGAGCACAAACTCATGAGAGGGCAGGACATTTTACTGAGAAGTTAGGTAAGGGAAGGATTTTGTAACTTGGCCCTCCCTCTTTTAATTTTTCATGAGTTTTGTGCCCCAGGGAGAGACTGCCTGTCCACCATTTCATCTAAATCTCTCTGTGCAGTCTGTCTCTTGCTTTTTCCCATTTTAGTGCCAATTTAGGAGTCGGAGTGGGACAGGGAGAGAGAGACATAGAGATAAAGAGGGAGGGAGAGGGAGAAATAGAAGAGGGAAAAGGGGAAAAGGAGAGGGGAGAGAGAGAGAAGAAAGGGGAGAAAGCAGACAGACACAGACAGAGGGAAACAGAGAACCACCATGGATAACATGTGACTGCTGCTTAGGGCTGTGGTATTTGTGATGTTGCGTACTGTATCCAGAGCTGTAACCTGGATCTTTCATGGAGATGTAAGCTACTGGTTGAGATTTGGGGGGAGTGTTCTTGCCAGGGAGAGTTCCAGAATGCTTTGGTTGATCAGCTATTAGAGAGCAAGGAGTGAGTGAGCTGCCAGGCAGGGGCATAGCTCTTCCCTCCCAAGCTACCTTTGCCTCCTGGTTTCATCTTCAAGGTCCCAGACAAGCAACCCCTTTCTCAACCTTTCTCTTCATGTCTTCAGGAGTATAGAGGGTGGTCAGGAAAACTGGTGGGAGATGACAGGACTGAGCATTACATGGTGTAGTTCTCAACAAGTATCTTGTGCCTTATCTTTGTAATAACAAAGTAGGTATGTGGCCACACACACACACACACACACACACACACACACACACACACAAGTGGATTTCTTGTGGGATTATAATAACACAAAAAATGCTGAGGAATGGGAAAGGGAGGTCCCAAATTTGTTAATGAGGACTCAAGAGCAGAGATGAAATATTTTATTCTTTTAATAATTTTGGACCATATTTCTCAGGGATTAAGAACCAGCTACCTTTGCTATTACAAAGGATGTGACATTCTGTGACCCTGTGGTTCCACTCAGTATCCCTGTACTTCTCAGTTCCAGGCTGGCTAAGCCTAAAGTCCCTTCTCTGATCACCATTTCATGCTCACACCCATCAGGTCAGCTTCATCCTTCTGGTGGGGGCTTCTATCTCATTTTTCCCTACCCTCCCATTATGTCAGCCCCTGTTCTTTGTCTTCATATTGTCCTTTATATTGCATCTTTGCCATCTTCCAGACTGACCCATGTCCTCCCTTTGGAAATCGACGTGTATATATTTTGTTTTGACTAGCAGTAATAAAGGTTGTGTGGGCTCAATGTTGAACTGATGAGTGAGGTCATAAGGGTGATGTCACTCCCTCTTACTCTCTTGTATAAGTGATACTTCTTCCCAGACATAACCAAGTCTCTTTTTCTTTGGAGGAGATGTTTCCCTTTCAAACCAATCTCAGGAAAACAATGTGAAGAAAAGAGGTCAAAGGCTCTCCTCCCAATGCCAGCCAACATTTTATAGTTTCTGCCAATCAACAACTGCCATTTGCCCTGAAATTAAATTGCTCTGAGATAGAAAACCATCAAGGACAGCATGAGGCTCAGTGCCCTGGGAAGCTCTAAGATGGGGTCAATGATTATCTCTCTACAACTTGAACCTCTAGCCAGAGAAATTCTCGGCAAAATATATACTACAGTTATAAGATTTATTGTCTTGGACTTATGATGAAAAGTGTTATCCACCTCCAGAGAAAGAACTAATGGGGTTTGCATGTAGATTGAAGCAGCCTTTTTTTTTAAACTTTGGGGGGCAGCTAGGTGGCACAGTGGATAGAGCACCGGCCCTGGATTCAGGAGTGCCTGAGTTCAAATCCAGCCTCAGATACTTGACACTTACTAGCTGTGTGACCCTGGGCAAGTCACTTAACCCCAATTGCCTCACCAAAAAAAAAAAAAAAAAAAGAAGTAGCAGAAGGCAAGGAAATGAGCCCGACAGGAGTAGTTATTGAGTGATCACACACTCTAAGGAACCCCCAGTCCCTGCCACCGGGACAAAGCTAATTTATATATTTTATTGTTGTATCTCTACCTGCATGCTGTACCTGGGTGTTGGGTGTATACTTTTTTTTTTACTAGACAGCACGGGGAGAGCTGCAGCTTTAGTCCCAGGAGGAAGGCAGGCAGGCTGAAGGTCTCCAGTGCCAATTCATTCCTCCAGTCTTCTTTAAGTAGAACTCAATGATATTTTGCATGCTCTCGGCACACTCTAAGCTAGGGACATGATGGGAGTTGAAAGGGATTTACCCACTTCCAACCCTGGAATGAAAAGGTGGTTGCTGAAGTAAAAGCAAAAATAGGGGGTACCTCTAAGTGCCCAACAGGAGCTGGGACTGCTCCCCTGCAGGAAAGAGGCTGCTTAGAAGCTCTAATTGAATATAGAACCAGAAAATGGCCATAGCTGGTGAAACCATTGGATGACACTTGTTGAGAAGATAACCAGCAGATGGCAGCGTGGTAGAGAAGACAGCCCAGCAATTGACACCAACCACTCCCAGTTCAGAAGGGAGATCCTGACTCAACAGACCCTATTGCTGGACTGGTAGCTAATAATTAGTGGTTAAAAAAAAGAGAGGGGGTGGAGATTCAAGTACTGAGAGGTGCTCTAGTGACTTATTTTTTTCTTTTGTTTTCTTCCTTTTTTGGGGGGGGTGAGGCAATTGGGGTCACACAGCTAGTAAGTTTAAAGTGTCTGAGGCAGGATTTGAACTCAGGTCCTCCTGACTTTAGGGCCAGTGCTCTATCCACTGCTCCACCTAGCTGCTCCACTCTAGTGACTTATGTTTCCTTTGAAAGTTACCTTGCCCAAAGGACACATGCTGAAGGTGTGGAGGAGTGCACATATAGGGGGGATTTTCCTTATTTGCTTTGCTCTTCTGTTTTTAGCTTTTCCTTTGGTTTTGTCTGACTGTTAAAGAGAGACACCAGCAAGGGCTTGTGAACTGTGGTTTTAAATACCCAAATAGTGCCTTGAACTCTGTACAGCTTTCAGGTGTTCATGGTTCAATGGAGCCCAGTCTACAGATAAATCTTGTGCAAAGGTAGGTCTCAGAGTTCCAGTACTCAAGAGCCATCTGGTGCAGCACTTAGCTGAGGGGAGTCCCTACTTCCCACTATAAAGTGATAATCCAGTCTCAGCCTGAAGACCTCCAAGGAAGGGAAACCGATCACCTCTGAAGGCAGTCCATTCCAGTAGTGCGTGGTTTTAATTGCTAGGAATTTTTTTCCTAATGCAAATGCTTAATTTTTTTTTGTTTTGTGTTTTGTTTTGTTTTTGTTTCTGCGGGACAATGAGGGTTAAGTGACTTGCCCAAGGTCACAAAGCTAGTGTGTGTCAAGTGTCTGAGGTTGGATTTGAACTAAGGTCCTCCTGAATCCAGGGCCAGTGCTTTATCCACTGTGCCACCTAGCTGCCCTCTCAAATGCTTAATTTGGAAACTCTCTTTGATGATACCTGCCCATCTGGTGTGACTCTTGCCCATGTTCTTCTATGTTCTCCCATGTTCACCTTGGGGTGGTGAACCCAACTTGCTGGAGGTTTTTTCCTGACACCTGAAGAATATCATGGCTTTCTACCTGTCCTTCCTCATGCTCATCTTGTGACCAGTCTTGTCTTCTCTTGCTGTCTTATATTTCCTTATCTTTTCCATCTGTTCTCTGCAGTTCTTCATTGGTTACATGTTGCAGGCTGCTCATATCCACTATGCTCCCTCAATTGCCCTGTGATATTTTTTTTAATTTGTCAGAGATTGTTTTCCATATGGCACTATCATACAACATCATTGGTAGAACGATGGTATTAAAAACATAGGTTTTGGGGGCGGCTAGGTGGCGCAGTGGATAAAGCACTGGCCCTGGATTCAGAAGTACCTGGGTTCAGAACCAGAAAATGGCCATAGCTGGTGAAACCATCAGATGACACTTGTTGAGAAGATAACCAGCAGATGGCAGCATGGTAGAGAAGACAGCCCAGTCTGGGTTCAGACACTTGACACTAATTGTGTGACCCTGGGCAAGTCACTTAACCCCCATTGCCCCACAAAAAGAAAAAGGCTTTTCTTAGCATTGGAAGCTAGGAACTTTGCAATTTTCTAAAGGAAATCCATCCTGCTTTCCACCTCCTGTTCAATCCTGGACAAATATCTCTGGGTCATGGATTTTTTTTTTTTTTTTTGGTACAGGTTGGTTGGCCTTTACTTCTCTAGTATGTCAGTAGCTTTACATTATAGTTGCCCATATAAAATGTATTTTTCTACTAAATGGCAGCAAATTGTCATAACTCCAGCCCCTAAAAATTAGCCCCGGGAATCCAGAACAGGGTTAAAGGAAGAAGAGTACGGGTGAGGGGGAACTTCCTGTTAATCTCTGACATCGACCCGTCCATAGCCCTAGCTTCAGTCACAAACACAGCCCCGACATATTTTGTCCAAACCATCCTGTCGGACCAGATTTCATCTCAGCTTCACCATCTCAGCCAATCAAGTGAATGTCTATCCAAATTCAAACCCAAGCACCCATCATCAACCAACCCCTCTTTCCCTTTGGCCCAACCTAATCCCCAACCTTATTCAACATAACTCAAACCCAATCTCTGGGTCCAGCCTCAGTCTACTCTTATCAGTCTTTAGCTTCCCTGAAAGTCCACCCAAAGAGCCCATCCATCCTTGGTGTGGTAGGAGAAAATCTAGTTTGATGTCAGATGATGTCTGGAACTCAAGTTAAACCCCCTGAGCCTCAGTTTCCCTACTTGTAAAATGATAGAATTGCACCAAACCTCCTTTTCTTAGCTCTGCCCTCCGCCCATCCACATTTAAGCTCATTACATCCATTGAACAAACTTCAGCCCCAATCCTACCTTTAGCCAGATCTTTGGCTTGTTTGAAGCCCTAAGTATAACGCCCCCCTCCACCCTTAGCCCCAATCTTTTGATCATTGATCCAGTGGAGGGCTATTCCCATAAAGGTCTGTTGCATGCATTGCCAGTGTTGCAGAGAGAACATAGGAGGCAGAGCTGGGGTTGAGATTTTACTGCTCAGGTGCAGGGCCCCCACGTTTTGGAGGGGCTCCTCCACTGCTCCCTCCCCCTAGGCTCGTGGCCGATCCCTCCAATGGGAGGCTGCTGAGCTGGTCATGTAGGGAGCACATCTTCAGATGCAGGTAGTCCAAAGCTGCCACCTTCTCCCTGCAAAGAGGAGGGAGAAGAGTGCTCAGACACTGGGGCATGGGAGCAATGGAGGTCATCCAGGCCTGGAGATTTGGGTCAAAAGCAGGAGGTAGTGAGCGCCAGGGATTACAGGTCATTCTCCTCTCAGGGATCACATTAGGATGTTACCAGCTGGTCATGACGACATCAGCCGTTATGTCTGGGTCATGGAGGTAGGGTCAGGGGGACCCAGGGTTATGTCAGGGGTCATGAGGAAGTCCAGGCTGGGAGGGGGGGCAGGAGCCATGTGGGCAAGGTCACAGTCATAGCAGGTTAAGGGTTTAGGGACACACTGGGGTCAGATGAGATCAGAGGTCGCTGGTCAGGGTCACATTTGAGGTCATTGTGAGGTGAGGTCAGGGGTCAGGACCCTCACTCAGGCTTCATCTTGTCTGTGAGCAGCAGGTTCTTGGCCCTGAGGGCCTCATCTTGGGCCAGCCTGAGAGTCGAGCTCAGAGCCTCGGCCCGCACGTGCTTCGCCAGCGCTTGGCGCTCTAATTCCTGCAGTGACAGGAGGCAAGGTCAGTGTCTTCCTGGTGGGCTTCCATTCCCGCTGCGCACTCGGCCTGGGGCGGGCTGGGAGTGGGGACGGTGCGTACCAGGATCTTCTTGTGCAGTCGTTGGCAGCTGGGGCACGCGGGGGCCAGGCCGCGCTGCTTGACTTCATCCACCAGCGGCGTCAGGGCCCGCTCCAGGAGCTGCTGCAGGGACTCCGACGACAGCTGCTGCCCCTGGCTGGGGGCGGTGGGCTCAGGCTCCAGGACTTACCTGGCCCCGCCTCCTCACCCAGGAGCCTCCAGCTTCGACAGGCCCGGGAGCTTCCTCCACCCCGTCCTTTTCTCATCAGGACCACGACCCCCCCCCCCTCCCGCTAGAACTGAGGTGCCCAGCTGGGGCTCCGAGACCACTACACCCCCTCCCAACCCCGGCGGCCCTGCGGGTTGGAGAGTCGGGGCTTTACCTGCCGCAGCGAGTGCAGGAACCCGGCCGGTCCAAGGTCATGGAGAGTTCGGAGCCGCGGCGGGCGCTGCCCAGCTGTCGACCCAGCTCCTCCAGCACGGGCTTCACGGGACCCAGGCCCTCTAGCTCCCCGCGCAGTGAAGCCACGGACACGGCAGAACGTTCCACCCTTGGGGCAGAGCAGACGTGGAAGGGCTCAGCAGGCCACATCCCAACAGAGTCTGGCTCTCCACTTAGTGACACCCTGCGTGCAACCAACTCCGGACCAGCCCGGCCCTGCCCTTGCGTCTTAAAGCCCTTTCAGCTCCCAATTTGTCCCGCCCTTTAGTCATCTACAATTAGGGGCCTCGCCCGTGGTCCTAGACGCTTCGCTCTCGGGTCAGCCTTCCCTGCCTTTCCGCTGAAAGTGGGGATTGGGGCTCCTGAGCGGCAAGAGTGGGGTCCAGGGGAGGGGAGGCTTCTCACATGGTGCAGAGTTCATCCGCCCGGCCCCGCAGCTCCTGGAGGCCCCGAGCAGTCTGGGCCTGCTCCCTCTGGGCCCGTTCCCACTGGCCCAGGAAGCCGTCCAGCCGTCCCCCGAGACCTCCGAGCAGCCGCAGAGCCTCCTGCACCGCGCCCTCCTCTTGATACCAGCGTGCAGTCAGCGAGGACACCTCTCTCCTGCACAGGGAACCCGGAATTATGCTCAGGGCTCTGCCTGCTCCGGGGATCGCACCCCCAGAAGCAGGGTCCCAGAGCCTCTCCCATATCTCCCAGGCCCGATCCCTTCCCCTCATCTCCTCTCTTCTTACAAGGCCGGAAATTCATCCCTCTCCGGGTTTCCAGGCTAGGACCTCCCTTTCGGTCCTTTCCACTTTACCGTTTGGAATCGGCAATCCTGGTTTCCAGATTGGCCCTGCCTACCCAGTCCGAGAAGGTGGACCCCCACGATAGCTCCTTCCTCCACACCTAACGGGGCTGGAAACGAAGCACTTCCCAGACCAGTACCCTCCATTCTGTTCTAGGAGCGTCAGCTCCCAGTTTATCCCTGCCTTCGACATCCTAACTTAACTTGGAATGTTTCAGCTCCAAGACTGGTCCTTCCTCCTCTGTCCCACCAAGTCTTGGATACCTACCCAGCCCCGCCGGCCCCAATAGCTCCGGTCCTCTGTCCTTAGACGGCTCCTAATGCTGCCCCCACCTTGCCCCCTGACTGGCCGGTCGGCCTCGGGTCACCTGAGTTCCTCCAGGCCGGCGGTGACCTTCTGCAGCTCCAGTTCTCCGCTCTCCCCTGTGCGCCCCTGACCCTGGCCCTCGCTCTGGCCCTCGGACCCATCGCCGGGGTTTACTGTGACCCGGGGTCCTGAGAGCTCCGTGGGGCTGCCAGTCTGGAGCGTGGGAGTGGGGCCGGGCTCAGGCTCCAGCTCCGGTTCCGGGTGGGGCTCGGGCTCCGGTTCCGGCTCCGGCTGGGGTTCGGGTTCAGTCTGAGGCTGAGTCTCTTCGGGGGGCGGGGTAGGGCAGGTGGAGACCAAGGAGTGGCGGGACAGTCCGGCCTCCACCTGCGGCTCCAGTTCCGGCAGCTCAGCCTCCTGCCGTCTGGGGGGTTCATCCTGCA
Source organism: Dromiciops gliroides (assembly GCF_019393635.1). Lineage (NCBI taxonomy): Eukaryota > Metazoa > Chordata > Mammalia > Microbiotheria > Microbiotheriidae > Dromiciops > Dromiciops gliroides. The sequence goes on along the minus strand of NC_057863.1, from coordinate 657,015,161 downwards.
GCTGCTGCTGGAGGAACCGGAGTTTCTCCTGGGGAGGCGAGGAGAGGGAAGTCCTGCTGGGAGCCTGACCCCACCCCTCTTGCTGTCACTGGGAGATGGGCAGGTTTCCATGGGCTTGGGGCGCGGGATGACCAAGACTCACTGGGAGGTGCTTCTGCCGGTCTGACTTCCCGCCCACCAGGCTCGGAGGCTCTGGGCTCTCTGGCTGGCCCAGCGCCCGCCCCGGGACCCAGGCGTCCCTCACCTCCAGCAGGGCCGAGTTCTGCTTCAGGACGTTTGTCTTTATCTCAGCGTCTTCCACTGAGCGGGTCACCTTCCGGCAATTCTCCTGGGACCGGACATCTGGGGCTGGGGTGGGGGCTAGGGGAGGAAGCCCTCCCCCGGGATGCGGGGGCTCCCCTCGGTCCCAGCCCCCATCTCACCCCCATCCCTGCTTTAACTCAAGTGACTACACCCACAGGCCTCCCCTATTCCCGCCCCCTGTATGGCTACGCCTCCTTTCCTAACCACGCCCACTCCATGCCGGGCCTCCAGCTAATCCGCCTCTCCGATCCCGGGTGCCTGGACTTGGTTGGCCACGCCCCCTCGCCTCGCTACGCTTCACCTGCCCCGAGGACCCGCCCATTGGCCCCATGGCGAATCCCCGCTCACCTTCAGTTGGCTGCAATATCCCTCCAGCTCCTCGGCCTCCTGCCTTCTACGCTCCAGGTTCTCACTCAGCACCGAGCACTCACTCTGTGGGGAGGGGAGCCCCAAAGGGGAAGAAGAGTTGGGGGCCGGCGGGAGGCGCGCGGGGGCGTGGTGGCCCAGAGAGAGACAGGGATTCTCTGGGGCCGAGGGTGTGAGAGATGGCTCCACAGGCTCAGCAGGGTGAACGGGGCAAGGGTCCCCCCACCCCCAGCCAACCCAGGATTCCCGCGTGGGGGGCGTGGGGAGAGCTCTAGGAAGGGGAGGGGATTGTTCCAGGCAGCGGCTAGTGGGACCTGAAGCGACTGGACGTGCTGGTTGACCCGGGTGGTCTTCTCCTTGAGGCTGGTGATGGAGTCCTTGGCCCTCAGCAAGCCGCTGTTCACCCCGTTCTGTAGGACACGGAGGGGCTCAGGGGAACGGTACCGCGGACTGAGCTGCTTGTGTTCCCTAGCCCTAGAGCTAGGCAAGTGGCCTCTCAATTCTAGCAGTGGGGAAGGGGCGCGAGCTTTTCGGAGATTCATCAACGCGGGGCTCACTCTGCCACGTCCCGTCCTAATGTCTGCGATTCGGCCAGGTGGGGGTTACCTGCCTCAGTCTCGCCCCTCTCCGGAGTCTGTCCAAAGGCGGACACACCACCCACTTACCAGAGGGAAGGGTCATAATGTGGTGGGGGTCGGAGGGGATGCTGCCAAGGTCTCCTCCTCGAAGCCACCACAACGAAATGCCTTCCCTGCTCAATCAGGTCTAGTGGCTGCCTCTCCAAATCGTCTAGCACCAAACCCAAACTCGGGGCGCTAAGGCTTTGGGCCGCCCGCCGAGAGAAGCTCCCTTTCGGTCCCCTTGGGACAGCCAAGTCGGCTTGCCCCTGGGCACACACAATCTCATGCCTCTGCACAGCCCCTTCCCCTCTTCCTGGAATGCAGACTCTCCTCCTGATGACCTCTTAGAATTCCTGCTTTCCATCAAGACCAAGCTCAGTCTGTACCTTCCAGGTCAGGCCTTTCATGACCCTCCCCAGTATATATGGACTGGTTGCCTTCCTAACCATTTGGCCTTTGACAGCTGATAGCTCAGCAGGTAGAGACGACCTAGGCCCCGGAACCAGGAAGACCTGAGTTTAAATCTAGCCTCCTACACTTACTAGGTCTGTGACCTTGAGCAAATCACTGAACATCTGCTTGCCTCAGTTTCCTCAACTGTGAAATGGAGATAATAGGGGCAGCTGGGTGGTACAGTGGATAGAGCACTGGCCCTGGAGTCAGGAGGACCTGAGTTCAAATCCGGCCTCAGACACTTAACACTTACTATCTATGTGACCCCTGGGCAAGTCACTTAACCCCAATTGCTTCACTAAAAAAAAAAAAAAAATGGAGATAATAACAACACCTACCTCCCAGGGTTGTGGAGAGGATGAAAGGAGATATTATATTTGTAAAGCCTCTTAATATACTGTTTGGCATAAGAGTACCCATTATAAAATTCTTAGTCCCCTTTCCCCTCCCTTTTGTCTTCCAATCCCCTGCACTGGGCACATAGTAGGTGCTTAATAAATACTTGCTGATTGATTAGTTGGTTGGCTCCCTGAGGTTCAAGGTGGGAACCTGAAATTTGGTACTTAAAGGCCAGAACCCAGAGTTGAGATGTGTCTAACATCCCTGTCCTGTCTAACCCAGAAGCCAAGGGCCCAATTCCTTGCTTACATCTGGTTTCTAGTCCCTCTGTCCCTCTCTCCTTGAGTCTGCCTTAGTGTCTACCTCTTAGAGGTGGGATGGGGTGGGTGGAGGGGGCGGGTTAGCTTCCATTTTGGCATTCTGATTCTTGGCCAAGAAGTGAGGGAGTGTGGAAGTCTGGGGCATCCTCAAAAGTGAATTAAATCCATTGGCAAAAGCTTGAGCCTGAAGGCAGATTCCATAGCCTTGAAACCTCTCCCTAGAAGCCCACATTCTCCAACCCTGCCCTTTGCTGGCAGGAAGCAGGGGGAAATCACTGACAGGAACCCAGCTAGAACCAACCCCCACCTGTCTTGGCAACCCCAAATATGAGTCCTGGACCCTGGAGCCTCAGGTCTAAGAGTCACAGTGTGAGTTCTCAGAGTGAAACAAAAACCTCTCTGTCACCGGTCACTTAACCCTCAGCCTGGAGTCTTGGGTCTAAATGAGAATCAGGCCTTGAAAACCAGTCTGGGAATGTGACCCTTTGTTCTAAGCAAGGACCACTAGTACAAAAACCAAAGGTCGAGGCTTTGGGTGGGGGGGAGTTTGGAGGGCATGGTGCTGGACTCAAGCCCTCTGGGATGGGCCCTTACCAGCAGGTCGGCAATGTCAGGGTCATCAGAGGCCCAGGCTGGGGCCGCAGCTGGCAGGTTCAGGGCCGGGGGTGAGGATGTCCCAGAGGCCGGCAGGGCTGGCAGCTCATTGGTGGTGGACTCGACCCTCGAGGAGTCAGGAGGCTCCACAGCTGCCAGGTTGAGGAGGGAGACATTGGTGCAGGCTGAGGAACGCTTCAGGTTCAGGCACCACTGCATGGGCTCATGGGACATCCGGGGCTCCACCCTGCAGGAGGCAGCTGGTCAGTTCACCTGACTCCCTGGGAGCCCTGGCTTCCTCCTCTCCTCCCCCCCCAAATTTGTCCTTGGACTCTGCCCCCCAAAAGTCCATTTCCCTGGTGGCCTTGGGAGCCTGAGCTCATTCTTTCCCACTCCCCTCTAGGAGGCTCTAGCCTGGAGGCAGCAGTTGGATCAGCCCCCCAGGGAGCAAGGCCCAGGCCCCCACCCACCCATGGAAAGACACAGCCTTCTTTTTCTTGGCGATCCCCTTTCCGGGAACAGATCCAGCCCCAGGGACCTCAGGCCCCAGTGGGGTCCTGTTCTCAGCCCCGGCCGGGGGGTCTCCGGCCTCATGGATCTCCTTGGATTGCCAGATCGTCTTTACTACCACACTCGCCATGGTGTGAGTGGTGGGGGCGGGGCCCGGCCCAGGTGCCGGGGAGGGGGGTGGGGGGTCCACCGAGACCCACCACCCACTCTGACCCCTGACCTCAGCCCCCGCCAGCCTGTCTCACAAAGGGCCCAACCACCTAGAGACACCCTCCTGGGGGTGGGAGGATTCTAGAATCTATGAATCCAGCCCCTCCTCCCTTCCTAGAACTGCAATGGACTCTCCCAGGGCTTAAACTAGAACCTCAGGAGGGCATGTCATGGAACCTAGGAGTCTTTCTCTCAATGAGCCAGCTCACTGGAACCATGGGGAGAGATATCGACCTCCATTTATCTACCTATCTATCGATCTATCGATCTTTTTTTTTGAGGCAATTGGGGGTTAAGTGACTTGCCCAGGGTCACACAGCTAGTAAGTGTTAAGTGTCGGAGGCTGGATTTGAACTCAGGCCCTTCTGAATCCAGGGCCGGTGCTCTATCCGCTGTGCCACCTGGCTGCCCCTCGACCTCCATTTATAATTCATAAAGAACTTTGCAGGCCCCATTCCTGAGACTCTGCAATGGACCAGCCTGCTGAACTCACAGGGTGAGTGCAGGGGAAGATTTATGAACATTCACAGGGTGAGTAGCTTTAAGAGTTGGAAAATGAATATGAAATCCTAATTTCTCATTAGGGGGAATCAGAGAGGGAAAGGACTGCCCAGTGTCTCTCCCTAGTATTTGGAATGGACTTTTTTCAGGTCCTGTCCCCAGAACCCTCAGGTAGGCAAATTCATTGGGCTTCACTGGTGGAGAGGGGAGTCCCACAACACTAGAATCCAAAGGACCTATATAAACCTCTCCTTGTACAGAGAGGAGAAGCCAAAGTCTCCCCCTAGAATTTAGAATAGATTTTCCCAGGCTGCCATCCTAGAGCATAATCATGAGCTGACTCGTTAATTCCCTACTGAGTGGATATTTCCTGTCCCATGGTTGCCAGAAACTAACAGTGGGCACAGCCCATGGACTTCATGGTGTGAGGGGGAGAGGGGAGTAATAAATCACAGAGTTCAATTCAATAAACATGGTTTAAATGCCTACTGTATTCCTGATTCTATGCTTGGGATGGGGAATGTGAAGATAAAAGGCAAACTTCCTGGTACAGTCTACTGAGGAAATACAACCTGCATGTAGATAGATGGAAATTGGGGTTGAAATCATTCCCATTTTAACTCCGATCCCTTAACTAGGCAAGAATGCTTTTTGGTTGAATCAAATTGTACTGAATGTGAACAGGGCCTGTAGACCTCTTTGCATTAATCAAAGCCATTACAAGAGATCTCAGGACCGGATTCTGAAGAGATTCTGAAGCCAGCATGACCTTCGGCACACTCCTGAGGAATAAAGGGAGGGCTTAGCTGTGGCAGGCATGGATCTAGGATATAGCAATGAGAATCATTAGCTCTACAGATATCTTGGAACAGAAGACCCAGCCTGAGGGAAGAAGTCCCAACCAAGGAGAGTTTGGATCTTCCTCAACCTTGCCCCCAACACCTGTCTATCCACAGACAATATGATATAACTGCTATTGAAGTTACCCACATATTTCCCTTTTTTTTTTTAGTGAGGCAGTTGGGGTTAAGTGACTTGCCCAGGGTCACACAGCTAGTAAGTGTTAATTGTCTGAGGCCAGATTTGAACTCAGGTACTCCTGACTCCAGGACCGGTGCTCTATCCACTGTGCCATCTAGCTGCCCCCATATATTTCCCATCAGCTGAATTTTACCTCGCCCACAGAGGTCAGGGTGTAACTAGAGACAGATATAAATGTGAATTTAGGCAGAGAACTCTACCTCTTTCTAGGTGGTGGGAAGTTTCTTTACTCTAGGCTTTGAGTGAATATGACTGAACGCAGAACTTTTCATCTAAATTCCTTAAAACCAAAGAGGAATGAACCAAGTGGATCTTAAGCCCCCCCGCAACTTACTATATTGTCCCCACCCCTGACTTCAAGTGAATTAATTACAATAACTACTTGTTATATAAGTAAAATACAAGGTAGGTAGTGACAAGGGGCAAAGGAGAGATGGGAAGAAGACAATTTTCTCTTGGGTGGATCAGGAAAGGTTTCATTTTAGCTTAGGAAGACAAGGAATCCTACAGGTAGGAATGAAAAGCAAGTCTATTCCAGGCATGGGGGAGAACTCCTTGAAAGGGATGGACACAGGAGATGGACTGTCAGGGAGGCCAGTTTGCCTAGACCATAGTGGGTCCCTTGCATGCTGCCTTTCTTACAAGAAGACAGTGTGTCACCATATTAATTATCCATTGAGGGAATACAGTATCTACTTATGCCTTCGGCCCAGTGGTATTGCCAATTTCTCTCTGGTACATGCCAGGTTAGCCTCAAGCCTAAGAGGCTTAAGTGTCCCTCCTGGAGACCTAAGGGTACCCAGCCTTCAAATTTCTAGACTTCTTCCCCCAGCTCCAAGCCTATGCTGCACAGGCTAAGTGGTTTGGAGTAGCACCTGTTGGCTAGGTTTGAAATTAATTTAGCAGGGCAGCTAGGTGGCACAGTGGATAAAAGTACCAGCCCTGGATTCAAAAGGGCCTGAGTTCAAATCCAGCTTCAAACACTTGACACTTACTAGCTATGTGAGCCTGGGAAAGTCACTTAACCCTTGTTGCTCCACACACACACACACACACACACAAATTAGGGGAGGAAAAATAATATTCAAAATATTAAAATATAAAATTTTATATCTATGCGTATGTAGCTCTTGAGCCACTACTATCTGGCCTCTCCTGAATTCACATATTCAGAAACTTGGCATGCAGTGATCACATGGCTTATTATTATTATTATGTTGTTGTTGTTGTTGCTGCTGCTGCTGTTGTTGTTGTTCAGTTGTTTCAGTCGTGTCCAATTCTTCTTGACCCCATTTCGGGTTTTCTTGGCAAAGATACTGGAGTGGCTTGCTATTTCCTTCTCCAGATCATTTTACAAATGAGAAAATTGATACAAACAGCGTTAAATAACTCACCAGGTCAGCCAGACAGCTAGTAAATGTCTGAAGCCAGATTTGAATTCAGGAAAATGAGTCTTCCTAACTTCAGTCCTGGCACTCTATCCACTGTACCACCTAGCTACCTATATCTTATTATACATATTACCAAATGGAAAGTCAATCAGTCAACCAATATTTATTAAGCACCTGTTATGTGGCAGCCACTGTCCTAGGTGCTGGAAGGCATATAGCTAGAGCACTCTGGTAGTTAAGCATTCATCTCCAGAAATCTCTTGAACCTGCTTCCAGTGGCCTTTCAGGATCTCTGGATGTGGCAAAAAGACTCCAGCAATATGCTCCTGATGCTTATGGAAAGGTTTCAAGGGAAGAGGTGTCTGCTCTCTTTCTCACAATTATTGGCTAGAAACAAAGGAGACTGGGGGACACTATGAGGGAAACCAGTCACTCCTTTCCTGCCCACTTGCTGACTTCCTCCAGACTTAAAAACCATGCCCCTTTTACTGATGGCTCATCTTCAAGCTTCCCTCATTCCCCTTGTTCTCTTCCTGGAATAGCCTGCCACCCCCATGGCCTACTCCCTGGGGAATATTCTTCTGCAAAGTCCCAGCTGTGTTCTCTTATCAGTAAATTCTTCCTGGAGTTCCCATTTTTTGCTGAGGCATAGGCCAACCAGCCTTTACCCAGCTTCTGACTATTCAGCTCCCCTTGGTGTGTTGTCTTCTTCCCCCATGAAGTCAGGGACTCTTTCTTTTTGCTTGTATTTGTGCCCTCATCCTTAATCCAGTTGCATGCTTAATAAATACTTCTTCCCATCCATTCTTCCTTTCCTTCATCACTCATCTTAGGGGGCCCAATGGGATTCTCAACAGTTGGCAGCCTCAGCAGCTTTTCTGCTTCAGTTTGTCTGAAGGAGAGCTGGTGCTTTTAAGTGGGTGGCAAGCTCAGTGCCAGTCAATGGTATGATAATGTTAGCCAACGAAATTCAATGAGGCATAGCTCCTAGTGGGTGAGTCATGACCTGGGAGACTGGTTGGCAGCCACATCTACGTAAGAAAAGCAGGACATGAGAGAAAAAGGATAGAGGTAGAGTTTTGCCTGCATGGGGCTACACAAGGGTTTTTGTTTTAGCTCTTCCCTCATTCTTTTCATTTGCATATGGGACCAAACAATTTTAGGGGATTGAGAAAAAACTTTGTGGCCAACACAGCTGTTGTAGAATTTCTTTCTCCACAAAAAGGGTGGTTGGCATAGTATCCCTATGAGGGGTTAAGTGGGAGTTCTAAGAAATCTCTACCCCTAAGTCAAAGAGTTCTTTGGGAAAATAGACATGATAGAATAAAAACCAGATGAAATCCCTAGATGTCAAAATGACTAATATGGTAATGTTTTACATAATTGCAGGTGTATAACCTATGTCTGATTGCTTACTGCTTCAGGGAGGGGCAGGAGGGATGGAGGGAGGGATAGGTAGATAGAATTGAGAACTCAAAACTTTATTTTTTTTCTTTTATAATTATTAATTTCCAGTTACATGTAAGTATAGTTTTCAACATTTGCTTTCATAGGATTTTTAGTTCCAAATTTTTCTCCCTCCTTCCCTTCCCTCCCTCCTCCCCCAGATGGAAAGCAATGTGATATAGGTTATATATGTACAATCACATTAAACATTTTTCTGCAATAGTCATATTGTGAAAGAAGAATCAAAGCACAAGGGAAAAAGCTCAAAAAAGAAGGAAAACACATCCCCAAAGTAGAAACAGTATGGTCCAATCTGCATTCAGAATCCACGGTTCTTTTTTCTAGATGTTGAGAGCCTTTTCTATCATGAAAAATTCAAAACTTTAAATAAAAAATGTTTGTTAAAATAATGAAAAAGAGCTTGGATTCTTGAAAGGTTAACCCTTCCTAGTCTTAGGAACCAAGAGAAAGCCACACGTAGCTGAGACAATAGGAATGGACAGAATTCTCTCCAGAAGGTGAGCCTCACATCTAACATCAAGGTTTTTTGAAAATTTGAAAGTCAAAACAATTACATAGCCCCCATGAAGGGGTTTCCTCCTTCATTGAAAGAGATTAAGCTTAAGCCTCTGGCCTTACCCTTAGAAGACATGTAGTCCAGGGCTTCTTAAACTTTTTCCACTCACAACCCCCTTTCTTTTCTTTCTTTCTTTCTTTTTTTTTTTTTGTGAGGCAATTGGGGTTAAGTGACTTGCCCAGGGTCCCACAGCTAGTAAGTGTCAAGTGTCTGAGGTCAGGTTTAAACTCAGGTCCTCCTGAATCCAGGGCCAGTGCTTTATCCACTGTGCCACCTAGCTGCCCCAATGGCCCTTCTTTTTCAATGAGGACCAGTGATAGCGCTAGTGATGTCTTGACTTACCTGTGAATTGGATTTCAGTGAGGCAGAGCTGCACAGAGTCATCAGCCTTACGCTCTCTTCTTGAGTCATAGGAGACTGGTGGCAAGACAAAAGTCAGGACAAATGGCAATGGCCCGGGATGCAGTAGATTACTTTGGCATCTTTGATGTCTGATCAAGTTCTGAGTGTTCCACAGAACCTGCTTCAGCCATCTTCATGGCCATTGGAACAGATTGTTCTCTGCCTACTCCATGGGGAAGTCTTCACTTGCTTGTGTTAGACATCCCTCTAAATCACCGATGGGTTTGAAGCTTCTCAGTTACCCTCATTCTGGTTTAGCCTGTCTGCCGAGATGGGTTTACCAGGCTGTGACCTCTGTACATGCTACGGCTTCTGGAATCCCAGATGAGAGTTGGGTGAAGGTGGATCAGTAGCCCTGAAAAGGGTTCAAGCAGGGGGCAGCTAGGTGGCGCAGTGGATAGAGCACCGGCCCTGGATTCAGGAGTACCTGAGTTCAAATCCGGCCTCAGACACTTAACACTTACTAGCTGTGTGACCCTGGGCAAGTCACTTAAACCCAATTGCCTCACTAAAAAAAAAAAAAAAAAAAAAAAGAAAGAAAAAAAGAAAAGGGCTCAAGCCCTCACACCAGAAGTGCTGGTCCTCCCTAAACACCCCATACACCTTCAAAAAGTAAGTAAAGTAAGTGCAAAGATGAGTCATTACATGCCATCCCTTTAAAATGTCTGAAGTTTTCCTTGATGGAATTAAAGAGGCAATTTTCCATGACTATCTGAAGATCTGCTACCAAAAACATTCAAAGCAGGGAATGTGAAACCTACATCTCTACTAGAAAGCAGCAGGGAGAGGGGAGTGAAGAGAGAGAAGAGGGGATCTTCTCTCCTTCCCATCCATCTACCATGGTGTCTTGTAATAGAGCTATTTGCTCAGTAGGAAACATTATATCTTGCAGAGAACAGAGATGAAAACACAGAAAGTCAGGGGTAGGAAGGAGCTTTAAGGAGGGTCACCCCTGGCAGCAGAGAAGAGAGCCAACCATGGATTCAAGGGATACTTGCCTCTGGCAGTTGGAAGTTGAGCTGTAGAATTGACTTGGGAGATAGCATAGAGAGGCTTCTACATTGATAAGGAATCTCCATTACAATATATTGGACAGGTTGTTATCTAAGCTATTTTGGCTGCTCCCTCACACTACTGACATATGATAAGCTTGGGGTCCACAAAAAAGCCCATTTTTATAGCAATTGCTATTCAGCCATATCTTCCCCATCACATTCTTGTGAAATTTATTTTTTTAAACTAAAGCATAAGATGTGTGATAACCTCATGAAAAGACATCAGTGGCTTGAAGAGTCAAAAGCATGATTTTCACCTGTATTTATATGCCTTGGCCATATGTGTGTCCCCCAATGTTTATGCCATGGTCATGGGTTCCTCATGTATATGCCCTTGTGAGTGCATTTGTTAGGCAAGTCCACTCTTCCTACTCAGGGTATATGTATTTGTGGGAGCGTATACCCCTGATTATTGGGGGGAATATTGGTTACTACTTTTCTTTCTATGCTATTTCATTAAATGCATTGAACTAATTGTGTCTTTTGCCTGATTAGTAAAAGAAAACATATTGGTGGGGGTTCATGAGTTATGTTTTTGAGCATATGCAGACCCACAAGATATGTTAACACTAGAGTAATTTTTCTGGGGGACCTTGGAATAAAAGAAAGTGTTATGCAGGAATGAGCTAGACTCCTGTTCAACTTTTCCCTGCTCCCCCCTTAGATATTATTAGTGCTCTTCCCCCAGGAAGTTACTTTGTATTTACTCTGCATATATTATTATCTGCATGCAGAATAGAATTAGGCTCCTCAATGATTGAGATTTTTTTTTTGTTTTCACGTCTCCAGCACTTAGGACAGTGGTTGGCATGTAGTATGAGCTTAATAAATGATGGTTGAATTGTATTGAATTTGTCCATTCATTGGCCAAATATTGTCTTATTCTCTACTATATGTAAGAAGCTATGGGAATTGTTCAGGTGTAGGAAGGACCTCGATAAGATGGACAGCAGCTGGGAGACAGAAACTGGGGCAGAAGGGCTTGATTCCATACCCTGTGACAGTCAGTTGGGAATGTTTAGCCAGGAGAAGAGAAGGTTTTGAGGGCACACGGTAGCCGTTTCTAGTATCTGGAGGCCTTGGGAACTATGTGAGAAGCTTGTTGGTTTGGTCCCAGGAGGAAATACTAAGAACCACAAGAAGGTCAGTTTAGGGTTCTGTTGGGAAGAACATCCTCATGAGGAGAGCCATGCCAGAGGGGAATCGCTGCCTATGGAGCGAGCGGCTTCCCCATCACTGGAGAGCTCTGCGCAAGGTGGAGAGGACCACTGGTCACTTGTGGATTGGAGATGGCCACGGGGGCCTCCCTCCCAGCTCTGAAACTGCTTTTGTGATTATCGGACTGAATAAAAGAACAAAGGTTGAGCTGGATGTGACACTGACCCCCACATATGGACTTCAAGCAAGGCTTTCCTTTAGTTTATACAAACATAGCATGGCATTGGGTTCATAGTCCAGTGAGAAGATGCATTATTCACCAAGTGGTCCATTTGAGCCACCAATCAATCAGCAAACTTTCATTCAATACCCACTGCATCCCAGGCACTGTGAGGAATGCTGGAGAGTCAATAACAGGCAAAAGACAATCCCTGCTCTCAAGGAGCTCACAATCTAACGGGTCCATCCGCCCAACCTTGGGGCTACAGCAATATTAGAGCAATATTTTGGAGGGCTGGTAAGGTCACTGAGCCCTCACAATATAGTTGTATTCTTTCAACTTCAGGGCAATCATTGGTGGGGCTTCTTGACTCCTTCCCTGAGAAGAACATCATTAAGGAAATCTCTCTCCTACCTCACTCTAGAACTCAAGAACTGTAGAATTAAGGATCACCCCTGAGGTAACCCTCCAGATCAGAACCATCAGTTCTCAGGATTGCTAGTTTCTGATTTGTGCTCAGGAAAGAACGCGTGCATCTTGTTTCCACATAGTTGTTTCTGTTTTCTTTCTTTCTTTCTTCCTTCCTTCCTTCCTTCCTTCCTTCCTTCCTTCCTTCCTTCCTTCCTTCCTTCCTTCCTTCCTTCCTTTCTTTCTTTCTTTCTTTCTTTCTTTCTTTCTTTCTTTCTTTCTTTCTTTCTTTCTTTCTTTCTTTCTTTCTTTCTTTCTTTCTTTCTTCCTTCCTTTCTTTCTTCCTTCCTTTCTTCCTTCCTTCCTTCCTTCCTTTCTTGCTTTCTTCTTTCTTTCTCTCTCTCTCTCTTTCTTTCAGGGCAATGGGGATTAAGTGACTTACCCAGGGTCACACAGCTAGTAAGTGTCAAGTGTCTGAGGCCAGATTTGAACTCAGGTCCTCCTGAATCCAGGGCCAGTGCTTTATTCATTGCGCCACCTAGCTGCCCCCACATAGTTGTTTCTACACTGTCTTCCCCATTGGGGAGCTAGGTGGCACAGTGGATAGAGCACCTGCCCTGGAGTCAGGAGGACCTGAGTTCAAATCTGGCCTCAGACACTTGCTCCTTACTAGCTGTGTGACCCTGGGCAAGTCACTTAACCCTCACTGCCCTGCCCCCCCCCAAAGTGGTCTTATGCAGCTTTAGACAAATGGTTAGAACCAAAAATTATTTGGTACTGTCTTCCCCGTTAGAGTGTAAACAACCTGGGGAACGTTTTTGCCATTCTTTGTATCCCCAGCTCTTAGCACAGTGTCTGTCTCATAGTGAGCACTTCATAAATGCTTGTTGACTGAATGTCTGGCCCCATCTATCTTCCCAGTCTTCCTTTGTTCTATGGCGAACCAGCCCCACAACCCTCCACCTTCCATATAGGTACCTCTACAACAGGCATCCCCCAACCATTTCTGGAATGTTCTCTCTCCTCACCTCCATCTCCTAGACTTTACTTCCTTCAAGACTCAGCTCATTCACCTCCTCCCTGATGAAGCCCATTCTGATCCTGGAATAGAGGTGCTTAATAAATGCTTGTTTCCTTCCTGATTCTCTCACCCTCTCCCTTTCTCTTTTATAAATATGAAGAAAGCATTTTTTAAATGGTCCGAGTCTGAAAGAGAAACCTTATCAGTTGTTCTTGAACGATCAGTTCTGAAGCAGTGCTCTGCTACCCTTGTTAAGATCAGCCCAGGCAGGCCTCTTTCCTGAGATAATTACTTTGGTGATGGAACCAGGGAAGGGGCCTTTCTTCATGCCCTGCTTACACTCGAATGGGGAAGACAGTGTAGAAACAACTATGTGGAAACCACATATATACAGAGTAAATGGGTTGGGAGGGTTTTAAAAGCTAAGCAAATTAGCCATTGGAGTCTACTGAGTAGGTGAATGACGTGTGGACCTGAAGTTAAGGGATATTACTTTGGCAGTTCTATGAAGAATACATTGGAAAGAGGAGACCGGGGCCGCTAGGTGGCGCAGTGGATAAAGCACCAGTCCTGGATTCAGGAAGACCTGAGTTCAAATCCAGCCTCGGACACTTAACATTTACTAGCTGTGTGACCCTGGGCAAGTCACTTAACCCCAACTGACCCGCCAAAAAAAAAAAAAGGAAAAAGGAGACCAATTAGGAGTCGATTAAAATAGTCCCTGAAAATGATGATGGACGCAACTAAGGCAGTGGTCATGAGAGTACAAGGAAGGAGACATACGTTAGATGTTATGGAGGTAGAAAGGGTGAGATTCAGCAGTAGAATGGGTAAATGGGGTGATGGTGAGTGAGGAGCTGAGGCTGGTGTGGTCACAAATACAAGAGACCAGAAGGACTGTGATATTTTCAACAGAAATCAAGAAGCTTGGAAGAAGTGACAGTTTCATGGAAAAGAGATTGAATTCAGTTCTGAACACATTAAGTGTGAATTATCTCCAGTACATCCAATGAATCATCCATTAGGCAGTGGGGTCATGTGGTTCTGGAGTTCAAGAGAGAACAAGACCAGATAAATAAATTTGGGAGTCACTTCCATAGCAATGATAATCAACCTTGGAAGCTGATAGAATCTCTGAAAGAGAATAGAGAGAAGAGGTGAAGAATCAAAACAGAGCCTTGGGGAACATCCACAGTGAGTGAACTCAACATGGAAGGAGACTGGAGTGGTCAGACACATAGGGGGGATGAGTCACAAAAGGTCACAAAGGAGAGAATATTTATTCTTTCTTTCATTCTTTAATTCTTTCTTTCTTTCTTTTTTGGTGAGGTAATTGGGGTGAAGTGACTTGCCCAGGGTCACACAGCTAGTAAGTGTCAAGTGTCTGAGGCAGGATTTGAATTCGGGTCCTCCTGACTTCAGGGCTGGTGCTCTATCCACTGTGCCACCTAGCTGCCCCAGGAGGAGAGAATATTTAGATGAAAGGATCTTAACCTGGGATCCAAAGATAGATATCAGGGGATCTATGAACTTAGATGGGGAAAAAATGACAACTTTATTTCAATATAATTGACTTCTTTTGTAGTTAAAATGTATATGCTTTGTGGGGCAGCTAGATGGAGCACCGGCCCTGGAGTCAGGAGTACCTGAGTTCAAATCTGGCCTCAGACACTTAACACTTATTAGCTGTGTGACCCTGGGCAAGTCACTTAACCCCAATTGCCTCACTTAAAAAAAAAAAAAGTATATGCTTTGAATTGAAAAACATTATTCTGAGGAGAAGTCCACTGTGCTTCCAAGACTGCCAGAGGGGTCCATGAGACAGAAAGGGGTAAGACCCCCTCACCCATATGGAAAAAGTGGTTAATGGTGTCAGATGATATTGAGAGGTCAAGCACGGTGAAGACCGAGAAAAGAACATCAGATTTGATAATCAAGAGATTGATTGATTTTGGAGTGAGAGTTTCCAGTTGAGCAATGAGGTCAGAACCTTGACTGAAAAAGTTTTGAGTGAGTGAGAAAAGCAGAGGTGAAGGCCAGAGTATGGATCTCTAGAGATATTTGGCAATTATTGGGCAAAAAGCTATTAACAGGGCTTTGAGCTAAAAATTTATATGACATTTATATGGAGGGTTCCCTCTGGGATACTCTCCCAACCTGCTTTCTGTATGATAAGTCTGGGGGGGAGGGCGGAAATCTAAGGCTAAAGCTAAAGCTCATGAATTCCCACTGGTGTGTTTATCTTTAATAGTCAGCCAGTAGGGGCAGCTAGGTGGTGCAGTGGATAGAGCACCGGCCCTGGATTCAGGAGGACCTGAGTTCAAATTCGGCCTCAGACACTTGACACTTACTAGCTGTGTGAGCCTGGGCAAGTCACTTAACCCCAATTGCCTCACCAAAAAAAAAAAAATAGTCAGCCAGTAGACATGATTCATTCAAAGTAAAGGCATTGGGGCAGCTAGGTGGCACAGTAGATAGAGCACTGGACCTGGATTCAGGAGGACCTGAGTTCAAATCTGGCCTCAGACACTTGACACTTACTAGCTGTGTGACCCTGGGCAAATCACTTAACCCCAATTGCCTCACCAAAAAACAAAAAGTAAAGACATTTATGAAGACGATATGATAAGAACAATAGAGAAAATATTTTGCCCATAATCTTGGGGCACAATCTCTCCAAACAGTATCAATGGAAAGAGTGGGGACATACACAGAGTACATTGGTAGTGAGGTACACATGTAGGGAACACATGTAACCACAACTCATACTTTGGGTATTACAAGGTCCCAATGGGCTTTCTTTTCTCATGGTGTCCTCCCATTGCTGCCCCCTGGGCACAGCATTTCTGGTGGACAGCCATTGCCTTGCACTCCCTGCCTCCTACAATTCCATTCTGGTTGCTTTGCCTACCTGGGAAGGAAGGGAGGATTCTAGACTCCTTGGCATTATAACCCCAGCCTCTTCCCCATGACCACTTCCACGATCTCCTTTTGCCACCATCTCTCAGTAAGCTCTTCTCCTTTGAGATTCATTCGGACAATAGTTATCACTCAATTAAGATTCTGGTAGCTGCGTTATCTCCAAGGCACTTTATTTCCTTCTTCAACCAGCCCAGTGCCTTTCTCTCCTTTTATTAGGGAACCTCAACATACATATTGATCTTTCTTCAACCCTCTTACCCTCCCAGTTCCCCAACTCGCTTTCTATGACCTTCTCTGTCCATCTTATCCAAACCCTTGATCTCACCATCACCCATGAATGCTCTACTTCCATGCTCATGAACTTGGGAATTCCCTAATCTGATGTCATCCCACCTCTTCCCCTGCCTTACAACTGCAAATTCTGTTCCTGGCCATCTTGGTGAACCTTTGGCGAGCCAGCTCAGCCCTACTCTGGCTTCTTCTCTTGAATGCCTTGCCCCTTTATTTTATTAATGACCTCGCCCCCACTGAACCTCAGACATAGATTTCTCATAACATCTACTGCCTTTCCTTCTATTGCTGTGCTACTGAATGAAGCTGGAGAAAATAATGAAATTGTGATGCCTGGGTCCATTAAGATTTATGTTACATAATCTCAACTTGGGCCCTCACTACAAGACAATCCTTTACACCTCCCTAATCCATTGACTGTACTACTCATCACAACCATTTTCCCAAACTTTTTCATTTTTTCATTTTTTTTTTTTTTGGTGAGGCAATTGGGGTTAAGTGACTTGCCCAGGGTCACACAGCCAGTAAGTGTTAAGTGTCTGAGGCCGGATCTGAACTCAGGTCCTCCTGACTCCAGGGCTGGTGCTCTATCCACTGCGCCACCTAGCTGCCCCCATTTTTTCTTAAACTTTTATGACTTCCCACCATCTCAGCTGAGAACCTTCCCTATCTTTCACTGAAAAAAAAAAATGAGGCCATTTTCTGAGTTCTTTGTTTAAACATTTAATTTAATTCAGTTTTCAAAGATTAGCCTTTTCTTTCTCCCACTTCTCCCCCACCCCAACTGAGAAAGCAAGAAAACAAATAAACACACACAAAAAATCCCATTACAAACATGTATCATTAATGAAAACAAATTCTGCTTTGGCTATGCCCCAGTCTGCACTCCAAGTTTATCAACCTCTATCAGGAGGTGGGCAGTATGTTCCATCATGAGTCCTCTGGAATCATAGCTGGTCTTTTTGTTGATCAGAAGTCCCAAGTCTTTGAAAGTTGTTAGTCTGGGGGCAGCTAGATGGCACAGTGGTTAAAGCACCAGCCCTGGATTCAGGAGGACCTGAGTTCAAATTCGGCTTCGGACACTTGACGCTTACTAGCTGTGTGACCCTGGGCAAGTCACTTAACCCCCATTGCCTGCAAAAAAAAAAAAAGAAAGTTGTTAGTTTTTACAATATTGTTGTTACTGTATATGTTCCTGGTTCCTCTTAGCTTACACAGCATCAGTTCATACAAGATTCCCCAAGTTTCTCTAAAACTCTCCCCTTAATAATTTCTTACCATATGACACTATTGCATCACAGTCACATGCCATAATTTGTTAAACCACTCCCAACTGATGGGCTTCCCTTCACTTCCCAATTCTTTGCCACTACAAAAAGAGCTGCTGTAAATATTTTTGCACATATGGGCCCCTTTCCTCTTTCTTTCAATCTTTTTAGGGCATAGGCCTAGTGGTGACATTGCTTAGTGCCTTTACTCACTAGTTCTTTCTGTTATACTAGGGAACTTCAACATACATATTGATCTTTCTTTGTCCATCTTACTCTCCCAGTTCCCCAACTTACTTACTTTCTGTGACCTCTTCTATCCCATCTCATCCAAACACTTGGATGTATGCCGAGTTTGGCAACTTTAGGAAAAGGTCCAAATTGCTTTCCAGAATGACTGGATCAGTTCACAGCTCCACCAACAGTGCACTGTTGTGCTTATTTGTTATTTTCCTTTTTGGTCATCTTAGCCAATCTGATGGGTGTGTAGTAATACCCCAGGGTTGTTTTATTTTATATTTCTCGAATTATTAGTGATTTAGTGCATTTTTAAAATATGGTTATTGAGAGCTTGGATTTCTCCTCTGAAAACTGCCTGTTCATGTCTTGTGACCATTTATCATTTTCCTATTTGCCTGTTTCTCTTCTAATTTCAGCTGCTTTGGTTTTACTTATGCATAGACTCTTCTAGTTTTATGTAATCAGAATGATCCATGTTACCGTCTGCGATGATCTTTATCTCTTGCTTGGTCATGAAGTCTTCCTCTATCCATAGATCTGACAGGTAATTTCTTCCTTGTTCTACTTTGAGTTTGATGTCATCTTTTATGTCTAAATTATTTACCCATTGGGTGCTTATCCTCCCAGAGCGTGGAAGATGTTGGTCTATACCTAGTTTCTGCCAGACTGCTTTTTAGTTTTTCCAACACTGTTCGATGAATAATAAGTCTCTACCCCAGGAGCTGGGATATTTGGGTCTGTCAAACACTAGGCTACCGTGCTTACTTGCTTCTGTATATTGTGTAGCTACACTTCTTGGTTTCTTAATCAGCAACAATTTTTTTTTTATGATTTGAGTGTTGTAACATAGTTTGATAACTGATATTGTTAGGTTTCCTTCCTTCCTATCCCCCCTCCCCATTAATTTCCTTTAGATTTTTTTTTTTTTGGTGAGGCAATTGGAGTTAAGTGACTTGCCCAGGGTCACACAGCTAGTAAGTGTTAAGTGTCTGAGGTCGGATTTGGACTCAGGTCCTCCTGACTCCAGGGCCGGTGCTCTATCCACTGCGCCACCTAGCTGCCCCCCTCCTTTAGATATTTGGCCAAAACTTGTTTCCTCCAGATCAGTCAATCACTCGGCAAACATTTATAAAGAGCCTACTATGTGCTAGGCACAGTGCTAAGTATAGAGAATACAAAAAGAGCCACAATCCCCACCCCCCAAACTGGGCTCTGCCCTCAAGGAGCTCCCGGTTTTTTGTAGAAAACAAACAAATACACATGTTGTTAGGCCAGCTAGGTGGCACAATGGGTACAGTTCTGGGCTTGGAGTCAGGAAGACTCATTTCCTGAGTTCAAACCTGGTCTCAGATACTTACTAGTTGTGTGACCCTGGGCAACTTATTTCACCCTGTTTGCCTCAGTTTCCTCATCTGTAAAATAAGCTGGAGAAGGAAAAGGCAAACTGCTCCAGTACATTTGCCAAGAAAACCCCAAATGGGGTCACAGTCTAATGGAGAAGACAAGAAAACAAATAAGTACAAACAAGCGAAATATAACATAAATGGAAATAACTGGGGTAGGAGGACACTAGAATTAAGATGAGTTAGGAAAAGCTTCTTGGAGAAGATGGGATTTTAGTTGGGACTTAAAGGAAGCCAGCTGGAAATGAGATGGGAGAACATTCCAGTCATGGAGGACAGCCACAGAAAATGCCCAGAGAGCAGGGTATGGCCAGCAGGCCAGTGTCACAAGCTGGAAGGCAGGAAAGGTACGATTTAGATGATGAAAGGCTTTGAAGGCCAAATGGAGGGTTTTGTATTTGGTCCTATGTCATAAACCCCTGTGGCAGTCTGGGGACCCTTTCTCAGAATGTTTTTTAATGAATAAAATTAAATCTATAAGCTTACAAAGTATAAACTGAAGCAAATGCTTTCTCTCTCTCTCTTTTTTTTTTTTGTGGGGCAATGAGGGTTAAGTGACTTGCCCAGGGTCACACAGCTAGTAAGTTTCAAGTATCTGAGGCCGGATTTGAACTCAGGTCCTCCTGAGGGCCAGTGCTTTATCCACTGCCCCATGTAGCTGCCCCAGCAAATGCTCTTTTTTAAAAAAATTAATAAAGCATTTTATTTTTTCCCATTACATGTAAAGATAGTTCTCAACTTTTGTTTATACAAGCTTTACAATTTCAGATTTTTCTCCCTCCCCTCCCACCCCCCTCCCCTAGAGAGCAGGTAATCTGATATAGGTTTTATACATATATATATATATATATATATATATATATATATACACACACACATAATAACATTAATCCTATTTCTGCATTAGTCATGTTATAAGAGAAAAAATCAGAGCAATGATGAAAAACCTCAAAATAGAAAAAAACAACAGCACCCAAAACAAAAGAAATAATATGGTTCATTCAGCATCTATACTCCACAGTTCTTTTTTTTTTTTCTCGGATTTGGAGATCCTCTCCTATCATGAGTTCCCTGGAACTCTTCTGTACCATTGCATTGGTGAGAAGAACATAGCCCATCACAGTAGATCAATAGCAAATGCTCTCTTGATGGAATTGAGATCTCTTTTTCCCCAAAAGGGAAGTCTCGAGAATGCAAAGACCAGTTCTTGAGATTTAAACCCCCTTCTTCCTAAAAGGGAAGGAAACCAGAGAAAGATAATGCCTGTCAAAGAAAGGTTTTTATGAAGTAGGGAAGAAAAGAAAATTTTAACATGCTACATGGCTACTATCCAGCCTGTGCTGAATAGGACACCAAGTAATAGATTGTGTGGGTTTATATACTTTTTTTGGTTTGGTTTTGTTTTGGTGGTGGTTGTTGTTTTTTGTTTTGGTGAGGCAATTGGGGTTAAGTGATTTGCCCAGGGTCACACAACTAGTAAGTGTTAAGTGTCTGAGGCCGGATTTGAACTCAGGTCCTCCTGAATTCAGGGCCGGTGCTCTACCCACTGTGCCACCTAGCTGCCCCGGTTATATACATTTTAAACAGAGGCAGGTAAGGAATTTTGGAGGGGAAAGGCAGGCTTAGTCAGTGGGTTCCATCCCCAAGGGGAGGGGGAGTGAGAAATTCTAGGGGTCAAGGAGGTAGCCTTTGATACCTAAATCAGAAAGTATCCGTGGTGATAAGCAGTTCACAGTTCAAGGCTTAATTAGGAGATGTCTTGATGAAATCTCTCAATACCAGGATAATTCTGAGATCAGGGGAGTCGCTGAAGACAATAAGACCAGAAACAGGATATGTTCATAGACTCATAACTTGCAGTCAGGTAAGTCTTTGAACATAGTGGTGTCTCTCTCTTGAAGGTCCATAAACTGCCACCACCAAATATATTGGTCAGGATCAGCTTCAAGGCTGGTATGAGCTTAACTGGCTTCAGAGTTACTAATTTTCCAGGTAGTCAATATAGCCAATCCTCATCGAGCTCTTCCCTGTTAATGCAGTTATAATGCAGTGGAAATGCAGTTATAAAAATATTTCTAAAGCCCCAAATGCTAGGACCCCAGATTAAGAACCTCTGCTCTAGGTTGTCTATGAACCTGGAGAGGAACTTTACAAGGAAATGAGTCTATCAGCAAAGTGTGTCTAGGCCCACTTCAGCTGCTGCTGTTGGCACCTAGTCTAGAATGAATGAAAACACTTATTAACATACCAAGCACGGTGCTAAGTGCTCAGAATACAGATATGTAGTAAGGACTCTTCTCCACATGTAAGGGTGAGGAGCTGTTTTGTGCTTGAAGGGAGGCAGTACAGTCATCCCTTGCCTCTTCTCCCTCCAGCCTTCTCCAAGGGAGATTTTAGTTCCTGCCAAGAAGAGAAGCAGGAGGTTGGAGCAATGAATACACATAGCAATTAACTGAGAAGTCCCACAGATCCAATTCAATAGTAAAACAAGAACCAGAAACAGTATACATAAGAGAATACATACCAGACAATACAGAATGAGAGAGCTCTCCCACTGGGAATGAGATAGCTCAGTTCAGCCGCAGGAGAGGGCAAGGTCTCATCCAAAGGGGAAATTTCCTGAAATCTCTAGTGTAGCAAGCTGGGGACAGGGACATGATGTAGAGTGCCAGCTCCTCTCTCGAACCTGGAAAGCAGAAACACCAGAAGTGATTGCAAAGCCCAAAGGGTCTGAAAAGACTTGCAGAAGGTCCAAAGGCTTAAAAAGGACTGAAGAGCTCTCCTTTCTGCCTCTTCCTAATTCTGCCTGCCTTTGATGTGGGCTTCAGCACTGATCTCCACCCAAGATGAGAAAGTCCTATGCCAATGGGTTTTTGTACTGGGACTACAAGGAGCTTATGCCCTTTAAAAATTATTTACTTTTACATGCGTTTATTATTATTATTATTTTTGCAGGGCGATGAGGGTTAAGTGACTTGCCCAGGGTCACACAGCTAGTAAGTGTCAAGTGTCTGAGGCCAGATTTGAACTCAGGTCCTCCTGAATCCAGGGCCAGTGCTTTATCCACTGTGCCACCTAGCTGCCCCATCTGTCCTTCCCATTCTCCCTCTTCCTCAATTGAACAACTAGAACGAGGAAAAGCATCAGCCTAAACACAAATAGTCTAGAAAAACAAATTCCTACACTGACAGTGCCTGAAAATCTGTCAGTTACCCCTTCCACATTTCCCATTGAGGTTTCAATATCTCTCTGATCAGCACAAGAAATCAAATGGGAATCTGGGGGAGGTTTGCAGAGAAAAGGCCAAGGCCAGAAGATGACACAGAAAAAAGTTGAGAAACCTGAAAATGCATAAAATATTTGTATAGTATTGCATAATGTCAACAGTTTTTTATCTTCTAATACCATAATAATTCAGACTTCTTCCCTGGTACTAGGGGAGGGCCAAATAATTTTATGTGGATTTTCCAGATGGGGGGGGGTGCACCCCTACCCCCCTGAGATGTGGAAGGGATAACTGTACTCCCTCTGCATTTTCAGTCCATCATCTCTCTGGCAAGAGGTGGATGGAATGTTTCATCTTCAGCCCTCCGGACTTCTGGTTTCTCATTGCATTGGTCAGGGTTCTAAAGCCTTTCAAAACGGTTTTTCTGTATAATATCACTGTGTAAATGGTTCTACTGGTTCTGTTCCCTTTAGTCTCCACCAAATAGATCATGCATGCCATTCATGTTTTCTCTGAAACTGCCCAATGGATCATTCACGGCAATACTCCATTCCAATCCATTCATATACCATAATTTCCTTATAGGAGAAGAGCCCCTTAGTTTCCAATTTTTGATTATTATGAAAAGAGCGGCTCCAAATAGTTTTGCACCTATGGGTCCTTTTCATCTTTGATCTCTTTGGGGCTGGCGGTATAGCTGGATCGACGTGGGCGGTTGGGGTTGTAAGGAGCTCACATTCCAAGTTGGGCTGGGGGATACCACACAATGGAGAATGGTAGTCTCAGAGAGATGTATAGGTGTGAAGGTCAGGGCAACAGTGAGCGCGGAGTGATCGGCACCCCGTATCCGGGATCAATGGCTGATTTGTGCTGATTCTGGTTCATGGTTCTCTAACTGGGAAGGCTGGCGAAGGGGAGGAGGAGCAGCAGGAAGAAGTCAAAGCTGCAAGCTGTTTGGAAGGCTTGGAGGAGGTGACCAGAGAGGAGGGTGAAGTTCATGAATCTGGGCGGGGGCTCGTCGGGACTTCCTACCGAGGCGCCGGGAGATACTTGCCCAGTATCACATCTGTCTACTCTGAATATGTCTGGGATGTGGACAGTGGTTTGGGTGTTGTACCCCCCCCCAACTAGATTGGGAGTTTGTTTTTTGCCTTTCCTTGTATCCCTAGGGTTTAGCACAGTGCTTGGCACGCATATAGCTAGAATTTGATCTTTGCAACCCTTCGGACGAGTGTCCTGGTTCCTGAAATGGACAATGGACTGGGCCGTCTCCATTCTACACCCCCCCCCAAGAATTCGGAATGGACTCTCCCAGTGGGGCTAGGATTCACGGAAAGAGCTGCCTATGGAGTAGGGAACCCTGTCCAGCTAGGACTAGAGTCTGGGAGGGACGCAGAGATGGGCTTCACCTAGGAGGGTACTACCCCTAGCCTCCCTAGGACCCAGTCCATAATCACGGGGGTCTATCCTCCTCCAGAATTAAGAAAAGACTCTTCCCATCCACCTAGAACCTCTTGATGGAGCAGCCTATGTAACCAAGTAGGGGTGGCATCTTCTCTGCCTCCCACCTTCCCCATAAAATTCGAACAGACTCTCCTAGGACCTCTTGATGGATCAGCCCAAGGACTCTTGGGGGTTGGCACTTCCTCTCCTAGATTTCGGAATGGACTCTCTTAGCCTCCCAGCATTTACTGACAGAGCAGTGCAAGGACTCTTGGGGGAGGAGGAGACACATCCTTCCTATATTTTAGAATGGACTCTCCCAGCTTGCCTTGACTCTATGGACAGAGCAGTGCAAAGACTCTGGAGGTGGGGGGAGGCACATCCTCCCATAGATATCAGAATGGACTCTCCCAGTCCGTCTTCCTAGCAGCTACGTGGAAGTCCATGGACTCACAGGGGAGCTACTTCCCCCCGAATTCAGAACGTCTAGTCTCAGGCATTATCTCCTGAGCCCTCGGCGTCCAGGTTCGCGGTCCATACCGGGGAAAGTCGCCGAAGGCTCCTCACACTTTCACAAACAGCTCTCGAGCCTCCCCCGCCCCAGACCCTTTTCTGCAGCAGGGAATTGCAGACCTCATTCCACCTATCCCGGCTCGCTCCGCCTCTTGGCCAATAGCGGATGCCTCCTGGCTATCACCAATCCCCGTTGGTATGGGTCGGGGGGCGGGGGGGGGAGGGAAGGTCAGCGTCACGATTGGTCTGGACTCTTCTTCCCTTCCTCCACCCCCCATTTTCTCGGTACCATTCGCCGGCAATAGCGGAAGTTTATCAATATCTTCCAATCGGAGCAAGGATCAGAGAGCAGGGGCGGGATTTTTGCGCGGAGGTGAACTCCATCCGTCTCCCAGGCAACGCCCCTACCCTCCCCTTCCCCCTACGTCCTCCCGCTTCCCCGACCTAGTCCTCCGGGCGGAAACGGCGGCCGAGCTCGACCAATGGGAGGCGGGTGGGGCGGAGGCGGCTCTGCTCGACGTTGACTTAATCCAATAAGCACAGGGGGTAGGCGGGGCGACCGCGGTAATGACCAATAGGCGCTGTTAGACGCGGGGGCGGGGGCCCAATGAGGGGGCGTCGACGCGGCCCGCCTGCCTGCCTGCCGCGGTCCCTCCCTTTCTCCCTCAGCGCCGAGGAGAGGAGCGTCCGGTGGTCCCGGCCCCGGCCCCGGCTCCGGCTCGGCCCCCGCCTCTCAGCACTCCCGGCTCGGCCCCGGGGGCTCCCGCCGCCATCATGCCGGCCGTGTCCAAAGGTGACGGCATGCGGGGCCTGGCCGTGTTCATCTCGGACATCCGCAACTGTGAGCGGGGCGGGGGACGGGGGCGGGGGAAGGGAGGGGAGGGGCTTAGGGGCGGGGCCATGCCCGGGTCCGTCCCTGCTCCAGAGGCTGCTGAGGCTCCCTAGTGCTGCAGGCTCCAGTCTGCGCCCCCTCCCCCCCCCCCATGGCCTTGGTAGTCGTCCCACCCGAGCTGATCAGGCCCCGGAGGGGGGACACCCCCTTATAGTACAGGATTGGAACCCAGGCCCTTCTGAATAACAAGTCAGTCCTGCCTGCAGGGTGTGTGACAATGTGTGTGAGTGTATGTGAGGAAGTGTGAGAGTGTGTGAGTATGAATGTGTATGTATATGTGAATGTGAATGAATGTATTGTGAATGTGTGTGTAAATGTATGTGTAAATGTGTGAGAATGAGTATGTGAGTGTGAAAATGTGTGAATGTGTGTCATTGTGTGTGAATGAATGTGAGTGTGTGAATGTGTAAATTGTGAGAATGAGTGTGAATGTGTGAGAGATCAAGTGTGTTTGAGTGAATGGATGTGTGAATGTGTGTGGGTATATGTATGTGTGAATGCAACAGTGAGTGTGAATGTGTGAGTGTGAATGTATTGTT